>NC_088611.1:13227500-15727500 GCF_036013475.1 Columba livia
TTACATATACATTTACACACCTCTGACTGGAGGGATTTAGGCGGGTGCCATTAAACCTGCACCTGATTTGTTTGTGCAGGATGTAGGAAGAGTTACAGTGGTGCAGCCCAGGGGTGACGGGTGTGGGAATGGCTGGGGCCATAATGCACCCTGAAGACTACAAATCCTTGGAGAATGTTAATTGAAAAGTTACATCAAATGCACAGCAGGTGGTTGGGACCATAATGGTAAAAATATCAGCTCAACCAGAGGTGAGTGAACTGCAAATCTGCCACTTCAGTAATTGAGGGTCACTGCGGGGTGGTTAAAGTATTGCTGAATTAGGGACTGGCAAGACTGAGCTGGGAGATGGAGACTGGGCCGCTGTCCTCGCAAAACTGTGCTCCCAGGTGACTCAATGCCTCCACCTTTTCATCAGCTTATTATTTGGTGGGTTTTTTTGTTTGTTTGTTTTTGTTTTGTTTTGTAAAAGGAGGGGCTGTGGAGGAGTTGGAAGGATGGCCATAGGTGCCATGGGTTTTGACATGATTCAGTGCTGTGGGTGACCTCAGGGTCTGTTCCTCCTACAATTAAAACTGCAAACTTGCCTCTTTGCAGAAAGCAATCTTGGAGGTCCTCCCTGTTGCCTTTTTCTTCCATCAGATAGAAGACTGCTACTGCTCTGCCTTCCCTACTGTAGCTTTCCTCCCTCCATTCCCAAGATTTTTTTTTAAAAAAACAAGCTCTATACTTGTATTTTGTGCACAGCAGAAAGAAGACCTTCCCTAGCCCTTCACACACATACACACACAATTTCCTCTAAAGAAAGAAGCATCTCATTAGTTGAACATTATTTGATTTTATGTGGCTTTTACCTTTCCATCCTTTGTTCCCGCATTCCTTGACACAAAAATACTGATTCTCACAAGGATTGTGCAGATTTATGGAATTCAAGCACCGTGATATTCTCTGAATCCAAAACTGCCTCAATGTGGAATAGAGGAAATTACTAAGAAACATGCCTTTTTCCTCCCTTTTCGTGCAGCTTTCCTAATAAGGCAGATGAGAAACAGATTTTGCTGATAGCATTAATAGGCAGCACCATGCTCCTCACCCTCTCCTTGCTCCCCTCCCTGCCCAGGTGCTGTAAGCAAGGGCACACAAGTCACACAGCAGAGGCCAGCAACACTTTTACCTCGTACTGCACTTCCAGCTTGTTCTGTGCCTTTCTGTCTAAGGTGTCAGATTCCTGCTAGAAGTATTTGTAAACAAAGCTCAAGAAAACTCCTTACTTCGCCTGGAGTGGTGCATCATGAATATTATAGTGATGAAATGAATGCCCCTAGGAGGAGCACAGATGTAGTCTGTAACCTACCCCATGGCACGGAGCTGTGCAGAGCAGGGGGAGCGGCAGCAATCAGCCACTCTGTCTGCACATACACCACACTTTTCCTTCTCTTTATCATTGTCTAATTAAATTCCAGTCAACCTGAACAAAAAAGATCCGTACTTGTTGCAGGGGTTGTGTTAGAAAATGAGTAGGTACAAATTTTAGCCATGCATTGAAGAAGTATATATACAGTGCAGCTGAATTACCAGAAAAATATTTGGAAACATTTGATAGCAAATGTTTTAATAACAGCATTTAAAATTACAGATCATAGTAGTGACATCAAGATGGTATTTTGCAACCCAGGCATAATCCAAAAGTGGCCAGTCAATATTTTCTCTATACATGACACTCCAGTGGATGGTACCAGGTTATATTAATATTACTTTTAAAAAACAAAACAAAACACCTTAAAAGTGTCTTTTACTAGCCTGCAAGTAGAAGTTCTGTGGAAATATCTGGAATTTAGCTATGTTTGATATGAAACAGCATTGCCCTTAATTGGAAAAAGAGGTAGGAAAACAATAGTTTCCTAACTCTAATAGTCAGAACACATGGCTGTACCTTTTGTAACCACCACTACAGTACAGATCTGTTTCTGCATTATTGGGCTATTGACACAACACTTTTATTCATGGTTTGATTATAGCTGAACTCTTAAATATAGAATGGGAAAGACTTTCATTGCTGTCTGTATTTTTTTGGTATTATTTATTCTGCTCGGGATGAACAGCTTCTGGTTTGGTGGTCACAGTGCCTGGAGTTACAGATAACAGGATTTTCCAAGCACTTTAGGGGATCTACCCTCTTTTTAGAGCAGATACCTTCCATACAGCAGCATGAATCCTTCTTACCTCCTTGCTGTTCCTAGGAGCTTGGACGGACTTTGAGAGTGTGGAGAGGGTGCTGAGCTCGCAGCATGTGGCCAGGGTGGAGGTGGCCACTGGCTGGGTAATGACCTCAGCTGGGCAATTTGGGATGCAGCCGGGGACCCTGCACACTTATTACCGGCACCACAAGCACCCATAGAGAATGGTAAGTATTATAGTGCAGCATAATCCACTCTTCGGCCCTGGCAAGGATGGTGGGATCAGACTCTCAGATAATAACCATTTCATGCAGGCAGTTAGAAGACCTATTTATAGGGATTATTTTAGCTGTCATCTTCACCCTTAAGAGGAAAGGGCTGGTGCTTTGGACAGGTGGCAATTTTATACTACTCACTCACCTGCATATCTATTTTATCTGGGTGTGCAGTATGTGGTTATATTGCCATTTGGATGACTTCCATGTTCTGTGAAAAACAATGAAACAAAAGAAAAAGTTCAGGTAGACACTGAACTGAAACCAGTTTGGGATTCTCTGCCGAGTGACCCACCTAGGTCTTGTTTGCCTGCTCCTGGAAAACAGGGATAGGTGTTTATGACTAGCTGTTTGTGCAACCAAGCTATGCAAACTAGTAAAAACAAGTCAACTGAGAGAGAGAAGGAACATTGACTGCTTTGACAACTGCTTTTCCATTGCTAAGGAAACTGCTCCCTTGGTAACCATGGTCAGTACATCTGCCTTACTTTATCTCCGTTTCTCACATAGACACCATCATGGAAAGAATATTAACTAAAAAAAAAAAAAAAACAAAAAACCAAAAACCAAACCAAACAACACAAACATTTCAGATAAGGAAAACCTAACAAAACCACAAGGTTTCTATTAATTTCTTTATGAAAAAGTTTAGGGAGACTTCAACTTTGGTGTTGATTATGGCTTTGGCTTGCCATGATGTGCTCCTTAAATACTAACTTATGCACAGTAACAATTTATTGTTTTGTTCTGCTTTGTACTTCCTTAAAATGTGATGCTTATTTTCTGTTAGCTCTCCTAATTTACTTAATGCAATTGGACTTTAAAACAGGAAAGCCTAAAGGCTGAGAAAGCTTTTACATCTGCCCAAATAAGAGTTTATGTTCTTTTGTTAATGAGAAAACTCTTACTGCCTTCAGCAGAGTAGTACAAATGAAAGTCCTGAACTGAAGAATAACAACAAACTTTTGAGAAGTCTTTAAACTTAGAGTCAGGACCATAGGACATCAGCAAGAGCTTTCTTGACAGTCCTGCTTAAATCCATTAGCAAGGATGAAACCCAGAAATGTGCACAGTGAAATCTGTGGAGAATTCTTGGATGCAGTTTTTGTCCCCTTTCAGTGGAATCAGAATGTTTGCCCGTATCTGCCAAAAAATTAAATGTGAAATACAAAAGTGTGACTCTACACAAAAGAATAATGGTTATGCCCGTGACACCCCCCCCCCCCCCCCTCAAAAATCTAATGAAGCAAAATAAATATGTCTGGTACACAGGATGCAAACATTCCCTAAGGCTTTCTAGCCATAACACTAGGCACGATGAACATCCTTTGGGTATTTTTTTGTCTTGACTCTAAGATATTCTATTACCCTGAGATGTTAGCACCACCAGAGGTAGCCAGGCTTCTCAGTTACTTTATGAGAGGAGTATTTTCCTGTACTTATAAAGAGGAGAAAAAACCTGAATGACTGTGAAATAGGAGATAAGATGTTACAAGCAATGTAACATGTAACAAGCAATGTAAATGTTGGGCCACAATGACTGCAAGATACAGGACTTCATGTCATAACACTACATAAAAAGTATTTCTCCAAAAATTACTAACCTGATACCTTAACTGCCCATGTTGTGGCTTGTTGACTTACTGCAACTGCACATATAGCTACAGCAAACATCTGTTTGATAAGAAAAACAACCACACCAGCTCAGACCAAGCACTTCCCTAGCCTTGTGTCATCTCTCTAACAGCAGCCAGCAGGAGATGCACAATCTCAGTGGTACTTCTCCCTGTACTCAGTAACAGGAAAGGGATGTCTCCAACAGAGTCCATCAGGGATTACAGGAATGCTCAGGGAGTTCAGTAGCTACTCTGGTGGAAAATTTTTGATCAATGGACCAATTTTAAAAACAGTGCAGTTGTAGGAAACCATGACTTCTCACGGTGGTGTGAGTTTGCCAGCAGCCCACTAGGAGCATGCCACACAGTTTGTGATGGGATTGAACTTGGAGTGAAATGTTACTCATAGCTTCTTTCTCTTGAGCTACCCTGTTAAAGACAACATGCTAGAGAAGTCACTCAGCTTCAGCTAACACAGCAATCTTGCATCCATTCCTATAGCATGAATGTTGTACTTACATCATCATCAAACCTTATTTTCACATCAGCTACGTATGAGTGAAGCATTCCTCCTTCATACTTATTCTTTTAGGAAAGATAATGTAGTGAGAGCTATTCTCACAGGTAGCTGATTTCTTATTGCAGAAATTTTGAGCCATTAGCAACATAAATACCCTCTTACTACACTATCATGCAGCCCATCTTACCTGTATCACAGGTAAACAGGTCAGATATACTGCTAAGAAGCGATAAAGTAGCACCTGGCTGCAGGTGCCCTGTGTGACTCAATGAGAAATTGTGCTTCACTTTCCCTGTATGCAAAATGAGGGTAACAGCAACTTCACCCCTCTCAGGAGCTGGATGTGACCACAGGGACTATCAAGCCTGGATATTGTCAGGGAGCAGTGAGGTCTGGCTGCTCCCAGAGGGACAGTGACCCAACAGGGACACCATAAGCAAAGAGGTGGCTGCCACGGTGCGGGGGAGCCCCTTTCACAGTACCTGAGCAAGGAGAGCGGGTAAACCTGCAGATGGTGGCCAGGGCCAATTAAGAGTCCAGGACATAAGGCAATATGACAGTGAGGTCAAGCTGGGAAGTCAGTCTGTGGATCAGAATCAGTGGGTCCATGACTGAACAGAAGACCAGCATCCTCCAGCATAGCTTGCAGAGAGAATTAAATGCCCCTGTCTGAGCTTAAATAGGCTGTCAGCCCGTGGGAGTGGGTGGAGGCACCAGGTGAGGCTGATTAGGGAAATTAAGGCTTATCAGTCCTTCAGGGCCCTTAAAAAATACCACAATAGCAGTAGTCAGCTAAGTAAAATATATTTATCAAGCTACCAAAGCTTTGACACTTTCCCCAGCATAAATGCTAAGGATGCTCTACTGACAACTTTTCGACTATTCCAGAAAGCTGGGCTAAGATACTACTGTGAGCAAGAGAGGTCTTCCTATTGTTCAAAGAAAAACACAGGGGAAGATTTAAAAACTAAATACCACTGAAAGATATGAGGATCTTTGTCTGTAAAGCTTTGTCTGCAAGCTTTGAGAAGCTTGCTCTAGTTGGTCTCCACAGCTCTGCATGGAGATGAGGTCTTTTGAGTTTGGGTACAGGCAGCGTAAAACAGACAAGCAGAACAGTTTAGCAGCACATGCTTTGAAGCGTACTAACTAGTGCCACCGCACGATGCTGAACCTTCTTGCCAGTCACTTGCTATGGGATAACTCTAAGATTAGGCAGGCGAAGGCTGACATGTGAAATCTGTGCCACGTGCTTAACTGCTCTGTCAAAATGAATTGGGCTGCTCTTGCTGCATTAGCCTAGAGAAACAAGTGCCGCGGCCTTGGCTGGCATATGTTGATGGAGAAGGGAGCGAGCTTTTCCCTCTGCAGGATGACAAAGCCTCCAGGGGGGAGGTGTGGGGCTCTGCTGTGGTCTCTTCGTGTCAGCCGAGGACCTTCTCAATCTGGTCTCTGCAGGCTGATGCTCCCACTTGGTTGGGTGTGCAGGAACCCTTGGGTAGCGTGGTGCCAAGACTGCTTTGAAACTGGCTGGCTTGGTTTTGAGGGTGCCTGAGTGATGACCGAGATGACAAGCTGGCTGGACAAGGGCTTGTGAGAAAGTAGGCCACCAAAAGTTCCTAATTAAGATAAAAATGACTTTGTAGTCTTTGCAGTGAGGGAGAGCTGCAGCTCTCAATCTAAATGTCTCTGTCCAAAGAATGAGCAAGAAAGCGCTTTCTTAGATCCTTTACCTTTGCTTAAAAGAGACAAGAGATCATCTAACAGCAGGCTCGTTAGGCTCGCTTTCCAATAATGAGGCTGTCATAGGAGCTGCCTGGACTGTCACAGCTGAGCCCATTGCCCGCACAGTCTGAAGAGTGTTGAAGTGCTGAAGAGCTCCTGCTACCTCCACACACACACACACTGCCCTCTCTCTCAACAAGATGATCCAGATCAAAATGAGGAAAACATCACAATGAAAACCAAAATAGACTGTAGCCCTGCTATGAAAGAGTTTACTTCCAAATCTCCTTCTTGGACCCACGCACAATTAATCCCAAGGCATTACTAGACACCTGGAGAGCCATCCCCTGCCAGGTGGTCAGGCACCCTCCAGAGCTGGCTGGGAAAGGAGATGTTCCTGAGCATGGTGTGGAGCAGGAATGGTTTGATGGACTGCTGAAGATGTAGAAAAAATAACATAAAACAAGTTTGGAAGGGGCATAAAGATCATGCTTAATACGAAGGAGTTTGCCCTTGAGACCCATGGAGACCGCATCAGCTGGCTCCAGCTAACATGTTTTCTCCAGTGCTCCAGAAAAAAAGAGCTGAAGTACAGTATGTACTAGTCTGCTGAGACATTTAGATTGGCTACTGATACTCTGCAAATGTTTATAAAGAAAACAAAATGTGGATGATGGCCATTTTCATTAAAAAGTGCAGATTCAGTTTACCCCGAATCACAGGATCCCTGAGCCATATTCTCACCCTTTCGGAGACATCTGATTCACACCAGCACTGGGGCTCTTTGGCTCTTGCTGCGATTTGCTTGCTTGATGGGCCTGGTTCATGCAGCTGCAGGTGGAGGCATTGCCAGGGTCAGGTATCTGCTCAATATCTGCATGGTGAAGGTTAATATCCCATGGCCTTGCCACCTCAGTTTGATTTTAATCAAGTCAAAGCCAATAGGAGGAAAAAGAAATAAAACTTCAAGCCTTGCCTGCCCAGGGCAGAGTTCCCTCTTACATACCATGTAAAATTGTCAAAAAAATTGGTGGTTTGTTCCTTGGGTGCCTGGATGCTCGTGAGCTTCCTTTGGGCCAGGCAGCATATCCTCTCTCAAAACCAAGAGCGCAGTTTTTTTATGATGTTCTGGGGATGTTTCCTAGCTCTGTCACTTGCTGCACCTATCACCTGGATACATTTATGCCTCTAAAGCATGAGAATCCCATACTGAGTTACATATACCATGCCCATGAATGAGCCTTCAAAAACACAGCAACTGCAGTTCTCCAGCCACCACTGTCTGTAAGTCTCCAAACTCCAACATGGGTGACTTTGCCAACCTTGCAATGAAGGAACTGACAACACTGATGAGAGCAGAGACACAATTTCATGTCCAGCCCAGTAATTCTATTTACTGAAATAATGTAACCCCAGGGATTAATTTGGCTCATTGTGGGTGGGGGCTGTCTAACTCTTCCCACTTGGCTCTTGCCAGGGCTGTGAACAACCAGCGTGCAAAGCCACGGCCTGGCACTCTCTGACACCTGGTTCAAAGTGTCTTCATGAACTGTGAGACACAAAGAAATGCCTGTGGGAGCAGTTGCAGGAGACACACAAGGGTGCCTTCAGCCATCCACAGCACCCTTTTGCAAAGGTGCAAAAATCAGGCTGGGCCACTGCATAAGCCACAAAGGGCTTGATTCTTCCAATTCTCACTCTCTTGCATCAGTGATACTGTGGTCCAAACCATCCATTGACGTATCAAGAAATTCCAAATCAGTCTGTGTGGTAGGATATTGTATCTACTGTGTGCAAATAGGACAGTGTGCCCTCTCTCCTCACCAGGACATCTACAAGCAAAACCCATTTTCCCTCTGCCTCCTTGTAATTTACTTATCTTCATTCCTGTTTATGCTATGCATGTGTATGTTCCACACGCTGGAAGCCTAATTTGAAGCCAAAAAATGGCGTTGCCTACATCTCATGGTGTCCTGAGCCGCCACAGATCTCACCCTCTCCGCAGAACTCCAGCCAAAAATCTTTGCTTCCTTTTCTCCGCTGCAGTGCTTTTGGATGTCAGAACGAGCATCAGCCCTCTTCAGAGACTCAAGCAACTGCTGTGAATTTAAAACAAATATTTTTCGTTTTAAATGCCACAACGGGTCAGCTAAACAGAAAAGAATAGCTGGTAATATGCTTGAAAAGACAGCGGGGTGGAGTGTTTACAACTCCATCAACAGCTCGATGTTAATGAGCTGAGTCCGAAAATTACCTCTCTATTGATAAAGGCATGGATGGACTGCACAGATGTGAAAGATAGTGTTTTCCTCCAGCTGCAGGCAGAACTTGGAGAGCATTTATTTTTCACTTTCAATAGAACTGTTTTTTTGGAGAGGGCAATAAAGTTCTGAAAACCACAGCCATGCAGCTGCCTGCAGCCTGGCACATGTGTCAGCTCTGCAGCTCCAGCTTTGGGGGTGCAGGATCTCGTCCTGTCCCTGAGAACATCCCTCTGTGCATGAGAAGGAAAAACCTCAGCTGTGGAGTCAGTTCTTTGCTCTGTGGGTGTGTGCGTGTACTCAGGAAAAATGTAGTTGCTTTATACCAAGTGGATGTAAAAGGGCTGCAAATATGTCAGAGGAAAAATCTCTCCTGCATTGCAACTGCTGTAACTAATAGGGATGTTCTCATGGAAGGTATTATTTCTGCCCCTGATTTTTCCCTTTCCTTTGCTTTCTGTAGAAGGTGTTGGTAGTGCTACAGCTGAGCACAATGGGAAAAGATGTCTCCAGAGGATGCTCCATTTGAACTTCCAATGTATCAGCGATGCAGACAGGGAGTTTTTCCAGAATAGCTTTTTTTTTAGCCAAGTCAAATTTTGGGGAATTTTTCAGAACAGAACCTTCTTCTGTTCAGTGCAGCCATTTTTTTTTTTTTAAATCTTTTGCACATCATCTCTCTATAGATAAGTTTTAATGTGTTGAATTGTGCTGCAAGTAAGAGCTGATGTGTTCAAGGTGAATGGCACGTTGCCACATGAGCGGTTCAAGCACATCAGCACTCAGCACTGCCCTTTGGGTCCCTGCTTATGATTTCTGAGGGCAATTTTCTATGGTTGAGGCATTTCCACAGGTCAAGAGAGGAGACATCTCAAGAAATACCACTCTGCAGCTATTAGTGAAATTAATTTGTAATTTCTGCCATAAATTTGGGTTAGTAAATGGAGGATTTTGTTGGTGTTTGTGTGTTTGAGGGATGAGGGCTGCAGCAACCACCAGTGTTTTTTTGTCCCTGATGAAAAAGTATTTATTATTTTAAACAGCACTGTCTGCTTGTATGAGAAAATTCAAAGTATATTTTTAAAAACAAACAACAGAAATACTTACGAATGCCTGAAACATGCTTTTAAACAATTTAGCAATACAGAGAAAGTATACCCTGTTGAAGGCAGACTACAGAAATGTTAACATCTTCTCAAGGTAAATCAAGTAATGGACTGTTGGCCTATTTTTCAAACCGCTTCTCCTCAGTAACTTGACATTTGATAGGATTATCTATTACTGTTGGATTTTGGTTGACTCTCTGGTATGCCTGAGAAGATTGTCATCTTGTGATTTAAAGATAATAGAGCCAAGCATGTGAAACTGCACACAGAGAATAAACCTTTGACTCAGAACTGACTATTTTGTTAAAAAAAAAAAAAAAAAGAGGATGACTTTGTCTTGAGCTCAGTTTGATACATTCGCAGTTAATGAAATTATCCAGCAATAACTTTCCATTCTAAATATTGCTGTGCTATTTTTAAAAGGCTCCTATGACACTCCACACAGAGCAGCCCGGGCTAACAATACGAGATATCTGAAGAGGGTGAGTTTGATTAAAGACTTCTGACAATAGCTAATGTAAGCTTTAACTAAAAATGTCAACTCCATTTGTTTTCAGCTTAAAGAGTTTCTGGATCAGAACGTGCAGGTAGGAGTTATAACAATTTCAAGATTACACTTGACCTAGTATAAAAGACAATCATGTAAAAAGTGACATAAACTGTGGCTTTGTGTATGTGCACACGTATATCGGTGTGCCTGTGTATAAATACATCAACACTGGCAAAGAACTTCACCATTACAGTTTTCCAAAATATGCAACATCTATTTTTATTATTAAGCCTCACAACTGGCAATTTGAAAAAAAAAAAAAAACAACAAACCTGAATGAGCTAGAGTGGGGTTTTTATTATGCATGGTTTTATTTCTTTGAATTTCAGAATTACCTAGTATGCATTTTAAACTTTGGTACAATTTGCAGGCTGTTTTCATTTCTATTTAAAAGGGCTAAACACTATGAATGTGCCTCTGCTTTGCATTCTAATTGCATGTAACTGATTTTCACAGCAGAACAAAAACCTAATTTTCAGATTATGAATCATGCACTAAGAAATAATTATTGTTTTATGAGGAAAAAAATGTTTTCCACATTTTCCCCACTTGTCCAATTTATAAGAACTGTTTGCCAGTTTGCAGGTTGCCAGCCTTCCCAGAACGCCATCTATTACTCTATAGGGACTTGAAAAAGGTAGACAGAAACACAAGGTATGCAACTGTTTTGACTGCATTCTTTTGCTTGCAACATAACACTTGCCTTTTATTATTTTATCTTCAGCAATCAAGGGGTGACTAAATGGTTGCAGGTGGTGATGAAAATAAAAGCCATCCATCATTATTTATTAGGCATGAAAAAGATACACAATAATGTAATTTAATCCCGGAGCAGACAATTATTTCCACATATTGATAATACAATGTGAAAACTGTCATGAATCCTAATGTGATGTTCGTCTTTATTGGTGAGCCACTAGTAGCAATGCAAATAATGAAATTGTTTCATAAAGAAAAAATGTAACTATTTGCATATAGCAATAGTGTTGTACAAAAACACATCATTACTAACTTTGGAAATATAATAATCGTTCTTGTGTTACTTTGTTTTTGAAGTTTGCAAAAGCAGAAGCAAAATGTTTCTCTAAGTAAATATTTTTTCTATTTCAGCATCATCAAAATAGTTTCAAAAGTTTTGGTAAGGGAACTTTAAATCCAAGGACATGCAGCTGTATAATCACCACTGGTTTATAGAGACTTGCAGATCTCTACTAATCTATTAACATATTTGTGCATGACACTTCCTCTTTTAAAAATAATTTAAGAAATATCCTTGCTCCATCTAGGCTGGATTCAAAGTCCATTTAAGCCATTAGGAAGACTCGTATTGATTTTGGTGGGTGTTGACAGAAACACTTTGTTGCTGCTTTCTATAAATAAAGTTGAGCTCCAGTTTGGGCAGAGCAGTTCTTGCGTATATATTCATACAGACGACATTCACCCCTGGGCAGATGTAAGCATGTGCCACTTAAGGCCCACTTATATCTCATTTTGAGGAGGGTGAAAGGGTCTTTTGGCTGGACAAAAATATACATTTTTTTACAAATAGCCAACTGTACATGCAAAGTATATCTGCAACTGCACAGCTAATTTACATTTGAATTACCATGTCTGGGCATGCAAATCAGGTAATTACTTGCTCACATATAACTGGCCATTTGCATGCACAAATACCTATTATATGCATTCAGTCACAGTAATGTGTCTGCAGCATTTAGCTGTATCTCAAGAACTAGAACAAGGAAGAGGTTTATATTATCTCTCATGGACTTGGTGTCTTCTAGAGTGATGTAAGTGATATTTGAAATCATTAGGAAATCCGTAAACTTGCTGCATGTGTTGTTCCTTAAACTGAAGTCTCTTAAACTCTCTTAGTCTATAAGAGGCTAATCCTGGAGTACTTGTGGCATAAAAACATTGAAAATTAGTTACAAATGAGGAGAATCTCTTTCCCACTCTAAAAACATGATAAAACTCCACTCTGAGAACACTTCTAAATCCATGATGACATTTCCCATGAGCACCTTTGGGGAAGCTACTGAGCACATCTTGTGCAGATCATAAGAGCTGGGACCAGACCTAGAGCTGGGGCAGGAGTGATGGCATCAGGGCATCCCTGCTCCGCCTCTCCTAAGCCTGTCAGCAGCTGATTTTCTTCAGCACCAGCTTTCCCAGCAACCTCACCTCCTACTGCTCCATATCTAGGAAGGAGCAGAGATATCAAGTGCAGTTTCTCAAAAATCCCATCTCTTTGCAAGCATGCAATGGGTGACAACTGCTCCGAGCATCACCTGAAATGTAATAGCAGCAGCTGCTGTTTTCTTGGAAAGTGCGTGAACCGGAGGCTGTGGTAACAGCTGGGCTGGAGATGCACCCACATCCAAGGGGAGAGGGTCCAAGCGTGGTTCCACCACCCCCAGACGGGCAGGGTGCTGCTGGGAGGGAAGGAGCAGAGGAGTGGTTGCACTTTCACTTTTGCCTTGTGTCTTGGCTGCTGGTAGAAGGACAAGTAGGACTGAAAAAAAAACCACAATGCAAGTTGTTTTTCTCCATTAATCAGTGCTTTATTTTATTTTATTTTATTTTATTTTATTTTATTTTATTTTATTCCCCCAGCTGCCTGGCTTCATTACATTTGTTTGTCTTTCCCTCCCCAAGTGAGCAGGGGGATCTGGTTTTCCTGAATTTGGCTGAAGAGACAAATTAAAGTTTTCTTTGTTTATAATCAAAGCAGGAGTGATTATCTGAACATTTTGAAAGAATCACATAGTATTTTAAGAGTCTGTAAAAAGACAAGAAATGTGGTGGGAAGTCATCAGATGATATTTTCTTTAAAACTGCATGGACGGTTTTAACAAAGTGAACGCACAATGTCTGTAGAGTTTCACCAAATGGCCTGGGAACTGATGGCAAATTTGTGAAAACATGCTGGAAATGTTTTGTTGATATTCCTGCTGACATTAGGGGCAGATCCTGCATGTCACCACAAATATTTGGCAGTGGAGAAAACCAGAGATTTTGTTCAGCTCTGTTTGGAATCAGATAGCAAATTGATCTTGGAGGCTCTCCCTGGAACTCTTCATATTTTTGGAAAACAAAAGATTTTCAGAGGAAGCCCTGTTTTTATTATGCATGAGATTGTTATGGGAGGAGAAAAGGCAGTCTGTGACTTACACAAAAGAAGAGGGGAACCGGAGCTTTTGCTGGAATTGAACAGATTATTCCTGGCCTCAGCTTTGTGTGCTTTTCCCCAGGAACATGGATTTTTATGTGAGAAAAGATTATTTCTGAATTATTTATTTATTTATTTATTTATTATTCAACCTTCTGTGCCTCATATCATGGGAGATCAGTTACCTGTGGGGTCAGTCAATGGTCCCAGTGGGAGCTGAGGGAAGGGAGGATGCCCAGAGCACACTGCAGCGCTGGGCAATGCTGCTGTGCTGGGAGGGTACTCATGGTCAGCTAAGACCAGGCACACGGTCCTTCCTGGCGTTGCTCAGCCACCCTTGCATCCCTTGCTCTGCTCTTGTTCCAAGTGGATTATTAGGCACAGAGAGTCCTGACTGCTCCTTCTGATCAACCATCTACATGACCTGGATGAAATCCCAGAGGCAAAGAGTTTTTCCCTTAACTCCACCTCATCTTCCAGTAAGTGATGGTGTGCCCTTTGCAGCAGCAAGGGTAGTGCCCTTGTTTGCCACGGCAGTATCATTTCCCCATCTTCTAGGCTTCTTCCCTTGTTTTTTGGGAAGAGCCCAGGAGAGCACTGGGTGGAAATACTTCACCAGTATTTCCCATCTTTGGCTTAAAGAGAGTCCCAGGAAAGCTGGGAGCCTGCAGCTCAGCAACGTGACCTGCCCTCCCTCCCAGACAGCACAAGTTTCTGTGTGAAATAGCTCAACTATGAAGTAGCAAAATTTCCCAGAGGTGACAAAGGAGGACCTTTTGAGGGACCATGCTGTGTACACTTGTATGGGTTGGTAGATTCCAGATGAAGTAAAGAAAAACTCTCCATGGGAAGCTTCTGACTTCATAGATTTCTCAAACACTAACCATGTTTATCACAGGACTGGATGTGATAAACTAGACTCATACAGCGACCCAAGGAAATAACAACAGCGGAATGTGGCAAAAAGTCAGTTTTGTGGTCTGAACCTCACAGGAAGGACATGTTTTCAGATCAGACCCCGGCTGTAACAGCTAGGCAGAAGTAGAAGGAGAAGCAGAAGAGGCTGCTTCTTCTTGCAATGCCTTTGAGTTATTTCAAGACTGCCACTTTTGCTTTCAGACAAGGGCCCAGCCACAGGGAAAGGCTGGTCTGCTGGTCCCACTACTATTCAAACCAGCTCCACGTCTGCAGATATGGTCCCACTGTGCATCCAGCCACTGGTGCTGCCGAACAGGACTGTGTATTCACAAAGCCTCAATTTTGTTGTCTTACTCTCATTCATCCTGCTTTATGTGTAGGGGTCATGAGACAGATGTGAGACAAGTCACTCTGCCATGAAAAAGGAGTAATCATCCTCAGGGGGAAGCTCAGCTTGAGTGCCATCATCCGTCTTCAGTGTGGTGCTCAAGTGAGTGAGGACTAATTGGAAAGAACCCAGTGGAGACCTGCACCAGGGCTGAAAGACCAGGGGAGGAGAGAGAAAAAACTGGGGTGGGTCAGTGTAGAAACAGGTCATGCCAAACACACAAAAGGCCATTGCAGAGGGGCAGGGAATAGACTATTCTCTGTGACCGTGGGGGATATGAGAAAAAGTTGCAGGTTTACATTTCAGTAAGAGAACCTAAGTAAAAACTTTCTAATTATAAAAATAGCTCATAGTGGAAAAGGCAACAGATCCTTAATGGGCATTGAAATAAGCTATTACTATAACTAAACTTGTTGTTTACTTCCAGAAAAATGTTGGAAAGTAGTTTTATAAAAAGCCTTTTTCATAACTCACAGCAAATCTCCTTCAAATAAACATCCTTTCCAATCTTCATATATCTGCTGTGTCTTCTACCTCTCCTACCAGGCAGTGATGAATGTAACAAAGTAGTGGGTGGGAAGAAACACAGATAAATATTTTGTAAGTAATGTACTATATATATTGGGCACAGATAGAAATAGCATTGTGCTCATTCTGTTTTCGTTCTCACCAGCACAAATCAGGAATAAATCCAGTCACCAAACCTTTTCTACATGAAAAAATGGAGAAAGTGGTGAATGAATGTGTTGCAAAGAGTTGAATGTGAATTTTTTGGTAAGCCAGCATCTTTGTTTTAGTATCTAGTCTTAGTATCCATCTTCTGTGCAAGGAGACCGAGTCCAGTCATTATATGCGTTTTTCTCAAGAGCCAACACTGTTATGGGTTACACTGGAGACAGTGTGGGTGGAGCACAATAGTATTAAAAAATAAAGCTATGTCTCCTTTTTTGTTTTCCTGTATAAGAACAAATAATTTATTTCTCAACGGATTTCTTGAGTGTGTTATTTACCACTGTTTACTGTAACTAGCTTCCTATTATTACAAAAGTTGGCAGAGTGAGCATGGGTCTGTAGCTTGCCCAGTTGCATTCCAATTCCTTTCTGCCAAAAATTAAAAAATGGGTTTTCCATGCACCTATCACATGTAGGAATATATTTAACCACACTTCTTACTCCTACAGATGCCAGCCTTGCTGTCAGAGAGTCGTTGGGAATATGCCTAAACTCTCTCTCCATCAAAGCGTTCTCTGATGGGCATCCAAAAGCATCTAGAGGAGAAGGGGACATCTTTGGGCTGCAGCACAGTGGCACAATACCCAGCCTAATTTTAACCTGGTTAGCTTGAGTACTACAAACAACAGCACTTAACTCAGCCTGAGCTGATTTATCCCAAGAAGAAGGTAACAAGATATTTCTGTGCAACACTTCATCACTTCTACATCAACACGCTTTACAGGGTGTCACTGCCAGGTGGATTTGTCCAGCTTTCCCCTGGAAAGCATTGCCCAACACCATTCCAGTATGACGGTGAGCTGAGCAGTGGGAAAAGCACCACACAGCTTGTGCCTTTACTTCCCCAGGACTGCAAGGACAGGGATTATGCTTGATCACATTGTGCCCATGGAGGAAAGAGTGAGTAGATTTATGTGAAAGAGAGAATAGATTTATGGCAACAGGATTAGCCCAGGGGCAGCCCTATGCTGGGCACAGCACTAGATTGCACTTCTCCAAATGCTGCTGGAGCTACATGATCATGCTGCAGAAAGGGAGGAGTCCGTGGTCTGGGCTGTCCCTCTGCAAAGGACGGGTAACATGGTGCCAAGCAGAGTTGAACTGCACATGTTTGCACTGAAGAATCTGTTCTGGGTTCTGTTTTACATTTCCAAGAGGCCTGTGCCCTTTGTAAATAGAGAGGCTGAGTAAGACACAGGAAGAGCTGGTGCACTTGTGAGAGCACGAGCCCAATAAATGGATATATATTTAACTCTCTGCTTGGTGTTATTTTCTCTCTGCTTGGGCAAACAATATTTCTGACTGCTTCCTAGTCCTAATCAAACTGTAGGGTACTAATAAAACAAACCAAGACTAATAAAGCACATTTCACCAGTATTAATCCTCTTAAAGTTATCAGGTTTTCACATCCCTAGGTAGGAGTAGTACTGTCTGACATAAAGTTGAGAGATAAAAGTAGGATAAAAGAAGCATTACCATGCAACAGCATTAAGACAAAAATATAATTGCAAAGGCTGAACTTGATTATTATTTAAAACATGTGTTGGGTGGAGGCACCAGTCGGCAGGAAGCATCTGATGCTGATGAACCCACACAACCTCAGCATGACTGACTTTTGAGTATGAATGTAAAAGATTTATTAATTTCATTTTTAAGATGTTCTGTTTGTTTTGAAAACATTTGGGGTTGCAAAACACACAAATCCTGTAACTATTTCCATAAAGCCTTGAACAGTGGAACAACATTAGAGGGGGTGGGGAACATCGGTATATTTTTTTTTTTCTGGGAAGAATTTCCATTAAAATTAAATCTAGTTTAATTATAGCTCCTCAGCAGTGAGTATGTGATTTCTGATTATGTCCCTGGTGGATGCTCAGGTTGGTACTGCTGTGGTTGGATTGAGGTCTGCTCCATTTCATTACTTTTTCCTTGAAGAGAAACCTCACTGGTATTCGTGGAAACCATGTGTCGGTTTGTGCAGTGTGTCATTATGCATTATCATATCATACAGTTTAAAAAACATTGCATTGTTGCTTCTGGTTGGATTCTTTTCATGTGGAATACAGATAGCATTATTCTAGGTAATTCTCTTTCTTAATTCCAGCCCTCAAGCCAATCAAAGAAAGAGAAAATTGTAGATGGATATGAACTAATTTCTTGGTATATATCCAAAACCCACAAATAATTAGGGATGGGAGAAGCTCAGGAGCTCAGTAGATTTGGTTTGGACACACACTCAAGCTCAACTCTTGTGCAAAGCTGTAGGGGAACCTCCATAATTAAGGCTGGGCTCTGTTACTCTGGTGTAAACAAAGTCAGTGGTTACACCAGGGAAAGAGAGAGTTCAGAAAATGACCCCATGGCTGAAGATCTCAGGAGAAAAGAGTATTTTTTTCTGTGAGATTTCTATTACTTCCTGTTTCTGGTCAGGTTAAGGTCAAGAACAGCTTTCTCACAGTGTCGGGGCACTGGTGTTCCCAGCCCCGCTGGACCAGGAAGCACTGGGGAGCATGGAAATGAAGCCGAGACGGCCTTTCACAGCACAGGAAAGCTCCGCTTTGGGCTGGCTCGGAGCAATGGGCAAAGGTCGATTTTTGTTTTGTCTGAACTGGTTCCTCTGTCCAAATGGCAGCGTGGAAATAACAACGTGAGGTACCAGATTGTGGTAACAGGTCTGAGCCACCTCACCTATATGACATGTTTTGGAGATTTGAAACACGTCTGATTTGCAAATGATGCTAACAGCGCTTCTTTGCTATTTGTAAGCAGAGTGTCTGCTGATTTTGCTTTTAGTAGTGAGAATAGTTATTTTGTGACCCATGGGTGCTGCTTATTCCCCTCCCCGTGATATCACAACATGATCAACCGAACTCAACAGAAAGAACACAAGCATGCAATGTGCCTTCAAATTTGCACCCCAGGCTCAATACTCAGCCAAAGACAACCTCCTGGAAAGGCCCTCTCTCTTTTCTGCAACTAAAGTGAAGGAAAAGGCTCCAGGTATGGGAAGAACAAGGCTCACAACATCAAATTTGAGTTGCCAGCTAAACCACACCATGTTGTACTGACTTATCTGGGGTTCTGCAGTTATTCCAACATGAAAGGATCTTCACAGCTTAACTAATAACCTGGTCTCCCCTTACTTTGGAGACATGTCCCATCCAGCAGACCTCAAAAGCTACAGTCACTATTCAGAGACACCTAATTCTCCACTGCAAAGGCGGAGGACACAAGCTGTATGAAAGTGCAAAAGAGCTTTAGCAGGAGGCTCAGCCTTTTCTAAATGTCTGCTTTAGATAGCAACGTTCTCCGTCTTCCTGCCAATTTTCAGAAGTCTTGTCACAATTGCTTCAGCCCCATGCAATAAAGGGCAAAACCAGCTGAAATTTGTGTATTAGCAGGCAAATTTTACTGCTTGCAAGGTGAGAATACAGGATGAGTGAGTTTTTTATATGCCATCAGCTGCTCTGCTCAGACTCACAGTCGGAATAACTTGGCAACGAAGGGTTTTCTGTCAAGCATTGCAGGAGCCTGGAGAAATAGTGTTAGAAAGGGGTACTTTCATCTAAGGAAATAACTTAAACCACTGATGATCTGCCTGTGTGAATCTCTCTTATGTCTGAGTAAGATGCAGCATCAGACTCTGACATTGATGTGGTAGTTGCCCTAGAAAAAAGAAACAAAAAAACCCCAAACAAAACAGCATTTTAAAACAAAGACAGCTGGATTGACAGCAACCTACACAGACGGCTGTGGCCAGCAGTGACACTGATTGAGGCAGACTTCCCTAAACTGGCAACAGACTCTGAATGCCAGATCCCACAATCAGCCCTAAATGACACAAGATACAGCTTTATGTAGCTGTTGTGATTAGGGAACTTTCTGTTACAGTAGGAGTGTATGAAAATGTTAGATGCATTGCTGGCCTCAAAACATTTTTCGTTCTTGATCCCTCAGACAAGGATTTGGTGAAAGGATATTTAACTTTAAATGGGAAACATCTTCACTAAACTTTCCAGGGAAAATCTGTGCTTAAACAAGGAGTAGTCATCCAGCTCCTACTGTGGGGAGGGGGGAAAGCTGCATCCCCGTGCAGAGGCTGCCTTTAGAAGGTTTCATAGCACTCTGTTTGCTGTGCTCATTCAGCTTTCAATGTTTCATGTTTATTAGATTATTTTTTTTTAATCCATTTTTAACAGAAGGACAGAAACCAGACTTCTGATGCCACCGAGGTTTGTGCCACACAAGTGATAATGAGGACAGTACCAGTGCTTTCTGCTGGCTGGAATGTCAAAGCCCCGAACTTCAGAGGAGTCTGGGGATGACTGTGGTAATGGAAAGTCCAAGACCTTGGGATCATTCCAACTGCTTGGATCTACTACGGGACAGAGCTGCCTCAGTTTATATCAGCACAGCTCAGCTCAGCTCACTCAATACGTTGCAGACACGGTGCTACATAATGGGCAAAGGGATGAGCATCATGTAAATGCATGAGCGATATTGTCAGCAATTCTAGGAAGTTGTATGCACAGATCTACTCAGTTAATAATGAGACGTGCACACCTTCTGTGCACCTCACTGAACACACATTTAAACATATGGCTGCTGAGATAGAATATATTCTGCCAGCCTTTTTTCTTAATTAAAGTTATGCGAGTTATGAAATACTTTCCTTTATAATAAGCTCTTATTCCTGTGGAGAAATTTCTATTTGTTTTTATCTCATTTGAGCTTCAAGGTTAATCTTAGTTTAAGAATCTCACTCGCTGTGATAGCAACCTCTTTGCGCTTCAGTCTGATCTGTGTGCGTGGGTGTGTGTGCGTCCTTTTGTTCCATGCTGAGGCTGGATGCCGCTAGCTGAGTATCCTCCATCTACGGGTTTGTCCTGCGGACACTAGCAATAGGTGTAGGTGACTGTGAAAATGGTACATGAAGGGTATTTTCCAGATCCAATTTAGGTTCACAAAAAAACCCCAGAGGGGCAGATGCAGAGTTTGTATCTTGTTTTGCAAGACAAGGGAAACATAAGATATTTCACTTTCTGATCTACTGTAAATGGGAATTTAATTCTGGAATCCTTGATATATATTGACTTGTTTTGTTATATGACAGAAGTCAGTGATAATTTATTCCAGCATGAAAAGCAACATTAATTAACGAGAAAGAATAAAGAGCAAGGCATTTAGATCAAATTAATATATATATGAAATAAAACAATAAAACTCCCTTGTTTATCCACGAATAAACATTTGATGTCCTGTATATTTTATGATGGTTCTCATGTCATATCTTACATATGCATTGAACAAATGTAGCAGCAATACTGCAATAATTGTTCACAGTTATAGGCACTAAAATGAATGCCTGAATTATATACACAAGTCCATCTCCTCTTGGACCTTTGGATCTACAGTAATTTTGCAATTAGCAAAAGCCATTCTCTTTTCTTCTTTCTCTCCCCCACCCCTCCCCCCCCTCCAGGATATGCAATGAGTAACATTTTACAGAAAGATAAAAAGTCACGTTTAAATGCTGCCACTACAGGCCACCACCTTCTTTTTCTCCATTCTTTGAAGGTACTGTGCTATTTCTTACTCTCTATATCTGCTCTCAAATTCTTCCTTCCTTTCCAGGCATATTTCTTCTGACTCCCATCTCAACCTCTCTGTTGGCTTTTCCTTTTTTGACTCTAATCCTCCTACTGTCTCTTATGACAATCCCTCGCCTACACACATTTGCTTCAACTCTCTCCTCAATTATTCCATTAGGTCTTAAATGGTTAGCCATCAGGTACATCTCATATGTTTCAATTCCACGCTAAAATCACAACCATCTGATGTTCTGGCTTGGAAAAGATGTCCTGATATGTTATATGCTGTTGTAAGGTCTCAAAAATATCCTTTTTTGTGTAATGGGCTCAATCATAAACCCACTGAAATTCTTCCTAAATTCCTCTGGACTTCCACATGTGCACAGGTGGAGCCAAGGTAACATTTCGTCTCTATTTGTGACATAGAGGGGTATAATGGACTTGTGGAGAAAGTTAGTGCATGGTAAGAGAATTACATTAACACATTAACAATTTTGACACCCTTTAATCAACACTTCTGACAGCAGAGTGGTTTGGTCTAGTGGCTTGTACAGCACCTGACAGTCTCAAGCCTCCAATGACCCCATGGTTTGGCTGCAGCGCTTTCCCCCACCTCAAAATATTGGAGTACGAACTATCTTAAAACTGGGGTGTTATTTATTAAGATTTTTTTTCTGAAAGAAGGCAACATTTGGGGGCCAAAATGTGAGCTCTTTGTTATACACAAAAAGCGCTCTTTCTGCTTCTATAGAGAGGGTGCAATTCAACACGTCCATTGTATAACCCCGTTTAACCATCAAAAATGTTGCTGAGAACTAAAAGATAAAATATAGATCTACTGTTCATTTTTTCCCCACTTGATCTTTTGTGTTTGATCATAAATGCACATTGTGAAAAGATGTCTTATACCTCCAAGCTAAACACTGTTTGCTACTCATTAGTGATTTATAAATGATATTTTCTCCCTGGTGACATATCTTTTGATATGATTCTCTAATAATAACATCCACCAATATTAAAATAAGAACATCCCCATGTATTGTGATCACCTTCAACCACATTTCCTCACTAAAATTAAATTTTAGCACACCAACTGATATTGTATGCATATATTTGTCTACCATCATTATAAATCTCCTAAGGGTCTCTATAAAATGATAGTTTTGCCTCTTTGCAGTAATTCTACCTAATGCTCCAAAGCAAGAAACTAATTACATGCTGACTTTTCACTAACTTTGATCTTTCAAAATGCATACTCTGAAGTTTCTATAGGTAATCATATAATTACAATACACTAAGTGGGATGAAATTAGCCATAAAGTTTTTTTTTCTAAATAGCATTAACTCTTTTTATCAATAAACATTTAATTTAAAAATATTAGTCATTCAGTAGGTCGCTGTTTACAACATCCCAATAGCTAAGTATTGCCATGTAAGATTTCAAAACAAAATCTATCTACATGCACTAATATTTATAACAAATGCCTTATTTTGACACGAAGAGTTTCAGTGGAAGGGGATATGGTAAGAATTCTTGAAAAATACGTTTAAGGAAGATGAAGGATAAATGATGGTGGTGCTAGGAAATTACTGAGATTTCTCAAGGGAATCTTTTAGTTTCTCAAAAAAATGACCTCATTTGTATTTTCCCAATGAATTGGTATGATATTTCCTGTAAGAAAAATTGAAAACAATTGTTGTTTTCAGTTGAACTCTATGGCTATAGAAAAAAAAATCTTGGATTTCCTCTTAGAAAAATGTAGTTTTACCTTTTATTTTCAAGTAGAATTGTAAGACAGTTTGATTTTTTTTGAAGAAAACAAATATCACAGCCTTCTTAGACAACAGATAAAAAACTGTGCAGTTTGGCGCTTTTTCCCTTTATACTTTCAACCTGCTATTTTAGCTCAGCAGTAAAACCACAAAATCCTCCTCTCCGAAATGCTGTGGCCTCCTCCCTGCACTTCTTGCACACAAATGAAGACAAATACAAATTCCAACATGCACAAAGATGACATGCCTCTGCCTCTCATCGGGATCTGTGCTTACATTTCCTCGTGTGTAGGTGTCCCACTGACTGCCGCGAGGTCACACTTACACACCAGAGGAGGCAATGAGGAGTGGAATTAACTGTCTGTCGTGCCTCCATCTATTTCAGACCCTACTGCAAGGAAGGAACTATTTGGCATGAGGAAGGGTGGCAAAACACAGCCCTGTGTGAAAACACCTCTCCTGGATGAGCACTTAAAATTAGAGATCCAACACGATGCCTGGGCAGCATCTATATGCTGGAAGAAGAACAAGGATGCTATATGGTAAATATTAAATCAGAGTCACGCTTCCTGATACGAGCGGTGGCCATAGGGCTGTGCTGTGAGTCGCAGTGGGAGGTTGCTCATGGCAGCTGATGCAAGCTGCAACACCTGGTGCTTGGTGCTGCTGCACCCACTGGAGCACCGGTGTAAGAGATGCAATGTTTTGTCCTTTCCCTGCTGTTTCCCGCACCCACTGCTTTCCTGGAGCTCAGCCCCTAGGCTGAAATACCTCCTATCCCAGTCCACAGCCATCCTGGCAGAGAGAGGCAGTCCGAGTCACACCTGGACTTTGAGGGCACTGCAGCGTCCCCATGGTGGAAGGGGTGGCTTTGCAGATGATTCAACAGTGCCGAAAGGAAACACGTTGTTGGTGAAATAGGCCTCTACCTTTACTTCATCCCATATGTGCACCTTGTTTGTCTAATAGCATTCAAAACCGCAGAAAAATCTGAGCACCACATTCACTTTAAAGCTGAATAAACAAAATTTGTTTTGACTTATCATCAATCATGCCATGTGATCACAGGGCATATTGTGTGCAAACGGCAGTTGTTTTATCTGGAGCTTCAACCTTTAAAAAATTCAAAACAGTAAAGTTGTTTATTTGACACTGGTCCTGACCCCCAGACTTTAGCGCCGCATTCTGACAAAGTGAAAGAAAGAAAACACATTTTGCTTCTTCACTGCTGTGGCATAGAGGAAACTCGACTTCTCAGGAGACTTTTGACACATTCCTTGCATTTGAAATGTACCAATAGGAACTTTATCTCATTCTTTTTTATTTTTTTAGAAACCAGAGGAAGAAAAGTGTTTACATGGTATTGCACATGGTAGCAACTCTCATTATGAGGATCTGCAGACACACAGTATGTGCATTTAGCTTTGGGAATTGCATTACTTAAGAGCCCTGTGGTTAGAAAGATGAACTGAGATAGACAATAAGGAATAACAGTTTGAAAGCCATGCTCATAAGCCCCTTGCACAGATCCAGTTAACAAATGATAGGCTTGCAAATATTTTTTTTGTGAACTGACTTGAGAACTCATTCCCAAGTATTCTTGAAAAAACACAATATTTTCCCTCCCTTTGTTTCCTTCATCAATAAATAGATGTGAAGAGATTGCAATGTAGTACCTATACCTCATTTTGTGTTTACATGTGGTTTTGTGCCTCTCTGGGCAGAGAGTATTTTAGTCTTCGAACTTCAGGAATGACAGAGTACCTAGAAAGGCTGCAGATGCCTGAATAATACGTAGCCATCAAGTATGATAATGAAAGTTTTCTTCTTTTTTTTATACCTCTAAAATTAACATCATAGTTGTCATATAAGAATGAAGAACATTTATACATCAGGAACACCTAAAGCTTTTACTCCATTCTCTACAGGCAGTTTTGTGCTACTTTAACTTCACTATGCTGAGGACAAACCTTCAAATTAATCATGTATCCTGAAAAAAGCTCTGAACACATTCTGCTGTTTAAGTCCTGTAGTATAACAGAAAAGTAACTTCTGGAAAAATACCTGACTTACTTAAGTCTTCTGTATGACAGGAGGAGGACCAAGACTGATTTCTTCTCCAGACTTCCTATTTTATCTTGGATAAGTCTATTCAACTCTGTTTCCTCACATCTTAAAGAAGATGAAAAATAATAATTAACTTCCAAATAAAGATGGTGTGATACCATCTAGTGTAATGTTTTTAAAGTGGTTGAAAGTCCCCAGTTACAGGAATATAAGAGCAACCATAAATGTTCTCAAGGAAAGGCTTGCTGGTAGAAGTAATGTCTTTTATTAGATCAACTGATACATTTGAAAAAAAATGGACCTGCTTTTGGGCATGTGCAGGTTTGCTGCTTCCGTTCGGCTCTGGAGAAGGATCCATATAACCACATCTGTTGGTCTAATAAGGGATATTAAGTACGAATCTTATTCTCTTCCAAGTCTGGACCATGTAAACTTCAACAAACATGTTTCTGCAACATAAATAACCCGTGCTAGGGTCTGTGCAATCTCACAGACTGGGCGCAACCAGTGTTGGACACTTTGGAGACAGGTGAAAGAGTGCTTGTATTTCATTCAGTGTGGAATAACTAGCTCATCAATGCTTTCTACTTCATATTCACAGTGAATGGTCTACCGATTTTCTTTCTACTTGATCTTTCCTCTCACTTTTTAAATTTGATGGTCACTTGCTTTTCAAATTCTGATGAATTTTCATCTTAGATTTCATTTACCAGGGTTTACATGCAGTCCCTGGGGATTAAGCATTAATGTTAACAGGTTGGCACAAATCAGTCTGATCCCACTGTCCTGTTTTTGTCTTCCTGCTCTCTCTCTTCAGTGCCTCACCCAGTTACTATATTGAGTGACTACCACAGTAATGCAGTCCGTCCACAGCAAGTGTATTGATGGAACTTCATCCAACAGGGTAAGGAATGAGGTCACTTCCAAAACAGAATAGGGAAAAAAAAAGAAAGAAAAATAAAACACACCTCATTGCCTCAAGACCAAGAGTCTTAATGTCTTCTCTCCATTCTTTGTGCTGCCATTGGGAGGAGAAGTGAGGCTGTGGAAGATGAGTTGTATTCCTGCCACAAGTTGGAAGTAGCTCTGTCCAAGATAACGACACACTGTTGGTATAAGTTGGGTCAGGATCAGGTCAGACTCACAGAGCGCCTCCATTCCTCCTCCCCACAGATCAGTGTGCAGCTAATTGTATTTGGATGAATAATTCTAATAAAGATGTGACCTTTAATGCCAATTGGTGGTTTTAATTTTGATTCATAATCAGTCACCTCAGTGTGATCTCTTCTCATGTGTGAGCAGCAGTGAGGCCACTGTGCATATTTACACACAAAAAACAAATATGGGCCCAGGGAGGCATCCCATGGGGTGAATGCATATATTGCAGATCTTTTAAAGAGATTTGTACATTACTGGATTCTGAAGCAAATAAAAGTGCACAAATTCCTAGGAATCAAAGATAAGTCAAAGGGAAAAAAAGGCATTCAGAAGTAGAAAGCAACCCCCATAGCTCATGAATAGCCTAATTATAAGAGAGCCCCACAGGCAAATGCAAAGTTACCAACACAATCGCCTTTGGAGCTCACAGAGAGGTCAGACACTATCCTCAGAATATTATCTTCTGTAGCACAGCACCTGGGTCCTGTACTTTACAGTGCCATTCAAAAATCACACCAAGGGAACGTCCGAGGAAGTAAGAGCTGACAGAAAGTCAACATGAGCATTGTTGTAATGCTTGTATGTTTGAGAATCAGTTGACTTTTCTCATTGTAAAACTTCTTCTCTTGACAAGAACACACTCAAAATTGATGCAACTTCTCTTCCTGAAAAGGGTAAAAGGCTCCTTGTGTCCTTCAGCACATGACAATGGTGAGAGACACAGCGTAGATAGCATTGTGTGACAGGAAGATTTTGTGATTCTGGAGGTGTCACCTTCCTGCAAAGACATAAACCCCTGGTTTTCTCAATTTTGTGAAAGCAGAAACAAGTTTTCTCTGCCACCTACCACACAGTAGAAAGCACTCATTCATCCTAGAGTTAAAACTATGCTTGGAAATGTAATGTCCATTTCATTTCTTGGCCAGCCAGGTTTTGGCAAAGTTTGCAATATACTCCTAAGCTGTCTGGAGTCAACAATACACAAGAAATGGCCACAGAAGTGAAGGGTACTGAAGAAAGGTGCTCAAATACAGAGACTTTGACTCAGAAGGAAAAGGACAAGAAAAAAAGCTTTGCCTGTCATCCATGGACCTCAACTTCCTTTTCAAACAGGATCTGGTCTGATGAGCTTTCACCTTTCTCATTCACTCAAGTCACTGTGACTTCTGCTCTCACTCCCACTCCTATCTCCTCTTCCACCTCCCTTTTCACGGGCTCCTACAATATTAATTTGCTTTTGGAAATTTGGTTGTTGCTTTACTTCCATGGCAGCACCAACCAGACTTTGACCACCTGGCTCTGCTGATAAGACTATGCAGAGTAAATACAACTGCATGAAGAGTTTGTCTGTTTTATACTACTCCTCTCTTTATAGAAATGCCCTTCATAACCTGAGCGCTACAGTCATTATGCTCTTCTACAGATCACTTAACAGGGCTCATTTATTTTACAATGCTAAGAAGTACCACCTGCTAATTAAAGGTACAATACCGCCTCTTTAAATCCTTCTCACATTTAATATTGCATGTATATTCATGTGCTTAAAGGATATACATACACTTGCATTCCTGTATATTTCTGTGTCTCTTTAGATACTGTTTTTTGCCTTGGACCATGAACATCTAACTGATGCTTTGCACTACATTCATGACTGCAAGCAGAGAAGTCCTGTCTATATCTGTGTCCCTTGCATATTTGTCTGTAAAGGGATATCTTGAGCACAGGAGTGGATAGAGATCAGAGCCGCTTTCTGGTCTGCCTCAGTAGTATATAATGTACCAATCAGCTGTTCGAGCCTGCTTCAAGGGACCATAACTTCTTGTAGCTAAATACACCTGAGATTACAGAGCTAAATGCTGACTTTGTCCCTGTGGTACTTGGGGGACAAGGCAGGAGCACACTGACATTACTCTGTGATCAGTGAAAACGCACAGGGCTGTACCTGCTTGCCTGGGATCTAGTGCATCACTGGCCATGTCTTTTGTGTACCACAGTAGAAATGTCATTCTGGAGTAGCAGTTCCTTAGGAGCAGTTTAAATGGGAAGGATGGAAGAATGTGAAAAGGCAGAGGAAAAACCTTATCAGTTGAAAATGGAGCTTGTTCAGCTTATGAACTGAATAATGTAATGCAATTTTCTGCAATAGCATACTGGACATCTCTGCTCCATGGTCCTGGAATTCCTAAACATAAGTATAAAGTTATTTCTTTATTTTAATAAGTAAAGAAAATTCATTTATCATATTAGACTATAGCCTGTTTTCCTATTTGCTGTGTTGAGATCCAGGAGCATCATATTGTTTTGAAGTAGGCAGTTTAATCGGATTCAGAATTCATTTATTTCAGAGAGAATCTGGACTGAGTCAGTATATGTGGTTTTAACTAAAATAATATTTTGTTAGACTCTAATACATTGTTAATACCCATATGAGACAGGGTAATACCATTCACTGTTCATCTTAATTAACTAACATTAACTATCATTAGACTTTTATATGGTACAATGCACATTACTCCATAACTTCAACACAGATCACATACAGGTAGATTATAATGCACAATATCAATCATGGTTTTCTCCAGGCTTTCTTAGCACCTAGCTTTGATTTTAAAAGTTAAGGTCAATGTTCAGTGTTACACTTCAACTGAAAAAGTTAAAATCAATGTTAATTAACAACGTTAATTAAATGTTAATCAGTTAAATGAAAGCATTTTTCATCCATTTCCCCAATAAGTTGTGGTCAGGTAATTTTGCATACATTGTTTCAGGTGTCATAAGAATATGTCATCACCCTTGGGATGACTAGGAGGGAAGTCTAAGACAACCACACCTGCAAAAAGAAAACAAATTTCTTATTTCAATACAAAGGCAAATAAATCCAGATTCATGAATAGGAAATTAAAGGCACAGCAAGACAACACCACCATTGCTAGTCTCGATGGTGTCCACAATGGTAGCCTAAATCTGAGGGGTTAGAAGTGTTTTGGGTGGCTGTGGGCCTTTGGCTTCTCATCCAACTGCATGGCAATGGGGTCCCTGTGCCAGACAGTATCTGAGGCAAGAATTGCTAGAGTGATCTTCATGTGCACTGAGGACATGCCTGCCTGCATCAGCAGCCACACACAGATCAGACGTGGGCAGCCAGACTGCACTGCTGCAGAGAGTTTAGATGGCAGGGCAGAGAAAGGGGAAAACCTTTTCAGGTCACCCAGGACCCTGAATAGGTCATGGGTGCTGGGCCAGGGCTGTTGGTTCTTGCATGGTCCAGGGACCTGCAAAAGCCAGGGGAGCAGCAGATTTGGTAGGATGTCAAAATTGGCTTTCAGCCTCATTGCTAACTTCTGTGGTGCAAAGCTGCAACACAGCATGAAGGATCCTACACAATGACAGTGCCAGAATGGTCCACTGTCAACGAAACACCAGTAGAGTTTAAGACACACTTGATTGTACTCAGGGAAATAGCTAGTAAGAAGCAACTGGTGTCCCACAGAGCTGGCAGCATAACAGGAGGGAATGAATGGAAAATGTGCTATTAGATCCATTTGAAAGGAGTCGATAAAAACAACTGACACAGCTGGCCCAAAATATCAAGAAAAAAAAATCCTGTAGTTTAGCCATAAATCACAGTTCTGGCACATCTACCTGGTCAGGTCTAGAGCCTGGCATGCATCGTCTGCTGCACCCGCATCTCTAAGCCGTACTTGTTAGCATGCCTATAAATCACCCATTTGCCACTTTTTACAAAAACAAGCCCTTTTCTCTCAATCTAGTAATAAATCTGTCTATACATTAAACAATAATGCAGGTAACGAATAACAGCAATTTGGTTTCTCTGTGCTCTAGAGTTCTCGTGATTCTGTGGAGTGAACACTCATTTTCTTGTGTTGTAACTTAGTGTGGTGATTACCTCCCGGCAAAACAGGGATTTGGGGTTAGTGTAATAAAAGATACAGTTAACTTTTTTGTGACTGTGAGTTGTCTTAAATATTTTGGAATTCAAAACTGCATGAGGCAACAACCAGCAGCTCATGGGCCAAAGTGGACGGGCATGGGTAGCCCTGAATTATCCCAGTTTGGACATGACTTGAATCCAACCCTATAACAGCATGTTTTACATTAGTTGTTATAAAATAGTAGATGAATACTTGAGGTGTACAGAAAACTTGGAAGTATACAATTGCCGTATTATGAGTTTATCATGTGAGTGGGCACAGTCTAGTATACACTCCTAAAGCTCACAGTAGTTTTCATTCAAGTTCAAAAATTTTGTATATAGTATTGTACCTGGTGTGTATATATATACATGCATATGTATATATCCAATGTGTATATATACGTATGCACTATTGTATATAATGTATACATATTACAGACTAGGAAATTTTAAGCAAGGCATAGTTCTTCAAATACCTTAAAGATATTGCTTACAATTAATTGAATTTGCAATTTATGTTCCAGTTGGATTTCAGTCAAACCCACAGCTCCTTGCATGTTACTGAGATGGTTCATTTGGCTGAGAACTAGGGATCTACCCTGTCATGTAGAAAATATATTTAAAAAAAATAAAATAATAAAGCACTGACATAATTGACTGTGCATATCAGCATTTTGCATGTCAGTGGAAATCAATATTTAAAGTGTGGTTCCACTTTGAAAAAGGTCCATATAAATATAATGTGCCCTCCTCATCAGATTCAGGAAGACAGGCAACTTAATTTGAATTGCAAAGTGAGCTCTACTCAGGAATCACAGACCTGAAGTGAAATATTTGAATCCTTCCTTTTGAGACAGGAAAAGGGACAAACATTAATTTCTTCTACCCCCTTTCTTCCTTCCTTCCTTCCTTCCTTCTCTCAAAAGAGATGGTTAAATCCTTGATTTTTTTTCCTGGTATGTTAGTGGTTAGAATCACACCCTGGACACGATTCACCCCATATAGGCGAATCCACAGCTCTTGAACAACATGACCCATCTTTCAGTGTAAATATTGCTTTAAAGTGTACAGGCTTCTTCTCTTCTCCTGCAGTGATCACTTTTTCATGGATGATCTTATTTGTTAAAGCTTGGTATCAGTGAAGGTAAGGAAGATTTAAACACCAGAGCAAGCATGAAACCAAGCTATAACAGTCATGTCTCCTACCGGTATGAGGTAGACTTCTACTCCAGTCCGTGTTCTGTTAAGTATCTCATTGGTTTAAGTTATATTGTCAAGGGAGCAGATGATCTTCACAACACAGCACTGGAACTAGACTTTAAGCTTTAGATTTCTATGCATCTTTGTTCTCTTTTTGTGCTCTACAGATATTCAGTTAACTTCAGCAAGAGCTTCACAAGTTTAAAAATGTCCTCTGTAACCCCAGAAGCCTTCTGTGATACCAGCAGATAGTCTCCTGGGAATAAGGAGGTAAAACTTCAGCTATATAATAAATCAAAGCTGAAAATGGACATGGCTATGATCATTATCTCCCATCCGTTACCAGTCTCCAACTCCCATGGTCTGAAAATTCAAACTTGCTCTATGAGCCAGATGAGCAGAAGAAATGTGACTTGTGGAAACCAGCAAGTCTTGGCACAAGATATATGCTAGACTGCCAAACACTGTGAAAAGTGACAACTTCTAGGTATGCCAAACTTTGGGAAGCTTAACATAGTCTCCTCTGAATTTCAGTGCTTCTACTGTTAAGCAACAGCTAATTGAGATCTTAGAGAATAAAGTGTTTGACTAAGTGATGAGACAGGTAAAAGTGTAAATCCTGGCTGAATTCACTGTTTTGCAAGCTTAGCAAACAAAAATTCTACTTCTTCCTCCCCATCTGCCTAGTGTCAAGAGATAGACCAATCCCTTCTCTCCCCAGTTCTCTACCTTGGACACAGTGCCACCTTCCTTCATAGCTCTGACAGGCAGGAGACTTCTCTGTGCTCACCCCTCCTCTTCCTAAATGCTGAAGCTACCAAATAGGCTATTCCCATAGTCATGTGTCTGATGGGTAGTGCAGGGAACGACCTTGGGATGATTTTCCTTTTCTCTAACTAAGGAAACTATCCAGGGGAAAGCACAGTTCCTATCAGGCTGGAGAGTTTGTTCCATGCTGCCTATGCTGAATAAGATCATTCTGGGAAGATATCTTTGGCAGGCTCAACCTAGGACAAAGACAGCAGCAGAACCATTGCTCCTGCATGATCACAGAAGAATGTGACTCAAAACCATAAATACGTATGAGAAAACACCTAGAATGGCTTTAATATACCAGCCAAATATGAATAATTGGCTGACCATCGTGGAAGACTGTAAGAAAACTTTTATAACCCATATAATTCTTCCTAAGCAGCAGACACATGACTGAACCCTAGGAGGTACAAAACAAGAGGTACAAACTTATGCAACAACTACAGTGTTGTTGAAACCAAAAGGCAGCTCAGGAAATGCCAAAATGCTTCTGCCCTGGAAATTTCACAATGATGGAGAGAGACTCCTGTCCGGGAAAAGCAGCAGTGTTGATGGTGGAAGGGGTAAAGATCACCCACGCTGAAGGCCAGCATGACCCCAGGGCTCTGCACAAGTCAAACTTGTTTAAGCTTAGTTTGATAAGAAAACCTTGCTTTTAGCAACATTATCTGTGCGATTGTTGTTCCACATCCACAGCCTTTCTATCACATTACTTCAGTGCTGTCTCCCAGCTGCATCCCACCCAATACTGCAAGAGTCCAAGAAAAAAAAAAAAAGAATGGCACTGCTTTGGGCAGAAACACAGCCTTTTTGTGCAAAATGTAAGCTTAATTTACAATACTATAACCCAGTGAGCTTGGTTATGCCATCAGGCCTGAAGTGGATTTCATGAGATGCAATGGGAACGGGCACACCACCCCTTGTCAATGCAAGCCATCTCCGTTTGGGTGAAGACAGGTAAGCAGAGCCATGTTACCACTAACTCGTCATCCTCCTTGGCTGGGTATAGAAAACATGCACTTTGGGACACCAGCACATGGGTTGCAGCTTCACCCAGCCTTTCAGAGTGGTTTCTCATTCACAATGACTTAGCACATGGGAACTGCAGCAGGATTTTGCTTTGGGGAGAAAACAGGGGTGCAAACAAACAGGAGGGGTATTTTTTAATTAGCTTTTCTACTCAGACATCTGAAGCTGGAGAGGTAGGGAACCGGCAAGAAAAACAGCTTTCGGGGTTGAAATGAAGGTGTCAGTCAAGGGCCCACGGGGATCATGCAGCGGGGAGACAGGAAGCCAAAGGGAGAAAAGACGTGGGTTTGAATCCTTGATTTTTTATGTTCTTGTTCCAGGATTCCTTTGGTACTTGGTGAGAGACTATTTCTAAAATAGAGCACATCATGCTGCTTGTATACTTGGGAGCTGTTCAGTGCTTTGATGACTAAAGGAAAAATTAAAAGGAAAGGCTGTCCATGATGAGATCTTGAGGGGCATGAATAGGGGAGCTGGCAGGTGGGAAGAAGGGGGCTCATCCCCTCAAAGTTCTTCTTCTTTCCTCTCACAACTGATTGGACATAAAAGGATGCATTAAAATTGTCATTTCTTACTACACTGAAAAATCTCCATCCTATCCTATACTGAAAGCTTTTTTTTTTTTTAAATTTTGTTTTAAAATTCAAGGGGAAGGTGTAGTAACAAACTGCCAAGAAAAGAAACTGTAGTGAGTCACCAAGAGGAAATTTAGTAGAAATGATAACACTTTACAAAAATGAAAATTATTACATTTACTGTACATGGGAACAGTAAAAAGTCATTTTTTATTGCACTTGGAGTTGAATAGGAAAGGACTGACATTTCCACACTGGTACATAATATAATTTGCTTGCCAGCAGTTTGTTTTTCTCTAAAATACAAGTTGTTTTGACAAATCTCTTAGCAATACAATACTCTTGTCAGAACCTGTGCATGGCCATTGTGACTATGAAGAAGTCTATTTTTCCGGCCTTTTTAATTTTAATAATCCAATATCTCATTTCTCAAAGGAAACTCTTAAGATTTCTGCCCAGCAGCATCTAGCAGTTTCTGTTTTGCAATAATAATAATAACCTCATGGAAAATACATGCAAAGTGTCTCTAACATCTTTTATGGCTGAGGATAAACAAAGAGATTTTTTCCATTCATCTCTTCAACCAAACATATCTGAGTAATCTCCCTGTAGAAGACATCAAAGTTTAGTATGTTAAATATAGGATTTCCCAGCCGTAGTCTCAGTGGAACATAAGAGGATGATGCATGGAGTAAAAAATTTAGTTACCTTATTTTTCATCTGTGGATTTAGTTGGCTTTCCTAACTGTTTTTGCTATTTATGGAACTCACATTATAATGAAGCCTGTTTTTCAGCTACAATGAATAAGACTTTCTGCTGCTGACCTGGAGCTTTTCATTCTGGTATCATAAAGACAGACGAATAACAATGATTTTCTCATTTGTTGGGTCAGTTGCTTATACAAGGCTCCTTGGGTAAAATAAGCTTACTTATAGAGGAACAGCACAGACTGTATGCAGTATTGCATCCTCCAGATTAATTCATAGTTTCAGTGAATTAAGGGCAACCAATTTGCTGCCTAAGGTATTTGAGCTAATAAGCTTGGTAAGGCATAAGCAGGTCTTAAGCGGGTTTTAGGCCTTATGTAGACAGTCTGTGTAGGTGAGAAATTTATGTTCAGTCTTGGACAGATGTGTGGATAAATTAAAATCAACTTTTCTTGGATGGAGAGGGAAGCTCCTCAGTACGCAGCACAGAAATATGCTCCTTTGATCAACATAAACTAAAGGTCTGACCTGGTAAATTCGTTAAAGCGAGGTTACGGAAAAGTTTAGCTCTGTGAAACAAATTAGTCTATCTCGACAGAAGCTTTTTTCCTCATTTGTACCCAGATGGGGTCTTTCTCTTGTAATTTTCAGATGTAATTTCCAATAGCCAGGAGCCAGGATGCTCTTACCAGGGGCTGAGAAACATGGGGCATTGAAGCTCACAGAGATAAGAGAAGCTCTAAATAATACATGAAGAGTTTCTTTTGGAGACACCACCTCTGCCATGAGGGACATTTGGAGGAATTGAGTTCTTTTTGAATAAATATACTCCCAAGAAAAGCCCATTGACTGAGATGTGCTAGTCAGACGTGTTTAACTTACACCGCCTGACTTCAGAAAGAAGAGAAACTAAGAGGGGCAGGAAGCTCTCATACAAGGTATTAGTTAATCAAGCCCAAATATACATCTAAGCTTCTCATTCCTCCATTTGTTTTTCCTTTGTGAAGTTTCAACAGTGTTTTCTTTTCCATAACTGGGTTCCCCTGGACTTTCATTTTCTAATGGCAGAAACCAAACACACAAGTTAGTTTTACTGCAGAGAAGAACTAGCTCTAGTGTGAGAGATACATTACAACATGTGAGAGAGAAGTGTTTGTTTTTGTAAGTTTTAAAATATTGTTTCTTTATTTTCCACCCTAACTCAGAGAACTTTGGCATTTGACTAATTTACCATGCGTTTAAGGCTGGTAGCAATATTGGAAAAGAAATATGATAATCACATGCTGCCACAAAGCATTCTATACCTCGCTCTCTTTCCAGCTCTAGTTTCACATGTGTTGGTTCAATGGAATATTCAATAGACATTTATAGGAAATAAATTGAGAGATGAATGTAAACCATATGGCATCTGGAGGTTTATTTGTAAAGCCCCTGCATCAAAGCTTTCTCCAGATCACACCATATTAGCTATGTTTTTCCAGTCCAGCAGAATCAGGAAGGTAACCACAGACTTCCTTGATGGAAAACACATGAAAAACAGGGCAAATCTTAGTATGTAGCTAGAGCAACTGTTCAAGTAGCATCATTTAGAATAATTTTATTACCAATGTGTAAGGAACATTGTTTAGTGATGGATTCCAAACCAGAAACCAAATGCAAGTTCATTTGCTAAGTTCCCTGGCTGTTAATCTGTGGAACTCAGAGACTATTAAAATGTATCAAACCATACATAATTAGTGTTTGTACTTTTAAAGCACTTAGGACAATTATACACTTTCTCAAAACAGAAATGCTGCATTGGATTTATATAGAGACTTTTCTCACAGAAAACATTTCATAGCCAATCACATCCTCATAAGTAATAAAAAATATTGATTGGATGGAGTGAGAAGCTGGTTGTCGATCTTATTTATTTTTGTAGCAAAAAAAAATTTAGGCTACTCTCAATCCAAAATGCTTACTGGTTGCTCGAGTTTGGCAATGGCCAGCATTGCATCTGAAATCAAATTAAACTGTATTCTCATGCAGTATGTTACATAAATCATCAGGAAATGTCAAGAGCTTGTATATAGTTGTGTTTCGGATTTTTTTTAAGTTTCCACTTACTTTCCAAAATAGTTTTCATTTTTCACTGTCAACCCCTTTTCAGCCACTTAGACCAGCTATAATGATTTGTGTGTTAAATTTGCTTGTCACATGAATATTTTTAATAACTCATTTAATATTTAATACGCTCCACATATTTCTGGGCCAGTAAGTTGCAATGTACAATGCCAACTCCACATTAGTATTCCCAGCAGTGTAATTATTTACCTTGTGCACCAGAAAAACATACTCAGAAAACTAAGAAGACAGAAGATTTTGAGGGGTGGTTGATTTACGTTGCCTTATGAAGCTTCATTCAGGAAACACTTTTGCCTCAGATGAGACAAAGGACTAGGGACTGTTTCAATACTTAACTTCTGGTAGACACTTAAGTCTCTTTGACTTTAATATTAAGCATGTGCTTAAAGACAGACATAAACTGCACTAGCATCTGCAGGAATCTTTCCACTGACTTTAATGGGCTCTGGATTGCACCCCAATATCTTGGCTCAAAATAGCTGTTATTACAGCAATAAATGATTTGTAAAGCCATTCTTTTGAATAGGTACATTTATGCTACGAAATCATAATTACTTATTTAAAAATTCTTACACTGCAAGTTCATACATTTGGGATAATTACTCTCTTCTTCATTAGGGCTTCACACTTCTGTAGCACTTTCCAGTCCAATAGCTTGAAATCTCATTATGGATTTAGATAAGTATTTCTACTCCCATTTTACAGATGAGCTAAAGGAGGTAGAGAGAGACAATAGGTCTCATCCAGTGTAGGAAGTTTCCTATTTATTGGGGTGGGTGCTGGACCATAAGGTGCAGCCTTCCAGAAGATATATAGGCACCTATTTCACACCAAAACATATGGAATTAAGTATCTAAAATCTTTTGTGTAGTTAGCCAAAAAATCTCATACTCCATCAAAGTGCAAGAAGTCAGAGAAAGGTTTTATTCACAAATCCTACTCTCCAGTAATCTATCAACAAAGTAATTATTCTGTAATATTTTAGCAATTCTGGCACAGGGAACTGAGAATGGCATTCTAGGATCCCAGTTAATATCAAGCATGAATCAATGAGTGGCATCTAAATCCCAATTGGAAATGTTCCCCAGTCCGGGATGGAGGCAAGACTAAGGACATTTGTTTGATAAGATGTCTTCTAGGAAAGTACAATGGCTTAAATGTGGCCTCATGACACCATATGATCAGGTACTTTCTAGGCAATTTTTTGATGGGAAGAATTTCTATTTGGAGAAAAATGGCGATTCATAACAGTGTTAGACTTCCTAACTAGATATTTTAACTCTTACATAGCACCCAGAGTCCTGAGTAAGCAGCAGTGAAGTCAAAAAAGAAATAAACCTTTGTGAATTCCAGCTTAGGCTGTTTGAATTTCAAATACCTTCAGAGTTCAGGTAATGTGTGGATCAAGCACTTTAGCTTGAGCTCACCTCTAGTTAAAACTATCCTCATCAATCTCATTCATTCATCAACATACAGGTTAGCCTTTAAACATATGGCAGTCAATGAATGCCACTCACAAACCTTAGAAAATAAGTATGCAAGCAACATCAGTTTAAAAATATGCAGCTAACTGCTGGAAGCTATTAAAACCCAAATAAACAAAAGAGATTATACTTCAAAGAAATGTCAACAGTTTTTCCTCTCCTAGAACAGAGCAGTTTTCTTTGCTCCTATCCCCAGCCACATCTGGAAAGTGCTTACTGCTTTACACATCTCTAACGATAAAATTAGTTTATTGATTTTTCAGAATTTCCTGATAGATTTATGCAATTTCCAAAACAAAGGTAAACTCACATCCCAGTTAAAAAAACTGTTGGTAACTACAAAGAATTCACAAAATCATAAAAGCACAAAGTTATGCAAAAGAACAAAAACAGTCACTTGCTAAATAATGCTGTACCTCTCAAATACTGTTAGATAGCAAGAGGTTGTTATTTAAATTACTTCCTTGTATAGAAATAATAATAAAAAAGTATCCTATGGCTAACGAGAGCTTGTGCAAAGTAGAAATGAACCTTCAGTTCCAAATAAACAGAAAGATTTTAAAATGAAGAGTATATATTTCATGGAAAGAATTAAGAAGAAAAAGGAATAATAAATCCTGACTACAGATTCAAAGAAACATAAAAAATTAGATCTATTAAAAGTGTCTGCAATACTAAGTAACTGAAAATTTAGTCTCTAATTTCCACTATAGTACTTTGCGTCATTTTAGGCAGTCTGAATGTTGGATTTTTAGTTTGCTTAGAATTCCACATTTGTAGCAGCCAAAACTTGCAAAGACTGTTAATTTGATTTTGGTTTACAATTAACTAAGCAGTAGCCTATACAGAACACTGCCAAGAAAAATGATATCTTTGGTAAATTACCAAGGAGCAAAATGTGGACAACAGATTTCTCCCCTCCTACTGCCTTACCCCCTGACTATTGTTAACTGACAATGATAGGTTTGATAGAGTAAAAATATTTAATAGAAAATATAATGACAAGGTGCAGATTTTGCAAAACAGTCCTGAATTTCAAAGTAGCAGTATATGTTTAGAGGAGACAAAAACCCCCCAAAATAATTAAAGCATAAAGCATATAGTAAGTGCTCTGTAGTCAAGTAAAAAGAAAATAAACTCTAACAAGACTGCTGCAGAATGGGAAAAAGCAGGTCTAGTTTGTTTATTTATAAATTGGTAACAAGTAGATTCCTTCACACTAACTAAACCAGACAGTAATTATAAACACAGATTGGTTAAATTCCCTGCACCCTATCAAAGGAAATGAGTTCCTCTCTTTTCCAAACATTGTCATTTGTTTATTGAGCCTCTTTTGGGCTTGATTTCATTAAAAACGATGTAAAGTCCACATCTGCAACCCCCAAAACAAAGTTAACCTTGTTAGGCTGATCCAGAGTCCTCATTACAAAAAAAATTCTTAGGCAACATAATCAAGGATTTTAAAAGGAAGCCACTGGAATACAGAGCAAAGAATTTGGATTATTTTTGTTCCATTACAGAAAACTTATATTACTATGCAATAGAACAGGAAGCAAACAGTAACCGCCTCAGTAGTTCTGGATAATTAGTTACCTAAATTCTCTGAGGTGAACAAAATGTACTTAGATGGGAGAACATTACTGCCTGCATGCTGAAATAACAGAGTAATCTTGGTGAAAACGAAAATCACAAATACAGAAGGAAAACCTCATGTTTAAAATCATTAGTCTTTATCAGTAAAGTACAACTGAATTCCTCATTAAGGTAACATTTTTATTGAAAAGGGGATGATACTGCTTATATCAACTAGTGTCAGATATCAGATTTCAACAAACTTTAACACTGTAAATGCTATTAAAACGTCATTATTAGAGTTTCCATGCTTGAATGATTTGAACTAAAGTAGATTTTGTGTATTTGTTGGAAGACAGCAATAATAAATCCTGGAGCTCGAGCTGGTAAGAACTGACCTGGACTTTGTAGACGAAAAGTTAAGAAGTTTTGCCCTCAGCATCGCTGGGAGTGAGGTTAACGAAACCTGGCCCCGTGCCGGTTGCCACTGAAACCAGCCTAAAAGAGCCAACACGGGACTGATGTGGTCTTGTGCACAGAAGTCCCTACACACTAATACCTGGCATTCTCCAACATGTTCTTTTGAGCCTGAAGAAGTGCCAGGGGGGTGTTTTTACACCTGGTGTATATTCCCTGTGGGATATTTGCCTCATGGCAGCACAGCCAAAGAAGAAGAGCACTGCAGGGAATTACCCATTCTTGGTGCAGATCCTGCTGTCCCCACAGGTTGAATACCATGACTGTGATGTCCTAAGAGGTCTGTGTGATTAAGATTTGTTCCCATGACTTAAGAGAAAAATGCACACTAGGGCAACAGGATCAAAGACAGAGTAATGTGCATCACCTAATGCTCCCGGACCAATTAGCCTGACAAAATACAGATGTCTCAGCAGAACACATTGTATTTATTTACTGTTTCATGGCAGGGCTGAGCAATTTCCTATCACACTGCTGCATCCTCTGGTCAGGTAAATGCTGGGTATCTCTCACCTGTCCTGAAGCCAAATCAAAGAAAACCAACCAGGTTCCCATAAGGCAAATCCTCTTTTTGTCACTGTTCTTGCCCTCCTAATGTTCCTGGTGCCTGGGGTCAGCCTCGCAACTATGTATCCATGCAACTTTTTCATATGCAATCTGCCTAAAAATCCGATTTATAGCAGGTTTGCTCCTAATCTTACTCAGGTTCTCAAATGTGAATAGTTTGATAATATGAAGATAGTGTTTGCTACTCTTGCAGTCTGCCACTATTTTATTACACTAAATAAAAAAGCTTTTGATTTTTCAATATTTTAATTATAATAAAACTTAAAATGTATTTGAAGTTTATATTTAACATAAAGAAGGACCATCAAGAAGAGGGGATAACATTTACGCCTCATTGTGATTTCTTTTGGTATATCATTCCCTCTGAGCCCTTACGTATAACTCTTCAAGTCTGACCCCATACTGAGATTTCCAGCTCAGCTTGTCACAGGGAATTTGGGGCAATTAATGTCTGGAAAGACTGTGCTTTTAGAATAATCAGGTCAGGAACTTTGTCTTTCTAAATGCTCTGCTGTTTCTCAGGAGTATCTGCGGATTCTTGAAATAATAAGTTACAGTAACACTGGGCCAGATCCTCAGCTGGTGCAAAGTTAGCTTTTCTTCATTAACTTCAAAGGGATGATGCTGATTTACACCAGCTGAGGGAAGATGTGGCCCACAGTGTCCAGGTGGATTTAAATCATACACATGAGAAATACCTCAGTACATCCAGGTTTGTACTGAGGTTGAACATAAAAGGCCCGGGTAGCGGGAAATCCATCCCTTTTTATTTTTAAATGCTCAAATGTTTACCAGCTGACCTTCCCCTTTACTGCAGATCTGGGAATCAAGGTGCATACAATAAAGTTCAAACCAATCAACTGCTTTCAGCTGTTCTTGTGCAATGAATTTTTAAACATTTGATCATTAAGGCCAATCTATATGCAGGTCAGTTTTCTGAACAGGATGGGAACAGTTTGGGAGCAGATGCCAGGGTACTGACTCATGAAGAGGAACTGCTAAAGAAACACAGAGAGTACATTTATCTTGGGCCACCCATCAGGTGAACACTACCAAGACCATCCCTTTGCTGGATAGATGCACAGATCAAAACAGTTAATCTCTGGCATAGTGCCTTTGTTAACTGAACGGTGGCACAACGGTAGTGCAGAGCTCACCAGCAGTGTTGAAGCGGTTATCTATGGCAAAAAAAAACTTTTCTGCAGTTTTTGGTCTTTCTCCAATTGGTAAATTCTCTAGAAATAGCACTCCATGCTGCTATTTATTTATTTATTCTACAAAATTGCCTGGTGATTGCTCATAAATATGTGAATAAATTTCAGCTATGACTGTGATATATTCACTTCCAACATCTAGTACTCTTAATCCACAGAGTTTATGGCTGGGAAGCAGCCTCAGGACTTTGATCCCAATCTCTGAGTCACTTCAGTTTTATCAGTGTGACACTGGCTGTACTCTAAAGCCCACATTCACCATCCCAGCCACATCGCTGGGTACCTGGGTCATGCTCTGCTCTTTCACAGCCCTGCTGGCTCACCTGGCCCACCTAGAGTGGAAGGTACCTGCAGGTTAATCTCTTATCTGAATGTGACAGGACTTAGACAAACACACTCAAGGGTCACACAAAGTCATGTGCAACCCTGAGTGAGAGAAGAGCAGGTGACTGACACAGCTGATCATGTTTGGAAGGACATTAGACACTCTTGTAATGAGTGGTATTGAAACAGAGGCAAAATTTAAGCCTTTTGTTTCCCCCAGATGTATATGTAATGTATCTGGTGTTTATTTTAAAGCTCTCCACCTTTAAAGCTACGGGGAAAAGCAGGCCAGCCCTGGCAGCACCAGGGTTATTGTCCATCTTTAGTTATTATATCTGTAGAGGGGATGATCACGGAAGCTTGCCTGATTGTGTCAAGTGTCTTAGAAGCAGGCCTTCAAAGGCAAAGCTGCTGTGCTAAAAGCCCATTCCTAACATTATGCAGGAATGTTTTGCAATTTCCTTAATCTATATGTTCACTGATTGAATTCCATTTTCTTCCAGTTCAGTGCTCACGATTACAATGCACATGGTTGCTTTTGTACAAACAGCTTTGCCTGCATACTTTGTTGCACCTAAACAAAAGCATCTAAACACCATTCAGCTAAGTTGCCACATTGGTGCCTCTGGAAACATGAGCAAAAAGGGTCGAATTGATGCATTTGATTTGAGAATGCAATTTACAAATCACAAATATTTTCTTTCTGTATTAGATCAATTCTACAGGTAATTTAGTCAAGTTTGAGTAGGCAACTAATTACTCAAATATATTCCCAAACATCATCTACTTGTACTTCGTGTTAAACCTGAGCTCTTGGAAATGTCAGCACCAGGCTTTAACTACTTGGAGAATTTTAACAGAAAGATTTTTTTTTAAGAGTATTTGCACGTGGTGAATTCTACTGAGGTTTTTGTAGTGTATCCAGACACTGTGATATGCTGGTAGCCAAACTATAGAATATTTGTTCAACCCAAATGATAGCATTTGGGTCAAAGAACAGGTTGAATGATATGACGTGTTACCGCAGGCTGACTGAAAGCATACTTGCAACTGTATGGAGCAACGAGGAATAAGAAACAGAAAGTTGAAGGTGCAAGTCTAATTCTAACACTTGCCAAACACATCATCTTGGCAACTCACCCAACTTGTCTGTGCCTCAGTTACACTGTCTGAAACACTGAGATAATAATAATACTTAATCGCCATTGAAAAGAAGTGAGAGATCCTCAAACAAAAGCAGCGATAAGTGTGAAGTATTCATTATAATATTAAAGAACAGATGGCCAAAGCAGAGATCCAGTTAAAAGGACTGCACAGAGTTATAAGAAACCTCTTGCTGTGACGTATGTGCTTTACGATGTGCATTCCCTCAGACAATACATGATGAGTCGGCTGCAGCAGTTTATGTTCTGGATTAGAGCATACGCATAAATAAAGCTATGTTTTTATGTGATCCCAACAAATAAATGGGAAGCACGGACAGGAATGTCTAGCTGATGGAAAAATGAGACACCACAAACAAACCCCAGCTTGATGATGAAAAAAAGAAGTCTAAGATTTATATGGCACAGCTGGCTATGTGTAGTGCTTTTGTAAGCCTACAGCATCTGGTCACTTGCTTTAAATGTCTGAACAGATAGAGGTCCAAACCTTGCACAACTGTGGAAAAAGAGGCAATGTTTCACAGTAAACCACAGAGCTACACATTTCATAATGCCCTGGTGCACATGGAGATCTGCCTGGCTTCAAACCCCAGGTGAGAAGGGGGAGGAGAGCTCCCTCACCTGCTGAACACGCTGACTGCATGTCTGTTCTGCATTCAGGATATCACAGACATCCATGCACCTGCATTTTTCTGAACAAGCTGTGCTAGAATTGGAGCACACCTTCTAGAAGGATATCCAAGCACAACTATAATTGACAACAATTTTATCATCTAATTTCTGTAGCTCCACTGATTTCAATGGAGTTATATTAACTTACACCACTGGAGAACCTGGCCCATTGTCCTTCAGCAGCCTGAAGAAACCACCCAAAAGCATCCTAGATATCCCTTTAAGAACTGGGGCTACGAAGCTGGTGAACAGTTTGGAGAGGAAGCTGTATGAGGAGCGGCTCAAACCAAGTCAAGAAACCAAGGTGAAAGGATAAAGACTCTTACAGGGAAAGGAGGAGCCATCTTCATGCTTTACTTGCAGAGTACTCAAGCCTTCCATGTCTAACAGATGATATTTTTACTCAAATGTTCAAAAGGGGCATTGCACAATGAGTTGTGGGAAAAGCAGACAAAGGGTGGTGACAAGGGAGGAGGCCAGATTAATTTTACTTTTGTATTTGAAAAAAGTCTATGGAAAGTAAATAGGTTGAATGACAAGAAGAATAAATAAGGCGCCTCCTTTCTCCAGAGCACAAACCAGTCCTTTGCAACAGCAGGAATACGCTGAACACAACTAGCTAAATCCCAGGTTTGTGCAAGCTCTTGCAGTCAATGGAGGAAGTTTCTAAGACTGAAAATATTTCTACAGCTTTTGAACCTGCCATGCTCTCACTGGAAAGGTAAGATGTGGCAGACACAACCTCTTATTTTTAAAAGTCTTTCAAAAACTTGAAGGTTTGTGCTCCCTCTGTTGGTTTTAGAAAAGACATTTGGTTTGGTTTTGTTTTCCCCACAAACAGAATCCTTCATTTTGTTCTGACATCAGTGGAAGGACAAAAATGCATTTGTGTGACGAGATGTTATTTACACTGAAGTTTCTCTTGTTTAAACAAGAAAATAGACGTGCTAATTTCAGCTCCATCCCAAATGCAAAGAAAATGAATAAACATTTAATAAACCAACTGCCAAACTGGAGAAAGATTAAAGTATTTCAGTACTGCTGAAGGAAATACCTCAAGCAAATGGAGGATAACACCACACACACATAGAATTATGTCACAGGTATCTGTCTGAGTGGGTGTCTGTGACATTGTTCACTAGTACACAGAAGCCTACGTACCCAAAAGTGTGTGTTGCTCCTAGTGTTTGCTATTGCACCTACTTTCCATTTGGCAAAACAAAACAAAATTGGGTAAGATGAAAAAGCCCAGTTGCAAAAATGAACTAGATGAGCATAAGTCAGAGAAGATATGGAAGACGAGTGAGAAAAAAATGTGTGACAGAAGGATGGATCAAATTATTGCAGGTTTTTTTGCCTTTGGTGTTAATTATTTACGATATTTGTTTCTTATCCACAATCTGTTTTTCTCTGTATCTTTACTCAGAGCAGGGGAGCCCTGATCTTGGTGAGTTTTTAACTGCTACTGCAACACAAATACTCAAATATGGCAACAGATACACTTGTTCAATTATTAATTTTTATGAACAGAATATGAAGTCCTTATTTGCAGAATATGAAATGGTTTGGGGACTAAATGGGACTAATGACTTAGGAGATGGTCATTGGAACAAAATTTCTGCACTGTTGCCCTGAGAGGAAGTTGAATCCAGAGTCTGTGGGGAATTACCCATGGCCTTACCCAACACTCCCAATTTAAATGGCAGAAAACTGACAGGTGCAGGCAAGACATGAGGCAAGGCTGCACGTCAGACATGCTGTTTGGTTTGGTAGCCTTGAAGGTAAAAGGTGGCTTCCCAGTCTGCAACCATAACTACAGACTAAGCCAATACATTAAGGAAAAATTACTGGGCTATATACCTACTATTTAATGCAGCTGTGGAAAGAATGGCTGGGTGGATGTCTCACCCACAGCTCCAACGTATTTGACAGCAGCACCGCTTTGGCATTCCCTGTTTGAACTGCTGGCTCCATGTCTGTCCCCTCCCTGTCCGGCTGAACTTGTTTGTCGCTGGCTCCCAGCCCGAGACTTGTGACACTGCAATTACTCTGGGGTGGCATGCGGAGTCTGTAGATATTTTAGCCAACTTGCCAAAGCAAAAAAAAATCCTGACTGAACTGGAGCAGAAAAAACAATTTGCTGAAACATCACCTGGAGCAGGAAGTTATTAGATGCTTGAGTACTTCTAGAACAGAAAACTATGTATGAATATGTACACGAGGCAAAACAGATGTTTTCTTGACCTCTGCACACTGGAATCTTATAGCTGCTCTGTTTACTCTCTGCTGTCCATAATGCATCTTTAAGCCAGGTGCTACCACTTATCAGGTATCTACATCTCTTGTTTAAACAAATGTTAACTGAACTTGACAGCAAAGGGGACCCCTGCAGCAAAATCGGCAGAAGACAGCTTTAAAGCTACCTTCAGTTCTAACTCCTGAAATAATTGAAGTTTTGTGTGACTAGGTAAGGAGTGAGGGTAGAAAGTTAAACTTTTGACCCCATCTCCACAGGATTTCATACGCTGTCTGCTTGGTTCTCTGCCAGGGTGTAAGGCTCAGCTCTGCAGGCAGGAGGAGAGCTGGTCTTCAGGAGCTGGCAGGAACCATGCCATGGGCTCTGTCTGCAGCCCACCAGCTTCTCCAAGGTCCCTTGAACCAGCAGATTTCTTCTATGGCTATCATTGTAACTACTGCTTGCATCATAACTATTGCTAGAATTGTAAAGTACTCTTTGCATCAAAGCAACTGTTTGTACCATGGCTACAACTACCATCTTCCCCCATGGCCACATCCTTGTCTCCATTGGAGAGAGCTGCAAGAGTACACTGTTAGCCATGCTGTGAGTCTGGGAGCTGAACACTGACTTCCCACGTTCCCAACTTCTCTAATTATTTTTATTTGGGTTTTTTTAATCGATGACAACTTACACAAAAACTTTAGGGCAAGACAAGGCCAGAGTGCACTAGTGCTTGGTGAGGCCCTAGTAAGATCTTACACCATGTCCATCATCATCACCATGGTAGCAGAACATCTCCACCAAGGGCTACGGTTTTCAGCAATCCCTGCGTGCCTTTGGGAAATCATACAGCCACTTGCAATAGGTGTGAAATTAACTCTATCACCTCTTTGTCTAGGGCAGCCCTATAACTGTTCATCGATGAAGCAAAGGCAACAGGCACTCAAAGGAGGTTTTACAGAAAGCTTCTGGGCCTTGCTCTTTCCCTCTCTCCTCCCAGCTCCTGGTGTGCACATCTGGGATAAAGAGTCTTCAGACCCACACAAGCTCCTGCAAGGGACTGAGCTGCTGAAGCTGAGGGAACACCACCACTAGCAAGGAGGTTGGTGTGAGGAGTTTGCTATCAGCAGAAAGCCAGACAGCACAGTCGAGACAGAACCAACCTGTACATATAACGTGCATGATCAAAAGTGCCCTGTTTTCAGGATATTTTACAGCTTTTTGTTGCCCAATGGAGGACAATTTACAGGATCCAACCACACATATTTCACCCTCCAAATGCTGCTGAGGAAATAAACACTCTTCTTGTCAAAGCTAACTAAACACTTATCAAAGTTAACTTTGAATTGAAATTGGTCTTCCGATTGATTTGATTCAATGTTTCTTAAGTGTCTATCATTAACTTCTCAAAACCGCCTCAGGAACTCAGAGACAATGTAGCATGCATTACATAAATACCGATATCTATATTTTTGTCTCCCAATCAAACTATCTGTGTTTATTTTAATTAAACATGGATAAAGGCCATAGCAAATAGGTACTGGTAGCACTGACAACTGTGAGAATGAATGCTGAAACTCTGCCAGGATTTTGCTAACCAGTTGCTGTAGAGTGTTTAGTAAATCCTAAAAATTTGATGGTGAGGGCATGTATTCAGCATTAGAGATAAAGTTCTGAAGTTTGTTTCGGAAAACTGAGACAAGTTCTTGTGTAGAACCAAGGGAAGACACTTTTCTAAACTTTACAAAATGGGAAAGTTAGTCTTTTTTTATTCTAACAAAAGAATAGGTCTATCTAGTAAAAAACACGTAACTGTCCCCAACAATGTCTTTTGGATATCAAAAATGGTTGTGGGATGAAATTGATGTGCTTTTCTGCAGTCCAGGAGTGCTGCTGGTTCACAGCTAGAGCTTGATGCCCGAGATCTATCTTTTGCAGGTTCAGTGAGCTGTGTCTGCAAGCGATTCCAAGCGCAAAGTTAAAGGTCATAAAAAAATAAAACATTTTGCCCCTGCAGAGGCTCAGGGTGTATACATGCTGACATAATCACCAGGAGAAAAATATTCAATTAAACTATAGTTTTCTGTCTTATATCCTTCACTCACAGCCAGTACTTTACCCTCTGTTACTTCATCAGAAGACAGAAAGGGAAGAAAGATTGTGTCAAATACCTCCACTATCACACGGAAGACAATTTCCAGAACTCATTCATTCCCAAGTTTCCTTCCTTAAACTTTGCAGAAAGGAGGCCTAGTGTAACGAGACTTTGCTACTTCTTTCATGTAACAAAGATGCATACAAAGGAAAATGCCATTCAAAGTACATTACCTGACTTCAGATGGTAGTGGTGGACTCAGTTCATTGTCCAAAATGTACTAAATTACTGCTGAAGCTGAATATTCTGGATATAGAGTATAAATATATACTGTGCATACATCTTCCTTCCTACCTTTAGCTTTAGCTTGCCCTGGTGCAACTGATTTATTTTGGAGTTATCTACTGATATATGGTCACAGATTTGTTATACACCGGGGCAAACATTCCTGCTTAGGCTGTACTTCCCAGACCTATTCTTGTTCTTCCGAGAAGAAAATATGGCACACAATTTCTTGGGAGGGGTGGGGTGGGGAAACAACTTTCAAAAGTGTTAGGAGGACTGAGATTTTACTAAAACATTTAACTTTTCTCTCAACATGTTTGGTGTGCACACAGCAACAATGGGCTGCAAGTGTGTCAGGTATCAGAGTTTGAAAGTAATCCCAGCCTTTGAGACTACAAACTTCTAGCAAACAGCTCTGCAGAAAGGTTATGCTGCCCATCTCAAAGAATCCTCAGGCTGTACAGAATTATCAGCTATGTATGCAGAACCTCACAGCTAGTCTCTGCTTTAAAACAATGACAAGAGGAAGAAATATGTCGAACTCTGAATAAGACTAATCACAGAAAGGGGTAGAGACAACTTTTTAACTGAAAACACAGGCTTATATTAGGGAAAGCAGGGATGTGTTATGGCAAATGTACATCTGAACATCTGAAATTTGAAATTTTCTGGTGAAAAAGTCTGTCACACTGTCCATTTAATCCTGACTCAGAAGGCAGGGGTTTGGTGAGAGTTTACTCACCCTCTGGCCACCAGGTCAGACCATGGGAAATGGGTTGTGTAGCCATCAAAGAGAACAAGAAAATACAGACAAGACAATACAGTGTATAACACCTCAAAACAGAGGCCAACTCTAGGCCGGAAGGGATAAAATATTAGGCAGATGAAATGGGTTGGTTTTGAGGATGTGCAGACTTCAAACATGGCAGTCTAATTCCTTATGTGATGACTCTGCAGTGAGCAGAACTGCAGAAAAAAAGGCAGAATAAAAGCAACACTGACACTCAGGAGGGTTTTAGAACAGGACGGCTTGTTCCTGCTGCAATATGTGCAAACACTAGATGAGCTCAATAATTTCAGTCTCTAAACTAGTTGTTACCTGTCCTGCTGCTGATAGTGTTGTTATCTTGTTACTTCTGCATGCGTACTTCCTTCAAGGATTTTAGTTTTGTGGCTTTGAAAGGATATCTGGTTTGCTTAAACACCAGGAGACTAAAATGCTAAACTGAAACAGAAAATACACCTACAATGAGATTAAAAGAACCATGCATTTCAATGACTGGAGGACATAAACTCCATGTAGACTTGGGTTACTTAAAGAGCAGCTAAGAAAAGCACTAGATACACTGAAAGTGTATAATTTACCAACCATTGCGGCTTTGTTAATATTCCCTTTTTTTTTTTTTTTTTTTTCTTTTTCCCCCACTGGCTGATTAGCTCGTTAAAGTTGTAGGCTGTTTCCTTTCAATCAGAACTGTGAGTGTGTACCAGGTGCCAAGCATCACGACATGCAGAAAGGCAGATGAGTTGGAGAGATGCAAAGGTACAGAAGAGGCTCAGCCCTGCCAGATTACCCCACTGGCAATGGGCTAACACATTGGGTTTGCCCATTCATCCTGTCCTGCCAGGTGGTTCACTACACCTACTGGGAAAACAGTGCAAACACCACAGAAAAGTGGTACAACATTGGATGTGATGGTCAGAAAAACAAAGATACCACTGGAAAATTTGCACCAGCTTCATGCAAGCATGGTTGAGTTAGACAAGAGGAACAGTGACCTCTAGATTAGCATCCCTTGGAGCAAACTCATCTCCGATGAGCTTTTGTTGGGTATGCAGACATGTGAGCAGACCTGAGCCTGATCCAGCTGGGCACAGTGTCTTCTAACCTGAAAATTCTTACTGACATTTTCACCTGGAGCTGTTCACAGCATTCCTAACAGAAAAGTGGGTTTTCATCGTTAGCAAGAAACAGTCAATAAAGAACTGATTCTCAAGCCTTCATAGAGCAAAATCAGCTCCAAAATAGGTTTTGTTTCCTGTGCCTTCTGCACAAGAGAAGGTAAAAATCTGGGAGCTCTTTGGGACCAGCTGAATCAATGCTTTCTTCATTGTGTTACCAAGCAAATAAACTGCGTGCTTCCTGAATAAGGTGTCACAAATCTTTGGTCTGAATGATGATTAGAAGATACTTGGTTAAGAAGTATTTTGTACACTTAAAGGTACTTGGTCAGTATTTAAATGGAAGATGTGTTTTCAAAATCTGTGTTCGCAGTTAGGATTTTTATGCCTCAATTCTAAAAAAAGGTTTATAGGTAAAGAAATAATAGCGCCTCCAACGTGCTTTTGGCAGACTTAAAGAATACAATTGGGGCATGGTCTGTAACAGGGTGAGCTGAGGTAAAAATTTCCCACTCCTCTTCCAAAATCACTGGAAATCGTTGTTTAAATAGAAATTGGCTGAGCTGCCAATTAAAAAAAACAGAATGAAAAAGGCCATGTGGGGTCAGAGATACTTTTGATCCACTGTTAAGGTGACCAAATTATAAGACATCAGAGAGAAAATTATTAAAGCAAGCCAGCATAAGACTTCCAAATTTAAGGGCAAGCTGCAAAATGCTTTGAAGTAGGACAGAGAAGCTTTCAAGTATTTAAATATAGTAGTTTTAAATGCAGATTTGGCAATATTTTGTTGGCATAGCAAATTTTTTTTTCCATTTCAAGGCTAGCAAACCTCCTGGAATCTTACCAATAGCCATGCAAGATTTAAAAATTGAGTAACTGTGGTAAGAATGCACATAGCTGATAAATAAGAAGAAAACATTTGGAGTCTTTTACAGTTAGTCCTAGTGCTTCACTAATTTCTTTATCTAAAATTATGGTAACTGGAAAACCTAAGCTAACATAAAAATGTTTAACTAAGAGTTCAAATACACATATTTTATACAGTGGTAGTAATATTTCTTTTGCCCAGTGAAGCTCACCATGTTAGTTTGCTTACAACCAGAGGGATCCAAAAAGAAAGAATGCCAGCACGCTAAGCATATTTCTAAAATATTTTTTCCGCTAAAATATGTGTCATTCCAAAAACATGTCTGAGTGGTTATATTTTGGGTAAGGAACAAAATCATCGAAAAAGTGTCAAATACATCTTTATGCTACAATATTTCGCATTCCTTTATATATATGCTAGATGTTTATTTACACAAGCAGAAGTTCAATATATACAAAAGCAATGGGGGGAAAGCTTATATTTAGGATTTACTAGAGAAAACCAGCAAAGTTGCAGGTAAACTGGGTAAGTCATTTAGGTCAAACTGCCTCATCAGGGTGGCTGAATCCTGAGCCAGCTTCACACCAGTGGAAGGATTCTTCTTTTACAAAGGCTTCCACATTCATAGGACAGACATATTTGATTTTGTGCACTAGTTCAGTTCATTGCTTCTGAGTTTTAATCAGGACACTGGGCACAGCTGAGGTGACTGCCCCCTCCGCAGCTCCTCTAGGGTCTCTTGCTTTGATCACAGCCGTCGAACCCCAAAACTATTTGTTGCTCTCAGGTGGAGCTGCAGCCTGCGCATCCCACAGGGATCAATTCACCCTCCCTGCCTCACCTAGAAGGTTGGTGTGATTGTGGTGGGGCTGTTTGTGTGGCAGGACTCTTTAAATCCTTGTGCTTCACCTTCAGGGAAGGATGTTTTGCAGATCCATATCTACCTGTCAGCACACTCAAAACCCACCTTCAGCCCCTGCCCTTGGAAGGGCTCTAGTCCCATTTACAGCTCAGCGGTTCCTGACTTGCCAGGATGCTGAGCAATTCCTGCTACCAGAAGTTTCTGTGGCTGCAGATTTCCTCCTTATTAACTCAGCTCAATAGTTAACATGTGACTGCAGGAATTTTGGCAAGAGAATGAGGAGTTAACAGAAGAGAAAGCACAGGGAAAAGGTTATAAGGGCTAATCTAAAGTGATGCTAAAGGTTTTACATGGCTATGACTAAAAAGAAACTTGTAAATAGTGGTTTTGATAGTCTGCTCTGAGGTTTATAAATGACATTTCCTCTGCTTCACCTTATTGCAATAATAACACAGATTTGATATGCTGCATTTTTTTAGAAATCTTGCAGGACACTGAAAGCCAACTATATCCTATTCATCCTTTCTTCATGCAGAAAAGTATGTTCTTGAACTTTTCAATGTTTTCCATCTGGGGGAGTAGAAATTTCTCCTCTAAGAACTAATTAATCATTGCATGCTGTGAGGCACCTCTAATGTACAGATTTAACGAGACAAGCCTTCCTGGTTTAGTTTTTTCCACCTTTGAGTAAGTACTCCTTGACACATAAAAATCAAATATAAACAGCACTAGGACCAAAACCCATGTTCTTGGAACTACACCCAATTTAGAACTGTAAGAACTTGGGAATGTTTATATTTCATCCCTAAAGTCATCATCTGTTTATATCTAAACTGCAATCTGAACTTAGACACAACTACAAGGCTCAGTGAAATATGAGAGTGTTCCCTTGAGCCATAGCCCTGGAAATCCACCATCTTTTTTTTCTTCATTAATATCTAATCCCCATTTAGTAAGAATTTTGCTACTTTTATCCTGATGTGAAACTTCAGGGCTGCCTATTTCGCTCTACTGCCTGCTGCTTCTAAATACAGCAGTGCTGGTGGCGGAGGTGGTGATTGTGAGTCATAAACACTCTGTCATTGTAACATGTCAGATTTGTCCAAAAGAAACATATTTTTATATCTTAGATTATTTTATTATTAGTTTAAGAAGGTTCGTTTAGCTCCTAGCAAAGCTACGAGGAAGAATTATGCACTTAAGGAGTTCTATCTCTGATGTGTAATGCCTTGCAGTCATTTAACATGCTGAGACAAACAAGAGAATCCCCAGAGTGCTCATCTACTACGGGACTTATTTCATACTACATCAATAATGTAAATTGAGATGTGAAGATAGCTCCTTGTTTTTGTAAGGTATGATTACACTAGTGCAGACAACATCCACTCAGCTTCACTGGAAACACTGAAGTCAGCTCCTTGATAAAAACCTGGCCCATTCTTTATCTTAACAGAAGAAAAAATTATACTATCAACAGGAAACTGTTGGGAGCAGACTGGCTTTGCATGATCAGTTTTTTGCTGTAATGTTTTCCAAGCATCAGGTGAAGTGTTGAAAAGCCCCATGTAAGGGTTAATAATTCTCACTAAAATGACTTCTAATATTAGTTTTTGTTCTTCTCCACTGTGAACCACACAGGACTGCATTTAATCACTGTGGTGAATGTCTGTTTGTGTAAGTACACCTCAGACAAATGGTGGATTTTTTGACTCTATGAGGCCTCAACCATGAGATACTTATATCATCTACCTTGATGGTTCTGGTGGAAAACAGAAGCATCAACAAAGTCACTTTTTCTCATCTGACCTCTCACTTGGCCTAGTAAGACAGGCAGCACTATGTTTAGTTAACATACTGGTGCAGTGCCCATATCTACCATTGTACAATACATAGAACAAATATAAAAGACATCAATCAAAATCCTCAAAATGTCTTTTTCTGCCAAGATGCATGAGCGTTTCCCATCTCCCATCAAATTATTTTAATTACAGCTGCTGAGCTTCATAATTATTTTTAGCCAGGCTGGCTTTTTTGTTGTTATTGAACATATGATATGAACTGTATTGCATTCATATGTCCTATTGGATTTTGTTATAGCAGAGCGACTCCTGTAGTTGAGACAGAGAACTGTTTTTGTGCTATTATGAAACCATTTGAACTCTCTCTGGGAATTTCTGTCTTTGGTATCTTACTAAGTTATGGTTTGGGAAGCGGGAAGTTAGAGAGAAAGTAAAATTTTGTATGTTCTCTCAGGTTGTTTCTTCGTGTAGCCATCCTCCTTCTCCCCAAGAGGTTTCACACTGACAAGTTATTGTTTGTGTGCTTTTTGATTTTATTTTTTTTAAAACCTCTAGCCCCCAAACAGATTCTTACTGACAAGAGGAGCCAAATAACTTCTTATTTTTTCATGACTTATTATAATCCAAGATCACAGAAAGAGGACCTTTATCTTTTCATGATCTTTGTTTTTAACTATGCATACTTAACGTTGCTTCAATTTAGGGTCTCTCCCTGCAGGCAATAAAACATAAGGTAATTACTGAAAGAAATTAAAAAAAATAAGCTTGGCTTCAGCTGAGTAAAAACAATTGGGTTTCAAATATATACCAGCAAGAAGCCTGTGTGTTTGAGTGCTACTGAAACGCATGCCATTTACAACACAACAATAGTGATAGTCTTCTGAAAAACACTTAACAGTGCAAGTCACTTACCCAGGAAGAATTTGTATTGCATTTCTGAAAGCAAAATTACAAAAGCTGACAACATATGAAAGTTTCATCGTGGTGGATTAGAATGTGCACAAGGAATTCGAAGGAATTTATCATTACTCAGCCTTTCAGCTAGTGCTCTCTTAACACATCTTTGGGGAGCAGATTTGTCTCTGCACTCTATACAAAACCCATGCACATTAAAAAGTTAGATTACAGAAACCTAGTAAATAATATAACAAACAGCTAGTTAGACTATACAGCCAGATGAGCAAATATGTGTTGCTCCTACACTAGTGATCCCCAAAGAAAATGTGTCTGTATTTACCTCAAATACAACTGTTTCTTTGCCCAGGAACTTCCAAGACATGAAGAGACTGGCACCTGATTTTAAGATGCCTTGTCCTTCCTTGCTCATCACAGACCATGCCTGATCAGGTTCCTTTACATTTCAAGAAAGAGAACACTTATAATACTTGATGCCACCTCTCCCTCTCAAGTAAGAAATGCTCTCAGCATTTATGATTTCCAAAGGTCTGTCCAAAAAAGGATGAGAAAAGTACACAGCTCTTAGACATAAAAGGTTTAGGAAATATAAACAAAAAAATTGTCCTGTTGTCTGAGAGTAGACACAATGCCATTTGTTTTTGGATAAGATCAAGGAACAGCTTAGCAACATTAATTTATTGTTAAGAATGAAGACACAGGAGAGGAAAGGAAGGACATTCAGTTCTCAATCAAGTAAATAAAGTAAATACTAGTCAAAGGAACAGTATGAAACCCCTTGTGGTAGCTACAGAATCACAGGATACAAACAAACTTAGGAAAACAAACGTAATTAACTGCTCTAAGCTCCATCCTGCTGCAGATGGTACCTTACCTAAGAGCTTACAGCAAGCTCATGGACACGTATACTTCATACTGCAGTGTAAATGTGCTGTTGGTCAGTAGACTTTTAATGTTCTTTGCATTCATTTTATTACTCCAAGATATTTTGATTAATAAATCAGAAAAAAAAAGGCACCATTTTGTGAAATCTTGGATGCAATAGTTCTCAGCTTTCTACTATGTAACATTAATACACATTGAGAAAACTGTTACTGCTGCAGAGCTCACAGATGAAAAAAAGTTTGGAGGAGTGTAAATGAATTTGAGAAAGGGTTACTGAAATTGAACAAGATGGACCATAAACAATCTGAAGGCAAAAATCTGAGTTAGAGGTGTAACTTTATATAAAGTTACACATCTAGTGATTAAAACATGAAGACCACACTCTAAATGTGGGATTCTAGCTCTGAAGAAGACATGGGTATGATCCATTCAACATTAAATCCAAGTGTTAAGCTGTGAACTAAAGAACAAACTCATCCCAAGATTCTTAAATAAGAGTATAATTAGCAGGTGTATTTCTGTATTTCAGCCTGCTGTTACCTTTCTAAGAACACTGTGGTGAGTCCTGGATCCATACTTTGAAAAGTACATTGAAAAATTAGGCAATTATAGTAGAAAGTCATAGGAAACATTAAAGAAATTGAAAAAGATGCTGTATCATGGAAAAGCTCATTTAGTCTAACTCTTTGGGGATCACAGAGCAACTTTATCACAGTCTGTAGGAATTAGACAGATACTCTGAAAGAGGGGAGCTGGAAAGCTCCCTGACAGCCAGGCCACTCGCCAGCCGTATCTCTGGTTGCAGCGGATACCTCGTCCCTACAAGCTTTTAGACTGTTTTTTCAAACCAGAAACATCCCTAGAAAATTTGTTCCTGTTTCTGGCCTTTTCAGGCCCAGGTTGCACAGGAGGTCATAGCGGGTGGTCATGGTGGTCCCCTCTGCCCATACCTGTGATTTACTGCCCAGCATCTGCAATTCTCACTGATGATCCTGAGCATTTTTGATTTGCAAGAGTCCCGTTAAAAGACCATGGGCTATTGCAGCAGCTCACACATGTCAGCTGGGGTGAGTAACTGCCCCCAGTGTCAGCAAACGTTGCACAGTGACATCATTCCGGGGTCAGTCTTACCCTTCTGCATATGGTCACCTTATTCTTTTCCCACTGGCATGCAGGCAGGTGCCACTTCCACTGCCCAGGATGTCTTCATGCTCACAAAGACCTCAATTTTTTCCTAGACAAGAAAAATCCTCCACTGACTCCAAACTTTCATACCCTGTGGAAAATATCCTCCATGCTATCTCCAGGAGGGATCCCTGCACACCGTCTCATCCACCTCTTGAGAAAGCAAACAAATAAGAATGTGGCACCACACCCTAATATTGTATATAATACTTCCAATCATCTTAACTATGAAAACTGCTATGTAAGCTTTTTTTTGTCTCCTGGTTGCTTTTGTATTAATACATTACCTCCCTGTAACTCGTGACTACTTCCAGCTGGTGCCAGAGAAATAGGAAACTGTTTAGATGCTTTCTACTGTTCCTATGGCAAAAAGCAAGAAAAGACAAGGAGAAAGTATATTACAGAGAATTGAAAACAGGTACCTTTTATTAGTGTAGCTGATAGTGCTGTACAGTTCACTGTTCTTATTTAATTGGGCTACATATTGATTTGATTGTGGCAATGAAAATAGATGAATGTTCCTTAATTACATTTTAAATTCAACTTTCTGGGGCTGAAGGTGCTTTTGAAAATCACACATAGCTGCAACTTGGGTTGACTTAGAGTTGGGATAATGCTGAGCGGTTATGCCCAATGCTGAACCAGTGCAAAGCCTTCATTAAAATAAAAAGCAGCTCTATAATGATATTTACATGACATTCAAAGTGCTCTTTGTTCTTACAATAAAATACATTCTAGATAATTCCACACTACCAACCATAGTTCTTATTATTCAATTTTGCGATTTTTCTTATGTAAGCAAAGTTTTTTTTGTAACATGTCCAGTAATTATTACTTTTGTAAGGAAAGGTTCAGAAGTATTTAGACTCCTAGGAGAGTGAAGACAAATGCATTATAGAAATAATGCATTTAGCCTCCAGGAATAACCCTCAGCTCACTTATAAAAGCTCTTGCCAGTCAAATCTACAGAATACGATTTGATTCAACTCAAGGGGAGGAAAGAGAAACACTTGCCTGCCTCCAAAGTTCAAGCAAAGATGCTTGAATTGCAGCTGCCAAGATGGGAGGTGGCAGAAAATGGAGGATTTGAATCTAGGGGGAGAATAAGTAAAAAAAATATTTATACATTCTGTCGTTCAGCTCTAATTGCTTCAAAGATTATTTATTTTTCATTTTTTTGGAAAATAGCTTGCAGCTTCTTAACATATTTTTCAAAGAAGGAGCTGGAAGGCATAATAAAAAGCAAGCAGGGATATGCTTTCCGAATAGACTGAAATAATTAATGTGAGAATGCTTCAGCTTGAGCATTTTTTATGAACAAAAAATACATTATTTTTGCTTTTAAATTGGAGATAATTTGTTACACGGAAGTGGTGGTTTCTTTAATCTTGAAATAATGCTAATTACAATGGTATTTGGAATCTGAATTTTTGCAAAGCTATTCCCTTGTTTGTTGCTGACATAACGAAGCTACTTAAAGCCTTCAGAACTCATGGCACGGTCCCACTTTGCCTGTTGTCCCTCCTCGCTTTCCCAGTCCCAGATCTCATCACTCCTCTGATTTGACTGTGTGGGGATTTCAGCTACTCTAGGTCCCAGCCACTCCATGAGCAGCTGGTCAGGACAATCCATGGTCTAAACACAATTGTCTTACGCTTCCTTTGTTAATACCTGCTCTTGCCAGAGTGACCTAAGCTCACGGTCACAGCCCAACCTGAAGAAACAGCAATGTCACCCCTCACTACACCACACCGTAGCACGTTTTCAGGAGGAGGGTGGGAAGTTTCATCCATTTATTTTGCACCAAAACCAGCTTTTACTTATTTTACTGTTATGTGCTGTGGGATTGGCAGTGAGCTTAGTCATGGAGCTACACTATGCACCTGCACAAACACAGACAAAAAAGAAAAAACAATCTTTGTCCTACAAAACTTATAGTCCAAGTACATCTCTGATCAGGTACATGGAGGTACATGGACACTCCCTTAGCATCCCTTTAATTTGAAATCAAGGTCAGTTTGATTTAACACAGAGATGTGTCCTGTGGCTTGAGGTCCTGTATTCTCCCTTTGCGTCACACCCGGCAGCGCAGAGGCGTTTACCCTGCTGTGTGGCCACACGGCAGGAATTCAGTGGGTGTATTTACCTTCTGCAAAGCAAATGCGGACACTGTTTCTGCAGCCACAGAGTTTCATTTGGCAGAAGAACCAGTGCTTATCCACCAGGCAAGCCTGACACTCCCTCGTCTCTAATCAGGGTTGTGTACACAAACAGAAACAACACGCTGCAGGTACGTGTACACGCTGTGTTCCTTTCTCCAAGCATCTTTCATTATTCAGCATGTTTCTGCTGCTGAACAACAAATTGTTAGTGGTGTAACAAGACAGGAACATGTGTTTGGGTACGGTGTGCTATCTGCAAAGCCTGGCGCTTGCCCTGCCAAGCTGCAGTTCCCCAGTCTGGTGGGGTCAAAGCAGCCATTAAGACAGCAGTGCAGCTTACGCTGGTATTGAGAGTGGATAGATGACAAAGCCTGCATTTGTTAAATCCAGAAAATAAGATGATGAGGCACCATATTTTTGCGTCATTTTGAGAGGCCAATGCTCCCTTTAACCCATAAAATACAATCTGGAACAGGGAGCCAGGTGAGGTCCCAGGTAAAATGACTTCCAGGTTCTGGACCCTAGCTACCAGGGAGCTGACAGTGTTATTCAATGTGATCAAAGGAAAAGCAGGGGGCAGAGGGAATTGATTATGAGATTTATTTATTTATTTTTAACTGTGCTGAACTTGGTGGAGAGCAAAACATCTGCAATGATATGCCAGGAAAACAGGCTGAGCTTTTATTTTGAAGAGTGTTAGCTAGGTCTGAAGTAAGAAGATGGATAGACCTGTGAATCATCAGCATAGAGGTAGTAGTTAAATTTGTGTTTTCAGATGAAAGTGGATAAGGCCAAGCCTCTAAAAGAAAATCAGAAATAGATTTGAGAGGGGTGAACCAGCAGAAAACAGAGACATAAGACCAAGAAGGGGATGAAGGGTATTCACAGTTCAAATCAAGAGTCATGGGTTCTTGGGAGGTCACCTGGTGCATCCCTTTGCCATAAGGCAGGATCAATTATCCTCCTGTCCTGCCTTTCAGAAGTCTGTCTGCCCTGTTCTGGAAGGCCTCCAATGGTGGAGATCCCACAACCTCCGCAGGCAGTCTACCTTAGTGTTTTGTTATTCTGATTGTTATGAAAGTTTCCTGATGTCTAACTGGAATTCTTCACTGTAATTTAAGCCCATTATGTCATGTCCTTTCTATTATGCAAAGATTTTTCCTGTCTTCCCTGATGCTGTTTCTTCTGTAATTACTTTCATGTCCCTTCTCAAGTGCTTATTATTTAGGCTAAACAACCTCATTCATCCAATCTGTCCTGCTAGGTCAGGGTTTCTAGACTTTGTATTCAGCCTCCTCTCCAAACAAGCTACATCTTTTCTTGAAATAGGGAACCTAAGCCACAAAAAAGTGCTCCAGCTGGGGTCTGCAGCAACGTTGAGAAGAGGGAGTGCTTCCCACATCTCATGGACAACCGGCCTGTTTGAACACTGCAACTTGGCAACTACCTTTATCACAGCGGGATGCCACCGCTGACTCCTGGCCAGGTTGTGATGAGCAATGATCCCAAATCAGTCAGTTTCTCCTCTGTGTAAGTGGGTGGCTTGTTGTGCTTAAATACTGTCAATTTGCACCCGTAAGACTTTCATTTCTGTGCTGAGCTGCATCCTGGGCAGGAGTCTGCTCAGAAAGAGGATATGGTACATCTACCCTTTGTATTTCTTACACATTGATTTTTGATATAGCTCCTCTGGAAAAAATTATAAAAAGCTATCAATTGAAAGTCAAATTATTTATCCATCAGACTTTAATGCCTATTGCATTTGAGTCCAAAATACATTTAAAGTGTCCTGTTATTTACAGACTTCTGGAGTCTATGAAAAACTCAGAATGACATTTTGTAAATAATATTTTCTTTTCTTTCCTGAAAATTTCTTTTTTTTTGAAATAGGACTTTCCTCTATTTTATACATGTATATTTATTTAAAGAGCCAAGCCTTGGGGTTTTGAATCAGTCTTTGGAAAAACACTTTCCATGACCAAAAGTGAATATTCATGTTTTCTTATGTAAATATCCCTTTCACAAAACATCTACAGAAAAGTATAGATTTCTGACTCATGCAGTGGCCCAGCATGACTTAATATCTTCCCCAAACCACTTGTCCCATCAGACACTCAGAACAGAAGCCTACTCTATTGGAGCAAAGCAGCCTGAATTTGCAGTTTCCCCTTTTTTTCCTCACTATTAGCTCTAGAAGTCTACTTCTGTTGGCAACTCTAACTGCTATGTAATAATTTACTAGCTACCAGGACCCCAGCATGCCTGCGATGGTGTAGCAGTACAATCATTAGTTTCTATTCTACAGTGGCAGGATGTGACAGGGAGTCTACGATATCGGATGATTCTGGTGTCAACTAACTGTGACACTCCATCAAACCCTGCATCCTTAATGTCATGGAGAGTTACATCCTTTCATGGGTGATAAAGCATGGGCATTCTGACAACCCTGGTTTAAGTGTCCTCGTTGGCCTCGCTAGGCTCATGTCACTTCATTGTTTTATAACTTAAATTGTCTCATATTGAAAATGAGGATTCAATTTGAAATTTTATTGTTAACCTTTAAGGGCCTTGGAGCTCAAAGTCTACTCAAGAGGTAAGTGAAGTTTATGCTCCAATTCTTAATCTACCTTCCGTTACAGATTTCTGCACACGTAGCCCATTGCTTTCTGATAGCTGTCAGAAAACTTTTCAGTTTTTAGTGACAAAAATGAATGAATGTAGATCTTTGCCTGTTTCCAGGGATGTTTTTAAAGATTGGTTCATTTTTCTTCAGTTTGTTTGAATCCTACCACCAGTTTCACCTTAAAATTTTATGTTAGAGCTGGAAAGAAGTGCCTTTCTTACCCAGCCTCCTCTTTGAGGAAAATGCTGTTAAAAACAAAATTCAATGAAGCTTCCAAAGGGCAAATGCTAACTTTTGAATCGAAAATGCTTTAAATTTTAGTTTATAACAGGAATCTTCTTTGTTCTTCAAGTGGTCATTTTTCTTTTATTAAAACCTGTTATTATCACAGAAAGCATGCTCTTTGTGAAATAACATTTCAGCAGTCAAAACCCCAATTTTCCCTAAGGAAATATTTCAAGGGAAAACTTTTTACACGCCCTACTTAGCACCAAGTCTTCCCATTTAAACACCTCCACAAGTGGCCAAAGTTTCAAAAGAGATGCTCTTCCACTTAGGCACCCGAAGGAAGCGTTTGAATTCTGAGCAGCTTTTGAAACATCAGGCCACCTTGTTAGAGGTTTGTGAGAGAAAGATGTGCCCTTTTCAAGATGTAGCTCCAATGACAGGTCCTTAAGAACTTTTGAAAAATTCCCCTTTAAGAAGAAGAGGATTAGATCAAGGTGTGAATATTCCAGACATAAATACAGATAGAACTCTGAAATCCATCTTTATTGCATGTATTTATACATTACTACAGCTTGCTTTATCATTGTGTTTTCAGTGCAAATAGTTTACATATGGACGTGAATGGCTTACAAATAAGCGACCTTCAGATGGCATGAAAATTATTGTTGTTGAGAAAAATGTTGGTTTTGTTGCACAGAAACACACCTAATTTCTGTTTGTGCAGTTGAGATTTCTTGAGGCCAGGGCTGACATCCAGCAGGCCATTAGGTACGGAAAGAGGTCCGTTCTGCTCCAAACTGGCAGAGCGCTTGCAAAAACTAAGCTTAAAGAGAGGAGGATCCAAGCCAGTCCCACTGTCAGCTCTCAGATCTACTCCCCTGTTCTTTCCCTGAAACAAGTAACCTTTTGCCCTTCCATTTTGTAAGGCATAAAGCAACTTCTTAATTAGGATTATTTTTTCCCCTGCTGGAAAATGTATTAACAAATATTATTGTCAAAGTATAAAACTGCTTCCTCTTTATCTGGCACAATGCTGCTACAGGACAACCAAGAGGTTCACACACCTCTGTGTCAAGATGGTGTGCAGTATTTGTAATGATAGCTCAGAGAATACCATGAAATTGGGAGCTTTCAATCATGCTAAAGAGCACTTCTCCTTCTTTCTTTGTATAATCCCCCCCCTTCCCCCACCATGTTTTAACTCTGCAGTATAACTTTTCCTAAAATAATCAGGTCTGGAAACTTCACTATAAAGCCATCATTTGCTAGGAATACTCATTTTGATGCACTTCATAGGACGCTAAGAAAATATTACACTTGAGGAAGGTCTCCTTCCATTTCCACAAGGCTCTGCAGTCTAGTTAACAAAAAACATTGTCAATAAGATCAAGGACTGTTGATAGATCTAATAAAATCAACATAGATCTATTTTCTGTAGCCACTGCCAAGTAGAGATCAGCAAGAGATAACTGCCCTTATATTAAACACACATCTAAAGCCAACACAGTAGGGATGAAGGATGCTTGTGAAAGACATAAGCAGCCTTCTGCTTGCATCATCCCAAAGATACTAAAGAGATTAAAAATTCCTGTCAATACACGGGCTAAAATCACCCACTGTGAACAAACTCATGAATTACAAAGAACTGGCCATAGCATCAACAAACCAGAAGATTTTATCATCAGAGTGCTTTGCTGACTCCTCTCTGCTGTAAACCCTTGTCACACCAATCACAGGGAAGGCAACAGCATCAAACACAAATGCAGCAAGGACATGTGAAACCAGGAGGGAGATTTTTCCATCCATCCTCACGATGAAGACAAAAAGCTGTTCTTCTGCCACACATCAGAAGGGTGATCTGATAAGGCACTTTGCTAAAAGTCCTGGTGGAAAGATAAGCCCACCTGCTCCAGTCACAATACACAAGGAAAATCAAGCACAAACCCCAAACAAACAAGCATCACACATCATAATGTAGGAGTGAGGAGCTTAACAGACTTTAGATATATTTAATCTGATTACCAGAACTCTTTCCCTCATATATATATATATATATATATATATATATATATTTATATATACATGCATATAATTATTTTCAGATGGTCAGTGCAAACAAGATATTGAACACAAAGTTAAACTGATATTCCCGGTGTTCCTAGGTGGCATATTAAAAAATGGCATTATGTTGGCTACCTTCCAAACTTTGTAGATCTTCCCAAACTAATAACCTACTGTAAGTGGAGAAGATACGTCTGGTGATGAAAAGCAAGAGTACTAACATGCCCTCTTTGATTTTGAGTAGATCAGTTCGGACTGAATTCAGCTGACTCATCCGGATTTCAAAGGTAAATGTGGAAATGCTTCCAGTATGGGCTGAGAGACAATTTAGTTACAAGCAGAGTGATCTCCTTTGAGAGCAGCAAAGTATCTGCCAGCAATACATCTACTACTCTCATCAGCTAAACCATTAATAAACATTAATATCAATGAGCAGTGAATTTGAAATTATTTCCCCTACAGGGCAAACAGAGCTGGAGCGTGCTCTCATATTTCTTGTCAGGAGATAAGGCAAAAAACCATGGTTTTGTACACTGGATGCTACAAAAGTCTGCATGAGAATGGAAATAACTGCCATCTCTACTGATCCTCAGCTGGTTTGGAGAAGACGCTGGAGCATCTCTGGACCAAATCACTAAATACCCTACAGTGCTCTGAAGACTGCTCAACATTATCTCAAGACCAAAATTTTGGTGATTGATTGCTTCTACCCATGGCTCCTGGCAAGTGACATTTAATCAGCTGACATTAAACGGCATATAGAATAATCTAAAATTTAAAATTAGATATAATAATAAATGTAATAATTTAAAAATAACATAAATTTAAAATGTGAATTTAAATTAATTTAAAACTAGTCAACCCAGGCACCTCTTCAGTAAGAACATAAGAAAGGTCATACGAAGTGGTAGCAAAGGTTTTTCTAGCTTGGTATCCTGTTAGCAGGGCTGAAAGGAGATGTTCTGTGGGACAACCAGATTGTGTCCACCTGGGTTGTTCCTGCTGTGAGCTGCAGCAAAATGTACAAGTGTTATCAGGAACAGCTTTTCTGTGTCACTGCTGTGGCTAGGAAATAAACTTTTATTCATTTAATTAGACGTCTTCAGGTGTGTCCTCCTCACGGAACTAAACATTGTCTTCAACTACCTCTTTCACTTTTGTCTACTTTCTTTTCAAATTACTCTCAGAAACTTATATTAAATGATAACACATACCATTTAAAACATTGCCTGGTTTGCTGTGTAGCATCACCTGCCTTCTAGATAAAAAGCAGTAATACTTGGTGTCTCAATCTAAATACTAATTTTGTCTGCGAATTTATTTTAATTTCCTCTGCACTTCTGGATTGCATTTATTACGGGAAGCAAAAACCCTATTTCCAGTCTGGCAGTAGTCCAAGAGTACCTGGAGCCTTAAGAAAGGGATTTCCTCCTCCACACCTGGTCTCCATCCCCTTTCCAGCCACAGAAGACTGAGCACCTATGGAAGTATAGATGATCCCCTGGATGGCTCCAGTAGATGCTGCAGAACTACAAGGTTTTGAGGCCCATCAGCCACTTGCTGATGGTCAGCCCTGTGCAGGCAGCTGAAGTGGAGAGCACTTCAAAGATTTTTGTTTGAGAAAAGCCCTACAAAGCCAGAGAAAAAACTGGAGGGGAAAAATGACAGTAAAGTACCCTACAAACCCAGATTCTCGCTTAAAACTGGTCACTCAAAGGCATTGCAGAGGCGACAGCAGAAATTCCTGGCCCTTTATTCTGCCACACAGGCATTACTGCTCTCTCCTATTGTCTTTGTTGGGCCAGATGCTATGAGTTCCTTTAGGAAAGCAGAGACACCTAACTACAGAGCACTTCCGTGGGGTGTTCAGGGCAGGGACTCCTCTCTGCAAGGCTCGTAAACTCTTGAGCACTATCCCAAGGGCAAATAAGTGATTGCAATAAAGAAAAATGCTAATATATTAGATTTCTGCTCTGTATAATATTACTTGTGTGGTGGCTGTGACTTAAAAGCTACAGCTCTTTTGATGGTCACAGACTGGAAATAGCAGATGTATTTTTCATGGTAATTATTGTTTATCTGAAAAGAGATTGCTGAGACAAACAGCAAAGTACAAGGATCATAGCCATCTCTACTGACTACAAAGGGTCTTAAACACAATAAGAACACAGACTAGACGTGATTCTCCTCCGCCTTAGACTTTTATAGCCTCCAATTGAGCTGTGAACGTTCCTTTCCCTCGATCATGAAAGCACTTAGGTTGGCACCGAAGAAAGATGTTAAGTAACTGAAGGGGAAAATCCTGGTTCCTCATGGAAAACAACAAGGTGTGAGCTAATTAAACCACTTTTTGTGAGATGACATTTCTTTTTAGAATTTCCTACAGCTCCGTGTTTCATGTCTGCGCTGCACAGAAGCGCTGCATTGGATTAAGATGTTCGGCTGATTTACTTAACCCGTGTCAATTGCGAAAAGCAGACTAGTAAGCAGCTGTTGTCCCAGCAGCCAGTGATGTACCTAGAGCATGGTCAAAGAGGACTTCAGCTTCCAGTAAGCTTAACCCCTCTATCTGTGTAAATTGATCACTTAACATTAAAAAAAAGTACAAGTCAATTTTGCATCTGACCCGTTCACCTTCATATGACGACATGACATCTTAAAATCATAGTAAGTATTACAAAAATTATGTTTTAAATATGGTCTTTTGTATCTTTTACCACATTCTCTCCTGCAGTGGTTATTACCTAATAATTCTTGACACTAGTGATTAAATATAAAAGTTTTATATTTTATGATTCTATTTCAAATACACAATTGCTAGAATATATATCAAGGCAAAAATTAGGCCCTTCTTAAAACGTCTGTAATTATATTTATGCATTAAAGTGTCAGCTGTTTAAAATGAATGATTTCAAACAATATTTTTGTCATTGTTTTAAAAATCAAACTTTAAATCAGACTTTATTGTCAATCTCAACTAATCGCTTGCATTTCAATATTTTAGACCACTCAGGACATTTTCTAACTTAGGAAATCTTTGTAAGCAATTTAAACAGTTATTTAACAACAGCCACAACTAAAGTGGTGAGCACACTCAGTAAACAAAAACTCCGTAGTGGCAGAACTCAGGCTATAGTGTCAGCAAAATCTATCACTGAGAAAGCACTTCATGGCTCACAGTCCTCTGCAACACTCAAAATATGAGGAGAAGGAAAAATGAGACCTTTTTTGAGGAGTTCAGAAGCAGGAAACTTTTAAAATTTTATTTCAACAGTGATTTATTTTTCTGGCCTCTGTTGCCTAGATGCTTTTACACACTTTCTTAGGAGGCTAGATCTCCCTCCCAGTCAATAATATATAAACAAGGTAATCTTCAGGTTCTGTTCTTCCCTAAAATGGTGTTGCTTTTGCCACTTAGTGTATGTCATAGAGCTAAACTGTGTCCCTGAGTCAGTGATGTTTCTGTTTACTCAAATGCCACTGGATATACAAACCACATTTAAAGTCATGGATATATTTAATATCCATATCCTGGATGATGAGCTCACATTGCGCAATAATTTCAGGCCAACAGCAAATCCCAAAGAATTTAGGATGTGGCAGCCAGTGAGGATGCTTGGCTGAAACACCTCAAGAAGAATGATTTAAAAGATGGGGAGTTAATTTATAAGTTTCTAAGCAGCATGCCAATGGAAAAGTAAGTCTTCTGTACATCTGCCTACATTTTTTTGAGATCAGATTTCAGTCACAGAGTGATTAAGCAAAATGAAACAAAATGGAAAAAACAGAAAAAGAAAAAACCCAACAAAAACCAGATGAGTGGATTTGCATGGGAGGTGATTTATTCTTTAGTTTGCCTGCAGGAAAAAATTAAAGTAATATTCCAATTTGATAGGTGCATATTTTCAAATAAGACATCTAGCTCGATCACACATGTGGACTCCTGGATCTTAACTGCAGCTTTTAATTCTGCTTTGACAAATTTATGTAAATAAATAGACCAGTAATGGACAATCGCTTGAATTCTAAATCTCTTTTATGTAATCTTTGTCTGAGTTTCCCTACTGGAGGCTATCTGTTAACTAGATGTGAATTATTGCTCAGGCTTGTTTCCCTTGTGAGTTGCTGTTTAGAGAAAGCAACTGTTTTCATATGATTCCAAATGTAAAGGTGGCTGTGGTATTTTTTTTTTTTGTAATTTTGCCAGTTATCAGATATGACTTCTGCAATTTCACCTGTTCTTACAAATATCCTCACCCACAGAAGTGATCTTTGTATGGGATCGCCCCTGTCATGGGAATCTAATACCTTGAATTACTCTATTAGCTTTGCATTAATAATAACCTAAAAAAGTAAATGATGACTTAGTTACTCTGCCACATTTCTCTTGGTTTCACATGATTTCCACCCAAAATCATAAATCAGTCCATATTTGTTCATACTTGGCCTGACATCACTTGACACTCAGCCCACGTTTGTCAAAAGGTCAATGAACCTCACTGAACTTGACTTAAGTTCTGGATTTGTAACAAAAGCTCAAACAAAGCAACTTTCACCCTTTTGTAGGTTTTATTAAGAAAACATTAGCATTGCTCTAAGAATAATATTCTACTTGCTTGGAGGTTAACAAAAAGTTATTAAAGCAATAAGATTGGAACTTACAGTTCAAATTAGTCTGCCCAGGACTGGAAGATTGTTCGGTGAAAATAAAGGCTTGTAAATACAGTATTTTAGAGGTTTTAACTTGACACTGAGGATGATACTTCAGGCTGGATTGCAAGATTTCAACAAAAAGTTGCAGTGTCACCCAGACAGACATACAAGAAGAAAATTACAAAGGGATTTTCAATTTATAGATCTGGAATGCAGCAAAGTTTATTATTTTGATGGATTTGGCTCAGACACTAAAGGTATAGCTGCAGGTAAAACACAATACACCTCCGTGTTGCACTTCTTAGTGAGATTTGGTACAGAAGGCCTGCAGTAAATGGAAGGAATAACTGCATTTTCTGGGGGCCGATAGGTTCCTTAGCCTCTTACAGTTAAACTCAATTGTATCAAAATAAAAAATAGTATAAGGATGAAAGCAGCAGTAAAGAAAACATCACCAGATATTCTTGCATACTGCAGAATCAAATAATTTGTGTAATAATACTTTTTGTACCTTTTGATTCACTGAATAGGTAATTCTGCCAGAGCTGAACTGCACCTCCTGTTTAACTGTAAATGTGGAATACAGCAGGAAAGAACATCCTTGAACAACCATCTGAAATGTGAACGGTTCCCCTGCCTATTACAATGCCAGGTTTGCTTCATATATGATGAGGAGCGTGCTCTTTTTTTTGTCCCCACAGTTAAGGGAAAGCATTTGGTATATACTGCAAACACCATTGCTTACCGAAGGTGCAGACACTTGGCTTTACTGAGCCATTTCCTGACTCTTAAGGCTGCATTTTTTCAGCCAGTCTTGCTGTAGTTCAAACTGCATTGTATGAGTTTCCCTTTCCTTTTTGGAATAGTATAATTTGCTTCATAAATTACATATGGTGGAAGCCTGTTGAATGAAGAACCTTGTTGCACAGAAAATTAATTCTTTTGACAGGTTTATTCCTTTAACAGATATTTGGTGGAGGATTTTACTGCATTATTGTATATATTGTGGCTTGCTGCACAGAAAATGTTTCACAGTATTTCAACAGATTTATTCCTTTAACAGAAATAACTATTCCTGTCCGTTTACCATTTTTTAAATATGAAATAAATTTCTCAGTTATAGATTTTTTAAAAGAAGCTCACTTGTTTTGCTCTTGTGTTTCACCTGAGTGCAGAGAAAACACGTTTTTCCTTCAATCAGCATTCATTTAAATGCATGGTAATACATACAGTTGTAATGAACCATATTTTGTTTGATTATGTTAATCTGTAACAGTGTTAATTTCCTTATATATATGTTTATGTGATTTTTTTTTTTAAATTAACATTTTACCATGTCTTACTAGAATATCTTGGATTATTTAAGGCTCTGTATACTATCTTGGCATGAGAATTACATAGTACAGATAGCATGACAGCAAAGAAAGTCAGATTGAATGCCATATGACCCTGATTTGAGCAAGGCTAATTATGTAATTAAGATATTGAAACAGGAGCCAGAATATCCAAGTGCTGCTCCTAGTTTCGCCAAGAACCTCCGATGGGACATTTAGCATTTAGCTTTTCTGTTCACTGCTTTTCCCTGCTGTGAATGGGGGTACTGATATACAAAAAGTATAATGCGCAGAATAAAGCTGCTCTGGGTGCACTGTCTGCAGCACATTGTGCCTCAGATGGGCAAAGCGTTTGTAAATAATTCCCATATTTTGCACTGTTTTTTATTTTGTGCATAATTTACATTCCGTGTAGGCATTCAAGATAAAGTTGTAAAGGAAACTTGGTACTTATTGCTTCCCCATTTAACTTAGGGAAGAATTAGTTGTTTGGTTTTTTTTTTTCCCCCTCTTCATTATTTGAATGCCTAATCTATGGAATTAAAGTTTTGTTGCTTTAAGATTTAGGATTTGGTCTATATTCAACTTCAGGAAACTGATATTCTGAGCTTGTCAGGGGTATCTACCCTACATTATACAGGAACTCAAGAAATAAGAGAGAAGGAAAATAGACACGACAGGAGTTTATGATTGACTTCTCACAAGATATCAAGATGAGACATTTGTGTTACATCCATACAAACATCCGCACAGACAATAAACTTCTCCATATAAATGTTTCTAGACTACTGACAGAAAAGAAGAGAAAAGAAGAGAAGGAGAGAAAGAAACAGAGAAAGAGTCCTGGAATTGATTTATTTTCTTATAGCATGAAAAATTTTAGTATTTCCCCATCAATGCCTATATACTTGACACATCAGAACTTTCTTGCTCAAGGCTCTAGGTCTTCCCTAAACTAATCAGAACACCGGTTTTCCAAAACCAGAAGCAATCATCACGGCTGTCCGAGACTCGTCAGAAAACTCTTTTCCCAAAACTAGAGAAAAAAATATTAAAAATATAAATGTAGATAGATATATAATCTTGTCTGGAAGGCTCCAGATTAATATTCATATAGTTCTTACAGAATAGGAGAATGACAGTGGCACACATACGAGGTTCCAATCCATCATAAAAATAGGCTCTACGTAAAAAACTATGTTTACTGTGCTTTCTTTCAATGTAAGGGTTTAATGTATCTTAAAGGTTACATTTGGTTTCACTATCATGTTATTCTGAAATGCCTTTAAATACTTTTATTTGGACAATTGTCATGGCTCCGATGTCAGAAAAATTGCAAAAATAACAGGTAGTGAATGTAAAATCAGAGACACACCAAGGTGACATGAGCGTGACAGAACTGCGGTACAGAGTGGTAGAAGACATGGCATAGACACCAACCATCTCATACCCGAAAATCTGCACTTGTGTGGATTTCTATGCTGGAGTATTTCAGCATTAGTCCATTTTCTGATCCGACCATCAAACGGTACCTGTAGCTGCACCTAAAGCATGGGCCTCCTAAGATAGCAGCAGCACTGCTTAACCCAAGTGAGTGAAGAAACAGAAGCTTTCATGGGTCACATAAATACTTTGGAGGAGGGTGGGTGAGAATGTGTAAGCCATAGTAAGCACTCTGAATGTGTTTTGTACTGTCCTGCCTAATTTAGCAGCGTACAGACTCATCTATACCAAAAACGTGACCTCTCAGTTTAGATCACATAGCTCTCAAATACTACTCATTGCAATCCAGAAATAGGCTTCACACTCCCAATCCAGCCTGATTCAGGGTAGGAAGCTGTAAAAAGATAATTATCCATGGATATGGAAAAAAGAAAATATTCTTCTAACTAATAACTTCTTGCCACATCAAGACAACTTTGTAAGTCCTAGCAACTAGGTAACTCTGATAAGGCAGAACTCTTTGAGAAAAGAAGAGCTGTGCCAACACAAACATCCCAGCAGCTACTCAAGGTTATATTTCATTGAAGAAAGCAGAGAATCCAACTCAGTGCTCTAAAGATAAAGAAAGCTGGAGTTATATGCCAAGGAAATCAGCAAAACTCTAGGCTAACACAGGAGTGAATTATTCCCGGAGATACAGGTTCACATGGCACCGGGTTACGTGGCACCAGCTCAAGTGAATTTCTAGAAGGTGGGGGAAATAATATGGACAAATATAAATTGGCTGGACTGTAGAGAACTATTGCAATTACATGCCTTGTACAAAACTTAAATCGGCAAAATACAAATAGAAAAGGATCATGTTTAAGTCCTGGCCTCCCCTACAACTTTTCTCCATACCAAGTCTGTACTTGCTGAATTTCCTTGAGATTAACGACCAAGTCTGCAAGTGGCCACCACACACTCATTGTCTTACCATTTCTGGGGAATACCCTGTCTCAATTGCTGTTGTTTAATTGTAGTCTAGTAAAAATTATTCCAAAGCTCTCCAAGAGACAGGCCAAAATGGAAAACATATGAATATGTAATGTTAACAGCTGAAACTATATATATCTGGCAGGCCTTACCTAATGGTTCAACTGAATCCCTTTGGCAAGCTTTTACCAATGTTATTTTTACTGTTCCACTGTTTTTTTATATATATATATATATATATATGCAAAAGAATAATATTTTATCCAAGTTCCAAGGCAGCTGGTCCATTCATAGTAGACCCAAAAGAGAGCTTTGAAAAGGACAAAAATACATTATTTTGTACAGGGTAGCCAAGCATCCACTCAGAGACAACTGCTTGTATCTGTTGCCTTGAAAATCAAACAAATTCTCAATCAAAAAGTTACTCATGACTGGAATTTGAAATGGTAAACTGTATTTCTCTAACAGTAAGATGATATTTTTTTTTCTTCATAGAGACCACTCCAAAACACATGATATCAGGAAAATATAGAATCCTACTTTGAAAGATCTGGAAAAGACTACTTTGCAACCGCAGTGGCACTTTGGCACGTGCGTGCCTGTATGTGTGCGCCTCTACGAGCAAAACATCGCATCTCTTCCTGTGGACTCGACTTCATCTGTATTTGCATCCAGCTGCCTTCCTGCATGATAACCAGAACACCGGAACCTTGCTGAGGATGACACACATGATCAACGAGGAGATTTTAGTCATTGCATCAAATTAGAAAATTCTCAGTCCTGACTAAGATGCAGTTAGGAAACGAGCTGCCAGCAACACCCTCTGAAGCAGATGGTTCCCACCACTTGGAACGCTCCTTTCCACACACTCCAGCAACTCCTGAAATAACAAAGTGCTACAGGGCAGGGAGGGAAGATGAGTGGAAAGTCAGACACGGCGCTGAGCTTCACTTAGTAGCTTCTTACTGGTGGTTTGGTCAATGCTCTCCCTGCCCACTTGAGAAAATCTCTGGCAGGTCATTGCTAATGACACATCTTTATCCTAGCCAATGCTGTTTTACAGGCATCTATTGGGCATCTCTCAGCTAGTATGACTCACACTAGAAAAAAAAAAGAGGATATTGGAGAAGGATGTCATAAAGCACAGGCCACCTGCAGATCTTGGAATAACTGGAGTGCTGGACAGAAAAGAATATATTGTACAAATCGTCCAATAAAATAAATTACTTATAGGGCACCTCAAAACGTGTTCGAAACTTAGGAATTATGATCAATATCACACTGTGATTAAGGTACATAATTTTACTAGTACAGATAATTAATGAAGGGTACAGTTTGCAAAGAGTTGTGGAAGGTTATCAGTCACATGAAATTTTTAAAATTAAGATCTCATGTCTTTCTAAAAACATGCTTTCTTTAGGCCATGAGTTACTGAGATCAGTGAAGGAATAGCTAAATGAAATGCTAGGGATTTTGTTCCGCAGGATGTCAAATTAGATTATCCATCCTTTAAAGCTATAAATACATGAATTATTACACTTGTTTTACAAATGAGAAAACTGAGGCATAGACAATATCAAAGGGCTTTATAAATGTGAATGACTCAATAACATTGTGCAATTGTTTATTATCCATATTCCTGTTTTCAAATGACAGAACTGAGGCACATAGAAATTAAATGACTATCTAAAGTCACACCAGTCTCCTTCTTTAACCTGGTAAATAGGTAAGTAGACAAGCCATTTTGACATGCTAATATATGTGTTAAGGTATTAATTTCCCATATATCTAGAATATATGGATCATTGGAGAGCAATTTCTGTTGAAAACAGCAACATTCATATTTTTCTCACTTCAAACTTTTTTCTTATTGTGAGACTTCTATTTAACTGGAAAAAGTTATTGTTTTTCTCTAAGCTTGGCAAGAGCAAAGAATAAAAAGTGCAGTAGTTTGGGTGGCAGAAAAGAGGGATAGGAGGCTGGAACACACAGTGGTCAGAGCTGAGGGAGCAGGATGCCATGCACACACACTGGCCTACAGAATATCAGTGGTAAATTCCTCTCGATCCATTCAGGGTGGACTATTTTTGGTGAAAAATTAATCAATGGTGTTTCAAGGTATTTAGGAGGGCAAAGAAGCAATGTCTTTCCTTTATGGCTACAGTGCAGTGATCAGTGCCTCTGCAAGTGTGTAATTTAAAGAGATGCTAGGAAAAAGATGAACATAAACAGGAAGGATACAGGGTGTATACGAAGGTTACATAGAGGTTGCAGCTGAATGACTGCAGGGCTGCATAATCCTGTATTAAATAATGCTTGGGTTTATTTGCCTTGTTTTGAACTCTCTGCTTAGAGCCAGGACACAATGAACAGAGGTTAACAGGGTGATGCCACACAGAACAAAACAACCTACAGAGAGAAGTTTCTCATAGAATTGGGTATGACAGTCCAGATCCTGGCTGCTGTAAATCACTGCAACAGAACTTAAATTCACAGAAACTCTATGTATTTCAACTATCCAGCCTAGTGCTGTAATACTGCTAAACACTGCAGCTCTTAGATCCCAGCAGAACTAAACTTACCTCCTACTACCCACTAACCACCTAGCCACTTGTTCAATCTGGCCCAGAAATAATTAAAAAAGAAAGTTTTCGTAGTGACATTGACCCCTGTCAGAAAGCAAAGTCTTCATTCATCTGTTTGCCTATCAACCAGTGCCAATATTCACGGACATACCAAGAGGAAAAGTGACTGACTTATCAACATTATTTTCCTTGTTCTTGATCTAGGTCATCAAGGAGATTAATATGTAGTTGCAAGCTGTTCATTCATTGTAGAGGAGCATGTACATAGCAGGAAATATCTCCCATGGCACTGATAAACTCTCAGAGGCTATAGGCCAAGGTGTTTATGCTCCAATGGAGACATTTGTGCCAAGTACCTGCTCCCAGTGATATAGTTATGAGCATTAAACTCAAAATGTAACTTTAAAAATCTATTACGGTCTATAGCTTTTATTATTTCCAAGACGGACAACTGTGTTGGTTATTATCAATATGTTGTGAAAGTAGCTTTGACGCCTGGGATTTGAGGCAGGGGGATGGGGAAGAGGCATGCGGGAACAGTTAGACCAAATGTTAATAAACTGGTGAAGCATTACAAAAATGTTTGAGAGAAATGTTTCCCTTTTCCAGACCCAGCTTTCAGCACGCACCCAGCAAGAGCAGCGTGAGATAACCTTTCACTGAAAACATCAAAACACTTCCTTGCCAGGATTGCTCTTTGTTACTAGGATGGCAACTTTTCCAGTCTCTCCATTTCTAGGACCCTCCTCCAGTATTCCACTCCCAATACATTCATCTTTTGCCCATATGGATCTCCTACAGCCTACAAGACTTACTGATTCATCATCTACCTCAACAAGTCCCTTGTTCACTTCATTGCTGGGTCCAGTCTGAAATACAAAGCTCTCTCTTGGTTTGGAGGTTCTCCTTGTTGCCAAGCTCAGCTTTCTACTGGGAGCATCTCTCATGAGTTCAAACTCTTTCTTTCCTTCTTCACATTTTCCCTTCTGGCTCCTGACCACACACTCAGCTGTAGCAGATTAACAGGTCTCTTGGTGCAACAGAGGTACAGGGGCTACTTCTGGCTCGTGTTTCCCTGTCAGGACAGCAAGGTGGGGGAGGAAAGACAACAAATGCATGGTTACAAAAACCCTTCCACAGCCAATGGAAATAAATAAGTAATGCACAGAAAAAACCCATAAATGGTAGACCACAAAGTCAAATCACCTTAACAAAAGTAAAACATTTCCAATGAGTTGAAATGCTGGAAGTCAGAATACACCTAGAAATCTCTCAAACTAAACTTGTGTTTTAATTGTTTTGTAGGACAAGGACATAAAATACATATTCCAATAAGACATTACTTTTCTTACCATATAAAAATATGGAATGTTAACAGAAGTGGATGTTTCAGGCTGTTTACCAATAAAATTGTTTTTGCAGCCGCTGTCAGGTAGTATTACACCACTTTAGGTATAGTGAGCTCTTGATGTGAATTCTGGAGCAGTAGTACCCACATACGGCAACAGAGAACTTGGCCTTCAAAGTTTTGGGGACATGACGCAGAACCAAACCGAAAAACATGTGATTTCTTGTCCTGAATGATTAGTTTCAAAGTTTTACAGGAAGAGATGTAGCCCACTTCCCCTATGAAATAAAATAGAACATCTCAAAGCTGCATATTTGGATTAGAAAAACATTTACACACATGACCCTATTATTGTCCAATGCTTTTAAGAAAGTAAATCTATGCTGTTAAATTCACTAACATATCTTCATTTCAAATGATGATAAAAAATAGATCCAGTAGATAAAACATTTCGTTTTTACATAGGCCCTGCCAGGTGACATACTTGTGACCATATGCCCTGGTTTCAGCTGGAATAGAGTTCATTTTCCTCCCAGTAGCTGGTACAGTGCTGTGTTTTGGATTTAGTATGAAAATAATGTTGATATTAATAACACACTGATGTCATAGTTGTTGCTAAGTAGTGCTTACACTAAGCCAAGGACTTTTCAGCTTCTCATGCTCCGCCCAGCAAGCAGATGCACAAGAAGTTGTGAGGGAGCAAAACCAGGACACTGACCCAAACTGGCTTTGTGCACCACTTGTTATGTATATTCTACTATTATTATTATTGTTATTGTAATTATTTGCTCTTCCTTTGCTGTCCTATTAAACTATCTTTATCTCAACCCATGAGTTTTCCTTTTTGTTTTTCCATTCTCTTTCCCACCCCACCGGCGTTGGGGTGTGGGGGGGTGGTAGTGAGCAAGCAGCTCTGTGGTGCTTAGCTGCCAGCTGGGGTTAAACCATGACACCACACAGAAGTATGCCTCTATTAACATAATGAAATTTTTCTATTTCATCATGTTTAAATTCTGTATATTTTTAATTGTTTGAATGAAACTTCTGATTCCTTTCCTTCACCAACTAATACAATAAGAAAAAAGCAAGCATTTATGTAGGCTTAAGTGAAACAAACAAGTCAGACCTAAACTTAATAAAAGCACCAAGTAAAACAAATCCTACAAGGAAAAGTAAAACACTAAGTGTTATTAAAAAAATCATAGACACCCGCAAAATTATTTTCCTACCTTGTTGTGACATTTTGAAGAAAACAAAAAACAGAATGCAAGTTTTGATTAAAAAATCTGTCAGTCAACATGTAATTTAATATAGAATGACATATACTGCTAAAAGGTACAGTTTAACATTAAAGACCAAAACTCCAATGATTAATATTACAGTGATGACAGAATGGGAGTGCCTTATTTTAATCCACTGTTTATCTCAACAGGGTAATTTATAGATCACTCGACATGTTTTAATAGCAGGCATAAAAAGGTACCCTCTAATATCCACTTGCTTGCAAGATCTGACATTTGGAGTTACATGTTCAGAAAATATCAGCAACTGCATTTGTTGGACATATATACAAATAACTAGTCATCCTACACACAGTTTATAAAAAGTGATCTATTAATAACAAAACAGCTCTGGAGACATATGGTCTCTTAATATTCAGGTGGAATATCAAGTGTTTAAGTTAAAATAAGGGCAGGAGCACAAAGAGTGGTCAACGCATTGATTTGGTTGCCAAATATGGTTTTTACCATCATAAATCTCTGGCTGACAACTGCACAAAGGCTGCTCTGCCTAAACCCTGCCAAGGAAGGGTGTTTGCTGCCGGATTGCCTGATAGTCACTATGACAACTGATGCCACAATTAGACAAGTACAATCCCACTTTCAAACAGGCACACAAGTCATTAATTCAGCAGGACTTTTGTTGACAATATGTTATGAGGGAAATATTTAATACAATTCCAAGGCTGATACATCCTCCTGTTATCTATAGTAAAATAAATTGCAGGAACTGATGAAAATAACCATTTAATTAGTCTAAAGTGAGCTGGGGAAGCTACCCTGTACATTTTGGTTTAATGAACTCACAGGTGCACAAAGCTCCGAAGAGTTGGAGTAGGCAATTTGAGAAACATGCAAAGAAAGATGTTACGTTTGGGGAGGGCTGCAAAATAGAAAGCGTATAACATTTTATAAAAAGTGAGCAAATAAATTGTGTCCCCAGTGCTCCAATTCTATGAGGATATCTATGAGCATCTTTTCCCTTGTGGAAGGGAAAATCTTGCAAAGTCTCAGCTGGCTGATCTGAGCAACTGCAGATGAGGTCCCTTCCAATCCTTAACATTCTGTGATTCTGTGGTGATCACCACTCCAATGGCATTTTCCCACCTAGGAGAAGTGACTTGTTTACAAGACTTTTTACCACTTGATTGGTTCTTTGAGGCTGCTGGGAAGTTCAGGAGGAAAGCAAAAGCACCATAGGAGGACAAAATTGCAGAACAAGAAGAATCTCACACAACTGAATGCTAAAGCAAAAGACAGACCTTGAAGTATTTAGGGGACAAAGAGAAAGATCAGTAAAATATTGACTCACATGTTCACAGTAATGATAGCCAGAGCTCTGAGACCCCTTGCTACAGAAGCACCTGGAGATGTCTTTGTGCATAACCCACACATTGCTATAAAGCAATTGCTATGGGGAGGGTGACACCAGGGCAAGGAGCATTTGACATTTGTGGCTGTGGCTGGCAGGAAGAAGGTAAATCGACCCTGGCTTAGGCAGGGACATGGACTGGGGGATTTCTTAAGGTCACAGAATCACAGAATGTTAGGGATTGGTCATTCCAGCCTACAAGAAAAAACTGTGTGTGGATGCTGATGTTAAATGTGAGCTGACAGAGAAGCAAAGTTTAGTTGCTGCAGCTGCTGAAGGCTCTGAGTGGTTAGAGCCTAGGCCAAATCTAACCCATTTCAGCCCCACATGAGCCAAATTTGTGAGGCCTGTGCGTTCCTCCCTATCCAGGTCCCAGTACGTTCATTCACTGCTGCTGGTGAGACTGGGCATGGGGACAGACCAGAATGTGCAAATGATGTTAGTGTAGGCAGTGCCAAGCATTGCACCTTTTTGAGAGTGTATCTGGACAACTTCCCAGGTGAGACATCCTTGCATTTCATTTTAGCTGCAAGAGCAGAACAAGGAGGCAGTGAGACGCTGGTCTGGTGCAGCAGCTCCCCTCCCCATCCCTGTTGTAAGTGGGCACTTTGCAACCACTCCTCGCCTAGATAGCCCCAGGAAGCACGGCCAGGAGGCGGACAAGGAGGTGATTTTGCACAGGGCATCAGTGCCCTTATTTCTGAAGGTGCTGAAAGGAAAAAACAGCTCTAGAGCTGTTGGCTTGAGCAAGTTCTTCCTCTAGCACCAATTAATTATTTCCCCAATAAACACTGCTGCTTGCTACCTACCAACAGTGGGACAGGCAAAGGGGTGGAAAGTCGTGCTGCTCTCCATTGCAGCCATAAACAGGCACATGAGTCCTCAGTATGTTGGTATCCTTGGACCTCACGCCTGAACACAAGGACATAGTCCCCAAAAGACAGGTTTTCTGTCTGAATTCTGATCTAATCACTCAAGAAAGTGGACTCTGTACAGATGATGTTTTTTTCTTCTCCAAAGTAGAAATTTCTGCTGCAGTATGAGGTATATGTGCAGTGAGGATGTGCCTGGAGATGCACCCACGCCTCAGGTGCCCTGGTCTTCCATGTCCCTACACAGGAATCACTGTCCCTCCTCAGTTTCAGTTATTAGTTGTCACATGCAGACAGGAAATGAATTTTTTTTCTGAGTTCATTAACCTGAAACCATAGGGCCTTCCACCATAATAGAGGTGGCATCGAAGTCTATCTGTCCAATAAATGTCCAATTCTGTGATCCCTCTTATAGACCAACTTTCCAATCAACAGAGAAATCCCTGTTTGCAGTCACTATGGAAGATGGGCACAAGAGACCCAGGAAAGCCCTGTTGTGCTCCTTAAGATGAAATAATGAATAGCTAAAAAAAAAGAATAAAAAAAGTTACAAAAATAAATCAGCAACTTAGTGCATGACATAGAAAAAATATCTTTGGCCTTTGTTTTCCTTATACTGAAACAGGATATCTAGATACTTGCAGCTGCTTCTGCAGTTCACAAGACAGAGCAGGATTGCACAAGTGTGTGCGTTATAAAGAAGATCAGATAGAAACCACGCTGTGATAAACAGCATTAGTCATATGACTTTCTCCCCCATGTTCCAATGCTTTTAAAAATCAGGCAAATATGTATCATTCTCATTTAATACACACACAAACTGGCATAAAGAAGTTAAATGATTTACTCAAGATCAAAACATAAAAGTGCAAGTCTGCTTCTCAGAGACCTCTGTGCACTTGCAAGAAATATTACATCCTCTAACAAAAGTATGTGTTAGAGCCAGAATAATTGATTCCATTCAGTAACAAAAACCTGATATGTACAGGCAGCTTAAGAACATCGGTGACATGTCTCACCAAAAATCAACAGTTACAGGGAAACTTCAACTTCCTTTCTACACAAAATTCCCCACATGTCATTCGCCTTCAGGGAAATTTAGTAAAGGCTTAGTCCAACTTCATTACAATTAATAAGGTTTCTGCCTACCTAGAATCAACCCTAACCATTTTCTCTCTTTACCTCCCTTGATAGCTACTTATGCTGAAGACTACAAATAATTCAACATCTATTGGTAGAGGAAAAACATGAAGCTAAAACTACTGCACTAAAATAAATTTCCACGTTCTCATGCCTTGTGGCACTAACGGATGCCTGCCTGCAGGGTTTGTTTTGTCAGTTTTAATTTTAATTAAGAACTAATTCTGCAACATGTCTATTTTATTCATCCCATTTTTTCCCCCCACTGGATTGCATTTCACTTGCATCATGCCTCCTTCCACACATCAGGCCAGCTTTAGTGATAGATACCAGTTTTCCATCCTGACTCTTTCCTATGTTTGATTACATCATCCTCTTCTAGATAAGTGAGTTTGTTAACATAATGCTATTACTGTTCAATTTTAGCAAAGCAGTTAAAGACATGTTTAATTTGAAGAATCTCAGTTGTTTTGTTGTCCGCCATTAGGTATATTAACATCAGCGGGAGCAGTAAATACTAACATAAATTCTCTGCTGAATTGAAGTCTTTCAGAAGGATATACAGACAAGAGATCAGCACACTTTTATTTTACAAATCCAGTATGATTTTGATGTACAGAGTTATTACAGTGACTTCTATGCTTGTAAAACAGAAAGGATCCTACATTATAGCAATAGATCACATTTTCAATCCCCATCAACTTCACTTAAGAAATGCTTAATTTGCACGAAAGCTTCTTTTGTTTTAACTGGTGAATATTAGAAAATAAATTTAATGCAACTGAATCATTAAGGATGCATGCCCAACACACTGCTAGGTGGCAATACCCATATTTTCCTTCCCATGGAGTAAGTTTACTGCTTTTCCAAATGAATGCATGATGGCATTGTTAGTGCCAAGTTCTTATGTAAGAGTTATTAGAAATTAAAACAACAATGTTTGAAAGTCTGTTGTACACTTAAAATAGATGGCTGTCAGGTCTTGTAAACTCCAAAGCAAAGCTGAAAGTTTTATCTGATATGAAAGCCATTTATTGAGACTATATTTTGTGACTTTCAAATGGTACTGCTATTATATAAGAGGAAAGCTGGAACTAACACTGAAAAATCCTAATGATCCTTGCCTGCCTTTCAAAAGTCCAGTGGACCAGATCCAGAACTCATTGGAAGTGACAGGCGCCTGTCAATGCCAACATCAGTGGTCGCTGGGCAGGGAGGAGGGTAAATGACAGTGATACAGGAATTTCAAATGGATTAGTGGACCCAGACATAGCTTGATGAGGAAAGGAGTGACAAGTTCCCCTCCCCGCTTCTTTGGGTGATGACTCCATTACCTGTGTTTTAGGGTTGCAATATTATTATTTTTGCTGGTGGGGGATTTTTGAAGGAATAATAATAAGTGTTGGTTTTGTATGTTTGGGGTGTGGTTTTTTCGTGGTGTGTTGTTTGTTTTTTTTTCTCCACTCAATGCTGGATGTTCAGTGGCTGTTTCTGTCATTAAAGACCGGAGAACTGAGCTGCGGCAGGATTTCACACAGAGTCCCACCGTCTCAGGTGACCTCTTGGTCAACATCATTGTTTAATGCTGCAAGATCTGTACTTTTAATATTTGGGTACTTGAGATTTCCTCAAGGCACTACAGAGCTGTATATTCCACTGTTTACTGAAGGAATATATCAGTGTTTCTGTACAGCCACCCAGCAAGCAGAGGTATTAAAAAATAATGTTCATGCTGCTTTTATTTTGGCCTATGAATAAACATACTCTGCAACTTCTTTCCAAAACAAATGTCGTCTCTTGCGAGGCCTGCCATGTTATGTTGCATCTCTGCACATTAAAAGTTAAAAAATTATTTAGCCTGAATTGTTAAAATTTTCATTAATGGCAATTTATGTCACTCAAAGAAGCCTCCTTGGGAAGAACATGGCATACTTGTACAGACCTATTATGAGAGTTGTCAGAAACATTTGTCCTTATGAAATATAAATAGACAGTATGTTAGATGATTTAGTGAGGGAACTGTTATTTATTTAAAAACAAACATGTTTTTTTCATTTCTCCTTTCAGGAAACCAGGTCATGTAGCTTAGACAAGGAGTTTCTCAGGCTAATGATAACACATCTGTAAATATTGCTTCAAACAGCTTATCCATCCCTCCAAACGTCCTGCATCCACAGGCTGAGTGGGTCGAGCCGCTGCAAGGCTGGGGCTTGGACCTGCCCCACAGCAGGAGGCATCACCTTGTTCTTGCACCAGTCTCCCATGAGGATACACCAACGACTTAGCGAGGGCCCACTACATCACCTCCCTCTGCCTGGGGATTTCTAAAACTCTCACTGCTACAGCACAGGACCACTTTTGGCCAGCGTAGCATCTTCCCAATACTCCCAGGTCGTGCTGCTTCCAAATACCAGGTGAATTGACCCCTGCAAAAAAAGGGGTTGTGTTGCCTTTGGGTTAGACCTGGGTGAGTAAACAAGGACAATCTCTTTGTTCTTACTAATAACAGCTTAACTGATCTTTGTGCAGAGCTCAAATGTGATGCAAAACTTATTTTCTACAACTGCTGAGGTTTTAAACCAGAATCCATTTCAGGTGGACATAAAAATCCAGCCCAATATTTACTTGCCACTGGATACAACTGTTACCTAGTGAAGTCTGCACTGGTGTCAGAGAGGTGGATAAATCCTTCAACTTTGTTAAATGTGGAATAAAGGAGAGAATAACTTGAATTAAATTCCTGTGCCCACTTGAAATGATGTCTGGCTGTGCCTCTGTACCTGTGCCTGATTTTTGCATGAAAATATTCTCTTTGTCCCTATCTGGTGTTCTCCTTCAAAAAGGAATTGAGTTAAAAAAGAAGGCAATAATGTAAGATTTTTAAGCAAACAGTTCAATATTTCCTTTAAAATGTTCTCTGTATTCAAGAGCACTTTGATTTCTATCTTTTTTTTTCCTCCAGGCTTTGAAACTGTACCTCTTTTAAAAAAAGACCATCCCTGATTTTAGTCTTTTGTTCCTTTATGAGCTTTGTCCCTGACTTTTAAATGTGGAGAGAGTTGAGAGGCATGTTGTGAGAGGGGAGAAAATAAAAAAGTAAGAAAAAAAAACTTGCAAACTGTGTTAAATACACCTTTTGTTCATTATGTTTAATATAACATTCGCTATGAGGATTGATATTGAATTATACATTAATTTCAATGCTAAATAACTCTTCTATTTAAAAACCCCTTAGTTTTCTTATAATGTACAGTAATTAAAAAGTGAACCAAAAGAGGCAGCAATAAATCAGGGTGCACAATGCGGTAAAAATATTATAATTAATATTTAACATACGTTTTGATTACTTTTAGAATAAGTACAAGAAATATCAATTAGAATATATATTCAAACTTTGCTGCCTTTTCCCCATTATACTCTGGAAAGGGGCTATTTTTAATTCTGGATATTGCATACAAAATAATACATAGTCCCTAATTAAATATAAGGCTGCAATTCAATCGAGAGTTTCTGCTGATGTCATAAATAATAAGAGCACAGCTCGAGGTATCAATGAATGGCAGCCAAAGCCCGAGATTGAATTACAACTTCAGCATTCAGTCTGTGGATCTGTATTGTTATTTGTAATAGATGGAAAATGATTATTATTATTTTTTAAATACAGACAAAAAGAAGGAAATTTGAATTCAAAATCTGTGACTCGGTGGTAGAAGATTAGAAGTCTTGTGATTAGAGAACATGACTTATTGGAAATTGAAATGTACAAATGTGCCAGGCAGCAATTCTGTAGTTGAGGCTATATTCTGCCTTTTTTTGGCTGTTTTTTTGAAGCCTGTGGGCAACTTTTTTTTAGCACTGGCACAGTTCATACCTACAAAATCAACCCTGTGTGTTGGTCTCAAGAGTTTTGCCTCAACCTACCCCATTTGTGCCAAACACCCATCACCAGAGGCACCCGGCTCTCACCCTGGCCTGGAGGTCCCAGCAGGGAACAGAAATCACAGTATCACAGTATCACAGTATGTTTGGGATTGGAAGAGACCTCAAAAGATCATCTAGTCCAATCCCCCTGCTGGAGCAGTAACAATCCCAGAGGCAGAACGTGCTGCTGGGGTGAAAATCGGTGACACCGAGCACCGCACCCTGACCCCGTTTGTGGAAGGAGTCCTCCACCCCTGCGGTCTTTTACCTCCTGTGGGTTTTCTGCATAAACCCCGATTATTTATGATTTCCATTCAGAATGAATAAGGACTATACACTCATGTGGACATTTTCCCCAAATAAATGACCCCTTAATAACCAGAAAGATTTTTATTTATGTAACATATTGGATTTCAGTTATGTTATGGCAGTAGAACGAAGGTAGTTAATCAATATGAAGGCTTGCTTTCAACAGATTGCACAGCACTCAGCACGACAGGATCCCCTTCTGCTACACCACAGGTCACTCAGTTGTATTTTGGGGCTATTTTCTCATGCTTACCACATCCGTCTACCCATGAAGATGTACACCTCTCCATCTGACTTTGGCAGACAAAAAGTAAACATTTAAAGGTTCTAAAATGCCATGAGCCCTGAACAAGGAGCGATACACAAATGTAATACCATAAACCTAAACTTACTTGTTACTGGCTCTAAATGAGTTTGTCACCTAATTTCTCCACAAACCCAAAGCATTGCAAAGTCCCTTCTGATTATTTCCTCCTCTGTCCTGGCTCAGTTGGGGCCAATATTTCCCCCAGGCTAGGGAAAAATAATAGCAGTTCTGGCATGGAGTTTGGTCTCTTTGCCTGTGCTATTGCCCAAATAAATACAGTGTAAGGTGCTCCTTCTTTCTCTGGGTAGGTGTGTACTAAGGGTTATATCCTAACCCTTCAAGAAGAAAAAAATTCATGGTAAACCTGTGGCTCTCCATGTAGCTCTTGCTAGCTACAGCAATCATACTGCCTCTGACACAGGCTATGTCAAAATCCCCAGATATTTCATCAGAAAGTAAGTATACTGCCGTCTAAAAGCAAATATTTTATCTCATTTATACTAAGAACAAAGAACCAAGCAACCCTGAGCATGCACAATATAGCTTCTAGAAACACAGTGATTTCTCTGCAGTAGGGTTTTTCTTCAATATTTTAAATGTCCTAGTGTTCTGAAACACATCAATTTTATTGCCTTTTCCCTAAAACGAACTATTTCCTAAACAATCTTACACCATACAATAGTAATTGTCATGATAACCTGTTCATGCCTTCCATGTGATTTTCTGAAGGGCAGAACACTTGTGTTTCTTCCAGACATTTTCAGTTAACTCCAAAGAACCTGTAGAAATTTTGATGGCCCACCTTCATAACACCTGAATAAGCACCTGGGTTTAGTAGTGCCTGTAACTGACCATATAGACACAAGCCCAGCATTTTCCAAAAAGCTTTGCACGTGGTATAGAGAAACCTTAATAGATCTTGTGAAAGTAGACATGGGAACAGTGAGAAAATGTGCAAAATATCAGATGACCCTTCCTAACACAGAATACATCGCAATGCTTTTCACCAGGACCAACAAATGCAACTTAATTTACAGTTGAAATAAGCCTGACAAACACAGATACTTTAATATTGCTGACAAACAGGTATTTCAATTTGTAAAATATATGCTTCCATTGGTATGGGGAGATGTTAGTCCCAGGGTGGTGTTTAGAAAACACAAACAGCTGTCTCTGTCCCCAGACACACATAACACAGCAATAATAATCTTCCTCCATGATAAGCTGCTACAGGTGTCTAAGTTACCTCTCTCTTATGTCTCACTTGATTCTGAATTTACCAGGATTGGTTTTTTTTGTTTCATCTTTTTTGTTTTGTGGATTATTTCAATTGGGCTAAGAAGGCTAAATTCTAGGATCTGCTGCATAACTCTTGAATTTAGACTTTCTTAGGTTTTTTTCATAGTGAAAAGGGAACTTTTAACAACGACATCCTTCACCATCTCCTCCATTCATCAGTGATCCCCTGACATATCAGTTTGTACCTGAAGGCAGAGCCAAAGTCCCAGCTCTGCCAATTGCAGCTCGAGTTTAATCCTACCTGGACTTAGCTTTGACCTTCACATACGGGGCTGTCTCTTCAGCCACTGCTGCTGACTTCAGCCAGGGCTTCATTTGCAAAACACATCAGTAAGAAAGAGGTGTTAGATGGTAGATTCTGAAACTATTTCTTTGCCAGATATAAGTAGCACTTCAAACAAAATGCCAGAAAAAAAATATCAAGTGAAACAACCCAATGGTCTGGCAGCCCCTAAATGGCTCGTGCTGCTTCAGGGTGAAATGCATCTGTGTTTGGAGGAGGAAGGGCTTGGAGAAAACACTGCTTTTCTTCTCTCTTTCCAAGGTGGATACAGGATAAAGGAAGAGAAGGGGGAGCTGGTGCATCTGACTGGGTGTCAACAAGAGCAGACTTATTCTAGAGTAATACAGTGGTGCAAATTCACAGAAGGATTTGGAAATCTAGAGGGAAAAACAGCCTGTCAGGTCCACACTGAGCTCCTGGGATTATGATGAGTTTCTCTCCTACTATTGATTGTTGTCACCAAAATACATCTGCTGCTTTATGCAACTGAGGCTTCCTATGAAATGCATATATAGGCTCAATGATTCTTATAATTACAGGCTGAAAAGAACTTTGCATATTCATGAGTATCACACCATTTGTCACAGCTGTAGACCTCCAGTAAGCAATGTCTGTGATTAGGGTTTTGTTCTTCCTAAGTATATATTTTTCCATGAACTCTTATTGGTTCTGAAAAGTTATGATCTGAACTCTCCACTCTTGTCAAACACAATTTTCTTTCTTTTTACTGCCAGCAATATGAATGAATTCCTGCTTTTGTAGCCAGCAACAGGACTAGCCGGAACTGGAATTTGCATTGATGAGGCAGTATTTTATTTAACTAATATAACAACCTACAAAAATCTATAGTTGGAGTGACAACAATTTTATTATCCCAAGTAAAGAGCTATGCATTCATTTTCTCCTCTGTGATTTAAGACTACTAACCTCTAGACCATACTGCTCATAAACAAACAGGTTTTGTGGACCTTCACAGGTTCACAAAAGAGGTCAAATGAAATAATAAAGATCTGGTATGCTACAGGATGTACTAACCATTAAGCAGCAGATTAAAGATTGAAAGTTTTTGAAAGCTAGACAGCCATGTATGAAATCTAACCCACCCCATGGACATTTCAACATAAAATGGCACTAGAAGTGAGAAAAGTAGACTTTTTTCCTTCTGAAGCTATATTTTTCTAACACAGAAGACAGAGAAGTGTAATCAGTCATGGTCAAAACCCTGCCAGTGAGTATTACTTATTTAGCTTCATATTCCAGGTGACTCACAACTTGTCTACCTGCCAACATCTGAAAATAATAAGTTATAGTAAAGTTATTAACTAAAACTATGTGAACTTTGAAGTAGCTAAACCTAAATTAAATATAAACATACAAAACAGCCTGAGGCTAATTAATCTAATTTAGGTGCAGCCACCTCCCTCCATTTTTGTTTGTTTGCAGTTGTTTTTCTCCTTCCTCCTCATATGTGGTCTGCAGAGAAGGATGATCTGGAAGCTAGTTGGAGGCAGAGATTGCATCTGCATCTTTCCGCTCCTTCAGTCAAAAATATGTGATCACTTTTCCAAGAAACTGCTCTTGACTACAGGCCAGTTTATGACAAGACCTGCACGATCATCACTTCTTATCTGCTGAAAAGAAGAACTGTGCTGGGACAGATGTGTACCAGCTGAGAGCCCATCTCCAGGAAGCCTCATGCCATCACAACATGTGTGGTTGGAAGGGAACCCCCGTCCTCCTCCTTGCTGTCAGATATAAATTGCATGCTGGCGGCTTTGATGACAACATGGTCCTCCCTCCAGGAGCTTCCTCTGAAGCTACTCAGAAAGCTGAGCCTGAAAGCAGCACCAAGGGAATAACCTCTTGTTGTTGTTTTTTTAGTTTGTTAAACACATTGAACTCTTTCAGCATTGATAAGCCTCTTCTGCTATTCTAGGTAGGCTAGTAATGTGCCCAAAGATTACACAATGCTTCAGTGTTCAGAGAGATTACATGGGCCAGGCCATTTTTAGTATTTTAGAGGTTTGAAACTTAAAAAGTGGAGGGGGGAAAAACGTGCTAAAAATAAGCTCTTGATTAGGTGTGGGAAAAGTTGAGATTTGAGGAAATCTCAGGGCTGCGGCCCCAGCACGAGGTAAGAATAGACTCAAAACACAAAAAAGTATCAGTGCAGTTAGCTTGCAAAAAGAGGAAAATGCACAATAGCACAACAGTGAGTTCACCTATTATATAATTGGAGGTTGTGTGTACATGTGCAGACAAGAAGACAGAATAAAAAGCCTCCTCTAGGAAATCCAAAACTTGGCAGCTTTGGCCAGGGAGAGTATGAGGCGGGTAGTGTCTAACAACAAAAAGAAACAGTCTGTAACTAAGGTTTGAATCAAGCTACAGCTCTCCTTGCTAAACAGCAGCCAGTTTTACTGCTGCAAAACCCATAAAAACAAAGAGAGAATAAGTCTGGCACAAGAAATAAGACACAGGGAGAGTAAAGCAGAAAGAGAGACAGCACTGAATATACCAAGGCTGAGTTGTGCATCTGATTTCATACAAGGATAATTTGGAGAGCTATGCAAAAAGCAAGAGGATTTCATTCATACTGAGTTTCCTCATATTCTGAGTGCCTTTCCCAGGGGACCAAAGGGAACCCAACCTGCCTGAAAGAAGGAATGTAGGGCAGCCTGGGTGTCCTCAGCCTCCAGCAACCTCTGTGCTTTGCTTTTAGGTCTGGGAGGGCTTCCTGGACTCCTTCTTGTTCCCTCCCCAGAGTGGCCAGCCCTCTTCAGGGATTTAGTGGGATCTGTTCGCCTCATGTATTTTGTTAATAGTACATACAATCCTGGATTTGGGCTTGTTTACAGGGATTTTTCTGACCCTTCCAGCCAGATTATATCCAAGACATTGGACAGATTATGTGAATGTTTCACAGAAAACAGCGATTATGATACTACTGTGTTAACAGGATGAAATATTTCAGTCAAAGTATGCCATAGATGTTATTTTACAGGGGAGATGGCTTTAGAAAGTTATTGGCCAGTTTGATACCAAGAGTCTCTATGAGTTCTTCTTTTATCACCACCCTTCAGGTCACTTCTATATTTCAAAGGTGACACCACTCCTCAGGCATCTCTGCTAATCCATATTCAAACAATAAAGAAGAAACACTTTCCTTAACGTGAGTTTAGTGGTTGATGTATTAGTAATCCTTTCCTTGTTGTCATTTACTCCTACTGCTGCATCTCCCAGAGCTCCCCAGGGTCTAACAGAGGATTTCCACTGGATCTGCTTGGTTTAGCTGTTTGTGAGTAGGCGTGAGGTAATGAAAAGCAGCAAGAGCAACTGAGGTATAAAAAAAAAAAAAAGGTATGGAAGAAAGAGACGTAGAGCAGTCCCTGGTGACACTTGTGGACAGACCAGATGCCCATTGTTGGTGCGATCTCCAAATGTGAGCAGGATTGGGTTATTCCCTGGTTTCCAGGGTAGTGTTTTCTGCAAACACTGGATCTGTTGAGGTAGTAGCATTACCATAACTGAAATGCAGCTATTTCTGTGGTAAAAACCAAATTTGTTGTAACATGCAAACAGGAATGTTGCATAATGTTTGACAAAAGGAGCGAGAAATGTCTTTGTCACATACACTGCAATGGAGTAGAGGTGCCGCCTCTTCACCGTGGTACCGGGCATTTATGAGACCGAATGCACAACTCAGCCTGCAACTGTGAGGATGCCTTCCCTGAAAAACTGTGGTGTTCAGTGAGCTGATGTGGAACAAGCTGGTTTCAGTAATGACAGCACAGAGCTCTGCATGGGCTCATTTACTGTGCCTGCTTTGGGCAATAGGTATAAACACTCCCTTTCTCTAAGGAATTGCATTACGAAGAGCAGTCACAACTTTCTGTAGTTTAAGTCAATTGAAAGTGAAGTTCTTAGATACATTCTCTTTGAGGCAAAAAGAATAATTTTGTGCAACGACTGCAAAAGCCTTGTGGGACTTGGACATTTCCTAAAGTGTTAGTGGTAGAAATTTGACAGCCACAAACGCACTTCCAGGAGATACTGGACTTATTGCTGGTCCCCTGCATGCTCATGTCCAACATAATTTGCCAGGATTCACAGAGATGAACATTGACCATAACAAAACTACAAGCAAACCCATCAACTTGTTTTCCTTTTCCATATCCACTGTATCAGTCACATCTCTGTTCAAATGTTTTTTTCTTTCTAGACTGGAAGTTTTTGGGAGCACTTAGCTGTTTATCACTTATCATATGAAAAGCACACTAAAAATGCACTAATAAGAACAAAAATGCATCAACATTGCTATTTTTGACACATTTAATAGTGTTCTTTCATCTGCAGAAATTCCTAAGTCATCCAATAACTATAGCCGGTCTATTGTGACTTTGACCCTGATCCTACAACCGAGTCAGTGGCAAACTGGTCAGCCACAGTGCCACCCCATCACCCTCACTGCATAAGCGGTTTGCATTTTGAGATGTTACTAGATCATTGTAATGTTTCTTTTGATCAAACAAAGTATTAAACTTCAGATTATTCATGTATAGAGACAAATGTATCACTCATTGTTATAAAAATATAATAAATAAAATGCATTTGAAAGCTAGTAACTTCTTTCCATTTAAAACATACAGTACAGTAAATACCTTACAAATTATGATGTGTGTGCTTGTAATTGACTCATTAGGTATTTGCCCAAACAAAAGACATAGGGTCAAGTAACGACAAGATTTAAATATTCAACATTTTGTGGAATGTGGGATGTATTTTAGTACATAAATGATTCCCAAACTTTTCTCCCTTCCCCCTGCCTAAGACTCAAATTCTTGATGCACCCACTGACTTATTGGCTGAAGGGATGAGTTTGGGGTTTTTTTGTTGTTTGCTTTTTTAACCAAACTAGATGATGCAGGTACAGGAAAGCACTTTTAACAAATTCCAAAATGGCTGTTTCTACCTCAGTTTCTTTTATTTTAGTTCCCTGACTGCATAGGAAATTCAGTGCATTATTTTGTGTCTTTCATTTTAACAGAAGGCTTTGTAGCCACCAGTGTTGATATAGACCCTTGGGATTACACAGGTAAGGTTGCAAAGGAAAAAAAAAAAAAGGAAATTATGTACTTTTTGAAAAATAGATTCAAACCAACAAGACAAACAAGCTCAGATCAAATCTTAAACAAGATTTTTTCTGTAAACTTTTTATATCACCGGCTTGAAACCACCCACCTCTGAAGTTTGGCCACGTTTAAAATCATAGACCTAAAGACAATAGTTTATACCTATTCTGTAATGTTTACTATTTTGGATAACTCCTACAGATATATAAATACTTTACTTGTGTGAACAGTCCCATTTGTTACTATTTGCATGCATTAAACTAAGCACACCTAGCATTGCTTGCAGGATAACAATATGATCAACGAAGTGCTTATGACCCCAAAAAAAGCATGAATGTACCAAAGGGCATTAACAGAGATCAGACCAGCAGCCAAGCAGCTAACTTGTTTAGCTTTTATAAATATGACTAGCCAGGTATTCTGATTTTTAATTGCCTAAATACATTTGTAAATCTATCCATTAATATCTGAAGTTCAAGCTTTGTGGGCATACTGTCAAGAACAACTTCCTTTAGACTTCTCTGCAAAGATACTACTGTTTTGAGGAAACTTATTAAAGTCCTGGCAGGTGCAGAATACAAATCTATACTGGTGAGGGGTAGAAATCTGTTCATTCCTATTCATGAACTGTGTATTATTTATACAATGTTTGTGGGCTCAGCAATGCAGAGGGTATTTTTAAAATAAATGTTTATGTTCAAATAACTTTGCTAGTCTTATCTAATCTACCTTCATAATCTTAAGCACTGCAGGTAATTTTAAAAGTTTAAAAAGCATTCTCTCATATGCTTTTACCCATTTGGTTTGGCAAAAAACAGTGATTTGAATATTTAGCAATTCTGACACACAAGAAATTATCATGATACCATCAAGTATCTTAAATCTTGTGCAGAGCAGTGTTTGTAATCTATCATGGGGAGGATTTTCACCTCCCTCTGTTCCCACTCAACCTGTTAGACTCTTCATTTTCCAGATGGGCAGCACAAACCAAGGCTCTATCCTGTTACATTCTTGGTCCCACTAGTCCCTGCTGGTTGTATTGAGCTCTGCAGATCTGCTGTGCATTGGCCATGCGTGGACACTCAGAGCACTTTGGCAAAGTGTACTAGCAAAGCTTTCTGCCTGTGGATGCAAAATGTGCTGCCACTGCTGAGCTTTTACAAGTGGAGTTTTCTGTATCCCTTATCAAGGATAGAGGGCACTCTGGTGAAATAGCGTCATTGCCGTGATGTTAGGACACTAATGCTGTCACTGAGAGCCCTACAGATCTCATCATACTCCCCAGGGACACAATGGTGTGGGTTGGTCTGCAGTGCTGGCAGCCACCAGGAGAAAATCCTGCACCAACATTTGGTTGCTGATTGTCTTGATTTTTTTAACCTAAATATCTATCATTTTTTTATTCATTGGTGTGTGAAGAGAATGACTCAGGTACAAAATCAGGTGTAGGCTGGGAAGAAGGTTAGGTGGAGGGGGAAGAGCTTGATCCTGTTTTTCTAAGAGAGGTTACACATATTTGGGTGTCAATTCATATGAGAAGTTTCACTTGACATTATCAGATGTGGTCAAAATACTCAACCCTACCAGCTGGGCTTTGTAATAGAAATGTCCACTCAATCTTAACTCTAGCAGCCACAATTGAAGCAATATAATGCACCATCACCGGACCTACTCAAGCTGCATTTCGATGATTTGGCTTACTCTTAACATGCAATCTTTAGCGACTGCCAAGCATCAGGGCTCTCCTGATCATTAAAATGTTTTGTCTGAGCATGGCTCAGACTTGCTCATCTCATGAATGCTGTCTTGAGGGCTACTTGAAAAAAAAAAGGTCCTTTTTATTTAAAGTGACAATACACAGGAAAATGAATATATGGCCTATGAATAGCTACAGTGATTGTAGTGTTCTTTTTACTTACTGATTGCACACATGAAAATTACCCTCCTTGCAGGAAGCCTTCGCTATGCCTTTCAAACCCTCTAAACTCTGCACCCACGCTTCCCAGCTACTGAGAAGAAAGTTCAGTGACTTGGTGCTTATTGTGCTTTGGAAGGGGGATGTGGAAGGAATGAAACAGGCCTCTATGGTCTTTGGAAGCTGGCCAGGGATGAGGCCATTGGATCTATATTTAGGAGGGGTTTCACTTAATAGGGCTTGCAGCTGTGCATAGGTTGGGGTGTGAATTCCATCTCTCCAAGCATACAAAACCAAATCTTTATTAAAGCAGCAGTGACTTTGAGCCATTCTGAAGTACCATATCATTTTCACTACGTTGTTCATCTGTTAGGGCATTTATATGACACATATAGGAAATAAAAACCATCAATAAATCCTGTGTTTTGAGTATACTGATACAAGGACCAAAAGCATCAATAACCTGAAACAATGTGAACAGAAACAATATTTGTACCAATATAGTTTTTCACAAATGTATATTCAAAAGCATTAATCCTCTAACCACTAGTGTCAGAGACAGAAATATTATTACCTCTGTTTTATACATAAGAAAACTTGGAGCACAGAAAGGCTGTGTGATTACTCAGAGTCATACACAGTCATACCACATCCTTACATTCATATTACTGCATATAAAGTGTAATGCTGGGGCAATATCTGTTGTTATATATTTGTACATGGCTCAATTCAGTAGGACCCTGAGCACAACCTGATGCTCTCCAAAGCTACTGCTAGCAGCCCAAACAGGATCAGTGTAACACCATAAAGTGAATTTCTCCCACATTGTTCCAGGCAAAAAGTGTCGGTGTAAAAGTAGGCAGTGCCCTAATTTTACACCAAATGACAGCTTGGGTAGAAAGGACTCGGCCAAGTGCAAAGTCTTTATTTCATGGATTTTCAGTTTAAATAAGGCTTTGAAAACATATTTTTTCATTTTCTCTGTGATTTGTTTTTCACTCCATATTTGTGCAAGCCCACAGTTAAAAGTAATAACTTGTCCTCCATCTTTAATTAAGATTTTTCTCTGAATCTTTACATATGTGCCCAGTCTTGCAAAACATTTCTGCATAACAATTCTCAGACATGACCTTTTCCACTAAGCCACAAAAAAACCCCTGTGCATTGTGGTGCTCAGTACCCTGTGTCCTGTTTCTTCAGCATCCTATTTCTTGGCCTGGATGAACATGCTCTTACTCATCTGCAATACTGCCACAGAGATCGTTACTCTAACACAAAACTTAATCCCTTCTCTCTTTACATCTTTCTTCTGATTGCTCCTTCTCTTCCAAACTAAAAATAAGTTGTTCGTATTCACTAAAGCCCTTTACAGTTTAGCTTCACTTTCCCATTGTTTCTAGTTTGCTGTTAAAATGTACTAAATGCTCTTAGACCATGATGCAGCCTCCTGTGCTCTAGTTAAATTTTCCAACATACATATTTCTACTTTTTCCTGGTCTATCCCCACAGGGAGAGAAGCTCCTCATAAATACCTAAAGAGCAACCTCCTCCACTCAGTTATTTGTTATTCCTATTCACCAGCTCGGCAGTGACAACATGGCCAAATGAAATCTTTTTTCTCCTCCTGTGTTTGTGGTCTAATAATGGCTGTATGTTTGACCATGACTCATTGGATACCTATGTATTCTCCCTGGCAACGAGCAGAATTGCTTCATTTTTGAGACCAGACTAGATTGGGTTTACCAAGGACAACATAGAAACAGACCAGACTTTATCCTTCTTAAAACATTTCGCTGCTCTAACTAAAACCAAGAATTGCAAGCACTTTGGGACAAAGACCATCATTCTGTTTGGCATTTCATAACACCAAGCACAGGAGAGTCTTGGTCCTTGCCTAGGACTCCTAGCAATAGAAATAAAAATTAAATATCAGCTGTTTGAGTGGACCCTGCATAATAAATCTCTGTCTTTAGGTGTACAGCTGGAAAAATAGCAATATGCCCCCATACGTAGCTGTTAGACAAGCACACAGTAATGCAAAGTCACATACACACAATGATCACCATTAAAAGCCATTCAATTTTCCACTTCCAAAGATAGTTCTATATAGAAATGAAACTGATGCAAAAATAAAGCTACGGTAATTCAAAACCAACCTCTCACAAGTTCATCTAACTTAAGTTCTTCAGTTGTTCCAAGTACCTTCCTGTATTTTTTTTTCTTTTTTTTGCTTTGGTTTGGTTTTGTTTGGTTGGTTTGTTTTGTTTTTTTGTTTCCTGTCCCCTCCAGATGGCTAAAATATCTATTATAATATTTAGCTGTGAACAAAGTGCAGAAATGAAGGGCTTTGAATTGTTTCAAATTAAGGGCCATAAAGTATGACTTAAATGCTTTTATTCAAAACTGATTATTTGAGAGCAGGTATTCTTATACTTCTTTAACAGCAGGATGCAACATTTTTAGCATTATGAAAAAGAAGCTTTTGCCATGTAAACTCATGGGGTGAAATCTCATCCTTGATCTTCAAAGTGTGACAAAGAGCTATTGATTGGAAGCATATTGTCATTTAAATTACAATTAGGGATGGGTGAAAGGTGGTTATTCAACAATCCAAATCTTTTAAAAAAATGCTGTCAAGGGCAACTTAACCTTAACCTAAACACACAGTTCTAAAAACTTCAGGGAGTTTCAAGTGTTTAAGACAGCAATATAATGTGTTTAAAGCAACCAATCTGTAAATTTCAAGAGTAACATATAGTGCATTTTATTAATGCTGTAATTAAAAAACCCCTTGTGGAATGCTTTCATTCCCTGTTACCATGAAACACACATTTGCTCCAAAACTGAGGGAGAGAAGTGGAAGGGTGGTCTTTGCCATTTTTGTAATCAAATTGTATCACTTAGTTCATCTTGCTAGAAGAGCTAATAACATGATTTAAAATCCCGATCCAATTTCTACTTTAATCAATGCAAGTCTCCTACTCAGAGGAATTTGGTTTTGATCTCAAAACCCAAGTGGAGAAGAACACTAAACTGGGTCTCAGGAAAGCTGATGCAATTTGCAATTGCTGCTGACCAACTGGCAACCTTCAATAAACCACCACTACTTCTGTCCTCCACCACCCCTCTTCACTGAGATCCCAGGATCTCGGTCCAGAGCCTATATGAAGCACAAGAACCTTCCAAGCCATTTGCAATAGTGGGACATTTCAGTCACTACTGAAGCTGAGGGGAGCCCATGGTCAATGCTGAAACGTGCAAGTCAAGTGAGGTTTTGCCCAAAGGTCAAGAAAAACATGCAACCTCCCCTATCAACCTCAAGCTCTGCGGTGCAGCCTGCCACTCAGCAGCATTTTGGGCCTGTGTTTGGGTCTAGGTCCATGGTTTACCTTCCATCATGACACAAATACAAGCCACAGCAAGAGCACCCAGCACCGTATCATCTGGCAGCGCTTTGGCAGGTTGAGGGCAGGGCTGTGCCAGGTTCTGATGGGCTTTTCTTCAATCTCATTAGTCAGTTTGAGTTCAAGCAGCTCTCCCCCTTTCAGAAAGGATTATGCTGCCCTGCCAAGTTAGGAAGAGCATTCCTAGCCCTGCAGGACAAACAGCTTCCCAGACCTGTGTTTATTTTCTTGGATGGCATATGCAGCCCATTGTGTGATTAGGTAGCACAGCAGGGTTCAGAAAGTGGTATTTCCCAGGGTGCTCTGGGCTCTGGACGATCGCCAGCATTGGGATCAGTGAGGAATGTTTTCTTTCACTATACACTGGTGAATGTGGCAGAGTTCGAAAGAGGTTTTCACTTTCCCCTTTAGCACTCAGGAGATGAGGACTCCTTTTCGCTACATATACAGTGGGAAGCTCTTCCTTGCCAATTTGTTGCATATTTGGGTCCTACTCCAAAATTGCAATGAAACCTGTGGATCCTGTTATCTTCACGTAACTTTGCATCGGATTCCCCATTGGCTTTTCTTCCCCTGGTATGTCAATGCTTTGGTGAAAAGGGCAGAACTCAAGTCTCCACCAGAATGTCTCAGCTATCAGTGCTCCTTCAGTAGCTCAGGATGTGTGGCACATGCGTAAGGACTATAGCTAAGGTGAAGCTTCCCATATTTTGAAATTACTGGCACAGACTATCTGCAAGAATAGGAGGATTTATTTTGAACAAAAACTTCACTGCTCTGTTTTGGGAGTGGTGGTCATCAGAACATCCTATTGAACTTGTGACCACAGAACAAGGGAGAAGAGCCAGCAAGGTTTTAGGAGGGAGAACTTTTACATGTTTCTTTCTTCTGACCTGTTTTCACACTGCTAAGTAATAGGAAGGGAATTTTGGTTAAAACACAATAATTACAATATTTGGAGCTACTCAATTTGTCCAAAGAGTGGCAGGTACAGTCTGTATTTCTGCGTTTCAAAACAATTATGACAATAATGTCAGCTACAGAAAAAGACACTGTATAGATCTTGTTCTTAAATTTAGCAAGATCTCTTTCAAACCCTGTTAAACTGAAATATCTCACTAAAATAGCCCTGCTTCGTTGGGAATAGGGACACATGGCAACAAGACTTGCATGGCTTGCAGTGAACCCCGCTCAGCTGGCCTTTGGTGTCAGAGAGACAGAGCACACATTTGCTGCTATTAAACTTAGTTTCTCCAGTTGCATTTTACTACATGAGTAGATGATCCGGGGAAACTTGCTCTCCTTATTGATAGCAGCAACTCTGTTCATGCTGATGGACTGCTTGCCATTAGGAAAATCACTTTGTTTGTTTGAGCCTGCTTCTCTCCTCTACTGTGTTGCTGTTTATGGACAGAGTTCAGTGTGCATTTGAGCAAATGCAGTAGCACCTCGATCTCAGCTGGCTGGGCTCGACTTCGCAAAGACAAGAAGTAGCTTCATCTCACTCACCAGATGTGATCAGTGGGAAAAAAATGAAGTGGAGCATACAAGTGTTGCATCCATTTGTTAATGCAAAGAAATAAAATAAAACCAGTTTCTGTGACTTTTTAAACACATAACGAAGACCAGGAGAGAAAGTGTAAGTGGCAACTGGGTATCACAAAACTTGCAAGTCACAGAAATACTGGAAAAGTACTAAAATAATATTGTTTGTCACTGCAAATAGGCAATTTATATTATCATCGCTTTAAAGCTCCCAGAACACATAATATCTATTTTGTAGGAAATTACTGACGGCTCTTATCAAGGTTAACTCCTATTTTGTTAACCTGGCACTTTGCAGGGTAACATGAAAATTTAGAGGCAGAACAGTTTCTTGATAAAATGCACACAAATCTAATTTCTAAGTGTTTGGAGACTGAGCAACTGGCAGGCAGCGAGACCTGGGGATGTGAGATGCATTAGTGCCGCCCTGTGGAAGCTTCAAACTCCGGCCCAAATTCTGTTTATTCAAGCTAATGGCTCATTTGCAGAAAAACTCCCCAACGCGGGGACTCTTTCATAGTATTTGTACAAAGCAATTCTGCAGATGACAAATAAAACAAATGCAAAGGAAAGCTGGATTTAATTCTGGATGTAAGCCTGATTTAAGGCAGGGTGGTGCACTAATTCTCACAGCCATGAGAATCAGATATTTTTCAAGCCATGCAGTTTCAGAAGTAATTTTTATTTTCTCAGGAAATTGTGTTTCAGGTTACTATCACAAAAAAAAAATTGCAAAACATCAGCAAGAAAAATAGTAGGGAAAATTCTGTAGTCTCATTCCCCATCAGTGGTCCATGCTCCTCCTGTGTCCCAGGTCACAGTGAATGCTTAACCTGAGCAGGTTTTCATGTGAGTTCTCAAGTTTTCCTAGTTTGGGTTAGATTAGTAATTGTACCTCTCAGGATACTTTTTTTCTGACCCAGCTATAATCGGGATGGGCAGATAAATACGAATTTACTTTTAAGAAATAGTCTCTATTCTGATGTAAAATCAGAGTATGTATGGTTTCTTTCAGTCTCTGACAAGGTTGTGTATTTTTTTGTTTTGTTTTTTTAACCAATATCCTATTTGATTTTTAGTTTACCTAAGATCTCTTTTCTCAGTTCAACAGACACAAATTATATCACTGTTTTATGCTGGTTACTGAAAAGAAAGTACTTTGAAAGACATTTGTCTTAGATTGTGCTCAAGCCTCACCTAGCTAATTTCTGAAGGGTTCCTTTTGGCCAGATGAGTTGGGCTACAACTGGAAAATGAAGGTTTTATAGCCCCTGAGAGCTTTGACTCCTCTTCATATGGCAGCAGCAACATTTAAGATTTTCAATCACTCATTTTCTTGGGAGTTAGGGAAGTGTTTATATATATTCTTAACCACCGCTGGTTCATTCAAGATTTTTCACAACGTGTATTATTCTTATGGGATAAGTAGCTGGCTAAGTGGCTACAAGGCTTCTGAATTATCACCCCCATGCACAATACATTTTGTTTAAGTTATAACCACATAATTTAAACCGCTTACTTAAATTGTAAAATATTCCTAACCCCAAACCCAATACATTTACATTAAGCAACATTAACGCAGGACTGGCTTCTGCATTCCAAGTTTTTGTGGTTTCCCAATTAGTCCTCCACTAACAGTATCACATTATCATAATTTTAAGGTGTTACAAATATGATATCCAAATTAGAGATCAAATCCCCTATATTATATGTTTCTTCCTTGAGGGCTTACCAACCAAATACAGACTCAGCAGAGACAGAGATGTGCTAAAATGCTAAAAATGCTTGTTCTTCATGTTTAGTCCCTAGTTTCACAGCAGTAAAGACTGATTCTAAGATAGGCAGGTTATGAAAAACCCATAGATGAAAACTTCACAAGGTTATTCCTGAAGAGCAGGGGAAGCTCTAGAAATGATCTTTAATTACCAGAAGTTCTCAAGTGGTAAATTTTAAATAATTTCACTAACATCAGCTTATGCAACTGATATTCACTCAAATTCATTACTGGCTTACATTTGATACTGATTTCACGTGCAAACTAACCCCCAGTGCAAAGCCTAAGTCAATGGAAACTGTAGAGTTTCATTTACTTTCACACTGGAAACGAAATGCTGTGACACAGAGCCATACAAGAAAGCCTTCTTCACCTCAAGATTGGAGAATATTATTGAAAGTTTCATCAAACGGAATAATGATTTCCATCTGCAACCTAATTCATGCAGTGCCTCTCCCAGTTCCTGATAACTTGCTTCCAAGACACAGAATACTGCAAATGTTTGGATTTTTTGGCTGCCCAAACTTTAATAGGAGGAGAAAAGAGCTTGAGTTACCACATCAGCCCAAAATAGGAGAGGTTAGTGTCTCAAAAGATATATAACAAATCACTGAAATGAAATAAGAATACAGCTGCATGCTAGAAAAATATACATATATTTTTTGAGTAAAAACTCAAGCAATGAATCAAGCTACGCACACAGCAGAGGTAATCTAAAAATGTCTCCAGTCATACTCCAATAGATGTGTACTGCACAGGTGAAAAAGGAAAATATGATCCATTACTGCAGTAAAATTTCTTGTCCCCTGAGTTATTCAGCTCACAATTGTAAGTAGTAAGATGTTTTCACTGTATCCAAACACCAACTTCTTTATCTATGTACGCCTCCCTTGCAGCAAAAATATTAAGTAACAAGTACCAGCCTCATCTGACAATCTTTAATGAAACTTGGCATTGGTTTAAAGATTGATTAGGTATGTAAGACATCAAAGAATAAACCTCAGGGAATGAAAATGAACAATGGCATTATTTTCTTAGAGTAGGTTCAAGAATAAGTTGTATTGAGGGAATACGTATGACTCATATATAGCCACATATTTTGCTTACACCTCAAAATAACATTATTGGACCAAAATTAAAGATTATCAGGGAGATAATGTGCTTTAATGAAACCATAGGAAACTACATCTAGATACTTTAGAAGGGCATCCAAACACAATGCTTTCTGTCCATTGCCTAATTAAAAAAAAAATATAGAGTATATGACAAAGTCAAGATGAAAATGTAGGCAAAATTTTATGTCTAAAATACTTCATTAAATTCAGTTTCAGAAATGTGATTTTTCCCTTAAGTTTTTCCTCAAATACACGTATAATTTACAAACAGTTTAATGTTTCCCTATTTGAGTATTTTCAGACTAACAACAACAACAAAATATCCATACAGAATTTAAAAATGATCATGATAATGTAGAGGAAATTCTTTTTCCTCTCCCTTAGAAAAAGAAGGTTAAGCTCAACAGACTGCTGAATTCAGGATCATATAGGCTCCTACAGCTCGCTGGAGCATTAATAACAGCAGCTTCAAACAGCCTGGCACAAATATACAGTGTTTTTAAGATGGCACAGTTTAAAGGGGGAAAACAACTTTGCAGAAGTGCTGGCATCTGAGAAAAATGACATCACTTTCCAGTGATGTCTGAGCTTACAAGTTGTCAATATACAGTTCCTATCAGAAAATTATCCTAATGGTGGTTTGCCTGCCAAGTTCCTACAAGTTTGTTTGAACTGGTCATTTCAAGAAAGCCACTATATACTTTGCCCCTGTGGAGTCTCAAACACAGTTTTTTAATTCACTAGACATACAAACAAAAAAAGAAATGTAGCTAGAAAAGCTTTTTTTTTTTTTTAAAATGTCGTGCTGTTTTTCCTTTTATTATGTATTAATATTATCATTAAGCATCAATCATTCAGGTTAGCCTGTACGTTGCCAGAGGTTAACCTGTATTTGAAACGTCAGTCAACAAATTGCATGGCAAACACCACAAAAACTTAACAGATAACTCATTATAAAGCTCCTTTCTTTGCTCTTAGATGATGCGTTTCTACAAACCCCAAACCCCACCAAGGCTACCAGATTCACATTAGGAGAGTCCGCACTTTTCACCTTCTCAATAGAAACAACATTTATGTGAGAAATGGGATCAGCAGCCCCAGGCTCTACCAGCAGAAGCTCAGCACAGACATGGACCATGAACCCCATCTCTGCCATCGGGTAAGTATAATCCCTACTAAATGTGTTCACCCTTCACTATCTGCACCAGGACTGAGGATGACTCCTGTGGGAAACTCAGCAGCTGAAGGACCAGGTGCTCACTACTCGGATAATTATTTTGTAGCTGTCACAACTGGCTGTTAACACTTCTCTCCTGGCCTTCCAGCCCTGTGTACAGTTGACTGCACTGTTTTATTCTCTTAGATGTATTTTTTTTTTTCAGTTGATTCCTGGTGCACAGTTGTCCATGGTGGGAAATACCGGTTCTTGGAGGACTGTATATACAATGCTCTTTTAAGGATCAGAAAGCCTTCCCTGATGGCTGCATGATATTTGAAGATTGTATGAAAATACATATCAGATGAAAAACAGTATGCATCTTTTTCTTTACATTCAGTTTACCTCAAGGTCAGGGAAATTTTGCAGGAGATTCTCTTCTGTAGAACCTTTTTGTCAGCTTGCTTGCCTGAAACGTTTGGCCCCATAACTTCTAACTTTATCCTCTGTGCAATCAGTAGCACTGTTAATAGCAAGGAAATCACTTGTGTATTTAATATTGTACTCAGGGTTAATTTTTTGTCAGATAGCAGACTAAAATGACATGGTAGTTATTAGCCAGCTCCAAATGTGAGTTATGGACATGAAAAAAATGTCAGATATAAAAAGAATATTCAGAAAACTAATGATTCTGAACAAAACTTATACCAGCCAACACACAAAATATAGACTATTTGCTTAGCTCTTTTTCCAGTGTTTTCCACATAGACTTGCAAGAATAAGTCAAACTGACAGCTGCAACTTGTAAGTGGATAGGAGATCATCAACTTTTGATATACCCTCTTGTAATCAACAGGTTTTGGAAAGGTTTTTGAACATGAAGAAATATTGGCTCAATTTGGTTTTTAATGTAACTCAAGCTTCCCTCAGTTCAGTAGCATAAAAAGGTTTAGCAAATTCAACACTCAGGCAGTGATGGTTTCTGCAATGCCCCAACATAATGTCATTAAGTGCTCTACAATGACTTTAAATAAGTAGCTTTTGGAAGTTATATGTCTTTGAAGTTTCATTAATTAGTCATATCACCGGGAATGTATGGCTAAAGTAAATTACAGTGTTTAAAATATCTACTCTTTCAATGTGAAAAATGAAAGGATCCAGCTACCTTGTCTTTATACTAATGAAGATATTATTAATTGGTTTAGCAAAAACATAGATCTAACCATAATGTGCAACAGTTATTAAAGATAATTAACTACAGATCATTGGTTTGAAACATCTAGTCCAAAATGATTTCTGAAGGGCACATTATTCTATGAGATAAAATAATTAAATTTCTAACAGCTGCATAAGACAACTGTGGCATATCTACTGTTTTAATTTCTTTTGTTCTATCCTCACGGTACTCCTCTGTTTTAGATTTTGAAAATGCTACTAGTGTTTCACTGTGAACAGTCTGTACAGCATGTTAGACTGAAATATTTCATGTCTGAGAAAAAATGATGATTGAAAGAAAAGGATTAAAAATGACAGCACAGCTAATAATACACACACGCATGTGTGCATGTGCACACACACATAAAGTCAGCTACTTCTCTTTGAAGGAGAAAAGGAGACGATAGGACTCCAATGAAGCAGAGGGTTAAATCTGTTTCCATTCTAACATTAGCTACACAAGTCTTGCTCAAACTAAAACAGCACATTTGCAAATTAAAAAAAACCTTGGAGATGAAGCTATGCCAAATACTTGTAGATTAATTAATAATGGAATCATACATAGCCACATAAAATTAAGCAAGTACAGTAAAAGGGGAAGGGGAAAAAAAAAAGCAACTGAGGAGCTGGAACAGAAGTCTGTTTATTAAAACCCATATCTTCCAGGTTCAGAATTTCTTAGCTCGCATTTGCTCTACTACTATTCCCAAAAATGTTTGTGGTCAGTAGCTATTATACATGCCAGTACTGGGTTCATCATCAATTTCTTGATCTCCTTTTTTTAATAACAGTAACCTACAAATGCTTTCTATAGCCTGGATCTGTATTAATTAAAGTGCTGTTTGCTTACAGCATTAGATTTCTCCTCATGTTTTGTAAGAAAATTCAAGTCCCAAAATATTTCTCATTTGAAGCAAATTTAGCTGCTTCAGCAGAGAGTAAGATTTAGACAGGAAAGGCAGGGAGGCAGGAAATAACACAGTTCAGTCAAGATTAGGTGTGTTCCTAGCTAATGTTGACTTAACGGAAGACTGAAAAAAAGGCATTACACAGTGCCCAGAATTCATATAGTATAAATGATAACAATACAATTTTGATTTAGTTTGATATTCTATATTTTACTTCTATTATAAGAACTTTATTGGGATCAGCTTGTTTGTCTGTGGCTTGAGATGGGAAAAAAGTTATGAGGACCTCTCAGACTTACAAAAATAATTTTTTAAAAAGTTTCTAAAACAGTGGACAAACAAGGGCATCATTTACCCCAGTTCCTATACATTACCCTAATCAGAGATAGGAGCTGCAATACATCTTTAAATATAACTTGTCTTAAAATAGGTTTAGAAGGGTTACCAGTGATATAAAAGAAAAATCGGACCACTGTATTTTAAAATAGAGATATTTGGAGGGTCAGTTTGGGTGTTCCTTACCACAAGGAACAATCCTATCTTGTGTGTTTAAGGAGAGATAAAATACGTGCATTATTCTTGACAATTTTGGGGTGTTTTATAAAGGACTGTCCACACCACAGAAATAAGAAATAACTGAACGGTCTCTGGGGCCAGTTCCCTCCCGACTTCCATCCCTTGTCAGCATTGGGACTACACAAATGCTGCAAAATGCTCCCAAAAGAGGATAGCAGCATTTTTGACTCATTTGGGCTGGTGTAAGGGAAAGCATAGGAAAACAGGGGAGGAGGTGGTTAGACCAGGCAAAGCACAGGTGTAGAACATGGAGATGCAGGAGCCCAGAAAACCCCAGGGTGGGAGTGTGCAGAGACCTGCCCGTGCTGCCCATTGTGGCAGATCTCCTGCTTCCACCCCAGAAATACACTTCTTCTGAATACCTTGTGGCTTTTTTTGCTTTAATTAAAGATTTTCAGACTAACACATTTTCCACTGATCTTAGTTAAAAAGTCTCCAGAGGATTTTAGGATTTTATCGTAAAAAAAAAAAAGAAGGCTTTTTTTGACAGGGCCCCCCCCTTACTCATAATGGCACTGCAGCGAGAGGCATGCTTCTGCAATCTTAGCTGACCTATTTATTGATGTATTTCAGGTAGCCAGATGTCCCAGTACTTTAGGAATTCAGAAGAAAATTATATTCAACTGTTTGTCCTGGTTTCGGCGCAATCAGACAGCTGGCTGTCCACTGCTCCCTTCCAGTCCGCCCTCCCCCACCAAAAGCCTCCAGGTCACCCGCTGACCCACAGCACATCCCTCCCCACCTTTGAAGATGAACCCAGGGTCCAGCTACATCTGTGCTGGGGCCTCTCGTTGTGTGTCTGGCACACAATGTATGTGAAGCTCTCCAAATGTCAGAGCATGCCAGCTGATGCACATTGAGATTTAGAGCATCACAGATTTCATTGCACAAACAAACGCTCAAGAACTTGACAAGGGAGATACCGCCTTTGCAAAGGAAAGAAAACTTGCCAAGGGTGATTTAGCTACAGGTTAGGAGAGAGCTGAGGAGAGAAGCAATGAGGAAGGCTGACCAGGCACTGAGTGTGTACGTGGAAACAGATACACAAGCAGCCTGCAACCAGGTAGATCTCCCCCCTCACACTCCAGAGGCTCCAGATTTCTGGCATTCCTGTTCCCAGAGGAAGTGCTCCAGTCCTACTTTCAGCTGCCAAAATGTTCTACCAATATAAGTGTGCTCAGCTAATGACACACTGTGCCTTGCAAGCACAGACATCTCATCTGCACCTAAGCGTGATGGCAAAATTCAATCAAAAGATCTTCCTTGAATATTATTTCCTTCATTAGGGAAACCATTTGCTCAGGTTAAATCACTCACATCCCCAAAAGAACCACAAGCCTACCACACCTCAATAAAACTTATACTGCTTTTCTCTGCCTGCTGACATATGGACCAGCCTTTCCATCACCATCCTTCAGACCACCACTCCTAGTCCACACATCCCGATGCTTCTTGCACATGGTTTGGCTGTTGGGACTTGCAGTCCCAGGGCAGCAGCATTGCCCCAGAACCTCCACTTGCCGGGGCAGTGTCTCTCAGTGCCCTGGGACGCTGGGGTGAGGAATAACAGGGACCACAGCTCTGGCTTTCTTGAAAGCTGGTGTTTTCCAGAACCCACTCTTGTGAGCAGAACATAGGGTTTGGCAGAGCTGTGTGCTCCAAGGTACCACCTCAGGAGGCCAGAAGGAAGCAGCAATGAGGATGGGAGGATGCTTGGTGAAATGGTCCGGGTTTCAAGCAGGGCTTAGGCCCCTCTTGTCTCTGCTCTGCCAGCGGGTCAAACTAAGGAAAATATTTTCTGGCAAGAGCAAAGCCCGTTTTTCTGCAAAGGAAAGGAACAGCTGCTGAATACCTGGGACAGTAAATGTCAATGGGGCTCCATTAGCGTTCATTCAGCTAGGGGGCTGGTTTTCCCTTCCCCCCAGTTGGAGAACTCCAATTTCACTGATTCCACCAGTCTAATTAGGCCCCCAGATAATAGTTGAAGTACTTATTATGTTATCTTTTCACTGATTTTATATTATACACATTTGTCTGTTAAATATAATGATTCTGTTTCCCAGATTTACAAACTTCAGTTGGCAATTCACTTAAAAAAATCACAAGCTACCTGCCGTTGGTCTGGTATGTTCTCTATTTACAACAAGCCCAAATGTTTGCTTTATGCTGTCAACGAAGAGAAACTGTTTGGAAAAAAAAAAAAAAAATAATAAAAATAATTGAACATCAGCCACTGAACCAGCAGGAACGCAAAATATTTCCATGAAAGGGAATCCAACAGGACCAGTGATCTGTAGGGTAACTATTCTCAGTGTGAGGAGGAGAAGTGAGCCAAGTGCAGAAGCCAGGCTTGTTTCCTCCCCATAGCGTGTCCTATCCCAGCACTTTCTGAAAGCAGGGTACACAAAGTTCCTAGGCACGGCTGTACTATTCCACCCCCTACTGGGAAGCTGTTTATTTTAACAGCCACAAAATCTTTTCATTGTGTTCTTGGTCTAAACAGTTGGCTGTGCATTTGAGAGAGGTACAGCTGATCTTTTACTAGGAACTGTGGGAGCAAGAGAGGAGGTGTCAGGAAGGAGCAACGTGCCCCGGCGCTCTGCCCTCCTCCTCTCTCCTCTACCAACCAGATATAAACAAAGTTACTAAAACAAAGGAACAACACCAAGTTCCTAGGTTGAAAGTAGCCCTACACTCATTCAGGAAAAATTCCCTTTCTAGTTAGCGGCCATGCTGGGATCATTGATGGACGGCACCGCTCGTGCTGCAGGGGCTCTTCTTCCCCAGGGCAGCTGAGCATCTCCCTCTGACCCAGAGTCTCGTGGCTCTCCCAGATTTGGTGCTTAAACCATCTTTCCAAGAGAGTTCCTGGTGTCACCGGTTTCTGCACTGTTACTGGAGGACTATCCAGCAGTATGCTTGTGCTATAGGGATTCTGAGTTGCAGCAATTTGAGAATCAGTTGCTGCTAGAAAAATAAAATTAACAAGAAATACCAGCAGTTATCTCTGTGAGAAAATCAACACTTTCTCATAAGCCATGAGTGCTGCCTTGCCTGCCAACAGACATGCAGGTACCATTACACCTTTTGGATTAAATCAAAGATGCCACTGTCTCATTGCCCAAAATTTAAATTTAGCTTGTGAATTTTACGTTGGTTAGGACCAAAGAAAACATACATTGGCTCATTGGTATTTCAAAGGTGTTATTATTCTCCTTGTGCTTAAAACAGGTTAGGATGATAACCTCTTTTCCCCATATCTGTCTTTCAGTGGCTTACTGTTGGGTGCAATTTTAACAAATGTTTGTCATTTATTCACAGAACCACAGTGGCATGTCTCTTTCCGAAACTGCATGTTACACCTCTTATCAGATGCCATTCCTAGTGCAAGTGGGTTTAGTTCCCAGAAATAAACAAGGCTCAGAGTGCACAGGTGCAAGGGATGGCTGCATCCCTTGGCATCCCCTGGTGTCAGTAGGTGCCCAAGCCCATTCCTGTCCCCTCTGGACACCATCCCCACCACTAAAGAACAAGCTCAGGGAGCTGATTCAGCCAAGGAGTCCTGCCCTTGTCATAGAAGAGGAGAAAGAGAGGTTTGCATACGCGTCGCATGATCTCAGACTGCCATAAGAAACGTTACTTAAAAGCCTGAAAGATATTATTTATTTTAAACTGAAAGTACACCAAAGCAAATATTACTTAACTGTGTCTATTTTCCCCGTATCCCCTTAGACTTGCCGAGAGACCCTGGAATTACGGCAGGCATTTTATCTTTCCCTCTTCTAAATAGCAAGTTAAAAATTAACTGCTTCATCTTCACATTGCTCTCTCCTTAAGTAGTTTAAACTTACTTTTAACTGTTACATGCCAACAAAACAGGTTGCTTAATTGATTTGACCTTTCACAGTATTTTTTAATTTTCAATCTTAGTTTCATTGTTCCATCTGGCACTTTAAAACGGCATCTGGTTAACTGTACTTAACCAGCTGATCACTGTACAGTTATTTTTAAATGTAATGTATGCTTAAACAGATGTTATTTTTATAGATGTAGATCTAAACTGCACTTGTATACGTGCTATGTCTGCATAAGCTCTTTCTGCAATTCAAATGTTGACACCAAAAATTACAAGCCAGAATGCTTATGAACTTCACTATTATGTTACTGCACTTTTTTGCAGCTTGTTAGGTAAACATCAATTCAGTTCTTTTTTCTCCGTTCATTGCACATAAATAAAACATTAGCGTTTAGTTTATAAAGTGATGAACATTTTGCTGTGTTGGATTTAGCTTTATAAATACAACTGCTGTCAGCAAGAAAAAAGGATTTATTGAATAAATAATAAGAATGTTAGAGAAAAATGAAAGTATATCTATTATGTAAAACACAGTGTCTGTCCACAGGTCACGTAAGGGTCTTCCAACACAGAGACATCCCGTGTGAGAATGTTTAATAACAGTGCATTTTTGCAAGATATAGTTAGTCTCATGAAGCGAGAGCAGACTGGTAAAATGCAATACAACACTGATAGCTGTAATTGTTAGCAGTAACTGGGGGCTCATTTTTTTACATTGTACAGTGGAAAGCTCAAGTTCTAAGGTCCTCTGAAGTCAAGAGTTTTATAGAAGGGATAAAAATGGAGAGTAAGATATGACTAGTCTAATGGAACTAGCATTGACAATTTATTAAAGAAACATTTATAAAATAATTGCTAAATTTTACAGAATACTGCCTGATCTTACAGTTTCAAGTAAATTCATCTTTGTTCACTAAGATTAAGATCTCCTTCTTCCAAACACCCTGCTGAAATTATTGTTAATTACCAAGGTTTGGACAGCAGCTGCCCTAGAATACATAGTTTTTCCATTCATGTAATGTTTATAGTTTGCTTAGTAAGTGACAGTTTTTTAATCCATTTATTCATTAGACAGGTCTGGGAAACACAAAACACAATATACAAGCACTCAATCTTGAAAACCCAGCTTGATTTTGAGAACAGCAAATAGAAAGAGTTTTCCAGTCAGGACACTTCTCTTTTTTTTTTTTTTTTTTTTTTTTTTTCCCCCAGGGAATAATGAGTTCTACAAGATGTAATATATTTTCTCCAAAAGAACTTAAAATGCAATATTAAAAAGAACTAGTGCAATATGCAAGGGCGTATGTTACTTTGCACAAAGGAAGTGGTCGCAGCACTGAATATTTCACAGAGAACTTTAAAGTATCATTCTCAAGGTTAAAAATTGCTGTTATACATAATACCTCGGTAATTGATAGACATTTTCTCTCTCCAGAGCCCATTTTCTGTGAAAAACACCACATAACATCTGTTCATAAACAGTCCTTCTGTGAGAACACTGACACAGGTCTTGAGCTTCTACTGGCTCAATTCCCCTGCCATACACAGATGGCACGAGGTATTTATACAGCTGAATTCTTTGTAATACAAGCTCAACTATATCTTCAGGTAAGACTATGGGCAAACATGTGCTTATACTATTCCACTGACTTAGCTCAAGTCATTTAAACAGTTCCCTCCGACACAAAGACAAATTGTATCACACCGTTATGCAAGTGTTTTGTCTCAAAATCACCTTCAGCAATCAACACAGAGCTCTGCAAAGATAAGGACATTTTGGGACACACAAAACCCAAGTTTCATGTTAATAAGCTAACAGTTATATTAAGATTCAAGACTCAGGGTTATTTTCCACGATTTTGATGTGGTTTCCTTTTACAGAAAATATGTTTTAATGCTATAATACCTTCTTCTTTGGCATGCAAAATGTTAAATAAAGAGACAAACTCTGTCATTCAACTTTCACATACATAACAACAGAACGTGTACGTTTGCCACAGTTTTCTGTATGCCATGTTGGTTATTCCATCTAAGCAATTCTGAGTGAATAACACTTCATAATGCATTCAGAAATTGCTTTCCTATTTATCTCCACGAAATTACGGAAGGCTTCAGCTGACTTCTGAAGAAATCTAGGTACCATGACACCATCTGTCAGACGACATCCTAGTCCTACGCACACATATGCCCATGCTTTGACTGTGGTCTGCATACACTTATGAAATAAAGCACATACACAGAGATTTGTAAGGTGAGAGCCTTGAAAACTAGAAGCAAGGACAGCCTGTTGGTAATTTGAAGTGGGAGGAAAAAAGTAAACTTTGGCCAAAATTTTAAATGTATTTAATTAAATCTCCTTCAGTAGTTCTTTCCATACCTAAACCCTCAGCAAGTTACTGAAATCCATGTTGGTGGTTTAGGAGAATATCATCTACATAAAGTCATGGACAAAAAAAAATCAGAATTCTTGACAAAAGAATCCTTTAGTGACGATACATACTGATAAAACTTTGAAAAAATAATATATATTTTAGGTCATTCTTTCAAGCAGAAATAGATTATAACTGCAGGGGGCTGGCAACCAACAACTTAATAATTTAATAAAAAACACAATACACCACTTTTTATTTATTTATTTATTTTTTTCACCTGGGAACTATTCATCCTGCAGAATAAATCAAAATATACTTTCCTTGCTCAGGCAAAGCATAGGATGAGTTCTAAGTAACCTGTCAGTGTGTTGGTTGGGTGACCCCATGAAGCTGCACTATGTCTTGCACAAGTCTTCAGTACAGGGTGAAACTCCCATAGAAGGAAAGGGTAAAACAACGGTCCTAGTGAAGAGCAACAAATCTCCTGTCATGTGCAATGGGGCTGGGGAACCCTCCAACCAGCACAACACACACTGCTAATCCCAGAGCAACACCAGCAGCTGTGTCTCCCTGGGCACCTTTTAAATACTGAAGAGGAGGCTGGATTTGTACATTGGAACTCACAACTACAAGGTCTAGATGGATTTAACAGGGAAAGAAGCATCAGTTAGCAGGGGACCAAAAACAATTGCAAATTTTAATATGGGCAGTTAAAACAGCAAAAGAAATCTAGTTCTGTGTCCAGCTGTACCACAGATTCCTTGCACGGTAGAGGCACATCATCATCTAGCACTATATTTCTTTGGTCATTGTCTGTAAATGTGAGTATATTACTAATGCATCTCAGTCTCAGGAAGATGTGAAATAAGCTCATTTGTGTTTGTGATGTGCTTAAACACTACAGCAATCAGAAAGCCAATAAATACCACGTCCTCACCAAATGTCTTTGTAATACCATTTTAAAATTGGGTGGCTTCTCAGTTATACTTTTTATTTTTTATTTTTTATTTTAAGCTGACAAGAAAAATACAGTTAAATAACATAAATTTAAAGAGAGATTATGTGGAAATGGGTGCTGCTTGCCTTTTCATCCATTATTATGTAAGAATTAACTCAGAATGATACCAAATGCACATTCAATTTAAGTATCATGCTTGCTTATGGTTTGTAATACGATCCGATGCATTGTAAGCAATGTCTTGACAGAGTATATGTGATGAATACAACTCAGTGTATCAAACACCAACTATACTAAATCCACAGTAATGCTTCATTTTGTAAGTTCTTTATGCTACAGTAGTTTTCATTTTTATGATAAGTATGCACCCAAACAGTTCAGAATGTCTCGCCACACGCTTGTTCTTTTACAAGTCACCTGATATTTATTAATTAAGACTTGTAGAATAAATAATGCAGAGAATAATTTTATAATCCGGATGTTAAGAAAACATGGACCTGCTTCTCTTAGCACTGAATTGTTTCAACTTTTCCTTCCCTCTAAATTCTCCTCCCTGCTACCAAGCATTATTTTACTCAAATGGTGTTTCAACTGCACTTAGTGCACATTATGATGATGGTGTCTTTAGCTTTTTTCTTTTGAAGTTCTTTTTAATTGCAAATTAATATCCTGTTTGGAGAACACTGCTTTGATATCTCCCTCTGCATTTAGTAATTTTAAACTTGTTCTCATTATCAATATATTTTGCATGTTGTTAGTTTGTTATGTTTTCCTGTTTTGTGGTTTTTTTTTTGTTTTGTTTTGTTTTAAATACAGGAAACGTAACTTGGATGATAAGAGGTTTTGGTTGCGAATCACATAGGAAATAGAAGTCCATTTCAGAGCCCTGATGTCCACAGCCAGGACTCAGCAGTCCATGGCTCTCATGAAGATAAAAAGTCTGGATCAGATATGTGAGAAACAGAGCAGTGTCTGGTGGCAGGGACGTAACTGTGGGAGTCAGGAAAGTCGGCCTGGTCCATCAGTCCCACCCCATCGATCTATTGACCAGGCTGTGTTAGAACTAGTGGAGGGAAAACCCAGCAAGAGACGTAGCCAAAGCTCAACCAAAAAAATATCAGAAAAAAGTGATTTACATCTCTCTCTCATCAGTATTTGAAAAGGGATTGGCAATCTCTAAGCTTCATATGTCCAAAACTGAGAGATTTAAGTTGTTCACATTTGCATGCATCTTTGAGACTTCTGAAAGAAGATGTTTCACAAATGAAAGCTATTACGACATCCAACAACATGCAACAAAACCATACGTTCTTAGGCAATGCAAATTAACAGAACTGCCACGCTTGTATTGAAATCTGCTGAATAATTTTTACTGCAAAGTTATTTGCTGATATCTTCTGCTAATTTTACTGCAGATAACAACGTGCCAGCTCCTGCCCTGCTAGGCTTCAGCATCACAAACAGAAATGCTGGTGATGCTCAGCAAGATTTCCTTGACATAGTGGCAGCAAGCACACAAATGTAGAAGGGTTAAAAAAGTGAGGCCTTAGGGACATCCGGGCAGAAATTACTTTACTTCGGATTTAGACCAGAATGTGCCATTTGAATAACCCTAATGTATATATGACAGAGTATAACGAGCTGGTTTACATAACTGCCTCTGTAGACTGTGGTCCAACAGCAGTGCCTTTTGGGAATTTCACTGTAGTCAGTAAGATCTTTGTTTTAAAAAAAAAATGTAGTACAAAATATAGCTTTTACTGGCCTCAAAACACTAAGTGGAAAATACAGTGTAGGGAAATAAGAGGCACATATTGAAAAGAGTAGTTAGTTTTTTTTTTCTTTAATAAAACTTCCATACAGTCGTAAGGTACTGGAAGAATTTGATCCTTTCCCCTTTATGTATGCACACACTTTCTGATGCAAAGGAGAAATGATAAGTTTAATTAGTGCTGTGGACCCTGCAGGAATATCTTATATGTAAGAAAAAAAAAAATCACTAGCTAGAAAGATTTCATGCAAATATAGTTAGTCATATAGTTAAGTGTTTGCAAGATCACCCCGGAGATTGAAGCCACTCCAGGACAAGGACCTCATCTTCATACCGGCGTCTAATGCACCTACCACACTGTTAGTGCTATAATAAATAATAATAATATGTTAGCATTAGGTGAGCATCTCTCGCATGATCAATTTCCTGCTGTTGCAGGAGGGTGAATGTTGGTGGACTTTGATCCTTCCAAGATTTTATGTTTCTATCATAAGAGAATCATAGCACATAAGCACATTTTTTACTAATGCAGTAAGGTGGCAATATATATTGCACTGACATTAAATGAATATTAAAAGGGATTGAAACCATTTCCACATCATGAGGGAAAAAACCTCCAAGAATTAGATATACAGTAGCTATTCACAGATACCACTTTTAACCTTCTTCATAGATTAAAGAAGTCAAATCCATTAGAAAGAAAATCTAGTGTTAAAGGTATACACTAAAGTATCTTAAAATACTGTAGTTGTTATTTCTGAGTCTGTTTTGCCTACTGCCAAATCTCCCTCACCCCTGTAGACAAATTTCATGGCTTTTCTATTTCCCACTCTCTCATCTCATTGTAACATCTCAATAATATATTATAACACAAATCCTAAATGCATGAAGACTTAGTTTAAAGAAAAAAAGTGAGATACAGCACTTCTGTGTATAAATGATAAAGGCAAATGTTTCAAAGAGGAATATACATGGCAAAACATCTTATTTGTTGGAGGGCATCAGTTCTGCGTACATTGCACGCTTGTAATATACATTAGTTTCTTATTTCTGTAACATCTCTACACAGCCGCATATTAAATTAGAGATTTCAAACCAGACTGAACAGTCCTCTTTTTACCCCTATTTTGTTCCATCTTGCCAATTCAATGTTTTATTATGTTTTCTGTCATAATATTACTCTTGTCCTTAGAAAACATGTATTTATTCCCACTTGGAATATAATGTAACTACAGCAAAGCACTGCTCAAAAGATGACTACAGATTCTGTCTGAGAATAGAAAACTTGAACTCTTCTATTAGCCAAATATTTTTCAAAGGTTTCACTTTTGTATGCATGGCAATTGCTGACACACATAATGAGATCATGGGAAAAAACACACAGCTGACCTGAACTTTTGGGTATAGAAGTATAAAACTATGAGATCTAATAAACCCAGTGCATGACCCCGTGCAGTTTTTGGACTTAAAGAACTAAATGCTATTGTGAGAGGCATGCAAGCCTACATATTTTTTCCCTCTAGCATGGCAAAGTTCAGAGGTATTACATTTACAGTTTTCTATAAACGCAATGATATAGCACAAAGCATGTAGACATCTCCAGCCTCACCAAGAGAATATCCCAACACCTTCTTGTCACACGCAAGGCAGATATTATTTTTATGCACCAAACAGTAGGCAGGATGCAGCAACAGACTGACTCTGTGCTACCACAGTGTGTCTGAGAGGCTGTCAGCACATACTTTGCCTACTTGAAGTAGCTTTTTCAAATAATGTAAAAACATGTTGGGCTTCAATTTTCCACCTAGCTCTTCATATACCCAGCTAGTAAACAGGGAGACAAAGTTTAATGCATCATTTGAAAAACAGCTTATATATAGAAATGCTGCTCTAGGAGATAGTGGTTATCTAGCTCAGCTCTTCAGTTCTGCATACAAGACTGGTTGTTATATTTGAGGGAATATTTAAGATCTCCTAAAGATTATAAACTACCCTTAATTAACCCCCATGGATCCCATCAACACTGGAATAGGCATACCTAAATGAAAGGCATCACTGTATATAAGCTGGAAGCTGTGGAAATCAGAACTTTAGCATATAAGTATATAGGACTAAGTCTGTCCTCTGAGACTTGAGGATTATTTTGGTATTCAAGACTTAGGTGAGCACTTCAGAAGAGCACTAAATTCTGAGGGAAATGCAGAAGTCTATTACCGCTTGAAAACTAGATTCTTTCAAATATATAGAGACAGAAAAAAATCCTTTTCCCCAATAGAACAAGTTATATTAACCTAGAAAGGATGCATTCTCATTGTAAGAATAAAAACAATCACTAAAACTTAGTATAAACAGCAACAATCTAAGGCATGATTATTTCAGTAAGACTAAAAGGGATTTTTTTATTATGTTAATTCTTAAAGATTTTTTTAAAATTATTTTGGTCATCTTTATTTTTTTTTTTTAGTATTTCATTCGTTTCCTGTTTAACTATAAATAAAGGTTAATGGTTCATAATACAAACATTTTACAGCATAATCAAAGTGTTTATTTCTTTGAAAGTCTTACCCTGTATACCTGGTTTCAGTTAAATAAGTTTTGGAGTGTGAGATAACAAAATATAAATACCTGCCTAAATTCTAAGTTATATATTCATTTTAAATAATAGAAAAATTCTTCTCAGCCCTGCATAAGCTAGTAGCTGTACTCAACATCCAAGCATTGTTTATTCTGTACTAACTAATCATCCTTCGTGGTCTTTCAAAAGTTCCTGGCATTTCACTAGTTTACACATTGATTGAATACTGTTCCCAGAACTGCTTGTGGCACTGTGCCAAATGCTGTGATAATCAGCTGGAAGATTTATTCCAGTTGAGGAGTGTTATAAACATAAGGATTCATAAGGCTCAGAGTCGAAAATGAATACTGATGTTTTCTTTGAGATGGCTGAAAACTTTCTGTGAGCCTTCAATAACACACAATGATAGTCTTTACAATCATCTTCTATATACAGGCTTTGATTTGAAAAACATATCCATTTAAGTTGATTTGATATAAATATTAATATCTGTTAGAGGTTTTAACAAATTGAAATATAATTTTACAGTGGCATGTGCAGAGTAAATTATACATGAAAAAACCTTTAGGAAAGTCATGGATTAACTACCGTGCATGGGAGCAGACACATTTGCTGCAACAGGATGTATTATTATACTGGTAGATGGGTGGAGAAAGAATACAAAGGAAGCTGAAAAAATTCAAAGGGAAGCAGCTGGCAGGTAAATGCACTGAGCCAGAAAGAAATAATAAGGAGAAAGGCAGTTGAGTGGAAAACGGAAAGGATAGTAATTTCTTAAATAAAGAAACGAGAAATAGAGAGAAATGTAAGCTAGAGACAGGAACACTGAAAAAACACCAAACAGCAAACATTCCCAGTTAGAAAGAGGGAAATGCAGCTTGTTCACTGGACTAACTGCAACAGTAAACTAATTATTACACAGACTGAAAAGACTATACTGAAAGACTATCGGCTTAATTGAGAACCAGTGAAACCACACAGCATGACTGAATGGCATGTCTAGTGCCTGCAAGGCTAAAAAGAGCTTAGACAGAAATAAAAAGTAGTAGTAAAATGAACGAGCCAACTTCATTGCTTTGTACAGCTGCCACAGTCAGTGAAACGATACAGAGAATATACAAGAGAAATCAGACATGTTTCATGTCAAGGAGAATCATGCTTGTGTATCTACTTTCTACTGCGCTAATGAGGACCAATTCTAGTTTGGAAGCCACTTAGATAGGGAAATGTGGCCAAAAGCATGGGTGAAAAAAGGTTGCATCACTTCTCATGTCTGTGTTTGGAATCTCATGGGTATTCCCCATCCTCTTTGAAGTAAGAATCTCAGAACAGTATTGCCCTGTTAGTGATCTTAAAACTGCTAATGGGTCAGCACCACTTCTACTATTTCATATTCCTCCTTTTCTACTTTACATTGGTGATTTTTTCTTCACATTGTTTTTTGCATACTTTATGGAAAACACTGCTGAAGACTTGCTCCTCGGTTACTAGTGTAATATATGCACTAAAATAGAGAGAGGTGAATATGATTTCTATTCTGACATAACACGAATGAGGTACTCTGGACTAGGGGCCAGTTGAGAAGGAAGAAGAGGAAAGAAATCTCTTGCATGGTGACCTCCTCTGCATGAAAGAAAAATTACAAAGAACAAGATTGAAATAACTCATAGTTACAAAACGTATAGGGATATTATGCTACAAATTAAAAATCTACTCATGCTTTAAGCAGCACTGTGGTGGTTCGTTTGAAGGGCAAGGGCTTCAACAGCAAATTCAAGTAATGTTAACAGGTAGCTACTTGGTAAAGGAAAGCTTGTGGTCCCCAGAGCCTTCTACCTATCTTTTGCAGTCAGAGATGGTACAGACACAAGACAGATGCAGTTTGTTACTGAACATCTTACAGAAATACAACTATTTTTAACATTAATGTAAGCATATTTACCATTACTGTACTTGGCAATTATACTGATCCTCAAGTATACATTACCTAAGGTTGTACCTTTACCAGTCAAAGAGCCTTCAAATTGAAATGAATAACACCCAATCATTCAAAAACAAAACAAAATTATAAATGTCTAAGCTCCCAGTCTGCATTTGGTTTCACATTTAAAATATTGATTATATCAAAGAGAAAGGAACTGTCAGTGTCAAGAAGATCATTCAGCAAATGAGATCCTCAGAATGGAGCAATGAAAACAGATTTCTGGTTTTTGGTGCCAGAAAAGTAGTATCAGATTCTATTTGCATTGCTAACCAATCGATATAACTTATTAATCTAATTCTGCTGGAGTACAGCACAGTGCATGTATTGATGTTATTCAATACTTTGTTAAGAAATAGATCAGAAACTATTTGAAGATCCTTAGTAAACGTTCACAGGTCATTATACTTGAAGATGACATATTTTTTTGAATACTTTTTTTTTGAAGTACAGTAAACTAGAAGTGCCAAGTTTATCAAAATGCCCTTAGTTGAAAAAGTAAGGTAAGACAAAACTTTCTGTGAAGAATGTACTATAGATATACTAAAAATAATACACTGCAGTTCTTCCCCTGCAGTTGTGCTTGAAGGTAACTGAAAGAGTGATCAGCTTCATAACAATAGATTTTTCCCCTTATCAAATGGTTTAATATAGATTATAAAAATGGCTTTCTTACTATCATTTACAAATTTGTGAAATATGACTTTCTAAATTAAAGACTAAGACTGGTCTATTTCTAAACAAGACAGTGCAAATATCCATCACAAAGGCTCCCAGTCCACAGGTGGTGCTGTACGGGGTAACTGGTTCCCTGACTCTTATTCCATCATGGAGAACACTGTGGCCCAAGACCTTAATTTTGCCTCTTCTGCAGCTGAAAAGACCAATGTTTTTACTTCTCAATCCTCCTCTCATTTTTGTTCCTCCACATTTCTGGAGAGATTGCCACAAAAGGGGGAACAGTCTGATTTGTGTCTTTTGCCCAGTCTTTTCTCCAATTAGTCTTTGGGCAAAACAGCGTGTGTATTAAAAGGGAACTGGATATGTTAACATTTTTATAGAAATACATTAGTTTTTTTGGTTTTCTTTTAAGCAAACCAAAGTTATCTGGCAGGTATTCTTGATGTCCAAACAGTAACTGTTTCTGTTCCAAAACCATCCTTGAAAGGATGAAATAAGGATGAAATAGCCTGCTATTTAGCTGTCTATAGTCAAAGTTCAGATTAGTCAGATTTTTTCGGCTTTGCAGCATTTTGAAAGAGAGAAGTTTGGACCTCCATCAAAACAAAACCACAATGATGCAAAGGACAATGCTGGTCATATCCAAAAGGTGCTGTCCTTCTCCCCTAGTATTACTCCTGTATTTTCCAAACTGACATTTAGCTTAATAATCCTGTCCATGCACCGAGAGCAGCAGTTTCCAGAGGAGGTGAAGGACGTGTATTGCCGAGAGCGATTGTGAGTTGCCAGCCTACAAGGACCGTGCATCTGACAATCAATCCATAAACACTGGAGCGAGAGTGCAAAATTGGACCCTTTAAGTTATTTCCCCACATTTCAAATCTACTTGACAACAAATCTGAAAGTCAACTGTAATTTTAATCATCTGGTAATGTTTTATGTTAGCCAATTACAGGGCTCCAAGAGATTAGCTGAATGTTTCATGTCTGATAAATATGTGACTGGGACTAATTCACTGGACCCTTCTCTAACCTGAGTTAGGTATAAATGAGTAGAGCTTCACTAAAATCAATCGAGCTGTATCCAGTTATACTGTCACAGAAATTGGTGCTATAGACATGGGATAATTTTCCTAATAAAAATAAATTTTAACTAGATTTTTGACTTGTACTTGTAATCTAATATTTCAGGCAATATACAGACCTACTAAATCATCTGCTTTCCCTGCATGCATTCCAGATGAGCTTGGCTTTTTATATCTCTACCTACTAGCAAGAATGCTCGTGAAACACCCCATAATTCAATTATAAGTACCTCTAGGAACCTTCTAATTATATGTTAGGCAGGTCAGAAATGAAATAGCCATGCTACCCTTTAGTCCCGGATAACAGACTTGAAACGGTGAAAAGAAAAGTTCATCTGTTCATTAAGAGGCCAATTGTAATACAGTTAAGGGCTTCAGCAAGCTGTTTTGTTGAGATCTGAATATCTGTGAAACAAGCCCCTCCAAAGCTGGAAGTTTAGCCAGTCTTGCCTTTCAGACACTGCACCAACAAAGAATGGGGAGCTAGTCTGGAGAGTAGGTACTGTTCATTAGTAATTTGTTTTCTCTTACACTAAATTCAGCTGTAGGAGTTCACAGGATCAGAATGAAAAACAACTACAGGTACTCAAAGGTGCTATTCTTTCCTTGAAGATTTCTGCACTGCTCTTAATTAAATCTCCCACAGGATTGCAGGGCTAAAAAAAAAAAAAAAAAAAAAAAAAAAAAAAAAAAAAAAAAAGAAAGATACAAAACAAGAATGTGTCCATCAGGCAGGTTTTTCTAAGCTCTGACAGCTCTAAATGCAGGCAGCTGCAATACAAGCTTGTCCTCAAATCCTTGACAATGACCTTAACCTCAGGGTGAAAGATAATGTAGTTGCTATGCTCATTCTGTGCAGAGTGTCTACTGATCAGAGGCTTGTGGCCAAATATGTATATTTTTTTTTCTTATGATATAGACTATTGTTCACTTGCAACTCAAGTGATACTGCAACATTATCTCTATGACAGTTTATTTTTTAAATTTATTTTTAAATGTGAAGGAATAGCGCAAATTCAGGCAGGCTTTCACTTCAACAGCTAGACAAATGACTTTGTAATGCCTTCTAAATTAACCCCTCCACAGCCACATGATTGAAGATGAAAAGAAAAATTAAGCAAACAATCTATTCTCAGGTACTCTTACAAGGTACTTCACACAGACACCTACAACAGTGACAGGGAGATTCTCCATACACAGTGGTTCCTATTACATGTTACTTAAGAGCAGTATCCTCCAGTGGTGAAATCTGTCACTTAATTGACTTCCTTGGAGTAACGACAATTTACATCCTAAGGATCTGCCTCAAACTGAGAATCTGCCTTTACTATTTAAAGATAGATAAATTTTGATCTAAAAAGAGAGACAGCCGTGTAGGAGCACTGTAGTCCAAGGTGCTTACCTTATACTTAAATGACAAAGGAAAATTCCCACAGTAAAGACTTAAATATTAACATTTTTATTTTATTTTATTTTTTAATTTAGATTTCAATAATAATTTAAATAGGTTTAGGAAGGGCTATGGGAACATATTCTGATGTAATCTGGGGGTTACAGCCACCCCAGTGGGGTTGGTGGTGGGAGCTGCTCGGCACGGGGGCAGCTGCGCTGCAGAGAGCCTCCGTTTTACTCCGCAATGACAGAACATATGGAAATTTTAGCTGCTAAATATCAAAGTCTTTGTCGTTCAAGTGCAAACCACAATTTCTGTCAGTGTATAACCTGGCTAGATTTTGAAGGTTTTCACCATAAAAGGCGCGTTATGACATAAAGGCTGTACCCTCACCAACCTTCAAGTCCCTGTTCTGAAGTGTGGGAAGAGCAGATCTGTTCAAAAAGAGCAGCACGATCGCAGTACTTGCAAATATTTCTCATAGGAGCATACAAAAACAGTAATTTCAAGGGACACTTGTTAGGCAGGGTGTTTCTCACAAAGAGGAAAATCTTTTTTCCAAAGGCATTTCTAACAAAAATAAGAAGAGACATGGATAGCACAGAATGCACTTACACTGCACATACCTTTGATGAGTGTGCACTCTGTGAATATGTCTCTTCTTATTGAAAGAGCTGGGGTTTTTACATTACATTAGTGAGCTAAGAAATTATGAAAAAAAAAAAAAAATGTGGGAACCAAAACTTGATAATTTAATACTTAAATAAGAACAAGAAAAATCAATTTATTTCGGTTTAATTAAATATTTTACCATCGGAAGGTTTGATTTAAACATGAGATTCTTAAAAAATATTAGAGTTAAAGTTAGCTAAATTTAGCCTTGAAAAATTATGTAATTAAAAGAAATGCTAAATAAATATTTTTTGCATATCAAAAACTAAGATTAAAATGGTTGAAAATCACTTATAATTTTGACCCAAATGTGTTTAGAGATTTAATTGCTTTGTTGCAGCTGAATATTTTGGCCAAAATCAGTCCAAACTGGATTTAGTACCATTTGGATTCTGATGACAGGTTATGTTACCATAATCTTTGAATTGATTTCACAAATGACTGCCAGCCTACAAAATCGTTTGATCAAACCCAATAACATGAGCTTGATTTTACATATAACAGGTATTCAAAGATGTGGTTTCTTCTTTTCTTATGAGAAAAGAGAAGCAGAGATGCAGTTAGTGTGTGTGCTGGGAAAACAAACATTCAAAGTTTTTTTAAAATTTGGTCCAATAACAAAATTGTTACCCATACTTACAAATACTAGCATGCAGTATTAAATACCTTTATCTACTTCCTTCTCTTGGTTATCAGTAGCTACTGAAAAAAAGACTATCCTTCCTAACCTGAAGGCAAAATATTGGAGGTAACAGTCCTAGTCTTCACCCATTTTCTGTCTACACTTAGTCCAGACGAACAATGTCACACAGATCAGTAATCCCTGTCCGTGGGATCCGACCCTTAGATTAAAATGATCCTGCAGAAATCTATAGCTCCCCTTTTCTCAAATGGCTCATGCTTTTGCGTGCCATCTTCCCACTGCAACAATGTCTTTCTGCTTTTTCCAATATGCTATTTGCTCATGGTTGCTATTTTGTTCATCTTTGATGATTTCTTGAGAACATGGTTCATTAGATCCTACCAAAATATTTCACTCCCTGTCTTCCATCAAATTCTCTGTCAATCAATTAATTATTTTTAATTTTATTTTTCAGTGTGTGGGGTTTTTTTTTTATTTAAATCTCACACTAAAATGGGGCGAAAATAGAATAAAAACCGATACCAACTTATAATCAGAAGATATACTGAGAACGTGTTAACGCAATATTGTCAGACATTTATAAACTTCTTCCAATGAACTTTGAATTACCCTGGTCCTTCCATATTTTCCAGTTAACATACATACATCTGCTCTGCCATGTAATCAACTGATTGTTACACAAGCATTTGCTAAAGCTATGACAAACTCAGATTTATGAGGTCAAAAAGTTCAAACTTAATCCATTCAATAGCTGCAATTTATCGTCTGATGATAATTGTATACACAAACATTGTAATGATTTAGATGACATAGTGTAAAGATGAAATCCGTTTATTTTAAAAGGGTTTCTAACCTCTAAAATATGTTGCCATGAACACCTTTCTAGGTCCACTTTTAACAACATAGTTATTATTGTTTTATTGATCAGGATTTTATTACCGATTTGACACTTATATTTCACACTAATCGAAAAAGGTGTAATTTTTCTACAAGAATAAGGCTGTAATTAATTATATCATTATTGTGTTTTCAATTCCTTCCATTTAAAGGGGTATAGAAAAGAGTGGTTAATTTATCATACATGTATTATAAGGAATATGTAAACCTCTTTAAACAGACAGAGAGCATGATCCTTTTGGAGATGATGGGATATGACATAGGCATTATATTTATAGATTCTTACCTCTAGAGTGACCTGATTTTATAGTGACAGCTATTGTGGAATGGGATAGTAAATTAGCAACTTAGAAAGCTTGAGTATCTAAAACTATTACTATTCATTACTTTTACAACACTTATTAGTGACCATTCTCCAATACTTTCAACAGATAAGAAAACAACCTGCAGAGAATAATACAACAGAACAACAGTGTTAGGTATACTATATCGTATGTGTAATTTTATATATGTATTTATATGCACACATACCCTCAATCCACAAATTTAGGAAACAATTACCATAAAGGGACAGCGGCTGTATTCATCTATTTCTTCTAAACATAAAACATGTTAGTGATTGTAAATTTCCCAGAGACTCTAAAACAAGTAGCTAAATGTGAAATTTAAATTGATCTTTGGTTTATTGCCATTGATTTTGTCAATTTTCTAAATGTAACAGTGCTCACCACTGGGAACAGAAACCTGTATATATATCAGTAAAATTTATGCTTTCAACCAACATAAACTTCACAGGAGGAACAACTGTCCTTGCTGCATAAAATAAAATGCATGTAAAGTGAAGGGTTTTCTTGTCTAATTAGATACTGTATATTTTTTAAACACCATGTTAGTAAATTTACCACATAACTTTAAATGCTATTAGCAAAATTGCTTTCCTGTATTCAGTTTGCTTTCATTATTATAGATTTTCACAAGTAATTTGTATCTGTATATGCCTAATTTGCACATATAAAAAAACATTAACAGTATTCATAGAAATGTGCCTCTGAAGTATTTTCTAAAAAATGACAGCAGAACCATAACCTGACAGATACTTGTAAAAGTCTAATGCTAATTATTGTTTTCCCAATTAAAATACAGCAGATCCACATTTTCCTAGTGTAGTACCCACTTAGCCCATGAATGCCCAAACAATGTGGCTATATACAACTTCTACTTGTGAGTGGGGGCTGCTAAAACAGATGTAAGAGAAAAAATCCTGCATTTTCTAGGCTGCTGCTCTGAGTGACAAGTGTGGAATTTTGCTCACTGATGTAGCCAAAGTGCTGTTTCAGTAAACGTTAAGAACCCACCCTCATCAAACTCAGCTTGATCAGTTACGGAAAAATTGCACAATTGCCACAGAATGGCACCCTGAGTGTATTTATTTTCTTAGGATTCTAACCAAACCACATGCAAACTTGTATCATGAACATTAACTATGGAGACAGAGGGGGAAAGAAAAACATGCAACCTGTTTTAAAACAATAAGTGAAACAAAATCTATGGCTGAGCTCATTTTGTTGTTAATAGTCTTCAAATGCCTTCATTGTTTCACTGTTCTTAAGCAACACTCAGGACAGACACATGTATAAGCCTTTATATTACCAGTATCAAAAAAGGAACATTTTTTGTTGTTTATATAGTGCTTCATAAGACATTAGTACACAAAAACATTTGCCTTTGAGGTTAACATCACTTATCTTAGTATTGTAATTCACTGGATGACTAAAAGATGCCCCTAATATTAACAAGCCTGCTACATGTGCACATTCAGTCAGTTCACAGAAAAGCACATTTGTTTCCTCAAAAAGTGGTTTTTAACAATAATTTTGAGCCTTACAGTGTTTTAAGAGCATTATGAGCCAACCTGAGGAGCCTCTAACAAGGGGGCAGCAGCCACAGCCACCCCCGCAAACATCTCCAGGAACATATACCAAGCACCTCACTTGGGGTGCCAGCAGCACTTTCCCCTTGGACCTTCACCCAAAGATAAACCAATTCCTCCTGAGGATGGAGCAACATGTGTTTTTTCCCTGAAAATACGAGACAAGGTGAAGAGTTGCTGGAGTTGCCTCCCTGTCTTAGAAAGCAACCAGGTGGAGATGAGATCTGGGAAGTACATCCCAGCACTACTCGCGTGACTTGTCCCATGTGTCCCACCTCCCTGAATGCTTGCCAGTTACACCAAGGATCTGGCAAGCTTTGGGGATGATGACCAGGTTGCAGTTCCCCCAGGCAAAGGAGATGTTTGCTGGGTGCAGCTCCTTTGCAGAGAGAGGTTTTGCCCATGCCAGCTTGTGGCGTGACTCACTGCTCCACTCTCTTGCAAACCGAAGGGCTGACTCTATAAAATTATTTCAAACAAATAACTAAAGGTAAGATAATACATCAAATGCAATTCTAAAGTGCACCTAGCAAGGAGAGACTTTTCTAACCGTGCCACTGACAGTGCCTGATCCACTGTCCTTGTGGCATTCACCTTGGGAACACACATGAAAATGGTTAGTGCCATCAAGATTAGATCAGCTCTTGGCATCCACAGAGGCAAAACCTGCTCTTCACAGCCACCTGCTTTCGTTCTATGCTTCCTGCATTAGGCAGAAGGTAAGTAGGATTTTCAGGGTTATAATGCTTAAAGCTCCTGCTTCCATTGCATGTGAGTGCTCGAGTCCACTGCTGGATTCAACTTGCTGATTACTCCAAATATGGTACCTTCCCATTTTCCCACCTCTGGCCATGCATCAAAGCCAAACAGCACAGCTCCCTCCAGGCCAGCCTTTGGGTGAGGGTTGCTTTTGCAAACAGATTAAAAAAAAAAAAAAAATAATAATAATGCTCAAAGTAGAAACTACCTTATGATGCAACCAGACACAAAACATTCATTTGGCCCCATCAAAGGGGCAGAGAACAGAGTCCCCCAGATAGAGACACTTGTGTTTGGAAAGATAATCATCCATACAGTTATCTCTGATTCCTCCTGGGTGTACCACTGCCACCTCTCCTGTACTTCTCAATACACATATTTCCCTTAAACACAACCCCACCCTCTCATATGCTTTACACAGTAGCTGCTGGCAGAGCCTGTCTTACTCAAGCTCTTTCAATCCCAGTGTTTCAGAACGGACAGTTACAATGCAAGAAGATAAACAAGCTATAATATCTTGTTTTTGCTACCGAACTCATGTTATCAGCAGTGAATTTGACATTTGGTTGGAGTTCTCATTTTCATACACTCTAGTTCTATTGTGCTGCTTCTGATAAGAAACCTCAGTAACAGAAGTGTACATCTGAGAATGACAAGAAAAAACTCCTACTTTCACAGCAGCCTGACTGTTTCCACTTGCACCAGTGCTAGAGTCGTTTAGGAGTAGCTTCCAGTTTGCATAAGATACTGGGAGGATCATGATCAGTCTCCCACTATGTAAATAAACCCTGTTTGAATAATTTGGCAAAACATGTGATAAAGTTTTCTTTTTGCTAGAGCAAAATAAACTCTGCATTTTTCCTTAGAAAATAAGTAGGTTCATCTGATTGGATAAAAACCTCCTCTGCTCTGCAACACATGGTCACCTTTGGCTTCAGAAGCACCGTGTTCATCCTGAAAACAAAACACTGCTCTGGCAGCTTTAAATACACATCACAAATCCATTCCACTTTGAGTAATAGTGAGGCAGTGGGACCATGGGCCTAATTTCTGCAGTCAGGACCCTTTTTGGGTCCTGATTTCTGCAGCAGTGGGACCATACTTCAGGCATCAGTGAGATGGTTGTGAAACCTTTGGTAGGAAGAGCCTGCACCACTTCTGTTTTCTTCTCTCCCACCCTCCAGCATTTCAATAATTTGTTTTCTAAATATTTGCTACCAAATTATTGTCTCGCATCCTAGATCCCACATGACCATGGGTATTTTCACCTCTCCTACTGCGGGCAGAGTCTTGGGGACTTCAGTAGAACATCAAGCATCTGCCACCAAAGTAAACAAAACATCCGAGAGCCCCGGCAGTCTGCAGAACAGCACTAAAGGGATGTTCTTTCTGCCAACTTGCTTTATCAAGGCAGAGGTGAAGGTCTCATCCCTGGTTGCAAGGTCTGTCCAGAAACTGGGTGCAGCTGGGAGAGCCCAGCAAGGCATCTTGGGGAGGGATGCAGTGCTACCTTAGAGCACTGTAATGCTGAAGTAAGTGTGGTTATCAGAGCTGCTGAGGGATGTTTCGCCTGGTGGCACACAGGCAGGAGGTGTCCCTGGTCCCTCTGCTTGAAGTGTGACCCAGCTGCTCTCACGGGGCAAGCCAGAGTGGACAAAGGGTTTGAGGTGGTGGGAAGGCTGAGGCATTCCCAGTGGGTGCCAGGGTGCTGAGCTCTGCTTTCTCCTGGTTCACAGGTACAAATCGCAGCTGCCTAGTCGTCCCCCCCCCCCTTTTTTTTTTTTCATCCTCTCCTCCCTGGAGGGTTGTGTGATGAGGTCAATTTGAGCTGTGCTTACCTGGAACTTATGTTAGCAGAAGGGAAAATGCCAATTACTTGTATTTAAAAATAGACTGAGAGAACATGCTTTTCTCTATTTTATTTTTCCTTGCTGATTGCCTGGTGGTACTTATGGCTGAGAGAAAAATCAAAACACCATCACTGATTAGGCATTCAAGGCTTGTTTTTGTTTGGGTAGCAATCTAGGGGTGGAATGAGATGCTATCTGGTGACAAAGTACCTCTCCCCAGGCACACAGTACGCTGCTCCCTCCCATCAACAAGATTTGTAAAAACAACAGGTTGAGTTTAACAAATTTTATAGTTTTTCTAGAAAGGTCCCACGTTCTCTAGCCAACAGATTTCCCCTGTGCCAACAAAGACTGGCACCATTAGTGCTAGAAACGAAAGTGAAATACAGCCCACAGAGTCTCAGTTTCCTCTTACACAGCTTTTGAGGGTGAAGTAACCTTCACTTGCCTGAAGAGACACCAAATTGCTTTGAAGATATTTTTTTAAAAAACACAGAAGTGACTGTGTCATTTGGAACAGGTGAGCAACAAGGAGAATTTAGAAACATCCAACAACTCATGTCAAAGTTTCACTTCGGTGAGAGAAGAATCCTTCATTCATGTGAAGGATGTTGCATCTACCTGGGGAGAAGGCACCTGGAGAATGCAGCTGAGCTCCTTGGTTCATATTCATTGGAAACCTTTTGGACTTCAAACACTTCAGCTATTAGAAGTGGGTGTCTCTGAGGCAAATCTATTTTCCTTTTCATTTTATTTCAGCTTTTGAAGCACATTTGAATAGTTTAGTTTTACAGCAGTCAGAGAGGACTGCTAGGACAGAGCCATGCTTGCTAAGTTATCTCCATTTCTTCAGATATATTTTAGGGTAAAGGGAATTTTAGGAAGGAATTCATAACTATATGAAATAAAGACTTACAGCCTTTCAGCCAGTGTTTGGCTTATTAAAATATGCTTTGTTATGTTCAGAGAGGGTAGAAGCTTTATGAATTATTCTTATGGAGATGATTCCTTGTTTTAATGTCTGAGAAGCCCTAAAGTTAGATGACACTTTGATTGCTGTTTTCACTGGGTAAGTACTAAGAATATCTCTGTTCCCAGGAAAATGAATATTCCCATGTTGTCCACAAACCAACCATTGCAGACAGCAACATAATTTCTCCTTGTTTTTCAAAACTTGTCCAGGGAGCAACCTTGGACTTGCTGCACATGCACCAAACCAGAAGAGAACTACTGTCCAAAGACAGTGAATAAAGCTATGCAGAAGACCCAGAAAACAAATCCTTTAACATGTTAAGATATCTTCTGGAAATGTTTGTGCTCTGTCTGTTACCTAGTCTGTTCAGGGCATGGAAGAATAGAAAGAGAGAAAGGATGTATCCTTGTCCTTCTGACTCAGGAAACACTTAAAAGCACTATTATTGAGGACTGAAATAGTATCTTGCACCATTTCTTGGGATTTGAGTATCTCCAGTGTTCTTGACCCAGCAAAGGAGAATGGAAATGCAAGTGCACGCCTTGGGTCACTAAAAGGTTATTAGGAAAACTGTGTCAGGGCTTCACTTGTTGCAGCAACACTAGCTCAGCTGTATGGAGGGAAAGAAAAGGTAGAAATCAGGGATGTGCCTCCTCCTCAGGGACCACCAACATGTGGGGTGGGAGTGAAAGTGGCATGTCCATCACTGCTGCCAGTGGCACATGTAGCCTCTACAGGGTATGGGGACACATCTCCTGGGTCAGAATCACAGTACACCCAACTTAGAACTCGACAGCCTTGTCTGATCTTGATGGATTTCAAAAAACAGAGAAGCTGGGTTTTGCTTCCCCTCCTGACAACCTTTTCTTCCTGAAAACGCAGGAAGAACATCAGCACACGTACAAACACATGGACTATGGGTGATTTTTTTCCAAGGCCTTACAAAAAGTTTGTATGTCACAGTGGTTATTTGAAATTTGTATTGACTCTATTGGAAATTCTGGTCATTCATTAAAAAATTAAAAAAAAAAATACATAGTAGTTTTGGAAGACAGAGTTACAAGTACACTAGTATCTACAGCAGATTCTGAAGAATTCAGTATGTCAAGTAAGACTTTGAACATATGGTGGATTTTTTAATATGTAGTTTTTGGGGTTTTTTTTTTAGAATAATAGGAAACTTTGTTGTGCACAAACACGCTAGTTCAAAAGTGTTTGCAAAGTGGCTGATACGGATGTTGTTTCATCCATACTCATACAGGATGTTAGTAAAGTCAAACTTTATCTTTCCAGACACTTGCAGAGCAAGTGTAAATTTAAACAATAAGTAGGTGATTCTCTCTACATTATGGATTGTCTAACCACCAGACAGAGCTGACAGATGCATGTGTGTGTTGGATGATTTCAAGAGATAAAAACACATGTTTGGGGGTTTGGTTTGAGGCATACTTTCCACAGGATGAGATCTCTGATCCCTATTATTTGTTTCGCTCTTGCCAACCTAGAAGGGTTTCAAGCATGTTAACAGTTGTTAGAGATTTCTGTGTTAAAACATTTACTGAGCATTAGCAATAAAGATTGCTACTTGCAGTCTGCTTCTAACACAAAAGCATATGATTTTCCTGTAAGAATTATGTAGGCTTCAATTGGTTCTTTAGACAAATAAACATAATTAAGAAAGATATTTAGCTGGTCATCTATGCAATCAATCAGTATCACTAATGCAGAACACTGTGTTCAGGCCCAACCTATACCAGGACCAGAGTAGGTCCTGACACATGAAGTCTTCTTTAATACTTCATGAGCTTGGGTCTTGGTTGCACCATGCAGCTTTGCATTGCAAAACTGGCCACTGAAACTATCCACAAACAGTGCAATACTCATTGACATTGACTTACTGGTTTCTACGTTACTGTCTTTCCTGTCATGACTTATCTATGGATCAACTGAGCAGCCTCCAAATACAGGGTGGTGGCGTTGTGGGTTTTGTTTTGTGTTTTTCTTGTGTCTTGTTTTCTTCAAAAGGCAGCTAGTTAATCTATTGATTTTATTAGAATATATTTATCCAAGTTGTTATGGCAATGGTACATTAGAAATCAAATTAAATATTTGTTGGCATGACAAAATTAATTGTTGCCTAGGGTCTGGAACAAACAACAGTAGAGATAACATGCCACTAATATGGCTTGTTTGAAGTAACAATACTGTATCAATTAAATTGGGGCTAAGATACGCAGCCTTCCTAAGCTACTTAGCTGATGCCTGGGGAGACATTACAGTCTATGCCAAGGGAAAATAGTCGGACTTACTGTGCTAATGAGTAGCTGGAATTTACCATTTTCTGTAACACACTCACTTTCTTGTCTACTGTTTTGTACTGTTGCATCCTTCTCGAACTGGGAAAATGAAGAGTATTTCTGTGCCTGTCATAGCAACACCATTATGTGAGTCTTTTTTATTTTTTTTTTTGCCAAGTAGCTTGTAGAGGGAATACAATTTTGCACTGAACTTGAGATAAGTCACAGTGTTCCAACATCTAGACATTAAATTCGCTGGAAAGGCTGGAGCTAGAGTTGCAGGCCATTGCCTAAAGCCCTTGCTTTAGAATTCCTGATTCTGTCTCCAGCTTGGTGCTGCTTATAGTCAAGAATTTGTTGAATGTTGATCTCCTGACTAAGGGGTACAGAAAGACTGAAATTTAACTCTTCAAAGAGAAATCTATGGATCAACAGATCATCTTCATGCCTGTGTGCTACAAAACTGAGACTTCAGGTAAAGCCACCAAGGCCTGGGAGGCTTCACACACCTTCCAAGTTCAGTGAGTCATCACTGAGTCTCCACAGTCACCCCAGGACAAAAATATAAGTGGATAGGAATGCAGTGCTCAGACATCCCTCTGCTCTACAGCTCCTGTTGTCCAGCCATGTCACAAAGACTTCATCTGCACTTTTGCTCTGTGTGACAGAAGGGTTTGGCAGTGTAAGCCACATCTACCAGGGAGCATGTTTCAGTGCAAGTCCCACTTTACCTGAGTTTTACCCCTTGGTCCTGTGGAGTGAAGGCATACGTGTGACCAACACAGTTGTTAGTGTGTTATCTTAGATGACTCTGGCACATGTTAACATGTGATGCATTTTGATGTGAAAGCACCAAGGCTCTTATCTGTTGCCTGGAGTAAGCACCTTTTACTTGCAAAGTACTGCATTTTATTTGCCATAACAGGGTACAGCTGACCCTTGTAAAGGAACAGACTTTTAAAAAATATATGCATTCAAAATCAGAAATTAGCTGTTAGCAAAAATGACCAACACTTTTAGTATAAATGACTCTGGCCCACAAATAGGACTAAAAAAGAAAGGCAGAGCTTCTGTACACAATCATATTTAATCCAGTACTAGGAAAATGCATGTTTCATCTAGATTATGTTGTATGCAGCCAATTTTCCATACAGCTGTATTTACAGCATAATGTAGTCACTGAATGCAGCTATGATACCATACAGAAACCCTTAATAAGGCACCATAACTTTTGTATCCATCCACCAGGATTTTGCTGCCAGGAGATATCATATTTACAATATAAAAGGGGACGTATTTTAGATTTGTCCCAATTAACCTTGTAACGAGATGTATTGGAGTGCTTATTAATGACAGTAATGAGATGCAGACAAGACAATGTATAAAACATCATTGGCATATAAATTAAATTCACATACACAGATACCTTTATGCACTGGACATGAAGGAAAATTATTAAGAGACAATTTTGTAGGAAAAAAAGGCTAATTACAGAAAAAGATTCAATACTTTTCCTAGCTTGTATCCATCAATGTTAGAAAATCTGTTTACCCACTGACTGAGGAATTGTTTCCACTGCTTTTACTGTGTTAGTCACAAAACTAATTTTATGATGGTTCTCTTGGAAGTAATTGTTACAAACAGCTACATATCCATTACCCTTTGACTATGAATACATAGTCAATACATATGGCTTTGTTGTTTAGTTTGCTTTCATATGGTTGCATGATTTAAAAACCATACATATTTTCTATCTTTTGAAAGTTACTCTAGATATAAGTTTATTTCCCATTGGCACAAGTCACAATCACCTTATTTACAACAATCCCACAAGTCTTAGATTTTATAAAGCAGCATAAAGGTCCCAACCCTCGGCATAAAAACCTAACATAAGTTCTTAAATTGGTAATTGGAAATTGCCCACTGAAAATGTGTAAGTCTACTCAAATGGGCGACATTACACGCTCAAGCGCTTTGTTGAAGTAGGGCCTAGTTTTCCTATTCTACCATATTTTCACTAAAGTCATGGCTAAATCCCATTCAACCTGGAAAAAAATTAAGGTGTGTCATTAGCACAATGGAAACTTTAAAATGATTGTCATGATCAGCAATAACAACAAACTGATTACCATGCTGGGCTTTATAATAGCATTTCACTTTCTTTTCATTATTAGAATTATAATAAACAGATAAATTACATCCACAAATACACAAGCAGCTATGTAAGCATGGCTGAAAAAGTCAGAAAATCACTTTATCAGAGGAGTGATTGGATCTCAAAGGATACTAGAAATTATGTACAGTAAAAGTAATAGCTCATGCATGACTTATAGTGATCAGGAGAAGCAGGAGGCAAAGGAATAAAGCTTCAGATACCTAAGAGCTCTTCATATTATTACAATCGTATCCTGCCGTGTTACTTATTACTTCTTTAAAAATACTAAATGAAGGGAAAGTACTTTTCTTTTTTTCAATGTTGTTTAACTCTGAAAACCACCACACCTCCAAAATAACTTTAATGCCCTATATTTTTTAAAATCAGTTGGGGAGGAAGGAGGAATGAAGCCAAAGTGAACAAAGAATGAGCGGGAAGAGGAGAGGAAGGCAGCAAAAACCTGAGAAGGACCTAATGTATTGAAGTAGCCAAGCTGCAGAGGTGGTGAAGGACAGTTCTCCAAAGCAGAGTCTGTGCTCTGTCTGCAGGGCTATCTTTGACCATGCAGAGGGAGGTGACAGTGATACCTGCTGCCCAGAGACATAACAACGCTCCTGCCAAAATGGGACAGGACAGGTATTTCTGCCTACCCACTCGTTCAGCCAACACTGTTGAGATCAAGATTGCTCAGCACTCCAGAGTCAGCCCCTAAAGGAGGTTTTCCCCTGAGATCTGTACAACATCTAGCAGAAAGGGAGCACAGATGCTGATGTGAAACAGCTGTTGTCCCAGGAAGTCTACAATCCAAATGGACAAAATATGAAAGGACCCACCCTAGGGTCCCAGTGAAGGCAAAAGGTCAAGTCTTCTGGGTCAGTGCACTAAAGTGAGTCAAAGATTACACTTATACCAAGACAGAACTCACACAAAATCAGTATTTGCTCCCTAATGCAACAGCTTCTGATCAGCACAGATTTGAAAAACAGTGCTGTGAAGGGAGAGGAGTCTGTTACCAGAAACTCTTATCTCAGACTGGTGTCTTTTCTAAACTGCCATGGAATTTTTAAAGTCTACAAAACTTAGCATGTTATCATGAAAGGTTCAGTATCACACCATGTATTACTTGTTTCAAGTTCACCCTTTGAGTTGCCACAGACAGGTTTAGTGAAAGCTGTCTGAATTTTACACTCCTAGAAGATTTTACTGCTCATTCACTTAGGGCTTTAAATATGGGCTGATGTCTACTGTGCACAGTATCTTAACTTCTCCATTTTATTATACAATATTGCACTGGTGAAATGATAAATGCAAAGCAAGGAATGACTGAATGACCTAAGCACTGGGTTGGGACTACCTAGGCTGCCAGGAGCTACAGAATTGAATCTCAGCAGTGCCAAGTCAGCTCTTCTCCCCCAACTTAAATAAATCAGTTACCATATAAACTACTGCATGGTGTCTTTGATACAAGTCTTCAGAAAGAACTTGTGAACACGGTCAAATACCCTACCACTTTTGGGTTTTGTTTTGTTTTTTAGGAGAAAAATTTATTTTGGTGTTCTTGCTTCAGATGTCACAGCCATATGTTATTTTGTAGAAAGTTGTGGATTTCCCTTTATCTGGACTACTACACACCTACACTTGGCACCTTGAATTACAGCAGCCAACAGCCTGGCCCCATGCAGAGAAACAAGTGGGCACCAATGTCTACTCATATTTCCCTACTCGTATACTTCGGGTTTGTAAAAGTTTCACTCAGTTTCAACTCAGTAAAACAGAAAATAATGACTACCATTACAACCTCCACCTAATCTGTAGTTATGACTGAAAACAGGAGATCCAGTAAAACAATTAGCAAGAAATCTACTTGCAACTGATATATTAAATGCCAAGGGATGGGTGGCATCAGGAATCAAAATGTGTTTTATAACGTCTGTTTTATAATTCAGGGACTTGCTTGTTCTTTGCTCTTGAAAATCACAATTACTAGGTGAACCAAGCATGAAAGTCTTGCTACCGATAAACAAAAAAAGCTAAATTAGTTACTGAGTACCCATTGCCAAGGGCAACACATTCAACAGAGGATATGATAATGACAGACAAATTTTCAGTGAATTCTCTCTTTAGAAAATCAGTGTACAATGTCTTAGATATTTTCACTCATGCTCGAGTCACCTTCCTTCCACACCAGATGCTTGCAGCTTGGTCAGGGAAAGCCAACAGAGGTATGGTTTCCTGTCATTAATGACAGGATTGCCCCAGTTTTCAGCTGACAGCACTGGATTTTTTTATGGCTGCTCATGCTTTTTTCTTTCCTGCTCCTCTTTAGTATTTATTTTTTTTTCCCAGGGAATTTTGTTCTCTTCCTTTCTCTGTTTCTCCTATTACTGTCCCTTGAGCCAATGCAGATTCCTACACCTTCTAAATCCCCTTTTCACCTTTCACGGAGTTTTTTTTTTTCTCTCAGACAACAATAGAAATGAAGCAATGACAGTACAAGGTGACTTGGTTTAGTCCAGTGTCTTTCAAATGGGTTGAAAACACAATTTGGTGACAAACACCACAATCTCAACATTAACTAAAAAGAAAAGATTGGTTTAGCACAGGTAGGACTCATTCCTGAGTATTTAAAGCTCAGAAGTGGGGCAGGTTTGTGGACCAGGTGATGGTAGGTCCTCCAGGAAGACCTGATCTTCCATGAAGGGAGAAGCCCAGGTAATCTTTAACTACACTAACTAAATCCACAAATTGAGATTCCTGCTGTCCCTGTTTCAGTGTTTTAGCATGGTCCCACTACCAACCAAAAATTGTTATCCTTTATGCACACTAAGGAACCAAAAATTCAGCCCACCTCCATGCTTTCATTTGGGATTCAAAAGCTCTGAAGCTGCTCATTAGCCTGGCATAGGGACTTGATGGAAACACACAATATCGAGGTCCCTACTCATGCAGGTACAAATCTTTCACCTTTCTCACCAGTGCCACCTCAACAACAGCCATGCCTGCACATAGCAATTACTCACTGTATTCCAAGATACAAATAAAAATTTCTATTTAAGTTAAGCAAATACATTCTTTAAAAAGCCATCAAACCCATGAATACACTAATTATTAGGAAACAAAATCATGGTCTGTGCTCCCAGGTTTCTGAAATTACCAGAGGTCAATAAGCAATATCTAGCAGGAAGCACATAAAAGTACCTTTGCTAATGTTCATCTTTATTCCTTCATCAAATTAATTTTGTTTAGAAAGAGTATTTCTCCTTATTTTCTTTTGCCAGATAAGCCCAGAACTGGGGAGCTTTTGTAACAAGGGCTAGCAAACAATGTAGAGTGTTGAAAAAAAACCATGTTTAGACAGGCAAACCATGGATAACAGTGATATTGTGTGTGTCAGGCAAGAGAAAGGAGGGACTGCAAGCTAATAATGACAGGGCTATTTATTACTGAATAACCAGCCTCTAATTTTAGAAACATAAGGTCTCCTATTTTCTATTGTTCATTTTAATTAGTATTTTCCCTAAATAGTCTCCCTCTTCCTATATGCTATTTATACAAGAAGAAAATATAAAGTACATGCAATGTTAGTAGAATAGCAACAAAACATGCTGTAAGCAGTATGTTAGCTGTGCATTGTCTGGAGCAGGGACAATCTAAGGAATTATTTTGTCTTTTACAACAGGACATTCTTGTTTACTTTTACAGAAAATATTCTGCCTTTAGTATCCCATCACATCACCACATCCCATAGACACAGAGTTGCAAGAACTACATCAAACCTGTAAAGAGGGTGAAACAGCTAAAATTTCAGTGAAAAGCAGCTGGACGAATCAAGCCCTGGATTGGGTTATTTCCCTTTAAAATGCTTTTTATTATATTTTTTCCTTACAATGCCAACAAAATGCTTGGCAATGCCTCAGAAGCTGGTGCACTGCAAGATACCCTGTCTTGCTGTTTTCTTGCACTTCCCTCATCTACTGTAACCACTTATTTCTTGACATAAGGAGAAAAACCTGTGATTTAATATGCAGGGCTCCTCAGCTATGCCCTTGCACTCACATTTGGGAAAGGGGTATTTTCATCACGGGCATACAGGGTTCACTTACATTCTGAGTGTATGAACATGTTATTCAGCATGATGTTGTAATTCTCCTGCCTTTTTCTGTAAGCTGGCACAAAACTTTCTGTCTGATGGCAAGAAAGTCAAGCCATAATAAGAATGGCTGTACTGGGCAAACGTCCTGCTCACCCCAGGTCCTGCCTCCACCACCAGACACAAGCAGATGCCTGAGCAGGAGAATAATGACAGGTCAAGCTTCTACAAAAATTCCTGCCTTAAACACTTCTTAACTGTTTTTTTCTTAGTCACATGTGATTTCTTTCTGTTTAATAGTGCCCTGTGGATTCCACTTCCAGTCCAGTCTCCTCCTGGACTCATGGAGAACCTGAGCATTAAATGTATTCTGCAAGGAGCTTCTCATATATGAAATCTACTTTTTTTTGTGTGCTTGAACTCAGCCCCTGCTAAATTAATTTGATATTCACCTGTCATGCACTTGCATTTAAGGGTTTGAAAGCAGATTTTCTTTTGACTAAAGCAACATATTTTCTATCCGCTCTCCAAAAGAACCAATGCCCTTACTCTTATTAGCACTAACTTCAAGCCAAAATAAAGAAAAATAGAGGAAACAGAGCTGGCAAATCTAAAAGTGAATACAAATAAGTGCAATCTGGCCTCCCCTCCTTTCCTTTTGAGATTGCCCTATTCTAATGAATTTTTAAAAGAAACAGGTAAGTGATTCTGCAGGATTTAGGTACCTCTGCTGATTTGGGCCAGCACAGCTCCCCGCCTCACACAATGTTTTCACAGGGAGTGCATGTGTAACAGTTTTGACACTATCAGCTCTTACAGCTAGGTATGGGAAAGGTGAATTTGGCTGCCAACACAGGGACCTCTGAAAAGGGGATCCACCTGAAACCAGATGTACAGGTCAATGTTAAAACATTGCCTGTTTCTGAAAATAATCCAAACTCATATTTAAATTTGGTGCTTCTCCAAGTCTTATAAAAGCATATTCCAGGAGGAGAACATAAATAAAATCAGTAAGAATGGTGTAGATTCCAGCATAAAATGGTCCCTGTGCTGCTCTGACCCCTGAGCCCCCCCTGTCTGCCTGCACTGCTGAGGGATTGCAGGAGAGCACTTCCCACTGCCAGGACCAACTGCAGTTGGCTCCTCATCCCAAAGTGGCAAGAAAACAGAGAAAGCCAGTACATCATGGGATGTTTTCCCCTTGGGCAGGGCTGAAACTCATGTAAGGACTCAAGAGTCATCCTTCATTGAAAGACCCTCTTCAGTCTCTAAAACTGCACTACTTTCCTGTAAGAGCTGGCAAAACACAGCTGAATATTCAGTTTCTGTTGTGTTGAGCCATGATCCTCTACGAACTATTGGTGCCAAGTTTTAAGCAGCTCCATGTGCAGCATTTTGTAAATCACTTCCAGATATGCAAATAGCATCATTAAAACATTTGCATATACCCGTAAGTTTCTACTTCAGGTCCATATGCCCAGACTGTAGAAGAGGGCAGAAAATAACGCCGCAGCAAGGCATGAGGCACGTACATGTGTGGAAGATAGGAAGCAATGGGAACAGGGAGGTGAGACTATCCCTGGCTACCCCACGACAGCTGCCGCATGAACCCCCAGGAGCTAAAACCTACTTTACAAAGGAGGAAAATGTAAAATATACCATCTCTGCTCTATACAAGGAGCAACTGGCATGAGTGAACAGTATATGACATCTCCAGTGATGGAAGGACCTGTCCACAGAAATACACAAAGGTGTAGCTTTTACTTACTCATCCCACTGACTTCAATAGTCTCCCACCCTGCAAGACTTTGTAGCATCAAGGCTTCCTCGGCTTTATAAAATACAACATGGAAACTTGAGAAATATATTTATAGAAAGATGCAAACCACTCGTACACAATCTGAAGAGTCACCGCAGGGCTAGAGACCATGAGAACCTCTGAGGAAGTGAACAACTAGGGTGGCTTTGCTTTGGGAAGACAATTCAGACAGGGCATAGGAGGACAGCCTTCAAACACAAAAAGCTGCTGCAAAGAAGGGAGGAATTCATTTGCCATGTCCATGGCAGACAAGAGAAACAGTAATGGGATTAAACTGCAGCAAGAAAGACTAAGGTTAAACATTAGGAAAATTACTGAACAATAAGACACTAGAATAGATTGCTTGGGGAGGATGGAGAGTCTCTGTCACTGGAGGTCTTAAAGAATAGATTAGACAAGTGTCCATCAGATATGACAGGTACAGGTGTTCTTGCCTTAAGGTGGAGATGGGGAAGATGCCCCCTTGGGACGAATACCTGTCCTGCAGTCTGGGGAAATGGGCAACATAATATGAACCACATTAACATTTTAAAACTACTGAAAAAGAAGGTCAAAATTGTAGCCCTCACTTTACTAAGTGTTTCAAATCCCTGATTTTACTTTTCACTAGTTTAGGTATTTGTATCATCAGTTATGCTCTGATAAAATACTTGAGATTTCTCAAAGCTATAAAGAGTCAGTTTTGAAAGATTCCAGCTTCTAACAAGAACATTTTCTTTATTATTTTCCTAAATGGAAAAGCATCAGGAAAATAAATTATTTCAATGACCAAAAATAATGGAGAAAACTTTTAAATTTCATGTTTCCCTCAATTATCTTCAATAGCCACCAGAGTTACATACTTCATTCACTGAAGGCACAAAATAGAAAAAAAAGCTGAAACTGCTGAATTATTTGTTGAAAAATTATCTCTTAACCCAGCTTTACAGTGATATGTATATACTGATCCTGTGAACCCTTCAACACATGCAAAAGTCCATAATAGCCTTGATTAACTGGTCCCCTAAACTTCTTATAACATGCATATTTGATAACAGAAAACAGACAAAGCCACTATCCAGAAAGGCAAAACTAACTGTACTGCACATGTCACTAGAGGAAAAAAAAAAAAAAAAACCACAAAAAAAAAAAAAAAAAAACCACACAAAAAACAAAAAACAAAAAACCCCAAACTTTCTTCAGCTTCTTATTCTCTCAAACTCAGCTGTTACAGAACTGAGTATTACTAGCCATATTTTTGAAGGATAAACCAAGCCTGTGCAGCTCACCCCGTCCTACACAAGGAATCTGCGTCTGGATAAGAAGCTGTCAGAGATTTTGGATGTGTTTAATTCAATGAGAATTTTCCATCCACTCCCATGAAGCCAAGTTTTCTCCCCAAATCTGCTGTTGCTCCAACAAGTGAGGCGTGCTGTCATGTGGCTTCCCTTACTCAGACATACAGACCTAACACAGATGAGTCTATTTATGGATGATTAGGAATAAGTCTACAGAACAGAGTCCTAGAGAAAAGTACAGGAGGCATTTGCCAATGCAATCAGGTGTAGACTGTAATCTGCAGGGGGACCTGTACTGCAAAATTAGGCACATTGCAGAAGAACATTTGAGATAACAGTGTAAACCAGTTTTGGGCCAATGATTAAAGTAACCTAAGCAGGTTAATGCACTTAATTTGTGTCTTGGACATTCATGTACAATGCACATTAAAGAAGAGCAGTGACTAGCATGGCTTCTACAGACCACCTCTCCCACCTGTGTAGAAAGGACTGAACATATATTTGTTCCTTTACACAAAACCACACACTTTTATTGTCCAGATATAGCACCTGAGCTAATAAGATATAACAGACCCAAAATTCATGCTGCCAACTTTATTAACAAATCTTTAAACCTCGACCACAAAACACCCAGAAAAGAAACACTCTTGCCTGGCATTACTCCTGCACATCAGCCCATGGAAGAAAATGCACCTTTCTACTAGCTGGCAGTAAAGAACACCTGCTTCAGCAACTGAGCTCAAAAACAAACTACGGCCCTCAGAACAATAAACCCACAACTGCCAAGAGGAAGATACCAACCCACTACCTCACTGGCAGCATTTTTACCCAGAAGGTACACTCTGTAGACAGGCACATTTTTCTTTTATTTTCTTAAGAGTTCGAGACAATGGGAAGGTGCGCAAATGATAACAAGCCTAAAAATACAAGGCTTAATTCTGGAATAAGGTATCTCAGAGAGATGAGCATCCCCCCCTCCATCCTTGCAAGAACATGGAAAGGTGCAGAGCCCCTAGCTGACCTGGCATACCTTTCCTCTTTAATCAGAATAAAATATTTAAATAAGGGAATAGCAAAAAGGCATCATAAAATAAGTAGGACACACTAATTCTTGAGCAAAATTGTATAATTCATAATGAAAGTTACCAGTTTGTCAAAGACTTCAAATTCCTAATGCCCCAAATTCTTTGTGAGCCATATCTTATATGACAGGTTCAGTATGATACATCCTTGCAGGCCGACACAATCTTCTGCCTGCACTAACATGTCTAGTGGATAGCAAAAAGGATTTAGGATTGGCCTTTTAAAAGAAAACACGATTCAGATTACTCATCTAAGAGCACTATTTATGCAAGTTTCTGTGTCGAAAGAGTTTCTGGAGAAAGAGTGATCTGTGAAAACATAATTTGTTCTCCAACTAAAGTAACGGTAGGAACAGGCATGCTCTCTAGGAGCTGGGTTTTGGAAAGAAACATGGTCACCTAGCAGAAGGTTAGGCTATGGAAGTCTGACCAAGCCATTCCAGAGCTGGTATATGTGTGCAAATAGTCCAAACAAAACTTACTTACGTACGGACTCAATGACTGGTTCCTTTATCAAGAAGTCAATATTCAAAGCCTGAGGCATTTGCTAGCACTTGACAGGGAGAAACATCAGTATCACATTGGTTTTAAAAGAAGCAGCAGTTGTTTGTTGTGTGCAGAACATGATCGCCCCTGCAGGAGAGAAGAGCTGGGCTGGCTGGATTTCTGCGGTGGAACAGAAAGGAAGACAAGAAGTATGTACCTATATCTGGTCACAATATGGACCAGCTTTGGTGTTGATCTTGCCTTTGCTTGGAGAGGCTTGGGAAAGAAAATAAAAGTGGGTCTTTGAAAGTCTCAGAGAAAAATGTGATAAAAATGAAATGGAATGAATCACTGAAGACCATGCAGAAAAAGATACCAGAACAGGTGGCGAACCAAAGCTATGGAAAGATGAACTTCCAGCTTGGTAAAAAGTGCTAAAGGAAGCATAACTACAACAGGAAAAATATCTTATTAGTAACAGATTATTTTTTTTTTTTTTCCAAAATAACCCTGATTTTAAAAAGCAGTTTTCAACACTGCTGCAGACATCTCAAAAGTTTAAAAGGATCATTTCTCTTATTCTCCGTATCCATATATTACCATATAATTTAGGACAGAATAAAGACCCATCAGTTTAATTATACAGCTAAAGACAGGTGGTTGTTGTTGTTTTGTTTGATGATGATGCACTGCAACAGTAAACAGGCCTGTTATTTTTAAATTAGCATATGGGTTCTTTCTTTGATGAGACAACACCTGTGGTTAGAGTGTATGCTGAACTGGAGAAAATACCTCCTGGAAACATCTCCACAGGCTTAAGATTTCAAATTTGGAACAACAAAAGCTCCACTTGAATCCCCTGTTGTTGGAAGGAACAGTAATTAATTATTTAAAAAGGAACTAAAACATTACCATCAATCCTGCTGACAAGAGGTGCTGGTGGTTACAGTGGACAGGGACAATTATGCACATATCGCAGGGCTACAGACAACTTCTGAATTACAATTATACCAAGAAACTCACTACAAATATCACAGATGAATACCACTGAAAAACATTATCAGGACTGGTTTGAAACATATGTTGCCTTAGCACTGGAGGAAAATAAAAGCATATACAAACTTCAGAGGAGATGTCTGTCCAAGCAAATTCATACATGTTTAAAAAATTCTGCAACTGTGGAGGCTGTGCTATCAGATGAAAAAAAAAAACTTGTAGTGTATGAACTCTTTTTGCAAACATAAGAAAGTGTACAGTTTGGAATTTTTCAAGTGCAAGTGGAAGTGGTGCACACTCGCAGTTTTTTTTCTGATGATAGTCATGACCATACTGATGAATGTATCAAAAAAGGATGACCAAAGTGTCCTTGCAACATTTACTGCAATGTGAACAAGCATTACTACTGTCTTGGTCTGTCTGTCATCTGAATCATTCTCAGGCTGTCTTGCTGACAATGTCAATTGCAGAGGATTTTCTTCATTCGAGCCCATTACAAAACAGGGAGATAGAATAACAAGGAAAAACAAAACAAAACCCAAACAAATAGAAAACCCCACGACGCAACACAAACAAAATTCAAAGTAGAGAAATCATAAACTAACTGGAAAAAAAAAATCCTTTGAGTTGGACTCTGAAATGAGATACTGTTTGATATTTTAATATCAATGTTTTAATATCAAACAGGATAAAGGCCCTGGGTATTTGCTATAATGGGTTAAATTGTCTTTAGTAAGACATAGAGGAGGTAGTAAAGTCAAATTGAGCACACCTGTAAGACCAATTGAAATGACCCGGCCCTCCTTTGTGTTATCAAAACCTTGCATGAACAGAAAAATGACTAAAGCACCATCTGTACACAGAAAATGGGGAGTAAAGATAGAGGAATAAAATTGGAAAGCGATAATTAAAGAGATGTGAAGAAATCCTATAAATATAGATTCAAAGATGGAAAATTCAGCAAACAAACTTCAATAGTTGGCATTTTTTATTCTCAGTCCAGGTTTCCTTCCATCAGTGGATCTCAAAGCAGTTTACAAATATTAGCTGATGAAATTTGTTCTTCTGCCAAGTTCCCATTGACAAAAATCACATCTGTTAATGCAACCAAGTACTGGAATAGAGTTTAGTCATGAAGATTTGAAAAGCTTTTGGATGTTTAGTTTCAAAATATAGTCTCCGAAGTTCCCTAAAGTAGCTGACCTGGGAAAGGAAGGCTTGCAGGCTACTCTTATAAAGTACTAGTTCCATCTGCAGGGAGTTTGTGTCAATCCTCCAGTGTCCCAGTAAAATATCGAAGTACTGATCATTGAGAATAACTCATGTATGATAGCCTAAGACTAGTGGTCCTTTAATTCAGTCCTTACTAATTAGATATGAAATAGCTCTACTTGCAATTACAGAATGCTTTAGGTTATCTGGTCAGATCCTTATCTGCTGTAAATTGGTACCTTCACACTGATTTCAACAGAGCACTAATACATTATTTCAGTTGAATATCAGGGCAAATATCACTTATGAATGTCTCAAACTACAGGGTTTCAGTCTCATAGTATACACAATTTAAAACTCAGTCTTTTACCGAACTATTTTAGATAGCCAGTGCTAAAGAAAACAGACAAAACCCAACAAAAACTAAATAACAGAGCTTGGAGTGCCATATTAGTATCCGTTGATTATGCTATCTTGACATCATTTACTACTTTCACTACAACCTCTTTTTTGCCATGTTCCTGTTCTTACAGAAAATAAAATCTATAATATGTAATAATTTAGAATTAATATCTTGATTCCCTAGATCCTATAATGAATTCAAATGCACCTAGGGAATCTAACCAAAGACATCTGTTCATGAATAGTGAGAATTATTACCAAGTCCTGGTGGAGACAGCAAGATGCCATCTCTTCCTGAAGTACCTCCCAGCTGAGAAATCAACTGTCTCCTGGCTGAATTTTCTAGTGTCAAGGTTTTACTGTGTTATATCTCTTGGGATTACTTACTAACAAGAGCTCCCTTCCAAACTTCTGCAACCCCTAGAAAGAAGGAAGATGAGCCTAGCGTTTTTCTGTTGTCCAACTACACACACATACTACCTTTATCATATAAAATAATGATGGCCTCAATTAATTATAATTACTACTCCAAAGCTTCACAAATCCCATTTTAATCATCTTTGGGTTTAACTGATTTACCCTAAACCCCTCTGACTGCCAAAAAATTAACATTTCATTAGAAAAATCATAACCTACTCCCTATTCTCCAAAATCCAACCCATCTGGAAATATTCTACCTCATCAAATGTCAGACTTGCACAGTATAATGGAGAACTATTTTTATTTAAAAACCACACATACATACACATTGTGAGTGCGATATATCTATACTTATAGATGTAGATCTAGAAATATCACTGCACCCACATCCCACCCACCACTCACTACACTCCAGAAGATGTCCAGTGCCTTCACTAGTTACTATTTTATTTCTTCCTCACACTTTGCAAATCTTCTCTCTCCCTTCCAAACATCCATCACAGATTAATTTACCTCTACTGTCAGAAATGTAAACCATCAGCAGCTTGTTATATTGAAGAGGTTAAATGAAACTTTTGACATGACTTGTGTTTAAAATCCATCTTTAGCTGATGGCATGTCATCAGCTAGAAAATGTGTAATCAGGAGAGCAGACCTGAAAGTCTGAAAAGTCAGAGAATGCAAACTTCTGCTGGAGGTTTTTCTTTCCTTTTTTTTTTTTTTTTTTTTTTAATTTAACAAGATCTAAAATATATCTTCTATTTTTGGTTTCAAGTGTGGCTATGGTCTGAACAGTGACTGTGTAAAAATGGCACCTTCCTACTCAAAAGATCTGCTCCCTGTGTGCATTCTGGAAAAAAAACAAAGCTGCTTCAGAAAAACTATGGACCTGATCTCCAGCTGGTTAATCAAGGTACGAGAACTCAACATCACATCAAAACCCATCCTGTGGTTTTGCTGCATTATAATTTGTTAGGCCCACATAAGTAATACACATATAGATGCATACGTTTTAATCTTTCTCTAAATTGTCATTTTACCTTTTTTTTTTTTTAATAAGTTTTTGTTGTGCAGCTGTCAACAACAAATCTAGTAGCACATGGCAAGATGGGACGATTACAACACAGGTCTACACTTTGCTCACACGCATTCAGCATTACAGGCCTGTGCAAGGGGTATCTCTTGGTGCCTTCCAGTGCCCAAAGCACTCAGACTTACAGGGATTTTACCTGAATTTTGTTCGAGATCTTATTACCTGAACACACATATTGGCTGTGCCTTTATGTCCCAAATGCCTACCTCAGTTCAGTCTTAACCTCAAAAGGTTAAAGTACAAATTGCAGTGAGCTTCTCTTTACCTTCAAATTGTGGCCCAAACAGTAAAATGTGGCCACCTGACTCCCTCTGCCCTTCTGCAGAACTTGCAACTCCCTCCTGCTTTTCTTGCACTAATAGTATCATAAGAGAAGAAAGTCGATTTATCCAGGGCACTGCAGGTCCACAGAGGCTAATATATCTGCTTTACCCTCAATGCACAAAGCCACTTATTTTAGCTCAGCCCACAATGGTTCTTATTAAGATACTGAGGACCCTATTTCAGCCCCCACAGCCCGCAGCACAATAAATGCACAAGCTCACACTTACAAGACACCAGCTCCTCATGTCTCCCCACTCTGGGAGCAATCCCTGAAGTTTTCTAATGAACCAGCAAGACACAGAAACCACAGAACCCCAAAAGACACATTCCCATTGATACCCAAACTACAGCCATCATTTAACTCTTGCACCAGCTGCTCCCTGACCTCACTGATTCACAGCCAAATTACCTCCAATTCAACCCTCTACCTGTGAAGCACAGATTAAGGATATTCAACCTTTATTTGATATTATACATGTTATGATACGTTTGGTGTTTTTCATGCTTTTTGACTTATCCAGAGTACTTTCATTCTCCAATAAATTATCCAAATGCATTTCATTAAAATATCTCATCAGGCACATTATTCTCCACTTTCTACGTTTTTTACCTCATGAGAATTGATTAAATCAGCATGATGGTAGCTGAGCAATGTTTAAGACTCAGTGTGACCACATCTGATTTGTTCATAAAGGATTTTCCTTTCTCTGAATGCCAGAGGGGTGCAACTTGTTGTTCACCTATTAGTGCTTTTTCTATTTAGAAAATCAGCTACTGAAATTGTTTCAGAATAGTTTGTTTAATCAAAAGCACCAGATAAAATTAACACAATATTGACAGAGAGGGGGACTTAAAACTCTGCAGCTGTGCCAGTATTACGTGCTCCAAGGCAATACTTACAGTCTCGTTGCAACTTGTGGCAAACTCATAATAATAATATCTTAACAATAATAATACCTTAAATGTATACAGCAGTTGTTCTCCAGAACTATCCAAAGACACTTTAGTCACTATATATAGTCATTACTTCACCTACCACCAAACTGTGGCTACCTTAGAGATGGAACAAAATACTCACTTTCAGCTCTCTGCATCTGTCAAAATGTGATGGGAAAGGATAAAGTAATTCTCCATAATTTCAGGTGAGTAGAGAAGTACTCACAGAGCTGATCTCAAGGAGAACATTCACAGGACAGCACACTGTCATCCTGGTTAGAGTTTCCATACTTTGCTAGGTGTGCCAGGTAGCTAGGATTGTTGTGTTTTCTATGTGTATAAAATACCATTTGTCTTTCTTAGTGTAGATGTCTCAACCTGCAGCAAATCCATGAAGCGAGGATAGTGCTCAGAGGGCCAAATTACACTGTAAAACCCTTAAAATGAATGTCTTTTCCATCTTGACAGTCCATAAAGCCATGTCTCCTGATATTTGCAACTCCAGATTTTCTGTGTTCAGTTATTTTCATGATAATTTGCACCAGAATGAGCTTTTCACCATGTGCTTGTCACTAACTGCCTTACTGATAAAAGTGGGAAGATTTCATCTTGTTCCTAAGTCCCTGCTTGCAAAAATACCTCTTTTTCTGCATGCAAACAGCAGAATTTGTTGAGCGAGAAGCCTTATTTCTACATGTGCTCTCTTTCTCTCCCGCCCGCCACAGTCCCTACATGGCTACTCAGTTTCTTGGCTACAGCAGCCACCAGCAAGTTAACAACATGTCCCCCTACATACTTGGCGAGGATCCACAGCGTATCTGCTGGCCCATTCCCTTGCTTGAGAAATGCTAAATAGCATTGCTGGCATTTACATGTCTCTCATCACTGCAATGCCATCGGCCCAAAGACTCCTCCTTTCCTTCCCATCAGTTACCGAGGCGGCGGCAGCTGCTGAGGATTGTCGCACCCTGGTTCATGTGGTAATTCAAGCCTTGGGCTTGAATGACCAAGCTTGCTGGAAACCTATTTCTGGAAACAGAGATTTGTGGAGAAGTATTAGCGAAGAGACCACAAGAGACCCGTGGCAGAAATATCGGGCACACCATGATTTACAGCACTTGTAACTGGTGATCTGCCACAAGAAACTGCTTTAGCCGTATGGTCTCTCTCCAGAAATAAACACGTTACACTAGCTAAATGCCATTTCTGGGCATAGTGCAAGCATTTACCCTCTGGAGAGATGCAATGTGCTCCTGAATGCAGTAAGAAGCCTCAGATCAGATGACCCAGCTGTTCCTACCAGGTACTGTGGTGTCACCCTGAGCAGATCCTTGTAAAATCTCTGGCTCCTTTTGTCTCCCCACAACCAAAAGGTCTTGCTTAATCTAATTTGGATGCCTGCAACCAATGGAGTTAGAGCAAGGCTGTGTTTAGCCTTTTATGGAGAGACCAAACCAAAGAATAGCACACTCAAATATCATTCCCCACGACGGAGGCACATGCAATTAGATGACAGCAACAGTATTACAACAGTGGGAATGTGCTTGCTTCAGAGCTCTTGTACCTGTTGGAGCAAAGCCCCCATAGGATGTTATTAATGGTTTGTCAAAACAGAGACCTAAGCATGTACGTAGTACCCTTCAGAGATGCAGGTCACAGCAGTTAAGGAGGTAGCTGCATTTGTGATGTACTGTTTTCACGCTTTGTGTTCTGTGGAGGGTATGAGGTGACACCAGACACTGGTGGCATTTGGCCCCACGGAGGTGCTGGAAACACATTGGGGCCCCTGTGGTTGGGTCTCCCAGAGCAGCGAGACGCAGGTGTCATGGGAGGGCTAGCTCTGCCTCCAAACGGAGCGAGACCTGGATGATTAACTCCTAAAGGAAGGCTGCATTCTGTTCAAAGGTAATTTTACTCTGGCATTGATTTGAGGTGCAATTTGAAATTCATGACAATCTATGTAAATGCGCTTGTGACACTGAAGAGACACACAGTGAGGATTATGCGTGACATCTTAAGAGCACACAGATTTTTTTTTTTCATAAATACTCATACAGTGTCTGCGTTTTAGACATCCTGGATGTACTCTGCTCTCAGGGTACATCCATCACGTTTGAAATTACTTCCATGATTATATCAATACAAAAGAATTTAGTTTGGACTCTATTCCTATCTGCAGATTTAATGATCTTCTCCATGTAGATGTAACAGGGAATAAAAAATTTAAGGGTCACAGGTACTGATCATCCATCTTTAACTGGGAAGTATAGGAGGAAATGGAAGCTGTGAGAAGAGGAAAGGAAATTCTGGAGAAAGAAGGAAGGAAGGAACACCCCCTCTTCATTACTGCTTTCCTCAGCCTTAATTTTCCTTATGCATTGATAAGATTGCTTGACCACAAACAGGATAGTGGTGACATTCTGCTGTTTCTTGTTGAATTTACACTTATTCCTTAACACAGTATGGCCTTCCAAATGTCAACAAAACATCCATAAAGAGTTCGGGACAGACACTGACATCCTAAAGCAGAAAGAACGCTGACACTGTAGATAACCTTAAAGGGGTTAAATCTGAAGCGAGTTACAGAAAAAGACTCCATGAGTGAGATAAATATGACTAATGTACTTTTACTAGAGACAGTTAAAAATAAAACCTTAAAGAAGAAAAACATGCATTCATTTTACACGACAGACACTATTATTTCTACATATTTCAGATTCATTTGCAAGTTAGGAAAATTGCGATTGAAGAAAAAATGTTAGCAATCACATTTACAAGCAGAAATTCTACTGTGTTGAGTCATAAACTGCCCCCTTGCCACAGCTATATTACGCTTCAGAGTTAAATCCATTCTTGAGCTTTTTCTTCACCTCATTTAGCAGTGGGTATATCTTTTGGATTAATTAGAGCAATCCTCTCATTCAATAATAGTCAATTGTTTTCTGTTCAACCATTATGCATAATTGTTTTCTTTGATCCATACAAATGCCGGCTATTTTTCATGCTTAATTAAGCCAGCCATCCGTGCCGCGCAGGAGTGCGCGGGGCGCTGCGCGCTGCCCTGCGCGGCCGGATCCGGCTGCGGTGCGCGGCCTCCTCCGCACCCGCGGCGGTGCCGGCAGAGGGCGGCCAAGAGCAACCCGGGCCCGGCTGCAGGGACGTGTCACAGCAAAGCGCTGGCCTCAAAAGCTCTTTTTTTACCTCCTGCATCCCCATCCCTCCCCCCGCCCTTCCTAACACACGTATCCCGAGCAGGCCAGCTCGCTGCTGCCTCGCCAGCTCCCTTCACCTGCATAGGACGCTCTGTATTGCTGAGATATTTAAAAAACATGTCTACAGCTATTAAATAATAACAAAACATTAAAACATCCCCCCAACATCCAGGAAAGGCGTCAAACAGAGCGATAACTGGTGTTTGCACAAGCTTCTGGTCTTACTGCATGATCTAGTTCTAATAAATGGCAGAAATAAAGTTGTGCTTCTTATCTCCAAATTATAAAAGCAAACAAAGGGGAGTGTATTTTCGTGACAGAAGACCTGCTAGTTAAATCCTCACAGGAGGTTTTCACAGCTAAGGCTCAATCTTGAAAACACTCGTTTGAATGAAGCTTGATGCTTCTATGACTATCCTTCATAAGACTACACGTGAATGTTTCCATATGTATTTATAAACACACACTTAAAAATATATATAAATATACAAAATTTCTTAATCCTACTTACTAAATAGAAATTCCTAATTCCTTAAAATACGTGTCTGCTTTTATACACTCTTATAAATCTTTTTAAGGAAAAATATTTTATAAAAATAGGATTTCAGCCATCAGGAGTGAATATTAAATGCACAACAACAAAATATCACTAAAGCATCATCTCAGGGAAAAGCATTCAGACTAGGGTGTTACAGGAATCAAACTGAGAGGGTCTCTTCAAAGTACTGTGCACATTTAGCACAGTTAGGAATAGTCAGTGCATCTTGCAACTTATTTTACCTTAATAGGGTGATTACTTATAAAAGTTTCTTACTGCTCAACATATAGCTTTTTAAAAAAAGAAAAAACACACATGGTTTGAGCAATCAAAACCATTAGTGAAGAGTGCAAACCTTGACCTAAATGATCACTTCAAGCAGCACAATTTACTGTTTCCCCACCACAATTTCCACCTGCTGAAAATTCTGGAGAGCACAGGAACAACAACAGGGATGCTGCTGGACCTGCCTCTTTGCCAAGGCCAGATCCTGCTGCCCCAGCCAGGGGAGCAGAGCAGGGCCAGGACGTGTCCCATGTCTGGCAGCCCTGGTTCTGTGCAGCCTCAGCAAACAGCCTCCACCCCTTCCTAACATTTCCACTCCTCAGGCTTCTGGCTCTTTGGTTTTACCACATCACTTTTTTTCTTTAAACTTCCAAAGACCAGATCTTGGCTCAGCTCAGGCTGTGTCTGACTTCACCAAGGGCTTCCTGGGTACAACAAGAAGAGCTCACTTCTAACCTCTCACCTCTTTGCTGGTGGGGATGGGTAAATCAAGGCAATCCACAACCTCTCAACCCAGTGCCATCCTACCATACCCTTCCAGCACCAACAAAGACAGCCCATTGTCACCCCTCAAATCCCTGCCATGGATATGGCCCTTCTCTCACTGCACCACAAAGTTATTTCCCCCTCCAAATTGGCCACAATTTGTAAAGTCTGCTAGTTTTAGATTATTTTCTGGATTCAAAGCTAGGTGCATCCCTCTGTATTGACTCACAAAGGATTGTGGTTGTTTTCTTTTTTACTTTTCACAGAAACCTCTAAGTAGCAGACAAAGCTACCATTGAAAGAATGTTTTTACAGCAGTGGAAATAATCAGTGCAAGGCTAGTTTTTAAAACCTTCTCCTAAAGTGCTTGGAACATTAAACAATTATTTATGAACACTTGAAACATTAGCGTTCCACTTGAAACCATTGGCAGTGCTTTAATAACAGCCCAAGCAATGCTCTGGAAGCAACACCAAGGACTCTCACTAGTCACAAACCCTTTATTTCATTTTTAAAGCTACTGTTACTGTGCACCAAAATTAAAAGGTTTATCACTATGATTAAAACAGAATCTCACTGCGGGCGTGAGCATCTATTCCCTTCAATGCTCCACTGAGACATTTCTCTCACTTGGTTTTGGAAGAAGCAAAGTAAAAACAAAGTTATTCCTGCAGAAAGCTTGACTGAGGCCCTGCCTGCCCTCTCTCCCAGGATTCAGGCAGATTTTAACATCAAGGAGGCCAATTGACACCAGGTTAAATAGCTTCCCTAATCAGGGTTGAAAACTCTTTGATAATGCAAGTACTCTAAACTTGTGCTATTTATTATTAAAAAAAATTAAAAAAATAGATCTTTCTGGCAAGATAGGGAAAAGGCAGTTCAATGACTGGGATAACTCAACGACAGGAAAGACCACATGTACTGAAGCTTGCAGGTGTGCTGACCCTGCTCCTGACCTGAGAGGACACAAGCCCACATCACTCAGCTGTAGCTCACTACCAGGCAGGCTCATTTGCCATTCTTGTAGTTATGATGTTTCTCAAAATTAGGTTTCATATTTATTTTGCACAGAAAGGGATGGGGGCAGATGGAGGGCAGTAAGTGCTGTTGTCGCCATGGTTAGGGAGTCAAGCAGTGATTGCTTGACCACACATGCTAAAATCAAGGATAACAAAAAAAGCCATGTTCCACTGGGTCTACAGAAAAGCAGGCAGCATGGTGTTAAGAAATAACTGAGGCAGAAAAAGCAGCATAAAGAATCTTAAAGACATGAATGCCTGAGGAAATGCAGATTTTGGGGAATCTGTGAGTAAACAGGCATATGACTGACTGAGCCAAAATATATACAGGATTTCACAATATTTAAATCATGTATCTTTGTGTTCTTAAAAATAAATTAAAACTATACCAAAGCTCACACATGGGGAACGGATGCACACTGGGTGCTACTAAACCTGCAGCCAGTGGCCTCATCCTGCAGCCCCCCCAGGAGCAGAGCTGGGAGCCTGTGGGCATCCCCTGGGAAAATTAGCCACTGACACCAGTGGGAACAAAGGAGGGCCAGCTGGGAGTGGTTTTGAACTCCCACATGAAAAGCCCTAACAGCATCTGAGAATCACACAACAGAATGTGCATTGTCTGTTGTGGACCCTGTGCCCTATTTTTAAGATAGCTGTTAACTTGCAAAAGTTCCTGTGGCAAAGGAGTGGAAAAATAATCTGACCATATTCAGAGATATTGCTAAGAGCAACGGGGAAAGACGTTTGAAAAAGTGGCTTGCAGTCATTTATATACCTCTTTCCACATGTTAACCATTTTTGCTTTCAATAACCATGCATCAGTGCTCTTGCGGCATTACCTTATAACTCCTTTTCTTCTTTATGGTCCTTTGTGGACACATTTTCACCTGGTTAAATCTCTGCATATCTACTAGGAAAAAAACTGTGAGACATACACACAGGTACTCACCACAACACTCAAACACAGCTTCACGGGCTCCTGCTATAGAGATACATCGTGACTTGCTAGAAGTGCACCAGCCAGAATCTGGGAAGGTTTTTAGGACTGGTGCTCCTCTCACCCAGGAAATTTGTTACTCAGTGTGCTGATCTTATTACAAGAGCTATTATTTCCTTTATGTCTCTTTGCTGCTATGCTAGTTTTCCCTGAAGAGATGTAAACCCCACTTCGTTTGTATTGACAAAGAGAGTCATTTTCTTGTTGCAGCTCTGGACCTGCAACTCTGTACTTAGAAGGCTGCCAACAGCTATGTAAAGCAACTTTTGAAAATTTATCAGAGTAGGTTTGGCTGCCTAGATCAGGAAAATATTCTTGTAGACTATGAATTTGCAACCAAAAGACAGAGAGCTACCCAAGTTTTGTCTCCCTTCCTACTTTAGGTCCATTCACTCCTCTGTGAACTCCTCTGTCATCTTGTGGAGGCGTTGGCTCCAACTCATCTTGCTCTTCCCTGACGTATTAATGGTTATACAAACAACAAAAGCCTCTGCAACACCTTTTGGGCTCTGTGTCACCTGCTATTATTCTTGGTGACTTGGAAGAGATTATCAGTCCTTCCTGAATGATATTTTTAGAAAGATGTTGGCCCTTCTCTAGACACCTGTGATTGCCACATGTTCATGTGCCTTTAGGCTCCACGGTACATAGATCTTACACAAGGTACTTCAGAGTTTAAAGATACTCCTTTTAGCATGACAAACCTCACAGACAGTCCATTTTCATGGTGCTTCTTTGTGGTGTTGGTCATATATTCTCACACTGGGTAGAAACATTGCTTCAAGTTTTCAGCAAGATTTGGGGAATCACACTGCAATCAGGCTGGATTCTTTTTTTCCTGTATCCTTTCCTGATGCAATTATTCCAAGCAGATGAAGCTAGGAAATCCTTGCACCTACAAGCAGTCCAGTAAGGAGTATGCAGATGTGTTTGAAAATGCTGGGTAAAGCCTCAGTAAAGCATCTACACAGCATCCAGAACTTCCTTCTGCCTACTCATGTTGTGCATCCTCAGTGACTGCCTTCAGTAGAAAATTCTTCTAAAGGGATGGACTGAAAATGTGCACGAGTGGCTGTGCAGCTTATAGCTTCAATTATTTCATTTGCAGTCCAGAAATAACAAAATGCGTCACAATTCAAAATGTTAGCACACAATCTCAGGCTCAGGGAACTTACCAACTAGAACTGAAAGCACACAGAAAACAGAAGGAATTAATAAGACGCTTAGGGTGAATATGTATAGAATAAATTAAAATTAATCTGTCATATTTTAGGACACTGAGCTCTAGCTATGGTTCATCTGTTTCCCAGTTATTGATCAAGTTATAACTTACTAGTTCTTTATGAAGGAGACAAGACCATTAAATTACTATGTATGTTTGAGAAATCAAAATATCACCAACATATGAAGTGGCTTGATTTCCAGTTATGAAACATGCATTTGATTCTTAAGAATGCTGGAGGCTGAATAAAGGTTAAAAACTCAGAAATAATATTGTTCCTGCAACTTTTGCAAAAATCTTTGAGATGAATTTAGCAATATGTGGCTTTTAATGGTGTTACATTAAACAGCAGGATTTCCATATGGCGTGAATCTGCTGAATTGTATCGAAGATGGGGATTTTGTTCCAAATTTCTATGGCATTCTGTGATTGTGTCATTAGATACCCGCAAGCCTTTGCTACAATGAAGAGTACAGAATGTGCCAAGTAAAACAATCTTGAGTGTGCCTTCCAAGGGAAAATACTGAGACTAATGTTTAAAATTTCCTAGCCCCATTTTCTTTGAAATGCAGGGAGTTCTTTTTGTTAGAAAGGGGTTAAATGGAAATGTGTCATTTTCATAATAATAATGTGTTTTATATTGAAATTTGTTCTTCACGTCTTTTCTTTTCAGTATAAGTGTTGGTGTGTATGAGTGATATGAGGATAAGTTTGTGAGGGCAATTACCCATTATTGTTGAGTAGCTGAGTAGTCCCCTGAGCAAACTCATGCATAATTTGTTTGTTCATAAGCTACTGTAGAGCTGAGACTGCACTATCTTCTATGCCCCAGCTTATGGGAAAATGGAAGCTTTTTCCCACTACTCTGCATTTCTTACCCTATTGTTTGAACTCTGATCATCCTTCTTGCCCCCCTATTATGGGCACCTTCGCTGAATAGGAATCGCATATCAAGTGGGTTAAGGTCAGAAATACATCATATGAAAGGGGAAACGCTGCATTCCTTTTACAAGATTCATTATGATAATCATGTCCAAATACATTATTAGAAGCATTAAAGAAATCATTTTCTAATTTATTTTTGTGCCTCTTACTATCTGTGTATCCGTGTTATCTAAGAGAAACAGTGTGGTCTGCAAAGTTGAGGTTATGAACATGCAGTGGTCTTGGGATAGACAGGACTGGCTTGAGATACAACTTCAGTGTTAAATAATTTTTCACTTTTAAAAAACTCTAATCTTTCCTTACATGGTTTTCTCCCCTTACATCTCCCTCTTCCCTTATCTGTAAGAGGACTTGCCCTTTTCCTCAGGTAGCAGCATCCCTATTACCTCTTTCCCTTACACACACTAGAGCAGTGATTTCTTGCTTTACCAATCAGCTCTTGTGTAGCTTCACCCTGCAGAAGCCCCATAATTTACATGTTGCTGTCTGCTGCCCTCCTCCTCTGAAGAGCTGCACACATTTAACAACATGCTGTATAGCCAATGTGTTTTGTTATTAAAATTACCATAACAGGAAGGTGAGCATTTCAGAACAATTCACGTGCACTAAGACAACTGTTTGCCTTGATTTGTAAGGGTTTTCCTCACACCTTTTTTGTTTTTAAGACAAGGCAGTTCTATGCTATACCACAAGGAGGGAGGCAGGCAGATAAACAATCTGCATCAGGAAGTACAGGTATCTATATTAAAAAATCACTTTCTTACATGGGTTAATACTTGCTGTTACCCAGAAACCACTTATTTTTGTACAGGAGTTCACAATTTTTTTTTTTATCAGCAGTAGCTCAGAAGTTGGAGGCAGCACCAGGAGTAGTAACAGTGACACATCAAACTGTGTACCTATTTGGTACAGCTGGCATGCCATATTTTGGAAACTTTTGGTTTAGGGTACAGAAATTTAAAGTGTTTCTATCAATACCATTAAGATATTACATATAACAAACATACCTGTATTTCTTTGAGTACATGGCAATATTTCTGTAACTGATTTTGGGTAAGATTTTCACAAGAGGTTAGATTTACAAAATGTGCAGAGAAGCTAAACATAGTTTTATCCTTACATAAGACCCATACTAGGCCAACACCGAACATTAGACAATGCCAGCATTACATTTTCATATTTGGACAAAGCATTATTATCTGAAAGGAATTATATTTGTATTTTGCCTCTACCTAACACTTTGTTTTTAATCATGATAATCTGTTTCTTTCCAAAAGTGATGGTAAAACTAGGAGGATAAAGCCTTAACCAATACCTAGTAAAAAAAAAATATTATATATATATATATATATATATATATATATATATATATATATATATATATAAAATTTTGACATTTAAGACAACTGTCTGGGGAACTTCCCTGATTCCTCTTCACTTTCCATGTATTCTCCTCTGTTGGTAAAGGAGGTAGGAATTTAGTTAAAGCATGACCATAGCATATCTCTAACGTAATTTTCATCATCTCAATACTTCAGTTTTGAAGAAAAGCTAAATCAACATGAGCATCTGTCCCTGTGCAGCTCTCCTTGGGGAACTCCAGCATAAGGCATTTGTCAAAGTACCCCCCGAATTCATACCTGAACATTCAACAACATATCTCCATATAAGGAAGAAAAAAGTTCCTGAATTAAGTTATCAACCTCTGCTTGTAACTTGTGGAGATATGCTTAGTATCTCATTCTGGCTCCAGAGAAATTAAATTCTCTAAGAAGTTCCAGCATAGGACTCTCAGACTAGCTTTTGCCTGAAGAAGTTTCAGAATAAATACATTAGGGTTCCAGACTGATTTAAATGACAAAGCTAGTTATTAATTTTGGTACAAACCCTGGATGAATCCTCCAAGGCTTTATGACACCTTCCTTCACACGTGGAACTCTGCCACCAGTGCTTTTATCTTGCTCTGGCTGATGTTATTAGTATCAGAAATGCTGTTTGGATGGAAAGAGGAAATGGAGATACAGCTAATTTCTTAAAAGGTGCAAGCATTAATCCTGTCAGAATAGTATTTGGATCCTAAGGAAGTAGATACTCTCAAGCTGGTAGCTGTCAGTTATAGATGAGCCTGAACATATTGTCTCCAAAGCCAATGCCATCACTACAAAACCCTCAGGTGCAAGGTCTTTGTGAAAAGGATAAAAAAATATCCTGGGAATACATGGCACACTCAGTACCTGGTGTAAGAGCAGCCTACACTGGAGAAGACTCTTTCACCATCATAAGTGAGGACGAAACAGGTTAACAAAATAGATAGATTTGAAGATGCCAGTGTCAGTATGATTTCCTGGGGTCAAGACAGCCTGTCTGCAGCCCAAGAGGAACTGGGCTGCCTTGTGAAGAATTGCCTCTCTTTGAGGTCTGCTTCATCAGCCGGTGATGTGCTGATAATAAAATGTAAATGTAGCCATACGTGAGCAAATAGTTATAAGATGCGCTGGCTACTTACAGCAAAGCAACTAAGTAACTTGTGCCAAAAACTAATAGATCCATTGAGATCACAAGCAAAGAACAGGGAAGTGGTCAGACAAACAGGCCTCAAAATTTGAGAGAATACTGAGAAATTTAGGCATTTTGGCCCAGCATCCTCTAGCAACTCCAAAAATGATTCTGTGAAGGGACTGATATGCTCTTCAGAAAAGAGTGATTCTGAAAAAGCTGTGATGTGCTTTGTGTTTCCTGTGTCGTGGATCTCTAGGACTTTGTATTACTTGAAATGGCCAAAATTTAGTGGAAATAAGAACAAACCCGGGGTGCACGAGACCTTCCCTGCTCCTTTTCACAGTCCTGTCATCTTTTCACTCTCACACAGCTCCAAATTAAACGAATAAAATGTCCAACAGCCTGAAAGCAGGTATGGTACTAATTATTGTAGTCCTAGAATCTCTACAGATTTTTTTCCCTATCTAGATCAGAACATATTATCACAGTCTCTTTTACAGATGGGAACAATACAAGGATTTACTCAGCTCACTCACCATATAAATTGCAGAACAAGGAAATGACCCCATATTTTCAAGTCCTTAGTTAGCAGTTGGTAGTTGCAATACCACATCTTCGCTCTAAATCACTATTAGTTATTTGAATTTTTAGTGTATTTTAGTATATTAATGTATTTTTGTCACTATGAATTACAAAGAGTGAAAGGAACATGGTCCAAAGGATGTACCAGGAAGACTTGCTACTGTGGAAAAGAAAAATATTTATATCACATCATACAATGTCATGTCTAAAGACTAGAAGTTTCTGTGCTATGTCTACGTGGCCTAAACAGCAACAGGAACACCCTGATGTGTAAGGTGCTGTATCTGAAAACTTGAAAGTAGTTTTTGATGTCCAAGACAGTTCTGTTCCTCAGCAAGAGCTCCTAAGAGCTGAGAGGACACTGGGGAATTGCTTGGAAAATATGACTTGCAGTTAAGCCCTTGATCAATCAGCGTAGTGAAAGGAGTGGTATCACTCTTCGGAAGTTAATTAGACACTAAGAGTAATACTCTAGAAAGCTTTGGGAGTAGATTGTGTAAAGACAGCTCCCCATATAAATCATTACTATACCTCAATTCTGAATTTCCATTAATTATTAAAGCTTTCTAGGCAAGCTAAGCAGATATTCTAAGATGCATATTTCAGAAATTTCCACATCTTAAAAATTAAGTACTGTCAAACAAGCCAGGCCAGGCAAAGAGCGCCTTTGGAAGCCCCCATCACAATGTACTCATGTCACTCACCGCCATCTCCAAGGGCTGCATCAGGATCTCAGCTGATGGATGACACAGCCCCAGACCTGGCCAGCTCCCTCCATGAATGTCACTGCCCTATCCAACCAGTGAGCCTGAATTTCTCTTTATGTTTTTGGGATAGACCTGGAGATACAGGTGTATCCAAGTATGTCCAGAAGTGATTCTGGGTTCTTCAGTGTACTTTGTGTCAGCAGGGTTTTAGATCATGACACAAACTGAAGGAACTGGGGGAGCCTATGGAGAAGCACCTTGCAGGAAGAACTGAAGCCTGGCTGGATGGCAACAATGAGGCTTTTCCCCTCATTCAAGTTTGCCTGTGATGTTTTCCTTGGTTTTGCAATCAGACACAGAAAGAAACAGATCTGGACCAAATATCTAATTTGAATGAACCCTCCTGGCATTCTCAGGTGTTGAGAGAAGTCAGACTTCAGTCACCCTTGGCTTTGTTTTGGAGTTTAATTAAAAACAGAAGTCCACTGAAGTGCTCTTGTTTGGGATGATGGCAATAAGCCCCCCCCTAAATCCAACTTGCCAATAAAGTACGGGGAGCAGGGGTCTTCTTGCTGTTTTTAATTAGATTAATTATTTCTAGTATTTCCAGCTAAGACTAAGAAAAGTGAAGCTTGAAATATTGTAAAATAAGTCTACATCAATGGTAGCTATTTCTCCTATTCCTACAGTAAAACAAAAGAAGAAAATGAAGGGATCTTCTTAGATATTGCAAAACTGTGGGAAGATAGGCACTGCCCCCCCCCAGTTCCTATTCTATGGGTAATTTTTTTACATTAAATACAAGACTTGTTAACTTCATTTTAAATAACATTAGGGTTGGTTTGTCCTTTCATTGGAAGAGGCAAAACAGAAAGAGATTGGCAATGAAAACGTTCAAAGGAATTGGGGAGAACAGCAGGCATTAGATTTGCGTGCAAAGCTATCAGTGTGATGAAATGTACCCAAATAAAATGTTTCTATTTTTGATTATTCGAATCAAGATACTGCAATATTTTTGGACACTCAAGACTTTGAGCTATTTATTCATTCAATTTCTTTCTTTACTGCCCTTGTCCCCTGAGAAACCTAACAACTGAAATATAGCAACAGTGCAGAATATTTATTGGAAAAAAAAAAAAGCACTTAACAGCGTTGCAAAAATCCAGATTCTCAAGAAGCAGCAGCAATAGACATTAAAACAAAAACTGCTGATACTGTACTACTTTTTAGCGTTTGATAAAAGAGACATCTCTTGCTTTTAAGAAGAAAACTAAGCATAGTTGACTGTTAGACTGTGCTTTAATCCAAACTACATAGCAGAAGGAGATCTTTGCAAAAATACACAAATCCCATGTTTTACCACTTGGGTAATATTTGAAAATACAGTCACTAGTAGGTTACCTAAGAACTAATGACTATTTAGGTAGAAAACCATTAAAAGATGTTAAGAACACCCACTTTGAGTGGTTTGAAACATTTTGGGCTATGACATCAATGGTATTTTCAATTGCAATTTTGACATGACAGATGGTGTTTCACAACTAAACCAAGATAAAGGGCTGACCACTCCCCAGAAGTCACTGGATATGTCTGGTCAGAGATATTCTACCCAATGTTAGAACCACAGCTGAAGAAAGGCATGTATGGGGCCATGGGTGCAGAGGCTGGGCTGCCTGGATAACCCTGGAAAGGTGAGAGAACAGAGGGCAAAGTGTTCATGGAATCGCACGTCCGTGGTGGGACAAGATGTCTTGTGCAAATCTTTGTCTATACCCAAAGATACTGTCTAAACTAAAAGTTAGAATCTTCAATTACATGGTCACCTGTTCTAATGAATGAGGGAGTAGAAATAAGATTGCCTGAGCAACCTCAGTTCTGGCATTTCTTAATATCAGAGTACTTGGCTAAGCAACTGGAATAATTTTATTTTAATTCCAAGTGGGTTTCTTGGACAGATCTAGAGAGCACACTGCCTTCAGATGCTACTAGAGCAAGGATATAAAGCAACATACAAGTCTACCTTGGCAGACTTGGAAAGGATCCTCCCAGATTGGTGGCTGAGGTTGCCCACAGTGCAAAGCAGCACATTCAAAGTGCTGCCTGAACTTACACCAGGGCAAATTGTTCCCCAGAATAGCTCCAAAGTGCATTTCCACTCTGCTCTTGACATTCCCTGGTTTGTCTCTCCGTGAGCAAACCAAATCTTGTAGAGCATCAGAGGAGGCTTGGCCTACAAGAGATGAGTTGAAACTCCAGGGCAAATTTTAGTCTCCTTTATATGACTTGCATACTGTTAGGAGTGATGACAATTTATTATCTGCGTTCAGGTCTAGGGTTGTTTGCAGATATAATTTTACTCTATTCTCATCTGCATGCTTTCTACATATAGCACTACCATACTTTTTTTTTTCTTCCCTTCCAGAAATTTCAACAAACTCTTTTCAAGCTCAGGATGGAAAGAAATGCTCTCCTCAAAACAAAACAAGAAAAAGGATTCTGTTTCAAATAAAGATATGAATTTGATACTATTTCACCTGTGACATACCTTCCCCACCCTCTTCCAACTTGTGACATATTTGAAATAATTTGATAGTTCAAAAACGTAGAGTTTAAAGTTATTTGTATGTATTCATTGTAATTTTAAGTATCATACTACATTGAAACAGACAATTCTCCTCTTTCATCTACACTCCAGATAACTGCACTTCCCCCCCCCCCCCCCCGAAATTCTATAGCATTTGAAAAGAAATAGTCCCAGTTTAGAGTGATAGTGCTCCAAACAGTTCTTGTGTTTTCCATTAATTTTTGGTTGTATTGGTATTCTGTTCCAATTAGTTTCTGTTAGTGCTTCAAAGCTCTATCTTATCTGCAGATAACATCAAAGATGAGAGCTTCCAGTTTTGAATTTGGTTTGTAGTTAAAGATACAAAGGCATAATTTGTGAATAGCTGATCAAATAGAATAAATACTTTTTTGTTTTGGCTCCAAAAGGGCAAGAAAACTACTTTTCATTTGAAGTTCAATTTCATTTAGACATCAGGCCTTATTTTCATGGTGCTGAACTCCCAGGGCTCATGCTGACTTCAGTTGCAGCTGTATGTGCTCAGGCAGGAAACATGTTCCTTCCTCCACAAAACTTTGAGACTTCACAATTTTTTTCTGATTTCACTGCTCCAAATCACAGACCTTTACAAAGCACCTCATAGAAGCATTAGCAAGAAAGATCCCAAGTAATTCCCATAACGAACAACTTATCAGTTCCTTTAGGAGGAGTTTTTAGTCTCTCCTGTTAGACTTGTTTCACTTCAGCTAGAAACTAATATAATCATTCAGAAGGAGCTTGACCTGAGGTTTCTTGTACCCCAGAGAGACCTTACCTAAGAGTTCACAAAGCTGCTGTTTTCTCTCTACTGCTGCTTTCTCTCTGGCCTGATAAGGATTTAAACACAGAGAAATAACTGAGTGTAAGAAAAAGTAACTCATCTCGACAGTGGTTAGCTGAGAAATAGTAGTGTTGACTTCAAGGCAGCTGCAAGTTCTCTTGACATCTTCCTGAAACAAGGTAGAGATCTAATTTTGTCTTTTTCTTATAAGAGTAATTTAGACAAAACCCCTTCTCCTTCTCAGCTGGACTCAGCACCTCCGAGAAGGTGACCACATTTCAACCATTGTTGGGAAGCAGCTTACTTAAAAGCATGAAGGGAAAACAGTTAAATTAGTTTTTTCTCTGTTTAAAAAGCACAGTGCTTTCACTGACATCTTATCCAGGATAGTGCTGTTCAGGGAGGTGCTGTCAAGCTTTGCTGGTCAGCAAAGGAATCCATAAGTACTCAGATTCCTCTTCATTAAAAAAACACTTGCCACTAGCTTTTTATATATGATGGAAGATGCAGCAAATTGCAGTTCTGCCTACCTGGCTTGCAAATAATGTTAAAGACTGTATGATCTGGCTGTCAGCAATCCCAGTATGTATGCTGCACCTGCTGAAAACACGAGGGACTTTTCTCTATGGCCCCACATACATACTTCTGCACACAGACGTGTCATACTGGTACTCCAACTCTGCTTCTGTAATTCATCAAACCATGAAGAACCAGAGATGAAAGGTATTAGTGGATTCCTGCAAGGGAACAAATTTTGGGGAAATATGCCATCCATGAAAATGCAATCTGGGAAACACCAAGCTTTATTTCTGACCTACTCCAAGAGCCTATGTAGCAGAGGCAATTGATTTCCACAGCAGCTCTGGAAGCATCCTCTAGCACAACCACAGTAAGAGCTAATAAGCATTTTGAAGGACAGGATGAGAGTTCAAAATCGTCTTCACAAATGAGGAAAATAGCATGGAGAGGACTGGGCTGAAATTCAGGAAGCACAGCTGCACAGTTCTATGCTTAGACAGGAATAATGAGTTGCATTAAAAAAAAAGCTGCTTACCTTACTATGCTGCAGAACAGAATCTGGGGAACAAAATGGATTATAAACTAATTATAAATCAACAACTTTGTGCTGTAATGAAAAAGACAAACATTACACTGGGATACATAAACAGGAAGAAATATAGTAAAACATGCAAGTAACCTCACTGCTCCATCCTGTGTGAGCAAAGTCTTAAGAGGACTGTAACCGCTTTTGGACATCACACTACCATAAAGGTGGAGCTCAACAAAGATCATAAGATTGATCATAAGTCAATAAATATGCTCTACAGGTACATGTTTAAAAAAGATGAGGGAAGATGTGATGATGCTCCTTATCTGCAGAAAGCAGTGTTGCAAAGGGATAGGAAACTCAGCTTTGCACAGGCAGAACAGAAAGGACAAGCAGTAATGGGCTGAATCTGCAGCAAAGGAGGAGTTAGGTTAGACATCAATTAATATTTTTATATTTGTTGTCAGGATAGAAAAGCACTGGAGTAGAGTACACGGAAAGGGCTTGTACCTGGATGTCTGTGGGATTGCAAGAACAGGTTGACTGAGCATTGGCAAGGAGACAAACTCAATCATGCATTGAGCTAAACAAGAAGCAAGTGATCTCCTGAGATTCTTCAGAATTCCTGTAAAAATATTCAACTGGGGTCTCGCAATAACCTGAGATAGCCATTTCCTAGGCAGTAGTAATGAACTGTCACAAGAAAGATGCAACCATCATTTTTTACACCTTTTACACAAATTGTTGTACAATCCCATAAAAGCCTAACTAAAGTGGGCTACACTCATCTGCCAAAGGATATATGATCTACATGAGAAAGTCACATTCCTGTCATCCTCACAACAGTATACACTGTGATGTGGCAGCAATTACACCATTCATCTTATTTACTTTCTAATCAAGTCTTTCCCAATTTTTGCTATAATGCCCAAGAGGCTTTCAAATATTTGTCCAGAAAGGTCTGCTGCAGCAGGTGTCCACCCAAGGGTTCTGTTTCACTTCTCCTTCTAAATGCACCAAAGCAAGCCTTTAAATGGCTTTCATTCCATCCTCCAGACTAAGCATATTCCCAGACATTCACCAACCTATAGCAGCACTGAGTGGAAAAGTGAAATAAAGCCCCATGTCTCCTCTTGCAGGACACAGAGTTACTGAAAAATCATCTAGAGTGTCTACGAGGCAGAATGACGAGGAGTAAAATCCTACTGTCTTTGTACTGCTTAGAGCCTGTGCAGCATATAGATCATTTGTCAGTGCCAGTTTGAGGTAGTCTATAAACAGGCTGTTTTGCATTTGAAGCACTCACAGGACATGATGGTTCAGCTAAGAAACCATGCATTTTACATGTAATCACCAGGATAATTTGGCTGTATATCATGTTCCCACAACTTAGTATTCTACCTACAGATGCATGATCAAGAAGAGATTCCCTAACTTTGACAGGGCACATCACATTATACTCACTTTATTATTGGAAATGATCACCTCAGGGTGCAAAAGGGAGCAAAGATATAGTTTCATCATACTTTTTTTTAAAAAAAAAAAAAAAAAAAAATTAACTGCAGTGTGGGGTATTCCAAAGCTACAGAGCGCCACTTGCCAGTTGACAAGTGGCTAAATTTTACCTGGATTGTGCAAGAAAGAAATAACTGCTTAAGTTAATGTTGCGCAGCAGAAAACTCATGCTGGAAAATTCAACTTCTAGGTACACAGGTGAAAAGTGAAAAGTCACTTTAGATAGTAAAACATAATGTTGTAAGTGTTGTACACAAAGATGTAACCAAAAACTCTCCTGATTACAGTGGCCTGACCGCTACACATCCTCCCTTAGACTCAGGACAGGATCTGATTCTGGACTCCTGACCTAATATTAAGCACACAAGGAAACCTCAACAGTTTTGATGCTTGCTAGGACAAACAATTAGTTCTCTCCTCAGCTTTGGTGATTATTACAGCCTATTAAAGTTTCCTGTTCTCTAACTCTGCAAAGACTTGAATGCATTCCCAGTTGAGCAGACCAGAAATACACTCTCAAATCTCAACAAGCACTTGATACAGTACATTTATCTGGCAACTGATTGATATCACATCTCTTTTGGCATTATGATTTTTTTTATTTTTTTTTTTTTTTTTAAATCCTCCATATAAATGCTCTATTTCACAATCTGGAAGGAAAAGGAACAAGTGATGGCCCATAGCTGTTTAATAGCTATAAAATAAAACCTATAAAATAAAAGTGAAATGAATTATCAAACCATAAACTAAAGTTCGGTGTTTAAAATGGGCCATGGTTTTAAAAATTCAATTACAGCTTTAATAGAACAAGTTTACTCAATATTTTAATGACCTTCTCTCATAATGTTTTCTTTCTCCTTTGCAAAGCCTGACATTACTGAAGATGCATGGCAAGCCTACCTTTCCTCTAACTACTTTAAGATTGATTAGGAAACAGAAATATTGACGCATTTATCCAAAATAACTTAATTAAATGAGGCAAAAAATAGCACACACAAACATGTCTCAGTAGAAAACTGGAGTTGATTGAGATTAAGAAAGGTTACATTTAAAATTCCTGGATTGAAAACATTAGGACCATTAATTGAATGTCAGCAATGGAGAATACTAAGAATGGGAAATTCATTTAATGTTTTCTTAACTTGCTGGTGAGCTATTTCCTGAGGTTCAGGTTAGGTAACTTCTGCAGATTTCCATGCTACCAATGTGCAACAGGGAACTACAGGGCATTTCAGCTGAGACCACAGGTGAAGAGATCATCTCAGAACAGAAATCTGCATCATCTTTGTCAAAGCACAGTTATAAAGCCAGCTTTGTGTTTGCTTGCTTCCATCAAACTGGTATTGTTGTGGTTTGGGGCATACATTTAGCAATGACCTGTCAGCAATGCTAGTTTCCTGCACTCCTGGAGACAGAGCTCAGACTCACTCTTAGCATCTGCTAGGAAGAAAAAACCCAGAACCTTAAGGACAAGAATTCAGGGGTCATTATTTCAAGCAACAGCAGCTTTTGAGGCTGTGGGGTTGGAGAGGTTTTTCTTTTCTGTTTGACATTCTTTGAGAGATATCAGGATATTGACAAAATCTCTAGAAAAATAGGGAGGGGTGCTGAATGAACTAGAAAGAATTTTCTCTGTAGTTTGTTTTGGAAACAACCCATATCTTCATTTTAAACAGCACTTCTGCAATGTACGGTAGCATCAGGTCCAATTTGCAATCAGATAGGTCTAGGCTGATCTGCATGGAGCCCAGCTGCTTTTTATCAGGACCCACCAGGAGCAACATAGTTTGTCCTGACAAATCTAATAGAAGAATCAGGACCACCAATAAATTTAAAGCATTGCAGGTACAACATCAAAAAAAAAGTGAATGTTTCTTGGAGACAGGAACTGCAACTGAAAATACATGGTTCTCAAAGCTTCATCCAAGGGGAGTGAACAAAGATCTCGAAATATTACCCCTAGATGTTGTCCCCACTGTAGTTGCAATTATTCCTAATGTACCCTGCTTAAAATGGGTTTTCAAACCATGCAAGATTAATCATTGTAAGTTGGAGATATAAGTTGGCACTTCCCATGCGATTCACAATTAGCCAAAGATAAAAGAATCACAGTCATATTGGTATGAGAGATTTAAAAAAAAAAAAAAAAAAGAAAGAAAACAGTTTTTTCTTTCAAGAATGACATGTGATAGGAGAGTAGAGGAAGATAATTGTCATTAATAAAGGGAATATGTTATTATTTATTGGCCATACTTAAGCACTAGGATCTTGGATTACAATATCTGGTGACAAATGCTGCTTGAAGTTTTGTAAATATAGTTTAAAAGGTAACATAACTGAATAATTCTGAATGTGCCCTGCAACCAACACTTTCAAAATTCGGTTCTGGGAAGCAGCATGACATTTTCTTTTTGTCCTAGACAAGACGATGCAACATCTAAGCACTCTAAAATCTGTCTTTCTTTGGGCTTGACTCTTCTCCTACTAATATTACAGCAACATTGCTGGTAACTGTGGCAGAATAATTTCTGAGGCCAACTAATAACAAATTTTTAATGCTTTCAGGGTACAGAGTAGTCCAGACTGACACCCTGCCCTCTGTGTTGCTGTCAAGCCCACCCAGCACCAGGACTGTCCCCAACAGAGACCACCCAGTCTTGGTGTGATGGAGGGAACAACTGTTCATCTCTGCAGACCTGCTCTGCAGATTTCACCCTCCTGAGCTCAGGAGGGCCACAGCACTCAGCTCCCCACTGGCAAAGAAAAGGTCTAATCCTAAGTGACAGGTTTAAATAGACATTTAGGGTCTAACTTTTACATCCTTCAGTATTTTAAATTCACATTTAGCCAAAAGATTGACATATTTATCCATTTTTCCCACTATTCATTTCCTAGTTCTCTTTTTATTTCCTTTCTCCTGCTACAGATTCCCTGTGTTATGAACTGCAAAAATAACCTTTCCAGACTACTATTTTGTTTTTGCAAGGCTTTTTTTTTTAATCACTCTACTAACGCTGTGATGCTGACTACCCTGCTCCTTCCCTATCCTACCCAGCTCTAGAAGTGCATGCAAACAAAAAGGAAAAAAAACCCTCAGCAATAAGTTGGCTGATTCTGGCAGCAAGACAAATCTAGCACCACACAGCAGGCAGGCAGAGAGTGCACTGCTCATCCTTTCGGTTTTGTCAGTGTATGGGAATGCTGGACACCAACACGCAGCGAGGGATCCAGCCGAAAGCATTCCTCCTCAGCATCTGAACCCTGCTCCTTTCACCCTTGGTTGGAAGATACAGGTAAAAAAATAGAGAAATGTTTTAGCTAATTGGATTCAGCACAAATATAAAGCAGTTAGAAGGAGCCCGGACAGCCTAATCTTATTCTTAGCAGGCAATGGAAGTAAACCACAGTCTATGGGCAGAGAGCTACGGTATACATAATACCCTCAGGTACTGTAACTTGCATGTGATTCCTCCCATTACAGCAAATAAATTGTTGCAAGTGGCAGTAAAGATTTTTTTTTTATATACTTTGTTCAAGTTGCCTTTATAAATATTTATCGTTATTTACATAATTATACCTCTGTCTGACAGCAGGCTTTACAGCAACTTTGAACCACAATAAACAGACAGAATGGATGCCTCTTTTTTAGCCAGACTGTATATATTCTGTGTTAGATGTACCTCTATTACCAGTATGCTATGTGCATATCACTCATTCATTTCTTAATGTAATTTATAGTTACATTACAAAGGAGTCCATCTACAAACAGCAACTATGTAATATTGATAAAGCATTTAGGAACAGAACATAAATTTAATGACTGAAGTATTACATAGCATCAATCTAAAAAAAAAGTGTCTGTAATGTAAGTAATCACAATTTATTATAGCAGGAACAAAAACAGAGAACATATTTTTTTTTGTCGGAGACTTTCTTTAAAAGAACTTGGCATCCCAAAATTCTTTTCTTCCCCCTTGCAGATGTCAGAAGCAGAGACAGACAAGGTAAATAGCAAACCAGCAGAAAGTTTTGAACATGGCAAGCAAAATATTTCTTGGCTGAAGAAAGGTAAGTTACATTGCTGAGTTAATAATTACTGGTTTGGGTTCAGGGATATTTCTTGTTTGTTAAAAAAAAAAAAAAAAAAAAACACAACTTTTTTGAAGAAAAAAGGCATAAGAATACTTTGCAGACTTAAATATGGCTGGGAATTTCTACCATGCAAATTCCATAACTTAACTTCTACGAAACATCATGTACATTCGCTTATGATACAGAAAGGCTGAGATTACCAAGTTTTAAAGTAACCTGAAAGCTCATTTTTTCTAATTTCCTTGCGTTCCTGGGGATGTTTTATTTGATCTGAACTAAAAGCCTTTAAGAAGTACGGACTGTCATCTTGATTATGATGAAATGTTTGTATGAACTTAAGATATTACTGTGTTGGATTAAGATTTGTTTGGTTTTCTCAAACTTGAGTAAAGATCAACCCTGAATCTTTGAATTTAGCAGCGTGTTATCTTAGAAAAAAATATCATCCATTGTTAGCGGTTTATGAAATATAGACTCTCAGATGCAAAGAAGTTTTAAACAAGTATAGGAGACCTTTCCAATTTTAAAGGCTGAAAAATGACAGTTATCAAGTAAATAATTTGTGTAAAATACTGGTATTTGAAATACTACATTATGTTAGTTAAATTATTTGGAAGACAGACATACCATTGTAAAGGTTTTCTTATCGCATATGCCTGTATGTATAAAGAAAGGAGGTACTTAGGATATATTTCTTGCTGGAAAAAATGATTTGCCAAATTAGAACATATCTTATTGTCTTTACGTATGTTTGTTGATCATAGCAGAGTTACGTTATTGTATTCCATATACACAAGAAGAACGACTCTCAAAGCAGAGACTTTGAAGATGCACATGATACAAATTAAATATCTGTGGTTAGGTGCAAGCTATTTTTTTAGTGAGAACAGTTACATTCTTATCCTAACAAAAGTGTTTTGGGAAGACTCAACAAGTGACCTCATACTTTGAAACATTAACTAGAGAGATACTGAAGAAAAGGCTCATTTATAGCCACTATTGCATCATCCGTAAATTTGCGTCACTATTTTAAGCTCATGTAGTTAATTGTAGGTTAGAGTGTTTAGCTGCAATAGGGGCTGCCACAAAGCAGGCCTAAATTAATGCATCTGCCTTGCAGTCCTCGTTGTTTATGCAGCACTTTGCAGAATGGAAATCACAGGCTGGAGCAGAGCTGGCTGGCCAGCATGCAGGCTGTGTTTGGCTGGACACCCAAAGTCCTCCGCTTGCAAGGTGTCAGCTAACTTCAGTCAAATCTCTGCAAGCAGAAAACTTGCAGTTTGAGCATCACAGCAATAGAGCTGAGTGAGATCTGGGTCTGATCCTACAAAGGAACATTGCACTTTAGCTTGTGGACATCAGACATGTAACTGAACTGAACATGTATTCCATCAGAATAAAGAACAAGAGATTTGCAGCTTTATGAAAGGGGTATAAAGGTACAGCAGACTTTAACTGGTCCATGTCTCTGAACAGGATAAGACCCATGTCATGGGCCCTCAGAGTCCCATACAGTTGTTTATCCTCTGGTCCAGAGTTGTTCCAGAAGCCAGGTGACACATCTCTCACACCTGTACGTGTCAGAGTTCATTTCACTTCAGTGATGCTCATTCACAATGTTTTATTTCTACACCTTCCTCAAAGTTTCTAGGTCATTATTAACATTTTGATTGTTTTGTACTTGGAGAAGCTAATCTCTTTTAGAAAGAGCTAAATGCTGTCTATTGGCATCTCTTCTCTCTAAAGTGCCATAGGGTAGAATTGGGCCTTGAAGGCCTTGCACAGCAGCTGAGTCAATAAAGAGGTGAAATATGTCTTAAAATGAAAGGAAATTTTCTTTGAGATAAAACTGTGCATGTTATTTTATCTTATATTGAAGTTTAAAATTTTTGATATTTTTTCTTTGCTTTGAGCACTTCTGTGGGTTTTTAGAATATGGTGAAGCAAATTGTCTGGAGCAGAAAATTAACTTCTATGTTTAAACGTTTTAAAAATATCTCATGTATAGATTTCAGGCATTCCAATAAACAATGAATTGTGGAGAACAGACTTATGCTGTTTCCATCAAGCACAGTAAGAAGACTATATGTTCTTTTAGCATCCAGTTTTAAAGAAAAGTTATTTTTATTCATGGTTTTGTATTGATTATTTGTTCCTTCTAAAAGAAACAATCATGAACCACATAAAATCAGAAATAAACAAAAAATATAGACTAGGCTGTGGCTTTAGTGTCTTTCCTAGACTTCATTTTTTTCCCAATGCTTTGCAAAGTAATAACTCATGGACTGGTGGTAGTGCAGTGGGTCAACACCAAAATAAGGTACCTATTGTTTTTTTGTTGGCTTTCAACATAATAGGCTGTTTAATCATGAAAGGAGGGAGGGGGACTTTAATCTGGCTGCTGGTTATTTATCTTGTGCTTTTTTTGGAAGAAGAAACTTTGCTTGTGCCTTTAAGCCTCTAAAAGCAGAAATCAAACCCTCATTCCAAGGGAAAACTTCTTCCACAAAGCAAAACAGAAACCAAATAAGCCTAATTAATTGTATTTTAGAGAAACATTAGGCTGTGCATATAGGATTGTATCTTATCAGCAGGAAAAACGTAAGTGGTCCTATTTACACCTCTACCTCTCAGTAAGCAACTTGCACCCGCTTCTGTGCTCCTGCATCCCTGTCATGAGTGCACCAGAAGACTGAGAGTTGAAGATGACATGGAAAATATAATGCTGCACAAGGCAGCACAGTCATGGAGAGAAACACAATCTAGGGCCATGATTATGTAGGTATTTTTTAAGTGGACATTGGCACATTTTCCCTCTCTTTTTATTTCTTTCTTATCCAAACAAACATTTTTCTAATGGAGGGCCTGAGGTCCTTCGCAGCACCTAGCAGACTCCAGAATTATAATGAAATAAAAATGTAAACAAGGAAGCGGAGTGGTCAATGCATGCTGTAGGTTTGCTAGACTTTAAGAAAGTCCTAAGACATCTATGCACCTCCTTAACACTTGAGTCTGGATGTGGAAAACATGAGAGACTCCCTGTCTTGGTTGTGCAAATGAGGATGGTGAAATGTTAACAGTCCTATCCCAAGATGTCTCAGAGTGAAGAATTCACACCAGCAATCTTTTCTGATAGTATGACATGTTCCTCAGGATTATTATTTCTAAAGATCACACAACAGATGAGAAAGCCTGTGTTTGGAGGGTATGCATCAGACCATCACATGCAAATCACCCAGAATTGGCATAAATGAGCAGTGAGAAAAGGCAGTTCTTGGCCTTTTTTAGGCTTGTCTGACCTTAGCACTGGTGTGAACTGACTCAAGGAAAGCCTGGGACACAGAAATAAAGCCAGAGAATGATTCCTATTTTGTGTAGGAGTGCAGGCAGTTATCTCTGCTTGTTTGTTCCCATGGGGAAGAGCTCATCAGAGATGGGAAGCAGTTCTAGGTGGAAGTAGAGAGCTCCCCATGCCAACATCTACAAACCATCAGGGAAGAGCAAAACATGGGCTCATTTGCAAAGAAGCATTTGCAAAGTTTTCTGCATTTCTGCCCTGAAAAACTAAGGCAGGACCCCTCAGCACCTGCATTATCCCCACTTACACAAAATGATATAAAATACGAAGCGTATAAAATACAAATATACATGTACAAGAACTATCAATGTAATTTGAAAGTAATAGTAAAGTTAAGGTAATATTAAAGGTACTTGAAGGTAATATTAAAGAAACATCCTCTGCATGAGCCTGTGTTCCCACCTGTTTCATGCACCCACAAGATGTGCAACAAGTAGACCATCACACTCCAAGCAAGAAACATCTGTGTGGGCCCTCAGTCAAGCACAATTATTAGAGGGTCCTATGGAATGTGGGAGATACACAGGACTCGTCTTTAGAAATGCAGTGCCCAAGGATGAGTAACACTCCCAGGGGCTGACTCAGGGATGCTCCCACCTTGCACAGCTCAGCCACAACCACAGAGCTGCCTCTTCCACATGGACCAGGCCTCTTTTCACCATGGTGGTGATTTAATGCCAGATTAGCAGCCATCTGGTGGGAAGGGAGGTCAAAGCAGAGCTAAATTCACACCAGCCTCAGCATGTGGCTTTCGGAGTTCCTTACAAACATTTAATCTTCTGGTATCACTTGATGATTACAGCCATATGGATACGTGGGAGCAGGCATGAGCTTATCTGACTGACACAAAGCTGTGAAAGGTGACACTGATTTTGCACAAGGGCCAGCAGTGGTCTGATCACTCTTTCTCCATCCATCACAAATGCGAGGCACAAGGTGTGAGGGCTTAATACTGCCCTCCGACGGTTTCATCCAAAACTGGCCACAGCAACCCGGGAACACAGATCCAAGTTGCACAGAAATTTCATTTCTTTTTGGGATATTTTCACACAAAGCCCTCCTGTTTTATGCTGCCCAGCTGTGTACACAAATGCCCTCCGTATATAACTTCCAGTGAAAAGTTAATGAAATGGCTTCCTTACTTTCCTGCCAAAAATATAACTGAAATGCTAATCTCAAGACTTTCTCCAAAATAGCCCCTTTCTGCACTAAAATTCTCATAAATCAGAAACATTTTTGTCTAAAACAAGCCTGTTTTCATTGTCTTGAAAATAGTAAAAAGTCTAGCCCCAATTTCTTTAATCAGCTCTTCTAGCCAGCGGATTTTTGCTGGAGGGTGAAATTCAGCCCTGTACTGAGGGTCAGTACAAGGTCAACACTTAAACCATAAAACAGGGCTTAAGTGGTAAATAGAGCCTCTGTTCAGGATTATATTTCACCCCTCCAAGGACCACAGTTCATATGAAAAGGGAGATTTTCTCATATCATAGACCTGGCTGTAGTGACATTATTCACATTATTCAAATAATACTTTATTCCAGAAGTAATCCCATTGGGTGAGATTGTGCCACATTTCTTAGTGGTACATCCCAGAAATTCAGAGCAAACTATTCCTAACCTGCACCAGACCAAAACATTCCACAGCCTGGACTTAGGGTTATATTCCTGGGGGTATTAGCAAAACAGTCCTATTCTGCAGCACTCAGAAATGCTTTTTCCCCAGCATGCCCCTCTTGCTGGTTACCCAGGGGCTCTAAGAGTCATTTACAAGAAATAACAAAGTGGGGTGGTCATTGCACTATGAGACTGGTTTTGCAAAAGTGAGAGTTGTCCTGGAGACATCCAGGGAATTTCCCTATTCTTTTACAACCTTCCAGCTTTTTACCTGATTTGCAGGGCTTGTACTTGGGTTTCAGGGAGATTATTCTCAGCAGAGTGTTCTGATCTGACACACATCCCTGCATTTAGGGAGCTAAATGACATTTTTAGAAATTATTTCTAAAAACTCAGAAGTGAATGCAATTTCACATACATGCTTGGACACTTGTTTCCTGAATTTTGCTGACTTGAGGCCAGAAGCTTTTTTCACTCTCTTCTTCCAGTCTGAATTAAGTCATTGGATTGAAAAGCTTTACAGAAGACTGATAGCAAAGAAATATCTCTCAGTTTCATGTAACAGAAAATGCCAAATGCTTATAAGATGAGTGCTGTAATCCAAGCAGACTGTTTCCAGATAAGAATACCACACACACAAAAAAAGCACATTTAAAAACTGATGACAAGGATCCCAGGGGGCTCAAATTCCTGGAAGATGCCTTGTCAGCTTCAGGACTACGACCAAATGAATTAATCAAGACAACCCTTCATTTCAGTTGTAAACCAGCAGATTTAAAGACTCTCTTCCAATGGAAAGGGAGTATATGAAATCTGCAATGGTCCCAGATCACTACTCCTAATTATGGTTTATAAACTGAGTGGTCCTTGATCTTTGAACTGAAGGGTCCTTAGAGATGTAAGACTTTGAATACTGCCATGAAAGTAGAATGAATGTACAGTAAGGATAGTGGTAGTCCTCTGGGTGATAGGGTTAAGTTTAAAGTCACACTCCTATGCTACATATTGACTGTAAAAATGTAAGTGAAGGTTTATCTAGGTTTGATTACCTTCAGCACATTTGTTGCACTAATGGAGAGAAAAGCCTGTTTCATTCAACTGTCAATGCTGGAGAAGATCTGGAGATGTTATTTCATTCACCTCTGGAAGTTCTCCAGACCAATTCTATTCTTCACTGTACTTAGGCAAAATATTCAGAATTTTGCCCACAGTTGTATCAGTAGAGCAAGACACGCAACAATATAGACATCCATTAATTGTTGATTTACTCAGCAACATACATGTTAGAGCAGAATCCACATATTCGGGGCCTCTATAGTGCTTTCTACTTGAGATGGCAAACTGTGGTGAACAGAAAATCTTAAGCTAAGTGCCAGTGTCAAAGTAATGAATAATTCCATTAAAGCAACAGAGCTGCACTAGCTTGCAAAAGATTCCATTTGTCCCAGTATGTCTAGGACCTGTAAACATCTTAGTGCATCAATGAGGGAGTAGGAATGAAGCAATGTCTCATTTTTACCATTTCAATTCATGAAGGGAAGGGTCAAATGCCAAATTGGTCTCCTAGATCTAAGGCAATACAATACAGAAAGATGCCTGTACTAAACAAAATTCAGTAACCTGGATGATAAAGAAAGCACAGTACTGATAAAAGTGATAAGGATTTCAGAAGCTTCATAATTTTTAGTATTTGATTGTATAACTGCTCACTATTAGGGATATTGTTTGCCTTAGATTCCAATACATGTATCACTTTGACATAGTGGTTTTCCTCTCTTCAAGGTGGATAATGTCTGTTTCTTTAGTCAGCCTTACTCTGAAAGCTCAAAAATAATTATTTGTATTCATTCTAATCTGGAGTAGTAAGGCGAATGTCCTCGACTATTATCATTTTCTACCGGAAGGAGACAGTAAGAACTTTGAATGTAATTGGGTATTATATGTTTAAAAGCTATGAAAAACAGACATTTCAAACCTATTAATGAAAATTTGGTTCATTTATAGAACTTAATTCCTTGATAGAAATCCCATCAAAACAACCACTATGCAGGCCTGATTTACTTCTACCCTGAGCTTGAAGTCAGGATAATCATGAATGTAAGCAGCACAGTGCCAGTTTTCAAAGAGTGTTTTATAGGCTTGCAAGATTATACACTGATATGTAGAGCTGCAAGACTGGCAGTCATGTAGAAGTGTAGCAAAATCCTTAGCATTGGAGGGGTTCAATGAAATATTTAAAGAGAATTAGATCATGAAAAAACAAAAAAAACCAACAACAGGCCTCCCTTCTTCTCATTGAAGATTTATGATCATTCTCCAAAGTACAACTGGTTCTAAGTACTCAAAACAAAATGCAGTAGATGTGCTAAATCCTGGGCATGCTGGTTATCTACTGCTTATGAAACATATTATGGAAAAGTGGAATTAATTTAAATATTCATTGTTTGCTGAGGTTCAAAGGAATTATTTTTCCATCTATTTTTTAAATAACTATTTAGAACTAAATCCAAATAGAAAGATACTTACACATTAAGAGTGACTGCTCTAAACGTCCAATAATAAAATACTGGACATAAAACCCTTACCAGAACAGCTTAGTGATTAGTGAGCATTTCTGGGACTTCAAATCTGGGCTGAGAACCTATGATTGCATGAGAGGACTTAAATTCACACCTTCTAGAAGAAAACTCTGGTCCCCAGGTATCACATCACGGAATCACAGAATGTTAAGGACTGGAAGGGACCTCAAAAAGATCATCTAGTTCAATCCCCCTGCTGGAGCAGCAACACCTAGATGAGATTACACAGGAAGGCATCCAGGCAGGTTTTGAGTGTCTCCAGAGAAGGAGACTACACAAACTCTCTGGGCAGTCTGTTACCCTCACCGTGAAGAAGTTTCTTCTCGTATTTAAGTGGAACCTCTTGTAAAATATGGAAAAACTTTGGAAGGTCTTCTCAACACACTGCTGAGCACAGGCAGAGGGATTTGAGCCTGGGTTATGTCCAGTCCACCAGCTGCTCTCACCAGCAGGGATCTCACTCCTGTAGGCAGGAAGGGACCAGAGCACCTCCTCTGGCTCTGCCTCAGGAGCAGTGGCTGGCAGAGGTGTCTAATGCAAGTGAAGCAGCCATAAGTACATCAAGGTGGCCATTCCCCCCATTCCTTCCAGTAGTTTTCCTACTTTAATTCCTCATTTCCTCACCTCTCCCATCAGCTTATTGCTCCCAGTCACCTGATCTTCTGCATGTGCTGTATAGAATGTTGAATCTCAGTGGAAAGGCATATGCAAAAATCAGGTGCTGAAGCCCTCAGTGTCAGCCAAGTTTCGAAAAGGCTCTTACTGCAACAGAGAATTGCAGAAGGCCTCTTTACCACCTAAGCAATATTTAAGTGCTACAGAGATCTTTGCTATCCCCCTAAACTAAATTAATTTATATTTTATAGGTGTCAAACCGTCTCCCAGGGTCTCCTGATTACATAGTCTCATTCTAATTTCAGTCTTTAATCTGAATAAACACTTTAGAAAAACACAGACACAATTAACTTAATCATAAATTCAGATAGATTGTTTATTATCTGTCTACTTAATGTGCTTATGATTGCAGCAGTTAAACATGATAATGTTTTCTTCACTCACACATAAATGAATATACACAGTACAGAAATATGTGCAGGAAGAAAAACTTCTGCCTGAATACCTCAGTAGGCTCCAGAGATAAAGAAGTAGATGCACTGTTGTGCTCTACAGGAAAACAAACATTGCCATGATAGGGTTGAGACATCTGAGAAATGATTACTGACAAATTATGTTCTTGCTGAAATATGCCTATATGCAGTTAAGAAATAAAGAAAATGCTATTGTAGCAAAGATGCAAATAAGAGCCCAATTTAGCTGCAGTACTGCACCTGTAAAATAAAAGCAGAGGTGTAGATTCTAGGTAAATAAGATCACTTGAGTTGTTCAGAGTAAAATACAGGTCAAATCAGTATCTTCCTACTGAAGCAAACTCAGACACCAGATTTACAGATAAGAGTTTTCTGCTGTGTGGTCTTTGTAGACAGTTGTCTTAAAGGGGTTAAACCCTTCCGACACCAAATTTTCTGTTTTGTTACACACCCATGGCAACTAACGTATGTGCCAAAAATGCTATCATGTAGCCACAAATACTTGGACATCAAAATTACAGTTGGAATACAATTATTTCTGTTCCCACAGCATACTGAAAGTAAATAATGATTTCAAGTATGCGTTCAGTAAAATTAGTGATTATTACTCAGATAGACTTTTCTCTGTCATTAGACTAATTTTTTAATGGCCACATAGTAAACCATAATGAAGTTATATTGGGCTTCAGAACATTCAAGTTTTAGCTAAATTTAAAATGCAGTACACATTTCCTCCCCAAAACAAGAATAATTTATCATTCTTTGTTGTCTCACTGTTGCTTCTCATATAAATCAGCTCCAACCTCATGTTCTTTTTATGTATCACTAAAGCTAAATTCAGACTGGTATTTCCTATCTATAGGCTTCCTAGGATTTCTAACTCCTTTGTGTTGACAGTCAGAAAAGGGTCTTCAAGGTCAACTTCACTCTGTTAACCCATACTTCATGCTGGCTCTCTGCATGACACTCACTCTTACTACATAGACCTTAGATATAAGTTGAGCAGAGTCTTTGAAAAAGTCTTAAAGTGCATCCTCAGGTAATTACAATTTTGTAGGACTGCTTTGTGTAACATATTTCTATCTGGTGACGTTTTTTCAGCTTTCCATCACGTGAACTGCCCTTGCTCTGCACACTCATTGAACACCAAAGCAGTCAATACTAAACTAAATTACAACTTCTTTCTTGTTGATTAGCAGAAGCTTAATATGTTGAACAATCTGCACTATTACGTACATAATTCTGAATTTGACTCAGATCAAGTTGAATTTCGGTGGCTTTAAGGTTGTAATATAAACATATAATGCATGTTGACTGCTGGTTCTAAACTTACATCACGACTGATAAATCAGTCAATATTCCTGACTGAAGAGAGTCCACTTTGACAGTATGTGAGCAAAGGGGAAGATAAAAGAATGGAAACTAAAAAATAAATGTAAGCCTTTTCACTTTGTTTCTTCTTAACAATTTCCCTCATATAAAAATATTACAAAATCGAACAAAATGCTGTGATAATTCTTTTTAATTTTCTCCTCGTTAAAAGAAAAAGAGACGTGGTATGTAACTGGAATTTTAAAACTCTGAAATCCAGGAGTGGGCAAAATAATAGAAGAGATGATGAGAGGCAGAAGAAGACAGGTAAAAGAACCACAGGAAAAAGTGATTATTGCAGCTAGTACTCACTCTGGTTAGACAAAGTTGTGACCATATGTATCGTCTTCTTCAGATATTTTAAAGGTTTAATATTTTATAAAATACAATTTTTATTATAAAACAACACATAAAAATATAGCATAAAGCATTTAAAATGTGTCCATTTCAGCTTCCAGCTAAGCAATATATTTTTTTTTCTAGTTTATGTATGATTTAAATAAATAAATAGCCTGTGAGCTTCAGGTAGATATTTACTTGACTCACACACTTGGTCTCTAACTTTATGATCAGCCCTGTCCCATCAGAGTGTCAATCACTAAGCAAAGAAAGTCCAAAAGGCAGGAAAAGCTTCCCCAGGTCTCACTTGGAGGGAATCACCAACAGCTGTAGAAGGGTAGTACAGTCTCCACATCTTAATTTTTTTTTCATAAAAAATAAAAACTAAGCGGTGGTGTGGGTTTTTTTTCTTTTTACAGTATGACACAGCAGTATTACTTGCATTAGGCCAATTTACCACTTATGATAGCAGTAATAGCACTAAAAGCCAATAAAAGCGGTCTGTTCATTCAAAGATTGGCTTTTATGGCTTATTCTAAATATTATCAAGTGAATCAAAAGCTGTCATTATAGTGTCTAAAAAGCCTTCGTACCTTGTAAGCAAACAGTGTGATTTTGGCAAATAATCATTAATATGCCTATGTGAGACCAGGACTTAAAAGAGAAAGAAAAAGGAAAACCCAATATTTCACTTTACATAAGTCATTAAGATCATTTCAGTTAAATTTCACACAAAATAAAACAGTTTTTTATGTAAAATGCCATAGTTTTCCCAAGTTGGTGGTTTTATTTTTTTTAGTCTGTGAACATACTTCATAAAACAAAACCTTGTCTGATAAGTGAGCAGTGAATGATTGAACTATAATGATATGTTCTTGCCAGCTTTAGGAAAACAAATGATGCACGTGTCTCTTCAGTGCCTTTGGGGCCAACATCTAACCCCACCTTCCCTTGGCTCCCATCCTGCCTGCCAGAAGCCCCAGTGAGCACAGAACTGCTCCCACTCTTCTTGCTTTACAACTGAAGGTATGCTCCCATAGCAATAGAGAGGTGAAAATTAATGTATCTCCTGGCTCATACCTGGACAGTTACTCTTGCAAGAAACTCAGGGAGCAGAGCTAAGGCTCTGGCAGCTCTCCACCCACCTTCTGCCCATTTGGGCATGAACAGGAGTGTCCAGAGAGAGAACTGCTCTCTACTGTATGCAGGGCAGACATTGAATGTATAGGACTTCCTCTTTGCAGGACTCCTTGCTGCTGCCCAGCAATACTAGGAAAAGTCCTCTTCAAAACTGCACAGCTGAGTCACTACCATTTGCCATTTCTAGTGTTTGAACCTCCTGAATGGCACTGCCCAGTGTGCAGTCACCAGCAATGGTTCAGGATGAAGATTTGGGCTTACCACCGGCTGCCCAAGACAACTATTATTGGCAACATTGAAGCGTTTCTCATGCAGCTTCCTAGAGTGTTTGAGTTTGAGAAAGGATGGAGGCAAAGAGAGACACGAGAAAACAACCTCATTGCTGCTTCATGCTCACCTGCTGCTTAACCTGATAGACCTTACAGATGAGTTACTTAAGGTCACAAGCCTCCAACTGCATATCCCTCCTGGCTCTACCAAAGTGTCCTCATCTGTTTCAGATCTCTGGGTGGGCATTACCTGGGCTACCTGGAGACAGAGTAAGATAGACAAGGTGGCAACACAGCAGGAGCTTCAGGATGTCATGTGGGATGGGACAACAACAGTTGCTATGATGACTCCATGGGTAGGGTGGGCAAAACACCACATAAAGAGGCTAGTTACTGGGAAGGTTAGTTGTGGACTGTGCAACAGTTCAGACAATATAATCAAGGTTTTTCTGAGTTAAAGAATTTGGACTGTTCAGACATTAACTGGACTAACAAGTAAAAGCTTAGCTGCATGCACACTGTGGGCTCCTTCTGGCCATGGAAATATTTTTCAGTGCAGTGTCAGCAAGAGGATTTGGGAGGCCCTATTATCCTCAGCACCCTACAAGGAGTCTGGCCACAAGTCTGCAGGCCACAGTGCTTCTTCAGCCACCATGATAGACACAGCAACTTCTTAGCCATGCTGGCAGACACCCAGGATCTTAACTCAAGACCAGGGTATGCAATGGTGTCAAGAGCCTGAGGCAAACTAAGTGTCTTGGGCTAGGCATGGCCACCTGTCAAGCCTCATGCATTGAGTGGAAGCCTTGGGCAGTTGGTTCAAGCATTCATGCTCCCACAGCCAGGACTGTGTCTTGGGGGGATTTCTTGCCTATTGCTATTTACAGTTTTTGGGGCCCCACTGGAATGGCAAGCGAGCGTGCTTGCAGTTGACTCCGTTACGTGATACATTGTGCAGCTGCACGGAGCGCATGGGCTAGCAGAAACGTGGTGTTGCGCTGCCAGGGGAATTGTTACCCCAACACGGCCCTTTAAGGGCCACCTGTGTTTTGCAGGCAATTTATGTGAGCAGAAAACTAGCAGACCTCCCATTCCAAGCTTCTAATTTCTTTGGCCATTTTTTTCCATAGATTAAAGAGCTTTCCAGAAACACTACCAATGAAGTAGAAAGATCCTAGGTAGAAACTGATAGACCAGCTTTTGTCTAAGCTACCCTAAAGCGTGGTAGGAAACCTGTTAGGATCCTCTACATTCTTACATTTATCCAAGATATGGTGTATACAATTCTATAAATCTATATGAAATAGAGCTTCTTCCCTAAATAAACACCCACCAAATTATTGGTGTCATTATTTCAATCCAGTAACTGAAAGACTAGGTAAGAACTATTTATTTCCTCACAAGAACAAAGGGCTTTGGTCAACTTGAATCTCATCTTTCAGGCAGAGTGTTTAGCAAACTACTGAGCTCCCCGCCAGACCGAGAACACAAACTGAACTTCTGAATTTCTGTGCCCAGGTATAAGCTGGTTCGACAGAAGATCAACAATGAAGACCTAAAGAACATAAGATGGTCATTGAAATTAATAATGCTAGTGTTCCTCTTCTGACAGTATTTTGCAGTACTGATTTCAGTCTCAAGCATTCCTATAAAATGTTAAGAAAATATTTAATTGCACAAGGGTTCAAGTGGCTTGGCCTGTTTGCTTTTCATGTCATGGGTCTGCAATGCATGTATTCATCACATACACTTTTCCTGTATTATTTTTCCCAAGGGTTCAATCCACCCATACTTTAGCCCCACCTTCCTCTCTTTGTCACACACAAGTTCTTTATTATTGCTGAAGAAAATCAGAGCAGAGGACTACACAGGTTGCAACACAACCTGAAACAACCTATGCAATGCTGACAAAAACCAAACATCGGATATGATTCTTTTGACCAAGATTTAAAGAGTAAACTCACTAGAATTACTCATATGCTTGAAGTTAGGTTTGTGCTTAGGCATGTTGCTGAATCTGCTTCTGATAGAAAAGATGAAGAGTGCCTTGGCTTAGATTAGAAGCCACATCTTGGGTATAGTGTTGCCCTGTTTCTAATTGCTAGTGTAGCCAAGAAACTGTATCCTTCCCTCCACTTGAGAGACCACCTGGAGAAATACATTTTTCTCCTCAGAATTCACACAAAAGCCTAAAACTTGGCTTTAATATAATATGTATTTTCTATTCCCCCCACTCCAATGAGTTGCATTTATATTTTTAACCTGTACATACTATGCTTTGTTAATGGGAAACGTTTCAAACACTGTGGTAAAGGACTGTGGGATATAGGATTATATATTTATTAATCTCAAGAGCACTGTGTAGACTGCACTAGTAAGTTACAAGCAGACTGGCAGAACAGGGTTTGAATTCTGGCAGATCGCTTCCAAGCTTGCCTGTTAGGCTGCATTTGGCTCTGCTTTAAAAGTTTACCTTGAGCTATAGTTGCTTTTGTCAACTTTGCTACAAATGGGCTGCACTGAGAACCCTGCTCTGGGTCAGTCATGGCAGAACTGGGGTGATCTGTTAGCCAAGGAGATGCACTTTGAGCAGCTGGCCATTATGGTTTGTTGCTTAATCTAGAAAACACTGCTATACCCTGAGATAACAGCAAAAAACTGCTAGTCATAGTGTGATTCCATTGACAGAAAAAAGCTCTCTCTGCCCATGGGGATTGTATTTACATGCAGTGATGTCTAAATCTATCTGTATGTGAGTTTACACAAGCATGCTACAGTCAAATACACCTTCGCCTTCTCTCCTGCCACAATAGGTCAGCCTAGATTTTTCAATGTGATGGCTTATGCAGAAATGAAAGGCATTTTTTGCACAACTGAAAGACTGTCATTTTAAGATTAAAAAGCCTGCTTTCCCTCCCTGAGGGAGAGTTGGAGAAAGTTTCATGGATTTGCCCTTTATAATATTCCAGTTTGTCTGCAGCAAAAGGAAGAAATAAAAACTAATGGAAAGAGACACTTATTCTCAGATGAAAACTGACTATTTCCAATAAAGCATTTTCAGACTATACTCATGAATACTTTAGTATAAGACAATTGCTAGGTCAAAAGATTCATGATGTCCAGCTGTACTTGGGCACTTTATTTTTCCTAATCAGGTAAAACAACAACAACAACCAAAAAAAAAAAAAAAGAAAAAAAAAATCAAACTCTTATTTTTCATTTGAGAGTCTCAAATCCTTTTCAGTTATTAACCACTAAAACAGCCTATTTGCTCCATGAAGGTAATTAATAGGAGTGGAGGAGAAGCAATTAGAAGTGTGAAATGAATTCTTTAATTTGGACATCAGGACAAGAACATACTCTACAGCAAACCAGGTGAAAGTTCAGCCCAGCGCCCTTTTAAACTTCAGATCAGTTTAGATCCCAACTTTGCAGACATGTTTCATCTTCCCCTATACCACCACTTATTCTGAGGGACTCAGGCATCCTATAGATTGGGACAACAGCAAAGTAAACTTTTATACCCAATGTTAAATTAGGTATTTGTTAGATCATAGAATCATAGAATAGCCTGAGTTGGAAGTAACACCTGGATATTCTAAATATGCAGTTTTCTGGGTAGCTGAGATCCTTTACTGTAGTTGCCAGTGTCCAGGACCTCTTAATAAAGATATTCTCTGCATGTTTCCAAGAAATAAACAGTAATAATTGTAGCACACAAAATTAGTAGCTGTAGGTGAGGTAAAGATCACAAAGAACTGCTATTGATTTTTAACAACAGGAAGGCTGAGCTCTTAATAAAAATGCCGGTACTGAACTGTTAGAACCTGGCTTTCTCTCTTTCTTAGTCTCATTTTCTAGTATTTGTTTTGTTACTCTTTCAATTCTCTTCCAAAAATCCCTAAGTGGCAGCAACTTCTATTTTGGCCTGTGATAACCTAGTTTATGTAATGCCAGTCTGTTCAAAATCTTCCATTTAATTTTATGAGCTCTGGACTACAATTTCAGTCCAGAAAATACACTTTTGAGACAGCAGATGCTAACAGTCTTGTACACAAGTTTCAAGAAGGACTGGCCACAGTGACCTTCTCCCATAGGTGTCCCACTGTAATGCAGGTTGTATGTAAAGTTAAAATCACATCCTGCAAATACTTCCGAGTCCTTGATTCCCTTTGACTACCAGGAAAGCAACAGTAATTGTCATCAGCTAGGTACTACACTGGAGTCATTGACATGGAGCTTGCCTTGGAATGTATGTAAATTTACCCTAAAACTGTTTAGATAGCTGCTTTCAAGTATTATTTTTTTTTTTAATCCAGTTGTCCAGAATGTACCTCATAAAATCATTATTTGCACTATGGTGACAACTACCTAAATTATGGCTGGATAACAGGTCTATCTGCTTCGCCTAAATGGCGCAAGATCTCCCATATCCAACGACTATTGGAATTATTATGTGATCTTTTCAGCTTCTAATACATATTAATTTGTAATATACAAAACCACTCAAATAAACAATTGTGCGCATTGAATAAAAAAAGGCAATTTAATCTCCCCCCCCCCAACTGGAGACACTTTTTACAAATAGTTCTTTTAAGTAGTCTTAATAGTACCTCTTTAATATTGCCATTAAAATTCACCAGAGTTCAAGAGCAGAGCAAATTTACATCTGTTAAAATAATGGAATTGACACTGATATTACATCATTGCTATTTTAAATAATCATTCTTCATAATTCTAACCTACTTGCTTTAAGTTGCAAATAAAGGGCTCATTCCTACTTTCAAAGTCAATGGCAAAACCCCCTTTGGCTTTCAGGGAGCAGCACCTGGCTTTAAAGATGAGGGCCTCTGGTGATGTACTGTGGAGTTTGATTGCATCCACTAATGCAGCAAAGAACAAATCCACCTGAAAATATTGAAAAATACTGAGAATGGTTCTACGAGCTGCAGTCAGAGAAGATAATTGTGCTGGACTAGTCTGTTCTCCAAAAATCACAACACTCCACAGACTACTCTGAATTCCAAGGTAGTTAGAGTTCTGCATAGCTTCACAAAGTGACATTTTATATAGGTGGGGGTTTTGCCATTTTAGTGCAATTTTGTGGTTTTCTTTCCTTAACATTTTGGGAGAGACTGAAGATAAGCATAATCGCAACACTCACAAATTCACCTTCTCTTGGGATAACATCAGGAGTTTCAGTGAAATTACCTAAGTGTTCTTCTATGAACAATACATAACGAACCTAAATGAATTAAAATATACACTATACACAGCTGGAAAGCCACCTAGAAAGTGAATCATTGTAGCCCTCTCCCTGTTTAAAGATGAAAATGATGCAAGGATTTTTAAGAAGTACAGAGGACAAAGGTTATGATCAAGACTGTTTAAAACTGGAAAAAAAAAAATGTGCTTTCTAGTATCCATTCACCACTCAAAAGAAAGAAGTTTCATACCTGGGTATTCCTAGACTGCCTTTGTGTTCTCTAGAAAAAGAGGAGGGGGGAAAAAAAAGATCTGTGTCCACACAACAGCTTATCATCTATGAAATCATCATGATTCAGCTGTCTACCTAGACCTAGGTTTGCAGAGACAGGATCTTTCAACTGTGTCCTCACCGAGCATCTAGTTTAACAGATTTCTGGTAGTGGCAAAAATCATCATTAACTGTGGTTAACTTTCTACTAACGTACAACTAAAATACGTTGAACATTTACTGGACAGTAACCACCAGCTGAGTCTTAACCATAAAATTTCACACTGCATGTAGGGCTTGTTAGATGTTATCCGGGAGCCAGAGAACTTTATTAACACTGTCATAAAAGCCAAAGCAGAATTAATCCCTTGCTCTATCATCACTGACACTGTCTATTATAAATAAAATATCTATCAGACCTTAGCAAATCTAGGTCCTAACTATAATGAAAATTGCCTTGGTGTCTTTAAGACCAATTTGGTTTTAAACAATGTGCATGAGAGAACAACATGTGACCCTTTACTATGGAGAAAAGCACAAATAAGCAGCATCGCCAAGACCAGGGAGGAAACAAATGATTCCAGAAAAGTCAAGTTCTGAAGAACCTGCAATTCTGACTGCTTTACTCTTCTTAGAATTACTTACCCCATTAAATTTCTTTCCACTTCCACAGCAGGACTCCTGCTGTTATGCTTATTTGGGAAAAGAAAAAGAATGTAGCTTGGATGGTAGGGAAATACAATATCTTCCAAACAAGGACAATTAGTCAATGCTCTGCCTCAGGAAGCACTTCAGGCACTGTCACTTGATGGTATCCAAGAAGAAATGAGATGGAAAACACCGAAGGGATTAGCCTACAAAGATTTTCATGTCATGAAGGCTGGGACTAGCTGAACTAGGAGATCCTTTCCAGATGCATCGTCTGTAATTCTTTTTGGCACCATTCCTCAGCTTTAAAATACACTGTCTTCCCCCATGCCAGTGGTACTAACACAATATGATGTCTAGTGCAACTTAGCCTTCAGGATAGTCTTGAATCACACAACACACCAGTGTTGTACAATTAAATAAGTTACAATACTGCCTTGGTAAAAATTTTACTCTTCTGTGGCTTTCCAGTCATGCTAACAGTAAGAAACAGCCTACACCTGACATGGAAGATCAGTTGTTGGCACAATTCTTCATCACTGGGGGAAGGAGGAATATTAAAATATGTCTGTTTATCCCTATCTAATCAAACATATATTATGGAGACTATTTTTATATTATAAATGTATAGTGTAGATTCTTCAGTCCAACGATATTTTCCAACAATATTTTCTTCTAACACCGTTATCCGAGTAATTCAAATAGCTGAAGAAACCTTGATAGGAAGAAATATGTTCTCATGTCATCTATTTTTGGCTTTCCATGCTGTGACAATGGAGTCTGCCCTGGTGTTTCTATATCTGAACACTTCTCAGGTAGAAGAACCGCTACCACAGATTGCCTGGCACCTGCTCGAGGATGAGGTGAAGAGGAAGCAAAGCAAAAGTATTTCTCTTTCATGGTGAACATCTTGGCCAAAACATCTTTGTAGCAGATAAAAACCAGTTAAGTATAAACTGATGAGGAATAAAATATTTCAATTTTTTTGGTGCCTGAGATGGTGAAATCAGAGTTCTGAACTTGAACAGGTTAATATGGAGTGGAATAAAATGGCAGGTGCTAGGGAGAAATATTTTTCTCAGGATAAGCATTTTCAAAACCTGGCAGTTACATTTTGTTAGTTCTAGTCTTCTTTTAGTGAAATAACTTCTGAAAAGGGAGCATAAAAAATATGGAGCCTGAATGCCAATAGAAACATATTGTAAGTATGATACATCACCAACAAGTCTACCGCTGCTAGGTTAAAATAAAAAAAGCCGAACCAAAAACCTTAGCACACTTAAAAGTATCTTCTTTTGCTTTCTAATGTATTTTTGCAAGTTCTGACTTTTTTAATAGAACAGCTATTAAGAGAAACTAATTATGATTTGATTTTTAAGGGCCTGGATTTTCTCTTACATGTATCATTCTAACTCAGGAGAAAGACCATTCAAGCAAATGAGATGAGGTTGGTATGAATGAATTTAAATGTGATCAGAAGCAGGCCTCAAGATATTTATGGATCGAGTGAGTCATTCTTGTTCTGGTTGGATGATTACATCAGTGGAGAATTAGTCTATCATCATGCAGGGTCTGAGCCTTCTTTCTCTTACATCACCATACATCAGGAAACATTGTGTGGAGTACACCAGTATTTCACCACCCTAATACCAACAAGGTGGAAGATCTGAGCCCACTGCCCGTCCCCAGTTGTGCATTGACTACAAAGAAGCTATCCCTATTTAAATCAGCAGACTTTCTGGTCTGTCTTTCTTCCTTAGTCTGTTTACCTATTAAACCTGTCATACAATTATTTTAAGACCTGTTTGTCATTTAAAATATTAAGTAACTGTGGTCATAAAAGAATACGTATTCTTTTTTCTGGCGTCACATTCAAGTAACTGTTCTTCCATAGGTCTCCAGTGACACATCTACATAGATAGTAAGGAGAAAATGAATAGATCATGTAAATTTGACTACTCAAACTCCCTCTACACCAAATGTAGTTCTGTGAGAAATCTTCAGCAGTCCAAGTTTCAGCATTTCGCAACCATTTCTGTGTCAAAGTAAAACAACCATGCTAGACCTGACAGTATTACTCCCTTTTTGGGCACACAGCAGGTTTGGTGGTGCTAGAACAACATGTGATGTCTCCATCTAATCTCTAAGAATAGGCAATACCAGCTATTCAAGAAGTCAGCTCAGGAAATGCTGCGAGTGTCTAGAATAGATCATGAGACGAGAAAAAAAAAAAAAACAGCTGGAAAGTCTCCAGCAACCATTGGAGTTCCCAAGAAGTTTCTCCCTCATGGCAATGACTAAGTCTAATTAGAGGCAGAAAACCAAAATGGCAGCCTACAAACTTCTTAGACACCAGGTGTTTACCACAAAAAAACCCTGTTCCCTAGCCACATGCTGGTGTGGTTTCCGTGGGCCTCTCCCGTACCAGACACTACTCCGTCTGCCTTCCCAGTACATCTATGCACTTCTCACTCCTGACAAATGGGGAGGATTAAAACCACCTTCAGAGGGGAGAAGACAGTGTGGTGGCAGTAACCCCAGAAACTGTCTGAGAACGAGGATGATGTTTTACACCAGCTTCTTCATGTTACACAGACAAAGACAGAGCATCACATTTTGCTGCTGTCCCTGGCCAACCAGTGGTCCACCAAGCACACTGATCTGGAGAATGTTGGATTTAAATAATTTCCAGTGAAGTTTTACTTCCTACTGTTACACATTTTTGCCTCAAAATATTTAAGCTCCTAGCATTGCAGGTATCATGGTTTCATATTCGTGTTATACTTCGCTAATACCATGTAGAGTTTCTCTGAATTAAGTGGTGTCTTTTATCTTTTCTCACAAATAAGAGAAGTCTGCACCATAACATATCCTATAGGCAGCTCTTTTAACGTCTAAATCCCAGGGATTTTGGGGGGGAATAAAGAAGATTACGTGTGTATTCAGAAATTAAATGAGATTAATAATTTTGAAAGTAATTTACAAATGGCAATCAGCCTCCGCAATGAAGGTCAAAAGAAAAAGGACATGTTAGCAATTGAATATCTTCCCTCCCTTTAAAGTTTTAATACTGCATACCTGTTAATAATGGGAAATATCCTTCTTCAAGAGTAGCATTTTCAAAAATTGCTAGGATCCTTTTACTAATTCTAATCTTCTTTTAATAAAATAATTTGTTAAAAAGGATTATAAAACAGCATGAAAATTGAATGCCAATAGAAATGTACTGCCTATACAATAAATAGTTAATGTATTTTCTAAATGAATGATTTAAAATAGCTATTAAAGTAAAAAGAATGAGCTTATGTTTCTAGTAATGACTTCGCTGCCTCAGAATGAAATCTGTAAATCCCTGATTGCAATTTCACATCCCAAAAGAACAAGCAGTCCTGGGACCAATGCTTATTGCCTTTATCATTAATACTAGCAAACCACATATGTGATTTTTTTATTACTGGTTTGAATACTTAGATTGATACTTGTGTATGCTTTATATTTTAAATATCATACAGCTATTCTGGCACAAAAAAAAAGCTCTCCTTCAACAAGGCTTTTCTGTATGTATATGCATACATGTATACACAGACTTTCAGTGTAACTACAATTTTATTCATAAGAGTGCATAATGATTCAGGCTGTGATTGTTAATAAAAATGCATTTCTAACCATCAAATTTGAGTCTATTATTCTAAGTTAATTGCATTTGCCCTAAAGAGACTTGCGACTGGCTGTCAGCCTATTTGTGTCAGTTCCATTTTGTTCATCAGTCAATCTTGTCTCCTCTTTTTTCACATCCCGTATATTGATCAAATAGATTTGTTAGCATGCCTTCGCAGCTTTAAAAAAGTTTGTTATTTGTCAGGTTTATTTGATTACTATATTAGTTTATGTGTTATATTAATTGTTATTTCAATAGAAAATAAATGCCCTTTGATAGTCCCATGAGATTCCCATTAAATACAATCCATACAGCAAGTTAGTGGATGGAGTGAATGTGGTAAGAAAATAAACACATTAAACCTATTTTAAAAGGTGTTATTAGTCTGCACATGTATTCTACTTGATCCAAAAGACAAGAATAGAAATAAGTACAGTGTGAAACAATTTTGATAAACATCAGTGCCGTATCATTGCATATTATGCTACGTATAAAATACCTTAAGAAAAAGATGTGTGATATAAAATAAACTGAGGTCATATCTGGAAGAGTGGGTTTTGTGGTTAAGTGTGAAATGGAATGATATTATATATGGCTTTAGACACTAAAAATTAGGCTAGAGAGGCTGTAAGCAAAGGCAGGTGGAAATGCTGTGTTACATGGAGTAAATGTTTTGATAGAGAGGGAAAATCAGCTTTTAGGACAGTATTTATTGAAGCCAAAGTTAAGCTTCTAAGCAGGTAGCTTCTTCCTCTGTAAAGATATGATACACCTTTTAGGGAAGTAGGGTTTAGCTAGATTAAAAAAAAATTGAAAGAGCATCTTGTGCATATTAGTCACTCAGCTTTGGTAATGACTTCACGAGAACACAATTTCACCTCAGTCTTCTCAAAGGGAGAGGTGATGAACGAGTTTTTCCATACAAATGTCTCAGAAACCTGCCTCTGATACCTTCATTATCAGCAAGACTACATAACCCTGGCTCCTTGCTTAACATTGAATCTCGGATCTCCTCAGCTGGTACCGGAGCTTACACAGTGTCAGAAAGAAGTACTGTGGGAAATCAGCAATAATGTGCTTATCTCATTAAAAAGACAATATGAGAAGTCCATGTATGTCTTAAGATAGACACTAAAAGACACAGAAGCATTGATTCAATAACAACTTCATGAAACAAAGTCTTGTGTTTTACCTGTACATTGAATGACCCTATCACTTTCTGAAACAGAGATTTGAAATTACCAAAGTTTTCCAAATTTCTTATGAAAAGCTAAGTTCTTTCATTTCTTTGGCCAGGATTAGTCTTTGTACTATCTAACTTCAGTCATCTAGAATTTTGGTTTCTGGTCAGGGTATTTATCTATATTCTGTTTACAGCCAGCTGCAGGGGAGTGGTGTGAGAATAGGGACAAAACAAGTCTTCCAAAGAGCAATTTCTTCCTGGGTTAAACTATTCTGCCAAGACGGGATGACTTACCAGCAGGACACGTGTGCCCCTTCCATTATTGTAGTTTAGGACAGACTGAACATCACCCTAAGGGGGACCCATCTCATTATAGCAGGAGCAATTTTAAATGCCTATACTTCCCTGTGGACATTTCAAATGTCCAACTCCTAGATTATTATTTTTCATCTGGAACCTCCTTAACAGTATTTTATACCAAACAACCATGCTAAAGCTTCAGATGCCCTAAAGTTAAGCTCAAATTTGCAATTGTCCTAGAGCAGTTAGCAACACTCCTGCAGTTCAGAAGCACACGGCGTGATGATAGTTTCAAGCTAAACTGTTATGACCCGCTAGTATGGAATATAAACAGGAACAGATGAGAAGAATACAGCCTCAACATTTGAGACAACAAAGAGCAAAATGATTGCTACATAAAAGACATTTCAAAGACCTCCCAGAAAAGCAGGCATAAAAATCCCCAATAAAAAGGCTCAGCAAGAAAACTGTCACACCCCCTAATCCTCAGCAGACTTTAACAAGATGTTTGCATGAGCCAGAGATTGTCTCCTTCCCCAGAAGACAAAAGGCACAGAAAACAATATTGTCTAGCATAGGATTAGGAGGCAAGAGACAGATAAAAAGGATTCCTTAACCTTACAATTAGAAACCTCAACTCTCCAGCCAAAAGGATAATCAGAAACAGACTGTAAACCTGTGTTACAATAATTGCTGCATCTTTCTTTACTCTTTGAAAACTGATATATTTTCTGAAGATTTTTTGTAATTTATTGCCACCCCAAGAAAGATTTTCATGACCACTTAACTACAACTCCTGCTACCAAACCACTATTCAGCACACATGGCAATAGCCTTTTAGTCAATTCTTTGTATTTCCACCATCTCCAACCAAGCCAAAATCAGATCACTAATGTTCATACCAACCTTCCAGTAAATTGTACAACTAAAAGCAAAATTATATATAATGCACTAGTCTAACAAATGATCAGCTTACTGTGCCCTAAACCAGACACATACACAGATTCTTCATGCCAAATCTGGCATAAGCATGTGCTCTGATTAAAAAGGAAAAGTTGTTATAACGAGAATCTTTAGCTTTATTTGGTATTACTAATGCCTTTAAACAGAAGGAAGGGTACTGGCAAGAGTAGAAAACAGACTTGAAGGAGGAGGAAACCTACAAGCTGTAAAGAAATACAGTTTCCAAAGTTTGACCCTCCTGCTGTAGCTAACTAGTGACCAGAAGCTATAACAGTTTGCAGAAGTTTGCCGCATAAAAATTTAAGACTTTCTGAAACTAAACAAGGCAACCACAGGACATCAACATTGGTACTTACAGAGCATAGATTCGTTTATAAATATGACTTCAGTACCCAAACAACCACATACAATTAAAAACTATACGTATCTCCACTTTGTAAGGGATTAATTGAGACACAAGAATTAAATGGTTAGCTCAAGCACTCACTAAGGGACAGCCAGGATTTAAGCAGTCACCACCTCCAATGGGCTGTTGATGATTCTAGCCTATTCAGGTCTTTCTGGTACCATCAGGAAAGGAAAACTCAAGTGATTTCTCTTTTTTTCAGGTGCAGCACACTTACAAACTATCAGTCTGTGCTCTTGTGATATTACTGTCTACTGGACCTTAAATTTCCTGTCTTAAGCTGGAGTTAGTTGGCCTTGTTCTGTACAAGCTAGACACTATCTCAGAGGTGCTTCATGTGCTGTGGCAGACGAGATAATCCCTCTTTAAGTAAACCACTTGAAACCACTTAGGAAGAGGTTGGCAGAGATGCAACCTTAAACATTGTCATTTGTTATGGGAGGATGTAAACAAACCACACTTCCCAAAAGAATCATGGCTTGAAATAAACGCATGGAAAAAGGCATGTGTTTCTGTTCTCTTTTTAGTAAGGCATAAAGTTCGGCTTACAGGTACTTGTAGAAGAAAAGGGAGGAAAGTTATCTACAGGTTTCTAAGTAAGCTTTCTGGATCTCAGTCCAGATGAGAGCAAGAAAACCACAATACACATCCCCAAAGCATATAGCTAGCAGCATATAAGGTAGAGCAACACAGGATGAGAATCACTCCATCTACGTGGTAGCATAAGCAAATTAACCTCTTCTCAGTCACACAGTGCCTCATCGATTCCAGATCTTGCTTGTGGCTTATTGTCAGAGACTCACGAGCTTTTGCCTATAATCACACTTGTCCCCATGCCATGAGGAGCTTTGCTGGGTGTCCTGCTGAAAGGCCAGCTGTGCTTGAATCAGAAGCCTGGAAATAGGCCCATGGCACCTTATCTGTTGTCTCAAGATCATCTTCAGATCATATTTTCCTCATTTGATAAGCAACCTTCTAGTTGTCACTATTACAAGCACAAGTTCAGATTTACAGGGTAGGCTGGTATTTTCCACAATTAACATTCAGATGCAGATTTATCAAAAAAACTGCAGAACATTATTTCTTTGAGTGACCCCTATATGACACAAAATCCTACACCCAATGGGATTCCACTTGATTCCACTCAAGTATTCAGTCATTTAGATGAGGTCTATGCCTTCACCTCCAAGCAGAGGAGAAATTTAAAGTGCTACAAACACCACGAAGTTTTCTGCTTCGCCATCACCATTGATTTTGAGATACTGAGATATCATAGTTGTGAAAGGCATTGCAAAGCCCTAATATAGCTAAAAGTGTAAGAAGCATTGCCATGCCGAAAAAAAGAAAAATAAAGACGGGTGAGCTAAACTTGAACCCCTTTCATATAATAATTCATAATAATTTATTCTGCTAGCTTCAAAACTGAAAGTCCAACATCTTCATATGTACCATTGATAGGAACAGGGATGTGATGAAGCACAGAGTGATGAGGTTTGTATTCAGGTTCATTATCAGTGTTTTCCTCAGTTGCAATTATTTTAATGAAGGTTTTGCCTAATTAAGATTCTCACAATTTGGCATAGGAAGCAGATACAACACCTGATATAGTATGCTCTGAAGACAAACATTTCCATTAACATTAATATGGTCCCTTACAGATCAAAGCGGAGATATTTCACTGATCAGGTGCATGAAGAAAACTCATCCATAATCCAACAAAAAGACACAGCAAAACCCATAAACTTTACTCACTCAGAAACTCAGAGATGAACACCACGTTAGTGAGTCAGGATCCTTGAGCAGTCTCTGCTTCTCTGGATGAGACAAGGTGTATTGGCCATATGAAAACTGGCTGTGTCCCCTGGGGAAAAAAAAATAATAACCTCTGCAAGGCCAGACAACGGATTCTTAAGGATCCTTCTGTTAAAAGCAGGTTTTTTCATACTTGCGAAGTCAATTAGGGAGCTAAGTGTCCAGCAGTAGCCTGACTTTTCTCTTTCCTCTGATAACAATACAGTTTTCAGCAGTTTACAAGACCCTGGTGCCTGACTGGGACAACAAAGCACTTCACCAGCTGAGGAGCTATTCCTGCTTAGTGAAGCATTTCTCTCCCATTCTTGTTTTCCAGAACTGGATAGCCCCATCCTACAACCCCTTGGAGACTCAGGTAAGTCCTCCACCTTCTCAGTTCCTTCTCCCCACCGTGCATAGGGCAGAGCACCATATCTTTAAGACTATTGAAGTGGCCCCTTTCATGCAAAAAAAATGAGCTCAATTATTCTAATTCCATGCGGATGCAAGCAACAATTTTGCATTAATACTGACTCATCTGTTTCAAATTTCAGCCCATCTTTAAAATGAGACTATTATTTATATTAATTATTTAAAGAAATATTTTAAGGTTTACTCAAACAGTAGAACAAACATAGAAGTTCTGCACAAGAGGGCTAAGCCTACAAGCTTTTTAGTATGAAGATAACAAGCTCATAACCTCATAATCATTTTCTTATGAAAACTTAGCAAGAACCTCAAAAGGGTCAGCTTATGAGCCACACAAAAAACTGCTTATTTCAACTTGCAAGATCTCAGTAAATACTTTGGGATAAGGAAACCCCCAAATTTACACCTAGCCACTGTACAAGGGCTGCTAATTCTGCACCATACCTGGAGAACAACCATGACATTACTTTCTTCCTCTTACCTTTATTTATCTGCTAAAGAAGAAGGAAGGCACATGACCCCCTCCTTTACTGACTGCCAATGCTTTCTTAACTGAGGATTGTTGAACAAATTGGTACCATCTGAAATCCTTTAGAAAGAGGGATATGCCAATTTATCTGCTTCCTACTCAGCTACTGCAGAAGTGGGTAGTACTTATCTGCTCCCTTTACTTCTGATTATGACCTTTAATTAGAGAGTCCCAGCTGGAACCAATCTGAGAGACCTCTCAGATTTTGGCAGGGGCCCTCAACAGTCCTCACCATGACCATTAATTGGGGTGTCATTGCTTAGAGGGTGAGCACACCAGGCTGTGCAGCACCACCAGGCTGGGCTCTTCCAGTAACGATAAGTTGGCTGTGTTAGAGACCATATCAACTACAAAAAGTTGAGAAAGCACTATGCCCCCATTACAACCCTTTTTAATGGGGCATCCAAGACCCTATTGTTGCAAGCAAAAAGCCTGCACCCAACCCCTCTGTATTTGTTTGTATTGCAGACACACATGATGCAAACTTTCTCTGCTACTTAGAGGACATTGCTGGGGCTTTGGTAGGCAAGGTCAAGACAACGTTAGTCTACTGTCATAAAACATGAGGAGGTAAATCATTCTGTGCAACTCAGAAGTCATTCAGATGGTACTTTTGGCTTCCCCCCACCCCTACCCCCCCGCTTTTGTTCTGTCAGTCTGAAGAGAACAGCTCGTGTGATGTAATTTAGAATGGAGCTTTTTTAAAGCTTTCACTCAGGAAAAGCTTAGGGAGCTCTGGGGGTATAGCTTAGCTCTGAGAAATAGAAAGAAAGCAAGTTTGCATTGACAGCTTGATCCCAGAGAGAGGTGGCTGCCTGCTTGTCTAACAGGTCCTCTGGGTCTGGATGAGGCAGAGACAGAGGAGCAGTCATATTAAGTGAACGTGTGCTGCCAATGTTAAAGGAACAATTACCATTATTCTGCATAGTTCACTGTTTGCTACTGCTATTTCCTTCAATAAAACCTCTTTTCACTTGCCAATTGGAGCTTGTCATGTAACAATATTTCTTATGCACAATACACATACTAAAATGCCCCTGTGTTTTTAATACATTTATAGTTGTTAACAATAGCGGTATAGTGACAGAAAAAATGTACTTGCTTTGAATACAGAATAGATTGAAAAAAGAACAAACCAGAGGCCCTGCTCTGAAGGATTAATGGGGGTTAGATTTTGCCTAATCTGTGTTAAAACAGTGACACCTCTTCCATTTCATTGACACCCACTTTTTCGTCTCAGACCTCCTTGCTCAGAAGGGGTTGTACACCTGAGCCTAGAGCAAAAGCTCCAATGAATGTTTTGATGTGAGAAGGTGTTGAGGGGAGGGTTGAAATCTCACCTGCCCCCATACCCAGGCAGCCCCGAGGGGGATGGATGACGGGTACTGTTCCTGGGGCTTTGGTGAGCTCAGTGCACTGAAGGTCACCCAACCAACCCTCTAGTACTTGTGCATGGTCCACAAATGGGTGGGAACACACCGACCTACCATAGCAACACCTGAAACCTCTGGTGTTCACTTCTCATATTGGAGACCAGCAAAACTCTTGGGGAGTGCAGTTCCTTGCAAAGCAGGACAAACAGCTGGCATTGGAGAGAGGCTGGCATTTCACCAAGGTTGCAGGAACTCTGCAGCTCTCCTCTGAAAGCTCATACAATGAACACATTGTGCTAGTACTGCACTTGCCAACATTACAAAGCCAGATGGAAATGACCACAGTGAAGGTGCCATGGTGAGAAGAAATTATGTGTTTGTGCTTGTGAGCATGCTGAACCTAATATTTCATGCACCCAAATGAACAAGGAGCTATTTTGAAACCTTTGTAGCACAGTCATGAAGGGAACTTTCTTCTGCCTTAAGATTCTTGTTTTCTAAGAAAACTATTCTGTTCTGAACAAGTTCATATACACAGGAAAAGACATCTTGAGTGTTCCTGGACTCTCCTACACTATCCAGGAATAGTGATAGACTGTGAGTTTAAACACATCCTTCCACTACACAGCAAGAGAAGTGTATTTAATACTGTGAGCAGAACAGTTACCATGTTTGTCTTTGCCAGAACCGACAAGACTACACTGTTCTAAAACTACTTATTACATAATTAGGAAGCAGTGGATGTCACCTGTGTGCCCTCAGAATAGATGTTCTGCTTCTCTGGTGTCCCCTAGGAAATTTCTGTGTGTGTGAAAAGATGTATAGTATAATACTATATCTGCTTCAGATATTGCGAATTGCTTTATCTACAACTTTTTCTGAGGAAAAGAGAGAAGAAATCCAAGGAAGGCTACTGTATTGCAGGTTGTTTTGGAGCCTGATCTGTTGTGCTCCCTGGAATTCTTTTCATTGACATTTGTTGATACTGGATCAGGCCCTTGTAGAGCTAATCAAATGCTTTTCCCACACAATCCAGCAAAAGATGCTCAGCAGTGCTTGGGAGCTGCTCAGATGGTGGTAAGATTAATAATGTTTACTAGAGTGGACAAGTCCAGCTCCCAGTGGTTTTCTAGTACAGTATGCAGATGAGAGAGGAAAAAGATAGAAGTGTTTGCTAGGAAAGTATCTACAAGATGTTAGATTCTCACAGATTGCCACTCATTGTTGGATTCAAATCAAAGAAAAGCTTCTACAATTTATTAGCAGACGTGGGATTTTGTAGCCATATATTATCACATGACAAATTACAGTGAGTAGAGATTAAAGGACCTTCTATGAGAAAAGCTGCATCTTCTGTGATTTGCAGCTCTATTTGACTTCATTTAAGCTGTTTAAATATTTTTTTTTAAGAATATACACGGTTTTGATGGTGTTTCCCCCCACCAAATCAAAATATTGACTGCCTCAGAGCTCCTCTGGCACTAATGTTGTGCAAGGATATCTTTGTGACCATAACGGTGTGTAATACCTGCTTTGGGAACAGACTTTCGGAACATAACTTCAGTGTCATTCAGAATGTAGCACAGTTGCCAAAGACCTAGAGACACGAAAGGAAGACATTGTGCTATCTTTTATTGGGAAGTTCACAAATTCTGCCTAGAAACCCCTCTGATGTTTTTACTTTTCAATAGATACTGCTTACCAAAAATAAAATCGAGAATTTAAGGGCTTTCCAAATTTAATGACACAGAGTTTAACGTGGAAAAAAAAAAATGGTTGTAATAAAGTCAGTATTTTCTGTTTTACATTACCAATAAATTTCCCAAACTAAATAGAGAGGATATAAGCATGTCGATGGGTGAGACTTACCTTTAGTTACCGTGCCAGCATATTAAATAAAGCCCTGTCACTTATGGTTACTCTCTTCTGGTTAGGATTTTGTTTCTGAAACTTGATCATATCGGCAGACAGTCTTAACCTCATTGATGGAGTGAGTAATTAACCATGAGAGGAAGGAAGACTGAATTAATGCAGTAGTGTTGTTGAGGCAGGGATAATAATAATAATAATGATAATAATAATAATAATGTTTGTTTTTTCTTTAACTTGAAAACAACATGATCAATTCAGATAAGATAATGCATGAAAATCTCCAGCTTCACACTCTGCAGTGAGGAATAAAGAGAATTGGAGGTTTTGAGTTATCCCTGCAATATATCAAGCAGCTGCCCATGAAGAGTGGGAAAGGCCCTATGATGACAAGGGTGACCTACTGACATAAAACAAAAAGAAAAAAATAAAAGAAAAAAAAAGATGCTTAGTCCTCCTCTTGGAGAGGGAAAGTCAGGGCTGTGTGTTTTCATTTTTGGTTCAGTTCAGTTTGAGATTTACTTGCTCTGTTTAATTATCCCTTTTAGCAAAATGTCAGGAGAGTGCAGCCTTGAAACAGAAATAAAGAAACAAAAGAATATGAAAAGAAGACTTTATTTTTCTTTATAAAATATATTAGGGCTGTTTCATATGATAGAGCCACCATACCACCTAAAAGAACAAAAATTTCAATCTGTGGCTTAAATTCTACTTCAGAAATAGCCACTCCTTCACAGAGACTCCCAGAGAGGATGATCTCTTTCAAGAGCTGCTGGAGTAACCACAGGGTGCCAGAATGTGCTGATCATAAACTGGAGAAAATTAATTCAAAACAGGCAAAAGAAAAAATAATACCTGTCAGCAAGCAGCATGTGAAAAGTCAGGAGATCCTGCTGCTCTCTGGACTAACCCCAATCACTATCATGGATTTGTTTCATGGAGGCCATTTCATACCATCACAAAAGCCATGACATAAATACAGACCAAAATAAAAACTTGGTAGGAAACAAAACAGTGGTTGAAGGAGAATTTGAAAGATCCAATCTAGAAACAAACCCTGTGGGCTCCAGCATGACTCTGCTGGAGGATGCATGAATGTATCCTGCACCCTGGCCCATGGCTTTCAGTGATTGCGTTGCCTGTTGACCAGCTGAGGTTATGTTTCTGCTGCGGTTAAGACTTGATACCAAAGCTGTGAAGTTCCTGTGCAAATGCAGTGATTTATCTTGACGCTTGTCAGCCAAGGGCTCCTGGAGATCTGGTGCCACATTCTCACACAGAGCGATGGAGAGTGCAGGTCTGTGAGCAGGCACCTGTAAACCATCCAGGAACATGCTAGAAAAGCAGTTGTGAATTTTGCTGCTGTGTTCATTGAGAGCATGAATTACGTCCAGTATTTAATGTGGATGATGATGTCTGGTGCAATAGAGACATTTGAATTAGCACATGAAAACCTTTTCATAAAGTGTTTGGTACCCCTTCTTGCAAAGTCTGTTACAACTCTAAAGTGTAAGCGAACAATATAAAAAAATCACACTGATCCCTTCAATTCTTTTTTAAGCATCCCTAAATCCATTTTTTTTCCACTGCTGTACATCTTACTTTTTATAGTTAAAAGTAATTTTAAAGCAAAAAAGAACATAAACAATATACACTGACTCTTGACACTCCATTGCTTTTTTAAACTAGAATAATAAAAATTTGCAAATGAACAAAAGAGTGGGAGGAAGATATCTGATTTACAATGTTTTTGAGATAAAGAACACTGTAAAAAAAGATCAATGTGAATAATAAAGCATTGTTAACTGAGTCATGACATTTCTATTCTCAGTGAAGATTTGAACAGTAGAGCTCTGCAAATGAGCACCTTGTGCCATTTTCAAAGTGGGAGGAAGACATATAATTATAATTTTTAAAGTGAAGAGAATTTAAAAAAAACTCTGCGAAAAAGTTTATTGAAAAACATATCGACATATCAATATGACATAAATTACTTTAATTTTATTAAACTAGGAGGGGGGAAAACCTCTTTTTGAAGACTGGCTGCAGAAAGCATTCCTTGAAAAGAATTTTCTTTATTAAAAACTCTTTTGCTAAGATGAAACAGCACTGAATGTCAGCACTACCTTATATTTATTCTGTAACTCTTCCAACAGCTGAGATCCATAAAAGAAACATATTTTCAAAACAGTTTTAACCTCCATTGTCTTGATCATTCATATTAACATTTTTCATGTCATCTATTGAAATCCCTTAAAGAAACCTTTTATTCAGTCAAAATTAATGAAGCCATTTTCTTAAACAGCCTCCAAAAAGTAAAAAGGACTTAATGTTGTGCATTTTATTTGACATACGTTTTCTGCCATTTCACTTATTTGTGTGATGAGAGCAAAACTTCATATTTATGCTATCAAATCTGCAGAGAAAAGTGATTTTGAGGGAGAAGAAAACTAACTCTGCTCTTGCTGTGTGTGCAATTTAAATCCACAGTGAAAATACAGCATTGATCAAGTTACTCCAATTGAGTCATTTAGTGCTTTGGCATTCCTGAAGTCAAGGCCCAGCTGTGAAATCATAGTTGGGGCCAAACTTCGTTGTTAGGTGAGTGCACATGGCTCCCATTTTCTTCAAAGGGAATGACACACATGGCCAATATTTAACTTTCACCTCTTCCATTCTTCAGCTAGCAAACCCAGAACCAATGGACTACATGCAGGCGATTTAATAGAATTAAGAATATAATCAAGATTTTCCAGGACTTGCCAGTGATTTGGGCTATATAATTCAATACACCTCAAAGTGCAGATGCTCAGCATATTCTGAAAACCAGGCCATCTCAAATGTCTTACTTTAAGCAGGTAAAACCATAAATCACTTTGATTATTTTGGCCATTGGATCCTAACAAACAGGGTGTAGGACACCTCTTTGAAATCATAAGCTCCAGTTTCTGGGTTGGCTGAATGCCTGGGAGACTTGCCACATCCCAACCCATTTTAGCACGATCTTTGCATTCATTTCTCCCCTGTGATTACCTATGGGGCTTGAAGACAGTGCAGATGCCCTCTTGCAGCAGCTGGCCACTCAAAAAAAAAAATCTAGTTTCTGGTTCTGCAGACACCCTGGGATGGAATGGACTACTGGGATGGCCCACAAGACTTAAGGCATAGGTGCCACAGAGAGAAAAAAGGATGCATCACAAAGCAAAATCTAGATGTCCCATGGTCTATGCAGATTTTCATTTCAACTCAAGGTCAAGTGCAAAGCTTTCCTACCATCCTTGCTGATTATCCTGTTCGCTTTCCCCCAACTCCATCTGTTCCTCACCCATCTCCTTCATTCCGCACTCGCCTCCCTCTTCTTCCTGTGTCCATCTGTTCCCTCCTTCCTCAACGCAAGTTGGGCAAGGGAAGAAAATTCAGTCATTCACTGAACAGATTTCAAGATGAACCCCCCCTTTCAGTTCTAACTTCATTCATCATGGTAAAAATTATAATGAATAGAAATGTTGAAGGTGAAAATTTATTAGGGATTGTGTTGCTTTCTTATATCAAAAGCAGTTAAAGCTGCATATAAACATTGGCTTCATTCATTTTTTTAAAAATATATGGTATAATTAGTGAGAAATATTAGTGGAAGTGCTTGCTATGCAGTCCATCAACACATGCCTGTCAGAGTTTAGGATCCGGGCCAAATTTTTTTGCCAGTCCTGTGATAGATTTATAATAAGCCTATAGAAGGCTTTACAGTCAGCTGGGTCACTAATTCATGAAGTTAAAATGTGTGCAATGAGGTCAAAAATTCACTATTGATAAAATACCCCCTCCAGGGATCGCACCATTAACTTTGTTACTGCAACAGCAAAAAAAAAAGTAAACCCAAAGCTCCTGTGAATTACCAGTCCATCATCATAAATCAGAAGAGAAGCACTTGCACAGGTTTATGATGTCATATGAAAACCAAAATATATTTATGGCCTTGTGTACTATTTCCTGTTTCCATATGACAAAAATAAACAGTCTCTAAATCCCCCGTATCCTTACACCTGAGCTCAGCAAAATGTAATGGGCACAAAACTATGAAAACACCCATGATATATGAGTCTCAAGTAGGTTGCTTTCAGTTGACCGTGACACCCATTCTCCCTCTGGCCTCTCCTACCTGGATGAGAGCAGTTCCTCTGGAGTTTTTTTCTTCTGCTGCACTCACTGTAGGGACAGTCCCACACTCCCACCTCCTACTTTTCCTCCCTGGCGCTAGGAGAGAGAAGGGAGATTTAAGCCTCCAAGTCCTCTGCAGGGAATGGATGGCAGCTCAGCACCCACATGGGGACCTGGGCTTGCCACCGCAAGTACCTTGGGCATCTTGTCCGTAATGAAGACTAAACCATAGAAGTTGGAGTTTGGGGGTGCGATTCCCTCTCTCCTCCTTTGCTAATGGTTTGGGAACCTCATCTAAGGTTTCTGGGGTGTTTGGACATGGATGATGCCCCGCATTTCATCACAGACCTCCCTGCCCCCAAGTTTTCTGCACCTACCTGAGACAGGAACATCAATGTTTGCCAGTGATCCTCTTCCCAGAAGAAACTTTCTCTCTTAGCGAATTTTTCTTGTGGTTTCCTTTCCACAAATGAGGCAGGGAGTAACAGAAACTGTGCAACATCCCATGTAAGCTCCCCTTGCAAGGTATCACGCTTGTTTCTATTTGCCCCCAAAGCAACAACTCCTGAAGACAATGACTGTCACCAGGTGGTTGGGGGATATACATGTGCCAAGCCGCATTTATTTATAGTGTCCCTCTGCAATGTTGTCTCGTTTTTTCCACCAAGACAGCTGCACCAGCTCCCTGCACCTCCCGGCGCTTCCCAAGGTGACGCTGAGCAGTGAGGAACATTCAGGTAAGCTGCTGGCCCCATACATGTGTCACACCATGCAGAGATAGCCCTAGCATCCCCTCCCATTGCTGATAGCAAATGAATTATGTCCTTTAGACTGGCAAGAGATAGCATTCTGTTTTTCTTTTTACTTTTTACTTTTTCTTTTTTCTTTTTCATTTTTGAAACATGGCCATCAAAACCTGGGGTTTGGGTATAGCATGAATCTTTTCAAACCAAGCGAGTTCATTTCAAGGCTTTATACTTAGAAGTTATCATCCATCAGTTCTGATGTAGCTCTGCCTGCTTCATCTCAGGACTGAATGGACGTGGCACACAGCCCTTTCAGTGATGAGTACGTGATATATTAAATAGACAGGGAGTGACAGCATTGCATGGGATAATGAATGGCAGGACGATCAGCCAGGAGTTCCTTTGGTTGTCTCACTGCACTGATACGCAAAGATGCCTCACGGTGAAATTAAAAAGTTACACATCCTAAACTGCTAGAGGTTTCCACACAGTTCACCATTAACCCTATGGACTCTTTGCCGCAGGGGTCTGAGGCAAAGGGCCACTGCCGGAATGGATTGGGAGCAAATGCCACCAGTGAGTAGAGCCACAGGCTCCCTTGTCCTTTGCTTATAAGATGCGTATGAGCCCTACATAGGGTGATAGATCAGTTCTCCTTCTCTTTCAGTGGCAACTCCCCCTAACCAGTTGCTCCAAAGAGCTCTTTGTCATTACCCATTTTGCTGCAGCCCCCATACAGCAGAACAGAGTACCTCTTGTCTCCCCTGTCCCTTGCCAAAAGCAGACTTAGGGTCCTTATATGTCATTATATAAAAGCTATATAAAAGCATGATAGGAAACTTCAACTTCCCATTCTCCAAGGCTGCAAGACCCTGGTTTGTGCCTAAGCCAATGAAGAGAAAAAGAGGTCAGGGAACCTACTGTAAATGTCGGTCTCGGTATTGCTGCTCCTCACTATTATCCAGAGGGATCTGGGGCTGGCATCAGTGGAAAGTAAATGATTTACTTTGTGCTTTCTTGCATTATACACTATAGTCAGCTGCCTGAATCACCTAACTTTAAAAAAACTAGGAATTTTGTGTCATTATTGAGACTACCTCTATCTTTAATACAAACATAGGTGAATGATCCCAGTCTTCCACTGCAACAGCCAAGGCAAGCCCCAGCTTGCCCATATGGGGAAGAAAGTTGCTTCTTCATGGTACTGTTTAAAAATGGCACACTGTGGGAGTTTACCTTTGCCTAACAGTCTAACACTGGGTAATCTGAGCTTCCTTCATCATGATACACTTACTATTTTCCCTTTTAATTTACTTCAGTGGATGATTTCTACATATTAAAAACATAGACATTTGTGAATATCTAAAGCTGAACACAGGCTCTTAAAAGACTAACAAAGTTGACACTCCTGCCCTTCTCTAATTGTATTTTATTTTTACATTCTCATTTAACACTAATAATAAATAATATCATTTGTGCATAACATATTTTTAAAGCCTATTTGGGTCCACTTATTTATTCCAAACTCTCACCCTGCTACTGTTCCATGCAGCAACAAACTATAAAGGAAAAAAGTGCTAACCACCTTTTTTTTTTAATGCTGGTCTAGCATAATCTTTATTATATTTCTTTAGACACTTTGTGCAAACATTAAATTGATAAAAAGCGTAATGTAGATAGACCCACAGCTGAACTGAAGGTAATTGCATTAAAATGAAATGGAGACCTATAATTGTACACTGCTTTAGCCTCTATCACACTGTTTTGTGGAAGCAAGGATCTCACTTGTCATAGCAAGTTGCTTGTTACAGTGATTGCATGAAGACTTGATCTAGCTGTACAAGACAAGTATAACATTACTTAAAGGGAGCTTTTCAAACTAAGAGTCTGACACTAAAATGTACTGTATTTTCAAAGATGTAGTATGCTTTAACAAACAGAAGAGTCCTTGAATGACAGCTTTTGTTTCCCTTTTGTTTAATGGTGCTGTATTGAAAAATTCAGGTTATGTCTATGCCTTCCTATTTCTGGTTTTGATTTCTCTTCAACAGCACTTCAAGAATTAAAATTGACTCAAAGCATGAATAGGAAAAGTCAGTGGATACAGTAAATGTTAGTCTGGCATTTACTGATTATTTGTGTTTGGTTTTTTTCAGTTGTGTTTACTGAATGCTTAAATGTATCCTGTGACCATTGTATTGTTGCAGAAATGGGGAACTCAACAGACATATTGAGATTTAAAGTAGATCCAGTTTAGACTTTTGCTCTAAGTTTGAAAGTAGAAAATGATAGAAAATGTCGTTCTTGCCTAGACCTTTCAGTCTGATCCATGTGTATTCAACTGCTCAGCCTGTGTGTAGCTCTCAACCTAGACAAACAAGATCCATTTGTAAGATTGGCACCTGAATAACAGGTGGGGCATGTGTCTTTTGGACTCACAAATCAATTATTATCCAATAAATCCAATACATAAAGAGACATTGGTTCCTCCAGAGCTCTGCTACTTCAACTAGTACAACTTTTCCTGGAGATGGTATGTTATTGAATGTAAATGCAGGAAAAATAGTGATATATCATTGATTTATGAACACTGGAAAACAGTGGTTACTGTACGTGTAAGTGCATCCAAAATGCATGAATTTTCACATTTTGGAATCAAGAGGCTGGCCAAGAGGTCAGAGCCGGGGTAGGGGGGGAGCTATATGTAGTCACTATGGGGGGAAAACCATAAACAAATTATCACAGATGGGCAAAATCAGATATGCTTTGCCCAGGATGCTGGTTTCTCGTGACCAAGTGTATAACCTGCAGTCAAGCACCACTGTGCTTTGCACTGCTGCTTCACATCTGAAGGAGCCACCACAACTCCTGCCCCTCCCAAGTCTCGCCTGTGGCTTGTCTTCCTCCTAACACTCACAGAACCTGACAGTTATAGGTTTCTGAAACTCCTTTCTGTGCTTACTGCTGTCTTACCGTCTCCTTCCTTCCACTTTTCTCTATCCCACTGCTCTCTCCCTGCCTAAGGCCAACCTGTAAAGTCTCCAGGACAGGGAAAATCCTCACTCCCTTCATGGTAGACTTTTTCATTATTACAAGCTTAAATATCAAGCCAGTACATCTGACAACACATATTTTTAAAGCAGTGATTTAAAGTTGAAATGAAGATGAAATGTTGAAAGGTTTAGAGGGGAAGCTGTATGAGGAGTGGCTAAAGTCACTTGGTTTGTTCAGCTTGGAGAAGAGGAGACTAAGAGGAGACCTCATTGCAGTCTACAGCTTCCTCACAACGGGAGGAGCAGGGACAGGCGCTGAACTCTTCTCTCTGGCAACCAGCAACAGATCCTGAGGGAATGGCAGGAAGATGTGCCAGGGGAGGTTTAGGTTGGACAGGAAAAGGTTCTTCACCCAGAGGGTGCTGGAGCACTGGAACAGGAGGTGTCACAGCCCCAAGCCTGACAGTGTTCAAGAAGAGACTAGACAATGCTGTCAGATACATGGTGTGAATTTTGAGGGTGTCATATGTCATATGCAGGGACAGGAGCTGGACTCAATAATCCTTGTGGGTCCCTTCCAAGTCAAGACATTCTATGATTCTATGATAGCTTAGTATTTCTTCTTGTCCTCTCCCAAGGTTTCACTCTGCTAACCTCTACCCAGCTTTTCTGCTTCTGCATTTTTTATCACATGAAACTGGTACAAAACAGCATGAAATCTGACTTTGAGTAAAAATTTAAATTAATTGCTCACTCATTCTGTAAGTAAACAGAGTCATAGAAATCATAGAAAAGTCAAGCTTAGAAGGGACTTACAGAAGTCACCTTTGCCACAAACCCAGGCTAATCCTGCAGTAAGAGCTGGTTGCTGGGTTCTGTCCCCAGCTAAGCTCTTCACACCTCCCCAGCCTCACCAGGGGCTGCCTTGGTGCTTTAGACCTTCCATGATGAAGAATATGCCCAATATGAAATCCCAATTGACCTTGTTGCAGCTTGTGACAATGGCTTCATATCCTTTCACCTCTGTGTACTTCAAGGAGGAGCTGGGGGTTTGGCTTCTCCATTACCCTGGTTATGAAGTGGAAAACGGTATCTAGCACCATTCTTTGCCTTCTCTTCTCCAGGCCAACCAAGCCTAGCTCCTTCAGCCTCTCTTTATATATCAGATGCTCAAGACCCCTTGCCACCTTCATGGTCTTCACTGGTACTAGTGAGACCTCAAATTCTTGCTTTCTCTGACTTCAAGCCAAACAGTCCCAGTGGTCTTTCACTTACCTTGCAATCCACCCATCCCATTGACATTTCTTCCTTTTGGTTGCAAGGTTACTACAGGACAAAACTGCAGTCTCATCAAGCTTTCACCCTCTATCAACCTTTTCTTGGCTTTTCTTTAATATACGTCAAGGGTCAAAGGCACCTGAAAAACAAGAGATATGCAAGTATCTCTTCTGGCTCCTCACAGCGGAGCACAGACTAAATGCTTTAGAGCACTGACTGTTCCTCTCAGAAAGTAATGTTTGCAAAACTGAGGTGTTTGTAAAGATTGATTTTCTGTATATAGCTCAAGAGCAAGCATATCACGAGATTTAAGTAAGATAAAAAGTGAGGCTGTGCTTGATGTGAGGTGCAGGAGTTAATCAGCTGTAGATAAGAACTGATGAGGTTTTATCATCCCAGCCACAGAGAGAATGACTGTCTTTCTTGGCCTCTTGATCACTTCGGAGAGTAAGTGAAACTATATATCAACCCATGTTTATCTGTGCCTGAGAAGTTCTTTGAGAATAAATTGAGCTCAGAACTCTTCTTAACCTTTCCCCTAGTTGGGGCTTAAAATTAAGCTCTCTTTCTGGTTTTTGAGCTGCCTCTCTGGCACGCTGACAGCATGTGAAGTATCCCATCTTCTAGTTGACTTCCAGGCCAACAACACAAGTGTGGATGCAGTTATGAAATAATGAATCCGGATGTTAAACAGAGACCATCTGGCTTTCTTTGCTACAAGATGGTGCTACAAGCCATGGTGATCTGGCACATCTGCATCTAGGTACCACCTACACACACACACTGTTGGCTGTAAATTTAGGCAAACAGAGCTGCTGTTGAAAAAGAACAAGATAATTGTTTTGCCTTCTTTTATATCACAAATTGGAGTTAGGATATCACACCCAAAATAGATGTCAACTGAGGTAATAATTCTGTTCTCTCACCTAACCTGATCCTACCCAGTCGAAGTGAATTATTACCTAGCCCCTAAATCCACTGGATTTAAGAGAAAAACCTTAGAATGCAAGTTCACAAATACTTATACTGTAATTAAACTTTACTTGTGGAAAGAGCCTGAAATTGTTAGGTAAGTAGTGTTAGGGCTTGGAAGTAAACAACTGTAGGCTTGGAAATTCTACATATGTTATTCTTTCAGATCTTTTAGTGTTGCAAACAAGTCAGTCTTTTTTTTTTTTCTAATCCCACCAGATAACCAGCTTACAAATGAAAAACATACAGATGAAAAGCCTATGAAAGGTATTGTTATGAGTTCTGTTGCAGAATTCAGCATCACAGATGCTCCATCAAAGGGTACCAAAAATGAGAAGAAATTGTCAGATGCAAGCACATCATCCATTGCTTCCCTGGAGAAATGCAGAGAATTCACTTACATTGAAGATGACGCATCAGTACATCAGAGAGACAGTGATGGTATGTTTTATAAAACAGATCTCATTTAAGCTGATTTCTAAATAATGTCCATTCCAAGAGCACTATGTGTATCTAACTTGAAATAAATGCTTACACGCTGAACAGGAGATTCAAGCACATAGCCAAAAGCAGCATTAAGTTTCCCGGCAGACTTTTTTGTGATAGATGAGAATCTGTAGAAGATGACCTTAAATTGACAGTGATATTAAAGTAATAGAAGAGAAACTTACAGTCTATTGTACAACAGAGCATTTATACTTTTGTAATGTGTCTTTGCTCAAGACACTAGTGTTGGTATCAGATAAAGAGAATATCTCACAAGGACACATTTCTCCCAGTAGCAGAGGCTGCTGCTTTTGCCATTGGTACTGCAGCAGCTGCTGTAGTTGCTGAACAGATGCCATGTTTGGTGATCAGTTTATTACTTCTATGGACTTGTATATGGAGTTCTTGTATGGAGCATTACATCCAACTCTGTCATTCTGCTGACCCATCACCAAACCTTCCCTCTGCTGACTACACTGCAAAACTCACATGGGTGAGGATGAGGAGCTCTCTTCACACTCCGCTCTGCTTCTGCAGAAAACTGTCTCTGATGGCTGGGCCAGGTGGATACAAGTGGATACAACTCCTGGTTAGTTCAGTATGCCCTGAGTTTTGAAAAAGCATATTTGAAAAAAAAGTTCTATGAAAGGTAGATACAAACCAAAATCGCAGCAGAAGTCCAGTTGTTCAAACACATGTTCGTAATAATAATAAAAAAAAAAAAGTGCTAAAATGTAACTTGGTCTGGGGCTAATAATCAGAGCTGTCCTACCTTTTCCAAAAGGGAGATGATCCTTTTTATTGCGTAAAAGCACAAGCTAAAGAGCTGCATACCTGCATTGTTATTGTAAGAGCTTCAGAGGCAATAGTTTAACCAAGATTTAAGGAAGAGAAGGGGTTGTGAATACTTATTACAGACCAAGGGGCATGACTCCTGCTAATCTAATTAATATAACACCCCTGATTTTAGTGAAATGATGCTGAGAAACAGCTGTTCCTGCTTATTCCAGTGGATGTGAAAAAAAGTGCTTCTGTGAAGCATTTTTGAAGTTTCTTACGTGCACCTCTTACAATAATGGATTAATGTGTGATATCCAATGAAGCTGGGATCTATCAGTACATAATTTCACAGTTCTTAAATTAAGAATTTTTAGAGACAGATCAACACAATAAACCACTATGTTCTTCAGGAACCATTGTACTCTATTGTATCGCTGATCCTGTAATAGAAGGCATGTCTCTGATACATCTGTTAGAATACACTTAATTTCAATGAAGGATCTGAGGTATTTATTTCATTTAGGGGACTAGTCTTCTAGTCCAGACACTCCAGTATTTTCTGAGTTTGCTGACTATCTGATCTGGCCCCTCAACCATTACTGGCACACAGGTGTGTACCATGTGATGCAAATAACAGATTTCATACTCCTTAAAAAAGCTAAAAGTGAAGGAAATTAACAAAAGAAACAATCTGTGCTCAATTAATAATGTTAAGGGCTGGATGGAAGCCAAGGAAACCAAAGGAAGCCAGATTTGTGGTTGTCACTGCATACTCTGTTCACTCTACTCTGACAAGTTACTGCTTATTCCACACATGAGGCCAAATCCCGTTCACTGGTGCATGGAGAACCTCTGAATGCAGAGCAATAGCTGAGGGCATGCTTGGTTATTTTGTTCCCAGAGCTCTGAGAGGAGCAGATCCAAAGCTCACAGGTGTCACCAAGGGTGGTCATTGTGGCTGCCGCGAGCTTTGGACCAGGTTTGTTGAGGGTATCATCTGCATGAGCAGAGGGTGAGCTGACAACCTCCAAACAAGAGCAGGAAAACTTAGAGAGAAGGCAGGCTAGCAAAATTATTACAAGTTCTTATTTTGTGGTAATTAATCTACTAATGCAGAGAACGAGAGCTGAAGTCGTTGTTCTCACTGAGATAAATGCAGTAATGCCGTTTTGCAAACAGCAGGGAAAACAGAAGAGAAAACAGGAGATTGCTGCTTCTTTTATGCAGTTTGTGGCTAATTTATTTTCAAATCTATAAATGAATGCGTAGGAATGGATGTTTAATTGCTAATATCTATTATTTATATACATTACCCCACTTAAAACAGGACAAAAAAGCCTCATACATGCAGATTTTTCGAAATGTGTTACATCCATTATCACAGTTCATGGTGTGTGCTCTGATGGGAATTTAAAAGCATCTTTACTGCACATCACAGACTCTGTGCTGAAACATTACTTTATTATTAAAATCTTGTGCTTTTTGTGTGCTTTCTTCTCTGGATGAAGCCCTAAGAATCATATATATTTGCTCCATATTACATAAGCACCATTATGGTTAACACATTCACGAAAAAAACTGTTACTAGAAAACACATCTTTGGAGAGGAAAAAAATTTGAAAGATCCTTAATTGATATATAAATTGGGATTTCATCTCTCATATCTATATATAGCAAGGAAATTTCATAAACATAAGATATCTTAAAAGAATAGTCTTAATTACACCATGGACTACTGGATAAAATGATTACATTTTCTACACTGTAAATTTCATACAATTAAATGCAGTGGTGTCACCTTATAAAATGTTTCAATTTTGTAATTATTTCAGTTCATTTAGTTAGAAAAAATATAAGCATGAATTTACTAAGTATCACTGAAATCTAGTCATTCTTATTCTACAGAACTGACTTATAAGTTAGTTGTGCTTGTCTGAACTTAAATAGATCTTGACATATTTAAATAAGTATTAAAACTGATAACATTGGTGATGATGTGCTACTTAGAAAGAAGTTCAATCACATGCTATTTATTTTTTCTACCTGCTTTAGCTGCCTTTTTTTATAAAGAAGCTGGAATGATATTTTAATTTTGTTTTTCATCAAGAAAGCTTTCTTAAAAAGGGAAAAAAAAAATAGCATAATTCTGGAAACTTCCTGGCAGTGAACTTTATGTTACGTGAGATAGAAAATGCCACAACAGAACCAATGCAGTTGAATGAGTTCACAGTTAGTCATCCTAGGGCAAGAAATGTGGTTATAACCATATGCTTTCCTGAAAGAACCAATGAAAAGGCATTCATATTGTTGAAGGCAGTTTTCCTTTCCAAAAACAAGGAGAGAAAAAAAAAATAAAATTGAAAGGTCTGGGTCTTTGCACTCCAACTGGATTCACACAGTAGGAATCTCACACCTGCTCCGAGCCCTGGGAGGCAGCCTCCCCAGATGCTGTAGTTTGAACCGTGGGTAGTTAATTAGTTGATTTTTGAGGGGAACAAGTATAATACAAAGTTTTCGTTGCTGTTCCCAGGCTTTCAGGAATACTCACTAGTTTTAAACACACGTCCTAGCTGATATTATTTTCTAAACTTTTGTCACCTTTCAAAAATTAACAGGTTTGTGAATGAAAATGTGAGAAACCCATTTAAGTGGGGAAGGGTAAGGACCCTGGGTTGAGAATCGATCATCTCACTGCCCTCTGTAAATGCTGTTCTCCAGACTTGCTTTTGCTCCCCTAACTTTGGTTAGGCAATCTAGCTCTCCTTAAACATTTTTACTGAAACAGAATACTTACAGAAATAAAACTATAAGCAGATGATGAGTCTGTACTCTTTTTTTCCTCATGTGTGAATTTGGTCTTGTTCATAAGATCACCTCAGAAGATTACCCAGATGCCAAACTGAAATCATAGGCCAGGGATGAACTATCCCGTGCATCCAGACTAACCATGTACAAAGCAAGACATAAATATGCAGACAAAAATGTCCCTGAGAGATTTTTGGGGTTTATTTTGTTGATTTTTCTTTTGGCCTTCCTGGACATAGCAGGAGCAGCCTGATGATTTTTATCTTTAATTGCAAACTCTTATGAAAAAGAAAAACTCTGGTGTTACATGTGTTGGTCAGGTAGCCTAAATGGCATCAAAAAGCAGCAGCACTTCCAAACTCCTGCAAGACTGCGGAACCCCCAGCAAAGCATCCCTGCTGAGTGAGGTTCACTCCTGTGCTAAAAGTTATAGCCCAAGTACTTCAAGAATATGGAATCATAGAATCATTTAGGTTGGAAAAGACCTTCAAGATCATAGAGTCTAACCACAAAGTTGATTCAGAGTACTATGATTCTACTTGTTCCTCTGAACTCTACTGACACAGAATATTTTCATTCAAATTATTTTCATGCCGCTGTTGTTTTTCCAGTACAAAGAATATAAAAATTAAATTTTTTCATTTTACTCTATGGAAGTAGTTACCATCAATGTGTGCTCTGAGTGCTGCCTTGCATCTCATTTCTGTGTAGTCACACTAGCCCAAACCTGGGTAATCAAGCATGCCCTTTTTCTTATGTCTCGCTGCTTTTCCTTTTTCTTAGATGAATGCGCAACACTTATCCTGGCCTGCTTGTTCTGCCAATTTTGGGACTTTCTTATAATGCTGCCTGATACCTGTGAACATTGGCTGACAGATACCTGTTGTCCATCCAATAGATACTACCAGACCTCCAATGAAGACCATGCCAACAACGATTGCAACTGTGACTGTGACATTGATTGCAGCCTTTTTGAGTCCTGCCACGAGACTGGTGAATGCCTGGAACTTGCCATGGAGATTTCTGAAGTGTGCTATCGCTAAGAGGAAAATAAGTGAACAAAATTCCTCAAAACTGCCTGAAAGTGAACTGACAGAATACAAAGGAGATTTTTTTTTTTTTTTTTAAAGATAATAATAATAACCAGAGTCTTTGCCAACGAGGGCTATGTGCATCACGCTCCTCCCACTCTGGAGGTCTATGTATCTGTACCATTCTGGTTGTATGATTGCACCAATTGCTGAAAACAATAAAGGGCAAAAAGATCTTTTCCTTTGCCATAGACGACAACAGAATTCCTAAGTGCCAAGTGCGCTCAATGCTTTACCCACTGTCAGTCCAAGGCTTTTCTAAACCTCTAATTGCTGTAAACACAGATTTCCCCATTCATAAACACAGGACAAATTAGGACATTATTTTAGGACTGATATATATTAGTTAATCTTCCTAATGGATTCATACCTAAACATGTATTACACATTGTTGGTTATAATTAATAATGAATGATATAGCTTCATTTTATAATTAAAAATTTATTTATTCAATCTCTTAAAACACACTTATATGCTCAGATTAGGTAGAAAAGAAAATTAAATGAATTAGAAACCATGCTAGCAGTAATTACAGCAAATGTCTCTAAAAATCTCCAGTGAATTTTGTAGAGGAAGCATTTTAACAGGGTAGTGCAATTCAACAATGTATTAATGTGCGTGCCTATGGTTATGTAATAACAGGTTATGCCTATTGTTCATTAGTTATAGGAAAGGGCTCCTTAAGTGTAATTAGCCTAGATGGGAATTGACTGCACACTTCCAGAGGAGAATTACACCGTGGATAGTCAGTAACTCCTTTGCCTGGTTTTCATTTGTAAGATAACTGCAAGTACCAGAATATTTTCACCTATTCTAGTGGAAACCGGCTTCTCCACCTGTGCACAAAAGATTACAAAATGACAGTATCTACCCTGGTTTTGCTTTCAAACTCCCTCTATCTCTTTTCTGATGGCAGGTCTGATTAATAAAAAGGAAATACATATTGCACATTACACATATGACAACAAAAGCATGTAAATTCAGCTGCCTGAGGGTGCAGAATGCACATATTAAACACAGAGGAAAATATAGAGTTGCTTGCTGACATCAGATATTTATAGACTAACACCAAAGTCAGTGTTTGCTTAGTATAGACACTAAAACTTCTCCCCAAAACCCCACTGATTTCAGTGCAGAAGTGCCTGGGGAATCCCAGACAAGTATTGTGGACAAGATGCCCAGAAATTCAGCATTACTGAAATCATTGAAGCCACCTGTTTAATTACCTGAATTTCAAATCTGTAGTCCTGACGCACATTTAATGGAAACAAAAATTCGTGTGAATTTCCTTTTTTTCCCCCCCTGCTTCTGGAAAATTCATGTTTTCAAAAAATCAGAAAGTAAGAAGTAGGTAGAACTGCTAATTATCTTTATACAGGTACCTTAAGAAGTTTAGTGACCTAAGGACAAGAAACCTTAGAAATGCAGTGGGCAGCCCAGTGCATTTTGTTTGTGTGCTCCTTCCAGGACATCAGTGGGAAGTGGAATAGGTTTGCTTATTTTAATTGCAATGTCACACTGTCAGCTGTAGCCGCCTAAAGGAACAAAGTCATTAGCTCTTAACAGCCAGACCTGCACTAGCCTGCCAGGTGGGTCTGCACCCAAACCTGAAAATCACTAACCACTGCCACGTGGGAGGCACTGGCTTTGCACAGCAGGGGCATTTTAATGCTCCAGTTTGGACCCTCCCACAGATTTTTGATCTTAAACCTCCCAATATTTGTTGCACTCTCAGTGCAACATATCAGGCCCTAGAGGCTTGGATCATTCCGCTTTCTATTATCGCTTGTCCTTGATGACATAGCAAGTGGGCCTGTATGAATAAAGACACTGACACAAAGCATTTAATAGTCAGAAAAGGAGAAATCTTGCCCCACATGCCATTTCTTAGAGAAATACCAATTGAGATGTGTGTTTTCAGTCCTCGCTCTTGATGCTGCCATCCAAAAGGAGAGATTTCATGTGCAACAGCTGGAAGTAGCCCAACAGAAGAAACCAGAGGGTGGCATAGCCCAAAATGCTGGCAGTGAGGGACCCAAAGGTGTATAATTCATCTTGCAAGCCGGGATGCTTTCTCCCAGCTCTAAGCCTGTAAGGTAATAAACATTGACCGTACTGGGATCACCCACGGCAAGTGAGGTCTCCATGCATGAGATGTAGAGCTGAATTAAGGACTACTGGTACTTTTTTGTTTTGTTTTGTTTTGTTTCTTTTCCTAGGAATCATCATTCAGAAGAGCTTTTTTTTCATGCTGCAATCCAGAGATTGTCAAACTGAGGTCATGTCTACTCTAAGGCATGAGTAAGGTCAAAGACAGACATACAATGGTCATGACCATAGCCATGGCTAGACAGGATGTCCCAACAATATGAATTGAATCACTCTGTGGAATATACTGAGAGCTGCTGTTGCTGTGAATGGTAGTATTTTAAATAAAGCAGCAATAACTCCTTACCTAAAGTGTACACATTGCTCAGTTTCCTGTTTTAGGAAGTAGATTTTTAGAGGCTTTCTGTATGAGCAATGAGACCTTGAGAAACATCTTAGTTCATACAATGCAGTAGAAGCAGCAGCTTACGATGACTTTGTTTTCTGCTACAAAATTGTTAATTGTAGTATTGTATTTTTCATGACACACAGGAACCATTTAATACATTGACACCAGAGTAAGTCAGTCAGACTTTTCCATTAACTATTCCAGAAACTAGGTTTCCTCTTTGGAGAGCCATCCTATTCCCACACTAAACTGTCTTCCTAGGCCAGAAAAATACCTGTTTATCAGATTTGAACATGGGTAGACATTCCAGTGAAACAGAAATATTTGGAACTATTCAAGGGTGTTTCTGCATTTTCTGTTTAGTGGGAAAGAAGGTCTGAGCACTTGAGTAGGAGGCATTTGGGTGGATGGCTGTTCTGAACATGTTGGACTCAGCTGTGCTCCCAGAGAGATGTCAGCTCCGCAAGTGTGTGAAACCAGCTCCTCAGAACAACAAATAGAAGTTATGATTTTGCAAACGGGAACATCGTTCCGACACGACGCCTCTCCCCAGCACCATAAATGCACTGACAGATTGGCTGGGGGAAGAGAGAGACGGAGGTAATAAAGAGCTATACTGCTACCTTCTACAGGAAGGTACCATGGGATGCTCTCTAAGGATCTCCTCTTGGAAATGACCCAGAAGTCTCATTCCTTAAGAAGAAAATGTCTTTTCACCTCCTTTCTCTCTGTTCTCAGGACACAATACAGATTAGGACATAAACCCTTTACATCAGAAATTGTCATTTGCTAAATATTGTACTGCACTCTGCACACAGAGGACCAAATGTAAAAGGCCTCGGGGTGCTTCTGAAAGGTGATATCAAAGGAAATTAAATTCCCTGGCTACAGATGAACTTTTCTATAATGTCGTTCTGGTGCCTTACTCTCCATACATACTGTAAGTCCCTTTTGATATGGGGCTAGCAAAAATTACCCCATGTACAGCCCCACATACAGGGATGGAGCATGTTATATTACCTCCTTTGACTTTCCCCTGCTTCCTAGAGCATTCTGATCACTCACACTCCTAAGAAATCACAACCAGATCTTCCAAAACTCAAGACAACACACAACTCTGCCTTAATTTCAGTGCTGCTGTGGTATTCAGATGGAGTACTACAGCTGGGCTCTAGAAGACTTTGGTTCTCAGGAAGAAAGCAAAATATGGGAACAACTAAAATGTCCACAATTGTATTCTCCTATTGTGATGCTTACGCAGTATCAAAAAACATTCAATAGTGTTGGACTAAGAATGTATGTATCTATTAAATTTTTCTTTCAATTACATGAGCTGGGAAGTTCCATTACTTTAATCTTCATCTACCTATATTTCAGGCCTCTTAAATGCAAGGTAAGTTTCCTGTTATGCAAGAAAGTAAGTTTACCAAACAGGCTGGGATTTCCAGGCACTGCTCCACACTATAATTCACAGTGACTGAGTATTAATCATGATCAATAATCTATCATCCCTGTGGTTTAAGAAAAAAAAAAGCTAGGGAATTATTGAGAAACTGCACTTTTTCTTAGCACACTTCATGTCATTGCACAACGGAACAATTCTATGGAATTCATTATTCTGCTGGTAACAATCTAGATTTCCTTAACATTGCACACAAACAGAAATCACTGCCATGTGATTCATGTGCCATGGCCTGTGCAAAATGAGTAGGTGGGTATAAGCCAATTCATAATGGATGTGTGCCCATATCACAAAAAACACCATTATAATTGGTACCCTTAGGAAAAATGCCAAGATCTGCGTGTAAACAGAACATTTTCTGTCCCAAGAGCTGCCTCTTCCATGGTCAGAGTTGAAGTAAAATAGAAAGAGCAATGCTGAACTGCATCTGCTGCCTCTGTAAAGGGCTTCAACCTCCTGAGGTATCAGCTGGAGTCTCAGATCCCCTCTAAAATTAAATAAAAATCACTCTTAAGTCACAAACATATTGTGCCTCTTTCCTCTCCTTCACTTCAATGACAACCCGTTAAAGTCATTATGGAGGTTGCATGACTATAAAATGAGAGACTGCCGTTGTCACTAATTTGTCCTCTTTCTGGGTGTAACCAGAATTGAGCTGAGAAAAATCTATTGTCACTAAATAAAATGTATCTATTCATCAATTCTCATCTGTAAACTAAGAAATCTACAAATCAGAAAATGCTGAAAGTCATGGACTTATCTCCTAGTGCTTTCCAGGGATGAGCCACTATTCTCCTTGCATTGAAGAAGGACCGCGGACTTCCAACAGGCTGCTAGAGTATCCTACTTACGAAATAAAAAGAAAAAAGATATCTCACGGACATTCTGTTGATGGCCTGCATGAGTACAGCAGTTTAAGTGACAAAGTAATATTGGAAAAGTCTGCTTCCTTATTAGAGAACCTTGTAACTGAAGTAGTCATTCACATGCTCATGTCACAGTATATTAAAATGACCATGGCACAAAGAAAGGAAAAAACCCACCTTATATAAGCACACAAGAAAATCAGCATCAATATCATTAAAATACAGACTCAATTTCTATTGCCAGATTTGCCATGATTTCTACAAAATAAAAAATAATGCCAGAGAGCAGTGAAGAAAATATTATTAGATCAACTGTATAAAAAGCATGAGTGATTCCATTAGCAAGCACAGCTGAGAAAAAACAGGATTTAAATCAAATCTAAATATGATAAGATTATACTGGCAAAGTGACATGTCCATTTCAGAAAACATACAGGACAGGGACAAAAGAAGAAAACTAAGTGCAGAATTTTGGTTTCATGCTGTAAAACATGTTCTATTATACATAGCATTTAAAAATCTGATGCAAGCATCCTGTTAGCTCTTCAATTTTGTACTGTAATTGTTCTAGCTAAGATGTGCAGTTAATTTACAGGGACACCCTTTGTTCATCTTTATTGCAGTATATTTGCATCATTCATTGTCTCAGAGTGTCAATGTGCCTTATCACTTTATACAGTCATCATACATACAAACTCTTCTGCTCAGAAAACAGCAAAGCTGCCCACAGAACCACAGTTCAGCTCCTAAAATTTTTGGAGTGTTGTAATGTGTCTTTGCACCACATGCAGGGTGAAGAAAAATGTGCTGATGGTTGATGTTAAATGGGACAGTCAATTGTTTAAAATAAGACGATCAGTTTTTCTAATTTGTTCTCTTTTGGAACAGGAGAGCTCACCTTGCATTTCATAAGATTTTTCATCAAAAATGTAGCTGGAAAAATCTTCCTCCAAGAAACTTCTTTTTGATAGTATAGCATCCCACAAAGCCTAGTCTTTATAAATAGAGAGACAGGTAAAGGACTATGAAGCAGGAGACAGAGTAGCTTTGGATAATGTAACTGGTCACAGTTGTTACTGGCTTGTGATCCCTGATTGTTCACTGAAACAGCTTTCTCCTGTCAAGGTAATCTTTGTGATTTCTGCTGCACCAGAGGCAAATGAGCTGTGGTATGAAAGCAGGACGAGCACCAGCAGGTCTTTGCCCCAGCTGCCGTAGCTTTCTGCTTCCTCATGTGCTGCCCACTCCTGTCCTTATTTACATCCAGATGATCTCTCTGAAATAAGTTCCATTTGTAAGGCATTTCAACATAGTTCAAAATCAGGAGTGGGGAGGACATGGATGAACATTACTCTTCTGAAGGATATAATCGAACATTAAACCATTTGGAACCCCTTGATTTTACTATGCATTTCAATTTTCCTATAACCCATACACACCATAACATCAACGCTGAGAGAGGAAGCTGGAAAAATCCAGCTACATTTCCAAATAGAAAGCAGAAAATATATTTTTAGCTACATTAAACCAACTGCACGCTGCTCTGCACACTTATGTAATTCCAACATAAAAATAATCCATAATATTCTAGAGGAACAAACCCCATTCTTAGTCATATAAATTTTCATATAAGTCCATCAAAACCCATTCCAAAAATGTCTCAGTCTCTCTGAGCATCAGAGTTGGAATAAAAGAGTGAGTCCTTTAAAGTGCTTTTGGAGCTTCCAGGGATGTTAAATCTAATTGCCCTTAGCATAGCACCTATCCACAAAGGTTTAAGTCATGGAAAATGTATTTTACCTTTGTGCAAGATATATTACACAAAGTTTATCATGGCACTGTAAAGTCAGATCTAACTTAGTTCCTGCAAATTTCAGGCAGAAAGAAATTAACCTTTGATGCTTCACTTTGACTAACCAGTCCAGAAAAATGTGCCTTCTCATTGCAAACATGCAATATTATATTAACTTATATGACACAGAATGGTATGATATTATAAAATACCAATTTGTGCACTCAAGTATATATGTGTATTCATATTTATACTCATGGATATTTATAGCAATGCCTCTGTGTTCCAAGAAACAAGACATTATGGAGAGTGGGCAAAGATTAATTGTGATAGAAATCTTCTTAAGACAAAGCCAGAACCAGCATTATTTGTTAATACCTTTAGAAGCTGTATAATTATCAGTGATAAAGTTGAGCAGAAATTTTCCAGTAAAACGGCTGTTCATGACAGACTGATCATTTGCTAAAGCAGACCTTGCAGCATCACGGGCAAAGTAACATCGGGAACTTCTTGTTTCCCTGGCGGGGTCTGCAGGGCTTTGGCAGCCCACAGAAAGATCAGCCTGGGTGCTTTCCTGGGACCAAGGAAGTCCTTGAGATTTAGGTCAACCATCTGTTCCATTTCATTAAAATACAAAATAAGAACTAGAACAGAAACGTTCATTATTTTCCAGAATGAGCTGTCTTTCACTATCCTTCAACATGAGTTCTTTCATATTCTTATGTCTATCCGAATCAGTATTTTTCCCCAAACTCCAGAATCTCTGGTGGAATAACAACCCCCAGCTTTGTTTGTAATGGCTCTGTCATGACCAGTGTTTTAGAGGTGTGGGAAGAGACTATGTCTGACCCAGAGAGCTCCTGATTTTAAAGACGAAAGAGGGAGAAGTATAAGACCGTACAGTCTGTGAACAGGAAATCGGGACAAAGGAACCAAGAATTTTTTCCTCTGAGAACTTTATTTCTCGGCTAGAAATCTGATCTGCAGCGAGGCAGCCAAGGGACAAGCCGTGTTTATAATGCAGCCAAGGACGCTGTTCCCTCGGTTCAGTCCCCTGACACACTCAAAACTCCTAAGCTGCGTCTACTCTATAAAGGCCCAAGAAAACTTAAGCAGCCTAAAAAAAAAAAAAGGAGAATTTGCAATGGCACGTCTTCTTAACCAGCATCATGGAAAAGTCACGCTGTTCTGCATATAGCCTTCAGGGTTGTGTCTCTAACACTTGAAATCCTGCCCAAGCCTGGCTTCGCTCGCACTAACAGGTACTCTGTGTGCTTCTGCATCTTTTCCTACAAGCAAATGTTGCAACTTTCCTATTGCGACAGCTGTAATAGGCATTCACTTTACTCTGTTTTTCCTTAACACTCCCGATTCCTTTTATATCTAGTTGGGAATGCACTCAAGCGCTAATGGCACTTGTTCAGCCATCCAGAGAAGGAACAGCGTCACCTTTCTAGCTATTTGTATTTCTTCATTTTGGAAATCTGAACTTTGCCAAGATCCAAATGGCTGATATTTAACTTAGATTCATCCCTCTGAAGGTCAGAAGGCACCATTTAAATTACCTGGCAAGACAAGATCGACATCTACTTGGAGAAAGGAGGTTTTAAATCAGTCATTCCTTCTTCTTATTTCTGTTTTGGGTAGTAAGAGGGTTCCAGGTGCCAGATAATTAAGTCATCACTGACAGATGACACAGGTGATAGACTTGCATCCATATGCTATCACTTCAAGTTTGGTAACCTCAAGGGATGTGGCTCCTGCTTCATGATAGTGATCTACAGCTGCTGGTGTTTGCTAACAGGGTCAGCAAAGGCTCCTTCTGCCACCACCTGATGGAAAAGTCCTACGGGGCTGAGAAGTGTAGCTTTAAAGGCTTCAAATACACCATTTAATGGAAAAGGACCTGCCCTGGGGTTCCAGGCCACGAGCACTTTCTGCAGATAGTCCTATGGGGTGGTTCAAAGCTTTGGGAACAGCATCAGTGCAGTCCTGCACAACGGCAAATAGTCTGAACCACCTTACAAGCCACTTCCAAATCTTTGAATCTCCATGTGAAAAATGGCTTGAATGTTATAGGAAGAAATGGCATTAATAAGGCCTATGAACCCCATTGTAAGGCAAAACAAGGAGAGCTGCAGGGGAGCTAAGGGAGTGTGGTGACAGCCAAAAAATTCAGAAACTCCTTCAGCAAACAGGGAGAGAGACATACCACCACCCAGGCAGGTCTGACATGAGAGTTTTGAACAGGAGCCTTCAAAGTTTCATTACTAGGCTCCTTTTTGTAAGGAAGGGCACAGCAAATACTCCATTTAAGGCTTCTGTGGAGTAGAACCAGAAATATCCAGCCTTGCAAACATCCTCACCAGCCAAGCGCAGAGCCGAGACATGCAAAATGAGCGCCCGTCAGCTCAGTGCCAGCACAACAGAAGGCAGAAGTGCTTCAAGGAACTTGTGACAGGTTCTCTGGATGCACCAATTCAAGACGGGCCAATCCCTGCTCGAAATGTGCAAACTCTCACACTCCTTGGCATGACCGCGCAGCCAAAATGCACATTTTTTAAAAGATTCAGAGAAAACACAACCAAAGGGACAGGAACGCAGAAGAATTTGGCAATGGGAAGCAGATGCTTCCTAGGGAGGAGACAGGACTTAGTTCAAAAAAGGTTTAAGGGAAAACTTTATATATAGCAATGAAGTTGCTGAAGTCTATTTTATTGCAGAATATCTAACTTACAGGGAGGACTGTAGTTTAAACAGTCGCACTTAGGGAAGCAACTCTGTGGAGATTCACTCAGAGGAGTGAGGCAACTTAGGTGGTACAAATATCAGAGCTCCAGCTGACCTACAGCACCTGCTGCTGGCAGCCACTGCAGCCATGCATCACAACCCAGGTTACCCTGTTTTTGTCATTCACTGCTCTCTAATCCCTCTGAAACCCAGAGGTGATGTACCAGGGATGACCAAAGTGAGAGGGTGAGTTGGTGGGAAGGGCTGAATGTGACAGAGAAGAGAGAGGATCAAAATGCATATAAGGCAAAGAAGCAAAAGTACGGAGACTCAATACAAACTCCAAAGTTGCTAGCAGGAAAGAGAAACATGATAATTAGTTTTGAGGAGGAAGGTGGTACAGTCCAGGCTTGTTGTTGAACTTTGCCTGACAACTGTAATGAAGCTAAGCACTGAAACAGGAAAAAATGAAGGACAGGCTGACCTGTGAGGGATGAAGTTATCTCCAGAAAGAAAAATGGCAAGTTTTAAGGGAAAGCACGCAGGAAAGGGTAGAAAGTCCTACAGGAGACAGAAGAGAAAAGACATCAATGTTCTCTTTAATTGCACTAAAAATGGGCTTGTCTCCATTCAAAGCAATCTTACATTTGTTTCTTCTCATAGACTAGTATAAAATACATTATTCCAAATGGACCACAGTTACATCCTGAGTTGAGCCTTTGCATCCTTCAGTTAAAAAAAAAATAAGACACTTGTGGTTCTCTGGGCTTCAGTCCTTTTCATACTGGTGTTAATTTTATTTTTAAAGTTGAACAAAATCACTCCTCATTCACATCTTAGAGACTCCTCATAAAATTAGCCTGGGAAAGCAAGAAAATTGTACTAAAATTTTTGGACTTGCCTTGGCTTTTGAACACTCCTAAATAACCCATGTTTCCTTGGAAATACTCCTCCTTTAACCAAAGTAAACCTGCTCTATTTCCACTAAGTGTCATAAGATCGTACCTCCCTCCAGTGGGACCAGAGAGTTTCCTTCCTATAAAGCTGGGTTTAAAGGCCAGCTGCACTCCTGAGGCTTCAGTAACAGCCTGCAGTCTCCAGAACACTACATGCCAAAAACCAGCATCTATATGGGCTCACAAAGGCCGTAAAACATCTTGTGCAGAGTGGAAAAAATAATACAAAAAAAAAGGCAGGGAGCTTTGCCAGACACTTTCTGCTTATTTGCACCTATGCCCAATGTTTTGCAGTCTTTTGCAGGGGACATCAGAAAGTCACCCCACAGCAGCCCTGGGATGCAGGGACAGCTCTCGGACCAGGGCTGGGGCACAGCCCACGCTCCCAAGGAGCTGCAGTAGTTTTGAGATGTTTGCATAGAGATTAGTCTGCCTGATGTCCCTGGAGAGAAAACTTTCATTTGAGGCACAACTTAGTTCCAGTCCTGCCACAGAAATCCATTTGCAACCGTGCTGACACACACGAGTCGCCTGCCTCAGCTTCCCCAGCCAGAAAAAATGTTAGTATGTCTTGGGCACTGAAGAGGCATCCATTTCTGAATCACATACTTGGAAAATTAAGAAGCGAAGAAACATGAAATAAAAGGACACAGGTCCTCTTTTTGAAGAGGACTTGAGCTTCTGCAGTGGTTTAGTGTTGCAGGGACTGATGAGACAGGCTCTTCTCTGCACCTACCAAGAATCTTTGGCTTCAGGAGAAGCAGCTTTTCCCAATCTGGCAAGTAGGAGGAGGGTGTAACAGGTAAGAAGAGAAATATTGACCAGATAAATATTTTTCCTCCTTGCCCAAAAGCAACAAAGTTCAGAGAGAAAGGGAACCAAGGGGAGAGCTGACTTACGCTGTGCCATTTGCTGCTTTGAAAGGAGCTGAGAGGAGCTGCATTCACCTGTTGCAAAGAGACAAGAGGCAGTTTCAAGTGCAGTAGAGAAAAACCAGTGTCCTGATTGGGGTGGGTGATCAGGAGCATCCTGCACTGCATGTGGAGCAAGAGAGACAGCAAAGCACCAGCCAGGCACTGGTCAGAGGAAGAGCAATGAAGATAAACACTTTGCAGATTAATAGACTTTACCCCAGTTAGCCTTCCTCCTCTGTATTTTGTTTCCTTTGCAAGTGGTCTTTCCCCATGAGTTGGTCCTGGCAGCCTGGGGTGAAGCATAGAGTGCTTTTGCCTCAGGAGCCTTTCTCCTAGCAACAGGACAGTCCCAGCTCCTGGTGCTGTTGGAAGCTGTGGTGAAGCCTTTCATCATGAAAGAGAAATTTCTTCTATTGAGGGAGCATTCAAAAGCCACAAGGGGCCACACAGATATCCAAGAAGGCATAAGCCTGTTTGAGGAGCTTACAACATAGGAAGGAAGCAGCAGCACAAAAGGAACACCAAGAGAAGACACAGACAGAGGGATACTGGATGCTTTGTTGTTCAGGTAGCCAGTCGTTAACTCCTTACTTCAGTGTGGTTTTATTATTTCTCTATATAACCATTTGCTTCATCAGCTTCAAGTCTCCAACTGTTAGATCGCCTTCCAACACAACAGAAATACTCAGTTCTGAATGGGAAACACAAAGCACAAAGGTACCTTCATATCTCTGATCAGCCACAACCTCCCCTCAGAAATCAGGCAAAAGCAGCTCCCAAACTGCTGCCCCCACAGGTCAACCTAAATCTCTCCTTTGCAGAGGACAGCTGATTTTGACTTGAACACTGCTGTGCCTCATCCTCAGCTCCTGCAAGCTGGCATCCCCGTGCTGAAGTGGGAGTCCTTGCTAATGGCTGCCAGGGGAGTACCTGGTCCTCTGCACCTGCAGGTGTTGCAGAGAATGCACGAGCATCCTGATGACACAGGACTGATGCTCCAGCCACATGGTGACCAAAGGCAGATCCCTCCTCAGGCACCTGCACTCATCCTTCACACTACCTGCCTCTCGCTGTGCAGACACCACCACAGAATCTGCCCCAATAATAGAGATCTGGGACCGTCACTTCTGACATGAGGCTGACTTTTGTCAAAACCTATCATTAGGACTCTGTTTCCCCACTGTTTTGAACCTTCTTGCACACAACATTGAAGCCTCAGATTTGTCAAAACATGCAAAGGTGCTGCCAGAGGCTGAGCAACTCATTTTAGTCCCTTTACAAAACCATTTTAAGGAAAGAAACAACATGTCAGGGCGATGCCAACAACTGACTGTACCAACAAGGAAAGATTTGACGTACTTTTCTATGCTGCAGTGACTGTTATAATAAAAGACAGCAGTGCATTAGTGAAAGATTTATGCTAGTGTTTCAACAATGGAAAACATGAGCTTTGCTGTATTCTCATTCACACCGAGACAGGCAGTGAGGGCATGTCATGTAACACTATTTCCAGGAATGATGTTACAACTGAAGAAATGCTGATCTGCTGGTATGGTAAGACAATTCCTGGAAGCAGGACAGACCCTTGTATTATTACCATTGCAGAGGAAGGATTTGACTGTACAACGTCTTATCCCGAGCTGTTTGGGAGGGATGGCTTGCCTGCTTATGAAGGGTAGGAGGAAAAGGTGAGCCAGAAAGCCTGGGAGAGCTGCTGCGCCGCCACGGCCCCCTCTGAGCAGCAGCAGCTCCCTGGCACCGTCATAGGAGCCCTCCATGCCAGCAAGCACAAGTGCCAGCTAATTGAATTTGCTAATGATACATTCTCTCAAAACCCTTCGCCCTGCACCCACCATTTTGTGCTTGCAATTAAATTACAAGCAAAAACACACAAAAAGGGGGGAAAAAAAAAAAAAGCCATGTGGTGTCATTTGACATTTAGATGTCAAAGTAACTGATTGACAGGGAAAAAATCAACAGTGAAAGGCCTGTTCCTGCCAAAGCCAGCGGGGAGGTTGCCAGCGGCATTGGGAAGAGCAGGATCGGGGCCCTTATGGGCCAACTGGATGAGACAACGTGGTGGGAGAGAGGACGTGCAAGCCCCGTGCCAGGTTATCCTGGCCCTGAGAGATGCGGGAAGAGGCAATCAGCGACTTCTGGGAGCATCTTGCTTCATCCCACATCCTCCAGCATGGGGGTTTGGGACCCATGGAGGAAGGAAACAAGGAGACCCAGACACCTTTGTGGGAAGGTTGTTCTGTGCAGGGCCTGGGAAGATGGGGTTTTCCCAGGTTTTGACATTTTGATGATTTTTTCCTGCCCCTTTTTAGGATAAAAAAAGGAGGGATTTAAAAATAAAATTAATTGATGAGCTGAACATTGGGGGAAAAAAAGCAGAGTTAAAGCAAATCACTCATTTCGATAATTGTGAAATATTTTTTTAAATTTTTTACCTTACAGATTTTTTTTATTGTTTTTAGCCTAAAGAATAAAGTAATTAAATTCTCCAAGCAAAAAATAAAAATTTTAAAATGTCAAAACCTGGACAGTTTTCATAATTTAAAAAAAGATTTTTTACGCAAAACCTTTTCAAACCGAAGAGATTCACCACAACAAGCCCCATCCTGCAAAAAGCCTCAGCAATGGTAAATATGATGTTTTTCCAACGGGATTAGATGTTCACTCCCAGATTCCTGGCGAGCCGAAGAAGGGAGACCTGCCTTGGGGTCAGTGAGGTGGGAAGGAGCCGGGGCTCTGCACACGCGTGCACATCTGCACGCTCACACCCGCAGCCTCCATCAGCATCTGCGTGTGGTCCGGGAGTGCAAAGCACAGCTACGGCCACAAACCTCTGGTTTGAGCAAGGGAAAAGAGAGAAGAGAAGAAAAAAAAGAAAAGGAAGGGACTTACGGTTTCATCTTTTCTCTTTCACAGACCTCACGTGGAGGTTGGGTAAATAAGGGAGGTTTTGGGTCACTGCAAGCAGCCTGGATCCACCTGCATGGTGCTCAACTGCTGAAGAGGTGAGAAGGCACAAATTCCTATAAGAGGGGAAGAATATTAATAATAGAAAATTAAAAGCTTTCTCTCCCTCAAGCTCCCTTACCCACTATATATCTGTAACAAACAAGGTACATTAGTGAGCTTCCTTGCCTGCCTCCATCCCTGCCTGCAGCAGCATCTCCTGCAGATCCCACAGACCACCAGTGGCTTGGGTTTTGGTGGGCTTCAGCTCAGCCCCCCACAGACCAGCAGTGAGCAGACAGTGGGCGCTGGGACCTGTGTGTGTTTTAAAGGAATGGACAAGGTACGCACATGGAGTTAAAATAAAGCTTTGGGGCTTTTTTCCTTCTCTCAGATGCAGGTGGGGCTATAAAACCCTGTTAGCATGAGTCAGAGAGCCAGACTTGGCAAAGCTTGGCTTGCCATTTTAAAAACAGAGCACTAATTAAATCAAGTAACAACAAGGAAAAAAATATATCTTTTTTTCCAATAACTAATCCAGCCTGAAATGAATTAAAAATATTTTACCTGGACTGTATTCATGTACAGAATAAAGCAAAAAAACATGCCTTAAAAAAAAAAGGCTTGGCAAAAATGTAATGCAAATTGCTCTAGCTTGAAAGTGCAGACTTTTAAAAGCAGTTTAGGTAGATTTAATCATGAAGCTGAAAGCCTCCTTCTTTGAGGAGAAGCCAAATGAATAGTCCTCACTTGGGCATTCTTTGTAGGGGAGAGAGGGTGGGACTGTCAGAGTCATTCGGAATATCCCATTACAAACTGTTACTAACAGGTAAAAAGTGTATCCTTTATCTTCCAATCTATATTTTACATCCTGTTGTCACTGTAAGAGAAGCAGCGAGTAGGTTCATTAAGGCAATGCTATGGCAGATGTTCAGGCTTTGGGCTGGTCTTGTATCCCCTACAGAGAAATCTGCCATTGCTCATAAGCCCTAGCTGGGCGATGCTCCTCTCTGCCCCAATACTGTCCCTGACACAGAGATGCTGAACCGGTCCTTGCAGCACATCTCATGGACAAAACCAACCTGAAAGAGTTTAATAGCCATTACAGGGATTTCATTCCCCCGTGCTCCTGCTTCATGCAAACATTTCAGGAAAATGAGATCTATTTTGAACGTACATCAATGTGGAAAAATGTTCATAATTCCAGTACTCTGCAGTTCCTTGGCACTATCCTTACAGATTTCCTTCCAGTTTTTTTTTTTTTCTTAATCGTATGTTGTTTATTAAAAAAAAAATATATATCTTAAGAAACGTTAGTATGAGTGAGACACAGAAAATTAGTGTGAAAAACACTCAGTAAAAATACTGGAATGTGATGGGAAGTAATCTATTTTTAAAAAGCAGCTAATTCTTTCTGAGCACGCCACACTTGCAGAACTAGTTAGCAACAGTCAAGCTTCACACAGGAGTCATGGGATAAACTTATACAGCTTGCATTGTGCAGGACATCTGATCGGCTCGTCATGGGATTCTCTTGCCTATAAAATTACTTGGGGCAAAACGATGCACAAATCCAGCTCACTGTACGTGACAGTCATGCCATTAACTCCAATAGAAATCTGCTCGCCTGAATAAAACAAGAAAGACTTGTCGGGCAATTTCTATCAGCACAGTGAGCAGTAATAGATACAAAACGCACACCCTGCAGTTATTCATTCTATAGATTTATATTTATTGGGAGCTATTTACAGCTATCTGCAGCTGCACATTTGCGGATGCTCAGGCCAGGCTGGACCACAGAGCATATACCCCAGGCGCGATCCCCAGTGCAGCAGAAACACACTGGCTCCCCCCACATCTTCATCTGCTGCAGCCGGTGTGTGTGGTGTGCAAGTTTATACCTGCACCCAAATCTGCCATTAACTTCAGGGACAAATTTGGCTGCCAAATAAAAGCGATGTCTGATCCAGTCCTCTGGGTGGGTGGAGTACAGACCCTGCCATGGCAGGGTCTACATAACCCTTCAAGCCTATGCATAAATCTCATTAATGGTCATTAAAATTCCCGGCTGGTGATGGAAGGAAAATAGACATTGATTGGTATCCGGGGGAGTTCCAGGGGAGGGAGGAGGCAGCGGAACAGTGCAGCTCCTGATGTGGCTCCTGCTCCTCTCGGGAGCTCTTCTGTGGGTTTGGGTGCAGCTCACCAAAGCACAGGACCAACAACCACCACAGCTCCAATGCCAAGCTGCCAAGCTTGTCCCCATGCTGGGCCAAGCACCTCGCCTGTGTGAAGGTGGCTCCGTGATATTTCTGCAAGGAACAGGAAAGTCAGGGGTCAATGACTGAAAAAAACATGGGAAAAGCAGTGCCACCTGAGACTTTCCAAGTCTCCCTTGCATCTTTTCACTGAAGGCATCTTTGTTTTGGTTGTTTTATTCTTTTTTTTTTTTTTTTTCAGAGTATACATTTAAATTACATGTAATAAGATAGTCATGTCAGATTTTGTTTACAGAAGTTTACTGTTCAAGTCAGTAGGGAAAATAAAAATCTATCGACTGTGGCTTTTAAACAATAAGAACACAGATTTTTTTATTAGCACTTTATTTCAGTGCAGACAGGAACATCATTGACTATCACTGTTGTTTGCTGTTAAAGGCACAGATTCTACTACCTTTCCACACATAGAATATTCCCATGACAATCAGTGGAAGTTTAGCATAAAGAGCAAAATATACTCCATCATTTTGTCTCTCTATATAGTAAATGCAAATTTCTTACCAACTATAAACTTGAAAATTTCTTGCAGTGCATTGCAACAGAAACCTATTCTCAGTGTGTAATTTGAATGTTCAGGATGTGTACATTCCCAGTGGAGAGCCATTTGTGTGTGTGTGTGTATGTATAGAAGAAATGAAATGTTAATGACTTCTCCATCTACATTTCTATACCTGTTAGCTTTTCCTACTAGTTTTCTTCTGCCCTTCAGAGTGCTAATTGTGCCTGTAAAAGTCCAGGAAATTTGTGTCATAAATAGTTTCTGCCTATTATAGCCAATGAAACACATACTGAGACAAATATATGGGACTGAATCACAAGTTATTTCACTAAAGTCAATGGGGTTACTCTGCATTTTGATTTCGATTTGGCAAAGCATGTGGTCTAAAGCTGGTCTTGGAGCCAGGAATAAAATTAGGCGCATGCATACATACTTGTCTGGGGCTTTTTTTTTTTTTAATTTATTCCATACAGGAAGCAGAATTTAGCTAAACCTATTTCATACAATTTCCTTGTTTTTGTCACTATAGATAATAGCTAGGAAAATAGCAGAAGTGTACCATAAATATGACACATTTGCCAAAGAATGGGCAAGGAGGAAATACTGATGCTGCACTTGAATCAGTAATAGCGCTGATTTTGATGTCCAGGTTATTGCCAACTGGTCATTAATTTTGCTCATAGGTTGGAAAATAATATGCTTTCCTGTGTTAACTAATTAATTTTGTATATAGGAGAAAAAAAAATGCTTTGGGTGTGTTACCCTCTTTGGTGGGTATATTCAATCCTTAAAGCTAAGTTGCTCTTTTTTTTTCCATGTGGAACAGAATTGTATGCATGTCTGTTTTTAAACAAGGGCACCTGCATTAAAAATGTCTATCCTCATTAGATCCATTTTCTCAATTAAATTCAAGTTTCTATGTCCAAAAGGCATAAATCTGGGTATCGATTTAGTCATAAAATAATGAAACTCCCAGCAGTCTTCTAAACCCATTTTACTTGGATGAGCGTATAAGCTTTTAAAATATCAAGTTATTCCAGTATTTAATACACATAACTGCTTCCAGAGTTCTGAAGGCAATAAGGCATATCTTCCCCACTCCATTTGAAGCGCTACACTTAGAGCTAGCCAGTCCCTCACTACTGGTTTTAAGGCTTTTGACAATTTTATTCAGTGTGAGTTTGATACTTTCTCAACAGGGGCCTTATCCCCCGAAGCCAAAATCAATAACCTATCAAATCAAAGCTCTATAAAATACCAATGGGCTCTTGGTGTTTTGCTCCCATAAATACAATTCAGCTTAACTCTACACTTCAAAAACAAGCTGATTCTACATTTACTGGCCCGTTCCAACAAGTTAACTGTATTGTCAACATGTACTTCAAAAAATTCTCTTTTTAGGCAACAAACAATGATCTAATCCTTGTAAAGAATCAAAACCATTTCCACTTGTATTCAAGGGACAACTCTGAGTATTTGTTTGTGGGGTTTTTTTGTTGTGTTTTGTTCGTGGGTTTTTGTTGGGTTTTGTTTGTTTGTTTGGGGGGGGTTGTTTGTTTTTTGTTTGGGGGGGGGGTTGTTTGTTTGCTTGTTTGTTTGTTTTCCAAACAGAACCATATTTTGCTGCACCAGTGCATGTGTTATCTTGTTCAAAGGAATGCCCAGATGATCAAGTATATCCTGCATGGAGATAGCAGGAATCTGGGTAAAGCATTTAAGTTTCCTGTGGTCCTATTTTATGTTAAATTGGATTTCACAGTGCATAGATCAATGCTGGTAGACAAGCCTCTTATTCGTCCGTCTACTCTCAGGGCAGTCTGAAAATACAAAAAGAATAGTAAATTGAAGCAATTTTTTTAAAGGCCGGTGTGTTTTATTTTAATCTTTTCCACTCCTCAAACACATGCTGAAGTTGCTGCTTGAAAAAACAAAATCTCACAGATGAGCATTTTATGAGTGAAGAAACCTCCCCTTCTACTGCAAAGTGTAACAGTGAGAGGAGTAACTTACCTTGTTAAATTAGAGCAAATTCCACACACATTTTACCCCAGCTGGCAGAGTTTAGCAAACAAACCTGCCCTGTATAATATAACAAACATTCCTCTGATAACTAGGAGCAACGTTTCAAATGCAGTGGGTTTGCGAGGTGTTTGATCTGCTGATGCAAGTTGTGGTTCCTTTCCTTCTCTTGCTTGTTTTTAGCACCAGAAAGCACAGTTCACTACTGTGTTATTCCAGGATTTGCACTGCTACGTAACTAAAGCAAAGGACCCTTATTGCTCACTGTTTTCAAATTATTTTAGAAGAACTGAACCCTCAGGTTTCACTGAAATTGCACACACAGGAAACTCAAGTAACACCATGATGAATTATCCTCCAAACACAAGTATTTTGATTATCAATCAATATGAAATACAATTGCTCCTAGCAGTGTCTTATATACAATCTTGAGTCTTGTTCAGCAGCAAGACTACTTTCTAAATATAGTCTTGAGGTCACTGTGTAAAAAATGTGAAGTGTGGGCACATTTCAAGTGCAGTTTTATATCATAAATCAAAATTAATGCCAAAAACTTTAATTCAAATTAGTGTGCTTTGGTTCTGCTGCTCTTCTCTCTGATTAATTCATCTCTAATAAATATTGAGAGGTACTTGTTGGGTTTTGTTTTGTTTTTTTCTGGATGGTCTTTATGTAGTTCCCCCAGAGTAAACATCACAGGAACTTATTTATGTATTGATCTCCCTGGCTCCCTCCAAAAAAACAGGTTTTTAATACTACATTATTCCAGATGGGTCCTTATATCCTTGACTCTGTTCTACAAAATTAGTAAACACATTTTCTTTTATGTTAATAGAAAGGAAATGTTAGAGTGATTGTTTAGACCCAGTAATATCATCTGGAATAATCTCCTTCCACTGTTCATTTTGTCTCTGTAGCTAGCAAGGACGATGTCCAGATTTGGAGGGCTGAACAGCTGCCGAGCAAGACCACAACCTTTGTTTCATGACATCTCTTGTTTTGACCTCTGCTTTCTGGTCACTGGAGAGATGATTGACTAAGTGCACAGGGAAGTCCATTTTTAGTAGGGTGGACTGGAGCACGGCATGACAAACTGTGATGTCTGAGTTTTGCGTTACACCATCTGGCCTGCCATTTCCAGAGCCTCACATCAGAGTCCTGATGATGTATGTTTAAGCTTGGCACTATAATTTATCTCGTATCTTGTGTTTAAACAGATGCAAGCTGAATATAACAGAAAAGGAGACCTTGATGCAGGAGTCGCTGTGCAAAGCGATGCTCCTGAGCTGTCTACAGACTCCAAGATTAAGTGTAAAATCTGACAGGGAGGATATGTATTAAAAAATATGTGTTGACAGAATGATTTAACTAATATTTTAAAGGCAAAACATCAACTGAATTTCCATATCATTTATAATGTTAGTGAACAAGGTACTACAAAGCAGGCTATCCCCTTCTGTCACCATCATCTTATTCAGAACTTTATTTTACAGATCAAGAATGTTTTAATAAAAGGAAGCTCTGAGGCCTGATTTTCAGCTGCCATAAATCAACCCAGCTACATCGATAGCACCAGGGTATGCCACATTAATGAAGGAACGCTGATTTACATCAGCTGAGGATCCGGTTCCTAATTCTGATATAAGATCTTTTATACAGAGATAACTTGCTGTATTACAAGGAATAGAAGACCTCGATGATTAAAATGAGCCCTTGAAATGCTGTGGGTGGGAATGCATGACTGCATGGTCTGAACATGATGGGTTTATCAGCTCAGGAAGAGGAGAGGAAAGGGACTTGCCCTGTGCCACGAGGCCATGTGGTGGTGCTGGGTATAGGGTCCCCGCTGCCCTGGTCATGCTCGGCTCTTTTTTCCTTCATCTCACATTAAAATACATGTCTCCTTCTGGATCTAGCTCACATAAATCAGTAAATCCAATGGAGGAATTTTTCACACCAGCTTTGAATTCAGCCCCTGAAGCCTAATTAAGTTCACCAAGCTGTAGAAATTCAACTAATTGCAATTCTTAAATTAGCAGTCCAGGTTTGCACTCCTAATCCACAGAAAGGAGACACAACCAGAAAGGAATACAGCCTTTTTCAGATACAAAACATCTTAAATAAGGAGTGAAAACTTCATTTCACTCACAGCAAAGGGAGTGCTGAGCAACTGCGTTGTATCTTGGACACCTAGGTCCCAACATCCAAAATAGAAAATATCCCATGGCAAACAAGCTAATTGATGCAAGTCAATAGTAACTTCTGGGGGAGACACTGGAGGTGGGAAGGGGAAGAAAACACTATGAACTGAATAAAATAAGTAGATATGTGAACAGTTTGGGAAGATTGAACTGTACAAACCTAGATATGTCACCTTCTTAGTCCCGCAACATTGCTGTAAGTGACACCAGTGCTTCCAAAACATCCATGGGACAACCCAGTGGTGAAACTGGACTAGAAGCAGCCACGGTGCTGAGGGGGATGAGGCAGCAGCCCCTGAGTGACATATACCCTGCAGCAGCTCCTGAGCAGATAACTTTCAACCTTTATTAAAATGTTAGCACTTTATTTTGTGAATGGAGAGATACTTGTATTGCATGCACAATTAGCCTTTCGTATTAGCAACTTCCTAGCAACTCTGTTTCTTAAAATAGGGACTTACAGTGCAAGCTTTTATCTTATATAATCCCTTAGAAAAAGATAACTCAGACACCTTTTGGGGGTTTTAAACATCAAACCTTCAGCTTGAGACCTGTCTTTATCAAAAGAACTAGCAGCTCTATCTAGGGTTTATGTTCTTTAGAGGAATTCCAAATTGCCTGTTTTTTATAGACTACCTACATAACAACCTCCTACAGTATTTAAATTTTTGTAATTTTCTACTCCTAATGTGATCTTCACATTTAAATGCACACAGAGTATTTTACATTTATCTATTTAATATCATAGTTATGTCTTTCTTTAAATGCCTGTTATTCAACAACTTATTAATAGTGAACTGTTTTTTTCTAACAGAAGCCATTTAAATTTAGTTAGTTTATGGTGATTTCTTGTAGCTTTTCAGCCAGCAGAAAAGCCTTAATAGCCTAGAAGACTGTATTTATAAAATCTGTGGCTATTTAACCTCAGATGTATCATCATTATGGGAGGACTAAAACATTTTTCCTGACTTTTCAGAGGTATTTCACTGCTATGTAGTAATAAATGTGACTCTTCTGAACAGTCTTTCTGTTTATCACCAATCCTTTAAAATTGTTTTGGCATTAAAAAACAAATAAGTTATCCGCCAGAGTGTGTTTGAAGTCTTCTCAGGAAGCTGTCCCAAAGACAAAGGTTATCGCAGAGCTGTGCTTACCTTGGCTGTCACACTGCTATGCCGTCCCAATGCAACAGTGTCTCAGCCATCAGCTGCCGGACATGACCCCATCCATGGTGGTACAGAGCATCTCGACACCTGGGCTACACACGTGGGGTGAGCAGAATGAGTGTGGCTCAAAGAAGTGTCATCTTGTTAGTGAAGAGCATCTGCCATCACCTGGGCAGGAAAAGATAAAGGAGGAGGAATCAAGTGTAGTGTCATTTAGCATCACACTCACCCCTGCAACCTTCTTACTGTGGACTTGCATTTTGGTGCACAGGTAGGTCATAATCCAGGGTGAAGCCTTTGCACGTGCTTGAATTGAGGAACAGAAATGTTCACAGGGTTTCAAGGATGTCCTTGGACGCTGCTCTGCATGGGGCCTCCAGAAGCACGTGGCAATGAAATATATGGTTTCCTGCCAGGTTCTGGCATGCATTGAGAGGAAGAGACGAGGCCTGAGAGACAAAAAGGATCACCTGAAGTGTTGTTCATAATAACCTGCACAGGATCATCTATGGTAGCTTCAGTCAATGGTGTCATTGACTTCACCTGCATTGTTGACTCCAGAGGATCTCCTAGGCAGGAGGCAAGTGACCCATTCACTTCTGATGGGTACCTGAACATCTTTACTCTGAAACAGGGTGAGCAGGACGAAACAGAGAGTTCCACAAGGACAGGAACGACCCAGCTCCCCACATTCCTGCCAGGCCCACAAGATCAAGTGATGTATGAGAAAGATTTGTTCGTAGAGGCAGCCCTGAGTGCAGTGAGGGCCTCAAACCCAGAGCATCTCACCTACCTGCAGTCATCCTCCTTCCTGCAGGACCTGAGCCATTCCCAGGTTGTGCAGCTCCTAGCCTTCTCATTTGCCGTGGGTACCTAAAAGTGAAACTTCAAGGAGTTCTTTTCTTCCTTTTTATTTATCTAGCAAGCGTGCTTTGCAAGGGCTAATTTATATTTGAGCAGCAGTGTGTATGAAGGTCTACACAAGGCAGCTCAGCTACCAGAAAACTTAATATGTGCTTTGCATTTGCTGTCTCTAATTACAGAAGGAAAGGAGTGGAGGTACAGCTATGCCTGCCTCTGCATGAGCCACTTTGACTATTCCAAAGCTAATTAAATATGTCTCCTGTATATAAAATATATCATCTCCAGATAACAGCATACTGTTAAATTCTTCATCTTATTAAAAGCTTGCATTAATGCTTTTCCAACATAAATTTTAACTGTGGACAGGTACTATTTGAGGAGCCTGACAATAGGACTGACCTAGATTAGGCTGACAGTGCCAAAAGATATATCACCTCTAGCTGTCTGGGGGAGAAGAAGGATGAGGAATACATTCTCCGTTATTGCCTAATGCTGATGTGCCGGCATTATCTCCAGAAACCCGGTGTTGCTTCGCCTTCTGCTCTCTTGGTACGGTAGGCGGCTATACTGTGCCGAGGAACAATATTCTCTGCTTGCCGTCTCTTATTTCCCATCTTATAACTCAGCTGTAGGGAGATTTAATGGGGCATTGGATAATGATTTTAAAGCCATTGATAAGTCTCCCTATAGCTTACGAAGTTATGGGAAAAGTCACATAATTCCAGGTGGCTGGGTTTATGCAGTAAGTTCTTCCAGGCATTTAGACCAGGGCTGTCATCTGTATAGGACCAGAGAGAAGTCTGCCTGTACCAGCACTCAAGCCTTTGAAAATTAAATGTTCTCTAAGGTTGCTTGGACTCTTCTGCTAGGCTTGAGCAAGCAAGTGGTGCCGATGACAGGTTTAGAAACCACAGGGAGTTTCACCACATAGGGAACATTTTGTTCTTTCAGTATATGTGCACAGAGCTGATAGAGATCTTTTCAAGGCATCCTTGTACAAAAGGGAGACAGCAAGTGGGTTCATAAAAGCCCTTTACTGTCACACAACTGCTAATGCAGAAAACAAAAAAGACTGCTGAAGAGCAGCAATATTTCTTACATGCATTACTGAATATTCAAAAGATATGAAAATAGCCTTAAGAGTCTGAGAAAATAGAAAATTCCAAATATTAATAGGAACTTTGCCATTGATTTTAGCACAGAGCACGCGTTGACATTGTGAGATTGCTCAGTCTTAGACACTTGATTGACACAGTGATGGCTCATTCAGAGTGTATGCAAAGTCACTGCAAGTGTATTAGGCTTTTCTCTTGACTTCAGGTTTTTTATCTTTTTCAACTGACATCCCAAGGGCCGTTGTATTGACAGAATAATACTTCTGTTGCAATGTTGGTGTATGAGAGACTTTCCTTTTTGGGAAAGGGGAAGGGATGACTCTTCCACTGCTGTCCTCCTGGGTGAGGAGCTCAAGACAGTGAATGAGGTGCAGCCACAGAAATGGCAGCCCATGAAAACCCTTTTGGAATAATTAGTGAGCTGCACATTCAAAAAATCTGTGAAAACCACTGGGAGCTCTCTCTACAAACCAACACCTCAGAAAATGGGACTTTATATGTATTCTGTTACTGGGACGATAGGGCAAGAATCAATTTTGGAGCCACACCTCTTTAAGAGTTGACTGAGGTGTTTCCCAGAGCTGACTCAAACCTCTTCAGCAGGACAGAAAAAAAAGAAAAACCAACATTGCAGTCTCCCAAAACAGGACAAAACTATTTCCCAGGAGAAAGGTGCCTTTCGGCATGTTTCCACCTCACATACCCAGCGAGCCATCTGCTGTAGCACAGACCCATTCCTTCCCAGGCAGTGAATTCATGGGCTCTGGCAGGGACTCCTGGAGTAAGATACCAATGCAGGAAAAGATGGTCTATTCCAGAGAGAAAATAAACCTCCATAGCCACCCACTTTTGCTATAGAACTGGGTGAAAGGTAGAGAAAAAGAAGAAAAACTGATGGACGGAAGGCCTCTCTAGGGGAAAAGTTATCCACTGAGCATTAGGACAATAAAGTAAAACTTACTGTTCTAGAGAACCTGTCTGATAAAAAGAAAATTTCATGCCGAAGCAAAACTGAGGACTGGAAATAAAATCAGCAAGAACTGAAGGGTCTCAGGATCACTTCCTCAGCAGAAGTAAATGGCTATAACTGCACTGGATTTACTACCATACAAGAATATGTCAGGGATCTATCAGAAATGTTCTATAGAATCAGAAGTTTCCACCTCCTCAGAGATATGGACAAGAATCTCAGTTATCCTAAATCCCTCTCATGCTCTTCTAAATATATACCCATGATATTCCCTTTAAAGCGTAAGAATGATCCAAGACAGATTTCATGTGAATGAAAATCTTATCCCGGATTTTTACAGGGAAAAGCATAATTTATCATCAAACTTTTTCCCAGCAGTTCCACTCACTGTGGAAATTCACTTCTTCATTTTGGAAGGTACATACAGAAATGTATCAAACTCAAGGAAGAAAAATGAAAACTGACAATAACCATCATAATCTGCTTGATCAGCTGGAACACAGAAATAAAAAATGCTGCCTCTTAAAAGAGCAGTCTGAATTATCTTGATTTCTACATAGAAATAAGTGACAACAACTTCTAGATAGCACCGCTTCCTATCCACATATTTAAACTTAAAAGTCAAGGTTGAGTGAAAAAATATTGCTGCCTTGAAAGATAAATATATTACTTATATTAGCTATAACAGGAATATGTGCTACTGCATAAATATTTAAATTCAGATTTGGAAACTATATATTTTGAAGAAACCAAGGCAAATAAATATTGGATTACAAATTCTTATTTACAATTTCCTTTAAAAAAACTTTATGATTTCTTTTTCACTGAATGGGGTGGTATTAATTTGTCTATGGTGTATGAATGCTTCATTCGCACTCTGTTCTGCAAGCTAACGTTTCCCATTTCCTTTTAACTACATGAAAAGTGAAATCATTGCCCTTAAATATTTCCATTTAAATTTCCTAGATTAAATCACATACTTTTAAACCCCGCTCAATGACCAAGACACTTTTCCTGCAGCATTCCAACCCAGCTAGTTGAGTGGGATGAAAAGCAATAGAGTTGCACTAATAGAGCAATGCTAGTTTGGAACAGATAACACAGAGACGCTCACAGCAGGCAGCTGACAAAGCCTATTGCCAAAAGACACACCTGAAAGAAGGATCTTAGCAAACATTCAGAAAACAGTGTGGGAGAGACCATTGTACATAATTAGAGCAGAAAGGACTTGAAATGTCTTGTATTTTAAGACATGCCAGGCTGCAAAGAACTTGAGCAAGGAGGAGTCATATCATTTGGCCTGCTCTTTCATTTTGACCTACTGTAAAGACTACTGCATTTGGCTACAGGACAGCTCTTACCTACAAAATTAGGTCTCCATAGCTTAGGATCTCAAGTGATCTGATGGTTTCTACACAAATTACCAAAGACCAGGTTCTTCCCTTCTTGATCAAGTAAGCTGCTCTTGGTCTCTGATGGTGCAGACTTCGAATCAGAAGATTTATGGCTATGTCAGGGCAAGAGTTGGGAAATGGTAAACCAGGATTAATAAAGGCAAGACTGAAAATTAACCTGGCAAGTGCCATGGTACCAAAGCCTTAAAGTATGCCAATAATGTTTTTCTAAAGTTTAGATAGAATGTGTAGTCCAGACACATAGATTGCATGGAACAAAATGCTTAAGCAGGACAGTAAAACGGTCAAGGAAGAAAATAATCTGGTCTTCCTCTCCTGAAAATCTGTATCTGCAATTTTGTAGACAGGATAATATCCCAGAGATGGGAAAAATCATATCAGTGAACTTGTAGAGTCTTGTCCACTATGCTGGAACCCAGTTCGTGGGGGATCCAAGACCTCCACACAGGCATCTCAGAGACAGAAAGGAATGGTAAAATCCATCCTAGCACAGCTGATGGTACAAACTGCTCATTGCTCTGAATTTCAGAAAATTATTGCTGGTTTTAGTTCCTCTTTTTGGGTGGCTGCCCATGAGAATTGATTGCCAGAGAGCAAAGGCTCAGGCTCACTGTGAATCAGGAGCTAATAAAACATCCCAAGGGACAGGTGAAGACATGCCAATCGTTTTGGAAAGCACAGGCTTTTAGACACGACATGACTAGGAAAAAAAAACAACAAACTTTTGTTCACAACCAGTACAATGAAAATACATTATTTCAGGGGGACTGGAAGAAAATATGAATTTTTTGCAAAATCCCACTAGAAAATTATCTAATTTTTTAACACCTATAATGATGTCTCAGATATATCAGAACTGATGTTTTATTTTTCCCCTGGGAAAACCTAGTTATCCTTTATGTTCCTCTCCTTTTCATTCTACAATTGACTGTTGTGACAGTGTAGTATAACTCTCGCCCATCACTGGACCGTCAAAGAAAAAGCCGCGTACAGTCAGCGCCTCAATCCAAAGGGAAACATAAATGACAGAGAAGTTTTAAGAAATCTTGGTATAAATTGAATTTTCACTAATTTAAGCTACTTCACCACTCTTTGTAGCAAGCTTACCTCTGCACTGACAACCCACTGCAATCACATGAGGCGTTGACATCGTGTCCATAACTGTAAAATGAATTTTGACAACACATCTGGCTCTCTGGGATGCACCACCCTGACCACGGGGTTTCCAAATCCTCCCCTTCTCAGGAAGTTTTTACACTAGTTCATTAACACTTAGCTTGAAGGGCAATTTGCTGCCCACCACTGCGGACAGCATTCTTAATAAATAATGCATACCGTGTAATGAGGACAATAAAGGTCAAGGTAAAAAATGTAAAACATTTTAACGGGATGTCTTGATGAAAGCTTCCCATCACCTTCTCTGAATACTTTACTAATGATCTTCTAGCTTGGGGAGGTTATTTTTTTTTCCTTAGAAACAAGTTCATAATGCACTAATAATATGCTGCTAATTGTTGAAGTAGCAAAGTTCAGATGTGTTATTCCAGCTGTCCTCACAGAGTAAATGCGCTTACACTCCACACTGAAGGCTTCAGTAGGGTCTTCTTCAGGTCTGCTCTGCCTGGGACAACTTCATCCTCTCAGCACAAGTGTGAATTCCAGCTTTCAGGGGTGGAATATGGAATAATGAAGTGAAATAATAGCATTAACCAATACCTAATTAACACACAATCTATTTAATTTCTAGCTCCACCATTAGGTTACTATTAAAGTATATTTAGTTGGCTTGTATAAAACTGCATTATGGCAGATTTTCAGATTCAGGCTATTCACAGGCCATTTGCAATTTTCATTTCTCTTCTCTCTTTAATGTCATAGGCTTAACTCCATGAAGGTCTAGAGCAGGTTAGTGCAGAAGATTGACTATTACAGCCTAACGGATTTTTTTCTTGGCCCCTCCGTAGCATGTATTAGAAACCTGCACAGATTCAGAGCAGCGATGTGTCTGTCTCCTCCTGACCTCCAAGAGAAGGGGAGAATCATTTTAGGCAAGAACAACTGGGATTTCAGACAGAGTGATATGTTTCTCTGTGAGGTACCAAAGTTTTTATTATATTTGGATACCCAGGCAGGTAAAAAGGGCCAGTGCCTTAAACCCAGTGCCCATGAAAATACCAGAGTTCCATCCACTGCGGGAGGACTTTACATCAAGTGCAGTCCATTGGTGCATATTCCCTCTCAGTAAGGTTTGCATCATGTGCACTCACAACTAAGCTATCCCGTCTGCACCAAGCCTGACTGTGGTCACAGATGTTATGGTCAGCAGCTGAGATCCTAGGGGGTCACAGTGCCCTGTTCTTCCCTGCCAGAGACCCTGCAGCAATGGTCCATATACTTCATTGCTAACTTTAGTAAATCATTCAAAATGCTGACTAGCCCATAATATAAAGGACAGCTGTGATTTACTAAGTCTCTCAGGCTGGGCAGAGCAGAGCTTTCTGTGTTACCTCAAGCTAGAAAAGGATGAATTTTCAACAGACCTCCTCAGGATATTTTAATTTGTAGAAATGTATTCAAAGCATGAAAGCAGACGGACAATATGTGAATTATGAACTAATTGGAGGAAGATGGAAATGAGAAGGTAAATTTCATTTACATTATCTCCCTTTTTACGCTTGCTAAGGTCTAAGGTAAAGGCTTGGTCTCTTTCTGGTCCATAAAATATGGATTGCTATTTTCAAACTACATCAACACTGCTAATAGCCATTCCCATTAGTCAGCCGTATAATAGCATTATGATGCTATGAAATATTGACACGATAAAACAATGTAAGCCAGAGGTTACTGACAGTGCACACTGATATTGACAAATAAATGCAGATTTTTTAATGCACTGCTTTTGCCACCTTTCTACCTGGCTGACAGTATATAAAAAATATTTTTCAGATCCTTCACTGACTATTGCTAATGTCAGTTGACAGCAGAGGACCACTGAAACTAATAGGATTATTCCCGCTGATGATTTCCAGTGTGGAAAAAAAATTTGGGAATTTGGCTAAAATGGGGCCAGCACTGAAGACCGTATATCTCAGCCAGTGAAGTGTGAGGGAGTCAGATGGGGGTGGAGGTGCAAGAAATCAACCAAGGAGGTGCAAACTTGCTGGACAATGCCCAACTTTTTGGAAATGTGAGAACACAGAAATAATCAGGGAGGACAAGGTGATTGACCTGGTTGTTTCAGCATCTTTCTTCCACCCACACACCTTCTCTGGAAGGGAGCTGCCCCATAGTGTATCTCCTTCACCAGCTAGTTGCAAAGTCATCTTTCTGCAAAACAAATATGCATAAACATATAACCATCTGTCCCAAAGGAGTATTCTATTGGACATTCTTAAATATTAAAGTAATTTATAACACCTGTTTAGTGCTTATTTTCCACCCTAAATCTTACTTGCAATACTTTTTATTTTGTTAGGTTTGGGCAAATTTAACGTAACATATAATGATACCAAGAGGGAGAAGCCTATTTTTCCAGAAAAAAAAGATTGCTCACCTACTAGAATATATTCCAGAAGCATTAAGTGAGAAATTATCTCTTTAACAGAAAACATATCCTCTCTACTAGAGGCTCCTATTCACTCATGTTTTCTTTACTTCTCGTCTTTCATTATATTCATTTTCACTGTGTTACTCTTCTTCCCTACGTATCCACACAAAATTTCAAACGTGGCCATTTCTATTTTCCAATGACTCCAGTGATGCCTCCTCTTTCGCAGCTCTGTGTCTCATCAGAAACTGGGATAAGGACTCCTGCCAGGCAATGGTGCTTTGTTCACCGGTGTTTGCAGAGCAATTGGGCATTCTCAGGTGTTAAGGTTCAGAGTCCCTGTCCTGCATGTGGTTCAGGCTTCCTCTGTACCCAAGAGGATACTAGCACAGTTCTGTGTTTCTCCTGGAGAACACGTCTGCTGAACTACTCTCCACCTCCCAGGAGTCCACCCTAGGACTGAGCTCTCCTTTTTATTCCTCCAACCCATCTGTTTTAATGATGACTCATTTCCACCACACATAAATCACCAACTCCCCCTCATTTTCTTGGAAGAATCTTTATTCTGTGGTACATACCTCCTTATCCATTCCTGTAACCAGCTGTCCTTCCTCTGATGGTTTCTAACAAGACTGCTACAGAAAATCCCAAGACTGGGCAAATCCCGTTCTGTGGCAATGTGGTGATTTTGGCACCAGGGTATCCATCCCACTCCTGAGATGACAGAACCTGAGTAAGAGTCCAGAACAAGCAGTGGCTTTCATGTTGTCTTCCCACATGCTCTGTTGCCTCATGTTTGAGGCTGTATGTACCGCAGGAGGGTACAACAAGGGCAAACTGAGGAGAAATTGTCTGGTGAGGCTTGTTCCAGGAAGATGCATGTTTCTGTTCTCCATTATCTGCAGGAGTCAAACAGAGGACGTGTCAGTGTGAGCTGATGGGTAGTGCTGAGCTAAGGGGAACACAGCCGTGCCTGAACAGCTCCTGTGTGCCTTTAACAACTCACACTTCACAGGCAAGGTCTGGGTAACACAGGAAATTTCACCACCAGATGCTGTAACCCCTACCTGCAGACACAGACAAGGGAGTGGAGTAGCACTGGGTGAAGAACAAAAAGAGGGAAGGATGGGGTCACTGCTCACCTCCTGCATCCTGGCACTGCTGGGACAATGAGGTCTCCCCTTACTTTCGACCAATGTGGGATACATTATCTTGCTTAGGATATGAAGCATAGATTTTGGTTACGGAGGTGCACAGATGCTCTGAACTGCTGTACAATTAAAACAAAAGCAAAACAGAGAAATAGGAGCAATGAAGGAAACAATAAAAAATGAAAGGAGAAGACTGAGCTGAGGCAGGCAGGAGATATACCTGCTCCCCAGCTATGACAATGAAGTGGGTCCCTTGGCTGTGCCCATATTACAGGGTGTCACTGCCAACCCCACCTGCCAGATGGGACTCTCCCTCCAAACTGCAGAGTGTTGTTAATTGTTGGACTTGATCCTAAAGGTCTTTTCTAACCAAAATGATTCTATGATTCTATTATATGAATATGTTCTCCTGAGTTAGAAATTTACTCTGCTGATCTGACTCCTTACCAGAGCAATGTTTAACAGATGTAGCAGAAAGCATTACAAGTTGTGTACTACGTTGGTGAGCTGATAGGTGAAGCATGGGCAGTTAAAAATATAGTCAGAAATAAATTTTCAGCCACAATAGATAAGTGATATGCAAAGCAGTTCTTTGTTCTTACTATTTACCTTGGTTTAGAAGCTGATGGCAACCCTCCAAAGAAATTAGTTTAAACTGAACACTGAACTCAATTTAATTAGTTTTAAGGTATTGACACCATAGTAAGAACCATCAGACAAAACTTCAGTGCTTGATCAAACATACAGCTTTATCTGTGTCCGATGCGAGGCTTTGCTGCCTAAACCTGAAAACTTCTTATCACTTAATGGCTTGGCTCGAAAGAAAGCTAATTTGGGATGGTAAGTGGATTGACTGACCAATTTGTGTTTTAAGACTAATCCACATGTGCTGTACTTCACAGTGCTCCTTGGTGAACTCCTCACCTTGTTCTGAAGCTTTCTGTATGAGCTATCTTCTGTGACAAGTGCAGGGAGATGCAGTGAAGAGTTAAAAGTGAATCTCCTGCCTCTTTGAACTGTTTTCTCAGTACTGCGTGTACACAGATACACTTTTGATGTGTTAACTAGAAAATCTGACTGAAAAAGAACAAAGCAGCTGTCACTGAAAGGAAGACACTGACGAAGAACCACACAGCCTTTTATTGAAGAACTGTCAAGATTGATCCTACAGCACTCAGTTTGTCTGTAGTATTTATCAAAGACCTAGATCAGATGAAGGAAATTAAAAAAAAAAAAATAAAATTCTATCCACTGGACATTTATAAATGGTATCTGAAAATGCATTACATTTAATACACCTATGAGAATGGGTTTTTAACAGTTCAGGGACTGGAATATAAGCTCACCAGTATTTTTCACAGGGCTTGGAAAATAATAATTTGTCATTGTTGAGCAAACCCATTTAATTGCCTGCAAAGTTTTAAGTAGCAAACTTGATTAAAAAATGTTCTGTGCAAATAAATAAATGAACTCACAGAAAGCTCAAAATCTCTTGCCTTTAAAGGAGAAGCAAAGCATGCAATACATCCTTGTAAGTTCTGACTTTCATGTTAGAGTTGCACCATGCAAGGTCAAAACAAGATCAGGAGACAAGTGTGCCAGAACCTCCCCAAACATCCGGGTAGGATGCATATGTCCACATGAGCAGAGGGCTTAAGGCATTTGCCGCAGGTCACACAAGGAGGCCTTTGGACAGTCAAATCTGCAGCCCTAAGGGTTTCAATCCAATACTCTACCACAAGGCCAGCTGCTAACTGAACATCCTTGCTGGCCAAGGATGAAGCATGTGGTGTGACAATGTGGACTAGGGTGATAGGTATTTCACAGGACTGGCAGTGACTGCCATTGAAATGATATTAAACACCAAAAGCCACTCTGGATTAACGTCACAGGTCCTGGTCCTGCACCGGGCTCCTCGAGGGGACACGGCAAAACCTGTGGTTACTGTGTGGTATCTCTTGGCAAATGCTGATAGTTTAATGATGAAGACTCTGGAGATATCTCCGACACAGAGCCAACAAGACAAATTCTTCTCCATCAGCCTGTCTTCAAAAGTAATAAAAACACTGTTCTTTCTTCCAAAGAGGCAATTGTTGCACAAATAGCTCTGAAGTACTGTGCAAGTGCTGATTAACATTCAAATCCTACTCACCTATACACACACACACACACATATATCCTTTGGGAGCGCAGGACGGTTTAGACTTTCTGTCAGCGATGGAAATGGAAGTTGCACTAAGCAGTTGTGGAAACCCATGTAAAAATATGTTTTGTGGCATTTCCCTTTCTGTAAAAGTACCAGCAAATCCTGGAAGCACTGGTGCACTATTCTGTACTCTGAGCCATTTCAGGCACTGCTTCTCATAGGCTATGAAAGTGGTCACCAACCTTTCTTCAGCCAGGGCTCACCTGAGAAAATCAGGAAGAACCCGTAACCTCACAGGATCCAGATCTTTACACAACACTCACACATTTTCACTCATGATGGGTAATACATCCGAGCTATCAAGGCAGCCAATGTTTCCATCTCTCCTTCCAGAAGAGTAAAACCACATCTCTGAACAGGAAAGGGCATTTGACCAGGAAAGGCATATATATGGTACATCAAAGAACTGTCCATAGAGGGTTCATGCACACTCTCTTTGCGCTGGCAAGCAAGATGCTTGCTAGTAAGGTAGTCAGGCTTTCATAATTAATTCGCGTGCCTACCGAAGAGCACAGCACGGGCCTGCCTCTCCCACAAGAAACAGCCCTGGGAGACGTGGCAGTGGGTTAGGCAAAGCAGGGGTTAAGGAGTTGGATTGGGAATAGACGTGTGTCTCAGTTTGACAGTCATTCGCTAACTGGGGATGGGTGAACAGATGCTCTCCGAATGCTAATGTCACTCATGGTGTTCTACTTTGGGCAGACTTTCTCCACCAGCACAAGTCATCTGGGAAATGGCGGAGCTTGGAGGAGCTGGTGACCGTTCTCCTTGGGCATCGGGGCTCTGCCCAGCAAGAGCTCACTCCAGTGCACATGGCCAGGCTAAAATCCTTTGCTCAAATGTGATTTAAGTGCCTTAAAATAGCATTGCCCCTTTGTGATGGCCCTCACCAAGGGGTGGATTTCTACAAATCACCTGGGGATGGGGCCTTAGCCATGGAGCTAACCACGTACACTGTAAAAGACATTTAGCAAGTCCTTAGCCAGCATACCTTAGTCAATTTAGATACCAGTTCTGTATTCAGACCGGCTCCTACTCAAACTCCTGCTTTTGAAGCACCTTTTGAAGCTGAAGGGTCTGTGCTATCAAAGCCAGTGCATGATCCAGACCTCAATTAACAGGCTGCTTGGATTAAGGATGTATGCAAAACCATGGGGATCTGTGACATCGTGTAGCAATCGTTAACAACAGTTACTTAAATTGCACTTGGAAAAAATACATTTATATAAACTTTGAGCAGAAGACCCATAACATTTAAATAACCTTGGAGCTGTCCATTACAAACAAAAGAGCAGAGCTCTTCCTTAGCTCTGCCCATGTAAACTTTCCCTGAAATTGATCAGTAATTTGCCCCAGGCGATTCCAGAGATATGGGACTCTGGGTGTACAGGAAGAAGCTTCCTCACATAGGATGCTCTCAGTGGAGTAACACTGATTTGCACCACTGAGAATCTGTCCCAGAGATTTTACTTTTTCTGAAAAACACTTCCCGCTGTGGCAGACATAACGCCATATCAAAGGCATGTGCTGTAATACACAATAAAGATATAGCTTTCATAATTTTCAATTACACTTCCTCTGCAATGATGTTAGTGAATCTCACCCAAAAGTAAATTATTCAGTGCAGATGATATAGAAATCGTTTGATGAGTGTCACTTTTCCATTTAAAGTTTTACCAAGATCTTCTTGGATAAGGAGTTCTTTTTTCACATGACACACTTCATATTTTTTTTCTGTCCCTCACCTTCATTCAGCACCCTATTTCAACTTTTTAATATTTCTTTTTTAACTAAACATTGAGTAGCCATTCAGATAGGTCTATTCAGGGGAAGTGCTCATTCATTCAGTCAGAAATGCTGTTATATATGTTTTATTTAGTTTTAAGGACACTTTTTTTTTTTTTTTTTAATTTTGAGAACACTGAAATCTAGAGCCAAATACGAAATAGCAACCTTCTTTCAAGGCAGGCTTGGAGGGAGAAGTACCGTGGGCTGCACTGGGAATCCTTTTCTTTCATGTAAATAAGTAGTTCGTTTACAAGAGCTTTTTAAATGGAAAAACATATCCAATACACCAATACATTTAAACTCAGTCATATGGTAAAATATAGAAAACTGAAAAGCTGAATTCCAGAATGTTTTTATCTTTCTTTTCATGAAGTTACAGACACATTGGAATCTAATTAAAAAAAAAAAAATAAATGTCCCCTTAACTTCACAGTTATTTTCTTCTTGCTGTATTTCAGATATGTGTGACAATTAATCATTTGATTTTCCATATACTTTTTCTCTTCTACCAAGCTATTCAGAATCCTGCCAGCAAATGAAATCCTAGGTTTATTTTTATGTGACACAAACTCCTACCTTTATGTCTGGATCACTGATACATTCCTTATCAACTCAGCCATACTGGTCAAGAAGCACCAGGTAACACTGTAAGTGTTCTGTCAATTCTTCCTGTTTGGAAATGGGTGGGTAGCACCCAATTCCAGCCATAACTATTTTTGCAAGTGTGGAAGCAAGGGAAGGAGCTGGAGGAAGAAAATGAAGTTTGCACATTTACAGAGTGTTTGACCAATACACAATGAAGCCTTTATACCATTATAGTAAGTCAGCAAAAAAAAGCCCCATCCATATCTGCTGGAGAGAGGATGGTGAAATTTCACTGACGAACACATATACCAAGACAGACCAAGAAGAGCTTTGAATAGGATAATCAGCAGTTTGTGTCCAAGACTAAAAGATGTAGCAGCAAAGGAAATAAAAAATGATGGAAGCCTGGATGAGAGAGATTTAACATGTGTTGATGTACAGGAAAGGCTGCATCAGCCACAAGGGGAGGCGAGATGACATTCTTCACTGTTTTCCTCCTTCTGCCTTAGAGTACTGCACCTGCCCACATTTCCCTAATTCTTAAAAAAGGCCTGGCTCTATCTGCAGCTTCTGACAAGTGACACATACCTGTACAAAACCCCAAGTTTGAGCATCTGTCACTGAACACATCAAAAGCATAGCAAAGTATACTTGTTTGTCCTGGCCTTTATCCTACATTTGCCTTTTTTTTTGGCACCCGTTAGGCAGCGTGACTCTGGTTCCAGCTTGTTGTAAACAGCCCACAAGCAAAGGTCAAATACAGTCTTTATCTCTTGAGTCTTACATATTAGCAGTATTTTTCTTGACCCTCTAGAAAACATTCCTGAAAATAAAGGCTTCCCAAACATACACAAACATGCAAACTTTTGCCCTCCACTAGCAACAGAGACATGCAAACTCCATCAGAGAACAGGAAGTTTTCCAGTGGGAAGATACACCACTGCGTTACACTGCTGAGGACTCTAAGTCCCAATGGAGTTCGGCACCTGCAATTAATACACTCTTCAGGAGAAGAAACCACAAAACTCAGGAACTATAGTTCCAGTGTATAGACCAGAACCATTGTGTTATAGGCTAGTACACCAGTATTACTCAGAAGTAGCTCATAGGTGAGTGATAGAACAACCAAATCTATGGAAAACCCCTTATACGAAGACCTGGAAATGATTTGGGATTTTTTATGTTAAAGAAAAGGGCATACAAGAGAAGCAGGTAACAGAGATCGACTAGGACCTTCTGGTCTCCCCCACTCAAAACATAAGAGGAACATTAAAAGATGAAAAATTTAAGCCTGAGAGTTACGATTTTTACAATTTGCTCAAGAAAGTCTTTAAACCCTACAACACTGCAAGATTAAATAAGGGACTGGACATTCGTACAAATTTCACTATCCAGAGAAGTTCTAGCTCTGCTTAACAGCCGTCTGGTAAACACAATACATCATGATTTTAGCCATTCTTAGATTTTGAAGTGACAGACCAGCGTGGAAAGCAAAAAGCTCATATATCCTTACTGTTGGGTTTTACTTTAGAAATGTTAGAGTTGCCAGAATTTTGGGGCTCATGTGCCACCAAAAATCCATTGATGTTCCTACTGATTCCTATTCTAGCAATGGAGAACTGATAGACTTAACTAGTGTTGTCATCTAACACAGATCCATACATCAGCTACAGATCATATACCCTTGCCATATAACCAGATTGACAGCCCATGCTGGGAAAGCTGGTACAAACTTTGACTACTGCTGGCATGTTCCTTGTACAGACTTCAACTCAAATGTGCACAATACTCAAGGAAACAAGACCATGGCTCAAAAGACAACAGGACACCCCTTTTTGCAAGCCGGCTTACCTCTCTAAGCCAGTGATCTATCAGGAACGTGATTCCTTCCTACCACAACCACTCATCTCTGAAAGAAAATTTGTAATTCCTGTTCTTGATTTCCTTTCAACCTGTTTCTCTAAAACAATCTTCCCCTCAGGCAACGTGAGTCTCCAGCCTTTGTTTGGCTGAAGATGTAAATATTTGGGCACTCACAGATTTGATATATATATACATATTTGTTGGAACATTTACCACCTGCTATTCAAAGTTAAATCCATAGATTACAGAAAACAAGTTCTTTATCGCTTTTTGTCTAATGCAAAATTAAAGACAGCTGAAAGCCTACAAGCTTTCTCTTGCTTGTGAGTCAGTTGTAGCATAATTACCCCTCTAAGGCTTGAATAGCAACAAGGAGACAGATCTTTGCAAAGGCCCATCATCCCAGCAAGAGCTCCAGGAGCTTCTCTGCTCCTGAGGACATTAAATCAGAGGTCATTATAGCAGAGGCCACTGACTAATGAAAACTCCTTGGCTGTACTGTGCATGAGCACTCATCTGCCAGTGATAAAGGCTCACTTGGCTCCTGAAGCGGCGAGACCCAGGGTCTCCACAGAACACAATGTGCCTCCTTCCAAGACCAAAGCAAGCAACACCGTAGTGATGTATTGTGCAGGATTTTCCCAGCCCCATTCTCAAAATTGAAAGGGGATTTTAGAGGTCTGTGAGATCTTTACACAGCCAAACCCTTCATCTGTGTGAGGTCAGGTCTACTAAATCTGCATTGCTTTCCCAGCGTGGCTTTTCTTCCATGAGGTAATGAAGCAATACTAGGAACAAGGTCCACCACCTGACTATGGGCAGGTCTCTCCTTTCTCCAGGCATCTCAGAAACTTCTTCAGACTCAAAACCAGATGAAGCATCTGAATGCCTGGTTACTGTCATTTAAGTGAGGTTCTGCCAGGACTGAAAACCAACCAACCAACCAACCAAACAAGGAGATGAGTTTGCCAGGAGAATTGCCTTGTGTTCTCATGCTAATTGTTTTCACTAGGTTTTCAGATGGTGACCTGGGGTGGTATAAGCAGAGCAGACCATGCAGGAGCAAGATGTGTGTGGAGCATATACACTGGTACAGCAGAGCTGGTGCAAATAGTCGTGCAAACTGCAGCAATGCTCGGACCTCCATTATCAAACTGGGCTTGATTCTCAGTACTACATACAGGCAGGCCTCTTTAGGTTTATTTTTGTCTGTGAGCTTTAAAAATATGCTTGAATAAAAACTTCCATTCCTAAAAGAGAACAGGCATTTCAGAATTTCCCAGTCCCTTGTGACCACTCTCAGTAAACAGGTACCAGTGCAGTTTCAACTCCGAGCACAGGTTTCAGTCTCCAAGCACAAAACCAAACTGTTCATCTGGTAACTGCTTTTTGCACTTAATTGTCTATGTTCAAATATTTTTGAATAGCCAGCCATGTGTATGGGACTTACATGACATAGATGTAATGGTACACACAACAGCATAAGCAATATCCTCCAGTGAAGAAGGTTTGGAAATCTGAGAAGCAGAACCACTGGTGGCTGGTCATTACACTGACTGTTTGGATCTGACTGTTATAGGAAAGGTATGTCTCTGCTTCCTAATGAAAAGGATAGACAGATATTGAAGAAGAGTAAGTTGGACTTTAATTACTGTTTTTGATGTCTGATCTATAAGTCCCTAAATTTTGTACAGGAGTAATATGGAAGCATCATAAAATTCCACTGGGATATAGAGGAGGTCCAGTTTGCAAAAATATCCTCTTCATAAAGAAGCTCAATGCCCTCTTTTGCTTGGCAAACCATCATGAATTTATGATGCATTGCATTTGGAAGGCAACACGGTGCACAGCTGAGGCAAGTTACTGAAATGCAGGAAGAGTAAAAGCAAAATGTTCTGAGAGTGAGGGTGCATATGGGGATGTATTTGAAAAAAAGTTATATATGTATAAATATACACACACATTTGCTAGAGAAAATGTATATGAATTTATAAAAAATCTAAACTTCTCACCAGTCAAAAGTTAGAAATGATGCAAAACGCATCTGCTTTGATAAGCCTGTTATAAATCTCACAGCTTGAAGCTTTTAACTGACCCTTTCCAGTTCATGAATATTTTAAGCGAGCCCAGTTTAATTTAAAACAACCTTGGATCAATATATGCATTTATTCTGGCATAGTCCAAATTTCAGGTCCTTGTATTATCAAAAATTGTATCATACATCTCCAGTTTGACTCCAAATCTAGGGTTCATTCAAGTCTCAAGCTCAAATTAGGGGTAAACCTACATGGACTGAAACCTAAAAAAGTCTGTATGGAACTTGGCCAAGCAAAACAATTTGGCTAACTATATTTAGAGCAATCCTGTGACATAAAGTCTCTCCTATTGCACGAAGCTGATGCTCAGAGAAGCACACAAATGCCCTGGAGAATAAATGGTTTCCAATATTACTTTGTGATGGTGTTCAGCACAGGATATCAGTAAGGAGACATTTCTCCATACCAAGGAAGTCCACGCTACCTAGCTTCAGAAAACCCACCTGCTTGTTCCCCAGAGTACTGGTGGAGAGAAAAGATGCCAACCCCACCAAGAACTGACACCTAGAGGGGGGCACCTTCCATGCAAAAATAGTTTCAACAACCCAAAATCGCTATTGTCCTGAACACATTTTGGAAGTCCTCTTGCCTCTTCTTCACCTGGGTGCGTAGAGAGACTTGTAGGCTGAGAACTGCCAGGCTGACAAATTATTATTTGAAGATTCTTGGGATCTTGGGGCACTTGTATGACTTTGCAAGACTTGCAAAAAGAAGATATTTATAAGAATAACTCTGAACCTACTGTCCAGTTTAAATATTAATGAAATTAACAACTGTTCACTGTCCCACACATCAGTGTTCTCCACCTCTCATCTTCATGTCACTGAGAGGCATTTCTTAATAACTACGGTGAGAATTAAATCCTGCCTTCCTCTAAAAGTCGATGAGAGTTTTGCTCTGAGTCATAATTTATTATGTACTTATGTTTTTCCTTCCTGGTACTGTTCATTTTTTTAAAAAAAGTTCTCTTGAAAGACACTAGCATATATTCTACTGCACTAAATATGTTTTTAATTTATAAACCTTTCTTTCCATACATCTCCATCACAGCAAAATACATTTGGTGCCATTAACGTAACACAGATCCTGTATTAATCCAAGCATCATGCTTCTTCTGTTAAATTTTGTAGCAGCGACAGCCACCTGGCCATCATCTTCTCACCTGGTGTTGGGGCAGCAGCCAGCTCCCTGCCTGCGGTCCTTTGGGTGCTCTGGGATACCCTTGCAAGCACAACACCCTTCAGAGACTTCTCAACATCAATTTCTGTAAGAAGGACAACCTAAATCAGCTTCCAGGTGCTTTGGTAAAGAAAAAAGCTATTGGTGATTTTAAATGCAACAAGTAACAGATACAAAGCAAAGACTGCATCACAGCTCCAACCTCTCTACCTAATCACACATGTTAGTGGTAATAAAAAGACAGAAACAAAGACAGGTTTTACACTTCAGATGCATTTGTGGGAGCTTATTCTGTGAATAGTTTGTCTGTATAAGCAATCTCTAAGGAAATACCTACATAAACATCCAGCCTGTGACTTCATTAGGATGCTCACTGACTCTGTGGGAAGTCCATAATAATCTCTATAGAAAGAATGCGATCAATATGTTATTGAGAAGATAAGTCAGTGTCAATGTTAATGTTTAAATATTCATCTACTTATACCAACATCTTGTCTGTTACTGAAACAACAGGAATATTCAAAGATTAACTCTACATAAAAGACTCGGTAATTTTTTTCTCCAATTCCTTGTTTTTCTCTCGTCAGTGCTATGAACAGTTGTTAAGTAGAACAGGTTGGCATTTTTTCATCAAAACGTTACTTATTTGAAAAATGGGTCTTGGAACAAACTAAGACTTTTGCAGAAAATTTTCATTTGGGGAAATTTTTCAGCTTGTTGTCAAGAAAAGTGAAAACTGAAAAGAACTCATTTTCCAGGATACACAATAGTTCTGAATATATAATCAAAAGAGCTAAAAGAACCAGACGGTATTTGTTTTAATCCAAAGAATTTGAAGGGAGAGAATATAAAAGGACTCATATTAACTGCAAGCACATTTATGAGGAGCTTCAGAAGAGAGAAGATTTGCTTCTTCCTTTAAGACCACAAGACTAACTCAGGAAAGTACCAGAGGAGAGAAGGAGGGAGGATGACTTCCTAGGATAGCATTTGTGACCCACTCAAGCCATTTCTACCACTCAGAAGAGACTTCCTGACATTTCTGCATTTATTTCTGTTTAAAATCAGAAATAAAGAAAAAAAAAAACACCTTTTTGTAGAAGATTAAGGAGCATGTGAAGTCCTTAGAGAGAAGGACACTGAAGTTCATTGAAGCTGGTTTTCCGCGTGGTACTAATGGAGGCTCTAAACATAACCTAAATTTCTGCCACCAGAGGCAACAGTTCCCTGCAAAAGGGGATAAAACTGATCTCCCAGACAATCGCACTGCCCTGAGAAATCCTGCTGAAGAGGATTAACATGGTTTCATGCAAGATGGTGAGTACATCTACCTGAGTGAGATATGGAAAATAATATATGGTAATGAACTCAGTCCCACAACTAATTCATCTCTTACAGCACAGGCGTTGTGCACCATAGCAAAAGTAAAACAACACTTCCAACACCTTATTCATAGGTTGGCATTGAAGTACAGCCTGCTACCATTTCTTAGGTGGGATTTGAACATCAGAATTGGATGAGTGGTATGACAATAAAAGAAGCAATGGAGACAAACCACACTGTCATTCAGAGAGGTGTGTAATGGAATAGCACAGTATTTGCTATTTTGCTATTTACCAAAAGCCTTGTTTTAATTGGGGCTGTAATTAAAGCCCTTAATCATTCTGAACAGTTTTAAATGAATGGCTTCTCTGATGCATTAGCATATCATTTATGCAACAAGTGTATATGTCAGGTAGAGTCCGTAGTCTGTCTGGACGTAGTAGGTAGCCTATGGAAACCCAAATCTATTTGTTGGTATATTAATACAAATCTGAAAATACTAGTTTACTCATTTAAGAAGCTGTTACAAACTGTCAAGCAAAAAAAATATGTATCTCACGAATTAATGAAGCTTCCTAAAGACACAAACTGTGTCTGTACATAGCATGTTATGCTCATGAAAGGGGAGCAAATAGAGCATGGCAGAAAGCAGTTACAGCTGCCGTGTGGGGCTATGTCCCAAAGGACATCTTCCAGGGGAGGGCATATTGTCCCCATGTCCAAGCCAGTAAGGGCTGAATTAATTACCATTGAGCCCCAGTTTGGGAAAGGACTTAAACAAGAGAGGGAATGGGCTCTAAAGCCTTCCCTTATACCCAGATACATTTTTAGGCCACCCCAGGATTCAAGAACATATTTACATATTCAAATGGGAAGGGACTGAGATGTGAGTTACTTGTACTCACACTTGAACAAAAGTCCTCCTGTGCTTGCTACCGCTGACAAAGTCCTGGTACCAGAAGCTTCATGGGTTGCAACGGAGTCTTCTCCGGTGCAAGTAAATGAAGGCTGAACCCAGGCCTTGGCATTGAGAGGCATTTCTGGACAACCTGTGTGTACTGGCAATGTACTCTGCTTGGTCCCTCTCCACTCTTCTCTATTTGCCTTGGTACAATGAGGCGACAGCAGCAACACTGGCAGCAGAGCAGGTGAAAAGGGTCAGATAGGACAGGTGGAGAAGGGAGAGCTCTGGAGAAATTGGAAAGAGGTACTGAATGGAGAAAAGACACAGGATAGCTGAAAATCTAGCAGCAAACACTCACTGTGATTTGGGAGTTTTGAAAAATGTCAACCTGTTCTTGTGAGAAGGCATATGCTGTGACTGCTTTGGGGTTCTCCGAGGAAGAGTAAGTATTTCCCTTTGCTGCTTTAAAGAATTAAAACAGTGTGAAAATTAATATATAATCAGATTTATAATCACAATGTAAAACACATATGGTATTAGGCAAGGCTGGGAAAGATATCCAGTTTTCAATCCTCAGCTCCTTGCATTTCCCTTCCCAAAAACTGTTTGACTCCCTCTCTTGAAGATCATTAACCTCCCTTTACCAGGTGCTACTGATCTCTTCTGCTCCTCCATCAACTGACCAGAAAGGCATCAATAGCCTCCAAAGCTTCTTGCTCCCTAAGGGACTGAGAAATGCAAACCCTTTCAGCTGCCAATCCCTTTCTAGGCAAGGATGCAGTAATTTGCCACAAAAACTTTTACTCTAAGGAACTGCTGACTTGTTTAAGAAAATGTTCCAGAATGGGTTTTGCTGAACTTCCAGCAAAACATTGACGTGTTTCTGAGGAAGAACTGGTGGATTACAGTGCTGTGGTGGACTCCACAGGGAAGCTCTAGCAGAGGGATGGCAGTCCTCAGCAGAGCACATCAGTGTCTGGGCCTCCCAAAGAGCCGAAAACTGTGAGGACTTGTGTCCTCATGGCACCTGGTAGGTCCAGTTTCCTCCACATACAGCAGAGAGCACCAAGAGCCACACGCCACAGTGCACAGTTTCTTCTCCTGCTTCCCATGGGAAATTTGAGTGGTACCCACTGCATTTGCTCCAATTATGTGCTGAAACAGGTAAGTAAAATGCACCTGTATGAAACACTTTACTGACCTGCTACCCTTGACTTTGCACACCTGCATACTTGAGACACCCATCTCCCAGATGCCATCCAGCATGAGAAATGTTATGTGTACACTTCAGGGTTGCGGCAAGTGCGATCAGCAGGTATTCCAGGTCACTGGTCTCAGGTTACTAAATGTCACCTGCAGCACCTATGACTTTGGAGGTATCACCTTAATGTGCTGGTCTTTCAGAGTGACCAATGATGGATGGATGAGATAAAGGTATAAAATCCCTCTTTTACTCTCAGAGGCCACAATAACATTCAGTCCTACTGCCATGTCAAGCTAAGTCTGCATTTTAATATATACATCGAGGAGACTGTGTTTAAAAAAAAAAAAAAATCTAATATTATGCTTTTGAATAGAGAATTTACCTAAGTAAATAATTATTTTTAAACCCAAGATTTAGGCAGCTTTAGTATTCCACATTATGCTAATGTTTGACAATTACTAAGTGTGGGTATCAGCCAGCATTTTTTTTTTAAGTTTAATTTAAAGCAATTTGACATGGAAAGGTTATTACTTTAGTTGCCAATAAAAGCTGTACTTTTAACATAAGTGTACACCAAGCCCTAGGGTATGTGACTATTATCTTTTCTGCAATTATGTGGTGTTCTACATAAATGTAAAAAAAAAAAAAAAAATCTTAGAAATATCAAAAGTACTAACTTAGCTACAATATAAAAGTTGAAGAGCAGAGCCGGGAAGCCCAGCTCCCGCAGACACAACACAGGTTGAGGTTTCCTCCTAGAGGTACCGCCGGGAACGGCGCCTCCGCCCGCCGCCTCCGCCCGCCCTGCCCGCCGCCCCGCACCGCCGGGCTGGGGCTGGGCTGTCCCGAACGGCCTCATCAAATACAGATGCTGCCATTTTGCAGCTTCACCCACATCGGTCCTCAGAAAGATGCCTCTTTTCTATTTTTCTTTTCCACTCCAGGTCTTCCGTGCTAAGAAAGGAAAAAGGGTTTTCTTGCCATCCCCCTCGAGCTTCTGCTTTTCTCTTATAAGTGGAAATTGCAGCTTCCACTTGCTTCAGGGCTGTTTTGCCGGAAGATACCCCGTAGATGTGTTATCTGTGGCAGGGTGCAATCCTGCACCCGGTGAGGAGCCTCATGCCCAGGTAGAAGCCACGAGGCAGCAAGGCACAGATCCCAACCCAAATGTGAAGTTTGGTCCCATCAGACAGAAGCATCACTGCATGCTCAGCCCTGTGTTTTGAGCAGAAATCAGCCCTTTCCCCCAGGAAATTACAAGTGAAACCATCAAAAGCCACAGTGATGTTGCTGTAGTTCCTGAACAGCTTAAGTCCTGGGTATAAGCATGTGGAAGAGAGAGGTGAAGGTCTATCCTTAGGAAGACACAGGCCCACTCACACATGCATGGGGAGAGGCATTTCTCCCCTGACCCCTCCTCTCCTCCAGGATTCCTTTCTTTGGCCACAGTGAGGATACCACACAAACCAAATGTTCTGTGAGGCTGTCTGCCCGTGCAGGGGCTTGGTCCCAAGTGCTGTACTCCCTTGGGCTGCTTCATCCTGAGACCCTCCTGTATCATGGGGCGAGTACCAATGACAACAGCCTCTTCTGCATGGGCACATGACGGTGTCTCCAAAGAGGGTCCAAGCCCCACATCAGCCTGTGTGCAGGTAAACTGACTCTCTGCTCTGCCCGCTCAGCCCTTCAAAGGCAGAGCCTGGGGGCAAACAGATCAGAGCAAGACAAGCACCAGTCCAGACACTGAAGGCTGCTTGGTTAAGAAATAATTCTGATTTTTTTTTTTTTTTAAGTCTGGGTTATTTTTTTTTTCCTGTCTGGGTTTTGTTTTTAAAGTTAAATTGAAGCTTGCGAAAGTCAAGCATGACCCTTGCCGGCTGAAAATCTTCCCAAGAACACTGGGCACCAGGGCAATGAACTTCAGCTTCCTGCAATGCTCTGCCAGCGCCTTTTGGAGCTAACCTGCAGCCATCTCCAGACAGGGAAAGGGTGTTCAGCCTTAGAAACTTGTTCAGCTCTTTGTCTTTCTACTGAGAAAGCGAGAACATTGGTCATAGTTCCAGTGCCAACCACAGTTCATGTTTCAAATTAGCTCAAGTTTGTTATTTTACACTTTAGGTAGGAGCTGCAACAAACTGTTCACCAGCAGTCCAAGCGATCGTATACAAGCCCCTCTAGGATCCCTTGGAAGAGCTCCTGATGAGTTCACCAATGTTTGCACATTAACCTCTGGGTGAAAAGCCAGCCAGAGGGATGTGAGAACTCCACCGAGCCCTCCAGAGCATGACACAAAATGATGCAAGTGTGGGAGCTAGGAGAGAAAAGGTTTTGTGAGCCCAGAAAAATAATAAAACGTTTAAATCCTTAATTGTTTTTCTTGAAGATTTATCAAAAATTGAGCTCTCCTTAAGTCTGTGAGTTTGCAGCGCATTGTCAATAAATTAGATCATGCACACAAGGTAGGGATTTCAAGCCAAAAAGCTCTAGCCCTGAGTCGCTTAACAGCAACACTCCCCAGAAAAACGGCTAGAGATGAAACATGAGATATGTATTAATTATCAATGGTCTAATAGAAAATTTAATGAAGACAAGTATCTTCTTGCACTTTATCCACAATAATGATGATAGTACGTCAGCGGGATGCATACCTTACAATGTGGCAGCGAATGTCAAGTCTGAAACCATTATAGCAATTCACCACAATAATGGCTAGCCAATGTATGGACTTGTAGCACTTAATCAAAGTAATGACATTCATCCAAAATTATTTATGTTATGGTAACAAAGAGCTGCCAAATGCAAAACAAATGACATGAGGATTTGCAAGTGAATTCCTTCCCGTAAATTCTCCTTAGGTTATGCTTAAAGGCCCTCAGGATGGAAGTCTGTATAAATTCAGAGCGTTATCAAAACGGTGGTGTTATTGTGCCACGTTTTACTGCCTATAAGCAATGAACCCAGCAGTATTGCTGAAATTAGCTCTTCAGCCAACAGAACTGTACTGATACCATTTGAGCTGGCCCTGATTTACACCTGAGAGCTGTCTTTAGAATTTTACAGAAGGAGAAAAAACTTTGGAAGGAGACCTTTGCTCATATCCACCTATCAAGGAAAACAAAGACCCAGTTGTATCAACACTTATACACGCATTTAACTTAAAGTATATGAGCAGTCCCCACTTACCTCAATGGGCTCTGGATTAGAGCCATCATAATTACAAAGCATGATTCTCTATTAAGTATAGTACTTTTCTTTCAGGGGCATTTATGTGGGTGTTTGTATAAAAACACTGTCAAAAACCAAGAACACCAGTAAATATAAAATGGCAACATTCAGGTTCAAATGCAATGAACTAATTTATTTTTTTAACACTACATCCAACTGTTTTTCACCACTCACAGATGTCACTGGAACAACTTGAATACAAAAAAATCCTAAGAACAATACACTACACAGACCAGCTAATATTGATAGCTTTAAAAATGCCCCTGTTAAACTAAATAATAGCCAAATCTCACTGCAGTAAATGTGCCTTTATATCGTTAAATGCCAATTTAACTGAAATATGAATGCATAGTGAAAAACTTGAAAATGTTGAAAATGAAAGATTTTTTTTTTTTCTTTTTCCTGTTTTTGCATTATACAAGTCTCCAAAGCAACACCCCAAAGAAGAAAACAATAATTTCATATTAGCTGGTCACTTAGCCACACAAGCCAAAACTGGGAGTAAGCTAAACATTAATACACATTTTCCAAAGCGAACTATACCCGAGAGGGGAGGCTGCAGGATGTCCTTTACCACAGGCTCTGGCCACCCTCAATGACCAGATTATGGCCTGTCATGTAGTCTGAGGCTTCAGAGGCCAAGTAGACGACAGCAGCCTGCAGGTCGGTGACCCGGGCCAGCCTCCCAGCAGGGATGTCCTCCAGCCAGCGCCCCACCAGCGGCCGCAGCTCCTTGGAGCGGATGAGTGGCGTGTCAACGATGCCCCTGCAACGAGCACATGCACCAAGAGTTTAGGATCGGGTTTTCCCCAAAAGGAAAGGCAGCACTTATAGGTTTTGATGATGTTAATTCAGAAGGAAAAACCATGGGAATAGCACAAAAGAGAGGCAGAAGTCAGACCTGTTCTGTCTCTCATTGACCTCATTAATGTTTATAAATATGTAAAGGGTGAGTGTCAGGAGGACGGAGCCAGGCTCTTCTCAACAACCGATGGTAGGACAAGGGGCAATGGATACAAACTGGAACACAGGAGGTTCCACTTAAATATGAGAAGAACCTTCTTCTCAGTGAGGGTGACAGACAGGCTGTCAAGGGGGGTTGTGGAGTCTCCTACTCTGGAGACATTCAAACCCGCCTGGACGCCTTCCTCTGTAACCTCAATCTGTGCGTTCCTGCTCCGGCGGGGGGATTGGACTGGATGAGCTTTTGAGGTCCCTTCCAATCCCTAACATTCTACGATTCTATGATCCTATGAAAACTTCAATAGCGCTTCTTCTGTATTGCCCTTTGCTGCCAAGGGGCAGGCTTGGAGGTTTTCAGATTTTCTTTAAAATGACTATGCAGATTACAATGTCTTCTTAGCTGATAGCAATACGCCCTTACTTTAGGTTACTCATTGTAATAACTAGTTTATTTATTTTTTTTATTTCTTTTTTTTTTTTTTTTTCTTTTTTTTCTAAGAGAAAACAAGCATGGCTTTAGAACCAAAAGCTGCTTGGGTCTGGGTCTGTCACAGCTCTTGGGAGCTGTCATCCTTCTACTGATTTCTCTTCTGATCACTTCGCAGCATAATGTCACACATGTTTGTGTACAGCCCAACTTCGCAGATATCAAAAACCAGGAAAATCAAAAGTCAGTGCCCTTCTGGGCACCAGACCCTTTCCACACAAAACAGGAGAGGCAAAGATAAACACAGCACACTCCATGAGACTCTCCTTAAACCAATAACCCAACAAAACATGCTGCATTTACCTGTCTTGCCTCTTTTACACTACTGAGTGACTACATCATTATTTAAAACTCTGCTAAGTTCATTTTCTTCAGGTGCCCTAAAAATGAGTGACGATCCAGAAAGCACAATGCAGGGCAAACATTTGGCTGGCTTTTATGACTTTAGCTGCGACTGATTTGTCATACTCCTCCTTAACAACATATTTGTATTTTGTGAAATGTATAATTTTTTCAGCCCCTGAACAAATATATTTACATAACTGTGTCTAACGAGAAATTACATTTAACTTCTCAGAAATGACAATAACTAAAACCTGAACTGCCAATTCCACTTCATTAGTGTGGTAGAAATGCATTCCAAATGTTAATAAAAATTCCAACATGCTGATAAATTAGCGCTTCTAAGGAGCATGTGACACCTTGGTTAACATATTCAACCTCAATTATATTTCTCTTCAGCACCCTGTTATCTGGAACCTTTGCTGGCAATCAGAGGTGCTGTTTTTCAGCGGCCAATTTTCTAGATAATGTAGCTTATCAACACTGTGGGTAAACTTGCCAATGAAATCAGGCTGCACTGAACCACACACACGCTAATTGCATCTCTTTTTTATGCATATTTACAGACTGTCACTTCAAAGAAATCAGTGGCCCATTGAGGCAGCCAGTTAGCTGGAAGAATTGCCTCTTGCAAATGAAAATTAGCAAACAAGCTAGTGATAAATATGAAATGAACAAAGTATAAAAATACCCGTTTTGTTCTGAAACTTCATCGGCATCCCAATTTATACTTCCAAGGAAATAATTTTTTGAGACACATTGGATTCTGGGTATGAGACTTACCTTTTGTTTTAAATGAAGACTGAAATTTGCTATTTACTCTGTTATGAAGCAGAACTAATTCAGACTTTCCCCCAAACATTTCTGTTTTCACTAATCGGGCAGGATTTAAATATCAGCTTTCTTTTTTATTGTATTTGTCAATAAACACCAGAGCAGTTCAGAAACACTGAACGATGCACCTCGCTTAAGATCTGGCAACATAATAAAATCAAACACATTCCAGTATAGGACTGCGGATGGTTTACTTCTTTCCCCCAAGCACAACCCCTTTCTCTCCCCCCTCACTCTCCCAAACTCCTTGAGAACCGGTTTTCTTCAGAGAGAAACGTGCTTTGAGCAGCAGATGTGAAATATGTCGGACTCTTCTCCCTTACGTGCCTCTCACCGTGCTTACAAAACCATCAGCGTAATCATACTGGCTTTACACTATTAGAGACCAGAATAAGATCCATATGATTTTTAATTTTTTTTTCACTTACATATATGTTTTAACCCCAAAGTAATGCAGATCAGGGAATACAACACATCGTCCTCCAGCACAAGAGTTTTTGCTAAAAAGAGGACATTTTTCAAAGTGTTCTTAAAAGTGACCTTTGGTCTGACCACTGCAACCTGTAAATCATAGTGCTTTGCCTCTTGCTGGACTTTTCTTTAGGTTCACTTCAAGTAGCAAAAATTTAGATGTATAAAAAAACTTCATTAAAAATTTTTGTTATATAAATGAGGAAAAATATAGCGCAAAATTTAAAAGTTGCAAACACACATACTGATGGCACTATAAATATTAGGCATGTCATTGATACTACACATCTTCTGGGAAAGCTTTGATGCCAAGTTGGGCAATTTAATGTTGTCGAACCCTTTTAGGCAGATTTTAGTTGGCTTCTAACCAGTTCCAGGAAAGACAACTGCCAATGCATTAATTCCCTACCTCATCTCATATGCAGTGCTGAGCCTATCAGTACTTTCTGTTGCATGTCAATGTAATATCAAACTGCTGGTTCCTTAACATTAGACATGAGCATCAATATTTCATTATTGATACACAGGACAATTGAGACATTAAGGGGGGGAAAAAACAGCGCGCACACACACACACACAACAAAAACACACAAAAAACCCCAACAATTGCTTAAAACAATTGCTTAAAACATTTCCACTTCAAGAGACACATTAGGAAAAATATCACTTACCAGATACTTAACTGGAATTGTTACGTGTGCTCAATCCCCAAATGAGAGCAAAAAAAAAGATTCCATCTGTGTGTAACTTGATTTCTTTCAGATGAGTTATTAATTTGAATGAGTTAAGTACACTCCACTTAATCAGGAAGTGTTTAATCAAGAGATCCACTTAATTGGGACATCTCCCAAGGAATTAGATTTAAGTCCAAAGATACTTACTAGCAACAACTGCTGCTTAATGGGGATAGTAATGCTGCTTAATTGGGACACCTTCAGGTGATGCTGGGGTGCTCCTTCTCCCGCCAGCTCTGCTTCTCCTTCCTCTGTGATGAGGTACACTCAAAAACTGCCGTGATCCTGCCATACCTGTTTTCTGTCTCCTCATACCCACTGGGCTAAAAACCTGGTATGGCACCTTACAGCTGCCTCCATACCACCCCAGGAGGCAAGGCAGACCATGGGATGAAGCCTCTTTGCCCATCACAGCCCAAACCTCCCTGATAAGCTGGCACAGCTGTGGCTGTGGGTTGAGCTGAAGATCAACTTCTATCTGCCTGTCCCAAAGGTCATCACATTACGGCATTTTATGCCTTGCAAATCAAGAAGGGAGATGCAATTAGCCCCCAAAATGGACGTTGATTCAGTGCAATGGCTGCAAAAATGAAGTGTTCCAATGCTGCACACGCCAAAAAACAGAGACCATCAAAAGTTGCCCGCTCCATCACACCCAACACATGTCACATGTTTGGGGACTAGGAAAGGGACTAACACACGTTATGGGCAGCCAGGCATCAGCTTCCAGTCAGTGCTCTGTAAAGGTCCCTATTTGAAACCAGGTTCCCTCTGCAGCCTGACCCCTGCATCCTTTTCAGGAAGAGCCCAGCAGGGTACCAGGCAATTGCAGTAGATGGTGGCAGATGGTAGTAGAGGGGTGAGCACAGTTACCATGATACATAGAGACACTTGTTTCTGAATGAAGCAACAGGCAAAGTCAGCCAAAGCATGCAGGGAGTCTTGGCCACCTTTCCCCACAGGCATGAGGCTTGTCTGCCAGCAAGAGAAGCTTGAATCTTCAACTTTATAAATGCAATAAATTATCCTAAGGACTCTGCCATAACATTTTATGCATTGATAGCTTTTATGCATTGCTCTGCATAAGTTTTATGCACTCATTAAGAAATTAAGTTGGTAAAAAGTGACCAGATACGAAGAGGGGAAAAAAGGCCAAAAGGCTTGCATGGTGAAATAATACTTAAGGCCAGACTGAAATGTTTGGAGCTTCAGCCAGAGATAGGCTGAGAGTGCCTTAAAGTGAGTGGGAAGGGCAAAGGACCTACGGGCACACTTACGTATTTTAATTATGCAGAGACTATTTGGGGTACCCTCCTGCCCTATATCTACCTCTGTGTTCCTTACACTTCTCAAAATCCTCTCATTGTTGGAGATGGCTACATGCTAGGTTGGACATCCATACTCAGAAAGACTTGTCCATTTACAGTCCAGTGTCGGGTACTGAGCTCAAGTGGGTTGAAGATGCCCCTGTGCTTCAGTGAGTGACATCAAGAGACATGACAATGAGACCAGTGAGGTCCACGGATCCAAGCATGAGTCCGAATCTGCACTGAAACGCACGTTCATATCTTCTAGACACTTAGGGATGATCAAAATACAGCCCTGTTTTGGCTTCATAAGTAAAAAATTCAAGTGTGACTATTTTTTCCTCCATGCTCTGACAACTGTTTCCAGAAACATAATTTCTTCAAACATGAGTGTATGTTTCCAACTTATACAAAACAATGAGTTTTGATCATTCAGTGGATATTTGTTAGATTTATGTAAACCCATACAAATGGGTAATTCCTCATCTAAGAGATTCCTCATCCATGATCACTGTGAAAGTGGCACTACTATCTCACCTCTGTTGGTACCAATTACCTGTGTGTTTTCAGATACAGAACCTGCTGAGCTTTCCTAATTCCCTTCATCTCCCCTGGCTCTCAAAAGCCAGTGTAAATGCACTAGCACTAGTTGTGAGAACATTATTGCAAAGATGTTACAATTGGCATGGGGAAAATCCCACTACAAAGTAAAATGCTGTTTAAAGAATCTGTGGGTCCCATAGAGCAAAGGCTGGAGTCACTGGTATAATTAGTAATAAATAATCATAAGGAAGAGAGCTAGTGCAAGGAAGTGGAGAGCAGACCGACAGTAAAAACAGAGGCACTTGCCTCTCTGTGATTATTTTTTTTTCACTCTACTTTGTGGATTAAAATATGTAATTTGTTTTTCCTAATTTGATGTACATTATATCTTCATTATTACAATTTAACTCCTGGGTTAAAATCCTGCCCTTCTTACTTACTCTGATTGACTTCAATGGTCTATGGAATTTGACCGCTTCCAATTAATGCTGTCCACTTGGGTTTCTGCTTAGTACTATCATGCACTGTTAATTGTTTAATAAAATGACTGTGTTGGGCATGTGTGTGAGAAACAGGGAAAGAAAAAGTATATGTGGCAAGAAGACTTTTCTTTGTGAATAAATACCATAAAATGAACCATACAGCTTTAAGTCTCTGAAAATAAGGAAAATATAATTTGTAATATATATACATATATATATATATATTTTTTTTTTTTATTTTTTTTTTTCAAAAAATTACACCTGGCCTCCTGTGATTGTCAGGCCTGAACAGTATCTCAATTACAGCAGTACAATGTGGCTTTTAAAGTGCCTGTGTATTTGTCTCAAGTAAAAAGGGGAAAGAAGTATTGTCTATTACGTGTCAAAAGCCTTTTCTTTAACCACAGAAGGCTTGGACAGACTAAGGATATATTTCATCTGGAAGAGAAATGCTAAAAACTACCCTTCATGTTATTGGAAAACCTATTATCAAATGCTAAAACCTCTTCTTAAATCCTTGAGTATATGCAGCAACAGAGCAGGCTTGGTTCTAAGTATTTAAACCTTTGTTAAGGAAAAGACAACACAAAAAGGGATGCAATCCACCTGCTAATTAGAAACTTTATTTGCCGAGATACTGTTCATTTGAGCTTTTTAGAACATTTCATTCTTTATACTTTCAAAATTAGACTACGTTTTACTTACGGGGAAATGCAGTTGACTTTTACTCCTCTGTCAATCCACTCGGTTCCTAATGTCTGTGTTAATTTTACGACCCCAGCTTTCGAGACATTGTATGCCAACTGCTTCTGTGGGTGCGGGACTAGAAGGGATTCAAAAATAGAAAATCATTCATTCTTCACGTATTGAGATAGCTTAAACACGACATGGACAATTCCCTGTATTGAGATGAACTATTTGCCATTTGCCCTAGTACTAGGCAGGGAGAAACAGGAATTCAGCCAGCCACAGCACAAAAGAAAATCTGAATTTTGCCTTAGCAGCTGGGTTACTGGAAAAAATAGAGAAAAAATTAAAGACATTTTAAAGGTTCTATATTTGGACAAAACGAAAACCAATGTATTAAACATACATATGCAATGTTTGACTACTCTCGAGAAAGAGAAATAAACTTATACACACATGCACATTCATATATTATACACATATGTATGTTTATATACAAAATATTTGTACACTGTAATACTAATTTAAAACATTATAGCATTAATATAATATAATATAATATAATATAATATAATATAATATAATATAATATAATATAATATAATATAATATAATATAATATAATATAATATAATATAATATAATATAATATAATATAATATAATATAATATAGATAACATATTATATCTAGCTTCTTGGAACAAATTATTCTCCTTAATTTTTAAATTATCCATAGTCTGAAGCAAACACGTCATATTATCTAATCAGTGTTTGTGCGGATGTGAGCACAGGTGCGTCCCAAAAATTCAGAACACCCACCACTTTCAAAATCTGAAGCTTTTGAAAATGTTTCAGAGATGTCACATGTCAATCAAAGAGGGAAAATGATCGGCTTGCTAATTACAATGTTCAAGTTTGTTAGTGCTATGTGCTCGAGTGGCTCTGCCCCTCCACCAGCTCTCACATTTGCAGTATTCCCTGGAAAGCTACTTAAGGACAAATCCCCAGTGAGTGTAAAGTGCTTCAAACCCACGGGAGTCACAGCAAGTCAGTCCAGCTGTTGGGATTTACACCCACAAAATGTCTTTCCTTGGGCTTTTCTGGCCATCAGCATGACTTCATTAAATAAATCCAGTGCAAAGCACTTATCCATAATCAGCACCGTAACTGCACTGAGCATCACTGAGTTGCTGACTCTTCTGTGGAGGGAGAGTGGGGAAAACTGGTGCTAAATATCAGTAATCACAAAGGCAAGCATTTGTAGTCTGTGGGGTTAGTTAAGGCTGAACTGCCGCTTTTGTGTAAGGTACAGCAGACAAACCCCACAGCATTTTGATAAAAGCACATAAGCAAAACTGGCACTTGGGATTAAATTGTTCTTAGTTTAGTTTAGTTTAGGTGCATCTCTTCTAGTTCACTATCATACATGGTATCCCAACATATCCACAATTCCTTCTATTGACTAAAGCTATTTGGTTTAAGTATGTCAATTTAAAGGGTGAAAAGAAGATGGTAACTAACTGAGTTATCTAAAGTCTGAAAGAGATGAAAACCCTGCTGCAAATTCCTGAGCACGTGAATAAGGACTTTTGCCTAGATCATAGATGTTTGTGAATAGATTTAAAGCACAGACATGATGGGAGCAACAATCAGTGCTTCTTTGTTTCTGCACGTGCTGAAGGTTTGCTCAGAATTCAGAGGCTTTTTGCTTGCTATAAAGAGCATTTTGCACCATGGCCCCCCTCTGCCAGCACTTATTCTGCACTGATTTATTGTTCAATATGAAATAATTCGCATTTTGACCAGTAGAACTGCTTTGCCCTCTGCGTGTGCCTGTTGCCCCCCAGACGCAGTGTGCCATGTGGGCTCTTGAAAAGAGGTGGAACGTAATTTCTTGATTAATTGCCATGCATCAGCTCCAAGTTACATACAACTTCGGTAGTTAACCTTGTAACCTCCCAAAAGCAGTTCTCTGCTAAACTTTCCAAACATGTCTGTTTGTGATAAATCATTTGGCATTGGCTAAGAGCAGAAGTTTTGGCACCAGCTCTGCACCTCTAGCACACGTGGATGAGAACAGCAAGTTGTTGCGATCCATCAGAAGCGGCTTTCTGATTTGGGGTGGGTGCTTAGGGTTTTCAAGAGTCCTTCCATGTAAATCCTTTTGTCTTCATAAGATTATCTGAGGAAGGTAATTCACAAGATGAAATTTCTCCCTCCTGAGACACTCAGCTCCTTTCAATGAGAAGAGCTCAAGAAGAAGCCAACGGGTAATGCAAAGCTCTGGTGCTGGGTGGGCTTTCTGCAGCTGAACACCCACATCCCTTCCCTTACCTCAGGTGGTCTCTTACAGGCAAAAGAGCAAATCTGCAGCCCTCTAAACTCACACAAAACAGGGCTAGGGCTTGTGAATAAAGCTATGCCTCCAGCAGTGTCACCAACAAAATCTGAATTTGTAAGGCTTCTGGGAAGCAGGCATACTCACTCCTGTTTTGGATGAAGAAGATGGGAGGAAAGCAGATAAAAATGCTGCCAACCTCAGCTGCATTATATTTTAAATACCTGACACTATGTTTTTGCAACCTTGTTCAGTGCATAAGGCTTCAAGCCTGACCTTGAAGCAGCTGTGTAATGTTAATGAGCGGTGCACACAGATAGAGACAACCAGACCATTCACCACTAGGATATTCCCTGTAAAAAATACAGATCTGAGTTACACCTGTGCAAATCGCTGAGCCACAGCAGCCTTGTCTCCGCTGTTGAAGCATACGTCTGGAATAATTCCAGTGAAATACCAGAATCAAAATGCACATATGCAAAATGTATGCAGCTTATCTTCAATTAATTAAAACTGATTCTGAGCAGTGTAACTGGAAAATCACAAACAAAAACCTCCCTATCCTGCTAAGAGTCTTCTCATTTTCCTGTATCTCCAAGGAAGGACTCAACCTACAACAACAACAAAAAAATATCCCCTAACTATTTCTAGAAACATTTCATACTATGCCAGTTGGCCAACATACTTAAATAACCAACCAACCAACATATTTATTTAACATTCAGCAGATGGACATGATATGAACATCGTGGTTTTCAGTCGTAGTTTTATAACTACTAGATTTTTTCAATGCCAAGATTCAAACAGGTTCAGAAGGTAAACACATCTCTTTGTCTCTTAACTTATGGCCTAGCATGCATTAACTTTCACTGACATTTAAACCTATCTTGCAATGACCCTTCCAGGCTGCTCTTAGGGTTGCTTTCCAACACTCATTCCAGCTCCAGGAGCAATGCTGCCCTCAAACGTGATCCCCATGAGGGTCTCAGTGGACTTGCCATGCCAGCCAAGGAGGTACGACCCCGAGTTGGGGCTGGGCTGGATGCTGTGGTGGAATGGCATCACCTCCAGCTCAGCAGAGCTGCTCCAGGGCCCGATGGAGAAGAAGGGAAATGCATCTTCTTAAGCAGGGGAGAGCACTTGTGGGCTGCAAGAGCGAGGCCAGGAGCAGTGTTCCAAACCAGCAGACCCCCAGCTGTTGCCGGTTTCCAGAGATTCATGGCTTTCTCTTGGGTGGAATAGTTCTCAGTAAATCCTGCTTTGCAACGATGATGTGGACAGTGACAGCCCAAGCCCAGAGCAGAGCCCCACCATGCAAAGCAAAGCACAAAAACTCAGGGAGATTTGAAATTGAAAGCTTCACATTCTTTTCAAAACTATTTTTCTTTGGGAGATTTTGTAACTACAAAGCCGGGGCAGAGGGATGATGCTGGTGTTTAAGCGTAAGTAAAACAGCTGGTAAAGACACTCGAAAAAAAGTATTAACAACAACATTATAAATGCACTTTTGAAGAAACATTTAAAGTTACTGTGCAATAAACAGAGCAGAATGTCACCGAATGTCAAACTGGGCGCAGTAAAAATAAATGTTATTCCCAAGAAAAATAAAAAGACTGCATATTTATGTAACATTCAGCAGATGGACATGACATTAATACAGGGGGTTTCAGTTGTACTTTTATAGCTACTAGATTTTCTTGCCTAACTTGGCAACCCAAGGCACCGTTTGATTTTTGGATTTGGACAATACTGCAACAGATGTCCAGACCAATAAAATAAATTCCTAGAGGGCTATGCTTAATTTGTGTAATTGATCAATTTTTGTTACATGGGCCTCAGTTCACCAGCATGTAACTGCCTTCCAGATTAGCTCAGCAGTAGGGATTTCATTCCATATGTTACAATGGTTTACTGGTGCTTTTGACGACACTGCTGATTCAGCAGCGTTGGTAGAGACACCTGTTGGCAACGATAACGAAATAAAACCACAGGTACTGGGGCAAAGACCGACACAAAAGCCTTTGTGTGGCTTGTAAACATCAGATGGGCACCACGGCTTCCCGCATTCAACCACATTTTCCTGAAATGAATGGGGGGTGCACCAGCCCCTCTCCCATGTCATCAGTGCATCCCTGTCAGAGAAGGTGACTCCACCTCTTCTATAAAAAGTAATAAGTGCTCTAAAACATAGAGGACAGATAAATGTTGAAAAATGATATCAATAAAAATTTTGTAGTACATTTCCTCTAATACAAAATGTCAGTGATTTACTCCTTCCCAATACAGGTTTAATTGATTCAAATAGCATCGGTAGTAATTAAAATATGGATTCTGAAGCACAACTGTTAGCTCTCATCACTCACCTATTAAACTTGCCATAGATGCTGTGTTAATTATCTTCCCATACCCTTGATTCAGCATAATGCAGCCTGCAGCCTGTGACAGAAATTAAAGGAAAGACCAGTGACCCTTTTTGTGATTGTGCTAATAATGACATGATAATAAATTAGTCTTCACTTTTCAGAAGAGTTTATGTGCTAACACATTTTTTTTAAGCACTTGATATAAAAACTTGGTATAAAAATGGCTGATGCAGGAAAAATCCCATTACCATTTCAGACCCTCTTCACTGTTGGCCGTATTTTTTCAAAATAATCACTAATGTTGGTATTCACCCCCAAAATCTTTTTTGCTTTTCAGGAAGTGGTGAATAACCACCTTCTTAAATGCCTGGGCTTGAGCAGCCAGTAAGTACCACCTGCTTTTGAAAATATTGACCAAAAGCTGTAATTGATATAAAACAAATCTCTCCTTAACTCCACCAAAACTAGGACCCGTTTTTATTGTGATAATTACTAATAAAGTGTTATTAAATCTTGGTGAAGTAAATGCTTAGAAAATCAGTACCTGTTTGCAGAACAAACCAGTACAGCGTTTCTCACTTACTTGGCAGCACATAAATAATCCTCGTAAATTAACATTAAAAGTCTTGTCCCATTCTTCTAGGGAAGTATCTTCACTTGCAGAGTTCATATTGATTCCTGCATTGTTGCACGCAATGTGAACCGTGCCCCAGCGAGCTACGATTGTATCCACAATCCTTTGCACATCCTCAGGTTTGCTTACATCTGCTGCAAGGGCAATGCTTTTAATCCCTGCATTAAAATAAGAGTGATGAAGTCAGTACAGGAATTCACAAAGAAAAAGATATATATATTTGTTAATTATTATTTATTAATTCATACATATATGTATTTTTATATATATACATATATATGCGCCACCTTAACTCGTTGCTCCACAAATTTTAACAAAATGGCTGTTTGTTATAGTAATACTCCTTTTAAAGTTGACAGCTGGTGCGAGGTTTGGTTTTTTGGAGGCAAACATAAACCCGAGGTATGAGAGTGGAGTTGGCCGCTCCAGCAGGACGAAGCTTTGAACACTGCACCATCTTCTGTCCAAACCTCCAACTGCAGCTTCCCCGGCCAGGACCAGCTCCACAGAGCTGGTGACAGCAGCTCAGGAACAAGAGAAAGCAAAGGACTCTTCCATTTGATCAAATGTAGATTTTTATTATTATTATTATTATTTTTAATCCCAGTTTCCCACAAGATACTGCAGAACTCAAAACAATTTGTCCAAAAATGCTCTCTGGAAGAACTGCAGCATCCACATGGCTGAGAACCTCAGAAAAAAACAAACCAGTTTGAGGTGTGAGCTAACTGGGAATACCTGTAGATCCCCAGGTATGGTAGTCACAGTCCCTAGCCTTATTTATTGCAAGTAACACTACCAGAATAATATAAACATTCAGAAGTTAAGAGATTTACCAGTTTCAAAGCATGCAAAAGTTAGGTATTTTTTTCTGAGAAAAAGCCAGGCATTGATTTTTGCACCAGTGATGATATAGCTTCATTTAAGTTACTGTCCCAATCAGCTTTAAATACCCTTATTATTAAACAAAATGAGCAACCTACTGAGGTGTCTGGTGCCAACAGGATTATACCTGTCCTGAAAGTCAAACAAGGCTACACCAGTAGGCTGTGGTAAAATGGCCCTTATCTCACAAGGAGGGAGGCAGCCCCTGGGTTTGGACCATAGATCCACAGTCTGTAAGCAAAAAGTGCACAGGTAGGAAGCTACAGCTGTTAAAGCAATACGTCTTTGCTTCTATTTAAATGGAAAAATTATTTCCTATTGGTCCCTTTTTTAGATAATTCTAATAAAAAAATTAAAATTAAGCTTTGAGATGGAGGCTTCCATGAAAGCAAGGAAAAGCAATATCTGCCCACAATATTTGAAGAAAATGATAAGAGGCTTTTGGATGGAAAAGCTCCTCTTGATCTCCAGTGTCTCCAGGACCCTGCCAGTGTCCATGCCATAAAGTGATGCTGGTCTATCTGGGGTGCCCCCCACGCAGCACTATGGGACCCAATGTCCCCTCTGCCCTTCAGCTATGCCACAGTCTCCTTGCTTTCCACAGCAAAGAAAAGGTCAGACTCGCAATGCGGCCACCCACAAAAATGAACACAGGTTCTACCACAAAACAAGACCTCTTATTTTTTCACAGGTTTTATGATAAATACACTAAAAAAATAAGAATAACCAGACAGCCCCCGTTGCCCCTTCTAATTGCTATCAAGACATGTATTGTACAGGGAGCTGCTGCAATCTTTCTTATTCAATTTACAGACAAAATGGGTGCATGTTACTAATGGTAACAGAATGAGGCTCTTCACCTGCCCTCCAACTCTCACCCCATTTATGGCTTCATCTTATACAATAGTTCATAAAAACACAGCAAAAGGTGCCAGCGCGAGGGTCGGTAAAGAAGCAGTGAAGGCACACTTGCTTCTAAACAGAGTCCCACACTTGACCTTAATCAATTCAGCTGATATCCCTGCAGTCAGGGAAAAAAACCCACACTCTCTCTCCACTGCCTCTCCAAACCATCTGCTGTAAATAAATAAATAAAATAAACTGTGGAAAAATAGCTTAAAAATCAGTGGTCCTAACCGAAGGTAAGAAACCAAAGACATGACCACGCTGCTATATGCACAACAGTACCAATGCAGATCTACGGCCCTCAGTTCAGTTTTGTGATGCTTGTGGAGGCAGTTTTGTCATGAGATGGGCAGCACAGGGGCCCAGTAGCTCTGTGTTGGAGAGGCATTGATGTTCCGAATCTGTCCGAGGTGTCCTTCTGCAGGGAACATGTACACAGCCCCCCTGCCACGGAGCTTCATCTCTGCTCTCTCGGTATGAATGGGGGTAAAACATTGCATATAGACAAGAAGATCAGAAGTGACATTGTGGGGAAGGCATTTGCATAGTTTACAGTGAAAAAGCACATTTTAAAAATCCCATCAGACTAATTCTTCCCTTAAGGTACAGGCAGTAATTCACCCTGAAGACAGATGCGTATGTAGTGGAAGGTAACCCTTAGGATTTTTTAGTTATGTTTCATAATTTTTGGTTCTTCTGTCAGGATCCATTAGCAACTGCTGAAAAAGGTATTCACGTAGGATCTAAAAACAAAGACCCCTGTAGCCAAGGGAGATACACTTGAGCTGTCTAACAAAGCTAAAATTGAGATCACAGAGGTTCTGATGTTTAAAACTCATCATGAAATGATAGTACCATCCCAAAAGACAGTAAAGGGCTCCTTGTATAAGAAGCAAAGCGAATTTAAGAAAGCTAAGCAAAATGTTTTGAAAAAATATCAGTATAGGAATGACTTGGGGCACTGCGTTTCCAGCTTTGAATTAGACATCCACAACCAAAGAGCGGGGGAGTGGGAGTGGAAATCACAGCTTCTTTGTGCTTGCTATAGCAGGAAAAATAGATATTAATACCATGGTTGTTTCAGTTTATTCATATGAATATTTTGAGAGTAAAGCTAACTGAACTTTTTTGTCAAAATTTATTTTCAACAGAGTATGTTACTCCTTTGAAGCCAAAATGTTTTGTGGAAACATTGATTTCAACAAAAGTTTTCAAGGGAAAGCTTCTGAGGTCCAGGCTAGACTCTTCAGTTACCTCTGGAGAGAAAGAGATGGAAAACCTGACCTTTTCAGATCCTTTCCAAAAACTGACATTTGGATATAATTCCCTTTCACAAAAGCATTACAAAGTTTGGGTTTTGTTCCAACAAGGAATGACAATAAATTTGAAACCTCAGAAACCGTCATGAGATGGAATAGATGTGCCCCAACCAGCTGCACTGGTCAATTTGATAGAGAATGTTTGACCTCAAAGGATAAAGATGTGTAAAGACTGAGAAGTGAGATTTTCTTTACTTTAGACTGCAATGATATTTGCTATGCTTCATGACCTCCCGGACTGCATTTTGTAACAACCCTCCCCCCACCTCTTCTGGGCTTGCAGCCCATCGGTGAAGGAGAAGAGATATAGGACAGCCATTGAAGGAGGGAAGATCAAACTCCTACTGCAAATGCCCTGGAGAAAAGTTAAGTTGGTTTTCAAATAGGCTGTTGGCATCCAAAGTGTCATGGCTCCATCAAGTAGCCCATTTCTATCTGAATAACTCTACTTGGTATGCAGAATCTCACTGTGGAAAAAATGTCCAAAAGGCAAGTTAACTTGTAGGGCACAGCTACTTTGTGCCAAGCCATATGGCTTCAGTGCATAAGAAAATGAAAAGGCTTCAGGGAAGGAGAGACTGGATGAGTCAAGAATTTGTAATAGGAGATGGACACTTTCTATTCTAGGTCATTATTTAGGATCAGACCAGCAATCAAGGTTTTATCCATTACACTAATACTTAAAGTGTCTCCTGCTTATTACAGCTGGGATTATACAGACCGGGACTCTTTGTTTAAGATGTTCTCTGTGGAGGCTCAGGATGGCATCAAACCCAGAACTGAACCATTCCCCACCGCTGCCTGAGGAAGCTGATTGAAACTGAGTGATAGAAATACATCTGCAGGGGCTGGTTTTGCTGGAGAATATGGTTTCCAACGGTACAATCCCTTTCTGAAGCAAGACTGGGAATAAATATTGGTGACTGCATCCAAACAGGAATATGAAAATTTCCTGTGTTAAGCTCCATCTTTATAGGCGATAAAGTATTGAACTTTGACGAAGGCTTGGTTGTAATCTTACAAAAAGAATTATCAAATGAGTAACGCTTCCTCTCTTTTCTCATTAAATTATATTTCCAGTTTTCTTTTTCCCCTTCACAATTGCAGTTTAGCGTGACTCTAGGGGAAAATTCAATTTGATGTCACATTTTCTGTTTTTACTGCTAAGATAGAAGTGGCTTGTAGAGGATTTTACCTCTTTTTTTCAGATTTTAGTTATTACGTCTATTAGTATTTTGTTCCTGCATCTGACCCTGCATGCATATTTGAAAGAACTATAGCGGAGGGTTTAAAAATTATTTGCTTCAATTTGGAGGCACAAGGAGAGATTTAGGCTGACATTACCTCTACCTTGTTTTGGTATTTTCGCTCATGGTCCAGACATTAGGTACAGAAGAAGTGCCAGGAAATGGATGTGTACTAATGAGTTCATAGGAAATCTCTGTCATCCACCCTTAGTGAAGCCTGAGGTGCCTTGGCTGCTGTATGATTTACTCTGAGGAACACCATCTCTGTTCAACACAGCTTATACAGACCCCGTGTGCAAGAAGTGGCCCTTTGTCCCTGTCATTTGTGGCTCACTGTTATGTTACCTTTGGGCACTCTTGGCAAGGAATTTTGTTTGGATCACTTTACCCCTCTGGTTGAGTTTATATTGATAAATAACTCTAACAGATAATGTGATATTAATGACTGTTTCCTGAGACAGGAGAAGCTTTGTGACCATGGCATGTATTTGCTGTTTGAAAATCCTCTGCTCTAAATGTGTTCCCCATCCAGGCTGGATGGAAGATAACCACACTGCAGAGAAAGGATCAGGTTAGAACAAGCAAAGCAGCCCATTACAACACTCATCACTGGGTTGTGTACAGCAGGACCTGCAGGTCAGCCCCGTGTTTACCTTTGAGGTTGAGCTCACGCACCACCGCTTCTGCCTTTGCGAGGACCAGATCCACAACGGCTACTTTAGCACCAGCTTCCCCCAACGCATGAGCAAAGGCTCTTCCAATTCCTTGCCCTCCACCTGTGACATAGGCCACCTTGTCATCCAAACGCAGCCGGTCAAGGATGCTGCGTCTGTTATAACCCCAGAAGACGTCATCCCTCACCACTTCTTTCTAAAACAAAAACATATATACATCACACAATAAGGTGTAAAGCTCAGTAACGTGACAGCTATGAAGGACTCTGCCTGTGAGAGTGAAGTGGGAACACACAGGGGGATCCATGTTGTCTTGACCCATTATTTAATGCAAAAGATATGACTAATTCAAGCTGAAAAGCACCCTTATCTCCACAGGTATTAGTCTCAACAGATGCACTAAGGTGCAAGGCAATGGAGAACAAGAGCTGGGATGTGGGGAGATGCACTGACCACTCCACTTATGTGAGAGCAGGGTATGATGTTTCTTGACTCATCTTCCCATGAGAGATGGGTCAGGAACAACCTCTCAGAAGATGACCGATTAAGTCCTCTAGCTTTTTCACCCCACAGGGCCAAATCCTGCCCTCAAGGCTCAGCTGGCTCCAGGAAGACAAGGAGACTAAGAACAAGTTCTCAAAGGCAGGATATGGTTCAAGTGAAGTGCAATCAAAATATCTTCACAAGGCTGGTGCGCAAATAAAGATCTCAGCCAACAACTTAAACCAAGCTGTCATCTGATCAGCTGCCATACATCATTTCCCCCGACTGGAATCAAAATTGAAAATACAAGATGTTTAAAATATTGAGCTTGAAATGTCAGGAATTACCAGTGGGTGAAGTTTTGAGAGCACTCAGAAACTGCAAAACAATCAGGATGTTTGGATCTGGATTTACCGAGTTAGGTCATTATGATTCCAGATGTGAATTTCATTACAGCTGGATGATGCCCACTACATAAAAAGGAAAAAGAAAAAAGCACCATCTTTTCCACATGACAAGCAAAATCTAAGGCCATGAAAATATTCAGCTCAGAGAGAGCAGGAAGGCATCATGTGCTGCCTTTGTGAAAAAACAAACAAAAACTCCACGTTACTTCAGAAATATTGCATTGGTGCATCACAGCTAGGCCCCAGCTCTGTCTGCCCATGCTCCCCTGCATGGGAAGGACCAGAGAGCACCTGGCAGATACCCAGCCAGCAGCAAGCCAGCTGCTCTGGAGATTTATCACAGAACCAGCATAGCTGATCCAAAACACTTTGCAGGGAATAAGCATTTAATAGCTTCAGTGTAGCCCTGGACTAGCAAGGCTAATATGTGCCAAGCCCTGAGCTGGTAACTCCAAGCTGCAGAGCACCATGGCACAACAGAATGCGAGTTGGAGCTCTCACCACAAAACCTCCAGAAATTATTTTGTCACAGTCCTCAGTAGAGTCAAAATTTTCCAAGAAGTGTTCACAGAGAGGAAATACACACCTTGGATTGAATTACTGCATCGGGAGGTGCAGGGCTCCTTTGAATGATACTCAGTCCACTCTGCACAGGTAAAATGATCTGCAAATATAACACATACACACACAGTTCTCAACTGGTTTGTACCTGGCTTTCCATCGCTGCTGTGAAGGGTAATCTTTCCTTCCTTCCTCAGGCCATGGCAGTTTTTATCCCACTCCTACTCTTTAGCTGAAATTACTTCCAAAATAAACATGTCAGACATTTGAATTTTTCAAATTCCTCTTCCAAACTCATGGCTTCCACAAATGCCAGGAAAAAATGCAACTTTGTCTCTCTGTTTTCTAAATCAGTGCCAGCTGCTGAGGTTTCTGGGTTCCCACTGCCTGGTTAGTGTTGTCATTAGGCTACTCCGGTTGTATTCTTGGAGCTCACCAAACAGTAATAGCAACAGTTTGCTGTTCTTCAGCACTTGCTAGAACATCTGTCCTACACCCATAGCTGCATGTCAGTGGGTTTTGCCACCTCTCTTCTCTGATACTATTACCACACTTCAGTGAAAGCTGCACTCAGTGTTGGAGATCCAACATCAGCATCAAACTATTAGAACATTAGACATGGAAACAGCATGCTATTTACATGAATTGAACAGCTAAAAGTAAGATCATGACATGGAAAATTATAATTATTTTTTCCTCTTCTACAAATAAAAGCTGTTGCTACTGGTATGTTGATGACAGAAAAAAAATACAGAATCATTGGAGGCATCTCCAGAGGCCATCAGACCTGCAGATAGACAAGAACCTTAAGCCTATGGGGCAGGTACCAAAACCTCCTGGGCAGGAGCAGCAAGGGAGGGGTGCTTGGGAGTGAGGTGGCAGATCTCACCTGTCCCACCATGGCTCTGGCCTGCCAGCACAGAAGGACAGGCAGGGTCCAGCCATCCTCAGTGGCTTCCCCCAGCCACAGCAGCCCCTCTGTCACCCCAGTGCAGCCATGGCTTGAGGGCACCCTTTGCAGGCTGGTGACGACTGCCCTAGGGTAGCATAATTTACACCTATTTTTAAAGTCCTGGAGGATATTTGTCTATTTTTGCCTCTAAAACCACAGCATATTGTTTATGCATCCTATTACAATTTTTTTTTCTCCTGCTGGAGTAGGAGTTTGTTGACTCTTGTTGTGCTGGTGATGCCCTGCAGCCTCCAAAACCTTTAAAGCAGAGCAGCTGTTCCTTGGTTGTACTGTAGAGCCGATTATTCACTCTTAAGTGTTCCACTTTTATCTTGTCTTTAACACTGTATATGATGTAGACAGCAAGTAGAGACCATTTCTGAATATAGAAACTCATACATAGAGCTCAAGTGAGGTGAATTATATTAAAATTTGAGTTCATTTTAGGTCCCACAGATAATGACACCAACAAAAGAAACTTTTTAAACAGTACTTTGTAAAATCCATAGATACAGTACCATGGGCACTTTAACCAATTGCATTGCACTAACCTGCTGAACACGAGGATCTGAATTAATCACTGTATTTAATTTTCTGACAGCTAGTACATTTTCATCAGATATGTTCTCCAGGTAGACTTGTCCTTTCATGAGTGTATTCTCTACACAGATCACTCCATCCATTCTCAGCAAGTGGTTATCCATGACAAAGCTGTAGTAGTTAACAGCATTCCTTTGATCAGCATCAATAAAGACTATATCAAAGTGCTCATCCTCAGCATGTAATGCCTGGAAAAAAATTATGTTGGAGAAAACACTAATTATTTACCTGAACATGTAAAGTTTTGCCATTAAAATTTCCTTTCCATAAAATCCAAACCAGAGGGAACCCTGTTCTTTTAAGCTAACCTTGCTAGAATTACTTCTGAAGATCTTGTGAGTTTTCCATGCTTTGCAAAGAATTCTTCAGCTATGTTCGTGCTGAAAACTCTGAACCTCTCAAAGAAAATCAGGCTATAAAAGAGGATGGTTCATCCCAGCTTGTGGTGCTGAGAGTCACAGCAGAAAACTCTGCATATCTACAAAGGGAATTGATCCATCAGGATAGGGGAGAGGACTGGCATCAAATCCTGTAGCTGAGGTGCTACAATAAGTTCTCTCTTCTCAAAAGAGAAACTATCAACAAATTGAAAAGTGGCAATTATATCAGTCTTTGGGAACTGCAAACTAGGGAGTCCCACTTCAGTAGCAGGCAAATAGTTGAAATCCCAATTAATAACAGAACTATAAAACACATAGAATAACAGGTCATGGTAGAGAAAAAGCAGTACAGCTCCTATGAAGGAAAATGGTGTTTCTTTAATCTAAAAAAATACTTTGGATGGATCAGCAACAGAGAGGATAAAAGAGAACTGGCTGCTATCATCTAATTGGATTTTCAGAAATGTGGCACACCTTCCCTCCAAGCAGGCTGCTGATGATAATGTATAAAAGTGTTGATGGATGACCAGATGGGAGCCTTTACAGCCTTCTCCTGTGGCAGTTAATGCACTTGCTGCCCAAGAGGCTGCTATGGAATATTTCAGATTCCATCTGGGACTACTTAACTGCATCTGTGTACGTTACAATGAGACAACGGCTCATCCACCTATCTCGACAAGCAGAAATGCTTTCAAGTCTTGGCATTTTGAGTGAGAAGAGAAACAATTATGTTTTCCAGAGCTCACTGTTTCTACCACAACTTTTAACAGCAGTTCTTGCGTCCAGATTTCCCTTTTGTGTTTGGAGACATTGTGCACAATGAGTGATGAGCGATCCCCTGAGATGCATGAGAGAAAGCATCAATAACAAATGGCAACAGAATGTGAAAAACTAATTTGTTTTCTGGAGTGAGTTTGATGGCTCCCAAAGAGAGACTTCAGGAGCCTTTCTTAAGCAGGGAGTGTGTCATTCAGACAAGGAAATAGTGGGAAGTGGATCACTCAGGCTCTGAATTACGCTATTGTGCAAACTGCTGTAATTGTGAGCTTGTTAGTGGTTAAGAAATTAAGTCTGCATGAGAGCCTGGGTAGTCACACTTAACAGCAGATGCTTGATAGCAAAGAAGCTCTGCCAAAAGCATTCATGACACCTTTTGATACTACACTATAATGAAAGAAGACCTTAAGGCCAAATAGACGCTGGTCTATAATAAATGTAGTAGAAACTAGGACATCTGGTTTCCTGGGATTCATGTTTTCATTTCACGACCAGTAAGACAATTTTACCCCATTACCCTCTTGGTCTGTATTAGGGGAAAGCAGCAGGAACATTTTTGCTGCTATGGAAGAGCATCTTATATTAGGTTGCAACTCAGACAGCTTATCCAAGGTAGATACTTCAGGAAAGATCAGAAGATGAAAGCTGGGAGGAGTAGTCCATCAGGAACAGAGATTAGAGGTCTCATTCCCCAGAGAGAAAAGCCAAAGCCAAATTCGAGTAATTATCATGACTTATCACTACTTTCTGACTTGTAACCTTCCCGGGAGGAGGAGGTGGGGGGCAAATATTCAGAAGCAGATGTGTCCGTCTCTGAACATATGTTACTACTGCTCCATGGTATGGCTCCCTAATGAAAAAGAATCTCACTTCTATGCATTGACTTCATTAGGTCCATATGGAGTTGCATAGTTCTTCGGATTTCAGCTCTCTTTCTGTACTACCTACCTGCTGACAGCTTATCTCCTTCTTATCTATCTTCTGATACAGAGAAACCATCTTTTAACTTTATAGCTTTCATCCCAGGAGGGATGTGTTGTATGTGTATTCACCACATGCCTTTTTTGTCCTTGCACTGCCTGTGTGTGCAAGGCCACCATTTGGAAGGCATTTCTCTTCTGCCAGTTCATCAAGTCCTAGATGGCCAGCCATGAAGGTGAGTCAGGCACCCTTCATTTCTTCTAGATACCTAGAACTAGACATCTATATGAAAATGCCTGAATAACTGACTTGGAGTTCATACTGCAACCCTGCCATCACTTGAGCTTCTAGTTTCCACAGCTTCAAGACTGCTGTTGCATTTTCCATGTTTAGTTGGAAACAGCTCCAGACCTATAAAGAGAATCCAAGAAATTCCTTGAACCAGCTCTGCTGCTGGAGCAGCCTCTACATGACAGGGTAACAGCTACGGGAACAGTAAAGTGGCTGTTTCCTGGAGCTCCTTGCCTAGCTGAGCATGGCTCATCTCAACAGGTGGTCTCCATGGCCAGGGTACCACACTGTGGAGGGTTTCCTCACAGCCAGCATCTGCTGCCAAACCAAGGGAGTCAGAAAGAAAAAACAGTGCTCTACTCATAGCTCTGACTGGGAAGCTAAGCACTGGAAATATCAGCGCAGTGATGGAGAGGATAAAAGAGCTTACTGCTGGCCCTCTCAGAATGGATGAGGGGTCTGGGAGGAGGGATTTGACCACCCTTACTTTCTCTGTACAGACTGGGCCTGGCCCTGCCTGGGACCTCACAGCATGTTGGAGATGCCTTTGTCCTCTGCTAGGAGAGAGGCAGAGCCCAAACATCTCCAACTGTGAGGAAAACTGAGATCCAGAAGGAAATAATCTGCTTGCAAAATATCCCACTGAAACTAATTTCCTACATGTTTACAATGCAATTCCTGCTCCTTGCTACAGAGACATTGTAGACAGTAACAGATGGCAACAAGAAGTGCCTTAATGCAGAGCAAACTTGGCTAAAATTAACGCTTTTGCTTACAGTGAGTCACTGACTTCCTTTGGGATTAAAAAAAAAAAAAAAAAAAAAAACAAAGAACAAACCAACTTCTAGCACTGCATTGCATGGAGGAGATGCACCAAAAGTGAGGACGAGAAAGGGCACAGCAGCACTGCTGATGGATATGGCAAAAGATTGAGGAGAGGACACCCCAAATAAAAACAGGAATGAATCTTCTGCCAAAGCTGGGAGAAAACCTGGTTGGAGTCCTGATCAGAGACAACATTCTCTCTTAAGGTACATACAAACTCACTCAGAAAAAAAATGACTGTCCAGTTCCTTTGATATGGATCATACAGTCAGCATATTCGTAATAAAGATGTACTCAAAACTTATTACCTTCCCTATGCCTTGTTCTTGACCTAAATGTAATAGCAATCCATCCTTAGGGTACACAGAATACACGAAAAGGTACAGCTTCCTTTTAAAACACCATTAGAATATTTTACTGTATGTGGACATACACTCTTGTTACTCTTAAATGCTATTCTATTGAGTACAGTTTATATTCACCAGCAAAGCTAAATCTCTAGGGATGCTAGAGAGGGAATGCAATTTCTAGTAATAACAGCTCACAACAGTGAATACTATCCACTTATCCCCACAATTTCCAGCTATTTTGGACTCCTTTCTGAATTAACCTTTCATATCAAAAGGAGCAATTCTGCACACTAGAGACTCCGACACAATTTCATGCATAATTTATTCACTCAGTTCAACATTAAACGCAGAGTCCTTGACTTTGTCAAGGTGGATTCTGTTGGCAGACTTCACAAGCAGCAAAACAGGAGAAATGAGATCTGCAGCTCAACCTCTTCACCTATTCTGTCTGGTAAAAGGAAGGAAAAAAAGAAAAAAGAAAACCCTGACATGCTTATACAATGCCCTGCAATCAGCAGAATCTGCTGCAGACACTGTTGTTTTGTGTGTTGTGTTTTCGATTTTAAAATGGAAGTATCAAAATCATGGATAGGAATAATTTCCTCGTACTTTGCATTCCCTCCAGACTCAATCCTGAATGCATTGTTCAACCCAAAGTCCACTGGGAATTAAAGGAAGCTCTTTGTGCAGGATCAGGCCTCTTCCTCACAGCTGATGCATGGCAAGGCGTGTTACTCAGGCACAGCATGACAGAGTTTACGCTTAAGGAGCTTGTTGGGAAAGGTTTTTAAATGGTGACCCAGCACACATTGAAAAGGTCGCTAATTTCCACTGAAAGCACCTGTATCAAACACCGAACCTAAGGAAAGGCTTCCCCTCAGTCCACATTTCAAAATATTATATAAAAATTACTGATGTCACTGGGCACAGAGTCTTGTGCCATGCACTGTGTGATCTGCATGCTCTGGTGGGGACCCAGCCTGGCTTGGCAGCCTGTCCCACATGTGTGGGAATGGTGGATTTTTTTCCATCGTGCCCTCAGGCGCCAAGTGAACCCCACTATATACCTGAGCTCTGCAGCTCCTGCCTGGTATTTAGCATACTTTGACAGCTCAGTATTCCAGATGTTTTGCATCTGGCTCTGATCTGGGACAAGATACAGGGAACCTGGGCATCCCTGTCAACACTGTGTATTAATGCAAAGGAGCAGTAAGAGGATTCAGAAACCCCGGTCAAGGTGGCACTATGGACTGATGTGCTGCCATTGCACTTCTCTCTGCTTGCTCACAGCCTTGATGAGCCAGGGTTGTAGGTGAAAAAGCCAGAGCTACATGGGCCCCACAAAGGCCCCACTGTTTGAGGTACACGGGCACAGATGTGTCACGTCCTTGGGGCAACTTCTGCAACATCTGGCAGCTTTTCTTGTAAAGGGCATCAACAGCAGATGTGGATGCAGCACAGGACACATTCTGCAGCACTTGGATGGTATTCTCTATCTGAGGCTAGGATGTAACTCTTGAGCAAACTAGTTTTACACCAGAAACAAGAGTACATCATACACCTTCTGGCAGTTTGGACTAACTGAATCACAGCTTCAGGCAGCTGAAAAGGACTTCCCTGACTGGTAGTGTTATTTATATATATTGTATGGACATTTTCGTGCTCTGAAAGAGCCAGTGTAGTGAGGCAAATCCTCTGCTTCCAGGAGCCTGCACTGCTGCAGAGATTTGAGGAACAGCAGATAAGCATTAATCCTGCCCTATTGCACTCAGCTTGAGAGCAAAATTCAGCCATAGTCACCACAGCAAGAAAGCTACAACAGCCATCTCCAAAGAGCAAGCGTTGCGTGACTGTCAGTGGGTGACTGTCTCTGCCCTCTAACTTCTGTAGGGACAGAGGAATGAAACCTCATGCTGCAGACACCTTAGACAGCAAACACAATCCTTGCCAGAGCTTATTCCAGCTCTCCTGAATCTCACCGCACTTTTCAGCATCTCTTAACCAGCTCTGCTCTAGACTGGCCTCCCTGCAGACAATGGGGGACAGAAACACCATTCTCCATCTCTGCCACAAAGCTGAGCTGTGAAAGCTGGGCTGTGCTAGCCCTTCCCCATGTCCTGCCCATAACTGCATCATCCTCCTGCCTTTCAGCATGCCCATGGGGCAGTAGAAGAAGGCTGTTTGTTCTCCAGCCTAAGCTGGTCTTCTCTATGATGGAAAAGCCGGAGCCTCTTCCATGCATCCAGGTATGTTTGCCCCACTCCAGCCAGGCAAACCCCAACAACCCCAACATGCCAGGGCACCAGAGAGGCCACACTTGCCACTTTGTCATTTAGACCTGTAAGAAAATCCTGATTGTCCTTATACCAACGACAAAATATCTGCCAGGTTGAGTGGCTAAAGTTCAGAGCTCAGTGGAGAAATCCTGTACAAAGAGGTGTCTGTAGAGCCGGGATCTCTCCCACTGAACATGAGCATATCCACTCCCATCAGCTCCAAGAGTTATTCAAAGACCTGAGTACCTGCAGAACTGGGGTCAGGATGTGCCTTCGTGTTGCAACTGGAGGATATAAAATCAATTGCAACGTTCTGTTTTAAGGATTTAATTTTCATGTCTTTACTCTTTTCTTTAATCTCCACGCAGCATGTACTCTGCCTGCCTCTAGGTATTTTAATTCAGTCACAGTAAGTCAGTTGCACAGAATGGGCACTAGAGAGCAACAGCAATTCAATTAATTTCACAGTCACTGCAGGGAGCTGGGATTTTAAATGCTGCACATTGCAGGTGATCTGTAACATTTCGTTTATTCATATACTTGGCAAAGGTCTTTGTTTCTCTCTTATCAAACTTGGAGGTCATGAAAACCAGAGGTCAGAAAGCTCCTGGTCATTTCATTTCAGAAACAAATATGGTACCTGCTAATGCAAATAACGTTACAGTCAAGCTCACACTGACACATCCAGATTGAAAAGGGAATAAGATCAAACTGGTTTGCATTAATAACAGAAGGGCTAAACATTTAATGAACTTAACATGGGCATCATCTGTTAGCGTGCTGGACCTGCCACAACATCCTGGAGATTCATAAACTGGAATTAAATGTGAGACTCCTCTAGCTGCCAGCAACCACAAGCTTTTCTCTTTCTTGGGACAAAGTCACTACTCAGAACGGAACAAACACAGCTATTTCATTTGCATGTCTGAAGCTTATCACATTACTCTGGAACTGAGAAACTTGGGGTCTAATTGCCTGCAGTGTTTTCAGTGGAGAAAAATAAGCGAGAGATTGTGGTTGAATTACAAACTACTTCAGGGCTTTCCCAATTCCTGTGAATACTGGGAGCGAGCTGTCCTTTTCAAGAGCTGTCTCAGCAGGGAAGATACACTCTTCCAGCTTGTTATATCTGGAATTAGAGACCCTGAAACAAAGGCCACCCACATCAAGTAAAACTCTGCTATTGAAGCTTATCAACCTGCATTTAGAGCTTGCGATTCCTCTGATCAAAAAGTTGCAGTATTTTAGATTAAAAGGTAAAAAGATATATTGCCTGATGGAGCTGTCTCATCATACATTGTCATGAACAAGAAACAACTTCAGTGCAAGAGTGTGTTCGCATCTTTGCAAACAATCTAGGGTCACCATCCAGCAAGTTGTGGGCAGGAAACAGGACCTGCCTGGTACCTTTTAATCTGCTCTGCACAAGAGCTCCCAAACACCCTTTCCAATGGACTTTACCTCCAAAGTGTCTGCCATTGGTCCCACTCGCATGCTTATCTTTTTACCGTCTGAAGAATAATCAAATGCTTCTTGGCTGTTCACTCCGAGATATGGTGCTTCTGCACATGCAAAGATTTTGCCATCATCTGGCAATTCTTCTGTGATAGCGAGGATACTGTAACCTTTAAGCTTGCCAATTAGTAAAATCTTCCTGGCTCTGATCATATGAACAAACATCTTAAAAATTTGCCCTGTTGAAAGACAAGAATGAAAATTTAAAAATAAAACCATAGGAAAGAGTGTACCCTGTTCACAATGGAAAATAGATGTACCTTTCAAGTGATCATGAAAAAAAAAATCTTAAAATGCTTTCAAATAAGGGTTTAACAACAGAATCTGACAAAATTTCATCTAAAATGCAGCTAAAAGACAACAGAATAAAGGGACTGGTTTTAAATGTAGAACCTTTATCGTCAATGCTGCTATTGTTCAAGTGCTTGTTAAATAGTGCTTGAAATATTGCATATTTAAACATTCCCCCCATATGAAAATGGCTTTAAGATGTCTCCATATTCCTTCCTGAAGCCAGTTAAAAAAAAAAAAAAAAAAACACTACATTACCTTGCATTTGCTCTTAGAGTCATTATCCCTAGACAGCACCATCATTTAAGAAATTTATCATCAGTGGTGTCCTTCGAACAATGTATTAGTGTAATACATTATAAGAGTACTTCACCGTGATGATATATTGCTCAAAAGATGGGAACATCTGGGAAGAATGAATCTGGGAATAGATTTAGTGTAATAGGCTTTATATGGGGATACAAGCCTGGGTATTGCTACATGAAAAGGTACAGTGCTTGGCCACAGGCCACCTCCACTGCAAAAGCACGTAAAACCCTATAAGGTACCAATAAACCCAAACCAACAGGATTTTTCCCTTCCTTCCCCTTCTAGTGAGGACAATGATCTCTGCTGCTCGCTAATGGATGAGGCTGGAACTGTGAATTAAAGGACGTGTGTGTGAGCATGTGTGCCTGGGCACAAGGTGAAAGACAGGGAAAACTCATGCAAAAGGAAGATGGAGGCCTTCAGAAAGTTCTTATTTTCCATTTTAAGCAATTTTCCACATTTTCTGAGCATTTCTATGGCATTCATCCTTTCTCCACTCAAGATGGAGTAGAGGATGATGAATTTCAGTGATAACCTTTATACCAATCTGGTGAAATTTTATCCTCTTGGTTGACCAACTTGCCATTCAAAGAGCCAGAGGTGCATTCTTGCTGCAGCCTAACTTTGGGGTCAGTTTCTCCAGTGTTCCCTGGGCCATGGTCAGGTGAAGATTTTCTGGAAAAAGAAATTTCAACATTACAGTAACAACCAAAATCTGAGTACATTGCATAAAACAACAGCAACCAAGAGGGAACTCCTGGAAAAGGTTCATTTCTGCATTAGCATGAAAAATTAGCCCAGAAGCATTACAAATATCCCTAAATTACAGTCCTAAGAGAATCTGTCTTGGCAACACGCCCATCTTGGTGCTGGCAGCCACTCCAGTCACAGGGGCGTGGAACAAAGGGGTTGTAGAACCGAAGGAAAGCATTCCCCACTGTGCGGTCCCACATCTTTCTCTTGTCTGTCTATCTGCTGGTTTGGTGTAAATGGGTCCAGCTACCCTGGTCAGGTTTTGTTCAGTCAAAAAAAAGGTTTCATTGCAGAACAAGGGAAAAGATGTAAAATCAAAAATTTTTCTCAAGACAGAGAAAAAAAGGTTTTCCTAACAAATAGCTGAGAAAAGCAGAGTGTCTCCAAGTGCTATTTCACAGAAGCCAGACCTGTAGCGATGTCTCTGGATGAAGTGAAATGCTACCTATTACAGAGAGAAGGGAAGAGATGACTGGAAGAGATCTGTAGCCCCCAGACAGATTAGATTATCTGAAGAAAGCAACCACCAGAAATGGCTGGTTACTGCGGGGCAGAATTTAGAGCCATTTCAGCTTTTTTTTCCCCAGCTTCCTCCCACACTCCTCAGTAAAATGACAAAGAATTCATAACCCGTGTCAGCCACACTCAGATAATCCAAGACTTAAAGAGTAGAACATTTCATATAACCTCTTTTCTGCCCCTCACAAATGCTTTAACAACTTTAATAAGATAATGTATAGCTATTATCGTACAGCAAGCGTAAGTCAAACAACTATCAGCTATTATTTCAGCAACAGAATGAACGCTCAGCGTTCCTGTAATCCACAGCCTGGAACAGTTTACACATTGTCAATTTTAGACAGAACTGGCTTTTTCCACATATCAAAATGTACACTGATAAATGGGAATTGTTTAGCAGACCCCACATGGCTGAGTAATATACTGTAGCTCGAAAAAGAATAATGGGGGTATCAGTTGGACTTCTGAATTAATGATACCTTAAATTACTTTAATTAATTAGCTTAGTTACTAGAGTAATTTAGTTAGCAGATTAATTAATGTTTGTTGAGCACTTGGAGATAAAAGCTGCATATAAAGGCTGTTATTATAGGGTGGATCCAGAGGCGCAGATTTTCTTCATTCTTTATTTATCCCAGTACCAATTTGATCCAGGGGCTCACTTCAGCAGGCACTGTGTGGATGCTGGCTTGCTGATTTTTCACAGGATATTGCCATAGTCAAAAGTCAACTGGCAAAATATAGTCCAAAATTTAGAGTCAGGACATTTTGTTCTCACCTCCTCTGCTCGAGGCCATAGGTGCACACAGACACACACGTCCATGCACACTTTGCCATATACTTAAGTGCAGTTATCTCTCCTTCTTCTTCCACTGTCCTCCACAGTTCTGGCATATTCTGAACAGAAAATCTAAGAATATATTCCTACAATCACAGAAAGAAGCACAAGGCTACAAAGGAGTATCCGTACCTCTTTGAAGTTGCCATTGCATCCAGGTAAGGGTCTAGTCCAAGAGCAACATCAAGAGCTTTTTGTAAGTAATTCTTGAGCTGTTCAGGAACACGAGAGTCATTGATGGCTATTTCTTTGGCTTTGAGAAGGTTCTCAGCAATGAGTCCAGCTGGGGTTTCTGAAATGGAAAATGAAAGGAAGAACATGATTTTGTAACTGCTCAAATCAACAGAAGAGGAATTAAGACTGCAAAAAACAAGTGCCTTTTTTTTTTTCTTAAAAATCCACATTTTTAAAGGACTGTGAAAACAATCACGGCAACCTTCTCACACTGAAAAAGTACTATAGTTCCCATTAATTTTTATTGAATGCATTGTCCCTCTTTTCTCCTCACAGCGGATCCTTTTTTGAGAGGAAAAGGACAAGAATATTTCAAAATCATTAATTTTCACTTTTGAAGCTCTGAGACAAATGCTGAACATCAAACAGTCTAATTTGAAACCCATCCCTTCAGGTAGCTTTTTCCTTGGAGAAAATGCAGTGCTTCTCAAACAGCTCTTGCAAAACCAGGCAGATCCTCTCAGGCCAGGACATGTAGGCACTGGGTCTAGCATTGTGAAAAGGAAGATCATCACTATCTGCATGCCAACGTGGTGCACGAATGCCCCCGACACGTGTACGTGCCACGGAGGCTGCTGTGCCCAGGGTCTGCAGAGCAACCTGTAATGTTTATGCCTAAAATACAACTACACCTGTTCTAATGCAAATGAAATGACAAATGCTTTAAAAAAAAAAAATCATTGTGCTAACTCCATGATGGCATAAAATCAAAGATACTCTGATATCAAAGATACTACCGATTTTAATTCCTGGCAGGAATGCAACCTCCTAAACCTTCTTCTGGCACACCATCCTGAACCCTTCGCTCCTCAGGTCACAAAAACTAACTGTACTTGAACCCATCAGAACCACATGGCACATGTCTCAGCATCTTTTCACAAGCCAAACCCTGCCAAAAGCTGATTATTGAGGTAAAGAGAAACAGTTAGGCACAACACAACATGTCAGTGTTTCAAAGGCTGCAGGAAAATCTTCAGGATCTACATCACCCTGCCATGGGGGAACAAGCAATGCTGCCCATGGCACTGTACTCACCCTGAGACCCCAGAAAAACCATATGGCAGTAGTGCAACAATGGACCTCAGCGAGCTATGGCTCCACAGAGCGAGATATGGTGCAGAAAAACTGCCCCACTCCTCAAGTGTAAGAGCATGTGCTGGGTTATGAAAGCACCAGCGAGACCAGGTTCAGAGACATGGTGCAAGATACTGTGAATATAGCTGGGGTGGAGCAGATTGCCTCTGGCAGGATTTTATTCCCTGTGAGAGAAAAGCTGCAGAAAACTAAGTGAAGCAGGTGAAATGAGGACATGCTTCCTCTGGAGGACCAGCCCAGGCCAGCCCAGCAGCTGTGGGGCAAAGTCTTGACCATGTAGAACTGCTGTTACTGCAGGTACCATGTCCCCATCCCAGGAAGAGTTTCTGGTGGGGTCATGGATGCCGCAGAAGGCATCCAGCCACCCCATGGTCTGCTGGCAGTTTCGGTAAAAAGTCACCGAGGACATCAGAGTATCATATCATATAATTAACGCCCACATAGCCCACTGTTCAGAAAGACTGTATGAAGGCAAATGCAACAGCTTATTTTAGGAATAGCTTTTAATCGGAAGACCATTAAAGGATCATACTGCAAAGTAGAGGTATATATATGTGCCTCTAACTTCTCTGTTCACCATTTCTTTCCTGTCTACTTGAAATGCTACCTTGGATATATTCCCCAAACACTGGGTCTTATGGGTGTTCTAACCCAGCCTTGGTGCTGGCCTGCTGTCAGCTTCTAGCCAAGTGGTAGCATGACAGGAGAGTGTAGCTACTAAGAACACAATTCTGATGTTTTTTTGAGACAACTTCATCAATTTTCATTATACAAATCACTAAAAAATATGAAAGTGGACAAGGAACATAAAATCTATGTGCATTTTACATGAGAATTGTCAGCCTGGACCAGACTTAGAGGTCACCTAAACAGCATCAGGCAATAACCCAACCTGATGTACAATGAAGGCAGATTTAGATTAGCTATAGCAGCCCCTGATTTACATCTCATGCTGCTCTCTTGCCATAGCGATGGCTTATATCTATTTTAGCATTTTTATAATTAACTGCAAGCGCATGAATAATCACCCCCTTCCCAGATAGTGTTAGTTTGCTGAATTCAGCTAAACCCTCAGCCCAGCTACAAGTTATATGAAGACACATTGTCTTTGTGCAGCATTTTCACGACCACACAAGCAAGCATCTCTGGGCTCCCACCGTACAGCTGCAGGATGCGGGAGGTCAGGATCTGCTCATCCTCCCTGCCAAGCACTCTCAGGCTTTTTGTTAATTTAGGGGGGAAAAAAGCATGTTTATAATCCTGTTGGATTTTAGTAATCATCATGTTATTCTTCTGGATAAGCAACAGACAAGAATCCCTTGTCAGTCAAGGAGGGGGAAAACAAGATTTACCTCCAGCTGTTTTGTAATCTGTGTTATAACATAAACCGCAAGTGCCAAGAAGTGCTATCTGGGAGAGGGAGCATGCAGTGCATGCCAAGATCAACCCTGTATCTTACATTGTATAATCTTTTCAGGAAATGCTGCATTTTTTACAGCCTGATGATGCTTCGGGCCAACAGCAGAGGTCAGGATTCCCTTCATTTATGCAAGCACCAAACAAGTCACAGCAGAGCTCAGGCCTGGCTGCCAGGCTCAGCTAGGCTGTGCTCAAGACTCTGAGCACTAAGACAAATGGAAATTTATGTAACTTTTGTTTTTAAAATGTTACTCAAAGAAAAGTGCTTCATTATAGTGCACAGTTTTCACAACCCCAGCAAAGCTACTGAACTATATTAAGCACTAAACTAGATTGCCTGGTTGGCTCCCCACAGCTCTGCCTATGCACAGACACGTCTTTCCCTTTTCTATCTAGTTTTACATTATCTTTTTCATGCATACAAGGCGGGGGGTGGAAAGAGAATGGGGGGTTGGAGAAAAAAATAATAAAAAGAGTTTACTCAGAGGAGGAAAACGCTGCCAGGTGCAAAGCAGAGAAGCTGAAGTCCTATCATGAAAGAGCAGGAAACGGTTGCTTTAAGCCTCCAGCGGCTTCATTAAAAAGATAAATTAACAGTTTTTAAAATGGACCACAGCTGCCAGGAGGATGATTCCCAGAATCTTCCTCAGTAGAATCTGAGCACACAGTCAGCCTGTTTTATTAATACAACTAAGCTGAATAATAGACTGCAGCTTCTCCTTTTTCCAAAATAAGACATTTTTGGTTCATGCTAAGGTCAGGAGTCGGGATTGCAGGTGGGGGCAAGGCTATATGTGGGGGACATTAGTGTCCCCTGAGCAGGCAGGTGATACGGCACCACGGAGGGACACGCTGCTCCAGAAGCAAAATTAAACTCTGCAGCTTTGTCTCAGATTATACTTTCTGGGTGGGGAGAGCTCAGCCAGGAAAGGGGAGGACACAGGAGGGTTTGCAGGGGGCTGCCCAGGTGTAGGCACGGAGTCAAGCACAAGAGAAAGCAGTCTGGATTTGGCAAAAACAAAGCAAAGATGCCAGATCCAAAGTTGTGGGACTATATCATTGGTTCCTTGTTTTGGACTATTCTCATTTCAATTTCCAGCCTCTAGGTCTATTTTGCAGCCCCAGCAATGACTTCCAGAAGAGCATTCCCTTCCCAGCCAGGGCAAAGCATTGAACCTGATACACCCAAACACTGTGTTGCCAGACAGTTCGGTTCCCCGGGTGCCAAGCAATTTGGCAGGAGCTGCTCAGTGCTAAACACTTGGAAATCCAGTCTGATAACACCATCTCAAACAATTCTAGCCATCATATTCACCAAGGCACCTCAGGCATTGACAACAGCATATCATAACACTCACTACTTCATCTTAGCACGTAAATACACCTCAGCCATTACTTTTGACCAGGCAATCCTCTTTATGGACACTACAATGCAATGATCGAGCTATTTCCTTACCCCACCAGAACCCTGCACACAAAACTGCACCCCCTAGGAGATCCTATGCTACTGCTTGATTGAAATATATTAACCCCAGCTGTGATGTATGCCTGCCATATGGACAGAGCTGTAGCAGAGGGAAGCAGGAGTGTGTTTATGGCACACCTGCGGCTGCTTGGTGACTCCAAACCCACCACCCATGAGCCCAGGCAGCACCAAGTGCCAGGACAGAGACATGTCATAGCCCATGGGGGGCCAAGAGTGTGCTGGCAGCATGGGCCAAGCCCAACTGCCTGGTAAATAAACGTTTCAGGTGGCCCTGAGCAGAGCTTAGCCAATGCTTAGCTTCAGCATTGGTAGTGCTAGAGCCTGCAGCAAAGTCAGCAGTGATGGCATGGGGAAAGGTGGTGGCTTAGGAGTGGAGCAGGAGCATGAGGAGGGAGAGAAGGAGGAAGAAGCCAAAGCTGTTGCTCACAGCAGGAATCAGGGTGCTAAACTCTGCCTGAACTTCAGGGAAAGGTGAGGAAAACATGCTGACTGGCATATTTTCTGTAGTCTCTACTGCTAGAAAAGAAGTAGAAAAGTTGGATGCTCCCCGGTGTTCCTCTGATTGAGTGAGGGAGGCTATGGAATCACTGGCAGAGAGTATGCAAACCATATGTTTATTTTCATGCATAATAAAGGACACTGCATGTGGCAGGTCTAAGCGGTACACACTGACAGTGGGATCCAAAGCCCAAGGCAGTCAATGAGAGTCTTTCGTCAGCTTGAATGGGCTTTAGATCAGGCTGCGAGAGAACAAAGTCTCTCTGTTCAGAGCAGCCTGCATTCCCACACTCAGCTGTTGACTTTAGAAAATGGCCAAAAAAGGCAGCAAACAGTGCCACACTAGGCACACGTGGCTATCACAGAAAGCGCCGAGGCAAGGTTAAAGCTACAGAAAAAATATTTATGAAACAAGCACCCCAATCAATCAGAAACGAGTCTCAGCCAAAGCTCTCTTGGCACTGCAAGTGTTCACCTCCCACCCATCCCCTTCTCCTGGTAGTGTCCTCCTCCCTCCACCTCAGCTTCCTGCAGAGCCACCTCCCCTGCTCAGCCTCAAACTCCCCTCTCCAATAAACCCTTCCTCTTCTCCTTTCTGTCAAGCCACAGAGCCTGTAGGTCATGTCTCTGTGGGGCAGTGAGGGATCCAGGACCGGGACATCACACAGCATCCCCTCCTGTCACACCATCTCTCCTGGAGCTCCCCACCCCACATAGGGAGTTTACCTGCAGGATTATGCATGTTGATTCTTGTCCCCCAGCCTCACAGGATGCTGCTGTGTGTTTGTTGCCTCTGCAGAGCAGCACGTTGGTGCTCAGGTGTCTGTTGAGGGGATGGGCAGAGCAGCACGTTGGTGCTCAGGTGTCTGTCAGGGGGACGGGCTTCTCCACCTGTGATCACCTGGGCAGAGCACCAGCCCTTGGGAGAGGCTGTGCAGGAAGGATGGCCCAGGGCTGGGCCTGCACCCGCTCCAGCTGCACCCACCTGCCCCCACCCAGTGTACAGACAGTGGGTGAGATCCAACAGCAAATGATATGAAAGAGGAAGGAAAAAAAAAGCTGACTTCCAATTCCTTCATGTTACGTAAGAGCAATGCTCGTGTCCTGACCGCGGGAAGCTGCTGGCTCTCAAAAAGGTGATAATCGACAATTTCATAACCTTCTGGTTACATAGCACAGACATGTGTCCCACCTCAACCATCAGGCCTGAGGCCAAAAAAGTCCCTGGACTTTGAACCTTGGGTTATCTACAATTGGTCCATAGCTGGGAGGTCACCCACTGCCTCATACAGGCAAACATCAGAGCACCTGGTGCTCTGGAGTCCAGCTCAGAGGCCAGGTCTCTGCATGGGCTGGAGAAGGTTGTGTCACATGGGCACCAGCTGTCCTGCACCCCTGGAAAGGGTACCAGGAATGCACTGGCTGAAGGATGTATCAGGAGAAACCACTGGGAACATCCAAGGTATCAAAAAAACTAAGCTGGCCTGCAGCAGGGTTTGAGCAGAAAAGGCTGGCAAGAAATTAAAGCAAAGTAATTAAAGAGCATGTGATTAAGCTGAGGTCGGCTGGCAGTCTCCACACAAATGAAGCACAAACTGAAGTTAATGAGGAAACATGGACAACCCCATAACCAGAACAGCATCTTTCACTTTCTGGGATGTATCACCCTGGGCTTGTTCAGTCAAGGACCAACTCAACGTACCTGCAAACGTGCTGAGAGAGCCCAGCGCTGGGCAAAGGAGCTGAAGAGGCTGGAGAAGGGGGTCAGGTCTTCACTGTAAGGCTCTTGGCAGCCCATCTGCAAGACAGATGATATGAGAACATGGCAGCCATTGGCTATGGCAAGCAGACAGAGGTTGGAAAGTCAGTTTGTCAGCTTCTAAAATGAAACAGAAGACATTCAAATGCCCCCAGAATACAATAGGGAAATTTAAATGGAAAATAAATAAATGCACAGGAGAAAAGAGTAAAAGAAAAGCAAATAAAATAAGTACCAATGCTCAGTGGATTGCTATTAATCAAAACAAATAAACAAGATGAAGAGGACAGACCTCCTTGCATACCTAAGATTATTCCATCTTGTGATTTAGTAAACAACAAACTGCCTTAGACCTGCAGTTCCTGTAGAAAGCAATCCAAATTGTGTTTGGATTGGGAGTTAAAATTTCAGATGAGTATTTGGTAAACAGGCTAAGAGCTTTAGTATGCCACCTAATCCACCCCCCCATCAGCTTTGGAGGTGACTTTGGGCAAGTTGTTTCTCTTCTGGTCACTCTATTTTGCTCTTCTGTAAAATGTGGGTAACAGTCCGTCCTCTTTGCAAAGTGCTTTGCCATCTGGAGATTTAGCCAGCAGTGAGATCTGGATGCTAGAACTTTCCTATTACCCTCCGTGCAGCAGGGCTACACATCTTTAGAGTTTATTCTTGTAGCTTTTTCACAAATTTGAGATATATGCAGGTTCCTAAGTGAGTTTGCCTGCAATTAACCTTTCAATACAATGACAACTCGCTCTGGAAGAACTGTGTTTTCCAGCTTCTGCTTTTACGCCTGGTTTTGGTTTTCTTGAACTTTGTTTCTGAACAAAGACAGCTTTCAGAAACACAGCCTAGAGAAAGGCAAAGACGGGTTCACACCTTCAGGCACTGCTGGTGAAATCAAAGGAAGATCTTCCCCTGTGCTCAGTGCACAGAGCTATACAGCAAGGGAGCCTTTGGTGTGGCAAGGTGCACCCGAGCCCTCTGACTGCCTCAGCTGGAACATCCTATGGAAAGGTTAATCGTGCATCCCTCAGTCTTATGGGGAACAGGGTGCTGGTCACCAGCACCAGCACAGGTCCCCATCAGCCCCCATCACACCACTGCTTCCTAGAGAAGGGGAATTCCTCCCCAGAGGATGGACGTGCCTTTGAGTCAGGGAAAGGGTGTCTTCGTGAGTACATGGAAGGGATCTGGCATAGTTTTAGTAAGACAAAAGGTGACTGTGGCAGATACACTTCCACCTTCTCCGAGAACTGCTGTGGCAGTTGTATATCCCCCTCTCCTTCAATGGGGCAGTTAATGGCTCTTTTGTGGGGCCCAGAGTCGGTTAGCCAGGGTCATTAGCAGAGGAGGAGCGGCCCAGAGAAGCGGAGAAGCTCCTGGAATGCCCACAGCCAGATTTGATCAGACTATAAAACTGGGTTCCCGACGAGGATTCCCTTTGTGGTCTTCTCTGAGCAGCGGGTCTGTGCCAGAGCCCTCCCCTTAGGCGGGAATGCCATCTAAGGAAACTTCCTGGGACTGGGAGTGCCTCACCTCCTCATTTGGGTGAGTGATAATTTAAGTCCTTGCCGAGTAGGCAAGTGTAGCCCCTGCCTAGCCAGGCAAGTGTAGTCCTTGCCTGATTCAGGCGAGTGTAGTATCCTGGAGTCAGAGGGCTCTGGTTTTGTTTCTTGTGAGTGCATGCATGCATGCTGTGGATCCTTGTTATTCTCATTTGCTGCACCCCAATAATCTCAACTGATATCCAAACCTTTATCTTATGTTATAGGAGGGCTAGCTAATTGTATAAACCCTGTTTTGGTCGGTTCATTGGCTGTACTTTTCTGGGCAGAATGAAGTCTGTTTTGGAACTTGCTTTGCCGCCTTAAACTGACTTCGGGGTGCCTCTGTGACAGTGACAATTGCAGGCAAGTACAGAACCCAAAAGACAGGGTCACCGAGGCTGAGATACCACTGTCTGGACCACACTGCTGATCCTGAAATTACCCCACCACACAAAAACCTCAGCATCTCAGAGTCCCACAGGCAGTTGGGCAAATGAATCAAACTCAGCTCAGCCCCCAAAGAGCCCTTCAGGGGACAAACTCTCTCTGATGTTTTATTTAAACCCACCATAAGAGCTAAAAACAACCCCAAAAAAATAATTCTGTTCCTCAACACAAAATAATCCCTGGAATGTGAGTTTAAAAGAGGTTTAACCAGCTGGGGTCCCATCCTGTTGCTCCTCATCCTGTCTCACCCCACAAGGGCGTGTTAGAGCCGCAGCCAGATCAGAGGCTCCACACAGCAAAGCATGATCCTGAATGTCACAGAAAATCACACAAATTGCCTTTCATAACTTTAAATTTGCTGTAGGGCATCATGTTGGAAGCTAACGTATGCATTCCTATTGTACTTAAGCATTATAAAACTAACCGATTATGAAACCCCATCCTGGTACCTGCACGTGTCTTCAAGCGCTCCTACAACCCCTAACATGCATCCCAGATTAGATAATCTTAGTTTTGTAATTGTTTTCCCTCGTGCAGACAAGACCTCCCCTTCCAATGCCTGGTCACCTGGAGCCTTTAAAAAGCACCTCAAAGGCACCCAGTTACAGGAGATCTCTTAACTGGGAGATTTTACCCTCTGAAACCATGCCGGTGTCAGATGAGACCTTTGCTCTGGTGGCCCCGGCCACCATGCCCCAGAAGCCCTGTCAGACAGACTTCCAGCTGGTGCGAGTCAAGAACACGTGGTTCCGCATCAAGAAAGGAGAAGCTCTTTCTGACTGCAAGGATGAGATAACTCTCTCTGAAGCAAAAATGTAAGTACAAGAGTCCGCGTTGCTCATTGATAACTGCATTGGATGGCTCTGGCTAGCCAAACTACATGGTCTCCCTGGGGGGATGCATCTCAGATGGTTAAACTATCTTGTATGCGGCTTAAACTCACCATTTTGTGTACAACCCCGTGAAAGTGGGCTTCAAAATGCGTGCAATATGGCAGCATGGGTATTTGCTGTTCTCCTTGGCATAACCTGGATAAGGTACAGAGGGAGTTTTATCAACAGCTTAAATTTTTATGGATGGAAAGTTTATTTAAACTTCTAAAAACCTTATGCAGGGACTTCTCAATGCTGCACTTGGGTTTTTTTTTTCCCCTGTATGTACATGAAATCTTTGTGTGCAAAAGCTCATGCACAGGTATGGGAGAAGGATGCATTTATAGAGGTGGCTGCAGATAAATGAAATGCCTAGATAGGAAAAATAAACACAGTAGGTCATTGACAGGAGCAAAAGCCATACTACATCTCTCAGACTGTAGAAGTCGCCTAATGCTGCTTCAGACAGAGGGGACAGACAAATTTCCCCTAGAAATACATACAGCTCTTTTCTGATATTATATCTCTCCAGTTAATAATCCTTTAATTACAGGATATTCCTTTTCATGAGCGCATGGAGCTGTGTTTGTAATGCTGGTCTTTCTTAATACAGCTACATTTTGCATGTCAGAAGTTTTCTAGCATTTGTCATATTCAGACTTTAATGTCTCAAGTCTCACCCGCTTCTCAGTCAGGTCAGAGGGATCTTCACCAGCACTGGCCATGGGCAGCAGCCATACGTGAGCGTTGCCAAGGCAGAGCTGCAGGAGATAGAACAGGACTTTAGCAGACCCAAAGGTAATCTGCTGGACTTCAGTCAATTGTAGGATGAACCTAGGGCCCAGAGCACACCCAGACAAATCCTCCGCTAACACATGCCTCAACAAGGCTATGTTCAGCCTCAGATTCACTACTATCTTCATTGCAATGGGTGCCTGTTGTACCATCCGGCATCTATAGCTGATTCCAACAACTAACATTGAAAGTCATCCTGTCTCTTAGAAGGGTCACATACCAGAGACGGGTGCACATGCACATGAAGTACAGCTATAAGGTACATATTTTGTGCATTAAAATGTAACATCATGGTGTTTTTTGTAATACTGCATTTTAAAAGCTCAGAAGAAATTTTATGGAAGATATAAATCCTCACTGTTTAACACTTAGAAAGTGAGGGCCAGAAAGCAGAGAAGCATCTATTTAGAGCTATAAAAGAAAGTGGAAAGAAACTGGGCACGTACAGAAAGCTGATTATCCAATAAACCATCTGCTCATTCAAAAACAAAAAGTAAAACAAAGATTCATGGAAACTTTCAATTTTTACCCAACTGCAGCTCAAGAATACAGCTCAAGAAGAGGTCTCATATAAAATATATTTTGGGGCTTTGCTCTTAAAAAAAAAAAAAATCATTCACTTCCCAACAGGAGTTGGGAATTAATAAATTGGAAGGAAAAAAATATTTGCTTCTCCATCCCTTCTTGCTCTCTGTTTTATCATTATCACGCAGAAGTTCAGCCATTTGACTGTTCTCTAAGATGGCGGAGGGTTTCTCCAGTGCCAATGCAATAGGGCCCTGACACCCAGGAAATGTGTCCCACCCTCACAGCCCCACACTTTTGTAATGCACAGGCAGGTGACTCCACATTCCCCACCCCCAGTTACATATTTAAACTAGTTCAGACATGCAAAGTACAAAACAGGAATATTATGATTTCAAACCATGTTTTCTGATCTTTGCCAGTGGTGAAAGTGTCTCTGAAGGTGGAATTTCTTGGACAATTGAAGCTCCCATCTATTTTTGCTACAAAGTGGTAGAAACATACAATATTCTGGATCCTTCTAACACTACTCTGCTTTGGGGCCACATCACTGATCCCCAGCAACTAGAGCTAGCCACTAGTGGCAAAAGGAAGTTGAGGCGCTTTATTGTCATAGATGAAGTTGTTGATGAACTTTATGGCTCCAAAGTCAGAGAGTACTTTGAAGAGAATAACGTTCAGCACAAAATCCTCGCCCTGCCTACCACTGAGGAAACGAAATCCATGGACCTGGTCTTGAACATCCTACAAGAAGTCCAGAGCTTCAGCATCGACAGGCGAACTGAGCCCATCATTGCCATCGGAGGCGGCGTCTGCCTGGACATCGTAGGACTAGCTGCATCGCTCTATAGAAGACGTACCCCTTACATTCGGATCCCAACAACCCTCCTCTCTTATGTTGATGCCAGCGTGGGGGCGAAGAATGGGGTGAACTTCCTGCAGTGTAAGAACAAGCTTGGGGGCTACACGCCCCCCGTAGCTAGTTTCCTGGATAGATCCTTCATTCAGAGCATCCCTCGGCGACACATCTCCAATGGCCTTGGTGAAATTTTAAAGGTATGAACTTTTGCAACTGCTGTTTTCAAAACTGAAATCATAGAATCATAGAATAGTTTGGTTTGAATATACCCTCACAGCTCACCTAGCCCAACCCTCTGCAGTGAGCAGGGACATCTTCAACTAGTTCAGGTTGCTCAGAGCCCCATCCAGCCTGGCCTGGAATGTTACCAAGGAGGCAGCATCTACCGCCTCTCTAGGCAGCCTATGCCAGTGTTTCACCACCCTCATTGTTTTAAATTTTTCCTTATATTTAGTCTGAACCTATCACTTTTAGTTTGAACCATTACCCCTTGTCCTGTCACAACAGGCCCTGCTAAAAAGTCTGTCTCCATCTTTCTTGTATGTCCCTTTTAAGAACTAAAAGGTCGCAATGCTGGTAAGATATCAATCACCATCTATGGCATTGTACAAACTGCCTTACAGTAGCAAGGCTGGCCCATCAAGGCTGCATGAGGACTTTTAACTCTCATTAAACCCATATGTATTTTTACAGCTGCTAAACTTGTTAGAATATCCCTTATATGCAGTGCATAGTGCTAACTCCACAGAGTGAACTCTAAAACTCAAGCCCAGATGTAGACACAGCACAGCCAGGGAAGAAAACATCTTCTCATTAAGGCTGATCCATGGCATTCTAAAATGAACTGCTGGCAGAGAATTTGAGGTTCATTATACTGGGGATTAATAATCTGCAAGATCATTTGTACCTACCTCGCGGGCTATGTTGAGTGCAGTCAATCAATCTCCGGCGAGACAAATTTTACTTCTAAAATTACCTGGGAAGTGCACAGAAAATGGTTTTATGCCTGAAGAGCTTTGAAAACTTTTGATAAAGCAGAGTTCAAGCTATTAAAGTGTATTAGAGATGAGTTCATCAGTAGCATCTTTCAGTGCTTACATAGTGGGAACTCCCCAGGATACCTGGAGGTTTCTGGCAGGCACTTGGAAACCTGCAGGTCATCATTCCCCCCTACAGGAAGGGACTAATCCCTCAATCAGAGGGTGAAAAAACACATACTTGTAACAATCAAATCACTCTGAAGCCTCATATTGCCATGCTTTCCCATATTCTGTTGCCCAAAGAGAAATTCCAAGGATTAGATGAGAGTTACCTTGGGGATGTCCACCATCCAGTCCCTGTCCTGGGGATGGTCACCATTCAGCTCAGACAGTCTCGAGTTTCCCGACAGGCACAAAAATAGCTAAAGCTCATTATGAACCACCTGCTGGGGTACTGGAGCATGTAGCAAGCTCCCAGCATGGTCAGAGTTGGCTAGTAGCAAGAGAACTTGCCCATCAGTGCTCCCATCATCTCTGCCATTTTACCAGAGCCCCACTGGGCATTTACACACTGCTTTTTGCATATGACATCTTCTTTTACCATAGCTGATAAAGTGTCACAGCACAAGGTCACATTTCCTAGAGACCTGAAGATACACCAAACTGGTGTATCCTCCCTACTCCCACAGTCCCACATACATGCTAACCAGGAACTGTCTCTACAGAAACACTTTTTCACGTTGCAGAGGAAGAAATTGCCCACGTACCAAGCGTGTAGATATTTCTTTGCTAGTGGATGATATTGTAGTCCAGCCTATTGAAACACTCAAGTTTTCAACAGCACATACAAGGATCACATAATGATCTCTAATTACCTCTTCTTTTCTACCCTAGATGGCACTCATGAAACACAAAGGGCTGTTTGACCTGCTCAAGAGTCATGGGAAATATCTGCTGGACACCAAGTTCCAGTCTTATAGTGGCTCTGCTGACCATGGGGACGCTGCACTGCAGACTACCAGGATTGCCATTGAAACCATGTTGGAAGAGCTGGCTCCCAACCTCTGGGAGGATGACCTGGACAGACTGGTTGATTTTGGTCACCTTATAAGCCCAGAGCTGGAAATGGTGAGTGACAGACTTTGTATTTCAGCATATCTTTTAAAAAAGAAACAAACAAACAAAATGTTTTCAATGAGCAGCATGAAAACTTTGTGCAAGTGAGCCAAGCTAAACTCCAGATTCGCACATTATCTCAGATCACCCAACACACCCAGTCTGGTCCTGTTGGACAGAGACACCCTTCCCTGCCCAGTTTCCCCCACACATCTGCCCGTGTTTCTTATTCAGATCATGGGCCCGTTTTGCTTCTTACCAGACAGTTACCAAAGCAGAAAGATGACCAGATTACAGTGAAGCCATTAGAAATAACCAACATGAGCTACAACAGTGCAAAGGCATGGAGAGCATAGGCTGTATTACCTGGGAGAAATTGCCACTGAGGAATAAGGTGGGGGGATTAGACCTTGTGCAAAATTCAGAGCTCTTCTCTCCAGCCCATGGTTTTCTTCATCTGTGATTTGAATAGGGAGATAATTAGATCCTGGATCCCTATGAGAGATTTTACATGCGATTAATCACCTGTAAAAGAGATCACATTCTTCAACCCATAAATCACAAGATGCTAACATCCAGCCAATCTGTACTTCTGCTGTGAGCTGAATGTCAGTTTTCACAAGTACTTTTAGAAAAAACCTACTTATTTAATATTTGTCAACCCAAACCTTTTTCCCACCCACCCTTGCTCTGCTTCAGAGGGTTTTGCCATCACTGATGCATGGAGAAGCAGTGAACATTGACATGGCATTCATGACATACGTTGCCTATGCACGGGGGCTCATCACTGCCGAGGAGAAAGAGCAGATCATCCAGTGCATGAGGGGCCTGGAGCTGCCTGTCTGGCACAGGGGCTGCAGCTGGGCCCTCATTAAAAGAGCTCTGATGGAACGCCTGAAACACAGCGGGGGACAGACCCGGATGCCACTCCCCACCGGCCTCGGCGTTGCAGGTACTGGGGGAGTGGGTGCTTGGGGGACAGTGGTAACCCAACACACTGACCTGCTGGAAAACCTGCTCTGCGATTCTGCAGTTACATGTTTTTGGTGTTACTTGTGCTTTTCTTAACATCCCAATAAACCTGTCAAGACACAGGATCCTACTGATTAGACTGAGGTCTAATTACTTGCATTGTGACTGACCAATTCACTTGGCAAATGTGTTTGCAAACCAACAGTCTAAACACAGTTCTCTGACAGACAAACCGATAATGTCAAAAGGAAAAATGATTCCTTTGTTATACTTGAAAATATTTGTTAAATAATCCTTGGCAAAAAGAGTTTTAATGTGTTACTGTGCCTAGAACAAATACTTGAAAACTAAACAGTATCTGTTCAATAACTGGGGTGAAACACTCACAAGACTTTAAAAAACAAAACAAAACAAAAAAAACCAACCAAACAAAAAAGCCTCAACCCCTAACATAGAAGTGATGCATGGAACCAGGTTGTGATCTCTTGCATCAGGATCCATCCAGACTACATGGTGTTTCAAAAAGATGGACCCAATTTGCAATCACTACATCTCTGAAATTGTGTCCGTCTTTATGAAACACCCTCTATTTCCATGAAGCTCAGTCACTACACAGTCACAAGAAAACAGACTCTCATAAACTGGAGGAGCTACTCTCCCCCCTAGTGAGGTAATGCATGCAAGCAGGAAAAGCTTCTTGGGATGTCAAATTAACTGCAAGTCTCATTTTACAGAGATATTCAATGACACTAATGAAGAGACTCTGGAAAGAGCATACAAGCTGTGGGTCAGAGACTGCAGGACGGTGCTGGAAGAAGAACCAGCTGCCTTCTGAGAGCTGCAACCCTGGCTGAAGGTCCTTCCCCAGGTGTGGAGCTGTTCGACGTTGTGAGTGGGCAGGACTGAGTTTTAAATGAGATAACTGTAGCACCCGTGAAACCATGTACAGCCCAGAGCTGTGAGGAACAAGAACAATATTGGTATCTGACCTGATTTACCTCTTTTGATTGCTCTTGAATTTGTTAGTGCTCAGGAAGTGATTGCTCAGAAGTAAAACCTCCAAGTGTCCATAGTGTAGTTTGTAGCAAGCTGTCTCCTTTGGGGGAAAGTGGGTGGCATTTATTCATTAATTTGATTAAGCCCAACGGGGGGACAGCCATGGCCTTGCACAGCGCTATCCCTCAACTGCTTGTAGCTGGACCGCTGAAATCAATAGGTGTATCTGGCTCACAGACCATGTAAAAGAAGTGGAGCATCTTGATGGCACCATGCAAAATCTCCATGCTATATAAAATATTTGAAATGGGTTATCTCCATCACTGGTTTTCACATTCTGAGTTGTTCTTGTTTTTCAAGCTCATTCAAACTAGCAAAAAAAGAACCTCAGCTGCCAGCCTTTGCTCCCAGTGTAAGGAAACAACACACCCCGATTATAGACACTGCCGTACAGCCACAGACCAGCAGATACCACTGCTGTGAAGCACGATGGAAGCTGTATCTTGACAGCATGGCAGTCCTATGTTTTGGGACTCTTAGATTTTGAGGATATATTGAGATATATTTTGTTGCCAAAATGTATAGTGGTGGTTTTACTGTGTAATCCCTGCAAGCCACCAGTGTGACAAAGACGATACTATTTGCATCAGTGTGTTCTATGAACAAAGCTGAGCTCCAGGCAGCTCCTGGGTAACCCCATGGAGCATCTACCAGGGGCTTCCTGTCAGATGCTGACCACAAAAACACGTAAAGACAATGTCAGCCTTCCCCATGGAGGATGAATCAAAGGAATCACAATCAACAAACAGCTTTTGAATTATTTACAGCATTATTATATTTTTTTTTCTTATGTCATACCAGTTTGTGCTGATGTGCTGGCTTCGATTTTGCTGAAGTAATAAAAGCTATTAAAACCAGAAAACTTGTAAAATAATTATTCTATTGCTGCACACAGTGCATGTCTGTGTACATTTGCATGTGCTTGAGAGACAGAAAGACACTGAAAGGATGAAGAATAGAACTGACATTAAAAGTTCCTTTTCCTCTTGAGCCTGGAGAAGGTGTGCTTGAAAGCACACAAAAACCCTCCCCTGGCCCTTCTCCAGAGCCAGGCACTTCTGCAGCTTCAGGATGGGGTTTCACACAGATGGTACCACCTTCCCAAGCAGACCTTTCATACGCCCCTCACAGAAAATAGCAGAACACCACATCCTCAGAGCCACTACTTCCCATAGAAACAATCTCCTAAACCCCCAAGTTAAATAAGCCCAAGGATATCAATGAAATCTTGCCTTTTTTCCAGACAGTCAAACATAGGTTCATTTAGCTGGATTCTGACAGCAGCCAGTAGGGAAAGCATCACTCCCGCTCACAGGGAAGCCATCTGCACCATCAGCCTTTTGCTAGAGCAGAAAGGGACAGTGCAACACGGGACTAGATGAGGACTTGAACTTTTTAGGAGCACAAGAGAGCCCCAGGACAGCAGAACTGATGAGCAACATGCTGAGAGTCTCCAGGAGGGGAGCCCCATGTTGCCTGCCCTCTCAGAGCTGATCTGGGACTGCAGACCTGCAGCTCTGCTGCTCCTCTCCCAGAGTCCACAGTGATCACCTGGGTGCACTCACGAGTGGTTTACCTCCTCTCCAGGAGCTGGATGGGCCATTTTCTCACATCAGATAATCTGGAAATTAATGAAGTGCAGGATTATCAGCTGCCAAACAATCATGGTCCTTCAGTGCAGCAGTCCTACCTGGGGGAGGTACAAGACAAACATCAGCTCGAGTTGCTTATTTTAAATGTCCAGGGAGAGACCCTCAGGGCCCAAAGGCACCTCTCACTGCAGCCCCATGGAAAGCCAAGCAGCAGCTTGACAGGGTCCAGCAGAACCGAACCCAGAGGAGTCACAAAACCAGACATACCCATTAAAAGCCCAACAGCTCAGACTGATGTGCTGTTGGTGACAGTGGGTCACTTGCCAGCCATTTCCACATGTTGGCTTTGCCTCCATCTTCAGGAGCCTGTGTGTGTGTAACAACATATCAAAGGAGCTGGAGCACAATTCAGACTGAAAAGTGAACACATGATTATTATTTTTCACTCTCCCTTTTGCCATGGGTGACAGAATACAATCAATGCCTGACATGCTTGATTGCTTAGTAGCAGACAGCCACATTTTTAATTACATACTAAAATATGCTAAAGAAATAAAACGGCTGTGCGGCAAATATGTGAATATCAAGAAAGGCATATGACAGCACCTAAATTGCTTCAGTGTCTGATAAAGAGTGCCTCTGCCAGGCTTGTCATCGAAAGATCAAGGGAAGGAGGTAGAAAGCATTATTACTAAAACAACTTTTAAAAATACACCTCATTGTTTGCAGTGCATTTTTTTAATGTCTAGCATGAACTTAATTCTTTTCTGTTTGTTCAGTTTTAATTCCTGCTTTCTCAAATGGAACTATTATCACTAGAACTAAAATCTCTGTTTGTTCTCTTATTACATCCAATGACATATTACTCCAAAGAGAAAAGTAGAAAGCTGTACAGGACCCAGCTGGGTTCACCACAGATTGCATTATTAATGGATTTGTTTGAATGAAATTATAATAATACTTTAGTCGTCAGAAAGATGTTAAATTGTTTTACTATTTACATGTTCTGAAGTAATTTGTTTTGCAACAACGTGCTCCAGGAACCGCTTTTTACTGGGGGGAGAAAAAGGGGGGGATGAGAAGAGGGTAAGATTCTGAGCTCTAATCTTTTTAATAAAGAAGTATCTAACCAGTTATTACTCATGTCCAGTCAACAGCAGCATTCAATGTACCCAATGCAAAAAGAGAATCAGGTCAGTGATACTGAAGAGACCAAAACATTTTGACTAAATACAAACAGTGACTAAACAAACAGTGCTGAACATGACAGCAATTGCCCTGCTCCTTGTATCATGCAACATGTGCTCAACGGTGCTGCGCTTGTCTGTCTGGAGCCGTTACTGCTGGTACAAGTTACACGCTGCATTCAGACAAAACGTCTTGCAAATGACAGAGTTAAATCAGCTTGCTCTAGAGAAAGGTGAGTTCCCTGCTCGTACTGGGACGGAGTTACTGAACCACAGGGAGATGCCACCTCTGCCCCACCAGCACCGGGATGCAGCCAAAATAATCACTGCAGTGGGATGGGTGCCCAACCAGGGAAGCCTGTTCTCATTGAACCTTCACAGACCGCTGGAAAAGACACAGCCCCACAAGAGTGTGCTGTTCCCCACTTTTTAAATTCATGTCTAGCTCTTGCTGCCATCAAAGGTGGAAAGCAGGGAAGCCAGTGGGAGCAGGGAGCTCTGGAGAGGCACTGCAGAATGGCAAGAGAGCAGGCAAAGTGCTCAGGCAAGACCAGAGCCCCCAGAGCCATGTGCCCCATCAGCCGAACCCAGCTCAGAGCCCAGAGCACATCCCCGGGCCCTGCACATCCCTGACCCTGCTCCCATGGGACAAGCCCCATGTGTGGGCACTGGGTCTGACACTGGACACCCATGCTTGTCCGCCCTCCCAAATAATTGTGGCTGCCCTACTGATGGCTATAGCGAGGTGACCGCTGATGGGCTGTGCCCAGCTCCCAAAGCCTCTGACAACCTCCCACAGCCCCCCCAGACCCCAGTGCAGCTCCCCTGCCCACAGCAGACACATCAGGCATTGAGGATTTCTCCCATAGCTCCTTTGAGACAGTATCCACAATATGCAACCGTGTACATCAACCCCATGGTGATTTTTGTAAATACATTCAAAGAGCGACCAATGTTTGGATGATTTGCATACCCTGGTTGATCCTGCAGACCGTATCAGCCTTCTCATTGGCTTGCACAGCTCTTGGACAGCATTTAACAGAGATCTATTGTAGGAACTGTTGTTTCCCTCTATGAGCACAGAGCACAATGGTGCCGCAGCCCCAGGAAGTGCAGGTGTGGGGCAGAAGTGGCAGCTCAAAGGGCTAGGAGCTGCCTTCGCTCCAAGGAATCGCAAACAAGAGCATCCATCCATGTTCAGTAATGCTGGAGTTCAACAGCTTTCCCACTTCTTTGTAATCTGGGTAGGAAAGTCATAAAAAGGAAGAAACTGCAGCTTCAGGCCTCAGTGGAGACATGAGCCTCAACACACGCCCGTTAAGACAGTTGCTCTCAAAAATGAAGCAGTTTCAAGTAAAGGTGCACTTTGGATCACAGGTAAAAACAGCGATGGTCAGTGCACATGCATTTAACCTGTGAGCCATCATTCTATTAAGCCTTATTGATTTTAATGTCAGGAACACTTTTTCATGGCATTCCCCTCCAATTTTAAGCAAGTGCATTTCAAAGGAGCTGGAAAAAACAGGAGTATGACCACCATTCAGTGCCGGGACTACCCTCAGATGCAATCACAAAAGGAGCAGCAGCTGCTGAACCTGAAGAGGAGGCACAATCACCATCCCCTTCCCGGCATGGGGACCTGCTGAGCTCCCAGGTGTGTCTCCCTGGAAGGAAAGCGCGATGCGGTGACATGGTAGCAGGGTCCTGCCGTGCCACCGTGCTGTGCAGCCGAGCCCCACAACGTCCCACAGCCCGGTCACAGGGATTCTCAGCAAACCAGACCCCACCAGGCGTTGGCAGCTTAATTTTTAACATCCACTTTCTTACCCTGCACAGAAATTTTCAGCCTTGTCCAAAGGAACTAAAAGGCTTCTAAAGCAGACCTGCTACCACCTCTTTGCTGACACACACAGAGCAAATACTTACAGCCATTACCCTGCAAAAGGTTTTCTTCCCCCTCCTCCTGTGTTCTGTGACCCAGCAACATCAAGAAACTCACTCCCAAACTTCAGCACTGGCACAACTGACCACCAAAAGGAAAGCAAAAATACATCTAAAAACTCGAACTTTAAATAGAAACTATATCCTAGGCTGCTGACAGATTTTCTAGTGCAGTACTACAATACTACATTCTAATACTGTGCTGAATTTTAAGCAAATAGCATTATAAAGCCTGTTGGAAACACTCACAAGCCTTAAACATCATCTACAAAGAGAGAGCAGGGCTTTTCTATTGTAATCCTAGCAAAGACAGGTATAATAGCTTTGACCAGCATTTTTTGTTTGGTTGCCTTTTAAATTGAGTGATGCAGGACAGCTAGTAATTTTTAAGTGCAATTGAGTTAAGTATTTTCTAGTCCTAATGGGTATCAGATTTTCAAGGCACAGGCCAAATTCATAACTTCTGTTGTTCATATTCAGGGCTTAAAACCCATGAGATAATACACTTTGACCACCACCGCCGCTGCTGCAATGTCCAGAGACAGCGAGGATTCCACGCTGTGCGCGGTGAGCAACAACCTGTCGACGAACATGAGCAGAAGCAATGAAAGAAACAGAGAGACAGGGAAAAATGATGAAGATGGGAAGACAAAGCAAGACCCCAGCTGGTTCCTCACCAGCACTGGCTGCAGCTCCCAGCACAACCCAGAAGCAGCTCTGTGGGCAAGTGGAGGTTTAGGGGGATGAGCTGGGGGGAGCAGAGAGAACCGGGATCTCTCCCTGCACAGGTGAGCTGGACAGGGCAGTAAGGTGGCTCCTGTGTAGGACGGCTGGGGGTAGGTGACCTCGCAGGAGTGACAGCAGATCAAAGAGGTGTCGGTAGCTCCCGGCCACGCTGAGCCCAGGCCTGACACAGGGCAGCTGGCAGGAGGTGAAGGGCAGCCCAGCTGGGGGTGGTTTGGGCAGACGCCCTTTTGAGAATGGAAGGAGGCAAAAGGCCAAGAGCCCACGGGAGGGGACAGAGGCAATGGCATTTTTCCATGTCCAGCTGTTTCAGTCCATAAGCTTTGGGTCTGTACACTTTGGTGTGTATTTGCAAAGCCCAAGCAGGGCCTGATCCACAGTTCCATCCCCCCTGTGCTACTGCAATACAAACACAACCAGACAGCTCAGATACAAACAGCATTGCTGACTGACAGCACGTCAGGAACACGGACACCTCCACCGCCAAGTCACAAACACCAGAGCAGTGCTGGGACTTTGGATGCACAGAAACAGATCCACTTACATGGGAAAACGAGTGGCTTACACAGATGTATGTGAAAAACCAAATGCTTTAATCCATCTATCAAGAACAACAGTTCAAATTATTTCATTGGATACATTAATATTGATCCATAATTTACAGTGCTATGGACCATACACGAATTATTGCTGCAGTCAACAGCAGATGAATATCAACATTACAGTACCAAGCATCATAGCAAGAGGCAGTAATTAACGTCACTTTTTCAAGAAATATAGGTATTTATACTAGTATCAACATCAGCTTCCCCCCCAGTGCATTTTAAGTCAAACAACATAAATGTAAGTGCATTATTTTGTGCTTTGTGCTTTCCTTATGTACCTTCTTTTTGCTTTTATAGGTTGTAAAGAGTTAAATATTGCTTCGTAGGCCAAAAGCAGTAAGGAAGAACTTGATGGTACTCTGCATGTTCCTGCTTGTTGCATGGCTTTGGCAAAGTGAGAACTGGTAGGCATTCCACCCACCCACTCAAGGAACCCACCTCTGGTCCAGTGTCACACAAGACATGACCATCAGATTGAGTGACAACTTCTGTCCATCTCACTCCACCCAGTTCATGCTAAACCCTGTCTCTAACTGCTGGCTCTGTCCTCTGTCATCAATCCTCTGTAAAACAGCACGGCCACGCGTCCCATGATGCGCAAACAGGCAAAGGCATCTCCAGTTCGCACCCACCTGGAGGTCTGTGTCTCCCACAGACGTCCCCCCTGCAGTGCCCACTCCAAGGGTGGGCAAACTCCAAGGTGGCTGCAGCCTGAGGAAACACGGGGTGAAGAGCGAGAAGCCTGCATGTTACCCCAGAGCAACGCAACGTACGAGGAACACACGACATGGTTGCTGGGGCCACAGGGACTTTTATCAAGAAATCCAGCTCTTGATACAATGGTGTCCTTGAATCCTAACTCATCTCTGCACAGTATGAAGCCAAAAAAATCACAAGTCGTGGCTGTCAGCGAGTACCAGTGGTTTCATGTAAGCTTGAAAAATATTTATATACCACAGCCTAGACTCCAATTCCTGAATGCCCAGCATGGGCATCAAACCAAAAGCCTTATTCAATATATTCAGTGGTTTTCAGTTACTACACTCAAGGGTGCACACCCTGATTTTGTACAACACTGCAGAGCTGTCCCATTTTACTGGGGAAGGGTAATGCAATCCTGTGTTACAACTACAAGCATTTTACAGCCCTGATTTTCTTTACCTGTCACCAAGCGGCAGCATCAGAAGCCTGTAGCCGCATACTCAGAGCTAAGTACGGCACGGCTGCCTCGCAGGGAACTTCCCTGCCTGAGAACCACGATGGCTGCGGAGCATCCTGCAGGCTCCCGGGTCCTGCCCTGGGCCAGAGCTTCACTGCCCGAGGAAAGACACATTCCCAAAAGCTGTCTGGGGTGGGGGGGAGAGGCATCATTATAATCAAACTCCAGCTCCTCCTTCAAAAAATAAAAAAAAAAAAAAAAAAAAAAAAAGAGAGAAAAGCCACAACCTGATGGTTGCATCAATGCTAACACACAGCTCGCCGCTCAAGCAGAAATGGAGATGGCTGGATGCAGCCAGCAACAGCCACAGAAGAGCGACAGGAACAGAGATCCCCAGCGCCGTGACAGCGAAGCCGTGTCCCGCCGAGCCCCTCGCCATCGGCGCTGGGAGGAGCGGTGCCAGCCAGGGGACACGGCCAGAACCTGCCACGGGGAAACGTCTGGGTGAAAGCTCAGCGAGCCACATCACAGGGAACTCCCGACCTTGTCCCCAGCTGTCCCGACGCTACCCAATTCACATTTGATTTCTGAACACTAACCGCTGCAACCAAGGTTTCCTTATAAATCCTGCCAAATTGGCACTCAAGTCACTAACCGTTTCACGCATCCTATGTCATTTCCAGTGTAGCACAAAGGAGAACGGGAAGCTCTTGTTTTCTATACGTAGGCACCATGCTACACTTCAGCGTCCTATAGAACATCACCCTCGAGCTCTCTCCTATGCCACACTTCAGTCAGTGCTAGTCGAGGAAGACTACAACTAGAGTTTAAGGCACTTCATTCTGAACGAGAACTGCTCGCGAGCCAGCTGTGGGCTGCTAGTGAGAAACCCAGGCAATCCGTCCAGCTCCAAACACCACATCTCACCTCCGTAAAACACCTCGGCTTGATATAATACATGTATAACTACCGTTATTGCATAGGACTACACTTGAGTAGATAATGCACCCGACTACTTTTACAACATTGTTGCATGTTAAAAATTAATAACATTGTTATCAAGTAACAGTTATTTGCAGATACAGTAATTTACTCTTTTTTTTTGTTTGTTTGTTTTTCTTACGTCAGCCCCAGTGCTGAAATAAAACACAAGTTACTATAACGGGTATCTTAACTACATAGTTATGTTTCCAAGCATATTACTACTTTTTTCTGTATCACTAAAAATAAATATGTAAGTTCATTTTCTCTACACAGTTATTTTATTACCTAATCTAAATTTTTACTCTACCTTAAATGTGTTTAAAAACATCTTCAAAGTGAGACTGTAATATACAAAATATTCTCAAAATCTCTCTTAAAACACAGAACCCTGCATAAAAGCTTCCTTTCAAGTGTTTACAAAGAATGCAGAAAACTTCCAATGAGTTTTAAAAATGTCAAAAAATTGTTGCAATATTAAGAGGCAAAAATCTTACAAATGAAATACAAATACATTTAAAACAAAAAGTTGAGGCTAACTAAGGAATCCATGCAAATCAAAATAAACTGTACAATGCAATTTAAAAAAAATAAAGCCAATTAGGTATGTACAACATAATGTGCCCAGCTGATAATATGTATCTGTTTTTTTTTGTCCAAAAAGTGTATACCAACGTACAGTGCTCCTGCTTGGTTTACTGTTGGCAAACCATCAATGCGTGCTACAGCACAAAATAAAGATCCAAGAGAAAAACTCAACCCATGATCAAAAGGAAAACTCAAATCGGCTCAGAGTAAAATTAAACGGCACTCTGAGAAAAAGACTCACGTCTCGCTGCAATTTTCAGCAACAGAATTTATGTCACTAGAAACACACAATCAGGATGTCTTAATACTTTTTGTTGTTGTTATTGTTTGTACTCTGAGTGGAGTAGGGCAGGTTGCTTTTCCCTAAACACTTGTCATGTGAAGACCAGCTTTTGAGGGACACTGTATCTTTAAGGCAGCACTATTCAATTAATACAATTACAAATTGGACTTTTTTTTTTTGGTTTCTTTACATTCTTTAACTTTACATTTTGTTTCCGAGTAAATAGGTTGCATTTACAATACTACGATTCCCCCCTGCCTCCCCCCCGTAGAAACAGACTCTTCATTTGTAATCCTATTGCTTTGAGTAGATTTGACCAGTTCAAAATTCTTGGCGAATCCAGTTCACAGATACTGTACATATGCTGTACAATATTTTGGAGGCATTGGTAGTTTTAAAATAGAATATACAAGTTTCTTCACAAAAAGTTCTAAAAAAAATTCCTATATATATAATATATATACATACACACACACACTGGGCTACTGATGAAGCACAAGGAAAAAAAAATCAGAAAATTCTACAAAAGGTAAATTATTTAATCTACTGATCAAGAAACAAAGCAGTTTATGAAAGGTGGGCCAAGTATATGCTAACAAGCATGATCGGTGTCCTCCATGCTCACGCTGCTCCGCCTGCTACTTGTCTTCGATGCTCCAGGAGACACAGAGGAAAGTAGCGGGTCAGTTACTCCAACGGGGGAAAGGGTATCGTCCATCAAGATATCTTCCAGTTTAGATCCCATTTTTGGAGGAACACTGTAAGTGCCAGTCGGTTCAGTCACGTTCCCAAGGTTGTCACTGAAAGTGATGGTACCGTCGGTGAGATCAAGGGTGGTTGTGCAGGACAGGTCTGTGTGGTGCGGCATGATGTCTGGGTTGCAGTTCTCCAGCACAGGTTCTTGTTTGATGACCCTGTTGACCATATCAGGGGAGCAAAGGCCTGTAGATGGAACAAGGGACAGTCCGTGTGCCCGAGCTTGCATCTCAAGTTCCTGGAAAGGAGGAGAAGAGACAGATTAAAAAGATCTGAAAGCAAACTGTCATCTTGCGCTCTTGTGCACTGCGAGTTACAGTTTCCTTCTGTTGGACACAAATTGTTTCCTCCCTTTCCAACTGTGACAAGAGCTTGCACCTTGTGTATCTCTGCCCTGCAGATTTTCACCTAAACATCAGTCTCTTGAAGAGATGGGCAAACCCCACCACACACAGGTCCTCACACTTCTCCTCAGAACCCACACCAGAGCCAAAACCCAGCGCCCTGTAGAATTGACATGTTTCCCCTCCAGCCTCTTCTCAAACCATGGTAAGCTTGTTTGGCACCAGGTCAGGTGAAGAAAGCATTTGAAAGTCGGGAAAAAAAGTAAAATAGCAGAAGCGTATGCTTAGTACTTTTTAAAAAGTCATTTATGAAGGCATAGCATGTCTATATGATGCTTGTCATTTCCTGCTGAGACGCTGGAAGGGGCATTTCTCATTCTACAAATTTGGTAGGGCTGTAAGTAAAGAGATCATCCAAAACTAAGTAACACTATTCCTGCACTGAAAAATTACAGGCAAGTCACAGGAAGGCTTTAGACTCCGCACACAGCCAGGGTTCTTCGAATCTTCATGAAAAGTTTAAATCCCACTTCACATTTAATCATACAGATGCACCTGACTGAAGACAGATAACAGAAGAATTCACTTAAATTCCCTTTCTCAAATTCATCAGTCAGAGAGATGTTTTGCTTCTACTTACACATTATATTAGGCAATCACAATCACTCTTGTAATTGTACTGTTTCTAGATATTCCTATCACTGAGACTGATTAAAAGCCTTTTTTACATTTTCAAGCTAAGACAACAAGTCTGTAATGGCATACTGCAAGAGCAGAGGAGGTGGAACAAGGAAGCACTAATGTGCCAAAATCAGGAGTTCCTTATTCTGTGCTTGATCAGAACCAAGACAAAAAGGGAAAAGACAGACTTTAGGTTATTTGCTGCCAGATATATTTTCCCACTATTCAAGGGTCTGGTTTTTATGTTATCTTGATCAAAGAAAGAGCCAGAGTAGATGAATACTGCAAAGGATGGTTAAAGTTGTTTAAAACGTGATCTGACTTAGCTTTGAAACACCACTGCCTGATGTTGCTCTGCAGAAGGGTTGTGCGTCTTTATCATCTCACTCCAGTGAACGTGTTGCTCAACAAAGTACAAAAACTGCACTGAAGCTCAACCCAGCCTGTTCTATTTTGAAGTTGTTTACTTCCACACTTGATTCTTGAGTATTTCTAGCTTCATTATCTACACTGTGGACAAGCTGTGCTGTGGTTCAGGTTGGAAAGGAGAACTGTTTTACAGTCCTAGAGACATCAAGAAGCAAGGAAGACAACCAGCTATAGCTCCTCAGACAAAAAAAAAAGCAGCTTATCATCCATAGCTCTTGGGTATCTTGTGAAAACTCTCGGAGCCCTCACACACACATTCGATATGCAACTGTTCTCGGATGAGCCAGAGCAGCCTCAACATTAAATACAGCTGCCAGTAAGGGGGAACTCAAGGGACAGTGCTGCAGTGTCTGTCACCAATACCGCCCTCGCCACCCATTTCGTCCTGCGAGCAGCATTTACCCTCCACCAGAAAGCAGATGAGAGATTCCTACAGAGCATAGGGAGAGACTGATCGAGAGAAGAAATAAGAGATCAGATGTAGAAGGTGGCAATCTGCAGAGTTTCTCTGACAGATATGGCCTAGATAAGTCCCCAAACAATTTAGAAAACCCACAAACAAAACAAAAATATTTCGTTTATTGCCATTCATCTGAAACTGCTTCAGAAGAACACAAGCATTAAAGCTACAGGTCAGAAAAACTCTACGAACAAGACAACTAAAGTGAACATACTCCCAAACAGCTGAGCTGAATTTCATCAGAACCAACCAATAGATTATAAATTAAGTTCCAATTCCTTAGGTCTGGCACCCAGAAAAAAAATATTATCATATAAATATTTTTTATCATATTGTTTGGAATTTGTGTTGGCCACGGTAGAACAAAAATAGACCAGCCATAAGTGCTTTACCAGAGTGTTGGGATTTTATTTTACTTCTCTTTTTTAATTAATGTATCCTGTTGGGTTTTTTTCCTGGAAAAATCTCTGCAGACATCTCAGCACTGGTCACGATTAGTTTGAAAAGTGGCTCCTTCTAACCCGTATTCCTACAAACAAGCTTCAATTGCCATTAACTGCAGTCACACTCTGCAACACCAAGAGCATTGCCAGTTTATTTATCAGCAAACCTGTATTCTGAGCAGCAGGTGCCTGTTGGCATGTTCCAACTTCTTCTGTCTGTTCTCAAGCTCCTTCGTGCGTTGCTGTTCTCTCTGCAGCTTACGGATATAGTCCACTGATGCTTTCAGAATAGTTCCCTTATTCCAGCGCATGTCCCTTCGAAATCAACACAAAAGGAGAAGTTAAGACCCTTGGGGAGGCTTTATTTTGTAGTCATTAACTTCACATCAACAGCTATGATTACACCTCATACATACACAACACCTGGCTAATATTTATTCCAAGTTTGTGAATACAGGTCTTTGCAGTGCACTGAAGGGGGCAGAACACACTGACTGAAGCAGAATGCAGCCAGCCTGGCCCAGCCAAGGGCACAGCACCTGGGTACTGCCCTGCAGCCCCCCTCAGGCATTGCCCTGCAGTCCCTTGGGCTCCCCACAGCACCCCAGGGCCAACCCCCCACCTTCTGCCCAGTTTGGGACCAGCACTGAGTAGAGTGACTGGAGATCAGGGGCTCCTTTCATGGCCTCACAGCAAGGCTGCAAGACGACAACAAAACCTCGCAAGACTCTTCTCAAACACAGAATCACAGAACGGTTTGGGTTAGAAAAGACCTTAAAGATCACCTAGTTCCAACCCCCCTGCCACGGGCAGGGACACCATCGGGCTTGTTGTCTGGTTGATGTCTGATTTCAGCTGGCAAGGACCATGTATGACCTGGTGCTTCTGTGGGAGAAAGACCTGAGGCTTCCAGCTCCCAAGAAGCAGCAAGCAGCCACCTCCTGGTGGCACTGTGTCACAGCTGTGTCACAGGAGGAAGAGAAGAGCCCAATATAGCAGCACATTCAGGTGATTTAAACTTCAGCTCTGGCTAAAATACAAATGCCATGTTACAGCCTTGCTGTGATTGTTCTTCAGTCAAAGGGTATGTGGCTCCCGTATTCCCTCTTGCACCTCATTCCTCCTACACTCACTTTAGAGAGAGGCTACCTGCATCGTCTTCTCCCCCATACCATCTTGCTTTCTTTGAATTAAAAAAAAAAGTTTACTGCAGACTATCAGACCAAAGATCTACCTGTTCCATAGGGTGATGCTGTGCAATACTGCCTTGCTTACCTTAGAGGAAGTTAAAGAGCCTCTCTGAAGAGTAACTGAGCTGCTTCATGAGCAACTGCCTTAAAATAACATCGGCTCTCCTCAAAAGCAACACAGGGCATTGAATCAGATTTAAGGGAGACTTTCGAGCTCCAGAGCAGGCACTTTCCTTGCTATTGAATCAGTATTCGGTAAAGTTTAGACAAGTTAGTAACAGTAAAATTACTTAAAAGAAATACTGGGAAACTACCACAAGCAATGGTCTATTTGTGTGTGTGTCTGGTTTTTTTTCCTTTGAGTTAAGAGGAATATGATGGCTTCCCAGAGAACTACCCTAAATTTCACAGAAAAGAGGAATTAGTTCTATCTTGCTGAGCAATGACTAACTCTGCCTCTGGTAAGGTCATCATTCCCAGCATCAGCCCCAGCACAGGGTCCTGCTGGATGCTGAGCTGCTGCACAACAGTTTTGTGACTATTTTGTGACAAAAATCATCAAAATAATATAAACAAGTTCCAAAAAGAAAAAATAAACCTCAAAACAATATTCCAAAATTGTAATTGACTCTTCAGGCATTTCTACAGTTGTGGAGTGCAAAATCATGCAAGAAAACTCAGATATTTTTGTTGTTGTTTAAATTATTTTTTTCCCCTAAGATATTTCTTTTTCTTTTAACACCTCCTTCCCACAGTCTCCTTGGGCACATTATACTTACGGGTCATTTGACTTGGGTATCAAAGTGCCTAGTTCTTTTATACGATCATTAATATTAAATCTTCTTCTTCGTTCAACTTTAGGGAAAACAGCAGAAACGTTACAAGTAATATTCACAACTAATTGCAACATATAAAGCATTTTATCAAAGATTTGAAATGTTCATCTGAAGCTTAAAATTCAGTGACAGAGTAATTTATTTTGCTCTCCTACACATGGACACACTAAGACAGAAGTTCTGTCTCCACTGTACAAATGTGGGACTGCTGAATTGGCTGAGCTAAAGTGAGACTCTGAAAACCAGGATGGCTGTGGTAGCTCAGGACTCAAGTGAGAAGCTGATGTTTTCCTAGGGAAAAGCATCACAAGTTCAGAGATAAAAATTTAAATGCTCAAGGAAATCCAAAAGTAGGAAAAAGGACAAAACGCATAGTCTCTTATTTTAAAGTACTCTTTCCAATGTACCATTCTGAGGATCCAAAAGCCAAACTTAAATACAAATTTTCCTGCATCAGTTTTTCATACTATGGGAAAGGCTTCCGAACAGCATAAGGCATGAAGCAGTTCCTTTTTTTTCTAGCAATATAAAGCATAAAAGGGCAACTTAAGGATCCTTTCAGTCATAAGATGCTCCTTATTCTAAAATGGTTGCAGTTTGTTTAGTTTCCCCCCTTCAAAAGTGGAATTTATGAAAATGCCACACAAAGGAAATGCACTGATGCTTAAACTCACAAACCGACTACGTATCTACAATTTTAGATTAAGTTAAAAAAGGGCAAAATTGTGCAAGATGGATTTGTTAAAAGCAACTCAATCAAATATTGTTCTCAGTAATTCCATTAATAACAACAACCTGTTCCTTTGGTTTACTGAAAAAATAAAACCAGTGTTTAAAATTCAATAGTAGATGTAAGTGCACATTTCACAAGAATTTGAGGAATTTGATCTATGGGCATAACATAATGAACTAGTACTATATACCACATGCAGCTTATAATTCAGATTTAAAACATCAACATTTAAACACTTAACCCCTAAAATCATTACTAGAATTTGTGCAAAACGCAAAGAACCAAAACTTACTCAAGTTGTGATTGTCTTTCTTTTGCCTCTCCTTAGCCAATGCCCTCGCTTCTGACTCTGTGGGAAAAACACACGCTGTGCATGTGAATCAAGTTATTAGAATTACAGTAATTCACACACAAGGTTTCAGTCCGTGAAACATTTGCGCAGGAAGCCTGATTGGTATTTGTCAAACTGACTGTTACACCCATTCCAAGGGCGAGGAGGGTCTGTACTGTAAGCTGTGACTGCCAAAACACGAGTGTTCAATGTCCTCCCCGCACCTGCCGAGCATCCGCTCCCACGCTTCCCACGCTGACTCCTGGGATGAGAATGTTTCCCACGGAGGCCACGATTCAGCAAGGCATTTGAGGACAACAAATTGCTGAAGCCCAACATACCTTCTCCTACGTTTACGCAGGGCACAGGAGCTGACCCAGAGGAACAGCGTGTTTCCTGCGCTGCCACCGGCACAGGGTGTGCAGCAGCCAGAGGCTTCACTCACTGCAATTATGGGTACAGCCTTTTGTGGCACGTGTACACACATCACCACAAGACTCAAGGTATAACTTCAGCGACCTATTAAATATGTTCTATTTTCCAACTACACTAACTGTTGTTAATATATGATTAACAAAAAAAAAAAAAAGATGAAAAATTCAATACCTGTATTAGCGATATTGTTAGAAAACAATGGTCCTTGTTCAAGAAAAGTAAAAAGGAAAATAATGACAACCATGCTGCACATCGCTTGTCTCCTCAACTCAGAACTGTTTTTAACCACGCTCCACACGTTATCAGACTTCAGCATGCAATAGTTCAGGCAAAACACAGCCAAATTTGTTATTAATGTTGCTAAATTCAGTTCTGATTTCACCTTACATTTCTCAAGTAATTTTAAGCATTTTCATATTTGCTCTATCCCTTTTAATTTTTGACAAAAGGTGAGGTTGTTAATCCTCGCCCTGTTGCATTTAAATCTCAAAACCAGCAAACATTATTTAGTTTCATAGTAAGTCAATGAAGGGAAACAAGTATATGATCTATTATCACAAGTTTCATTACAGAAACAAACCCCCTCACTCACTCAACAAGTCTCCCTGTATTATTTTGGTTTTAAGGATTATATACCATCTGATTCAAAGTAACAGGTGATCCAGGTTTCCCTTGGAGTATTGGAAGTTTACTACTTTACTACTTAGGATACAGAGCTACCCCAACATTGTACAGAGTATAACCAGACATCCTTTTCTAGGCTGGGCTCCCAAAGTATCCCCCAAAAAGCTTAGAAAGATTATTGCATGTCTCAATGAAATTTTGGCTTAATCTGACATTGCCTTATGAAACAGATGTGAGGTTTGTAAGGCCCAAACTGATGGAAACTGCACTCCTGGGTGAGCAGAATTCCCATTAAATGCCTCAGTAACTACAGCTTAGAACTCGCAGCCATCATTACTTCGCTTGGTTCTTCATAATTTCAATATTTAGACAGTAGGACGCAGAAAGGTTTCTGACAAATGCTAGAGCTAAACATTGCAAGCTCTCTTCAGCCCAGTTCCAACAGCAAAATCTGGAAATGGAGAACCAAAAGGCTCCTGTCTGCAATAATAAGCTGATTTTTAAAATCACTGGCTGTCAGAACCATCAGTAGTGCTTTCTGTACAAAGGCTTGGCAAGATCCACATCAAAGTGACTACTGTTAAATTCTAGTTTAATTCCTAAACCTTTCCTACCTTAAATGCAATCAGCTAGTACATGTTTTGAACAGAAAAGACACTCACCCAAGTTGTCGCTGTGAACAGGCCAATGTAGTATACAGACATTTAACTTAGTCAGGTCTCTTTTGAGACCTGACTTCTCCTCTCTTTCTCCCTTCTTTGCCTGGCATCTTACACAACTATCTGCAGTGAAGCCACCAGCTCGGACATCCAACAAGTTGAATGTTTAGTTTGCAGTCTACAGCCACCTTTAACTTTCTATAATTGGGGCGATGAAACTGTGTATAATGCAGGACTTTGAGTAGTTCTCATCCCCTCTCACCCTTCTCATAACATAGTTCCAATTGCTGTACAAGTATTTCTTTTTCTAGCAACCACAAATCATTGTGCAGTTTGTGTGTCTCCATTTGGTGCTGAGCTCAAATTTTGTGCCAGCTCAGAGATGTGGCATTTCCTCCTGAGAAGTTGACTCTAGCGTTATTAAAACTGTTCTACTTAAACTAATTCCTGCCCAGAACCTGCTTTGCAACTGAGTCAGCCTCTGAGTTTTCACAACAGAAGCCCAGAAACATGACAGACAAGAAAGAAACTATGCCGGTACCATACTGCATACAGTATGACTCCCTGCTTGCTTTAAGAACAGCCATTTCTGGGTATTAAGTTGTTTTCTTTTTTCCCCAAACATTTCTAGAATAGATCTCCATTCGTTCATCCTGTGGACAAGCTTGTCTTGTATACTGTACCCTACATGTGGTTATATCCTTTCAAGTGAATCAGAACAGCAAAAATGAAACATGCTTAAAAATACGAAACTTTTTATTTCCTCCTTCAAGCTATTTAGCTTCTGTACACATATGTGCTTGAGAGAAGGAGGCTTTTAATGTCCTCCTTCCCCTGCCTCCCACGGCTTATCCAGGGCACTGCTGGAGATATCGACATGACAACGAATTTATAGAATACTTGATTTTCATCTTAATTTAAAAGATGCGTATTCTCTCTCTTGAGTGCTTCATTTTACATTTCATAGGATCTTGGTGTCTAGATTTCATATTACAACAGGTTATTTGTTCATCACTGCCCTCTCCTACTAGAGTAAAACCCCAACATGTACAATTCCTTGAGCTGAACCCCATAGATGTGAAGTTGTGAAAGTCTGGTGTTGATAGAGCAAACAATAAGCCCAAACTAGAAAACAGGTCTGCAAGAGAAGCTTCCTGGACACAATATTTTCAATGTGGAGATTTGACTACAACAACTAGGGATTTTGTCTTAATTTGTCCCAGTGAACACACACATGCCCAAACATGAACTCAACTGCATTGCAGGCTCATAAGTCTGCTAAAAAATGGTCTGCAAAGCAAAAAGCAACTATTCATCCCTATTTTCCTTCTCATAATAGACATTATGTCCAATATCACCTGAATTCAAAACAATTACACTATTGCTCCAAGGTGGTATTATAGACATATTTACCTGTGAGCTCCCTTTTTATATTAGGAAGGTTTGCTGGACACGAGTTGCTGATGTTTAGTCCTGGAGGAGGCATGCTTTGGTTGCCATACAAGTCAATCAAATTGCCAGACACAGGCAACTGGAAAAGATAAACATGGAAACAGATCATTTGGTTGCCCTTATGCAAAAGAACAGAGTTAGGATCTGCTAAGAAATCTATGCTCCTTTCCATGTTCAGACTGAGTATGCTGTAAAGTCAGCAAAAGTCACAGAGACGCACAGATATGAGGAATGAAACACCTACATTGGGTAAATTCTGCTTTCTCTCCTCAAGAACATGCAGACAGAGAATATTCAGAAGAGGTAACATGCTGATAATATTGTGGTATTGTTGCTTCTTATTTTTCAGTGAAACTACTACATCTGTACCTCCATCACTTCTCTTACCCCCAAAAATCTGAAAGAGTTCACAGAATGCTCTTGGAGGAAGCCCCCATTTTTCTAGGAATATGTGAATGAAAGTACTTAGCAAGTTGCCACATACTTGAGGGAGAACATTGTATTAATCAATTACAATTCTAATATGACTTGAAAGCTACTTACACAGAAAACATTTAAGTTTGCTTTCACTTGTTTTCCACCTTACATAAGAAGAACACACACCAAGAGAGGAAAGATTATTTTGACATTAAGTTTTCTCAGTTGTTCATTCTGCTGTTCTTATTTAGGTATGCCTAAGCAAGGATATTTATACAGAAATAGGACAGTATTCCAACAAGGCTTATCAAAGCTATCTCTTTAAAGTGAAATGTATTTAAATAAGTTTATCCAGAGTGGATTATTCTACCCATCTCTTTTGTTTTCAAACTGGGTTTTGAAAAGACAGGTATAAAGCATTTTGATATCTTATCTGAGTAGCAATACTACTTATCATTGTTGCTGAAAAAAACCCCATCCCTTCAAGATACTGATCCCTTCAAGATACTGATTGGAGTATTAAGTTTACACCCATGTAAATAATACCGTTCAATACAATGGAGTGAGTCACAGCCTGGACTATTAAACTGCTACTAATGGTCCTTGCCAGACTAAGACCTAACAAAATATCTCTGCCCTCCAGAGCTACCATGAGAAACAAAGTTGGTATGCACCCATTAAAGTGCCACCAGCTAGAAGCCATGCTGAGATGTGTCTTGAACAGACTGTGGCCAACAACAAAAACAAAGTCCCCTGACTCAGTCTGTAGTTGACAGAGAAAAAAATGTAACTCCATTCTCACCAAGATTCAGCCTTACAATTCCTCACTCTTCTCCTAGCTTTTGAATGCAATATTTAAAAAAAAAAATAAAATAAAAAGAAGGAACATCTATAAATCTATGATAATCTAATATCGTCACTGTCCATCACAGACTATGGTCCAAGTTGTGATCTGCCCACATTAATGTCAGGGTGACCACTCACTCCCCCACTGCTCTACAAGGCTGACTCTTGTATCTTTTGGCTCCTCAAATGCATCCATGACATGGGCACAGCAACAGCGTCATAAACCCTTCTGACTTGGATGTGTTTTTCCTATTCATGCTCCTAAACATAGGGAGAGCACAAAGACCTTGTTTGTAGCCCAGGAACTTGAAGTTCAACACCAGACATGTGAAATCTAATCAGGAATTTCAGGGAATAAAAGATACTTTTTTTTTTTTCAGAAATCTAGAAACGAGCATCTCAAAGACTGGGTAACACAGTGAGGTTATAGGAAACACAGAGAACAGTTAAGGTCAACAAGCTGCTTTCCTTACTGTGAAAGGGACCATGCTTGTTACCACAAGTTTGTGATTTATTTATTTTTCTCCCAAAGTGTCCACACTGTGCCAAATTTCCATGTAAATAAACAGGACCTGTGTAAGCAATTGCCACAAAAGCGAATGGTAACACAGGCAGCAGCTGCTGAATGTCCACACCAAAGTCCTGCAGAAGTTGCAAGCACCAGGGGAACCCAACTCGGAGCTGTGCTACAACCACAGTGCAAGTTCTGCTGATGTAGCATTAACCAAATAAAGGAAGACGAAAGGCGAAATTTGCACAGCTGATAAATGTTGTAGGTTTGTATGTACACATGAATGCTTATCGTGGAAATTCACATGAGAGGTAAATGCCAATCTCAATTAAATCAGGTCAAAGCTTCAGTTTTAACTTTTTAATACAAGTGTGACTACATGTATGGTCCACACTCAGTATGAGCCTCAGAGGCCTCTTCTCCAGGATGGCTGCAAGTCACATCTTTGGGACCAATTTTATACAATCCCTTTCAACTGAAAAATAGAAAGCGCACACAACAGTACAGCTCATTGCACATGCCTAAAATACCTGCAGTTAAAACTGAGGCACATCTTTTGTTCCCAATTATATCCCAGGTCCCAAAGGAATAAAATTAGTTGAGTTGTAAGGTAAGACCAGTAATCATTAGTGCAGAGTTTAGGGAACTGGAAAGGGGAGAGGATCCCTATGCTGAGGGCGCTGGTTGGAGATGGACAGGTCAGTGGTGCTGTGTGCACACACAAGCAGCCAGCAGGCCGAACTGGGGCGAAAAAACCCCAAAAACAAACACAAAAGAGGCTTATAATGTGCACAATGCAGCAACACCCAGGCATCGGAAGAAACTGGAAAAATTAAACATTGTTTGCAAACTATTTCAGTTCTAACCTATTAAGACAGTCGAGACTTTCATCCTTTTCCCCACCTGCAAAGCAACAGGAAAGTGTTCAAAACTCCCACAGCCATTCCATTGGGAAGATGAGTTTCAAAACCGAGAAAGGCACAGAATGTGATGTCCTTTTTCTAGTGCTAAGAAGGCTCCTTCCCTACCTTCACCAAACTCTAGCATCTCTCCAACTTATATATGCTTTTCTTAAGGCTTTGTTAGCCACCTCTGGTGAAGAAGAAATTTAAATACAGCGTCATTCAGAACACCCACCTTTACCCTCCCAAAAAATAAATGAAGAGTAGCTCATACCAGGCTTAGCTTATTATGTTAATTTAAACAGGATAGTCTAAAGGCCTTCATTTGTGAGATTTCATACTTCTAGGCCTTGGCTTTACAAGGTGTACAAATTACTGCTTTTATATAACAGAAATTTCAAATACAGTAGTTATTCCTGCAGACTCATTATAGCGTACAATCGGGGCAGTCTGAGGTTTTCTCTTCTCCTCCACCACTCCAACAAAACAAGCACCCACATTCAGGTCATTTGGGCTCTATACAGATCACTGAGACATGAGCTGTCTGATCAACAAGGCTGTTTCTGAGGTGTCAGTACACGCTGGGAGGGGTTTCTGTTCCCCAGCTCAGGCAGCCTATAACATATTGTGTTGTTCCCCTGCCTACGAGCACACACTCAGCAACAGTCCCTGAAATAAGATTCTTCTCTGTTTCTGGAGTTTAACTTCCACAGAAAAGTCACATTTAGACATGAAGCTCCATGTACTCACACAGCTTTCCATGCCAGACTCTTGCTAAAAATTGATTAGTTGGATAAATTAGTTGTCATCTCAACCTGAGACACAGGAGCACTTAACATAGTACCTACCAACTCCATTACTAGGTCGTATCTACACAAATCTTGGCAAACTAGTGACCATTTTGTGATGCCTTTCACCACAGAAGCAAAGCCAGTTAACTTGTGACCCAATACCAAAGTTTACAAACACTCCCACAAGCAGTATATTGCAATAAGCCCTTTTCCATTAAGAGGTACTTGGAAACTTCCCTTCGCTTGCTCTAGACAGAAATATCTGATTTTTCTTATCAATTAAGTATTGTTACCAAATGCAACAAACTAGTCCTTTTGTTCTTTGTTGGTTATGGAACAATAGCAGCCTTTGTTGTAGTCTCAGCACAGCTATTTATAGGTTGTGTCTCTTTAGAGACCATTTCCTCTCTTAATTTCTTCCACCTCTACTTAGCTCAGTCTGCGGACATTAATTCCTTATTAGTAAAATGTTGGGCGATTTAAGACCTAAATACTGTTCCAAAAGAAAAGTGTCTGTTATGTCAGGTTCATTTTTTTCCCAACCAATTGTCGGGAATCTTGGTTCCAATTTCTCCAGGATTGGTACCAGCTTAATTCAGAGACCGAAATACACATTTGTCTCCAGCAATTTAAATGTATTAGTAAAGAAGTCTCCATTCTATTATTCCATATCTTTATTTTTATGGGCTTTACTACATATAGTGGGCAATTCATGAAATTTCACAGTAAACATGGAAAAGGCCGTCTTCACAAGGCTTGTTGTCACATAGCAAGCAGGAGGGATGCAACTACCCTAAAGATTGAGTACATGGACTCCTTGCACCAAAAGAACGCAGAGTACCATTATGCGCTTGTCTGGAAGCAAAGAGCCACTGCTGGGGTCCCTGTGAAATGAGACAGGAAGAAAAGCACAGAGAAATCCAAGCTCCCTCCAATTTAATAGGTCCCAATTCAATGAAACTTCAGAGCAAGGACTCCAGAAGAAGCTGAACCCTCAATTAAAACAAGCAAAAAAAAGGCAATTAAGTTGAAAACTAACTTTTCACAGGTTATAAAGTTTTCCTCTCAAATTCCGGGACAGATGAACTTTTCAAGATTAAAGGCAAATTCATTCTTTCTGGTGGGGCTCGCTCCACTGTTATTTCCCCATCTGCTCAAAGGGCATTATTTAGCAAGGGATGCTGATGGGCCGTTTCCTGCGGCTTCCACCACATCTCCGAAAGGGCTGTGGGAATCTGTGGGAGCGCAGGACTAGGTTAACATGACATCAGATGAGTACTGTCAGCAAATGTAAATCTATGCCACAAAAATCAATGCTATGTGGTAAGCTGTAAATTTTGGCACTAGATTAAAAAGAAACAGATGCCAGCCCTGGCAGACATCGACTCAGCCAGATCTAACAGCACTTAAGCCTAAGGCAAAAAATTCACTGGAGCTACCCTCCACAAAAGATCAAAATCAGATTATGCCAGAAGTATGATTACATTAATGCTCGCAGCAATGTGAACCAGCAAAGAGAAAGAGCAACTCAGAGCCAACCTGCACCTCCCCTCACTCAACGACTTTTCCACCCCTGTGTTCTTGTCTTTTCTCACAGGCTTCCTATGTCCCCTTCCACTGTTTAGTTTTAAAGCTTCTTTATTCATCCCCCTTTCATTTGTTTCGAAGGTGTGGTGGGTTTTTTGTCCTTTTGTTGTTGTTTGTTTCATTTGGTTTTGTTTTGTTTGTGTTTTTGTTTGTTTGGTGGTTGCCCCTCTCTAAATTTTGTACATCTTTGCTGTCATCTAGCTATGGACTTCAACTGCATTTGAAATCAGGTTAAGCTAAAAACTATGATATTAGAGGCAGCAGCTAAAGTAGAGCATTTCTGAACAGGGATGTTAACACAGGCTTAAGCATGGTGTACAATTTCTTACTTGAATATGAGAAGATACAGGGACCTGGGGTCCCAGAGGTTCCTTCTAGGCTTTCTGAAGCCAAGTATAATGTTCATGGCGATCTTTAATGTCAATGGTTCTGAGTTCACCCCTGTTAGCCCAGTTCACCCTGTTACAAGAACTAACTTGACTTTGAAATAAGAAAAGCAAAATTGTCCTTCGCATTCCCTCAAGCTGATTCCAGCTTGTGTTCTTAGTTCATGTTTTTCATTGCAAATGAATATCTTGAGCTCTTCAAAGAAAAGCTAATTACAGTCTATGGGACAGTACAATAACTACTTAATTGTTTGGATAAAAAGTCATGCTGCAGTTTTGTGTTCTCTCAAGGAAAGACAATTAAACTTAACAGGGAAACAAGAAGTAAAGGACCATTGTACCGTATTTGCCATTTGCAGGGCTGGGTCCATCAAGCCAAGGATTTCTTCATTGTAACTTGACTCCAGACTAATTATGTCATCGATCACATCATCCATCTGCAGCAGAAAAGGTAGACAAAGAAAAACAAACCATTTATCAAAACCACGAGGATACAGAGGCCTGACACCAGGCTTGAACCACACATCGGTTCTGCAGCACAGACGCCAGCAGAGCCACCTGTGCAGCTTCACCACGCTCCAAACCCAACCCCTCAGCCCTGACCCCCGCGATCCAGCCAGGTCACGACAATGCTGAGGTTTCACAGTCTAACCCGCTCCTCCCACCAGCAGCACCTGCCCACGGACACACTGTTCCCCCAGGAACAGCAGAGGAGAGAGCTATCTACCCATAGAACAAGCTGCGCTAAAGACATGAATCCCCCTTCCCCAAGCAGCACTGTCTGCATCGCCCCCACCTCTGCCCCCTAGTTTTGGGGTCAAAACCCATGTACAGACAGTACTGCCCGACCCCCGGGCACTTGCCGGGGAAGGAGAGGGAACAAAGGCTCGCTGCTGGGTGACAGGCTGCCTGCCCTCGACAACAGAATCCCTTGGATTCACATGTGCCATACACCCTCGCAGGATGCACCACCCAAGAGCAGCTCAGAGATGATTTTAGGTGGTGCAAGCCATCTTCTTGCTGGGGCTGGGAGGTGCCTCCATAATGTCCTGCACTGTCACGAGAAACAGAGCCCTAAAAACAACCATTGCAGGTGCTCCGAACTGTCCTGCAGGATTGACTATTTCCTTTGCCTTCACTACAAAAAAGGAGCTTAAATGACAGCCATCTACAAAATCAATGCATAAAGTTGATGGTAGAAATAGTTTTATACTGTATATTTTGTATCAGCTCAAGAAAGTGTCATCAGAATGAATTACACTGACTGGAAACGAGGGCAAGAAAGGAACTAAAAGTTACAGCTCATATCCAAGTTTTGTTAGATATAAAAAACCTTTAGTAGTTTAAAAAAAAAAAAAATAGAAATATGACTACTGAGGACAAATTACCACCGATGGATTAAAGTCTTTGCACACCATTTTTTTTAAATGCAAGTGCGATCTGCATAGAAATGTCTTGGAAACTATCAGGACAGGAAAACATCAGGGCAATCTTGGGAAAACTGCAGTAGAACAGATTTCCTGATATGAGACCTAACGCATGGTTGATATGTTGTTCTGCTGCAGTGCTACAGAGCTAAGAAAGCATGAGCCCTCTTCAGATGTCTTAATGCCCTTTTGATACCAATGCTAATAAACAACTTTGTTGTTTTGTTCCTTAAATATATCTTAGGTTCAGCCTCTTAAAGATACTAAGGGGGAAGTTTATTCTTCGACATAACTTCAAAGAAACATGCTCAATAGAAAGGGGACCTGTGCTCCACCTCCTGTGTCATCCAGTACCTGCATGCATGATGCTCGTGAGTGTGTATTCAGAGGCGGGCACTCACTCTCAACCCTGCTTTGCTCTTCAAATTTATAAAATCCCTGCAGAAATAAAAAGGAAATAAAAGAAGAAAAAAAAAAAAAAAAAAGAAAAGAAAAAGCAAAGCATGGATCTGAGTTCATGGCACAGTCTCAGTCCCAAAAGGAGCACAATTGAAACAGTGTCATGCACACGTGTGCCTGGTGACACAGCAAAGTGAAGCTGTAAATATTCTTGAGGGAAAAAAAAATATTTGGGTACAACTGGGATGGAAACAACTTTAATTTCTTTTGAACCTATGGAGCACAAGTCATTTCTCTTGTGTGTGCAAAATACACTCTGTAATAACTTTCTCAAAGTTGCATAGCATTTTGCTCACAGAGTGCTTGTGTATTAAAAATCTGGCACAAAGGCTTGTGGAGGGAGGATGGGGAACATGAGGAGCTCTACAGTTGTCTCCCATTTGTCATGTAAAAAAACCCAAAAACATCAACATGATTCTTACACTTGTTAGCACCTTTCAAATCATCTTCCTCTGGAACCTGAGCACACATGTAACATCCAACTAAGATTTTTGCCAGGAAAGATTAAGACAAGGTTGCTAAGGACTTTTAGGTATAGGCTAATGAAGTCTTATATTTGCAGCACTGAGCTCATCACGAAGCAGCAATCAGGAACATTTTAGGGTCTATTATCTGGGAAAATTTGCCTTCCAGCTAAGCAAGAGACTTGCTCAAATTTAACTGTAAAAATACCTAAAATATCTCAAAAAAGCTTTGCGTTTTTCAGTTATTTTTGCTATGCTCTTTGCTCTTTCTGCAAAAATGAGCCATAAATAACATTATTCCAGAAAGCTACAGCTTACAAAACAGCTTTGTGTTCTCCAAAGGTCAATTATTCACTGTACGCATGAAGCAAGGCACGGGGAAAAAAAGTAGTAGTTTTTAATAAGCATAAACCAGCTAAAATAGTTCAAAAAAGTGGAAGTTAGAGGGACACAGTTTTTTTTTTGCCAAAGTGTTTTATGCAAACCTATATTAATCAGGCAGACACAGAGGTAGCAGTTTCATTTTCAAAGTGAACAGCCCAGAAAAGTGGATAAAAATAACATCTTAACAATAAGCAAATAACGGTTTAAACCAGAAAGCAAGCCGACTGCAATTCCACTTTACTGAAGAATAAGCACAGCGAGAGCGTATTACCTCCTTCTCGCAGTTGGAGTTAAGGGTGAGCATCGCCATGGGACTGTTGGGCGCGCTGCTGCCAGTTCCAGGCGGCATGACATGGTCACCGGGCTGGTTGGGACATGGCAAGCTCAGGGCTTGGTTGGCATGTTTGTTTGCGAGGGTGGTGGAGAGGTACTGCTTCACCTGCTGCCGCTGGGCTTGCTGGATGTGGTACTTGGTTGGGTTCTCAAGGTGTGTCTGCACCTGTATGACACAAATGTTAAAAATGCCTTATTGTTTTACAACATCATTATATGCACTATCAATTTGAGCTATACATTTGGGACATACACACCAGCTATGCATTTGACTTGGAGTACAAACCTGTGCAGCTCCAAGGAAGTCAGCAGTGCTTCACTAATCCACGTTTGGTAACAAGAAATCAGTTTATGAGTTAGCGTTTCAGTAACTGAATTATTAGCAGTAAACCAAGAAATTCCACTTATTTTTCTACAACACGAGATTTCACATGTAAGACCAACACTCAGGTTTTTCAGTTTATACAGACACTCCAGAACACTCTGTTCTCCCTTCGGACCTTCAGCTACGCCACATTTCGTTTTCACGAAAAATATGGAGAAACAAGTTGCACTGCAGGACTCATTTTACTTGTTAGTAGCTACCACTTAAAACCAAAGAGCCTGGACTGCTATCCTTTATCAGGTGTCAAGTAGCAGAGAGATCAAAAGGGTTTTTGTTGTTATTTTCAGGTGTTTTCTTTGTTTGGGTTTTTTTTTCAGTGTTTTGTTGGTTTGGTTTGTTTTTTGCAAATAACACATTGGTTAAAAAAAGGAATATGCAAATTTTTTAACTACAAATTATTTATATTTCAGATATATGCCCTAAAACATATACAAAAAAAGACAACTTGTTTATAAACACATCATGCAAATAAGATGCAAGAAAAGAAGTGTTTCGGCTCAGATCAATCACTGTCCTCAGCTACAGCTATTTTTGTATTTAAGATGAGCTTTTCAGTACTTAGAATTTCTTTACATACAAAGTATGAAAAACCTCATATCTAACTACTCTCACACACTCTAAACAAGAAAGAGAAGAAAGGCAGGTTTTTTCCTTGCAAAATTTTCACCATATCCTAGAAAATCTTTGTCACCTTTATTTGATCATTATTGTTTTTATCCAAAAGTAGAAAACAAACCAAAATATAGTAATACTCTGAGAAGCCTTTTGCTTTAAAACAGTTCCACTAAAGTGACTTTTGCCACTACAAGCAACCGTGTATGTCCCCCACTTATTTTTTGTGGAAGAAATTAAATAAGGCATACTAGATAGCAAAGGAAATGGGTTTCCTCTATACTATAAGCCTTCTTAGCAACAGGTTTTAAAATAAGTCTGCAATAGCAACTCACCTGATAATGATTATACTCAAGCATTTCCAGCATACTAATAGGTTGTGAGAGAAGCGACTGCAATATCCTTTGGTCTACGCTACTCCGGTTTGAGGGATTCACATATGGCAGCACCATAAACAAGCTACCCAAAATCAGCAGAAGCAACTTGAATGCCACTGCTCAGACTTATAGTAACCTACGCTAATTAGCCACGCATGTAGAGAACCAAACACAGTTCACACAGGGGCTCTTCTTGGAAGCTATGCAAGTTTAGCCCTAAGTATTGGTATTAATTTTTTTTCCCTGGCTTTGACGTCATGCTTTTTCATAAACATAAAAGGACCTTTTAAAGTGATGGGCTATCAAAGTCAGATTGACAGTTCGCTCAAGGCTAATTCGCTATTCATCTTTCGTTCCAGTCGTACTAATAGACAATGGTATTTTTCTTTAGCAGTAAGGTTAAAAGTTTTTAAGTACAGAGTAAGAAATAACTGAAAAAATACCCTACGAGCCTAACACGTATCCCCTGGCAGTGGGGGCCACTGAGCAAACCCACAGGTTTATACGGCCCTGTCTTCAGCTCCCAGGGCAGCAGCCCCACTGCCCAGGGTTTGGAAAAGCTCCATTACATCCTCAGCCTCCCCTGTGCTTCAGAGCCCATTAATTCTGTCCCAACCTACAGCTGGAAGAGGTTTTCCAGTTCAGGAAGGGTTGAAAATGGGCTAAAGCGTGTCCCAAATGCACGTAGCTTCAGTTCTACCCAGCCACGGTACTCCACGCCGTCCCTACACCTCCCGGAACTTTTTCTTTCTAACCAACTCCTTGACAAAAGCTCATACTTGAGCACAAGCACCAGAAGCTGCTCAACTTGCCTTATTTTCTAACAAGTCTGCTGAACATGGAGGCACACTTAAGATAGTGTTTCTAGAGAGTTTAATCTGATTTGTTGCACTAAATCTCTAGACAACAAAATACAGAAGTCTGGTGTGATAAGTACAGCACTTGCTTTGTCAGTCCCAAACTGTGTTAGCAATTTTCCCATCACTAGCGGCAAGAGTTATGTTACCCAGATAAGTCTATTTTTCACTAACATTTTCATCTTCTGAGCAGATAAAGTTATCAATAAACTTGTTATTTTCATAACACTTATCTTTGAATATGTTATTTTAAAGCCAAGACCTGCTTGTCTGACAGAATTTGCACATTCCTTTTCTTCCCCAGGCCCAGATACCACGGCTGTTCTCCCTCGATGCTGCCATGGAGCAAAGCTGCTCCTCCCTGCACACATCTCCTACTGCCCCTCATTGCTCCCAGAAGAAGAACCTGCAAAATTCCAAGATCCACATCACAACTGTGCATCATTAAATATTACATTATTTATAATATATACTATTACACTGAGCTGACTCCGCGACAACTTTTGAAACACATACTGCCCAACTGACATAGGATTTTTGTTGGCAAAGTACATACTTACATTTCATGAGAGCATACTTTCCCCAAAATTTTGTTGTATTACTCTACATTAGAATAGTTTGTGTCATTTTGCTAGTCCTTTTTTTTGTTTTTAATGGGCTGTGCTGCCCTCAGTATGCCAGGGAAGGCAAGAGAAAACAACTTGTGAACCTTAAACAAAGGAGCTCCATTCTCTATCAAACTTTTAAGTTGCAGATTTCTACTTAATACAGAAGTGTAATTATTCTCTGAGAATTTTAATCTTGCTGAGAAGTACGTCCTCTTCGGTACAGGGCAACAGATTGCAGCTGCATTTCAGAAGCTATCCAGTAAACCACATCTAGTCATCTCTTACTACGCTGGCAACAAGTGACTCCGAGGAAATTAATTTACTGCGAGGCAGGTGTCTGGGCTTCACATCAGCGGCAGCAGAGAAAATGCTTATTGCCTTTACAGAAAAAATACCTACCAGAAGAACTGTAGTCATTATATACTAGATACACAGAGTTCTCCAAGGACGTGTCACCTTCTCATGCAAGTTCAGTACTGAACCAACGAAAACGGAGAACTGCCCTTTCTGTCATTAAATTGCTCCAAAATAATGCAAAGGAGAGATCAGGGACTGAACATTTCCTTCTAATCCACAGCTGATAAAACATACTTTCGCATTTGAACCCAAGAACATACAATTTTTCTCCAAACAGAGGAGAATGAGACTTAACTATTCTCAGCCCACATGTCAGTGCAACAAGGACAGGAGCTCCCACAGGACAGAAACAGCTTCACACACGTTCCTTCTTGGACAGACGTTCCAGGTTCAACTCTCTCGCCCTGGCCAGTGCGAGGCCTGACAGGTGACAACAGAGGGCATCTGAGAAACTTCAGTTTGAATCTCTGTTGTGTTACTCACTCTCCCCTTGAGCTGCCTTATCAGCTCCATCATCAAAATCTGGCGACAACAACCTTCCTTAGCTCAGTGCTTTTTGTTGAAACTAACTGTCTTTGGCCTAGACAACCCTTGTCTTCAGTCTCCGCAAAGAGAGACAAACTGTGCCTAGTTTAGCAAACGTCCCAAGATGTACCAGTCATGGTCAGACTGCTTTATGGCTTATCTACAGGCTTACTTTTTAACAAGCTATCTCACAAGCACAGAGCAAAACAAACCCTAAAACGAAATTCCACTACCCAAAATTTAAACCATAAATAAAAGCTTTGACTTAATTAAAATCTATTTTTGGTCTTCAGCCCCCTTCATGTCTTTGGAGTAAAGAATAGTTCTTGTTGTTCTTCCAAATTCATGAGACACAAAGTGCAAGAATATGACAATTTATTGGTTTGGATACACTCCCTAGGAAATATGTTTGCATGGGAACATGCAATAAAAATGGAACAACTTGAAACTGAATCCTTTAGATCTCAAACCATCTATCTCCAGGAATCTCAACCCAAGGTTTGCTGTAACATTACTGAGTGGAACATTGTTTTTTGGACATGTTGGTATTGGCGAGCAAGAAGTAATGGAAAGAAGTAATGGATGTATCACCTGCAGAACTTTGGAAATTATTTGAGACAAAGTGGCAAAACCAGCTAAATTTATCACACTACAGTAAAATAATTTGGCTACAAGAAACTACAGATCAAGGATAGCCAAGTGGCAGCCTACAGCCTGGCTTCAGCCCAGAAACATCTGGAAGAAGGCTGTACTTTCAATGTCTATTCAGGTGCATTTTCAATTTGCATGGTTATAAAAGTACTGCTTACAGGGGCAGCAGAATAACATCACCTTAGAAGCAGAGGCCCAGAATGGGCTTTGTGCTAAAACGGCCTCCAACGCCAGCCCAGCAGCATCTCCATTCACCTTCAGGGCCTTGCTCCAGGCACTGTTAGAACTGCCACTGCACCATGAGCCAGCGATTCACGCTCTATCCATTCTTGCCATGCTGACCCTGAGCTGGTCGCTTTTTTCTTGGGCTGAAGCACTGAGAAAAGCAGTATAAAGAAATCAGCACAACTACACCCATATGTAACCCAGTTTAGGCCCTACAAGGCTGAGCCAGGCTGAATAAATTCTGGATGGAGCCACATTAATTACTCAGCACTTGTCCCTCACTCTTTGCGTTATACTGGAGAACAATGTTATCTCAAGCAGGGGAAAGGCTTTCTCATGCCTTCACTAATCTCAACATCTGACTGCTATTTCCAGTGCATACATTCAGTTCAAGTATTTGAGTAGGGGAAAATCAGTTCCTAGGAAACTGTCTGTTAACTTCCACATCAAAAAAAAACATAGTAATAACCCATATATGTAGAGGAGTTTTTTCCCAACCCTTGCAACTAGAGTCAACCAAGCAAACATTTTATCAATGGTTTTCACTAGCTTTAAGCATACATACAATATCAGTGGGAATTTTAGGTATACTTCAGAGCACATTCTCCAAAATCCTTGTATTATATTACACAGTTACAGGACTCCTGAGTAGGCCCACATAATTCCTTCAGTTTGAAAACCTAAAAATATTTCCCAATAAGGTGATCAGGAGCTCAGGAACTTAAACACAAAGCGTTGCTGCATGCTGAAGCACAGAGCATACATCTCTATACAAAGCTAACAAAAGCAACCAAAACAATAATTCTGATACTTGCTCCTCCTGTCAAGTTTTGCTGGGAATCACTCAGAGACTTAATTTACTAATAACTTGCTAGTGATGGCAAGATGTTGGAACAGTGCTACATTTACTCCTAGGCAGGAAAGCCTATTGGCTTGGCCAGTGTGTTTTGCATAGTATAATCCAGAAATTAAATGGCCAATGATTAAAATGATGGAGAATTTATACCAGTATAAAAATCAGTAGTTAGCTGTGGCTTTACTACCAATCATCCTCTAGGAACACTTCAGGTTCATTAATTACTGCAGGATCAAGATTTGACCCATCATTACTTCTGGATGAAGGTAACTAGGCTAGGTTAGCTGGCCTGCACAGGTCTCCTCAGCCCCAGGCCTTCCTCAACTGCATCTTGGTCTTCCCCACTTTTCATCTCCCATGGAGTTAAGCAATGGAGACCTCAAGCCTGTGCACACAAAGCTGAACATGTCCCAAACCCTCCACTGGTGCAACACAAGTGACAAAAGGCCACCATCATGCCAGTAGCTCTGGGCTGGCCCCCACCAGCTGGGAAAAAGCATATTGCCATTCCCCAAAGCACACAGAAGGAGATTCTTCTCACCAAAACCACTAAAGCTCCCTGTGAAAGTAAAGCCACACCACCTAATGCTTTATTTGAGCAGAGATAGGTTGAGCACAGGGACATACCAGGGGTTTACAGATGACAGCTAACCAAGGGGAAGACATTTCCCACTTTTTGTTTTTTTTTTGTTGTTTAAATTGAAAGACCGTTTGTCTCAAGTATATTGCCTTAGGATTTACACTTTACAATTACACATAAAATGCTTTCTGGTCAGTTTTCTCAGTTCAATAGAACTTTTTGTTGCTTAGACAGCTAAATGTCATGGGATTTTTAAGAAAGGTTAAAATTCTGTGTCATTTCACAACTTTACCCAATGAAAAAGGATACAAAACCACATCCATGGAAGCGTTTTGCAAGGAATACAGGCTTCAGCTGGGTCTGCTGCACCAGAAAGCCTGTGCAACACACTAGCACAGGGCTGCAAAGCTGCTTTTTAAAGATGCTTTGACCCATCACTTTCAAGGATAAAAATCCAACAGCAGCAACAAATTGTTTTCTAGGAGTTTGACTAAAAACAGAAAGCTGTATAAACAGGTGCCTGTCCTTTTGGGCTATGGAAAAACAGAAGATCTGAGGAAAATCACATGAGAAAGAAAATCAACTAGTGCCTCTTGCATCAGGAGTGATTTAAACTCCTAAAGTTTTCTAATCCAGGTTCAGATTCTGCAAGTCATATTCACCACAGCTTCATCCACTAAGCCTAAAAATCCTAAATATTATATAAAATTTCAATTATTTCATTAAAATATTGATCATGGGTTATACTGCAATGCCAGGAAGGACCCTTCTACCACCCAACTTGGAACAATCCAAATAACTATCCAGACAACAGTTTAACTCATCCCCAAGACATCTTCCCACGTGAAGCATTCAAACATTAAGCAACGGCATCAACCGTCCCTCCTTTTCTAGATCATATTTCCTGCTCTTTTAGTCCATAATCCACAAAGAGTGGCCAGAAGAACCCTGACCAGAAAGCCCAAGAGCAGGAAACGGTGAAGGATTAATTGTATTAACTGGGGAATGACAGGCAGGATGAGTTGATTCCAGCATTCTACCTTAGGGACATTGCCAAGGCAAGGAAACATCAGTTAGCACAATAAAACTCCCTGGTTACTTAGCTCACCCAAAAACCCCTCTGAACTTGAAAACCAAGGGAGGTTTGAGACAGTTATTTAAGATCTGGCATTATGATTGCAGTCTAAGTTGATCCAACAGTCATCTTCAAGCACAAATAATTATGAAAAAGAAAAGGCGCATTGTACAGAATGAACATCATTTATACAACTGGGGGTTGTTTTGCCCATCACCAAAAATTCCTCTGTGTAACATGACTTTTTATCCAAGGGAAAGGCATGAAGCAGACAAAAAGAACAAAGTTTTTGTGGATTAGTATTTAAAAACTGTGCTTTAGCTATAGAAGCACATGACAACAGAAATTAAAGAAAGGTTAGCCAAATTTTCCTAAGGCAACGGGAACTGATGTAATTTGCAGGTTAGTGGCATGCTAGCTGCCATTCCACAAGTGTGGCTTTCAAACAGGATTCAGTTCTTTCAACTCCAGCATTGTATTTTGTTTTTGTTAGGAAACCAGCATTTCAGCTGTTTATTTCCTAACACACATGCCATAAATTTTTAATTTTATACAGTTACTGAGAGGATACCAAAAAGCATTGCAACATTTTAGGACAGACAAGTAATTGACTCCGTAAAATGTCAGACACAAATCTTGTGCTATGATTTCAGCTACCCCAGGTGCTTTAGAGCAGAAGTATTTTATGACTAACAGGCATTGATACCAGCCACACAACTGCACCTGCCAGGCAAGTCTGAATTATGGAACTGCCACAGTAAAAAGCTTAATTGAAGCACCTCATATTTATGTCCAGCTCTGCCATCCTTCTCTCTCATAAGGGAGCTGGGCAGCACTCGATAAGCACTGGAGGGTTTGAGATTGTTCCCAGTGGGATGTGAATGACTCCTCCTTACGGGAACTGTCAAAGATTGACATAAAGTTGCTTCCAAAGGCTTTCTTGCAAGACCTGGCATGGAGATGTGAACTCAAGAGGGAGCAGAGTCATAGAACCACAGACATTTCAGCTGCCCCAGAGCCCAAAGCCAGGACAGGCAGCCTGAAGCTATCTCCACTCCCAGCTTGCCCTTGCCAAGCCTCTCGTAGCTCAAGCACAACTATCCCCCTTCAGTGCAGCCCAAGCAACATCAACACAAGATTTACCAGACCAACTCTAACACAGTTTGCTATCTACATGAAAAAGTCACTTCTGAGAGGTAAAACCATTTGTCTGACTTTATTTTCCTCCTAAGGTTGCCAAGCACAGCGTCGGCCAGTGCCACCTTTGACTTGCTGTCACATATTTAGAGCCTGAGCAAGACTATCAGTTACATTTCACAGGGGTTACTAATCCAGCCACCATTCCAGCTCTCAGTAACCCCTGCTAGACCTGCACAAAGGGGTATTTCACTTCCAGGTCTCTGGTTCCCTACAAAATTGCTGGGAAAACCAGCATCTTAATGACTTCACTCTATTGCAGGGAAGAGGTGCAGAATACCAACCCTTCAAAGGAGGGTCATGACAGGTCAGACTACTACTTAAATCACATCAACCTTCACATGTGCAAAGCATTTAGGCACTCTGGGTGTAATTCTAGACCCCACACCTGAGACAGCACGCACTTTGATAAACAAAAGGAGGAATACGAGTTTTTCCTCAAGTCCTGCAATGCCTTGATGGGACAGTTTCCACATGTGAGAAGAAGCATCCTTCTCCACACCCGGTTCTGCCCAGGTGCACATCATTGTGATGAGCACATCATTGCTCGTTTGTCAAATGTGAAGAATACAAATGGGACCGGGTAAAAATACTGGCATCTTTCACAGAAAATGGACAAAGGAGAAAATAGTAATCAGTTTTATACAAGATGTTGAGTAAAATGTAACCAGAGCTAACCTTAAAACAGAGGAGAGGCAGCACCCACTGACTTTAAAATTAAAAATAAAAAAACAAAAAATAAAAAACCTTATTACCAACTTCCTGAAGACGTGGAATTACTCACATAGAATGGGGCCAGCTGTTTGCTTGTCCTGACTTTAACAAATAAAATTCAAGAAGCTTCAAGACTCCACGCCAAAAGCAGATTTAATGCAGTAAATCTGCTTTGTCCCTGCATGGTCTTGTCTCAATGAGTGTCTTGCAACACCGACTTTTCACAGTTGAACTTTAAGCTATTTTGCCTAAACTATAAATAAAAAGTATAAGAAAGGGAAAAAGCCCAAACTGTTACTTTCATAAATTTTAAAAACCTTTACCCTCAAACATTGGTCTCATTTGTCACTACGAGGTTTGTGAACGATTGCCCAAATTTATAGTATATGAGACAGTTTTGAACCAAGATAACTTCAAATGTTGATGAATATGATCTTCAGCACTTTGGGGCTAAGCAAGAAGTGAGTTTAACTCTTTCAGCTTCACACTAGCTTGTGAGAAACAATTGACGTTGAGAATATTGCCTGTGGGCTACTGAAGTATTTATTTACAAAACTCCACATTACAAAATTTCAATATTCAGCATTGAAGGACGAGCTAGGGACAGAGATGTAAAGATGGCACTAGACCAAAATACATCAAACACCAAAAGCCACAAACAGTTGTGTCCTTCTCTTTTTTAACTAAAAGCTATTTGTAAGCTGAAATGCAGCTCTTGTATTACAATAAAGGGAATAAACTTCCCCACTTTGGAAGCACAGAACACATCAGAAGGACATCACAGCATAATTTTGGTTGGAAGAGACCTTTAAAGGTCATCTAGTCCAACCTCTACATCTTGTTGCATACTTGCATAGAGACATCTACACTTGTTACATACTTGTCTAAAAACGATCTAGGTGAAAGACTGCTACACTCACTGTTCACATAATTGCATGGGGACCGTGAGGCTGGCAGCGTGCTCTCCGGTTCACTTACAAAGCACATATCAAGGGCATGCCACTAATCACAAATCCAAAGGCAAAACCAGAAAACAACTGCACCAAACCCAACCAGTGCCATGCAGTGTGTGCTGGAACAGTTTGGCCTGAGCATCTACTAGAAAAGCCTTCTGCCTGAAACTTGTAAGGAAGCATCCAAAAATAAGAGTGAAAATAATTTTGAAAGCACCATTTATTTTAACAAGCCACTTGGAAACACAGTGGCTCCGCACAAAGGACACTTGTTCTGGAACACGCCTGTTTTGAGGCTATCTGCTTTATGACAAATACACAGTGACATGAGAAGAAGTTAGCAAGAGAATGAAGATTTTGTTAATTCAAAACAGTTTTATGCTGTTAACATGCCCTGAGCTTCTACATGTCACAGTTAATAACAAATTAGAAAGACTTAGTGGGCTTTATAGCACTTTGCCTACAGTCAGTGATGCTTCATGTCAGCCCCAATATGGAAGACTTGAATACGCAGAAGAATAAAGCAGTCTAGATACATCCATTTTATTCATGCTCATAATATGAGCATTAGACACAGTTTAAAATAATAATAAATCACTGACTTCATTTAAGTAAAGGAAATACAAGCTGGCTTACCACCGAACTCCTTGATTTTCATCCTTCTGCTCAACGAGCTGTGATGTTATTTATGACTGTATTAAAACCTACTGAGTTGTAATAAAACAGTTTCAGTACCCCAGAGTGCTTGATCATCATGTTCTCTAATGTAAGATAATCCAAGTCACCTTCATGCAAACTCAACTGGCTACGATCTGAAGCATTCTGCTAAATACCAGAAATTGGATTTTTGGGGGGAACTTTGGCAAGCCACAAAGGTGGGTATACTCCTTGTATAGGAGAAGACTCTGGAGGAGAAGTGACCCAGAGGGCCAAGCTAATATCATAGAGCATCAAAATTGAAAGCCAACACTGTCAGGCTTACTCTTGAATGGTGGTGGCTCTTCCTCGGGAGCAGAGGGCTAGCATCCAACACTTCCATTTAGCAACATTACTTTTTCACCTCCTGACATCTCACTCACACACTAGGTACTGGAGCAGGCATCACAGTAGCCAGAAAAGTTTAAAAGTAACAACAGTAAGAAATTAAGTATGTTTATTCCACTCTGATTTTAAACCCAGAAACCACAACGAAACTTAGTGTTTTAGTTATTTCTTAGCTAAAGGAGTGCTGCCATAAAACTTTTGTAACACAGACGTATTTAAGGCCAATAGCCATTAGGTTGCATGATCTCACCTCTACACCCCATGATCTTAATCCCACAACAGACAGTAGCTATCGTCTGGCTCCCAGAAAAAACAAGGCTACCGTCAGCTCATTTATTAAACAAGGATGCCAACATCTCAGCCCTTTTAAGATCTCAGGCCTTACATACATAGAAACATAGCATCACCATCTATTTTATACTTACAAAAACAACATCCAGCCGCCCGGCCATTTTTGTAATGTTCCCTACACCTGCCCCTCCATGTCTTCCAAAGACGAGCTGTTGAAAACCTTTCTCCTCCTGTTATTTCACATAGAGTAGGCAAATAATTAGTTACTCTGTGAAACAGGAAGCTCCTTGTCCACATAAATGACCCCTGGTCAGGCAAGAGGATGGGGCCCTTGCAGGACCACCACCTGAACAGGTGAAACCTTTGACAAAACCCAATTTAAGCTGTCAGTAAACCTGTTTATACTGCAGTTGTAACAAAAGCCAGCAGTCAGGATTGTTGCTTTAGTAGATGTCACACAAGCATGTTCCTTATCATGAAAGCTTAAAGACTGAAAAATAGGTTGTATAAAATGATGGTCTAAATTGCGGCTGTGATGCTCTTCCAGTACATACACACACCCTGGCACAGCTGCATTTTCAGCATTTGAGCTGAAAATATAAAACCTCCAGCCTGCAAGGGACTACAAGCTATTGGTTCTCTACTGTGTGGTTGGAGGTAGGGCTCTTTCTGCAGGACTGGAATCACTTCTTGTTATATGACAGCAGACAAATTCCACCTTCCCAAACAGCTTAAAGAAAACTCTTTTCAATGGTTTAATCTGAACTTCAAAAAAGCACAGGCCAACAACTTACCGGGAGAGGCACATTGACAAAACACAAAGAGGAGTGTGTGCCATCATTCCAGTTCTCCAAAGGTTAGTTGCAAATATGAATCAACAAGAAATTCAGAAGTAATAGTTTTGTCAGAAGATCAAAACATCTTTTGAGAAAGAAATTCAGGGCCTCCAGGCTTGGTCTCAGAAGAATCCTATTTTAAACCGCACTTGACCCACACTACTGTAACCCTTCAAATGCTATTACAAGAACAGAACTATGTTCACAAGGGGAAACTGGCATAGCATCTCCCACTAAAGCCATGTTTATTTATGTAAAAAAATCATGCACCTCCTTTTAACACTGAAAAAATACAAACAACATGATGTATTTTACAACATACCTCTCATCGCTGATTGATAATATACACAAAGTTTTAGCTACCCAAGAAACAGTATGGGAACAGAACACAGTTCAAGGCAACCAGATGCTAGCATTAGAAAGATGTAATTAGAGATTAGACGTGAATTAACTAGATCCTGACTCAGTCTTCCCCACTTTCCTCATCCTTTTTAAACCTCAAATATAAACCCATTTTAGCATGTCACTACTTCGCAGGAAGGAATAAATATTTTTTAGAGATCTTAATGCTTAAAAAAATGCAAATGAGCTCACACTAAACAGAGTTTATTTTAAATTAAGTTTAAACAGAGGAAAAGTAGAAGAGCATTTTGTTTTGTTTGTAACATCTGCTAGGAGCCAGAGGAGAAGCCAGTACATCCATGATCGCAACAGTTGGGTTTGGCAATGGCAGATGTATTCGCAGCCAGTCCCAAGGACACCACAGGTAGCTGTGCACCCTCAAACAGCGCAGTGCGAGACGAGGGACCCCGCAGGGGAACAGTTCAGGACACCATCTGCATTTCAAGCCACTGATGTCAGATGGGCTCTAGTCTGACTGAACTCCCAGTAGCGACGGGATAACACAAGGTCTTCTCATTTAATTTCATCTGACGAGAAGCTAATTATCACTCATCAACAGCACTGGGCAAAAATAAGCTAACGTGTAACGAGTAAGGGCAACTGGGAACTGGCTTCAAAACTGCATTGCCACTCCACACTAGAGGCAGAGCTGGCCTGAGGAGGTGTGGGCGCTGGTGTCCGCTGCCCAGGCCTGCCCGGCCACACCGGCTGCTGCTCCCACCCTCAGTGCTGCAGGTGCAGCCGTCCGCAGGCCTACATGGACCCAGGCAACCAGAACCATGAAGCTGATTAAAGAAAAGCACCACCTTTCCAAAATCAGGCCTTTTTTAAACTTCAAACTGCCTCAGCGGTCCCACATCATTTTTAGTGTGCCTCCCCAACACACATATTGGCACAGCCATGGGGGCAGCAACTACCAGGCTGCAAGAGACATTATCAGTCACCTTTGCTGCCACAATCAATGTACTTGCACCCAAAAAACAGAATTGGGCACAAATGGACACCTCAAATACTGTGTTCAGTTTTGGGCCCCTCACTACAAGAAAGTCATTGAGGTGCTGGAGTGAGTTTAGAGAAGGGCATGAAGCTGATGAAGGGTCTAGAGATCAGCTCTTATGAGGACTGGCTGAGGGACCTGAGGCTGTTTAGCCTGGACAAAAGGAGGCTGAGGGGAGACCGTATCACTCTCTACAACTACCTAAAAGGAGATTGTAGCAAACAGGGTCTTGGTATCTTCTCGCAAGTAGCAAGTGATAGGATGAGAGGAAATGGCCTCAAGTTGTGTCAGAGGAGGTTTAGATTGGATATTACAAAAAATTTCTTCAAAGAAAGGGTTGTCAAGCACTGGAACAAGCTGTCCAGGGAAGTGGTTGAGTCGCCATCCCTGGAAGCATTTAAAAGATGTGTAGATGTGGTTCTTAGGGATGTAGTTTAGTGGTGGACTTCACAGCGTTACATTAATGGTTGGACTTGAGCTTAAAGTCCTTTTCCAACCAAAATGATTCTGTGATTGAATAACAGACAAAGTTCTTTCTGCCTTACCCCATCTGGTGGCCTATTCCTTACATACAGCTGGTAGCAACAGCTATTTAGGCATGGTATCTGGAATTGCAGTTACTAGAGAAGAAAATGCAAAGTTGGTCCCCTAACAGTTATCTGTGGTTATTCCCCGGGTCCCGTAGCAGACAGCCCACTCCTCACTCAACGCAAGGTGTCCAGACATGGTGGAAAAAAGTCCAGACTTTTGTGGAAGCTTTTTCCTCATTATTTAGATCAAACACTGCAGGGAAAGGCAGAAGGGAATTCTGAACAGTGATCCACGTAGGAAACAACACTTTGCATTGAGCAACCGATTATTCAATAAGCTCCACTCTAGAGCAGAAGGCACCACTTTTCTTCCCTCAAAAAGCCAATATACATTAGAAAAGGATAAACTCTTTTGAAATGCCACAGTACTATGAGATTAAATACTATTTTTCCTTTTACACAGCGAACCATACATGGCAGAACCCTTAAGGAATATATGAACTTTCATGTGAATGAAGCCCATTAACTATCATGCAATGAATGCAGCCTGTGGTCCAGAATTCATTTCCTTTTAGAAACCAAAGAGAAAAAAGAAAGCTTACGATTGCTCTACACAAGTGCTGACTCATTCAAGGTCATTCTACTCCTTCCCTGAACAAATTGTTTCTTTGAGACCCAGACTATCGTAATATTTCAGAAGACTATAGTTTTGGTGGGAGTCAGGAAGCAGAATTTTAAAATAGCCATGTAAATAGCATAGTAAAACAGCATCAGATTGCTCAAAGCAAGACTTCTCAATTAGTAGGTTATGAGAATACAGATGATTGCCCTATTATTTAAACATAAGTCTCACTTCTCATAATTTTCTCTTTAACAAGACAAGAATTAACTTTAAAGTGCTGTTGAACAAGGCAGGAATTAACTTCAAAGCAGTTCCTGACATGGTAGCAGAGCACCCCACTGCGTCTGCAGAACAGCCCTACTTTGCAAGAGGCTGTTATCAGGACAAAGAGCAGCTCTGTCCCCGTCCTTCCTGAGAATATCACGTCTTCTAGACAGGAATCCCAAAACCAAGAAGGAACAAAAACCCTGCACGCCTAAACAAAAAACACAAGCAGAGAGAACTCGCAGCCTTAGATAGCTAACAGAAATCTTCAAGGCAAGGCTTAGCGTGCTGCCTGCAGGTCCCTGACAGGACCTTCATCAAGACCTGGGATAGGCAGACAGGATATTTTCTATACCTCATGCCTGAAATGGGTTTCTTTGAAAGGAGGGAGTACTTTTTAAAAAAGAGAATCTCCCTTAGTTGCCTGTTTACATTTTCATCTGAAAAGAACAAAAAGTTTTAGCTATAGTCAACCTTTAAGTTCATAAACAGAATTTTGATGGTTTCAACCAGGCGGCTCCTGCTGATTTTTAGGAAGGAAGACTGAAATATAAGCTTTGAGTCACCTTCCTTAACATGCAAAGTTCCTCTCAAATTCATAAAATATTTCTGATTCCACATCAGAATAAGTTCTGGTTTGATACCACTACCAGTATATTTTAATATAGCAATTTACTGGCAAGGCCTTTCATAGTAACTAGAAAGAAAAAGAAACAGCAGAGTTAAATAGGGAGAGAAAGATACTCTGAAACTCTGGAGCTTGCAGCAATGAACCCTTAGACCTTCTAAAGATGCTGAGGTGCCCGACTGCTGCCCAGACTCCATGCTCAGCCCCAGCGACAGCTCCTGGCACTGCCGGACACGCAGCACCCGGGGCCTGAGAGGGTTTCGGCACATGGATCTCCTGCTCTGCACGTTCAAAAGGAGGGGAGCGATGGATGGATAGACAGATAGAAGTATTATACATTGCTCTGAGACAGAAAACCAGCTCTTTCTAACACTGGTTTCTTTAAACACACAAGACACATTCCAGCTGATGTCAATGTGTTCATTCAGAGATACGACACAGATTTCAGCCAAGTCAGTAAAAAAATGCTGTTGTCAGAAGCCAGGGCTTCAAGTAGTTTGGTTGCCTGAAAACAGCTAATGGCTTCTGGGTTGTGTAAGACACATTAATTTAGAATTACAGTAATTTTTTTTTTTTTGTGGAAAGCCATCACACATTTCAAATTATTTTTATTTCACTAGTTCACACTGTCTACAAAAATCAAGATTTGTAGCACACAAAGCTAGAAGGGGGATATAATTTAACACAATACAGTTGTGTCTTATATTGCTTTGAAGACAGGGAATGTTCAATGGCAAACATACTCCAGTTTTATCACTTAAGCTTTTTTAGCAGTCTAGTTGTACTTGCTGAACAAGTTTATCACTTCTACTGGATGCCAGTAACAGATTTACTTAAAAGAGGCAGGCTGCCTTTCACAGACTTTCTAGAAGTAACTGGTTTTTGTGTGTATTAACTTTTACATACAGCATTTAACTGGTTAATGGCTTCAGGGCACCTCTGGGACATTAGTTGGTAAAAATAAAATACAACAACACAAGCAAACAACACAATTAGATTAACGTGTCAAAACAGTTTTTAGCACCTGTGTATTAAGCCTTCATCAGAGAAAGGAATAGTCTAGAAAGACGACCTTCCCAGCAGCTGGGAGCTTTCCCAGTACATGCACACACTCTTGGAAACCCTCATGCCATCTGCTGAGAGATTAGGAAAGTGCAGCGCAATGAATGACAGACCCGAACGAGTTCTCAGTGCTGCCGAGCATTTCGTGTACTAGTTTAATTACTGTAATATTGATGTTGAAATGCCTGCTGCTCCTGATGAAGTTCAAAAGAGAAAAAAAAAATCTACTTGAATTGTATAAGTTACTCAAGAATTTCCAAAGAGCCATCTGGAACTTCCAACTGCTGATATTCAGCAAGTCGAGGGCACTAAGTCACAAAGGTCTATAACCAAATATTGTTCCAGTATGTTAAAAAGATAACAATATAATGTTGGAAACCTAAGCTATTGATTTGGTGGGGACATTCTAACTTTGCAAAAAACACTGGTATTAAACAGAATTGCATTTGTTGGGTTTTTTTGTTTGATTGTTTGGTTTGGGTTTTTGTTTGTCTGGTTTGGGTTATGTTTGTCCTAAAGATACTAGATTTTCTGTTCCACATCATTACAAGCTGGAAAAAATGCACCTAGTTCTAAGTCAACGTAAACCCTAAAAGTTTATTAACAAGTCTCAACACAATAAACAAGTGGGTAACTGGCACCCAGTGCAAGTGCTTCTTGCCTGCAGGGTTGAGCTGTTACCCCAATACTCCAGCGCTCTCTACAGGTGTTTGGAGGCAACAAGATACTTTTGTAGTTGGTAACAAAAGAATTGTTGAGAACTGAAGACTAGCAGAGTACTATTTCCACAAAAGCAAACTTTTTCTTGTTTTAAATTTACCAATCTGCCAAGCATATAACTGCCTATCTGCTTTTTTGCTGGGTCACAGCAGCAGGTGACAAACACAGCCTCCCCCAGGGGACTTAAAAGGGGTGTATGGAAGACTAGAGAGGAACATCTTTGTTGTTCTTTGCACTGCAACACTATATTCAGTTTGGCCCCAAACAGCACTAGTAAGTTAGAAGAGGTTCAGAGAAAGTCTTCTAAAGGACTCAGGATCTGGCAAGCCTACCCTGAGCGGAAGGCCAGCACAGTCAGCTTTTCCTCTAGCCCACAACAGTTTCAGAAGTGTTGCAATCTCAGTCTGACATTAATTATTAAAGGAAGATTTACAGTAACAGTAACTTAATTCTTAAAGTCAGACAGACCAACCTACCCAGATCTGCTGGCCAGCAACTGTTGATGTAACAAATTCAAACTGGATGCTGCCAGACAGATATTCTCCCAGAAAAATGCAAAGGCAGCAGCATATTAATCCAGTTCTAGCCTGATCCTCTCATTTAATTTCTGAGTAATGCTATTCCTATGTTTGAAGAAAAATAAACAATGCTGCATGGATATTTTCATAAACATATACAAGTCGAAAGAGTTCTGTCCTCAATTCAGGGACAATTTCCATTACAAGCACTAAAGAGATGTGTTACTAAAATGGATCATTTTGCTCAAAGAACAAGACGTGAAGCTGGTACTCATTTCCAAGAGATAAAGGGTTAAAGCAGTTACCCATTTCCTCAACTGGACAACTACTACTATTGTACGGTCTGTATTCAGTTGAATTCCATCAGGCCATGCTTTCTTAACGCAATCTGACATGTACCTCTTCAAGATTTTGGATCTTTTTTCCTCCTCTCTGACACTTAGTAGTAGGCACTAGAAATAAATAAACCCCAAAAGTCTAATAGTAATCCAAATGTGAAGTAATATGTAACTATCAAGTTGGGGAGACTGATGATGGGACTGAATAATTTCTCTTTTTAAAAAATAAAACCAAAACACACTCGCCAGGTCCTTTACAGACAACACAATACTGTTTTTTGTTTCAAGTTCATAACTTGGCTCTTAAAGTAGTTGATAATGAACCAGCAGGCATTATTTTAAATCAACCAGTTTTATTAAATGAGCCAGAAAGGAAAGAGGCAGGGCTAATTACCAACATTCCTTGATGAATTACCTAGCGGTGTGTGGTAAATCTCCAGGCGTCTTTGTCTTTATCCCCAAATTTATCCCTTACTTACTTCTCAAGAGGTTAAAGGACATGGGGCTAATTAAGGAACCAGTCCAATGACAGACAGAATCATTCAAGGTAAGGCTGGTTTTTATTCTTTCAAGCTTTTGCATCTCTGCCTGGTACTTCTTAATCTAATTTAAAACAAAAAAAAAATATTACTGCTGGGGAGGGGGAGGAAAAGTGCTAATCTTGTCACGGTCAGGCAAGTTGAAATTGCCATGCAGTGCTGGGCAAAATGCTACATATTTGTAATTTAGCCAATAAGAAATTCCTTAAGCCTCTCTTGAATGGCAGGAATGTCTCCAGCTTGTCACTTTGAATTCATTCATTACACAGGTTCAGTGTCTCAGAGAATAATGCTGCCAAACTAGCTGAAGAACTGAAATATTTGCGAGTATACATAATACCAAAAGATTAATTTAAGCAGATCTGAATTTTCACATTTTAAATTTAACATCGATCAAAGGTGTCAGCAGAGGCCTCCCTCGACCTCCACCCGACTCCCCGGCTCTCCAGCACCACGTGTGGCTCCGGGCACTGTTGTATTCCAAATTAAGCCACAGACTTGACAAACACAACGGCAATGACCAGCACTCACCCTCTTCATCCGTCCTTGGCTCAACCAGGAAAGTTGAATAAGGTGGGTTTTAAATTAACATTCACCAAAAAAGGACTTAGTACAAGCTGTTGAAACCTGTTAGCTGGTGGGCTGCAGAGCCTCATCAATGCTTTTAATACTCACAACTATGGGCACCTACAAGTCTTTAGGAAGATTAACTCATCTTCTGCAGGTCTGAAGCAGTCACTGACACGTGGTGAACCACCATTTTCCCAAGGTCTGGTAACTCAGCCATCGGATAATATGTCTAGACCGCGAAGGAAAAAAAAAGTGCTTTGAAGCTGTAACAGAACAAACTTCACAAGCTCTCCTTAACTTTTTGGATGTCATCACGCCAGCGGAAAGACAGCAAATCCGCAAGACCACCAACCAGGGTATAAACCACCAAGAACCTTCTAAAAGGCGATCAGACCGTGGACCTCCAGATACCTATATCGTTTTGTGTGAATATATCCTTAATTTTCTCCATGGCGACAATATTATTTCAAACTGCCAGGCAACTACTGTGAACTTGCAAGGCAAGAGTTCTGTGATAAGCAGCAGTTTTTCAGCTATCTTCCCACTCTGCTCAGGTACCTACCTGGGCATTGTGCTCAGAAAATGTCCTGGCCTTCCAGCAGCACAATCCAGCAGCAGCACAGAGCTCTCAAGAGCTAAGCAACACACATATTTGCATCCATAGGAAAGGACACTTGGGATGAAGACTGGAAGCAGTGTTTTGCACTAGCAGTAAAGCAGTCAGATACTTGCACACAGAACTATGTTGCCCCCTTGAATTCCATGCATTTTTAATGTCTAATAACCTAAGAGTTAAGCAAGAGTTTACATTTTACCTCTATTACTAACCACAGACATCAAGCACCAGTGCTTGGTTTGGAATAGCTTTCAACCCACTAAGCAAGCAAAAGATTTAAAGCCTGAGAAATACTGTTATACTTACGTGAAGGCTCAGGAGACAAAGCAGGCTTTAGTGGTTCTGTAGTTAAATGCAAATTTTTCTTTATGAAGAAATTACTGTAGGGTTAAGTTGTGTATACCAGAGTCACTGAGTGTTAAGTAACCTTAAATGTTCTATTTGTAGTTCATCACAACTTGGTCTGGCAAAGCACTTGTCTAAGTTCTCAATTGCAAATACATGCCATACTTAACATACTGGCACACACTACTATCTACTATTGTCAAGTTAGATTAAATTAACTTTTAATCAGATAATCAGATAAGCGTGTCCACAAACACACATTCCCTGTAGCAGATGCTACCGCATGTTTATCTTGACATCCCATTGTTCCTGTTCTTCAGAACCATGAGATAAGTCCCCTATACAATGAAGTTTCTTGGTAATCATTACACCAAGAACACTATTGCTAACTGCACAGCCTTCCCTGCTAGGCAGATCTGCATTCTCACCTCAGGTCATGCTCTGCAATAAGCATACTGGAAAAGGACTAGGAGGAGGTGTTTTTTTTAATATATATGTCCATAATCATTAACATCACTCAGAAGGCATGCTTAGCATTTCAGGGCTGAAGAAACAAAGGGTACCTGATGCAAGCAGCTTGTTGTGGTGGTGCACTTAAAATCTGAATGAACAACAGGAGGGTAAAGGCGAAAGGCCAAGCTTTCAGCTTGCTTAGGACCCCAGGTGAAAAAGAAAAGCCACAATGACAAGACAAAGCCACAAAGAGCTGTATTTCTAGCACCAGAAAAGCAGTTAATATCTACTATGAAGATACCAACCTAGGCAGTGTGGCAGGGTGAATCCTAAGTGGGATACTTAGGGGCACAGAAATTTTTACATGTCCAGCATATTATAAACATTATTCTATGCAAACACACTATTAACAATTTGTTAATAACAAATATTAAAACTGTTTTTCTAGCCTATATTTCCATACATATGTTTTTCTATATATGTCACATTTTGGGGTGAACTGCCCTGTTAGCAAGAGCAGGCACTATGCAGGAGCACAGAGAAGAGAGATCTCAAGATGCAGATCAGCAAAGCAGGACCCACCTTGTCCAGATCCCCTGGAGCATGGGAGCGGTTTGCTCACTCTCCAGAAACAAGGGTGAAGGGGATGTTAGCATCCTGAAAGCAACCTCTTATACCATCTGCTGGTCAGACCACCTGTTTATATCTCATTACCCGCAAGGCACTTGCGCAGTGTCCAAAAGACTTGTGCACCACTGCAGGAACACGCTGGTCCATGCTGCAGACACCTGCTGCAGGTTCCCACCTCAGCCCTCGAGGCTGTACTTTGCAATGGCATCCAATGTGGCTCTCCCATCTCAGCGCCTGTGTCAAATGCAAGTTACATTCTTAAATCCTCAAGGACAGTGAAACAGAGAGGAAAAGAGACATCAGATGCCCAGTAGATTCCTTAATGTGGTATTCATTTGGTGTGACAACACTCTGGAGGGAAAGGGAAGTGAACCAACTGCATCCTGGGGAGTGTTTGCATGCTGCATCAGGGACAGACTGGGACAGGGACCACATCACTTCACCACAACTCATCCAGTTGAGGCTTCCATCAACTTTTGTGTCCTGGCCCACCGCATCACATTAAAAACAAGACAGAACAAGCATCACATCCACATGCCAAGGAACACCAACAAATAACATGGGCGGACTGAAGGAAGAAGCGTTCACCCTCATTTTTCCACCTTCCATCTACTTAGTGAGACATGCAGAGGGCTAGATGTCAGCTGCCCACCAGCAATGTTTTAAACCCTGCAAGAACTGGTAATGTTTCCAAAGGAACTGATTTGCAGCTCTATGGCCGATGCAGGCCCTGAGCCTCCTTTCCTGACTCCTGAGGATGCTCCAGTGCATCTCCTCCCATGGAGGACACAAGACTGCTCATGCCAGTTGCAGTTTCTGCAATGCCACATGGTGTTTTGGGCAGACAGATCCAAATTACTTAGGGGACTGTGTGATGATTGTTCTGAAGAGTAAACTTTATCCAGAACTCAGGCCAAGCAATACAAACCACACAGCATAGCTTCAATTCAAGATCTGCAGTGTCTCTCAATGAGCAAATAGGTGAGTCTCCACCACTCCCCAAGCCCAATTCTCTGAATTTCTGCAATATGTTTTCTTTCTGGACTACTGCAAATTCTGTAAATAAGACTACTTCAAGACAAATGCACTTATAAAAAAAAAATAGAAGTGAGCAACCTTCAAAGGCAAGCCTTAATCAACATATTAGGTCTGACTACTTCTATCAGCAGAACTTCTCAAAGACTAACCCAAAAAACAAGCAGAGGATCTCGCAAGCCTTGCTTGCATGAATAAGGCACTATGGCTGGTAATTTCAGCCTTTAAAGTCGCTCTTTGTTTGTTTGTTTCTTTTAGATGTTTTAGATGAAGGAAAACCTTTTTCCTGCTGTGTCTCTCAAAAGCACATAAAGAGTGGTGAGCCCCATACCCGTCCTGCCTCAGTGCCGCCCTGGTGAAAATGCCAGAGGGACCTTACGTAAAACTCTGGTCATATAAGTCAGCATTTCTGCCTGCTGAACAAAAAGGTCCTAAAATCAGCGGCCCAGACTGATGTAGAAGACTTAAAACTATCCTAAAGATGAGGATAGGGTGTCACTGCCTGTCAGAAAGGCAGGGAGTTGTCCTGTGCTGCCAGGGGCTTGGCAGGAGAGATCACTCACTTGCAAGAGTCCTGCAAGTTGCTTGGTAGGAAAAGAGGCTGGGAGTGGGCAAGGGAGTGCACAAAAGACATGAAAAGCAGAACCCAGCAACTGTATCACATCATCTGGAGATACTCCCTAAGTAACTGTCAACAGACAGCTGCTAGGACTACAGCAGAAAAGCTAATTCCGTGTATCAAGCAGGAAGACTGTAAGATAGGAAGTCAGAGACAGCTATGGGGAAGCTGATTAATGAACCAGCTTCACTACAAACAGAGAGTGTATTCTCTCGATTTCTGTTCATAATAGTGAAGGATTTCACCACCACTAACACATTATCTCCACAAGGTATGGAATTAATAGCAGTAATATTTTGCAAATGGATGACTGAGGAGCAAAAGCACTAACCTGTCATCAGGTCCCAGTGACGACAGGCAGGGCCCCGAGGCACGACCTCCTCAGGCCCTGAGCTAACCCTGCTTACAGAAACCAACCAGTTCCAAGATCAGCTCTGGAATACTAAAGCTGAGATCTGCAGCACATAAGAACTCCTACCAGACAAGAGAATCACTGCAATCAACAACAGCAAAAAGAACAGTTTCTTAATATCTATAAGTATATAAAACTAAAATACCCCTGTATGGAAGAAGCTACTCCGTAAAACAACCCACTGCCAATGAAGCCATCTTAAGACAAATTCTTTACAAAGAAGTTAACTCTCTTAAGTGAAAATATAAACTTACCTTGTATCTCAGGAACGGATACTGATCCAGCATTAATAGGGCTTGGAACTACTCCAATTATCAACATTTTAAGTTACATGCTCCTGTCTCCAGTGCAGAGCAAGAAGTTGAAGTGTAGCAGAAGCAAAGAAAGTTTTGTGACACATCTCAGTAGTTGAGGACCAACGTTACAAGAAGGTGCTTAAAGATAAACCAGCCTGTACCTCTGTGAAGCTAATATCAGCTCTGCAGAAGGAATACCGAAAGCTGTAAGAAATCTTCCCTTTGTTACTAGACTCAAAGAGATACCATTTCAAATGTGTTAGACCTACTCCCAGTCCATCTCATAATTAGGTTGTATAAAGCAACACAAAATTTGAATTCCTACAGGTCATTTCCTACCTTGCCAAGCTACGTTACTTAGCAGAGAAGTGATGCAAGAAGTCGTTACTCAAGAAAATGAAATCCTATTTATTCATATAGCCTTGAGCATACCACATTATGTAATTTGGAGATTCCTATGCAATGTGACATAGATTCGTTATGTATTTCTCTTTCTTTCCGTATTGTTTCTAAATTAACATCTTGAAAACAAATATTATAAAATCCAAGCTCATTAACACCTTTGGCTTCTTTTTAAACCAGTCATTCCAAACTACCATCCTCAGGCACAGAATCATACAATCATTTCAGTTGAAAAAGACCCTCAAGATCATTGAGTCCAACCTTTAACCTAATTCTGGCACTAAACCATGTCCCTAAGAACCTTGTCTAAAGGCCTTTTAAACCTCTCTGGGCATGGTGACTCCATCAATGCCCTGGGAAGCCTGTTCCAATACCTGACAACCCTTTCCATGAAGAAATTTTTCCCAATATCCAATCTGAACCTTCCCTGGTGGAACTTGAAGCCATTTCCTTTTGTCCTGTCACTTGTTACTTGGGAGAAGAGACCAGCCCCTCCATGCTACAACCTCCTTGAAAGTAGTTGTAGAGTGAGATAAGGCCTCCAGGCCCCTCACCAGCATCACTGCCCTTCTCTAAACTCTCTCCAGCAAGTAGTATTCTCCTTCTCACATTGTAAGATACTGGAGAAAGGGCAAGTCACACAATGTAATTAAAAACACAAAACATTGTCAAGTTCAAGAAGCCTGGAGCACTTTTTTTTGATGCTAAGTTCCAAACCAACCAACCAAAACCAGCTGCTACATTTGGTGGTATTTGTTTGTGAAGTAGTACTCAAAAAGATCTCTTTTAAAGAAAGTTGCCTTGCAGATCAACATTTCTGAAAGTGTAAAAATCCCCTGTTTGTCTCTCTCATTCTTAAAGGTCACTAAATCCTGACCATCTGGGTAATAAAGTTACCAACTTAGTTCCCTATTTATCTAATTAAAACTTCAGTACAGCTCATATGGAAAATTTGTCTACAGCTAAAAACAACTGAAGTGTAAAAAGCGGCTGCAGGGAAATGATGTCACTGGTTCAGTGTTACTGCAGGCAGAGCTGGCTGGCAGCGTATTGGCACCATGAAGATCCTGATTTATTGTAAATCTCATCCTTTGAGCCAAATGATCTACTAAAAAAACAACTACAAACAAAACAAAACAAAACAAGCAAAAAAGCAACACCAAAATTATATGGACCTTTCAGCCAAATCCTACGCTTACTGAAGCATCACTGGTAAATTTTCAGCAAGACCATGACTTCGAGCCTGGTATTTTGTACTTATTTTTGTTTTAAAGAACTGGCGCACTTTTCTAAGCAAAGATAAAAGGCTGAATCTGCTTTCCCCCATCAAAAACACAAGCAGCGAAACAATACAAAGCAGTCTCTCTTCTCTCACGGGCAGAGACCAAAAGGACTTGTTTTTGCTAATTTTTACTGTTACTTACATAAATGCAAGTGATGAGAAGTCAGGCATCATTTTGTTCCAGCAAGTAGCTCAAGTTTCCACAACCATCACCTTCAATGCATAATTCTCTTGTCATCAAAAGGTTGTTGTTGCCAGTTATTACTTTCAATTTACAAGTCAGTTAAGGATACATTGTCTTTAATTTTTCTGTACAGGGTCATGCGCGCTGCCATTTGAGCCAAAGACAAGTGCAGGGGAGGCATCCTCCCTCTTTCCAGAAGACCCTCCTCCATTAGGAGGGAATGGGGGACAGATAATTATTTTTCAGTCCTGAAGGACTAGGATTCAAGTTCAAGTTCTTCGTGTGAAGCTCCCTAGCAGTGCTCCAGCAGGTTACAGATCGCCATACAAATCCATTGGCAAGCCAGCTCCTAGTAACCCCGCTCGTAATAACTGAGCATCACCTTTTGGCTGCAGTATCTTCTGTAGTTTGTCTTTCCGAAACAAAGGGCTGCCTCCTCTCCTCTCTCATGTAAAGAGGTAATTGTAAAATGAACAATACAGACAACTCCTAATGCTTCTTCAAGACATTACACTCATTCCTTAATAATATAATAGGAAAATAAACATTTTCCCACAAGTTTTCAGAGAGGTTTAAAAAACCCCTAAAATTTCCATTGTAACATGTTAGGATGAAAGGATATAAAAATGTTACGTAGTTAACTAAATGCATTACGAACAAAAAACTGTTTCGTAACACCTACACATCTGCTGGATCTGAATTATAACTATGGTGCCATAACCTGGAAACAAGTTTAAGGAATTGTTATACACAAACATTATGTGTAATGCACAAACGTGGTGTGTCATACGCAAACATTAGACAAAATAGCTCTTCCTAGTCAATTTCGGACTCCTTACTATATGTACATGAACACATGCTCAATGTGTATCATATTTAATTTTTAATGAAAATGTGTATGTGTATATACAAATTCAAAATTTCAAATTCACAATTCAACTGTCTCCTTTCTGCTCTCAGATTACAGACACTAAAGTATGACTCAAGTGTCCGCACTAAGTATTAGTTTTGGCACTGTCAGCACAATACCATAATGCAGATTCAATAAATAAAAGCACCCTACATTTCCTCCATGAACCCATCACATGGACTGCCTGAAAATCCTGAGCCCGTAAGTCTATTTTAAAACTACATCTTTGAATATGTATCATCGGCGTATAACACTGATGAGCAAACTACAAGCGGATTGTAACCGAGCTCAATCAATTTATCTGGTAAGAATACGCTTACCGACCGCAGGCGGTTACTAAACATCAGCTGTAATAAAAAGATTCAGCAGTAATGCAGAGGATATAGATAACTCTTCAAAACTCAAGAAAATTTTATTTTAATGAAATATGTCAGCAAATTTCTCCAAAATATTTTGTATTCTTTCACTCTCACATTTCATGCTGCTTTACTCTACTTGGACTTAGCCAGTGTCTGAATTATCTCTTCTCTAGCTGTTCACGTTCTTCCCCAGTAATTAGCAAGCTACGTCCCTTTGACAGAGGGGTACTAACAAGCTCCTACAGTTTCCAGTAGGACAAGGAGTCCAAAGCTACTAATGGCAAACAAGTCATTTAAGCAAAAAAGGATTATGAAGGCTTGTTGCAAGAGGCTGGAAACTGACCCGTATTTCAGATTAAGGCTTTCTGAGGAGCTCTTTTGTAATGAGTTTTGACACCATTTTACAAGAATATTTCATTGTTTGCTTTTAAAAGCCAAAATATTGATTTAAATATCTATTAATAATTTATTCTTTTTGAAAATAACTAAGTACTAGAAAGTCGGAGAAGCGTTTTCCAAAGGGAAAATGACAGAAACATCAGCTTTGTAACAAAACCTCCCTCCCAGGATCTCAAAGTTTAAAGAAAATGAAAGTCACACAAACTTTTCAAAACAAACATGTTTTCCATTCTTCACTACTAGGACACCAAAACAAGCTGCAAATAAAGCCAGAGCGCAGCTTATTTGCAAAATTTCACTGCCGAAAATCCCTATAACCATGTCCCTATTAAAAAAATAAGAAGTATGTTTAGATGAGTGAGAGCTCCTGAACAGAAAGGCAGAGAGACCGGCGTACCTTGAGGACCTCCATGGGCACCTGGGTGGCGGGGGGCAGGCTGGTGGGGACGCTGACGTTGATGGCAGGTGTCTGGCTGACGGGCACTCGCTGCTGCATGAACTGGGCTGCTTGCTGCTTCTGCTGCTGCTCCCGACGCTCCTGCTCCTGCATCTGCTCACGCATGAGCTGCTGCCGTAGCAGGATTCGTGAGGTCATGCTGGAGGAGCTTAAGGGAGGCTTGGAAGCGCCAGGATGCTCGGAATTGCTGTGGGAAGACCAGAGAGAGACAGGATCAGCTTCCACAAGCGCGATCACGGCTTCAGCGGTTGGAACTTGCAGAATTGTACCCGAATGTGGGGTGGGACGGGTGAGGATACGCCGCACCACGCGAGGGGGAATTCGGAGCCGACCTACTTCAGGTACTTAGCAGCCACATTAGGCTGCCTTAACTCGACTGCAGCTCACCATTTCCAAATGCCAGTATCCAACTGCAAAGAGTATTTGCTGTTTCAATTTTGCAGCAAACAACCATAGCAGCAGGTATTTGTATTCCTTTTTTAAAAGGTAAAGGGCTGCATCAAGTCTAATAACAGGTATAGGTAATACTCCAGGTCTAATGAAAAAAAATAAACAAACAGATAAAATAAATCTACCTCTCCCATGAAAGCACAACTTGAAGTTCAGTTATTTTCTGCAAAATGCGACCTTGGGGTTGGATTTGCTGGTGGTGACACTCTTCATAGCTAGAAAGCAGGTCCAAAAAAACCAACCCAGTTCCCACTTCAGGCCTATCAGTATCTGCCTGATCTTGTATCTCGCTGCACTCAGAAGAAGAAACAACCCTAACAGCTTTATTTCAGCCACACGTTATAAAGCGTATTGATCTGGCACTGCACTGCTTCACCACCCAAGAGTTATTGCTAAGCCATTGGTGACAGAGCCTCCTTCCAGACAGTGTGGGGCAAACCACAGGACTTTGCCATGGACTGCAGGGACACCTCCTGAAGCAACTCATCATTCTGTTAGCCCTAAGAGGCAAAATCCATTCATAAGACGTTTCTGTAGCATAAGGCACAACAATTAGGGTATGCAAATACCAAGCTGCCCATCTTTTGAGGGAAGGATGTTGGAAGTGGGTAAGAATACATGAGTCCATATAAGAGCGAGCTACAGTGTGTGTAATTCAGGATACTTGGTTTCTGACTCTGCTGTAGCTGATGTCAGCCCATGGCAGAAAGGGCTCGTTAGGCTATACTGGTGCAGGGCCATACTGGAGAAGGCAGCAGTGACCCTCCCGCTCTAGGAGGAGGCTGCTCTTGTGAAACCCACCTCTGGCTCCAGCATTTCGGTCCTACCTGAAGGATGGTGACTGGACCACTGGCACAGGGGCCAGCATCCCTTCTGGGGCTCACACGGGCACCCACAGCTCCTTGTGCTTGGGCAACCAGAGCCAGAGCTGCTGGAAGTTTGCTGGCTTTGTTTAGGACCAATGTTGACAAAACCAGTTCAGAGTAGAAACAAAAAAGGAGAGCCCACACTTAACTCCCTCAAGAGATCAAACTCTGCTTTTCCGGAGCACACATGTTGGAGGCAGGGAGGGAATCATCTTGCTATTTAAGACTTGTCAGGTTGAAACATTCGGAGAGACACTGATCCTTTTGATAAAACAAGAGAAAACCTTTGTGGTGAAACTAATGCAGCTGTGGAATAATCGCACTAATTAGCTGCTCAAGACAAGTCATTGACTGTGATACTTGTAAAAAACACCACCCTTTCAATTAAGGGTGAAGCATTCTCACATCTAAACCCAGCAGCGTTTTTCCTGGCTGCACATCTGAACCACTTGCACATTTCAAAATCAAGGACATGCCTTATTTCCATGATTAAGATAGTTATAAATCAGCGGTCTCCCAATTTTTGTGATCATGTTCTGTTACCAGGAAAAAAAATGTTTGAGTATGCACCCTCAATATATGTTTATTTATTATTTATATACATGTGTTACTGAAGTGCTAATATTTTCTTCCTGCCCACTAAAAATATTGCTCATCCCACTTTGGAGACCACTGTAATAGATGAGAAAAAAATTGCACTGAAGCATTGCTTTTAAGGAAGGCTTCATTTTCCCCGTGTTGAGGAAAAGCTTATTTTGTATCGCACTAAGTAGGATTCTCACTTGCATGCTACTGACATTTTTTTATAGGTACCTAATGCTGCAAAATTGGTAACCCAGCAGTTCCTCCCACCTTCTTCCATTTTCAACTGTTTCTCTGCCTACCAAAGCCAAGTGAGCTGAAAACCATCTCAGGAGAACCTTCCCATATACTAAAATTCTGGGGAATACAAAGGAGAAAGAAGGAAAAATTATTTCCATGGCATTTCAAACAGCCCCTGCCAGGAACCTCATCTCGCCCATGCAATTACTGTACCTACTCACACCAACACCACAACGGTCCTTGCAGCTGCCTGCAGGTGGTTCGGGGCTCTACCGTCAATTCAAAATTGTCAACAAGAAGCTTCAAATATTTTGTCTCTGAAATAAACAATAATCCCAGAAAGTGCTCTTCTGCCAAATTCTTTCCCAAAGGGCAGAGAATCTTCCAACTTTTATTTGTTTTGTAATTCTGCTCAATATTCTAGTTACTCACTGGAAAAACGGCTTAGATGCAATTAGGTGCGCACTGCAAGGTCAGGCAATGTACTTTTTAAACAAGTATCAAAAGAAGACCAGAATCTGCAAGGGGAAGAAGAGTCTGATCTCATTCACATCCAGAACACGAGATTTTGGTGGCCAGATGAGGGGGAAGAAAAAGCCTGAGACAAGATTATGGAATGTCTAGTTCATCCCTGTTTCAAAGGAGAAGCCAGAAACCAGAAAGCAGCTACAGGGCCACAAGCTCAGCAGACACATCGTTCTTACTCGCAAATGTTATAATTTTACACAATATAGAGGCAGACGGACACTGGACGCAGGCAGCACCAAGCTGGCAGACTGCAGTTACTGCCATCAATGCACTGGAGTTCAAATAACATTTTTATCTGGAATAAAAGCTGCTGCACAGCACCTGTCTGAGCAGAACCTCCTGCCACGAGCACTGAGAAGGCACTGCACAAACACAAGTGAGCTCCAGCCATCCCTAGTACTTATCCCCAATGGGCTGTAAAGCTCCTCCCGTGGGCAGGGTGGTCTCACCCCACCAGCGCTCCTTCCACTCACCGCGAGTGTCACCGATCGAACATGGAAAACTGGTACAAACACTGGTGGCTCACCCTCTAAGCTTGTCCCACACGCATAACAGAGCGTTCTCACACCCAGCTTTCCATCCCCACCATGTCCGATCCTCCTCTCAACTGCAGGATGCTCCACACAAAGCTCCAAGGTGGAATGGAATATGGTTTGGGTTTCATCACCACAAACCCTCCAGAAAGCAAACAGGAGTAGCTTTGTCAGAAACTCCGTTTTCCAATTAAAAGAGCAATTAAAAACTTGTTGCGTCAAAGGCTTCATCAAAAGAGTTTTGATAATTCATCTTTTTAAAGCTTCTTGACCTTTACATGCTGCTGCTCAGGCAGATCTTCTCCCATGATCAAGCACGGTGCCGTGTGCCGCAGTACGACCCAGAACCTGGACACGTGCACTCAAAACTCTCATACATGAACTGATTCACCCCCGGATTATGTAGAGCTGGTAACAGAGCCCACACACACAACTGATACATGATGTGATTTAGATACTTCCTGCAAACAGGGTTTATGGGTATCATTTAATTGCAATAAATGAAACCAACTCATCCTTTTAATTGACATATGATTAAACCAGTTATCCATTAGCAGTCTAATAAGCATAGTGTAATGCAGAGTTATTAGTTGCGAGTGTCATGTGCCAATCAAATTAATCACGAAGTGATAATGTTTTATTAAAGAAGTTTAAATTACATATCCTTTGCACAGATGCCTGGGAAATGTTAGTTACTGTATACATAAATTATAATGCACATAGTCGTTGCATAATAAAAGGCAACTGATCAGATTAAAAACAAGTTTGAATTTGTTGCCATCAACTCAAGAGATTACAAAGACCATACCTTTTAAAGCACAATCTACCTTCCCAGACGTGTACTGATTATTTTACCTTTGTCTCCTTGGGCAAAAAGACAAACTGGTCTTTTGTTGGTTAGTTTTGTTTTCAGAGTCTTACAAATTGATCAAACTAGTTCTCTAGTTCACATACATTATTTACATTAGTTGTCTGGTATACAAACATTTTGTCTTGCATTAGCTATGTATTTGTTAAGAAACTTCTCTGGAGATTTTGAGTTGGAAAACATTAACTCAGCTTTGCTTTTTAATTACTGTTTTAATAGTTACGATTTTTTTTTAAAGAAAAAAGAAAAGCCTCTAATGTTGACATTTTTTAGACAAATTACAATAACTAAAAATACAGACCAACTCCTCAAACCCAAAGTTTCCTCAAGCAGAGATGAACAAGAATCAAATAAAATGCATTTTTAAAAAAAGCTTTCAAAACCACTTGCTCTGGGCAGGATCAACCACCCTGCTCTAAGCAGAGAAATGGCACACAAGGGGGAGGCTGTTGGTCTCTTCCGTTCATGCCAACTGTTTGTTAGTGGGTTAGTCCACAGAGAAATCAGCCAAGAAAAGCGTATTTAGCACCTCAAGAAATCCACTGAGCTGCACCAGATCTCAGAGGTAAGAAATAACAGGGGATTTAAATGCTTGTGTTTCATGTCTTACCCTTATCCCATTCATAATTATTTATAGAGAAAAGGCATGCACGTTTAAGTATCTGACATTAGCATAAAACTATCTTGATCTTTCAAGCAAGCAGATGAGAAGTTGCCAACGTTACAATTCAAATACTTGGCTTGACCTCTGGAAGGCCTTATCAAAAGAGACCACCACACGGCTCCCCTTCCAACACCCCTCCTGTTCAATGACCACTAGTTTATTTGTACAGATTCTATTTTCAGTCTGTCTACCAAGCAGTGAAACCTCAAGAAGCTTTGTTGCCAGTATTACATATGTGGCTGATATAACAAGATTTCCAGCAGCATCTAACCTGCCGGCCAGCATTGCTGCTTCCCACAGAGTGGGAAGCACTCTGTCACCCACAGGGGTGACAGAAAAAGAAGAATACCAAAAGGGAAAAAAAAAAAAGGCAAGGAGGTGTTAGATTGCCCCCTCAAAAAAATAAAATCAAATCCACAAATCCACAAACAACAAAAAAACCCCTTCACAATCTCTTCTCCCCCATCTTCAGCTGAGGTAAGGGGTTCTAACTGCTGCAGCACTTTGTATTTAATTCCTAAAATTTAGCAATTGATCGTGGGTTACGGTGACTCTGCTCACCATGCCAACTGCCTGGTGCTGCTTAAAGTATCAATGTAAAAAAATATGCCCCAACAGTTGGCACCCTCGTACATCCCCACTTGCCAAGGACAGAGCAATTACATAAACGGTGTGGAGACCTTTATCAGCCTTCACAATAAAGCAAGGACTAGGTTTCAGGCTTCTATATGAAAGACTGTTTCCATGTTTGAAGGTTATGTACTTAAGGAGACACGCTGGCTGCTGCTGCATCTGCTCCATCATCAAGATTAACATTTTTCTGTCCCTCCAGTGTTTTCTTATCCTCAGCTGCTCCAGCTCAGAGCTGCTGTCCTGCAGCAGAACCGCTTACCCAACACCAGGGCTGCAACCACAGAACAACCTTCAGCCCAGTGGGCATCCATCCATCTACCTGTATGCATTGAGGGCACCTGGTCAGCAGGGGAAAGAAGAAAAACCCTGAAACATCCACCATGCATATCTACCACCCAGGAAAGGCTGAATTACAAATCAAGTTAATTCACTTGTCCTTGATGAAAAAAAAATCCACCACCACCACACACACCAACAAAAAAATTCAATCACAGAAGGAAAAACATTCAGTCCTCAGCTAAGATTTTTTTTTAAATAGCTGTACACCATTTAGTAGTTTTCCATTTTTCTTTCTGTCTTTAAAACACACCTTCACAAGCTGCTGAACACAACGCTTTCTGAACTTAATGAAAGCCTCTCTCATGACCCAGAAGCACTCAGTAAATAATTATTAAGCTCTGGAGGTGGCTTTTGCATGAGTGTTGACTTAATAAAATGCCTTAAGTTGATCTGCTTGAATGCCCACTTACTTGGGGACACAGCTTGCAGTATAGCTTGGAAAGCTTGATCACCACCAGATTAAGGAACAAGGTAAAACTAAAGAGGTTCAGTCTAAAAGCCACAAAGGTCACATTTTACAATCCTTTACTACAGTTCTTGTTAAGTGGGAGATGAATAATTGCAAACGTAGGATATCCTCAAAGACTTCTATATAATAATCACTATAATGCACCTAAACTGAACCTCCCTTAGCCCAAAAGTGTGTGTTTGCCATGAAGTTTCAGAAGGCTATAAATATATTTGTATGCATATAGATTTATAGTTTTCTTTAAACATGGAGTATTTTATAAGTCTTCCCCTCCTGAAAGTCACCAGCATTCTCTCAGCCGGTCAGCCACAGCTCCTGTGGCCCTGCAGAAGACAGTGGCCAGCTCCCAAGCACAGTATTTTTAACTCCCAGAACACAACCTCCATCACAACACATCAATCACACAATCTGCTCACGGTGCCGTGGCTCCGGGAAAGCGCCACTTACAGACAGACGCTGTCAAAGGAGCAGGGCATGAACATCTCAAATCTAACAGCTTCCATCTTCCCCCCCACCTTGTGTCCAAGGGCTTTTGCCGAGCACCCTCGGGTGAAAGTCAAGCGGCGTCCAGGCCGGCCGTGTCTCTAGGGGTGGCTCCAGATAAGGACCTGGCAACTCCAATCCCCAGAGAGCAGAATGCGGGCAGCGGTGCCCGGCGCCTGCCGGCACTGCAGACCTGTGCAATCCAGCACCTACCGAGGAGAAAGGAAGGAGGAAGGTTGAGGCAGCCACGTACAAGGTCTTCAGACATCACAAAAAGGACTCCAAAACTGCCTAGGAGATTGGAGTCAGCATCTCGCTCCATCTTGCCTCACCCCCCTCACCATCCCGCAGAGGGACACCCCGCTGCAGGACTGGGAAGAATGGGAAACACAGGTTGGCTATGAAAGCACTTCTCCCATTCATTAATTAAAAGGGGTGTGATCAGGCCATTAACACCATCAGAGGAGTGGATAAGGACTGTCTGTAATGGCAGAGTTTTCTCACGATCTTTATCGCCAAAAAGACGAAGGGAAAGGGTGAGTGCAAGACAAATTTGTTTTCTGAGACATAACTCCTTCACATCCAAGGTTCACCTGGGTGAATCCCCACCTAGGAACCACTGGAGGTGCACCTCTCAAGAGCCAGATGTGCATCTGTAATGATACAGAGAGTGGATGTGACAGTGTATAGCTGTGTCCCCAGTCCCACCCCTGCTCAAACAGGTCAAATCCCCCAGGCAGAAAAGGAACAGATACCTACACACACAAATACCTCAAGATCCCAAAAAGCTTCCATAAAGGGTTAATGGAATTTAAAAGGTAGCTGATTGCATTACCCAATACTGGTCTGGTGCTCTTCCTCAAATTTTCAAAACCATCACAAGCTTAGAGAAGATACTACTCCTACACACACCGCTCCCACCCCACCCCCCCGCCCGTCACCCCCCAAAAAAAGGCAGATTTGTCTTTCATTTGAAAGTCTGACCAGTCACCTTGTCAAAGGCATTTTGAGCCATTTTTCAGACACCACATCTATGGGTACTTCCCTCTCTGAAGAGCTTTATACACATTTGCAAAACAAAAAGCCAGATAGCTAAAACAAGCAAGGGGTGATAAAAGAAAAAGCAAGAAGATAAGAGTCCACTAACAACCTATGTAGTTCTTGATTTTGTAATATCGAATTTACCTTCTTTTATCTGGGTAAATAGAGAAGATAACACTGTCTCCGAGGGTGAAGATGACGTGTGATCACCACACTTTTTGTTACTTTGCAACTACACAGTGCCCAGATCTGCCTCCACGACACCTTTCCACCCTGTTTCGGTTTAGAAATTATCCATCACTTACACACTCAGACAGCAAGTTCATTCACAGAGGCAGCCCTGCAGAAAACAAGACCCGACCATGTTGTGTTCACAGCTTGTACCTGTCATTCACACGCTCAGATTCCCTCCCAGCCAAAAAGACACCACGCTCCTCGAGGCTCACAGTGACCCAGCAATTCCCAGCCTAAACCCTTTGCTCATCTGAGGTTTTCTGCTCACTGACTCCACTGTTACAGAGGTATTCAGCGCTTTCCGAAGACGAGCAGGCAGCTCGAAGCCTCATCTCACGCAGATGACAACCTTGCTCTGGTATGCTGAGCAAACAGGATCTTAAGAAGCAAAAGGGAAAGTGTTTATGGAAGATTTGCTTTAAATGATTAAGAATCCCAAACAGTCATAATGAAAACCACAAAGTGAATTCAGTGCTCAGTATGTGATAGGTTGGTGTTACCAACGTGTAGGACTTGCAAATACTACATGCAAGGGAACCAACAATCCCTAAGACATTATTGCAACAACTCTAGCATTAATATAATCTTGGACAGATAATATGCAAACTCTCAATTCAATCTCTAGCCACAACACTAGCTGTTGACTACAAGATCTGATCAGATCAGGGAGTGTCTTCAGCAACATTTCTTTCTAACAAAGCAACTCTCCAGACTGCAGAAAACAATTCCTCAGCGTCCACACATTTTAAACAAACTTCAATTTTAGAGTCCTTAAGCATTGCTCATAGTTCCCCTACATTTTTGGCTATTTATGGAAGAGTTATTGGGGCAAAGAGGATTGTTTTACTGTGCAGGCTGAATGACTGGCATGAGGTGGGGGGGAAACATTTATTCAGCAGCAAGTTACTTTACCAACCATTGGGATATTTACACTGCAATTGTGATTTGCAATTGCAGGAGAGATGTACCAGTCCTGCTGCCTTGGGTACTCATGGCAGAGACAGGAGGGTGCGATAAGCTGCAGCTGTGCATGTCACAAAGCGTCAGTGATGTTTACAAACTTGACAGTCATCACTGGAAGAACTGCCCAACCACAAACAACTACAGAAGACATGGTCTTCCATTCCCTTGCTTGGGCTATTATTCGATGTGACCTACAGCACCTCTGACATGAGGTAATCCCAAACCAAGGCTCCTAGAAAGAAACAAACCACAGTGGTCCATCAGGATGCTTTGCTATGCTACCACGGGATCCAGCAGCATCCTCAGCAGAGCCACATCCAGCAATAAGGTCCCTCTGTCCCCAAGTACCTCTCTGAAATCCCAGCCACTCCTAGGTTAGGAATTTCCCAAGGTGGGTACATGGTTTTTCTGTGCTTACAACCTTTGGGTGTTCACTGTGGGTCACATCCGAACACCTCAGGGTCTGCAGCTGCACAGCATGGCTGGGGTAGGTCAGTGCAACTGCTGATCAGAGGATCTCTTCACCCACCATCCAACAGCTGTAAATTCTATTCTAAGTTCATGTCATCTGTATGAACTGCAGTCTCTCAAGTAAATATTTAGTATTGATTTAAAGACCAGAGTATGGGGGAACTGGCACCTCCCAGGACTGTTTTAGCGAGCCCCCTTCCACTCACCTAAAAATATTCTGTACCTTATTTCTAGCCAGAAACTCTTCATGAACACCAGGGAGAGGGAAAGAGGAAAATAATTAAATTTGGGGTCACATGTAAATAAAAGAAATAACAAATCAAACACATGATACAGAATGAAGCCTCATTCAAAATAGGAATATGCAAGCAACATTATAATTATACTTTCTGATTTCAAAGTGTCCAAATAGATACTAAAAGATCCTCCTCAGTTTATTTATATTTTCTTAACAACAAAAATACAGGCCTGCTTTATTGCATTTTGCAATCACTCTGTTGTTCTGCATCTGTCTCATGCTGTATCTGAAAAGCATAAGCTCTTCTTTAAGAAGACACATGAGCAAAAATCCTCAGAAACAACTTTGTGCAACCAACTAAATGTTTAGAAATTAATACAGCTGCTGCAGTTCTAGGAAAAAAACCCACTATTTTAAAGTAAAACTATTCAGCATGCACCATGTTTTGCACTGTTTCATGACAACTGAGACACGCTGTCCATGTAACTTGCTGCGGGAATACCACCCCTCTTCAAAATACATCACAGCTATTGGTTTATTTGGGAAAAAAAAAAGGGCAGTCAACGCAAAACTTTTTTGTTAGACCCTCTTAATCTCCTCTGCACTGCCAGAAGCATAGCACTTGAATGGCTATTTCTGTTCAAAGCTATATTTGTTATGGAACTACTGCAAACTCCTGAATCATGTAAACAGAGACAAGAGCCAAAAAATGTTTCCCTGGACTTGCAGTTCACATCTGCCTTAGTTACTAGGACAAAAAAAATAAAGGCAGGAGCTTAGTTTATAACCAATAAATCCTGCAAAGACTACAGTTAATAATGAATTCTTGCAATTGGGTTTTGTTTAATCTGGTTTATTTAGCATTTGTGACCTTGGCAAAGTACCTGTGGGAGCACCCACCATTACTGTGGAGGAGCAATTCGCACCTCCTGTTATTTTAGGCTACAGCAGCCGATTATACAGCGCTAAATTAGTCAACCAGGTTTATAAACTTGCAGCAAAGTCACCTGGAAATGATGTACAGTTCCAGACTCACTGGAGCCCAGCAGCCAACAGTATAGCTGACTCTAAAAAGCTGTTTTGTAAAAGCTCTCAGCCTGGACTTGGTAGAAGCTGCACGTTTCTGCAAAACAGACGCTTGGGAAACACGCTGCTGCGAGCAAAATGACCCTCCCATTTCTTTAGCTCCCAGGCTGAGAAAGGCCAGCACTAGAAACCATCCCCTCACCTTCACCCACCACTTTGGATGCAAACTTCACCTTCTCAGCACTCACCTCCTATTCCTCGGGCAGGAAGAATCCACAATATGCTGGCAACTATGAAAAGCCCCAAAATGACAACAAAAGCCCACGCAAGTCCTTGATCCCAACTTCCCACATATTTCAAAGAGGCAGCACTGCAGGCAGGGACAAGTTCTACCCAGTGGTCTTTGGCACTGAACTGCAGGAAAGGTACTACAGGTACGATGACAACCAGCATATTTTTTGGATAAGAATGAACCATCATAGGTGGATTAAGGAAAAATAAAAAATGTTTCCCTCATCATCCACAGAAAAAATCTGCATTAAACTGTAGTATCCTATTTGTGCCATACAACTAGCTGCTGAGTTCAGAAACTTAGTGGCTGCCTCATATTGAGTTGCCAATATGGGTCTAATACACTGAAAATGTTTTTTACATCCTTTGAGGGCGGCTGCTGCAAAGCCACATTCAGGAACTGCACTTGGTTTTCTAAGTAGTCGGGGCAGGGGGGGGAGAAACTATTTTTAGCAGCCTCCAGAACAAACATGATGATTTGTTATTCTTGTTTTGTTTTTAAAAGTAGATAATAAAATGCCTTTTCCATTTATACTTGTATTAGCCATCACTTACTGTAAGTTTAAGACTGTACAAATCAGTCAGGAATAGTCAAAAGATACTTTACCGTAAAAGCGTTAACCTTACACATCTCTAAACTTTTTTCTCCCTTCTCTTCACAGAGCTATAACCTGGCTATACAATTCCTAATCTGAATAGAAGGACATATATTTGGTTTTGCCTAGAACTGATATTATAGACTACTTAAAATTGTATTAAAGCCAGTATTAACCTCTACACACTCCTCAATACTGAAAATTAGCATCACCTGTCAGAATGCCGTTATTCAATTAACACTTGCACAGCCAAAGCGTTTACAATCCTATTTACAAGTTACAAAACAAAAAAATCCCCAAACACCCATGTGTGGACTAGGGAAAGCCATCTTCTGCAGGATTTCTTATTTTGCAGCTCCCATACATCTCCCTTTCTACACTAGATGGAGCTTCGTCCCTGCTTCCCCAGCCCGCGGGGAGGAAAAGGGGCAAGAGGCAAGGGTGAAAGGACACCCAGGGTGCAGGCAGGGGGGTCTTGTGACACCACGAGTATCTGGGCTCTCGCCATGCCCTCCCTGTTCCTGCTCCCCTCCCACCGCCATTCATCTCTCCTTCAAGCACTGTTTTGTCAAAGAATCCGAGATTTCAACACCACCAAATCCCATCCTGCAACTTCTACCAGCCTCTCCTATGGCCATGAGGCACTACCTCGAGTTCCCACCACATTACAGTTACATTGCTTTTTCTCCCCTTATTAAGAGACAGCATTTACAATTATTACCAGATTACAGACCTGAATTGCTTGTTTGCTTACCTGGATCCCTCTTTACATTCCCACTTATTTTCAATCTTCAGTCTCCTCTGTAGTAACCTGAAACGTGTACCTAATGCCTGTGCTAAGACTCCAGACTTGAATCCATTGACACTTCTGGGAAACACTCATTGATTAGAGTAAAATTCCCCTTGGCTTGTATCTGATGGATTTGGTCTGTATTATTTCAGAACATAGTCCAAGAGAAACAGCTCATCCTTTCTGGTGAGCTGCCACAACCCCATTAGGATCTTTCAAAGCACAACAGGATATGGTCCATCATCAGTATTTCTATGATGAATTTAAACTCAATGGGACAGAGAAGAGCCCAGGGGAATGAGTCACTTCTAATGTCACAAATGGCCAGCACTGCAACATAAGCATGAAAAGCAGCAGCCTCAGGCTGCATCAGACAAGGTAATCCCAGAGAGGCTGGAGAAGCACTAACGTCTGTATTACAAGACACCCGTGTAAGACCTTGTGGGCAAGGGCTTCTGCCTGGTCACCTCTGCCCAAGAACAAGGATCTGAAATTGAAGTGATGAGAGAAACAAGAGCCCACATTATAGTGGGAAGTTAAAGTAAAGTTTGGCATTTTAATCACACAAAATGGAGGTTGACAGGGATGAGTGTTGCTGTCTATAAATACAGCAGAGAAACAAACACCCAGGAGAGAACGCTGGCATTTCACCGAGCAATATGAACCGGCTATGAGCAAGATTAAATTGGTACCAACAGTCTCATTCTGAGAAGTCCAGTCCCGAAACTGTTTCCAACTGGAGGACTGGCAAAGGAACAACTTGCTTCTTTTCAGATAACCACTCATTGCCTAATCAAAGTAGGTCACTGTGGAACAAAGCAGCCAGTAATGAATTATGGGCCACAGAAGATGCCCTCCAGCCAAAAGCTGCAAGAGGACAGATGCAGCACAAGGCAAACTCTTCAGCAGAGCACACAGATCTGAAGTAGCACTGGAATACAGTACTGCACACAACAGGAGCTGCTGCCTTCACAGAGCTCGGCACGGCCAAATGCAATCCTCGTGGAAGGTGAGCAGGCTGGCTTGAACAGGCTTCTCAGCAGGTCCCACTAAAACAAAGATGCTCTTCTAGAGCTACCAGCCCATCTGGACCCTAACAAAACATTCCTCATCATCTGGCATGCTGGGTCAACTAGAATGCGAGTGTCAGCAGTCACTGTGCTGCAATTTCTTGGAAGTCCTCTCCTCCCCCACACCCCCACCTTCGAGGACGCCCTTGCCCGTGTCCTCTCCCACGTCAGCCCAGCTGAGTGAGCCAGAGTTCAGAAGTGTTGAACTGAAGTAGTAAATAATAGCTCAAAAATGCAACCCCTCCTTTCTAACTAATTCAGAAATAACTTGAATGCCTATGTCACCATTTTGCAAGTAAGTGACTACAGTTTAGCCAATTCCACCTTTTATGTCTGGCTACTACACTATTCCCCAGATTTGTGCACTGAACCATGCAGAGACCAGAGGGGTCCAGTGTTTCCTTAATTTGGGGAAGTCACATGTTCAAATGGAATAAGTCAAAAGATAAGACTAACTTCCAAGCACTAATATTAGGAAGAGGTCTGAAAAACAGGCTCCAAATAAAGGTCATTTTTGTCATGCAAAAGTTCTTCCAAGTCACTGTTTCTTAAATAGGCCAAAACTCCCATCAAGCAGTACAAATAACTGACATAATAATGCAAAAGAAAGCTAGAGTTAGAAAACCGTGGGAGCAGGTGATGAAAAGGAGAAGCTGTTATTTGCTCACATTGGAACGATCAGCCTCCCCCTTTTCTTTCTGTTGACCACACCAAGTTATTCAGTTTAACTGGCCCACAGAGAGCATCAAGACATTTTCCCTGTATGTTCAAGTAGGTCACCAGTTTTCAGAAAAAAAATGTCTTCTTTATTCAGTGGAGGAACTAAATTAAAATAAGAAAATAAAAGGCACACCTACTATACATTCTTCTCCTGGTTTCCAGGCAATGGCTTCCTGACCAGCCTGGGGGCATGTCCTGCAGTCGAGACTGGGCAGCCAAAACTGGTCAGTTGATTTAAGTGTTTTTTTCAGGTCAAGGTGTTTATAACATGCATATAACCTACAGCAGACTTTGACTGAGCAAGAAAACTCACACTCCCTTCCAGAGAGTTTGCTTTGCAAGGAGGACTAAGCCAAGTTACTTTCAATAGTCTTAACACCACACCTTCATTTGCCCACCACTTTCTGCCATCCTGGAAAGCTGGAGCTCTCATACTTTAAACTACCAGGTCATATGGGCTAATCTATAGAAGTTCGCCTGCCCATCCTCTCCCAGTCAAAAACAAACAACCCAAAGATTAGGGGTCCTCCACAACACAAACATAAAACCAATAAATACTTACTACGAAAAGAGACAATTTAAAGTAGATGGAAGGCATGCAGAGAAAGAGATTTAATTCAAAGCAGATTTAAGAGGGACACCTTTCTAAAACATGACAGCAGCTGAAGGGTCCAACAGCCACACATCATCTAACAAAGTTGCCATCACCTGTCATGATTTTCAACACAAGGGTTTTGAGCAGAAGCTCTGAGGGGACTTACTTGGGGACACACAGCCTGGGCAGTAAAGACAGGTCTTGGAGCCACATCTCTAAATCACAGCATCATCCATCCTGTGCAGCCAACAGTGATTTGTCTTTGATTATCCTACCAAGTATTGACAAACAGCACAAGACACAACTGAAGGTGAAATTGCCAGGCTCTTGCAACACCTACTCACAAGTTTAGCAAAGAAGAATGCAGCGTAAAAAACCTCAAACCGTTGGCATCCCATCACCATTCAACACCCTGGACTTGCCATCTAAAATAGGCAGCCTGGAAACAAAGTACTTCATCCTCCAGTGCTCTTTGAATACAGTCTAATCTATACTGGAAAAAGTAATAATTAAGAAGTACACGAACCCAAAGTATGCAACCTGAAAAACTTCCTCTTGTCTGGCAGCGCAAGCACTTTCTAAAGACACTTATATTAGTTCATGCTGCTAAAATTGTTTTTTAAAAATAACTGAGGGAAAGCAGAGGCTACCTACAAAACACATAACAATGTGAAGCTGAAAATGTTAACGTTGAAAAAAAAATAGCGCCCACCAAATGCATTAGGTAATATGTTCTAATGTTTAAGTTCATATACAAGTTGTTTGAAACTGAAGTATTTAATATCTTAATGCTTAAATATGAGTTTTTAAAAATGCAACAAGTGTTTAGTACTACTAAAAAGCCAGCATATTAAATCTTTCCAGCTTGGGATTCAAAAACTCCCTGAAATGAGAGTAAAAAAGCCCTAGGAAAAAAAAAAAAAAATCAAATTTCACCACCCATCCTACCACACACCTACACAGAACCAGCACCAGGTCAATTAAGGATTGCAAAGTCAGCCAGAATAATGCAGTTCCCAGGCCAAAGGTGTTTGGTTTTCAAACAGGTCTAAGACCTTGGTACGGTAATGGCCTGGAAAAGGATTGCAGAAGAAACACAAGTGCCAGCAAGGGAGGCATTTTGATACCAGTGGTCTTACAAGCAATAGAAATGTATTACTAGAGTTCTACCTTTCCTTATTTAAGGAAAATGTCAACATACTGCCATTAAAAAAAAAAAAGCAATAAAACAGCAATTCCAGTGAATGCAGAAGACCATAGTTTGAGAGGGTGAAAAGCCCTCTCCATGTCCACAGGCAAAGAACAGGCTGAAGTTGGTAGGAATGGTCTGAGTCACCTCTAGGAGACCATGGCGCTCCCAACACAGCTTAAGGAAATTAAGATAAGAGTAGCGTCCTCAAAACGAAACCATGCCACAAAATTCCCCAAACCGCTCGTGGAATCATGACAACTCCTAACGTGTCACTGAAGGACATACTACGACAGGGATAACTCATGTATAAGACCTATTTTGCAACACGATTCTCCTGTGCTGATTCTCTCCCACCCTGAACAAGACAACACAACCCACAATCTTGCTTCCCTGGGGTAACATGCTCCAGAAAACCTCAAGTAGCAGGATTTGTTAGAAATTGCCCAGAATGTTCTAGATTTAGCTGCAACAACTTAAAAACCCAGTTTCTAACTGATTTACCATTTTCTCACTGCATTATTCAACAGCGGCATCGTTTTATCAACAGTCCAAGTATTACCCTCTAAGAAGCAACATCCAACCATTTTTCTGTAATAACGTTTTCCATCATACTAGAGCAGCAAAACGAAAATTTATATTGGCAGGAAAACGCTGAAGTTTTCAATACCAAAGCTCATTTTTGTAATTTTTCATTTGAGATTAAATGCTGTGTAGCTCTTTGGAACTAATAAATCGAATATGCAAATACAAGGTGGGACCCACCCTGCATGCATTTTTGTATTGGTTAACATTTCACATGCTTAAAAATATGAACAGTGAACATCAAGCCAGAATTGTCAAATCACATACTTTCCTCATTCCAATTAAAAAGGTGCATATAACAATTTCCAATGTGGTCGGGAACCTACAGATGCATGGGAAGAAGACAAGGACATAAAATAACCAAAGTACTTACAGAAAATAGATTTAAAACTGCATTTCCGCATAGCAATAAAACAACACGCCACTTGGAAACATCCTTCCAATCCTATTTAACATAATGGTGGTGTGAATTACTGCCAAAGTAAACTTCAGAAATTTGTTTGCCATGGAGGAAAACCAAGCAAACTTAAGTTCTATGTGCAGAATCCTGTTTCAAGAATGTGAAGGTTTCTTTGTTCCCTTTAGTGCCAGGTCATTCCAAACTTTTACGTCTACATATTTTATTGTGTTTGCAAAACTTTTAGTAAAAAGATCCTGCAAGATTACAAATTAAAAAAAAACCAACCACACACACACATAACAACAATAAAACAAAACAAAAACAAACAAACAAAACACCAAACACCACACTCCTAAAAGTCAAAAAAGCCCTGCCAAACGTCCTGTATAAATATATCACCAAGTGCATCATTCTTCCTATTCTATCAGTGTACTCCCAAAAGCTTGGCATCTGAAAGCAAAATATTATTTCATGTAGTGAAGGGAGAAGGTATGTTTTTTTTGAAAAATGTTTGTAAAATATCCAAGAAAAAATACATTTACAATTTTAATAAAAGTAAAACACAACTTAATCTATACTCTTAAATGGCAGCTCCTGACCATTAACAGCCATAAATAGAGATAACAACTTTTATTCAACTATCATGCTAAATTTCAAGTTTCTGTAAGCAACCTGATAAAGCAGCCCAATTATTCCTCCTTTGCTTATCTGTTATCTAAAAACCACAGACAATATCATATCAGACACCAGAAAAATATTTGGAACTTTCTGCATAGTGGTTTATCTGCCCCAGCAGATCTCTATATACAAATAAGAGTTCTCCTCCATCCTTGCTATCCATTTAGGTCTTTCCATGGTTTTACGTTCCCACCTTCAGCACACAGACATCTAAGCATACAACAAATTCTGAAAACACTTCAGAAAGCTTATGTTACCCATTCAAGACATTCCTCGTGGTATTGGTTCCAGTAGCCTTAGTTTAAACTCAAATTTTAAGGTCAGACTCTTAACTGCTATAGCACCGGGGAGAAAAAGAGGCTGATTTTAATGAGATTATTAGATAGAAAACTTTCACTAAGCATTTAATTACAACATTAGAGTCAAGTATATCTTCAGCACGTCATAACCAAATTTAGCTGGGACATGGTCCCAAACTCAAGGAAATTGATAGGGGTGTTTCATTCTCCCCATGGACCCAAGCTCTTTAGGCACACTGTATTTCACTACAGTATTTTCAGCTAAAAACTCATCTGCCCGTACTGCATCTGAGGAAGTTGTAAAACAGCAATCTCAAGGCAGCATCGACCCCACCACGTACAGCATCAGTTCTGCAGTCCAAGGTGTTTGCAACAGAGCGAACCATGAACCAGCTGGCTGGACATTAAAGCACATACAAAGGTCTTGTGCATGCTTGTTAGGCTGCTTCGTAGAAGAAGAAAAGAGCAAAGAGATATTTACCACCCTGTGTGGGTTTGGGTTTTTTGTTGTTGTAAATCAGATAATTCCTTAATTTTATTCCTACCTGAACCAGGAGGGGAAGGCGCAGGGAAAAAATAATAATCCTACAGCACTGCTTGTTCTCCAGCCCCTGCAAGGCAGCTGCAGCAGCTGACGTGCGAACACAACCCCATGCTGGCACCAGGACGGACGATTGCTCTGTACAGCTCTGTTGCAGCTTAGAGAAAAAGGAGTGACAACTTACCCAGGGAACCCATTCTTCCAGGTTTCGATCCAGCAACGCAGCAGCTCACAGAGAACCGCACTCCTAATGGCCACAAAGCCAAGACTAGACAGAAAGGTCTTAGTAAGCACTGGCTTCCAGAAACTGCACTTCCACTCCTACCATCCACCTCCTAACCCTGCTGCTGCATTTGTGGCTGCCTTTGTTAGAATACTTCTGCAAATGAAAACAGATGAGTAACTATTGCTGCTTTAGCAAACTCCCAAGCCCATGGTCACTAATAATAGCTTTGTTCCTTTTATTACTAAACAAAACCAAAAAAAAAGTTTAAATGCTTGTATAAATGCACATTGTTGAATGTTTTCTTTCATTGATTCAGAGCCATTTCCCATACAAGCTTAGGCCCAGGTCTCTCGAACAATTCATGTGGATCAAAACAACGTGGAGCAATCTCAGGCTTGCTGAAGGGGTATGCATTGCAAAAAAAAAATACAAAAGTATTCAGGTTTTGTGCTCCCTCACTTTAGCTATTAAGAGTTCAATTAAAAAAAAAAAAAAGTCTAAACAGAGACATTCCCACTTTTTGCACAAATTTAAACCTAAATGTAGCTCTGAGCTCTCTGCTATGCAACATCCTAGAGCTTATGAATTTAGAACGGCAAAGGTGCTTTGGCAGCTGAGCTCCCGACTCCCCTCTGGCACAGCAGCATGTACATCCCGCAGCACATCCTGCAGCACATCGCCGCCAGCACTGGCTCCGCTCTGGGGACAAACAGGCGGGACACGAGGGAAAGAGCAGCGTGCGGGGAGGAAAAAGTGGAGAAGGGCAACACAGAAGAAAACAAAGAGGGTATGAGGCCACTGGTGTGAAATGACAGTAGAAGAACAATGAGAAGAAAGCCTTCCCTTGCACAAACCCTGATCCGGTTCACCGCTGGTAAGAAAAAGAAAAATAGAAAAACCACTACAAATAGTAATTTTGGTAAAAAAAAAAAATCTGATCTTTCTCCCTAGAAATAAATATATCACAGGAACTCCTACAAGCAACAAAAATAACTAGGTTGCAAATCACTTGTTTTTATCAGTCTGCTATGCTTCTCCCTGATGGAGCCTGACACCACGTACCCCTTTGGCCCAGGATCTGCTGTAGCCTCCCACTCCTCCTGCCTGTGGCCTCTCAGCTGCTCTGGTCTGGCCTGTGGGTTTTCACACTGACCATGGACTTAAGCACAGCACCAGCAAGGCCAGGCCCTCCATTAGCCTGCACCATGCTCATGGGAAAGAACTTGGAGCCGCTGGGCTTTGGCCACCCATGCTGGAAGGAGAGCAGACATCAAAAAAAAGATTAAAAATTGAACGTTTAAAAGTCAGGCCACAGCATTTTCATATGGTTAACACCCTGAAGGTTCCAGCAGGCTTTAAGTTATTAATTTGTATTATTGGGTTGACTGTTGCTGAATAATCCCAACACTGCATGGTGAGTGGTGTTTTTTATTCAGGAAGTAACCAAGCCAGAAGCGGGGAAAGCATCCTCTTGTTCTTGTGCGAGCCCTTTTTTTTTTGAGTTTATTTGAACAATGGCACCATGAAACAGCTTACAATAATGACTGTTACAAAATAGGAAGCTGAATTATTAGGCAAGCTTCATCTGCGTAACTCAATCAGGCTAGGGAGGATATGACAGGCAGGATGAAGACAAAGGACTGGACTTGGCGACCCCAGGCATCGCTTTCCGAACTCTGTTTCTGCAACTGAGTTACTTAAGAGTTGAAATTTGCTTTTGCCCCTTCATTACATGTGCTATTCCTATAACTGCAGCAGCAAAGCACATGCACTTCACAAGAAAACAGATAACCAAGACAGCAAGCGTTTTGGAGAGGCTGTGATGAGGACTTTACCTGAAAATAAGTTTGAAAATTGAAAAGCAAAGTTTAGTATTTAATCTTTTAGTGTACAAGAGGTACACACAGTGGGATGGGTCAATCATGTGTTACAGCTTTAAGCAAACCAGCAAGCATAGCTTTTGCAAACCAAGAAAAAAATAACTGTTCAAAGTGGTCTTTAAGTAGCACCAACATTATTTTGATTGCAAGGGTCAAAGGCACAGAATTTCCACCAGCCTGCCAAAAGCATCGCTGGGACGAGCTCTGGAGTGATATACTTTGAACCAGATCATCAGTAACCAAAGGCAGAAGACACCCACCATCCTGTCATTAACATAACCCTACTGAAACTATGAAAATCAGGCCTAAGTGCTCATCTGAGCAATCCTGCCGGCAACAACAGCAACACAAGTGACTGAGCAACAGCAATACAGGAACCTGTATGTGAATCATTAACGAGCAATGATTTCTCCATTACTCACCATGGATATAGAGTTACCGCGGGTAAGATTTATTTCTAAAAAAAGGGAACAGCCAACAACATGAGTACTAACACATTCATCAAAGCTCAACACAACCTAGAAAGGGAAGAGGAAGGCACGGCTATGGGTCAGTCTTTGTGGTTCATAGAGGAAGGCTCCATGGAGCAGAGCAGCAGCGTTGGGAACATCATCCAACACCCACTCCTTCCACGGGGGTTGTGCTCAGGGGCTCATGTCAATGGGGTGTTGATTTTGTGTTACGCCAATAAATTATTAACTCATTCTACAAAAGCTATACATCTGTCAGACTAGTGATACAGATCAATAGCCAACAACCTAATGTCAACAGTTTGACCTCTAGGCAAGGGTTTCCATACGCCTTTACCTACATTCTATGTTAAATGCTCCTAGTACGTTTTTCCAAGCATTTGCTGTCTATGCCTCTGAAAATAATCAACAGGAGAACCAAGCTGACATTCTCAGCAATCTTTAGGCAAGATTAGCAAGCAATTAAAGCTGTTGTATGAGGAATTTTAAGTGCTCTATGACTTCATGCCAAACAAGAGCTAGTCAAGCGCTGGAATTTACTTTATACAATTCTGTTCTACACAGATACAGAAGACAAATTTAAAGAAAAAATTTTCAAAGCAATGATTAAACTACTTACCAACACATCTGTTATAGTTTAAACACTAATAGATGCTGAAAGAAATTCTGCGTCAAAAAATGACACACAAAGCATTGTGACTGCTTCCTATAAAAAAAAATGTCAAAGTTGACATATTCATATAAAACACTTCAATTTCAATCAACCTGGGGGGGAAATTTAATAATTTTTTATTATTTTGTTGGCAAAACATAATTAACCGTTATATTAACTGCACCCCAGCCTGTTTGGGTGCAGGAAACCCTGAGAGCACTTTTAAAGTCTTGAGGCAAATCTCAGCCCCAAAGCAAACAAGCGCTTGCCACCAATTGCCTATGACCAGATCCACCGGGACAGGTAGCAGAGAACACGGCTTTTGTCCCAAGAGTTGATCATTTAGTTCCAGCTACACCTCACCATTAAGCTGCGAGGAAAACAAGACAATAAGAGAAAAAGCCATGTATTTCATAAGGCTAAAAGTTACAAAACGAGGAGAAGCTTGTTTTTAAGTACATCAGGAAATAAAGTAGATTTTGTAAACTGTCAGCCACAGCAACAATTGCACAGCTTGCATGGGCTTGATAATATGGGTTGAAATTAATTATTTTCATAAACACACCAACTGGAGCAGAAAAAACATCACAATGAACAAAGCAAGTAAAAGAAGTTAAATAAGGCAACTGAAGCCTGAGCTACAGCTTCAGACTGATCTGCTGTTTGAATAAAGAATGCTCTACTTGGAGATTAGGGGTAAGAAATAAGAACTCATTAGCTCTTCTTCAGGGTTCATGATTCAAATCTGACAAAACACACACTTCAGTGTTTCCAAGCTTAAAGAAAATTCCAGCAGGGTCACGGAAGATGCTATTTATAGCTGGCTTAATCTCTGTGCACTCAAACACAGCTTTTCTACATACACATGTTTTGTTAGCATGTAAAGAAAAAAAAAATCTGTTATTGAAAACTTATATTCATACAAAAGTGCTGAAAATGCAAACGAGTTTTTCCTCTTAATATTAGCTGCTTTTGACTGAACTCCACCAAAAAACAGCCTACAGTTTTTCCACTCAAAACTGTTACCAGAAAAAAAAAACAGCTCCTGGAAAATATTCAGTGACAAAACTGAGAAAGAATAATGTGGAAAGTTACCAGCAATTGACTTTTTCGGTAGGAAACAAACTCTTCCCACCCTCAATGTACATCTCAGTGCATTGTTCTGAAACCTAGAACATTCAGGCAGTGAAAGGCATTGGGAAGAGCCCGGCACTGGCTGCTGGAAGGAAAGACAGCAGCCCTGCCACCCTGGTAAAGCTCATTCTGCAAACACAGACATTGCTAAGCCCTCTGACCTAAAGAAAATAGATTAGAAATCAACAGTCATCTGCTCTGCCTTGGTTCTTGACTGGCTGTTCTCTGCAAAGACCATTTTATGTCTGTGGCTGGTAGTAAGAGGGCAAAGCAAGGGGGTCAGACACTTGTGTCACCTACACCAGGATCGGGGAGAGGTGACGGGATGGCTCCTGTGCCAGGGAAATGGTGCATCGCCAAACCAACTGCCTCCTGCGGTGAGATGGCCAGCCTGGAGGACAGAGCCTGACAGCAGCGATCGCTGTTTGCCTGATAAGGTGGGAGGAAATCTGGACAGACTGCCCGGCTCTACAGGCAGCGCTTGGCAGGTCAGCCCACATGTGGAGGGTGGTTAACAGCAGCAGTTCCCAGGGGGTTCAATATTGTTATCGACATTGCTCAACATTTTCATCAGTGATTCTTGGGAGATAAGCAAAGCTTGTCCAACTTGGACACTGAGCCATGGGGCTGGACCAGACGACCTGCAGGGATCACCTCCAACCTAAATTATTTTTGGTCCAGAAACATTTAGTCTTTGTTTTTTAAATTGCTGATCATATACTTAAAAGCACGGAAAAATACAAGTTACAAAGGTTTCAGTCATGGCAGATGGTATCAAGAAACTGATGTTGTTCAGGCACTGCATCACCCATTGGAAAGATATACAAGGATATTTATAGTTGCAACAAGACCCTTGTAACTCTTCAATAACTACTCTGTGCATGTATTGCTACGCAGGCTCAATGCAAGTCATTTACTCACAGGGCATTTCTTATTAAATTCTTTATTAATCCATAGAAGTAAGTTTGTTGAACTACTGTAGTTTTCAAGCATTTAGAGGTTGAATGTTCCTATCAGCCAAACCCTTTTAATGGAATTAGAGAGATTCCATGTAAGGTTGTTAATAATGTTGAGAACTACTAAAATGCAGTTAGCTGAGCCAACACGAAGCCATTGAACCCTTACATATGCTCTCCTTTCCCCAGCAAGCATGTCCAGTGCAGAACTCCATGTGAAGATGGCAAATTTCCCCATGTGCCTCCTTAAAATATGAACATATCAAATCTGACTTAAAGGGAATGGTGAGCAGCTGAACCCACCTCTCACCCCTCAGCACCATTCACACACAGAGGTTGTTTAGCACACGGTTCTGCAACAGTGCCAAGATCAGTTTTATCACCTTTAAGAAAGTTTAGGAAAAGATGATAGGTTGGAGGAGCATGGCAGAGCATCTTTACCAAACACTACTGTCAGTGACGTCTCCACCTTATGGACACGCTGCATTTGAGGCTTTGAGTTAAAAGCTACTTAGCACTGAAAACAGAAGTACTTTACCGATGTACATGCACTTGAAAAAATTAAGCAGAATCAATCAGAATCTCTCCTCATTAGTTTAAGTTATAGAAATCTTCCAGCAGTCATAATTCATAACCAGCTGTCATTTCTCTTAAGGTACGCCCCAAGGAAACTTGATGTACATCCAAACTCCTGCAAGCTTGCTGCTTTCTGTTGGATGCACCTTTCATTTTCCCTAAGAGTGTAAATCATGTTCTGGAAAGGCTACAGCATGCCGGGGATACTTAAAATAGAAAGGCCTGTAGCTGGTGATACTGCAAATATAAATACAGCTACTGGTATAGCAATGGGAGTAATAGCAGTGACATGGAACCAGAGCAGCCCTGTGGTCAAACCCTGCTGGGAGCTCCCGACATCTCCCTAAACCCAAGCAGCAGAAAGGGAACAGCTGTTAAATAGTCTGAATGGGCACAATGCAAACAAAATGAGCTGTGGCAAATTCACAGCACAATTCCAACCCTTCGGCTTCAGAGTTACTAAATTTAGGATTTTCAGTGCAGAAAGGGAGGTAAGAGAGCTACAAAAGTGCTTTAGTAAGGTAACGGAGAACAAGCTGATTGCAAATCTGTGTAATTTTGACGTACAAAAAAAAAAAAGGCATTTGCAGTTGGCAGCTCAGTCATCGTGTCCAACTGCCACTTCTGTATGACCAGGGAAGAAACACAACCATGGCTTTCTGTAATAGCAGCCTTTAGAGAAGGATACAAACACCAAACTGGAGCGAGAAAGGCTCAGGCACCAAAGTAGCAAAGCCTACGAACCTTAAAGTCTGCTTAAAAATATTAGATGTCAAAGTTATCAAAGCACAACACCAGTTAGAACTGTGTCCAAGTCTAATATAATAATGCCAGGTTTATTTTTGTCCGTGACTCTAGACGAGATGCTCCAGCTATATTTGTGCTTCTTGCAGCATTTTAAAGGTAGCAAACACACTGACTGAGCAGGGTCAAGGGTGCATTAGATTATCTATGTCAGACAGCAGCCCTGGTGCACCACCCAGTTAATAAGCAATTTCAGGTCAACAGACAGATCAAAGCATACACTGAGAAATGCTTTTTCCAAGTATTTTTAAGTAAAGTCCTATTGGACTAAGAACAAACCACATTTCATAGATTTTAGAAAACTTTAGTGAGCCTTCTTTGATAAAGAAAAAAAGTATTTCAAAAATTTCACCTAAAAGATGACTAAGCCTTCAGACACGCGATGACCCAGGCAGTGGTCAGAGCCACTTGAGCACAGGGTCCATCTGGCAGTGTCATTCACGCCATGGGGCACTGCAGCACATACGTCTTGACAGCCAGTCTTCCCAGTGCTTCTGGAGGAAACACTCCAGTGGGGAGAGCACGGACACCAGTGTCCCAGCATTTGCCTCTGATTTCAGTTGCATTGCTACTGACTGAAATGCAAGTATCAATTCCTATGTAAAAAGCAGATACAAGACAGCAAGGCTTAGGACAGAGATAATAAATAAACTCTAAATGTTGGAAAAATAAAGAATGGATTACTTCAGTTTAACTGCTTGCTCTCTACTGAGGGTGCACTGTCACACACAATACTTCCAGCATCCTTCCTGCAACCAACATACAGTTAAAAAGAGGTTCATGATGTTATTACTCAGGAAGGCTAAGTCAGACCTGGGGTAAACCTGCTAATTATTTTATAACAAATAAGAGCACCATGTTACCAAAGCTTGTTCAAAGTCATTTCAAATAGACCAAAAACTGGTGAAGAAATACAACCTATGCAAATAATTTGTTTTTTAATCTAAGTTTCACCAGGAAAAAATAAGCCCGCCAAAAGGCCAAAATTATCAAAGTATTCCAAAAAATAGCTTCACATTTGGGGAAATAACACTGTATCTGAGAGATGTGAGAGAAGAGGGCTGCCCTGGCAGGAGCCACCAGAAGTTGCTGAAGGAGAGGTCCCACTGCACTTGTTTTCAAAGATGCCGGAAACACAGAAACCGTCCCTTTCTAGTTTGTGTCCACCCTGTCCTCAAATGTAAGACAGGATGTGCCTTTCCAAGTCCAGCATTCTCTCCGGTGCTCAACCTAGATGCCACAAACACTTTGTGCTTCTAGAGGCCTTCAAAAAAGCCACCACCAGCACACACAGACAGCAGGCTGGCTACATCTACAGGTTGAGCAAACACATCTTAGTCACCATCTTCCTCTGTTTCGGGAAGGTCAGCATGACCAGTCTCTGAAAATCAAACAGAAGCCCCCACTTCTCTCACCACCCCATTAAGCCAAGTTATGAGTTTGAAGACAAAAAGTTGCCTGCCCTTCTCTCTCCTTCCCGTTTCTTCTTCCAGCTTGGTCTTCCTTACACCTCACCCCAAGCTTAGGATGACAGGCTGTAGATAACATGAGCTGGACTCAGGTGTCCACATAGTAAAGCCATTGTTTAAAGGTCTTGGGCCAGAACTCAGTGAGTCCAAGTCGATGGCCCAGACCACCCTTGGTCAATGTTAACAGTACTCAGTACAGCTCCTTTGCCTTCCTTAAGTATAAAAGAAACCAGGACAGATGACTGCGGGATGCATCCACAAAGTACTTGCTAAGAGCAGCTGCTGAACAAATCCATTCTCCTAAAACATCAGAAGTTATATTCTTGTAATAACAAAAAGTGATGTTCTTATAGCCATGATGATGACAGGATATAAGCAATTCAGGAATTTAGATGGAGTCTACTTCATTAGGTCAGCAGAAACACTTGAGGTAGAAAACATAAACTCTTAGTACATAAATTTTCCTTTTGGCTCCCAGGTGTTCACACCTAACATGGCTCCGACCACCACCAAGCTCCAAAATAAACCCTTTTTGTTTTGGTATTTCTCGCACGAGACAGAAGTAGGGCAAGAAGAAAACCAAGACACTGGACAAAGTCATTTCTCTCCTTTAAGGTCAGCACAGTTATATTACAGGTCTTCCAGTTCTGGCATCTGCTTTCTCACACAGTTAAATACCAAACTGTAAGAAAACGCTTGCTCAATGGTTGACCAAGTCTAAAATACCATTAATTGCTCTACTGTCCAATAGCACGTCAACAGATGGGTCATCATTAGCAGCATAGAGATTTTTCACATGCCATTGGTCGCATAAACCAAGAAAAAACACTGCTGTTGTGGAACAACTGAGATTTCTTATGAGCTAATAATTTAACTATACAAACTAATTGGTTCCTTTTTGCTACATGTTGCAGAAGCCCAGTTCGTAGGTACAAAGCCAACTCCGCTTATATTTTATTCATTTTGAGGAAGAGGGGGTTGCAGAGACAGGAAATAATTAATCATTTATGAACAGAAAAATAAAACCCTAACACAATCAAGCCATCACTTCCAATTCAGTTGGCAAGTTTTCCTTTATTGCATGATGGGAACATGCTAGATCAAGTCACCACATCTCAATTCCTCCCCCTTTATGACAGAGGCATAGTGAGGCTTCATGCTAAATCCTAGTTATCCCACTACTAGCCACAGAATCAAACAACTCTGAGTAAATGGGTAAAAAATAAATCACAATAAAGCACACATTATGGCTAGCTTGGGTCATGGACACAGGGATTAATGGATAGTCAAACAGAGAAGGATGGAAAAAAGTGGCAGAGAGGTCAGACCCACTCCTCACCCCCTCCTGAATGCAAAGCAAACTCACATCCTGCCCCAAGTACATGCTCTCCCATCCTGGACTGGTCTCAGAAATTGTCAGTTAGCAAAATCCTTATACTTTCCACTTGGGATATCAATGAAAAGTCCTCAATACAGAAAGTACCCTCTCCTTGACCTGCAATCCGAATTTGTAACTATTACTGTCATTCTTTATTTCTGTATTACTTGTAATATTTTCCTACTTGTTGCACTCCAAATTAAGTGAGTTCACCAAACAAGAGTTCTGGGGATCATCTTTTCAGTTTGCGTTGTACAAAACACTATGAAACAAAGGGGTATAGATGGGATTCTTTTACACGGTGAAAATCAGACAAAAAATATCAAGATCTGGCTATTAGGCATGAAGCTAAAGAAATTTCATTTAGTCCTCAATAGTACGGGGAGAAGACAGAGGGGAGAATAAAGTGGAAGATTTCACATCAAAAGAAAGGATGTAGTACAACAGCCCTTCTCCTTTAGGAGACAGGGGTACAGGAAAATGCAAGAAGAAACACAGAGATGCAGAGAAGCTTCCAGAACAACAGTCAGTGTGCAGGGAACAGCCCTGAGGGATACAGCACAGGTGGATACCACAGCGTGAAGGTAGGAGACAGATATTCAGGCCAGGTAAAGTCAGTGACAAGGAAAGACAGGGCTAGAAAACAGAGTGGATTGTAAGACTGAGTATCATCCTAGTAGGAACGGAGGAACACTTGACCTGGTTGTATGTAGAAAAAGACAGGAAGGGCAAGAGATGCATATTTATGGGTCCAAGAAGAACAGCATCAGCCCTTAAAAAAAAAAAAAAAAAGACTGGAAAAATTGAAGAAATAAGAACAAGAAACCCCAAAGGCTTTTGGTTTTATTCTCTCTAAGGAAAGGTCATAGCTACAAGTGCTGTGTAACAAAAACTAGGTGACACCTCCAAGAAGTGAGCTGGTCAGAGCTCACTCCCAGTACATGGGACCTCAAGGGACAACACTGCCTGGACTCAGCCATGAGCAAACAGTACAGGACCTTCCTTTTCCAGTAACCTGAAGGATGAGAAGTAGCCTGTTGTGTGTCTTATCATTGTCTGCCATGTACCTCCCACCCTACAGCTCCAACACTGACTATTCCTACCTGGAAGAGAATTTCATTGCCAGTAGCACAAGGCCACAATCCCTGGTACCTGCAACCAAGCTAGCTCTGTCTGCACAGAGGGAATGGTCGTTAATGTTCCACAATATTTTGTAATTAATTCTTATTTTCATAAGCTCACAGGAGAGCTTTGCTTGGTGGCATTAGCATCAGGCGAAATAACCATAGGAACTAGCAAGGACAAGGGCTCTGGTTCCTGACTACTGCTCATCTACATCACCTGAGAGGAAGTTGCTCCGTTTTCTGTTTCTATTTCCATATTTGCAAGGCAGGAATGAAGATAAAGGCCTCTTCTATAAGGCACTTTTTGAATTAGAAAACACAGCTACTGTTGTCCAGGCACAAACAATGGTCCCTCTTCTAAAGAAAATGGAGAGAGGCCAAATACTCAGATGTACAACCCAAGCAGAGCTGCACTGAGGGTTTGAAGTCTGGTAGAAGGTCCGTGGCAGGCTTAGAGATCTCCAGCAGCATTGGCTTTCAGATGATAGGAGGAAACACGCACACACACACACACACACACACCCCCCCCCAACTTCTCTCTCTCTCCCTCCCAGCACCACCCACCACACTCCATATATTAATACTTAACATTTCACTGCACAAGCAGCTAAGCTTTGACTGTGCTTAAGTTCAGACAACAAGGTAAATAATTATGAAAAGTATCTGGAATGCTGGAAGATCTGCTTTTTTATTCAGCGTGTTGAATTTGCCTCTGCAGTTTTTCCTTACGTCTCAGCCCACATGCGAACCGAAACTAGTTAAGTAACAATACAGTTCACCCTTGATGATGCAGAGTTTCTAATGAGGGACTTCCCAAGAAAATAATACTCAGACTTTGAGTAATAACTATTCATACATGCTATAAATAAACACAGATCCTAATACTTTTAATTAGACAGTTTCCACCAAGAAGTTATGTTCCCCTTAAGTATTTACATTGTAAAAAGAAACCATACAACATTTCTCCTAGTGATAGAAGAGTTGAAGAGTGACCTAAGTCAAAACGGACTTACTGGAGACCTCTCTTACTACCTCAGTTACATTTTCTTTCAGACTATGTAAAAAAAGTAATGAAGATCAAAAGCATTCATTTAATCTACTACACACATTTGAAAAAAAATAATTTAAGTGGGTGAAGGTTTTGCCCATTCTGCATTAGAAGTAAAAATTACATTTGAAAGTATTAAACAGACCAGCTGTTGAATGACTTGCTTCTGCAACTCCAACACAGTAACAAACACCTGGAGGCTTCTATTTAGCTACATTCCCTTGAGCATATTGAGTATTTTACCTACTGTGGGTGGGATTGCTCTGTCCCCCCACTTGTAAACAGCTTACTTATCCATGTCACAAAACTGAAGCTTTTTATACATCTCCCCGTTTATTAGCATCTCACGGGTTTTGTGCACGTTCAGTCATACATACACCAAGTCTCTACCTGCCCCATATAAGCTACTTAATTATTTGTTTGTACTGCCACAGCACACAGGAGCAGTTAACATCAATCAGCATCTTGCACAAACAGCGCTACACAAATAGCAAACATGACCACTCATGTCCTGAAGAACTTATTATAGAAGATGGACAACATAAGTAACATGGGGGAAGATGAAAGCATGCCATGAGACAGCAACAGTCCTTACAATAGATGCCAGCCAAAGGGTATTGTCTTTTTTTAAATAATTAAAAAAAAATAAATAAAGCAACCAACTGCTATCATGGATCTCTTCTTCCATTTGAAGGGGGAAAAGTACTTACGAATACTTCTTTTTCCATACTTAAGTTAATGGTCAACTTGTTCTGATGTGACAAGGCCAACAGGCAACAGCTTTTGCTTACGACAGCCTTGTTCAGCTCTGCTGAACCTTCCCCTTCATTTTCTATGAGCTAAGTTGATTTTATGTAATGCTGCCATAGGAAGTCTTGCAGCAAAAAGCATCTCAAGATCACCTTTAACTCCCAATTTACCCCCTGCAGTAGCAAACTGAAGATCTCAAGGGCAAGAATGGAAGACAGAGATAGATGGAAAAAAATTAGCTAACAAGACCATTTCTATTAAGAGCATCTCATCAAAGAACAACACAAAGCAACTGAAGAGATGGGGCAGAAAAAGACCCAGAAGAGAGAAGGAAGCAAGGTAAGAAGGTTCAGCCAGACACCTGCTGTAAAAGCTTTGTGAAATGACTCACCCAGTTCTCTGTTCCTCTCTCCAGCTTTGCTCGACACTGGATCAGAGGGACGTTCTAGACATCAGGAAAAAAGGGTGGAGCTGACAGAACACTTCCTGGGCAATCACAGGAGCAATAAGCAGCCTGTTTGTCCACCCAGTGCAAATTACAGGAACATTGACACTGCTGAAACACACACAGCACGCAAGAGCACCCTCAAAACTGCTCCATCAGCCCTACACTGCCAGGACACAAGAGGCTGGTTATACTCTGTCCCTGTGAGAGCAAGGACCAGTGTCAACGTCATCCACTGGGAGCACTGCAGAGGTTCCGGTGTGCCAGCCCTAAAAACATGGCACCAACTCACTGCCAGTCTCACAACCTACAGCACAGTTCATTAATAAGACCATTTTAAAAGGCTCACGAGGATGATGATCACGAAACAGTGCTCTGTTGGACAAGGCGGATGAGCACACAGCAAAAGCTTTAGGAAGAAGCAGCAGTGTGATGTAACACGAAACAAGTCTACAACAGTGACTTCCAATGTGGAAAGGGGAGAAGGTGAAGGACATATACGATATTATATGGCAGCCGGTTAACCAACAGGCAGAAACCTCTTCACAATGGAAAGGCAAGTACAGGAAGCAAGGGATCGGGAATCTGGTGGAACTGCTGGATTCTGGGGGATGGAAGATGGATGTGAAACAATCAGGCAAGGTCTCATGGCTAAGGATATATTTGACATACTTAATTCCAAGCAAGAAAGAATGTCTCTTGACAGAGCCTGAGGGCTCCAGGTTCCCCTTTGTGCTACATAAAAGGCCAAAGGGACTTCCAGAGATGTAGTCTCACTTGCTCTATAAGAAAGGCCAAAGGCACACATACAATAAAGAGAGGGACTGAAGATAGAACAAGGAGATTAAGCAGAAACTCACCTTGCTATCAGCTCCCAGGCAGGTCCTAACACCTATCCCAGAAACTCTCTGGACAAAGCTCCTGCCAGGCCAGACTGTCCCACACTTCCCTGCTGGCTCCTTCCCCTTGGAACAAGACTCCGAATGCCCCATCGCCTTCCCTCGCGTATCCAGCCAATACCTTCATATCCTGTGCTATTCATCTTTCTCATCGTCTTTTCATCCTCATAGCAGAGCTATTACCTACAACACTCCTAATCACATTTAATTGGTGTACGTTATATGGAAGATATCCATAATCTTCAAAGCGTCCTCCAAACAAACTAGAGAAGGGATTCCCCTCTGCTCAAGGCATTTGGCAAGAGCATCGCAGCAGACATTACACCAAGTGGCCTTTTTGTTTCCACTCCCTGAGTCACAACGCTATGCATCAGAGATTGATTTCACACCTATCTGGGATAGATGAGCTTTCCCAAACGTTTATGACATGCTGAAGAAAAAAAAAAAAAAGCAAGGGGAAGTTATGACTCACCAAATATTTGCTAATCTATAGCTGATCTTCAGCAATTACATTTGTATCATGTTTCAGAAATAAACGTGCAGATTTCCAACACTTATCTCAGACCTACAGCACACAGCACTCTATCATTACAGGCTACCGCAGCTGCTGGAAGGACAAAACTACACAGAAGTAACAGAGAAGCCATCCTTAAACAATAACGTACTCATTGATTAAAGGCCTTTTTTCCCCAATGATAATCCCTACTTTCTTCTGCTGGGTATAAATAGCAGCACAGGCTCAGCAGACACAAAATCTACAATAATTTTTTTTTTCTTTTTAACCACCAAAATTTTTCTCCGGTTTCCAGAAGGACCACGTTGTCTCTTCCCATCCTCAAAGGTATTTGGCACAAGAAGAGGCAACGCCTATATCATCGCTGAACAGATAAACCATCTCTCTTGGCTGTCTGAGTCACTGTTTTAAATTGAGCAGAAGAACACGGAAAATCCCAAGCTTTCCTCTGCCTCGGCATATTCCTACTCCCCGTTTCAAGGGGGACATCCTACAGAACTGCAGGGACTGCTTTTGCTCCCAGGTACAGACAAAGTACACAACAGTGCATTCCAGGCTCTGTCCTGGCTACGTTCCCTTCTCCTAAGACCAGTTTGTAAAATGACTTGAGGAGATAAAGCCAGGCTAGAGATGTGGATTTGCACATCGGCAGTGGTTCGGTGGGCAAAGGGGCTTAAGTAACACTTAGAGCTGGACTTAGAGTGGTAGCTCCAACTTTAGGGAATCTTGTAAATACTCCAGCAGGTTGGTTTGTTTGTTTTCCCCTGCCTCTTTTTTTTAAGAAAGGCTGTTTTTGCACTACAAATGTTGTTGCAGCCTGTAAGCTGAGTAAGAGAAATCCCACCTCTGGGAAAAGTTATAAACAGCTGAAAAATCAAGATCACAGTGAAACCACTGGGGTGGGGAGGGGTGACATCCAGGGAGGCTGGACTTACCACAGCTGGCGATGTCAAGAAACTGAATGCCAGACTGAGAAGATGAGAACCACCACTACAGACCACACCATCAATGCCACCGTCCTTCATAACAGCTCTTATCAAGTACATTGAAAGAAATTACAAGAGCCAGTTAGTAGGGAAGCTTATTCCTGCTATTCCCAAAGCAAGGAGAGCTGCATCACTCTAGCAGATGCTCTCCTGCCACAGTTATCCAAGCCCGTCCAAATCTGTCAATCCCAGAGCACCAATGTAACAGCAGTGATGTTTACAGGAGAATTACATCACATACAAAGGGTTCTGAGCAAAGCAATACATATTATTCCATTTACTTTCAGAGAAACTTTTTTTTAATCATGCAAATATTTAAGACTGTGTTGTCCTATGCACAAGAAACACTGCAATCAAACAATGTAACTTAAAAGATGCACAAAAATATAAAGACACAAAATCATAACACCAGCATTTATTTCAAATTATATTGATAATTTACTGGACACCAAAGCAGGCAGAAGACAAGTAATTCTGCAGCGCTCACACCTGATACAGAACCGCCACGCTCCACTGTCACCTGCCAGATGTGATGGGATCCAAGAAGGACACGAGGGCAAATCAAGTTACCTCCCCTAACCTCCAACAAAATCAGTTATTTTTGATTTTTCTTTCTTTTTTCCCTCATTTTTACCCCTTTCTGTCTTTAGCAGATACAAATTCTTTTTGCTAGTTTTCATCCTTTCGTATCTCCAGGACATATTTTTATTGCATGTGGACACTCAATTTCTGTTTGAGAACAAAAAAAACAGTGTTTCTTTTCAATATGTCATTCCTATTGTATTTCTTTTATGTTCACTTTCAATGACTATTAACATGCCAAGCCCAGGTCTTTGTTGTTTTTTTGTCGGTGTTTTTTTGTTTGTTCGTTGTGGGGAGGGTTTGGTTGGTTGGGCTTTTTTTAAGGAAGCAAATCTGACATCATTGGCAACAGAAGCATTACTTGAACAGAGAACAACCAACGGTTACTTTTAACAGCTAATGATAATGAATGAAACAATCCCCATTAACTATGGTTAATAACCACAGTTTCACACCCTATAAAATTCTGCTGCTTAGCAAATGAGGAACAGGCAACCTTTAATTAACTCTTCTTTAAATACAATTTCATGTGCTTGCTGGTGACCAAATTTTGTTTGCCTAACCCATGAGAGCACTTTGCTTCTTTTAGTTGAAAAACGCTGAGAATTCAGCTTTCATTCAAACAAATAAAATCTAGATTTGACTTCAGGTGGTCTTATGGCCTTAAATGTCATTAGGAAGGAGTCTGTCTTTTGTGCTAAGACATTATATCTTCCTCCTCACTAGGTAAATTCTCCACAGAGTAACACCTGGAAGAGAGCTGGACGACTAACAAACATGAATCTAACAACTGAAAATAAGCAGATTGATCTGTTATTTCCCATTCTTGCCAGCAAGTGTTGCTGTTTACCAAGGGAAAGCATGAACGAAAAATGTTTAAAAGATATTGCTAAATTTTTCCTTATTGTGTTTGTACCCAAATCCTTGCATGCAGAATCCTGATTCATCAGTTGAAACTCGGTGTGGCTTCAGAAGAGCAAGCTCTCAATAACTTCTGAAAGCAGAAAGCTTGCAAACTATTTTATGCAAAAAAACCTGAACATGCATATGATCTTCTGCAGTGCTGATAAGCACATTGCAAATGCCCAAGGAGAAAACTTGTGTGGGGAGATAAATACAGAAACTATTCTTAGTAACAGAGTTCTGCATCTGTTAAACTAACTCTGCTGGCACTGCGCTGAGAATTCATATTCACAAACATGTGCCCCAAATGTTGTGAAAAAGATACTATTTTAAATTCTGTTTTATGTAACCTGGAACATCTCTGTGAGCTCATGGAGGTATTTTCAGCGTGTATTGAGAAGGAGCAGAGCCTGGAGCAGTGGTTCCCTGCACAGGGCTCACAAACAACTGTCAGTGTGGGCATCAGAAAGCTGCAAGTTGAAAGCACAGCAAAAGGCAAAGCAAAGCTGGCTCACTGTCCCTTGGCATGGGGAACCGATCTTCAGCAAAACATTTAACCAAATCCTTAATGTTCAGTGTAGCATGGAGTTTCACTTTCTGATCCCCTCATGCAGGCAACAGGAGACTCACAGATGAGCAGTAAAACCCTTAAGAGACCTGCAGATGAAAATAATTTGGTGCAAACCTCATGTATGTGGCAACAAATGAGATGGAAAACTTGGTCATGAAGACAGAATGAAGCACCAGAGCCACAGTTTCCCATTTTAACAAACAATTTTACTGATTTAACTTGCAATGCACTTCTTTTAACTGTCTTATTTCAATCTGAAAACTAACTTCTGGTAGGGGAAAAGTTCATTACAGACTTTTTTTCTTTCTAGCATCAGCTATTTTAAGTTTGCTCATAGCATTTTATTTTTGCACACTATGAGAAGCTGGGCAGAAATTTACTCTCTGATAGATCTCCAGTGCCTCTGAAGTCAGGCCAAGCAGAAATCATGGCAAAGCACACTCTTTCTAATCTAATTTCTTCATGGCTATGCCCCTATGTACCAAACAGAACTGGACCCCTGGATGCACATATAAATAATGGCTACAAATAAAAGCACCGGCACAGGCAATAAGACCATCCACACAGTACTAGGCTGAGTCCTAGTGAACAAACTGAAATAGCAAGCAGGGAAAACTTTATTTCTAAATCTGTTGCTGAATCCTCACTTCGCCAAATGGCTGAGAGTAGTCTCTGTGTTTGACATCACCTGAAGACCACTACAGCACCTTCCTGCAACAGTTACTTTATAAGTGACCACATGAAAAAGTCATTATCCCACCTGGGAATAACTGGGATTTTTGCTTGTATAGTAGCTGTAGAGAGGTCAAAGCCTGAAAGGATTTTGGAGAAAGGGGGAAGAATTTAAGAAAAAAAAAATAAGCCTGCAAGTTGCAGGGACTCCAGTGTAACAGTTTTCTAGTCGGTTAAACAGCTAAGAGCAGTATTAGTCTGTACCACTTACAACAAACTCACAGCCTCTTCCTCTTGGCTCTCAGGGGCCATACTCTGGTATTTATTTTGAAAGACAGCCCCTTTCTTTAATCACCTTTTATTAAAATGCTCTTTTTAAAAGCTGATGGTACAGACGGGGCCCTACAGTAGTTGCAAAGAACATGTTTTTTTCCTGCTAATGCATCCTCATGGCAACAGCCAGAAATACCCTTCAATAACCCGTACATGTCAACAAGCTCCATTACAGCCCAGGATGTTTGCTATAGCAGTTATTTCACAAGCCTCTGGTGGGACTGTAAATTCTGGCAGTCTCAAATACATTTCCTTTTATTACAAAACCCATTTTAAAGTCATCAGAAAGATTTCTCATTTGTAAACTAGCACTTCTATATTTAGAATATTACTTGGATTACAGATTTATTTTTTCTTCCTGACACTGCAGAAAAGAAGAAAAAGAAAAGGCAGGAGCACTAACACAGGCAAGCAGAGGACTTTTCAAATACTGAAAAAGGTTTTAAGTTTTTGGAGAAGAGGACTGTTGCTCTGGATTTGAAGGAAAGGCCTGATTCATGACTTCCAGCTAACACACTGTCCCTGACTTCACCCCTCTGTAAAATGGAAACTCTTTCTCCGGCCAGGCTCCCCTACAATACAATTTGTGGTCTGCTTCAGAAAGCAAAGCATCAAAGTGTTGCAGGGATGCGGGGTGAAAAACCAAAGGTCCATCAGGTTCCCAGCCAGGAGAGGACCACTCACTTCCATAACTCCCCATTTCTTCTCTGCTGAATGTACAGATACAGCTAAACGGAGGGGAGCGGAACAGTCTCACAAGGCATCTGCCCCCCAAGGACAGGCAGCCTTTTAGAAGTACTGAACTAAGTTGTTTACACATGTACACTGAAGTACATCATGACATGGACTTCGTGAGTCAAAAAAATATGACAAATAGTTGATGGAAGTACAGATTTCAGTTAATCTAACCGATCTACTACATTAGGAGAATAAACAAGTCTCCTGTACATGCAAAGATGAACTCAACACTAAATCAAACTAATATTTATGACTGACAGGATAATTACTATACCCCATTTAAAGCAAGGCACCATATAGCCCTTTCTTATAGATGTGGAGATTTTGATTTCTTTGCTTGAGTTCTCCAAACTCAGATGAGCTTTTTTCATTAATTCTGGATTAACTGGATCATTTATCTACTCGGTAAATGATATCCAAACTTTTGATTACTTGATTAAACCTGCTCTGCAGCTAAAACTTACATTAAGGCCTGCCCAAACAGCTTGGTACAAATAAACTGGGGGAGGGTTGCATATATTAGTTCACAGATCTTTGGATACACATTTTTTTGGGGGAGAAGGGCCCTGTTCCAATCGTTTCTTAAAATTATGGCAGCAGAACACAGTGTGAAGCTGGGTGGCATGTAACTGCCAACACAACAAGCATTTGCAATGATTCATTAGCCCAGGATTTGATGAGTTGTTCCTGGCTTTGAAAATAATTAGAGAAAAAAAGAATTAGACATCCAACCTGCCAGAGCTCAGCGGAGTGATACTCAAATTCCTGAGGCAAACTTGTAGTATTGCATTGCATATTGTTTAATTTTATTTTAATACAAGGAGCTATCTTGTCAAACGATGGACAGGCAGTCTGCATCTTGAAGTTATATACATTAACTGGTAGGGAACAGAATAAGCCAAAAGAACAGCCATTGGCTAGGTACCACTTAATGTTTCAGCATCTACATTCAATCGTAATCAAAATTCTGTGTGTTTTTCTCTGAATAAAAACAGAATCATAATTTTGTATTTGAACCCTAATCTCTTTGTCTGCTTTTGCTATTAAAACTTTTTTCCAGGCCTCTATCCTCCCTTTCCCCAGAGAAACGGTCTTTTCAAAGTTTTAAATCAGATACAAGGTATAATTTAGCCTGCTATAGCTATTTCCAGATAGCCTCCAACGTGACAAATTTATTCACTTGCCACGAATTTTCCAATAGTGAAGAAATAAATTGAAGTGAGATGGGGTTCCTGAAGCAAAAACCTTGCTAGTACCGCAGGAATTGTGATACTTCATTTCTTCTAATAAAATCACACACAACTGGATCCAATCCACAGAGATACCAAACACTCCCAATGATTTCACCCTTGTCTCCAACCCAAACAGCTTTTTCATGGAAAGAGAGGCCACATCACAAGCAGGTACTCAGACTGCTGGCACACCTTCCTGGAATCTCTTGCCTGAAAATCCAGCCATTAACATATGGAGAAGTTGGAGCAAGTGCTTCTATTTTTATTATACACCATCTTTTCTGAATTATTGTTTTCCCTACATTACAAGGTATTTGGCAAAAGAGACAGAAAATCATGAATTAGGATCAAGAATTACAAAACAGACCTTAGCCTTCCCATCAGTGTGACAGAACTTTTTTCTTTACAGAATCCTCATTCAAGTTGTGTGTTGCACAGTATAAATAATTCATTTGATTACATTTGAGCCTTCTCTCTTATTTGGAAAAAGGAGCTCCTGTATAGCACTATCAGACAGCTTTTATATGAAGGTAGTCTAGAAGGTCAGGAGACAGACCTCCAACCAGAAGTATCTGTAAAAACAATATTATTCTGGTTTGGCTGCAACAGGTCTTGTCACTTCTCCACAGATGCTACTTCCTTGGCACATCATGTCTTATAAAAGACCCTACAGCTCTCCAAGGCTCTGCTACCACAAGTCTCTGGGCCATAGTGAACCACTACCAACTGCCCAAGCAGACAACACCCAGAATCACAAGCTTGATTAGAAATGCTGCAAGTTGGCCATCAACAATGCCACATTTCTCCAACCACGTCTGCTCAGCACCTTCTCCCATTTACAAAGTAAGGTACAAAGAGGTACCTCCAAGTGTACCCACCCTACCATTCTCCATCAAGTCTGACTAGAGAGCTCTTTCCTGGGCAGGACACCAACCAGGTTTTGACAGCACCAAGGTAGTGGGTACACTGGGACTCCTTCCCATGATGCTGACAGCTCTGCCTCATTGTTTTCTCCTGTAGCCATCTGCTTCTCCTGTCTTGTTCTCAGATGGCAGATCTGCTGTGAAGCATCCCACCACCTCCCTCCATGCTCACATAGCACCTACCAGCAGCAAGGGATGCTGGGTCCCAAGCAGGGATCCTAAGTGTTGTAGTAGAATAAGTCATAACATGCAGAACAAAAGCTGTTTACAGAGGACTTTGTTGTTGGAGCTCCCCAAATATACTGCTAGAAAAATAACATCACATTTCATAATAATTTCCCCGATGCACGCCAGCTACAGAGGAGCCCTCTTGAATCAGCACAGCTCCAAAGTACCGTGTATCAAAGTTCTAGGTCTATGTACAATGCTGCCGAGCAGAAACAAGGTTTATATTCTGATTAATTGCTCAGGATGAAAATACGGGCTCTGACATAACGTAATAGCTATTTTGGCACAACTTTTGAGGAGCGTGAGTAAGCAGCCTCTCCTAATTGATGTGCAGATCCTGGAGTGGGTAGTAACTGTATAATAGTTTCATGTTGTCTTCTGAAAGTTAACACAGATGTGTACCCCGTCAAACTAGTCCACAGTCACCAGCAGTGGCTACACACTTGAAGCTGTAATCCTGCTTCATCCCTTATCTACATTTTCTGTCTCCCATGGAAAACAGATTAACACAGGACGACTTGGATGTTACAGCTGCAGTCAGCACAAGCAATTCCAGGTCTCAACGGTGGCAGGAGGACTCAAGCAGCCGATCAAAATACCTTGGCTTAACAGCAGCTGAGCAGCAAGAGCAGCCACGTGTGCTGTTAGACCATGGCCAACGCGTACTGAGACAGCTGAGCTCAGTCTACGGTCAAAGAGGTTTGTGTTAACCTACATTACATCATATTTGCAAACAACCAGGACTTTGCACACAGATAACTACTGCTCTATAGCTGACATCAGTAAATTATTACACAGAATTAACTAAACCATGCTTGAGTCTAAGACCATTAGCTCAGTGAGCCACTATACTTGGGACGTGGTTCCTACGGAGTAAGCATAAAGCTCGATAAAAGAGTCCTGGAAGGTTACCAGATCGCTGGCATTACTGCTCATTCATTTAAGAGATTCAGAATGTTAGGAATCAGTCATATAAACTCATCAAGCTGGACTCAGTGGTAAAGATGTCACTGAATGTAAGCATGGTACTTGTCACACTTTCTACTGGAATGCTGGTTTTAAGACAGGAAAATTGAGCTGCGTACAGAAAACCAACCACATGCCAGCGACCGCACAACTCACACATCATTTTAGCTTCTTTTTTTTTTTTTTCTAAGGTCAGCAGTAAGATTTTATGTTCCATTTAACCCAACATAACTGCAAGCTGCTATGGAAGGAGGAGTCCTGCCTTCCCACATTCCTTGTTCCCAACCCTCCTCTGGGTTGGGTCTCGTAACTGTGTGGCCACAGCACAAGTCAGTTCTGTAAATGGATGGAAAACTTTTTTTTTCTGAGCATGTGTGGTCCTTTCACATTGAATCAGCAACGTCAACCAACTCTCCCTGCAGCCATTCAGCAGCCGGCTCCTGCACAGGGTGCAGGACTGCGACTCGAGGCGCAGATGACCCATGTGTCCCAGCCTGGAGCAGGAGATCAGGCACAGTTCAAACCACACCCTGCACAGTGCAGAGTCCTCCTCCTGGTGTTCATAAGGTGAACTTTTACCCCACATCACTGCCTTGGAATTTAAGTAGTTAAGTAACTGATAAGAGACTACTACTTTTTCCCTTAAATCACTCGAATAATAGAAAAAACAAAGCCTCTGATTCCACATCTCTAAGCTACAGAGGAGGTGGCTGGGCAAACACCAAGCCTCCTGCATCTTCACCTCTGAAGTCTGGAGTGGACAATAGCAAAGAATTGGTAGAAACGCACTTTAACATGAGAATGCACGTCACAGGGTGAAGGCACGACAGGCAGTATTGCTCTGAAAATACCTTTGTGTTCACGTTCTGAATTGACGCTCTTATGTAGTCCCCAATACACAGACCAAAAAAGATATGTAAACATTTTGTGCATGCGACATTCAGTAGAGGAAAGCTACCTCATACCCCAAAATCTCTGGACAGCAGAAACTGGTGCAGTTCGAAGGCCTGTACCTTATATCCCAAGGCAAATCAGCCCACATGAACTGGTGTTACGCCAGCAGACTAGTCCTGAAAGCACAGGACTCACCAGCTGGCACATACTCATGCATACGTGCAATAAGCCTGACAATTTCTGGGGAAAATTAAACCTGTTTCCCCTTGCACAGCAGCTCTGCTCTTGCATAGAGGAGCAGCAGCACACAGCTATACTCCAATGCTGCGAGCGGCTAAACAGTCCTCTTGCCAGAAAACCTGGGGATTACTTCTCTTTGTATTATAAAAGTAATGGCTCTATCGGATGTAAAATACGGGCAAAACAATATGATTTCAACTAAGTCTGTATCACCCAGCTGAACCCGGTGCACCTCCATCTTCATACGCTTTTCTCCCAGTTTCTGTGTCTTACACCTTCTGACACTTGAACTGTCACAGCCATCCAGTGTCCAAATCTCAGGTTTATGCTACAGCTTCTTCTAAGTGCAATAACAAGTCAGTGCACAATGACAGAAATCCCCACTTCATTACTAATTTCCCATGTAATCCAGGACGTTCCATAACCACGCAAATGCAGACGCAAGGCAATGCTTTCAAAAATGTTTATTTTTGTTGTTGTTGGAGGTTTTTTTGTTTGTTTGGGTTTTTTCATTTATTTGGGTTTGTTTGATTGTTTTATGTTTTGTTTGGGTTTGGGCTTTTTTGTTTGTTTTTAAGAACTCAGCATCTAGCACAGCTCCCTGTAAATTGCATATAACCTAATTTCTGCGCTACCTTGTTTCAGTTTCTCATTACTGAATATCTTTCATGTTTTAATCCACATGACATTTGATTTGCTGCATGGAACGAGCACCTTCTGAACTCCAGAATAAAATGGAGGTTAATTACTAAACCAGATTTCTAAGTGAGAGTAAAACTCTATTAATGCCTAAAGCAATGCTAAACTTGACAACTTAATTGAAGTTAAGCATTGCAGAGTTAAACTGCCCCAACAGCTTTATTCAAGCAGCAGCCTGAGACCTCCCAGGATCCCACATTTTACCCAGATGATGGAGGACAAGACTTCTCCTGCTCTGGAATTCTGCATTTGCAGTGAGATATTCAAGTGGCATTTGGAGATGCCTTTGCAAGCAAATGTCCAGACCTCTACCCCCACGTTGTTCTCCTCATCTCCCTCGTACACACCACTGAGCCTTCGAATAAACGACAGGAGACAAACAGAAGCGATAAGGTAAAAAGAACTCTCATTGGAGATACGGGTAGAGGCAAAAACTAGAGTAAAAGTCTGTCAACAACCATCATTCAACATGGTATTAATTTTGTCACAGAGGCACTTAACAGCTAACTAAGCCCCACAGCACCCCAGGAGTGCAGCTATTGCTGCAGCTGCTTACCATCCAAAGTCATTCATTTGCATGAGAAAAGCGCAACAGGACTGCAGAAATACAGATATCATCCTCATCTAGAAATTTAAAATAAGAAGGACTATTGACACTGTTGGTTCTCAGGTTTGCTTGGAGCTTCTAGATGGCAATAAGTCAAGTCTCTTCCCTATAAAGTGCTGCTCTGTGAAAGCACCCTTAACATTTTGCTTATTTCTCAGTAGTTACTGGAAATGCAAAGGAACAAAGTTTGAAACAGTAAACATGGTTCATTTTCTATACTTCATGTTTTGGTATTGCCAGTGAACTCCAGTTACCCAAACATGTCAAAGCTTGACAGTACAGAGAAATTAATGCAGCCTCAGAAAATAAAAACTGGAGACTGTACAGTCAGCACGTGTTTGTTTCTACATCTGATAAAAAGTGAATCAACTAAGACTGCTATGGCATGGCATAGCACTGGACTCCCAATTCCTACCAACAGCGTCATTAAAGATTTGCATTTAGCAGCTACACTTTATTTTACCCTGGAAGGCACTCTGAAGTAAACTTCTCCAGTAATTCCAGTAAACCTTTCCATGCTAAAGAATAAATTCTGTGAGATCTCCAGTTTATTGGTCCTTGAAGCTGCCAAAAGCAATCTGCAGAAAACTGCAGTCCTAGATAACTGCACGATGCAGGACAGCCAAGGCAAGACCAGTCCCAACTGAAGACACTCAGTTCCATGTGAGATTTATTTAATATCGCTTGGCAGAAGCTGCAGGTTACAGAAAGGTATTCTGCGCACAGAACACTGAGGAACCGATTCTAGAATCATCCCAGAACATGAAACGGCCAAAGTTCATGTTTACTACTTCAGATGTAATTTTGACTTCAGTCTTCATAGAAGACAAGTTAGTGCTGGTGCATCAAAGAACTGGAATATTTTAGTCAGCCTCGTGGAATTACTATACACATTAAACAGCCCAGATAACATCACAAGCGATGAGCATCTGTCAAGTGCTTTGCACAAACAACACCAAGGTGCAGTTTTGCAGCACTGGACACAACCTCCGCACTCAAGCTGTAGTGCTTATTAAATGTAACGTTATGTTTTAAGGTGCTTTGCATCTATCTGCAATGGAGAATGACAGAGCAAACAACTAGTTTGTCTCAAACACAATTGAATCAAGACAAGGAAGAAAACCTGTCGGCTTTTGAGCCAAGACTGAAAAAGACGCAGAAGTTTTGCTCACCATGTCTTTAACTATGCCTGTACCATCACTCGCTTTTAGGACAAATTGCAAAAGTTTAGAGGAGCAATAATTCCCCTTGTCTTACTTAGAAAAGCAAAGCTGAAGGAGTGCAATGTGGTGGGGGGAGATGTGGAGGTGTGCAGCTTCCTGCATCCTTCAACTTGTGCGTACTGTGATATGCAAGTCAAAAAACAGTTTATGTATCAGTTATGTACAACTGAAAAAAAAAAGAAAAACAAACACAAAACAAAACCAAAAAATGCCACACAAGACAAACCACCGCCATGAAACTCCAAGCAAAAAAACACATACTTTTTTTTTACTGTAATGGTCATCAATACTAGAACAGGTCACCAGGAGTTGTGGAGTGTCTGTCTTTGGAGATACTCAAAGCCCAATGAGACATGTCTCTGAGCAACCTACTCAACATGACAAGCAACTGAGTTGGACCAGATGATCTCTAGAGGTGTCACTTCAATGACTGTGATTCTGCACAGCCACTGCAAAAAAATAGACTGCTCAAAATAACCCTATTCCAAATTTTCAGAACCTGTCCACATGACACTTGATATTAGACTAACAACACTGTGGTTGGCTTTGAGAACAACCTGGTTTGGATCCAGAAAGCTGCAGTCATACACAGCTCCTCTTTCAGAGGAGCCACACAAGCACTGGCTCCCACACCAAACCCACCCCCCCAAAAAAAAACAAACACACCACCAAAACAAAACACACTACCCAAATAAATGAACCCACAAGCCAACACTATCGTCAGGACATCAGAAACTAAATGGACAGTTAGGTCTTGAGGAGTGAGGAAAGAAAAATCTGATAATGGCCTTCCCATGTTAAACAGCCTATACTGAAATTCGGTTAATTAATCTGCATCTCATGTTGAAAGGATTATGCATTTATCTTTTTCTAGTGGGATTTTTTTTTTACTTTTCTAAGTAGTATTTCAACTAAAGTGGAATATATGAAAACGACAGTTACAGGCTAAAAAAGTACATCCAATTTAACAGCCTGCCATATGCTGAACACTTATCCCCCTATCCAATAACGTATTCAAACCATGAGCTGAAACTTAAGCACAAATAGTCTTGAGCAGCACGGTTCACATACTTAACGTCTGCTAGATCAGGGCAGAGCTCACCTGTGTTTGCTGCAGCCCGAGGGCTGCAACAAGTTTAAACCTACAAGTACAAAAGCAATTGAATTATTTAGGATTCTGAAACAGAGAATACAAGGAAGCGTTTTGCTGAACTGGGGTTTGATAAAGGGAAGTCTTTAAACATATGCTTAAGTCTGATCTCTTTCAAAAGAAGCCTCAGCATGAACGCTGGGTGCTTGCAGCTCCCACTATGCCAAGGATTCAAAGCACACTGGGGAGAAAAAAGTCTATGGCAGGCATTTGCTCAGGAAGAATGTTTTTGGGAGAGACTTTATATCATTTTAATATTTTGATTACTTTTACAACTTCAAACAAGCCCAAGTTGTTTCTAAAATTCCAGATCATAAACCAGCACATTGTTTCCTCCCTAAATTTTAACTCGAATTCTCATCTTCATCTAACAAGATGCCAGGAAACAGAAAAGAGCCTGTTGCCAAAAACTTTGATAAAATTCAGTTAAATTATCCAGATGGTTTTCATTCCACGGAAAATACTAAACCAGCAGTTTGCAGAGCAGAGCATTTTCTAAATACACAAAATAAAGAGAAAACAATACACAAGTGGAAAGTGCAAATGCTGAGCCAGTTATATTTTTGTTCCAGCAGAAATGCAACACAATCAATACAATCTTACAGTTCTAGAGCACCCATCTTTCTGCTGCCAGGTGTGCTCTGCAACTCTAAGTGCCACCAAATAGAATGCACACAGTTCCTAGTTCTACCATGTATTTCTCCCCGTGCTACCACAGAAGGAGGAATTGCATTTCTACCACACAGCTCCCAAAGCCAGGCATCCCCTACAGCACTACAAGAAGCGAAACAGCACCTACTGAACAAGCTATGTACTGCGGATGACTCTGCAAGCAGCCAAATTTAGCATTTCTCCAAAGCACAGCCTGATTCTGTAGCTCTTAAATATAGAGAACGCTGTCTTAGATTATTAAATAGTGATTACAGAAGTGGAATTTCAAGAGCTGTGAAAGTCTTTGCCACAAAAAATAAAATCACTGAAAAGAGACAAGGACAGATACTACGATTTTCTGCACAGTGTTATTTAACAAGCCTCAGTGCTAAGGTATTAAATTACTTATGGGAAATACACATCAGATGATTGTACGACAACACCAAAAATCATTCAAATCCACCAACAGCAGAATTAGAAAACTGATCAGAAAGATCAGGAAGAGATGAGCCATGGAAAAATATCTCAGCGGTTACAGATGGATATTCATCCCTTTTACAGAGCATCTCACTAAAACGTTTCATAGCAACAGGGCAGGAGTTATCAGATAGCAGGGGACGAGACTGGTAACCATACAAACCAGTACCATCATCCAGCTCATAGCACACTTGAAAAATGACATGAGAAAACAGGCAAATGAGCAAACAGGAGGAGCTGTAGGAAATAATTTCTTATTTAGATCATTAATATGTGTCTTCCTGGGGTAACCGCTGGTTTCCCACATTAGCCAGCCAGCATGGCACAAACAAGAGCATCACCGTGACTTGCTGAACATCGCACCGTATCAATAGCACGCCGATGCTCTCACCATCCTTTGAGGGAGCAGGACCTGCCACCTTCCATGTGCCTCTGTCTCTGTGACCACCTGAAACAGCTGCAAAGCCCCAGCTGCCCAGAAGCAGCTCTGGGTGTGAAGCAGTGGGGCTGCCAGGTGAGGCTGCAGCCCCCGCAGAGGTGCCCCAGGTCCCAGCTAACTGCAAGAGCCACCTCTTGTCATGAGCCTCCTTTGATGTGGGATGCAGCACGACACCCAGCACAGCAAAACGGAACATGAGCTCATTGGACCTGTTCCTCTGCAGGTCTATTTATAGTCTCAGGTGGTGCTGCAAGGCAAAAGGCCACGCGGTCAACAGTTTCAAAGAGCAAGTCCCTAAGATCCCACCTGAGACCCAAGAGGACACACACCCCCCAGCTGGGTTCAAGAGATCACTGCACACACTGCAGACCCAGAGGAGGGAAATTTTGAGCTACAGTACGCCAGCAAAGCTCTTACAAGCAGCTTCATTAGAAAGGCTGAGGGATAATTAGCAGTCTCCTCCACAATCGAAGACTCCTTTGGAAAGACAGCAATTACTGCCTACTCAGAGGGATCTCTCCCTCTCCCAGAAAGCAGGAGGCTGCTGTAAAGGCAGGGTGACCCATTCCTCTGTGAAATACCAAAAAAAAAGACCTTCCCCAGCTCTGCAAACCTGCAGCAGCACCAGGCCTCTTCCAGCCGGCCCTGTTTTATTGCAGGGGCAGCTCCAGCACCTCCAAAATCCTCATAACAAGCAGATCCATTTCATGCTTTTCAGCATTACTCACCACACTTGAAAAACAGAAAAAGTCCTTGCCGGCCCACAGCATCTTGAGCGTGAGCAGCTCCTACAGCACATCTTTGTACAGTAAGTATCAAAAGCTGTATTAGCTGGAAACCAAATTATCACTTGCAGAATAGTTTTGCAATTTGATTGAAACTATAAATTGTGCAACAAGCTAAATAAAAAAAATGTGATTTTATCTCCCGCCTTACTTTACTCCTTTGAAATAACCTACTTCTACACAGATGCAAGTTTCTCTTGCTGCACCATGAAAGATTTCACATTCCTAAAAATCAAGCATTTTCAAGAATTGATGTACACTTGTCTTCACTGTTAATATCCAACCTATGCCTGGCTGTCTCCCCACCAATATATAGCAGTCGGAGAGTCCCTTTGGCCACCAGTACCAGAGTTCACACCACCCTTCAACTTCCTTGTCCTCCCGCAGCAGTTCAGGAATCTCTGGTTCCCACAACCTTAAACACATTTTCCCTTAATCCAACTACCTGTGCCCCAAATATCACCACTCCTATTTCAAACACGTCCCCATACTTCATGCTGTGACCCCAATTACAGAGATTTGGACAAATGCCTGTTAGAAACAGATGGAGCTGAAAACTGTCTAATTTCTGAGCACATCTTCCTTGTTTCCTGGTAGAGCTGCTCCACTTTGTACAAAAAACTATTTTCTGGAGCAAGGTGGGAACAATCCCAGGCAAATGCTCGCTCTCTGGTGTGACACCAAGACATTCCTGCCCCTACCAGTTCAATTAGTACTATAAAAGGCAAAATGGACCAGCTTCTGCAAAAGAGACATCTCAAAAAGCCCATGGTTTATTGGTTTGGGCACTCCAATGGGTGGTGGACATGTTCAATCCCATGTTTTGAGTCACAGACAGGACTGGAACTCAAAACTTGTGTCTCGAGTAGATAAAGCTGGAATAGGGTGATGTTGTACTACCTGCTCTTCCTTGCCTCTGAAAGAGCAGACCTCTCTTTGGCACACCGCTCCAAGAAAAGTTTAGCAACAGCTCACCTAGACCAGATAACCAAATCTTCAAAGGACAGCATTCAACACCAACACCTCTTACACCCTTTGCTGGCTGGCTCAGGCAATCCCCCACTCCACATGCCAGTTTTCACAAGCCTTCCTTGAAGCCACCTTTCCTTTCCCCCATGCGTTCTATGAGGGACCTAGACACCTACCCTTTTTTTTTCTTTTAAGTTCCACTAGGCAGCAGAACACATAAAAATGAGATGATGCAACACTAAACCCAAGTTCTCCTTGTGAATATAGCCCTAGGTGCCCAACAGGATGTGACAGGTGGACACGCAGGCAAGCCGAGGAGGAGGATGAGGTCACAAAATGAGCAGTTGCACAGCATACTACTAATCTTAAATTCCAAACTCATTATGCACAAGCCTAACAAACAAAGGAGCAGCTTAACAGATTTACAATGTGCCTTCTCCAAGGGTGGAATAATTATTTATCAGATAGCAACCTTCGTGTTACAACAGCAATAAATAAATAAATGGTCCCAGCAACTCCTCTGAACTATGCCACTAGACAGACTGACATCTGGGATGTGGCTTTAGCGTGGCTGAGCTTGGGCATAGTTGTAAATATTTGGTACAAATAAAATAAAACTCGCTAGACTGAGCAGAAACCCAAACATGGTAGTTAATGGCACCCCAGGGGACCCACTGCAAGAGCCACACACCCTTCTCAAACTCCATTTTCCAGCTTCCAATGAACAGCCCAAAAGAGGTTTTTCCCTTTGCTTTTCTGTAAAATTACCCCCTCCTGCCTGTGTACACATCTCAATACCATTCTTATTTCATTCTCTCAAGTTGCAACTGTTATTTATTCAGGCTGAAGTCCACAAACATTATAAAAAGGGTTTGGTTTGTTCCCTCTGCCTCTGTATTCCCAGTTTGGCTTTACAGCTGCATATGGTATTACCATGCAGTCACACATTCAGGAAAAGCATTTCCAACATCAGTCGTATTTTATACAAACTCTCTCCTCCCTTATTTAGATAAAACCCAAAGAATCCTTAAAGGAAACAGTAAATATGCACATATTCAGCCAGGCTCTCCAACTTTGGTATCTCAATGATCCTTTTCCATCTCTATGATATTATTCTGACTTCCCAGCTCGACATTCCAGGATCACAACCCACACTTGTCCATATTCCTCATCTCTTGCCATCTGACAGCTTCCAAAGTCTGCTCCCATCTTCTCACCCCAAAAGAGTTCCCAGACGATTCAGCTCCATCCCACGTTTCCTAGCTAGCTGCTTCTCCAGAAAGTATCACTGTAATTCCTATAAAGAAATGTGTTTACACATTACAACAGTATGGCTGGGAATAAGATTAGTAACAATCATTCATCATTCCTGTCTCCATTCTCTGGAGAATCCTTGTTGGGGACATTCCAGTTGTTCCCACTTCTTCTTGTTACTTTTCTCCAGTCTCCAGATCCCAACACCTCTCCCTACTAGGTTTCTACCATTCATACAGCAGTTTGTGTTGTCACCGACTGCGAAGACAAGAAATGGTGTCTCAGGACCCTAGGGCTACAGTAAAGCTTTGACAATACAGTATCTGCTACTGGCGTAACACTTTAAACACATTAAACTTGGCAAACTTCCAGCACCTACATGTCTCAAAGCTGGTCAACATTTTTCTAGATACCCAAAACACTAATTTTCACCATATAAAGTCAGTTTCTCACAGTATTCATCATAAATAAATTCTTTAATGTAACTGTAGGCCAAACCAGGCATGAAATCCTTGCACACAGACAAACAAATCTTGGCTTTGTAGGTCTGAACAGACACGAACCTCCTCCTGCTCCTCACGACTTCAGTGGTCTCTTCACAAACTATCTCAGAAGATGCTCTGAGAAAAACAGCACCACCCCCCCCCACCTCCATCCAGCCGCTCCAGCCCAAGCAGCCAGTTCAGGTGGGTTTATGCCCGTTTTGTGTCAAAAGAGCAGCGCAAACAGAGACAGAACATACCTGTGAAACTAGATCACCGTTTTTTGAGGAACATTTAAGAAGGATGAATCCAGTTCTTCCAAGAAAAGGGAACTGCCACATCGTCTCAAATGCGACTGTTTCCCTTGGCCGAAACGTCCCTGTGAAATACCAACTGCAGGACTGATCTCCAGCCACCTGACGCCGTACATGTGGTATTCTAAATTAAGAGAAAAAGGGTCCGAAAAAGAGGTAGTTTTTTGTTCTTGATGCTCATTTCTGCAAGTAATACAGAATTCATAAACTCCACGTCTGCAAATGTATGTCCGCCTACATCGTAAAGGAATAATCTTCATGGGAACTGATTTAAAAAAAAACTTGTTTACGGTTAGAGGCTGTTAATTACAACATTAAAATACTAGCCCAAACCCTACATTAAACTTGCATTCTGTTTTACATAGCAGCACACGTAACAATCATCACAGCAAGCAGCTCTGTTGGCTCATGCTAGAAGAAGTAATTATATATCACAGCAACACATTTTTGCCCTTCAACCTGCCAGTCCAGTCCACGCAGCAGCTGTGAGCAGCAGGTCAGGGCACAGGGAGCCTGCAGAGCCTTTCTACATAATCACTTACCACGGAAGAAGAAAAAGCTATAAACCACCAGACCCTGGCTTGCATGCTTGGCAGAAAGCTGCTAACACAAACAGTACAGCAGCCCTTGCAGCAGAGATGTTACCAGAAAAAATGAGCTTGATCCAAAGACACTATTAGTGGTTAAAGTGTTAGCTAGCAGTTGTATTGCAAGCCTTCCTTATTAATTCTCACCATTTTTGTACTTGTACAGTGATGCCCAGACCATCTTCTTCCACTTGGACATTCCTTTGTCCTCTTTGAAATGCTTATTTTCAGGTGAAGCCCACAGACAGCAATGATTGAAAAGCTTATGCAAATCGCAAGATGAAATTCTGGCCAAAGATCCTGAGCCAGAGGAGAGCCCTTTCAAAAGGCACCCCAAAATTGCTAGTGGCCATCCACAGCATCCACCTAAAGCACCAAGGGCCCTTGGCCTGTCTAACACTGACAACTGCATGTAACTCCAAGCTCGGAGGTGGGCTGGAGGACAGGCTGATCTGCTTCAGACTGCATTACAGCCTGCGGTTCCTGTGAACCTAAATATTTCAATCTTGACACTCAAAGCAGCATCAGCTTTTTTACAGCTGTTGCAACTAAAGCAGCAGCACTGTTATATTATGAATATGTAACAACATTCCTTTTCCTGTGCTGTTTTTCCTCAGCATGAAGTGAAATGCAAAACTACATGCAAGCTAAAAATTGTCCTGTCACTGTTTAGCTGCTGGGATTATTACAAAAAAATAAATAAAATCATTATAGTTCTAGTGCACTAAGATAGCAACACGAGAGTTAACTGTCCAGCAAAATCTGCCATGCCATGATGCTTAATCATGTTGTTGTTGTTACAGCAAAAATGATATTAAAGAACAGTGAATTTTACCAAACAAAAAAATGCTAAAACAAATGTATTTCAAAAACTTTTTGAATCCAAAATAGAACGAGACAGACAATAATGGCCAAGAGCCTAAGCAGCTTAATGAACTTGGACTTTCATTTTGTTCTCAACGCTGCAACAGCAGATAGTTCTCGGAAGACAATTAACAGCCAACACACAATTTGAATTTTTAGCAGAAAAGTAAACAGAAAGTTATTCCTTCTGTTTCATTTTCAAAATCTTGGAGCATGTTGCTTTGGAAAGCAAACCTAGAAATAGAAGGACAGCATAGTAAGTGTCAGAACAGGTTTCTCCTGTACCCTCAGTTTTAAGCAGCTGTACAGATTTCTTCCCATTAAACTTTTAATCATAGAATGTGGTGAGAGGCTGAGTTTGTTTATAAAATAATGCATTTGCAAGTCTCTTCTGCTTCTGTTTCCCAGTTTTCTTCTAGATACTGACCAAACCGTACAGCAGGAATTAGTCACGCTGCCACCCCACCATGCCAGAAAGAACCTCTGATGCATCACCCTAAGTGCAAAATAAAAGCATACACGGGGCAGAATGAGCTCTGCAATGACTTGTTAATGACAACTGACAGATCCACAGCAGCCCCAAAAATTCAGGTCCAGAAGCTTGTGAAATTATCTCCCCTACACACAGTACCAGGGCACCCCAGCTATCCATCAGTAGGGCTGCCTCAGTTTATTAGCAGCCATTTAAAAGGCAAAAGAATACATTGATTCAAATTATCACCTGGATTCCATAAATCAGTAGTAGCCAGCTAGGGAAGCTTCCTGCTCACCAGAAAGGTATGGATTTATTTAATTCAGAGTTCATATGTACTTACACACAAATAATACAGCCAGCAGTCCAAATAAACAAAAAGAAAACACATGTGCACACTAAAAGGTGCACAGTCAGTGCAGTCAGCTCAGCCTCCAAATATCTGTGCACCCTCTGATCAGCCTGGCAGCTGAACAAAACCCTCTCAAGGAAAGCAGGCTGGGGAAGCAAAAAGGTGATGTTCAATAGCTCGTATCAAAGCAAGTGCTGAACTGAATTTCATGGGCTATTTCTGTTTCCTCGCTAAATAGCAAAGACCTACTGCAAATAACAGAGCGAGAGTTCTGCAGAAGAGAAAAGGTCAAGCAGGATCTCTCACCATGGAGAATGCTCTGCTACAGACAGGGAGCAGCACCAGCTCCCAGGATAAAGAAATACAAAGAAATATCGCCTATTGTCTCCACATGTTTATACAACAGACACTCCAATTGCAGCCTTTCGTTTTAAGCCTGTTTTCTAAAATAAAAGAGTACAAAAAGATGTGGCGAGGGTTTCCTTCCCAGTAAAGCAAATTTGAGGTGCACAAAAAACATGGGATTATTGACTCACTCACATAAACATTACCGGGGAGATTTCAAAGACGTACTTTTGGCTTAGCTCTACTCCCACTGACATCGGTTCAGACTTTTACCATGGACTTCAGTCAGTGCTTGCCTACGTATCACTTTAAACTCAGCTATTACTACCTGCTAGTTTAAAATACGTAATGTTCCTCTGGAACAGATGGAAAAATATTTCAGGAACTTTTAAATTAAATCTGTTCTTCCAAAATACTTTTTTTTTCAAACGCACAGACATGGTTCCTGGACGCAAGCACACGTGGCCTGTTCTAAATAAAGGATATTTTCCACTTCTTGCACAACTGGAACAGATATAAGCAGTAGCTTGGACAAACTGCATTGCAGAACCCAACCAGAATATAAAACACTTGAATAAGATCCATAAATAGCAGTAATATGAAAAGACTACCTCCAATAAGGAACAAACTCCATGTTGAGAAGCCTAATGTAATCAAGTTCAAATTTAATCACACTGCAAAGTTCATTTACAAAATTAAATGTGATCATCTGCAGACTAAGGCACTTTCAAGAAGTCCTCTTTGGCTCCAGAGTAGGTACGCAGCTCACAAATGTGTGTCTATCTGGTGAGATTCATATTTCCTCAACAAACACTGTGTATTAAAAGGGAAGTTTTTACTAAATTGAGACTTCAATGTTCAGCACAGCACCCGAAGAGAAAAAAGGGAGAACTTTACAGAGGATCCTAATTGGATAGAGAAGTACTACCTGACAAAAGCAAAATATTGAAGGCTTACATAAAAAAAAAAGCATTTGCACACCAGGAATGATGAGAATTTTACAAAAACACCACTGCTTTAGTAATGACAAACTCTACATCTCAATGTTATTGCTCATAAAGTAAGAATAAGCTTCCTAAAAAACTAACATGCAACCTAAAAGCATTTCTAAATATTTTTTTCCACTAAAAATACTTCAGTAACTGAATCATTCAGGTGCTTTAAATAAGTAAGCTGGGAAAGGGCAACAGAAAATAGCATAAATAGCAGCAATTTACCTCTAAGTACATGGTTTTATTAAGAACAGGGCAGCAAAATTACAACAACTGACAATAACTTGCTGGCATTTGCTAGGTTGCGTGTGCCATCCAAATGGACATACATTACAAAGAACCAAAACACAGAGAAAAGCAATTGAATACAGAAATTTTTGCTGCATCTGGCACACCTGGTTCAGTTCTGATCACCCTGTACAAAGGCAGACAGGAAAGTCTTTACTTCCAGATAACAGTTTGATATCCAAAATATCACCTTAGTAAGCCAAATGATTTAAATAATCTACATCAGTAGTACAATAAATGTAACTTAAACCTGCAGTGCCCTGATGACAGCATGCAGACACGTCAGGATCTGTGATTACTTTTGGTAATAACTGATTATTTTCTTCGAATGACTGCCTAAAAATAAAACCCCATGGATTTCATCGTGCACTGCTTCTAACCGAAAACTTATTTACCTGCTCATTACACAAACACATACATATTTAAGCACAAGTATTTACAAATTAAAACTATTATCCTTTGGGAATATGGCAGGAGAGGACTAAAGTATGAATGTGAAGAAAAAAACACCAGTCTTGTCTTACTGGCTAGTCACACAGCCCAGTTTCCTCCCACAGTGAAAAGTGACTCTGGAGAAACCAAAGCAACTGCAACATCTTCTCGGTTTTCAAACACACTCAACCACAGCAAATTCCACAGAACCATGAAATGCGTCTAGCACTTAACACAAGAAGCAAACTTCTCATGAGTACGAGGGGTTTAGAAAATACGATTGGAACTGATGTATCTCAGCCCCATGTGTTCTCTCCATCCCTTGTGATTAAAGCTTTTTGCTGGGCTCACATTTTTCCTTGGCCTCTAGCATTCAATTGTGGCTTGGCCTAAGTCAGTACAGTATTTACAGCAAAAAGCTTTTATTATTGGACCCCTTGCGGCTTTGGATTGCAGACTTGAATTATGAAATACGGATGGAGTAACTGCGAGGGCACACTGAAGAGGAGAAATCTTTATCTGGATGTCATATATTTTGGAAACAAGCAATGTGGGAGGAAGTAGGACAGCAATATCAGCAGGGCTCAGTTAAACTGGGCAAGAAAAAAAGTTTCTTCTTGGTTCAGAACACTGGCATTCTTACATATTTCTGAGCTGGATGGCTTTTTCTATGTACTCATAATTTCAGCTGCTCTGAGTAAGCCGAGGATGCTTCTCACCTCTTACCATTAGAAAAGGTGAGAGAAAGCCCTGAACGTTGCTAGGAAATCAGCAGTTCTCACCAGGGAAAAGAGCAGATTGCTATTTAGACTCATCTTCTAACATCAGCTTATTGCCTCTGGTTTGTCTGCTTCCCAGGCACCTTTTCAGAGCAAGGCTATGAAGACAAGAAAGCAATTCCCATGGCCACAGTCCCATCACTACACCACGCTGACCAGGTGCTTTTGCACTGACTGCTCTGCAATTACTCCTGATTTACATCCACAAGAGAAAGCAGCACGGTGATGCCGGATTCCCTCGCTAATCATCAGTCAGACTGGTTTCAGGCCTGAGCAAAGCTGAGGGACTACAGAAGTCCTCTGAGATTACAATCTGCACATCATGAAATAAACAGGTTCGTGAGCAACTTCTGCCTTCCGTTATCATTAATTTTTATCAGCCTGTCTCCAGGGACAGGTTTATATGGACCTGGCAGGGGCTCCTTGCTTCTCTGCTTCTTCATCTCCCACAAGGCCAGGAAGACAAGTGAGACTTTACCTAGAGGTAAGAGCTGTACACGAGCTGGGCAGGACCCACACTGAGGTTAACATGTCTGTTTTGCTATCTGTCAGAAAATACATGGGTTGTTATTCCACCCTCAGGGCTCCACCTTCTTGTATGCATGCGTACGTGTGGAGGGACAGGGAGGCAGACTGAGGCAAACTGGTCACTTCTCCTCCCAACAAGCCCTCCTGGAAACACCAGAACAGATGTTGGCCTGAGGCACCACCAGCATCTCTGGATGACTTGCACAAGGGTGCCCTTAGACCCAAAGTGTTGGCACTACAGGACTATCAAGTGAGAACATCCTGGGGCAATTCAGTCTAGGAAAGATTGAGGTGATATTTAGAAGACAGCCAAATACTCCAGTGCTTCATTACTGAGTATCTTTATTCACTTCCTCCTGAGAGAAGTGAACAACACAGAGATGCATTTCAGTCTCAAAGCATCAAGTCACAGGAATTAAAAGCAGTTGGAACATCTATGCAAGGTCAAATGCAGACCTAGTATCTAAGTTCCATGTCCACACCATCTGAAGAAACAGGCAAACTGCTGACTACAAAGGGAACAACGCCATGAAGGGACAACTGCACACCAGTTAGAACCCATGGCTGGTGCAAACAGAGCTATCTGACAGCACGAGGCCTGAGAGCTCCACGATCTACCTCTTGACTGCTGCACTCCACTACTGATGTAGGCACTGAAGCCAAAGCCCTGTGGGTCTCGCTGATGCCTCCATCACAGCTGAAACCCACCACTGCTGCTGAATCCATCTTCTCTTCACTGTCCTCTCCCCACACATTAGCCTGGCTCCCGGCTAACTACCTGGATAACAGCAACTTCCCTGCACAAAGGTGGAGGGCAGGGGAGTTCTGGCAGCTTTGGTTTGGTTGGCTGGCCTGTCAGCCTGTCAAATGCTGCACATCACCACCACCACTCTGCTCACCATCTCTTGGCAATACCAAGGGCTCAATGTGAGGTAAGGCTGCCGTGAAGACAAGGTGCAGGAGGCAGCCCCAGCTTTGCCAGTCCTTGCAACAGTGACGGAATTTTTAACACGTTTTACAAGATCTTCTATGTTTCTTGAATATTCAGAGCATGATCAAAAATTCATTTCTCTACTTTGAAGTCTGTCAGATAAGCAGTAAAACCTAAGCTCATTCTAACACAATTTTTTTTTAATATTTACCTTCCCATTCCTTTTTCATTTCCAAAGGCACGCACAGACATACGAAGAGCATTGTTCAAAACTAAAACCCATGTATATAAGGACAGGCTAACAACAGACTTGCTTACAAATAAGATGCACTCTCAGCAATGACCTTATGTTCAACTGAGCAAGGCTTAGCAGAATGTTGTGATGAAATGGAGGGTCGTTACCGACAGAGCACTTTGAATGAAAACGCAGAGGAAGAAACATGCCACGGCTGACTAGGTTGACACTCCAGGCGCGGGAGAGCATTTGCTTTCTTTTTGCGGTGCTAGGACAGAAAGTGGGTACCTAACACCCCGCAACGGCGAGAAACACACACCGCCTCATTTCCCTTTAAAGACCGTATCTACACGGTGCAGCCGCTCCAGATAAGAATAAAGCATGTATCTCAGGGAAAAAATACTTTAGGGAGAAAGTGACGTACCTAGGCAAAAGTTTCCACTCCCCAGGCAATTACAAGTAACAAACCTGCTCCCAATTCAAACGAAAAAAAAACACCACCAAACGACCTTGCATGCCACTAGACCTTGCAACAACTTCGCAGGTCCGCGCTGACCCCACCCGACGCCGCCGCACCTGCCGGGGGGAACGAGGGGAGTGAGCAGCGGCGGAACCACCGCGGGGCCGGGGACGCCGGTGCCTTGTCTCCCCCCGGCCGAGCCCGTGGGGGCTCGACCGGCGTGACAGCGAGGCCCCGCGGTGCCAACAATGCCCTTTACATAAGGCCGGCCCGGCCCGCCCTCCCGCCCAACAACGCCGCTATTATGGCAGGAAGCACTAAATGGCCGCCCCGCTGCGCAGGAGGCCTCCCCTGGGCGCGGGGGGGTGTTTCAGCCTTTCCAAACCGGCTGACTCAGCGCCGGGACCCGCCGCGCCGCCCCGGCCCCGCAGCGCGGGGGCATCGCGTCCTCCACCCGGCCGTGCGGGCCGCCGCCGGTCCCACCTGCTCTTGAGGGGCTGACTCTTCAGCTCGTAGTAGGTCTTGGGCTCCTCGTGGAACTCCTCGCCCACCTCAAAGTCCGGCACGATCCCCGACTCCGCCTGCATCGTCGCCGCCGCCGCTGCGAGAGGGAGAGACGGGAGGTGACCGCCGCGCCGAGCCCAGCCGAGCCCAGCCGTGCCGCCCGCTCCGCACACACACAGCGCCGCCGCCCGCCCCGCCTGGGACTTGTAGTCCGCCCCGGGGCCGGCCCGGCCGCCTCCGCCCGCTGCGCACTACAACTCCCGCCGGGCCGCGCCGGGAAGGGCCGGGCCCACCGCTGTCAAGCGGGGGCGCCAAGCGCAGCCCAGCCGAGCCCCCACCTGCCGCCCCTTCCCTGCCCCCGAGTCTGACGTCACACGGCCCTGACGACACGGTGTCGTCAGCGGTGCCGCGCGTGATGTCACGCCTGCCCTCGGCTGCACGGGAGCGGAAGGCGGGATCGCACCGTCCGATGCTCCCGCCCCGCAAAGCGTTTCCCCGCGACGCCGCGGGGGGCTCGGCTGAGCCCTACCCGCAGCTGACCCCTGCCACACGGCAAGGGAAGGTAGAAACACAAAGGGCTTTTCATCATCACCGCCTTGCAAGTGTCTGGCCAAGGGTCTGGCTAAATGTAGCAGCAGGCGTCCAGCAGCACAGCACTCCCGTGCAGCTTCAGACTCGGGCATTGGCCTTGTTAGGATCCGGCTTAGAGATGAAGGTGGGGGTCATGTTAAGCAGGGGAGGGTGTGATGGGTCTGAAAGCAAACAGGAAAGATCTAGGGGCAACGAATGGTGAGACACTGAGAGTAGTTTATTTTGCCAGGTACAAAAGTGATGGGCACTCACATCCCAGGATTGTTTGCACTTTTCAGAATTAATTCTCAGCATGAGAATTTATAGCTCTAAGAGGCTTCCTTCAAACTTTATGTGCATTTATAAATAGGCAAAAGCTTATAAACATTGCAAAGAAAGATACAATAAAATTAAACATTTGAGAGCCAGCTGGGTTTCAATTATTTGCAGCAAAAAATTTTTAATGATGCCTTGTCTTCCAGCTTGGCTCCTGCAGGATTAGAAAACTAAGAACACATAATCTTTGAACACAGAGTTTGGAAGCACCTCTGCCAGACTCCATCATAGCCACAATAGGCACCAGGTCCCAGAAAGAACAGAAGCAGGGGAACATGGATGCTCATGCCAGGACCCCAGCTCCTTTATGACTATGTGAGATTTGATGAAATAAACCCCAGAATTTTAATTTGGTTTAGAAATTTATGTCCCAGATAATTATGCAGCTGCCAAACACCAAGCAATGACTTAATAGCAAGAGTAATTGCTTTAATGAATCAGATACAACAAATTGGATAAGGCCCTGAAGAATGTTCTTTTGAGCCCACATTGGCAGATGGCTGGGAGAGCTTGACAAGGGAGTAGGCTTGCTAACAGTGCTTTTTGGGGGGGGAAGCAACCAACAAACAAACAAAAACAACTTAGAAAAAACCCACTGCTAAGCTGCATTTACAGCCTGAGCTTCTGTGGGTTAGGGAGTGTTTTTGACAAACTTTGTTATCATGAGTTAAGAAACACTCCATGATTTGATGCAAGGAAAGAACAGGACTCATCTCTTTCTAGGGACTTTGCTTCCGTTTTTCCAGGTGTAAAAATGAGATATTCTTCTCTGCTCTTCGAAATGTACAGCTTATGAGCTTTCAGCTCTGTTTTAATTATAGCACTAGTTCTAAAGAGCAAAGATCTAGTACGCAAATATCTGTCCTAGGCAATGCTGCTTCGCTTGAGATACCGCAGCTTCTCACAGGGAGAGAAGTAGCTGGCTTTCTTTTCATCAGGCCATGAAGCTTTTACTTCTCTCTTTCATCCCCCCTCTCTGCAATACAAAGTTTGTATTTGGTGCTCAGATGGGGGCAATTTGTCATTGCTCCTGGCTAGTTGGGACCTTCACACTGTTTTGCTGTGTCATACCGAGCTTTCTTCTATTCATGATAGATGTCATTTGCATTTATATTATTTTTTTTTTAAGTTTCTCTTTCACAATGAACAATATTTGTACTGTACCAAAGCAGGATACTAATGCATAAGCATGCCCCAAAACAAACATGTTGCTTAAAGTTGAATCCTATCATTCCAAGATTGCAGTTTGCCACAAAGAAATTAAATTAAACCCAAAATATATATTAGGTGAAACTAGAGATGCAGTGACTATCATGTTGATGCAGGGCCTTGGATTCTTTATAGCTCTTGTACATAGCTAGATCTTTGTATAGCTCTGTTGAGTGTTTTTCGGTCGTGGATGTGAAGCTGCTTTAGGGAGGAGAGCAAGAACAATTATCCCATTTAGCAAAGTGAAAAGCAAAACACAGAAAGGTCAGTTGTCAAACACCAAATCAATACCAGAACATGAACTTTAGTGTTTGTGCTGTGGGCATAACCCTACTAAGGCTATTACCAGGTAGGATTTCTGTAGCATTGTCATTCCACTGAGGGCAATGGCTTATGAGCAAGTCCCAAACACTCTTTAGGAGGTAAAGTCAGGTTTCATTGGAGGTACAGCCACATAATCAGATTTAAGAATCACTGGGAATTCACAGCTTGGTTTTCTATTGCCTGAAAGTAGCTTTGCCTTCAAGAATCATTTAATACAAATTATAGCCAGAATAAAACAAACAACATCTATATTGACAACTGCACGTTAGTCTACTCTCTTGAAAATAATACTCCACTTGCTCACATTTGGTTTTTTATTGTTCTCCCCTTTTTCAAATTGAATGAAATTTTCATGCCTTGTTAAGTCCTTCCTAGAGTCACAGATTAACATCTAGCAACATACCGTAGACAGTGCCTATATGACAATTCCGTCTTGTTCTTTACCCAAACATACCCCCCTGCAGAAGCCAAGAGCTACTTTGGGCTCTGCGGCTCTGCTTAGCTTCCCAGTGCTGTGCAGACATCCTCTCTCCAGTGAGCATTTTTCAACTGATGTGTCTGATATTGTTAAAGCTGTTAAAATATGCATCCCGCTTATTAGATGAATTCTCCTTTTCAGACTGAATTCTCATCAAGTCTGAGAAAGAAGCTCAGAGGTTCAGGAGACTAAAGGGCTTTGGCCATGCAGCTCCAGAGAAGAAGTACTTATCAGAAGACACAGCTCTTCCTCATTCTGCAGCATTTCCTGTGATTTCAGTGATGATTTTCAAGATGCTTTGGGGTGTACAATTTAACGTGCAGCAAGCATGTTGGGCACAGCTGCTATTTCCACCCCAGCCATGATCAATCTTTGCAATTCCTTCATTTGTAGTATCTTCACTTATAATTCTCATCATTTGTATGTTTTTCTTCTGGCCTACAAGTATCATTTAAAATGTTTCTCTCCTCATTAATGTTACTCAAACCACAGTCTGGGGATCTTTAGTTGACAGCAGGGAGCAGCAACATAGATTGATATCTCTATAAGCAGGCAAAAAATTGACATCTGACTCAGTAGAGTTCCCAGTTTGGAAAAATTCCTCATCCCAACTATTTGTACATTCATTTGAAGGGGAAAGGAAGCAGTCAATGCCATTATTGGAAAAAAAAAAAAAGTCACATGACTTAACTTTGACGAAAGTTCCCAGACTTTTGCATTCGTATTCTGTATCATACCCCGTGCAATTCAAGAAGAGAATGGAATTCAGCCCTGCAGACTTAAATACAAGAAGTTGTTATCTCTCTTTATCTCCCTACAAGGCAGAAGACTTGTTTATAAGCTTTCAGTACTGAATACAAAAAGAAAAGTGGCATTTCAGTGAGGACTTCCAGTACCCATGGAGAGATTATGTACAGTCTCATAGGAACATCCCTGTCCCATTTCTTTGCCCTGTCAGCTGCATATATTGCAAGTTAAAATCCCTTATCTCCAATATCTCATCTAAATTGTTTCACTCTCACAGGTCAGATGTAGCCGACAGTCCCTCTCTGCCCATGCTCTTTGTCATTTTGCCTCATTCCTTGTCCCACTTTCTTATTTCCTGCCACATTTGTTTCTTTGCAGATCCCCAATCTGTCACCCATTCTCCTTCCCTCCCCAGCTGCCACCCCATCTCCTTGCCCACCCAAGGCACATTCCCGCTATTTCAAACCGCAGCCGCCTCCACCTCCAGTGATACCCTCACACATTTATTCAGGATTTAATCACAGTTTCTGCCTACTCTGAGCACTGTTTGAGCTTTGTCTCTCATAAGGTGCAGTTTTCATCCTTTCAGCTATCAAATCAATGTGTTCCCTTCTCCCTATTCTCTGTACTCAGGAAAATAAACCAAACAAGCATCTCTCAGCATAAGCTCCCTAGACACAACAGCTCAGAAGAGTAACAGCAAGGAAATCCTGCTCCCATTTAAGATGGAAAATGTCCAAGAGGGATGAAACATATGAAAACTTAACTGCTGCTCTACTGTGCGTGGTTTTTCAAAGAATCACCATTTAGCCTGATTGCCACAAGAACCACACATGGCACATCTCTGACATACATGAAAACCGGCAGCCACATACAGCAAGATAATTCCTCCAAGCTCTGTCTGTTTGCATGCAGGGCTTTGCTAGACAGCCAGCAGCAAACAGATGTTTTGAAAGGGAATCCAAAATCATTTTCTGAGGGGGAACAACAAGCCAACCACACCACATCTCAGCAAGACAGCCTTGCTCTCCACAGCCTACCCCACACAAGATGTTGTTGCCAGGTCTAATAATTTCTCTGAAAGGTTTACAGCTGATTCTCTTAGAAGTTTCTGGTTCTCAGGTTGAAAATGGGCCCCGTCATTACATGAACACCTAGAAGAAAGAAGCAAAATTCATATTTTAAAATATGTTTCTAAGACTGTGTCATCAGTTTGGAACAAAGTCTGAAAACCTGTCAGTCCCAGAGTGGTTTTATCAGCAGAACTGAAGGTGATTAATTCTGCAGCTGGGGCTCCTGAATGAATCCTGTTACTCTGATGAATCATCCACTAATTCCTAGTCCTCCCTTTCTTCATCTCTGCCCTATTTGGATAGGTAACAGAAGAATTCAAGGGGGAACTGGACAATCTCTGTTGTTCAATATCCTTGTTTTGATTTTTGTATGTTCCTCTTTCCAGACACTAACTCATGACACTGGTTAGCAACAGCAGCAGTGGCACAAACAGAAGCTGCAAGAGCAATGTCATTCTGACTTGGATTTAGGAAAAAAAAAAAAAGCCTAGACTGGGGATTAAGTAATTTCCTCTGGTTCTTCATCAGAAGAGTAGCCTTCATGATTTCCACATTAGAGCCTGAGCTTGGTGCTCAAGGCAGATGTTCTCAGGTCCAAACATAGGGTGTTTGGGGTCCCAACCGTCTCTTCAGGGACCAATGGTTCATCTTCTTTGGTCTGGAGTGGTACTGAGAGACAGAGATTTGCAGGATGGAGAAGAGATGCCCGAGGAGTCTCACCTTCAGTCTATGGCCTGGAGAGGAGGATCTGACAGGCTCTGAACTGGGCTCCCAGCCAGTGACACCCAGTCACCCTTGGACAGGGTGGTGTGGTACAAGCAGAGAGGCAGGCAATTGGCTTTTTCTTTAAGTGAAAGCTGAGGTTCTCCTGAGCTAATATGACTCAAGGAAGTACCACCTTGAGAAAGACAAATCCAAGGTCAAGAACAAGGTCAGAATAGTTGGCAGTGGGGTATGTGTGATCAGATCCTCCTAAGGACCAGAGGATTATTCTCCCAATGGGAAATAATTTGGGTCTTGTTTTTCAAAGACCACTGAAGGCAAGCAAAGTCACCCTGAGCTCAGCTGGGCTTTTGAGCTTGCAGGGAGAGGAAAAGGCAGCAGCAGATGCAGCCAAAGCTGGACCCCAGCCGGTATCGCTGACAGACACTCGGACACAGCCACAGACAGGCTGGGAACAACTGCTTGAAACTCATTAAAAGTCCACAGAATAAAGTTTGTGAAGGCAACCTTATTTGGCTAGCACGGCATTGCAAAACCGGTTAATTAAACTGGTGCAGGGGCCAAAGCAGACGTAGATAAACCAGGTTAAACTCTCACTGCTGATTGAATGTAATTCAATGCAACATCAGTGCTCGTTATAATGATTATAGAGTTAACTGGTTTAAATACATTTGCCCCAAGTACTGGCACTGGTTTAACTAAACTGCTTAAAATCAAAAGCAAACTGTACACCCCTGCCAATTTTTCCCTGTTGTGTTTAAACCAATACAACCTGTAGAGACATGTAAGTAACTGCTTTTAATGAGGAACAAAGTACATCGAGAAAAGAGGACTTGGCCCTACAGCACTGGTCTCCGGTGCCTCATTCTCAGCTTTCCTGAGGAACTGTGTCACCTTCACATCAACAACACTTAGATCTAAATTTGTTTCCCGAAAATCCTATTATAAAAGGTGAGACCATAATCACAGCCCATCTTCAAAAATACACATAGTCTCATCAATTTAGCAGGAAGGTGTTTGTTTTCTTTCCCACTGTCCAATAATAGTTTTGAATTAGAAAAAGCACAGATTTTTTTTTCAGTGAAAACTTTCTCAAGCTTTCTATTTTGATACAGTCCTGTGAATGCTTCCTGTGCTTCATCTGTCTTTCAAGAGGGATTTCATTACAAGTGCTATATGAAGAGAACAAAACTTTTTTTTTTTAACATTAAAAATATGAACATTTCTAATAAGTACTCACAACAAGCTCAGGTACCAAGACCCTCATATTTCTGCTCTGCATCAGGCATCATGAAACAGAAGTAATCACAAAATGTCTTAAAATATTCACTCACCTGAAATCAGAATATTAAATATTATTGCATTTAATATTAAAACATTCCCCACCTGGAGTCAGGATCCCTTTGTTTTTTCTCATCTGCAGTATTTCTACTGCAATTCATTTCTGAGTCACCACCTCAAGAGTTTGTCTTCAAATGGAAACTAAGCAGAGAGAAAATCAGAAATCCAAAGAAAAAAATAAGAAGTCTTGAGTACATAAAGCCTGCTGAGGCTTGTGGGATTTTTAAAGCAGATGAATTAAAGGATAAGGGCCAATTTACTGATGTTTTGTGTTACCTTTCACACTTTTGGATGTGCAAAAAGGATGCCCTCAGCTAGTAAAACAGTGTAGTAAGTATTTTAAATCCATATTATACAGAGATAATTGGTAGCATCAAGGGCTAAAACTATGTATAGTTGAGATCAAAACTGCTCATACAAAAAAAGAAAAAGATTGCCCAAACTCTTCTTGAGTGATCATTAAATGCTTTACTCATAATGTGTGCCTACTTCAGAAACTCCACAGGCATTTAATACCTTATTTTATTCCCACTTTTCTCTCAGCAGGCTGCCATTTGATCTGAACGGGCAATGTAAGATTGTGTCATTGCTTCCATCTCCCTCGAAAGGATAATTTGCCATAAGGTTTTTTCTTTAAAAGCAAGAGGCTTTGTTAAAAAAAAAAAAAAAAACAAAATAAAAGCCTGATAACAGTCTGGCGTCCTAAATGTGGATCTGTTTGACCTGTTGCCTCCTTGTGAAGGAAGGTGCCTGATTCATCACCTATGATGAATGCCCCTTTCCTCAGCATAAATCCAGGGACAAGTTTGAATTTTCCCTTCAGATATGTGCCTACAAGCAGCAGAAAATGAGGCAGTTTGCACAGTAATATGCTTCTGTATTTTTGCCCCTCTATTTGTGTCCTTCCATCAGCTCTTACCCCAGACTTCTTTTTGTGGGACACCCAAATGTGGGAGCAGTGTTTAACTGCTCAATTGCCCTATGTGCTCTTTAGCAAGGGTCCCTTTGACTGTGAGACCATAAAACTAATGACTGACATTAGCTTTGAAACCTTGGGGGTACATCAGTGTACACAAAACACATAGCCATGGCCCAACCGTGCACAGTGTGATAACCCAAACAGTATAGCTTGGCCCACTACTGCTTGTTTTGGAAAGTTCATTTTGGCTTCATTGAAAGCATCAATACCAACACAACTTTTGTATCAGACTTGATAAAGAATAGCACAGCTTGGACCAAGTTTTACACAGCTAAGCGACTCAAATACATGAACAGACACATGGCTTAACCTTCCACACCCTGCTAGATGATGATGTGCATGAGAATGGGGTATTCGAACTGCTTCAGATGGCCTCAATTATTTGGCACAGCGACTTTCATGGATATGGCTAAAGCGAGCTGTCTTCTCTCTAAGGAGCTAGTCAATAAGAAAGCCAGACCTGGAGCTCATGTGTCTGCTTTCCCAGAAGTTAATACCATTACTATGGTAAAATGGAATAAAAAGCACAGTCTGTACCATTGTGGGAGAATGGGGAATATACCCTCTAGTGATTTTTCAAAAAAATTGCACAGCAAGCTTTCACATAATCACAGAATGTCAGGGATTGGAAGGGACCTCAAAAGATCATCCAGTCCAATTCCCCTGCCGGAGCAGGAACACTTAGATGAGGTTACACCCAAAGTTATTTGCAACACAAAGGCCTTGTTCAGCAGGACTCCTAAGTCTACTTGGTAGGCATTAGTCTGGAGCAGCCAAAGTTACCTAGTTGTGTTACCTGCCCACACTCACCTGGTCTGTTTTTAACAGAAATGGAGGATATTTCTGGCACTCTACAAACCTCTGTTCACCTATGGATGTCCAAGCAGTGCAGACAAGCCACTGCTTCTTTGGCCTAAAACTATAAATGAACACCAAGGAACCCAGTACTTGCCTCACTACCCATGACCGCATCTAGCTAATTAGCTCTGATCTTCACCAGAACCCCCATAAGTCTTTCAAATTTCAATAAAGGTAAAGAGGAGGTTACATGTTGTCATTCACAGAGATGTTCAGATACATGCCGGCAGGAGTTCCTCCAGTGGTTATACCTGATCCTTATCAGGTGATAGATATTTCTGAAGTAGATTGATCTTCATGAGATGATAAAGCCCATCTTAATTTTCCCTGTCAGTGTCTGGATTTACTGGAACCAGAGATGTATTGGGGGCTACAAGTACTGTAGGATCAGAACTCAAGATGTGCAGAAAGCCTGAAGAAAGTGCTATCCAACCCAAGGAACCCAAGTCTCGCTTCTTAAAAAGAAGTTAGATTCTGCCCTGTTCGTGACAGGTGATCACGAGGTATCTTAAGGCCTTATACCTTCATGGAAAATCATCTTCCTCCCCATGAAGCAGGGTTACTAACCAGGTGCCACCTTCCTCATCCACTGCAAGCACAGAAGGGGCTCCTTCAAGCTGCTGAGATGTCCTGAGATATAATGAAATATGTAGTTGATGCCAACTCTCAGGGCAATGCACAGGAGGTCAGTTAGCACCTCTGGGGCAAGGGCAGTCATTTGCTCTCAAGGCATGAAAGCCTCTCATGTCTCTGCTCCCAGGGCTGTTCCGGTGCACACCTGCAGTTTTCACCATTGCTTGCAAACCAGCCAAAGGCTATGTGCCCCTTTGCCACCTCTTCCTCTTGCAAGGCACCAGGTTCAACTTCTTCCAAACTGCTAACAAAGAAGCACACAGTCACTGTCCCTTCTCTGTACGTATGCGTCAGATGTCAAGACTGCTGGATGCTACTTTGAAAGACCAAGAAATGCTAAGTTGCCTCAGACAGAAAATAAAAATGTGTTATTTATAATTCCTACATGCTATTAGCAGAAGTAGCAAAAGGTGCAGTCACTGGCACTTCCCTGTATCCAAAGTGTTCATAAAGCTTTCCTTGATGTTAGCAAGTCTATTAATAAAGTGTTGCAAGCAATCAGAACTGCTCCACCAGCCTGGTAGGGGGAGTGTTGGTGACATTGTGTTCCAGCTGAAAGTCATCTAAAATCCTCTATACCTTCTTCTGAAAGACATCAGCATCATCAGCAAATGTAAATATGCAATCACAGCACCTTGTAATTAATGGGAAATCACAGGCCCAGCACTGCAGATCCTGTTCCACTAGCAGTGGGTGAACAGGATTTTTGTCCAGCTCAGGCATTATCAGTAAAATTCAGCAGCACAACCAACTGCAAAGAAAAAACTTAACCGTATGCTGACCTTCACAGGTCTGCTGTATCCTCTTTGTTTCACTTGCATGGCTGACCATAGACTGAAGCTGCCATGGCCCTTGACTCCCTTTGTGAGTGGAAAGGACTTTACCATGGGTTTCAGCAGGAAGGTTTTGCCTTTGCTGACTACAGACACATCTAAAACCCCACATCAGCACTCTGGGGAGATGTCTGAGCTCACTGCAGAGTGTTAATACTGGAAAGATCCTGTAGGCCTCATTAAGAAATAGTTTTGTTCTTGAGTCTGTCTTATTTTTTAAAGCACTCAGGAGACAACAGAACCACCACATTTCCTCTTTATACTCAATTTTCTGATCAGGGCCTGAAGTGCTCACTCCCAGATGTTGCCCTGTTTTCATACAATCCATGTGACACAGGCATCAATGCCAGCAGCTATGTTTCCCCATGATGTCAATGCACACAGCAGCCAGGAAAAAGTTCCATGGGTAGCTAACTGGGACATACATGCAAGATCATATATTTTAGATACAGCATTTTGGTGGAATTTCTAAACATCTTGAACCTTATGTCTTGCTTAAACCACCAAATACCAAGCTGCTCCTGCTCAGCATCACATCACCCCCATGCTTATTCTCTGTCATCATTCTTGCACACACATCATGCTATTGATGAGACTGAGATAAAATATTTTAAGTGAAGAAATAAGTGTGGGAAAAAACAAACAGCTACTTATTTTATCCAAATTTTGGTCTGGATTTCTAGAAGATTTTCTAGAAAATTGAATTATGGTGAAGAGAGATGAATGCCAAATCTGTGCTAGTGCATATATTTACAGTCTCTCCCACACTCAGTGTTAAGAAATAATTCACCGCAAATGATGACGTTCTGTTCCCATTGCAGTGTTGCCCACTTCCTCAGGTCTCCATGCAGCTGCAGCACAAGAAGTCAGAAATGAGAGACATTCAGACCAGAGAAGGGCAGGGGGTGCTTGCCGCAAGGTACGGGATGGCACATGTGGAGACCTTGCCATGCAGGAGGTTTTACATCTGCAGGGGGGTACCCTGCTCTCTGACCACCCATAGCTTGCAGCCCAGGCTGTCCCCTGACACTACTCCTGACCTATTTGATTTTCTCTTCTTTTGCTGTTTAAGTAAAGCCAAATGAAAAACCCACTTGAAAAATTCTCAGTCCAGCAGCCTTACAGGCTGCTGTCAGGTTTTAGACCCATCAGAGGCTTGAGGAGAGCCCTCCAGTACCAAATCAAAATAGACCAAGCTAAAGAACCATGAGGAATCTTCAAAGACTCATGTAGGAAACAAAAAGACACTCTGGTGCACTGTAAATTGATCAAAGGTTCTAAGCAAGGAACTGGTCCTAGAACCTCACAGAGTATGTTTACTTGGTCACAGAAAACTCTGGACCTCTTCTCCTTTGCTGGAAAAGGAACATTTAAAAAAATGAGAAAGCAGCAGAGGGGAATTCCAGAGAACCGAGCCGGGAAGCAAAGAAAAAGCTTTGTTGCATGTCTGGCATGCACTTGACTGACATTTCACTCTTAAAAATGTTCCCAGTAGTTAAATTCAGATAAAGGGGTAGAAGTCTTATGATTCAAACACGTGTTGAATAAGAAACCACATAAATGAAAATATCAAGGATACACTGACTGATGAGGCAATGAGCTCTGTTCTGTAAACATTCTTTCAAAGGAAAATCATGTGCTTTGTATAAAAAAAAAGTTGCTTTATTTTGGCAAAACACTGTTAAAATTTAGTAAGCCACATGCAGTTACTCACAGTGAGACCTGAAGCTTGTATTAGTCTGCTTTATATCCTAGTATTTATATTCTTTTAGCAATATTGTCATGTTCTGTCCATTAAGTGTCACCTTGTCTGAGCACACCAGCACCAAGGGGGCTCCCAGGCAGGACTCGGGGGGCTGCTGAACCATGTGCCACCAGGGAAGATCTGAACATGGACTTCCATCCCTGCTGGCTCCAAGCTACAGGCAGAAAGTCAGGAAAGTCCTTCCAAATGGTTGCTCGCTTACCAAAATTAGGTCACTAAGGGGGAAGAAGTGTCACTGCCAACTGTAATGCTGAGAAACTTCCTACGCGGATTACGCGATACTGGCAGCCTCTACGAACGCCACTCAAAGCACCCTCCTGCCTCCTGGATCTTTTGGAGAAGGCACAGGCAATGGGATTTTTCCATTCTCTTTAACAAGGTTTTTCCTTTTGCCTGTTCCCAGCTTCTCTGGAACATCTCAGAGTGGGATTTATTGAAATACTTGTGAAGTGGGTGTTGGAGAACCCCAAAACCTGTGGTGTGGGGGTTCACCTGCAGCTGAGAGTTGCCATACTGCTACCCAACATCTCTGCCCTGGAGCGCACTGGGGTACATGGACCTTCCTGCTGAATGGGCCCAGGATATCAAGCAGCTCTTCTACAATGTCTTTGACTACACAGTCATCACAGGAAACCACAAATATACTCACAAGAATCATCCTCAAAGTGGCAAAACTAACTATAGCAACATGCTTGACTGTTTTTCCAGTCCTCGTGCACTGCAGGTAAATCTCTTTTGCTCAGTACTACTGTGGCTTTCATTTGTGCTAATGCACATTTTAGATTATCTAAACAGTCTTGCTCTGATTTGCCTCCGCATTTTGTTTTCTTTGCTTCTTTTAAGGTATCTGTGCAACTCTCACTACCAACAGGGCTTTACTTTTGGCTATCCCAAAGTTAGCTGCCCAGTGCCATTGTGGAGGTTTCCACCAGTGATGCCAATCTCTCTCACCAACTGCACAAGAAACCTTCAGGACCCATTTTAACTTCACATGTAACTTGCAGAGTAGCTAAGATTGAAATGAATTTTACCATATCTCATCATAATTCAAATTGTGAAGTTTATATCAGACGTGTGACATCAGACCAGCATGAAGCTAATTCTGTACTACTAAGGTGCTGCTTGCCATGCTCAGAGCTGCAATCTGGATACTTGCTAGCATGAACTCAGGTACCATGAGAGCTACAAAAACTATTTCTTGCACACATTGCTTCTAATCCTAACTTTCTAATCTCAGCCAGAGACTCACACAACAGCGGGAAGGGAATTAGTTTAGAACAGAGGAAAAGAAATCTCTCCAACTTGAATTACTGAAAGGTAGTCTGCTGAAAGGTCACCATGACCTTGAAGATATTTATCTGGGATTTTGCACTAATATGCATGCATCCCTAGCATTGCCCACAGGCTTGCAAACCACAGGACTCTGAACAACCTTGTACGCCCCATCACACACGTATAGCTGTTTACTCACGTTGAATATTAGCGTCTGCTGTGAGTAGTCGTGCTGTAACCACTGGGATTACTTCCTCAGAGAGGTACTATGCAACATGAGTAAGAACATTACAGCTAGAGAGAGGGCAAAGATGTGCAATGAGACCAAATACCAGTATATCTCCAAAATGCCTCTCCAATGCTCTTGAAATCTGCTTGACATCACTGTGTCAGCAGCTCTCTCTTTGGTTGTGGGGTCAGATAGACACAATTTTATTCATTTTCAAAAGTCCCTTGTCTCATTGCCAGACACCTCCCTTACACCACGCTCCTTGAAGGACCACAGACAGAAAGCTGTCTCTTACCAAAACAGCAGCTCATTAAAGCCAGTGGAAGTCTTCCTGCAGCAAGATAACCATAACTCCCCAATCTGCATCCACAGCCATTTTAAGGTTCTGTTCCCTACAGGTGTACTCTTGAGCACTCAGTCCAAAACACAGAGGCACCCAAGCACAGCAGCTGACTGAAATAAAAAGTGATATCTCAACCATCTGTTTAAAAAATGTGAGACCACTGACTCATTAGTTTCATCTAACTCTACCAGCACAATAAAAAAACCACACGCCTTCTGGAGAACAATATCAACACGTGTGGGAGGGTATCATCTCTGCAAGATGAGGGGGGGCGTTGCAGTTAAGAGCGTCTCTCTGGGGATTTGCACTGAGTTTTGTCAGGTCGGAGCTTCTGTAGATTGGCACTTGCCATGGTTGTACTGGGGTCTTGGCTGTTCCCTTCCCTGGCAATGGGCAGTTTTGTTTGAGTCCTCTCCTTTGACCGGGCTTTTGGGAATGTAAACCTGGGTGTGAATTTGCCTCTTTTTACCACTCTGCTTCTCAGCACTTTTTAAGCAATTAGTTTTTGAGCTGAAATTAAACAAAATGACCAAAAAGAAAATCTAAACAGCAATCTCTGCTGCCCCTGCTTTCAGCTGTCCCAGTCTCCTCTGGTGATTCCTGATTATATGGGATTGTAGTAATTCTGGGGATTACTCACAGGCTGACCAGAGCTGCTCACAGCAACTTCTCCAGACAAGAAGGAGTGAAAGCTGCTGAAGACTAGTTTAACAGAACATGCCTCAGTTCATGGAAGCTGCTGAAGAAAACATAAAGAGGGAAATCAGACCTTGGCAGAGTTCAACATTTGAAAGTTGAAGTCTCCTGCTTATGAGCTCACCATGCTCTGCTGAGCAAGTGGAAGGAAAACATTTTCTCTCCACAATGTGACTTCAAGAAAGGAAGTTGCGTGGGTAGAAGCACCAGGGTGACTCTAAATACAGTGATGTCTCTTTTCCCGGCATGCAAGCTTTGGAGCACTTGCTCTCTTCCAGTTGGGGAAATTTCAATGGCCAGATGTAGGGAGGAAAGTATTCAATACCTCCTGCTTTAAAGACATTTATGTCTACAGCCAATTATTACTCCAGCCATAAAGTTTTTATTGCTGCTTCTCATGCAGTTTATTTATTGTAACTTCCTTTTTTGAGTGGGCTGTTTATTTTCAAGCAAGTGTTGTTACATTTTTCACTAGATTACTAATAGCCACGTGCTCTGGCTGCTGAAGCTGAATAAGCTGATGTAACTGTAGGTCAGGATCTTAGATCCTTCCTTAGCCTGTCCTCAGAGTAAATACACAAAGGATGAACTCAGGGTTTTCTCAAAGAGCCCTATGTACTTTCCACTTGGAGGATGAAGCAGAATCCCACTTCCAGCCTGGCCACCAGGCCTTTAGGCTGCAGCAGGTGGGCTCCAGACTTCACTAAGTGAAATCTTCACCCATCATCAATAGGGCTTTGCAAAGTGCAGGGTTAAAGCAGCATTTAAAATTACTTTTTCAACAACCTCTTATCCATGATGCATCTCTTTCAGCTAACAGCCATTTAGAAACTTCTCATCTCAACAGCATTGGAAACTTCTTTCCAAAGGTTTACTGCACTCTCTGGCTCAGCTAGCAGCATGATATTGCAGTGTACACCCAAATACCCTCTTGGCATTGGAAGGGCTTTGGGCCTTCCAGCAAGCCATTGCCTGTGTGAACTGCACCATCTCAAAAAAACCTCTTCCCAATATCCTCTACCCACCAGGCATATTTTACTCTGCTGAGAGTTTATGACAAGGTTTTTTTGTTGTTGGGGTTTTTTTTGGTGGTTTTGGGTTTGTGTTTTTTCTTTTTTTGTCTGTGGATTTTTTTTTGTGTGTGTGTTTGTTTGGTGTTTTTTTGTGGGTTTTTTTTGGGAGGTGTGTGTAAATGAGGAAATAAAATTGCTCTGGGTTTTCTAAACTTGCCTTCCTGTCATGAGAGGAGCTTACTGGAAGCACGCATTCCTGGATATGCCAAACAGCCCTGGGCTGCCCTTGCTGGGTGCAGAGCATGCCTTGCTCAAAAACAGTTGCAACAAGACAGCTGCTTTGGGTGTCTCCTTGCACTCATCTGCCCTTTGCTCTCAGGCATTGTGCAAGATGGATCAGGGCCATGGTCCTCCAAGCATTGCCAGCTTTGGAGACTGAATATTTCCGTGTGCCCAGGGGACCTCACCAAAAATACTTCATCTACTCATCAGGCCACCAAGGACCTGGGTATTAAACACCTCCACTCTCACCAGAGAAAAGATTTTAAGGAGACAATATTCACTTACTATAAATTTTTAGGTCATGTTTGCAGTTCTCACTGAGTATAAATGCCTCTGTCCTACCAAGGACATCATTTCCACAGTATTTTAAGTTGCTGAGATTAGTCCAAAATGTGGTACCCACATTTTCAGATGATTGGTGCATCTGTCTGGCACCTCCTATATGTTTACTGAAAAATGAATTTGTTTTCTTTTGTTCCAAGTAAAGATTGTTGGGATGAGTATACTCCAAATTTCTCTGAAGCTGAAGTTTTAGGATGGGCTTTGAAGCCAATATGCTTTGGATCAAGCCTTCAGCACATTGCTCAATTTTCCATTCTTTTGCAGGAAAACAGTTTACCAGTTGCAGGGTAGAAAAGGGCAGCAGAGATGTTTCCAAACAGCTCTCAGCACAGCAGTGTCAGTCCTCTCATTTGATGCTCTCACTAGGTGCCATTAGAGTCACCACCAAAAATCTGGTCTGTCTGACAGCTTTCAGACGCAGAGGTCACATCTCAACTTCCTCCTTTTAGAAGACAAATCAGAGGTTTTGACCAACTTCTATAATTAAGGCAGATGTATTTCCCCTTACCACTTTCCACTCAAAATGGCACAAAGGCTCTGTGGAAACCTGACATTTCCTGTTACAGTAAGACAGATTAATATTCAAGTTTGTATTTCACTCAGAGCACCAGCTTAGTCCATTCCCGTTCACTAAGGAGCACACAAGCTGTACCACTGAGCAACTTGACTGAATATTTGTACGATTTATAGCTCAGTCTGTAGTCAGCGTCTAAAACCCTTATGTCCATATTTAACTCAAAATCTTCGCAGGATCTGAGACAAAGCCTTTAAATTTATTTTTTTTCCTGCATTCAGTTGCAAGAAAATAATTCACACACAAGTATTAACAAAGCTTTCTTTTCAAATGAAGGGTGTAAACCATTTCTTAGCTGCCCTCTCATTAGCTTTGAAGACATTTCCCCATCTCTAACAACCTGGGGAGCCTGTGGGAGCCCGGTTCTCCTCCTCACCCGCCGGTACAGCAGCATCACGGCAGCAGTGGCCACCGCTGCCATTCGGCACTATCTGCAGCAGGTGGTGCTGCCGGCTCGCCAGGGCTCGCCAGGGCTCGCCAGGACCCGCCGGGACGTCACCCGTGCCAGGAGGTGATGGAGGGGAAAGGGCCCGGAGCACGATACCTCCCACCCATCTCTGTACTGGTCACCTATCAAAGGACCCTCCGGCGCTAACTGCATCCCTGCAGGTCTTCAGCTAGGCAGCTGGCTGGGCACGGGGAGTTTAGGGTGAGTCAAAGGTGTCAAAAATGTGCAAGCCATTTATTTGCTAATTTGTGTATGATAATTTTTGGAATTAAAAAAATTGTCTTATGCAGATATAAAAAAAAACCAGCAAAACCAAAATCAAACAAAACCACCAAACAAAAACCAAAACCAACCAAAAACAACCCACACCAAACCAAATATCTTAGGATCTCATCCTAAAAAAAGAATTACTTTTGGCCCGACATTTTCCAGTTTCCAATCAGAGGTGCAGCCATGCGCTCACTTCTAATTTAAATAGGGCACCAACTTCCCCCCCCCCCCCTCAGTGAAAGCAGGGATTTAGGTCTTTCAAAAAAAAAAAGCTAGATGAGAAGTTCACTTTCTGTATGAGACTGACTCCCTGCCTCCTTGAGCTGCTCCATCACCCTCAGCTCAGACCACATCCTGGAGCAGTTGCAGCCTCCATCCAGCTCACAGTGGCTTATTTTCTAGAGCTTGAGTGGAAATAGTCAAAATGCCCCTATGAGTCTCCCCAAGTCAATATCTGAGAGCATGAACTCCTCACCACATAAAGCAACATTTCAGTTCTAAATAATAAATGAGCTAGAAATGTATGGCTGGTTTAAAAAAGCCAAAGAGACAAAGCATTACAACGTCTACTTCAAAATACTAGCTGTTGCTGAATTCATAAAAAGCCTTACCTTTCGATCAATCAGCAAGTTGCACTTTTCCATAGCACAACTCCAAGCCCAGGATGGCTTTCTCCTGTCCTCAGAGGGACCTGCACTAACCATTTAATACACAGTCCTTTAAATTAGCCAGCTTTAGCACTGCAGCAACTGAGTCCCACCCTGGGCTGGACCCCTCTACCAAACTATCTGGCTCAAAGTTAATTTGGGCAAGTCCCCGTGTTCTGACTGCAATGATATACACACTTACCATCACATATGATGACATAGCACAGAGTCTAGCAGAGGTGTTGCTGCCACCCCACTTCATCTTCTACTCCTGGGAGAAAATGACTGGCTTATGGGTGGCTTTAGGCAAAATCCCCCACTGCCAGGGCAGCAGCTTGGGTCCACTGAATTATTTTACCCTTGACTTTTCCTGGCAGGCTGCTGGGAAGCCCTGCAGGCCTTGCCAAACCTCTATCAGCTGGACAAGGCACAGGGTTCCTGCCATCCACCACCCATCCTATCCAGCTGGTTTGGGGTAATACAGCCCAAGCAGAGAGGCAGGATTTTAGAAATCAGGTTCCTAAACCATTTAGATTTCCAAGGAGCAACCACAGCTTTTAACATGCAGTTTGGAGCTCCCAGGGAGTGAATGCACACTACAGAGCAGCGACTGAAAAATGCCTGTTGCAGGTTACTGTTTAGCAAGCGGATGACTTCCACATTATTTTCTGTATTTTTTAAAACTTTCAGGTGCAGTGTCAATGGTATTTACTCTTACCATAAGCCTTATTCCCTAGCAAGAACTGTAATATAGACCAATTTACATTTGCAGAACTATGACATAACTCCACAGAGCATGAAAATTCTTGTTTGGGGTGAAGACTTGTTGAATTCCCTTCCAGCCCAGCTAACCCATCTGCGATCTGATCTGTGCAACGAAGCAGGACCTCACTGAAGCACAGCAAAGCCTTTTTGCCTGTGCAAAGCACCTTTCAGCATAGGGAATTCAATCAGCATTGATTGATTAACAGGTAGTTGCTGGCCCATAACAGGATTTAGGAAGAATATTTCCCATACCAAATATTATTTTGATCTATGTTACTAAATCAAATTCACCTCTGACTCTCTCTGCTCAGATTACAAACTCAGTGTAATACCAGCATGCACAAAGTAGATGTGGCACTTTTGCTCATGCTTGTGATGTTTCTTCTGCAGATAAGTGACTCCTCTGGATTTACAGCCATGCCCTCTCCTTCCCTAAGCAAGAAGAGAGGATTTGCTACTTCATCAAAATATGCCTGTGCTCTCTTGCATAACTCCTTGTGGCTTAGAGAGTGTAAAGGGTAAATGATTAGCCCCATCTTTCACTGATACCTGTCAGAGCTCATTCTGCATTAACACAATCCTTATCCTGGCAGCAGGCAGGTGATGGCAGACAAAGAGAGGTACAGCTGCATCAACTGAGCTCAAGTGTCTAACCAGGTCACTGGATTTGGGGCCTGGGGAAACAAAACCAGCTCCAGCAATGGGTGCATCAGCTCTGCCAGGGACAGCCAAGCACAACAGGGAAGGAAGGTCTTCAAGTCCCCACCAGAGATGCTGGCTGGATGTGTTTGGACACATCTGTTCTGAAATACAGAGCCACACATGCGGAAAATAGGTGTGATCTCTGTGCAAGTATTATTTGAGAATGGGAACTTTAAAGCATCTCTGGCTGCAGGTGCAGCACACTGAAGTTATCAACATTTTCTATGGCACACAGCAAGCTTATGTTGACCCTAAGGCTTAATTTAGTAACAGGATTACTCAGAGAAAAATAATGTACTGAAAACCTTTATGGGACAAGGAAATATGCCAGAAGTAAACTTGGCCAGTGTACTTAATAGATAGAAAGCCATTTGTTTCTTTTTGAGAACTTAATTAAATTTCCCATGAATTCATTTGTAATAACAGTAATAAGCACCATATATGGAAATCTTCAATGAGCTGTTAGCAAGGTAATTTCCTGGATTTGGCTTATATCTTAATAATGTCTAAAGCCAGCTAGATTTTAAAATACAGCTGGTATGCATTATTCCATTCTGAGTATGAGGGTGTGTACAGACTTATTTGCAAGCTTGGGTGTGTAAAATAAATTACTTTTTTGTTGCTTGCAAAGAGTTCTATTGCCCATAGAATGATGCTTGATCATATTCTGAAAAGCAGTAGGGAGAGAGTTAAAATTACTCATTCTGTTCAACAAAGAAGCCTTCAGGAGGGTAGTCCACATACCTTACACACTCTGACATGCTCCTTCAGTGCCCCTTGGATCACTGTCAGTAACCAGGAGGGGAAGGCTTTGAACCAAGCCACCTGGAATCAAACAAGGCAAGCTGTAAGCTCTTCTCTGCTCTACAGCCTTTGTGGTGAAATGCAAAAGAGAAGGAAGTTAAAAGGGAAACAATCACCTCATCACTAGAGAAGCATACACCCAATTTGCAACCCTACCAGCTTCTCAGGCATTTTTCCATACTTCACATGCACAAACATAATAAAAATACAGTAAGTAGCTAAATGGCAAAAAAGAAATGGTCATTGCTGACCAAGACTGATGACCTCATGAAGAAAGGAGCCTCACTTTCAGGGCATGAGCTCCATCAGGGGTTGGAAAGAACTTTCTCCTTCAGCTGCATGTTGTGTGCACTCAGACACTCAGAGCCCAAGTGCTAGTATGGGCCAAAAACTTCTAAAACTTTAACCTCCCTGCCATTTTTTTTGAATGGGATTAAATAAGTATTTGAGTCCTGACAGGGGTAGGGTAAGTCACAGTATAAACAGACACCAGGATTATCTTGGGGCATGAAACTGAAATGAAGAGGGTGACAACAGTTATGGCATAAAAAGTATGTGATGGCTCTTTGGAAGTGCCACAGGAATGCTGGGGAAGAGCTGGAGGAGAGCTCAGCAAAGAAAAACACAGAACAGACATCTGTTGCAGAGGGTGCTAAGTTCCCACTATGCCCCAGGCAGGAAAACACTATCTAAATAATACAGAAACAAAGAATGCAGCGGGTCAAGGGATAAATTAAAGGCCATTTAAATCTCTGAACTCCTCCTCATGTATTTCAGGGATATCCAGACCCAAGTGGGAAGGGTGTCAAGAAATCCCACAGGGATAAACCCTGTGCTCAGCAGCACCAGCCACCAAACACTTCACATACCTCAGAATGAGGTAATACTATATTTTTCATTATGAACATATGATAACAAACCTTCCTAAGCTCATACACTGACTTGGTTCAAAAGCTAAAGACCTGGCAGCATAAACACTTCATCCATAACCTCCTTTTTTTACAGTTAAACCAACACTCCTTATGCTGTAACACAGCTACCTCAGGAACAGGCTTACAGGTTGATGCCTCCTTAGAAGCAGAGGTGGGGATCCCAGCTAGACCTTCCTGACTCACCTGCTCCTCCTGAAAAAACATAGGATGCTAAAACATCATATGCTGCCCATGCTATAAGAAACAAGCTCTGTAGAACACCTCTCTCAGGCACTTTCAGCTCTACACCTTGCCAGGTAGTCTAATAGAAACTCTGCCCTCCTCCTACCTGCTTAAATACTCTGCCCGCAGCACTTGCCAATGAGAAGGCACAGCTTGTTCTCATTAACTATATAATCACTTCATTAGATTTGATGTGCCTCCAGCTTTCCAGGGATGTCATAGCATTGATTATCCCACCTGCCCAAGCAGTATTATTCTTCTCTGACAACCCAGAAAGAACCCCTCTGATGATGGATGTAGATCTGCTGTACCCCAGCATCCTTTTCACCCCGCTAGGGGTCTTGCTCTCAATATGAGATTTGTGATTGTTTTATAAGTTTTACACATTTTTGTGGACATCTATTCAAGAACCGTGAAAGCTTCCTTTACCTAAAGGCAACATTCGTGCAGGAGTCACCTCTGATTTTGCCATGACTACTGTATCAAGGCCAGAGCAATCAGCAGTCTCAGCAGTGATAGCATCTAAGCAGAGTGTAAGACCTGGCATGGAATGAGGATCTCTACTACATGTTAATGACTTGAAAAAATAATATAAAGGATTTCCTAATGAAAATAGAATCTTGAGCCTGCACTTGTTCTTGGGGAAATGCCCCAACAGTATTTTCTCCCTCCTTCTCCTTTGCAGCTCCCCACTGCCCTGCCTGTCCCTGTCTCGCTGCCCTGCATGGGTGTGCTGTGTCTCACGTGTCTGGTGTCTCCTCTGGGCAATCCCCTGACCCTTAGCAGTGCTGGGGAGCTGAGCTGGTGGTGTAGAGCCACTGCCAGTCCTCAGCTTTCTGTTGTTCAGCTGAGCTCCCCATCCATCAAATTTCCCAGACTCCTTTGGGGAGCCCTTCTCTTAACACAAACTTCATCTCAAGACCTCTTTGGTGAATCGCTATGCTCTATCGATCATCTAGGTAAAACTGGGAGAGATGCCCACCCTGGGAAGCTCTGCTCTGGCCTGGTTTACTTCACCTGCCCCTGCCCAGGTTGTCCTCCCTGCCCATTCGGAAGGAAAAGTGGCTGCAAAGGGCTGGCCTTGAGAGAGCTGCCCTTGCTCCAGCCAAAACATTCTGTTACACTGAGTACATCCAGGCTCCAAAGAGAAATAGTTAATGCATTATCACTTTGTTTTTATGAGCAAGAGACAACCAATAAACCTACAACATTTAATGGTCAAGAAAATTATCTAAATAAAATTGCCATAGGGTATCACAGAAACCCGACCTGCTCCTGTTAATTTGTTCTTAGAAAGCAGCACATGTAGCTGATGCAACCACAAAATGAACAGGAGCTTAGCAAAAGGATCCCTTTGCATTTGACATGCTCTGTCACATTGAATTTTAATTACAACTCCCCTCTTGTGCTGGCGCGGGAGGGGAATGCTAATGCCATGCGGGAGAGGCAGAGAGATGGCAATCACCAACCCAGCACTTGCACAAAGGACGAGGCCCCCAACCTGATGGCAAGGAGCAGCTAACAGATTTTAAGTGAAAACTATAGTAAAAAATAGTAAAAAAAAAAAAAAAAAAAAAAGAAAAGGTAAAAATATGTAGGTAAAGTCCAAATCTGGCCAGTTTAGTCTTCCTTTAGCTCCTACTGTTTCATCCAAGTGGTGAGCTACTGGTTGGATTTAAGAGATTTTAATGTATTGAACCATTTGCAAGGTACAGCTCACTGTAACAAGAAATCTACTGGAGGATTAGGGATTATTTGAACAAATATGACCACAGATCACGTCTCTAATAAATAGCAAGCCATGGCTTTGATTTATTACAATGTAATGATGTTAGTTGCTCAGTTTTATGTAACTCAGAATCTTGTGTGTTGAGTTTTATAAAAATGCCTTTGGTAAGCACCACTCAAAAAAATGTTGTGACACCATGGTGGGTCCATAGCTCAGGTAATTCTGGGAGTGGTCACATGTGGGCTTCTTGCAAGACATAAGTGTTGTATACACGTAATGCTCTAAAACAATTACAGGCAGCATCAGTAACATCCCTGCTGCTCTCTACCTAAAAATACAGAAAACGTCTTAATCAGATGGTGATCATTAAATATGTGCCAAGTATTACTGCAGCAAAATCTTCCAGATATATGCGGTGATGATATATATCTCAACACAAGGTATTTGGGACATTAGGGGTCCATGTAAAGATTCAAGAAAGCACAGATTGGATTTGAAACACAAAAGCCAGTTTTACAACCTGTGTAGATATTTAGAGGCTTCTCAGAGTATTACATCTCCTCTAGGTCTAGCTGAAACCAAGGACATTTACAGTATTCAGGTGGGTATCCTGTGCATTGTGAAGATATTTCAGACCTCTTTTTGCCCCCTCCCTTCCCTCCACCCCCCCCCAAAAAAAAAAGAAGACATATAAAATTTATATTTCTCAAAATGATCAAAAGCACCTCTTAATTTATTTTTTTATTATGCTATTCAAACATCAGCCAGTTTCCACAGAAATGCAAAGTCTGCTTCTCAGGATGAACAGCTGATCTACATAGATTGTGTGACAGTTCATAAAACCCTTAGGGATCAGAACAAAGACTTTCACAATGCTTTTGTTGTAAGAGTGCGATCTGTTCCTGGGGGGAAATTCTGTGTTGTATTGCTGTCTGCTTGCACAATAGAAAACTGTTTTTCCTGCATTAGTGGGGTTAGTAATGCAATGTTTGCTATTTCATCGCTATATACTCCTGTCAAAAGAATTTGTTTTACCTTACACACTATTGATAAAATAGAGTTGCTTGGGAAAAAAAAATATTTTACCCAGAGAAATAAATTGCACAGGAGTGCAAAATGAAAATACCATTTAGTGCTGTAAGTTACCTATAAACAACAACACGTGTTGTTGTACTCTGTTCTTTTTTTTCTATAGCTTCTTCTTTTTCTCCTCCTGTCTTTCCATTCTCCTACTCTGTAAGTAATAATTAGCTCATTTAAAATTGCCCAGTGGATAAATATGACTGGTTTATGCCACTCAACAGCAGCATAAGGCAAGGTAAGATCTCTACCTTCTGTACTGCAGCAACACTTCTTTTAACCACAGTAAGGGCTTCCTTGACTTTAATGTTGAAATTGTGTACTCATTTTCTTCAGCAACATTTATTTCTGCCTTTTGCAAGAACAGGACACTATCAATAAAGCAGCAACACAAGAGAGTATTAGTAGTCTTATTCATGTAGGATCTAGAAATTCAGGGTGGACAACTAAATTACTTAACTGAAAACTGTATATTCTTTACATTTCTTTTGTAGGGTATAAAACATGTCCAGTCATTTTAAGTATTGCAAGATTTGGGGCTTTAAATTTTGCATGAAAAGTCTAATAGAATATGGAGGGTTGATAATGTTCTTAAAAAAGGCTGACAAATTTCACAGAGCAAGACGATGCTAAACTTTAAAAAGAATCATGAATCATTTATTCCTCCCTCACGTGAATTTTTGAGGATGGTTTTCAACACTTTCATATGAAAGCAGAAGAGCTCCTGGCATAGTTCAGGGTGTGACTGCATTGAAGTAAGGGCATAAAGACCAGATAGGAATTGGTCTTGATTACCAGAGTATTTTTGAAAGAGATTTTAAGTAAAAAATACTCATCCTTCTACATATATATATATATATATATATATATATGTTATATTAATGAATATTTACTTTCCCCAAGATGTGTGAGAAGCCCATATGACTCCAGGCAGGCTGAGATGCCCTGGCTAACACGTGTAGCTTTCGTGTGAACCCTGCCACTCCCAGGTTACACAGTGAGTAAGAAAGCTGAGCCCTAATGAATGGAACTGCTGCCCCTCAGTACAGCAAAATAAGAAACCTCTAATTCTGCAGCTGTGTTTGATGCTATTTTCTCCTCTAGTATTTCATGTGTTCCATGTTTATAGCCTGTCTGACCAAGACGTGCTCTGAGCATCCACCAGCCACCAGTGCAAGGGGGAAACTGGATCTTTAAATTAACACAAATTCCCACCAGGCAAAGCTCTAACTCTTCCCTAATTAAACTTGGCAGACGAAGCTGGATGAAAACCATGCTGTGTTCCATCCTGCTTTTCAAGGGGTCTTTGCTAAATCAGAAATAAGTACTTTAATCTGTGTAAGGAGATATTTTAAGCACAAAACTGTGTCTGGAAAGTCAACTCCTTTATGCATCCCTCAGGCACATGAAAAGATCCCCCCTGGCAGAGCAGGAGAGCACTGAAATCTCCTATAGCAACTGGCCATTAGCAACGGTAACAAACACTCTGTTGTCCGATTGTTTCAACTTTCTGAATTATTCTGTGAGAGGCAGAGAGAGCAGGAGGCTGACTATGCACGGGGTTCAAATCTTGCACCCTCAAGACTTAGCTTGGCCAGAGACAGAGACGGTCATGGAACTGATAGGTTTGTGCCTCCGTTTCCCATCCCCAAAACAGGAATAGTGCTTTGTTTCCTTTCTCCCATATAGGATGCAGAAGTCCAGGGAGGTGGATAAGCCAGAGGCCCCACATGAGTCGAAATTATTGCTTGTACATATTTGTGCTGCATTTGCAAGAAATCCTATTGGCTTAGGTAGGAAGAAAAACTTGGACAGATATTTCCTGGCAGCTTGAGCCAATGGACTTCGTATTTCAGCTGGTTTTATGTTTTGAAATTTAAAAGTGAGGTTATTTCCACTAAAAGGGGCTCACAAAGCTAGGCAGCTCCATGAAATGTGGGATTTGGGCCACTACATTAGAGACAACATAGCTTACATCTCTGCTTTTGCTCTGAAATTGCTGGAACACCCTCCTGTCCTGGAGACCCAAGTGAAAATGAGGCAGACCCAAGCGTTTCTGCATCTTGTGAATGGTCAGTTCTCTTTAGTGTGCACCTTTCTGAGGGTTATTAGTGTGGGGAATTTTTGCCATTTGAGGGGAAAACCTCCTACCACCCTCAAACTTACTATTACCTTTCCCTGTTTACTGCATTTCTCCTTCTATTTGGATGCTTTGCTTGGGCTTCCCCCTGGTGCTGCCTAAAAGCAAAGAAGACCCATCTCACCATGCTCCTCGGGGAAATCCCTCTTTTCCCCCCTCCGGCCAAGGAGGAGGCTTGAAAATCCCCACAAAGTGCTCAAGGATTTTGTGCTTTTGTGCTTTTGTGCAGTAAAAAGATTAGAGTCGAAGCAGATAACCTTTTTACTTGATACCTGTGATGCACATTACACACCACCTCTGGCAACATCATGAGCTGCTGCTTGTAATGGAGGCTTACTCTACAAAAAAAATAATGGATTTCAACCATTCTGATGCCCAGAGGGGAGCGGACCATCCGCCTTAATAGAAATTGGATCTATACAGTCCTTGAAACACCTCGCTTGGTTTACCCTCAAATGCCACCAAAATATTCACATTTAATTGGGAAACTGTCAACACAAATGTCAAGATGCCTTAACATAAGAAACAAGGGCAATTTACTTAAAAATTAACTACTCAATTGGTTTTTGTATAAAAAGCAATGCACTGAGTCCATCATGACAAGCTTGCTCATTTTTCATCTGTGTTGTCTTATTATGCAGGATTCCATCAAATAATACCATTTTCTCTCCCCACAGCAAACCCCAGAAAAAAAATGCTTTTCTGTGCTAGCATTTTACATGTAGGACTTGCCCAAAAGCCAGAAAACCAGAATAATATAGTAGTGATGAATAATACATGGACAAAATGGATTGGTCATACATCATCTGTTAGGTTATGAATCTCAGCTTTACAGCTCTTCTTCATAATCCTTTTTATTTTGTTCATTTCATCTGACAAGTTTAAAAATGATCTTGCAACCCCAAAATAGCACTTTCTTCCCATCGGTTACTCCTTCGCTCTCAGCGGGTGCTGAGCGGTGCCGCTGGTGGGGTTTGCTGCCTGTGCGGATGCTTTTAGTCTTCTTCTCAAGAAAAATGCAAAATGCTGATGGCTCTGGTCCTGCTGAAAGCCATGAGATGCTCAGTCAGGTTATTTGATTGCTGGAACCACTTTCTCCAGCTCAAATCACAGAATCACAGATGATGGGTTTGATCTTGTACCAAGCACATTTCAAATCCAACACTCTGCCGTTTACAGGCAGCTTGTGTTTTGACCCCAGGGCAGACTTTATAAAACAGAGAATAAAATATCCTGCTAAATGCATCCTTTTGAGGCCAAAGGATGAGGGATGCAATGTTTGGATATCTGGATTAATGGTATCCCACTGTCAAGAAAGAGAAAGCATGGGGGAGGAGACCACAGGCTTTCCTTGGAGAAAGTGGAGGTCAGTGGGAAATGGTATTTTGAAACAGAAAGTGAAAACAGCTTTAACTAAAACAAGATGGAGCTGACGTAAAACTCCAGCTGCGGGAAGCTGGGTGAGGAAACCCAGTTCACAGGAGAGTGAAGCCATGAAGTGCTTGGGCTACATCAGGCATATTGCTGTGTTTTGGAATGAAATACTTTTACATTTGGCATAAATGTTGTGGAGGAGGGTCTGGGTTTTATTTCAAAAACCCTTAATTTTCTGCTGAAAGAAGAAGTTCTCTTGTTTTTAATAAAACATCCAATTCTGACAAAACACTTCTACCAGTCTAGATTCTGCTTCTGAACCAGAATGTTCTGAGAAAGCAAAGCTGGTCCCTGTGAAACACACGACTGCCAGAGGTTTCTGTCACCACCTCTGCCACGTCTGCACCATCTGATGGGGCCTGAGAAAGGATTGTTTGTGGTGAAGGAATGCAAGGCAATAGGCTAACACATGCCATTTTCCTACTGTGCTGTTAAAAACAGAGTGACAAGTATACCAACAGCAACCTCCCCTGCCCCAGGAGCCTTGTCATTCTCATAAAACAATTTAAGCACATTATAGCAGTGCCAGTGCCTTCTGACATGGCCAATGTCTCAGTATATGTAATATGTCAGAGCAGAAAACAATTATGGTATAGCACATGCTGTCACAGCTGGAGGTCAACCTGTGTATCACATGCAAGGCTTGCTGCTAAACTTCCTTACAATGCATAATCTGATAAGTAAAAAAGTAACATATTGGGGAAAAAAAAAAAGCCAGTGCCCTGTGTTGGCCTCTTCCTCGAGGATGAAAAGAAAAATACACAAAGTGCTGAAGAAAATTATTTCAGGAGAGTGACCTGATCTCAGAAGAATTCAGGTGCTTGTATTCTCCATCACCTTCAAAAACACAAGAAGAAATCTGATAAGAAGAAGAATAGTATTATTGTAATTTGATGGTAACTTGACAGCTGGCCCCAGCCCAATGCTCTTTGAAGTCAATGGAGAGACGGCAATTTCATTAAGCCAGTGACAGTTTCATGAAGGCCAAGTGAAAGACTAATACACATTGCTTGTTCACCCCTGGTTTAAGCCATGGGATGGATCACAGTTCTGTTCATGATTCACAGAATGTGGAAGGATTTGTTCCTGAGACAGGTACAGAGCTATCGCCTAACTCAGAGAGACATAGCACTTTCTTGATGAGCTGCTACTTTGACTTTTTTTCACTATTAAATCACTGTAGCAGAATATGGCTGTTATAGGCATATATAATCTAAGTGAGCCATTATTTCAGTGAAGGCTGCTCTGGGAAGTTAAGAGACCTTTCTACTGGCTGCCTAACGGAGTGCTCCTGGAAGTTCGGTTCATCCAGCACTGAGCAAAGCTTTTAAATTCACTATGAAAACTGAACCAAGCTAATTTTACCACACATCCATTTCATATAAGGTTAAATGCTCCTGATGACTGTAATTGCATGTGTATCTCATAATATTTTTATCTGGAGGGAAGATGTGGAGTAACAGGTTTTGGGTGACAACACATCAAGGCACCCGCAGCCTGTAACTGTGTTGTCTTCATTATTTTGTGAAGTCTGCTCTTGGTGGCTTCTCAACATGACCAGAAGGAGATCACACCAGTACAGTACACTATTATATTTGAAGGGAAAATAAAGGAAAAAAAAAAAGCTCTTCATCACACAAAACTCTTTGATTACATTGATTTTTGACCCTTATGTAATAGGGCTCCTAATCTGCAGTGTGATTAAAATAAGCAGGAGCTAAAATAAAGAGATAGGCAAGAAAAAGGTGAAGAAGACAGAGAAACTACTTTTTTGAGTTTTATCTCTGATGTGAAGAAAGTAGGATTTGTGAAAACATTCCTGAATAGTGCTGGGAGGGGAGGAAACATTCTATTGCTTTGATATGAAGTATCCTTGAAAGCAGAAGGGCCATTTGCATCTTATATTTGGGATTTAGACATGTTTTTAGGGCCTATTGATTTGAGATATTGAAGAAACAAAGAGCTAAAACCTGAATTTCAGGTAAGATTCTACCGTCCTAAAACAATGAAATCCAAAAGCAGTTACCAAGTTGGACAATGCTAATCCCTGTCTCTGCTTTCGTTACCTGCCCTGAGAAATAGCTCTAATGCCCAAACAGACCTCAGTGGTGCTCTCAGAATTAACACCTGGAAAGGATTTGAAAGATTATTTGAAGTTGGTGTCATATAGAAACTGAAGCCAGGAAATGTAGATAAATCATTAGGAAAATAATGAGGCTCTTTCAGGAGTACTGCTATCACTAGGTCTTAGGTTTAATTATTTGTCCAGTTGCAGAATACAACCCAGAAACCACTTCTGATGCAAGCTATTCAGTAAGCAGAAAGAATCGTGCACAATTTTGATGTATTGATTAAACTGCCACTGAACGATTTGAGATGAAGATTCAATACTCTGAAAGTAATAAGATATGATTGAAGCTGAGACCTTCTGTGAATTAGAATGGATGGCTTTTTCTGCTACACTGCTGTCATTTATCAGAGCACTAATAATGTTTATTACTTTAAGCCTTACGGCTTGCTGGTTAGATTTAGACAAAACTGAAGCTAAATGGGCCAAGCAAGCCCATTTACTCTTAGATGTTTAAAGTTGGGCAAGGCAAAGCCTATGAAAAATGCAATAGAGCAAATCAGTGCTACTGAGATAACTCTGAAACTGAAGAGGCCAGTGCAGAGGCAGCAGGTCCTTTCTGGACCAGCTAATCCCAAACTGGGTTACGTGTCCTTCAGCCCCACCTGTTACTCTGTCTGCCGTACACCAGCCTTTGCACACGTTGGACATGGAGCATCTTCATAGAGCCCAGCTGAGAGCCAAGAGTCCATGAGTCTCCTCTAGGTATTTCTAGAAAACCATGAACAGATTAGCCAGAATGGAGGAATACGGTAGCCATTACAATTTAAAGGTCCACTCTGCCTTTTGCTGGCCATGATCCCAGCTGTACCTCAGTGGCAGAGGAAGACCCACTTCCCTCCCAAATCTTGTATTTCCCACAGGGCAGACAGAGATGAAGGTTTGTGTCCTTAAGGCATCTGACAGCTAAAATCCACCGAAAGAGTTATGAACTGCAACCATTCAAGACTCATTTTTTATCTGAAAATATGCTGGGTTTAAATTTTCTTGCTGTGGAGTTTTCCTGACAACTTTCCCTCTTTGGTTTCAGCAGATTCCAACAACCCTGATTCCAAGCACCCTTTCAAACAATTACACAGCTCCTCTGTCAATAATGTTATCTCTGTTAATAATTTATTAAATATGTTTGAGTCATCAGACCAAGAAGGTCGTACAATGATAGTGACTATGAGATGGAAAATGTGTTGGCCATGTTGCTTAATGAATTCCAGATGTATGCTTGTAACTTGAAAAAACTGAAGCACATCACATTTTGGTGGACAATAGAGCCTTGGAGTGCATTATGGATTTATGACCACAAGCAAACTACAGCATAAAAAAAAATACTGTCATTACCTAAATATGCAAATATTCCAAGTATTCAGTGTGCAAGAGAAAAACATATCTATTTGTCTAATCTTATAAGCTATTTGAAAAATAATGAAAATGAACTTTTCTGCATTATATGACCATGGAGTATGCAAAGAACAATTTGTACTTGAATAGTGTTACTGTGTAGTTATGATTTAGGAGTCTTATTTATCAACCTTGCTGGCTCTGACAGGGCTCAGCGGCCCAGATTGTGTGTTTTGCATTTTGCATGTCTAGTCACAGCCTGAGCTGTGATCAATGAGTACGTGAAGGTAAAATGCTTCTGGAATAAGACTGTGCACTTTTAGTGAATCCCCAGAAAATTTTAAAAGCAGCGTTCCCTTCCACAGCTGAAGTGTCTGTGTTGAGAAGCTGTCCCTGTTTCTTAGCAAGTGTAAGTTTGCAAGGCAAAGCTGTGGATTTGAAGCTGTTGGGCTTTGAGGATGCTCCATACTGAGCGTGTTGTGCCTCCCCAGCACCGCTCTGCCAGCCCAGGATGGGCACTTGCTATGAGAAGGATCTCAGCTTGTTCAGCTCTGGGTAAACTGCTCTAAATATAGATCCTTGTTAGTCGTGCCAGGGGTGATTGGGCAGCAAATGCGATATCATCGCAATCCTGTTCTGCTGACTGGAGAGTGAGGGGAAAAACAGTCCCCCACACTCTGATTTTAGGATGACCAGTTTGATGGAGTGCTGAATCCAGATCTCTGACCTTTAGTATCTGCCGGGTGCCCTCCCAGTGACAGAGCGTGGACCCATTTTGATGAATAAAGCTTTAAGGACATAACTTCACATTATCTAGCATCAAAACTAAACATTCTCCGTGTTACAGGGCTGTAATTTATTTAAATTTCTTGCTGAAGCATTACACCATAAAAATTGTAAGCACTGAAGGCCCCATCTGCTGAGGCAGTCGGGCGTGTGGAAGGGAGAGGTCACCAATATGCTGAGGTGGCCACTGATAAACCATGCCTGGCTTTTGGGGAGCAATCACAGCTTTCACCCCAGTTACTCTTTTCCATGAGCAAAACCCACTTGATGTTTGCAGTGGGGAAGGGATTTCTGCCACCTAAACCCCATAAAGTGACCTAACAGAAGGAAATGAAGAGGACGGCACTGATTTGAGCCATCTATAACGGCTCTGGTGTCTATAAATCCATGCTAAAAAAACGATGCTGGCATTTGCTGGTGATGCCCACCACAGGCACCCTGGTAGGAGCAACTCTGCTCTCTAAGACAGTTCAATCATTTCAAATGAGCATTTGTCACGTACCCACAGACCATGCTGCTGGGTTCGCTTCTTAGAGGTCCCCAGGCAAAACTGTCTGGGTTCACAGATGTTAATTATTTGTGTCTACTGTTAATTAGCTGTCTGCAGTCGGTCATGCTGGAGGAGTGACAGCCTGGGAACCTCTCTCCAGTGGCACAGTTCGTGGGCTTTGTTCCCTGTCCCCCCCTCCTCATCTCCCAGCCAGAACATTTCATTTTAGTCACGGTGCCAGAGGCCAGACCCTGGAGGACCCTTGAAATTAAACACGTATGAAGTACAGTGGTGAGGGAGGGTGGAGAGTAAAGGGGGGAGAAAGGGGCAATTTCAGCTCCTCAAGCATGCAAGCCGAGAGCTTTCGTGATGCCTCTCAATTATTTTTTTCAGCCAACCACAAATCATGTGCTCAGTTGTCCAAAGGAACCTGTCTCTATGATGGAAATTTCCACACTTGCCTCTACTGGTGTCCTGCTCTTTGTTGTTTCATAGCTGTCTTCAAGACATTGCAAATAATTGAATTTTTACAGAAAGAAGGTTTTGGTTTTTTTTTGCTGAAAAGGAAATTCATCCCTCGTTTGCTAACCTCAAAAATACAACATCCAGGGTAAACTACCCTCCTGACTTTTGCAGTTACAGGGAAGTAATAATTCTTAATTCACCTAAGACTCTATAAGTGAAAACACATCACATAATTTTCAATAAAAGAAGTTCATCACAGGACATATTTCCTAGCTGCATTAAGTCTGAATCATCTTTCTTTTGTTAGGATGTTAAACAAAAATAAGTGGTGTGGAATTTCATCTAAACAGCTATGAAATAGCCTGGGGGAAAAAAAAAAATTACAGGGAATAATTTATTCATCCCTTTCCACCTGGAAATTGCCTGAGAACAGGTTGAGTTCTTACCCAATTATTATAGTGATTGTTAAAACATTACCAAATGATTTTCACAAACGTTTCTTGCTTGGCAATTTCCTGGTGACCGAGTCACTGCAAATATTTCACATTTGAAATTCAAATTTTGAGCCCTTCTGATGGGATGTACAGATTGCAGAAACAGCCCTGTGCGCCGCTGGCTGAACACATGGCTGGTGGCTGGTACAAGTGCTCAGATGGCGCAGCCCCAGCTGCTGCCTCTCATTCCACATCCCAAAGTCCACACAAGCTCCATCAGCTCTGAAAACAGCCATCATCATCCACTTTGCTTCTCTAGCCTGCATCTTTGGGCTTTCTCCCAAGCTGCACAGTCATCTGCCCAGTCCCTCCTTGCCCGCGGAAACTCGGGATGATCGGATCAGCAGTATGGTAGGAACATGTTGGTCTCTCTGACTACCACTGCCAGGACAAAGTCTTCCCTTTTCCTGGGGTTCTCCAGCAGCTTCTCCTCTCTTGAATTACAAGCAAGCTCCTTGGGGCAGAGGTTGTGTCTATAGCACCCAGCTCATTTGGGTCATGGATGTAACTCCTAAATACAATGGTGACAAAAGCAATAAATAATAACAATTTTGAAGTTCCCATTAGAGAGTACACTTTCTCCTGTTTTCCTCAGAAACTCATTTGCTGGTGCATTCAACCAGAAGCGGACACAAAGGACGTGCAAACACACACCAAGCATGCTTAAAAATCCACATGAATATTCATGGCAATGGGATTTTTTTGCATTGCTCAGCCCCCTCTCCTTCTGTCATTCATACAGAAATGCCACCGGGAGTGGGGGGTTGTGGCCATTTAAGCATTTGCTGCCTTGACCAACAGCAGATGCTCTGACACTTGCATATGATGGGCTGGCTGGTGCTGGCTGGAGAGGACCAGCACTGACACAGCTGTCACCACAGCCCCAGCACCTCTGCTGCCTGCGGCACTTACCGAGTTGGCAGAGTTTGGCCATTGCGATCCTAAGGAGAAAAGCTGAAATGAGATAGGCAAAAGAAGATTTTCAGTGAATTAAAATAAGTATTTTGCATAAAAGCACCCAAGATTCAATGGCTAATAATGTCCTTGCTGGAAAAGCCCAAACAAATGCCATTGGGGGTAACATTGCTGGAGGGTCTTGGGTAGGAAACCACTGTGATGCAGTAGTTGTGTACACTCCTGCCCTTCTCCATATCAGGCATTTCTGGTCTTAAATGGTTCTTTCTTTTATGAATAAGACTTCTGTTTCTGTTGGGCTTAAAATTTTTCCTTTTACAGCAGCTTTTCCTTTGCCTTCTCCCCAGGACTCCCTTTGCTGCTTTGTTTTTGGAAGCAGGGAAGATTCCTAAACCAAAGCAGCTAAACCGTGTTTCTGGTACAAGGGCTCCCTGCAGCCTGCAGCTCCATGTGCTGTGTTGTTTAATGCGTCTGTGTCCTCGTGTGTGTAGGCTGGAGTGTTTAGCTGTCATTTACAGATAGCGCGATGTTTAGAAACTTGATGATCCAAACATGTGATGTTTGGAGTGCTGGGAATTGCAGGAGCATGCCCTGCTCCGTGGAAATAGCACAGGTAAGATTTCAGGGCTCCCCGGGGTGAGGAAGGACAGCACATCCCAACACCCACTTCTCTGTTGCAGTGCAAGGAGCAGACCTGCTTCTTGTCAGCTCCTGAATCACCACTTTTGAGACAATGCAAATGATGCTGACTTACCCCAAAGTGCTGTGTGTGACTAAGGCCTCTCAGGAGCTCACAAGCAGCCTAAGCAGGTCTGCAGCAGGACAATGCAGGGGCTGCAGGAAATAACCTGGCAGTGAAGTGGAGATGTTCCCTGACAACAAATGTGAGGATGTAAAAACATCTTTACTATCTGCGGAGCGAACCAAGGAGGGAGAGCAGGGAACCATCTCACTGCAGCTTTACGCTAAATGAATTACAGAAGGAAAGAGTGAGGGAATAACATTGGAATTAAAAGGCTTTAAGATAAGATGGAAAGTGGTATTTGAGCCAGGAAAGCAGGCTGGACGTGAAATGGTGTTTAAATGACATTAAAGCCAGAGGGACAGTGAGGGGAGGAGGGCTGCTAAATCACCTGGAGAAACTGCTGTGTGGAGGAAAGACAGCAGCACAACTGTGGCCATACTTGGGATTCCTGCAGGAGTTATTTCCAAGGAGATGTGGGAGGAACAGGGAGATGCTTCTTTGCTCTAAGGCAGCATAACTCTGACATTTTAGTGGAGCTGTGCCATTAGATCCAGCCTACTGCCACCAGGCTGGTGTCAATGCCTACGCAGGGTGGTGGGGTGGGAGATGCTGCAGCTCAGTGACAGCAGGTTCCCACTGCAAACAGGGACATCAGCAGCTCTGGTCTAACTAGTTCACATCAAATTGTGGAAAGCATGGAAATACTAACCAACCTCAGTCTGGTTAGTCACCAAAAAAATCTTAGCATAGCTGAGAAGAGAGTTTAGATGGCACAACTGCCTTGGCAGTTGTCTTGGCAGGTATTGAGGGTGCCTGGCCAGCCCAGCAGCAGTATCAAAGGTGATTTAAATAAGTTAATGGATTGGACTGGATTGTGCTGGTCTCTTTACGTTGCCATTGTGGACCATCAGCTGTCAACAAAGGAAAATGTTACTCAACAGTATATTTGAGGTGGTTTGTGGGTGAAGCTGTCAACATCAATGAAAAAAAAAGCTTTTGTCACAGAATTAGAAAGTTGTGCCGCAGGAAACAAAATGCTTGAAGGCCAAAATAAACATTATGAGCTGTCCACTTTGGGCCTAGTACTTTTTCATTTTGGGGAGAGGAAAGAGGACAAAACTAATGAGGAAAGGGCACTGCATGTGTTAGTCTTGCATGATGGGGTATGTGGGTGGCAGAAGAGATGCCTGGTCTGGGAAGGAATGAGGACTGAGCATCCCCTGGGAGTGTGGGGGTTAAGGCCAGGCGGGCGCAGGTGCAGGAGACCTGTGCTGACATCTGAACACAAAGTGAAAAATCACCTTTTGCAGAATCTGGTGAATGTCTGGGGAAGCTCAACTGTGCAAGCCAATTTAAGCTCAATAAGTCTGTAAGAAATGGAGAGATAAATCAATGCAATAAAATAGGATGCAGCAAAACTGGGTGGGTGTTGTGGCACTTGATTGTTTTACATGTTGGGTTCTGCTGGCATTCGTGGGGCTGTGAAGCAGTCCCAGGAATAGAAAATGCTGAACAACCAGCAGAACGTCTCCCACATTAAACCTTTTAATAATCTCTGAAACCTTTTCCCTGTGTGGAATTATTTACAGCACCAATGTGTGATTTGGCAGCATTGTTTCTACATGGCTGGCCCCTATCAGAATGCCTCAGGAGCACCTGAAATAGAAAAACAAGGAGCACCCTCACCTTATAGCAAATACATCACTGACCCGTGGCAAGACAGGAAGTTTTTAAAAATCACTTGTCATCTTCCAAGTATGACATGACCTCTGCATCACAGGAAGAAATCTACCCCATAAGGCTAAATCACTACTTATCTGCTTAATGTCAGTCAGACATTAAGCAGATTGACTGGGAGATTTGATTTATTTATTTTTAAATGGGAACTCAAACAACTTAATACTCCTTCTTGACTTAATCTGCCGGCAGGCTGGGTATCCAATTTATTGTGTTTGTTTATTTATTTCTTTATGCCTCTTTTTTCTCCCTGAGGCCTGTGGGTTCTTATGGGAGTGGATGCTCTGTAACCGGGCTGTAGTAGCACTGGATGAAACCCACACAGAGATTATCCTTGCTGTATAGCCATCTGCATTGGCTACACTGACTTCAACAGCAATTTTTAAGCATAGGCTCTTGTGGATTATCCGTATGCTTCAGTGAATACAAATCAACTTGCAGTTAAGATTAAGATACAATGATTTCCATATCTGGAAAGTGGACGATTATTGATGGAAAAAAAGTAGTAAAGTGACATACATGTTGCAAGGTATAGTCTGCAGTTTGAACAAACGGCTACGTGTGAAGAACACTGAATTGGGAACATTTTACAGTTAAAGAAAGCAGAAAATGTATATCTAAGAGGGCATGCCTTAAACACAACCCAAACTGTTGTAATCCTTTCCCATGAAATCATCATCTTCTAAGCTGTAACATGTTAAGTACACCTAAGCAATAAAGCTGATTTAATACCCTTTTGTACAGCTATGCCCCTGAAATGAGGGGCAATGTGTTTCCACCTCACTTTTATTATTTTGATCTAGGTTCCCTACCAGTTTTGCACAGATAAAGGAAGTTAGAAACTAGCAAGGACCTGATGACAATTTAATCACTGTGGCAATTACCATGTGGTAATTAAAGGCTTGCTGCTGTGAGATGCTGTGCACTTTCAGTGTCTTCACAGCTGAGCTTTTCTACTGGTAGCAGACAGTCTTCTCTATGAGCAGGGTGGGATTTCCAAAAGCATGTGTAGGAGAGCAGGTAACTTGAGTTTTAATGAGGCAGGCACTTATGAGTAATTTCTGAAAGCCCTACCATAGTATGATCTAATCAGAGATTTTGTTTGTTTGTTTATACAGTATAAACAGATGTAAATGCTGTCCTCTTCTAGACATAAAAATCTATGGAATCCAGCCTTCCATGCTAATCTGCATAGGCCAGAAAAAAATCAAACCAAAACACAACCTTTCTTCTGGTTTTAAATTCTATTCTCAATTGCGAGAAGAAAATGAGGCAAACTCTAGTACAAGTAGTCTTGTTTCAATGCCTCTGGTCTCTCTGAAGCAGTTACCCTGCCCTGAAGTCAGGTGTTAAAAATCATAGCTGGCATTAAGGTATTTTCCTAATGCAGCTTACTGTCTCCCTGTCTTCCTTATACACAGATGCCTTCTGTATTACCTAAATCCTCCCTGCCAAAAACTTTTCTGACCTCTTCTTTAAACCTTCTGGAAGTGGAGATAGCCAGACTTTCATGTCATGGGCATAACTATTTGCAGAAAGAGCAGAGTATATTCTGATTGTGGAACAAGCTTTAAAATCACTGTATGAAAGTGTCCAGAATTATTTGAAAGGGTCTCTGATAGGGGTCTGAGGGCCCTAGTGGCCTTGACCAGCTTCACCTGTTGCCTCCACCCTCTCCTGTGGGCCCGAAAGCCCATTTAAACTCAGCTGGGGGCATCCACTCCCTCATCTGAACCATGCTGGAGTCATGCTGGTTCTTAGCTCAGCTATGCTTGGCTGTGGATCCTACCACAGGGACTGAATTCTCTGCTTGAATATGGTTGTGCCTTATTTGGGAATTTACTTAATGGTCTGGACTCCTACCTGAAGCTGGTCACCAGCTCTGGGCTGGTCTTGCTCACCTACCAAGGGGCTGAGCCCTGGCTGGCAAGGTCCCTGTATTGCTCAATGTCCCTTAGGGATCTCATGGCCCGTTCTGGTGTGCGTTTTGCCAAAGGTAAGAGCAACTATACCAGCTTCTTCAACAATAAACATTTTCCTAACCTGTTTTTTAAACCTTGAGGTCTATTGCGTTGTAAAGAAGACATTTTTGAGTGTGTTGCTGGTGCAATGTCTGAGGGTATCTTGGAGTTCAATTTACCTTGTGACTTTGACGAGCTTTGTAATACATGTTTGTTTGTTTTTAATTGGTGTTGTGTGGATTATGTACACAGAATTTTAATCCTAAGGTAAACATGTTGCTGAAATGTGGCTTAGGTAATGAGCTTTGCCATGGTCATTCTTAATGGGTTCTTTTGGGAGAATATTTAATGTATGACTTTGTCTTTGCAGAGCTACATGATTTGCTGCTTTGAATCACAGGTGAGTTTCATGAAGGATGTTCTTGTAGGCTCTGTCCCTTGACATAGGCCAAGACTCTCTCTGAGTGTAACTGCATAGTTGGCTTATTCACCAGAAGTCATTTCAGAGTGTCCATGAAGAGCATTCTGAAGGCTGAGAGCACTAATGGAAGGTCAACAAGTTCATTTTAGGTTGTCAGGTTCTGATCTAGGTTGCATCTCTGTAGAGACAGAGCAAATGTTATGGGCCAAATGTCATTATTCCTCCTTGACACTAGCATAACAAAACCCTTTGGAGCAGTTTTAGCTATTATGACCAAACAAACAGGATCCAACAAGCAGGACCCTCTTTGTTAGAATATGTCCATTAACCCTTTTGTAGTATTTTTAGCTGCTTAAATGTCTCTAGTATTATGTTATTTTCCATATTGTGTCATCCTAGACCAGCTGGTGGAAAGGCAAAACAAAAAGCCCTCACATCAAACCCCTGTGCAGCCATCAAGATAGGCCTGATGGCTACTAGAGTAGCCATGATTCTGATTTATGGCTGTCAAATGTTCCTGGAGAGAGAAGCAAAGTAGCTTCAAGCTCTGATCATGAGATATGAAAACTAAAATAAGTATAAAGTGGTCGTTTTCTTGATGCACAAAAGGAAAAAAAGTTTGACAGTCGTTCCCTAGTCATCAAACAAAATCACAGGGCAATAAAGTGGTGGAGAAAAGGTTTGGACCCACTAGAAAGTATTCTGTAGAAAGGTAAACTAATAGGTAAAAGTCTAAGCTAATTCATTTTATAGTAGGATGAATCTTAAACAGTATCTTGCAAGCAGCCTTTTCCATGTGTCCCAGAAGCGCTGCAGTTATAGCCACTAACTCTGGGTACAGGCACAGTGCCTGTCCTTGCAGCTTCCCTGACCACCCATGAGTGTTGAGTCTCCAGCAAACTGGTGCTTCAGGGATAATGAAAACGTCCCTTCTGAGCCTCATTTTATTAGCCTCATAGGCTGAAGTAGTCCTTAGTGAGTGTGATTGATGTTTGGGTCTTAGAGTTCAAAATACGTAGTTTAGCAGAGACTTCATTTGAAAAGGAAAGTAAGTAAAATTCTGGAGGCATTTTGAGCAAGAGACACTCGGAAGGTGTCTGCGTATAACAATGGATTTGTGTGGAGGACTGGAATGTGGGAGCATAGCTTCCTTGCTGGTCAACCTGTGCCCCTTTTTGATCCTCAGCTATCTCTATGAAAAATAAGGGAAACTGCTAATAGTAATATTAGTAATGTGCACTTGGATCTCCTGGTGAGATCATGAGTAGTGTTTTTATTAATACATGGCAAAGTCACTAGAAGACCAGTTTTTTAAACTGTTTGGATAACACTTTGAAATATGGGAGACACAGCTGGGATCTTTAGGTACTAATATAGCCCCAGGAACAAATTGGAAATTAATTTTCTAAGTATATCTTTCAAAACTAATGAATATTCCAAATCATTCTGAATGCACAAATTTATCAGGAATGTGAATGTAAAAACTCTTTACAGTTTCTCATGCAGACAAATGTTCAGAAGCAGGATCTCTTCTAGCATTAATGATGCTGCAGACATAGGAGTATGTCCTATAGAGAGACTAATGATTGCTCAGCAGTGGTTAGGAGACCTGCAGTAATCACTGGGTGAAATACTGTGGCCTGTGGAGTGCAAGGTGGTTTAACTGAATGACTGTAGCAAGCCACTCTGCACTTTGCAATCTGCCCCTAGTTCTGTGGAAACAGGAATAGGATCAGTGAATAATGAAGTGGCAGCAATGCAAGGAAAACCCAGTAGATCCTGCTGTCATCCATCAGAATAGCCATCATTTCTGTGAGATGAGTTTTAGTGCTAAAAAGAGTAGCACTCATGCCTTCAGCTTGCTTTATCTTTTTCTCATACATATATAAGGGGAAGGAAGGTCTGTGAGAGCATGTGTAGGATCCGAGTGTGTGTTTCTTGTCCTGCTGTTATCCTGCAGAACTGCCTCTTATTTAAGAACACTGGAAATATTAAGGGCCTAGAAACCAAAAATTTGCAAAATTCTTCAATTATTTCTGCAAACTTTATCTTCAGCCTCTGGGCTCAGCTATTGTCAAGTCTGTGTTGGAGACAGTATCTCATCTGCGGTGTAAGCAGGCAATACAGGGAGATAGAATAGATAATTGCAAGCCCAAAGAATGGAGGTGAAAGGCAATGGCATGAGTAAATATTTGGTTCACTCATCTAGTTTTAGGCCTTTAAACTCAGGCATCAATTCAGCCTGGGTGAAGGATGGAAAAGTGGGTTATTACCACCAAGTCTTTCTGAAACGTGGGGAGACGAAAAATGGCAGTGGGACATGGAGTGTCAGATATGTACATGTGGAAAAAAACAAAATATCAAGACTAATGATGTTTACAGGAATTACTGTTTAATTGCTTTTGTAGTATTTTAGAAGAATATCAGCTAACAGAACCAAATTTAAACAGAAACTAAACATTATGCAGCAATATTTAAGAGATTATTTACTATTGGATGTGATTAGTGACCCTAGTTTTTGCTCATGTTTAAGTTACATCATATTGACATAGTTAGAGCCTTAGAATGGCATTAATGCATCTAAATGTAAGGCAAGAATACATGAGGATCTACAACTGAAAACAGGAGTTGTGTAGTGTGCAGAGGTGGCAGAAGACAGTTCAGCCCCATCAAGCTTTGTAAAATTGCCTGGTGCAAACAGGCTGCTCACATCAGCAGCAGTACCCCAGGAGCCCATTGAAAGCTGAGATTAAACATGTATGAATATATTGGCTGAATTTGGACCTTGGACATGAACCCTGGCATCTACAAGTTGGCTTTGTAGAAAGTTTCCCAGGGCTCAGGTCTGCTGGTGTATTTTTATAACAATAGTTTATGTGTTTTGGCAGATAAGGTAAATTACCTCATTTTGCTCTATCTTTGAGTTTTATCTCATTTCCTTCTCTAAAAATACACCTAAGTTGACTATTTAACATATAAGACACACTTGATATGAATCTGAACACAAAGAAAAGCCAGTAAACCCTTGTCTTCCACTTCTTCATTTAAACTGCGTCAACTACATGAAACTTCACAAATAGACACAGCTTGCAAAAGGTTGTGAAGAGGGGCAGACCCCAGGATGTTCTTGAGAAATGAAGGAAAAAGGAAAGTAGGAAGGAGGAGGGTTATGATTAGGAGAGTGACCAGGGTGTCACTGAACTTTGTACAGCTGCCCAAGGAGCAGCTCCTGCCTGCCCTGGATGTTCCAGACATCTTCATGATAGCAACATGGAAAATGGGTTTGCAGTATCACAAAAGGAATGTTACGGTAAAGACTTTTCTGTCCAACTCAGCAGACCTGTTCTGAAAGGGGGGAAAAATAATTTGAACTGGGAAATCATTTTAGAAGGGAACATTCAAATTGCTTTTTCATGATTGAGCAACTTTTAGAATATGCACATTCTGGTTTAGATTTGAAACACAGCAGGTGGTTTGTGGTGTTTCTGGGGCTTATGCAAGGTGGCTGTGGGAGTTTGGAGTTGACTATAGTCTACCTTGGATTGTTTCTAATATATTGCGTGCCTATACCGTTAAGGTTTATGTAGATCCTTAAAACTCTACCACCTGCTTGTAAAATGAGTATGGATCACTGCCAGGTTGTTTACTATCATTCTCTTCTGGAGTTTCATGCTTTGCTGCAGGTGCACAGCTCCAGCGTGTGAGTGGTCATCTCAGCTTTAGGACTAAATCAGCCAACTTAGCTGAAACCAGCAATAAAACTATTTTTAGCTAAGCTGGCTAACTTTACGTGACAGTATATTCCATTTTGCAAGTTGAGCTTCATGGAAGCAACCTCCAGTCATGTGAAGTGGCTTATTGCTGGAGGGATAACCTTTTTCAGGTTCCTGAGAAACCTGAAAGAGGACTTTTTGTCATCAGCCTAAACAGCAACTCTTCCCCCAAAGCCCTCAAAAAACTGGATACCTGCTGTTAGCACACCTGAGTGAAGACTGGCTGTGCAGAGGACATGAAATATAGCGAGTCTGTTCATCACCATCACTCAAGTGATGCTCATTTTAGGATCTGTCTATGTCAGTGCCAAACTACATAAACAGCTTGTCTTTACTGGGGTCTCCCAGAAGAGTGCTGCAGTGGGTAAGACTAGCAGTCCATTTAGCCTGGCATTGCACTGTTCATCCTAAATAATAAATGATACCCACTCCAGCAGTTTGTACAGATTAACATCAGTGGTAGATCTCAGCAGAGAGGCAAAGTACCTTTTTAAACATTAATATTCTTTCCTTGCTATAAAGGAATTTTGCCAAGAGCTATGGTCAGTGTTGGGTTCTACCTTCCACATAAGGAAAAGAGTGTATATTCAGCCACTGTTGCCAAGAGATCTTTAACCAAATATCTCTCACATGTCCATAGGCTTTAGATATTTACTTAAAAAGTTGATATCCAAAAATAATGTTTCAGAGCTGGGAATGCAGGGGTTTTGTTTCAGGCTGCCAAACCTTCAGGAAATAGATATGTTGACTAGTTATGCTGCAATGCATTTAATCTCTGGAGTTTTGGATTGTGTAAACAGCTGTTGGCCAAGCAAGGCAAAAGGACTTTATTGTTTAGTCTTCCTTTGAGTTTGTTCCCCACCATAGACTAGAAGTGGAATTTCTCACCAAACCTGGGGCATCTTAACGTAAGACATGTACTCTGAAGTAGCTTGGTTGAAAGTGGGACAAATTATTTGTGGCTTGCTGTGAGACCTTGGGCAAACCATGTCTCCGTGTTCCTCTATGCTTCACATCCCTGGCCTCTCTGCTCTTGAGGGAAAGAACTTGTGGATTTGTCAGACACCACCCACAACGGGGAGCTGGTATAGGTTATTATCACAGGGTCCAGTGCAAAGCTGGCTGAAGAATTTTGCCCTGCATCACTTCATCAATCACACTGGAAGGTCCTCTCTGCTGTCATGCACTGTTATCACTCATTATCTGTACAGGTGCATCTGCACTGTTTTCTGTAAGCTTTTGGTTTTGTTATAATACAGCTATAAACCAGATAAAGAGCATTTGCTTCAGCTACTATAAATACTGGCTGACCTTTCCTCTCCAAAGTAAGCTCACTCCTTTGTAACTAGGCTTTGATTTGGGATTATTTGTGGAAGGCAAATGGATGCATACATGACTTGAAAATGTCAGTGTAACTTCCCTTAATGAAGTACTACACACACAAAGGGTATGGTGAATTGTAATGGTTGAAATACTAGGTAGTGTTAGAATTTTTTGTGATATAGAACAATCTTTTTAGGGAGACTGCATAGTTGTTCATCTTCTGCAGTACAGAGCACACTGGGGGATGGCAGTTGATAGTAGCTGAAAATTAGGCAGCGATGAGACTACTGATACAGTGGTACATGTAGCTAAAATCATCTGTTTAGTGTTTCTAGGGAGCAGATAAACTCCCTAGCACATGCATGTAAAGGAAACCTGTGAGATCCTGTGAATAAAGCAGGCATGAAGGATCTGTAGGGTGCAGGCTGTATGGAAGAAAGTTTGGAGGGTGATGTGCAAAAGCCAATGACCTGAAGTTATGGCCTCACTCTTGATTTGTGGTAAGTTGTAGCAGGAGAGGTCGATGTTGCTATTGTCCTGGCGATGGGAAACTTCTGAGACCACTTCTCAATTTCCAAACTGCAACCTCAGAGGAACAGAAGGAAGAAAAAAAAAAACAACCCAACTAAGTCAGACAACAGCAAAGACCAGGCATGGGGCCCCCTCAGGTGTAAGCAGAAATGAGGCAGGAGAGGCAAGAGAATTAACTGGATGAACACAGCTAGCATGATTGATGCACTAAGTACCAGGACAGCATGAACAGATTGCTGCTACAATGGCATGGGTGCGATATTGCCAAGGAATCCTGCACAAATGTAGATGGAGATGTATGCAAAATATGTAAGTCAAGCTGAGTTCATTCCTCTGCACCAGATAGCTGGGTACTGTGGTCTGTAGATGTGATAAATAGGAAGACCTGGCATTGCTGGGGCTAATAACTGTTATTTAATGTGAGATAATTGCATGGAAAAAAAAATCCTATTTACCTAGGAGGATCTTGTGATCTTAATTTTGGTTAAATGAACTAGCAAGGATTTGTGAAATTTTGAGAAAAATAATGGCATATTTCTTCATGGCAAAGTACTGGAGTAAATTTTTTCACAACACAAGTGCTGTTTTAGCTGCAGTGATTTGTTTTGTGGAATATATAGGACTTGCTATGATGCTGCTCATTTCAAATGGCAAGCTGGGTTTCTAACATGGTTTGCAAGCACCTCCAGTTTATCTGACAACCCCCAACAACAGGCAGGCTGCTGTTCATTGCTGTACTTTAGACAATCCATTTCCATACTGTAAATAGAAGCCTGCATTTGTAACATACCAGCACGGATATTCTTGAACTCATTGTTTTGTTTCACCTCCCGAGGATGACAAAGGACCTCTATGAGTCCAGCCATTGCTCTGTAGAAATATCCATATATCACCTAAGAGGAGATGACACGCGTCTTCTGCCTATACCGTGAATTGCAGCTGGGAGTAAATCAAAGCTGAGGGAGGACCCAGAGCGGCTCTGGGGAAGGCGACCCAGGGGAATTGCCAGTGTTGACTATACTGGTATGTGGAGAGCACGGCTGGACACGTCCCTCCGCGGCTCCGGCTTTTGCTGAAGTTGACGACGAGGATGCTCTAACTTGCCCGTGTCCCCTCTCCTGTGCAGGGAGGCAGCTGCGGCGCTTTGTGAGGGGTGAGATCGCGTCTGCGTGTGCACATGCACACACGCACGGATGTAAACATGACCTGAGCATCCATCGCCATCGCGTCTTGTGCTGCTGGGAGTGGCTGCGGGTCTCTTGGTCCCCCTCCTCACACACGGGGAGGGGGAGTAGGGTCCCCGCAGCCGGGGGCGGAGCTGCCCCTCGCACCCCGATGCGGGGGGGAGCCGGGCCAGCTCTAAGCCCTGCCCCGCCGGGCGTGCGGGACCCGCCGGCTCTAAGCCCTGCCCCCGCCGGGTGTGCGGTGAGGAGCCGGCAGCCGCCGCGGGGGTGGATGCGAGGGGAGAGGCGGCATCGGCGGCGGGGCCGGGCGGGGCGGGCTGGGCTCCGCCGGCAGCCCCGAGCGCTCAGCGGGCGGCCGCCAGCCGGGCTGCCCGCACCGCGGCAGGGAGCCCCCGCCAAGGTAAGAGCCGGGGCGGGCAGCGCATTGTTCTCCTAAAGGGCGGGGGCAACGGGTGACAGGAGGGAGAGTGCGATGGAGGGGATGCGCCGACTGAGGGGTACACGGTGCGGGGCTCTCGTGGGGTGGGGGCTGAAGCTGCGGGGTTCCCCCCGCCGTGATACCGCTAGGGAAACGCGCGGCCACACCCACACGGGAGCGGCGGTGGGGGGCCGGGGGCTCCCCACCCACTCGTGGCTCTGCCCACCCGTCCCGTCCCCCGTTTGGTTCAAGTTCGGTGTCTGGCGGAGCCAGGGACTGCCGAGGAAAGCAAACCTGGGAGCTCTCCAGGGAGATTGAATTCCCCATGGAGCGCGATGAAGTGTCACCGCTGCGATTCTCCTCTCGGCTCGGGCGATAACAAATATTTGCTCGTTTTCAGACAATGAGTGCCGTTTGGGGACTAAGGAATCTGAGAAGCGTTCCCACCCTAACTTAGTCAGCCAAGCAGGAGCGGATCCACCGGCACTGTCATCTTGTCATTCCCCTTAAAGAAAGGAGCCATGTGGCACTGGATTTAGCCACAGCGCGGGGTCCATCGGACTGTGAACAGGCACAGTAGGATAGAAATACATCCCTGCAGGACCAAGGCCCCACGGAGGAAGCCCAGGGCGCTTCCTTTGCTTTTGTTGCCCTTGTTTGCCTTCCCGGCTTGGCCTCGCATCCTCCCTCTCCCCGAGAATAGTCCCTTTCCCCGTATTGTTCTCTGTGTGTTTCCTCTCGCCTCTCCTTTCCTCCACCCCTCCTTAGCCGCAGGTCGTCTGCAGACATGATACCCTGACATGCATTTTCCCTCTCCCATATAGAGCTTTTAAGTCCAGACCTACCTGTTTTGAGAAAATTCTCCTTTTTCATGAGTGTAACAGCCATGTTTCAACTTGACTCAAATTAAACTTGAATGGCTTTGAACTAAATGGAAATAAACTTCACTTAACCTGCTACATGGTAAGGATGAGATTTCTGGTTCTATACACCCCTTGATATCAGTCTGAATTATACTAAGCACTCTGTGTTTTTAGACTGGGCTTTCTAACCCAGTCATTGCTATGATGTAAAATAACATAATGCTTTGCCTTTGACCTCACAGCTCCCTTTTTTATACATGGGACTAGGTGGGTCCTTGGCTAACTGAATGTAGCTTATTTGAATGTGACTGGAGACTGTCATGTTGAATACACTGTTACTGGAAAAAAGTTTGAGAGGTCAGAGGGTGAAAACTAGAGAGAGGCCAGGTTAGGAGCTTGTTACAGCCATGTCTCCAAAAGGGCCAGGTCCCATCTTCTGTAGTGTATTGGTTTTCAGACTTGGATCCATTTGAAAGTGTTCCTGTGTCTCTGCTGGAACACGGGGCAGAACACAGCTGCTGGCCACTGGGCTTGTTGGTTTTTTTCTTCAGGGGATTGTGTTCTTTAAGCTCTGCCTTTATTTAGAGTTTTACCTAATAGAAAGCATAGAGCAGCTGAGCTCATTCTAGTAACTTTTGCGGGATTTCCAATAGCTGCAGTGAAATAGTCAGTGTTTAATCAATTTTTACTTGGCTATAACTAGGGAAATCTTAGAGGAGCCGCAGAGGCACTGGCTAGCGAGCTGTGTCTGCAGGCTGGAGAAGACTGCAGTGCTTACTTTTGGCTGGTTCATACAGTGACAGGAACGCACATTCAGAAAAATGTATGTATTTTCACTTGCGTTCTCTGCTTTTTTAAAGTTGTTTTCTTGAAGCTGCCTTTTTCCTCTTTTTCAAAGAGCTTATTTTGCAGAAGTTAACAATGCTTGCCTTGGAAAAATTTATATTCCATGCAACTGCACCAATTTCAAGGTTTGGTCTATTTTATTATGAGATTCATTCACTGATTCCCTTGGACTTGCATGGGTGCAGCTATGTCAGACTTGATTTTTTTTTTTTGTTTGATTCTGATATATTAAACATGTCCAAAAATGTTGAGTAAGAAAGTGCCATTCAGTCCATTAGAAATATGTATGTCATCTTAGTCAAAAGATGGGGATTGTACAGAAACCTTTCAGTGTGTTAATAAGCCCTGGAATGCCATAATTTTGAAAACATGACAGGAGTGAATGAATTCCTGAGGTCTAACATACAGGTGACTGTTTTTCTGTGGTTTACTGTGAGGATGCTGGTTTTGTACTTGCTGAAGCTAGGGTGTTTTCTGGCTAGTGAGATGAAATTGCTATTTGGTTCCCCAGAATAAAGGATGCAAATGCTTTTCAGTAGTAGAACTTGGAGCTCTTTCTTAGGCTTTGTGTTGTAACAGTAAAAACACCTCCCACCGCCACCTATAACTTATTTTCAGCGCATGTTAAGTTTTGTGAATGCATAAAAGTGTGGCATGAAAAGACTCTGAGTGTGGCTCTGTCACCTCTGTGGGACTGGGCTGATGTGGCAATGTATGGGCATTCTTGGTTTTGGCAAGTCAGCCCTTAGTTTCTGGTAATTAAATCAGTGGAAGGTAAAAAGGAGGCCCACTGCAGGGCTTCAAAGAGCTCTTGTGTATTTTCTGTATCCTATTTTATTCCCTTAGCGCTCCTTAGCATCCACTGAATGGCAGGGGGGGAGAGGGAAGGATCTGGATAAATGGAGTATTCTGAGATCCAGGCGCTCTGTCCGTGCCTGTTGCACCTTCCCAGGGAAATGGTGGGCCGATGTGTCAAATCCATTTGCAAGTGGTAGTATAAATTAAAGCTGGGGGATAAACAGGTTAGAAGGTCAATGAGATGTCTGAACTTAATTGATTTTTTTCCCATACAAATTGGCTATAATGTCTTTTGTTTGCCTTCTTCTCTCCCTGGGATGCTGTGTTACAGCAGTTACATGAATATAAGGAGTGGCAAAAGGGATGGGGGTGTGAGGAACCATAGCTATTTGGAAAACACGGCTAGGAAACCTCAGCCTGACTCCCTGGCATGGGCTGACATGATTTTGGACAGGGTAAGGTAGCTCTGAATTAGCACTCTGTGTCTTCAGGATCTCAGTGCCATGGAGTGTTGATCATTGCATAGATAGCCAGGGTGCACTGCTGTGTGTGGCTCAGAGCTGTTCAATCCCAGGGTTAATAGAAACTTTTACTTTAGATGCGATGTTGTCCAGGCTAAGCCAGACCAGTGGAGAAAGAGCTATAATGGAGTGCAAAATGATTTCTAGGACATAAAGTTGTCAGGCAGCATCCAAACTAGGGTGGCACTGCTCTTTCTATAAGCCTATGTCCAGCTTGAAAATCTAGAGCAGTGAATCTCAAGGAGAAGGGTGGTTAACTTCTTCACGTGCTAACTTTACTCATGACTGGAAGTGCCTGACTTAACACTCAGACACATTAGAAGATGCTCAGGCCGCCAAGTTTTGACCTTTGTGTAGATTTCCATTCCTGTAGAGTATAATTTGAGTTAGTGATTGGAGCAACCCCCGTGCTGTGAGAGGAGCTGAGGTCCTTCCATCTCACATGGGCAGTACTGGTGTCATTCAGTGCTTCTTCCTGGCTGTGTTGGTTTCACTTGACATGTTCAGCTCAGGAGTAGACATGGGTTGGTTGACAGCATCAGGCTCTGCCTTTCCATGGGTTTGAACTGCATGGCAAAGCCAGCCTGGAGGAGTGACACACTGGGAGAGCAGCTGACTTTGGAGATATTCCCTGTCACCCCTGTCCAGAGTGGCATGGGGAAGGAAAGGCATTGCATGTTCAGGCCACATGGCAATAGAATTTACAACTTATCCTGAGTTCATTTACTATGAGGCCCTTGTGGTTAATCACATTTCAGACTTTTCTTCTCAGATTATATACCAAAACCTAAAAAATAAAATAACAAATTCTCTAAGGGGATAATACTAGGATTTGAATCACATTCTATTTTTTTTCTGAACCACGGTGAAATGGTTTTTGAGTTTAACATGAGAACTGATTGTGGATGGTATGTGAAGAGTTGTCTGCAGACAATGGTTTCCACAAAGCGACCACATTTTGATTTGAGGAGTTCTGAGCAGCTGAGGACAGCTGTAGAGCATACACAACCACATGAGATGAAGAAAGATCAAGCTTTTTAGATCATCACGTCATTGCAAGAAGGATCACTGATGGGAGACATGGGCTTGGCACCTCTGTATTTGCTGTCAGGCCTCAGATAAACCAGCACATGCCATGTGCTGCAAGATTGGTCCATACTTAAGACTATTTGCTGAGAATATGGTGAAGTCAAGAGCTGAGCATGGTAAGTGGGTCGCTGGGCATCATTGATAAATGAGCTATGTCATTGTCTAGCATGCATCACCAGCAGCATTGTATGACAGTGTTTAGCTGTAGGAGCTAGTCTTTGGCTGCCTTAAAGCATGTATACGTATTTTTAACAGGCTAAGCAGTCTGTATCTGATGTAATGGTGAAAAGCCACAGGCAAAGCTGCTATTGTTTGGTTGCAGCCATTTCAAGGCATTAAGCCTTCCTCTTGCCCCCAGTCATAATGCGTGTTTTCAGCAATGGTTAACAGTTCTGTTGTTAAATGGTATAGCTTATAGAAAGAAGGGACTTTAATTTTCTTTTGCTATTTAAAGCAACACAACAAACCATCAAACCATAGTTCCTCCAGAATTGCAGTAATTTTTGGAAAACATAGACTGCACATCAAATACATGCAAACTGTAATTTCAGTTCTTTGTTTCCTGTGTAGTCTGTTTACAGGGCTGTCTTCTGCGAAGTCATGGAAGGTTATACTTATGTGATGACTTCTTTGTTTAGAGACCAAACTAGTAGATTAGCTGGATGTAGAGCTGACAAGAGCTTCAGATTTACAGCAGTTGTCAAAACTTCAGTGTAAAGGAAGGGGGATGCTGAAGAGGGAGAAGAAATGCAGTTCTACTGGGGCTATCTTATTAGTGTTCTGTCAGCCTAAACTATTTTTAAAAACTCTTGATGAAGAGTGTTTCCCAAGATAGCCCAGAACTCAACTGTGTGAAGCCCAAATCCACCTGGGTCCTTTCTTTCCTCTGCCAGGATGAGATTGATCACTACTACCCTCCTCTCGTTGAAAGCTGATTTTTATTTGTTTGTTTTCAAACCCCTTAGGTATGCTTTGAAATCATACCGTCTAGTTACTGAGCCAAAAGAATTGTTTCTGTCACTGCTTGTTGGTCTTGGAGAACATAGGTGATCAGTTGCTGATCGTCAGTGATCAGTTTAAATTGCCACAGCCTGGTCACACTGCTGTGTGGTGATGCCTTTGCAGTGGGACATGGGCATCCAAAACCCTTCCTAATATGTTTAAAAAAAACCAAACTATAGGGCTACTTTTCTCATGCTAATGTCTGAGATATCTTTAGTTTCTTTGAAAGAGAGTTTCATAGGCTGGTTAATCTCCCCATATATAAATCTCTTTCATAGAATTAATCCTCTGTTTTTTTCAGATCCCAGCGGAGGAGAGAGATGGTTTTAGAAACAAATCCATTTACCTTGTATTGCATGGAACACAAAGCCCTTTTGCTTGAAAGCATAAACAAAAGAAAAATACAGACACATTTTTCTGTACGTTCTGGGTTATTATTGTTGTAGGGCATTAAAATAAGATTACAAATAATTATTCTCTCCCCAAAAACTTTCCAAGAAAGATTACTTTTGAAGCTTTCAATCCTGAAAAATCTTATAAAACATCAAGTGACAAAAGATGAGAAATCAGTGATGAAATCTTGTCCGTCTTGAAGTTAGTGGGAATCTTAAAGCCAGAATATCACCTGGAGTTTTAATGAAGTATCTCCTTAAAATACTGTATTTGTGTGCTTTTAGAGATGTGGAATTGCAGAGTTCTACTGAAATACTAATTCCCGAATGCTCCAGCTTTATTCATAAATGACTCAGCTGATTTCCCCCCTACCCCATTGAAGTGAAGCATAAGATTAGGAAACAGACTGCTGCAAAATTTCAATTACTTTTAAATAGGTGAAACAGCATCAGCAAATGTAGTGTATCTTCTTTCTTCCTTCCCAACAAGTCCTAGAAGGGCTTGGGGAGACATCAGCAGTATCTTGGTGCAGAGACCAATTTCTCTAGTTTAGAAACAAGTTTAAAGTAATAAAAAGTAATTGGTGAATATTTGGGTGTTTTCACTTGAGTCAGCTTAACCTGGTCCCAAGAACATAGCAGAGGCTGTTGGTCTGTAGTCAGACCATGCGGAATAATTTCATTCAGCAATGCTTGTTGTGCTCATTTCTTTGGTTTTAGGCTCATGTAATGGAGAGGTGAAAGATGATAGATGTAGGGTTGCTTTAGAGCAGAAAGCAAACCTGGATTGGTAATGAGGACAGGAGCCTGGAAAACCAGGAGGGAGAAGAGGAGAGCAGGTAGGCAGAACCATAGCTCTGGGCTGGGCACTGCACAAAAGGTGACTGTCATCCATGATCTAGCCTCAGTCTGAGATAGTAGTGTATTGATGTATTTTATGTGACATAATACCTCTAGGGGCATTGCAGTGCTAAATGTGTACGTTACATGAACACAGCTACTGCATCAGTCTTAACAGTCCTGTTTGGATGTTATGGAAAGCAGATGCACACATGTTCAGTAGCTGTTGTGCTAGAGCTGTGACCAAACCAAACCAGAAAAGAAAGAGTTATTGTAAAAAGTAAAGTGTCTTAAACCTAAAAAGACTATTTTTAAAAATGGAGGGGGTGTGTGTGTAATATTAAACCTCAACATGACTTGTCATGTTGTCCCTGAAGGTGATAATGATCAGAAATATGTGTCTGGAGCTTGGGAAGCAACTCCAAATTGTACCCAGTACACAGAGATAGCTGCAGATGTTTAATGATTTGGGGGATTTCTTCTTCTTACTTCTAACATATTTTCCTTACTCTATTTTCAATTAGACTTCAGTTCCTGGTTTAGAAAACGAACTATAAACTCTTCTGGATTGTGGACCCAGCAATTTAAGCGTATCCAACTCTGACACTGAGTTCCCTCTTGGGCATAATATGAAGGAAACGTCTCTGTTTGCAGGAATGCTGCCTGAGAGCAGGGCCTAGCTAAAAGCAAATTTTAAATGACCAAAATCGTGATGATGATATTTCAGTATAATGACCTCACCACATATGAAAGCTGCTGCATATAGAACATTAAGGTAAAATGTGGGAAATGTAAAAGGATGTGCTGTAGTAGGACTCCTGAGTCTGTATGATATTACTTGGTTTTACAATAAAATAGAATAAGCGTTTCAAATCATTTGTTCCTCCTCCAGTGTCAAAATAGCTTCGCAGACAGCTGACAGACTTGGTTTGTTCTTCAGTCTTCCAAAATGTGTTTGTTTTGCTTTTTTCTGTAATCTAGGTAACTGAAATCTTTCTAACTTTGTTGTCTCAATCATCTCAAAAATAGGTTGCATCTCAATCTGATTTAATAGTCTGTGCTCTTGTGCAGAGAAAGTTTGGAGAATAATTGTTCCTAATCACTTTTCCAGCTTCACCTGATGTCACTTACATGGGAGGCAGAAATAGGAAGCTCCAGGAGGTGTCTGTTTGGCAGCGTTGAGGCTGATGCATTATCTGGCACAAGAGCAAGCAGTTATATGCTTATCTGTCAGTATTTCCAAATGTTGACCATGTGAGTCTGCCTCTCTTGGCAACAGTGCAACTCCTTTTCCATGTTTTAGCCTTTATTGCACTTAAAAGTAAATCACTGTTAAGGATTGGACATGAGTATCTGCTGGAAATGACAGAATTCATCTAATGATGGGTTTCCATGAAATAGAGGATGAATTGAAGTTGAAATCTAGTAAGTCTGTCCTTGTTAGTTTGGGACATCCAAGGGACAGCAGTAAACTTGTACAGCTGTTTTTGTAGGCATGAAGCTGATGTTAAGGTTTTCTAAGTTTGTCACTTAGATGAACTGATTATTGTTGGGGGAAGGAGAAGAAAACCATGGGCTTTCTCAAATTGACCTGACAGTGGGTGTGGGGAAGGAAGGGGGGGTATATGTGTGCCTACTGGGTGTTACTGGTGTGATAAATTTCCTTTGCAAACCTTGGTTGCTTTTAAAAATATTAGTGACCCTTACTTCTCTACTACAGACTTACAGGAAGATTTGTTGTGATGTGCTACACTATTTGTTTTAATGGTCTTTAGGGATGGGGATTTCTTGGATGTTCATTTCTAGTCAAGGGGGGATGTGGGTATGTGCTGCATTTGGAAGGGAGGGGAAGGGTCTTTGCTGTGTGTGTGTATAACATAGATCTCTCTGTGAAAAATCAAACTGGAGGGAAAAGAAACCTGGTAGGAAACAAGGAAAATGTTCTGTTGCACTGTCCAGTGTATCAGATGGCATATCAGATCTCAACTTATCGGTAAACAAGTACGTTTTGTAACAAAGGTATTTGAAGAAATCTTTAGGAAAAACTATTTAACGAGGCTAAGGCGAGCTCCAGCATTAACCCTGTTTTGGAGTACATTGAAGGTATCCTCCTACTCCGAGTTAACTTGGTTGCTAACTTGCAACTTGCTCCACTTTGAGCATTGGGGAGCTTATGTCAGTAGAGTAATTTTAACCCCTTCTTGCTCAGCCTATTTTTTTTTTTTAAACCCAGCATGAATAGCTTTGTTGTTTAATGGCAGAAATGGTTGTCAGTAATGCATTAACATCTCATCTTTCAGAAGTTACACTCTGTCCTAGCATCATACGCTTGTCAGGGCAAGCTACACCTCTTCTCCCTGTGAGAGCAATCCCTTCCCCTAATTCAAACTCCTCCATGTTACTTGGATGGAGCCTGCGCTGTGCAGCAGCTGAGGTACGGTATGTTTATTTAACTACATTTGAGTGTGTCATCTTTGCTCTCAGCTAAACCATAGCTGCGTGGGATTTTAGTGGCACCAGGAATGAGCCTCCCAGTTTGCTTTAGCAGTTGTTGTCTCCAATTCTGCTGTTTAAGTACAGGGTGGTGGGTTGTGCTGTGCGGCAGACTGTGTGTCTGGCACTTCCTCTGCAAAGTTATACTTGTTTGGTTTTGTTTTTACATACTAGTGGTGTTCTGCAGTCCTGTTGTCCTAAAATAAAATGTGGAGTAAAAAAAAAGTAGTAAGAGCAGTTAGCCATGGGAGGGACTGAGCTGGAAAAGGCAGCCAGAGGAGAAACAAAGACAAGTGGTGTTAAGTGGGGAGCAGCGAGTGTGGAAATGCTGCGGGGAATGAACTGCCTGCTGGTTCATCCTTAGAAAGTTTCACCCTGTGAGTCCAGGTAAGTGGAAAATTAATCTATGATTCTCACTCCCAGACCATTGCTGTGCTGAGTGTGTGCAGCCCTGCTGAAGGCAGGTGTGGAACATGTTTACTGCTTTGGGGGCTGTTTCTTTGTCTTGGTTGCTGTGTTATTCCTTTCTCTTACTTATGAAAAAGCATGAAAATAGGCCTAGGAGATGTGTGGTCTGCTTTCTCAGCTGAGACCTGAAGTGTGAAAACAGCAGGGAGAGATGCTGGCTGCCTGGGCAGGAGCAGGGTAGGAGGCTGCAGAGTGAGACTCAGTTTCCCGAATTAAGGGTAACTCCTGCCTGATGGGTCTTTTGGAGATGTGCCTAATGAAGGAGCAAGTAGTTACAGGCCCAAACCTCTGATTTGGGGTACTAGAAGTTGCATTTAATGTGTGTGTGGGTTTTTTGTGTCAGGTTTTTTTATAGTTGTAATCCAGCTGTTTAAATCTTAATACAAACTACTCAGTCTCTGACTAACGCTCAGGTGCATTGGCCTGTGTTGTAACAGCTAATCTTAAACAACAGTCGGCACACTTTACTCAGCGGTAGAGCTGTTAGGTGCCTTCAATGAATAGCACGGAAGTTCCTAGGGGAGAAGGAAGGTTGGAGATCAAGGTCTGAACAAGCTGTGTAGTTCTCCACACCCCTCCAATGGCAATGCAGTGAGACCTGGCCCTCACATGCCTGGATTTTAAGTACAAGTTCCCCTCTCTTCCTGTGGTTTTGTAGCCTTGGACTGCAAAGTACAGTTGTACAGAACTGCCAGATGTAACAAGGAAGTAGCAAATTGAGTTATTTATAAAAATTAAGGCCCATTTAGGACATACTGGTGGGCTTAACACAGCATCTGCTGGTGGCACCTTTGGCTGTGCTGCCAAGATGTTCCTGCAGTGGCCTGTTCACCTTACTAAAACGAGTATCCAAGTAGGTTGTTTTCAACTAACTGGAGAGAACTGGGGGAAACAGGATTTTTCCTGTGAGCTTCATATGGGATAATATGGCATGCAGTTATAAAATATACTCTATGTGTACTGCATATAAAGGGCTGTCAGAGATGCTTCATGCGGATGCTAAGATCATACTGTAGTTAAAATGGATTTTGCTGGCAACTTATTGTTTATGCCCGTTGTCTTCCTCTGCAAAACTTGTCTGAGTGAAAGTCCCATTCTGGGTGCAACACGATGGCAGTGTTGGGCCTCTGGAGGTGTCAGGGATGTGCGCAGGAGTGTGTGTGCATGGATGCTGGATGGAGAGGAGTGGCATCTCTGTCTGCCACTGGCTCCAGCTGTTCCTCCCAGCACTTCCCAGTCCTGTACCCTGGAGCCATCAAACCCTGGGGACTCTCCCAGGTCTGGGGAAGGGGGGCTGAGGGCAGCTCTGCCTCGTGGGGCAGGTGGGAGTGGAAATTCCTGTTGTACAGGAGAAGATGTCTGATAAGGCTTGAGGTGCTGCTATGCCTAAAGCAGCTGATATCTCCTTCTTCTGGAAGAGAATAAAAGGTTTGGGAGGAGAAGGTGATGTCTGACTAGGAAGTCTGTAGTAGATGAATCATAACACCTGTGTGTAGCCTGCTTTCTTCCTCTGGGGCAAGACAGATGTAAGAGTAACTTTTAGCAGCAACACCATCACCTGGGGCTGGAGGGACTTCTATTTTAAGGCTGCATATTGCATTCAGTCCCTGATATCACTGGCTCTTGTGCAGGTCTTGCCTGGGCCCACACAACTCACACCATACCCCTTCCGAGCTCTGGAGATCCCAGGGTCAGTCCTGATGCTGCTTATGTTGGTTTAGCACAGCCTACCCCTCAAAAAAGGACTTGTCTGGAGTTAGCCCATCTTAACTGATTTATTTTTACTGAGGAATTCTGCATGTTTGTGGAGCTTTAGAGGCTGTCCTTGAGGTTTGTGACTTTAAATTCAAAGGGTAATTCTGTGTGAAAGAATAAAGAAGGTGAAAGACGCTTGTGCCTAGGGAGAAAAATCACGGGAAGCTAAAACCAAAGTGAAATCTGTGTGCTTTTTCTTTTTGAGGAGCTGGAAAGATCTGCTTGAAATACTTCCATGTTTCGGTGGTCTCTTATGTGAGCTGGTTCTTGTAACTGGTGTGGAAACTCCTAGAGTAAATGGTTTGGAGAACTGCAATTCTGAGTCAAGAGTGGCTCCTCACAGCACAGGCAAGGTCTGCAAATAAACATCAAAGCAAGAGGGGGTTTGCACAGGGCAGTGTAAAAAACCCACCATGACAAACATTTGATGGGTGCAAACCCGAAGGCAGAACTACTCAATACAGGGTAATGAGGAGTGATAGCACAGAAAGCAGAGAAAGTTTATACAAACCTGATTTGGGCTTACTTTGTGGTAAGGAATTCTTCAGATAAAAATCCTTGCCAGGCCCCAGAAAGTTGTTTCAAAAAAATAGCAGAGAAGTGTCCAAGGCGGACCTTCGGCTTTAAAGCAGATTAAGCTTGGACCAGGCAGTGATGGGATCCAAGGGTCTGGACTTATTCTGTGTGAGGAAGGATTCAGAGGCATCTATCAATGGTGCTTTGTGCCCTTCTTAAGAACAAAATATTTCAAAAGTTTGCATTTGCCATTTCAGTGTGCGATTATTTCAGGTAAGCATTTAAACTGTAGTTGTGACACCTGTGTACAAGGGGATGATGGAGCAAGACAGGAAGACAAATTAAAGTGTACCACTTTCCAGTAAATTCTTAGTATATAATGACAGTAATATTAGCAATGGCTTCATTATTGTCCAAGATAGTTCTCTACATACAGGATACTATTTTTTTACCTGCTAGAACCTCCTGGCATGGTTACAGCTACCTTTTTTGTCTAAATGATAGAGTTTAGAGTAATCATTTACTGGGATAAATGTGTCCACCTTGAGAGTCTAACAGTATTGGTTAGCAGAGGACAAAATCAGTTAAGTTGTGCTCAGTTTTAGTGAATACCAGGCAGCAAGGATATTCTTTCAAACACTGCTCCTGAAATTAGAATTCTAATTGTTTGTGTGAGCTGGGCAGGAATATGCTGGTATTTACCCAAATTTTGAAGAAGATACTTAGTAGAGGAATGTGCTCTGCATGCTCACCATTCCTCTAGGAAACTGTGCACATAAAGTAACCTCAAGCAAATATTTGGAGGGCCAGGGGTCTTCAGAAGAACAGCATGTCCTCCAGATTTTAGAAAGAGCCAGTCATCCCTGTATGCTAAGTTGTCTTTTCCTCTCTGCCAGCTCCATCCGAACCAATGCTCCTGCCTGGGTGGCTACAACAAACCTCTTTATTTCATTTTAATATGTCTGTGTGAGTACCTGATATTCAGAATGGGATTAGGAGAGATGAATTGTTACTGAAATTGGTAGTAACAGAAGGCAAACCCGTCTGACAGCATCTGCCCTGTGATCTTCTGAGAGCAGGTAGAAGAATCCTTAATTAACTTTTTGCAAGGGTGGGGTAGTATTTTTGTGAAGCGTTCATTTCATAAAGTTACAGCATGAATTGTTGTTGCCTGGATTAGAGTAGCCTAATGAATTGCCATAAATTAGCTCCCAGCCTGTAGTGAATGGTCTTAAGAAGAGGAAAAAAAAAAGCCGTAACATTTGCTGTGGCCTGAAGGCAGGGAGGGGAGCTGACGTGGAGAAACTTGTTAAAGCTGAGGTAACACAAGAGTGTGACGGGTTGTAACTGTTGTTGTCAAAACATTTCCAAAAGCTCTTTGTACTACTTCTGTTCTGCTTTTATGCCTCTTGTCTGCATGAGACACCCCAAAGCTGGTCAGAGGCTCTGGTACAGGCGGGATGTCCCAGACCAGTTGTTCTGCAATTATTTTACCTGACCAGTTAAACTCCTGGAACTGACCTGAGTTAGAAGCAGTTTGAGGTCTTCAGTATTTTAGCTTCCAATTTCTGAAACACTGGAAGTCAGCTGGCTGGTTGGTTGTTGTCTGTTTGCACAGCTCTGTCAAAACCAAGAACAGTAGAAGCAGCAGAATGTTAAGCTTGTCCTGCATGGTACTGAGGGCTGGGTGCAGAGGCTGGTGTTGCTAATTCTTGTCAGGGCAGAACATGTTTTCTTCCTCCAACAGTGCTTGGTCAAATCATCATCAAACTAGACTCATGTCTTGGATTGCTGCAGATTCCTTATCAAAATGTAGAGTTGAGTGATGTTAGTGGGAAGTTATTGTATAGCAGTGGATAATTGAACACTTATCTTGGTACTAGATCATGTTGTTCCTGAAGAAAAAGCCTTGACAGACCATTCTGTCAGCTGTTGGGTGGCCTCCCTTCACTAAGGGCTGTGTCATGGTTCAACAAAGGTTGCTCTAGTTGGCTCTTTGTTTCAGGAGGACTGATAAGCATGTCCCATTGGCAGTGTGGAGTTAGCTGCTGGTCAGAAGGGGCAAGCAGATTGCCGCTATGGAGCTAAATAGTTTATTTTCATACATATAATCTGATGGTTTGCATAAAAGAAGAGGTGTGGGGTAGTTTGAGAGCAAGTTTGGGAGAGCAAAAGCGGAGAGAGACCAAAGTGAGCGTCCCTCTGTATTGTCTGTGACCTGAAAATGGATGTGGGTGACTTTACCTGTGGGACAGAATTAGTGAGAGAGACACTATGCTTCTCAAGAAATCAGTCTCAAAGCAAGGTACTCCTTTTCTCAGATAAAAAAACCCACAGGGTTTGAGTGAGAAGCAACAAGTAGCTTTAACTTGGTGCATTTTCCTGGGAGCCTTAGCAAGATTGCAATGTTTATGTTATAGTGAGCTCTGTGCTGCTATACTGGTGCACCATTAAATTTGTGTGCTTCTCATGTTAAGTGCCCTTTCGGTTTGACCACTGTGAAGGTGTTGAAAACTTTGTACAAAATTTAAAGTCTCAAGTGAAGCCTATAGAAAACAACCTGAATGAATTGGGTAGTTTAATATCCCATTTACAACAGCAGCTTGTACCAGCTCCTTCAGAAGCTGATATTTCAGCAGTCCTGTGTGTGTTGGGATGATTTTTTTCCAATAAATTTCCTTTCTTGATTCCCAGTTAGTTAGAAACTGGCTTGTGTCCAGAAGTATCCAAATGGCTTTGAGTCCTGGTAAAACTCCAATTTACTTACGCCTTGCCATGGAAAAAGGCCAAATATTGTCATGTCTCCATGCATTGGAGGTGCAAGAATTCTTATGTGTTTGGCTTGTGTGGAGGATCACAGTCTGAATAGCTGAATCCACAGTGTGTGGGGGGGAAAAAGAGCTGTAGCATGAATTAAACATAGTATTTCTAAAGGCATGATGTCTTAACTGAATTATTTTAGTCAGCATCGTTTAAATACTGTCATTGTTTACTAAACAAAGTCCTAGTTGGCTCACAGAAATATTGAAAAAACAAACAAGAATACCCTGGCAGGGGTATTACCTAATCTTCCCAATTCTGTTCCTCTCTGTGTATACATGTAGGGTGAAAATGGTACATGTAGAGGAGCAGGTGAGGGGAGCATTTCTGCATGAGTACAGGGGTGCTTGTTTGACATGTCTGTCCAGAAAACAGCAGCCTGTCTGCAAAATGGTTTGAGGCCCCACTTCCAGAAATAGCCCTGGGCATCTCCTGGTTTTTGCTGTACAAGTTATTTGGGATTAAGCATATTTTGAGCAGGGAGGGTCTGTTTTAAAATGACAGGTGGTCAGATAGGAGTAACCCCCCCTCAGATGTATCTTAAAGATTCATTTAAAGGAGGAAAAACTGCTAACATAAAGCTGATTGTACATTCTTAAAATGTATGCACAGCTCTGCAGTGTAAACTAATTCTTCTGCCCCTTGTTTTGACAGTCTCTGCACGTAAACCTGGATTCCTCACGTAGCTGTTATGTTAGGCAGAGTGCTGTGTTTGAACTCACCCTCCTGCACTCCTCTCCTGCTTGCTTAAAATTAAATGGGAAGATGACAAGTCCTGGAGGAGAGGTGTCACCAGAAGGTACAGCACATGACCTCTTGCTCAGTGGCCTTGGAGACGTAGCTGATGAAATAACTGGCAGGCAAGCAGTGATTTGCTTTTGCTGATGGATCCTGGCACTCCTGGGGGTGTTGGCAGTCTGTTACCTACCTGGGGGGAGAGGACAGCCAAGTGAGATGGGTGCAGCTCCCCAGATCTGAGTGCAGTGAAGCAGGAGGCTTGTATGAATTGGAGCTGCATGAAATGAATGCAAATAGCAGAAGAGACAGGAAAGGAGAAGTTTCCATGTTGGTGTTGAATTGACAGGCAGGTACTTGTCTGGTGCTGCTCTGTAGTTGCAGTTGATAATATATCTGAATAACTGATCCAATGGTCTTGGTCCCTGCCTTCCAAAAAGGGATGTGTAAATGTAGGCTCTGAGCCAGGACTAAGCCCCAGACTTTCTGACAATGTCTTTCACTACCTCAGAGTAAAGGCAATTTCTCTTAACAGCCAAACACCTACCGTTGGGATGTTTGAGGTAAGGATGCACAGCACATCTGCTCCATGGGGACTGTACATCGGTTTGTGCAGGAGCACACCTACATGCAGGAATAACTGCATGGATGCACTCCAGCAGTTCCCATAAATGTAGTCACTTGTGCAAAGGGTTGTGGTGGTTGCACAGCCCTGTGTGAAAGGAGACAGTCTTGCTCAGATGTCCCTGTATTTCTGAAAGCTGATTGTTCGGTACCTGGTAGTAGTAAATGCAGTACGAATTCTTGAGGCTTTCCAGGCACGTCGATGCTGATACATGGGGGTGTGTGCCAAGGCGCTCTCATCTGAGCTGCTTAGCTGCAAACAGTTTCAGGTTTCACTATCTGCCTTTCAGAGTTGCTCTGAACTGATGAACCTGGGGCTGCTATTTCTATAAAAATGTTGCTGAATCCATAGTTCAGGAAAGTCTGATGGATTCAATTGGAATTTAGGTTCAAATTTTCAAGACTGTGGGTTTTCAAATTTGAAATGCTAGCCAGTGTGGTAGCTACATGTATATATTTGTCCTTGCATCTGGTTTATAATAGTTCAGAGGTGACTTTTTAATCTGTTATATGTACCTGCAGCACTGTGTGCACCGTGGTGCACATGTTCTTGTGGAGTCTCTCTCTGTTAAAGAAAACCGAAGCCAGATCTAAAACAGCAATACACACCCCTAGAAAAAGTGATGTTGCAGCTTTGAGGGAGGAGAAATATGATAGCACAGTGTCTGTCTGTGCTAAATTATCCAAGGAGTTATTGCAGTGTGCAGGAAAACTGCCGTTTGCTCATGTTTCTGTGAGTTACAACCACATTATTCTGGTGTGTGTGTGCTGCTCCTACGGATGCTCCCAGGCATGGCAAGTACAGCTGTGGGTATACAGCTCCTTTAGCACCTCTGCTTTCCTGCAGTGATCTGCTGAATTCATCTTCTCATTGATTACTTTTTTGGTGTGTTGTTTTTTTTTTTTTTCCTTGTGGCTTACGGTCTTCACTTTTGTGTTATCTTGTCCCTCCTTGTTTTATGTTGTTCTGGAAACTGTCAAGATATTTTCAGATTAATCTTTCCCTCTTCACCCCTGCACTATCACCATGTGGTCTCTGTGTCTTTTTGTAGCTGTTTTGTTTCCTGTGTTACTGAGACAAAGGAAAACCTACCTCTGTGAGGCTCATTTCAGGCCAAGCCTGCCTGTTTTAAAATTGGTGTGGGCACTTCAGAAAGAGGAACACCAAATGACAGTGTTTGAATTACTACTGCACTGCCACTTACTGTAAAGGGAAGAGCAAAAACATACACTAAATCAGTTGGTGTTTTCATGTCTGTGCATTTACATAATGTGAATTCTCATAGCTGTGCAACGGAGTCCAATGCAGGTAGGTACAACGTATCCCCAGGGAAGTATCTGCCAAGGGCAGAAACAAGAGAAGTATCATGCTTGTGTTTCTTGAGCCACTGGCAGGGAAGAGCAACAAGGTCGCTGATTTTTTTTCCCAAAAGGGTTTTACTTTATGAGGATGTTTGGAGAGAAGGAGGAGAGAGGCTCTGGCTTTGTAGGGCAGGTCCAAAAAAGGATTTAATAGCCTCTTTACTTCATTTAGGTTAGGACAAGGAATATAAGCTGCAAACAAATCTTGGAGTTGGGCTTTTTGTTAAAGGGCTAGATATGTTTGTTGTGACAAAGTTCGTTGCTGCTCTGATTTGTTGACAATCAGGGTCTTTTGCCCGGGCAGGTAAGTAGGTTATCACAGTAGGAAACATGTATGATGCAACTGTAGAAACCATACCTCACCTGTTTGTACACCCTGTCTTCAGGATGTCTACAGCTGTCTGCACTGGGACTACAGCATTTCATGGACAGGCTCCTTTTTTCTGGTTTTGGACATGAGCATCTGGCCCAATGGACATCTACCCTGTTTTGGATGGGCTGTGACATGCACTTGCTGCTGTACCTCATCCCCAGTTCTTTGGCAGTTGCGCTTTCTTTCCCTGATTTGCAAAGGGGTAGGCTTTTATTTTCCCCTTTGGGGAACAGCCTTGTATACCAAGTCTGGGGAGCAGCCTCATACCCCAAGGAGCCCTGGCTGGTTTGCCTGGGCTGTCCATAAAACATCCCTTGTTTAAGAGACATTGCAATAAGTATTGCATCTTCAGCAATGATAATGAGTCCCATACCATGGCCCCTGCAGCAAGATGGTAAATCATTTCACAAGTTCTACTAAAGCAGAGATGTGATGCTTGGTGTGCCACTGAGGGGGAGCAAGTGTCCTTGTGCCATATTCTTGCAGGGATTGGCACAGCCCTCACTCCTGGATCCATGCACATCTCCGCAGGGGCATGGTGAGGGTGTGCTGTTGCAAATTCTCTTTGTTCCTGGTTTATTGGACCTGTCTTAACAGCAGAGCTGGGATTTGCTCTGCCATGGTTTCTTCTGACTGCTTAATAGGTGCTTGTGGGCATCTAATAATCAAACCCAAAATGAAATGCATAAAAAGGTGAGGCTGCAAACAGGAGATGTATGAGCTTTCAACTGTATTTGTGTGGGAATTGTATCTCTGGTGATGTATGTTCATAAATGCTGTATTTGTTGATGGCACAACAGAGACCTAATTACAGGCCTGTTCTCTGTTACAGCTGTGCTGTCCTCTTGTACAGTTTAGGCATAAATTTGGGGTTCCCAGGGGGAAATATTGTGTGTGATTATGTGTGTGTATTTTAATAGTACACATGTAAGCTAAAATGAAGAATTTCCCATCTTTTGGCTGTCACATCTTCATGCCTGTCCTTTTTCCCCCTGCTACTTTACCAGTAGCTGTGGATTTTTAATATTTTGCTTGAAATTTTTCTTTCCTCTCTCCAATCTGATGCTCTGTATTCCTAAACATTAGAGGGTGCTTTTTTCTGGGTCATTGCATCTGCATGTCTCAGAAGGCAGCAAATCATCTGACACCTTTTTCTCCTCAAAAAAATACTTTTGAAAAATGTCATGTAACAGAATTTCCTGCAGTAAAGAAGGTTTTAAATAGAAGCCCCCCTTGGTGCTACTGAAGCTCAAAGTGTAATGCTACCCAAGACTGTAAAACAGAGTGGGGTGGGGCAAACAAATCTCCATGTTAAATAACAGTAAAGCCAAAGCAGAGTCCCCTGAGTATTTCTAATGCTATTTGATGGATGGGAACTCCACAAAATAGACGCTTTTTTAAGGGTTGTTTTTTTTCAGCATGCAAGTGCTGACAGTAATGCAGAAAAGTAATATAGTGAGCAAGTTATTTTCTTTCTCTGGTAGAGGAATAGAATAAAAACTATTTTTGACTCATTTGCCATATTTCTTACTGGAGCAAATATTTAAAACATTTCTGTCAGCAGGCATAGAGCTTGACTGCGGTTATTTTGTGCCTGTGCAGAGTACCTGGTTTGTCTGTGGAGCCACTCAGGACAGAAAGTAGAGATGTGAGCTCAGAGCATCACCTTTCCCAAGGCTGTGGTCATAGGGAGCATAATGTTGCAATGCGTGTCTGTTGTGTTACCCTAATTGTAGCATGCAGTTGAAAACAAATTAAAGCTACATTTTCATTTGTTTTCTTGTTGTCTTCTTTGTACCCTTACTTAGGATCTTTGCAAAGACTTTGAGCTGTGGTGTTAGTGTAGCAACATCAGGCCAGGTATCCATGTGGAACATTTGGTTGCCCCTGGTCACCCAGCTGAGACTGAGCCAGCAACATCTAAACAACCCCAGAACTTCCCAGCTTCATAGCAGGAGCCAAGAAGTTGGCAGGAAAAGGACAACTAGATTTGAACCAGTGGCACAAATTTTAGAAACAAGTGCTGTGTATGTATGCAGCTGGTATATATAGCCAGGGGTCTGCAGGGTGAAGTTAAACAGAGATCCTCATTCCATATACTTTAAGGTTCACCCTGAAACCAGCACAGTGTACCTTAAAGCTCTGTTGCTAGTAGGCTTGTATTCAAGGTTATTAGAATTTTACACTTCTGACTTCACCTTTACTTGGATTCATTTGAACATGGCTGGACTTATTCGCATCATTTGATCTATTGTTTTCCAATTATGATCCTGTAATAGTACAACCAGGAATCTTTTCTAGGAAAAAGAACCATAAAAGTAATATTTTCTAAGAATCTAGCTGGTTATTTTTTAAGCAACGTGGAAAACTAGGAACCAGGAGAACATCATCTGTGGTTCCAGGTTGGATAGTGGTTGGTGTCATTAGCTCAGCCTAGGAAGGATACCTACTGACCCTGTCTGTGGGTTAACATTTCTTCATGACCCCATATGTGATACCACTTCATGCCTCAAAGTGTGAATTCTAATTACCAGTGTGAGCAGAGCTTGGTGGCTATTGCCTGAGCCAGGAGGGGACACATCTGACCCTTACTATGGTTCAGCTGCTCTAAAGTTGTTGGAAGAATGCTCTGGGTATTGACAGGCAAGTGGTAAATCTCCTGCTCTGCTCAAAGCAGAGGCATGAATCTATATAAGTAGTCTTAGTCTTCCACCCAACAGAGGTACTAAATGGTGTAATACGTTGTGTGTGTATCCTCCCTTCATGGTAGCTCTTATCATGGGTAGGAGCAGCACTGTGCTGGCCACAGTGCACTGATTGCTTCCAGGAATGGGCTGCAGCATCTGTATGAGCTCTTTCAAAAGCTGGCCCTGACATCACTGCACTAATCCTGCCCTGGGGGTGTAGAGCTGTGCCAAGGAGCTCCCTCTGCATCCCCTTACTGTGGGGCACGTGGGGTGCAGGGCAGTGGCAGGTGCTGTGCTGGCTCATGTTGATGGATGCCATCGCTTTAAATGCTGTTTTCATTTTAGTTTGCTCTCCTACACCAGCTCTGAGTTTTACATACTTGTAAGTAGAATGGGATGGATTTTGATCTAAAATAAACATGATACAGCTATTATGAATGTGATAATAGAATCTGCGCTCTCACCATTGCTAGGTGGGTTTAAACAAGAGGGGTGGATAGAAGCAGAACTAGCTTGTTTTTTTAAAAAAAAAAAGCTGAGTCCTCTTCAGGGCTGTAAATCTGCTTGTGAAATTCATAAGTGATTTGATTCAAGGCAAAGTCCAAAAGATACTAAAAACTAGTCTTTCTGTTGTTGCACTGAAATCAAAATGAAGCCAAAAATCACAGAACGAAATTAATCATCTTTGAGTTAAATCTTGCAAGTAATACTATATAAACACTTTAGATCCGAAGGGGATTATAGGCAAATACTGAGCTGATGGAGGAGTTTAAGGATGTTCTGAATTGCAAAGCAGGCATTTAGAAAGCATTTCTGGAGCCTTGTGGGCTGGGAGCACATGGAGGGAGGGATGAGGTGGTGCTTAGGGCAAGTAGCTAAGAGGAAATTAGACTTGGCTGAGCCTGGAGAGATTGACTGAGAGCAGGAGGCCACAGATCCAAGAATGGCCAAAGGTCCGTGGGTCAGCAGTACCTTACCCTCTGCTCCATCCTATCTGCTCCTATATGCTGCCTCTGCCAGTGATGTTTCCTATGCTTGGTTTGCTTGATGGGCTTCAGGGTGTTTTGTGTTGGGTACTGTGGATGAATAGAGTAGGTGCAAGCCCTGGCTGCTCCTAGCCCTGATGTTGACTTGCTATTTGGTCTTGGCCAAAAGTCTTAACCTTTATACGGATCTGTTTACTCGCATGTAAAATGAGCATCAGCCATAGTAGAGAATTCATATCAATTGATCATCATTAAGTACTTGAGATGACATTTTTAGATCAGTCTGTGAAACAATGGAGTATGAAATACTGTGTAATCATGATGTATTATGCATCACCTCACTTATTGTGATTGGAGGGGAGAGGGAGAAGAGCCAACATATGGTTTTGGGGGGATAAAAAAGATAATTAACATTGTGTGGTGTTTAATGCTTTATCAGAATGTCTGTCTCCAGAAAACCAAGTGCCAGACTCATCCTTGTAGAAGACAAATTCTGGAGTTCTTCCTTCTCTCTCTATTTCAAATAGAGTACATATGAATAATTGATGGCTTCATTTCCCAAAGAACAGCAAATGGATCTAAAGTCTCCATGATCTTTCCTGTTCAGGCACTTACCCAGATTTTATATTTGTTACAGAAATTATTTGAAATATATGTTACTTTGTTTTCCTAGCATTTTGGCATTTTTCCTCTGTTTGAAATGCTTTGACTTCTCTGTTATCATATTTACCCGCTGTGACTTGTGGTGCAAGCTCCCTGCACAGTTAATTTCCTTGGATGATTTATTTACCAGTGACACAGCAGAGCCCTCAACATAGTAATTGCAATGATGTGATCATCCAAACATCAAAGGCCAGGAGCCCCTGGTTTCTCATCTCCCTCATGCTGCTGCAGTCCTCCCACCTCTCCCTTTGTGCTCCCTCTTTGTTGCTTTAATCCTCTTGGGGAAGGAAAAAAAAAAAAATCTCATAACCAGATAAAAACTGGGTGGGTGCTGGAGCAGCTTTCTGTGCATAACTGCTTGATGGTTTCCTTTAGTCAGAGTGTACCAAAAAGCTGCCTTATGTCAACTGGGGTTTTGCTGTAACCATGTCCACTCCTTGACCCAGTGCTTTAACTGGCTGTGTCCCAGCAAAGATTGGTTGTGTTGCAACTGGGCAAAGAACAGGGGTTTGCTGCCCACGCTGCTCTTCTTGGAGATGAAGTGGGAAAGCGGAGGCGGGTATGTGGGCAGAGCTCTGGTTTGCTTCTTCCCCATGTGGTGAGAAACAGCTGGGTTTCATCTCCAGGAATCAACCAGGTCTTGGGGAAGGAGTTTACCCCTTGATGGGCTAAGCAGGACCTGGCTGAGCTCCAGTTCTCCCCTCTTCTCCCCGAGTTTAATCTCCCTGCCTGCTGCTCAGCATGAGGAAGAACCTCTGCAAAGTCTGCAGTGGCTCCTCTGGGTGGCTGGAGTGTCTGGAGGAGGCTCCTTGTTACTTGTGCACAGCTCATCAATCTTTCTAGTTGTCCTTGTCACCTCTGCTATGTGGACCTGTCCCAGGCAGAAGTGATGATCACCCTGACAGCAACTGACTTTCAGGTCTTCAGAGCAGTCATCAGTCTGTTCCAGTGTGCACAATAGATACTTGGGGACAGGAGTTGCCAAAAATTGGAATCTAAGTGTGCTGGATAAACACAACTGTGTAGCTCTGAGAAAGGTTTTCTGTCTTCCCAGCCCTCCCCTCTTTGCCTTCCTTCCTCATATAGGATGAGAAAATACATCTTGCAAGAGAAGATGAAGATGGATTGGAGAGGTCATCTCTTCCACAGTCTCCTGCTTTTGTCTTGAGAACAAAATCCCCAAAGAGCTTGAGTTTTGGAAGTGGCTCCTCAGCAGGGAGCCAAATGTTAGTATGGGGATTGGGGACTGCTTGGAAGGAGAAAGTCTGGCAGCTCAGTGTGGTGAACTGCTAAATCATCGCTTAAGGCATGCTGATTTCACCAATTTAGGCTGAGGCTATTAATTAACTTGGTTTATGTGTGTGTACATCTCATTTAAGTGTCTTTCTGTTATTTCGGCGAACTACAAAAGGGGAAAAGCAGAAAGGGAGTAAGTACTGGGAAACATGTTGATTATTTTTTTTTTCCTTTGTCTTTTGAAGAGCAACTGGAAGCTCCAGTTCCTGCTGCGGGCGGAACAGGGGGATTCCGCTTCCTAGAAGATGTTTTCTGGGATTTGGAGGGACCAGCTGGCTCAAGGCAATGCACTTACCCCTTGGCATGAGTTCTCTCTCTTTCCAGACAGCAGGAGCCCAGGCTGCTGCTGCTCAATTACATGCAAATAGTCTGAGAAATGAAATACAATTATTAGTTGGCTTGTTAAATGAACCTAGAGCCTGCATCAGGAGTATCTTTTCAACAGCAGTTGGAGTATACAGTAACAAAAAAGCTACAAGGGCATGATTACTGCGGGAATTTTTTTATATGCTAGTTCAGTACAGTGCAGCTGTTTGGATGAGGGTGGTGGCGTTCTGGATGGGGCACTGAGCTGAGACGTAGCTGTGCTCCCAGCTCTGAAACTTGCTTTTTGTATAGAATCAGGCCTGTGCTTCACTTCCTCCATAGAGAAGGGAGTGGGGTCTATGAGAAGGTCTTTGTAGTGGTGGAACAGCATTTATGATCTAGCTTTGAAACAAGGTGTGTTCTATTTTGGCTTGGTGTGCTGGATTGAAAATAAGCTCCACTTTTTACATGCTGAAGCTAAGGACATATGCCTTTGTAGAAAGGGTTATATCTGCCTTGGCTTGCTGTAGGCTAAATGTTGCAGACTCTGCTGCAGGAGGAATGGCAGATGGATGATCTACAAACCAGTTCCTGAGCAATGGGAAGTGAATTGCAGCTTCAAGTGATGCAGCTGGTTATGTCCCTCTGTGTTACACCATTCCATGCAGGGCAGCCCATGATCTGTCTGGTAAGTGGAGCAGGAAAGTGTTTATCTTTGAAATACTTAGTTAAAAGGAGTAGATGTTGAATATGGTTCTTCCTATTTTTTTTTTGGTGACAACGCAGTTGCAAAATACATCAACTCAAACCTAGTCTTTTGAGAAGCATCTTCACAGTACATCGAAGCTGAATATCACTGTATAATTCAGGTGTCTAGTCCAGCACTCCAGGATTGCCACCCTGGAGCAAAACAGGTTATGTTCTTGTTCTGAATCTGGCTGCTGAGTGCTTTAAAAGACACAGCAAGAATCCTTGGTGTGTAGTGGGAGGTCTTGAGGGCAAAGCTCCTGTGTCTGAGGGAATGACAACAGGTGGGATGGATAAGCAGCATCTCCTAGATAGAAAATGCCTGGGACTTTCCCAGGTGTTGGCTAGCTTTGCTGCAAATCTTTGTATGGGACATGCCCTTTGTCTATTAGTGAAGTTGGCAGGACTCAGGCAGGAGCCATCCTTCAACTTTTCTCGCTATAACACAAAGAAGGATTACATTGGGGAGCAACTGCCTCCACCCTCTTCCATGGTGCAAAAAAATGTGGCAGGACTGTTTAAGCTTGCCTGCAGAGATGTAGAGCAGCATGGAAAGTGCCCTTCTCAGTAAGAAAAACATGGTAGGGTATGGGGAGACAGTGGATGTTTGGTTGTAGGGGTTTTGTTTATGCCAGAAGCTTTGCTATTTGTCTGGGTGAAGGCAGATGGAAGTAATTTTAAGGGACAGGAACCAGCTGACAATTGCATCTTGATACAAAACAACTATGGGCTAACCAGTCCATAGAGGAAGTTTTTATACTGACCCTTGTCATTTAGTGGTTGGTCTGTGCCTTAAGAATGGGTTTTGTATGCCCTTACTGTCTGTACACTGGGTTTCTAGAGGCTGCTGTAGCTCCTGCCCTCCCTGGTAATGGTGGGGAATTAATATTTTCACATTTGTAGCTCTTACAGTCTTGTGGCCCTCTTGGTTTTGTTTTCTCTTCTCATGTCTTAAATTGCAGATTCCTGGAGTCTTGATATTGCAATAGCTGCTCTTCCTTTGGTAGGCTTGTAGCTCTCAGGGTAGCTGAGATCTTTGAGATCTGAATCTCAGAGGGCAAATGGAAAGGAGCCCAAATGATGATAACTTTATAATGTGTTTCTCCTTTGTACATTATCCCAGACAAAGATTTATCTTTCGTCCTGTAATTATGTGATTCCCTGTGGGCAACTTAATCAAAGTGAGTTTTTGAAAATGTTAATTTTATCTATTAAATGCTTTTTCTGATCTCGAAGTATAGACATTGGTACTAGAAGGAAAGTTTTGAGGGCAAATTCCTATAGTTTCAGTGAACTGCACTATGAGAGACTAGCTTTGAGCCTGTTTAACAGGATTTTCTTCATTTGCAAGTGAGATGGTTAAGTAATGTGCTGTGGGAGGGGGCTGCTTGCTCTTCCCACCTTCTCCTTCAGTTTAAGTTGTGTTGAGTGTATTTCTCCACGATCATGTTCTTTTGCCCCCTTTTTTGCAAAAAGTGCTAAACTTTTCATACATGTCCCAGAAAATGAACAGAGCCCACAGCTGAAATTTTCTTTCATCTTAAATAAAAATGTTGAACTTCAGATGCATTTTATAATATGACCATTTTTATTTTTGTGTATGGCTCATCCTAAAACATCAACAGGTGGTAGGGGGAATAGGTGCTTATTCAGGCTGAATTAAATTGCAGGTCTGTAGGACACTCTTGCAAAGAGCAGCTCAGATTCAGGTTGCAGATATTTGTCAGACCAGTGATTACAGAAACTGTTTGCTTGTACCTCCCTGCTGTCACTTAAACCCACAGCCCAAGCCGGTATGTGGCATTCCCCCCCTGAAAAAAAAGAGCAGCCCTGTGAGCTGTGGGTTAAAGTGAACAGATAAGAGGCCTTGAAAACAGAAGGGCTGGTTTGAATCAAATCCTGGAAGGAGGGAGTGAAAGGAGTTGGGGACTGTATGCAAGGGGGATGACTCACTGCTGTTGACATAAAGTTCTCCTCCTATGGGTTTAGCGATTATTGCTCAAGAACATGATAATTTATCAGAATCTGAATTAAAGATAGCAGTCTCCAGCTGAGGACTCCTTAGCTAAGGTATGGGGTGCTCTGTGGTGTTATCTTGTTTTTCCAGCAAGGTCCTGCTGTCACTTGCACCAGGGCTCTGGCAGAGCAATCTCTCAACATGCTCTGAAGGGTCCTGCTGGCTGTCAGGGGCTGAAGACTGGCCAGCCCTGCTTGTCAGAAAATGTATAAGCACCAGAAACCCACTGGGATTGCATCAGGGATTAATTTGGCTGATGCAGAGATGAAGAAGTGAAACTATTGCAGTCTTTTTTGGGGAGAACATCTCTGTTCCTGCAGCTGAATCTCTGCCCTCCTGTGTCACAATCTTTTCCTTCCTTTTGCCCCAGAAACTGTGAGTTTGGGTCCTTTGTACCCTGTTACTGCAAACTAGCTCTTCTATGGGGTTACGTGTAGATGTGTGTCAGGTAAGGACCCTACTGCCGTATTCACACGCCCCTGCTTTTCCTGAGGTGCAACATGGCCTTTGGGAACAGCTTGTTGTTAAATCTAGGTCTGAATCTAGGTTTTATGGTTAGCTTTTTAAAACTAGTGGAGAGCAGGGCAATGCTTTGTTTAGAAGGGGGCTTGTTGAAAGAAAAATACGTTTAAGTGTGGGCAATGAGAAGACAGTGGCAACTGAGAAAATCACTTGAAATTACCCCAAATCACTCAAGTCCAGTTTTCTTTCCTTGTCAGGGGCTGGGTGCCACTGACCCAGGGTGCTGGGAGTTCTGCTGCAGCCTTGAGCTCTGCTGCTGCTCAGCCTGGGTCTGTCCCAGCACTCACCCAGATAACTTCCCAGCTTAGGAAGTAACAGCTCATAAATGCAAGGCTGCATCTCTGGGCGGGAGGTTTCCCAGGGCAGCTGTTCTGGCTTTCCACATTAAATCTTCCTGTGCTGGGAGGAGATAACTGTTTGAAAATGTATGGCTGCAGGTCCATGAGCTCCTCCTGCCAAGCAGCTCTTTATGGTGTGCAAGGCTGGGGCACATCCTTTCTTAAATTTTTAGGACAGCTACTTTATGTAGCTTGTTCACTGCTGGTGTTAGTGGGAGCTTTTGTGGCCCATTCCTGACTGGTGTTTGACAACTGATGGAGACTGCAACTTCAGGCCCCTTGTTTCCTTCCGTCATGATGAGACACAAGGAGAAGAGCTCTGAGCAGCCTGAGCACAGTGACTGCCCTTGCGTGCCCTTCCCATGTGAGATTTGTCATGGGGACACTGCCTCAAGGAGGGGTTTCTTCTAACACTCACTCTCTGTTGGGTGCATGGAGGACATTTGTCTTTCTCCATGTGATGTGATCCCTTCTCAGAAATGGCACCATCCCGTCTCCTGGGGATGACAACCCCAGGCCACTGACTGCTGAGATTTTCTGTCTCTTGTGAAACCTTATCCTTGTACTGGGGTCCCAGCACATCCTTCTGGGCTCTGTCTTGTGCAGCTGGGAGTGAGACCAGCTGAAGTCTCCTACCCTGGGTTGAACTGGGAGCAGCTGGGATGTGGAATCTGCTAAGGATGTCAAGTGAGTCTGTACATGTGTGAGCTCTTGTCACTGTGCTGTGGATCTCCCCCTTCTCCCCAGCTGATGCAGGATGCTCATCCTGAGCGGATGTAACTTCACTGTTTCTTTTCCACCCCTAACTCTGGATGTGTCATGTTAAAAGAAAGCAAGAGGTATGTTGTTAGCCTCACCACTGCCACACATTTGTTCTGTACCTGGTTAGAAAACATCATATGGATAACATAATTCTAGGTAACTTATACAACAGCCATGGCTCTGCAGGAACATGGGCTTTTCCTCTTCTGAGGTGACGTGGCAAAGACTTCAAATTGTGCTGTGTATCAAAACAGCCTCTTTAGAAATTGCACTCATCAACTTGAGCCAAGACCCTTGTTGCCTTGCAGGATGCTGCAGATTAATGCTGGCGCATGATTGGGCTCTTACTACAATCTCAAGCCTTTAATTAAAATAATGTGGAACAAAAAGGGAAAATTAGTTAAAAATAACAACTCTCGGAAGCCCAGCTTGTCTTTTTATTAGACTTGTCTTCACTTTCTCTGCTGCTCTGATAAGAGGGATATTCTCCCTCTGGGATGGAGTGAATAAAACTGGGATGAAACTCATTTGTTTAGGCATTATGTGTTAATTAATTTCTAACACTAATCCTTTCCCCATACACTTTCTATTTTCTTTTGGTTTTTAGATAGTAGAATTCAGCCCTATTCCAAGGAGAGGATGGACAGGTTTTGCTGTGTTACAACAGGGAGAAGGTTGTGTTGTCCCCATTCACCCCAGGGCTGGGGAGGTTTTGCCTTGCCATGCGCAGCAGATCATTTTTGGGGAGCCAGGTTTTCAGAAAGCCCATCCAGAACATGTGAAACTTAAGATTTCCCTGAAATGTTGCCTCAGCCCTCTACTGTTGTATTGCAGCCTCTTGCTGGTGGGGTTCACCTGAGAGAACAGTGAAGGGGGTGATGTTGGGATGGACTTGGCTCCCCAGTGGGTCCAGGCACTGCGGTCCATGTGTCAGCCCTGGCAGTGTCCATGGTTTGTTCTGTACTGGGCATGAGAGCACCAGGGGAACTGCCATGTTACGTTTTCAGTAAAACAAACAAAATGCACACCCCTCCCCCCTCATACATTTTAATAAAAAATTGTCTTTAGAATAAATTAAAATAATATTTGAGCCTCTGGACAATACAGGCCAATTTTCCTTTTCTACCCAGGCTTGCCTAGACTTCCAGTGGAAGACATTTTGGTTTTAAGTGGTATCTCTAAACTGCTGGGAAGTTTGCCATTCAAGTGGGGGAAGACATCTACTCTTTCTCTGATCTTTCAGTGATTAAGTGGTTTTGATATTTCCTTAGTCCTTTCTATTGCTCAGCAGTTACTCCTGGCTGCCACTGCATCCTGCTTACTTAGCTTTGTCCATTCTTTTAAAATCAATAAGTGCTGCTAAATTACTGGAGTTAGAGAGTCAAATAAAAAATCTGAGGCTTTGGCTTGTGAGTATTGCTTATAAAGTGGTAGGATGGTCTTTAATTCAAACTGGCTTGCTTTCTCATTTCTAATCTATACATAAATGTCAATATGAGTGAAAATACCTGTTCAAGGAATGGTAAAATAATAATAGGCCATCCTGGGAAAGGGTTAACTTTTCATTATCTCCAAGGGTTTAAGTTGCTACAGGTGTCTCCAGCAATGATTTCATGCACTGCCCTGCAAACTCTTTCCCACAGTGTGATTGCTCTGGGCTCACTTTCCAGTGACAGTAAAGGGTGACCTCTGTCCTGTCATCTTACTGTGATTTCAGGTGGATTAAGGGACAGACTAGAAAAATGTGTATGAAACAAATTCTAGCTTGCCAACACAAAATACACAAAGCAGGAAAAGGTCAATTACATAGTGACTGTGGACAAGACTGGTTTCTCACAGGGAATTTCTTGGATGCAGTATGTTTTGCTCCTTAAATGCAAGGAGGCATTTGGGGTCTAAATTAGGTCTGTGTGTGGAATTGGAACCATGGTGACCTTGAAGAGCTGAGAGCATGAAGGAGCTTGGTACATGAAGTTGTGGATATTCCCATGCAAGAGCAGGACTTTCCTGGGGATAAGGGATGTTTTTGTGGTGTTTAATGCTGTTGCTTCATTGGTTTATATTTGCCTGGCAGAAGTAAGAAAACAAAAATGCAGCTTTTTTTATTTTCCTCCCTTCTTTGTGTACCTGAATAATTCCCTGCCTCTGTCTGGAGGACAAATTAAGAAGTTTTAGTGAAAGCCCTCCATTGTTCACTAAGTATTTGACACTTGTATAGGGAAAGCCATCAAAAGTAGGCTTGAATTATTGGAGCTGGTGATCTGATTTGAACAATCAAGGCACTGGCAGCAAGGTCTGTGTCTGTTAGAGAGCCCAAGCCTGTCTGAGCCACCACATTCATAGTATAGGGTTATTTTTTAATTCCTCATCACACCATTACTTAAGCAAATTTTATTGTGCTGTTTGTATGTTTATACTGGAGCTCTCCAAGGCTGTGTGGTGTGAGGTTCTCTGCTTGCAGAGGTTTAGGGTGGTGGAGCCTGAGCCATGTGCTGGCTGCCCTCTAGTGAGATGCTGCCCACAATAAATCACTGCAGGAGCAAAGATTACAGTTTGCCATACATAGTCTCCTAAAGTTTGTGATCAGTGTAAGCCTTTTAATTTCAACATGATGATGCACCATCCTGGTAGGAATTTGATTGCTGACCAATTAGTGTGTGTTAAGCAGAGGGAGGGGTTAAATTTGCCACATCTGGAGAGTATCACATCTGCAGGAAGGCAGCTGTTGTGATGTGGTATCAAACCTCTATTTTCACTGTCAGTGGAGCTGTTTCTGTCACTGCCCTGTGCTTTTTGGTTTGAACAGCTGTGCTGCTGGGGACTGATCCTGTGGAGGCACTGCTGGGTGAAGTGAATGGCAGACTTCTGCACCACATTTCTATCTGTATAATAAAAGTGTAGGGTGGCTTTTAGAAGCTGCAGGAGTGGCTCAGTGGGCTGGAGCACTGTGTGCCCCATGTGCAGGCTGCTGTGCCTGGTGGTGAGAGGCCCCATGGAAACTGTGTGCTGTCCCACCCCAGCTGTGCTGTACTGGGAGACAGGCAGCCAGCACTGGTGTGCTGGCATCCCTCTGTGCCATTCCTGTGCTGGGAAAGGCTTTGCTTTGTTTCCATAGAGGGGAGATCATTCAGGGTGGGCTACTTAATCCTGTATTTCTCTGGTTGTTTCTATATTGTAATCAATATGGGGGGGGTGGGTGGGATGTGGAGTGTTAAACTGGTGCAAGCCCTGTCTGGCAGCTCCCATCATCTCTGTGATCACTGCGATTCAAAGCACATTGTTAAGATGTGGTTGGCAACACTGAAATCCTTGGGGGGCTGCCCAGGCAGTGTGTTATGCAGGTCATCCAGGCTTGAGTTTTATGTGTGAGGGTCCCCAAAACTGTGAGCAATGTGTGCTGCAGCCTGCCAAGGAGAAAAGCCAGAGAGAGCAGAAGATCTCAGCAGTGTTGGATGGTTCCAGTGCTAGAGCTGCCCTCTCTGCAGTGCAGGTGTGTGGATGCAGGTGGGGAAGTGTAGCAAAATTCACCCAGGAGGTGAATTGGATGGATTCCCCATACAAAAACTGGATTGAAACAGGCACCGGTGCCCTGGGCTGTTGAAAGACTGGTCCTGCAGCAGCAAAGTGCTGCTGCTTTGGGGAGCTGCTGGTAGGGGATACCTGGGGGTAGGATTGGGTAAGAGTTAGAAGAGCTTAGTCAGGATGTGTTTGTTTAAAGGATCTGCTTCAGCCTGACTCCTGTAATTAGGTAATGTGTATACTTCTGTTCCTTGGAAACACTTCATTCATTAATCTAATGGAGGGAGGGATTATGCAGACATGAATTTAAAAGATGTTAAGCAAGGTTGGGTTTGCATCTGGAATGAACCAGGGCACACAGCACTTATAGTTGCTAGAAAAGGGAGCACCATAAACCTTATCAACAAGCCGTCCTACAGTTCAATCTGTGCACCAGTCTCTTGGCAAAAGATGCCTGGTTTCATCTGTAGACCAGGCCTACTATTAAGCTTGGACAGGGAGGTTGTTCTGTGTGACTGTGGGTAAAAAAAAAACAGGAAAATGTAACAGGTTAGGATGCATGAGACTTCTTTGTAAGGGAAAATAGATATTCTCTGTGCTGTGGTGTCCTAGCAAAGGGTCTGGAGAAAAAGAAGAGTGAAATGATGGAAAGGATTAAATCCATATGTGGTAATGGGAAGTAAAGATTAAGTAAAGGCTGTACCGCAACTGCAGGTATAAACTAATGGAGGCCAAGTGGTCCAATAGCATGCCAGAGGTGCACCTACATGGGGATGTTTCAAGATGTTCCAAGTTCTGAGTATTGCATTCTCCAAGCTGAGAGCCCCAGATGTTGTAGGAGAGCCAGTGGCTGCTGTGGGGGATGCTAATTTTACACGCGTCCTCCTGGGATGCACAGTAAAGTGGATGAATCTCTCCCCAAATAATAGTTCTCTACTAGAAGGCAGTGGTAGCTGAAATGCAGCAAAGCACAGATGCTAACAGGGCGCAACAGTGAAGAATGACACACCTAATACCTCAATTTCTCCCAAGAAAGTAATTTTATTGAAGGAAATAAAGAAAAGTGACTCGAAGTCTTAAGCTCCTGGACCTGACCTGAGGAGTTGAAGCCTGAGCATGTTTCTGATAGTGGAGGGGGAGTCCTGCAGCTGTGGACGCGCTGGGCTCCTCCTGCCCTCCCTGGCACCAAATGCAGCCGGACCAGCTCAGCCTGGGATCAGCTGTGGCAGCCGGTTGTTATGTGTTTTGGTGCATTTGTAGGGTGCATCCCGTATGCAACTCAACAGCTACCGAAACCTACACCTGTGAGAACTGAGATATGTAAGGCATAAGAAAGGTATCACAGGTTGTATTTCAAGGTCAGATGAAACTTTTCTGAATCATTCACAGATCATCTTGTTTACTTCCATGGGAAGTGAAGATGTGGAGGCTGTTCATTTGGAATGGTGCTGGTTGTCTGGATTCTTTATCGCCTGTGTGATAGTTGAGGCTGGAGGGGAGAGAAGGGGAAACAAGTCTCCCTATTTCTGGCTCTGATTGGTAAAATGAGGGCTGTGGAAGAGGAGGTGCGTATGTGTAAAACAAAATCTGGGAGAATGAAGAGCTTGTTTTGTTGTGACTTTGGCATAGAAGTTCCAACTCTTGTTTTGTTCTCTTTTTAGTCATCAAATATCCTCTTTGAAAATGGTTACATGAAAAATCCTGTGAAGCCTCTTTCTTTCCTTTATTTTTCCTTCCAAGCTGGGGCAGGAGAGAGCACATGACTTAAACACCTCCTGTGCCGATCTGGCCTTCAGCAGAGGCAGCAACAGGCTGAACCAGTTTGCTCATTGCTTTTGTCTCCTGACAGGCACTCTCTTGTCCTAGACACCCTGGGAGGTGCTTGGCCTCTTCTCCCAGCCCTGCAGGAATTCCCCTGCCTGCAGCCACCGGTTCGGGTGCCGTGGTGTGTGGCCAGCAGCCTTTGACTGGTGGCAGCTCCACGGAGGCTTTGCAGAAGACGCGAGCTGAGGTTGGGGAACTGAGTGGAGCACCTGGATACAGAGCTAAGGAAAGGCTTTTATGGCGTGTGGTAGAGGGTGAGGTGTGCAAGCAGTGTTCACCTCCAGAAGGTTCCTGTCTCCTGAGTCTCAGGTGAGAGAAACTTGTTGAGTTGCTTGAGCCTGGGAGACTGTTATTACTTTTTGAGTTGGGGGGTATGTTCCTGTGGTCTGTGGAGGTGCTCCTGGGAGTTCAGGTCAGAAGTCACTGAGCATGAAAAGTATTCAAAAGCTTCTCGTAAGCTTGCTTTGTGAGAGTGTTGCCAGTAGCAGACCTTTTCCTGATGCAAGGCTGGCTGGTGGGTTAAGCATTCACTTGAATGCAATGTCTGCCATGGATGCTGAGGGGACCAAGACTTCACCATGTGGGGGTGCTGCCTGGCCTTGGGTGGGTGCTGGGGCATGTACTGAGATCTTTACAGGCTGAAAGCATTTGCTACCACAGCAGGAGCCAGTGCTGCTCCAGGCTGTGTTGGACTTGGTCCCTGTTGAGCACAGTGTCTCAGCAGCTGCTCTGCAGGCAGAAGAGCAAGAATTTGGGTGAATCAGGTGTGTGGGGTTTCCTCCATTGCCTGCCACATCTGACTTTTAGCAATAACTCCATACCCAGCTGAGGGAGCCACAGGGCTTTGTACCCTGTGCCCACATCACTGGGCCTGGGCACCCAGCGTACCACCCGTGGGGACGATTGCTTTCAGGATCTGCTCTATAATGAGCTCCCTGGTGCTTTGACTACTATTTAAGGTCTGCTTGAACAGATAGATGCAATAAGTTGAAAGCTCCCTGATTAACAGCTGAGACTTTCGTGTGTACTTGTGTACAAGCCCCTCAGATTTCAAGTACAAAGATGTAGAAATGTGGTCTGCTATTCTCCTTACCCTTCATCTATCACAATGTAAAGACTAGCAACAACCCTTGGAATATTTAAAAATGAAATTGCTGGTATAAATATGCTCTGGCATAAGACACAAACAGCTGGAAAATGTGCTTTCTCTCACAGTATTTTAAGGATGCATAACATAATCAGGGTCTATTCACTAGAGCTGGCACTGTGAGTCTGTCCTGTATATCAGAACATAACCGATTTGTCCCCACTTTTCAGTAGGGTATATCCCAAATGTGCAGTGGGCAGGGGATGAATCTCTTTGACAGACATTCTGCCCATCAGCTCAGCCGTACCTCGAAAGGGATATGTGAGTAAACCCCTGCTATAGTAGCTGGCAGCAAGCATATTGAGAAACAGATGGTGCTGTGCTACTATTTTACGTGCTGTAAGACCAATGCATAATTTAGCAATACAGAAACATGGATTGTATTCCAGTGGTGGCTGCGTTCTTGTGGGAGTTTTTATTTGGTTTAACAAATCAGCAGGAGAAAGGGGTGAAGGATATTACACGTAACTTTTTTATTTTTACTCCCAGAGGATTTAGAAATACAGCATCTGCTGAACTTGGTTTTGAATCACTGAATTTATTTTCCCGTTATCATTTATGTGAATCCTAGGAAAGAGTTGTGTGCTGAGGGAGTTTACTGCCTCTGCAGATGGGGCAGGTACCCGCATGTCCTGTCAAGGCCAGCTACTGTAGGGGAGGGACGGTCCCTTCTATCTGTGCCCCTAAAGAGAGATGTTATTTTCTCTACAGCCAGTCTATGGTACATTGGTATCCCTTTCAGCCTACAGCTGTGCTTGCTTTACTCCCCAAAGATCCTAGTCCTGGAGTTTTTCCCACTCTAAAGATACTGCCTGTCTCCTGACAGTTCCTTCAATCCATTTTTCCTGCTGTGCCCCAAATATCCTTGTTTTCCTCCCTGAGGGATGAAAAACATGTTTAGGATGTAGTGGGCAAGAGGTATAGAGCAACCTCAGCTTTGGTGGATGCTGAAGATGGGACAGGACCTGTCGAGCCACCAAGTATCTCACAGTACGCAGTGTTCCATACTGTAAGAGGAGCAGGTGAATGTAAGGAGAAGGAAGTTTGGCCCCTCTTTCTTGTGTGTTTTTTCGAAACTTGAGGAACAGGTATATTGGACAGGAGGCAATGAAATGGGGTGTAGCAGGGCACAGTCAGCAGTAGCTGGAAGTCCTTTTTCTTCCTGATGTAGTACTGGAGGAGGAGGACTGGGTGCTCTGGTTTCCCTGGGCTTGATGTCCCCTATGATCTTCCCTTCTAAGCACACGTGCAGGATGGGAGCAAAGCTCCTGGGAAACAGCCTCCAGGAGCAGACAGGCAGGATGGCATGACCTGCTGGAACAGGCAGGCAAAGGGCTTTTTGTGCTATAGTTTTGGCCATTAACCTAAATGCAAATAACAGCTATTTTTTTAAATGTCAATTTGATCCTCTCACTACAGAAAGAGGCTAATATAAGCACTCCAGCTCTGTTTCCAAGCATCCTCTTGCTGCTCCAAATGGCTTCCTTTCACTGGCTGAGCTCTCATGTCCTCACCAAGGAGGATGAGGAAAAATGCATTATAATTTTTCAGCCTTGGCAAATGAGGAATCATGCCCATGAAAACAAATACTTGTTAATTAGGACTATGAAACACTGATTGAATCACAGCTCTCATAATGGCAAGGGCAGTTTGCAAGCCTGCTTTATGTCCCAAAGGGGAGAGGGTGGGGGGAAAAAGGAAAGAAATGAGAATTTTTTTCTTTCAAGAAGCCATTTCAGCCACTCTTATCCATCCATTTAAATGTTTCTCTGCCAACAGGTAATGCTCAGTTACTGTGTTGTTTCCATGTGAAGTACAGAGGGGACACTTAAGTTATTGCCTAGGATAATTGTTAACAAATGCTGAATTCTCATTTGTGTCTGTTATAGCAGGAATAAACTTTAAGCACATAAATGGTCTCCAATTGACCTCCATTGGGAAAAATATGTTGTTGCAGGACAGCCAGAAGAGAGATGAGGAAACTGTGGGGAACCTGGCTGGGATGAAACCCTGCTCCCAGCACGCCTGCTCGGCTTCCCTGCACTGCCAAGGTGACTAGAGAAAAGTTTAAAGAGGTTAAACAGAACAAAACACTGGATCCAAACTATATTTAAAAGCTGCTTTCTTTATTTTTTTTGACTGAAGATGAGTTTTTAACAATCTAGGCTATTAAGAGCCCTTTGGTAAAGTCGACTCTTACTTTCTACCATTACCTTTTCTCTGTTGTTCTCCCCAGTAAGCTACAAGCCAAGTGATTCTGCTGCTTTTAGTAGTGGGCTGGGCTGACCCACTCATCTGCACCCATGTCACCACCCTCTGCCTATAACCCGATAAAGGGTTGCACAGCTGGATATGGCTGCAGCTGTGGTGGCAGATGTGCTGGCAAGTGTGGAGCCAGGGTGGGTGAGAACCCCAGTGCTGTGTCACATGTGTCTGGTGGGAGACACGGGGAAATCTCCCGTGACAGGGACAAGGCTCTGTGTCCTGCACCTGCACCCTGCTTTCTGCAGGGGTGATGTCCTGCTGACCTGACCAGGCTGACTCAGCAGCTGGAGCCACAGCCATCCTGCTGTCCCCTCTGTCCTGGCTTCCTTTCCCTCCCTGCTTCCTTTCTCATTGTTTGTGTTTCTGATGTCACTGTTCCCACCCCAAGGGCATCTGATACAGCCATTGCTGACATCAGACCTTTCTCTTTGTGCTTTTCTTTGAAATGGAAGGGAAAGCCTGTACTGAGTCTCCTTGCTCCTGGAGGGCCTCTGCTCAGCTTGAACATGCAAAATAAATGTTGTTGTAACTTGACCCATCCTTCTTGGTGGGGAAAACTTTGAATTGCTGTAGTACCAGTGCAGATTTCTTCTCCAAAGTCAAGTATAAAAGTGGCAGCTGGGGGAGGACTGATCTCTGTGGTGGCTCCGGAAGAAACCTCACAAAGTACAGAGCAGATATGGTTTAGGCTTCTGGTGTGGAGATACATCTTGTGGGCCCCAGCTATGTGGGCGATTGACTTATGACCCATTCATCTTCCCGTATTCCCAGGACTGGGTAGAAAAAAAGTACTATTTCAAAGTCTGTATTTTAATACAATAAAAATTTTGGATGGCTTGAGTAGCTAATGATTGCAAAATGCCTGCTGAGGCCAAGGAGAGAAGAGCCGAGCAATGGCAGGAGGAGCTGCAGGATGTGGTGGTGAAGAATCGCTGCTGGGGGTTGGTGTGTTGGTGGGGCAGCACGTGGAGCTCTTGTGGCATGCCCGGCCTTGCTGTGAGCCTATTGAGGGCAGCTGGAGGCTTTCCACCGATTTGAATGGGCTTTGGATCAAGCCCATGCCATGCTGTTTGTTTATTTTGGAGGCCTTTTGAGGACAAAAGCACCCTTTTAATGGCTGCTCTTTCTCCTTCTCCCTTGGTTCAGTTGCTCCTTGCACCCCTTGGCTCTGTGATGCTGATATACAGTGGGTATACACTGACTTTCTGAAGGGCCAGCAGCTCTTGTGCTTTGGAAAGCTCGCTTTAGTCTTATTTGTAGAGATGTTTAGTGCTCTGTATGAGCAATGTGGGGAAATGCCATGAGCTATGTGACTTTCCATGGTCAGACACCCAGCACTGAGACTCACCTTCAAGAAAGACGCTGCTAATGCTCATCTGCTCTAACAACAAAACATACCAATTTGCCTCTTTTCAAATTCTAGATGGTTATTCCCTATTTATTTGCTCAGAGCTGACAAATGTGCATTGTACAGGTACTTTGTTAGTAAAATGAGGCACTAATTGCTGTAACAAGAGATGATACATTGTGAAGTGATGGTTTTTTTGCTTCCCAGCTCAAGGAACACAGTGCAGCACACCTGTATTCTTAGAAAATGTCATTCCATAGCATTGAGAGTGCTGGCAACTTAGTATATAGATTTAAAGTACTATGGTCTGAAACTGCAGGCAGGGAGAAGAAGCACAAAGGCATCCAAGATGGTCTCTTAGTTCATGTTTAATAGGATCTAGTTATCTGAACTCTGTCATTTGAGCATGTATTCAGGGAAGGACAAGCCCTTTGCTGGGTGTACACCTTTCCTGGGCAGGCATGACCCATAAAGTCTAATCAAGGACAGAGTATTGCTCTGCGTCATGATTTTTTCTGGAGGCTACAGCATCCCTGGGTTACTCATCCTGAGAGAATGAATGCACTGAGGATATAATTCTAATAGTTAGGCATCATTTATTCTCAGTCTTTAAAAGATTCCTGTCAGGAGAGTGATAGGTTTTGGGTTGTTATTTCTGTGTTCGTGGCCATAAATATCATGCAAAGTGCTGAAACTTTACTATCTCATTTATGCTTTCTGTTACAGCACTGTAGATCTCTGCCTGGTATTTAGGTTATGTAGTAATTCTACCCCATTTGTCATTGATTAACTAGGCTATAAAATAATCGTAAAGCTGGGGTAGCCCTGGGTTTTCAGGCTTCTCACATATTTATATCTACCATGAAATACTTCATCCAAAAGTAATTACCTGACTTCTTAGGCTCTGTTTAATACTCCTTGACAACTCAAAATGCAGGAGTTGCTGCCCCATATTTGGCTGCAACAGCTGTGGGGTGATGCCAGCACCCATTGCAGGCTGGTGCCTGAGGGAAGCTGAGCAGGTTTGGTACTTGTCATGGAGTGCAGTGCCTGTCCCAGTGACTGGTCAGCAAAGCTGTGGAAGAAACTCTCCTGCTGCTGCTGGAGCTATGAGAAGCACAGGACAAACTGGTGGGGCTGGATGTGTTGCCCTGCCTGGAACTCCATCGCCTTGGTTGGAGGAACAAGGTGTTGCACCAGCCACTGGTTCAGAGGAGCAGGCTTTGAACCTGCCGCTCCTCTGATAAGACCCTGAAGCATTTCAGAGCTTCAGTGAGGTGATGGATGGGAAGAGTGACATTGATTACTAAAATGCAAATGCCAGAGAAGTGTGTGGTGTTGCTCTCAGCTGCTGGGAATATGCTGTATCAGGTCTAGGTGGGAGGTGAAGGGGACTGTGATGACCCACCTGAATATTTGGACATGTGAGGTGGAAATTTAGTCAGAAAGGTGTGTCAGTGCACCAAAACTCTTAAGATTTTAACACCAAAACTACAATGCTAAAGGTATTTAGTGCACTTTGTTGCTCCCCTGCCTGTTCAGGGGAGGTAGAGGTGTGAGACCACTGAAACTGCAGTCATAGAGGGAAAATATGGGTTTGTCCCTTCCTATAACTTTTTTTTGTGGTGTGTGACAGTTGTTTGTCCTTTTGTTCCACAGGGTCTCAACACCTCTTCTGTAGAGGCTCCTTGTCTCTTTTCAGGCTTAGGCAGCATCTCTGTGGCCTGGTTGTTGGGAGAGGAGCCACAAGCACAGTCTGTGTGTGAGCAAGAGGCTACAGGGCTGAATATTAGAAAGGCAAAATCAGTAGCTTGTAGGGAAATAGCTCCTCCTGCCACAATATCCAAAGGCAGTCACGGCTTCTCCTTTGTCCCATCACTTCCCACAGGTCCCCCTGGCAAATATGGAGGTTGGGGGTGTCTCCCTCTTGCAGGGGCCTGGGCTGGTGCAGGATGAATTATTTCCTTCAGCAGCACCACCATGGCCTGGTCACCCTGTGGCTCTGGGTGAAGCCCTCAGCGGGGAATGCGGCAGTGGTGGTGGTTGTGTCACTTCTCTGCAGCTCTGAGGATGCCCCAGGTTTCCACCCTGTGCTCATTTGCTCTCCTGTTTCCTCCAGATGTGACTTGGGAGTAGCACCAAGTGCAGGATGATTTCCCATGTCACCAGTGGTGACTTTCCCCTCCTAATTAAACTTTCCCTGAGAAGGAAGCCCTTCCCGCCATGCGGAGAAGAGGAAGATGACTCTCCAGGCTCCTGCCCCATCCTGGACTGGGAAAGGCAGTGTTCCACCGACCCCACAGACATCCTGACCTGCTGTACGGGGTCCCTGGGGCAGGTCTCTGTGCCTGGAGAGCTGCAGGCAGTGCTGCTGGTGACTGGGTAGATGTCAACCTTCCTGCTTGTTCCCAGCCTGCTCAGCTTGCTGTCAACCTGCCCTGCCAAGAAAGGGCACAAAGATCAGTCTGTCTGAAAGCATTCACAGGCTTCATGTGTGTGATAGAAACAAATCCTCTTTCAGATGGAGATCAAATTTTTTTCCCGTGGATTTTCATCATTCTTTCCCCAGAAGTCTGGGGTGTTGCTTCCCCTTGTTATGTATCTCCTCTGTGCAAACTGCCTTTATAATGCTATACACTTCTATTGACTGAGAAATAAGTGTGTACAAATTTAATTTGTATATAGGTAAACGTTAAATAGCAATATGCATTAGAAGTTGTGCACACTGATGCCAAATTGCACGTAGACTTCTTGGACACAAGGTCCATACACTTTAACTGAGGTTACCAGAGCTTTGCCAAATTGTAGCCCTGATACACTGGCTATAAGGTACTGGAGGAGTTAGTTTTGTGTTGCAAAAACTGGGTGACAAGTACTGATGGCAATAGCATGGTAATGAGAGATGACTTGTGAAACTGGAGCATATGCTACTTGTTTTGAACCTGACCTGATTTTGCAGGTCTAGGTATAGCGGGTATGAAAGTTTGTTGTTTGAAGAATCAGACTGAAAACTGTTTAATCATGTACAAAGTTAAAAGGCAGTGGCACTTCATTTCTGATGTGAAGTGCAAATTAGCTTACTATGAGATACAGACTACAGGAAATTCATGTTTCTGGCACAGTGGCAGTTCATATTCAAAAATGTATTTATTTGTCATGGTGTTATGTTTATATCATTAGTGCAGAGCAATATGTGTACAGCTGAAGCTGAGAAGAGGGAAAAAGGCAGCACCTCATGTAGAAGTAGGTAAAGCTGCTGTAAAAGGAGCTTATTAGAGGTTATGCCTCATCCAGAGAGAAGAGCACTGGGTACCAAAGCCTCCCTCTGCTGCAGTGGATTGTTTGGGGTGTAGTTGTGGTTTTCAGCTGCATCCTTCACTTGACTTTGGGGCAGGTTGGTGGGCAAAAGCTGGGAATCGAAATTCCTGGTGCAGCACCTGGGGTGGGGGATGAGGTGTGTGTCCAAATACCTGCATCAGATGCTGTTATTAGCCTTAATGAAGGGTGGCATGGGCCTTTCATGCAGATTTTATTTGCTTTCTAAATTAAAGTTCGGTAACATGAATGGTAGACAAATGTTTCTGGAACTGTAGACTTATGAGAGGTCCTCAAAATTCATGCCAATATAAAGGATTGAAGTAGGTTAGGGATATTTTGGGTGTGTCAGGTTGTTTGTTTGTTGGCTCTTTGAGATTATTGAAAAACAAAATTGGTTTGCAAACACCTTTTACCAGAAGTTGAATGTTGCTTCAAAAGCTCTTGATCAGGGCAGGCTGGATTACAGATTTATCCTATGTAGTCGTGCTGCTTTTTAAGCATCTTATGTACTGAGAGGTTAAAACATCAAGGAGAGGGTGACCGATGACCATATTTCACTTTATCTTTATTAAATTGGTAATTAAGGGCCAGAGTGTTGCAAGAATTATTTTTGAGAAGTCACTTCATCTTTATTCAGGGTTAATTGTATTAATGTTCACAGCTTGACAGGCTTGTTTCATGATGGGAATTTTAAATAAAGGTGATAGGGATATGCAGCTTCAGCATTGTCTGAGAAAGTTTTATTTCCTAAGTAATCCTGTTGTTCATGCTCATGAAAACCTCTATAAATCAGCACTTCTGGGCATTTTTGAAAATGTATTTCTACAAGCTAACAATGCATGATCATACAACTTTTAAATGGAGCAAAATGGGAAGATTTCAAAAATCTGCACACAGATGTGTGCAGAAAGGAGGAATGTCTGGGTGCAGCAGCATGAGTTGGGACTGTAGCTGGTTTTCTGCGGGAATTCAGTGGACAAGTGGTACCACAACCCTTGGGGTCCTAGCATGGACCTCAGTGATGCTGAGCATTGCCTTGAGACCAGCCCAGGGTATCAGGGCTTGAGGGTTTGAACCCTGGTAGTTAAGGTAACAGCAAGATTTTAAAATAATGGTGTGTGCCATGGAACAGAACCATTTCTCATAACCTCCTGTGGACCATCTTGGGTTTTGTTTTTGTTTGGTTTTTATCGTTGCTGAACTTTACTATTTACTCTATTACTATAGAATACTATGGATATTGGTTGCAGCTATGTGACAAATTAGGGATTAAAGTGTGTTTTAAAGCACCAGCTAGGGCAGACATCTGCTAGCTGATATAATTAGGCATTTTGTGCATCTGTACAATATCTTACTTTTTACTGTTGAAGGTTCATAGACCAAAAGTGATCCTCTGATCACTTTGATTTCATTGCTTGCAGCTAGGGTCTTTGTGTGTGTGTCCTTTTTCCTATATGTCTAATCAAAAGTTGTACCTAGAAGCAATACCGCTTTGTAGATATAAGGAAAGATTGATGCTCTTGTCCTGTGGTCTCACAGGCAGATGAATTCTCTATTCATGTGAACTTCATACAAGCTACTTGGAAAAGCAGCAATTTGGCTAAGCCTTGTTCCATTCATTTTGGCACAGAAGGTAACATGCAAGAAAGCCTGAGAATCCACTTAGGATCATCTTTTCCTGTTATGCTGGTAGCAAACCTTTGTTCTCTTTTAAGACTCATTATTCTGGAACTACAATCAATAATGTAAGGAAAAGCATGAATCTGCCACACCAAGTTTTCTGTCTTCTTTTTAACTGATGTTCCCCTTAGATTCCTGTTCTGTAGGCTTATTTCTTATCAGAAATGAATGTCCTGTTGTTCATATGACTGTACATCAACTAGATTTGCAACAGTTGTCTCTCATCTTGCCTGAAAGTGGAACATACATCTACAAAGACATCTCCCAAGATATCTGTCTTCCCTTCTTCCTTGTACAATAGAGATCTAGATACTCTACAGCCATGGCAAGCCATCTGAGTATCCTACTGGCTTTCCCTTGCTGAATTTTCTGTCATCTCTGTTCTTACTCTAAGGAGCCCTGCATATTATTTAGGTATTTCCAATTAACCCATTTGGAATCAGGTTCTAAAAGTGGAAGTCAATAAAAACTGAGATCAGTTTGAATGGGTAAATCACTGGCTGCATATTATTAATGAAACACCAAAATTATTCTAAATTGCTTTTAGCTGCTTTTTGCTTCATAAGCTTTCTTTACTCTTTTTTTGTTTCGTGAGTGTTCAATGCTGTTCCCCAGGTTGAAAGGACAGTGCACCACGGTGTGACCAGTGCCTCATGTTCTTGGGTCAGCTTGGGAAGGTGAAGTCCAGATGGCACTTGCTGCTTACTTCTTTTATTACCTACTTTGTCTGCAGAAGGAATGACAAGATGTGTGTGAAGCTTTTATTTACGAGACTGGACTTGAAGTCCTTGTACCATAAATAAGAGTTGGGAATAGGTTCTTGCCTTGCTCTAGCCTACATGTGGAGCTATAACTTTACTATAAGAGTATGAAGCCTGCACAAGGTAGTGCAAGTATTGATGGGTAAAGTGGTTGGGAGAGCTGAAGGAGGGCCTGAGCACCTATGGCTCTGCTTGCTGAGATGGAGTCACCTGAGGCCACCACTCAGGCACACAGTAACTTTTAAAGCATGAAGAGTAACAGTGCTGAACATGTAAGTTCAACTTAAAGGTACTACGAATAATGGACCAGCTTTAAAATCTCTTGTGCAGTGTTAAGGATGAGGATTTTCTCTTCTAATTTTTCACTCTAATAAGGTGATAGGGAAACAAAGGTGCTGAGGACAGCAGACACAAAGCAGAAGCATTTGAACTTTTCATAGTAGGTTGGTTGGATTTTCCTGGCATGGGATGGGGCTGTTCCCTGCACAGTTTCTTTAATTACAGAACTTCTTTTCTTTTAGAAATGGAACTTGGAAAATTAGATTTTCTTTTTTTATCTTTCAGTATTTAAATTTGGGTATGACTTGACCATAATGAACAGATGCTATTAGAGATTTTCCTGGCTGTTCTTCTCTGAAGCAGCATTATCTGAAAGAATGGCAATTACCCACTGCCAAGCCTGGCACTGGTATGGGCTTAGGTCATTGGAATAACTCTCTCTAGATATTTGCCACTGCCACTCCAGTGAAAGATGAAAAGTTTTTCCCTTTCTTACATTCATGCTGACAATAAAGTTCTCTAAACGCAGAACGGTGATGATGGGCAACATTGGAGGAGGAGATGGAAGACTTCCTTGTGGCTACAGGCTTTAAGACAGCATTCAAAGGGGTGATAAAACTCACAGGGTGGATATATGCATGCTGGATTTCAATGCAGACCCTGAGTCTTTACTTGCCTCTTGTTATAACAAGCTGTACGTCTCTCTGCACCAGCTCACTTTAGCAGCTTCTAATAATATTTGAAATACAGTTGTTGTTGTTGTTTTCCTCTTGTGAAAGCAAGACTTAGAGATATTTAAGCTCCCCGGCGTCTGCACAGCCAATTGATAATGGCACCATGAGGAACAGAGCCACCCTTGCTTTTTCTATGTATAAAAGGAAAAAGTGTGATTCTTGGAAACATACAGGTTCAAAGCCTGCCTGAAATATGCAGTCATCTGTCTACAGAATTACATCACCCCAAATATGACACAGGAGTCGAATGCATGAGAATAGAATTGCAATAGGAAGAAGGCTGATTAATGGGGAATAAAATAAGCTTAGTGAATATTTTCACTGTACTGTGAGCATGCAGAATGTCTTCTTTCTATGAACAGCATTTGGGACAGGGCTGCAATGACTCTGTTGTAGAGGCTGTTTGCAGTTGGTGCCTTTGGAGAAGCAATACCGTCAACACCCTGGGATTTACCTCTCCCATGCAGCCTTTGTGCAAAATGTTCCTGCCCCCTGCTCATTCACTTCGTTGAACAAGAGATTACTTTTATGGAGAGGTTGGTCTCTTGTTTGTTTGTAAACTTCGAGTAGTTTCTTCAGCAAGGTGTGGATGGTGGCATGTGGGACCCCCTGTAGCTTCTGTCCCAAATAAGCTTAGGAAATGTCAAACCCTCTGAGAGGTCTTAGAAAGATTTAATTGCCCTTTGACTCCCCATTCTCCATTAGCTTTTAATAGGAAAGAGCTCACAAATGAAAGGTGCAGCTTGCTGGCATTAACAGTTTAATCCCTAGAAGGGCAAGGTGCTGCTTAATTTTGTACTGACTATTGAGGCAGGGCTGGAATCTCCTGTGGGCTATTATGTCAGTGTTTATTTGCTGTGGGCTGTTTGTGAAGAACTCAGCTAGCACAGGCAGCTTTGTTTCTCATGCAGCAAGTACTGCATTAATGGAGTTACGTTCAAGAGTGTAGCAAAATCATCTCTTTAGCAGGTGTTCAGCATTTAACTGGTAGATGCAACAGCCGGCGGGAGATGTGGAGCAGGGAGGTTGCTCTGTGCTGTGGGCATCTGTCACAATCTGAGCTGGAAGAGAAGTTAGTCCATCTATTTCTACAGGAGCTATTCTGATCTTTTATTTTTTACTTCCAATTGCTGGTTCCCACAGGTGCTTTTTTAAAATAAGATTTCTAGTGTATGATTTGAGCACGGGTTCAGCCAGGAGAAAACGATGACAGCTTTGTTTCTTGCACAGCAGATAAGGAGGTGTCGGAGGCAGATAGCACCGGGCATTAGGCAGGAGCTGTGCGAAGTGCCTGCCCAGTGTACTGAAGAGCGTCGGCGATTAATGCTCTCAAGTGGTTTCCTTCTTTTCCTGCAGTGTCTAAATGGGGTGTTTGTCAGGGCACATGGCAAACGGGTTAAAATTTAATTAGAAAATATAGTGGTAGCTACTGGAGCTTAACAGAGATTTCTGTAAGCTGTTAAGAAGGACAAGGTTGCTGTGTGAGCTGCTGGTGGGGCTGAGCTAGTGCAGCCGCTGGCTCTGCTTCAGGCGCCGGGGCACGCCTGGGAATCTGCCCAGGAAACGCTGTGAAAGAGGAGTTTGTTTTAAGGCTTGACCCTGGCTCTGTGCAACACCCCTGGCCTCCGCCTGCCGTATAAAGCCAGGCTGCGTAATGCCAGGCGTTTGAACAGGAGAGCGAGAGGCAGCAGCAGCCAGCAGGGACGGGGAGTTTGTTTTGCTGGTGGAGCAGCTCATGGCTTCGGTGTTCATGTGCGGGGTGGAGGATCTGCTCTTCAGCGGGAGCCGCTTCGTCTGGACGGTGACGGTGGCAGCGCTGAGGAGATGGTACGCTGCCCGGCTGCGGGCATGCCGGCAAGCCCTGCGAGCGTGGTGTGGCCTCCGGGACGTCTACCAGGTAAAAACCCCCCAGTTATCACTCCAGCTTTTGTTTAAGAAAAAAAAAAAAAGGCATTGTGCCACCTGATGGACATGTGCTCAGTCACCTGGCTGATTCCTAAGTGCAGACACCCCAGGTGAGGAACATCGAGCCAGAGCCACCACTCAGCTGTGCTGCAAAGATATTTGGCAGGTTTATAATCAGGGTCTGAGCTGGTGTCCAACATTGCCTTCAAACAGCCAGTGCTGTGTGCCTTAAATTTGGGGGTTGGGAGAGGTATTTTCTATGTTAAATGTGTTTTATTAGCCAGTTTATCTAGAAGTGTTTTGGCAGATGACTGCCCTGTATCACAGCCCCTCAGAGCCCATTTCACTGCTGTCACCATCCTTGTGCTTGGGATCTGGGAGACAGAGCTCAGCTCTCAGCCTGTGCTGCCATCAGGCACCCAGAGCACTATGCTGCTGCGGGAGAGACCGGCTGTAGCTTTTTCTGCCGTTTGTGCCATTAAATAGTGGAAGATTGTAATGTGATAATACTTTGCATTGCAAAGGATTTGTTATTTGGGGGGGACTGCAATGAGTCCTGAAACAAGTATTGGGAGGTGGTTCTTCCTGCAGGCAAAAAATACAGCACCTTACTTGCAGTAACTGTGGTGCCCAGCTGCATTTAGGGTGGTGTCACTCTTTTTGGAGTCTGTTTTTGCTGGCGGTTATTTATTTTTGTGTGTCTGTATTTTTGTCTCACGTGTAAACTTATGATTTGTGCCTGGTTACAGTCTCAGTGAATGTGTTTGCTACATTGTGCTATTGTATTTCAAAGCTGCTTCTCCCCTCTCCTTGGTGTGTTGCAATACAGAGAATAACAGAGCTCATAACAAACAGCTTTGCAGACCCATCAGGATGTAACTTCCATGGGAAAGTCATGCTAAAAGGACATCTGTGTCTATTTAATCCCAAAAGGATCTGTTGCTATTTAGCTTTAAAGTATGCCTAGGAGTGACAGAACAGTTTTATGGTGACAGTGCTACCAAGTGCTTGAATGCATCTTGGCATCTTGCACAGATGATGGATGTAAACACTTTGATATGTGACGTGTCACTTGAGGAACACAGATCATGTGTAGTGAGGGAATGCGGGGGGTACAGGCATCATTGCTCCCCATTTGCCCACCTTTACTGATCTGAAGAAATGTGGGATGCAGCTTTGGCTCCCTTATTTCTCTATAAATAAAGTCCAGCTACACCTGTATTATGTGTATGTTATTTTTGCAGTCCACTCATGTAAAGAGTGTGGAGCTCAGACTGCCTTTGCTCCTTGCTGTGTCCCCATGGAATCAAATCCTAGCCCTCCAGGGCTAGAATAATGGCTCAGTAAGGACCAGCTCTGACAACATCTGTATTCAGCCTGTTCAGCTGCAGTTCTCCAATGGTTGGCTCAAAGTGAAGAGAGGGTGTTTTTGTTTTTTTAAAACAAAGTGTGGCTGTACCTCTGCTCAAACTTACCATGTTTTAGTGGCTGTTGGTGCATTAATCTGTCACCTTTATGAAAGCATCACTGACTTTTGCCTGTGTCCTAAACTGGGGTGTGAAAATTGGTAAAAAGAGAAGACTGGTCCTTCTGTCATCCTTCCAGGTGGTCCTTAAACCAGAGGGGGAACAGAGTGTGTCCCTTTCCCACTCCCATCTGCCCACAGCCTGTCACAGCCATGAGGAGAGCACAGCCAGAGTGCTGGGGATGCACAGTGACCTGTTGCTCCAATCTTGCAGTTCTAAGGGTCATCCCTGGGAGATGGAATCAGGCAACTCTCACATTTTAACATCAGGAATTTCCTAGTGGTAATTTGGGGTGTATAAAAGAGAGGTGGTTTAACGAATGCCCTGCAGCTCTTCCTTGGCTTACATAAAGTGTTGCTTTTTGTGCTGAAGGCTGGGCTCTTTGCTGCTGAAACCACTGACAGTATCCCTGCTGAGTCTGGTGGGTGCAGGGCTGAGCACACAGGATTAAACATCACTGGTCTGTTTGGATGTTGGAGCCCTGTAAGAGGTCAAATCAAATATGACTTTTCCATTTTGTTTTAAACACTTCAAGCTATGGGAACATCTAGAGAGAGCAGCTGCATGACCTCTGCATACAGAGATGTGTAATACTCTGAGCTGCACTGTTATGCTTGTTCACCTGGGGCTTGGTAGAGCAATACAGGAGCAAAATGCACAGTGCAGAGCTCTCCATGGGATTGTTTCTATGTGAAGGTCGATGTTACAGTGTCTATAGGACTAAGCTCTAATCTTGGATGTGAGATGCGTTGTGTCATTACCATACATCCTGCATTTTCTTGAGCAAAATTGTTTTCCTTCTCTGTACCTGTTTTGTCTATAAAATGGATATAATACCACTTTCCTACCTAGTAGAGATGCTGTTTAAGCTCCTGCTAAAATAAGCCCTGTAGTTAGTGCAACCAGATGAAAGCATGTTTTTGCCTTGTGTTCTTATTAATATTGGCACCAGGACAGGTGCTTAACCAGGTCCTTTCCCAACTTGGCTTCCTCAAGAATGTTCATATTTCTGTAGCTCCTTCACATTAATATTCCAGGTGTGAAAAGTACCACAGGTTGTATATAAATTCTTACTTGACTGAACTTACACTTTTGCCCCCTGTGTGGACTCCCTGGGCTGTGTATGGTGTAATAAATCAGGAGACAAGTCATAACTTTGTCACTGAGGTACGTGCAAGGGACATACAGGGAGGGGTGAGGTGATGGGCACTTGAGCTGCTGGTCAGCCCTGGAGGCTTCAGTTTGCTTTGATCCATATTTGTGGTTCATGCCACTTCGTTGTGTCAGTGGCTATTTTTGGGTGGTTGTTTTCAGTTTTTAATCATCAGTACATTATTGTGGTGAAATGAAAGCCAGTAGGATTTCTCCCTGGGCTGGTAACTTTTTAGATAGGTTGTGGTTTAGTTTTGGTTGGTTGGTTTGTATGTTGGTTTTTTGTTTGTTTGTTTGTTTGTTTTTTCCTTGATGTTGTTGTTTGTTTTTTTGAGTCTCAGCACAAAGAAGCCACTAACACCCTCATGCTTCTACACAGTGTTCTCACCTACATCTTCTGAAGTCAGCAGGTGCAGAGGTTGTCACACAGGCAGAGCTGTCTGGCCAGGGAGGCTGAAATCTGCTCTGCCAGCATAAAGCCTTTATCTGTCTTAGTACCTTTAGGTACAAAGAAACCCCTAAAAAACCCAACTAGAACAAAACAGCCTTTGTCAGTCACCTCCTCTTTAGCCTTTGCGTTTCTAGCATATTTGCTACAGGCTGCTGTTTTATTTGGTCACCAGTGTAGGGACTTCAGCCCCAGCCTAGCAAACCAAGCTCTGGTACTTTCCCAAGATGGTCTCTGCTCCAGGGTGCTTGCCATTATCCACCTCTACTGCCGAAGGAGGAGAGATGTCCTATTTGTACAGGCCTATTCATCTGGAGGAGTTTCAGAGCCAAAGTGCTCATGGGGTGTCCCATTTCCCCCTGAAATAACCTCTGAACCCATGTGAGGGGAAGAGGGTTGTACAGTATATGAATTTATCCTCTCTGCGTGCTTGGGTTGTATGCCAGGGAACATTGTCTTGTCTGTGGCAGAAAGCATTTGAAAGCCTGTCCTAGAAAAACCAGAGACTTGCAGAGACAGCTGATGGAAGAGCTGGCACAGATCTTCTTTTTAACTACAGCAAGTCAATACAAGCTAATGCTATTACAGCTTGGAAAAAAACTAGGTGAGAATTTGGCATAGGTGTCTCCATGCAAGGGTACCCGTTTTCTACAAAGGAAAGGAGCCAGGGCTGTGTTTTGTTGTGGAAAACTGGCATGTAGTGCTTCAGATTGCCAGCTGAGCTTTGGTGGGGTCTTCCCAGAATCCCCCAAAATGTACAGTGGAAGAGTGTGGTGCTTCTGGGTGTCCTGACACTTCTTCCAAAGTAAAGTTTTTGGCAGGGCTCTCCCATGCTGGTTTTATAGGCCACCTATCTTAAATCTAATTATAGAACAGTAAAACAGAAAGTGAAATTTTTATTAATATATAAATGTGGTTAATAAGCAGTGGCAAAGCCAAAAACTTTCAAGATCACTCATCCTGTGTTCAGTTACTTGTGTTATCACTGGCCTGACTTTCATTAGGATGTCAACACTACCATACTTTAGTGCCTGTCATCCCGTGAGGTATGAATACAAAATTTCACCTAGACATCCCTCATCAGTTATTCCTCTTTAGCCCCTATGCCTTAAGCATTAAAAAATAAAAGAAAATTGCATCAAAGTCTATTTGATAATGCAACTAACTTTTCATAAGGTAAAAACTGGGGAAGTGAATACTTTAGTGTTAGGGTTAAAGTGCATGTCAGTCAGCCTGCTCATGCCAAAGGGGAAAACAGAAACAAGGCAAACTGTCCCCAAACTCCCTGCAGAATGACAGATGATTAATATCTGCTGGACATAAAACCAAGTATGGGAGCATCTTTGTGATTAAGGTAATCAGTTACGCTGGTAATTTGGCTAAAAATCTCTGGTGTAAAAGTGTAAATTGAATTCACGTGGGTTTTTTAGACAAAGTGCTTTTTAACCTTTGAAAGGTCACTTCCTCTGTATGAAGTGAAAAAATTTTGCTGATAAAGCACGATAAATAAACTTCATACATGTGTCTGTCTCATGTACTTGGGGTGGAGGAGCGAGAGAGGAAGCGGCTGACTTCTGTTTCCTACACTGCTAACGTAGTTGGTTTGGATAGCGAGGACCATGTTTCCTCTGCTACCACACCTAAACTTTTCCTTATAAAAAATGTTGACGACAAATTGCAGAAGCCTTTTTCCCTTTTCACAATGATGAAGGGTGGTGTGCTGGCACAGCAAGGGTGAGCACGAAGTGGGAGTGCTGTGTTGTCAGGGCAGAGCTTTCCTTCCTCTGGGAGTGATGCTCAGAGGAAGCATCTCTGGCATCCTTACAGCCCAGGGCTTTCCAAAGGAAGCCTGAAGACCTTTTTGGAGGATGATGACTATGTGCCCCTTCAAAGATTCAAACTTAGGTACCGGGGGTTATCTGTTGCTCTGGAAAAGACTTGCTCTGACTGCCTTCATCCAGCTGTTTTTCTTTTTGAAGGGATCTGATCTGCTCATACATCACCTGCAGAACTTTGGTTCTGCTTGAAGCCCCTGTTGCATCTGAACATGACAGGTTTCCCCAGGGCTGGGGCTTTGGGAGACACTCCTGCAGAACTGAGGACAGGACCAGCTATGGGCACTACATCCCAACAGCTTAAACTTGGCTTTACGTGCTTCCAGCATCAGCTTTCCAAAGCTCTCTGCCAGACATATTTCCATTTGAGTTCATGATACGTTTTCTGTTTGAGACAGTTTATTCAAACAAAAATACGATTTTGGTACTGCTCCTCCCTCTTCCTTAGCAGACAAACTTCACAACCAGACTCTGAACTTCATCTCATTTCCTTCAGGGTGTTATGGTGCCAGTTTCAAACAGTGCCTTCTATTCACTAACCGCTTGGCCTGTATAAATATTTTTTCTTCGATCTGACACAGTTAAAAAAATATGTTAGATTTCAAATGTCGCTGGCGCCACTTCTCAGAACCAGGCTCCTGTACAAATGTATCACTGCATGAACTTGCCTGGATAAATCTCCATTTTGGTCTTGTGCAGAGAGGCTGGCCAACTTGTTCTGACTGGACTAGAGGCTTATGAAAAGGCAAATTAAAAGTGTTTCAGGCACATGTTGGTTTTTCCATACTTCTTTTTTTCCTGTCCTTATGAGTGTTTAGCTTTCTGTCACTCCTTTTGCTAGTGCTGTCACTGCAGTTCTTTGCAGTCTTGGATGGACTGTCCATGTGCTTAAAATAACACTGTGCTATCTTTGTCTCCTCATCTTCTGAAAATCAGGCCACCCTTGCACAGTCTGTATTGCTCTTAAAACCTCTGAGTCATAATTAGTGATTAGTAATTCTACTAATCTTCTCTACAGATGGAGGCCAGTTCATTCTGAGAGACTGCAAAGAGGATAAAGCTATCAGTGCTGGAATATATTAGCTTAAATACCCTCCCACACAAATACACACGTACACTTTTCCCTGCTAATTGGGCTGTCATTCATTTCAATGTGCATGTTGAATAAGGAGATGTGGGGAGAATAAGGGTCACCAAAACGCTGAGAATAGCCTAGAGGTGATGTTGTTGAGCCATTAAAAGCTATCACTGACAGTCCAAGCAACATTAGATTTAAGATTGATGTTTCTGTGGTTGGTTTTTCAGCTGATGTAGAAGAGGTGCTGTCCCTGCAATGGGTGCCCCAGTGTTCCTCTTCCTGCTTGTCACTGGGTGCAAATGTGTGGTGCCAGCAGAGCTGGGGTGGTGATGGGGAAGTTACTGTAGTAAGGCACTTACACTGTGTGGCCACTGCTAATTATGGGCTGTTTTCTGAGCATCCTGGTTTTACCTGTTGTTGGGCCAGTGGTTTCTAGGTAGGGTGATGTGGGCTGGGCAGATGGTGTATGGCGTGGAGAAGGTCACACTGGTTGGTGTCTGGTGTAGGCAGGTCGCTGGCTTGTGCATGGGCAAGGAAGACAAAAGGCTGGATGACGGGAGCGAGGAAGCTGGAAGAACAGGAGAGGGCAGTGCAAGAATTGCATGGCACAAGAAGTACTGGCTGTGCAAGCAAGGAAAGAGAGTGGAGAGACCAGAGAATAAATAAACAAACATTCTGACCCCATCAGGTGTATGTCAAAAGTGCCAAACTGAGCACAATCTTGCAAGGAAGTGTGTGAAAACAAACAGGTGGGGAAACAAACAGCTAGGAAAGAAAAAAAGTCAGAAGTGCAATAGGAAAGGAAAACTGAGGTTATAACTGGACAGGAAAAAAATTAAGAGATGAGAAGTCTTTCCAGAAAGGTTGCTGCCCTAGGCAAAAAGGTCCCCATCGTGCTGAGTATAGAGTTGTCTGGCTGACACCAGGCTGGATGTGCTTGGTTGCCACAGTTGTTTTTGGAGAGCAAGTATGTCAGTGTAGATGAAGCCCATCAGGAATCTGGTTGGGCAGGTGCGCTTGGCAGGCATGTAAGTTGGTGTTTGCTAAGCCATAGTGAAAGTAGGAGCGAGTAATTCCTCTCTGATATTGAGCACACTGTATCTGTTCACCTTATTCAGAGGGGCTGGGGTGTGCTGCATTCACTCTGTGGTTACAGAGCCTTTGGTGAGGACTCGCAGTCCTGCCGTCCCCAAACCCTAGCCTGGAACTCTTCTTCTGGTGGTCTCTGAGTTGTAGAGACTTGCCCCTGTTTAACTCTTGCTTCTCACTGCTGGAACCTCTTATGGATGTGCAGGATTACTTGTAAACTCTGATTTTTCTGGTTTAGAAAAATCAGCTGTGGGTGAGAGCACAGATGAATTATACAGGCCAGGTCTGTATTTGTTTGGAAGCCCTGGATCCTCCAAGGAGTTGTGTTGTTCCTCCTTCAGCTATTTCTGTCCCTGTGGTCATCCCAGCAGGGCAGAAGTTGGCACCACCCAGGTAACCTTCACGTCATTTCTCTGAGGAAAAATGACTCACTGTCTGTTTTCTGTCTTATTTTGGTGCTTTGGAGTCTGTGTTTTGGAGACAAATGCAAGTTTATTACTCTGAAATACTCTCCCTAAATTGTCTCATCTGCTACCCGGGTTGCTGGTACAGTCTGGACCAGCTGGCTGGACCTGATCTGGTATCCTCCTGCCTGATGTGGGGCCAGCTTACGGGTTTTTCATGAAACCTGTGATACTGAGTGTTGTGTGGAGAGCTATTGTAGTCTCATGATTATAAGAATGTTAGCTTTTATAAAGTAACCTTTGAAGGAGGAAAAAAAAAAATCAAACAAAAACAACCCACACAAAACCGTACTTTGTCTGCAGCTAGTTAAAAGGTGGATATTTGATCAAAGCTAGTTCCTCTGCATCAAACAAGGAAGGCAAGACATTTCTGGCACCTCACTGCATCCCAGGTGTCTGGGGTAGCTGGGGTGAGTTGTCTTCTGGAGGTGGCCGGACTGATGGTTTAGGGAGGCAGCCCCAAGCAAAGGGAGAACAACTTTGATCAGGCAGCCCTTCTCTTCCCAGCGGCGTCAGGAATGCTCTGGCCTTACAGAGTGCTCTGCAGCTTAAGGGAGCCTGTTGTTGGCCTCAGAAGTTGGTACATAGAGCCTTCTGTTTGGGGGAGTTTAGCTGGACCAAGTGGGCTTGGTACTTCTCAGAAGTGGGAGCGGTGTATCTCTGGTAGGGTGTTGCTTTCAGAAGTTTGATCCTGAGGTTCTTGCTTCCCATTCTGACAAAAGTAAATTAGTTTGTTCCTGGAATTGAACTTAAATTTTCTATTAAAATAGATCCATGGATTATACAAAATTGGAGTGGAAAAGTCATCTTGGTTTGTCCTCTCTATGCAGTGACTGCTCAGTTGGGACCATAAATAACCAAAGGAGAACATCCAGCTACAGGGAAGAGGTTGTTATCAATCCCAGGTGAGATTGTCTTGGTGCATGTCAAGAGCTCTTTGCTGCTCTGGTAGCATTTTGTGAGGTTTTCCCTGTCCTGTATCTTCCAGCCCACGTTGGGTGCTGTGGTCCTGGGCTGCGTTCCTTTGGCATTAGTCTTCCTAACATAAATTGTGAAGCCAGAGGTTGAGAGTCAGTGGTGTGATTTAAAAGCTAGTATATCCATACTTGCGTCACATAAGAGGAGATTAATAATGCTTAGCTATGTTTGTGAAAGTAGAATAGGCTTGTATTTTAGATTTTGAAGTAACTGTAATTGTAAATTTGAAGTTTTATGCCCCTTGTTTACCTTCCTGGAGGCGAGACTGGAGCTCTCAAGGTTACAACCTTCTGGATTTGGGTGCATAGTCTTTGGTTTTCTGTTTGGTATGTGTTTGGGCTTTTCTTGTTTTTGTTTGGGTTTTTTTGTTTTGATGAAAGCAGTGTAATGTAGTCATCTGATGTTGCTTTTGGAGGACACCTCAGTATTTTGCACTGTAGCATGAAACCTATGCTACTCCTGACACAGCATTGCTGTGTCAAATCCCAGAGGTGTTTGAAGCCTTGCAGGTTGATGCACCAGGGCAGAAGAAATCAGGGAGAGGAGCTGGGTGTCCTTTCAGTGTAACTTGATGTTTTGCACACAGAAAGCAGTCCTGAGAAGGGAGCAGCAGGCTGATTTACTCCTGCACCTCTACCAGCTACAAACTGCACTCCTGGAGACTGACCCTGGCCCCAGAACAAGTTCAGGTTGGTGGCCCAGGACGTAAACTCCATCCGCACTCCTGGTTTTTCCTCCCTCACATGCACCCACATCAGTGGCAGTGACCCAAAGTGCGCTTTGGAAAGAAGTTGGGGAAACGCAGTGAAACACTGTATGTGGGGTACCTGTTGCAGCAGGGAACAGTGGAGATGTGAGTGTGCAAAATGAGGATGGGTGTGTTGAGATGACAAGCTCTGGTCATCTTCATTTACTCACATACCTGCAGATTGGCAACAGATTGCTGCTGCAGGGTGAAGCCCCAACTCCCAGGGCTGGAAAGTGGAGGTGGCTTCTTGAAGTTTTAGTGCTGTTCCAAGTTTTAGCATAAAGGCTCCTTCTGTCCCCTGGATGGGGATGTGTGGAGAGGAAGAGCCGGAGGGGCCGGTGGCAGCTCCCAACAAGCACAGAGCTGTTGCCCTGGGGGTCCTTGGCCAACTACTGTGCCACAGGGGTTGGCAGAGACCTGTGGTCCCACAGTGAGGTGTCCCACTGCCCTGGGGCTGGCACCTTGTGCTATGCCTTTTAGTCAGTAACTACCGTTTTTTTTTACTTGATTTTTGTTTCATAATAAAAGGGTTAATATTACAAAGGAAATAAAAATAATTGTAATGCTTTCCCAGTTTGCCTCCATTTTTAACAGTTGTGTTTCAACCTCTCATGTGTCCTGACTCACTCTGGAAGGGCTTTTGTTTCTGAATCTGTAATCAAAGCAACAAATGCGAAGGTCACTTCCTTCAGATTATATGGCAACGGAAGAAGTCTGGGATCATGTCTCCCTTCTTCTCACAGCCCAAATGTACAGAAAACGTGAAGGCTTAGTACATGTACAGAGCGCTTCTTGAGTTTCTACAGTACTTTTGAGTCAGCAGGGCGTGTGGCTTGGAGGTAAGAGGCTGTATTTTAATTTCTGATGCTTAGCAGTGACAGATAATGTTGTTTAGTGCTTGTTACATTGTGCCCCACCTCAAACATCATGCAGACTCAGAGCTGTGAGTGCAGGAGAGCAGGCAGCTGGAAAGCAGCATGGAGCAAAGTGAGTTCACTTTGGGGTACTTTGATAGTGCAGGCTGAATCCTTTTTTTTTCTTGCTCTTTTTTTTGCCCTGAAAGATTAGTCCATAAAAAATTTCTTTGTATCTTTTGCACTCCATTGTGGAGATAAGGGGCTGTTTGTTTACTTCCAGCATTTACAGCTGCTTTTTCCTGCCTTTGTAAGTGCTGCCTTGGCTGCCCTAAAGTGCTAAATCCAAGCTTGATTCTGGTAACTTTGCTGCAGATGGAGAGCAGGTCTGTAATTTCTGATCAGAGAGAAAACATATCTTCAGAGATTACCCTATAGGCTGCTCTGAGATATAATTTAAACCAAACAAAGAACAGATTCATAAGTCCAAAGAAAAGGCAGTCAGTGCTTGGTACAGTAGCTCCTTTCAGCATGTAACTATTAAATGTCTCATCAATAAGGTCCCTACCTCTCTTGCTCAAAAAAAAAAAAAAAAAGCTCATGAAGAGGTTGGCACTGGAGATGCAGATGCAGCAGTGCACATGGAGCTTGTTAACGGCTGTTGAAAAAAGGGCTTTTGATCCAAAGTGCTTGTTTTGCTTTAAAAGTGGAGCGTGAAGCAGTTCAAACCAGTCAACCCCCCGCCCTTGCCTGGCAAGATGCTGGCGGCTGGGCAGGCTGGCTCCTCGCCCCAGAAACGCTGCTCAGTGCCCCTTGCAGCCAGGACCCGCTATTTTGACTTCTTCCAAAGAGCTTAGGATGTCATGCTTTGTGTTTATTTGCTTGCTCTTTGCATTTTTTTTTTTTATAAGGAGTTACAGAAGTTAAAGGCAATTCAGATGGACTTGTGGTGTAGACCTTTTTCAAATAAATTATTTTTCGTTGTCTGCTTACCTAATGTCTGTTCAAGGCTGGTGTCTGGGTTTACTGAGGGGCTGCTGCCAAGCATGAGAGTGGCTGGAAAAGTCCAGGGGGGAGCGTGGGGACTGGATGGGGGATGAGCTGGGTGTAAGGACACTAATGGGGCATGGGGAGGAAGAGATAAAAGATGCCCCTGGATGATGTGATGCTGCCTGGAGAGGATGGCAGATATTTAGTCATGGCTTGCTCTGTGTTTGTCTGCAGCCCCAGGTGCCTTCCCTCAAAATCCCAACCCAAGGATAAGCAGGGAGGTGGTGGAGAAGCAAAAGGTGCAGTTGAAGGGACAGATGAGCAGCCTGTGAGAAGCCATCAAAGAGATGGGGGAGAGCTTCAGGACTGGGGAGGGACAAAGAGGCATCAAAGGAAGGATGCAGGTCTCTGGGGTTGGGAAATCCCTTGCCAAGAGGATATATACTTATTTTTTTAAATCTTTTGTTACTATTCCCATAACAGGGAAAACTGAGTTTGTTTCAAGTGGGTCAGGGACAGCTTCTGGAGTGGGGTAAAACACAGGAAAAGTTACCAGAAGCTTTGCACAGAATATCTCCTGAGATTTGTGTTGTAGAGACTTAAGCAAAGAAGCAGGAGCTTAACTGATTTGCCTCCAACCTCCTGGTTGAGAAGGGAAGGTCAGAACAGAACAGTTGTGGGAGGGCAGATGTCTTGTCCTGCCCCATGGTGGGTACCACTTGTTCAAGGGCTGCTGTCCCCATGCAGTGCCCTTGCCAGGACTGACACAGTGTTTGCTCCGTTGGGTAGCATCAGAAAAACTCTGATCCCATAGGATTTTCCCCCTCCGCCTTCCCCCTAGTGAGTTCCCAGGAGATTGCACTGGAACAAAACATCACCATGGGCTCGTGTGCAGTAATGACCTGAATGCAGTGCCTCAGTGCTGTTGCTGATAAGCATGTCTCCACCAGACACTAATTTATTAGCTGTGTTCTGCCAAGGAAAGCAGATGTTGTATGAAGTATTTAATTGACTTGGTATTTGTTGCAGCTTTGCAGTGATTGTTTTCTATTAATTTTCCTGAGTTTTAGAATTAGCTGTAGAGTTGCCTGTCTGTTCATTTCTTGCTGTTATTTTAAATATGTTGCAAAGTGGTAGGAATGGTAACATCAGCACCTGTGGAATGACATAACCCCTTTGAGAAACATTTTGGTTTCGAGTACAAGATGCCTTTAACAGTAGAATACTGATGCAATGAGGGGGCTGTTCCTTGAAAAAGATAGCTAACCTCTCCCACTCTGTCAGATGGACTCAGCATCTACTGATAACACTGCCAGCAAGATCCTGTGGCCTTTGACAGTGTCAGGAGAGGTGAGATGCTGTCTGGATACTGCTTGCCAGCTGAAAAGCATGGGGCCAGCAGAGCTGGCAACAGCTCTTCTGCAGCTCTACATCCCTCTGCTTGTGCCATGGGAACCAATGTTACCTGTGAGCTTGTAGCATCCTCATCCTCCCACTGGTGCACAGGTTGGAGTGAGTGAACACTCCCTGTGCTGCTGTGTGGGAGGAAGCAGCAGCGAGCAGGTGAAACTGCCATTGGTAGCATCAGGAAAGGGAGCCACATGGCAAAATCTCCTTCTGGGGAGTAGAGGGGTTAGTTTTTCACATTGCATGCTCCTGGTAGAGACCAAGAAGCAGCAGCTCTCCTGTTTATGTTTTGCTCTCGGCCAAAGGGTTTATCTCCTGGCTGGAATAGTGTATTTATTATTTTGAGGAAGACTGAATTTACTTGTTCCCTGTATTTTCATTTATCGCTGCCGTTTGTGGTTTGTTAGTGTGGGGTTTTTTTGGTTTTGTTTTTCAAATTGCAGTCTGCTCACCATTATTTCTGAGCATTGCGTTTGAGCATTTCAGGAGAGGAGGAGGAGACTTAGAACCCCACAACCTGCTCTAGTGAGTGGGATCTTTCTAATGACCACAAGAGGCTGTACCTGTTGTCCTGTACAAATCTGCAAACCATCAATAAAACAAGTGAAAAAGTCCCTTAGATTTGCCACCCCCTGCAATGAGAAATAGTAGAATAAACAAGGAAAAGGAGAATTACATGCAAAGTGTGTTGGCACTCAGCCCTGAAAGGCCTCAGTGCCTGCAGTGAGGGAAAGCTCTTGGGCTGTTGCTTTGCCAGATTTTTTTTTACTGTCTCAGCTGGTGGGGATACATGAAAGTCAGTTGATGCTCTGCAGGAGCCAGTTTTTTCATCATATCTTCAGTTCATGGGGCTATTTTAGTAAGGTGTCATGCAACCCAGAGCCTCTCAGCCCCCAGTTCCAAGCAGCATTTTTCATCTCTAACTCTTTGCCAAACTTCAGCAGAGCCAGCATTTCCATGGAAAGCATTATCAAAGGGCCATTTGTACCAGGTTGTGCTGGAGTTTTCTCCAGTCGGTCTCATCTTAAGACACTAGCTTTGTGAATGTTGTATTCAGTGTGGTCTTCGAGTGCCTGTCCCTGTCTGGCTGCTTCTGAGACAAGAAGTACAGGAACACCCTGAGTTGGGGAATGGCCCTGGACAGTAAATAGCCCATGAGTGTTGGGAAGAGACTGTGCAGAGCCAGGGTGGCTCTGCAGCCTTTGGGAAGGACAGGGGTGGTACTTGGAGTCATTTTGGTGAGGTGAGATGGGTCCTGCAAGGTGGTTTGCCATAGTATGAAGGGTGAGAGATGTAGCTAGCCACTTCAGTGCATTGCTGGCTATTTAACGTTAAGCATATACTGGGCTCTGTAGGGGTTAATAACAAGATAACAAATTCTTTAAGGCAAAGTCCTGGCCCTATTAAAGCTAATGGCAAAATTCATTGACTACTTTGGAGCCAGGACTTCAGCCAAAGGTTTCTTTATGACAAGAAGATTAGGAAGGAGAGGCAATATGTCTGGAGACATGGTCCATCCCTGTAAATCTGGTGGGAACTCCGCTGTCGCCTTTGAAGGGATCGCATCAATTTTATTGTGTCTGCATGAGACAGGCTGCAATGCCGTAGTGGGCAGCTCACTGGCTGCCCAGACTGATGTGTGCAGAGACCAGAGGGGGAAAACCTGAGTTTTCAGACCCAGAGCCAGCCCTTTTTGTTTAGCAGGAGGTATTGGTGAGCCCAGGAGACTTCCTTGAGGGGAGGGTGACCAGGCAGAGGAGGCATCACTTGGAGGCTCTTGCACTGCACCCCTTGTTAGCAAAGGATGTGATGGAGAGGTGCAGAGTGGGATGGGGGTGTGTTGCCCTTCCCCAGATCTACACCTCTGTGAGGGTGGAGTGCTTCCAACCCCCCATCTGTGTCCCCACCACATGCCTCCCACCGTGGGACACTGAGTGATGGGAAACTATGCTGGGTCAGGGAGGACCCGTGGGCTGCACACAGGCTGACAAGTGTGCATCAAGGTATTTTTTGAGACCTGTGCAGATCCTTTAAAAAGTTCCCATAGAAATACTGGTATAAAACTCCCGTTTGTTATTTTTCTGCTTATTCCTCAAAGCTTTGAGCAACTCTGAGTGCTGGAACATGATGAGGATTTCTCTCCCAACAGGCACACCAGAAAACTGAGGTCATTTCAAGCACTATAACTTTTTCCCTCTTCCCCCCAGCTGCATGCAGGCCCCTTCCTTCCAGAAGGACAAGCAAAGGCTTTTATTTTCCTGAGATGTGTCTATTTAGAGAAGCTCAATATTGCAATACATTATTGCGTCTTGTTTCACGTTTTTGTCAAACCATACATGTTTATGGGCCAGACGTAAGCTGCCTGGTTGTATCAAAGTCAATGAAGCAATGCTGATCCAAGGCAGCTGAGGAGCTGATCCTAAATGCCTTCAGAACTAAAGAAAAACCCCCACCTAAATGCCAATGAAATATGAAGTCAGTATAGGGGCTTCAATATGAAGCTTTGAAATCTCTTACAGGCTTATGAGTTACAGAATGGGGGGGTGGAGGGAACCCTTACAGGAAATTACTGGCGATGTTTTATAGTTGGTTAACTGCAGCTCAGGTAGGGATTCTGAGATGAAATTCTTTAAGTGCAAAGCTGGTTCTCTGGGCTCCTACACCTGCAAAGCAGCACTGCTGCCTGAGTCACTGGTTGAAAGCAGGATGGGGCAGGATTTTGGGCTCCCCCCCATGCCGCAGGCTTTGTGGCCATTGGGTCGGTGTGGCAAAGGGACAGCATTTCCTAACTGACCGCCTGTATCTTGTGAGTGGGAATTCTGTTCTTTTGCTTTTTTTATCCATATGGCTTTCTTTGGTGTTCTGATTATGTGATGTGCCTGTTTCAAGAATAAATGATACAGTTTTTACAATCCATATTCTAATAATGCACCACAGCTCAATTTTGTGCTTTTAAAACTGCAGGTTTAAGGCTTTGTGTGCCAGTTATTCATTTAGTGAAAATGGTTTCCCTTTCTCTTTCATCACTGGATGCATCAGTGCAGCTTTTTCTTCCTATAAAATATCTTCTGGAGCTTACTCACCTGTCAGTGAAGTTTAATTTCATATGGTTACCCTGCAAGGAGCCCCTTGCAATAACGTGTGCAGTTCTTTGCAGCTGGGACCAAATCCCTCGTGTCATGCTAAGGTGTTTTCCAGGCAGAGCCCTTCTGGGTGCCCAGTAACACCAGTACCTGAGCGAAAGGGTTTGTCCTGGGAGGAAGAGGGTTGCCATTTCCAAAAGATTCCTTGTGGTTTGTGGGGTTCAAAATAATAAAGACGTGGAGCTATGCTGGATGGAAGGGGTTTGTTTTAAAGCTTCCAGCGACATGTATTTATGTGGATGCAGGACCCTGGCACAGCCATCCTTTCTCTGGGCAGGTTGGAATTACACATTGGTGCAACACAGTCGTGCCAGAAGTGTGTGCACATGGGCTGCTGAACCCCAAATCATGACACATCCCAAGTGAGAGCACCTGGGATGTGTGTACAGACCTGTGAACATTTCGATGGTAGAAACAGTTCCCAGTTTTGTCTCAACTATTGTGCAGCTAATGTATAATCCTCTCCTTTCTGGCCACAGAGTTGTTAGGGTTTGGGGTTTTATTTGCTTTCCCTGGTAGTGGAGACTCCAGATCTTCTTAAAACAAAAAAGGCTTTAAAAATAGAAGTCAGCAACAGACGTGGCCAGCCACGCCATGTGATGTCTCTAATTTGCCCAGTTCTGGGAGGTGACATCTGGTCTGGAGGGAGTGCAACACATTTGGGTTTACTTCTGACCCAAACACTTCAGGATTTCCCATTCCTAAGCTATGCTTAAGGAGATATGTTATTCTGTCAGCTTTTTTTTTTGGCTTAAGTGTTTTTTGAGGTTTCCTGTTTACACCCTGTCTATTTACTTTTTTTATTTTTCTTATTTTTTCCTAATTGGATGACACACATGGATGTCTAAAAATATTGCATGTAACAACCAGCTTCGAATAGGGAGGATGCTTCTGTGAAGAGAAAAAGCATAAATATCCTGTGTATGTGGTTTTTGTATATGTGTTTTTTCCCAAACAAACATTCAGGCTCAGGATATCACAGGGAATTGGTTTAAGCAGCCAAGAAGTAAGTTTGTTTCTCTGGTTTTTTCTTTTTAAAGGCCTGTTTTGGAAAAGCTGCCTTGATGATTTTAAGTGGAGAATTTCTCTTAATTTTTGTGTCACAAGTTAGATGGAAGAAAAAATGTGTGGTGTGTCTTTTTGTGATCTTTTTATTATTATTTTTTTTTGCCAGCTGTATGAAACCTTTCTGAATATGTTAATACACTATATAGAATCATGATCTCACCATATGCTTTCATTTCCACATATGGACTGTGTGTTTCTTCTCAATCATCTACCTTTCTTACTGAAGATCTGGGGTCAATCATGTTCTTGCTGGTACCCACTGTCCATACCTGTCTTTAGTCAGGAGGGCTTCAATATTTTGATATTGCTGCATTTCTGCATTGAACAGTGTTTGTCTCCTTTTAATTCCTCTCTAATTTTGAGTTTTTATGACTTTCTTGTGTGCAGAGTGACTTTGGAAAACAAATAAGAATCTGGCATCCCAGTATATCATAGTTTTGCCAAAAATGGGGCTGTGCACTACATCACCCTGCTAATTTCCTATTTGGAATGAGATACAGGAATACTTCATGAATTTTAGGCTGCTAGTTCTTATACTGGATAATAGCTTAAATATTAGCAGGCTTTTAAAAATAACTGCTAAAAAGACCAACTTGGGGACATGTTGCAAAAATTTAAGAAAATTGTTCATTTGTACAGACAATACAAAATCAATGAGAATAAACTGAAAGCATAGATGCGTATATATATATATATATATATCTCAATACTGCTCTCGCCACTTCTTAACTGAGCCAGACAGCTGTGCTCATCTTGTGATGGATTGGTCCAACTACATAGAAAATCAATTATATTGTTCAGATTAGCAAGGCATACTGAATTAAAGATGAAAGAAAATTAGTCTGTAAGAGGAATCCCAGGGTGTTGGGTCTTTGAGGAGCCCAGTGCCCTGATAGCCAAGTATGAGTCCTTTCCCAGAGCCTGAGGAAACAGTCTTGTGAGTGGATGTGCTGCAGGGAAATAAATCGGAGCGGTGTCATTAGGGGAGTTAAAAATGAGTCTTTTGCTGCTTTGGCTCCAGGAGCTCAGAATCTCTGGTAGCTGAGCTCAAAGCACTATTCCACGGCCAAAATCCTTGATGTATTCAGTGATACTATGACGGTGAAGTTCTCTCTATGAAGCTCTCCAGGTTTTCTTCAGGCAAGAGGAGAAGACCAGACCATTAATACTTGTGACTGTGCTGGGGTGTGTGGCATTGCTGTTCTGCAGTCATGTCACACCTTTGTGTCACTGTGCTGGGACAACATAGGGCTAGTGGAAGGTGATTGATACTTGGAAGCTTGTGAGGTCATTTTGTGGCTGCTGCAAGAGGCTCTGAAGCTTTTGGTTCTGCCCCCTGTACAAACGAGGCTTGCAAAATGTGAGTACTGTCTTGTATATAGGAGCCCTGACTGCACAGGGTAGGGAGCTCTATGTGAGGAGAGAGTTGTTTCCTAGAGATGACCTCTCTGGTGGGCGGCATTCCTGCTGCAGGATGGGCTTGTGTTGCTCTGTGATAGTAACTGGGAGTGATTTGCTTCTGATTGTGTTTGTAAGTATGGAGTAAGCCAAGTGAAGTGCTCTCTGCCCCATCAGGAATGGGGTGGGGATACTTGGAGTGAGCTCTTGCGCAGCTGTGAAAAAACAGGGTGCTGGTTGTTGAAGCTTTGGGTCTGCAAGAGGAGCAGAAGAGCTGATGTTTGGACTGCTCTAGTTTAGGGACTGGAGCCTGCAAATGCAAAGCTGGTAGTCACTCCAGCAGATTTGTGTTCCTTGACCAGGCTGCAGTGCCACACAGTGAGTATCCATGTTGTGCCTCTCAGCCCAGGTGAAGGTATCTTAGCAGGAATGAAGCCCCCAGGTGTGTGTGCATGGGCTGGAGGGGTGGTGGAGTGCAAGCAGCAAATGGAAAGGGCTCCAGAGCCCCCTTTTTCCTTCAGCCACAGCCAACAGCAGATATTTCATGACCCTGGATGCTGCTGTCATATCCCACCATGCGACAGAGCACTCCTGGGGTGACATGAGCCCATTGCCACATGGAGCCCTGGGGATACAGGTGGAAGCTGACAGGTTTGTCATAGCAATGGCATTTCATGGTGCTTTATTGCCAAGTCCCCTGGCATCTTCTACAACTTCTTGATCGAGCTTTCCAGTACTCTGGGCAGCAGCTGTATGATTTATTCTGAGGTGAGATTCCTGGAGACTCGAGTACTGTTATATGTATCTATATTTGTAAATCAGACTTCTAAGCTGTGTCCTTATGTTTCCTCATCAATAAAATTTGGGATGCTTATATCTTGCCTATCTTCAGGGGTGTCATGAGGTTTAATTACTTTTAAGGTGCTTTGCAATTACCTTGGATAGCTGAATAGAAGCACAGATTATGGTTGGTATTTCTTTTATATTCTAATCTTCCTGGCAACCTTCCTTTCTCCTCAGCACAAGGGCTTTGTGGATGTGTTTGCCATAATAGAAACCTTTTTTACTTAACAATAGACAACCGAGGCAATTAAAACAGTCGGGAGTGATTAATGTGATTTCACTGGGTGAAAGCTAAAGCAGCTAGCAGTTAAATAATGGCAACTCTTGTGCTATCTCAGAGCAACAGATGGGGAATGATTTAAAAACACTATTGGATCAGACACTTCACAACAGGGGCAGATTGGTAACAGTATGTCAGAGCCAGAAATATGCAGCACCTTGAAGGGTGCACTGATGAAATGATTAATTGATGGTCACATGTGACTTCATTATGAGTGCACGATGGCAGATCTTCAGCTCCCAGGAACAAATGGACCCCTGATCAGATTGTAATGGATTTAAGGGCTCCAGGCAGCCTGTTCAGTGAGTGGGTAAATTGCAGGAAGCACGTTGGAAGCTGGAATTGGGATGCAGCAGCTTTGCTTCCACAACCTGAAAGATAAAGCAGTGGAAGCAGTACCTTGCTGGAGTTCAGGGCAGGGGGCTGGTACAGCTCTGGGATGAGGTCTCCACAGGTTGCAGCACCAAGGAGTGCAGCCATGGTTTGCATGGAGGACATTGCTGCCATCTCCATGGTGGTGTGGCCCCTGCTCTGCACCTCTGCATGCATGGCAGGTCATTCTTCATCTGGTGCTTCTGTACAAAGCCACATTCATAGGAGTAGGAGAAATGAAAAGGAAGGGATTTCATTGAGCTTTCTTAAGCATTTTGCTCTACAAATGGTGCTTTTAGCAGTATTGCTGTTTTGGTGACTGATGGGATGGTATGCATTTAGCAGTGCCATAAATTGCCAGTGCTGGTGCCACATTCTGAAGCCCTGTTTTCCTGGACACTAGACAGAGTTGTGCCTTCAGATGCTTGTCTCTGTCCTGTTTGCAGAGCTCCTCAGGAAGGGGCTCCCTCCTGGGTTTTGATCAAAAGAAGATCAATTAGTTGAGACAATAAAGCTCTGTTAACTTGTCTTCTTACAGCTGAAATGGGTTGACCACTGACAGAAGAGACTGTGTCTTGGCAGCTCTTGCTGTGTAAAGAGCCACGTGTTGAAATGAGGGCAGCACTGAGGGTGGGCTGGAGGTCTCTTTTTCGTTATTCTGTAATTGGGCATAAACTATATTTATTTTCTAAGGCTTTATAAGGTTCGGATGTCTAGCATCCTGGAGCAGGATGTGATGGAGGGTGCTGGTGGCAGTACAGCTCAGCCATGTCCTTGTCCCCATCCCTGTGGAGCCTGAGGGATGTGAAAGGAGAAACTGCTGTGTGTTGCCATCTAATCCCTCTGGGACCCCCTATCTAGGCAAACCACCTTCAGTCTCTGCTCACAGCTCAGAATTTATAGTCCATGAGAAGCTCGTGCTGTCAGGAAAATTAGTTACTCTGAGGCTGGGAGAATAAATATAAAACCCAAGTTTCCTTCACCAGCTCTCACCTGGAGAGCATTGTAAAGCTGGTCCTTGCTGAGGCTGCTGAGAGGTCCAGAATTAGAACAAATTTTAGATAATGTAAAAGCTTTCATGGAAATGTACTAGATTTCAAAGGGCAGATATTAAAAGGTCATAATGTGCAGCTATTTATGAATTTCTCGCCTCTTAAAGAGAGAAAGACACTTTGTTTGCAAGAGAAATGTGACATGAAATAGGTGGTCCAGATATAACATTAGAGGTTGCAAAGCTCACTCTGTTCTTAATCATTCAGTTTGAGCACCTGTTTTGATGTGTGCAAGCACCTACATAAAAATCCATAGAGGCAATGACTTCTAATACTTATGATAAGTTATTCAAGGGACGATATTAATGTGCTGGTAGAGACCAGGTCCTCTATCAATGGACCAAATCTAGGCTGACTCATCTGTAGGGAGGCTTGGGTACATGGCAGTTTCAGGGGTCCCTGGTCATCTCTGCTCATCATCAGAGCAAAAGGCCATTGCTGCTGCTTGTGGCTATGGTACTAGCCAGGCAGGTTCATCCTCAAAATAAATTCTCACAGCATTTATGTTTTTATTTAATCCTGAGTGCTGCTAAGCACCCTTAATTCCAGCTTTGAAGTTGATGGGAGCTGAGAGTGCTGAGGCAGCTTCCCAGACTGAGTCCTTGGAGAAGGACACTCAGTTCGAGTATAGAGTCAATTCCCTTATCAGCACAGATTAGAGGTTTGCTACACGCTGTCCTTGCCCCTGAACTACACATGGTCCTGGGCAAGCCAGGAAAGCCACAGATCTTGCCCGTCCTCACAGGGCTGTGTTGCTGTCTTTGCAGATGACAGAGGGCCGGCACTGCCAGGTGCATCTCCTCGATGACAGGAACTTGGAGCTGCTGGTTCAGGTACAGACCCCCTTTTTTTTGGGCACCAGTAGCAGGGTGCCAGGTTTCTCTGCTTATTTTCTTTAGTAGTGCTATTGGAGGCTGAAATATAAGTGATGTTTGAAGAAGAGTTGTATCTGTTATTAGAACAACTCATAGAAGTGGAATAAGCAGGCATGCTTTCAGTACACATGCCCTTCCTCGGACCTGAATTAGTGGGTGGGTTTCCCTTGCATGTTTGTGCACAGTGGACAAAATATCTACCATCAGTTCTGCATTCAACTTTTCATCTGCTTTAACCAAAATTCATCAAATGTATTAAATGCACCCCTTGTGGTGGTTTTTTTTTTTTTTGTAATTTAAAAGGACAGCAAAGTATGTCTTTTTGGGGATGCGTTTAATTCCCATAACAGAACCCAAATCACGAAGTCTTCCATTACTCAGTGTTTTCCTTATTGAAAAATCCCTCCTGCTTTAAGTGCAGGAAAGCTGGAGCTGCCACGTTTTCCCCCCTAGAAAGAGGAAAGCAGTGATCAGACGGTGTATTTCAGCTTGATGTTGTGGGTTAAGTACATAGTTGACTCTCCGTGCTATCAATGTCCCATGCAGCTCCACAGAGACACTGAATCCAGCTGCCCCGAGTCTGATGGAGCCGCTTCCCTATTGAGTTGTACAACAGGGTTTTAACTCGGCTGTGTGTATTTAAATGTCACTATTTGCAGAGAAAATTTTTATTATCTATGAAAAGCCTGGAATGAAATGAATTAAAATATTTTTATTCTTTCAATAGCCCAAACTTTTGTCTCGGGAGTTACTGGATCTGGTGGCTTCACACTTCAACCTAAAAGAAAAGGAGTATTTTGGGATAACATTTATAGACGATACGTAAGTATGTTTATTTATTTTGAACAGCTGCGTGATTATTGTGATGTGAAACCTGTCCCTGGCACCGTGGCAAGTCAGTGTCATGGCAAAAAGACTTCTCTTTGGAAGAGGAAAAGTTTTGTTACCTTTTGCTCTCTGTTGTTGCTTTTTACGGTGTCTTGGATGGAAGCTTCACCTACAAATCCCGTTGGAGCTGTGTTTGGGGCCACCCTGCCGAGGCAGTTCCCATCTGCAGGTGCAGGACTGGCTCTGGTGTTTATGGAGCTGGTGGGAGCTGCTCACTCTGGAGCCCTGACCACAGCAGTATATTATTTTTACTAGCAATTCTCATTTCGGACTCTCCCTAAAATATATTTGCCACATCCTTATCTTTTCAAGCGTTGAAAAAATAGTTCCTTTCAGCTCTTCTGTAAATCCCTTGGGGATGCTCTTTGCACTTGACTTACTTTTTTCCCCCTAGAAGAGCTGCCATGGAATTCTTCGGGGTGTTTTTGGTTGCTGCTGTTCCCTTGTGATGAGCTTTGAAGTGCTGCCAGGGGAATACCTAAAATCTGTTGGCATCTCCAGAAACACCAGGGAGACTCTAGAGGCTCCTTTGGGTATACTGGGCTGGGTGCTTGGAGGGAGTGTGTGGCCTCTGGAGGGCACCCATGCCCCAGCCTTTTGGGGCAGACACAGGTTTCTGTGCTGTTCTGCAGTCCTCAAGGAGGTTATTAGGGGCATTTTTTTTTCTGGATTTTTTTCAGTTTCAGTCAGGTCAGCCACTGCAGAGAGAACAGTTCTATACAGCTGCCTCATTGAGTAAGTGTGCCTGCAGTAACGCCCTCGGTTCCAAAATGGGGTTTTACGTGATGCTGGGGTGAGACCGGTGCAGAACAGGATGGGAGGTGGGGGGTATGGCTGCAGAGCTGTGTGGTCCCAGGCAGCAGAAGAGATCAGATCCATTTCTGCTGCAGGCAAAGAACCAGCCTCTGCTACAGATTAGTCCCCTCTGCTAAAACATGAGGTCAATGGAAGTGTCCCCATCTATAGCAAAGGAGGTCATTTAAATAATATTTATTTTTGCTGGGCGCCATGCTACGAATTTCATGCTGCAGCTGGAAATATACTGCAAAGAGAGTTCTCTGTTGTCCAAAAGCGAATTGCATCAAAATCTGAAACTTGGGAGAAAAGGAAATAATTGGATGAGATGTTTGCCTGCCTCAGAGTTGAATCTCACGCTTTTTAAAGTAACACTTGGAGTAAACATGAGCACTGACAAGACCTTGTTTCTGTATTTCCTGCCCGGTTTTTAACTGCCTCCCCAACCTGTTTCCGCAGAGGTCAGAGCGTCTGGCTGCAGCTGGATCACCGAGTCCTGGACCATGACTTGCCCAAGAAACCAGGCCCAGCAACTTTGTACTTTGCCGTTAGGTGAGTAATTGTTTCCACAAAGAAAACATTACCACTTGGGTTTATTCATCTCCAGGGTTTTTTGTTTAAAAGAACTGATTACGGATTTGATAGAGGAAATAAATGTCAAAGTGATACGTTATTTTTAGAAGGAGATTAGGACCTGGATAAGTGCTGCTCTCTTTTGTATTTAACTACGGCATAAAGTAGTTTGGAACCTGCTACTTTGTAAGCTCTTACTAGGATATTGTTCTTAGGGTGTGGTTGTGGGGTTTTTTTGTTTAAAACCTTGTATTTTAAATATCATCTTTGCATGACTTGCCTTTAATAGTGCTAAATTTTAATACACAATCTTATTTATCTTTCTTATGTGTACTGAAGGGTTGTCTGTACTTGAAAGGGATTGCTGGTGGCTTATTTGTTCACAGAGCTCAAGCCAGTCCCCAGGAGAGAATAAAATCCCTGGCAAAGTGATGATTTTGGCCAATATAATTGCATTACTTTAGGGGTTTTGCTGGCAAAACTCTGCTGGTTAAGGGTCTGGAAAAAAAAAAAAAAAACAACATGTCCTGCGAGACAGAGCTGTGCTGGCAGAAAGGAGCAAGCATCATATTCTTCATATTGTTGGAGTTTTTGTTTTCCTTACAGTCTATGAGGAAAATGAGAGCAGAATGACCTCATTTGCTTTTCATATCTCAGAAAATTCATGCCTTGTGTGCTTAATTATTTGAAGCACTTCCAAGGCAGAGCCTCTTGTGCAGTTGGGTTGGTTGGACCAGTTGTCTCGCCACATCCTCCACACCCTGGACATTGAGGGAGCAGTTCAAACAAGCAGTGCTTTGTTTTTGCTGAATATGTGCTTATTTGTGATGGAGTTTAGAGTTTTTCTTCCCTTCCTCATTTTCAACACAAATTTAAAAAAATCAATTTTAAGAGATTATGTACTCCTCAGTATATTCACTGTGCTTGAGGATCCGTGAAGCCCAAATCTATGACTGCCCAAGAAAGCTGTGAAGGCAAACATAGGACTTGAGCATTTCCTTGAGATTCATGCTGTTGGCTCATTTTGGGCCCCTCTGTTGTAAGATGGCCCTCTACAGGACAGGGTGTGTGGACACTCATCCAAGAGTTAAAGTGTGAGGAGTGGGCTTGCAAAGATCAACTTCTAGAAGTTAGTTTTAAGCCTGACTACTCTGGGGTTGTGAGATCCAAAACAAGCAATTAGGAGCCAAGGAGGTGGGCAGTGAGCAAGAAGCAGAGGAGGATACAGAAATAATTAGCAGTTTTAGAAACTCTCTGTTCTGTAGAAAATGGATGTTCCATCAGAAAAGCCACTTCAAAACCTGCAGCTCTTTACTTTGTTACAACTTTTTGGATAAGTAGGTGACTACAAGACTTCGCTTCATGGCATATCCCTTGGGTGGTTAGTTCAGATACTTCTTTCATGTGAGCACATTTGCCTTGTTGTAGCCTATTCCTTAATTAAACTCTTAAAAGAGCAGCTGAAATACACATTGCAGCTGTGTGGTTTGAACAGAAAAACATACTTGGGTGTGGGGCAGGTGGTGTGGAGGGGATGATCTGACAGCCCCAGTGCTTGGCTCTCGTCCCCCAGGGCTGGACGGTCTCCAGCTGTGTGTGTGGTGTGCCAGTGGTGGGTGCTGTTGCAGGGATGGGGTGTCCACTGGGCTCGGCCAGCCCTCCTGCTGGGGCCATCCATGCCTTCTGCATGTGGAAAATAGGTTCAACCACAGACAGAGTAAACACTGCTTCAGTGTCACTTTTGTTTGAGATGCAAGTAGACCTGAGCTGCTCTTCTCATAACAAGGGGCTGCATGGTGCTCCCAAACCTGCCTCTCATCCCTTGGACTTCCCTACCTCTGAGGTCCAGTGTTCCCCATCTGTCCTGTGCTGTGTGTACAGTGTGAATAGCTTGTACCATGGAAGAAATGGCACGTGCAGACCTGGCCAGGGAAGGGGGCAATGCCTTCCTGGGGCCCTCTCCCTAAATCCATAGATCCTACCGCTCTCATGCCCTGTACCATCAGTAACTAGGACATACCTCTGATCAGGGCCAGGGTTACTATTCTGCTCCTGGGGATAAGTCAGCCATGTCTGACTCTTAGTTGAGTGAAAGTGCAAGTGCAAATGAGATAATTAGTTGGGAAAAATCACCTTTTTGGTGCAGTGGAGGGAGGAAGGCTTTAGCAGGCTGAGGAAGGTCCCTGCCATGAAGGGCTGGCCTGGCAGCAGATTGGGAAAGGATGAAGAATGAGGCTCCTGCCCTCTGCTCTGCATTTCTAGAGAGAAACACTCAAGTGTATTGAAAATGAAGTTTAGCAAAGCTGCTTGAAAAAAAGTTACATCAAGTACATCAAGAGAGGGTTGAAATACCTGTGGGTCCTACAGTTATTGATGAAAGGTGAGTCATAGAAATGTAAAATAGCCTTTCATATCTGTGGGGCAGGCTGTGTTTGGGTCTGCTCCTTGGACAGGTTGCATGCCTGTAAAATGGGTGAATTGTCACCTTATTCTGCAGAGGTTTTCTGGGGAGTGCTTTAAAACTAATTTGATAAACAGTGAGCTGCATGCCCTGTATGGGCCATCCAAACCTCCTGCTATCAAAGGCAAGACATGGAGAAGCTCTGGTCTGCACTGCAGGGGCAGTGGTGGTGGTGGCCCAAGTTTTTGGCTGGAGTAAAAAGTGTACCTTCTGTCTAGCATCAGGTGGGAGAGTGTGGACCCAACACCTTCAGCCTTCATAAGGAGCTGAAGCACAGGTATCCTGCTCTCAGAATCAGCTGAAGGAGGATTGACAGGACCAAGTTCGCACAAATTAGTTTCTTAAAACCGACTTGGCAGTTCTACGCTCCTCAAATTATAGATGTGTTTTATCTGCACCATTTAATGCACCTCAGTGCTGTTTGGCTTGATACCCCAAGTGAGCTGGAGAAGCACATAGGTTGTATACAATTTTGCAGAGTGCCAGTGGCAAACAGGGTGTTTGGTGTAGCTCTATAATGAACTGGAGCCCGTCTGTTAACCTTTTGGCTGGGTCAGAGTAACCAGGAATGGGATTGCTTTTGTTGGTGTGTGCTTCTGTGATGCACCCATAGCCCTGGGAAGAGGAAGGCAGTGAGCATGTTGCAGAGTGGTCCCTGAAAAGCTTGACCAGTTGCAGCCCTTCCATATAGACCCCTGGTTTTGGGTTTCCCATGGTCATTGGGATGGATACACCTGATGGAATAGAGCAAATCCCAAAGTGTTCCTTGTGTGGCTCTTTGCTTGTCCCCATTTGCTTTGAGGAAAGTTAATGACTTTCAGCTGGTGGCTGTTCATCTTGCCTCTCTCCTCCAGCAAAGTGCTGGGCTGGTGTCCTGACCTGCATCAGGCCATTTTGAGTTACATTTTCCATATCTGTGGCTTCATTTGTGTAGGAGGGATGGGCTTTGTACCTTTAGTGTTCAACAGGGTTTTCAAATTAGATGAAGAGTCACCAGATATCTATAATTGAACAAGGAGTTTGTTGTTCTCTGTGTACTGTTGGCCCATGAGTTTCTGCTTGTTCCCTCTTAACAGGCAGGAAATTAAGTGCAGTAGCTCATAGTTCCTCTGTGCCATTTTATTGCTGGAGAACAAAACACTGAGGAAATAAAATGAGGAAACCTATTCAATAATGTAACTTTTTTTTTTTTTTTTAATTTTCAGGTTCTACATTGAAAGCATTTCCTTTCTCAAAGACAAAACTACAGTAGAGCTGTTCTTTCTGAATGCCAAGTCTTGTGTACACCAGGTAAGGTTCAGCATCCTTCAGAGATCCTTGTTATATATCTCTCTTTTATTGCTCCTCTGCCACCTACACAGTCCTGCAAACTTACTAGGACCTGTGCCTGATTTCTAGATCTTATTGAAGGATTAGAAACTCGGTATGCTTACCCTCCTCCTACAATTAAATGCTGATGTTTCAAGCAGATAGATAAGTGATGGTTTCCTGGTCCTGTTTTTTGCAGCCATGCTGGCTGCTCACTAACTAGAATAGGTCTTAAACACTTAAAAGCTTTTAAGTTGTTCGAAATCTAGGTTGTAACTTTGCAGGTAGGCTCTGTCTCAGTGACATATCCTTCCTATACACTGCATAGCAAACATTCAAGGCAAGCACGTCTTTACATCTTGTGTCAAACTTGTCTCAAGAAGAAAAGACCCATGAGGATGGTTCTGTGCTGTGAACTTGGTTCCTGTTTCCCTGATTTCCTGCCTTAATTCAGTGAACTAGCAAAGTAATATAGCCTATAAAGTAGTAATCAAAACTAGTTATTAAAATTTCTGTATTTACTCTCTGGTTAAGAAGCTTCCACTGTTTCATTGAATTTTTCAAATTGGAAAAATATTTTTAAGTATTTTGGTTACCATATCCTGAAGTAACTTTAAAAAATAAGGTCAATCTGCTGCATATACATCTTGGTCTGAACAAAAGAGCCACCTTTGCCATGCCCCCAGTAACTGGTGGTGCAATAGCAGCTGCAGTTCTGTGAACTTTACTCTAGCAATGCCTGATGTTTCTGAGATTTTCCAGTTAATGTCAAACCCAGGCATCTGGTGCTTTTTTTTTATTTAATGGTTCAATCAGTCTAAGAGGGTTACTTGGTTCTTACAACCTTTTCTTGGAAGACAATCCAGCATCATTAGCTGGTGGTGGAGCTTGTGTAGCTGGCCAAGGTTTTCACCTTTAATATGCTTCATATTTTAGAGGATTCTTATTCAGCATCCAGAATTCATTATTTTATGGTGGGATCAGAAACTTGATGTGAAAGTGGTTAATGGTGAAGTTGTGACTGTGCTTTGTACAGGAATTGCTTTCTGGAAGAGTAGAGGAAATTGGTGCTGTTTTACAACATGCTGAAGCTTTAAAGAAGCTTGAAGAACTTGGGTCCTCACTGGTTAAGATTAATGAAAAGCAAATCTCTATTTGACATATCTGGCGTTTTAAATGAAGGGTCTTGGCAACTTCTAGTCATCCTTTCAGGGAAACTTGGAGTAGTTTAACTAGAGAAACAGCACAAATAATTTTGGAATTGGAAAGTGGGTCTGTTTTTAAGATGGAATGTGAAAGGTGCTACTGCTATTGAAATAAATATTAGTCAACATTAAAACATTTGAGTGCAAGTATATGTGTTTATGTGCATGCATAAAGCATAAGAGAAAGCAAAGGAAAAGAGAAGCATTAAAAAATGGCCCTCACTTGGTGATAGACATGCACTTCATCAAATCAATAAGGAGACACTTCTGACCTGGATAAATATTATTGTTCAAGCAGCATAACTTCATATTACTGAAATGAGGTGCTGATAGCAGGTGAAGTGCTGCTGTTGCAGGGAGTGCTGCTACAAGCAGACTGTGTGTCATCCAGTTGAGTTCAGGACTTTGGGAGCTGGGAGAGGTTTGAATGGAGACTGGTTCTTATTTCCCCCCCTGCCATGGCTTGCAAGGTGTGTGCTCTAACTGGTAGCAACACAAAGTGCCAGATTCCCTGTTCCTGCAAGCAAAACTATCAGAGGCAGAGAGGGTTTTCAGTCATGTCCAGTTGCTGTGGGCAACAGAGGGATGAGGAGCATTGCTTCCTCCTGAGAGAAAGTCTTTGTGGGCAGCACTGAGTGTTTCAGCATGTAGGAAAAGCTGAGAGCCCTCAGTCTTGTCTGCAGTGTTTTCTGTGCTGGGTGGCTTTGCAGTCCAGCTTCAGTAGAAGCCCACTGCAGTTTTTTTACTTTCAAGATTAATTTGGTCCATTGGCTTGTAACCTTCAAATTAGGTCTCCTTATCCTACTTGATAAACTTACAGTCAATCTCTAGGTTTTACGTAGTACATGAAGTGCATATGAGACCAGTTCTCTATTTAAGCCCATGGCATGTGGACAGGAAGATGTCCAGTGTGTCCACTCCTGTGGCGTTTCCAGGCTCCGCTGTGCTGCAGGGAAGGAGGCGCAGGATGGGCAGGAGTCTCCTGAATATGAGCAGATGTGCAGTGATGACAGTGTGGAATGTTCTCTGGCATTCCTCAGTTGTTAATCCAGCTTGGAGAGGTTAGACCTGCCTCAGCTTAGCTTTTTATTTTTACTTTTTTTTTCCCCCTCCCCCTATCTCCTCTTTTCCTTTCCCTGCTGCATGGGTGAGGAAACCTCAGTGTCTTAAAAAGCAGCACATATGCCCAACCTGTGTACCGTGGGGTTGCTCGTCAATGCACAAGGTGTGCTGGAGGTGCCCTGCCAGGGCCAGATCCTAACCTGGATGTTTACATGAAGCTTCTGCTCTGTGTGGGCCGGGAATGTAGCTCAGAGGGTAAATGCTGCAATACTGGGGTGTGATAAGACCTGCATGGATAAGACTGCTTAAAAGCTGGTCATGTTTTTTGCTTTCACAGTAGCTTGTTCCCCACAGGGGACACAGTGTGTGAAAAGCCCAAATCCAGGGTGGTGCAAATGCCTGATGCTTGAAGGAGTTTCTGTTTGTGTGCTTTTGATATTCCTGAGCACTGGCATGTGTTGACAGTACACCAGTGTGTAGGCACCTGCACTTCGATGGCTTTTGTGCTTTAAAGGAAAGTGATGGTTTTCCAGAGCAGAGGGTGAGCAGGTGACATTGCCCTGTGTGGGAGCTAGTGCATGTCGAAGCTCCTGCTGTCATGTCGGACACAGCACCAGAGTCAACCCAAGGCTTGGACAAATACATCCAGTATGTTAGTGAAGCTTCATGCCAGTCCCTCCTCTGGAGGGGATTTATCTGTGGTTTATGAGGTCCAGAGGCTGCATCATAAATGTATTTACAGTATTCTTTGAGAGATCTGTGGGCAATCCTCTGTGTGAAATCCTGTAAGCGGCTGTATTTAATCAAAGAGAATGGGATCTACCTAATAAAGTCTGGCATCTGAGTTTAGGCTGGAGCCACTGGGCAGAGTGTGTTGGCCATCTTGCCCCAGGTGACTCCAAAGAGGCTTTTCTTCTAACTGAATAGAAACTCGGAGTAAATAATATAGAATATTAAATATATTAATTATACAAAACATGGATTCTGAACAATCTGCATAACAGTCCTGAAAAGGATGAATGCTGGCTTGGTGCTCTGCAGTGCATGACCATGCACTCTTTCCTCATCTCTCAACTCTACGTTCCTTCCTGCAAACCTCTCTGCTCATTTCTGCATATCTGGTACCATTTGCCCCTACCAGGGCTTGTAAGAATCTGGGGCTTGTGCATTCTTCAGTTTCTGTAAACATTTTGGCAAGGTAGAGACAAGATAGACAAAGTCTCTGCTGCAAAAAAATGTATTTCTTTCTACTTGCCACCCACTTGCTCACCTTTGTGCTTTTCTGTATGGTTATCCTGATTTTTAAACCTTGACAATAGTTGAAGCGCCTTTGTGTCTCTGGAATCTTTGCTGCTACACACCAGGTTTGTGCACCCTCTACAACCTGCATGGTTGTACAACCTCAGCCTTGCTCTCATCCCCTGCAAGCAGCTGGGGAGCAAGGGGCTTCCCCCTTGCCCAAAGCACAAGAGGGCTGAGACCTTATTTTTACTTTTGTGAATCATGTTTTAGCAGTGTCACTGTCCTGCATCTGGACCAAAGAATTGCTGCACAGCTGCTCCTTTCCACCACACCCCACTCAACCCACCACTGCATCAACACCAGCATTTTGTTCTGTACAGCATAACATCATGTTGCTTTACACACTTGGAGAATAAGCTTCCTCTGCCGGATTTATCAACATGAGCCATTCAGTGTTTGCTGGCCTTGCCCTCCCCATGTCTCCTTGTATATGAACTCAATGCAACACTTGTGGCTCCACTCATAAGAGTACCTGGTGTTTCCTCACCACTGCTGTGTGCATAAACCTTGGCCTCCAGCCCATATAACAAATGCTGCCAGTGCTCTCGCCCGACTCTCCTTTCATGTTGAGCTGCCCATTTTTTTTCCCCTGGTCTGATGCTGCAGTCCCCAGGCCCTCTCTGTCCTGTGTAGTCCAGCCAGCTGCCTGGCTGCTGCTCTCCAACATTCGTGCTCTTTGGATTGGAGCTTGGAGAAGCCGCATCTGCTGCCAGGAACAGCTTGGGCCACCAAGCAGGAGGTGGAAGCTGGTAATACTTAAATCTCCAGGTTTGTAGAAGGGTCTCCCAGGGACTTAGTTATAAGCTTGTTTATCATGTGTATTTTGGGAGAACGCAATGGCTGGAAGCATGCTTTGTATATGTCTGGGACCTGTTTTCTTACGTGCCTCTCTCTTTCAAGTCTTCGAGAGCTGCTGCCTTCAGTGGTGACAACTTCAATTTAAACTCCTTCTTCTCTGTTGCTGAATTGTAAGAAGTTGGGTTTAGATTTATAGTGATCTCTGAAATCTACAATACAGCTGGAATTTAAAACAGTGAAAGCCTAGAACTTAGTTTCAGGTGAAATGAGTATCTCAGAATCCATGTATTTGCACAGGGATCGGGAGCTTTATAACGTGTTCAGTGTGTTATTGCACAGCCCATGACCAGAGCTGGGGTACTTTTAAGGAGGTGGGTCAGAACTGGTCACGCACATGTTGATGATAAATTTGGAAAGATAAATTAGTCTTTTCTTTCAAAACAGCCAAGTTTGGAAAAATAATACTCTACTTGGCTAGCAAAGCACTGCCAAGTTTATTATGCATTGCAGCTAACCTCCTTATAGCTCTGCAGCCATAGGGTTGACTCTTTGCCAGTCCTTAAAATATGTTCTGTAAACTAAAATCCTGGTCAAATTGGCTGTGTTCCCCTTTTCCTCTCTATATTTGGGTATCAAGGGGGTTATTTCCTCCCCTCCCCCCCCCCCTTTTATTTTCAAAGACTTGCAATAATTTCTTTAAAAAAAAAAAATAGAAAAGTTAAAGGAAATTGAAGTCCTCAGAGGAGTATGTATCTGTGATAGCATTGTGAACAGCAATGCTTGTGAGCCCTTGGCAGCCTGCAGACCAGTGCTTACCAAGAAGAGCTGTTGAAACAGACCCCTGGTGTGAGCATAAAGTCTGGCTGGCTTCCAGCTCATGGCAAGCAAAGCAGTCATATATCAGAGAGCTCTCGAAAGTTTTATGACAGATATTTCCTAATTCTCCCCATCTCTAGGAAAAGGGGAGCATTCCCATACAGGCTCATAACACCGTATAGGCTGATTCTAGCCAAGGCTGTTAAAATATGCTGTGTCCATTGCCTGTATTTGCTGTTCTGCTCCCCAAGACGTGTAAAGTCCAGGATGAGGATCACCAGGACCAATGGGTATTCTGCTCTTCAGGGCTGTTATTTTCCATGGGTGCTGGCAGCCACCTCCTTGGCCCACATTCCCCAGCAGCATGTCAGCAGTTGAGAAGTATGGATCATGGCTATGCCTGGGAACAAAATGTGACAACAGGAGGAAGCAGGACCCCGATGGTGATGTAAGCTGGCAGAACTCCATGGGGCCCCCCACACTTATTACCCCATGAGACCTCACATGGGGCTGTGCTGGTGGCTTGGGAAGGACTTGGCCACAGTGTGGGTATAGTAAGGGACTCTACACAGAACTCTGAGAGCGGCTGGGGTTGGTCCAAGGCTGCCTGCTGTAAAGGGCGATGGTGCCCCAGGGACCTGTTGAGACTCTTGACAAGGGGAGGTGTAGGTTGTGTCTCAGCTGGGCTGGCTTATAGCATATGAAGGCTTAATTGGTTTGCAGCCAAAGTTTTATACCTCGCATCTCTTGACATACTCATCTCCTCCTGGGACTAACTACTGGCATTAATAATGGAGAGTTTTGCACCTTTGATCTTCTGGCCACAGGGTGAAGATGCTGTGACAGCTCAGCTGGTTCTGTTGTTGGTATGTGTTGGATATCTCACCATAGTGCTGTGGCAGGAAAGCGAAAGGCTGTCGTGATTATATGTTAAGTCTAACGACGCCATATATCCTGGCTTGCAAACAGGGAAGTCTTTATGTCCTTCCCCCATTCTCTGCCTGTTAATGCAAAAAAAAAAAAAAAAAAGCAGCACTAAATGTGCTTTTGTTGCACTGAACTGTGTAGACAAATCTCAGAGTAGCTGCTGTTGTACCTGGAGTTTCATGTAAATGTTGGCTGAAGCACAAAAACACGAGCAAGGGAGATGGATGAGGGTGGCTGGGAGAGACAGCAAAATAGAGTGCAACAGACACCTGAAGCTTTTGCTCACCACAAGGCACTACCAGATCTTTTTTTGTCTGGGTTGGCCTAAGCCACCGAGTTGGGAAGCAGCCTGTGCTGCCAGGGTAGAGCCAGTGGCTGCTGCACATGCACTGAGCTGTGTTCAGTCTCAGGTTGTGTTCTTGTGTGGGTAAGAAGGGATGTGGGGCTTAGTGGATGAAATAAAAGATGTCATGGACCATATAAATCTTATGAAGCAGCTGTGAGGCCTCCTGAGTCATCCAAACTCTGCTCCCCATGTGGTAAATGCAGCATAAGTGCAAATCTGAAGTGTCCTTTTGAGTAGGGTCAGAAAGACCAGCCTTTAATTTGCTCCTATTCTGCACCTCCTGCTGGTTTAGTGCTTTACTTTCCCTCTATAACATGCTGGAGTTGGACTCCTGCTTTGCTGTGCTTTTTTTTTTTAGCCAGGCATTTCTGTCTTTGGGAAAATGGTTCCAGCTGAGAAACTCAATGAAGTTTGGAGCTTGTGATACAGATGGGAATGGGATGGAGTGTCCAGTGCATCACAGGGCAGTGTGAACAGCAGGTGACACCATCAGGAATGTGATATAGGTGTGAATGCTGGTAATCAGGACAGGTGCTTTAAAGTTGGCTAGTTATTCATTTACTGCTGTTGTTTGTCTCTTTGCTATAATTACCCAGCACAGTCAAACCGACAGAGCGAGTTGTTGAATTTACCTGACCTAGTTCCTCCCGTGCTGCTCAACTTGTGTTGTGTAACAGGTTGTGGCCAATAACCCCTCCCCAGCCTGTCCCAGGAGCTCAGCCCACCTTGCTGCAGCCTCTGCGCCCAAAGAAACCTAAAAAGCACTAAAAAGCTGCAAAACTTTCTGTGCTGCAGGGACCTGTCTTTGCACCCTTTGGCTGTCAGGACATATCAGGGGGATACTGGGACACTTGTGAGAAGTCACAGTGGTGCTAGGTACCAGATTGGGCACTGGCATTGCTTTCTTCACTTGTGCTGGGTCCACACCCAACTAATTGCCTCCCTCAGTTTGAAAACCTTGTTGTATGCATTCAGATCCTTCCTTTCCCTCTGTATAATTGCATCCCTCTTTCTCTCAGCTTTTTTAATCACCTTTCAGTAATCATGGGTAATTATATTACATATTGTGGCTGTCTTGAGGCTATTCAAGTATAGTGTGTGTATTTGGGGGTGTTTTTGGTTAATATAAATTTGTAAAGGGGTTGGTTTGAGGGAAGGAGTGTGTTAGTGTCTTAATTCTCAAATCTCCATATCAAATGTTTTGTCAGTCTTTAACCTCTCAAAGTTATATGTGCCTTGAACAAACCATATCGGTTTTCATTTCTTGCTAAAGAGTTAAAGATGACAATTCCTGTGTGTTGCTTACTTTTTTTAATCTGCTTTAATCGGAGTTTACAGTCTAAAGATTTGCTTAGCACAGTTAATGCTTATCTGACCATGATCATTCTTGATCTCTGTTTTCATCAAGATTTCAGACTTGTATCTCTACAACAGTAAATTCTTGTGTTGTTGCTCTTTCTAATGAAGGTTCACTGCCCTATTCATGGCCGAGCTTGTGATTTTTATCACATTCATAAGTCTATGTCTGTGCAGCAAGAGACTTGAGCCCCTATCTGAATTGGGGGACAAATTCTGCCCATGGGCACTGAAAGCAAGGAGTTGGTTTTACCAACTGCTGTGACAGTGACCTATTCCTGCTCTGTAGTAACTGCCACCTGGGTTGGACATCTGCCCCAACCTTTTATTATTTTGATGTTTGTCAGTATGACAAAAGCCACCACCTGAATCTGCCAGACCAAATTCAGTATCTAGATAAGCCTGTGGCCTTTTGGAGAGCTACACAAGGGGCCGAATCTGTTTCACTGGTTAAAATGATTGGTCCCTGTGTAAAATCTAATTGAAAAATATCAGTTTCATCCCCTCCCTGGAGCTGCACCCCCTAGTCTGTTTAAACTTATTTGCATCTAAAATGTAGAAGACTTGGGTTCCATTATCTGAATTACATCCATTTACTTAACCTTGCACTAGAGACCTTATTCTCATTTGGGGTAAATGTAGGAAAATCATCATCATCATGATGTGGGCATGACAGTGCTTGCTGCCCTGGCTCCCAGGGCCCCCCCCAACTGCTTGTGGAAGTCTCTGCCTAGATTACCCTGGCAATTGTAGGCATTACAAATTAATCTTCTTACAGCCATTTTTCCCCATCTATTTTTGAAATTTGACCTTTCCGTTAAAGCAATGCTAAAACAGAGACCCCTGTCTGCAAGGCTTGGGGGCAGAAGGATGGTTATAAAATCAAAATGTTGGCTGAGTAGGAAGAGCCCAGTCTGAGTGACATGTATCACTATATGGATTTGTGTCAAGCCAAGGGCTTTGACAGACCAGGGCTGGATTACATTACAACAATGGCCAATTGGGGAACCAGATGGCAAAAAATGTTATGATGGAAAATAATTCCAGGCTCTGAGGGAATTGTTCAAGAGACTGTCACTTTTCTAGCGTTCGTTTGTTAGCTAAAGGCTGAGCTGTGGGATCTCTTGCTTCAAATCCTTGCTCTGCTACTTAGTGACTGTTGATCTCAGGGCAGACCCTTTGCCTCTCTGCATTTCTTTTCTTCTTTGATTTTTAGCCCTTTTTAAAGAATAGGGGTTCTCCTGATTGCCCTTTGAGGTTGTGGGGTCTGGGTTTTGTTGGGGTTTTTGGGGGTTTTGTTTTACTTTGTTTCTTTACATGCAGGGCCTCCTTCAGAGTGGCCCCGGTCTCCTGCCACTGTTACTGTACAGTGATATGTGATAATTAGGGCTGGTCCACTCTGTTCTGAGGTTTGCACAGCTACAGAGCTGTGGTGGTGGCCCCATGCATGGGGTGTACTGTTTGTCCCCTTTGCTCTGGTCAAGACACCTTTAGTCCCCTGTTTGAGAGAGGTCAGGTTAGCAAGGACCTTTTTTACCTGTTTGCTCCTCAACACAAATGTGCTTGAAACTGAGGACATTGGCACACCAAAACCTTCATTATGAAAGCAACGATGCAAAATTTATTGTCTGAAGAAGGCAGTCCCCCTTCAGCCTCTTTGGTCTCCTAAAATTATACATGAAGTAGTTTATGTGGTCACTTTTAACATTTGTGGCAGTGCCACAGCAGTCTAATAAAGTGACCAGAGTTTCTTAACACTTGTATTTAGTACCAAGTGAATAAACACAGAAAAGCAGCCTTGTAATTCCTATTGCTAATTAGTTAATGGCTGTGAGGTGCTTTGAAGATGAAAAATGAAGAGGTGCTTGGTTATTAAGTCCTGAACATCCCTGTAACAGCAGCTATTGCTATGGGTCAGCAGAGACTTGCTGCTGCAGTAGCTCATGGAGCGATGCAGAGGTTTTTTTGGAGCCAGCAACAAGGAGGACCTTTGATGTGAGAATTGCATTTGGATAGTTAAATCTTCATAAGTTTCTTGTACCTTTAAAAGGTGATGAGCTACATGTAGCTGATTCTGCCTTGAGGCAGGGAGATCGTCTTGATGAGCTTTTAAGGTCCCTTCTGGCCCTGTTTTCCTGGATTTCGTGGTCTAGGGACAGATTTGCTGAACTAGAGCCAGTCTTACCTGCTGAGCAAAGGGTTCCCTGTGATAGCATTTTCTCATGTCTGGGTTCCCTGATGCAGGAGAGTGCAGTGCTGGGCTGACCTGATCTCTCGTAATCCTCCTGCTGCCTTAGTTGGCCTCAGAGGCTGTTTGAGCAGATGCAATTTAAGCTAAAAAAAGGCAGCTCAGATGTGCATGACAAAGACTAACATGAAACAGACCTGGAAGTAACAAACTGCCTTAAAATTGCACCTATGTGAAGAGTTTCTAGGCTCCGATCCTTGTCTTTCCTCTTAAGCACCAACATAAAAGAGATCTGAAGGACGGATGAACTCAAAACTAGGGGTTTTTTTCTTCCCAATTTGTGATGTGCCCCTCCTGTTCTTCTAATAAAATATGTCTGGGAATGTTTTGGAGGCTACTTCTGCATAGCTGTTGCCACACCTGTTGGGAAGGGGAAATTCCTCTTGGTCTGCTGTTGCAGAGCAGCCTGGGGGAGCACTGCTGCTGGAATGTTTTATTGACAAAGCTGGCAAAAAAAAACTTCCTTTCCATGAAAATTGAATTATTTGTTTGTTCACTTCTGAATTTTAGTCTCTGTGGGTCAGACCTGCAGCTGTGGTAAATTAGCTCAGCTGCAGATGGACCCTATATATTTTGAGATGTCATTTCCCTGTATCTGTATGTAATTCTGTAGATCTTCCTGCTACCCTGGTTTTGGCACTATTTCAGATTTCAGTCTGCTGTGTTCCCTCACTCAGTCAACAGGTCCTGGGGACAGAGGATGTGTTGGCTTGGTGACAGGCATCATGTCTACTACCTTTACTTGCAGAAGGTCAATAAGAAAAACAACCAACCAACCAACTTCTGTATTCCTGGGCTCAGTTTTGTTCTTCATGTGTAGCCTGCAGGATGCAGTGTGTGTAAGGGGTAACTTTGACAGGAGTCCAACTGTAAGTGCATCTCCTTTACTCTTCCACTGTTACTGCTAGTCCCAGCACACAACCAAGACCAGGGTTTTTGCTTGTAGGAAACTAACTTTGAAAGACTATAGTTTGGCTTCCAAGCAAGAATAAAAGGATCCTTGTAGAGTTTTAGTGTGGCATTTATCAGCTGTGTGCCTCTGAAGTCACTGAGTGCACAGAGCTGTCAGGACAGGACTGGGATCAAGACACATGAGAGTTCCAGCATGGGTGTCTGTGCAGTTTTTCTGAACGCTGCACTGCACCTCCAGTGTACTTGGCAAGAATCAGAAATTGTAAGATCCAGCCAGTGTGAGGCAAAGGAAGCTTGGTTATACCGTCCTTGTGATTCATAAGTATTGCATATCTAGCATCAAGAGTGTGTGTACCACCATTGCAACAAAGAACTGTGGTCTCTGCCCTGAGGAGATGGTGTGCTGCAAGCTATGAAAATACTTCGTTTAGCCCTGCCTTCCCGGTTCACAGACAGCTTTTTGTGTGTCGTGCAGGGTCAGGTCCCTGTCAGGGTGTGCACAGATGCAATAGCACTCTGTCCAGTAAAATGCACTAAAAGACTTGTAGGGAAAACACGTGAGGGCGTGGAAACAGAGGGGGTGAGGGAAGAGTTGGGGGCTGGGGGGAGGAAAGGCACCCCACGCTGTGTGTGTACATGCTCCACCCAGGGGACGCGGGGGGGCATCCGGAACTCGCTGCCCCGGAGCGGCCGCCGGGTACCGGGAGCCGCCCCCGGCCCCCCCGCGCCGGGCGGAGCGGGCGGAGCGGGAGGGTCTCGCACGCTTCATGTTCTGCTCTCTCCCTGCACAGGGACAGATCGAAGTGGAAAGTGAGACGGTCTTCAAGTTGGCAGCCCTGGTTTTGCAGGTAAGCGCCTCTTCCTCCTGTATTCGTTCGGGTTTCTGATATCGGTAACTTGGATTTGATTTAGCCTTTCTGGGTTTTTTTTCCCCTTTTACAAAGACAAAACCGCACAGTGGTGGTTGTTTGGGAAAGAGAAGCTGAAACAGTTGGGAGTTATTTTTCTCGTAGACGAGAGAAATATTTATTTGAGGAATTTTATATTGGAAGAGAGAGGCAAGAGGAAAAACTCATTAAGGGAAGTCATTAATTTAGGTAGGATTCCATTCCATTTGTTACTTATGGTAGTTTAAATATGCTCTGCAGATATGTGAAGAAAAGACTGTAATACTGTAGCTAAATCTGTTATTATGCCTGTGAATCTTTCAGAGCATGTGTTTTTCGTGCCTTTTTATGTTGAAATATATATATCAGGTTTTTTTGTCTTGTCTTAATCAAGTTTTTTTGTCCTCAGACTTAAACACTGGTTATTTACCACTTTCTATGATAAAAAAATATTGCCCTTGAAATGTGGGGGTTTTGTTGTTGTTGTTTTGTTTGTTTGTTTTTCCCGTTGTATTCTCAGTTACAAAATGATGTAGCAAAGCTGCAGTGGCTTGATCTGTCTGAACTGTTTTCATCTTGAGTGAGCACAATTCCTCTCAGCTGCTGACCTGCTTGGAAAGCCAACCTTTAGCTGGATGTGGTCAGCCAGAGAGAATTGTATTTCACTTCTTGTATAGTAAAGGTGACATTTGATTTGCAATGTGAAATTCATCCTGGTTTTGCAAGTGGTTTTATTTATGGTGTAGGTGGATAATCTACAGCTGGAAACATAAAGGGCAACGTTCTTTTTTTTTATTTTTAAATAGATTCAGGCAGCCTCTGTACTTTGCTTTCAGTGTAACTGGGGTCAGGATCTGGCCACGGAGCTGTGGGAGTTGGGAAACAAACAATGCTGGGAAAATCGAGGACTTTTGAAGAGATCATGTTTTAATTCTGTCACTCTTTTTCAATTGTAGGAAGCTAAAGGAGACTATTCCAGGTAATAACATTTTTCCTTTCTAGTACCAGTGTTCTTGATGGATGTGTTTTTCTGTGTTGGCATTGTATTGCAAACAATCAAAAATGGGGGTGAAGTCCAGCCGTGAACAGTGACTGAAGAAAGTGAAATGCACTGCTGGGCTGGATAAAATCTGAGTCCGTGGGGTGACTAATGCCTTTTGTGAGCGGGCTCTGAGTCAAAACAGTTTTTCGGTCCATCTTGCTTTGCTCCCCTCCTTGAACGTGGGACACGGAGAAAACTCCCCGTTTCTTACGAGAAAAGCTGGTGCTTTGCGCTGCAGCTTGGGTCCATCTGGACGGCCTTGCCCACAGCCTGTGCAGCGGCAGCACACGCGGAGAGACGCTGAGCCCATCAGCTGCCCGTGACGGAGATCAATGAGCCACTTTCTTCTGCAGCTGCCCCACGGGGCCTCCCCGTTCCTGCACTTGGCCGGACAGTTGTGTTTGTAGTTGGTGTGTGACCTGCTTGCTGGGTTTTAGCTGTCTGAAGCTGCAGCAGCAGGCTGGGCTTGCCCTTGGAAATGGCTTTTTGCCATGCACTGGTTATGATAACTGGCCTTGGGGTGTCGTGGGGAGGAGGTGAGGTCGCCCTTGGATCTGTTATAGCTAAGGGAAAAGACCTGTGTTTAGAAACATCTCTCTAAGCAAACAGAAATTTGCAAGGTTGGCTTTGGTCATGTTAACATTTTACTTCTTGCTGAGTTTCTCTGTAGGAAGAGAGGTGTGTTTACACTTCAGCTACAACAGCTTTCAAGAACCATGTTTTTGAAATGCTCAGTGAGAGCTATCTGCTGAAATGCAGGGAGCGAGTTGTGTCTGACTGCCAGAGCCTGCTGCATGACAGGCTCTGCTTTTCCTTTAGTGCACAGGTGTCCAATAACTGTCAGTCCTGCTGCCCAGACCCCTTCTCCACATGTCAGTCCCTTTTTTACTGAAGGACAGGTTCTGTGAAGTCCATCACAACTTGTTTCTCCTTTTTGTTGGTGTGCTCTCACACCTGCAGGGACAAAAAGATGCCCTTGTCACTAAGATTGACTGGTTGGGCTGGCTTTACAGACATTTCTGTTCCTATTCGTGCTGTAGACCTGCTTTGTGACCCACAGTATATTGCTTACAGCCACAGTGTGCTGCATTATTCTCTACAAAGACCCTGCTTATCTTACCTGATCTCACAAGGACACCCTAAGACACCCTCAAGCTTAACTTAGTTTAGGCATAGATAACCATTCACTTGACAAGAAGTGACTTGTTAAGCTGTAGCAACTGGTGTTCTTGATTCTCAAGAAAAGGGGTTAAGGTTAAAAGCTACCTTTGTGGTGAAACTTCCCTTATGTGGTTTAAACTTAACACCGAGTCCTTATCATTTGCCATAAATAGGTTTGTACTATTGCTTCACATGCCCAAGAACTGTGTCTGTGGTTATTTTCCATGCCTCCGCAAACTTGTTGAAAGGAGTAGATTGCCTGTGGTTACCTTCAAAATTATTTAAAGAAAATTAGAGAAAAGAATACTGTGCTACAAGAGTGATTTCCTTTTCCAAGTACAACTCTTCCCCTAACAGTTGTATGAAATTAGCTGCAGCAATTGTTTCCTCTGTTAAACAAAACATATGTCTCCATAGCAAATGAGCATGACCAGCTGTCCCAAGCCCAGTGAGTATACCAGAAGTGAAGGAATTTGATTCTGCATATCACAAGTGGTCGTTTGGACCACCACTGATAAAGCACCAGCTTAATTATGAGCATATCTTAACAAAGATACTGCAGGACTGGTCTCCCCTGTGATACAAATACATCCTTGCAGTGGTGCTGCTTGTGCAGTGCGGTTGCCTTCGTTTGCAGTGTCTTGGGTTTGGCATGTTCATTCTTTGCTGTCGTTTGGCAATTTCACTTTGAATCACTTTCTGGAATTTGGCTCTTGCGCCATTTCTGCTTACGTGAGAACATGCGGGTTAATTTTTTTTTATATAGGATTAGTGCTGTGTGGACTCCCAGTAGATACAAGAATTGCCTGAAGTCCTAGAGATTAGCTTTCTGGAAGTGAAAAATGGGCCAGTCCAGACAACACCGATGATCTCTGGCTGATTTTCCACACATCCTATAGGGAGTTTTTCCATGGGGATGCGTTCTGCAGTGGGGTTGCTATGCAGCGTTCCTGCTGACTTCAGCTGGGAACAGACAGATCAGTACCTGGGTCCAGACACTTCAGACTCCTGTGGCTCTGCAGTATCCCCTTTCCCAATCTGCTGCTCAAATTGTCAGATAACGTCTTGATGGCAGAGAGCAGCAATCTCCTGAGAAACACCCTCCCTTACCCTGTGCTGAGTGGGTGAGCACATTCTTTTGAAATCTGTTTATTTTCAGTGAGCAAACCTGATGTGTGGGCGCTTGGAGAAAGTAAAAACTTTTGATTTCTACACCACAAAGGTCACTCTGGAGGGACTTTGATACTTTCGCACTGTCAGTGCTACCAGACTCCAGTGTCTTTGGGATTTGGCCCTTGCAGGTGATTTGCAATAGGACCCCAGTGTCCTGGGCTGGGCTGTTAGCACAAGGGTATGTGCCTTATCATTTGGATGTAAGATAAACCACCAAAATTCCACTTTGAGAGGACCCTGGCTTTTAAGACTTCTTGATAAAACTTGAGTATGTGCTTCAAAATCGCACCCACAGCATGTCCATCACATCTGTGCCTGATTTGGACAGCTCTGGTTTCTCAAAGGCAATCTGAAATTACTTTGGGCTGCAGGAAGAACAGTTAATGAAGATGAGAGCAGTCCACAATCGATGTAGCTCACTGCACATCTAGTTCCTTTTCCTGTTTCCTGAACTGGTGATCCCAGCCAAGATAATTACCCCGCTGTGTGTGATGAGGACCACGCCATAGGGATGCTCACTGAGCCGTTCTTCTTCCCCTTCCATGGGATGGTGTCAGGGCTGCCACGAGCACAGTGGTGCTTCCCAAGGGTCCTGCAGCTCCCATGTTCCCAGCAAGCCCAGGATGCTGCACTGGGCAGGTTTTGCTTGAGAGGAGGGATGTAACGCTGTGCTTGTGTTCACTTTTCACAGCTCATCTATGGTTTCCAGTTGACTGCTTCTTTGTTTAAACTGAATTGCCATCAGTTTTTCTCCAGCTCCTGTAATAAGAACCTCAAGCAAAGTGTTAGTCATTAACGGTGGTTTTGAAACTCCGTATTGGTTGATTACACTGCTCCACTCTCATATTTGCAAATGAAACAGAAGGAGCTGCAAGCCTAGTTTTACTGAATCTTGTTTTTTAAATTCTGTGCAAGAATTTTGAAATGATAGTTTGATTCAAGTTGCAGCTTCTGGCATGCTTCAGTTTTGAGGGAAAAAAAAAAATCATATTTTAGAAATTTTATTTAAATTTTAAAGTAACCTAATGTCTTGGCTGGTAAGCAAAATAATAGATCATTCTGATAATTATTTGTCTTGTAAATGTGCAACATATAGAGTCTTGCCTCCTAGGGAAAGAAATTATTTAGCTGTATTTAGTTTACAGGCTAAGTGTCTGCCCTCAAAAATGCTGTACAATACTATATAGTATTATTTTTCTTTGTGGCTTGATGAAACAGTTTGTATCTGAGATGTCCTAAATGCTGTCCTTCTAGCATTAGAAAAATACTTATTAAAATCAGATTAGCTACAGAGACTATAAAAGGAAAGCAACTTTTTAAAAAAGTTTATTTTCTGACTGATAATCTTGGATCATATTTTCCCCAGTAATGTTTCCAGGACTGGAACCCAGCCGTGCTCCCTGAAAGTTAATTAAATTGCTGGAGGAGGGTTCCCATTTTCTTTAAATAGCTGACACATTCAATTTTGATTCTGGCCTGTGGGCTGCAAAGATAACTCCTGACTGGTATAACATAACACAGACAAAATAATGAATTCCTGATAGCTGACATGTGCGAGGCACCAGGGTTTATCATTACATGGGTGATAAATGCAGTTTGTAAAAGGAAAAGGTTTGCGTGAAAGATACCCCTGGAAACTGTGGCTGTGGAGTAATTGGTTCAGAAACTCCTGCGTTTAAAAACTTCACTGAGGATAAAAATTACGTTCTTGGTTTAGGTGCAGAAAACTGCTATTAACAATTTCCTCCTAATTAGGATTGAGTGCACACTTAGTTTTTTGGGCAGCATTTGCGTGGGAAGATGACAGTTTTGCCAGACAAACTGGAAAATCTCTTGGTAGAAAAGAATGTGGAACTGATAAATGGAGCAATGTTAGAAAATAGCTGCTTGAGAGAAGTTAATAATTGTCTGATAGCAAAGCACTTGTTCACTGCGCTGCTTAGCCCAAGATTAAAGCAGCTTCAGAAACAGGACACACCTGAGATTTATTGGAGGCAGCTCGTCCAGCCTGTTTTTGGAAATGTCACCAGGTTCATATGACCAGAACTCCGGTGTGGCTGTGTCCAGGACTGGTGTTGGAGCAGAAACACAAATTTGGACTAAATCACCCAGTTTTTCCTACTCCCCCCTCTCAGGTTTGCATTCTGGAGAGGGCTTAAGGTGGGTCCATGTGGCATGAATGGAGTCCACCTCTTGCATGCTGGCCACTAACAGGCTGTGGGGCCAGGCTAGAGCTGACCTAAAGAAAGCCCTGGAATGGGTATCGTATGGGTGTCAGGTCCCCAGTACAAATCTATTTGCTCCACAGACCTGCTCTTCTTCAGCTGCACTGTTGGAGAAGGAGACCTGTTGTGAAATGTTCGCTTGGAAGCTCTTTTCCAGAGCCATTGGGGTTGTGGATGGGTTACGGGGGGACATCTGTGCTGGCCTCACATGGAGGCCAAAGACATGAGCATAGCCTGGGTTGCCTCTTCCAGCCCCTGGGGGTTTCCTTCCATGTGTATCGATGGGTGACACAAAAGGGCTGGTGGATCACCACAGGATTCATGCTCAAGGTCACAGGTGCGTGTCACAGGTAGCGCTGTGGTTTAGTTTTGGTTTTATTTTTCCATGCAAGGGCACTTTTTAAATGCCCATGCACTGATATGTGCAGAAGCTTTCTCCACTGGGACCCACTGCTCTCCATGGGCCGTGTCCGCCTTGCTGGAAATCAGTGCTCAGCACTGGCATGGGGTTGTGCTCCTTGTGCTCCACTGCTGCTTGTTTGCCCAGTGAGTCATTGTGTATTTTGCCTTTCAGCTGCGACTTTGAACCCTTTTTCTTTAAATACCTTGTGAGGCACTTGTTTGTGAACGATTAACTCTGTCTTGGTCTAACACAGCTACGGGCTTTCCTGAGCTCGTTTTTGGGCAGTAACTGATTTGAAACACGATGAGCAAAGATTTATTGACTTTGAACCTCTTTGCTGAGGGTGTTGATTATTTATTTTACTTTATTTGGTAATATCTAATGAACTGAGGTAGTAAATAAATATGTTTAGGGAAAATAATATTTGATATGTATTTCATTCAGTGACAATGATTTCCCTATTTGACAGGTATCAGATTCCCACTTTCCCAGAAAGCTCACTGCTTAGTTGAATTTTATACCATCTTCAAAGAAAAGCTGGCTGAAAACTGCAGTAGTTTTTCTACAGCAGTGTGCAAGTCTCACTTTTCTTGATAAGTCACTGCAGTTTGTTTTGGGGGTTCTACACCCCAAAATACTGTGAGGAACGGGTAGCTGAGGGAAGGCAGCCTGTGGAGGGGAGCTGGGCAGGGAGTTGCTGAGTATCTCCCTGAGCACTTAAGCAGCAGTTCTGAGATTAAAATGTAGCTCTCTCCTGGTGATTTTTTTTTTCTGATAAGAAGTAGAAATACACTGTGTAAACCAGGTGCAATTACAGAAGAAGATGTAGCTAACACTTATGTTTTCTGCTAGATTTCTAACAGCAAGAGGGTTTTTTCCTATTAGTGCTACCTGTAGATTCATACAGCTCAGGGCAGACCAAAACATGCGTTATCGGCAATGATGCAGTTCCAATGGTGGTTGGTTTTTGTTTATTTGGGTTTTTTTGTTTGTTTGTTTTTACAATCTCCTATTTTAAAACAGTTCTGCAAGGGCTCCCAGGGAATCTGTGTAGTGTGCTTATTACACAGCAGATGAATTAGGCTGAATTAGGTGAAAGCACTGTGGGTGAAATGAGCAAAGAATTGGAGAGAAAAAAAAAAGAGGGTGTTTTGAGTAATTTAATCATTTGATCTCATGGGGTTTACTACTTGTATGCAGCAGTGTAACTTTAATATTTACATATAATTATGGCAATTTGGTAAGAAACGTGCATTTTTGTTTCATATGCGTGATGTTTGTACAGTTTCCTGAGGGGCAGTGAAGAGATCATAGTGTTTTTTAATCTTTTCTAAGTGTCCCTCCACAGTCTCCTCTTTTCTCTATTTTCTTTCCTTTCTGGCACTTTTAACTCACAGAAGCAATGCTATGGTGGTTACAACCCAGTTGGCTAGGGGAAACACTTTTGTGCGTGCTCAGCATCCAAAGCACATGAGACATGAGGCAAGTGTTGTGCCGGAAAAAAATTCATCCCCAAAGTTGTTCCCCATGGAAGGGACAAGTTAGATATGTTGCTGTCGTAGTTGTTAGGCTTGGGGTAGTATCATGGCAAAGCTCCACAGCCTTAGGTAAAAAATGCCGTTCCCCTTGGGCTTAGAATTTCCTTCAAGTACAGGTTCAGCATTAAATGGCGTTGCCTTTTCCAATTGTAAAATTAGATTTTATGGCTTTTGTGTTATAATGTGTTTGCCTCCCTTCTGTTGCATATCTGGAAAATTTGCAGAAAGCTTCTCCAGTCTTGCACCATCAGCTGCAAGCTGGAGTTTGGGCTCTGATCTGACTCAGAATAACATCCTCCCTTTAAAAATAAATTTAAGAGATTTTTTATTATTATTATTTTTTTTTATGCCTATCCTCCCCACGGTGATTGGGATGTACCACATGGGGTGTATTTTGCACTTTGAGGAAGTGAAACGACAGGTTTTCAGCCTCAGCTTTTTTGCTTTTGCAGATTTGTCAGGTCTTTATCATTATTTGGATACTTTATTTTTCTTGTGGTTCCATGTATCTCTGTATCAGCATAAGGCTGTGATAACAAGCTTTAAACTTTGCTGCTGTACTCAGACATGCTAAAACCCTACAACTAATATGGCTAATCTGACTTCTGTGTGAACAGGAAGACAGCGTGAATGTTAGAAATAACAGTCTGTTGTTGCGAGGGAAGAGTTTGAGATCCTTCAAGCGTTGTATCAACTGTGAATAGTCATCTCTGGGTCTGCAGTAAATCCCCAGGTAAAGCAGAGCTGTTCTGCTTCCCATCTGATCTGACAGAAGCACTGCGAACACGCGCTGTTGGAATGGCTGAACAGCTCTGTAAACATGGATGTCCTGTGCCAGACCCGTGGCACTGTCAGCCATTGCCAATGGTAGGTGTGTTGTTCAAGGACCAAAGGGTTTTATCTTCAAAATATTCCATATTGAGAGCTGTAAAAGAGCAACTGAGAATTTAGGGCAGGACACAGATTTTCTGTAGCCATGGAAAACTGCTTCCTCAGCACCCGCATTTGTCATCTGCAAAGTAGAAATACAAATGGTGCCTCATCTGGGAGCAGCTCACACCGTCATTTGTCTGCTCTCCGTGTCTGTGGATAGAGAGGTACATGCATATAGCTGGTATGAGAAATGTTGCTTTTTCTCAATGGTGCTCTTGGTCATCATCCAAAAGCCAACGAGCTGGATCACCAAACCTCCATGAGATCAGTGGGCACTGCTACTGCTCTTTTAGAGTCAGGCAGGGTTCAGGAAGCAGAGAAATTAGCCTAAAGGAGCAGGGCTGGAGCTGGAAGTCAGGCTTGGGGTCCAGCCTGTGCTAAGTGTGGGGAAGGGCTGCCAAGCCCCAGCCATGCTCCGTGTTTGGTGCAGGTCCCTTTCGAGCTGTGAAACTAAAGCTGTTGTTGCAGCACAGCGTGAGAATCCACAGCATGGCTACAGCATAGATGTTCAACGAGCCTGGCATTGAAAAAGCCATCTGCACCGCTTATCGTGTTTCTTTTCATGTACAGGGTTGGAAGGCTCTTAAAAATGCTCCTTCAAATACCTTTCTGACCAGGCGGTTCCTATCTGGTATTCAAGTGGTAGATTTTGCAGCTCAGCCCTGGGCAAAGCTCCCTGCTGGCTGGTGGGTTAAGGTTTGGCTCTGGCTGTGCTGTGCCAAGGGGAGCCCCTTGTTCATGGCCTTTCCAGATCCTGGTCTTTCTTCAATAGAAAAATAACTTTCTTGAGGATGCCAGCAGACCATAAACTGAAAGCTTGGGAAATGATGGGGAACGTCTGGCACTTGTCACAAAAGAGGATTTGTCAGAGTGCATTTCAAAATCCTGCTGCCGAGATCCTGCTGTTCTGACATACTTGAAAGCTGCTAAATCCATCGACTCTTCCTGTACCTTCCCTGCTCTGTCTTCCTTCTCTCCTGCTATTTTGTCTTGCACTTTTAACCTCACTCATTTTTTCTCTCCTCTTGCCTTGCTGCTTCCTCCTCACACCTGTTTCTTGTGGTACCTCGAAAGGCAGGCCAACCTCCATGGGAGTGTGAGGTTGCCACACTCTACTGTTTTATTTATTTTAAAAGGAAACAAAACCTTCAGAAAAGGCACCTGTTGCTGAAGCAGTCCAGCTTGCAGTGTAATGGTCTGTGTTGCTGGCTCTCATCTGTGAATGCATGGAATGGGAGCACCTTGAAGACCTTGTTGATGCTACCCTAAGTCCAGTCACTTTAGGAAGTCATTTTAGGACCAGCCTGAGGTATGGGCAGTGACATGGGATGTTCTTGTACTGTTATAGCATTGCTTGCAATCGTCCAGTAAGGGAATTCAGTGGTTATTACCAATAAATAGGATCGCTACTAACATAATCTGAGTAATCTGACCAGCCATCTGAAAATTTAGATTGTTTTTCAAGTATCTAATTGTGTGCTGTTTGTTTGGTTTGCTAGCCCTAAATATCTTAAACAGAATAAGAGGAAAAATCCTAATTCAAAGTTTTTGAAGCATCTTCATGATGCAGGGTATACTGTGTCATCCTTCAGCTGTGAAGCTCTGTGTTTCCTTGTATCTCTCATGTGATTCTCTGAAGCGTGTGCTGATTTTAGGTGTCCATGAAATACCTTTCAGGTCAACTCGAGAGGTTGGTGGTTGTTTTCTAAAAACAGGGCCACACTAAATTCTACCAGTGATGTGCCTGAAATTAATTTCAAGGTTTAACCGATTATAAAATGGTGACATTTAGAAACACCCAGGAGTTGACCTATTCTAATGATCACATAGCAACATAAGAGTAAGTATTTATGCGAGGTTAAGTGGCTTTGAGAATAGAGGATAATCTGTATACAATGGACTTTCCCTACAGATAAATTCCTGCCTTTATAAAATGTTATCAGGACAATTCAGCAGAGGCAGACACACCTACCATCACTTCAGTCAGTTAAAAGTTGTCTGAAGTTGCATCCTTATCAAGTTGTTAATATTTACAAAGATGATGTGGACTGATAAGCCTTTGTGTTGTAGTCCAATATATTGCTTTTGCTGCTCTGGGTGCGTTTATTGCTTTTCACATTTTATGCTAATCTCACTAACCACGTTTTATTACATCTAAGCTCTTCCATGCATTAGCCACAGGCTAATTTCCTGGGTGCAGGGAGAAGCCTGGGCAGCCATTGACAAATGGTCCTAATTAGCACATTAGAGTAAATCTTTACCTAGCAGGGGGTGTTGTATCACTTGATTACAAGCTGTGAAGATGCACTTTTTGCAAACATAAATATGTAAGTGTCTTGTAATTTTCAGTACTGTGCTTTAGACAAAGCATGGCACAATCATCTGGTTTGGTTCCTTCACAGACTTCTGGTGGGTTTTTAGCAAGATGCCTATAATTTCACTGAAATGTCAGTGGGTTGTCAGAAGCATGTGAAATTGGTCCTGGTTTGCTGCTACAGATAGTAGTGTGAATGTGGAAATGTCTACTCATATCATGGTACGTGTTTAAGTATTGCTGTTGGTTATTTTGGAGACATGCTGCCCTTCCTTCTCCATAGAGCTGGCACTGGTGAGTGAGGAATGTTCATGGGGACAGCATCTTGCCCAATGTTCACATTGGGACAGTAAATTAAATATGGACAGTACCAAGAATACGAGCTGGAGTTTGAGGAGGGTCTGCTGTAGATTTGAATTTATGTTCCTCAGATCAATCCAAGTTCTGCTCAATATCTGTCAGAGAGAAAACTCCCAGTTTAGCGGGTGGAATGGGAAGGAAAGTGTCTGTCTGGTTTTCTTTTGTTCCACTATGGAGAAGAATTATACTTCAGATGAGAATTTCCTATACTCTCCTCCTGGGGAATAAACAAACGCTTTGCCAAAAATGTTCCGTCCTATTGACTCTGGGCAGCTTAAGTTTATGTATTGACATTTTTCCAAGAACCACCAATCAAGAAGCCCCCTCCATTGCAGAGATCATATTAAATGCAAGTGGGCCTCTCCATCCCGACAGCCGAGTCCTCCTGCCCTGACGAGAACCACCCATGGACATGCCAGATACAACACTGGTGTGTTTGGCTGGTAGATAGTGTAGACGGTTGGACATCTGGAGCCAGGGCTGTCTGCCCTGTGAATTCTGTATTGTCTTGTGGCCATTGTGAAACCAAACAGGAACAGGTAATAATTCAAACCGTCACTCCTGCTATCTGGAGCTGTCACCTCTAGAGAACGGCTGGGTCTTGGAGGGCTTGGGAAAGTGATCCTGAAGGTCAAGGGGAGATGTGCTTGGGCTACTCAGTGCAGATGAAGTGATAATGAACTCTGTGGATGGCGGGGGAGGACCATTTGAGGCTTTTATTATCCCTGAAGCTGTGAATCACCCTAAATGCTAATCCTCAGGCACGCAGTCAGCAGAACAGGGCTGTTGTGTGCCAGCTTGCACTGTCTGAAGGCATCCAGCATGCAAGGAGCTGTGCCCTGTTTCTCCCAAGTCTTTTACATTTTTCTAGGGTTGTTTCCTGCTTTATCTTACAATTATGCAGGAAAAAAATAAAATCCTTATGTGTCTTGTCAGAGACTTTCAGGCCTTACAAGTCCATTTTTATGGACTCCCTCTAGCTGCAGGCAAACAGGACAGTGTGTCTGAACCTTAGGATAAGGTTGTGTCCCTTCAGGAAGACAAGTCCCAAGGGCCAACTTTGCCTTGTAAAAGAAGTGTATTCTCTGCTATTGTGGGAAGTTGGGTGCATTTGTAGGTTGGCAGAACAACAGAGGAGGAAGGTCCAGTTCTGCTCTAAGTTGTCACAGCACTATGGATTCTGCCTGCTAATGAGCCTGTGGTCTTGAGTCAGTGCTGGAGGGACGTGCCCTGAATCATGGCACAGATGTGATTGCAGCCCTTTGGTCACTATATGTCCCAGCTCAGAGCCCACAGACCTTGTCAGGCAGTGGTTGTGCTGGCTGGCTAGTGCTTGGTTTAAACTCAGTGGCAAACATTTCCATCTTGATGAGTTGCTGCTCATCAATCAAGCTTAACTAGCATCTACATTTTGTCATTTGATGAGGATGAAGTAAGTTGCTACTCAACCAGGTCCAGAGGAAAGGGGCCCAAAAACCAAACAGGAAGGTGAGTAGCCCCACTGGAGGCCACAGATTGGACAAAAAGTGGCATTTCAGGGCATGGTAGGATGCAGCTCCCAGGATTTGTGGCATTTCTGCAGAGGCTCAGTGACGGGGAGGCTACTGGCCCTGTAATGGTTGGCAGAGGAGAGCTTGGGACCTCTCCAGCTGACTGTATTGGTGACAGCTGGGGGTCACCTGTCCCGGCTGCTCTCAGGAGGTCAGCTCTCAGCTCCTGGCTTCAGCCCTTGCTTGGGCATTTTATTGTTTGCTGGCAATGAGGTTGCTAAATAAGTGTTTAGTGACTAGCCATTAAAACTCTGATTGTGAATATTGCGAGTTGAGAATATATATTTAGAGGAACATCCCTTTTGTTTGGTAAAAAGGAGGTATTTTGTTACTGTTTCCTTCCAAAACCTCTCCTACCTCACTGCATTTCCCTGCCAACCCTGACTGCTACAGCAGTTATGTGTCAGGCTTAAAAATTTGAGGAAATTCGTTTGTTTGTTTATTTTTTGCTCTGGATTCTGAGGCTTCAGGAGGGTGTGCTCTATCTGCATTTTTATGTATCCCTACAAAACCTTGGTAGTCTACCTTCTTGCTGCAAGCTGGGATGTCCTGCAGCCTTTTGATCCCATCAAAATGGGCTTTCAAGGGGTGAATAAAATCCCCTCAGCTTTTGTGAACACTGGCTATATTTGAGCACTGGGAGGAGAGATCCTGATTTTTCTGCCCAGCTGTCCCGCTTTGTGGCACTTGGGTGCTGGCCAGCTTGCAAAGAAAAGCGCATATTCCTGCACTGAAGAGCGCTGGCCCGGCAAAGCTCAGCAACAACAGCTCCTCGGTGCTAATTGACCCCCTTCTTGGCAACGTCATCAAAGACGCTGAAGAATAAATAGGCCGTTGATTGAACCGGTTCCTCATCTCCAGAGGTGGTCCCTCTTAGTCAGGGTTGAGGCACATTGTCACAGCCAGGGAAGAAGCTTGCAGAGCGATTAGCCTGTGCTCACCGAGAACAAAAAGCTTTAATTTACTGCACCTTCCATGTGACATCTGCCATGTGAGATGGAAGTGTGGTAGGGGTTTGCTGCCTCCTCCATCTGCCTCCTCCGTCTCTGGAGGTCTGTACGTGGTACCCATGGAGCAGATTTCTGTTCTCTGGTCTGCTCTACTGATGCACAGGGTGCTCATGTTGGGGGTGAGGGAGCTTGTAGCTCAGATCAAATCTCATGGAATCTAATGAAAACAGAGGTCAGAAGGAGGAAAGCGTGGATGCAGAAATCAAGGCGGATGCTGATGGACGTGACTGATGCATTCCTTGCATAGGAAAGTCATGTTCTTGCTTGTTGGCGCTGCCGCGAAGGCACGCAGAAATCCTGCAGAAATGAGGCGTGCAAGTTTCAGCTGATTTATTCTTCAATGCTCCATTAATTAAATCTTAACCATTTTACTGATGCCTGTAAATAGGTTTTTGAATATTCTGCTGGGGGTTTTCATGTCAAATTGCGGTCACGTACTTCAACCCCCTTTATTTTGTTCCAGACTGGGCCTGGAGTCCAAAATAATTGAACTTTGTGTAGAATGAGCAGTCCAGGAAACCTCTTAAGTGAAAATATTCTGAAGTGTATGAACTGAAACCCTTTGTTTTGAGTCAGATCAGTGTTGAACTCTGAGATTTGAGAAATAGCATGCTGCTTTGTGAAATATATTGTCCAGAGGTAGGATTTTAGCTAAAGACAGAGCAAAAATCAGTGCTACAAGCCTTGCTTTTGAGCACAGGCTTTTCTTCTGCAGCTGTTGAGGGCTCATTTTGCAATCAGCTAATAGAGTGAGTATGTGCAAAGTAAATACTGATATGGTGCTTCTGCCATAGTGGCCCGAGAATCACATGTCTGTATAATGAGCTACAACAGGAGTCTGCATGACACCATATACATCACTGTCATGTGAGAGGGCCTATAGAGTTACATTGCTATGAGAGCCTGATACGGGGCAATGCGCCATGTTCTTGGGTAGCAAATACAGCACCTTCCTCCTGTTGAGGCTAATGATTGCATCTATGATTCACTAGCAGTGACTCTGTGTGTTTTTTGTTTTTTAGTGATGAAAACACTAGGAAAGACTTGAAGACGCTGCCTGTCTTTCCTACCAAGACACTGCAGGAGCATCCATCACTTGCTTACTGGTGAGCTGTTCAATTTAAACTGTAAATTGCTGTGAGTAGTAATGACAAGATCATTTTTAAACAGTTTTGCAAACTCTCTTAAAAGTTTTCAGCCTGCATGACGTAGGACCTGGAGTTAATTGCTTGTGTTCAAGCATTTCCAGTTTTTAGAAGGTTATAAATTACACAAGATTGGATGCAAATCCCTCATTGAAAGTTCACTCTAATTAAATTACTGAATCAGAAACTGCTAGATCGGAATACATGGGGACCATGGGTTAGAAAGAGATGAATTCTGAACTCCAGCCAAGCCTGGGTTTGCAAAGAGCACTTTGCTCTTCAGCTGTCACCCAGTACAGCCTCTGTGGTGGGTTGACCTTAACTGGGTCAGCTGGGCCAGATGCCCACCCAGCTGCTCCCCTCAACAGGACACGGGGAGAAAATAAGCTGGAAACAGAATAGCACGTCAAGTTTTGTGGCTTGGATCCACTGTAAAGGAACACAGCGTTTGGGATGAATCGATGACATTGTTTCACACACTTGGAATGCCCTTTGTGCAAGTTTGACTCCCTTGCTTGTGTGTTTGTGGTGGAGTTTATGTTTGTTTTTTGGCAATGGTGGTTTATTGTGTATATATCTGATGGATTTTCAAGTATACCAGTACTTATAATCTGTGCTTTTTTGTTTTCATTTTCAGAATGAATACTGCTGGGCTTTTCTTTGCTTTGAAGTGTTTGACACTTAAATGCATATTTTATTTCTCATTCCACTAAAACAAAATGTTGAAGTATATAACAGGAAAAATGCAAAAAGGTCATTGCTGACAGATATATATATATATTTCACCTGTGAAATGTCAGGGGAAAACTATACTGGAATGAAAACATTTCTGGTTTAAATTCTTCTGTCTTATGTATGGACCATTAACCATCCTTTGAAGATTTGGTCCTTTAGAATGTGAAAATGAATTTATACAATTAGTGCTGTAATTCTGCAACGAAGCAGGCTGATCTGAAACAATTTGTTAACTAGTCTGGAATGCAGCATGCAATGGTGGGAATCAGCAGGGCATCTCCATGCTGCTCAATAAAGGGTGGGGGAGAAATCAGTAAGAAATAGAATATAAACCAGAGCAAGAATTGTACAGAGGGACGCATCTCTGCATGCAGAGCAGGCAGGCATCTGAATCTTTACAGATGCTGTCACATGTGAAAAAAGTCACTGAGCCTCTAAGTTGGGTTTTGTGCTTGTTTTGCAGTGAGGACAGAGTAATTGAGCATTATACACAAATAAAAGGTCTGACCAGAGGACAAGCCATTGTTCAGTGAGTATGACACTTGTTAATTTGTGAAGATTTTATTTTTACTTTTGTTGCTGTTGAGAAGTAGAAATGCAGGCTGGTTTGTTTGGTCATTACAGCTTGCAAGCTTCATTATTTGAATCTGTCAGATTTTTTTTTTTGAGTTATATTTCAAAGTTAACTTACTCAAAGCTTCAGATTTCGCACACTTTCAGTTAAGCTTGTTTGTCCTCATTTAGATACCTCAAATATAAAATAAATTATTTGGGCCTTACTTTATTGGAAGACTCTTCTCCATACCCTGCTTGCTATCAATTAGTTTTCACACCAAACCTTAGGTCCTGTAAAAAAAAAAAAAAAAAAAAAGAAAACAAATGCATGTTCTTTGAAAGCCAGATTCTGTACATCTCAAGAAACAAGGTCTTTCAATATGTAACAGAGCCTGTGGAATTTTATTTTTAATTTACCTTTAATATTACTGTACTTCCTGCAGACAAACTCAGTGTGATGTGTTACGAACCAAGAAGTTTGAGAAGAATACCATGGTTGCACAATGCCGGCAACTTGTAGTTTTTCTCATGTACCTTGAAGCTGTAACTCTGTCTCAGTAATTCAGGAGCTTCTTTCAATAGGAACGAGGGAAAGAATTGTCCAGTGGTTGTCTGAACTGCTTCATGAAACAGTTGTACACTGCATGAACACTTTAATTTGGAGCCTGTCCATCCTAACCAAAGCACCCGTAGTGCAATGATCATAGGCAGGTCTTTACTGCCAACATTTTCCATAAAGCTCACACGTTCAGTTGAAAATTCTTACTTTCAGTTTGCTGACCTTCTGATAAGAGATTGAATGTTGCATTATATGAGAATTTTTCCATTAGCTTTAGCTAGACTAAAATACCACATCTTTCCCTGAGCCAGGATGCTAAGGCTTTTTCTCAAAACGTGGGCCTTCAGTTATTAAGACCTTCAAAATATGCAAGTGATAAGTGACACGTCCTGCATATATGTGTGAAAAAAATATGTTAATAGATATTATTCCCTCCAGAGAAAATTATCTGATATGCTGTAAATCTGTCTACAGGTACATGAAAGTGGTGGAAGCTTTGCCAACATATGGAGTTCATTACTATGGAGTAAAGGTTAGTAAATGCTCATAGATAATGTGATTGCTTAGATTATTACATGTGATTACATTCCTATAGGAGTAGTTCGATGATTCAGTACTCTTCTATCAGAATTAACCCCCCCATTTTTCAGCCTCTATAATTTTTCCCCCTTCAATATTCTTTAAAAATTGTTTCCAGAGAGCAGCAAAGCATTATGCCCTACAGAAGACTGAAAGGAGTCTTTCTGAAACCTTCTATAATCATATCAGAAGCTAAATTTGTATCAGCTTAATTAAACTGGATATCACTTGTAGATCTGAAGCAGTTAATAGTTTCCTCAGAGACATTTCTAATCAAGATTAGAGAAAAGAATACAATGTAGAAAAGAATACTTCTAAGTGGCAGGTGATTAGTGAGTGTGCACTTGGAGTGGGAAAGTGCTGAGAAATATTTTTGGAGTGATGGAAAAACACCATTTATTCCCATTTGTAGAGCAGAGCCTGGGCCAAAGTGTTTTGTGCAGAAGAGCTCAGCAGAGATGATCTCTCCTTACTTTGAGTCGTGGCCAAGACTGTGGTACCTGAGAAGCTGATGTTTTGTGCTGTTCTCTCTTCCTGCAGCTGTCTGTGCCTGCATTTAGTGGGTACAGTCATTGGCCACAGGTTTTTCTGTCCCACATCCTCCTCCCCTCACAGCCACTCCTGCAACAAGTGACACCCCCTTGTTTCAGCAGCACCGTTGCTTTTTTGTCCACTTTGCACAACCATCACATAGGTTTTTCCCTCTGGCTGAGAAGGCAGGGGGAGAACCTTTCAACATTCACCCCGGCAATCCACTTCACGTCAGTTTGTTTGCAAAAAATGTCCTTGTTCTGTACCCACCCGTGCTTGTCACAGAATGAAATGGGCTGTAATCTTGGAATTGCTTAATTCTTAAGTAGCTGTTTGTTCATGTAGATATCTATTTTTCAGGATAAACAAGGAATCCCGTGGTGGCTTGGAATAAGTTACAAAGGAATAGGCCAGTACGACTTACAAGACAAAGTTAAGCCCAGAAAAGTAAGTTTTTTGCATCTGATTGTGTTTTTTAAGGGGGAGGCAGGTGGTGGTATGTGTCAGAACATACTTTTTTTTTTTAAGCTGTTGCATATTAGGCTAGTGAGCAAAAGAGAAGGGGTTGGAGGGAGAAGGGAAATTCTGCTGGCACTGAGGCAGTAAAACTCTTATGTGGATAGTGACAACTCCCTTTAGGAGCTCTGGCTTGTGTGTTATCTTGAATTTGGTGGTCTCAGGACAGTCTGGACAGGAATTTTGGCAGCCTCCAGGGATACCTACAGAAATATGAAGCAAGTGGGTTTCTGCATGTCATGAACTACAAGCCTTGGTACTCAAACAATGTTTTCCCTTGGCGTTTGTAGATTTTTTGGTGTGTGAAGTAATAAAAGGCTCCACTGATATCCTTGTAATACAAAGGGAACTGTGTGAAACTGCAGGCCTGTTTAAACCAACTATATGTTTTCATGATGTGATGAATTATAAGAGAGGATTGGGAGTGAATGCCAAATACTGGAGGTACTTCTGCTCTTTTTGCACCTACCTGCTCCCCAGTGTGTCTCCTGCAGAGTCAACTCTGCCAACAAACCTCCTTTGTTGTTCAGACAGGGCAGAGGGTCCCATGTTGTACTGCTGGCTCTGTCAAAGCCCCTGTCAGCCCAGGTCTGAGCCCTGATGGTCTTTGAAGAGTTATTTAACCTGCTTGGTCAGGGGGAAGAGCCAGGACTGCATGTGCAGGGTTGAGTGTGTGGTTTCTTTCTGGTCTTGTCCTTGTTGGAACATCTAAGCAGGGAGGAGATGGAGACCTGGAGCTTTGCTGTTCTCCTTCCCCAGCAATGATCTGGGCAGGAGTTCACATGAAGTATGTGCTGCTTGCCAGGGAATTTTACATTTGCAAAATGATATTGTTTAGTGTATTTGTGCCAAAAAACACAGCTTATCAAAACTTCCTTGTTAAGAGTAATTCCCCTTCAGGCTCCTAACTTGATCTCTTTTTCCAGAGCAGGCTATTACTTGGTTCCTTTTGGTATATTTATATATCTGTGTCTCCCAGGTTGAACTCTTGGATGCTTCATTTGCTTTGTTTAGTAAAGCACTTAGTTAGCCCCAGATCTCTCTTACCATGAATGTTCTAAATGGCAGTGATACAAGCGGAACCCTAGAAGATCAAGTCAATATTAATGCAGCCATTGATCATCAAAGGAGAACGTCAAGGAGCTCTCCTTGCTCTTGAGCACTTCCGAGTTTTTAGGCAACATCTACAAGATTTTTCTGGTCAGGTCAAACATGGATCACTTTCTAGCCAAGATGTCCCGCTGTGACCAGCTATGCTCTCCAAGAAAATGTAGCCTGCCTGGCTAGAAGCATTGCTTTGCCAAGCAGTTTTTGTGCTTGTGGGATTTCAGTTTACGACATCAACCAGGCAGATATTTTAAGGTCAGCAGGGTCCAGATACCAAGTCACACCATGCTACAGTTAGTTACAAGGTGTTGCCTTTGAACACAGCAGGAGTTGTGTTTAAGAAAAATAAAATAAAAACCAAAGGTCACCTCTACAGTGGAAGTGTTACAATGGAAATGATAAGAGTTGTCTGCTTCACTGTAATTATACAACAGAGGTTAGAGATTAAAAGGGAAGGTGGGAGAGAAGAGCCTGAATGCGGATATTGGAATGCCAGTAAGCTGTTTGAAAATGTGGGGATGGATATGGCTATAGTATTCATATGGATTTGTGTCCCCTGTTGTTAGGAGGGGACAAAAATTACATAAGCCTCAGCTTGTCCTGAGTCATGACTACTTTTAACATGTGGCTGAATGTGCAGTTGCTTTACACAAAAGGTGTTTCAAGGTTTGAAATACGAAGTGCAATTCTGATGAGATCTGTGAAAGTAAGTGGTATCAGATTGCTTTTGGGAGGAGGGGGAGCAGATGCTGGGTCTAGAGAGGCACATCCAGACTTGGTTTGGGAGTTAAAATATTGACACACTGCCGTTTTTTTCAGTGTAGCTATGGTGATGCTGTCTGTGATGTGGTAGGCAGACGTTTCATTTTACCCAGTATTGTTGTTTAGTTCATATTTATTAATGTATCAGAATATATTTCAGAGGGAGAAGAGTCTGTATAGCTTGCCTGAATCTCCAAGGAGTCTGCAAACACAATCCTTTCTGAAGCAGCCTGCGAGAGAGGGGAGTAGGCATGTAAACTATGCCTGGCTTCTGGAGCAGAGGTGCTAGATTTGCTGCATTTAGCAGAATTTTATTGTTTTACTTTTTGGGATGAAGCCAAACTTGCTACTGCCATGCACTGGTGTTATCCTGCTGTTTATGTTGAGGATCAAAAGTGCAGTTATGTTTATCCCTGGTCATCTGGGAAAGAGCATCCTTATGGTGCTCCACTTCTTCAGTTAGTTATGTTTGAATATACATGTAGCTGATTAAATCTGGGGAAGGATGAGTCCAAACATATTGAAGACTAGGGTGGCTTTTCCTAATTTTAAGGATACAACTAATATCTCTAGCTGTGCAAATCTCTCTGATAGTGGCTGCAGTGGGAAATCTGCTGAGTTTCAGGTAGGAGCCTTTGAACAGGAGTTGGTGCCTGTGCTCCAGCTGAATTCTGCTACCTGTGTCTTTTCTGCAGGGCTAATGGCTGTTGTCACACATAGCTGTATGTGTTTAATGCATTCGTTATAGGCATCTGGCAAGAGACAAATCCGTATTTAGAATGGAATTAAAAAAAATAATAAAATTATATACAATTAGCTACGCTATTAATGCACTGTCAATGAAATACCACGAAATATAACCACCCTCCTCAAAAAGTGAAATCTTATGGCTTTATCCAAGTAGGTCCTTAGGCAAAGAGACCTAAAAATGGGCCTTGGAGCACAGTGGTTATCCCAAGATTTTGTGGTTGGATCAGCACTGTTGTGTGAAGTCCAAGGTTGAGAACTCTTCACAGGAAACAACTTGCAAGATAGATTTGGATGAAGCAATTTCCAGATCTGTATCGCCCAGCCTTGCCAATGCTTGCGCATGCACTGTCCGTCATCCGTCAGGGAAACGTGTGTAACTCAGGGCTGGACCAGGAGAACCTGCTGTGTTTGTGTGTGTAAAGCTGGCTGGGTAGGTTTGAGTCCAGCTATTAATATTTTGCTGGTTGACCTGAGATTGTTTTGAGAAAAGAGTTTTGTTGCTGTAAGTCACTCCTGAAAGCTTATATTGCTTTGGAAGCAGTTTCTAGTGAAGCGATCCCGTGTTTTACCCCTTGCTTGGGACTGTGAGGTGATGGGAGCCAAGGAGAGCATTGCGTTCCAGCATTGTGATAAACTTAAAGTGGAGTATTATTGGTTTGTATCATTTATGAAAATTGTCTCTTTTTTTGTGGATAGAAGCAGTGGCTTCACACTGACTGGAGGTTACACTTGGCTGAGTTGATGATAATCCCAAAGTCTCACACAGACTAAAAAGACTGGGTTTGGCAACCCTTGTTCAGGTTTCAGCTCAGACCTGGGATTAACTCCACAGTCCTGCTGCTTTGCCAACATATTCTCCCTTCAGCTGCAGTTAATACCGAGAGGTGCCTCCTGCTTGCTATGGGGTGGCATGCCAAGATCCTGTCCCCAGTCTCTGAATCAATTAGGAAAAGCATAAAACAGGTCCCAGGACTTCATATGCCTTTTCAAAACAGAATAGATCTTCCTTTTATCTCTAGCCCTGTTCTTCCCACTGGTGAGATAAACAATGCATTGTCTTGTTTATGGAGCGTGTATTACGGTATGGTTTGAGTTTATTCTGCGTTCAGCCAATATGTGGTGATCCTCTGGGGAACAGGAATCTGAGAAGGCAGCTTGCTGGCTTTTTGACTTGTTCTCCCACTTCATTGTGTTTCTGTGGGCGACTCCCTGGTGATAAATGAACTATAATGTCTGAAGAGAAGTACTAATCTTGCGATGGTATTGTTTCAAATCTGTAAGAATTGTGATTCTAATGCTGGTTGTCTTGAACACATTGTGTTCTCAGAAGTGTTTTTGTTAAGCATATGCAAGTTTTGAAATGGGTAATATTTATGATATTTTTCTTTTGATTCGATATATACGAAGAGCTGATGCTGAAAGTTTTCCATTGCAGTACAATAACTGAATGTAAATTTGCTGTCCTGCTTTACTGAATGGTTCAGAACACAATGGCATGCATACAGGCTTCTCAGCAGGCAGATCTAATTAGGCAGAGATTTCTTTTACGGTGTTTATTTCTCACCAAGTAGAAGCTGTTGATTTAGACATAAGATATCAAGCTTGCATAATTATTTAAAATAAACACAGAGCTGTTATGGGACTGCTCTGAAATTCACTTCCTTCCAGATATGTGGAAAGTTGCTTGAGTGTCACCTGCCCCAAAACATGCATTTTGGGACAGCTTGGTGCCGAGACATCTCTGATTCTTGTTAATGCTGATGCTAGTGAGAAGTGAGCAAGGACGGATCATAATGCATTAGGAAAAAATGTGACTGAAGACATTTTTAGAGGACTGGCTTAATATGCAAGAGGTGAAGGATGCCTCCAGGTGAGCTCTACCAATTTATGCTGGCACAGGTGGGAGCCATCTGCCTCCCTCTCTCAGAAGTTGCTCTAGGTGGGGCAGTTAGGCCCTCCTGCTGTATCCTCAAATACTTCCCTCCAAGGCCAGGCGCAGCAATTTAAAACAAAGATTTTGGTTGAAGGTAGCGTGCCAGGCAGCAAACTGCAGCAGAGGGGCTGAAACACAGCCCTTCTTCCAGCACTGCTGATAGGGTGGTAATTTCCTTCACTGAGGTGGGGTGCAGAAATCTTTAATGTTTCCTTGGTCTGAATTACCAGATTTGTCTGGAGATTGCCTTTCCCAGCCATTTCTGGGATGCTGGTTGCCGAACTTCCTTGCAGGCACCACACGTACCGCGAGGTGCTTTCAAAGTGCTTCCCAAGGGAAGGGCTGCTGCAAATGCTGCAGCATGGTTTGCACTTGCATGCTGACCTTATCTAGTGATCCCTTGGGTGGAAAATGGGTAATTTAGCTCTTGGTTGGAATTTGCCATCAACCTTGGAAACATAGTGGGTGCAGCCATGGCACGTGCTGTGCCCGGGGCTGGTGCACCAGCGCTTGGCTGCACAACCCTGCAACCAGCTTCTGTCCAGACTTATATATACCCGATTCGGAAAAAAAAGTGAACAAATATATTTTTTTTTTTAAAACAAAATGCATTGGGCTGATAGAAATATTAAGCATAGAGCCCCTGAAAAGCTCTTTCACAAGTTTCTCAAGCTCTGCCAGCTCCTGCCTCTGATCCTGATGGGGCCGTTTTTCTGAGCCAGCGAGCTGAGCTGCTGCTGTCAGGCCCAGACAAACTCGCATTTTATTCAAAACTGGATGCAAGATTGGCCAGGTGAAAAAACGGCTGATTCTTTTATTAAGGTGTCTCACTACTTAAGCAGTCTGTGTCTGCTTTGTGTCTCATTAGACTACAATTTACAGCTCTTTTTGTATGGGAAAAGAGGGTTAGAGCGGCGATATCTTTTTGTTCGGTTTTCTATAGTATCTCAAAGAGGATCACAGTAAATATGCAGGAAACTTAAACTCATGGTCTGGCAGAAGTAGTAGCTGGCTACTAGAAGTCTGGCTGGTGCACAGAAGTGCCTGAGTAATGAGGTGTGATCAGAGAGCTTTGCACCTCCACCTTCTCCACAAAAACCCAGAAAACAAACCTTGACCAGACCAAATTCTGCCTGGAGAGTCAGACATGCTCAATGGGAGTGGAATTTTCCTGAGCCTTTAAGGATCTGGCAATCTAAATGGATGGGAAGACTATTAAGAAAACATTAATTAGCTCTGGTGGACCTAATCATCTGGTTAAAGGGAACATACATTGCAAAACTTCCACAAAAACATTTTAATTATTTCTAATTGTCCTTCCAGCCCTCAAAAACCAGCTTCAGATTTCCAGATATTTTTTTTTTTTACAACTCTTCTCTTTTAATACGCACATAGTTTAGGTAAGATTGAAATTCTGAATGAGTTAGAGACGTGTCTATACAGAGTTAGAGTATTTGAAGGGAGTAGGAAAACACTAGTGCAGTGACAGTTTCCCGAGTATTGCCTTTTGACCACAATTTAGAAAATTTTATTTGAAGGAGTTTATAGGATTTCATTTTATTTACTTTGGTTTGTTCTTTATTACTCTTTTTTTTTCCCTTGTTTGTATCGATGCTTTTTTTTTCCCTCTTGCCTTCATGAATCCAGACATGTTAGGCAGAAACTTCTTAATGCGTTCATTTGTGATTATTTTGAAGTGCACCTATCTAAATATTATTACACTACAACTTGTTATTCAAATAGTCATTGGTCTTTTTGTTTCAGAAGACCTGACTGCAGGAAGGTTTGTCAGAGGAGTTGGTTGGTAACGATCTTATGTTGTTTGTGAGATAGCTTAAGGACAGAGTGCTTTTTAGTCCCTAAGAGCAAAAATGTGTCCTGCGTGCAGAATTTCAAACACCTTTTCTCCATCTCTCTTGCATTGGAGCAGCAGCAGGAGGGGGGAGCTGGAGTTGTCTCAGTCCTGTGTGTCTTTGGGCAAAGTGGCAAATGTCTTTGTGCTGAATGTACCGGGCTGCAAATGCTTCGGGCACCTTCAGCTCGTTTTTGGGCTGGGGTGGATCTCACTGGGTGGGGAGGAAATGGTGCAAAGCTCTACCCACATCCTGAGGCAATTCCATGAAGGTTTCCTTACAAATGCAAAGGCTTTTTTTCAGTCATTCTTGGCACCACGGATGATCAGAGATGCATCTCACCCGGGGCTGGAGTTGGATTTGCACAGGCAGCTCCTTATGGAAGGGTCCGCCCAGACCCTTGGGGTGCTAGTGTGTCGGTCTGTCTGAGCAGGAGGCTGCTCAAGCTGGTGGGCAGCTGCGTTTTGTCCCCCTTCACCCCTGCTGTCCCAAGGACAGGTGACCTCTTCTCCCACAGCCCTCGGGGATGCCAAGCACATCCGGAGGGGAAAAGCCCAAAGGAAGTGATAAAGCGGACGGGGAGTCATCACCTGCAACCGATAAGAGGCAGCAAGGCAGTTTTTTTTCCAGAGGTCATGTTTGAAGCACGCCCATGGTTTTTATGAGCGTGGGAGCGGGACAGCCGGGAACACAGAGCAATGCTTCTGGTTGAACCTGTTGCCTGTCGGGTGTGAGTCAGGGCCAGGACTCTGCCGTGGGGGCCCAGGCTGCTGCTGCAGCCCCCCTGGCTGGGCTCGCTCCTACCTCAGCCCCACAACAGACCTTGGCGTGCTCCTAAGGGGTGCAGCCCCTCAGTAAAAACCCTCTTTGGTTCTCTCCTCCATTCAGTTTTGTCTTTATCTGAGGGAAAGGGTGGGTCAGGAGGCGTCTCTGCCGGGAGAGGCGGTGATGTCAGGCGTGTGTCAGCAGTGGGAGGTGAAGGCGGCGAAAGCGGAGCCGGTGGCACGGAAGGATGGCACAGCAGCTGCCTCTTGCTCTGCTCTTCTCATGTCACCCTTAATGCTTTCTGGAGCAGCCGGTGGTGCCCAGGAGAAGGGGCTGGTGCTGCGGGGAGGTGAGTGCAGGGATGGGAGCGTTCATGGTGGGCTGGGCAGCGGAGGGAGGCGACTGGACTGCTGGGGTCGTGCTGGCAATGTCTGCGTGCTAGAGCACCCATGGGTGCTGTTGCTCAATGTGCTGGCATACTGCATGAGCTGTTTTCTGTTTATTTATTTTTTTAATGTATTTCTTTAAAAGTTCAATGCTAAGTTATGAAGAGGGCACTTCTGAAAGTAGTGTGATTGGACAGGGTGCCTTTAATACAAATATAAACTTACTTGAGCAGCAGAGTAAAACTTCCACAGTCTTTTAGAAAAATGACTCATTAGTAAATGACATTTCCCCTTGCTGTCTTTTTCATATAGTAGTATCTAATAATAAATTGTAGTACTAGAAAGGAAAGTTTTAACTAAACAAAGAGAAAGGTCACTGAAAGAGCCAGAGTTTTCCCCACAAACACATGCACTGGGTTATGTTTCAGTTACGATCTGTGTTAAGAATGTTTCAAATGAAGCGTGGCGTAATCTGTACTTTTTCACAAAACTGGAAGTTTCTCTCTCCATAGTCGGAGTGTGGGGCGTTGGGTTTTGGGGGAGGCCAGCGGGAATGTCACCTGTGCTGGGGACTTCTGCTGTGGGGAAGGAGGGGGTCACTGTAATGGCCCGTGTGCCTCACCTGGATCACTGGTGTTGAAAGCTGATCTTTCTCAGTTAATGCTGGCCCTGGCTGCCCAGTCTAGGTGGAAGTACCTCAGGTACTCTGCATGCACTGTACCTCTGGAAAGTAGCTGGCTGTAAACTACAGCATGTGCTTCTGCACCCTGTGATCTTCAGGTGACATCTCTGGGGACACCTGTGCAGGTCCCCATGTGCGCCCGCACACCCTGGCATTGCCGGAGAGGGTGCAGGAGGTGGTGCTGCAGAAATCTGTACCCAGGGCCAGGGGAACAGCTCAGGAAGAGCTGGGCTGAGAAGATCCAACCCCGATGGATCATCATCCCCAGAGGGTGGCTATTGCTGGGGTAAAGCAAGAGCAGATTCATATGAAATTCTGATCCCACGGGTGCAGCTGCCAAACCCTGGTTGACTTTGATCTCATATCCTAGCTGGCACTTTGCAGGAAATCTGTGATTTCCTTACAGAAGTATGTGTTGTGGGGTGGCTTCCTCATGGAGCTGCTCTTTCTCAGTACGTATTGAACTCCTGCTCCAAAATGTCATGCTGAATCACTCACTGTCTTCAGAAAATAAAGGTCTTGGTTTTCTCTGAGCTCCTGCTGTTCCCTCGGAAAGTTCTGACTGAGGGAAGAAACCAGAGGTGTCTATGCAATTACTTTGTTTAGAGATTTTTGCATTTAATCAGAGAGAAAAAGAATTTAGCTGCCCTCCCCAAGATCTCTGATCTTCTAGCAGGGAAATTAAACGTGCTATTGATGGAAATGGATGTTGTCACAGGCAAAATCCTGAATCTGCAATGCGTTGTACGTGAGGCGCATCCCATATATTTATGTTTTTAATTGGTGTTATATGTGGTGTTATTGCTGAGCCCATGCCATAGCTGAAGATACACAGGAATTGTAATTTGCTGAAATTAAATAACCTTGCGGAGAAAGGATCAACAGTTCTTGTAGTGACAGTGTTCTGCTTCTCTCTCCCAACTCTCCTAGCTATTTCAATGGAAACAGCTGGAAAATCTCTATTTCCGTGAAAAGAAGTTTGCTGTGGAAGTACACGATCCCCGCAGGTGAGGCTGGAGGAGGCAGTTACAGCAGCGGGATGAAACTTTACCCAGACTGGGGATTCGTCACCTTGTGATAGTGGATGGGAATGGGAGGTGCCTCTGAGCTCAACACAGACCTGAGTTTACTCTGGGCTTTGCAATACTGAGCCTGATCCTGCATTTGAAAGAAAAACCAGGGCTGGATCCAGGCTGTGGGTGGTGGACAAGTAGTGTTGTGATGTTGCAGCCATAGTGAGCAAGCTGGAGTGACTGATGTGTTACAGCTCTGGGCATCCTTCTCTCAGATTTCCTGTTGTGTCCACCAAGGGAGTTCTTAGAGCAGAGGGAGGGCTATTTGTCAGCGCCAAATTTGCTCTCTTTACGAGCCCCTTCTCCGAGAGGCCTCCATAATGTGACTGTGCAGCAGGAGACCTGGGAATGCAGCCCGCAGGACTTCGTTGCTCACCTTCTGCCCTCCCCTGCCTTGGCAGCGATTCTCCCTCCTCTGAGCTGGAGCCTGCAGGGGCCCAAAGCAGCCAGGGAGGAAGGTGGGAGCTCAGCTGCCTGCTGTGTTCCTCTGCCTTCCCCTCCAGGTCCCTCCCAGGAAGAAAGAGCCTTTGCCCAGGGTGAATTTCTGACTCCACCTTCCTTTCTGCTTCTCCTGCTGCTGTCCTTTTTACTTCTGGCACAGGACCACTGTGCCTCCCAGCTGGCCCATGAGGAGCAGTGAGATGCTCTGCTGATCCCCCCAGGTCCTCCATCCTGCCTGGTCACTCCTTTCAGGATCCCATGGCTCACCCTTTCTAGGTTTGTAGTGTACCCAACTTTTGGACTCAGCAGCACAGTTGCGCTGCTGAGCTAAAAAGCACAGCAGTTGTAAAGTTCAACCAGGAGGAACTTTAACTTTGTGGAATTAAAATAAGGTTAGGAAGGAGGAAAGGCAGCAGCACCAGGTGATGGGGAGAAGGAAATATGAGTTTTTGCATTTTTAAAATAACATCTGAGCTTTACCTGATAAAGAGAGAAGCATTTGAGACTTTAAACCTCAAAGACCTGTCTTGAAATTGCATTTATTTTCTTCTCAGAATTTCAGTGTCAAGAAGGACCTTTGGTCAGAGTGGACTGGTAGTGCAAACCTGGTATGCAAACACTTCCCTGATCAAATCCATCTGGGTAATGGCAATCAGTCAGCACCAGTTTTACTTGGACAGAAAGCAAAGCAAAGTAAGTTATAAGGCATTTTACTGTGGGCATAAGTTTCAACACCTTTCCTGTATATCCTTTGGTGTATGCTTTTCCACGAGTGAACTATTCGCCAGAGAAAAACTACAATTTATTTTTGTCAGCTTTTTGAGCTGTCTGTGACTGACAGTATTGTTATTTGATCCATTTTAGCCTGCCTGCAATTAAGAGCTGTGGAAGTGTAATTACAGAAGAGGGAATTCCCATGTCTCAGTGTTTAATCTGCTTTTTCTTTTGTTCCCTTCTCATGTTCATTTTGAACATGGTGCAAACAGCAAAGAAGCTTTGAGTTGGGAGATGATTCTGGCTTTGGGGACAGAGGGGGAGAGGAATGACAGCACAGCCTTTTGTGATGCTGTTGCTTTAGCCCTTCATTTTGTGGGAGATGAAGTGTGAAACATCATCTTTTGTGACCCCTTGTTCTGAAGTTAATTAGAGGTAACTTGATCAGGCTGGATTTTTGTTTTTTAACTCATTCAGGCCAAAATTCCTTCAGCCAGAAGTTTGGATGATATCGCCATGGATCTGACAGAGATGGGAACACCAAAAGTTTCAAAGCTAGTGACTTTGGAGGCAAAGAACCAGCTTATTATGGCCAGCAACGGCAGTTTGATCTCATCAGGTAATACTTTGTGTAAATACAAGGTAGCGAAGTATAGTGGGGCTTGTGTATGTTAAAAGGGAAAACGAGGTTAGCTGACCATAAATACAGTGACACACATAAAGGCATATATTAGTTATGTATCTGAAACGGTAACATCAATGGTATAATCTGCTGTTTCCCTGCCTCCTGTAACTAAATAAGGAGATAAAAATGGATAAGCACCCATATACTCCTGGTCCGTTAATAAATTGGTATGTTTACCAGTCAGACAGTCCTTGAATGTACTGTAAGTCTCATCAAACTCCAAAGAAAATATGATCCAGGCTGACTTTAAGCACCTGTTCCAGGAGTCGAATTGCTCTGAGCTTCCTCAAAAATGAGCAGAGAAGATAAATGCTTCCAAATAATGCTCAGCTCTGTATAGGACTTTAGATATCTGCCTTGACTGTGGAGGAAGGGAAAAACGGGAAGGGAAGAGCCTGACTGCTGTATGTGGGTGCCTTGAGCTGTGAAGCCCAAGTGAGGAGCCTCGGTGTCTGTCTCGAAAGCAAAGTCAAAGCCAAAATATCAAGTGTATTATAGATAGAACTAATGCAATGATTTGTGGTTTGGGTAGTGTGTTTTTGGGGGTGTGTACGTGGGACTTATCATGCAAGGATATAGAATGGAGGTTTGAAAAAGTACGGATTTCATAAAAACCTGCTTGCTGGATGTTGTACTTTGAATACTGTGTTGTTTTGCTGGCCTGGACTGCTTTGGGAGATCTTGGGTTACTTGACCAGAAAAAAAAGGCTTTTACCTGCAAATCATCTGATATAGAGAGTGTATTTTTCAGGCTCTCAGGATTCAGAGGTCAGTGAAGAACAAAAGAAGGAGAAAATAATGGAACTAAAGAGGAAAGAGAAACTCCTTCAGGAAAAGCTGCTTCAGAAAGTTGAGGAGCTGAAGAAAATCTGTCTACGAGAGGCGGTGAGAACTTGCACCTTACGCTGGGGTTGGGGCGGGTGAGAACCCTTCTCTCCCTCTGGACCTTCACGTGGAGCCCTCTCTGTTCCCCAGGAGCTGACGGGTAAGATGCCCAAGGAGTATCCTCTGAGTGCTGGTGAGGAACCTCCCCAGGTCAGGAGACGTGTTGGCACGGCATTCAAGCTGGATGACAACCTGCTCCCCAGTGAAGAGGTGAGCGCTGCAGTTTGTTCTCACAGCAAAGGTGGGGTGGCCAGACCAGTGGCCAAAGCCGCTTGTAAATAATCCAGCTCTTCCCTGATTGTTTAAGAGGAGGCAGCTGGGACAGTTGCCTGCATAGACTGGGAAATATAGACGGGTACCGCCTTGATTTCAGCCGTGCTGCCTTTGAAATGACCAGGAAGTTGGCTGAAAAGTCTTAATCTCCTGACCTGAACCCCAGATTTGGCCATGCTGCTTGAATTTCAATGGACATTTTGCTGCTAGTTAGAGAAGAGCAGGTGCATAATGTCATTTGGCAACCTATAACTATGAGCTTTTCTCCAGCATTGAGCTGTGTCATGTTGAGATTGTTTGAACCCAGAACGTGGCAGGGGTGTGCACTGTTCTCCTTGCAAAATCAGCTGTCCGTGAGCATATTTGTGTGACAGGTGACAGCAAGAGGACGTTAATCTCTGGCTTAATGCAAGTTCCACCTATGTAAAAGCTCCATATGTTGCTCAAGAAGCTAATGTGAATTTTGCTGGCAGACACTGAGTCAGGATATATGTAGTTTCTGGACACATACCATTCTCCCTCATTCCTTGTGAGATTTGTTAAAAAGTTTTATCATCCAAATAGTAAGTAGGTGTTGGGCGCTTTGGATCTGTCTTTCACCTAAAACTCACTCCCCTGGATTACAGGACTGGTGTAATCCGTGTCTGCAGCAAACTTATTTTATGTCGACTGCTTAAATGCTGTTGAAACCAAATTCTACTGACCAGATTTAATAACATGTTGCCTAGCATCTGGGCAGTACCTTTCATCTGAGCCTCTCAAAGTTGTTTACAAACAATTAATTAAAGCCTCCAAATCTGTTTTATGTAGGTATGGTGACTTCAATTTCCATTTGTGTTTAAAGCAGAGATTTTTGAACAGACATTTTCAGGCTTGGACTTGGAACAGGAGGTTTAACAGGCTGCAGGTTGGCTTGTATAACAGGAGGGTCTAAACCTGAATTTAGGTGTCTGTTTCGTGTCACTCAGGCTTGAGAACTTTGGACCTTTCTCAAGAGATCTCATAATTTTATGCTTGTCAGAGAAATAAGATGTAAGGATTTCATATGCTTAGTTTGTCTTGTGTATAAAATTTTGTGTTTCTGTGTTTTGTGCTCAAGATTTCACTTCATTACCACAAAAATAGGTCTTCTGTTCAATAGTCTTCATTGAGAGAATTTCTACCCAGAATACAAGCAAGTAACTCATCTTACAAATTTGCAGGATCCCACTTTGCAGGACTTGGAGAGCAATTTTATCATACAGCAAAAAATGGTGGAAGCTGCCAAGAAACTTGCCAGTGAGCCAGACCTCTGCAAAAATGTGAAGAAGAAAAGAAAGCAAGAGTATGCTGATGCTGTAAAAAAGCTGCAGGAGATAGAAAATTCCATAAATGAGTATAGAATCAAGTGTGGCAAAAAACCAACTCAGAAATCTACTCTTATTCTACCAGGTAAACAATATTAATTACCCATACTCTGAAAACAGGAAAAAAAAATTGGCTCACTTAAAAGTTTTGTTTACATCTCCTCTATGTGATTTTTATCTTCTCCAAGGCAGTTAAGTAAGAAAAAAGAGATGCAATTGCTGCATCTGATACGCTAAGTGTACTGCTTATAGGCTGAGGGCAGAATAAGCTGCAGCTTTAGGAACAAGTGCAGACACGTTCCAGCACCGGTACAGAGCGAAGGTGCTGTACTTAGAAAGGCTGGCAGGAGCATCTCGGCCGAAACTGGTGTGGTATCTTAATTCTTAGTGTGTTGAGTGCACAGAATGGCTAAGCTGCCACATGCAAGATCTTTGTCCCGTCTGCAATACTGCAGTTCTAGAAAAACTAGAACCTGAGAGTTTTGCTGCAAGATAGAGGAAATAAGGATCAAAGGCTTTGTTTCTTGATTAAAAATTACTGATTTCTGGGAAGACACAAGCAAAGTTCAAGAGTTTATGAATGCAAATAGGTGCAAACAGATTTTCAACTAAATGCATTTGCCAGTGATGAGCATGGGGAAGCAGATACCCTTGGCTGCTCCATTCTGAAAGTGTGACTTTCCTGAGGGTGGTGAGATTCTTGCTGTTTCCTAGGATAAAGCATGGAAACTTGCTAGTATCCAAGCCAACTGAAGGAGTCTGGGAATAGTAAAAGCTCATAAGTATTGCAGGTTCTCTATGTTCCATAGTGATTAACAGTTTTAGGACATGTTTTTTCTCCATTGAAAATATATATGGATAATTGTTAATGTTTAATTGATTTATTTTTACCCCCTTTTGTCCCAGAGGAAATATTCTTTTGTGAGGTTAGAGAGGTGTTTCCTGAGAATTGCAATGTGGGAAAGAAAATGCAAGATTTTTCTGCTGTTTGTGTTGATAACCCCTTACTGACCCTTGAGATGAGATCTATTTTCCCTTCTCTTGTGCACTGCCAGGTTTCTGTTGGGGAAACCTTTGCCATGCCCATTCCTGTTGAGAGCTTGGTTTGGATTCTTACCCAGCATAAGCCACAGCAGCACTGGACTATCCATCATCATAGTGCTTATTCTGAAAGGCTGATCTTATTTAATGTAGCCCAGCTAGTTCCTGACTGACAGAGATGAGGAAAACAACTGTTTCCACTCTCTTGCTTACCAATCTGGATATTAATTGTGGGAGGTCCTGCATTACCTGGGACGCGCAATGTGTAGTAACAACAAGGAAGCTCCTGGTCAGTGAGCAGGAAGAGCCCCATGAGGCAGCAGCATCTGTCCCCAGTCACTGTTGACTGCTGCAGGTGTTTTTTTGTCCTGTTGTGCAAACAGACAGGAGGAGTTGGTCTTTATATATTTAGCCCTTAATTTTGAAGCATTTGATACATGACATCCTTGTTTGCTGTCTGAGAGAGGGGGACACAGCCAGAAGGGACTGGATGCTGTGTCTCAGAGGGGTCTCCCTGCGGGTAGGGGCTGCAAGACGGCAAATACTCAGCCAGCAATGAGTTAGCTGCATTCCATTCCAGTTCCTGGCTCCTGCAGTGCAGCATGTGTTTGTTTACACTACCTGAAGCAGAACTGTCACCTGCTTCAATAACTGGTTTAATGTGTAACCTTTTCAGCATTGCTGACTGTACTCTCGGGTTCTCAAGGGACAGGGTTGCAGAAAGCTGAACAGTCATGAGTCACTTGTGGCTGTGGATTTGGGGAATGACTTGTTGGAAATGATGTGTTAAATAGTAACATTGATTTATTGAGTCAGACCATAGCTATTTTCACTCGAGCCCCCAAGGAATGGGAGGTGAAGGACATACTGAACTGTCTCCTACTCCCCACGTTCCACTCTCCCATTCCTTTGCTTCCTCTGTAGCCCAGAGTTTCTTCCACTTTTGAAGGCAATTGCACAGATTTAAGATGTAAATTCAGAGCTCCCCTATATGTCAGCATTGCAGACCCTACCTGAAGCCAGCAGTGTAGCTTTAGGCTGTCTGTTTTGTTTTGTTTTGCTGTCTTGTTTGGTTGGGTTGTTTTGTTGTTTTGGGGGTTTCAGTTTGTTTTGGGTTTTTTTTCTTCTTCTAGTTAGGTTTTTTTTCCTCTTTGCCCTGGGCCCAGTTCCATATTTCACCACTACGTGGTCAAATTCATGTGAATAAACTCCCTTGAAGCTTTTTCCCAGTGTCAGGTTGCAAGCAGAGCTGCAACTCATCCTTAGTGGTCTGACAAGTCCCCTCAGGGCAGGGGCCAGCCCTGTGTTGCTGTTCTTGAAAAGCTGTTTTGTTGAACAAACTTGTAACCAGATCTTTCCTCGCAGCAAAGCATGACAGCGAGGGAACAGTGTACATTGCATATGCTCACGATGAGTGACGGGGGAAGCAGCTGTCATACACAAAGTGGCCGCCACCATCATCTTCTGTTGCTTCCCTCCCTCTTGCATGGAGGTTCACATAGTTTTTTACCCCACCAGCAGCATGTCTTGCCAGAAACAGCCTAGGAGCAGATTTTTCTGTGGGTTAATTATCTCTTATGCTGCTCTTTATCACCAGCCTCATATTTCTACCACTGATGGTCTATTCTAAACCTCAGCAAGGACAGGCTGTTTCTGTGTGAGTGGTAGTGTGTAATAGCAAGGTGAGAGGACAGGCAGGTGCAGTAAAGCATTTTGAATAAATGACAAAACGTAAAAGAAATAAAAAAATTTTCAATGTTCTCAAAACTGTTACTGCTCTCTGTGTTGCTGGAATTTGTGATAACTTGATTGAAATCAGTGGAATTATTCTGTATCGATATTAATCAAATTGAAACAATTTGTATGTTGATGAAACATTCAGAGGTGAATGCCAAATTTCAAAAGGCATTTTATACCTACCTGGTGGGATTTCAGGTGTACCTAGAAGAGACTACATGCTAGCAGCCAAGATCTACATGTGTATGTAGGCTCCTGATTCCTATTGAAGCACCAAAACACCCTGTGAGATCTGTTGGAAGTTGGGTGGAAAACACCTTTGTAAATCTTGGCCTGATTCCTGCTGCAGTTGAAAAAAATCTCCTTTGATAATTACATAGGGAGCTTGCTAAACTGCAGTGAGCACAACTGGGTCATGCTATACTCCAAAGCAGGACTGTCATCAGACTGAGAAGGCTAAAACACACAGATTAGAGCATTACAAGTAGCAGCTGTCTCTGAAGCTGTAGAAGATAAATTGTATGTGATATTTGGAAATTAATGCTGGGTCTTCCCTTCTTAAAGTGTTTTTTTTCATTCACAGATGATATAATTCCATCTGAGAGCAGCTCTTTGTCCGACACAACAACTTATGATGACGGTATGTTGCTTATCCTTTTATTCCTGTGAAGTGTGCCTGTTCAGAGACATTCAATTGACTTTATCCTTCAACCTGCTACTTTGTCTTTCAATGGCAAACTACTTTGTAGCAGAGGCAAAAAGAACTTGATCTGCTTTCATTGTCTATGTTCATCGTGGGTTAGTTATTGAAAGTGAGCTGATCTGAGTCATCTTTAGAGAAGGCAATTGTTTTTAATGTGACCAACCTACAAGCTGAAGTCTTTTCATTTCAAACAAATGCTGCACCCCTAGGACCTGGAGGATGAGTGGCTGGAGGAGTTATAAGCTTGGAGGGTTTGCCCAGCCCTTCTGTCCTCACAGCTACTATAAAACTTAAAAAAATAAATAGAATAGGCACAGATATTAATGATCTGCTTACGTTTGTCTGTTACCTGGTGAGCTTGCATCTTGCATGGGTATGCTGTTTGCTCAGCTTACTCATTTCACACACACACCCACAGACACACACATTCACACCCTGTTCCACAAGGTGGAAAGGACTTGGCTTGCCTCTCCCTTAAACTGGATAATCATCATTTGGGGACAAACATTATCTAAATTATTACTCACTTTTCAGTTAGGGCCTGATTCTGATCTTACTTTGTCCCAATTTTAGACCTGTACAACCCATCTGGTGCTTTAAAATGGAGTTATACCTGATTTCTGCTGGTACAAGTAGAAGTAGAACCAGGGCTTTGGCTTGTGATTCTGTGATTCTCCTGCATTTATAGGTATTAGTTGGAGTTTCCTCTTGGCTCTGATGGGACCTGGGTTGTGCCCTAAGCAAAGTGAGAACAAGGATCAAACCAGTGTCATCTTATTTGCCTTCAGACAAATTTGTCTGTCAGTTGTCTTTGCTCATTTGGTTGCTTTTGAAGTCAGTCCCTTTTACGTTCTGTTTCAAAACTAATTCTTAAAATGACATCTTCAAGTAAAGAGCTGGAAGGTGAGGGAGAGGAACTGGCCTTTGCAGAGGCTGAGCTTGCTTGCTTGGCTCTGGGAAGGATTGTGCTGCAAACAGGTGTTTTCCCAAGAAAGTTCCAGTTTGTGATCTGTCACAGCCCCAAGCTGTGTGTAATCGCCATGGGAGTCGGTGCTGCTGAGATCTGTACAAACCTCCCTGATGTCCTGCCTGTGTGGAGGAGAGCTTGGTGCAGGCAGGAGAGTCTTTCTAGGTTCACAGCTTCCTGTCTCTGTAGTGTAAAGTGCTTCTGCTTAGGGGCCACAGGTTTGCATATAGGGCAAAAATATCAAGGATTTTGCTAACAAAATATATATTCTTTTCTAACAGTCAGTGAATCGCTTCCTGTGCCAGCACAGAGACCCAGCTCTGCGCAGCTTTCTCCAAGGCTTCCCCCACCAAAGTCCCTCGGGGTGGAGAGAATTCATCTCAGAAAGTCATCCATAAATGAGCAGCTCTTGGAAACCAGACACTCCAGGTAAGGCGCGTCTCACTGCCACCCTGCTCTCCACCTTGGTGGTGTGAGCTCCGTCTTGTTCCTGCCGAGTCTCCTGTTACTATAGGCACTGCAGCAGAGCCGGCTGCCTCCACACTCCTCTGCCACTGCAGGATTTGAGGATGGGGAGCTAAGTTTCCTGTTCAGTAACAAAAGCGTGGTTAAGCATGCATGAGTAGTTGTCATGATCCCTGAAATTGTAGGGCCATGTAGCCCTTGTGAAGAGGTTCAAGACAGGTGAGAAACTTAATAGCAAGTGCTGTATTTAAGGAGTTGCTCATGCACACTGGTACTGTCACCCTTTGTCTCAGTTTCTATGGTTTGTTTTCAGTAGTAATTAAACAACTTGTAGTTGCCCTGATGACTGTGCTTAATGGCCTCAGATAACACCAAACTGTACACATCTCTCCTGATGGTATCAGTATTTCAGCAGGTACATTGTCAAAGCATACAGAATTCGCATAAGTCTTGATGGGCATTTTTCCACGTGAGAGCAGAGTAAGAGCAGAGTCAACGGTTAGTGCCAGCTGCAGTGATGGGCTGAGGTTCGTCTATGTATCCATGGGATCTGGCCACTTTCTGAGCTAGCAGAACAGTTCCATGGAGCACATTGATTGCAGTAGCTCTGCTGATTGTTGTGTGATTATGTTGTATGGGTCTGATCTGGCACTAATTGTGCTCAGTGTAAGGTTTCCTGCTGCTCTTGATATTTCTTGGACTGTGTCTTGCATGAGCAGGCTGTCGAAGGCATGCTTAAAAATTTTACAAAGTTTTGGGCAGTGTCATATCTTTGCATTTTTCTTGTCTGTACCTCAAGATAAGCAGAACACTCTTCCACATGAGGTTCAGAAGTTGAATTATTGCCACATGTAACCATTTAACTGTGATGTGCTTCATTTTAAAACCTGTTTACTTTGCTCCTCTGTTACCTGCTCTCTCTTCTGCTTCGTACTTCTGTTCTTTGGCAGCAGCTTTTCCTGCCAGTCGTATCGTGAGGGACCTCCCTTGAACCACAAGAAGGGGTTGATTTTTTTTTCTTCCTGTTAACATTTCTGTTCTTTATATGGAGAAGCACATCCAGTTATGCCCTTACCTGTGTTTTCTGTACTTCATTTTGTTTCTTCAAGCCTTAGGGTGCACATGTTCTGTGTGCTGTGACTTGCATGGTGTTTAACCTAAGTGGGGTTTTCTCCTTCATTACAGGGACCCTCTTTCAACTCACAGCAGTCCTTACCGAACCCTGGAGCGGCCACCCCAGCCCCACGGGGGGAGAAGCATGCCTACGACCCCCGTGCTCACACGCAATGCCTACAGCAGCAGCCACTTACAGTAAGGGAGCTTTGTTTTAAGTGCAACGTTTATCTTGGACAGCAGAAGAATAAAAGCAAATGGTATAAAGAGGTCAAAGGGTCCTTTGCCTTGCAGCTTTCCCTACAGCAGGGTCAGGCTCTCAAAATGTCTTTTCTGGATATTAGAGGCACAAGGTTAATATTGGCCACTATATTCTGACACAGTCCTGCACCAGCTTTGTGACTTGCGAGCATTTATGTGAGCAAAAAAACCTGTCTGGGCAAATAACAGCACACACAAATTGAGTGTCTGCAAAATTAGGAGTGAGATGGAAGCTGGCACACAAGTATTGCCTATCTGATCCTGAAAGACAATATGAGAAGGATCATTTTCAGAGAGGCACCTATAGAGAGTTTTAACAAGTAATGCTTGTTCAGAAAGTCTCTTTAGAATACTTGTGAGATAGCCAGAATTTTATTTTCCAGTTCCTTTGTAGCCTTGTTTTATAACAAAGTGAGGCTCATGAAATTGTATTATCTGCCAGCTAATGGTCTCCATGCAGGAACTTGTTCATGAGCTAACAGATGTCTACTGTGGATTACATTCCTACAACAAGCCTCCTGAAAAACTGTGTGGCCAGATAGAGTGCTCCCACTCAGTGCCCTTACTATGGGAAGAGAGCTGCAACATGAGCTCACCTGTATTATTAGACAGCTGAGAATCTGTGCTGGGGAAGGAAAGAGGTTATAGATATTATAACACTATATACACTATATACTATAGATATTATAACACTATAACACAGTTCATGGTTTATTTGGCTGGGGTAATGCAGCCTTGAGAGACAGAGCCACAAGGATCCCAGCTTCCTGTGTTCTGCTCTTACCTCATTTAATTGTGTAGCCTTTACCTACTTAAAAACTGAGAGAGTCCTCCTGTAAATCATTACAAAATATGAGTTTGTCAGCTTTGCTGTATGTATCTCTATGACAGATTAACCTTGCTCACCATGACAAATTTTTACATGAGATCTCCTACCATTGCAGCAAATCTAAAATTCATCCAAGCTCAATATCTTGCAATGCAGATACAAATGCAGTCTTTTCTTTCCACATAGGGTATTGTGCTTTGGTTAGGGAGGCAGCATGTTTGACTTGCACATGTGCACTCTTTCCAACTGTGTTTGCATGTCACTGCCTTTAACCAACCTACACCTGTGTTGTTTCAGGCCAGATGTTTCCCCACACCATTGCCGGCAGCGCAGTGGAAGTCTGGAATCCCAATCCCACCTGCTGTCTGAGACTGCTGCTCAAAAGGCAGACTTCACCCTCTCAAAGTCCCAGCGAAGCAGCAGCACAGAGATCCTCGATGATGGATCATCCTACACTAGCCAGTCAAGTGCAGAATATTACTGCGTGACACCTGCTCCCAGTCCGTATTATGCTACTCAGACACTTGATAACAGGACCAGGGGTCGAAGAAGGTCAAAGAAACACAACATTTCTGCTGCAAATTCAGGAAGTATGCCAAATCTTGCCCAGAAGGATGTCCGCAATGGTGTCTACCACAAAAGTCAGGAGCAGCCTTCCTCTAGTTACTATATTTCTGGATATTCCCCATACACCGAAGCTGACGTTTATTACAATGGAGGATATGTTTATGAGAGTGATACGGAGGGACAGTACAGTGTCAATCCTTCCTATCGTTCATCAGCACATTATGGATATGACCGTTACAGGGAATTCAGGTCTTACCACGAGGATGAAGTGGACAGAGTACCGCACAACCCATATGCAACCCTAAGGCTTCCAAGGAAGCAAGTTGCTAAAACGGAGCATATAACCAAAAACATTCACAAGGCCTTAGTAGCAGAGCATCTCCGTGGTTGGTACCAACGTGCCTCCAGTCAAAAAGAACAGGGTCATAGCCTGCAGGCGGGCTTTGATTCGGACAGAGGATCTCAAAAGAGTTTGGGCTTTGCTGGTCTGCAGGTGCCATGCTCTCCAAGCAGTCGAGTATCGTCTTTCTCTTCGGGTAATGTCTTATTTCTTCTATACTGAGTGTTTTTGTAAGTTCCTGCTGTGTATCAAATTCTACTCCCATCTGCTGCCTTGATCAAGTCAGCTGAGTAGAAGCAAGGCTAGAGCTCTGTCCTGAAAGGCAGATGAGGAACTGAGTAGGATCTTCTTCTGCCATGCTTGGGAAAAAAAACTTGCTTGTTGCCTTCTCCTATGGGTAACACTGCCTTTTACTCTTTGTAAGCACAGTAGTCCAAAGAGGCACAGAGAGCCATATGGGTTCAAACAAGCATGTTTACCAACTAAAAGCAGTGTGCAAATCTTCATGCCATGTAAATGCAGTTGCCGTGATGGCTTCCAATATACAGTACAATGAGCATCACCGAGTGGGTCAGAAAGTATTTTTAAAGAGATTACTTAGCTCCAAAATACCAGCCACACAGCACTGTCCTCTCTGCAGAGCTTATAAATCCTATTTTGTGTTTGCATTGTCTGCTTGTGTGCCTGCAGAAAGCCATAGAGATCGCTAATGAGAATTGTCTCATTTATCTCTGCTGATTTAGCTGGAGAAAGATCTAATTTGCTGTTATTTTCTTTAAATTCCAGCATCTTCTGCAAACACTGCTGGGAACTGGCGAAACCCACTTGCACTGGGACTTTCAGACTATGATACGTTATCTCATTCCTCTTACACCAGCTGTTACGGAAACGTTTACAGCAACCTTCCTTTGCAGGGCCGGTAAGTAGACTACATCAAGATTTTCTGCCCTTTCTCCTGCATTTCACAGGCTGTTAAAGCTTCTGAGAAAATCAGCTTGATTTTGAAGGGCCAGGATGAAGAGTAATTAGAAAATTGACTTTGTGAGAGCAAGTCTTCTCTGTGTGGAGTAAATCAGCTGTACCACCACTAACTGTGCCACTAATATTCAAGGAAGAGGGGAGCAGTTGTAATGAAGGATGAACTCATTTTTGGCACAGCCTTTTCTGACTGATGCTGGACCATCAAAGATCTGGCAATCCCTAGTAGCTGTGATGCTCAGAGTGGTGTTTTGGGCAGAGCACCCACTGAGCCTGGTCCCTCTCACCCCTGTGACTGGAGGCCTCTTCTGCACTCAGCAGCAGTCTGGCAGGACACAGCCCTTTGTTATTTCTGAAACTGTAGAGCCTGTGCTGATAAACTTTTCGAAAAACAAGGAAAGGAAATGTCTCTGTTCAACCTCACATCTGAGTGCTGGTGTACAAAGGTGATACCACATCTGCCAAGCACATCTCGCTTGGCAGAGTTTAACCCAGACACCAGACAGGATATGGTGCTGCTGTCAGGGCCTCTCTGCTCATGGGGGCTTTTTCAGGGACTGCAGGGAGTCCGGAGGCTGCTTGCTTCTCAGGAGATTCCTGCAACTCTCCTGCTGCTTCTACTTGGTGTTTTTGGTCTCCTCCCCCTGCTCTCATGTGTCAGCTGTTACCAGTGAGAACAGAGACCTCCTGTCCAGGGGAATGGCTCTGCCCCCACAAATGCCATCGTGTTTAAATAGGCTTATGCTAAGTGTAGCCAGCTGCAGTAAGTACCCCAGGTTTGTGCCACCTGCTTTGTGGGTTGCAGCTTGTACTTGCTGCCAGGCTGACTTGTGTGAAATAACCAAATTTTTAATTTTGTTTGATTTAAAATAAATGAAAGTGTAAGAAAAGATATAGAGGATTCTGCTAGATCATTGTTTTTAAGCTAAATTCCATGGGTTTTTATTGCAGTGATTTAAAAGATCTACACTAACAGTGTTTAAAAATACAGTTTCTATTAAATTTCTGCTAAATTCTTAACTTCCCATAATTAAGCTGTGAAAACTCTGCTTATTTTGGCAGCTTTATTTAACTGAGATTTATTAGCTATTAATTTTCTATATTCTGAATCACTTGTCTGATTGTTCATGTGTTTTATTTTCTATTTTAACGTGATTATGGCAAATGAGCAGTCAATACACCCTTATAGTCTTGACAGTTTTGTGCAGCTGAGATCCCATTGCACACAACTTGACTGATTTCAGCATGAAAACTGGGTTTGTGTTTGGTTCCAAATTACACTGGGGTAAACTCATGATAACCAGCTTCAAGCCCAAGGGGGTTGTGTGAGCTTGTGCAGCACCTGGGGCTCTGAAGAAGATCCTCAGCTCCCACTGATCCCTGACACCATGTCTCTCTTACAGAGCATATGCGGAGACAAGCCAGCTGGGCGGCGATGATGAGAGCCAGTTGGAAGAAGACTTGCACAGCAACGAGCAGAGGTTATTCTGGCATGAGGACTCTAAGCCCGGGACACTCGTGTAGATGACCCGCCGCCCCACGTTCGTACCCTCGTGTGCCTTGCACAAAATGCCGCGACTCCGAGGCAGATCTCGGATGGAACTTCCAAACTGAACAAAAAAAGGAAGCAGGCTGTTTTGCTGGTACAGGTTAAATTCAGCATTAAGAGGGACTGTAGCAAAATGACAAAGTCTTAACCATGAATGGTGTTTCTTTCTGAATCCAGATAGCCTACACGAGCAAGGGCAAGCCACAGTTTAATCTATGACTAGATGCAGCACTTGGTTGAAGTATTTATATTTAGCAAGCACTTTTTTGGAAGACTGGGAGGTGTTGAAGGCAAAACTGTGAAAAGGAGACTCTTATGGAAAAAAACCAAGAATTCTAGGAGCACAATTCTGATGTCTGAAAGAAATTACATTTTATTCTGCCATGGCTTATGATGACCTGGAAGGACTTTCATAAGCTCACGAAGGATAGATAGTGTGTGTGTGAGGCAAAGGGTGACTTAATCAGTATTGGAACATTACTTGAAGGAAGGCTGGATTTTTTTTTTTTTTAATTATGGAGGTTTGAATGGGTTTATCCATTTTTGGGGGTATTGTTAAGAGTTAGCACCACAAGCAAGTTCTAGAAAGAAAGTAATTTACTGATACATGTTGTGTAAAACTATAGGTGGCGTGGATTTTGGAAACAGAAGCAGTGAAATTTGAACTCTCTTTTCCATGATAAAGTGTAATTAATAACCTCCTGTTTAATGACCTTTCCATGGTACAACTTCACTATGCGGAGGAGTAGGCAAATTTCCACGGTGGGTGCACAGTGATCCCCATTCAGCGGGTGATGATTACATTTTGCTCTGCCACAGTGGATCAAGGATCCACAGTGGGGAGCTCCAGTGATCACACAGTGAACAATCTGATGGTGAGGGCCAGTATTTTAAGGTGGATGCAAACACAAACAGCCAAGTGGGTGCCTTAAAATGAGGGGCATTAGGATTGTACCACGAGTCATCTGAACTGCCAGGTGCTTTGCAAAGTCACTAAGTGACAGAACAGCTTTTTCACGAAACCATTTGTGTAAGGAAAAAAGTGCGACTGCAGTCTTGATGTAAGAGGGATAAACCTACCTCACGTCATCCATCTGTAGGAACAAATTGGCATGGGTTATCTTGTGTGATTTCCAACAACTTGTTTGCATATGGTAAAATCTCTCTCGTTTCTCAGCTGTACTGTGCTTCAGGATTCCATAAATGGTGCTCTTTTTTTCTTTTATACAAAGGATTAGTTACTCCTTGTTCATATTGTGAATAGAAAAGTTTCTGATAAACTTTTTTGACCTTTTTTACCAGTATTCCAGAGCATGTAATATATACAGAAGGACACACTTGTTAAGCTGGTACTTAGTCGTTTGTATTATTAGAGTCGCGATTTGGAATTAAACATACAAAAACAAAATAAAAAATAACTTATTTCCTTGGTTTTGCATATTTGTATAGCCTTCTAGAAACGCGAAAGCTCTTTTTGCTTATTCTTTTACTACTTCTGAATTTTTTAGACCTATTATTTTGTATAGGTCAATAAACTAAAAAGTATGCTTACCGAAACCTCTTCAGCATTCCTCCTATTTCTACTTGAGTGCTTGGAAAAGTGCAATGTGTGTTATTTCAGGGCTTTGAAGTAAGAGAGAGTAATGGTTTGATTTCTTTTGGCCTGTGGTGTTAAGTTGGGTGCAGAGAGTCAGTGGCCTCTGCTGGGGGAAGCTTGGCTTGGTGCAGTTCAAACCCTCTCAAAACACATCTGTAAGTCCGAATTTTTCATGGTACAAGGGGAGGGAGGGATGGTGGTTGGTGCCTTTGTGGGGCCCCTCCAGCAGAGCTGCACCCCAGGAACCAAGCTGGGCTTCTGCAGCATCTCCATGGGATGGTTGTTCTCCCTGAACCCACTGCCAGCCCCAGCTCAGCACTGACACCCTGACAGAGGTGGCCTCGTGTTTCTGGAAATAACTTCTCACTTGTTTATCCTTGTACCTAAAAATTGCTGCAGCCTCTTCTGTTTGGAGCATGGCTTTCGGGGTTTGTGTTGCTCATCTGCTGGGTCCTCTTTTGAGTTTGTGCCCTCTTGAGACCTTTCTGGAAGAACGACTTGGCTTCTAGATGTACAGCTGCTTCTGCACCCTGGTCACCAAGCAGTTGAAATTATTCAGTCTCACTCTCCTCAGAGTTATTTGTAATTTCCTATGTTTTGTGGTGTCCATAAGCTTCATCACCACCACTGATTCATTATGCTTATTTCCAGGTTGCTGGTGAAAATAGCTATTAATAAGAACTTACAGAGGTGCCCACTGAAAATACCCCCATGTTGTCATTCTTTTACATTTCTCCAAGTAGTTTTTGCAGTTTGTCTGTTCAGAAGCTGTTTATTAATTGAATCGTGCTCGCTGCTCTTATAAAACACTGGTGTTTTGAGCAGGAAGCTGAGTGGTATAAAGTCCAATACCTTACCCAGAACTAATGGTATTGGTGCAGGCTGGTGGTTATTTATCATCACTCTCAAAGCTTTTAGTTTAGAAAAATAAACGAGGGGTAAGACCAGGTCTGTGCCCCATTTAAACCATTGTTTGCATTCCTTTAGTTTAATGCCATACCCATTGAGTTTTGTATTGCCTTTTCCATTAGTGTTCGGGATGCAGCTCAGTCTAACACACCCGTGTTGGCACAACACTGGTACTTGGTCTGGCCTCCTGGCTTACTCTAAGTGAACCAGGACAATTTTGGATGATGGTGTTGAGAGGGTGGGAATTTTAAGTGGGTTTAGGCTGAGGTCTGTGTGCTGTATTTGGGGAAACTGGGCACAAAACCTCTAGGGCCGGAGTTCAGAGCCTGACTGCACCTTCCAGTAAGCAAGAGCTGAGCTGCGGAGGAGCTGGAAATCAGCAGTAGGATGCAGTACTTGTAACCCCTCTTGTCATTCTCTGCATGCCTGGCCCTGCAAGGGTTTTACTCTGAGAAACTTTCATGAAGGGTGGAAGTACAGAGGAAGGAGGCCCAGAGAGGAGAGAATAGGAAGATCCGACTTCTCTTTCTTGGATGTTGCCCTCAGGAGGAGCAGGGGAGGAGACAGAGGACATGGTGTCTCCGTGGGACCTCCTGCCCATCACCAGCAAGGGGGCTGGTGATGCAGCTCGGCTTGTGCAACACCGGACTTTGGCTAGTTGTTCTCCAGGACCCCTAACTTTGCTTTTTGCATACCTCCAGCTTCTTATTTGCTTGCACTGTGTTTCTATAGTGATATTTTGATGCATGTACATGACTGTCCACAGAGACCAGGTCTGTATAATGTAGATAAAGAGGTAATAAAGGCATATTTGTAATTATTAGCATATTTATTCAGAGCTGAAATACAGATTAGCTGTGCTTTGAATTGCTACCTCATCGGTGTCTTCTGCTGTTTAACCACAGCCCTTCCTTACCAGGATTAGTGAGGACATCTGGTGACTGCCCAGCAGCATTGACAAGAAGAGCTTTCCTGCCTCTCTTACTCCTCTGAAATCCTTCCTGTCTCTGCCAGTTTGAAGAAATATTTAGAAATTCTTACTTAGTATGATCCAGAACAAAGCCAAGAAGTGAAACACTGATTTATAACACCCACAGTGTTCAATTTTACAGTGCCACAAACATTTCTCTCTTTAGAAGGCAGAAGATGCTGCTGATCAGATGAGAGTGTAGAGGGGGAAATAAAAACTCACATAAAACCATAAGTAATGGAACGTTTCTAAGTGCTTTTTAGGGTGAAGTGCTTTTTAGGGTGAAGAAGAAAAAACAATCCTTGCCAGGAATCCTTAAAAAGGCATTAGGGCCCTGTGCTAAAATAAGCCATGCCTGATGTTTCTAATTGCTGCCTGGTTTTTTGTTTTGCCTTTTTTTTTCCTGCTGTTTTGAACAGAAATACTCTGAGATGTGGGAGAACAAACTCCGGGGGGAGTTGCCTCCAGCCCTGTGGGAGGTTGGTGTCTGACATTCCTCCAGCACAGGGACCAGAGGCGGATGAGACGCAGACCAGGAGTCCCCTCCCCAAGCACAGGCAAAGCTTGAAAGATCCCAAATCTTTAAAATTCACCCCAGTATACTTAGCTGAAACTTGTCAGCCATGGTGACTTAATACATGATGCATGACCCTTGCAGGTTTGTGTTGACTTATCATTTATGATCTTGGACTTGTTCAGCTCAAAGGTGAGCGCTGTTGCAGCGGTTCATTACACAGCAAGGCTGTGCGGCTCCTGGGGGGGTGAGGAGCCTCTACCGTGGCCCAGCCTGTCCTGAAATACTGGTAGGAAATTCTACAAAGGCTGAAGGTTTGCTCCATCTCCTGGGCTTCGGGGATTATTGCAGCAGAGCTGCTTCTGCAGGTGGCTTCTGAGCCTGCAGGGAAGCTCCTGTCACTGTGCTTGCCTGGCACTTTCTAGGTAAGTTCACACCTTTCCTAGGAAGATTTCTGCTTTCTTCACTATTCTTCAATCTCCTTTGTGCTTTCCTATCATATTTGTTAAATTTCTAATGTAGAAAGCTGAGAACTTTAGGTATAGAAGGGCCTCACACAAATACTGAAATCTATAAAGTTAAAGCAAATAGGAGCAAAATTTTAATTCTGTTTAATTTATTTAATGGTTATTTATTAAAGTCCAATTATCTGTTTTCCGTAGACTTTTTTTTTTTCCATAGGGATCTGTTGCCAAGAGAATATATCTACATCCTTAGGAATGTTTTATCTGGTAGCAGAAACTTCCTGGGCTGGTTTTCAGATTACTTCTGTCACTTTTTGCAGCTGTTTGAGATAAGTATGGGGGGTGGAAATAATCTTATTTTGCAAATGTGTGAAGACATAAACAGTCCTGTGTGCTTTTTCTCATGCTACGCTGGATGTTATGTCTCTCCCTGACACATTCCCTGCTCTTGCCCTTGTTCTTCTCATGCTGAAAACACCGGGCTGCTGGCACCTACTGCACGGAGAGCCCTGTGTTGTTCCTCAGATCAGTCAGGGATAACCTGGTTTTCCAATCCAGGAAAGTAATCAACACGGTGTTTCTGTAGAGCAGTGGAAGGGGACCTACAGCTCTAATCTGGGAGCAGACCACATTTTCCCATATAGCACAGCCTTCCTTCGAATCAATTAGCATTTGGATTTATGTAAGTTGTGTAACTCTGCATATGTGGATGTTTGCTGCTTCACCGAGCACTGAGAAAATGGACCTTTATCCTGGCATGGATGGTGTTTCCAGGGAAAGGGATAGGGTTGTGTGTGGCACCTGTTCATGCTTTCAGGTATAAACTTTGTGTGATGGATTTTGTTGTGGCTGGTTCCAGATATGGTCCTTGCCTGCACTGACACATGGTTGGTACTTTGGAGACTGATCTCTCTCTAAATCTGACACCAGCATTGGCACCTACAGGCTGGGACCTCCGGGTTGATCCCACCTGGCCTGGGCAGAGGAAGAAGAGGCAACTGAATGTTTGCTGTATTGTCATCCATCCTCTTTCTGTTTAACTCTCTCCTCCACCTGCTCTGTCCTGTCACAAATTGTCCAAATGCCTTTGGGTGCCAGCACAGTGTGTCTGCAATGCCTGGCTAAGGTTTCCAAATAAGACAATTTTCCCGTTCCCAGCATGACTGTGATGCCCATGCTACCAGGGGGGTGAGGGTGGTGACACGTTGTCTGATGCACAACCCCCTGCTGTGTCTGGCAGGACTTTCCCCTTCCCCTCACAGCTGCTAGATACAGGTTCAGGACCACATGGATCAACCCCCAGGGCAGGATTTATCATCAAAGACAATTACCCCATACTCTCATGCAGCAAGTCAAACCTGATGTGATGTTTCCTCCTCGGAAGGGCCGTGTGAGTCATGATCAGTGCTAATAGCCCAGGTAGGACACAAGACGCAGATGTCAGGGTGTTCATGATAGAGAAGCAAGACCTTTAACCAAGAAACTCCTTCTCATCCATCCACCTTTGTTATCTGTGTCCATCCCTCGTGAAGGGAATCACCATAAATCCTTCAGCAAGTCCTTGACTGCAGAGGGATGTGCTCCATCTCCCAGGGCATCTCCTGCCCATCTCAAGTGTAGCAGGCATGAGTCTCAAATTATATTTAATCACTAGAGTGTCATCAAAGAGCTGCAGATGGAGAAGAGTTTGCAGCCAGCCAGGGCTCAGCTGGAGTAACTCTAGAAGAAACCTTCCACCTGTTCCTGGGCTGAGGTTAGAGAAGGACGTGTCATATACGTACCTAACGATATCTCCACGTGGCATTGCTGACATCAATGCCCATGGGCACATTCTAGTGGCAGGATGATATGAGGTATGGGGCTGTGATAGATCTAAATGCTATAAAAGAACGATAAACCCCATGTTTAATGTGAAGGGTGACATTTTTTCCTAGAATGACTCAATTTCTTATCACATCTGATCTGGCTTGTGCTGAATTCAGCAAACCATATAAATGTGGTGGTGATTGCTTATTTGAAAGGTTACGATGATGGCTGTAGCTCCTCCAAGAGTCCTTGGTGTTTTGTTATAGCAATTCTGATTTAATAGCACTGCCAAGTACCATTTGGAGGGAAACTATAAATTTGGCTGCAAAAGAGAGAGGATATTTTAAAGTTTAATTCTAGCTACTGGTTTTAGAGTGAGGCTTTTGTCACTCCTGAAGCTTTACCATGCAAACCCAGAGCACAGATAAATCATAAGAAAAAAGGTAGTTCGTAGTAAATAATTGTTAAATTTGATATGCTGCCACAGATAGGTTCTTATGCAGACTGCATGGAGAATGAGCAATTTCTCCAAGGATCTGGGCTTGTATTTCTAGCAGAAAGTATTGAGGCTGGGCTTGTCTTGTGCAGAGATTTGGAATAAGATCTTAGTTCACAATAGTAATGATTTGGGTAAGTGCCCTGTGTGATGCTCACAGGCAGTGTGCGATTCAGCGCTGTGTCTGCCTGCGCTGTTTCGTGGCCGTCAGACAGAAGCCAGCCCTGGGACAGCAGCATGTCCCTGTCGCTGGTTGTCCCTGCCGCAAGTGGCTGGTGTCCCCTTTGATACCCATAGCTTTTGCCCATGTGCAAAAAGTTGCAGGCAGAGCCACAGCTCAGTGCCTGAAGTTGTGGTCAGACATTTCAACATTCTTTCAGGAATTACCTGTTCCTCATAAAATAACAAAATAGCTTGCAGTCTCTCACAAACCTGTTTTCATTCTCAGACCTGTTTCCATTCACCACAGACTGGTTTTCATTTGTTTGGCAGCTGTTACACCTGTGCTTTGGGAAGACGAGGCAATGAACCACCATCCAGGGATGAAAATGTTCAGGTATTTGAAAGTGCTTTACCAAGATCATGTAAATAACACAAACTGGGAAAGTAAAATACCAAGTTAGCGGGGATGTAACTAGTGCTGAGTGTTTCAGCGTTTTGCCCATGATCATGCTATAAATGATATTGGGGAGTAGAAACTCCTTCCTGCAGCCACAAACCTTCTTTCCAAATGGTCACGGTGCAAGGAGGCATCGTGTGTCCTCTACTGGGCTGCAGTTGTGGCTCAAGACACTTTAAATCTGGTCAGTAAATAAAAGAGCACGTATGTATTGTCAGGGGGATGGTGGGTGAAGCGCAGTGTTGATCCTTGGTGAGTGGGCGCAGAAATTTGGGGGTTGAGGGTGAAATTTGGAACATGCTTTGGCTCTGAAGGGGTCAAACATTTGCTCTGGCCCCAGCACCAGCTCAGTCCCTGCTCGGTGTCATTCCCAGTCCCCACTGGTGAAATGTCACTGTCAGCATTCATATGTGGAGCTGTCTTCTGCTGCCAAATCATGGGGCTTTTGGATGATTTTTTAAAAATGGTTTTAAACAGTTGAAATGGTTTAGAAATCTATCAGCTAACTATTTAACCCTTCTTGATGCAAACCAAGATGTACACGTCTGACTCGCCTGTGCTTCGGACAAGCCAGTGCAGGGGATCAGTACCCTGTCCCAGGCTGAAATTTTTTATCTGTAATTTCTGACATGACCAAAGTCCTATTTGTGCTCCCCCTATCTTCCTACATATTTTAATGAGGTTTTTGTTTTTCCCTGTAATAAGCAGTGTGGATGATGACAGAGGTTGTTTCCTATTCTGTAGAGAGGGCCCAGCGTAGCTGCTCTCAAAATTGTCCGAAAATGAAAACTAAAGACACAGAAGAAAAAAAAAACCAAAGCAAAACAAAAAAACCCAACCAAACAAACGAACAAAAAAAAACCCCACACATACAAACAAACAAAAACAACCAACAAACCCACAACCTAAAACCAGTATGGGTTTTTTTGCACCAGATTAAAGGCATCCAGATCTCACTGAAACAGGAGATACAGCTCCACTTGCTCCTCTCAGAGCCAAAGGAAACCACCAAACCCCAAGACAGTGAGATGCAGTGATTTGGTGACCACTGGACCAGGGGTGAGGGGCTTGTGCCCCATCCCCGCTGCTCCGTCCTGTCCCCACACCAGCCACCGCTGCTCCTGCCACTTCACATGAGGGATTGACTTCGCAGCTCCCTGTCAAGCGACTTGGGCAAATACCTCGAAAGTCAGATCTCCTTGCTCTATTTAAGCAACAGGCTTAATCTGATATATTTATTTCTGTAACAGTTTGGAGGTGTGGTGGTGTGTTTGTTTGTTTGTTTATTTTTACCCCAAGATGATCCCTGGTGTTTTTCCCACAGGGCGTCTCTCTATGATTGCTCTCCTTACTTAGTGGTTGTTATTGTTAAGATTCCTTCATCTGACCCTTTATAATCCCCATATTGCGTTACATTGCATTGCTGGACATACTTAGTGTATGCTACTGTTTGTCAATTTTAGACTGCCCCATCAAGCCTACGAGCTTCTTACGAGCGATGCAAGGTTATGTTACATAGGCACATTCTCTGACTCGTTCCACTTGATGTCTTGGCACTTGGAAAGGCCATGGATTGGTAACAGAATGAAATATAAATATATGGGTTTTATAAGCAAAAAAAATTAAAGCCAACATTATAGAAATTTCTCTCAAGCATTTGGCGCCAACATGTGCCCCATCAGTTACCTTAAAAATAAAGCATGTTTTAGGCACTTGAAGGATGGTTTGATGGCCTGCTTTGCATCAAGTGGTGACACAGCAGTCAGCCCCTCTTAATATTTGAGTTAAAAACTTGTCAGCTCTTTTGTTTTCAAGAGAAATAGGTTGGAAGTTTTTAAGAAAATGCACAAACAAGAAAAATCAACTAAGTGGAACAATCCTGCATGAGAGCCTGCTGGGTTTCATGGGAGAGTTCACCCGTATGTGAGCACCTGCCTTAGGAAGAATAAGCAGTAAGTATGAATTGGTCATTACAAAGGGCAGATCTTTTCTTCTCTCAGTTTGCTCCTGAAGTGCTTTTATTTAACACTTGTTAGGTACCTGCTTAGCATGAATTTTGAGCTGCTCCCTGTAGGGACTGCTTTGTGATTGCTGCAGGTATCTCTTGTCTTCTGCTCATGCTTTGGGCGTAGCTGCTGGCACAGCAGTGCTGGTAGCGGCACTTTGTGCAGCAGCTTATTAGTCCAGGGATTCCCGAACAAGCATCAAATTGGCGTGAAAACATGAAGTGCTGCTCATGGAAGAGGCTTTACTGTCCTGATGGAGGTTGAGGAACAAGTGATTATTTTGGAAAGCTCCAAGTGGAATACCCACAAATGTTATTGGGAAGAAGACGGGACTTTTGCCTTGGAAAAGTCTTCTGGATTTGGCTGTGAGTGTGTCCCCAGCCTGGAGGGTGTCGTTTGTTGCCTTAACGTGCCGTTTCCAGTGCACCAAAACGCTAAGCAATGTGTTAGAAAAGGAAGTGAATCCCTTACTCGAGGTAATTTATGGAGGAGGCCTAAAGTAGGCAAAATGTGATACCTACCTTGGAAATCTGTGGGATTAGCACCCATGTCACCAGAAGAGGTGTCACCAGGCAGCCCTTCACTCCGCATCTGATGGAGAAGGCATCGCTCCCAGGAACGTAGTGTTTCCTGATCGTGGTATCGACAAGCGATGTATTTATCCTTAGTGGAAAACTTGCTTTTCAAATACCTGATAGTGTTCTCAGTATCGCTGTTTTCCTTTTCGAAAGGACTTCATGGGTTTGACCCTACTTAGCTTAGCAGATCTGACAAGACCATGGCCCAAGATGACCTGGCTGAAGATCATGGAAATATAAGAAGGTGGCCAGGGGCTTTATTTACAGTCAAGAAATTAGCAAGTGCTAAGTAACTACTGAATAGACAGCTTCTGTGACCCAAACTGCATCGTTTGAGAGAATAACATACCAGCTACCGAAGAACACTGATTTATTTGATAACATCAGGAAACCATTTATGGACTCTATTATGGACAGCAATTGCTGGGGGTTAAAACTGTTTGATCAGATAGATTGATGTGTGGGTCTGCTGTTGTGCTTGCTACTGCATAATATAAAATAAGGATGCCTCCTGAAATACCAAAGGAGCAAACTGAGTCATTATGTTCATGGCTTGGGTTTTGTTATTTTTTTCCTTTACTCTTATTTATTATTTCTTATTATTTACTATTACTTACTATTATTTATTTCCTTTATTATTATTACTAAGCAGAAGTTAATCTGACCTTTCTCCATATACAAAAAGCAGGGCAGAGAATTGTTGATCCTGTTTTGATCCTTCTGTTTATTTAGTTCTTAAATTTTTGTGCTCTTCCCTGCTGTATAACAGCGTTAATTAAATTAGGACCTTTGGTTTACGGTGGTTCAATGGAGGTTAGCAGGGCTTTGAACACCATGTTTCTTGTTACAAAACACAGCAAAGAGACACCATCATCATGCAGAGATTGTTTTGCTGCTGGCAGACTCCAGCAGAGCAGGTTAAGACTGTAATGAGAAATATGGCTTAAAAATTGGTGGAGCTTGGTTTCACAGCCTCTCATCTGTGATTTCTTTCCTATGAAAGATGCATTCGCAGCTGCAAGGTGAGGATTTGATTCAATACCTTGTGCAAAGAATATTTGAAATTCTCAAAGGAAAGCTTCCTAATCCAATAAACAGTCCAAACTGTGGCATGTTGAAATTGGACAGTAGTGGAAAAATTACCTGTCAAAAATGCTCCTCTTTCACAAAGCAATCATAACTGCAGTGGTGTCAGAGATATGGCTTTCTGGTTTGCTATGTTAATTTACAAGCCTATCAAATGTTCTGAACAAAGGAGGTACTTCTTGGCTGGAATCAACACTTAATGAAAAACAGGATTTCAGGTAATATTCTATAGTTCTATCAGTTCTACAAATAGTAGCAAAGTAAACCTTTGTATTTGCTTATTAATTCTGTAAAAAAAAAAAAAAAAAAGGTTAAAAAGGATCAACCTGAGATGAACTGGTAGCCAAGATCTGTTGACAGTGTAAATAATGTCCATGATAGAGACAGGCCAGCCAAGAAATGGGTCATTGACGTTGTCCCTGGGCATCCGGGATGGGAAGCAGGATGTGGATGTGCAGTGAGAAATGCTCTGGGGAAACTCTCCCTATGGGGCCACTCAGGCTGGTTCAAAGGGCTGGTGCCTCATCCCTGCATGGAACCCTGTCCCCAAGCACAGGGTGTGTGTTGTACCAACTCTTCACCTGCCTTTTTCCATCTTGGAGGATTTTACCTTAACCCGCGTCTGGGGTTTGGGGGAGCTCATCAATCACACAATGGCTGCACTCACACCAAAACCACCTGCAATATTTAGTCACGCTTTAGACCTGGCAGAGAAAAGCCTCCAGTTCCTGGTCCTTTTGGGATATTTGAGACATGACAGATACAGAGACCTTGTGCTTATTCTTTCTGCAGTGCGCAGGTACCATTAATGTCAGTGCACCCACACATGGGGTGCAGCATGGAAAGGTGTAGAGCCCTGGGAATCCTCTAGAAAATGGCCTTCTCCTGCCCTACTGCATGGGGGATGCACCAGCTGCACTGAAATGTCAGAAGGGTTTGCACAGCTGACAGGTTGCTGAAAATGGAGCATGGCGGCATCGCCATAAATTCTCTTTATCCAGCCAAGTGCAGCTTAATATAGACTTAGTCGCGCAGTCTGTCTCCCACACTGAAACCAAGAGCTGCCACAGCTCATGACCAAAGCATGAAGTTGTCCATTTAACTGAATGAACTACTGCTAGTCAAGGGGGGAAAAAAATCCTTTAAAATTTGTCTTTCTATTTAGGAAAGTAATAGAGGAAGGAGAAGAAAGAACATGTCTGAACTCAGCCAAAACTCAGATGAAGAAGTGTGTCCTGAGGACATCGATGAAGATGAAATCCTGGCAAACCTGTCCCCTGAGGAGCTAAAGGAGCTGCAGTGTGAGATGGAAGTCATGGCCCCGGACCCCCAAGTCCCAACCGGGATGATACAGAAGGATCAGACAGAGAAACCCCCTACCGGGAGCTTCGATCACAGGTCCCTGGTTGACTACCTGTACTGGCAGAAGGCTTCCAGACGCATGCTCGAGGACGAGAGAGTTCCCGTCACCCTTTTACCCTCTGAGGTAACAAAGAAAAAATCACAAATATTTATTATGCATCGCTATGGGATCTGTTTTATAGCTTTAATACCTTAAACTGCCTCTGTTTCCATCCCTGTATGGTGCAAACAAATTTAAATTAATCCTAAAAGTCTCCAGCAATGTCAGGATCCCGCTCAAACTGATGTCAGAGTTAGCAATATTTTAATTTCTTTTCCTAAATATTTATTTAAGTTTTTTCAATATAAGAAAATCCTAATTCTGTTTCAGTAAAGCAAATCACAGAGAAATTGTTATAAAATCACTTTGGAGGATGAAACACCATATTGTTTTTTCCATAGAAAACAGTTAATTACATATGGTTAATGTAATAATTTGCAGAATTTAATGTCCTACTGGGGGAAAAAAAAAGTGTATGTTAACAATGTGAAACATTCAGTAAATGCATGCAAGCATGCAAACAACACAACTAGTCCAACCCTTTAAGTACTTAAACTTATTCTACTATATCTATGACTTTGAAATGAAGTTAAGGTCATACTTGGGTATCTTTCAGGTTGAGGGACACACTTAAAAATATGGTAATAGAATGGAATCTCGACCAGCTAAAACACATCTATACCTACACCAAGTGAATTTGAGGTAAATGGGTTTTTTTTTAAACACTAGCGGTTTTGCTGACACACAACAGCACAGTGTATCGCAGACTTCCCAGGGCAGGTTTCACGGCTGCCTCTGGAGAGGGAGAGAAATCTTTGGGTTTTTTCCCTCCTGCAACACTCTTAGCCTCAAAAAATTATTATTATTATTATTTTAAACTTCTGAGCTTAAATCTGGGATCTGGGTGCCTGCTGCATTCACAACTGGTCAAGGGATTCCTGTACTAAACCCATCCACTACCACAGGAAATAGGACACACAGCCCTGAGGGCAGAAGTGACTTTGTGACCATTTTGTCTGACTTTCAGAGAAGCACAAGCCGTGACACTGCCCTGCCTAGTGCAAATCTCTTAGGAAAATATTGTGATCTTTATTAGCACTTTGTCAGCATTTCTCAGTGATGGAGGCAGTTTCACTTGCAAAAAGATGCTTGGAAAAATAATCTCAGCGAGGATGTTCTCTGCAGGTGGTTAAAGTTTGCAACTAATTTTATTTTGGTGTTAGAAGTCATATTGCCTTGCAACAAATGTGTGCAGAGGCCAGTTTCCCATCTCTGCACTGAAAATTAAACTGAGCTAATATTTTGCTTTACCTTCCTTAGCTGTGATGCTCTGGCAGGTACCAGAGCAGGTGGCCTTGTTGTCTCGTGTGCTGGGTGACTCCACTGTTGTCACGATGTGCCCTCGTCACTCCTCTTTGGGCTGAATAAACAGTCAGGGGTTAACACTGATTTGCAATGTTTTGTGGCATATGAAACAAACATTCAAGGAAATGATAAAAAATTACACAAAATCTAGAAAAATACTTTGGATCAGAGAATATTAACCCCCAGAAGTTTTCAAGGACCACCTTAACATTGCTGCATTAAATATGTAGAGGATTTAATCATCAGGACTTAAATTAATAGGCAAAGACAAAAAACTGTTCGCAGCCACTTTAAAAGCAATTGTTCCTGTGTCTCCAAGCAAGCCAGCACAGCCCTGGCTTACAGGAAAGGGCACTTTTAAGGATTATTCAATAATGTAAGGGCATGAAGGTATCGCAATCGAGACAATACGTGTTTATTTGAGCAGAAAGTTAATGTAACAAAGCTGTGTTCAATTATTTCAGCTGTGAGGTTTTGTCTTCCTCAGAGAAGTGCTGCAGAGGAGATGGAAGGAAAGGCCGGCGGCAGCGGCGAGGCGCACGGTGGAAGGGGGCCAGGAGCAGAGGGAAAAGAGAGACATTACAAAAATGAGCGTTTGTCCAACTCAGGAACACCATGTGGGGAGACAAACAAAGGTGGAAGCGATAAAGAGAGAGAGGAGGAGAAGGAGGAAGCAGCAGCAGAGGAGGAGGAGGAGGAAGAAGATGAAGATGATGATGATGAAGAGGAAGAGGAAGATGAGACTGAATTGGAAACAAAGGAAACTGACACCAATGAGAACCATCACAGTGATCAGATAAGTAAGAAACCAGGTACTGAATTGGGAAAAGTCACAGAAAAGCCAAATGAAAATGAGAATAAAATATCAAAATTAAACATACCCAAAAAGTTAGCACTGGATACCAGCTTCATGAAGCTAAGTGCCAGGCCTTCGGGAAACCAAACAAATTTAGAAGACAGTTTGCAGAAAGTTCGAAAAAACAACCCAGATGTGAAAGAGGTCAATCTGAACAACATAGAAAATGTCCCCAAAGAGATGCTGATAGATTTTGTCAATGCCATGAAGAAGAATAAGAACGTAAAAACGTTCAGTTTGGCCAATGTGGGGGCTGATGACAACGTGGCGTTCGCGTTGGCCAACATGCTGCGGGAGAACAGGAGCATCACCACGTTGAACATCGATTCCAATTGCATCTCTGGCAAAGGGATCATTGCCATCATGAGGTGCCTGCAGTACAACGAGACGCTGACAGAGCTCCGCTTCCACAACCAGCGCAGCATGCTAGGCCACCAGGCAGAAATGGAGATCGCCAGGCTGCTGAAAGCCAATGCCACCCTCCTTAAAATGGGGTATCACTTCGAACTGCCCGGCCCCAGGATGGTGGTGACCAACCTGCTCAGCAGAAATCTGGACAAGCAGAGGCAAAAGAGGCAGGAGGAGCAAAGGCAGCAGCAAATGAAAGAGCAGAGGGAGTTGATAGCGATGCTGGAGAATGGACTGGGGTTGCCTCCTGGCATGTGGGAAATGCTGGGGGGGCCACTGCCCCAGCCAGGGATGCACAAACCCCCACAAGCCCCAAAGCCACCCGTCCCCACAGCTGTGTCTCTGAGCAAAAGGCAGGAGAGTGCAAGGCAACCAGCCCCCGAGCAGCCACTCAGAGAGAACCCCGTCAGCTTTAGAGTGGTCAAGCTGAAGAAGATTCAGCGCAAACCCGCTGTGCCGGAGTACGTGGAACCTGCTGAGAAAACCAACCTTAAAGACGTCATCAAAACGCTTAAACCAGTTCCCAGGAGAAGACCTCCTCCCCTTGTCGAAATAACCCCAAGAGATCAGCTACTAAATGACATCCGTCAGAGTAATGTCGCTTATCTTAAACCCGTAAGTGCTTAGAGATGGCTGTGAGGGGAGGGAATTGCACTCACCCAGCAAATTTCGAAGCTGGTGTTTGAAACATTGACCACTCAGTGGGTCCTGTAAATGCACCCACACACTGTGTGTTGTTGTTTTGCAATGAAGCTGCCATTCCTGGGATGCAGGTGGTTGTCTCCTCTGGCAGCACTAAGGTACAGCTGGCACAGAGAAATGACACCAAGCACCAAGGCTTCAGCAGTAAGGTGCAGGTCACACTCTTCTGCCTCTGCCTGCCCCTGCAGTAGGTGCCCAGGCCCCTGGGCTGGCAGTGCTGCCATAAATCTGCAAGGACAAGGTTGCAGAAAGCGAGAAATCTGTGGTACAGTCATGGTCTGGGACTGCCTTCAGTTGGTCTGGTTTAAATGAAGTTAAAAGCTTTAGTGTGAGTGCAAAGTCCTCAGTTGTGATAACTGCCTCTTGGTGATGCTGTCACTTGGCTATCAAATTCATGGGCCACTTTTCAAAATGCTGGCCACCAGATTTAACCTTTTGTTTTCCTGAAATATTATATTTCTCTGTATCGTACCATTATTTGAGAAATACTAAAAGCGGACTGATTTATTTGTAGTTTGTGATGTTGACACTTCTGTTTGTGTAGCTAAGGCTAGAGGAAGAGGACAAAATCCTTTGCAATCAAAAGTGATCAAGTAGTATTTTGTAATTCATATTTAATATTGACATTTTTATATAGTGGGCCACATTTTTATTTCACTTATACCTACGCAGAAGTAATTAATCCCTCAGTAATTCCAGAGAGAGTAGGTTGTCCTGAAATTCTGGCAGGGCAGGTTCTGCAGTGACCCTGGTCCAGGTTTAACGTGACCGTTCTGCCCCCAGCCCAAGCTTTGGGGCTGTGGTTCCTGCTGGCCAGTCTGACTTGGCTGCAGCCAGGGCCTCTCCTCAGGGCATTTCTGGCCTTCCTAGGTCTCAGTCTAGGTTTTGCACTTCAGTATCATGTTTAAGATGACAAGACCTGCTCTTGTGAAGGTCACAGTTTATCTGTACACACCAAGATGGTGCTTGTGATGGCAGGTTGGTCACTTGCTGAATCTGCTGCCTCCCCTCCTCTCAGGAAGACAAAGGACAATGGTGCTGATGCTCTGCTGGGCACAGCCCTCCATTGGCACAGTGATGATTAAGAAATCCAGGTGCTGCCAGGTGCCAGGGAGCACTAGTGAACCCCAACCCTTCCACACAAAATCCCTGGGCAGTTTTTATAAATGACAGCTCTGGTGTTTGCGGTGGAAGGAACAATTCACAGTTCCTGCTAAATGGGCCAAATAACAATTGTTGTCACAGCCTACGGGAAGATGAAGCAATTGACGCCTGTGTTGGTGGTTTGGGGTTGTTTTTTGTTTGGTTGTTTTCTGGGATGTATTTTTGGTCCTCTGTCATTGGGCCAAAGGGCTTGGATTTGAGGCATTAGGGTTCATTGTTAACTGCCTGTATGATCTCAGTAACTCCTTATTTGCCTCAATATCCTCAGCTTCATCTCTAAAATGGTGTTTTACTGCTTGAGCTGAGATGCATGTTTGTTCACTCCATGGTAGGACTCACTGCTTGCAAACTGATTTCCTGGGAATTAGGAATCGAAAACAGCAAGCAGGGAATTACAAACAAAACAAAGCCACTTGGAGCTCCCCCACTGTTATATTTTTTATTATTCAACAGTTTCTGAGGGTTTGTATTAAACTAAACTGGTTTGGAAAGTAAGACTGAGAAATTTCCTCCTCCTAATACTTACTGTCCTTGTCCAGGTGCCGTTGCCGAAGCAGCTGGAATGAGAGACCAGACTGACTCAAAGAAAACAACTGGGAATAAAGACTATTCAAGTTTTGCATACAACTGTTTCAGCAGATGTTTTCTGCAGAGCCCAGGTGGTATATACGACTATTTGGGAACAAAGCTTGAGATACACACTCCTAGAAGTGTGGTGAAAACGGCTGGCATTGGAAAAGTCAGTACGAAGCGTTTCCATCAGGTATCAAACAATCCCGGTGTCATCTGTCTGCCAAGTGGATTTGAGGCTCCAGTTTGTTGTGGGAGTATTTTCTCTGAGGCATCAATAACTTTGTCTTTCTAGTTTGTCAGCAAACTATTTGTTTTCACGTTGTCCTTCTGCTGCCAGATTCTGCAGGAACATGCTGTGCTTTATCTTATCTTTCTTTTCACACACATGCTCCTCTATTATTTTCTTGTCCATGAGAAATATATTTGATTTCCATGTAAACAGCTTCATTTTTTAGGATAAGGAAAGAAAAATGAAATAAAACTCTCTCCGTAAGATGTGTGTAGCACTTCCATGGCTAACAAGATGCTCACAGAACAGAACAACTGCTCTGGTACCTCAAACACTGTGGCTTGATGGTTTCGAGCTACCTCAGTCTCAGAACACAGTCTAGTTGGTATTGTACCTGATCAGCAGATAAAGGGTGACGCCTTGCTCTGCTTTGAGAGCTGTAATCTTAATTCCCCACAACTCACCTCAGTTCATGTTGTAATCCTTAATTACAGCCACCTTGGAGCACGGTGAAATGCCATTTGAGGTCTCTGTCCCCACTGCTCTGAAGTGGCAGGAGGATGAGCCTCACCCCTCATCTTTGCCAGTGGTTTAAGAAACTTATCATTCCTCCTAGTACTGGGTGTGGACTGCATGTCTCCCCCCAGCAGGGCTGGCTATGATGGGGTTAAACCTGCATATACACAACTTAGTTTTTCCTTAATATTTTTGTGAATTTTTTTCTCCTCCATAAGATTTTTTTTTGTTGTTGCAAGCCTTCTTTGTAAAGGAGCTACAGGTAATTCACTCTCAGAGAAGATACCAAGATACCAGTTGTTTTTGATGTTGTGTTTTGGTGGTTTCTTTTTTTAAGAAAGCCATTTAAGCCTATAAGGCATAGGGAAGAACGAACCTTTCCTTTCGCTAACATGCAGCTCTCCTGCCTTCCTGTGGCCGATACTCATTCAAAAGGCACAGCTTTGCAGCTCCTGGCAGGATTTCCTTGAGGTGAGTCTCTCCTTGCTCCTGCCTGTAACTCTCTGTAACCTTCCCTTACAGCTCAATCCCACTCCCACCCTGCTACCCCTTCCCATATTTATCTAATAGTCCTGTAGTATCAGCAACATCCAGGACCAATTTGAATCTAAGGTAGTCTCCACTACCCTCAGGTTCGAGTTTTGGTCTAGCGTTGTCCTTTTTGTTTCACCTGATGTCTTTCAAATCTGTCTTCCAAACTTATACAGCTCCTCAGCTCAGCTTCTGTCTGCAACTGTAATGCCACAGAAGCGTGGCTGATTTATTGCTGAAGACATAGCAAGTAGTTTAAGTAATCACATAAGGGGGAGGGGAGACCCATTTCTGCACAACAGGGACATAGAAAAAGGAATTGCATTTTCTTTGCAGTCATTTCATACATGGCTCACTTTTTGTAAAGGATAAAGGCAGGAAAGGGACAGAACTTGATACTTTTAACAAAGTCCTCACATGGAGCAGGGAAGCAAATGCCAAGTGCAAGAAGCAACTCCCCCAGAAAGCTGTTCTCTGTACTGGTGTCAAGGCCAGGCTGGCCCAGCCCAGATTTCAGCAGCTGGGACAGGGAAGCACAAAAGAAAATACATGATAGTGCTTTACAGTCCCCATCTCGAGCTGCCAGGCACAAATTACTGCTATAGCCAGAAGCAGCTGACACATATCACCAGATATGTGCTGCAGAATCTGCTCTGATCCATGTCCTCCCACCAAGTAGCCTCTTGAGTGATCACAGGAGCAGGGAAGCCACCAGATACAAATGTACCATTATTTTGACTACAGCAGAGTTGGCTTCCTAGAACCACTCCAGGCACAGCCCCCACTAATCCTAGAAACACAAATCTCTCTCAGGTAATTAAGAGAAATGTCAAAATCCCAGTTAGGTAGAGTTATACAAGCGACTGAAATGGTGTGAACAAATGCTTAAATACTCCACCTCTGTAGAGACACCTTTGTAAGGGTGCAAGAGCAAGGCCATTCCTGCAGCTCTGAGATCCCTCACGCCTCACAGAGTTAACACTGATACCGAGCATTCAAAGCCAGCCACTCACCACAAACACCAGCTCCGGCACAAGCTGCAGGGTGACAGCAGATCTCCCACCACCGCTCCAGGGTATTTCACCAACCACAGCAACAGAGACAAGCTCAAGTTTCCAGCCAGTTCTCCCAACAGAAATACATGCAGTCAGTAATCACCATTAGTTTATTTTCTTCATAACTGTGCAGTTTTTAAAATTCTACAGTAATGATGACATCTCAGACTACTATGTTCTTTAAGTGCAGAAACAGTTTTCAAAAAACAAAGACCATGCGCTACAAGTGCGGAATAGGCCATTGACTCTTCAGCTGGAATTTACAGACATTTTCAATAAATACTGATCACCTTAACACTTAAATGGAATGACATGTTCAGATGTCTACAGTCCACTATGAAAACAGCATGGTAAGTTACACAAAAGCTTCAACTTTAAGGATCCTTGCTTTTTTGTTAAACTAATTGCTTTGTTAGAAAAGAGAAATGTAAGAATATTTGAAATGGAGTGTCACCTGGACAACTTTTTCCCCCCTATTGTTGGTAAGCTCCTCTTACCAAAATAATTCCATCAGGCTGGCAGTTAAGTTGAAATATATATAAAAGAATCCTACACACCACTTTCAGGAGTTGTTACAGGCAAATATCTTCATGAATTTGGAATGGGTTTTCAAAAACTTTATCTTGACATTATTGCTTTTATTTGTAAACCTGAAATTCAGCTTTTTCCTTTGAAGAGTGTTAGAAGTACAGAGTCAGTGAGATGCATGTTTTACTTATATCTTTGCATTCTGATTAAGAAAAAGATGATCCACGCTCGAGAACACACATATACCTCCATCTATAAAACAGCCTAGAAAGCAGAACAAGGTAAGACCCTAAAGTAGCAGTATTTAAAAACATCAGTTGGGTGGAAACCTAGCTCACCCAACATATCTGAAAACTTTTTACCTCTCATGCTTGGCCATGCTGGTTTAGCTGGTGGGCAGGGAAGCCTGGCTCTTCTGCAGAGAGGAGCAGTTTCTATAGATCAAGGTTTCAGAGAAAACAAAGGGGTGTTTTACTGGATCTGACAGGCACAGTGCCATATATAGTCTTTATGCTTAGATCTACTCAAGACTGTTTCCCAGCTGCTAAAGGAGGAATGTGAGGTGAGTACAGGAACCCATATTCATTACCAGTATTGCACAGTTTTACCACTTGCCAGGTAGGCTAGCAATGTAGGCTCAATACAGACCACTCAAGGGACGAATTTGCAGGATGCAGGAAATACCTACTTTTGATCTGTTCCAGCTCACCTTGAATATCGCCAGCCTGAAGGTGCCAGCCAGCACAAACTGCAATCTTGTAGAACTGAGATGAAAGGGGTGTTACTTTTAATAGACAAATTTGCTACAAGACAGTTTGAGAGACTGCATTCTATCGGTTTTCATCTCTTCTTCCTCCTCCACCCCCCAGAAGAAGAGACAAGGAAACACATTTAAGTTAGTATGTATTTGTGTAAACACCAGACATTTTGCTATACAATAGAAAAAAAGTTGCTGCTCTTATGTTCTTAGAGGAGCCCTGAAGACCTTGGAATACCTGTATCCTGCAACTATTAGTCTGTATCACGTGCATTTCCTGTTTTGTACACAAACTGAAAGCAAGCTTGAACAATAGTAAATAGCAACTACAATCCTGCAACAGGTAAATGCTGTGTTGCAGCTGCTTACTCCTTTGCTTTAGATATGTAGTCAGCCAGTTTGTTGATGCTATCCTCTTGCTGTTCTAGAGCATCCAGTATGATGCCCATTGGGGTCTTCTTCAAGCCTATTCCTTCAATCTTGTTCTCCAGCTTGTTCTTTATGTTCCGGAGCCTCAGAGAAGCATGGACAAACATCACTGCATGACAGAAATGCAATTATTAATTGTTAGCACTCCAGGAATGCATACTTCTTGCAGCATTCATCTGAAGACACACTCCAACACTATGACAACCCCGGAAGAAGACAAAGTCTCAATGACCACTTAAGTAACCACAGGTACCCATTTAATAATAACGTTAAAGATGATTTGTGCTGTTTTGTGTCCCCTCCCCTCCAGTTTAGTTTGGGGATCATTTAAATAGAGGTAGTAAAGGCAACAGTCAATTTAGACTCTATAGACATCTTTGAGAATGCTCAAGTCAAGCCCCAGCCCATTAGAGAAAAGGAAAAATACTTACAGAGGAGAGGAAGCGTGATCCCAAACATGAACACCATGACATCTCCCAGATAGGAGATCAAGAAGTAGCTAGACAGCATGATGACCACTACAAATGTGGTTGGGTATTGCTTCTTCAGCCTGCGGAGTATATCCTTGTTGTGTGATACCCACACAAACCCCATGAACACCAGCACCACCACAGTACCGCCAATAAGCATATTCAAGGGACTCAGAAATCTGGAGAGAAGAGGAGAAAAAAGAAGAAAGTGTCCCGTTTCAGAGCTCTCATTACTTGTGTCCACATAGCAAACATCTAGCTCACTGGTAACTTGTAACTAGGGAGGTAAGACATTAAGATGTCAGTTGTTGCTATCAAGATCTTTATCAACTTTTGAATTTTAGGCAGAAACTAAATAAAGCAACAGGTGCAACTGAACAAGCAACAGTTAGCAGTGAATTTAGATATTCTTTATGTTCTCTTCCTGAGCATAGCTCAGGATAATGACAGTTTCTGCAGCCCCTCATCAATAGCAGCACTTACTGCCAGGACCACTCCTACCTGTGCAATCAACACAAACCTGAGAGCAGATGAAACCAACAATCAGTTGCCCAAGGCATTGATCTTTTCCCTGCACATGACCAAAACCAGGCTTAGCTTAGGCCTTCAGAAGAAGTAGCTTTTCATAGTATCTTGTCTAGGTTTGCAAAATGGGAAAAAAGTAAGGGAACGTGGTGTAAAGTAGTTAATTCACTTTCTTATTTCTGAATGAACCTTATTGGTTTTCACTCAAAATAATTTTATGAACCTGCAGAAGGAGCTTATTACCATCAGCATAACAGACAGAAGCTTAGATCCAAGCAAGCGTGCCTGAGAGTCAGAAGGAAATGGAGCATGGGATAAAGGTCTTGCAGGAAGAAGAGCCAGGCCTGGCAAGAGGGTCACTTCTGAGGTTTGTGTTCTATTATTGTTATTGGAGTTACCAAGCAAACCAAGCCATCAAGTGGATCAGCTTTGGGCTATAAACAGCAAGTCCCTTTTTTGGACCAGGGCGAGAACATCACCTGCTCAAACAACTTTCCTAAGTATTTAGAGCTTGTTTAGAGTCAAACTCCCAGCAATGGCTTTGCTTAGCAGGTTTCTCTACTCGTACAAAGTCAAGGCTCTATTATATTTCACTTATCTAGTAAGAAGTTACGAGATTTCATGTGCATTCCGATTTACTTGCTTGTATGTGCGCTGATCTAATTACGCAGCAGCTGAGGGCTCTGAGCTGCTACAACCATGACAGCAGCATAACACTGGCCTGATAGAGCCAGATGTAGTCAACATTTCCTCTTGCAGACTTTGCAGTCAGTCTTACTGTTCCAAAACCAACAGGCACAATGACTCACCACTCCACCCCACCGCTGAGGAAGATGCTATGGTTTGTGGCCTGTGCTTCATATCCGGCACAGGCAGAAGAAATCTGCTGCTGCTATGCCAACACTCTACCTGCAGTGCCAGAGAGCATTTTCCTAGAGAAGGAAGAACCCCCAATAATTATTTCAGAGCAGAGACTGGCTCTTGATTCTTTAAGTCAGTTGTGCCAATAGGCAACAGGACAACTGGATGGGAAGAGATTAAAATTCAGACTAGTTCCCCACCTGCTTCTGCTACTCACACTGAAAAGCCAACAGGGCTTTTTGGAAGTGGTGATAGGGCAGACTTGCTTGTTGCATCTGAGTCACTCCCTGTAGCCAGCCAGAATATATTTAGCTCTGAATTGTCAATCTAAAGTTTCCAGGCTGGAAAAAGTGAGCAGCATTGCTCTGGAAAGAAATCAGTTTCATCTGTGCTCCTTTGCAGCAGAGAAGGAGGGTGACTCATGAGTGGACCACACTAGAGCCTGGCTTATATATGTACTACTGGACATATGAGATTCTTCAAGCAGCAGTCAGTGCCACATCATAGTTGTCTCCGAGCAGAAATGGCCAAACTTACTCAGACAACTCACAACAACCAATTTTTTGTTCCCAAAAATCTACAGACAATATAATTGTGGAAGTGACAAAGGGCAAGTCAGAACTCCACTCTACATTTTCCATGTGTCTGGCAAATATTTTCAAAGCTTTATCTTCCCTGCCCTTCCCACTACTCTCACTACAACTTCAGAAGCTGGTGGTGAAGAGCAATCCCTTTATATTTATAAGCAAGAGACCAAAGGCTTCTCTGCTCTACACTTCTTTCTAGTATTATATAGGTTCTACATAACTTACTGGCTGTAAGGGATGTGAAGAAAAACAACAAAAAAACCAAACCAACCAACACATTCAAAAGATCCCACTTTCCTGGGGAAAGTTATTTGAATTACATGTTTTCTGAAGTGGGCTGCATTCCAACACGTACAAGGAACAGTGAACATAAGTATCAAATGAAGTCACTCAGAGCCACATGAAAACAGATGGAGATAGCAGTTGCCACCAAAAACTGGTATTCAAATTATCAGCCATGTGTCCACGGACTTCATTACTTTGATTACAGTACTGGTGTCATATGCCAAGCTCCCCTTTCCTGCTAGACTCACCCACAGTGTAATTCACAGTGCTATCTAAGATTCTCCTAGAAACTCACATATAGAAACTTCTCCAGAATTTTTTTGGGGAAGGCAGACCTCAGTTATCCAATTTTGCTTGGATCTGTTGGGACACTGCTCTTGATAACACGACAGCTAAAGATTAAAAAGGAAAAAAAATATAGACATGTTATTTCAGAACACCAGAGTCTAGGGAAAAGAGAGCTGTGTAACAGCCCCAGCAGTCACCTTAGAGTTGAACCACCAACACTGATATTGGCCTTATTTATGTACAGATTAGAACACACTAGGCCAAATTCCTGCTCAGGCAAGAAGGCTGGAAGTCTTTCACAGCTGCACAGACAAGCTAAGTGACCAGCCATTAAGTATGCTACCAGATATTTTCTAAATATAATTCCCTTTAGCATGGAAATAACTAAAAAATGCACAGAACTATCAGCATGACAATGGTGTGGTAACTTGAGTTTACAGCTCAGATGACTTGGCAGAAGAAAAACTCTTTTGAGATTGGAGAAGAAAACCACTAACTCCCACTACCCTGAAAGTAGTCAGTATGGCAGGACTAAATCACATCTGGGGGTGCTAACAGCTCAGAGTGCACTAGCCGGATGATCTTCTGCATCGTTCTTGTGGTGGACAACGTACAACCCCGGAAAGCTGGGACAAACTGGCAAGGAAGAGCTGTCACCTAGATTCAGTTCCAGCAATATTGCAGGGTGACTTGCAATTCCACCCATGCTGCTCTCCAGAGACCAGGTTTCCTTCAGCATCTGCTTTGATACAAAGTAAAGAGGTGGGAAAAATAAACAGAATAAAGAAACATCCTGCCTCGGCAGGGACACAGGCATTTTTCCTGTGCCAAGTAGCACCATGTGACACTTTGCATTTGTGGAAGTAGTATCCGAAGACAGCAGAGATGGAACCGCTGGGGGTGCAGTTGTGCGAGAAGTAGTAATGGCAGCTACCTCTGGCTCACAAAATCAGATTGAAACACCTTTTTTTTGTTTCTTTTTTTTTTTTACTGGATTAATATTTCTAGACTCTGCCCTACATACATGACAAGACAGGTTAGATTTCTCACATAGGTGTAGGAAAGCTCAAAGAGCTCTGCTTTCAGTGACTTACCACATCACCTCTTCTGGACAGATTATTTCATATCTGCACATTTGTGCACAGCCATACAGCAGGAGAGGCAAACAGTCACTTGGAGGATATGCAGCTATAGTGTAGGGAAAAAAAAGCCAGGCGAGACGCATCCTTTGCACAAGACGAGAAGCCTCCAGCGGCAGAAGCCCAGAAATAGGACAGGCCACGTAAAAAGCAAAAGCAATCTAGCTCCATCATTAAATCATCACCACTTAGATGACTGTCTCAGGGTGATTATTCAGCAGTTGCTGTCACATCTGTTTCTTTTGCACGTGACCAGGCAAGTCTCAAAGGCACTGAGTAGAAGACTTCCAGTTATTGAGAACATTTTTTTACTCAGAGTAAATCAGGCCGTTAACACAAAATAAGCATGAAAATCCTGTTTTGGAAGATCTTCTGCTCAATCATGTTCCAAGCAGTGGGCAGGTTATAACACTTAAATGTTTTCTTTCTCATTTGTATTAATTTAAACAACTTTAAAAGTAAAGTTTTGCCTTCTCTCCCCATACTTCTATCTTCAATGAGATTATATAGCTGTAACTAGAGGTAGCACATAAAACTATATACGGCATGGTCTCCCAGGTGACAGCCCTCAGCATCCACAGATTTAGCAATGCTTCTTTACTTATTGTTGTTCAGTTAAATTGCTTTGAGAACAGGGAGACAGATTCCTTTCTGCAGAATTGCCAGACTTTTATTAAGTTATGTACTAACATTATTACGCAACATATGTTTTAAAAGCAAAGTGTTTTGTTCACTCATTCTTAATTTTTCATTAGGCATTAGAGAAACTAAGCATTTTGCTGCTCTGGAGTCTTCATTTTGGGAAGGGAACCACTACAAAGCATGTCAGCTAAGGTAGTGATCTGGGGGAGAAAAGAAAAAAGACACGCTCCTTGATAGCTAGGGGTTGTGCAGGTGCACAGTAGATGTTTTAGAGAAGCACCAGCAATTGAAAGAGACATCATTCTTTTAGACACGGCACTGTGAAATCCAGTACACCTTTTAATACTGTCAGATTTAGAAACTACTTTTTAGCAAGTACGTGGCAACAAAAGCCTAGAAGAACTTAACTACTTAAGTTAATACAATTTCTAAGTTTGAACTGCAAGACAGAGAAGCATTGTTGGAGTAGGTGAAAGCACAGAAAAATTCCATTTATTAACCACCCTGAGGGAGAGTTGCAAGCGGTTGTGGGAGGCACTGATTTTAATAAGTATCTGTATAGCACTCACAATGACTGGGTCCTGGCTCAGGGTAAGAACAGGCAGTCCAATTCCTACACAACTGGGAGAAAGGGCACAATTTGATTTAGTAAGGATATCGTTTTCTGTCAGCAGTCTACTTCAACAGGATTTTAAGGGAAAAAACAAAACCAAAACAACAACAACAACACCCACAAAACACCCCAAAACAACAGCACACTAGTCCAGATTAATTCTTAAATTAATTAGCAGGGCATGGAGGGCAGAAGAGATCAGGTCACTACCACCAGCCTGTATTAGCAGAGTGACACTAATTCAGTAGTGTTAGCTGCTTGTTCACTGATTATTTTCTACCTAGTCCTGTAGGGTGAGAGTAAAATCTACAATATTGCAAAGCACAGAGCATAATTTACATATAACAGTAGCCATCAGAGAAGGCAAATGGAAGGAGAAAGGCACAGAAATGATGCAGTAGAGACCATTGCAATTCTACTACATTCACAGTAAGGTTATTCCATACTTTGCGGAGATAGTAATAGGCTGGAGAGGGCAACTTTGTTGTAGAAGGGGCAGTAAATTGCAGCCGTGGCAATAAACACTGTACTTTCAATATCAAGAAAGCTCTTGGCTACAGTTTCCAAGTCAGCCCAGCACCACCATGGCTACCATGTATTACAATAGCTGAAAATATAATCTCTGCATTACAAGTCTGTCTACACAATTCGATGGTTTAAGAACAGGTAGAGTTTGTGATGGGCTAAGTTTAGTTTTGCTTACAGGAAGACCACTGCATTAGCAGTTTCAATAATCCTGCCCTTAGGCCTGTATACAGCCCTGGAGTTCCTAAAAAGCCATGATTCATCACTTATCACTCAGGGATTCCTGACCATTACAGAACATACAAAAGTGCAAGACAACAACTTAATTATCAATTTAAATTTATCAAGAGAACTTCCTTTATCTTTCACCCAAAGCCACAGTCTGGCCAAGCAAAAAATCTTTTTATTAAAAGAAATGAATAGGCTTTTTCCCTATTGAAGTGTTATCCTGTTGCCTTTAGAGTTCTTATCCCACACTCTTTTACTTCAGTGTTAGAAGAATCGGATTCATCATATACTGAAGGCTCTAAGACATGTAATTTAAAAAAATATATTTGAGATCAAGATACCACTCCAGGTGTTTCTCATCCCTAAGTTTTCAACTCAGAGGGTTACCACTTTATATTAGAATTGTAGTTCTGATATTAATCTCCTTCTCCTGTGGGTCTCTTCCTCCTCCACCTTCCACCCCAGCAAAATAGTGGGAAATAAGTGGGAGATATGTCACACTTGATCTGAAGAAAACAGATCAGAGTTCAAAAGGAGGAAGGAATTTGGGAGTACAAGCTGCTGCTCTCCTAGTTTTCCAACCAGAGATATCAAAACTGTCCACATCTTTTCCCCACCTTCTTGGAGAGAACTGTCCCTCTGCTTTCCAAGGCCACTGTGATTTACTTACTCACTGAGAGCTGGCCACAGCATCACACTGCTAAACAAGGGTAGGTGAGCACAGAAGTCTAGAAGGTGGAATAAGAACAGCAAGACCATAGAAGTCTCATTTTACCAGTCTAGTAGTCTGTTGAGCTGACTGCCACATATCCCCACCAAAATTAAGAAGAAGATGACCTATGTCACTATGCTAAACCTATGCTTAAAAAAAAAAAAAAGGATTTAGGGGAAGAATGTCAAGCTTCTGCAACGCTTCAGCCAAAACTACTCTGGCCTAATGGCTCAGCAATTCTGCAGTTTAGGCATTCGCATTTGTGCGCTGTTTGTTGTGAAGAGTGGAGTATTCCAGTTTCCATATTAAAAGCTTAATCATCAGCCTCTGCTGCATGTTTTGCTTAAGAGTTTTCTGACCAAATATTCCACAGCAATACTTGAAGAGGAGTCACACAGGCTTTGATTCAAAGGTGATTCGAAGGTTATTTCCCAATTCTCTTCAGGAAAGTCAGACCTTTCAGAAACATCAGATGGTCTTGCATAGAAGGTCTCAATTCTGCCCCAAAATGAAATGAATGGGTACCTTACCCATTTTATGTTTAAGGTTTTTTTTCAGTATGAGTTAGCTCAGAAATAAGAAAGGCTTGCTCTGTCCCCTGGACATAAGCTTAAAATTGCAACAGAGAACAGACTTCATTTTTTTTTTTTTTACTCAAAGCAAAGCTTATCTCAGCTTGACCAACCACCCCGGATAGATCTAGTGAGGAAGCGCAGATCACTGTGCAGGATGCTGCTCAGTTTTTCGTAGAGCAGCAACATCCGGCACTCAAACCCACGGCTGCTTTCTGCTGGGCACAGGGTGCCCTGGGACAGCCTGGGTGCCCAGAACCCTCTTCCTTGGGCAGAAGAGCTTGATGAGCAGTCCATGGAAGCAGGAGTCCTCAGATTTGTTAGACACTCGCCAAAAATAAAAAATCCTAAACACTACTCAACACTCCTAACATAACAAGCTCCCCCTCCATCACGGAGGCTGCAACCAGGCCTTAATTTTTTCAGTATTATTATTAGAGACAGCAGATAAATTGGAGGCTCAAGGAGAGGCAGAGGAAGGGAAAGGCAGCTTCCCTGCCCCTGCACCCCCGACATCCCACCCGGCAGCGCTGCACCCAGGGCCGGGCCGGACCGGACTCTTTCCCGCGGCACCGGGTGGAGCCGCAGCGCCGTCCCCACGGGAACCGCGGCCACCCCTAGCCCCCCACCGCCCGGAGCCCGCCATCCCCAACCCCTCCCAGGCCGGAGCCCGGCCCACGCACTGACCCCACAATGGAGACAACGGCAGCGGCCACCATCAGGTAGTTGGTCTGGTAGTAGAGCAGGTTGTTGACCACCCTGTTGTTCCATTTCGAGATGTCCTTGAAGTCGGGCCGGGCGAAGCGGTCCGAGCCGGGGAAGAAATCGTCCCAGGCCCGCAGCGGCGCCACCTGCACCTCCATGGCTGCCACCGCCCCCGCCGCGCAGGCCTAAGAGCGCCGCGGCACCGCTCCGGGGCGGCTCCCGGCCGCCGCCACCGGCCCCGCCGCTGCTCGGGGCGGGGACCGAACGCTGATGAAACAGTGAAGAAACGAGCGGCAGCTCCAGCGACAGGCGAGTGTCGCACCGCGCCTCCCGTCACACGCCCAGGAAAGCAGCTGACAGGGGCGCGGCGCTGCTGCGAGGGGTCGCTGTATGGTCATTGTTTCTTCGTCAAAAGATGACGCACTTTTTAATATTCACATGGCGAATCCAGTTCGCATCCTCCGTGAAACAGAGAGTCGCGGCCCGAATGTGGAGGGGTCCACGCAGTGGCTGCCCCAGCCAAGGAGGCACCGAGGGTGTGTGGAGCCATGGCAGGTAGACCCTGCTAGTGGGGCGATAGTGCCCCAAACCCTCCAGTGGCGGGGAGGCTGGTGCTGGCAGCCATGGTGGTTCAAACCCCAGCAGTCCCTGGAATAACAGCTGCTGTTCCAGCGCTTTCACACTCCGTCCTCCATAGCTCAAGCACACTGTCCGCGTGTGTATTGCACAATGTGTCGCCACACTAGGCAATAAAGTCATAGAATCATTTCAGTTGGAAGAGACCCTCAGGATCATTGAGTCCAACCCTAACCTCACCTGTCACTAAACCATATCCCTAAGAACCTTGTCTAAACGCCTTTTAAACCCCTCCAGGGATGGTGACTCCACCATTTCCCTGGGCAGCCTGTTCCAATGCCTGACAAACCTTTCCATGAAGAATTTTTTTCCCAATATCCAATCTAAACCTGCCCTGGCGCAACTTGAGGCCATTTTCTCTTGTCCTATTGTTATAGTTGAATTGAATTTTGTGGGCTGGGCTGTGTTTCTGATTCTGTAGACCATATCCAGGATTCCTACCTTATCGTAAAAGCTATGCAAGTTGTATACGAGCTCATATTTTAGAGAACTGAAAATTAGTTCTGTTAGTTCTCAGTAAGCTCTTATCTTATCTTGAAAGTGCTGAGAAGGTACATTTGCTATCATCCAAGAATTTGTATAATTTTATACGAAGTGCGCATGTGCAGTGACAAAAGGTGAAAAGTACACTAGTGATGAAGACTACTTACTTCATCCTGAAGACCCCCTGAACGACCACCAGAGGACACTGCGCATGCTTAGAGTAGTTCCAAGGTGTTGCAACTGATATTGTGAAATAATTGTGTAACCTAATGAATGTGCAATATACACGTTGTAACTTTAATGAATATGTATGTAACCAAATTGTATAAAATGGTGAAGTTTGAATCAGTGGTCGGAGCCAGCTTTGGGTGCGAGCCCCTGGTTTCCCCAGCGCTGAAATAAAGCACCACATATAACTATACCCGTGGTTATGTGTCCTGAATGCTAACACTATCACTTGTTACTTGGGAGACCAACACCCTCCATGCTACAACCTCCTTTCAGGTAGTTGTAGATAGTGATAAGGTCTCCCCTCGGCCTCCTTTACATCCCTAAACTTTAGGAGCCTGAGGCCTGAAGCACAACCCTTGTGCACCTTGCTCTGCTGCCCACCCCATGCTTTGACTCTGCTGTTAGTTTTGGAGAGCGAAGGCTCCTGCGTGCAGAAGCGGTTTGACACGTGGTCCCAGGACAGCCCATGGGCACGGCCAGGCCGGCCCCTGCCCAGGGAGGGGACACGACAAAAACCGTTTGACAACACGGCTCAGGTGGAGGAACCACCCGGCTGGCGGGCAGCGACCAGCCCGAGGCCAACCCCGCCTCCATGTTTTGTCTCTAGGCTTCTCGGAGATTTAAAGCGCCGCCATCACCACATGCTTTGTCCCCGAGGATGCTGCCCCGGGAAGCACCAGGAAGGCGGGGGCAGGGGGAGCCCCCGGGGCCCGGCTGCCCGGGGCCAAGCGCTTCGGAGCGCGGGAGGGAGGGAGGCGGCGCGGTTCCCCTCAGCGGCGGGGGCTGCCCCGCGCCGCCAGGCCCCGTTACGGTGCTTGAGACTCCATGAGGGCGCTCCATTCCGGGCCTTTCCCCGCCGGTGGGGCTGCCGCTCTCCAGGCCCTACGGAAGGACCTGGGGGACATGCGGGCCCCGTGAGGGTGGTCCCCGCTTTGTTGCCATGGTGATTTGCGCTCTATCTCCCCCTCCCCAACTCTATAGGCCTGCAAGCGTGTCTGCGCTCTGGCAAAGCACCGCCCACAGAGGCGCCGTGGGGCCGTGTGGGAAGCAGAGGGAAATATGGCGGATGGTGAGGAACCGTAAGTGCCCTGTATGTGTATGTTCGGCCGCCCCTTCCCGCGCTTCCCGGGGACGGGTGGGCTCCGGGGTCCCCTCTCCCTCCTCCCCGGTCTCTGTAGCGCGATACTGACCCTTCTTTTATTCTCTCTCTTTTAGGGAGAAGAAAAGAAGGAGGCTAGAGGAGCTGCTGGCGGATGGGTTAGTGCGGGGCTGCGGGTGAGCGGGCTCCCGGCCCGGGGCAGGGGCAGGCAGCGCTTGCTGAGGGGCGGCTGGTAGGTCAGGGCGAGCCGCAGCCCCGCAGGAGAGGGGTGGGCTGGGAGGAGGCTGTGGGTCAGCTCAGGGCTGCGGGACCCGCTGCTCGGGGCCACCGTGGCCAGCGGCCCCGGGGCCCGGCGGGAGGAGGGGGTGGAGTAAAGGTGTTAGGGGGTCAGTGTGAGGAGGGGGAAGGCGAAAGGGCGCTTGAACAGCAAGGACTGGGGAAGAGGAATGTCCTGGGGAGAGGACCAAGGGGCTCACCCGGAGCGGGGATGGGAATTGCGGGCTTGGAGCTTGGCATGAGTAAAGGCTGGTGTGCTGGAGAGCTTTGTGACAGGGCTGGAAAAAGCTGCATTGCCGGCCAGGGGCCTGGGGAGGGCCTCTAGGCTAGAAGCAGGTGACTGAATTTTGTCTGAAAAATAAAAATGCAGACTACAGAACAGTTGCCTCTGCTTATTAAAACCCTAAATTCTATGCATCTGTTTTAACGGCCTTGAAAACTAATGCTCAGAAATCTTTAACCTCATCTGCTTCCATCCCCTAACTATCCTCCCATCTGCTTGTGGCCCTATTCCCCAAGACCACAAAGCAGACCTGCCTGAGCGGTGGGCTCGCAGGCTGTGCATGCGTGTGTCGGGGTGAGGGTCACAAAAATCCTTGGGCATGTTGGACTTGGGGGGGTGCATGCCAAGTCCCTCGAAAGCATGGAGCTTTGGAGATGTGAAGGTGGCAGGGAAAAGTCTGCACCTAAAGCAGCATAAAGACTGTAGTGGTCTGATGTTTTAAACAAAACTAAAAATGGAAGTACTTCGATTAAATAATAAGAATTTTGTTAAACTCTCATAGTACAGATACCTGATAATGCTATAACAACACAAAAATAAACCAAAAAGCTGTCTCTGAAGTTAAACATGAAATCTGAGGTTAATTGTTGCTGTTTTTCATATCTCCACAACGGCCAACCCTGTAAAAAAGAAACTGTAGTATAATCACAAAAGTGAAACTAAATCTTACCATTTTATCACCTATAAAGGAAAATGCACATCTAAACAGAAAAGGAGTACTGCTGCTTAACGGCTGTTTGTATGACTTATAAAAGGATAAAAAAAATTGTTCTTAATGTCACCAAGCATAGCTTCTGCATTTGTTTCCAGAGAAGTTAAAGGTTGTAGTAGAATCGATGGAAGCAATTATTGTGATGTGTATTGACCCATTTTATTTGCTGAAGTCAGTGCTCAGTGCACATCCTGAAAACCCGTATACCACAGATGAGCCCAAGGTTCAGCAAAGGGAGTGCTGTATTTATTCACACTATTTCCCATTACGTGAAATATTTGTTTTTTCACATTATTTGAAAACTTGGGGAGATACAAAAGTGCAAGTCAAAGACCCTTATGAATTGAAATAAATTTTGTAGATATTATTTAACTGCTGACACAGTAAGTAACTTACCTAAAGTCAACAGTGAACCAGGAATGAGTTCAGTCTGCAATCAAACTGTAGGCAAATTATGACATATTTATTCCTGCACTTTAGTGAAGTTTTTCTCTGTTACTGAAAATCTTTTGCAGAATTAATTGCTTCCAAGTTAACATTACTATAGACATACTGTGTTGTCCATCTTCTGAATTCTGTGAGGATAAAGGCATTCACTGTCTAGATGTTTTCACTGCACTTTTATTTTGAGACGAATCATCAGGAAGTAAAAATAAATTCTAAGCATTACCCAACAGTTATTGATACAAATGTTCTTCATATTACTTTGTAGGAGGAAGCAAATAACCCTTCTTATCGATGATGACACAACCTTTCATGCTCAGGATTGGCAAAGCTCTTTTAGAACAAGCTTAGTTTTGTGTTAATATAGGACATAATCGTTCATATATATATTGAGTGGCACTCCTATTTTAAAAGCGAAGTGCACTCTGTTAAGGAAGGGCTTTTTTGGTGTAGGCAATGATATTGTATTAGAAAATTACTTAAGTGAGCAGATTTTGAACTATTCCAGTAAGTCTCTTAACAGTTTAAATTTATACTTATGTACTACTAAAAGTGACCTGTACAAGCAGAAAAAGGGTAGTGGAGTGTTTGATGCAAAATCTGTCTTGAAACTTTAAAAGAACATAACTGCAAACATTTGTTTTTCCAAGTGAGACCAGTACCACTGACAGGCTCAGACAATGAGTGAAAAATAGGAGTGTTCTAAATTACATTGTACCAGTTGAGGGGAGAGAGCATTCCAGATACATATTTTTCTAATTCTTATTTAAACAAGCTATGAAGATTCAGAGGAGACAATGTTGGGGCGTGCTAATGTTACTTCTTAAGTGCCTCACAAATGCAGTTACATATTGATAACTCTAAATGTGATTTATGATCTTAAGGAGTCTGTCAAAAAAGGGTACAAGATAGACTGATGGAAAAAAACCCATTACCCTAAAAATCTAAAAGGACAACCTCTCTCTGTGTCCTCTTTAAATGTGAGCAGAATAAAAGCAAAAAAACTAGACCCTTTTTTCAATTCAGGTCAACTTTTATTAGTAACGGCTTGATCAGTGGGATTTATGGAAATGCCTGGGCTTTTCCCATCTATGCATATTTTTATTATTGCTTTCTATTTCCACAAATAAAACCCATTCATGCAAATGTTCATGCACATGACTTACATGCATAAAGAATATGCAGATGCATTTGTATGAATGGTCAATAATTTAGGTGTTTTTGAGACATATAAAGAAAAAGTATTTTAGAAATGTGGCTTTTTCTCTGATTTTGCAGCTGAATTTACTGTGTTCTGTGCAGAATGGCTGTTGATGTTGGGTGTGGGGACACTGGAGACTGGGATGGTCGCTGGAACCATGTAAAGAAGTTCCTCGAGCGATCTGGACCATTCACACATCCTGATTTCGAGCCAGGCACTCAAGTGAGAAACACTTACTTTAAATACAAAAATTGTAGCGTGTGTTGCAAACTAATGTGAACAGTTTCATTAATTGATCACCAGCAGTGTATGAGTACTGAAACTGCATGAAAAGCTTATGCTTGAAGCAATTGAACATTATGATTCTAGAACATATTGTATTCTTTTTATAAGCTTGTATTTCTAAATTCTACACTGTCAGCAATGAGCTTGTTGTCATCATACATATAAGTACGTAACAACAAATGAATTATGCTCTATCTTTGAGTCCTGCTTGAAAAATAGCAGCATTTGTCTCCATTTGTAAGTAATTAGATACAGTAAGGAATTTCTTGTAATATGAGTACTTAGAGAATTTGGGATGATGTTCGGTAGGGAAAAGCAAAATTTAGACTATTTTAATTATTCTATTTTCCCTTTTTTGGTACATTTTTTTTCACAGCTTACAGTTGAATATTTTACTGTTACCTTTTTAATATAATGTTCTGTTATTTACTAGTTGGAGGCTGGGGTGTAGTAGAACAGTTTGCAGAAAGCATTTATGTAGTTAAAAATTTCAAACTCTTTTTGGCCTGCACTGTTTTCTGTTTGTTTAGTTTTCTTTTGTATTATGTATCAGTAGAATTTTTGGAAGGAGAAAACGTCTCCTTACACCAAATAATAAGGAAGGTGGACCTTGTTTTTTTGCATAGTCAAAATTAATATAATGAGAATGCTGGTATCAACAAAGGTCTTGCTTGTAAGTTGGGATACAGGAACTGCATGAACTCAACAACTGATTAAAGTCCAATGTGTAATTACTCCTGCAAACACAAATTGTTTTATTGATCTGAGTTATTTTATTTGAAACACTAGGCACTGAAAATTTATGGTAATGCATTTATAAGGGTTATGAAACAAAGGACAAACTATACTTTTTCCTGTTTAGTTTATTAATTTTTTGGTTTATATTTTCCACAGGCTCTTGACTTTTTGTTAAGCACATGTAAAGTACTGGTTATTGGAGCAGGAGGATTAGGATGTGAACTCCTGAAAAACCTGGTAATTACTCAGTTTTCACATTTTACTTCTTAGAATCTTCTTTTTTTTTGAGGAAATTGTCTTTTCTGCTTTGCTAATTTGACATTTTTGATTGTATGTAGCTACTAAGTTTCTCAGTTCTAATAAAAACGTATAAAATAAATGACAGTACAGACAATAAATGTGAAAAGTGTGCTTTGTTATTAAGCTTGAATGGTGGTAGTCTAATATGTTGCATGTTTTTATAGCTCTCTTAAAGCTTGTCAGGAGGAACAACATGGTGCTGTTTATGAAAAGTGTAGAAAAAAGTTCACATGCAGCCTTAGATATGGTGTAATGTTGGTAGTTTTCCTTAATTACCAGATTTGGGGAAACTGAGGAAAATAACACGTTCATAATGATACAAAGAAGTGTTGTGTAGAATACTATAGATAAAAATGTATCTTTTCAGCTGGAAAGTGGTACTTCCAAGGGTCTTCAATCTGATACACAGAAATACTTGCTGCTTTTCTTACAGAAATTAGTTTATATTCTGAAAAACTTTAGTCCTCTGTTGTTCGTTTAATCATTTTCCTGATACAGCATTTTAAATACTTCATGCACGTGGGATGGCTCTGTTTGTTCTGGAAGTGTAAAATGAAAAGTTTGATAGTCTTTATATATAACAAGATTGAGTCTCAAAGGAAAAAAGCTAGGGGACAGGACTCCAATTTTTTGGGATCACTTCAGAACATCACAACATGTTTCCTTTCTCTAAACCAAATGTTTTACAGCATTTATTTCCCTTTAACCACAATTCACATTGTTTCTTTGTGCATGACAGATGTTATTACTGTATCAGATCAGACCCAGAATACAGTTTTAAGACAATTTTACTTTAAAGTTCTTTGCCAAATCCAGCGATGGGCTGCAGGCAGAGATGAGGCAGAACTTCTGTCACGGGTTCAGCATGTTCTTAGGTAGCAAGGTGAATTTTTGTGTTTGTATTCTGTTCAGCATTGAATGCAGTGAGGAATGCTGGTTTAGTTCGAACTGTGATTTGAGGGTGGATACACCGGACTCATTTATGCAAACTGTAAAAATGGTGTGCATGTTCAAAAACTTAAAGTTTTAGAGTGATTACACTGCGTTTTTCTATTCCTGCTAATCAGGGAAGTGCTGATGGTATTTTTTAAAATTCTGGGCTTTTTTCCCACAGTGAACACTTTTGATTTACTACAATTGTGAAGGGAATACTGCAAATTGCCCTTATAGATCAGCATGCTATTGAATTCCCTGTGTCATGATTAGTTAGGCTACAGCAATATTGTGTTCAGTAAAACATTGTCTTTGGCCACTGAAATATTGCTGATTCTATCTGTCTAAATATCAGCATTAGCAATCCGACAAAGAATGTTCCTTTAATGAAGAATGACCATATGTCTACATGCACAGGGAATGAAGAGCAAATATAGTTGTTTCTCCAAAGGTTGCGCTTTGGCATGTGGAATGAATTTTGGAACACGACAAGCATTTCATTTCCTATTAAATGAAATTGATTGTCTCTTTCACAGGCCCTGTCTGGGTTTAGACAGATCCATGTTATTGACATGGATACTATAGATGTTTCTAATCTTAACCGACAGTTTCTGTTTCGGTAAGTGATATTTTCATAGTTGGATTTTTTTTTTTTTTTTAATATATATATATATTTTAAATTTTTTTCTAATGTACCTAAACAGTAACATGACTATGATCATTATTTTAGTTGAACAAGATGTCTTGAGATCTGGGGTGTGATAGTTTGAGCATGAAGAAATTTAACATACATTCCTTACCATTCAAATAGAGCTAATGAATAATGGAAAAGGTGACACCAAAGAATAATGCACACAGATTGAGATACCAGTTTTTCTGGTACCATTTTCTTCCAAGCAAAATTATAAATTTTTGGATTTTTTTTTTTGGTGCTGATATCTGTAGTTACATGGACATATTTAGATAACTATGGAGCTCTCATATCTAAAGCTTTGCAAGGATGTCTTATTATTATCCATATCAATAAATTGTCCTACGCTAACAATTAGTCACTTAATTCAGTATTGCTATGCATAGACTCTGGAAAGATTTAATCTACTAAAATAATGCATTTGAACTTGCTTGGATTTTTTCCCAGACCGAAGGATGTTGGGAGACCAAAAGCAGAAGTTGCAGCAGAATTCCTGAACAGCCGCATTCCCAACTGTGCTGTTGTAGCGTATCCTTTTGTAGAGAAGTAGTAGCCCCAAAGGCTTCAAAAAGTCTCGAAAACTCTGTAGGTGGTAAGACTATGTAAAATATTTTGCTTACATCCTCTGTTTTTCAGACAGTGAAGAACAGTTGCATTCAGCTGGTGATTGAGAATTCTTTCTCAGTGGCATTAGCATACAGGAAATATGCATGAGGAAAGAAGGTTAAGCTTGAAGAAACTATTTAGTATGTTCCCACTGAGTCTTCTTATTTAAATATGATATTGTCATATTCACTGAGATACTGGAATTACAGGTTTATTCACCAGAGTGTTTGGGGTACGTACTGGTGGGACACAGTTTTTAAACACAGAGCAGCGCTGCTGATCTAGGACTTTGTGAGAAAGCGTGTTTTAAGCTTCCTAAATATTAATAGTTTGCCTGCTGAGCTTTCTCCTGTGTGTGACTGTTACATTGTGTCGCTTTCTTGTTTTGTCAGATGCTACAGTTTCAGTTGTGGGAATTTCGAATCTTTCAATCCATTTCTAAAAACTGTCATATAAAATTATAGTGGCAAATTATGTAATGTTTGGGCTTCAGGGCAGCAAATAGAAAAAAGTAAACTCAGCTGCTTTATAAATATATTCCTTTACTGGGCCTACATTCAGATATTTTAAAAAGATTCAAGACATGGATGAAAGCTTCTATCGACGTAAGTGGTGTTTGTTTGCCTGCCAAAAACCCACTGGTGCTTTAGGGGGACATTGCAGTTGTTGCTGCTTGCTGCTTTTCTTAGTAGTTAGATTGCTGATTATTTTAGTCTTCCACACTATACTGGAAATAGAGGTAACAAATAGACATAACTTAAATCCATCTGTCATATGTAATCCAGGGGAGATAGATGGACAACAGTCGGTTGCTTTGGATGTTCTGGACTGAATACTTTGCTTGTCTTAAGAAGTACGCATTAGTATAGACTATAAATAATATTTTTTTTCCCCCTAGAATTTCATATTATTGTTTGTGGGCTGGACTCGGTAATTGCAAGAAGATGGATAAATGGGATGCTGGTAAAGTCTTCAGTCTTTTTAAAGCCTGGTTATTAATTGAGTCTAAATAACTAAAATTGAACAGATTTGTCTAGAACGTGTCATTAAAATTAAATGAGAACTGTTGAAACTCACAGGTTTATGTATCTATTTCTGGCTTTGTTTTGTGAACAGGATAAAATGCATGCTCTCTTATCTGCCTTTTTCTTGAGGAATGTTAGACAACATTTGTGCAGTGCCGTGCAGGGGTAATTTCAAAGTTAGGTTGCATTGTTTGTGGCCTCGTGCAGTCAGCTTTTGAAAATCTTAAGAAGGGAAGCTCCACAGCCTCTCTGGATGCTCCCACTGTAAATGTTGCTTTTTTTTTCATTAGCCAAATAGTACTTATCTTGCTGCAACTTGTAAATGTCATCTTTCGGAGCCCCACTGCTGCAAAGTAGAAGAAAGCTTGTCATTGGATGTGGTAGTTTTATCATTGTGAATTTGTTTATAAAATAAATGATTTATAAATAAATGTCGTATTAAAAAAACTAACCAAAACCAAACCAAACCACCACAAACAAACAAAAAAACCCAAACGAAAATAAAACCCAAGAATCAAACCCCACAATCCTTCAACCATTTGTTCTGTTATACTATAAGGAAATTATAGCATTTGTCAGGGGGCAAGGGGAGGAGGAGGTGGAGGGTGGAGATGGCAGATGACGTCCTGTCCACTGACAAAAAAGTAGTGGTTTATATACTATGTACCCTTAAACTGTATAATAAGCATTCAGTCTTGTAATGTACCTTTAAGAATAACATTTTTAGGATTTTTTTTCTTCCTGCAACTTGTTTTAAAACCAAAACAAGCAAAGACCAACAATCCCCTTTTGCCCCCTTTGTTTGTTAGATGTCATTTCTACATTATGAAGATGGTGTACTGGATCCAAGTTCCATCATACCTTTAATAGACGGAGGAACAGAAGGTTTTAAAGGAAACGTTCGTGTGATTATTCCTGGTATGACAGCATGTGTTGAGTGCACGCTTGAGCTTTATCCACCACAGGTAATCTAAAACAAGGGATATTTTAAAAAATATTTTAAATATTCCTCTGATTTGCTTGTTTCTTTTCCTACTACTATCCATAATGTATTACATGCTTTCTTGGTTTCTTCCCCTGCCCACACCAGGTCAATTTTCCCATGTGTACTATTGCATCTATGCCCAGACTGCCAGAACATTGTATTGAGTACGTCAGGATATTGCAGTGGCCAAAAGAGCAACCTTTTGGAGGTAAGTAGTGTATCGCACTAGTGCTAAACTGACATTTCTCATTTTAACTAATTTTTGTTAGTTATACACAGCTACTTTTAATAAAGCAATCCTACCTTTCCACTGTATGTGGCTCATTGCTGTATTGAATCTAAGCCTCCTCTGAGCTGGTGATGGATTTGCTATTCTTGAACTTGCTCTGCAGCTCCGTATTTGTTCACGTATTGCTCTAATGCTGCACAATGACTTGTAATGTGTAACATCTCTATAAATCTATGAAGTTGAGGTAGTTTATATATAGAATGTGTTAGAACTTAATGTGTTTGTAGAAATGATATTTTGATTATTTAAAGCATCATGTTTTAATAGGTTAATTAGGTATTTGTTTTAACTCAATTATTAGACAAAAAGAATGCTGTATTTCTGAAGAACTCTAACTTATCTATAAATTCTTTACTGTAGAAGGTGTTGCATTGGATGGAGATGACCCTGAACATATACAGTGGATTTACCAGAAGTCTTTAGAAAGAGCATCACAATTTAATATCAAAGGTGTTACATACAGACTCACCCAAGGTAAGGATATTGCATTTCACTAAGTTTGTGGCATTTGCAGTTAGACTGCATTGGCATTCTTTGTATTTTTTAATGACTAAGCTGGCAGCTCTGTTGAGAAAGAAATAGTTTTTTTTTTTTCCCTCCCTTAACATCTTAAAACAGAAACAAACAGTTTTTTTCCTGTGCCAGCACAAATATTTTATGATGAATCAGATGTTTAGGCATTCATGATGAATCAGAGGAACTTATCTGGGAAAAAAATTAACATTATTTTGCCATTTTATTTTTAACCTGGAGCAGCTCCAAAGTTTACATTACGCTGTGACCACTTTTGCCGGGTCACAGAATGGGAACAAAAGAACGTGATTGCCTCTTTTAGCAACAGCAACAATTTATGCCAGTTTAGACTGGTTAAGACTATAGCATCTGTTCATTACTGCTGTGTATGCTTCTGTTCACATGCAACTGCAGAACGCTGCCACTTATTTAATCATTTCATCAGCATTTTAAATACTAACCAAACAGAAAAGAAGTGGATAATCTCATACGACACCTCCAGAATTTTTGGTATCTTCTATTTGTTGACTTATAGTAATAAGAATGGATTTGAGACGCTGGGCTTGAAATGCCACACTTGAACCCCAGTGTGCACCTTTCTATCAAGAAAGGATTAATTAATTCCTTGTGAATCTTCTGCAGATCCCAGCTGTTGTATTGCAGATAGCATTTTTCTTTGCAGCAGTTAATACTGGCTTCTCTAGTAGTATTTTTTGGTACAGATAAGTGTGAACTCCAGTTATGGCATTTAATTATGTCCATGCAAATGGCTGCACAGTTTCCAGCATTTGAAGATGTCTTCGTTATATAGCACAACAGAAAGAAGGCAAAGATAAAAGTTCTATGTGTGTTTTCTCGGGTGTGAAGGGATACAAGTCAATAACAAGAAGCCAGAGGAGCTTCACACTACGTAGGAATTTGCTGTCTTTTTGGGAGGCCTGAAAAAAAAAGTGAGCTTCCTTGTTCCTGATGTACAAACTTGTATGCGTAGGAAATCTTGATTTATATCAGCATGCGTACTTTGCTGTTTGGCTGGATGGGCTCTGAGTTGGATAAAGATGCCAATTCTGTTTGGCAAGCCTGCTCTTGCAGAAGAAATACCAAAACCAAATATCTTTCCTTTATGTATTTCTTCAGTTAAACAGGAATAGAACTGAGTTTAAAATTAATTTTCAATGCTCAATATAGGATACTTGTTTTTAGAATTTGTTCATTACTTCTTTTTGTGTGATACCTTCTTTATCTCAACATGCTTGATCCATTCTTAAAATGAAAAAGTGCCAAAGTACTTGAGCAGCATGTCATTATGCCTTATTGTTCTGGAAATTCCCAGAAAGTGCTTAAAGTACCCTTGGGTACACCCTTCTGTAATTATTGTGGCTAAAGTCATCTCTTGGAACAGTTTCTTTGAAAAGAGAAAGCTCTGTGTTTTGTTCTTCCAGGGGTGGTTAAACGAATTATTCCAGCAGTAGCTTCTACAAATGCAGCAATTGCAGGTATGCTAAAAGAACTCATTTCATTTCCACTTTACGGGCTGTAGAGTTTTGTAAGGCAACAGTTTGGAATTGAGAACTCGGGGAGGATAATAGTAGTTTTTAAATGGGTCTGATTTATTCTTATAGTCTCATTTTTGTTTTGCATAGAGAAAATGCATGTGACTGTATAAATTTTAAGTTCATGTATGACTGTGGGAGTGAGCAAAAGCATTGGAGACTGGGGAAAAAATAATGGGAAAACCCAGTATATAGAGCTAGAAAGTGAAGAATTTTTTTTTTCTCATTCCAGCCGTTTGTGCCACTGAAGTTTTTAAAATAGCCACAAGGTATTTAATTTCTGATTAATAACATACATGTTTTCCAACATAATGACATTTATTAACACTAACGTATTTGTCATTATAGTGCATACATTCCCCTTAACAACTACTTGGTGTTTAATGATGTGGATGGATTGTACACGTACACGTTTGAAGCTGAAAGAAAGGTTAGTGCCATTAAAGGCTTGCAGGGTTGTTTCCTTGATTTTTATTCAGCTTATGCAGTTTGTGTGTATTTCGGTAACCCAATATTGAATCTCTTGGCCGTTAGCACTGAATAATATTTCTAAAGTTTTAAAACCAGAAACTATGAAGGGTTGTTTCCAGTATGTAGGAATTTTTTAAAAAAACCTTGGTGGTTTTGGGGTCTAATAGTGATGACAGTGGTGGTCTGTCTGTCCATGTAGAGTAGCTGGACTATTTACCTCCAGATCAACAGATATGTTATTTGATGTCCTGGTAATGAAACTTTTTCTTCTACCCATCAGTTTACAAAAAATTATTGCATAGTATATGTAATGGTGTCTTTCATTTTTTGCCTCTTTAGCCAAAGTTTCTTAATATTTGGAAAGTAGCTGCTGGTATAGGGATGTTTTTCAGACAGGTATTTCTTTGGTGTCTTCTTGTGTAACATTGGTACCTCAACTGTTTCTGTGCCACCTGCAGAGGAAAACAATACTTGACTTTTTTGAAAGTGAATCCTGAAGATTTTCTCTGTAATATAGAAAATGTGGTTCACAAAATAAGGTATAAGGTACACAATCTTAAGAAGACTCATAAGCAAATCTTCTCAAAAAGAGGTTATGACAACAATTGATTTGAAGGTTTGTACTATTAAATTTTGTGTCAGATGCAAGTTGTAGTTCATAAATACTTAGTTGCTGCTTGGAGCCAGTTCAGTAGTGACAGACTTCACAAGGAATTGAGTTTTGTCAATATTTGGAACAGTATTAATATTTCTAGAGCTAAAACTTAAAAAACAACAACAAAACAACAAAAACGCACACACACAAATACTTTTGAGACCTTATTAGCAGCATTTAAAAAATCATATTTAACATAATGGACATTTTGCTGCTTTGTTGTAGGAGAACTGTCCAGCCTGCAGCCAGCTTCCTCAAAACATCGAGATTTCCCCATCAGCTAAATTGCAGGAGATCTTGGATTACTTGACAAATAATGCTTCATTGTAAGTGTGTAACTATTCTGACCTTTTTATAACTTTTATTAGTTTAGTGTTTCAAAAAGGTAATTTCTAAATGTATTTTTACTTTTATTTTTTTAATGTTTTCTATATAGGCAAATGAAATCTCCTGCAATCACAGCAACTATGTATGGGGGAAATAAAACACTTTATTTACAGGTAATCTGAGCATATGCAATTGTCTTTAATAATCTTAATATATTGAAATTTACTTGCCTGAATTTGAAAGAAAATAATTTGGGTTTTTTTATTTTTCTTTTTTTGCAGACAGTTGCTTCAATTGAAGAACGAACAAGGCCAAATCTTTCCAAGACACTAAAAGGTATCATGCAGTTGTCACATGTAGATTTTCGAGATACTCCTGAATCATTTTTACCTCTCTGTGTGGCATGTTTAGATTCATTTTGCACTATGCAGTAGAGTGAGCTTCTTGATCCTTTTCTGTGCAATATACCTTTCTCAGGTTGCTCAGGGAAGAGCTTTGAATTGCTTGAATCTGAAGTGTGGGCAGATGTCATCTGGTGAAGAAAAACATGGCGAGAAAGCAGTGATAACTTATGTACATGATACATACTTCAGTCGTGTTTTATATATTTCTTGACAAGGTCTTTTAATTTTCTGGTTGAATTAGATGAATATTAGTTTAGCTAGCGAGTTGTTTGCAGCTCTATTTCCTACCTATGGTTTGCGGGAATGGCATTTGTAAGCCTTTTTTTTTTTTAATTAACAACAACAAAGCCTCCCCCCAAAACAACAAACAAAAAATCCTTCGTGAGTTTGCTGTACTTAATTTTTTCTTTCTGTTTCAGAACTGGGGCTTGTGGATGGCCAGGAACTTGCAGTTGCTGATGTTACTACACCACAGACTATGCTGTTCAAGCTTCACTTCACCACTTAAATTATTCATAACTAGGCTGCATATACAGTGACAGAAATCTGTACCCACCTTGTAAAACAAACGTGCTCTGTGGGCGTTAAAACAGCCCGAAATGTTCATGTTAGTACTAGAGTTGTTGAAGGTTAGGTAATACAAATGAATCACCATATTTCAGAATTGTACTTAAAAGCCAATATTTGGTGGATTATATTTGTATAAATGCTTCTTAATGTACAGAACTCGGATGTAGAGGAATATACTTTTTCCAGGTTTTGTTGTCAAAATGTTAATGCTGATATACTTTCAGAAACATGGAAATTTTAAGGTGGCCAAAAGTCTTGCTTTCAATGCGTGTGCACGCGTATATGCAAAGAGAAGACCCTTCAAAATGAACCACAGTGATGTGGTTTAAATTCTCGCATTTCTGTATATTTGATGAATCACCTCAAAGCCAAAAGAGGGTAGTAGATTAAAATGAGCATTTTCCTCTTGGTATTCATTTGATCAGTTTTATGAAAAGTGTTAAATATGGAAGAGATTACTTTGTTAACAAGCAAACACAAAACAACACGGACACGTTTTGTCACAGTCCCCAAGCTGGGGTTGTGCAAGGTATTGCAGGATTATGTTCTGGTATCATTGGTGCTGTTAAAGTATTTATTAATAAAAAATCATAAAGACACCTTAATTTGTGGCTTATCGGTGGACATTCAAGAGTGTTTATAACTTTGATTTCAAAAGTCTAGGGCATCGTTTGGCTGTTTTAATGAGACATTTCAGTAGGTGCTGCTGGATACCTCAACCTAAATTCTCTGGTTTTGCATGATGCATCAGCTATGCTTAAACTTCTTCCATCTTTTAAACTATGAACTGTCTTTAAACTTTCCATCTTCCAGCCTTGCACTGGAACCCTGTAATAAAAGGGATGCACTCTACTGTAATTTTTAAACAGCTGATTTTCAAGTGTTGAGCAGCCTCTGGAAGCGTTAAAGGCCCCTGGTAACCTGTGGGACTTCAAGCAGCAAATTGAGAGGTTGAGGTCTAGAATGGCCTATATTTGTTTCGTTATGTGTGGTAACCGGCTGAAGGAAGGATTAAGAAGCTTGAATAAAACTTTATTTTTTAACACGTAAGAGTTGTCACAACAGCAGCAAGGCAGCCTGGGCCGGCGCTCCGCCATGGCGGGTACCGAGGCGGAAGGCCGGCGCTCCGCCTCCCGTAACGTCTCAGGGGGCTGGAGGGCGGCTGCGCCTGAGCTCGCTGCGACGTGGAGCCCGGCAGCGCGCAGGCGTGGGGCCGTGCTGCTCCCCCGCACGGAGCCGAGCCCGAGGCCGCGGCCGCCCGCCCCGCCGGGGAGCGGGCTCTGGGGGCGGGTCGCTCCGCACCCGCCTCTGTGTTTGTGGCTCGGTGCCGCGGGACCGGGCAGCGCGGAGGATGAGCTGGTTCAACGCCTCGCAGCTGTCCAGCTTCGCCAAGCAGGCGCTGTCGCAGGCCCAGAAGTCCATCGACCGTGTGCTGGACATCCAGGCCGAGGAGAACCCCTGGGCCGACGCCGTCATCCCCGACTACGGCGACGGTAAGTGTGGGTCACGGCGAGCGGCCCTCGCCTCGCCCCCGCGCCCCCCGCCTCGCCGCACGCCCTCACAGCCCCCGCCCCGGCCCTCGCAGCGGGGTTGGCCGGGGCGCCGCTTTCCCTACACCCTCCCCCGGCTCCCCCTGAACCCGGGTCGGGTTTAACCGGCTCAGCCATGCGTGTGGTGCTTCTCGTTCTCCCCGGTTAGACGGGGCCGGGATAACACTGACCAAAAGTGGAGGAGACCTCAGCAGCACACGCAACTCCTGGTGGTTGTCACCTGTGTCCTGCTTTTGTTGCATGGGGAGCACTGCACTTCATACCCGTGGTTCTCAAGGCGTTGTATTTTGTTTTGGTTTTGTTCCGAGAAACTAATAAGCGATAAAAACCGCTCACTTAATAAAAAAAGAGGTAATTATGTTTCTTTCTGAGGCATTCATGGATTCGCTGTTTGTGACAGGAAGAGCAAAGAAGAAGCTGAAAGTCTGGTCCGCATAAAACCAAGTGAAGTTTCCACTGTTTTGTGGTGTTAAGTTCATAATCCTTCAACATCGGTTGAAAGGAACTTGTTGGTGGAAGAGCTGTCATACTTTGGTTATGAGGAAGTGTCTGCTTTGTACGTGTGCTGATGCAGAACCTGATCGGTCCTAAATTGCTGTTTGGAAATGCAAGACCAAAAAGGAGTCCTCTTGTTAGAAACTTCTCCACCCATAATTAACCCCTTGAAAATAAAAATGAATAAAAGAAAGGACGGGAAGCGAAGTCATCTGGAATCGCTGTCCTTATTACGACTGTATCTAGAATAAATGTATGTATTTGTAGGAGGAGGTTATTGACAGGTATACCCACAGCAGAGTTAGATTTCTGAATATTGAAAGCTGTAACAATGGAAGGTGTTTTCTAAGTTGGTTGCTCAGGAAAGCACAGAGTCAGTTTTGCCTCTCCTCATCCTTCTGTGGGAGCAAGGGCTCAGCAGCCACTTATATAGTCCTGTGTCATCTTCAATTACAGAAATTGTTTATGAAAGACTGTGTTGTGCTTAGTTTCCTAAAACTTCAGACCTATCCAAACAATTTTTAAATTTAGTTTATATCTTAGTATTTATAGCAATTCTATAGTTCACAAGGAAAGCAGCAAAGATCAGCCTGTGTCTGTTTTTCAGGGAAGGCAGATTTATTTTTATAACAAGTCAAAATATTTTCTGAATGTTACGCTTCACTCACAAGGCTTTTTCTGAAGCTATTGAGTCATGAACAAGATGGTAATAAATCAGGTGTTTGTAGTATTTTTGGCAAGGAGAGCAGTGATTATCTAAACTTGAAATCTTGATGCCAATAGCTATTAACAGTTTCTGAAAATTGTGGTCTGCTTTAAGTAGCATAACTCAGTTTTTTTTAATAGATGCTACTGTATAAAGTGAGCTTGTTTTTAAGTAGCCTGAAATAGTTATGTTATCCAGATTATGTTTGTAGGTACAAAACCAAATTGGATATTAGCTTTTGATTAATCTTTCTTACTTGGGACGCTACTGAAATTTGATACTGAAATTCTTATTATCCTTGCTGTTGACAAGTCCTGGAAAACCTGCAAGAACTACAATAATAGGAACCATTGATGTTGGTTTAGGTCAGCTTGAGCACTAATCAATTCAGTATTTCTCCCCAGGAGAAAAAGAAAGCTATCAGCTGGGCTGCTGACAATGTGTGTTGTCAGCTTCATGCTGTTGCTTGGTATGTGAGGAAAAATACGAAGCCTGTCACAAACTGAAAGGGCAAGAGGCCTTCTGATAGTGTGAATTCTGCAAATATTTAAAGTGTTTTTCCCCTGCTTTCTGCAATGGTGTGTGAAGTGTTTGTCTGTGTGCTGCTGGCTTGTGACTTTTAAGACTTAGTAGTTGTTTCCTCCTTTTGTAATCTGTATAATTCTCTACTTTAAACTACAGTTTTTTCAGATTGTTTTGCCTAGCCTCTTCTGACTGTAGGACGAAGGAGACCACGTTCTGTTTGCGAAAGAAATGCTTGCTTTTTGTGCCTGAATAGACTCCAGACTTGCCCTTATAGCTTTCAGAATGCTCTGTGGGCTTGTTTCCCTTTCTCAAATGCTTTTCCACCATCCTTCTGAATTTTTCACTCGTGGATTTAGTGGTGTAATTTGTGTATGGTTTCTTTATGCTTTTGCTTAAGTTACTAAACTCTTTAACAGGGAGTGAGCGAGTTGGTTCCATTCAGGTATTCCTACTTTCTGGAGGTGTCTGTGCCCACCTTAAGTCTTAGAGTTACTTCATGTCTCCCTTAAGCTTCTCTTTCTTTGTCTAAAAATCAGTTCCAAGCTTTGTAAGGAAGTAGTGACAAAAACAATGCTGTTTGTGGTCACATATAATGTTCACTTTAAGTTATATGATATTGAAAACATTATTTTCTGTTCTGTTGCACCTAGAAAGACAAATACTGAAAAATAATACATTTTAAGTGTTCTCAATCTATCTCCTTTTTATTGTTTTAGGAACAAATTCTCTCATAAGCGGAGGATGGGATACATCTTCCTGGGGTTTAAGTTCAAATACAGAACCACAGAATCAGCCAATATCACCAACAGCAATCACTAAACCAGTGAGGAGGACAGTAGTAGATGAATCCGAAAACTTCTTCAGTGCCTTTCTCTCTCCAACAGATGTTCAGAGTATACAGAAAAATCCAGTGGTATCCAAACCTCCAGCCAAATCACAGCGACCCAAAGAGGAGGTGAAAAACTCTTTAAAGGAGTCTCAGCACCCCAGTCAGCTGGAAGTACCAGTGACAACAGAGGCAGAAGTGAAGGATTCCTCTGTAGCTGGCCTAGTGGACTTGAAAAACCTCGATATTCCCAGTGAGAAATTAGAAGAGAATTCTGTGCTTAAATCTGATGCCAAGCCTGAAGAAAGTGCAAATGAAGTTACTGACCAAAAGGTGTCTGCTCTAAATTTGGAAGTAACTGAAGATGCTCTTAATGAAAAATCCAGTGTTGGAGGAGATGGAACAGGAGGTGCACCAGGTAGCACTTCACAGTCTCTTAATGCAGGTACAAAAGACATGGGTTTGGAAACGAAGGAGCGAAAGACTGAGGACAGGCAAAGCAATACACCGTCACCTCCAATTAGCACGTTCTCCTCAGGGACATCCACAACTAGTGATATTGAAGTTCTGGACCATGAAAGTGTAATAAGTGAGAGCTCAGTAAGTTCAAGACAAGAAGCTGCAGATTCAAAATCCAGTCTTCACCTAATGCAAACATCCTTTCAGCTTTTATCTACATCTGCCTGTGCAGATTACAATCGTTTGGATGACTTTCAAAAAATGACCGAGAGCTGCTGCTCCTCTGATGCTTTTGAAAGAATTGATTCATTTAGTGTACAGTCTTTAGATAGTAGAAGTGTAAGCGAAATAAATTCAGATGATGAGTTATCGGGCAGGGCTTCTGCTTCAGCATCTGTTGCTGTCAGTCCTTCTGCACCAAAGACAGAAACGGTTGATGCCCTGAAAAATAAATCCGAAAACTTGACTGACACTTCTGTTTTACATGCTGAGGAAGCTGAGATGGAAGAGAGTGGGAGAAGTGCGACCCCTGTTAATTCTGAGCAGCCAGATGTTTTGCTTGCTGCTGTGCAAACTGTTGAAGATCAGATTGTGAAAGAGGAGACCGAGCTGCAGCAGGATGCTGTTGAAAAATTGCTAGAAGAGGACACTGAAAAGCAAGAGCTTAAAAAGGTAACTGTAAAATATTTTTATGCAAACACACCCTTTAATTACAGATGAAATTCCTGTCTTCTCCTTATGTAAGTATTAGCTTCACCTTATTTGAATTAATTAATTGATGCTAAATTACCCTACCTTGTAGAAAACTATCCTTGATTTTCTGCAGTAGACGAATACTGGTGAAATTTTGGGTCAAATAGTTTCAGATTTCACCTAATCCACCTAGTTATCGTTATTGTGAATTGTGTGTAATGCTAGCAAACGGGAAGCCTTGATAAGTCAAATATGTTATTTTGATTCCTTGGTGCAGTTTTTTTCTGTGAAAGGTGAAGGAGATTCCTTTAAGTATTTTTGCAAGCATTTTTTTCCACAGACTTAGAAACTGTCAGAATTTGATCATGTTTCAGGAGCATTATTCATGTTCTTTGAGGACAGCAGTAATGTAAATAAGTCCTTTTCACTAGATAAACTGATGGTTGTTTTTAGCAGAATTAATTTTACTTTTAAAAAGAAGGTACACCATGCGTTTTAATGAAGATGAGCATAGTTAAGAATAGTGGATAGATGAAAATACATTTATATGGCTAGTTTACATAGGTATTGCATAGCTCTACATTAATGTGGCAGAAGTATGGCAATCTTCACTGACTTTTACCTCCAGTTCCTAAAAACATTGACAAGTTCAGCTCTAAATAGTGCTGGGTGGGAATGGTTGGGGGGAGGGGAAGCCTGCCCCTCTTGTGTTTTAATTGTCCCATTCATGTGATCTTTATCTGTAAAAACATTGTCCAGATGATTGATTCATTAACTGAGAAACTGGAGAAGAGGGAAATACAGTTATTAAGTACTAGTAAAGAAAAGGCGCGTCTGGAAGAAGCATATGATAACCTAAAAGAGTAAGTATGAAAATATACACAGTAGTGGGTGTAACTGTAACTTTACCGTGATACAATCAGTAAAGAATATTGTAAAACAAGTAGCTTTGTAACTAGAACAAAGGTTGCAAGGATGTGCACTGTTTGGGAAAGGTGGAAATAATGATTGCATGTGCTGTGATGGTGTTTGTTTTTAAAGACACATTATTTCTTGAGGCCACAGTTTCTGTTGGGAAGAGGCTAGTGAGGCATTTTTCACTAAGTAAGCAGTAAGAATGACAAAAAGATGTGTAGAATCAGACTTAGTTATTAATAAAGGTCTTTGTTATAATTCAGATACAGATGGGGGAACCTGATTTACTAAGTAATTTGCTGATGAAAATGTAGCAGTGAATGTGTGGTAGAAGGGCTGGGTGTAGGGAAAAACTTCATTATTAAATTCAGTTAAAATGAAAAGAAAAAAAAGTTGAATTTACCAGTTTATTGATAAAATATAAAATTTAAAAGTTTACAGATAATATCTGAAGCTATTATTTAATGAATGAATCGATCTTAACTTAAAAGTACTTTTAATCACTTGCCCTGAGCCCTGTGGTTAATCAGAAATAACTTGATTAAGGGGCAAAACATTTAAGGTAAATCAAGCCTTTCATTGTTTTCACGGGTAATTTCTGAGCTAATAAAGATCTGTGATTAATACTTCTAATATAGATGTGTAAAAAAGAAAAACAACAAAAAAGACTTCTGCCTTTCATGTAAATTAAATAATAACAAAAAACCTGAACAAACAAAACCAAAACAAACACATTTTAAAAGCATTTAAGATAACCTGCTGCAAACTGCTTTGGGATGTCATAATTATGCAACGGTTCTGAAATGTTAATTTTAAATGTAGTGAAATGTTCAGAATGAAAGAAGAGAGCAGTAGCCTTTCATCTCTTAAGGAGGAGTTTGCTCAGCGGATTGCAGATGCTGAGAAGAAGCTCCAGCTAGCCTGCAAAGAAAGAGATGCAGCAAAAAAGGTAACTTGGCTTTTTAGTGAAAGGAATCTTTATTATTTTAGAACACTATTACATTTCTTGTGATAAATTAATAAAAATTAAGCTAGGGAAAAGCATGAGACCAACAAGTGCTGCCTTATGGTATTAGTAACCAGCACAAGCTGATTCCAGCCTCCCAGGCTTCTTGTTGTTTCCTTGTGTTGACACGTGTATTCGTGCAGCTGTCTTGTGAACCAGATTGGGGAACTCATTTAAGTTAAAGTTAGTTTGGTTTGGGGGGAAAAAGGTTTAACACCTGCTCTAATTTACCTTGTGCCCAATTATGCATTTGCATTGGTGTGAGGGAGAGGAATGGCCTGGGGATGTGGGGAAGTGATGAAGAATGGAAATGGCTGGTACTACTGGTAGGAAAGTCAAGGCCTGATAGCGGATTGGTTTGGAATGAGCACTGAAGTCTGCAGCAGCAAAGTTAATGGAGTTTAAATGTTCTTGACCTGGTACCACAGCATTACATTTCTCCGACTTATTGCTAGTCTGCAAGAAGTCAATTCAAATCTGTAACAGGGGAAAGAAAAAAGTCACAGTTTTTTTTGTGACTGTACGTGTTACTGTGTTGGCACAGTAGTAAGCCGAAATAGAAGAAAAAGATCTGATATCTGTATGTGGATATAAGTTTGGTTTTACTATACTGCACAAGTTTAAAGTATAGAAGGTGAAATGAAAGGAGGAGTTGGAACAAATTGTACAGAGAAGTCTCAATCCTCAGAGGTTTTTAAAACTTGGAGTAAAGCTCTGAGCAATCTGATTTGATTTGATTTGATCAGATCATCTCCAAAGTTCCCTTCCAACCTAAATTGTTTTCGAAGAAAAGCATTTGACAGCAAGGGGAGAAGGTGATCAGTGTAGTTACAGTGCATTTTTCCTTATATATATTTTAATAAATGGTTCTAAGTATTTTAACCTATTATTTAGGAAGTAAAGACTGTTAAAGAAGAATTGGCTACTAGACTTAATACAAATGAAACTGCTGAATTACTGAAGGAAAAAGAAGAGCAAATCAAAGGATTAATGGAGGAAGGTGAGAACTAAGACATTGTTGATAGTAAAAATTTGTAGGATAGTTAGAAATGTACTGCCTTCACATATGAGCCTTCTGTATGTTGGAAAATACAACATTTGAAGCATGTTAGATGCTTCTGAACATTTGAACCATTTGGTTAATAGCAAAGAGCCTCAGGAGGGATGAGTCACATACGGATGGCTCAAGGGCTGCTTCCTGTGGTGTGCATTCAAAGGTGCTGGAAGGTAAAAGCAGCATACAGTACAACACTCCATCTTCTGTTCAGTAGAAGGCGTTGTTCGTGACATTTCTACAGCGTCTCCCTTACTACTTTTCAATTTTGGAAGTAAAATATAGTTACTAAATGAACAGCCCATTTTGGGTTTTTTTTACCTGATATAATGGGCTCATTTGCTTTACTTTCAAAGCCTTTCACTACTTGTCCTACCTAACTATAGCTTAGGGTAGCAAGGTCATTTTAGGATTAGGTAGATTAAAAACTTAAGAACTTGCATGACAAAATATAAGTATTTCCATATATATTTGATTATTATTTTCATTATACTGGAAAGCATGGGGAGGTGTGAATAGGGAGAGCTCATAGAATAACAGCGATGTGTCCTAAGCTTTGTGTTCATTTTCTTGACAGGAGAAAAGCTTTCCAAACAGCAGCTGCACAATTCCAACATTATTAAGAAATTAAGAGCCAAAGAGAAAGAGAGGGAAAATATTAACACGAAACAGAACAAAAAGATTAAGGAATTGGAAGAGGAGTTGCAACATTTAAAACAGGTGAGATATCCAAGGTATTTTTTAAAAAGCTTTTTATATTGACTGCAGAGTAGCCTTTTGGGGTGGCTCTAGGTAGACTGGGTCTTTGTTGGTGTTGTTTGTTTGGGTTTTTTGTTTGTTTGTTTTGCTGGGAGACTTTTCTGTTTGTATTATTGGAACACTGAGATGTGATTTCTCAGTGTGTTCTCAGGGCACTTTAAAACTGTGGTCAGGTATCTTGCCAGCTGCTTGTTTGCATTTGCGCTTCTGGTTCTCAGGTGGGCTGACCCAATTCAGCACACTACATTTTAATTGGAAAACCTGAACCAGCAGAATTTGGACAGTGTTTTTGCTCAGTTTGTGATTGAATCAAGACCTTACAAGCAGCAGACCAAGTATGAGGAAGTATGTGAAGTTGTTGTGATGAAGAGCCCCCACCTCTGAGGAAGATGAGGGAGCAAAACCTTTCTCTTTTGGCAGCTGTTAGATCAGTTTAGTCATTTTGTGTAACCTCATCCTGAATTGATTGCCACAGTTGTCACTGTTTTTAAATGGCCTTGTGTACCCCACCTGCTGGGATTAGTCTCATGCTTCTTGTTTACACTCTAATAGGTGCTTGATGGCAAGGAAGACCTTGAGAAGCAACATCGAGACAGCATTAAACAACTGAACAGTGTTGTAGAGCGACAAGAAAAGGATCTTGCTAAACTTCAGGCTGAAGTGGAAGACCTTGAAGAACGGAACAGAAGTGTCCAGGCAGCACTTGACAGTGCATACAAGTAAGCAGATATTTGCGTGCCCGTCTTCAATCATACATCCAGCTTCTGTGCCTATGTCTTGTGCAATGCTTAATACACAAACGAAGTTGTTGGTGTTGTATGAACTGTAAAAAGTTTTGCTTTTTTTATTTTTTTATCCCCAGGGAACTTGCAGATCTTCATAAAGCTAATGCTACAAAGGACAGTGAGGCACAAGAAGCAGCCCTGAGTCGGGAAATGAAGGCAAAGGAAGAGCTTGGGTTAGCTCTGGAGAAGGCCCAGGATGAGGCACGACAGCAACAAGAAGCTTTGGCAATTCAGGTGGGTCTTAAATGCAGTGAATAAAACTTTTGCATTAAACAAATGGATGGTGTGTGCATCTGGCATAATGAAGCAGGTGCAGTGTAAGGTTGAACTCATTTTTGTGTACTTACCAAGTACCCAGTGGATTAATTTCCTGTGAACTTGTTCAGCGTTTAGTGGTAGTTGTGCTGAGCTTTAAAATTTTAATTTTATATAAAAATACTTTTAATTTTGCTTGTCTAAATAAAGTGACTTTGACAGGCACTGTGTTAAGTTTGTAGTGCTCTTGCTGTGAGGCAAACTTCAAAAAATTTAGTTAAAATTTTTAGTGATAGATAAATGAATGTAACCATTTGTGTGAATGCAAAACTTAAGCCTTTAACTTGTAAACAGACATATCCTGGCTAACAGTGTTTAAAAATGGTGTAGGATTCTAGCAATGGTGGTACTATAACTTCTAGGAAGAGATTAGTGACAATGTCTTGATGATTTAGGTGGCAGACCTGAGGCTAGCACTGCAACGATCAGAACAGCAGGCAGCAAGAAAAGAAGACTATTTACGCCAGGAAATCGGTGAACTACAAGAGGTACTGTAGCAAATAGATGATTACACTTGTATCTGCAAGGAGGGCTTCTAAAAACTGAAAATGAAATGCTAGTATGACATTAATAGCCTGAAAAAGAGACCTTTTTTTTTTTTTCCTGGTTACCTGCAATATATCCCGTGTAGAAAAACAATAAGAATATTAAAGGAAACGGGTTTTTTAATCACCTATTGAGAACAGAATATAATTATTATGATGGCTTTTAACTGTAATGCTATCCTTTTAGTATAACAGAAAGTATAGCCATTATGATTTTAATAGTCCTCTAAAATTGCTAGCAAATATGTTTTAAATTACTCTTTAGCTGCTTCTTAAGAATATTTTTCTTGTTCTTAAGGTCCAGAAGGTAGGTAGATTGTTGCCAAAGTGTTTCAAGTGATGTTCAGAAGGCTTTTGAAATGTAAATTTCTGGACTGTTGCTCTATCGTGTATCTAAAAATGTTAGGCTTCTATCTAGAAATTCTACACTTTCCTGTGAATCTGAACATATGAATTTTAGTGTGTAAAGCAACTGTTACAAGTTTAGTTGAATTCTGTATTATTCTTTTAATCTGTCATATGATTTTAAAGCTTAATCATATTGAATTTGTGATTTCAGAGACTCCAGGAAGCAGAGAGCCGGAACCAAGAACTAAGTCAAAGTGTTACGTCTGCTACACGGCCACTTCTCCGTCAGATAGAAAATCTGCAAGCCACACTGGGAGCACAAACCTCTGCATGGGAAAAACTGGAAAAGAATCTTTCTGACAGGCTTGGTAAGATGTTTTAGCTTTTACTGAACAGTCAGGGTCTTGATGTAGCTGTGCGATGGCTGAAGGTCAATGAAAAGGGCTTGACAGTTACCCAAAGTGTAGGTGGTGACACAGGGGAGATGAGCACAAAATGCTTTTCTGTACGGAAATGGTGTGTGGGATGTTCTGCCAAGGTTCTTGGACAGGTAATTCACTGATTCTCTGTAAAACACAGTGTAACGTAAGATTGTAAGATAGAGGTGTTAAAGTGTACATGTCCTTACAGCATCTAAAGGATTGATGGACATTGAGACGCTGAAAGTACACCAGCATTTACAGTTGTCAGGCCTGGGGCTTAGATACTGTATTGTAAAGGCTCGAATCATTTACTTACCCAGCTGCATAGGTAATGAGATGTATTTATTGATACAGTAGGAATCTATTATTTTAAATGAAAAATGCAGAAAATGCCCAAAGGTGGGCCTAGAGAAATGACTTCTCTTCTGGAGGCAATCTGTAGCTATATATTGCATTCTGAAAGAGTGAAGTCTCCTTGTTCTGCATTGCTTTGTTCCTCTGACTGTATGGTGAAAAATATTGAATTTCCTTTACAACAGAAGACAGTTCTGGGTGTGTGTTTTGTTTGCTTTTAAAAGAAAAATAGTTTTATTTTTAAAAATTCCATTTTTATGCTTAAATAGTTGGTCCATATTATAGATATTTGATCAAAAAAGTTAAATTCCTTGTTTTTCTCAATAATAGGTGAGTCTCAAACTCTTCTAGCAGCAGCTGCTGAGAGAGAACGGGCTGCTACAGAAGAACTTCTTTCTAATAAAATTCAGATGTCTTCTACTGAATCTCAGAATAGTCTTTTAAGGCAAGAAAATACACGCCTCCAGGCTCAGCTAGAAGTGGAGAGAAACAGGTTGAAGAAAATGGAAAATGAAAACAGTAGGTGAGTTGCGTTTTTGGTTAGCAGCATTTCTTTAAAGTTGTGGTGGGATGGAGGAGTAAGCCATCCCTTACATAACCATCTGCGGCAGATCTCTGCAAGTTGGAAGACTTGATTCTTATGAATGTTGATATGACTGTGTAAAATGACTGACAGCTTTTGATGAAGTTGCCCAGCTTGTTAAAGATATTTTGTTTTGTGCTAGAGATTGTCTGAAGTATGTTACTTTCATGACGTTTTACAGCCTTGAAACTATGTTCTAAAAATATATGGATCTAAAGTAAACACAGAATATTTATTTACTTTCTTTCCTTATTGTAGGTATGAGGTTGAACTAGAAGGGCTCAAAGATGAGTACGCAAAAACCTTGGAAGATGCAAAGAAAGAAAAGGTATTGCCCACTTCAGCTTTAAGCTGTGTTATTGTTGAGGACTGAGCTAGCAGAAGTTTAACAACCTGTATTTACTTTTGCAGACGCTGCTTGCTACTCAGTTAGAAATGGAGAAGATGAAAGTTGAACAGGAAAGAAAGAAGGCAATTTTTGTGCAAGAAGCAGCAAAGGAGAAGGTACCAAACCTTAATATTTCTGTTCAATCTTATTGATGCTATGATTATTTTAGTAGCTATCTAGAACCTGAAACTGTTGGAATCAACAAAATGGACTTGGAGCAGTACAGTGTATACTGCTCAGCCTAGGCCTTAAAGACTTGGCTTTTCCTTATTGTGAATGCCTTTTATTTCCAGTGAAATAAGTGCTTGTGTGATACTCACTGAAATGGATCTTGGCTAATGGTCTGTTTAACGTGAGAAGAGATGAAATATGGATAATCATTGGCTTAATCATCTGTTTTTTTTTTTTTTAAATGCTCTTTGATTCCTTTCCTTATGAAGCTACTTGTTTTCTTTGCTCAAATCTACTAGCATTGCTTGCACTGAATTCCTGTTTTGCATTTAACTTGACCGTGTATAATGTACCACATGCTTCCAGCTTAAGTGACAAGTCACCAAACAGTCCTCAATAGTCAGTAACTTTGTTACTCCTAATAATCAGTTGATATTGAAGTAAAACTATTTCTGTTGGTGATTTCTTACCATTTCCAGTTCTAAGTGCTCTATCCTTCGGAAGCTAGCATGCCTCCAGATACTGCCTCTAGAAAGAGGTTAGTCTGTTTGGAAGTTGCCAGTAAGTTATTGGCACATGCAAAATCTCAGAATTGAATTAATACACATTATTTAAAAAAAATAACGTGCATTTTAAAAAGAGACACACTTCTGGGTTTAGAAGTTTAGTTTAGGGTATTCTTCATGTGATACATTTGGGCATGCAAAACTGCCTCTTAGTCTGCCTTGGCTACTTAAAAGAGAAATTCTTTTGGTGTAATTTGCAACAACTTTGTTTCCTGAAAATTCTGAGGATTTGTACGTATTAATAAGCTGGAAGTGTTAGTAACACAATAATTCTTCATTGTTGAACTTTCATGTGTTTTAGGGATTGGGGAAGGGGAAAGGTTATCTGTCATGTTATGTTCTGTAGTTGTTGGGCAGTATGTTCGTTACCGAATGTCTTTCACCATCTTGTCAACTTTTTTCTTTATCTAACTGGTGATATTGTATGGGTGTGGGTTTTGTTGGTGGCTTTGTTGTTGTGTTTTTCCTTAGGATCGGAAGTCATTTACAGTTGAAACTGTTTCAAGTACTCCAACTATGTCACGCTCTAGTTCCATAAGTGGAGTTGACATGGCAGGTCTTCAGACATCTTTCCTCTCGCAGGTATCGTGTGTCAATTATGTTGACTTTTTTGATAGACTGCTTTTTGTCCTTTTCAAGAACTTTTGTTAATGTAGAAAATGACTCTTCAAGAGTATATTTGCCTTAGATGAGGTAATTCCTATGCAGAAATGGTTCAAACCTGCAGGATGTCTGTGATTGTAAAACATCCGTGAAAAACTGTGTACCAGTGTAAAACTGGTACTTCTATTGCAGAGTAATACATACGTGTATTGTGCTGAGTTCACATGTCTAATTTCATCTAGAAGACTTGAATAATGCTAGTAGGAGTCAAATAAGTTGATTTATTTTGACCAGCAACCCTGGTTTAGGGCACAACCCTGGGCAGTATCACTGACTGTTATGGTCCATGTGAAGTCTGCTGCTTTCCTACGGATCCGATTATTGATGTCCCAGTTAAATGACACTTGTATAGGTGACAAGAACTTGCCAGTAAGGAGCTATCTCAAATTGTACCGTTTCACCTTAAGCTTTTGTTTTAAAAACAAAATATAAGCATTGAAATGCTTGCTTAGTAACAGTATAATTTTAAATCTTAAATGAAATAATGCTTTGGGAGGGGGAAGATTCCAAAGGGTGCACATTTTTGTCTAAGCTTCTCTAACCTTTTGTTTGTAGGATGATCCTCATGATCACTCATTTGGGCCAATAGCTACTAGTGGGAGCAATCTTTATGACGCTATAAGGATGGGAGCAGGTTCAAGTATAATTGAAAACCTTCAGTCACAGCTAAAACTGAGAGAAGGGGAGATTTCACATCTGCAGGTACTGTAGTTAATCTTATCTAACCAAATACGGCATGTATAAGTGTAAATACTAATGCAATCAATATTATCTGTGGGTTTTATGTTCAATATAAAATATCTGCAATCCATTTTATATTCAAAAAACTTGATCCTTCTACTCACAGCAGAGTGTATTCGCTCTTCCCCTTTCATGACAGTTCTGTTAACCAGGATAGCCACTGGAGGTCTGTGTAGGGAAGAAGGGAAAAGCAAGAGAAGGATTTGTTGCTTCCTTTTTGTTTTGGCAAGGACCTATAAAGAAAACTGAACTTGCCATTATGAAAAAAGAAAAAGAAAAACACAGAAGAAAAAAACCCAATCAAACAAAAACACACAAAAAATCACACCCCCCCAAACAAACCCAAAACCAACCAACCAAAACACACCAACAAACAAACCAACCCACAAACATGGACCAAATTTGAGAAGAAAGTGAGAATGCTTCCAGGGTGTGCTGTTCCGTAGTCTGAGTTAAGAAAAAACCTTAGTTACTGTATCAAAATATTTTGAAACGGTATTTTATAAATACAGTATTTTTTTTCCTCCTGCCAATTGTTTACCTTAGCTGGAAATTGGGAACCTTGAGAAAACTCGGTCAATAATGGCAGAAGAACTGGTTAAATTAACAAATCAAAATGATGAACTTGAAGAAAAAGTAAAGGAAATACCAAAATTACGCACACAGTTAAAGGTAAGTGTATTTCTGTTGTAAATTTGATGTAAAACTGACACACTTGAGGTTTTTTTGGAATACCCCTATGAATTTAGGATCATATTCCAATCTGTCCCTAATCATAAATGACTGAAGTGCCTGAGGGTTTTTTATATAGTAGGATCTGAAAATGCCTACTCCGTGACTAGGTAGTCACTTCAAAATGCAGTTGTTAGAAATGTGCGCTGTGCGTAAGGTTGCACGCTAAATCAGAGAGAGAACATGTTATTGTTTCATTTAAAACACTTGTCTGGGCGTAGTCTTTTTAGAGTAGGGGATGTTTTGATAAATAACCTGGATTTATGAGAGTTTGATGCAGAAGCTTAATGAGTGTGCGGAACTGGTACAGGTAATAGGGCAAATATTTTAATCCTCTGAACGTCTAAGAACTTAAATTGAAACATTGAAAATTGTTTTGGGATAATTTTGGAAATGATCATTGTTCTTTAAATACAGAATGTTAAATTTCCCAATGAAACCTTTCACAAACTGTGGTCATTCCAGTAGTAAAATTTAGTGCGGTTTACTAATTGTCTTTTAATGCTTGTAGCAGTGGAACTTCAAGGTGCTTGAGTACGTCCTCCAATGCAAGCACTAATACTTCCTAGTCGAGCCTTCGGAATATCTTCCTTTTGTATCTAGAGTATAAATCTGCCTGTATTCAGAGACTCAAAGCATAAAGTATTTTTGAAGAGTTTACTATTTGCTTCATTATAAAGTAGTTATATCTTGATAAAATAAAGCTGAGCTTATTTTCCTTGGTAGTGTAAAACGTTATCCTAGCACCAACTTTTAAGTTGAAAACCAGTGAGATAACAAACCCCGTGTCCTTGCAGGATTTGGATCAAAGATACAATACAATTCTTCAGATGTATGGAGAGAAAGCAGAGGAAGCTGAAGAACTGCGACTGGATCTCGAAGATGTGAAAAACATGTACAAGACTCAGATAGATGAACTTTTAAAACAAAGACAAAATTAATTCCTGCTAGAACTCTTAACATTATATGACAACAGATTGTAAAGATAGTTGTTTATGTAAATGCTGAATTTAAATGTCTTGTAAAAAAAAAACAACCCTGTATTATAGAAAGTGTTACTATATAATAGAGTTCATATGTTGACAAAAATCAATGCTTTAAGTGTCTTGGACTGTCTGCAGTTAAATTATTTGTGCAATATTTAATTTTTTTTCTGAGTCATCCCTTTATTTAAGCTTTTGCTAAGCGGTGGACCATTTTACTCATGAACACTAGCAGAAATGGTGGTGGTTACCTTGTGAGACCAGCACTGGAAGGCGTGAGTTTTCCTAAAGCAGCCCTGGATTCATAAACTCTGGATGTCTGTGAAGATGATGCTAGAAGTATTTTTAAAGTGTTCGCAATAAGAGTTTTTCTAAAACCTCATCAGTAAATTTTTAAAAACAAAATAGCAGTGGCTTGCTATCTGGAGCATAATTGGTGGGTATTTTTATGACAGGAAAATCTCATATTTGTACTCAAAACATCTAAACATGATAGGGTGATAATTCTCTATTCTTAAACAGATCAGATTAGTCTGACTATTCTGCACTAAGTTCTCTAAGCAGAGTGTGAGACTCAAATGAGACTTTATAAATTAGGGCTTCATCTTGTATGTTGCCTGTGGTGTTTCATGAGCTGTGTAGAGACATCTGTTTTGCTTCTAATTCTAAATGTGTTCAACTTTTAACACCAGAAATCTGAACTATTCAATCTTTGTTCTAGATTTGGATGCTGATTTCTAACAGTAACTAAAATAGTTCAAAAGAATCTGGTTTGTTTTGTTTTTTTTAGTAATTAATTGCTACTGCTCTCATGGTTACTTGTATATACGTAGCAAGGTTTAGACTTTTTGCAAAATTGTCCTGTGACTTAATATAGTTTTCAAGCAAGTCTCCAGTGGCTGCATTTCTCATGCTGTTCCTTAAGCAAGGTATTGGTCAAATAGCTTGAAGTTTAGCTGCATTTTTGGTGATGTCAGAGGAAATGTTGGAATTGAACCCTTGGGAATGCTGAGAATTGGGGGAAGAAGCTTTCATCTTCCTCTCTGCATTCCAGACAGCAAATGTTTTGCTACATCGCAGAACTATAGCTGTGATAGGCACTCGTATGAAATACTTGGCAATTGAAATTCTTTGCTTACCATACCGTTACCTCTATTGTCAGAGGTTTCTTTCACATCTGTGCACGTTGTAATTTGTGATAGAGAACTCTGTCCCTGCTTGTGCGTTCAGTGGGGTGAGAGACGCAAAGGATGGGAATGATGAGAAGTTGCTTCTGGAGAAAAGCCTCTCAGTAAAATGACTTTTAAAATGTGTGTTAGGGGTTTATTCCTGATTGGGAGAACCGTTAGTCACTGCAGTTGCACAGGCAAGGGTGTATTTGTGGAATGGCCTAGTTCAGTTTGAGATTCAGGCAGTTATTCTAAGGATTTCAATAAAGCAATAGAGCAAGAACACTACAATTTGTCCTAACTCCCCATCTGTCATAGAAACTTTTAACTACTTTAATAAAAGACTTTTATTCTTATTTTTTTCTCTTTTTTTCCTTTTTTTTTTTTTCATGGGGAGGTGGGAAGGAGCTCCCCTCTTATTCTTGGTTTCAGTTTTGCAAACAAAGGTGAAACCATTTTTCTTCTAAAAAAAAACCCCAGAATTTAACGTTTTGCCTTCATATTAAAGAGTGCTTCGTTGTTCTGAGTTTAGAAAACAAACCACCACACTACTTATAAAACCACTTCTTGGAACTTACTGATTTGCCTTGTATTAGAATTACGATGTGCAAATGTTAGAAGTTCAGCCTTTTCTTAAGGAAACAACTTTTTATGATGGTCGAAGATAAGAAATTCAACTTTTTCTACTCCAACAAATCAATAATTGTCTTTTCTTTTTTTAACATCTTTGGTAGACAAATGCAGCACTCTTAAAAGAAAAAATATCCTTTGAACTTTTATTTGGACCTATTGCTGCCAGTACTTTTGAAGGTAACATTTCCTGTGTCGTGTGTGAGTAAATGCTCCTGAGGGGCTGACACAAGGTGCTGTTTGGCGTATGTCTCTGACTACCTTGGGTTTTTGTGCAGAGCTTAGGTAAATGGGAGATTTTAACACACAGTCAGCATTTAGCTATAAAAGCATTTGTCAGAATACTAGGGTTTTTTTCATTTTCCAATAGTAGGTGTAAATATTTGTACTGACTATTTTTGGATTCTTTATTCCCCTTTAGTGCAACCTTTACTATTCCGTGGGAATCGGATGGCCTGCCGTGTCTTAATCATCAAAGCCTTAGAAAACAAAGCAGCTGTTGGAAGGTAACAGACTTTATAAAGTATTTTGTTTTGATCATCTTGGGTAGAAAACTTGTGTGCTTGTTTTGAAGAATCATTAAGACTAATGTCTACTAGGACACCTTCGTTGCTCTTGCCGAGATTGCCTAGAAGAGTAACATGCAGAATGAAAGGCCTTCGGTCAGCATATTAATATCCACTTCTGTTTATTATTTTTGAATAGTCCTTATGAAAGCAACTAATTTATACGTCATTTTTACTGTGTATGCAATTGTGAAGAAATGCTGTTTAAAGGCGTACTCAAAGTGTCTGTTCAGAGGGGGCTGATTTCTGGGTCTGTGAAAGGTAAGGGAACAGTTTCCCTTGATGTAGGGGGTTGGCATGAGGTGTAGGCTACGCTGGTACTCGCTTCTCCAGGCATGGGCTTGCAACCTTTATTGACACAGGAGGTGATGATCAAAATCCTAGGGATCTATACATGAGAAGGGGAGTTCTATTAAATTTTTTGTCCTGCTAGAAGTTTTGTCGCAGTTTATGTACTTACTTTTTACTAAGGGCTACAATGATTTGGAATATGAAATGGGTTGTGGCACAGTGAAATTGGAACCCTTGGTTTCTAGTTGTAAAATGTGTATAAACTGTAAAAAGCATGGGTCAGGGTAAAATAAAATATTGTGCTAAGATTGTGTTCTGGTTCTTTTTGAGAAAAGACTGAAAAATAGTTTTGTGATGGATGGGTGTGTATGAACCTGATGCTAAAGTTAGACCGTATCAACTGTAGTATGAATTTAGAGTTGGAAAGGCCAGTTAATCGTGTGGTGTTGTGGCTTATTTAGGTACTAGAGACTGGTTTGTTTATAAACGCACTGCAGTGATGTGATTAAAGGTAATGTGAAATTTAGACTATTTTCCTCTATTGAAGTACAACATTTCTGATCCAGTGCTGTCTGTAAGGGGGTTCAGCACCTCTGCCCTGGGTGCTTGATCCCCCGCGGGTTTTGTGACCGACGGCTGTACCTTTCTCCCCACCTGTGAAGGAGGGGACAAGAGCCCGTTCCTGCGCTGGAAGGACTGAAAGCATTTGAGGGGCGGTGCCTCTGCCCCCTGCGGTGCTTGTCAAAGCGGGAATTGCCTAAAACTGTGAACGAGGACGTGAGTTGTCAATAGAGGCAGCGCAAGAACGACGCCGGGTGCCTGGCAGGGGGTTAATTAACCTCCCCGCTTGCGGATATGAAGGTGTCTGACGGCAGCGCGGGCAGTGGGACCGCACCGGGCCCCCCCCCGGCACCGCTTCTCGCTGCCGTGTGAAAGCCGAGGCTCCCGGGGGTGAGCCTGCCTCAAACAATGGGGTGCCCGGAGGCTGCGCTTCCTGCTGAGCGGCGGCAGGAAAAGGCCCTTTTCCTGCACATCCTGAGGACGCCGTTCCCGGTGCGAGGCGGCGGCAGCGCTTTATTTCCGGCAGCAGAAGGAAGACGAGCCGCCGGCCCCCCTCCCGCACCGCGTTCCCTTGGCGGGGGTGCTGCCCCCGGGCAGGTGCCGCACGGCGCAGCCCCGGGCGGCCGCAGCCGGGCTGGCGGGCACCGACCCGGCTCCACCTGGCTGAGGAGCGCCAGGAGAGGCCAACCCGCTGCCCCCGCCCGCTTTCCGGCGAGCGCCGCCGCCGGCCCGGCCCGCGCCCTCCTTCCCCGGCGGCTTCGGCGCTCCCGCCGCCTCCAGGTGGGGCGGGTCCCGGCCGCCGCAGCCCTGTCCCCCCGTGGTGGGGGCCGGGGTGTGGCGGTGCCGCCTGCCCGCTCCCCGCGGGTGTGAAGGAGGGGCGCGGCGGCGGTGCCGCCCTCTCACGGCGGCCGCCTTTCCCCCGCGGAGCCTGGCGGGGCCGGGCCGTGGCGCTCCCCCCGGGACGGCCGCCAGCTGCCGCGGCGGCATGAGGATTAAGGCCGTCGGCGAGCGCGTAACGGGAGGAGCAGCCGGTCCCATGGGCCGCGGGGCTCCCCGGGGCCGACGGGTCTGAGCTGAGGTGAGGTGCCCGGCGTGGGCGAGCGGCGCCGGGGGCGGCTCGGGCGGGGCGGGATGGGGCTCGCACGGGGCTGGCAGCAGGTCCAACGCTGAGTCTAGTGCGGGCTGGACACTGGCACAGGCCCGGCACTGGGTGTCGGGCACCTTCCCGAAGTGACTGATCCTCAGCCAGGGTCCAGGGGAAGGGTAGGGGCCAACAGTGTTTTGGGGGAGCCAGACACCGCAGCACAGGGTTTGGTTTGGGCTGGGGATGGGGTGCGCTGTGATCCACTCGGGATCGCCCCATGCCCTGGAATGCATGCCAAAGGGAAGGGGAGTTGCTTTCTTGTAGGGATCCGAGTACCCTGGCAGGTCAGAAACACTCTGGGCTGTTGGAAGGTTCCTCTCATCGCTGTGAGTGTTTCTGAAGAAGCAAGACTGTCTTCTGAGGAATCTTCCTTTTGCAGGACGTGCGTAACTCAATTTTTCTCTCCCCCCACCAGGTTTGTGTATTTGAGAAGCCCAAAGCAGTTCTCCTCAAACCAAACAGGTAAAACTACTTGTATCGTAGGAATATTGCTAACAGCTTCAGTTGCTAGCAAGCATGCAAATTTTGGCAAATTATAATGCCAAAAAAGGATTTTTAAATACAGGCCATCCATTTATTTTTTTTCTCAGGACGTTTAATGGTTCAAAGCAGGGGTGTTTGTTGTTATTACCAGAAAGGTATCCAATCTGCTTTAGAGTATATATTTATGTGTGGGGCTCTAGTTACAATTTTATGTATATAACTCAGTATTTAAAGTTTCTTTGACATTATGTTAGCTACTGAAAACAAGCATCTTGAAACAGACTTAAGTCTGACCATTTATTTATGACTGCATAGTTTTCCTTCAGCTAATGATTAGTTTCTTCCAAAGTGGGGAATGTATTATTTTTATACTTATTTTTAAACTAAAATTCTTCTTCTTCTCACCCCTCCCCCCCAATACTTCTACATTTTTATCCTACTGACTGGATGTTACATGCTCTATACTTAGTTTCCACATTTGAACTTTCAGGATCCCTTGGGATTCAGCTAAAGTAAACACACCCATTTTAGTTTGACTGTGAGTTGGGAGTACGTAATAACCCTCAATGACTAATGATTCAAAGATAATCCTGACGTTGCACAGTCTAGCCTCTTACTGAAAGTTTACTTTTCATAGGAAAAAGAAATCACCCCAGAAATACAAGTACAAATTCTCTGAGTACGTGACTGACTTTGGCAAAATATTGTCTAATATGCTTGAAATGTGCTATGCTGAATATATGCTGTCTTTTTTTTTTTTTTTTAAATAAGTATAGAACTCACAGGTTGCCATGTTCATGTTGCTTGCATTTGGATTGCTGCTGCAAGAAATTCTGGCTAATTCCCAAGCTGAAAATCTTACTGAATTAAAAAACATTCCAGAAGAGCCATTATATAGCTACAAAGCTATCAACTTGCCAGATGAACATATTCCCTACTTTCTGCACAATAATCAGCATATTGCTGGCATCTGTAAGCAGGACTCTCGTTGCCCATATAAAGTAGGTCTCCTTGCTTGTTTGTTTGTTCACGTATAATGTTGGGGTGGTTTGTTCTGGGAGCCATGGTAGTTAAAGGTGGTGATGAATTGGTCTCCTTGCCAATTGGTTGCTTCCACTGAGAGTTGGAGTTGTTGCTTTTGAAATAGTTGTATGGGGCTCTTCCTGAATCTGAGGCTTTCACTAGACTGGGTTTTTAACATACTGTTTTGCGAGATTTTTATCCTCCCTCTTTTAACTGTTACAGAGCTGAAACGATGATCTTAATCTTAATGACTCCGGCACATGCAAAAGGAGTTTGAACTCAGTACAGTTAGTAGTTTCTAGGCCCGTGATTTTTAGCCTGCTGCAGTACTTTTGCGGAAGTGCCAAGGGTATAGGCAAATCAACAAAATGCCGATTTAATCTTACCCTGTGGTTGCATATAATCTTACCCTGTGGTTGCACTGTCCTTTGTGCGAGCGTAGCTCTTTTACCTACTCATATATCCATCAGTGATGTGAAAAGTTTGGAATCCTACTCACTGGGTCAGGAAAAGTGGTTGTCCCAGAACAGACATATTAAAGACAAGGATAGTGTTGCTGTGCATGTGTCTTTGGAGCCTCTGTTGTGCATAAAGACTTTGGGTGTTTGTTCTTAAACTCCATTAGAAAACAGACCAAACCAAAAGTAGTTTCTGTGAGATTTATTACCAAAAGGTAGTTTATAAGCTAACAACTAACTTAGGGCATTTCCCATTTTACAGTTGCATAACTTGATTCAGTTATTCTGTGTTACAGAAATACTTGAAGAAACTAAAATCCTGCTGGGGTTATGAGAAATCTTGCAAATCAGATTACAGGTTCAGTTACCCAGTGTGTGATTATGTTGAAACTGGATGGTAAGTGTCATGTTATGTGTGTAAAATACAGTATATTAAAAAAAGAATATAGTGCTCACTTTCATATTAGCTTGAAGTTAACATTATTGTGATGTATAGAGTTTAAAGGATGATTTTTTTTGTGGAAATATGTGTGCGTCTATATATGTGTGTATTTACATGTAATGTTTTTCAAGATGATTTAAAGAATTTAACTTTTTAAGGAAGAAAATACTGTTTGAAATACTTTCTGACACAATGTTTTCATTATTCTGATCTAGCCTTGAATTCAGATTCCTAAAATAACTCTGGATTTCCTTTCTGAGCTTTAAAAGCAGAGGAAAAATGTGAAAAAAAAATTACATCCTTTTACGGAAGAATAGCTTTAAATTGTCATTGATACTTTCCCTTACATGCAGCTGATAAGTTGCTTCCTGTTTTGCATCTTAAATGTGAACAAAGTGACTGACTGGCTCTTCTTTTCCACTTTTAGTGGAAAAAAAATATTATCTGTTAAAGTTATTACTGGAATTGAGCAATAGGCCTTGATTATTTTCCCTCTCTCCTTCATACATCAGGGCAAGTGACATTGAGACAGCCCAACAGATATTCTGGAAACAAGCTGACTTTGGTTACATTCGAGAGAGGCTCAATGAAATGAAAACCCACTGCAAGCCTGCAGCAACAGTAGGTATTTTTGATAGATGTGATAGTTTTCACTATTTTTAAACATAATTTTTGTTGCTGACAAGATCCTACTCTTTCTTAACAGGGAGATTCATCTCTGACCTGTTCTCAGTACCTTCAGCACTGCAGAGCAACAAACTTGTACATTGATTTACGAACTGTGAAGAGAAACCATGACAGGTCTCTGATTTGCTTGTTATGTAGTAAAACCAAGGGACGGCAGGGAAAAGGACTCCAGAATTTGTTTAACAAAGCTGGTGTGCTTGTTGCCGTGAGCTTTACTGAGCTTTACAGACTTGTTGCTGAAGTCCTGTTGAGATCTACACCTTTTGTTTGCCGCTGCTGTCAGCAGTACAGGTTATTTAAAAACCTAAGCTCTTACTTTTATGGAATGATAATGGGTGATTGAAATCCTGCTTTCTGATGGAAGAGATGAAGACTTTTCTGTGTCTTTAGTCATCTCCTTTCTTGATCAGGTGATGTGCAAAGTAGAACTGGTTTTGTATGAGGCACTGAGAGGACCTTTCCTATAGTAGGTGCCTTTATACCAGAACCAGGAATTACATTTTTAGATACAGTGAGACTGGAGAGAGATCTGAACATGAATCTCTTCCATCTCAAATTAAAATACTGCATATTGGAAAACAAGGTAAAAAAACTCCATACCACTGATACTGGCATCACTGATTTTTCCTTCTGCCTTATCTTTGAAGTCAGTGTCTTGGGTACGTGACTTGAAAAGAGCTGGTTCATGATTCTGTTGCTGATACCCTTCACAACAGGTTTTCTCATCTTCTCAGCCTATCCTAAAAGCTAATTTAGGCAGAGCTTTTAGTTGGCAGTTCGTTTTCATGCAACTCCTTCTTGCACCTAACTCTTCGTATGCTGTATAGAATTCCTAGTTTACTAATTGGGTTATGAAATCTGAGGTGATTTTCAGTGAGAAATTGATATTAAAAACAAATAAAAAACCCAATTAATGCTACTCCTGAAAGTAATCATGTACCAAATCTGATTAAATTTCTCATTTGAGTATGTGAAAATGATTCTTAATAACATTTCTGGGTGAATTAGTGCTGTTTTCTAAATTGAACTCCAAGGACACCACTATCTTTATTGGGGAATTGTGGAAAATGCTTGATTTATGCTGAAGAAAATACTCAAGTGTTAAATATGTGTGAAGTGCCTTTCTAAATTGAGACTAACTAGCGCTGGTTTGAGTGTGTAACTGAGATTGCAGAGCACTTGTAACACTGTTGCACAAAAGCTGATAGACTTTTCCTAATTTGCATTAGATTCAAAGAAGACTTCTTGCAGAAGGGAGAAATTGGAGGTCATTGCACGCTCGATGTTCAAGCATTTTTGGCTGAAGGTCAACGCAAGAGCCCTCTGCAGTCTTGGTAAGAATCATATGTCAGGGCTGCTTCCAAGTTCACTTACTAATATATATATGTGTTTATTTATTTATTTATTTATTTATTTATTTATTTATTTATTTATTTATATTTATATATTTATGTTGCCACTGGCAGCTCTGTAGGGGGGATTTAATACTGAGGAAATAGTTGGTCCTTTGTAAGGTCGATTTGAGACTTCATATAGGGTACGCCTGGTAATTACATCTATGTAGAATGTTCTCAATTATGTCATGTGTAATTGCGTCATGCCTAATTTACTGCAGCAAAAGATCTGAAAATGTCTTGTAATTTGAAGTTCTAACTTTCAGATGTTCTCTGGACAGGGTGCGGGTTGTACACCTGATGTGCGTCTAGGAGGAGACAATAGTTTTGTTGTGAAGTGCCTTGAAGTTTGTACTTGTGTCGTAGTTCACACAGTCCTTGGCGATGCTGGGGCTAATGCAACACCTGATCTGGGTATTTATTCGCACGATGTTCCCAGAGGAGCCTGTGTCTGGAATGGGAAATGGGCAACAGTCTGCAGGCCAAGTGGGAAGTGCAAAGGGTGCTTAGCAGTAGCTGGTTAAGTATCGTGGGTTGTATGTTAGCACTTCAGAGCTGCTTTGCTGGTTAACTGATGAAGCATGAAGGAACTGGAGACATCAAGATACATATAAGAACTCATTTTTATGCTTTTCTTGTATTTTTTTTCCTCATTTTGCATTGATGGTCGGTTTCAGTTAAGAGGAGCTGAGAGGAGGAAAAGACTTTCCTTCTCTATCTGCTATTGTCATCTCAACTGCTCATCCTTGTTGAGATCCAGGAATAATAAATATTGCATCTTCATTCATTATTCTGACCAAAGCATGAAGATCTTGCTGAAGTGTCTTTGCCAATGCGGATCAGGTTGGAGAGACCCACAGATCTTGGCTCTAAGGCTCTTTGTTACATCTCTGCTGCCTTGATTTGTAGATCAAAGGTGCTGCTCCCTCCTGAGATCAAAGGCAGTGTTTAACCTCTTGAAGCTCATAACCTGAAGAACCTTCCATTACAATTTCAAATCATTTTAATTGTCAAACTCTATCAGTTTTCAGCATTCCTGTTAAATCAAATGGACTGGATGAACAGTTCTGAAATCTTAGATGTATGAAGTACATTTGTTTAAGTGTGTTAATGACAAAGCGTGTTCTGTGTGTTTGAATCTTCATAGGTTTGCAGAACTCCAGACATTTACTGCATTAGACTTCAAGCCCCTAGAAGATCAGAAGTGTGATGTTGTTATTGAAAAGCCAACGTACTTCATGAAATTAGATGCAGGTAATTGGTGTCATTAGTGGGTTTTATTCTCCAGAACTGCAGTAAAAAGACCTCATATACAACTTGCCCAATGACATTATGCCTTTGTTATTGTCAAGTTCGCTTATAATGTATTTTTATTTTTGAAAAATCATATGACTTTTAAAGTCCTTTTTTTCTGTAGTTCCATTTCTGAAGTTGGAAACTCAGATTTTAAAACTCTTACGTTTTGTCACAGGTAATAAATAAATGAATCAAACTCCTGCCACTTGTTTTGCACAGTCATTGACTCTCGACTGTGTTTTGACAGAGTCTTTGTGCCAAATACTTTTCTGTATAGACTCTTTGATTTTGGCTGTGTTTCTGGATGACAGTTTTCATACCATAAAACACAAGACATAGGTATGTATGTGTGTTGTGGTATGTTTTCAGTAGTTGAGGATTCTCTGTCCGTTGGGAGAAGAAGCAGTATTCAAAGACAAAGTTCAAGGGAATAAGTTTCATTAGTTGATTAAAATATGTCCCCTCGCCCATCCCAGAAAAGCCAAAATGCACAAAACTAAATACAGACCTTTTTTAATCTTAAAGTTTCAAGTTTAGGTGAAAAGCCACAGGAAGAAGTTGGCTATGTCAGTACAGAGCGCTCTGGTGAATGCTGTGCAACGCTCCGCCAAAATCCTTGAGAGGGGCAGCACCCAAGCCAGTGGTTTCTGACGTTTTTGGAAGTTCACCAGCCTTTTTGTTCATGCAGCATATTTTGCAAACAAATGTTAATGAAGTGGGGGTGTTCAGGTTGTAGACATGCAGAGAAGCTGCTGTGGGGTAAGCGATGGTTTAAACTGCATAGTTGTCTGCTGTGTTCTGATCCTGCGACAAACTGTGAACTGGATTGTCCCTCTTCGCCTGCAGGCCAGTACCTTATATCTTAAGCAAAGTTGTTGCAGGCTCCTGAATAGTTACGGTGGGAGCATTGCTGTGCTGTCACTTCGTACCTTTGAGAGGGGTGGTCTAGCTGTGGCTCAGGAGGTGATTTTGTCCAGCCCTTTGATTTAAGGGAGGCAGGGGAAAAATGCTGTTTGAGCAGCATGAGAGGCACAGCAGCCAGTTCCTATCATGGCAGCTCTTCTTGGTCAGAGGCTTAGAAATAAGGACTGTGTGCACATGGTTCCAAATCTGGGATCTGGTCTTCACCAGCAAGGAGACTGGACTATGTTAGTTCCTTTGTTTCATGGTAGATTTTTATGCACCATGGTCTTAAGGTATTAGATTAAGAAACCAAGAATGAACAAGAATGCTCGGAGAGAAAACCTGAGGAATTACTTGGGCTTTGGCTCATGTAAAAGTACAAGTTCTGTCTTGTAGTCTTGCAGACAGAGCTTCTCTCAACCCTAATAAAGCAGAATTAAGATCAGTGCCAAAGGCCTGGGTTTAGTGTTTCCTTTATGTCTAACTAGCTATTGTTAAAGCAGTAGTTTTGTTCATATATCTCTGAAAGCAGCTGCACACTGTAATGAGAAGTAGCATGTGAAACTTATATTTTTCTTATGCTGTCTTTTGACCACTCTTCTAATTTCTCTGACCTCTTTAAAAACATGTTTTACTTCAAATTTCTTACCTTGGTTGCTAAAGGTTTGCTTTTTTAGGGTGTCTAAGAAGCATTCAGTCAGAAGCAGGGGAAAACTAATAAAAAATGCAGGATACTATTAAAGAAAAAAAATGCATGAACCAATAAATAGTGAATAATGTATTTTGCTAACAATTCTTTCTTTCTCAGGTGTTAATATGTACCATCACTTCTGTGATTTCGTCAATCTTTATATCACGCAGCATATTAATAATTCCTTCAGCACTGATGTCAACATAGTCATGTGGGATACTGTAAGTCTGTTGTGCTTTTAACCTATTTGTAAAGGGTTGTATTTCTGCTTTATAGAGACCCTGAAGCTTTTGGTAGACAATACATAGCTTTCTTGTGGGCTTAGCCATGTGGAACCGATAAGTTTTTGGATCTTGTTAATACAGCTGCATGAACAATAGTTAGGTAACAGACTTTTGACAATAAGCCACGTGCTGTTTGAACATAGCTCATCTTTTGCTAGTACATAATTATGCTTTTTTTGGTGTGACCGCAAAAATAACATGATTTGTTTTTCTAATATGTGGCATTTGTACATTTCATGCTGTTTTCTGTAGACTTTTTTTCCTCTGAGAATATTGAAATAGATTTACTCAAAACTACCCTATATTTAAAAAGAAATGCAGCCTCGCATCTTTTGAAGTCAGTAATGTGCAGCCTGTAATAAGGAAAACAACTAAATGAAATTCGTATATGTATCAAAACAGAGTTAAATTCTTAATTCCTTTAAGTATTCTTGCAGTTACTTCTCTCAATCGCCTCTTAGAATGCCACGATGACATATAAAGCAATTTTTAAAGTGGGGCTATTTCTGCAGTACTGCTGAGTTGAAACCATGACTGTTTTTAAGAGTAATATTATTTTTTCTGGCCAGTATTCAAGTTGTGTAGGAGAATGTTAAACTAAACAACGAAAAACTAATCAATTTGTAGCATACCAGGTAATATGTATAATCAAGTCCAGAAATAACACCATCCTTAACTACAATATTGTCCCGTGCTTGTCTCATTCTCATAAAATCCCGGGTTCTCTTTCTGAGTATTTACTGTAAGGACAACTTATATTTGATAGAGAGCTGCAAATATCGCCTGTTAATTATTTAATAAGAAACCTCTTTGGTGAGACCCTTTTTTCTAGTTGTCTTGTATTTTGAAAGCTGAACTAGTGCACCTGCTAGATCAGCAAGTTTTCTAGGTGTTATACAGGGACCTGTTAATCTGGCTCTGTTGACTTTCTGAAAAGATCAAATGTGTCAGACAGCCCTGTAAATTCTTTTGAAAAGCAACTCTTTTTCTTATATCACATTGTTGAATCAAATAACTTTCAAATGTACCATGCAAAGTAAGTACTGTCACGGTACTATCATTTTAAATGTCTTAACTGCTCAGTCTGCTTCAGTTCCTTACCATGAACAACCAGATGATGGCATCAACTAACTGCTGATGAACTGTCTACATCGATTGAAAGATGGACTTGAGCTTATTATTAATTCTCTTTTATTTTTTCTTGATGTAATTAGATTTGGCCATACTTTCTAGCTACTGTAGAATCAGTGCACTGTTCTTATTAAACAATAATGTTCGTAGATGTAGGTTAAACAAAGCAGAAAATTAGTAGGAAGTCCTCTGGTTGTTGATTTGTAGACTGTCTCTGTAAATACAGGAAAGAAATGTTTATAAAGTACTTCTAAGAAGGGCAGATAGAGTATAAAAGTAATACTTACAGCTTTGAAGATCAGTTCTCTTCTTCTAATCTGAAAGAGCAGTTCTTGTGACAGAGATGGCCAGAAAGCAGTGTGGATTCTACAGTTCATTAAAACTTAATGGCAGAAGAAGAGGAAGGCAGCATCTCTTCAACTGAAGGAAATCTGGCACCCTTTACATTTTTTTACATTTAACTACGTGTCTGTTCTCTTCTGCAGTTATTTGTAGTCTTATTCTCAAAATTATTGTTGGGAATATTTCCACATAACTTTTCAAGCAGCCCGAACCAGCTCCAGAGTTGAAAGGAAGCTTTAAGCAAGAATTGGTACCAGGGCTACTGAGGACATATTTAGTTGCATTCAAAGAGCCAGAGATGGTGACTTGTAGCCCTCAGATGTGTAGGAAATATTACAAATTTGAAGGCAAGAACCCCTGCTGCTGGGCGAATGTTGTAGGGAGTAGATGGGTCTTAAAAGGTTCCACAGAGCATTTATACTGCCCTTCAGAGAAACTTCTTGATATAAAAGCTTGTCAAAGTAATGCAAAACATAGTTTCCTGGCTGTTTCTTCCATCAAATCAGATCATTGCCTTCAGTTTGTGATATAAGTGACCATCCCAAAACAGAGGCAAATGTGAAACAGGCTGGTTGTGACTTTTTACTTCCAACATTACTGTTGCACTTGAATTCCCAGGTGTTTTTTTTAGTCTCAGGAGTCAAGGTTCATGCCTTCTACCATCTCTGTGTTTTTGTTACTTCATATTTACCTTGGGTTCTGTTGTCTCTGGGGAAAGTCATAGGTTCTAACTTGGTTCTAACTCAGAAATTCTAATCTGTTACTGAAGGAGTTGTCTAGATTGCTGATGTATAGAACCGTTTTATTAAAAATTTACTACTTGACAGGTAACTTGAGTTAACTGCCATTGTAAAGGTAGGGTTTGTCTGTGTTCTGTGCTAGGCTGTCCCATGGTGGGGATGCACATATTAACTGTATGTTAAAACTCACGTACAAAACTTGTAAATCATTAAGAGAGTTTTATGTGTTTGTGTAATCATTATGCCCTTGTGTTTTTTCCTTTCCTCCTAGAGCTCATATGGCTATGGTGACCTGTTCAGTGAGACATGGAAGGCATTTACTGATTATGAAATAATGCACTTGAAAACCTTTGATTCTAAAAGGGTATGGAATTTTATATTTTGTTTTAATTCATAGTCACTATGTAGCAAATATGCCAGTTTCTCAAGTTTGTGGATGTGGGTGTTTCAGAGGAAAGCATTAATACTTTCCATGCATATTTAATTTGTGTAACATGAGTATTCTATCTCACAAATGAGACAGAGCTGTAACCTGATTCTGTGGCATGTCTGTGCTTTGTATAGATGGGCCTAACTTTTGTGTCATCTGGGAGATGGTATTTATATATTGGTTTTACTTCTGCAGGACCCATTACTGAAATTAAGGGTTTTCAAATGGTGCTGTCTTTCTAGTATCCTGATTCCTACTGAGGTGTTTATCTTCCCCTGCAACTGTTAGTATACCTGCTGCTTATCATTAAAAAAAAAAATCTACTCTCACCAAAAATTTACCCATTCATTCAGAGCTCATTTTGGTCTTTTAAATCCCTTAAAACCTGTCTCAAAGTCTCTACTCTCTAACTGGTTTCTTCTATTTAGTTCGTGTTTGTTCTGTTTTGGGGATGGTTTCTTTACCTCTTCCCACACCTGCGTCTGTAACATCTTTAGTGAGAGCTCTTCTGGGATCAGGATTGTCTTTGTTCTATTCATTTGCACAGTGAAGGAAGTGAGGATGTTCTTGACAGGAACGTGTAATTGCGAGCTCATTATAAGCCATGATCCCACTGAATGAGCAGGGGCTGTGCCAGCAGAAGGTAGCAGTGCAGTGTAACTTCTTGTGATCTTCCTTTGCAGGTATGCTTTAAAGAAGCAGTCTTCTCATTACTGCCTCGGATGCGATACGGCTTGTTTTATAACACACCATTGGTGAGTCCTTTTTATCCATCCACTGTGTTAACTAGATGTGTGTGTGACAGTATAGAATCTGAGCTAATGAATCACTCCAATAGCTGCATTATCATGAAATGTACTGCCCTGAAAGCCTATGCAACTCCTGGTGAAGTGATCTTCCCTAAAGATCAGGCTTTTGAAGTTACTTTAGCTGGTTGATAATACCTGTTTGTGTGTGATCTTGTATGTCACAGCTCATGAGATGCATTTTATTCCTCTTTAATGGTTGGGCACTGGGAACTTACTGGTATTTTTGCAGAGCCCAAGAGCTTGTACACCAACAGACTTTCCTGGAGATATTAGCTCATGTGTTCAGGCTGTAACACTGTAGCGAGAGTTCTTTTTCTTTCTAAATGAACGTACCACTTATGTTGCAGTGAATAGTGATATGTTTAGCGCAGTGCATGATACTGGGCTTTTGTTCCACAAGAATGGCAAAAGACTTGACCACAAAGAGAGGTTTTCTGAGCAAAATAACTTTTCGTATTAACAATTTTTTTTTTTTTAATTTCAGATCTCAGGCTGTCACAGTACAGGGCTATTTAGAGCATTTTCTCAGCATGTGTTGCACAGATTAAATATCACACAAGAAGGACCCAAGGTATGATAACTGAATAATAAAGCTGTAATATGGAGCTGATGACTCTTACTAGAGAAACAGCATTAGCAAGCTGGACCTAGTGAGACATAATGGCATATCACGCACTTTTTTTCCTTTAGCGTGGTGCTCGGAATCTTTTTTCCAGTAAGTCAGCCTGTTCTTTAAAGGCCTTCAGCAAACATTTCTGTATGTTTGTGACAGTTGCCCTCATGTCTTATTTTCATAGGACAGACTTTAGAACATCCTATTTCTGACCCTGGGATCTCTTCCCCAGCTCCGTTCTCTGTGCTCAAGGCTTTTGTGTCCTTCCTAGTTAAGGAAGATACGTGGTGCGTGGTCAGTTGTGGAGCAGCTGGCAAGGTGCTGTCCTTGGCTCCAGCAGAGCGGGTCTCACAGAGCAATGTAGTGAGTGCGCTCTTTATCGATCCTCAGAGCTGCTGCTGAGCTCAGAGCAGAGGAGGAAATGTTGAATTTGGTCCTTCCGATCCCTGCCTGGTACCATCTGGCCCTGGGCTTTTCTCTTGTACACACTGTTAGGTTTTGCAAATTGTTGCAATGGCTGCGCTGATGGATAAGGCAGTTCTGGGCTTCTTGAAGTATTTGCTAGAGAGTAGCCTACATATTATCGCTGAGGGGCACACATTCAAAGCACCGCACAGGCATTTAGTTATGCTTCTCCTGCTGACACTAATGGGAGTCATGCAGTTAAATCTCTCTATTTCATTTGGAACACACCCCTGTGAGTCCAATTAATTTAAAGAGGTAAAAAGAGGAACTGTTATAGAAGTAAAATATTTTTTTCCAAGCCATCCTGAAAGCTGCTTTCAAAAACTGCCATATAATGTGTAATACAAAGGCTCTTTTATACTGAATTAAATAAATCTTTCAGAAAATGTTTTATACTTTGTTAATAGTCAGACTTTCACAAAGTTTTTGACACTTTTAATCTGTTGGAAAATATGATACAAATTTTGAGGTGGTTACATCATCTGTTACATGGGGAAGGAACATGTTTAATTGCCCAAATCCTTGTCAAAAGTAAATATGGAAGCATTTGAGGTTTGTTTAGTGAGGCCTGTCTCATAGCTAATACACTGCTGCTTCTTTCTTTTCAGGATGGAAAAATTCGAGTCACAATACTTGCACGTAGTACAGATTACCGGAAAATATTAAACCAGAATGAGGTATGGTCCTTTTTATTTTTAACACAAATTTGTCAGAACTTTAATTTTGCTCATTGGATTGATATTTTTTTTTTTTTTTATTTTTTTTAATTTTTTTTTGGGGTACAGCAATGACATCTATCTGCTGACAAATCTTGGACAAATGTGTTCAGTTCTAATATAAATTTCTTCTAATATGTCTTTTAACCAGTCTCTATGTCTGTACACCACACACTGAACCTTGCTGTCCTTTTTAAATAGCCAGTGGAAGATGACAGATGTAATACTAAAAGTGTTTCCTCTTAACAAACAGACACTACAGAGCTTCTGATAAAATCAGTTTTTTTTGCTTTCAGATTATCTCATTTATTTCTAGCATCCCCAGTGTTGAAGACTAACAAAAACCTCTGTTATACTTGCAGATTAAAATGCATAAGCTATTGTGTCTGAGTATGTGCATTCAAAACTTAATGAATTTTCATATTGATTCGTGTTTTCAAATCGTGCAACTTAGCGGAACTACGGTGTGGCTTCTCTCGTGGTAAAATGACAATATCTAATGTTTTCATACCGATGTTCATTTTTAGCTGCTTGTGTCTGACAAAAATGAGTTTGCATTATCAGCCTCACCTTATGTAGGGAGAAACCGAGGCTTGTTTGATGCAGTAGCTCAGTGGCAGAATAGACAGAGCTCAGATGGCTGATTTGTGCCTTTTCTGCGAGACTGTCCACAGCGCATGCCTGCACTACTACATGTAGTGTGTTTTCTGATAATGAACACATGGCAGAAAGGGAGAAGTTAATGTTATCTTTACTATACTTTTGTAAAAGAAAATGCTTGGCTGCTTCTCCCTCTCCTGTTGGCTATGGGTTGGAGACTTGGAAAAAGCCCTTTTAGGATAGAAGCCCAGGCTTTAGCCTGGTTTCACTTCTCATTTGAGTAGGAATCTGACCTGGAAAGGTATTTTTGAAAATCAACCTAGCTACCAATTTGCTTCTTTAGGTGTTGGTATATCTTCTGGAAATTCAACCATGTCTTCCCACTATTCCTGGCAAAACTCCTACTACTTTAAGTGGTTTAGGATTGAGTTGTGGAGCATGTGAAAGTCAACAGTAGCATCTGTGAGAGGGCAGGAAATCTGAATCTCCTCTCCAGGGTTTACTCTGCCAGGAATAACGTGTGTGGCTTGGATGGGAAGGCACAAAAGGAGGGGAATGGCTCCTTTATACAGCAGTAATAGCATGTTCTGTCTCACTCATTGTAATTCCTAGTGGGTGACAAGGAGTGTGTAAAATGGTCAGGAACGCAGGGGAGGAATTAATTGAAGGAAAACATAAAATAATTTTGTTTTTATTCTCTTCCTTAGCTTGTGAATGCTTTGAAAACAGTATCAACATTGGAGGTCAAAGTGGTAGACTACAAATACAAGTACGTAAGTTGATAGAAGAAACTAGAGTGATCTCACGCTGCCTATGGCTGGTGAAAGCTCTTTGCAGGCATAGCTATGTAAGCCCCAATGTCTGACCTTTGCAAATTCCAAGAACTGGTAAGAAAGGATGTTACTGAGGGGAGTGGTGGGTGAGCTAGTTAAGAGTTCCCATGCTACGATGCACTATGGATTTCCCCAGCTATCCTGCAGCATCACTGTTGTCATAGTTAGAAGCGTTTCCCTGATGTCTGCCCTTACAGCAGTTTAAACTTTATTGTTGCAATTTAAGCCAGTTTCTTTATATTCGCTTCCAAATGGTCAGAGAGGTTGTTATTCTCTTCCTTTCTGATTTATGGACTGTTTGTATGCAAGTGAAGCCTGTTGCACTTTCCCCGTTTCAGTTGTCTTTCTTCTCTTACAATTAAGTATCTTTAGTCCATTCTTTCCTTGTGTGCTCAGGGAACACCTGGTTATTTAAAGCTAATACTTTATTTGGAGCTTACAGTCAAAGGATTTGAGAAAGTGACGGTTCCAGGAGCTGAGAAAAGCCTGGTTTCCTAATTTCTGCTGGATGCCCTTTGCATAAATTCACCTTGGGTATCCACATCTTTAGATGGGAATCATATGCTTCTACATTACATTAAAAACAATTAGGTCTTTTATGTAGTGGGGTTTTTTTTGTTTGTTTGTGGGTTTTTTGTTTAGTGTTTTTTTGTTTGTTTGGGGGTTTTGATTTTGTTTGGTTTTGTGTTGTTTGTTTGTTTTTAGAAGGAGATGCTGCTTTTTTTTTTTTTTAAGGCAAGTGAAAAATGCCCAAACTTGCAGAAACTTTAACTTGGAAAAAAAAAAAAAAAAAAGAAAATTTGTGGAACAGACTCTTGTGAAGTTTTGAAACCTGTCTGCATTTCTTTTAATTCCATGCTGAGTTATTGCTGGCTGCAGCATTTGTGATTCTTGGAATTGTTCCTTGAAAGATCAATTCTCCTTTTCAGTATGCCCTTAAGTTAATTTTGCGCTTTCTACATGAAACTAATCCTTGCTGAGATGGATAGGCATGCCAGATAACCATTTTTATTGTATTGTCTACAGAGAACTTGAATTTTCAGAGCAACTGAGAATTACCCACAACTCTGATATATTCATTGGGATGCATGGAGCGGGACTTACCCATTTGCTCTTTCTGCCAGACTGGGCTGTTGTTTTTGAACTGTAAGTCTGTTTCTCTCTCCCTCTATTGTACACACAACTCGTAATGTCTGTTCTCATGTGTTCATGAAGCACTGTCCATTGCTGGTATTTGACTGGGAATATTTGTCTTGCATTCTTGTCTAGACTTCATTTTTGGCAGTCTCTTCTGGGAACTGAAAGCGAGGAAGCTTTCATTATAAAGTAACTATAGCATACAGGTTTAATATGTGATTTCTTAAGATGTCATAGTATAAATAAAAGGCAGCCAGGTCAACAATTGCGTGGGGAAAACTGCAAAAAAAAGAGCCTCACTGATCAGATTCTACCTGGTGAGTCTGAGATCAAATGGCATTTTGGTGGTCCAGGAGAATTGATGACATGAGGTGCAGTGTCCAGGGTGTGATCCCCCTGAAGGTTATTTCTATACTGCTTGCTGTGCTCAGGGCGTGAGCACCAGCTTGCTGGCCAAGCTGAGCCGTTTACCTAAATTTCTCTGGTAGCTTCCTTGTAAACTTATTTTATCACAAAGTATGGTTGTTAATAGACACTCCAGTTCTACAGAACACTTCTCAGAAGAGCACTGAATTCTCTACCCTGGGAGATTCTGCTTGAAGACCCTGCCGTGGAAAAGCTGTGGAGCTGGTGCTTTGCAGCATCATCTTGGCTTGAGAGTATTTTGTCCAATCTCCAAATTAGTTCAGAAACCCAGTCGTTTTTTACATGTCCAAGATCTGCTGTGGCTGGACAGGGACATGTCTGACATGCAGGTGTGCCCCAGTGTCTCCTGGGCCACATGTTAAAAACAGAGGGTAGCCCTTGTTTTCAATGGATTAGAATTTGTCCATGGTTTTGGTGCCTTAGAACTGGACGACACATGTTTTGGCCTGAAGATTTTTGGGTTTGCTTTTGGATTTTTTTTGTTTGTTTATTTCTTCCCTGTGTCACCCTGGTAAACACCATCTCAGTGGGTAAGTGACTTTTTTCTGCCTGCCCCTAGATACAATTGTGAAGATGAACGTTGTTACCTGGATTTGGCAAGGCTGAGAGGCATTCACTACATCACTTGGCGAAAAAGGAATAAAGTGTTTCCTCAAGATCAGGTAATGACGGAACTGCTGGAAGGGTGCGGTGCTCTATGTGAAGCATTTAAAGGTTATCTTGCTTCAGCTATCAATGTTTCTAATCTTTGAAATAGGATTTTCTTTTTTCAGACCAAATTAACTTCCCTGTTGAGATTAAGAAATCATTTGATATTAAGGGCTGAGGGAAGAAGAGGAATGAAATTAATTGGCCATTAATCCAAGCCATCTATAGCATTGCTGTTATAGTTACTTTGCTGACTCTCTTGCCTCAGAGCAGATCAGTGGATCAGAAATCATAATTTAAAATGGCAGATGCTTAATTTTTTTCTTGCTTTTTGAATGGAAGATGTTTTTTTTTTTTCTGTCTAAAAGGTCTTATTTCACTTTTTCTAGGGACACCACCCAACACTGGGAGAACATCCAAAATTTACAAACTACTCCTTTGATGTGGAAGAATTTATGTACTTGGTGCTTCTGGCCGCAAATCATGTTTCACAGCATTCCAAGTGGCCATTTAGGGTAAAACATGATGAATTCTAAATTAGACTTCCGACTGAAATACTATTTTTAAATAATGCTCCATAAAAATACTGCAACAACATAAAGCAAAGTGCTGGTGTGAAATATGTAAACCTCTGCGAGGGCAATAACCCATTATGAATTTGTCAAACCACTTTTAGCACCATACCTTATCTTTATAATACCACGCTTTAATCCTGGGAGTTTTTGATATGTAAAAAATATTTTTCAGAGCTATTTTTGTTTTTTGCACTGTATTTTTGCATTCCAAATTCATAAATCCTTTTCTTTGTACAAAGATGTGTCCATCCATTTCATGTACGATTATCTGGGGTAGATACTGATTTTGTGATAATTTATGTCTACTATTATGTGAGGAAATGCTGGAGGATGAAGTGTCACAGCCTGGCTTCCCAGTACAGTCTCTCTGGGAATGAAATAGGCCTGGCAGAGCTCCTCGGTTCCTCTTTTTAAGAAGCTGGATGCTATTATACGATAGTTCTGCACCTGCAAGTAAGTATCTGAACAGGAATCACCTTCCCATTGCAAGACACTGCCCAGTATGTTATTTGCTGTTGTTATTTGCAGTTGAGTTACATGCCGCAGTCATTCCAGGATGGCTGGTTAGTTCCTTGCCGTCACCATCCATGTCACTGCTGTGCTCATCCCTGTGTTGCTTCTAGGTTTTAAGACTTTCCTTTGTAAAATAGTGGTTGTGAGAATGAAGTGGTGAAGAAAGCTTTAACTTTTGTTGTTTGATCCAACAGACACTGCAGATTTCTTTTTCAAGTTTAGAAACATTCTCATGTTAGAGAGCAGAATCTTATGGTTTTGCATTTAAATATAAACTTTGATGCTTCTCCCTGTAGTTTTAACTGCTAAAATATAACAGGTCTGCTCAGTAGGTTTAGTCAGTTTTCTATCTCAAAGCAGGTAAATCTTTTCTTAAGTGAATACGTCAAACTTCAGGCAATCTGGGTGTTTCCTGCTTTTTCACATGGAACAGCGCTCTGCAATGGAAAACCCGAGCAAATTGGAATAAAACTTGAGTCTTTCTGAGGATACTAAAGGGAATGGACTTCTAGATTTTCATGATGAATGATAAGATGTATAGGGTGTCTTTCAGCTGCAGCTGAAAGGGAATCAAGTCATGAGGAACCTCATTTTTGGAATAATTAAGAGCGTCATCTGCTAATGTTCTTTTCTCAAAATGTCGAAGTGTTGATCTAGAAAATTTTTGAAAATCCTTCCAAAGCCAGTAGCATAATTCATTGTTTCCAGTGAAGGAAATACTAAGCCAAAGCCAAGTTCTTTATAAAATTCGCTCTGAAGCTGATTGTTGGTGGTAGTGAAGGGAGGAAAAAAAAGGGAGTAGTTCTGTTGTCTTAATTGGGGCCAGAAGGATGTGTGGAAGAATCAAGTTCAATGAGATAAAAAACAGTTTTATGTTACATTAGACATTTTTTTAGGAATGTATTCCCATGATAGACTTGCGGTATAATCACACAGTCTCCGTGTCCGGAAGCAGAGCATACGTTTGTATGCAAAAGCAAGACAATTACAGTAAATACAAACATTTCACTGGTACAATTGTAGATATTATTGACTTCCGTTCTCCAACAGTCATAGGCAATTTCGCAGAGTGTAGATACATTCACTGACCTGCCTATACTGGTAAAGATGAGTTACCGTAAGCATCATTTTTATATAGATCTCTCACGATGTTACGCCGTGCATAGGACAAGCTGGATACAGCTGGTACATAAGATAAATTAAGGTATCTGGTGCAATTCTTGGCATAGTGTATTGTTTTACTGATGGATAAAACTGTTTAACTTTGAAGAACTATAGAAACAAAATTGCACTTCTTGACATGAAAAAAAAAATACCAAAGCCCTTGTGAAACACCATTTCCTGTATTTGTGTGTGTGGTTGGTGGTTGGTTGGTATTTTTTTACCTTGTGGGATTATTAAACAAAAAATGTTTAAAACTTAAGTCAGAAAAATGTCTGAGTTTGAATGAAACCAACTCAAAATAAAGACAACCTTTAACTATGAACTGTGCACAGATATGTGATTTTTTTTTTTTAATAAAAATGCTTTTTACTTTAAAAAAAAAATAAGTGTAATATTTTTGGTTTGCCAGATTTTAGAGGCAAATATTTTAAATAGCATTAATTGCATAGAGTCATGTGTCTCTGCTTTTTCCTGCCGTGTCAACCTGATGTTCTGAGGTCCAATCCGACAGTCATATTGATGCATCTGGGAATCATTCTGAGCTAACGCTGTTGTCTTGCACTGGTGGCTTTGTTGCCTGGTATTTTAAGATTGGTTTGTGGAAAACACTTGTGTATGTTTAACCTTCTGCGCTGCAGATGATGCTGTTGAAGCCGGTGTGTGAATGTTGGCGGGTGCTTGAGTCTATCCAGGAGCAGCTGATGAGAAGCTGCTCTGTTAGGACTCAGGAGAACAAGCAGTTGAATGTATGCCCGAGGGTGTGGGGAGAAGCTGTGGGGACTTAATCCAAAGGTAAATATCCTGCCAACATTCAGCAAATTTGAGTGCAGCTTCGGCTAGTTGATGACCAAGATATTCTTCAGCCTTTAATGGCTTAATATTACTGGGATGCAAATACTATTTTGGTTGATTAGCTTTACAAATAGTCGCAAAATTATCTTGGCAGTAGAAGGAGATTAATGGGATTTTGCCAATAAATCCTGAGAGAGAATTTGGGTAAGAGCAAAGATCTGGCTCATGACTTTCTTAAAGAGGGTCTGGTCCATCTCAGTCTGCCTGGAAATCGGTATTTGAGGGAATTCATGAGACTTTTGGGCCACTTTTTCTTTAGGCAGGGTATAGCTCTGGATTACGTTTTCCTAAACAGACTATAGGAGTCTTGTTCCTTGCTACTTCTGGTTTTGTTTGTTTGTTTTGTCTCCAGTTTGCTGAAGTTTAGAGTCTGTTTAACTGGCACATTAGCATCAGTGTGATGAATTTAGTTTTGGGGCTTAATGAACGTGGCCAATCCTGAATAATTACAGGATTGCTTTTGTTTCATGTACAATGTAAACTGAGAGTTGGATTTGAAATAAAGAATAATTTATGGATGCATATGGTGTCTTTCCTTTTTACTTCACAAGTCTTGAAGAGGTATTTTCAATATTTCTTTGTGAAGTTCTCTGGAAATTGGGTGGGTGTGAGAAATGCTTTGTAATGGGGAGGTGGCAAATCAGGATTGTTAATTTTAAGAGTACAATTATCAATATTAAGGTGATAAATTTTTAAAAGCAATTAGTAATGGAATTGCTTAATTTTGGTTGTTAATCTTACCAGTTTTACCTTTAATGAGATAACTTGTGGTTTGGAATGTCACTTAATCTTTTTTTTAAGCAGGACAGAAACTGAAGGAAATGTTTTCCTTGAGAGCTTTTTATCTGCTCAGAAGGTTCAAATCTGAGGGGGGGATGTTTTTTGTTCATTTCAACATTGAATAACTGTTTCAATTTGCAGTGTTTGCCTTGAAGTTGAGCTCTTCCTTCCACTCCTCTGGACACGTTTCTCATGGACTGAGCTTATTGTTAGAAATAAAAGAACTGCTACTAAACACGCCTCTGGCTTTGGCGCTGGAAGAGCCGAAGTCACTTGGCTTTTTGCTATTTCTTCATCAATTCTTCTCATCCTTCGTGCAGTTCAGTTCCTCATCTTGCAGGTCGTGATCCACCCTGAATGGGAGCTGCCAACTACGGATGGTGTCACTCAACCTGAGTGAGGGCTCTGACTCGTGTCCAGGTGGTTCATCCACAACCTGTGGTTTCAACTATTTGCCACAGACCTGTTTTTCCTATGGTGTCAGGATGGCCGCATGAGCTGCTCGTGCCTTGAAGCAGCCAGACGGGACTTGGCTGTGGTTGAGGGAGCCTTTCTAGGAAAAACTAGAGGTGGAAGAAAGTGACTGAACCAGCCTTGGTGAGCCCAAGTCTGAAGCTTTAGTAACTTCTGCACTGGTGGTATCGAGTAATTGACAGTGGGGGTATCTCAGTGCAGCTGCTAAAAGGATTTTGTGGAGGTGGGGAGGGAGATGCACAGAGAGATCTAGAGGGGAGGTGGAAGGAGGAATGAAAAAGTATAAAGGCTGCAGATGGGTTAAGTGGGCAGAGAGAGCATGATTCCCGAGCTCGAGGCTCAAAAGACCTCTGAACACAACTATAAATGCAGTGAAGTGTGTTGAAACCCCATTGGGACAGAGTCAGGAATGAAGATGGGGAAAATGTTACTGTCACTGACTCAGGAGGGAGAAATGGAAGGACCTGGATTCCCCTGGGTCTCAGCCAGATGAGGAGGGAGCAGCAGCCCCTGCCAGGGGAGTCTTGGGGAGAAGGGTCTGGGCTGAAGAACTGGGGGCTGATGTGCAAGTTGGGCTGGAGAGAGGGGCTGAAAAGGGCAGGGGTTTGGCTGGGGGTGTTTTGCCACAGTTTGGTGGAGCTGACAGCACACTCTCAAATGGTTTTTTTTATAGGCTGCTGTCCTCTCTTAGAAAAGTGGAATGTTTTTGTAGTATAAAAATAAAATATAGACAAAATATAAACATAATGTTTGTATATAAACAAAATATAATTGATATAATTATTTTTATACATTAAGTATAAGTTTATTTCTGTTATTACGGTTGTTTTCTGGATCAGGGAATAAAACTCCAAAATGAAGAGCAGGCTTTCTCTCTTACTTTCATTTACATTTTCTTGTTTTTCCTTCCCCTTCATATATTTCCACAGCAAATCAAAAGGAGAACAGGTAGCTATTCTGTTCTCAGTAATAGGACACTATTACTGAGAATAAAAATATTTGAATTTGTTTTCAATATGCACAGCCTTTAACATGGAATTGATTTTTTTGACCTGGATTTTTAAAAAATCAAGTCCTGTTTTGACCCTTAGGAAAGGATGTAAAACAATATAGTGCAAAAAAATGTATAAAGCCTTTGAGTCGAGGCAAAAGAAATCAATTGTCTAAAGCTCAGCTACCCCATCACTTAGAATTTGAGTTGGTTTATTAGTTCCTGAACATCATCCCTCAAGAACTTGCAATCTGCTTTGCCTGGTTATGCGTTGGTGGGCAGTGATGTGCCTGTATGGTGGGTTTAAGTCAGTCCTGTTGATCTCCCCAGCTTTTCAGAGCCCACTCGCCCAGTGTGGTGCTGGAAGGTCACAGCCTCAGCCAAGGTTTGCTGCTTGTCCCGGGGTCTCTGTTGACTGGAAATGTCTTTTTTCATGGCGTGGACACCCCATTTACAGGTAAGAGAGAGCAGCATTTACTACCTGTTTCAGCAGAGTGCAGAAGGTGGCACTAGAGCCCTTTGCAATGTCATCTTGGTTGTTCAAAGGGAATCTCATTTCAAATGCGGACAGTCAGCTCACCCAGGGCTCCAATAGAGCAACTACTCCTGTAGATGATAATTTTGTTTTGCCCCCTTCCTGTTTGTAGGAAGAAATGCCTGGAAAAAAATTAATCCAGGGAGATTTTAGGCTTTAATGTAGGATTATTCAGATGCTATAATATCAGAATATTTTTCTTCAGTTTTTCTTTAAGCAACTTAGTTGGTGTTGAAAGATAATTTTTGGTTATTCTTTGGTAGCAAAATGCCATTTCTCATTTTTTTGTAAAAACATTTTGTACCAAACCATCAGTTTTTCCAGATAATGCAATTTCTGTTCTGTTGCAAAGTCTTGATTTTCACGTACACAACGGCATTACCCAGTCTTGCAATATATCGTGCACCTTCCACTACCTCATTACTTCTCCCATTTAGTTCGCTGTGGGGTGTGTGTGCGTGCATATGCATGTGGTGTAATTGAAAATGTAGACCACTGACACTCAGAAAATAGTAAGACAATACTGGAAAATGGTGGAGTTTTTCTTTCTGTTAAAAAAATACTATGAAGGCATTTGTTTTTAAAGAAAAATATTTGAGCTTTGGACATTGCCCCTTTACCAAACTTATCCCACAGTTGGTAATTAAAAATATAACTGATTGACACTTCTTTGCCGTTTTACAAACCTTTGAGCTGCCCCAGGGAGGGCTGTGTGGTCCTGCGTTGCCTTTGCTCGCTGGTTAGAGCTGGTGGAGTTGTTTCCTCTGCCTGTTGTCTGACCCACAGCTTTCAACAGCTGAGCAAAATAAACATAAGTTTTAAAAGTTAATACAGGGTGGTAATTGTTCAAATTACCTTGCAAGAAGAACAGAAAACAGGTGAGATTTGTAATATGATGGAAATACTGAGAGAAAGCAGATACTCTCTCTTTCAGTGATGCCAGAGTGATATGTCCATCATTAACTTCAGTGTTTGAACTGGGGCTCCTTGGGGTCCCTCTCTGGGCATATGTCATGAAAACCTGGAAACACTTGTTTTCCTTCCAGGGATGTAGGGGTAGGGCAGACCCTGTGGCACGAGTGGGGCTGCCCTGGGCAGGGGAGGGCAATAACTGCTACCTATTGTCATCTCTATGCTGTCATCCGTGAGTCTGTGTCAGGTGAGGAACGTGAACAGATCCTGAATGTGGAGTGCAGTTTGTGTGCAGCGCTGGTGGAGACTGCAGCAGGGCTCATTCCTGTTCAGCAGTTGATTATTTTGCATCCTGCAAATAACTAAAATCCTTGTCATGGTCATGTGTCAGGTGCAGGAACCTGTCCTGGCCCTTGGGATGTGCAGGAGGTGTTGGGGGAGCCAGGTCTGTGATGGGGATGGATGGTCACGCTGGCCAGGGCTTTGTGAGGGTGCGAGCACGGCGGTGAGCGCTGTTTGACATCCTTCATTACCCCATCGAGGACTCGTCACATCAGTCAGGGAAGAGGCGTGTGTACAGAGCTGACAGCTCTGAATTGTTTCTTCACCAATTACCGTGCCAAAGCCTTGATAGTGTAATGAAATGTGCCTCCTACCTATCACTTCATCTTTGTCAAACTGACCGGGTGTTCTTAGTTTGTTATGACTGGGAGAACTTCAGCAACATCAGAAAAATAAGCAAGCTTGCCTCTGGTGTAAAAGGCTCCAAGGCAGAATGGATGCTGTTAAATAAAGACACCTCAGTCCAGATGAAAATGTACATGGAAAAAACCTCGCAGGCTGACTGAGCCCGCAGCTTGATCTTCATCTGAGATCCAGTGGGGGATGAGAAGTGTAGGAACTCTTCTTTTGCTAGACGTCTTTATACTTAGTAAAGTATTCAGCCCTTCTTATAATTTATTCATTGTGGTCTAACATAGTCTAAAATATCAGACCTTCCCTTTCTGTCCTTTTACATACGCATTCTCTGATGCCTCTTAATTCATTATTTAAGCAGCCTGCATTCTGCTTTACAAAACTACCTTCTCCCTGGTAGCTTAATATTGTTGGTTATTTGTGTATCTGTGTCAGCAGTGTTCCAGCAGGCACAGGGCAGGGGGGGATGCTCTGGACCCTCTGCCCTCACCTCCAGTGCCCGCATCACTCTCCTGCTTGGTGAGGAGCAGAGACCTTGGTGGCGAAACGTGTTGGGCAACCAGAGCTCGTGTGCTACAATTCCAGCAAAGCACCTGAGTCCATGCTGAAGTGATGCTTGAACGTGTGTTGCTTTGAAGCCTGGGAGCTTTTCTGAGGGAGAAAGTGGCTCAATGGCTCTTTAGATGGGGAATGAGGCACTGAGGCTCTTGGTCCGCAGACAGCTGGGTGGAAACCCCACTCCTGCTGGGACCTGGAGTCCTGGAGCACCCGTCCCACAGCAGCAGCTGCGTTAGCTCTGGGGGAACCAGGGGATTCCTTTGATGGAGGTGCACTTGGAGTACAAAGTACTCCCCGCCTTGTCATTAATTACGAAGTGGGATAACTGTCAACAGGAACAATTGCAGCTGAAAAGTGTGGCTGTACATTTTGAAGTCTGAGCGATGCTTTGATTTGAATTCTTGCAAGCAATCAGTTTACTCCCTGGGTGTTTGAATCACTGCCAAATATGCCATTCCCCAGCCCCCCAGTTTCTGTGTGTAACGTCTGCAGGTCTGCATCCAGGAACCGTGACCCCAGAAGGCATCAGGCTTATTTGTAGCACTACTTTTCCCTAACAGAAGAAAACTATGTAGTTAATCCAATGCAGAATATTAAAACGTTTCATTAAAAAAAAAAAAAAAAGCCCAAAACGTAAAAAGCCCTAATTAGATTATTGAGGGGAACACAGGTAGCCCAGACTTCCTTCTAATGCCCTTGGCTGCAAAACACCCCTGGATATTATTTATTCAATGTTTTTAGTGTTCCACCCAAATAAAAACATGGGAATATTTGACCTTTTAATGCATGCTTCAAAGTAAACACTTCCAAATGGGTATGTAATAAATCAATCATTACTTACTTAATAACCATAATGTTTTCCTTTCGAGCCAGGAACTCATGAGAAAGTCCAGGATTTAAAAAAACAAAATTGACAGCTCTCTGGTCATTTAATGTAAACTGTGTTTTATTGATCAGATTTGAAAGCATTTAATATTAGCTTCATGGAATGACATCAGCTGAGGATGCTGTTTTCCCTTGGAGACAACAGTGGACAGTACAAACCCTGTCTGCGTGGTCTTGGTCCCTGTGGAAGGGACTTGGCTGAGGACATCCCAGATCCCACTGACTCAGTACTCAGCTAAAAATTTTTACCTTATGTTAGCACATCGTAAAAAATTTTACTTCTTTCCAAGGCTTTCTGGGTTTTGTCCTCTCTTAATAATACAGTGTTTACTTGTTCTCGTATTTACTTTCTAACAGCTCTCCAATATCATATTTACACAGTCGATACTCTTCTGTTGGCAGATCATTTTTATTAGAGCAGTTTATTAAAGCATCTTTCATGAGAATATATGCATTGCAATGCTGTGTCAGAGCACTGCTGCACAAGAAAGTTTTCTCCTGAATGCAGTAATATGGTGATTTGCTTGTCAAATTTCGTGCTTGGGACATTTAAATGAAGAAGCATGAAAAGGAATGTGACTGAAGATCCTGTGTACAACCTTGTGCTAATCCTGCTATGGGCAAAATCTTACTGGACATCAAAACGTGAAGCAACTATAGAATTTCCTTGCAGCTTTTTTGGCCCCCAGCATATCCTTCCATCTTTAAATTCCATTTTTAAATTCCTGTCATCTAAGGTTTGGGGTTTTTTTCTCCTTACTAGAAGAGATGACCAAGTTTCTCTCCCTGGGGGCAGGTGTCAGTTTACCCCCAGTATATTCTGTTACTCGTCCCCTTCTGGTGTTAATGAGACCTGGGCTGGCACTGACATCCACAACTCGTCCCTCCTGGGCCTTCAGCAGCACTAAGACTACATCAGAGGTGGGGGCAGATGTCATTGCACATGGTGACACTTCTGCCAGTCACTCTCCAAGCCAGCACTTCACAGAGAAAAGCTTTGTCAGGGCCATTGTAGGCAGCTCCATTTCATCTTGTTCTTTTTCACTATTAATTATTATTGGAAGCATTTTCCAATGAATTAAGAGACTCAGGTCAATTGAGGAGTAGGGCTGCATCATGCTCTCAGTGTGTCTTTATTTTTCTGTGTGTCTGTTCATGTAGGTTTTCTGAACCCCTGTAGTGTTTCTAGCTTTTCTCTAGTATTTGACGTTTAATCTTTGTGTGCTTTTCTAGCTCGTTAATTTATTAAACATCAACAATGATGAAGATCTTTGATCATCTTAAAAATTAACCAGCTATGCCTGTCTCTTAACCAGTTCTTGAGCCATGGCAATACTCCCTCTCTCCTGGATATTTCAGCTCATCAACAGACCCTCATCAGTGCCCTTTCCCAAGAAAATTTCAAAGATTATGTGATTCGTATGTGAGTTTCCCTTGTTATTGTGCAGATTAGCTTATGGAAAGGTGCAGTTTTCCTCTATGGAAATATATTGCTCACCTAGGTGTGTGTAACAAAACAATCAACCTCTTTGTGCAAGAAAAAAATCACAGCTGAGGAATGGATTTGTCTTGAGCATTTCTCAAAAAAAAGGGACACCTGAGGTTAATGAGGAGGGATCTCCGTGTTAGCAGCTCAGTGGCTCTCTCCTTGCAGAGCTTTTGGGTGCAGCCATCTGGCCCTGATAATCTGCACTCCTCTCTGTGCTGCTGGCTCTGGCGATGCTGCTCCACCTCTTCTGCCAGAAACACCTGGGTATCCCTGAGGCCACAGGCATGATTTGAATATGATTCCTGTCCACATTCCCAAATCTTCTTTTTTTTTTTTCAAATGTGATCTCTTCCTGTGGGAGGTAAATTACATCGCTGTGATGTACTGCAGCCCCTAAAACCTAATGGTCCAGGCAGAGTTTACTGCTAAACTTTGGTCCCCAGGAGAGGGGAGTTTCTCTCACTGGAAGGAGCCCTTCCAAAAGCCATCTCTTGAGTTGCTAAGAAACAGCTTGTCACTGTGGCAGGGGCTGTAATCAGTTGTATACAGGTAATTAGAAGTCACTACTGCTTTATTATTAACTATTTGTTGATTTTTTTCAAAAGTAATTTTCCTCTCTCTCTCTCTCTCCAGAGCATACAACACTCCTGGTACATCTGCATCAATTATACATCATCTGTGTGATTTTTCTTCCTTTGGAAACTTGGCTTCCAGAGGCTCTTTCTGGTGCTCTAGCCATGACCTAACCCTCCTTTGCTGAATAATTCCTAGTGAGACAACACAGTTTCCCTGCTGTGTTTTCCACGCTACCGTGTTTCAGCAAGGCAGATAAATCAGGCTGTCTCCCATCACCAGGCAGCCTTGTTTGCTCAATTTTGCCATTTCATTTCTGGCTTTATTGAATAAGCATGTGTTTGTGTACCTCGTGTCCTTTTTCTGCCTACCCATTTTTATTGAACTTCTCTGCCCGTCGCACAGTTGGGTTTTCCTGACAGGGTTTTGGATCTTAAAATGCTATTTCTTCAGACCAGCTGTCACTTCTGTCCTAACCTTGTCCCATGATATCTCTGTGCATTGCTTACGTGTCTAGCTCTGCCTGCCTGATCCAAGTGCTCCCTTGCCTTCTCCTCAGCTTTTTTAGTTTTAGTACCTTTGTATGCCAAATCTCGTTGGGTTGCACCCCCTCTTGTCTTCAGTTAAGGGGTGACCCTCTTGTTTTAGGCACTCTCCAAAAAATTATACCCATACGTTAGGACTCCCCCATGGCCTTATGCTTGAGCTCCTCTTTATGCCGATACCTTTTGCAGGCAGCGTCAAATGCTGCTGCACTCCCCAGTCTTAAATCTTTTTCCCAGTGACAGAAACACAGCCTCCAGCCACAAACCTGCAGGTCTATTTTAACAGACATCAGGCTATAACAGAGCCACAGGGTGTCACTGGCAGGGCAGGGACCGGCTAGCAGCTCGTGCTGGCGATTTTGAGGGAGCCTTGTGCTCGGCTTGGCTGGAGCAAACACCCAGCAGCGGCGCGGGGAAAGATGAGCAAGTGCTGCCCCGTGGTGGGGATCTGCTCCCGGCTGAGGTTATTCCCCACCCAATGAGTTCAAACTTTAGGACTGCAGAGAAAGATTTTTCTGCTGATGCGTGCGTTTGGGAACATTCCACTTGGAGGGATTTTTCCCCCACCCCAACTCCCCATTTATCTCAGGAGAGAGCTGTGGAGCTCTTGGGATGTAGGAAAGCAGAAAATCTTTTCGCTAATGCCTCACAGTGCTGCTTAGTGACTGCCTGCCAGATCCGATGTTGGAAGATGCTGAGATCTGTAGGGCTGAAAGGTGGCGTCTAATGAAGAAACGTCGGGATGCGAATGAGGTTTCTTGTCCTGCGCAGCCAAACGGGGGAATGTTATTTATAGCTGCTCACTTGCACCATAAACACCTGTAGAGACTTTATTCTTCAACCCCGCAGTGGAATCACAAACGACAGAAAGAGCTGAAGATGTAATGACCCTTGAGGTAGGAGAAATTATTTACCAAACCGTAGATAAGACGACTGTTATCTCCTGTACTGTGTTTAGGGCACCCAATCTATTGCAGATGTTACCATAGTCATGCTGTTTAATTTAAAATTGTCCTGCATTCCTTATGTCTCAAATTCTTTTCTTGGAAAACTAAATCCTTTCATAACGTAAATGCATCAAAGGAGATGAAAACGGCTGGTTCGTGGATGTATACGGCCATTCCAAGGGAGCTTCATGTAATTGTTTTTTAAATAGAAATGCTTGCTCTATTTCTTTTGGCCTGGTTAATCCTGGTTTTGTTGTTTGCCATATGTTTTCTGACATGTGCTCCTTGTCTAGCAATAAAAAGCTACCAAGGCTAAGAAACGTTAGTTCATTTGTAACAGGCATAATATGAGCTCTTCTCATTTTGAGGACTTTGCAAACTCATGAGCAGATATAATATAATACAGGGATTATAAAGGAGTTCTTACTGTTGGTTTCCTGGAATAATTTTCTTTGTGCATGGGTCAAAAGGGTAAAGATTAACAAAACTACTAGTTATTGGAGACAGTAGTCCTGTTTGTTTACCTTTAGCTTTTAATATCTCTCTCTTAAAAGGGCAGATGACGCTGGTGTGAGAACACCTGCCACTCTTTTGAAGTGACTGTGGTCTCTCCACCCAAAAACCTCATTCACTTTGGACAAATCTGTCACCACCAAACACCCAATAGGTCTTTCATGACCGAAATCAGGCAAGGATTCCTTCTCCATGTGTGTATGCAGAAACTGGTTTATACTTGCGAGACATTATATGGCTGGTCACTTTTTTTCAGGTGTGCATTCAGCTACAATGCCGAGCAGCGAGTTGTGTACATCTGACCAGTGTGAGGTTTATTTATCACTTACCAACCAGATGTGAACCCTAATTTAAATTTTCCTTCTGAGACAAGGGTTTTGGAAGCACTTAAAGGATATTGAACACATGCAGCTGGAGATAGCCCTGGGGATTAATTTCACCCACAGCTTTGTCAGTCTTCTGGCAAGACCCACAATACAAGAGGCCATTTACCCTCTGATCCGGAACTGTTTTATCTGTGACTTGGTGGTGCTGGGCAAATCAGGGTGTTTTCTGTAAAGTGATACTGCACAGTGATAATCAGTCACACGCTAATGGAGTGGCAATCAAAGCTGTCAAGGAAAAGGATCTACATGCAACAGCTTGATTATATTTGTCCTAAGCTACTTTTATGCTAAAGGATTTTTAAGTTTTAATCAGTCAGCATTAACTGTGATGCTGTTGCAGTTGATCATGGAAAGTAACTGTTGATTGTACTAAAAGCATTAAGTGACCTCTACTAATTAAAAGATAATGTCAGTGCGACTGAGTGGAGTACCTGGGTCTTTAGCCTTTTAGATAGACATTAAATGAAAATCAAAGAGTTTGTAGGAAATAAATGTGGTAAAGGTAAGAGACTTGTGGAAAAAGCAGGTCATGTTTCAGTAAAAGTTATTTAGCCCATTAATGATACCTAATATGCCGTATAACCAGCAATTTGTTGAAAAAGAAGCAGCTTCCTACCCAGTTGCAAGATCTCTTTACTTCCTCTACCTTGACTGAAGCATTTAGCTTGGGAAAACCTATGATATCATGAATCCAGTGTGTCTCTGTGTCCATAAATAAACTAAATGCATTTTCTCGCAAATGCATGTCACCTTTTAAATGACCCAGACATTCAGTGTTAAGTTCTGTGGTCAGTAATAATGTAGTCAGTGTCTACAAATGCAGTCCTCCTTGCCTTTTTTCATTAATCTCATTGTCTGGGAGAGAAAGCAACAGAGGTGGAATAACTATGTACAAACACGTCCATACTCCTTGGAGAGGATAAATGGTAAACAGCCTCTTCTTTCCACATTTATATAGATTCAGAATGAAACCTCTTTGAACAGAGAAGCAATGGCACAAATTCTGTATGAAATCACCTGAGGATAATGCCTGCCATTGTCCTCCAAGGAGCCATGGTGGCCAGAGAGCTCTTGGAGGATGTGCCAAAACAGTCAGTGGTATAATTTTTTGGGTTTGTCTCTCACTCTTCGACTCCTTCTGCTGTGAGAAGAAATAGAAGGAGGAACAGTTAATTTTTTTTTTTCCCATGTGGAAGAAGTAAAGTAATGTGAGAATATAGAGGAATATAATAGTTCAAATTCTCGTGTTTGAGAACGAGGTTGGCTCTGTGCATAAAGCAGAGGATTCCTGGGGAGGAGAGGGGAGGTGTCTGCTTCTCTTCAGATTAAAAGAAATCTTCTCGAAACCGAAGGTAATCTCTTCCCAGGCAGGTTGTAACCGAGCTTTACAGCTGCCAAATTGTATTTGATCACATTCAGCATCTCTAGCTGCAGAGGCTGCAGGGTGAGGAGCAGCCGTATCACTGGGATATGAAGGCATCCGAGCCAGCTCTGGCCTTGGTCTCTGTCAGAGGCTCCATCCAAAGTGCCTTTCCAGGTGGGAGATACTTGATCTGCCACCATACCGAAAGCTACAGGACGAGGTGGGCTGAGTCTCTGTGGTGCTGCTGATCTTTTGGCCAGGAACCCAGTGCTGGGGATGAACTCGTGAGCTACAGACTCAGCTATTTCTGCTCACACAATGACTGTTGTATCTGTGCTTTCATCCCATTGGTCCATGGGTAAGAGATCCCCTTTGCTGGCACGTGGGCCCTCCTGACCCTGTGACAAATGTGCAAGGCCAGCTGGCTGTGGGGACGGCAACTTATGCGTCACCATATGATATTCACCTCTGATGAGGCAGCTCTGTAATCATCCCTGACAAATGCAGCTTGGGATCATCAGTACCAACTACGTCAGGCCACCTCAAGTGGGAGTTATGTGCAGCTTTCTGCTTGGTTGTGTTTGAGAAAGTCAGAGGCACAGATTAGTTTTCAGGTGTGTGGTGCCAGTGGGGAGAGCCGCAGCGGCAGTGCCATGTCCAGCACCTGCGAGCCGAGAGGGCTGCTTGGTGCCGAGCATCATTTCAGAGCCAGGGGGATCCTGTCAGTCAGAGAGGGTAACAAGATGAAGGGGAGATTTTCAAACAGAAAATAGTGATTTTTCTCAGTGCCAACCATCCGCCTTACGGAAAACATTCTCCATCTGAGGGGAAATCTAAAAGGAAGGTTTTGACACAAATATTCCCTTTACAGAAGCTTCCTTCTGCCCCCCCAGTCTTCTTGGCAGCAGAACGTTACATCTATCTATGTGAAACCGTAAGAACTTTCACTCTGAAAACTTTCAACTTTGAAAAGATGTGCTTTCTGTTTATTCTGAGCACAGAATTTCATGGAATCTACTCCTTTATTGTACTGTGGTCAGAAGCCACTGCTGATGGGCAGATCTCTGGTCCCAGCAGTGCCTGATGTCTCATTTCTCTCTTTGGTGTTTTACAATAAGCTCTCATTTTCAGTGTTTTCTTTCAAGAGCAATATGTACACTTGAAGGTATTTTAAAGAAGCTATTTAAAAGGTTATAAAAAATAAAATAAATACTTGGCATAGAGTTTCTTGGAGTGCATGATGAATATTTTAATAGTTAAAAATCTAGCCAGAGAGAAATGAAACAATTTAGTCCTCTAAATAAATCTCTTTGTGGGTTTTAATGTGCAAAAATGGACAACAATGGCTTTAAAACCTCTCCACAAATACTTCCATCTATGCTCTGGTATACTTTGTATATGTTATATCCGTGGTCAGTAATGGTCTGTTATATCTTTTTAGATGCCAAAGGAAGGTATTACACCGTTTTTTCTCCTCTACGACTTTGCATAATAACCTTTAGGTTCTGAGCAAGAGCTTAGACCTTTGGGAAGATGGTTGTGGTTGTAAAGCTCATTCTCAGCCCCTTTATTCTCAGAGTTTTTTGTATCCTGTGTTGGAAAGTAGAAAGCGGAGAGAGGAACGTTTTGGAGAGACTGGATGGGGAAAAGAGATCAGGGAGAAGATTGTTCCCACACAGACTGGCTCAGGCAGCACAGATTTTGTAGATGTCTGTGCTCATGTAACTTCTAATTGTTTTGTGACTAAGTTTAAGATCAAAATGGATAATGCCTGGTTGTGTCACTGCTTAACATTGAAACTTCTGTGCCTCTCTCACACATATATCTGGAAAAAAAAGCTTTTTGTAGTATCAGCTATGACAGAGATGAAGCATTGCTTGAGTTGTTTTTCATGTGTTTGATTGACACATTAGCTAAGAAAGCTATTAATATTTTTTTAAATTAACTTAATCTGTTAGTGTCCATGAAACATGTATCCTTGATTTATTGTTTCTGTAAAATAATATCTTTCACCTGAGCAAGTGTCCGTCAGTCTGGCTGTAAGGCTGCCTTTCTGGGAAGTCTTCCTGCTAATCAAATATTTTCTTCCCTGCTTTTATAATAATTCCTGTTGCTAAATGCAGTGAATGCAGTTGTTAAAATGATGGTGCCAGTGTAAATTATTAAAATTGCACAGAGTAATAAAAAGATATTGTATATAAGAAGATACGGAACAAGGCAGGAGGACTCAGGCTTTTACGTTTCTTCAGAAAATTCTCTAATATGTATAATGTGGACAAGCTATACATTAAATACAGCTATTTTGTTTGTCTTTACATGTTTTCCAAAGCAATATTTTCAGATGCTGTAGTTTTTAGGCTTCCAGCTTTCCCTGAAGTAAACGAGATGATAAGAGAACTGTTTCTGTGTTTCTGATATTTTTGGAAAACATCTTGGGTTGAATGCTTAAAAATAATAGTGTCCAGAATCATAAGTCGCTTCTGAAAATGTCTGTGGGATGTTTATAACAAGGAGCACTGAAAAGATTTAACTGTATGAATGCCACTCTATATTTAATCTGTAAGTCCATTGCTTCAGTGCATAATGTCTGTTTTCTTTGTATTAAAACAGAAAAGTTATTGAGAATAAATTGAATAAATAGAGTCTTTGTCAACTACTGGCTCCTTCACCTCATGGTAATAAAGATAAACATTTTGAGTTTTTCCTTTCTTGTTGCAGGCACTGAGAGACTGGATATGGGAAGTGTTAAGAAAAGTTGGAAAGAGGCACTAAACAGCACAGATGTAAGGTTGGTGTTACATAAAAAAAATAGTACAGTGCATAATTTCAGGCTTTGATGGAGACGATATGGTGAAATGTTGACTTTAATTGCCATGGGACATAAATTAGCAGATGGCCCCATGGATAGACTGCTCTCCATGTCTATAAATAGCACAAGTTAATTTATGCAGGATCTTTCTTTTCTTTTATAGCTGTCTCCCAATGTGTCAATATCTTTCTGGCAAGGAAGTATCCAGCGCTGGAGCCAGAATATAGGTCCTGTGTAAAGCTGGTATCGTGTGATTATGTTACAGCAAAAAAGCATCTGATCAAGTAACTCATGATTGAAAAGACAGGCTGTGACAGCCTGATCTGAATGCACCTTCATTTCGAAAATAACTATCGGGTATCTGCAAGTCAGCTGGAATAATAGCTGTGAGAAGTGGGGAAGCAGCACGGCTCTGAACGGGGTCAGGGAGCTTCGTGCATTTCCCATCTCGGTCTGGCTGAACGGCGTTTTGCTTTGCAGATCTCATCTACCTTCAGCTTCCACCTCTACATTACTGGATACATTTCTTTGCTTGCGGATAAATCTTGCTACAAACCATTGCTTATAGCTACTCTTTCTAGCTGGTCCTGCACAGGTTTGCTTGATTGCTTCCTTTCTCTTCCACTGCCAGCACAGTCAGATTTTGGGGCTGGTCCCCGTGAGGCTGCAGTGCTGGGGGATGTTTGCCTCGTTTAGGGCAATCACATTAACCTCATCTGGGTGAGAGTCCTGCTGCTCCTCTCCAGCAGCTTGATGCTCATTGAGACCAGCATCCACTCTCTGCCACCTCTGGACTTTGAGCCTCACAGTGCTTCATCTCCACTGGGAAGAGGTGAGTGGTTCTGTCAGAGCTGGTGGAAAACCTCATGTCTCCAAGCCCCCTCTGTCACTCAGCAAAAGCACTCAGGGGTAAGGGGCCGAAAGGCTCTGGGTTGGTAGCAGGTACAGGAGATCCTGCTCCTCTAAAAAGGGACCTGCCAAACAGAGGAGCTGTGATGTGCCACCTCCTGCTCTGGGTTGGTGGAGGAGCCCCTGCCGCTGTCATCACAGCAGCAGCCACCCCCCATCCTCATCTCTTTGTATCCCAGGTTTTGCCTCCCTGATGTGTAGAGCCCCGGGTGTTACAGCTGCCTCTCAGCTCCTTATCACAGGAGTTTCCCTCATTACTGGGCTGTCCCAGGCCTCCCGTTTGGTGTCTCTCTGTCCATAGCTTCTGTAATGGAAACCTCAGTTTTTGGTTCACGCTTTGGCTTCTATGTTATTCAGGAAAAACCTAATGTTAGCTGACTTGTCTGGAACTGTTACCTGGCAATCATGTACCCACTGATATGTATGCTTTGAGTTTGTGTTTTTTAGTTTTTTTTTTTTTTTCTGTGCCATTTGTGCCTCATCCAAAGAACTCTTAGAAAAAGCCACTTTTAAGCAAATACATCCATCACAGTGCAAAATTTAGCATAATAAATCCATTGAATCCAAGCAATCTTTATGTCCAGTTCTCCCTTGCAATTACATCAAATTAAAGAGCTACTATTAAATAGGGAACAAGGAAAGAATTTGCTAAGCTACATGTGCACATCCAGGAGTGCTTTAAGAAAGAGCATTTTATTTTCCCAACGGTAGCACAGTATCTTGTACCCTGCAGGAAGGTTGAGCCATCCTTTTGCTCACTCCCTGGACAGGTAAATGAAAATGTAAGAGAGGACCTGCAGAGAGACCGACTTCGTGCCATCTCTAGCCTGATGCCAACCAAAATCAGCCACCAGAAACATGCATCAAAGGATCAAGGTCTAGATCCTGCTTCCCGATAAATCTAAACCCCCTTTGATTCAGTAGGGATATTCTGGATTTACCTACATGTAATTTAGAGCAGATTTTGAACCCTGCTCATGAGCATTATGTCTTTCCCTACAGGAAGGAAGATTGTTTCTGACCTGACTTAAACTAAGCAGCTTTACTCGTTCAGTGTGGAAACACCAAGACTGGGCTGGGGGCTGGGGACACAGACATGGGAATCCTATAATCTTTGGTTAAGATGTAATGAAATTGTCCAGGATGAGAAGAAAACAGATGGATTCTGATTAATTTCTCACAAGTGTAGACCTCAGCATCCGATGCAACATATGTGGTGAGCAAATGTCACTCATGCCTCCAAAGTGCAGAAAATATCACTATTGTCAGGATATATTCATTGGCATATTGGCTGCTGAACTCCCAAGGGTATAAGGATGCTGTGCATTACATTTAGTCCTGAATTAAATATTCAGAGGCAGAAATACCTAACCCTTCCCTGTATGCCTCACTGGTTATCACGGTTGAACTTAATGAATTGAAAGAGGGAGGGGAAGGAAGATTTCCCCCTCCTTTGTAAAATGTTGTTTACTGTGGAAGGAATACCAAGATGGCTTGATATTTCTGCTTTACAGAGTTCAGTCGACTAGCAATATACCCTGACTTATTGAAAATAATGCATCTTTGAGCTGTAAATGAGCAACTACACTACTTCGATTTCATACTGATAGAAATCAGAGCCCAGCTCTGTGTTTGCGGAGTTGTTCTGGGTTTTGTCACTTCTATAATCTGTTTCATGTAATTGCATATGTAAAAAAAAATGGAGTTCATTTATTGATTGTCACAATATTGTTTAAGGCAGGTAAGCATAAGAGGCCAAAGCTACTTACCCTTGTCTCCTTGTAGTCTTAGGAAGTGGAAGAACCTGTGCAAGTGAATAAAGTGGGGCCCCATCTGCATCGAGGAAAGAGATTCATTACAGCTGACTTGTCCTGTTAGAATAACTGCCCCAGACTGTTTCTCAGAAAACGATGTCACTAAGATATCTATTAAAGTGTTTCATCACCAAATCTGAGAAATGAACATTGAGCAGTGGGGCTTCCTCGTAGCTCAGGCTCAACCTTTGAGTCAAGCTCTCCCCTTTCAATCAGTTCCTCTGCAAAATCAAGTAACATGTAGATTAGTGTCTTCTCTTCTAAAAACTAATTCCTCATTAGAAAAATGGGGAAAAATAGGTATTTTGCTCTCTGCTTCACTGTATGTTGAAATTACATCTGTCTTAACATGTACATTTCCCTCTCCTGCTTTGGCAAACACCGCTCCAGCTTATGTTGCGGGCTGGTTTGTTTGTCTTAATGATGTTCTTTTTAACAAGTGAATATACATCTTCTTTTGGGCAAGCTGAGTCACCTCAAAAGGAGCTTTATTTCTGATTGAGGAAGATGCAGCTGATAGGCTGGGGAAAGTTTGAGATATCCACATTAGCTGCTGTCATAAACTGGCTGAAGCTCGCTCACTCTTTTTCATGCAGCATTTTGTTTTGTTCTAAATTGAAGACGAACAAATCTCAGTAATAGCTGGGACTGTACTAAATGGCACCCATCCGCTAAAGTCATAACCTTCATTTTAATTAAGACCCCTAGATTTGGACAAACTGACCTGAGATTCTTGTTTCCCTTTTTTACTGTAGAGTGTCGTGACCTGTGTTGGCCTACAGGCTCCTCTTGCCTTGTGAAGCACAGCAGTATTTTGTTTGACTTCTGTGCTCATTAGAGACAACTGGTAGCCTTTATGCTTAAACCTTTAAAAATTCTAATAAGACAATGAGACTGATTCCTCTGGAAGCTGATATGCAGTTGAGTGTTGGTTTTGCTGGAATTCCTTATTTTTGCTGAAATTGGTTGCTTCCAACAATTTTCCCCTGTTGTTGCCTTAATTATGTGCCACAAGGGAGGGAACAACTTGTGCATCTGCAAACTTTTTGAATGACGGTGCTATCCTTTGTCAGCTGGAAACTTATAGTCACTTTTTCTGGTTTTGCCGTTGTTCCTGAGAATGTGTCACTTCGAGTTTCTTCCATGAAGCTGTTTCCAGGGCCAATGGGACTAGGTTTGATCATTGCTTATTGCGTCAAGACTGCACAGGGCAAAAATCACATAAATCCTCCTCTGATCTCAAAAACCAATGAACAAGGTCAAACTGGCTCTTTTTTCTTTGTTTTGTTGTGCAGTACTGGAATTGTCTTGAAATGCACAGTTTGTCCACCTGTTTGCCATCCTAGAGACAACACACTGCACTGGGACTCCTTGGCCAATAAGAATGGTGACCTTGCAAAGCTACATCAGGAGTTTTTGATGCAGCTTGTGTTGTGTGAAGGCCTTAGAGGCTCATGATGCCGCATCCCAGATAAATACATGGTTTGCTGAATGAACCTTCCTGCTGCTTTGCTTGGCAGAGGTTTTTGTGGATAACCAGAAAACCTGAAGCCACAAGAAGAGGTTAAGCCAAGGAGAGAGGTGAGAGATGTATTTATAGGGAAGCTAAAATGATGGGTGTGGAGATTTGTATTAATTAATTGCTAAGCTACAGAGAAAAGGAATATACAACCAATACATAAAGAGTTTGTGGCTAAAAATAGTTCCCTAAATCAGTTTAACTGAGAATATACTCAGTCAAGTGGAGCCATTTCCAAGGTGCAGCATGATGAGACCGGGACCTGAGTGCACGTTGCCTTTGTCTCTTCAGCTGAAGCATCGCACATGAAAGTCCCAGTTGTTGCTTTCTGTGTACAGCATACCAGTACAGATATTAAATTGGGGCATAATGATGAATGAAACTGTGGGATGTGTCTTGATTATCCCAGGTTTCTAATGTATAATTGAATTATTTTCGTAAGTATATTTCAAGCCCTTTGATTTCTGGCCTCTGTTTTTAATTACTCAGCCCCCTCTTGCCCTTGTGCATTATTATGTTATTCATTAGCATTCAGTGAGACTACAGAAGTTTGACTTCTGAATAAAATAACGTACAAAAGAGAAGAGATGCTTTTTATCTTACCACTTAATAATTTAAATGGAACCCTTTTCTTTAATCAATGTTTAATAGTATAATAGTTGTTTATTTAAACTGCGCAATTGCCTAATTTTGAAAACAAAAAAAGGAGGAAGGATAAACACGTTTAGGAAATAATGAGTTTTGTAACCATTGTAATCTTCAGAAGATTTAAAATATCTACAGCACTTACAGTGTCGTTATATCTCAAGAAGACAGTAACATGGGCCTTGCATGTATCTGTATCATTTATGCAGTGTTAAGTAGTACAAGCCTATTTTTCATTTGAGGGAAGCAGAAAACCTTGCTAATTGCAAAACTGAAAGCTACTCAGCAGCGTTAATATTGTTGGCATGACCGCCAGCTGTGATGATTAGGATGTGTGACAGAGGGAGAGATAATTTGATCACAGGCCTGGAGACTAGAAGCTCCTGTGTCCTGCTCCTTCCCGGTACACCTACAAAGGCACAGAAAATACAGGGGGAGACTTAATTCAGCCCCACGCCACCCACGCTTGCTGGGGGGTCCTGCAGGGCACAGCAGACACCAGAAATATGAGTGTAACACCAGGTTGTGGGAGGGGATGGGAGCTCAAACAGAGACATTAACTTGTCAAAGGAAATAGCTTTATAGGGGGTTAATAATCAGGTGTGGATGCACTGCATGTGTGATGCTTGTTCTATGTCATCAGCAAAATGTGGCTTTGGGTGTGACTCAGTCACTGTGCACCAGCAACAGGGAGCCTGAGCCATGGCAAGGTCAGGGGGACCCCCAGAACCTGACATAAAAGAGATGAACTAAAGCATCTGTCCCTCTGCTCAACTTCCTCATCTGTAAAACAGGAATTGATCAGGGATATCTTGAGGATTTAGAGATATCTGGAGACCGCTTTAGAGGCATTAGAACTAGCGAGCATAATATCTGCATTTCAAAGTACTCTTTGGACATCACTTAATTCATTTTGACAGCAGCCCTGCACAAGAAATGTGGCTGTCTCCATTGTCTGGATGGGAAAACTGAGTCCAAGAGATGGTTCCGAGACAGAGGTGGTTGGGGAGGGATGTGTGAACATGGGGTAGCACCAGGACAGGGAGAGCAGCGAACTCCTCTTCCCCGTGGCTCAGCAGCCCAGGTGTAAGAGCACCCATGGCAGGCAAACTGCTCCATCTGTGCGTACCAGGGGGGTGCTGATCCTACGTTATCCCTACCTGATGTCCTGGTTACCCTGCTTTCAACAAGTTGTTTCCCAGGAAGCAAGACCAGACCTTTTTCCTGCTGATTTGTGTCTCCTGTCCTTTAAACCTTTCCTGTTCCCACCAGTACATCCAGTTCTCTCCCTTTTCCCCAGATCTACTTCTCACAATCCTTCATGCAAGCTTGGAGCTCCTTCCCTGCTTTGCTTTTTCTCTGTCCCCTTTCCTGGGCTCACAGACATCTGGAGGGGTGTTAAGTGTCACAGGTAGTAGGCAAGAAGGTGGTAGATCCACGTATAAGGAATGAGATGGACAAATGTGATCTGATGTTGTGGTTTTGTTTCCTCCTATTTTAAGTGTATTATAGCTCATGCTGACTGAAAGAGCACAGCTGAGTTATGCTAACATGAGATGAGGGAGAGCTAAGGCTGAGGATTTGGACCCTTTCTTTCAGGCTAAATGAATTTATACAAAATGTGAGAGTCTGCTACTATACTATTAATTTACAAGGAACCGTGGTGTGAAAGCTACTGAAATTTTTACTGTTTTTCACATGTGCACTAGAAAATCTGCACATGGACAGCTTGAAAGGCAATATGCAATTCCGAAACAGTAGCTGATGAGTGATTTTCTATGATAAAAGTAGCCTGCCCTCTTCCACAAGGCACATTTTCAGTGGTTCTTCCAATTTAAGGCATGTTTAACCAGGAGGATGATGATGATTTGTACCACAGCAGCATTTAGGGAATGTAGCCAAGATCAGCCTACCATTAACTGAGCTGCATGGTCACTCTTGGTGAGACACTGCCCTCTCTCACAGCAATGGGACTGATGTCTATAGACATTTAAACACCTGACCTCCACCGAAGCACACACTTGGACATCACTGTTTAAGCAAGCACCAGAGCTGCAGGAGAAACTGAGGGTGTAAAGTGAAGTAATTAAGGTTGTACAGAAAATCAGTGTCAGAGCAAGAAGCAGAGTCTGTTTCCCAGTGGCTGCTGCCATGCCTGTCACAATGATCCTGTCTTTGTAGTCAGTGAAACACCATCTTTCACTTTTTCCCTTCAAACTAAATTTTTGAACAGGATGATTTATTGATAAACCGCAGGACTGTGGCGTACAGGGCAGCAGTGATCAGACATGCGGTAAGAGGCAAGGGGAGGTTGTGGCCCTGGCCCTCTTGCACCCCTCTCAAGTTGCGTCTGTCTCCAAAAGACGCTGCGAACTCCAGCCCGGCTGCGAGCTGAAGAAACGTCTCCTTTCTTTTCCCTCGGCTGAGCAGCGACCTTTCGGATGCTAAAATAAGGTCAGGGCTCTGTTAGGCAGTTAAAAGCCCGGGCTGAGCAGCAGGCCGGCAGTGCGAGCTGCCCCTGCAGCATCCTCGCTGCCCGGAGCGGAGGGAGCAGCGAGCACTTCGTCCAAACAGTTCTAGCTCCGCACTTAACGTGCCCGGCGGAGTCGTGTACCGGGGGGGGAGCGAAGGGAGGGAGGTGGGAGAGGAAGAAAAGCCGTGACACTGTGTTTCCTCCTCCTGTCTCTGAAGAGGAGGAGTGGGAGGGGAAGCTCCAAAGCCACTTCGGGCGCTGCGCCTCTACGTGCGGGAGGCTCTACCGAGCATCCTCCTCTCAGCTGGAAAGCCGGGTGCGCTGCCCGCTCTCCGGCGGCTGGTTCCCCCTTTCCCGACACTCCGGCTCCTGCCTCGGTAGCTCTTCAGGGCAGCATCTCCTCGGAGCAGAGGGCGGCCAGGTAAGCGGTACCCGGGGAGCAGAGCTGGGGCCGGGCTCCCCTCCGGCTGCCCGGGCTGCTGCCCAGCGCTGCGCGTCCCGGGCGGGCTGGACGGGCGATCCGCGCCGGGCCGGGAGGAGGCAGCTACGCTGGGGGAAGCGTCGCTGCATTTGCGATGGAACTTGTATTTAGGAGTGCAGTCATCAGGAGACCGGTGGATAATAGTGACTGATCTGTGCCGATGTGGCCATCAGGACCTGGCAGGCTGCCCCGGCTCCTCTCTGCTCAGCCCGGCACCAGGCAGGTCCCCGCTCACCGGCAAGTGCCTGGGATATTTGTGCTTTTAACTATGTCTTTATCGAACCCTGAGGGCTGGGCAAGCTCTGGCACTGGGAGTGTGGCTGAGGAGTAATACTCTGTAATAATAATAAAAATACTCTGTAAGTCTGTAGTACTTCAAGTATTTGTGTTATACTTAAATATATCTATGTACTAGTGTGTGTGTATGTAACTCATTTACTGCCATAGCTACTTGAGGGATAAGGGTGCCACTAGAAACTGGACAAGCTTGCTTTGTAGATATCACACTTATAATTTTTTTTTTTCCTTTAAAAAATATTTTTAATTTCAGCTACCTATTTCATAGCTCCTGAAATACTTCTATTTCCCAGATCAGTTGGTTTCTCTCCAGTGGCACTTTTACCTTTTTGAGTGGGATATCTTGAACATTTACTTTCTTTAAAAAAGCACTGTAACAATACCCAGTCTTTTCAGTGAGGCATGTGTTATTCCTTGACCCCATCAACTTCACTTTGACAAAAAAAAGCTGGAAATAATCACTTAAGAGATGCGACTTTCCCTGTTTCAACAAGTTGCTTTATTCTCTGCTCCAGTAATTTCCTCTAAGATCCGCCTTCATTGTCGTTATGTAGATGATGTGGTGATATGCGTGATGTTAAACCTGCAATCACTGGGGATTAATGCATGGGCATGACATCATCGACAGCCAATGAGGTGATGGTTTTGGACATGTACTGACCCAAACTGTCTTCCAAACTGATGTGGTGATCCTGCTGTGCTCCTAAAGAATATCCCAAGTTTGGACAAATGGGGTGGTTTCCTCGCAAGGTTTCATTGTTTCTCACTCTTGTGCCCTGCTCTGAGCTAGCCATGGTTTGTTACACAGCCACATGTGTGTGGTTAGTCTGGTTGATCAAAGGTTTCACTTCTTGGGAGGAGATTATTGAAAATGGACATATTAGTTCTCTGGTACAGAGAGAGATGATGTAACTGAGCTGGTTGCTGGCAGAATATAAACAGCCAAAGATTTCTCAGTGTGGCAGGAAAACTGCATCAACAAAGCATTTGAGCACACAGTGGATTTACCTGTAGCACATTGCCTCATCTGCCTTATCGCTTGGGGTAGAGCTGTTCCCGTGGAGGTGGGCACAGACTGTGTGCCAGGGGAGCGGGGAGGGAAACTGTGCAGGCAGGTGGCTGCTGCCGGAGCTGGCGAGGCAGGAAGCACGATATCCCCGCTGTGCTAACGGCTCCTGCTGCGCTCTCGCCTTCGCCCCAGCACCTCCGTGCCTCCGCGCTGCCAAGGTCTAGCAGGTTTGAAGCCCTTGGCCTCGGTCCATGTTACATTGCTGTAGGGTTACTCAAAAAACTCAGCTGTCTTGAGTAGCTTTTGCAGAATCACAGCAGATGTTGCCAAGCACGCTTTGGCTCCTGAAATGTGCATTTCTGAGTTCAGGCTGCCTCTTCTGTCTAATGTTTCCTTAACCTTCATCATTTTGCAGCAGGCTCAGTCAAGTCCCCTGCAGGTCAGTCCGGGGCTTCCCCATGGGCTGTGCAAGACCCTTTGTGTCACTATCACAAATATTTACACACAAATCACTTACATTACCTTAAATATTTTCTGTTTGCTAGAGTTCTTAGTGTTAAACATAAATATTGGGATTCAGAGTTAATCCCTGAAGTCTTTTAATGTATTTGTTTGTAATCTATATGTGCATATATACACACATTCCCTTAGCAGTGTGGGTGCACTGATAGCCATTTACATTGAGAGAACCACATAGAATATTAGCAGTACAACAGACGTGCCTCAGAGGTGTGTACGACTCTTCTGCCTTCAATGCCAATAAGACGTGACAGGATACATCTAATGAATTACCTTTAAATTAGAAAGCAGTAAACAAGCCATTATTGGATTAAAGGAATATTAAAATTAGAAGAACCTTACTGTCTTTTGATATCCAGTGGCAGATTTTTACTAGCTAGGAAATGACATGGGTTACTGCAGAGAGAGAGAGAGGGTCTCTAGAGAACTGTAATGATTTTCATCTGTGTGAAATAGATTTTTTAATGCTATTACTTAGTATCTTATGTTTAGATGATGCTGTAGCAGATTTCTTTTTTTTTTTTTTTCCCTTCTATTTTCACATTGATGTTTGCTATCATTTTTCTGAGTGATTTCAGTGCTTGTGGAAGGTACAGGTTTGATGTACTCAGCTAAAAGCTCCTAATTATTGAAGAAAAACACAGGAAAAATTGTACAAGAGGCTCAGTGATAGGTTTCAGCCCAATACTGAAGAGCTTTCTGTCTTGCCAGGATACAGAGACAGTCTGGGTCCATGCCACCTCTTCCATGGCCCCTTTCCTCTGCTGCCTAGAAGGCTGCTCCAGCTCTGGTAGTTCTGGAATATGATTTAAATTGCATAAAAAGATTGTCATTGACTTCACTGAGATTTATATAAATTCCTAAGAACTAGATTAAATCCACCAGCCGTACATCTCACCGTGCAGGCGTTACTTCGTGTTGCCTTCCAGATGTGAGACTCTGGATTAGATCTGAATTGGCAACTGATTGATGGTGCTTGTGTGGAGCAGCTCCTGATCTCCCCACACCAATCTTTAATTAATCTAAGACCAACACCTGCTGTCCTCTCTCAGGCAAGCTGCCCAGTTTAGGGCTGGGCTTTGAATTAAAAGGGCAGAATTTGGCCAGTATTCCTCAAGCGTTAGAAACAAAAAGTACATTTAAGAAGTGAACACTAAAATATTTGATGGAAAGCAGTTAATTCTTGGGTTCATCTACAGTAAAGTTTCTTATGAAATCTTGAAATTACTATGTTCTTGCCATGCCACTTATCTCTGTCGGCCAACGAAAAACTACACCCTTAATCTAGAACTAGTCTTGAATTTGCTAGTGCAAGAAGTTGTTTTGTTTGGAATATCAATTTTTAACAACATTCTAAGACAAATCTTTTATTCTTTTTAACTCACTATCAATATGAACAAGGAGCAACAACATACCTTGGAGTGCTAAGCCACATTCCAGCCTCATAAGGAAAGTTTTGAGGATAATCTTGTGTCCTGGATTTTGGAAGTATACTTGGAATAAAGAGCTCTCCTATAAATATACTTTTCATTCAAAGTATTGCATTTTCCTTGTCTCTCTCAGTTTATGGCCCTGATACTCCTTGCCCCCTCTCAAGGTCTAGTAGGAGAACTCCCTCAGCATCTCTTTTTCCCTTTGAAAAATTTGAAAACCATCATGCAAGCAGCTGTTTTGAAGCCAGTGCCAACCCTGCAGATCAGTAGATCACAGCACACTTTCACCTGAGGTTAGGCAGTGTGATGTGAGCTGCTTTGCACTGGCAAAGCATCCTGAATACTTGCAGGCTATGGGGATTTCTATTGGTCTGTGTAACTGAAGCCTCTTTGCTATTCTAAAAGAGGCTTATAGGGGGGAACAAAGGGCTGCGGATTTCACCAATTTTGCTATATTTTCTTTTTTTTTCCAGCAGTGGTTTTGGAAAGGCTGTGAGCTGAAAGGCTGATTTTCTTAGACTTGGTACAACTCTGCCAGAGTAAAGTTCAAATAAAAGAAAGTAGTATCAGGTATTTCAGTGACTCAAAAGGTGACCTGCTGTTTTTATTGCCCCTTCTGTTGTGTTTCAATTTCAGTTACACTTTACAGGGAACATCTGTGGAATAAAAACTGTGGAGGGGTCAGGCCTTTCTCCTCAGAGCATGTTTCCCACTGCACAGCATCAGCACAAGTTTTTCCCTCTGTCCTTTCAAATAATACTCGTTACTAGTCAGGCAAGATATAATAAGCAAAGATAAATACATTGAGTGGCAGCACTCCCAGGCTCAGTGTTACATGGTGCTGGAAGTCTGGTTAAAGAGCTCAGTCCCCAGCCCTCGATGCAGAGCTCTTGCCCTTTCTGCTCTCCAATAAGCCACTTGCAAGGCTCAGCCACGCGTTACATCCTTCTGAACCGGAGGACCTAGTGTAACTGCAGTCAGCCTGGCCTTCTTGGTTCTGGAAGCATCTAACCTCTTAACAGGAGAGAGCAGGACTCTGATGCTTTAGCTCTTAAAGCATTTGTAGGCTTTTTTTTCTAGCCTGTAAGAAACTGCTAACTGAAGCTGAAGCATTTGAGCAATGCCTTGGCATGGATAAACTGGTTAACATGAGTTCTTTTAGCTTTTTAAAACAAATTGCAAATCCGCGGTTCATATTTGCATATTCAGGTTATTAATTCTTGTGTTTGCATTTCCTAAACTGTGTGCCAAATTCCCATTTGATATAAGTTTCAGAGCATCTGTCTGAGTGTAAAGGGGAAAAGGAGAACTTTTTGTTGTAGGCAGCACTGAATAGTTGGTGATTTTTCTTTTCAATAAAATCAAGCAAGCTTCTTTTCTTCTGAGGCATTTTGTGCCACCTCAGATATTCAGTGAGAAACCTGGAGATTCTTAACTGATAGGGTTTCCAGTCTTCCTATGTGCATCTCTGGGACGTATATCTAAATTGCAAGTTCACAAAGCTTCCAGCATACATTCTATGCATGTGTAATTAAGGAGTGGCTAAACTTTGATGTCATTTGCTGTGTTATCTAGATTCCCTTTATGGAGACGATGGTATTTTATGTTGTCATCTGTGAGCAGGAACATCCCCAGATGAGTGAATCTGTTTGAAGGACGAGGCTGTGTCTTTTTTAGTCTAGAGAACATAGTTACCCACAGATTTCTTTGCCGCTTCTGTTGTTCAATGAGAATTATGTGTGTTTATGATAGTCTGATCAGCAAATAGAAGTGCATTGCAGATGTTGATATATTGTGAAGTACAGCAGTTTACATTAATAGGAAGGATTTATCTTGTCGCGGTATTGAATTTATGTTGCTAAACTGTGATATTTTCCTGTTTCAAAAATATTATATTGTACTGAGCTGATATCAGGGTGATAAAATAAATGCCTCTTTTTTAATTCAACCCACTGTAACGTGCTAATAATGTTGGAGACAGGAAGAGAAATGCCTCATTTCAGAAATGAATATAATGCATCCGTATTATTTCCTAGCAAAATTAATTTAACTTAGACTCCTACATGAAACTTCTTGTTTTGTTTGGGCTAGAAAACAGACGTGATTGAGGTCTTTAATGGAAGTATGCTTTTGGACACAAACTGTGGGGTTAATACACCTTGCTTAAATTAGACTTTTTGATCCCTATGATTCTGAAAAGGCAATAGAGAAGCTATAGTTGCTGGTGATGGTCCCTTTGCTGGACATTCAGATAGCCCACACTCCTCACTGGTTTTCTTCCAATGTCCTGGCAAATGCTCGGTAGATGGGGTTTCTAGGAAGGAAGGAAGAGGGGTGATCTCTTCCTCTTTGCTGTTACCTCCTCTTCTGGCCTCTGCCAGGGACTATGGCAATTCCACAAGTGTATCCAGGATATCCCGTTGCCTTGTTCCTAGAAAATGCACTACAGTGCAAAGGAAAGCGTTGTGATGCCGCACAATTCTGTTCCACTGCCACATGTGCGCTATGTACATCAGCTCCAGAGGGGAACCGGATGATTCTTCCCCCGCACTGCTCAGATCCCTGGATCATGCCTGGTTGAGCACACAGGGCAGGGGATTCTCATCATCCCCACTGGGACGGCTGAGCAGACAGAAGGTTGTTGTGGCTGCTCTGCTCTGAAACCCAGCGCTGGGGCTGCAGCGCTGCTCCCTCCAAAACAGGGATGCAGAAAGCAGGGATGTTAATGTCAGTCAGCTGGCATTGTTATTATGAGGCTAAACCTTTTCCTCTTGTATACATGCACTTGTTCCTCACTCCACGAATGTTTTACTGATTTTTACTGGAGCTGGCCCAGCATGGATACAGGTAGCTGTGAAAGACCGGTCCTGGTTGTTTGGTGGGCTCGTGTTGACTGTGTTGCTATTTGCACTGAGTGCTGTCAGTTTAATGACTGTGAAGCACCATGTTTAGGAGTCAAGTGCTATAAAATTTCCCCCCAAAAAAAGTCTACAGCAATCAGTGGACTTGCACATGAAACAGGCTATTGAATCTGAAAAAAGGATCAGTAACTTTGGAATATGGAAAGATTGTCACGTGTGCGTATTCCTGTTATATTACTCAGTTAAACAGTGTCTCTGAACCTTTGATACATTATTTGCAAGAATATAAGAGTATTTGTCATTAGCTTTTTTAGCTGAAAGATACTACTGGAGTAACGGTTTAACCATGGAAATATTTACCAGTTGCAGGGTTTATAGGCTTAACTGGGCCTGAAGGGAGAATAAAGCAAAATAATTATTTTAGTATTAAATTGTCCTCATATATCTGGTGTGCCGCTAAAATAGTTAATTCTGATTTTGTTTAATTATAGATCTGTTTCTGTTAAGGCACAATTAAAAGAACAAAATTTTGTTAGAAGTTTCTTTTAACAACCTGCAGTGATTCTCTTATTTTAAGGGAGTACTGGGTAAAAAGGATTCTCCCTCCTTTTCCGCATCAGATTGACACAGAGGGATGGATCTGAGGTGAAGAGAAGCAGCTTCTGGCAGAATTAGTGTAACCTTCCACCTGAGAAATGAACAGGTTCATTGGGTTCATTAAATGTTAGAAATTAATTGGTCTTGAGCTTATTCACATAATAGTATTTCCCCCTGGAACATTTCCTTCCTGTAGATGTTTCTAATGTATTTTTTGGTATATATTTAGTTTTAACAATAGAATAGACAGAGAAGCCCTAAACCTTTAAAAATACTTACTGTTTATAACTCCGAAAAAAGTGCAGCAACTGTAAATACAGTTATGTACTTTGCCAGTGTGCATCATTCACCTACGCCATGCTTCAGGTTACGCTTACTCTCTAGTTGCACTGCGTAGCAAGATGAGTTGTGTTGGTGAGTGAATGAATGAGTAGCTGCGTTTACCGAGCATCTTTGCAAATTGCTGTGAGAATGAGAAGGAAATCAGATATTTTCAACTTTCTTTATTTTTTTTTTTTTAATGTGTTACACATTGTTCTTCTTGAACAGAATTTTCAGCAATGAATAAACTATTGCGTTAAATCTTGTTTGGAAATGTAGTGGAAAGTGGCAGCTATTTGTAATTAGCATTATGGCTGAAAACTTGATATATCTTCTGCGTTTTCCTTGCTTAAGAGGAAAAATAAAAACTGAATAAAGACAAACTGGCCCTGTTTTAAATGTCTTTTTCTACAGAAGTAACGTCTTCTGTTATAGTTAATGAGCATTGTTCTCTTTTGTTTAAATTCTTTGTTGCAGAGGCTTAGAGCAAGAGGGCTTTAATAATAACAGGACCTTCTTCTCTGCAATGTCTGTCTGATAATAGTCTGTAAGATTTAAGGATAATACTGTAAAATAATTGGTTTTCAAGTGAATAATGGTGTATAACTAATTGGAGGGCAAATGGAAAATCTGCATCCTCCAAACAAATGCAGTGTGTCTCTTTAAATATCTTTCTGTTTTTCCACCCTCAAGACAAAAATAATATCAAATCTCATTCAGGTTGTACTTCAATATGACCAAATTGATAATTACATTATTATAGAGAAGGGCAGGATAGCTGGAGGATGTGTACAAGGTGCATTAGTCCCACAAATAGAAGCTGATTTACTTATTGATAGTAGAGACACGTTTTAGTCACTTTATGGAATTAACAATTGATCAGCTTGTTAGGTGCTAGTTCTTCATAAGCACAGCATGTTTATTCATTATTGTCATTACATGGTGCAAGCAGCTGAGGTCATGTTTAACAAGGCAAAATCTAAAAATGTTTAAACTTGCTTAAATATAACTTTTGCAACAGGCAGGTTTTGAGCAACGCACTTCTTCTCCGTTTTCAGAAATAAATATAACTTATACCTGCCTGATTAATTTTCATTCCATTTATGTTTTTTAGAACCATCAGATCTATTTGTTTTCCAAATGACAGCGGTTCAGCCTTGTAAAATTGTAATAGGATGGGCAACATAGAAGCATTACTTTCAAATTGCCTTGGTCACTGTGAATATACACCGATATGTAATAATGCAACGGATAAAATAAACACGCTGCTGGACGAGAATGGAAAGATGTTATTCCAATAAATATATTCATGATTGTTTGCTACTAAGCGTAAGTTATATTTTCTAAATCAGCATTGACTTAAGCTTGAGCAAACTCGATAGCAAAAATTCCCATAGAGGCTTCTCCTGCTACATATGACTAATATATTAAAGAAGATAAATAGTCATTTTTAAAATTTATTACACAGTAGGATTGAACACAAGAGGAAACCATTTTACAAATCTGAAAGTTAAGGTCACCCTGAGAAGAAAAGGACACTTAAGATGACTAGAAAAACTCTGCTTCCTCAGGAAACTGAGATTCAAAGTTTACTCTTTTCACAATGTCTTTTATAAAGCTTTAGAATCCCAAGTGTAAACCCAGACTCTGTTTTGATGTGCAAATATTTCAAAACTGCATAGTGGAAAGGCGTTTAGACACATATCTAACCAGTGTTACAGATTAGCTTCAGCCTCTTAATTCATTATGGACTACGAGGTTTTTTTGATAGTGGTTTTTATAATATAATTCAGTATTAGGGATGAACTTTCTAAAACATTTCATTGGAGTCTTTTAATAGTTTTCTCCCTTTTCCTTTTCTATTTATAAGCATTTTTTTTAAATCCAATTCTGTATATTTCAGTCATACTGAACACCATTAAGCTTTCTGTTCATAATTGAGACTTCTAGGAGTTTGAAAATCTGCTCAATAGCATTTTCTTGTGGCTTGTTAATAAAGTTAATGAATTATTTTTCTAGTAGGCTGTCTTATCTTAGCTAATACTGCTTACTTGTTTGAGCTGTAGCAAATCAGGACAACATTGATTTTCTTTAAGAGATGAATAATGAAAGATCTACATTCTTAAATATGTAGATAAAGATAAGTGACTTAATTAAAAAATTATCAGTGGAAGGTAGTAAGATGAATTAGCTGTTTTAATTTGTTGTATATGTCAATATACTGTAACATATCCTGGAGCATTACATAAAATACTTTTATTATATCCTCTTCTTTAGTTTTCAATGTGATTTCATAGTGTCTTCAGTTCCTTATTCTTTTGAAAATTGCTGACGTATTGGGAATTTTAAATTGCTGGAAATATCTGCCTCAACTTCAGCTTACACAGGACTTGACTCTGCAGATGTTTAATGGCCAGTGCAATGCAGCCCAATGAAAATAGTTCCACTCTGCTCAACAGTAATGTTTAGGGGCTTTGTGTTTGGTGGTGGAAGTCAGGTTACAAGCCTGATTGTTCTCCAGTGAGTAGCAAATTCTGCTCTCTGATCACATGTGCTATGAATATCAGAGCTGGCAAAATTCCGGGCTAGATTGCTGGCCATTTTTTGATCAGCTTTACAAATTATGCATGATGAAAAAGGGGCATCTCAAGGCCTCCATCTTCCAGCCAGTGTTGCTTTTGATACCATGTAGATCTTGTCAGGGTACACAGTATAGAGGAGGAGCTGCTCTATTAAAACATTGGTAGTTGATCTTATTAAAGGAGGAGACAAACAGCCTTCTGCTGAAGGACTGCTCTCTGTCACAAACTCTTTTGGGTTTTTGCGGTCTCACATAATGTAGCAAGCACCCACAGGAGTTGTACTGGTGTATTCCCTAGTGGGAATAATTATATGTAGAGTAATGTGCCTTGAATAAACTTCCACAATTCTCATGCTTAAATTCTAAGTGACTCTTAAGTCATTCTGGTTTTCAAGCTTCAAGATCCTATTTTTCAGAATATATTTTCTCAAAACTCAGTGCAGCCACAAATACATTATTTGACAAGCATGGCTGAGCTTCTCCTTCAGGTCCTTGGGTCACTGCCTTTCTGTTGCAAATGCATTGTCCAACATTTTTTTGAAGGTTAGTTATTCTTATATTTTCTAGACATCTCCATTAACTTTCTAGGGTAAGGTGACAGCTGATTCACAAAGATTTTCAGATTTTGCTTTCTCCTAATGCTGGATTCATGGCTGTCCTGTTTGAAGTAATTCAGTTGGATGATGAGGAAGAGGGGTATGTTGTAGGTCAGCTCTACTTACAACAGGAAGGGATTGGAGAAAAACTTTGTAAAATCTCTGGGTAAGGTATTGGTTGACAGATACGACATAAACTGAGAAGTCCATTAGGATGTGTCTGTAGAGCTTCCATGGGACAGTTTGACAATACAGCGTGTCATTTGGGCAGACAAATTTTGCTCTTTGAGATTCTACCCAGTAACACTCTGCTAAACTGCAAAGCATTGAGGATAGACTAGTGCTTCAGGCTTTACTTTGTTTTACCTTGTTTTATTCGTTTTGTCTTGCTTCAGCCTTTGATTAAACATAATAGTTGTGTCAATGCACTGAGTAGCAAATGCCTGCCATATTATGGGTTTTGCTGTGTTAGGAGTAATGGATAGGAGCCAGTGTTTCTCTTTCAGAGGGGAAGACTGCCAGAATCAAAGATGTAAATAAGAGCCAAGGAAAATTCATTGCAAACCTGGCAAGTCTGGTCTGTCTTTATTTTTACTACACGGCACTCAGCAGATCTTTCTTAGAGATGCTAAAAAAAACAAAAACAAAACCCCAAATCCTGTTCCTTATGCTGAACCTTACTCATTCACAGCAGAGGTATTGTTCCTGGTCTTCTGTGCCAGGGGAGCAACCTCTGGAAACATTTTTGCTCAACACTGTACAACAGAAAGACAGGATATGGCTGCAGTTCTGTGTTTTAGGACGTGCATCTCAGGGAACAGGTGGGCCAGTGGTCTGGGGTGAAGAAAAGCTTCAGAAGGTCCCAGATAACCTACAGCTCTGTCTAGACTACTGCACTGGAGCTTAAGACAGGCTTGAGAACCCTATTCAGAGAATTCTGCTAATTTAGTATTGACCCAAGCACTGATAAACAACGACAATGCTAAAATCCAGCCTGCTGCCCCCTCCATGCAACACTCATGCTTCTATCCCAGATGTTGACAAGTAGCACGTGGGTCTTGGCTCTTCATACAACAGCAGCCTGCTCTCCATCTACTTCTGCACTTCTGTGTCTCTGTTGGAAGAGGATCCAATGTCATGGACTGATCTGTTTAAACTTAAATCTTCCTGAGCGGAGAACAGTAAGTTCCAGAAAGTCATACTTTCTGGTTAGGATGACTCTCATAGGAACATTCCATTGTTAAATGAGAAATTTTTCATATTGTTGAAGATCAAGTTGAAAAAGCAATAGATGATTTTTGAAATACTGCTGTTCTTAGTTACTAAGTTGGATGGTGCTCTGGCAAGCAGAGAAATAATAAGTAACTCTTGTACAAATGAGTACTTAAATTAAAAAGGACAAAATCATGATTTAAGAAACCACAAATCCGTCAGCTTAGGAAAAGAGAAAGGACCAAGAGGGTAAAACAATGGCGATTGCATGTTCTCAGAAATGTTCTTTGAGTGCTTACCAAACAGTATCTGTGAGCAGAGAATGGAACTTTCTGACTATTGTCTATGAATTTAAGGGTGTGGAAAGATTTCATGCCTGCCTTAAAAAGAAGTCTTAGACTAAACTGGCAGCAAATAGCTATGTGAAAGCAAGTGGGGTTTGCCTGAAGTAGTGCAAGGCATAGCTCTGAATAAAAGTCTGTATCTTTCTTTTTGGATGCAATAGTACCATCTGGTCAGTGAAGCTTCAATTACCTGCAGCCTCTTTTGCTAATCTTGGTCAAAACTCTTGTTATTTGCAAGGAAGAGGTTTAACTTGGAGAGGGGAAAATTTAAATTCAAAGTGATTTGTGATTTTTCCACTATTTTTTAAAAAATTAGTGTTGCTGCTTTGCATTTAATTAGTGGCCAATATTAAACTAAAACACCTAACAAATTCCTGCTATGGTCCCTGAAATGCAGCAGATTTTTAATAACAGCAGTTTAGATTAAAAATTTAAAACAGTCCTGTGACTGTTCTTGCTAATGGCCTTCTTTCAGTTTGTGTGTCTGTCTTGCCTATTGCCTGGCTATGGAAATGCTTTGTGCAATAACCCCAGAATTTGAATCAATGATGTAAACACTCCATAGGCCTCTTAAGAAATGTACCTCACACTGCAGGAAAATCAGATGGGAACAGTTAAAGTGAGAGAATTTCACTTTTGTGTTCCAGTTCATCAATCTCTAAAGAGACACTAGTAGGTCAAATGGGTCTAACACTGATCAATTTACAAGAAGAATCCGTTTTGAAAGTGAATCACAATTCATCTCCAATGGGCAATTGAAAAGAATAAAATAAAAAGATAGAGCCACTGGGGTCCTGGTTGGGGAGTACTTTGTTAGCTCAGCCCCTCACACATTTTTCATTTAGTCGTCCCTTAGAATCCATAATCCAGTTTGATCTGTTTTTTTACAGTCTTTTTATATTGTAGTTCAGTTACCTCTTACTGGATCTGAGAACTTTTATTCGATTAATGCCTACCATGAAGAAGGACATCTCTACTTGGCTTTGAGGACAGGTTCCCTGCGGTGTAATAGCAACAAAGCGTGTCTGTCCGCCAGTCATCTTACCAAAGGCTGCTTTCCACCCACCTGCACCACAGGAGTGCACATGGGACATTGTTTGGTCACCACCCTGAAAGGTAAATATCTGTTGAACAGCGGTTCAACAGCAGCACAAGAGAACAACCGCACTTGTCTCAGGATCTAGCAAAGTGCTCGTGGTTTTGTTTCCCTGTAAAGCTAACAGCATTTGTGCTATGACCAGCATACCAGTAAAGGTGTATGTGGCAATAGAGTGGAAGTAAATGAGTCATGTTGAGGCTATATTTTCATGGGATTATTGGTGGGGAAAGCTACTGGTAAGTTGTATGTGAGCTGAAGAGACTGTTTAGTTACCTTGCCTATCTGAAAGGTAGTATCTGCTGAGACATTTCATACCTGTTGCTAATTCTAATTAATTAATACAGCCTGTAAAAGAGCTCATCATGGTCTACAGCTTCCTTACAAGGGGAGGAGGAGGGGTAGGTGCTGAACTCTTTAGCAAGCAATGACAGAACCCAAGGGAATGGCAGGAAGATGTGCAAGGGGAGGTTCAGGTTGGACATTAGGAAAAGGGATGGGAGGTGGACTCAATGATCCTTGTAGGTCCCTTCCAACTCAGGACATTCTATGATTCTATAATTGAAATGTGGAGCTTGTTCTCTTTATGGTGGTTAAGTCTGTGCACTATTTCCCTCAAGACAGTATCCACAGTTAATCTACTCAAAAATGGAAAAAATACATATTGTGGGGATCTGAGAGACAAGTGAATGTCAAGTATGTGAAAGTGAAATATGTGAACAGTCAGAGATCAGAGAAATGGAAACTTCCTGCAATCTGTTTCCATTAAAAAAAAAAAAAAAGTCCAACAGAAATAATCGAGTATTCACCCAAAGTGGTTGAAAATATTGGTTCTTACTCAGATGCTAATGTCCATAACATCATCCAAGCTCAAGAAGCACAACGCACAGAAAAAGAAATGGCAGGTATTTTCTTTAGCTCTGCCATCGTGAGCATGAGTGCAGATAAACTGTATTTTGGGGAGGTGAGGGGAAACAACTGCTTATGTGGGACTAAACCTGGAGGCTGGTGAAAGGTGGAGAAAATCTTCAGAGAGAGATTTGAAAAGGGGGGAGCAGGGCAGTGCTGGCTGTGACAAGGTGCGCTCAGGGAAGGCTTTGGGTGACTCTGCAGTAGGCTTTGTGGAAAACTATCAAGTATGGTTCTGTTTTTTATGTTTTGTTTCCCCACCTCTCTGTCAAAGACTATCTTATTGTTAAACTAAATGTGTCACAAAGTTAACTTTTTTCTACGAATCTTCAGGGTTTTTTCCACGAAGTCCCAGTTTCCTGGATAAAAATAATTGGAGAAGATTTCTCTTGTCTGTTTTCTAATTATTTTTAAGAGAGTTAATAGCTCTCCAGTGGTGATGAAAAGCTGATTAAACCTGATTGTTGTCTACCCTGAAAATAAACAAACAATAAACGATTACTTCAAACAGTTCTCACATCTTTAAGGCAATCATAATTGCCCTCAAGTGAGGCAGGGAATGTGGGGGCATCTTATACTTCATTTCCAACCTGGAGCATTTTAAAGCATAATCAAAATTATGCCACTTACCCTCCCCCTAGCTCCTCCCGTCAATCATGTACATGGTTACATTATCATGAAGTGTCTTGTGCACGAATGAAGAAGCAATATAAAACCAAAAATCCATCCTAGGCAGGTTGAGAACCACAAACCTAAAGTTCAGCCTTCTCTGAGTTTTGTGGAAAAGAAAAAAACCAAACCCAAACAAACTTAACACCCCCCCAAAAAACCCTAAACAAACAAGCAAACAAAAACACCCTCAACCAAATAAAGAAGAGGATTTCTAGCTTTAGCCATGAAGAGAACATGCTGTTACTTATTCAAAGTCTGGCTGTGTTCTCACTTCAGTCAGAGTAACCGACTGAGCCTCCTGTATGGAAATACGTTGTTACTTCAGCTGTGACAGGTACTGGAAGGAGCATCCTCTGACAGTTCAGGTGCTTGATGGGGACATACCATGCTAACAGCTTCTCTTACTGCTTCTGAAAAGCAGTCTCAGTTTGCTGTGGACGCTGCTGTCCTGTCTTGGTAATGCAGGACTATTCTCCTCAACACCTTTTCAGGTTTGCTCCTTTTCCATTACAACAGAAACCAGAGCTCTATCCAGCTTCCTCATGCCTGTGAAAGGATGAAAACAGCAGCCAGCAGCTCATTAACCTGCTCTAATTGATCACTACATAACTCAAGTGGGGTCTCTTTCCCTGCCCACCAGCCTTTCTCTTGATGCTCACACATGTGCTGCTGCCAAGCAGGTGAACTTCCCAGAGGAGGTAGGGAGAGATGCTGTGCAAATGAGAAACTGAGAAGGGATGAGGAAGGAGGCCTGAAGGATTGGGCTGGAAGACAAAAGGATGAAGGAAAGCCCTTCTGGAGGTGAGGAGCCGAAATGTAATTTATTTGACCTCTGAAATTTTCTTGTACCAGGGAATGCAGTAACTGGTACTGCTGGAAATGAAAATACCTGAGAGAGTGTGTTACCTTATGTATTCATATTGGAATTCAGAATTTTTCTGGTTACTATGAGAAAGACAAGGGCTTGCAGGAGAGAGGTAGAATCACTCTATGTATGTGTCTGTCAGGGTAAATAAACCAGATAGAGCATGTGCTTACACATCACAAATGATACATCTTTTTGAGATCAGTCCACATTTTAAATTTGCTTTTTCTTCTGGCAGTGTAATATTGATTCCAGGGGCGCAAGACCAGTGGCTCAGGAGATAATTAACAGATATATCTATCTCCTCATTTTTCTTCTTGACTCAGTAGTAGGCTGCTGTCAGGAATAAGAAAACCTTATACGACTCCTGGTACCTGAAGAGCACGATACAAGCAGCTACAGCCTCACGCAGGTCTCTCAAATGCTCTCAGTGAGAGCTAAACCTGTCTGTTCCATGCCCGTGCTGTGGTTGTGGTGACTCAGTGAGCTCCAAACAAGCAGATGCTTCTCCATGGTGCAATGTTGAGCAGAGATCAGGGTTCAGGACTCAAGACTAGTGTGGTCAGTGCTGGTATCAGAATGAAGTAATCCCCAGCCCAGGGATAACTGTGTGCTGTGTGCACTCTGTGTGATGGTCAGTCGTTCCACCCGGCATGATGTTGCCAATCTGTTAAAAAAAGAAAGGTAATACAACTGTGAGGCTGAATCTGTGTGTGCTTCTGTTGATCAAGATTGGGTCCTCCTTTAAAATGCAATCATTTACTGACCCAACTCCAAGTCTTCATGCCATGCAAATGTCTTGCTAGCTTATTAGCAGTATTTTGCTTCTGCCATTCAATTACAGAAAAAGAGGAATATTACACTTTTTTTTTTTTAATTTATTTTTTAGTAACGGTTCCTGAACTGATGAGTCAGGAACCTGGTTCTGGAATTTTTCTATTCAGTAGAGTAATAATTATTTTTTAAAATAACTTGAGGAGCAGGCTCTGATATACAACATTTTCTAACACTGAGTAAAAAGCTTGTCCCATAGAATGAAAGTTGAGTGCCAAAACAAGACCAAGAAGCTGAGTAATAGCTCCTTGGTCTGTGCCTCTCCCCTCCTGTGCAAGTTTTGTTCTTCAGTATTGCCACAAGAGATTCTGCATGCTAGGGGCAGAATTTTCAACCAATCCCAAGCTGACTGTGTTATCTTTGTACAGCAATGGGAATATCAAAAATGTTACCTTTCAATTTGCTCATAGTTATCCTTTTTTCTATCCCAACACCGACAGAGAGAACAGGGGTAGCATACAACAGTGTATTTTGTTACTGGCTTATGTAGTTGATAATACAGGTGCTAAAAATGTGAATTCAGCCCATAATTACACTTCCGGAAATTTAGTGCTGTAGTTATGAAATGCTTTTCCTTAGAATGTTTTAACAATTAGCTAATGAGTCCCAAGTGAAACAATTATGCCATATACCCGGACAGTTGGGATTCTTCATCAGGCAGTGTGCATCCACTGCTCATAAAGCATGTTTGTGTTCTAAAAGCACAACTAGCTGCTCTGTGCTTTCCTCTTGGAGCATTTCATGAATTGAAACAAAAGCAGAGACCAGATTACATTGCTGACACAGAAAAGTACAGACCCTGTTGCAGTCAGGGCTTGGTACAGCTTAGGGAAGCAGGAGTGGACATGCTGTAACTATTCACTGAGAATTAGACTTTTGGGGAATAATAAGGAAATAAAGTATTCTAGTGCAGCAGAATCAGAAAGAACTGTATTTGATTGCATAAGGATGCTCAGAACCACCAGAAAGATATCTAATTATAACACAAGCTGACCCTGTCTGCATGGAAAAAAAATCAATATGTGTAGGAGGTATTTTCAGTTTCTTTCTACCACAATTTTACTCCACTAATCTGATTTGATGACTGTCTGTGGTTGGGGTACTGAGGATGACACCGTGAACAGTGTCTATTTACCTTGCATTTATATTCCAGTGCTCTTTTTTTTATTTTTTTTTTTCCCCAAGGCATAAAGGAGGTGTAGTCTTGTGGTCTTGTTACAGACCCTGAGCAAACATGTAATCCAACCCTATGGATGGTGAAGGGAGCCTTGACCATCCCATAGGTGTTCAGCCTCCACCAAAGCAAACTCCATGAGTTTTTTAAACAGCTTGTATCACGAGTTTCCCACACTTACCTACAGAACGTTTCTCCTCATGCACTCACCAAATTATCTTTGCAGGACACTTAATTTATTTTTATGCTACTTGCAGTAGCTGCATGGAACTTCTTTAAATCATGCCCTTCCTTAAAGCAAACCTCTTCAAGGAGGCAGTTAGCGCATCTCCAATAAACTCTCTTTTCTCAACTAAACAAACACAGCTACTTCAACCTTTCTTTACTACTCACACTTGCTGAATCTCTTAATTTTCATGCTATTTTCTTGGAATTGTTTCTTGTTCTTAATTCAAACGGTCATCCATAGTCAGTGCTCATCTGCTTCTTGCATGTGAGCCATGGGCTGGCCACAAGGCAGCCGGAACAGCTCTGGGACCTCCCCATGCATTATCACAGTATGTTTGGGATTGGAAGGGACCTCAAAAGATCATCTAGTCCAATCCCCCTGCTGAGAGGTACAAACTGACACAAAGCCACATCCTCCATCCCTTCTCTCCCTCTCTTTCCCAGGCAATGTCTGCAAAATAACCTACCAGCTCACCTGGGTCTCTGGTGAGTGGGAAGAAAGGTGAGTGACTTGCTCTATATCTGTTGGGTCAGTTACATTTTCCTTTTATGGGAGAAATGAAATTCTTCCATCAATTCAGGGTATAGAAAACTGTGTCTTGTTGCTCGAGATAATCTGTGCAACAGCTCCATTGCTTTGCTACCTGGCAGGCAAATTTTGCAATAAAGGAAAAGGCATATTTGCCTTGCCTGAAACATCCAGTTGAAGAGATTTCCTTCAAAGACGTTTCTCTCCATGTTTTTTGGCGTGCTGCCTGCTTTACGTGAGTACTGCTCTGTGTCTGGGAGGTCAGTTGGGAGTGGAGTGGGGCACCGACTCTGCTCTGCCTCCCCTTTGAACAGGGTTGAAGCAATTCCTGCACTTCCTTGAACACAGCACCTGCAAGTCTGCCCATCTCGTCAGTAGGCCATACACCAGGGGGTGGGGAAGGTTTTGAGCTGTAGTGAGGGACTGAAAGAACCTGGATAATCACAATGAAAAATTCTCTCTGATAAATGTAGTTGAAAGAGTTGGAATGCTGGGCTATAATGAGGAGATATGCTGTGTCGGCTATCCAAGTTGGGAAGTCTGTGCAACCTTAAAAGGAAACCTTGATAGCAATACTTACCTCTTCAGGAGTTTACTTTGGCAGAAGAGCTCTTTGTAGGATAGTGATGGGGCTATTCTGACTCTACAGCTAGAGCAGTTCTAAGTGGTTCTGTTGGTAAGATGTTGACTCGGTTTGAGCTGAGAGAACAGGTTCTAACACGTTTTCCTAAAAGTTATTTTTCTGAATGAGATTCTGTTTAATTTAGATGTTCTTCTCATACACAGAGATTATACTTTTGAACCGCAAGTGATCAATTATTTGTGCCAGCATGACTCATATGCTTCATTTGCAAGACTACTTATTCTTGTCATATAAATACACTTAAAAACTGTGAGTTCTAGTGACCACAGGTCCCAGAATATATGCTGGACTTAGTGCATATGAAGTAGCTACTACTCCCTTGCCTGGAGGGGATCTGAACTAGCCCCTGTAGTTTGCATTGTAGCAGGTTCTGAGTGGATGCCCAACTTGTTCTGCTTCAGCAGAGAACGCAACAGCTTTGGTTTCAAACTCCTCCTTACTCTGTGTCAGCTTGAGATCTTCTGGCAGTCCTTTAGTTCTCACCTTCAGTCCCTTGCCTGCATCTGTTTTCTGATTCCATGTATTGCTGTTACTGCTTCTGTATGACCCAAGCTCCACTGGATTAAACTCAGAGGCCACAAACACGTAAAATGAGTCCAACTGAAAAAGGCTTTCCTACAGAGCGTCAACCGAACTCACTATTCTGACTCTGTCTGAAGAGTCTTTTCACTTCAGTTTGCCAGGTGGAGCTTGATGTGATTGGACCTTCAGTGATACCTGCAGGGAAGTAGACACAGCAGAAAAGTTGATGTTGGCTTTTGGAGTAAAGGTTAGAGGAACTGGGCCCAAGAAAAGCTTTTCTTCCTTGCGCTGTGAGATTAATCTTATGACAGTACATGAATAACTTAGAGTCCTTTCACAGTTTGCATAGTGCCTTCCAACCTGGTATAACTTACTCAGTGAGAGTAACAGCTGGCAGAACTGAGGCCTTTAAGTACCTGACGTGTCTCTGGGTGATGTACCAGCTGGAAAACCAAGCAGAGTATATCAGGAGAGAACGTGAGGTACAAGCCGGAAGGTTTGCTACCTCTGTTTGTGGTATTGTTAAAGGTCATCTCCGGTTACTATATGTTCTTAGTTTCACTTAAAAATATCTGATGCTGAGAACTTGGCAATGAGGCAGAGAAGAGCTGTGTGATGGGCTTAATAGTGCAAAGCCCTCCAAGGAGAGGTTTCCTCCGTATCACTCGTGCGAAAGTCAGGGACTTGATGACAGAGAGCAGAGGTCATTTTCATCTGCCAGCAAGAGACTTAACAAGATCAGATGTCCAGCAGCAGAAGCTGGACAAATTCGGCTTAGAAATCAGGTGCGGTGTTTAAAATGATGTTAATTAACTGCTGAAATAACTTAATTGTGCTGAATTTACTGCCATTTGAAGTCTTCAGATCAAGCTAAAGTTACCTGACCTGACGCAGAGATTTCTGGGTGAGTGCCAGGGGACTAAATTCGGAATCTAAACCGTGTTATTTCTCTCTGGCCAGGCCACTTCTGTGGGCATAGAGGGACCCTGAGGAGACGGGCCATGGCCCGTGAGGTGGTGGGGGAGCTGGTGAGGGTGAATGGAGGGATCCTGTGACAGCAACGTGTTAATATGATTAATGACAAAACTTAATTTGCACGGACAGTTCATTCTCGCACAAAGGAGCGCTTGCAAATTAGAGGCTTTGCGACAGGAGGGGGAGCGGGTGTCTCTGAGGACCAGGATGGCTCTGGTGGGGAACGATGAGCCGGGGCTCGACGGAGCAACCGGCGCACATTGTACGGATGAGATTTAATGAGATTTCCGCCGAATAACAAAAGTTGGAAGTGTTTAATAGCTGCCCGCTAAATTATGCATGCGGGCAGGGCCGGGGGCGGCTCCGCGGGGCGGGGGGGCGGCGGGCGCCGGCGGGCGCCGGCCGAGCCGCCGAAGCGGCTCACGGCCGCCAGGGGGCAGCAGCGCCACGCCGCACGGCCGGCGGGTCCCGTCGCTTTCAGGGAGGCGAGAGCGTCCCCGCCGCCCCCCGTCGCAGCCCCGGTGCGGTTCAGCACCGAAAAAACAGTTATTCCGCACCGACAAAACCATTTCCCCACTCGCGGCCCTAAATCTGCTGTGGGCTGCCAGGCCGGGCAGAGGAGTGTCACTTTTCAGGGGTCGGCCCTTCCTTATGGGCTGGGGGCAAACTGCTGCTGTGGGATAAATGTGCCTTCAAAATATGGCTAAATATATGTCTCATTTGGAGTCGTTTAGCCCTGAAATGGGTGGTTTGTGTTACTTAGCTGGTATGTGTAACAGGCAGAACTGCCCGAGCAGGTGTTTGCTTTTGCTCTTTTCCCTATTTTGTCTGTTTCCCCTCAAACTCGAATAGCAGGGCTTTTCAAATATACGTAGTGACCACACTAGATAGATTTTGTTTGCTGTTTGGGGATTTTGTTCGTTTGTCTGCTTTTGTTTGGGTTTTTAAATTTGTTTTGTAGTTGCTTGGTTTGGGGTTTTTTGTTGTTTTGTGTTTTTTGTTTGTTTTCTGAGGAAATTGTAGATGTTGCTCTGTTTTTTCTCAGTTCTTTATTCAGTGGGACATGAGAGTTTAACAGGGCTGAGGGTGAGGTTAAACTCTCAGGCTGGCAAATCGCCCTGTGAAGGATGTGGCATCTGTACGTGCTCCCTTCTAAACAATTGCACTGCAGAAGAGGAGTCTTTTGAGGGATGTGCTATCTTCATTTTAAGTGAGGAATTATTGAGAATGGAGAAATTAAGGTCTTTTAAATATTTAATGGACAGAGGTTTTCTAAATTATTTAATAGCTTATTATAAAAGATGTTATAAAATGGCTTAGTAATTTATTCTTTACAGAAAGTAGCCATAAGAAGTATTTTACAACATGTAAATATTGGTAGGAAAAGTACCTAATTAAAAATGCTATCTTATTCTGTCTGTCAAAGGAATTATATAGTGCTCATATAATTGTCAAATAACTTCAGACCTTTATTGTTTCTGTTCTTGAAATACTTCTCTGGCATAGGCAAATGCTATTTATACTAATTTTACTCAAGTCTACCAGCACAGAAACAGACTGTGCTGGGACTGAGGTGCAATTCCCTTCAGATACTAGAACACAGAGTCTTAGTTCAGGCTCATGGATGCCCTAGATACCGGCACAGGAGAATTTTGTGGCCTGGAGTGTGGTCTGGGGTGACTGACATGCAAAGCAGGTGTTCACGGTCAGCCCAGGTATAAATGCTGAGAGGGGGGCCTTTCCTTCCCTCTCCCTCCTTCCTTCTTTTCTTTACTGTAGCTTTTCTAGAGATGGAGGTGGGGGTTCAGTAGCCTCCTGCCTAGTGCTCATTGTATAAAAAAGACCCTTTCTTAATGAAATTGCTTTCCTTGGGTAACTTCCATTCAAATCCCTCTTGTGTAAATTAACCCTGCTGTGTTGAAGTCAAGGACTTCATCCACAAAATTCCGGTTGTTGCCAGATGTACTGGCACCCCTTGGGAGGTGATGCTGGATTGTATTTTGTTTGAAGCAGTGCACGGTTTGCTGTCAGGGAGGGCTGGTGCCCATTCCTGGGAGCAGCTGCCTTGGCAGGACATGCTGCCCCAGCAGAGCTCCTGGCCAGGGACTCAGGAGTGATTTGCTGCTTTGCAAACGAGCAGCTCTGCTTTGCAAAGTAACGTTGTACCCTGAGACGAGGCAGGGAGCGGCATTGAAACCACTGACTGCAAAATACACACAAAACGTGGTTTTGCCGTGAGAAGCCTAGAATTCCTTTTATTATACTGTTATTAACTAGGTGAGCCTCTTGTTTTTGTTCTGATCTGCCTCCTTTATTGACATAAAACCGCTGAATCTCAGATTTAAGATTGCACCATCGGAGTTAGCCTTATGCTCATCTCAAAAAACTCTATTTTCTTAAGAAATATTGCTGCCTGGAAGGCACCAGAAAGCCCCAAGATATGCTGTTGGCTGTACCATCTGCCCCCTTTCTTTATATCAATTTAATTAGGATGACTTAGAATAATGAATGCTTCCTTGTCTTTTACCTGTGTTTAACATATGTTTACAGAACAGGTTACACTGAAGTTAGTATTTATCTGTAGATGCATCTACACAGATTTTTTTTTTCCCTCTGTAATAAAAATTATGGAACAGATAAACACTAAAGCTCGAGTTAGTATATTGCAATATTGATTTCTGCAAGAACACTGTAAGAATATATTTATTGTCCTGTTATGAAATGGGTAAAAATGTATCACACAACCATTTCAGTCATTCAATACTACATTGAAAAGTCTGTTTGTTTGCTTTTTCTTAACAGGCCTTTAAAGGCACACTTTTTTTTTTTTTAATTTAATTTTATGTGTATTTGTGGAAGAAAGGATTAATACAGGACTGAGTGCTTTGTCTTAAGACATCTCTTTGCTCACATTTTGTTTTGATTAGAACTGCTGCGTTGTGATTTTGGCTCACTCTGAACCTCTTCAAGTTGAAAAGTGAATATTGAGTAAAATGTGATTAACTATAGATTGCTGGCCTGGTATATCTTTAATTCCAGCAATGACTCTGTTTTCTCATGGCATTCTGAACAGAAAGGAGCTGAGTGCATTGAGCCAGGGGCTTTCCTGTCCTAACCTTCTGAAAGGTGTCTGCCTATGTGCTTTTATGACCCCAGAGGTGCTTTGCCTCTAAATGTGACAGTGTAATTTCATGCTTATTAAAAGCAAATTTTTAATTGATCAAGGGAAGAGTGAAATGAAAAGAGTAGCGGGAGAAGATGAGAAAAGTTTATTGTGATCACTCCGTAGGTGAAGACCACATTATTATTGCTCTCACAAATTGCACTGTGTTGTGTTTTCAATAGGAGAAGGTCAAGCTAAGCCCAGGGATAGAAGTGAGAAAACAAATAAAAACGATAAAAACAAAGAGACTCAAATGCCTATGAAATGGGGGGTTTGAGGTCATTATTCTGCAGAACATGTGTCAGTATGGCTGCAAAAGTGTCTCCATACAGTGATTTCAAAGAGTAGCTTGTGGGTATAGGTGAGCTGGGTGTGAGATGTGATGTTGGAAGGAAGTAGAGACAAAAGTGCCAGAGGATGCTATAATGCATAGATCACACAGCGATGATCCTACGGATGTGACCCTTCAGAGCCTCCACTCCTGAGGCAGCCAGACTCCAAGGGCCTTGGCCAAATCTTTCTGAAGACAATGAAAGATTTTCCCCCTCTCCTTAATAATCTCTGGTTCAAAATGTTGGAGGTTTCAAGTACGCATCTGGAAATCTGTTTACATGGGTGTGGTGTCTTAGACCTTACAGCTTTCACAGCAGCTGGGTGACGAGAGGGCACGTGGTTATAAGGACACAGCAAACTGTGCATATTATGTTTGTAATTTCTAGTATAGTGAACTCTGCCTTTAGTTAATATAGTGATATTTCAGTGCTGCTTTATCAGTTTCTCTGTGTTCTTGGAAACAGGTGAAAAAAGCAATACAACTGCTGCCTTTTGCCTTTGACTGCACTGTAGATGGCACTGTGAAACAATGATTTTGGTAACAAAGGCCTGTTTTACAGCATCATTCCAGACGTTAATTGCAGTGTAATATGGCTTTCTTTCTAGGTCCCCAAAGTGAAGGAAAAATTCTGAAATGCAGAAAGGCTTATTTGCTGCCGCAAATGGGAATCTGGAATAACTATGAAAAACACACTGAAATAATTGTGTTTGACTGGAACAAAATTCTTGCAAAGTCCCCAAGGTAAGAGCACTTTTTATCTTTCGGATGACACTGAAGATTTGCTGTTCTGGTTAGCAACAATAGCCACTTGAATCCAAGAGAGAATGAAGGCTTGACATTTCTGAAAGCAGCAGCCCATGGACGCTGAGGGGCTCAGTATGCCTTGCTGCATCTGGCTGCTAAAATTCATTTTTTCCCTGCCTTTTTAAAGATCCCCTTGTATTTCTTTACATTAGTGGGCTTAAGACTTGTGTCCTGTCTTCCTGCAAGGCAGACTAAAGTCTGCAAATGTATCATTTGAATGGCACTGGGTGCTTTTAGCAGCCTTTCAGTGTTAATGTAATAAAGTTGATGTTTTGTAGTAATACACCTATTCCTGAATTTGAATATACTTACAAAAGGATGGGATTACCCTGTTAACCTGTTGAAACCTGGTTTCCCATTCCCTAGCATCAGGCCATGTCTTCGAAACAGTCAAACACATAATCTGGGAAAGGTTTTGAAATGGGGTCAGCACACAACCATTTCCACTGAGACCCAGCACTGCTTCTGCACTGCGAATGGTGGGAGCACCTGTGTTCTCGTACACGCTGAAACAGCAGCTGTTGAGCATGTGGTGCCTGATTTGGCACTAAATACCTGCCCCTGCCATCAGCTCACACCAGAAAAGTCATGCTCAAAATGTCTGATCTGTGGTAATTTCAAGGGTTCAATCCTGCTTTCAGTCACACCACAGGAAACCCGTAGGAAGGTCCCTGTCTTCATTATGATACTACAGAGTGACACCAGAGCTGGTGTCTTCACTGATACTTGGATCAGATTCCTGTGTTTGCATTTAGTGTGACAGAGTGATGGTATTGCAGGATGAGCGGATAATTACTTCCTATTCAGTGGTAACCTGTGCATGAGGTGTAAACGGTGTGTTTCTCATGGAGAGAGCAGAAAAACTAAGGTAAAATTCAGCTCTCTCCTCAAGAAAATGAGGTTCAGTTACTTGGGGAAGATTAGGGTCACTAAAATCTGAAATGGTAGGTTGATTTCAGAGCTCACAGGACAGTTTCTTTAGATTAATATTGGATCAAGAGCAATAATAACGTTTGTGCTGGTTTCACAGTGACTCAATCCCATTAGCCGCAGTTGCATTATGTGGTTCAGGTGGGTGCAAAAGGTGAATTAGGTCCATGCTTATTAGCTGAAGTGTAACTGCACTGAATTAGCCTGGAAGTGCTCCATAAGAGGATGCTTGTATGGTAGGCAAGGACCAGTGACATCTTTATCTTCTGTGCTTGATCCATGCTTGTGGAACAGTCCTGTATATGGCTGCAAAAGAGTCTCAGTGTGTTTCTTCCTGTACTGGTTCATTCGTATTCAGGGTGGTAACACGGTGGGCTCAAAACAGAGCGTCTTAATGCAAGGAAAGGTACCTTTTTGCAATATCAGTCCTTAAAATGTGGTTTCTTTACATGTATATCTTTTCTTGTATCTGTAGACATGGTAAGTTATTTTTAGCAATATTTTAGTAGATTTTTAGAGAAGTTTGTAGGCTGGAGTAAAGTCTACAAGGACAGCAGAGGGTGCTGGGCTTTTCACCAATTCTTTTTTTTCAAGTGTGTAGTGTTTGCTAAAGTACATACAACAGTCTTTTGGTCTCTTAAATTTTGATATTAATAAGTGCATTTGTGATATGTTTGGGCCTTATCAAGATGCCCATTCTTACACAATTGGATAACAAAATGGTGTTGTGACATGTGAAAGGGAAAATTATGCAAACACTTTTCAATGAGAAAACATGAGATAGCTTTTGGTTTCACTTTTAGATCATTACCCAATTTGAAACAAAAGTGCTTCATCTAGTTTTGACAGTAGAGCTAAGGCATGAGTTAGGTTGGTTTCTTGTTTTAAACTATCAGTATTTTCATCACTTGAATGTTGGATTAGCTGAATATTTTCAGGTATTTTTAAGACATACAGACAAACAAATTGTTTAGAAAATACTTGGAAGAATTGGAACTGGAATCTGCAGGGGAAAGAAGTTCCCAAAGGACTTCTTGCTGCATGTTTGTGATAGACTTGCCCAAATCCCAGCATGCTGATTAACTGCAGACTAACATCCCTGCTATGAAAGCGTTGTTTAGTTCAATTTATGCAAATCTATAAATTGCCTTTAATTATTTTATGTATTCCTGCTTACAACATTTGCTGAAAGTATGGAACATTGTATCTAAGGGTTCAACTGCATAATGGCCATTTATGTATTGCACGAGTAATAAATCATCGTAACCGAGTTTAAGAGAATGATTAGATTACCTTTCTATATGATGAATGGCATAACATAAGCTATTGAGGGATTTAATTGTAGATATTTGCAGCAAAATGACTGAGGATTTGTGGTCTTAGTTCTAACACTATCATGAATAAGACTAACAACATCCGCCTTCTTTACAACAACTGTTTTCCGAAATGCAGTTTCTAACACCCTGGCAGAGCAGCAAGTTCTTGCTTATTTGGCTGAGGTGCTGGTTTCATGAATGTCTAACCCTCAGCAAATTTACCAGTCTCTAGGAAATTTGGCAGGGGTTGTGTGCTTGGGATATCGAGACAATTCATCTGCATGACTACAGGGGAGTCGGCAGCTTTAACAAATATGTCCTTAGAAATATTAAGTAAAAATTATATTTTTCTGTCATGTTTCTATAATTTTGAGGCAGGTGCAGTTTAAAAATAGTAGCACAACTTATAAATATGTATATTTAAACTTGAGTGTGGATGGATGTGAAAAAAAAAAAAAAAACAAAACATAACCCCTCATGTCAGACTTATAGAAATGTATTGCACTCATGTGTTGTTATAAATATGTATTTGTAGGTAATAAGATGTGTGATAGCCTTTGCATTGCTTCTAATTATAAAACATGCTTCACAAAATATTGATCTCAACCAAACCACGAGTATGCTATTGTCAGTGTTGCCTTGTAATAAGCCGTATTAGTTATTCTTCAGCATCTTTTCAGCTTTTGATTCCCCGCATTATTTTTATGTTATTCCCTACTCGCATTGTTCTTTCACTCAACTGCTTCCTTTTCTGCCTCCAGGATGAGATTCTGTGCCAAATCAATGCTTCTGTCTGACTGGCTCTTTCTGGTCTATGTGTTAATGGTCTGCTGTAAATTGTTGTCCGCCTCTAGCCACCATCCCCGGGGGCACACAGGTAGGAGCTTTTAAACTCATTATGTGCTACTGAGACCAATTAATACTGCTTGCAGAATGATAGAGCCCACTTTTTAGCAATGGATAATTGATGAGGCTGTTGACAGCACGTTATAATCAGTTCAATGGGTTAAAAATACAACAACAAGAAGCAAAATGAGTTATTGTAAACTTTCACGGTTTTTCATTAGTAATTTATGTACTGAAGCTTACCAGATGGTTTTTGGAGTGACTTCATGACTGCTAGGGCTTTGGGATTTGTTTGTGTCCTTTTGTTTTATCCTTACTATGGAAGTTACATGCACCCCAATAAGGTCCAGAGCTTTTAATGGAGCAGCTGATGGCTTTTAGGCATATTTTGTGCTCCAGTGTCCCTGTCCTCACAATGCACCTTGGACAGTCAGGTCCCCCACCCCGGTGACTCCTCACATTTACCTTCCCTGGCTGGGGAGCAAAGGAGCAGGACCCTTGGTCAATTGGCAGGGTTCCCCAGCCGAGGAGGTGCCCAGACCTAGAGAAGCTTCTGGGCCAGCTTCTAATGGCCACAGACAGATCCAACCAGGCTGTAAGATAGGGCCCATGCTGAAGCCCCACTTGGAGTGTTCTGGGAGCAGCGAGACTGTGAACAGAGTCCTGCCTTTGCTGCTTAAAGAAGCTTACTGGGATTGAGAACCCTCACCTTCTGCTTAGTGAGTGATTATTTCTCCTGGATATATCCTTGAGTGAGCCCTTGCTCCTCCTGGGCAAGTGATTATTTCTGCTGGGTACCCCTGCAGTCAGAGAGACCTCTTTAGAATGAGTGTGTGCACGCTGTGCACCATCCTTCTTGTGTGGTTGTATGGTAATAATATCCCCAACTGGTACATGCAACCTGCAGTTTATTAAATGTTGCCAGAGTGCTGATTGATTTTTGGATCACACCACTGCTTGCATTGGCTTCTGTCATTTGTTTTTGGTCTGTTGGTTGTTTTCAATTCTGAATTACAGTTGATTTAAGCTTGTTATTTGCTTGGAGTTGTTTTGAGGTGCCTCCGTGACACTTAACCAAAGATATTCTGAAGAGTATCTTTATCTTCTGCTTAATTCAGTTGTTATCAAGAGACTTCACAATGGTATCATTAGCTTTGGTGGGCAATAGATCAAAGCCCTCAGATTTAGAGTAGTCAGTTCTTTCACTAAGTACCACAAATACTGAACTGTGGTTTAGTTCAGCTTGTGGTATGCTCCTTTTCCTAACCTGCATAGTGAGGCAAGCAAAAAGACAATTCATTTATGAGAATGTGCTGTTGTAGCAGAGTATATCTACCAGGCACAATGTAGTATCTTATTATAAATGAGAGAAATAGCTCAGAACAAGCTGGGTTGGCTTCATGAAGAGATTCTAGACTGGAACTTCAAAGCAACATGTCTGTACTAGGATCTTGCAGACACATCAGCTTGAATGTGGAAAAAATACAGATGTAGTAGTGTTCATGCAAAGATATCAGTGCGAGTCCTGAAACAGGATAGCTGTGTTAGCCCTGTGTCACCTTGTATCCCAGGAGAGAGAGAAGATAACAAAATACCACCTGCAACCTCTGCTTTTTAGCAAAGGTCAAAAGCCTGGCTGCAGGTCCATAGTGAGATGACTGTGTTCTCAATACCATAGTCAGCTTCATGCTGGCTTGGAGATTTCTGCAAGTGTTGCTGTTTGTGAGGTAGTCTCATTCTTAAATTAGGTGTAATGCCTTGAATCTGTATGTAATATTCTCAGCTCTGAGCCAGACTGTTGTGGGTCCAGGTCTAATGTTAGCATTCACTTCAGCTCAGTGCTAGGAAGTCAGGATGCATTTGTTAGAGGCTCCATCCTCCAGATGAGACAACCTATTGATCTCTTTTCTGGCTGCTTCTGGTGATTGTCTAGGTAGGAGCTGAAGGCTCCTCATGTGCTTGCCAAAATCTCTTCAGTTCTGGCAAGCAGGACTGACTGTGACCTGCATGTAGCTGCTGTGTCTGTGTACATGCTCACAGCACATCAGCAGTGTCTGTGTCTAAGAGCACACAAAACACCTCCTTGCCTTACCCCATCACCACCTCTGCATTCCCTGGTGCTATGCAACACTCACATGTGTTTACCATTAAATGCAGTCACAGGTTATAGAGAATAACTGACATGTCACAGTAAAAGCCCATAAAGTGATTCCAGTGAATAAAGAGAGTGTTAGAGGATGATCTGTATCACTGTTTTGCGGGTAGCTGTTATGGAAAGGAGTTGAATCACTTCACTGAGGAGGGGGGGTCTATGTACAATGACAAGTTAATTAGGACCTCTTGACCTTTCCTGTAAACAACTGCTGCTTAGAAGAGCTTTTCAGAGCTGGCTACACAGCAAAAGCTGGAGAACAACCTTCTGCAGCTTTTGTCATTCAGGGAAAAGTCTTGTAAAAAGAAATGTTATTTTTGTCTTTTAAAGATGCACTTTGCATGTGTACCTAAGGGAAATACCTGTAATAAGGCAGTAGTGATCCTGTGTTGTGGGCTTGTATGATGAACATTCATTATGTGTTATGTAAATGATGACAACATTTTAGAATGCTTGACTGCATACCTTTAATTGACACCAAGAGTTCTTTCCCCCATATCAAAGAGGTACTGTAAACTAAAATCAAGCTGCTTGACTGTTAAACAAATTTGTATACAGTGCTTTCTCTGGTAGGCTAAAGGTTCTGCTCTTCATGAATAGTTGGTCAGATTGTGGAGCTCTTTTTCAAACAGACACCCCTGAAGCTAGAGCCTTCATACACCTTTTTAGACTATGGTGCTATATTCTTTCCCAGAGATGAGTTTTTCTTGTGTGTATGCTGAAGTGAACTCCGTCCTACTTCATGATTCCATGTAGCGGATGAAACAGTCACCTCATGTTTGATTCTCCAGCTCCCTGTGTCCGACAAATGGCACCACAGAGCATTTTGAGGGCTTTGGGGCACTCCTCAAGGGGGCTACAATTCTCAGCCTCATTTTATCTTTGTTGTTTGATACATCATCTAGATTGACCTTCTAATGTACGATCAGATCTGTGATGAAATCTGATACACGAGCAAGACAATGCCTTGTTCATCAGGAAAGCAAATAATTTAGGGTTTTTAGTGTAGCCTGTTTTGTCGAAAGCAAATAATTAGCCTCATTTGTTTAATACAAATTAGCATGTTCTTGGATGGCACTTGAGATAAAATTTTTGCTGTCAATGGACAACTTAAGTATTTTTCAAAGTAAAAAGTCCTGAAGCACACTAGAGGGATGAATTCAAGCTTTGGGTTTGGCAAAAGTTTTGTCCTGTGTCCCTGAAGTCAGGCAGCTTTAACCTGACAAATAAGTACCGAGGTGGGAAATACATGCTCGATGTGCCTAGCCTGGGATGCTTCAGGAGAAGCTGTTTTTTAAGAACATGCTGCGTCTGCTTCTGAAAATCAGTGTGTTTCAACCTATGTACTTGATATTGCTAGTCACTTTTGAAAAAATACTTAGTTGTTAAAGCTAAGAAAGTTTATTAACAAAGAACAGACAATAGAATATAAGATGAAAAGTGGGGTTTGACTTTTTGTTGTTGTTGTTCCCAAAATACTGCTGTTTTTAAGGAGCCTAATCCAGGAAAAGACTATTATTGACTTTGGTCATGTTAGATAGTGCCTGAAAGAATGTCATTTGGCAGCTGTGTCTGCAGTATTCAGACAGGAACAGAGACTAGATCTTTAAGGACCCAATAACCATCCTGTTTCTGAAAAATGGGAGAGAATGCCATTGAGCATCCCCTTTGATAGAAAGGGCCTCTTCACTGTAATAATGTGTAAGACAGACTTCGTTCTTTCTTTTTGTTCTGCAAAACATTCACCACCCTCAAATAACTGTTAGTGAAGAAAGAGTCTGTTCAATCTGGCAAGCCAATCCTGCCATCGCTGTGAAGCAGTGTGGATCTTGAGCCCAGCTTTGGAGGCCACAGCCTGTTTTTCATTTGAATGCTGCAATTGCTTTGACTGGCAGTTAACCAGGCTAAAGGTAGAGGAGAAATGTTTCCTCTCGTTATCATTAGATCACTAAAGATGCTGCTCATACAGATTATTTCAGCAGGCTCACTGTACATCTGTATAGAGAAGACGCTTCAGAATACTCAAGTAACTTTGCTGCTCTGAATTACCTTTCTGAAGAGTTTCTTTTGCACTGACAATAGCTGAAGGAAGCGTAAGCACGAGTCTTACTACAGCTATTTAAAATTCGGCAGTATTTCAGGCTCCCAGAGTACCTAACTGATACTGATAAAATGATCAATTCCATGCTGTGCTGAATGAAGCAACATACATTTAGCACCAGAAAAGGTGTGTTTTCACCTCACTGCTATAAGTCAGGATCCACAAATGAAATGAAACATTGAAGAGATACTCCCTCAGGTCACCTCATGCGGGGGCTGGACTTTGTGGACAGAATCCTGTCCCCATTGGAGTCAGAGGAAAAACTCCTCCATTACACAGGCTCAAGGACTTCATCTACTGACGTGAAGGCTGTGTGTCTGAAAAATGCAGTTTTATATTAGAAATATGACTGATTTTGAGGAAAAAGGGAAAAACAAGGGGAGAAGCCCCTTTCTTTTTGGGTTGGAGCATCATTCTTCCCATCCGTTTTATGGGGTTGCCAGGGGCTCAGTTCCCTGTTCCACCAGAGGGCCCTGCAAGGCAACCAAAGGGGCTCCAGCACAAAGCCGCTTGCTTTTTAAATCATCACTGTGCATTTTACTAATTAGAATTGTGAGTCCTTTTGTATTTCGATGGGTCAGACATGGTTAGAGCACAATAAGCTTTAGCCCTTTGTTCTATTTAACTCCTTTTATGTCTTAATGTTTTATTCATTGTGTTATTTATGTGTTTTATTATCCAGCTTCTAAATATAGGGTAGCTACAATATACAGCCCTGGCTGTAATCTCTTCAAGTAATAAGGTAGGGAAAGTAATTGTGTTGAGCAATAAGCTTCCTTTAAGACAAAAAAGGAGCAGAGTTCACTGCATGAAGCTTGCTGGTATATTTATTTTTGAGAAGAAAAAAGAGGAAGAAGTACTTCTTATTCTTTCCCCACCGCCCTCCCTTTTTTTTTTCCCTTAAATAACAGTGGGAACCTTTGATGTATTATGACTGATTTTGAAAACTTCAGTTTGGCTGCAGAGCTATGTTACCAGTAAGGAGCAATTCAGCGTCAAGTTAACCTTTTTTAGGGTAAAGCATAGCTTCTGGTATCATTTTCCATGAGTGTGCACTTTAACTGCGTGGATTGTGAAAAGATTTGTGTATTCCAGAGTGTGTGTGTTGGGGCGGCAGGATTACAGACAAACAGATGAATGTGCAGGTTTTGCTTTTCATGTTACATTGTGCTTCAAGATTAGGGGGGGTGATCTTCTATAACAAAAAGGAGATGGAGTCATATTTGTGGAGTCTCAGGCAAATGTCCAAGTCCAGTAAATCAACCTGTATGGCAGGGCGCTGAAACCAAGTTTTTCCCCACAATGTCAAAGTGACTTTATTTTAAAGCCATTGGGGAAAGCCTGTGAAAATACTGTCTTTATTTTCTTCATTTTACATTAGCAGAATAATTTTTTATATAGCTGCCATCTGCAATAAATGATAATCTTTATAGTCCCTTGACTCAAATTTTAACCAGGAAAGCTTTCTTGGCTCTCTGTCTTTTTTTTAAATCTACTTCTCCAAAATTTAGAACTTCTATTACTAAAAAATTCTTACATTTCAAATGGGTAGGCTTGTGTTAATGTGAGGAGAAAGAAATGGTTGGATAAGTGAAAATCCACAAATAGGATGGAAAGCATCTTGTCCTCAGTGTTAGTTTGGGTGAAGTGATGCAACAAGAAGTGGAACATGCTCTACTCAGGAGGTCTGCTCTGGGTTTACATGGAGGTCAACATGCTGAGTTTTTGAGAGGATGGGTATTTGAGTGATGAAGGCAATAGATTGGAATGTAAAGGATCTGCATTGAATTCCTTGCTCCGAAATGATTAAAAGACTTGCCTAAGATGAAGTCCTGACCTGCTGAAGTGGGAGTTTGTGATTCTTCTGTGATTTAGTCTCCAGCCTGCTCCGGATATGTCATATGGTTTTTGGTCCCAGCAGAAAAGTTAGTCTTCATAGCTATGATTTTAGTAACGGTTGAGCCAGTCACTCTTACAGTATTCATCATTCAGTGTTTTGCAAATAGCTGCCATTTTGAGAGACGGAAATTGCTTTAGGGCCAGTTCTGCTATTGATCGACATGTCTGTACTTACTGCCTGGGCTGCATTGCCGCAGCCTTACGGTTACATTCATTGTAATAGCTGCACAGAGCCTCTCCCAAACTTAAAGTCCAACTTTTATGTAATTGTAAGGCCTTGTGCTGCTGGAGAGTTTCATCCCAAATGAGTGACTGCACAGATAGCCCATGTAAATAGATACCAGTTTCTGTTGATTTGGTGATTTAGACTTAGTGGCTGTGTTTGTCTGCTCTACCAGGTGAGGGTGATTCAGAAGCAGCCTAGGACATGCTGAGCCTCTGTGCTGGCTCTGTTTGCCCATGTATTTGGCTGTGGGTGGGTAAAAAATATTCACCCTGTATTTAAGAGCAGGAAACTCGTTGTCGCACTTGGCTGTAGCATTACAGATGTCCCACATGTGCTTAGTCCACTGCATGAAGAAATGTTCAGCTCTGCTTTCATACCAAGTGCAGTATTTCCCACTGCCAGAGCTGTCCCTCGATGTTAGTCTGAAAGTTTACAGTGTTGCTGTGCCTGGTCTCAAGGACGTGTTTGAGCAAGCATTTCTTCTTGGAAACCAGAAGTTGTTTAATTAATAATAGAAGAACCTGGAGATGGATTTTTTTCTTTTAACTGACATTTAAGTGTTTTGTTGGCTGAGCACCTCCAGATTGCTGCCGATAGGCCTTTGCTGCAGCTGTCTGTTTTCCTGTGTTTGGCAGCATTCTTATATTCCTTCAGTAGAGTGGACAATGGATTCTAAATCAGGAGATTAAAGATGTCTTGTAGAGTTCAGCAGGGTAATCTCTCCTCATCAGACTGGCGATGCTATCCATCAGCACAGGAGTAGAGACTATACCTGACATTCATTATTTTCCAGGGTGGCAATCTTTGACAATACCCTGCAAATGACAGAAGTTATGAGTGGAAAATTGTAGGATCAACGTTTCTATTGCTTAGCGGTTGGCCTTCTGTTTATTTATTTATTTTTCTTTCTACTTTGGTTTCCTTGTTGGGCAGCATCCATATGATTTGCAGTCCAGTGATGGCCACTATTCTTTTGATTTTATGTTGTTTAAAGAAATAACAACCAGATAAGCATGAGGCAGGATTTCTCTTGGCGTAATTTCTGCTTGTATCTTCCTGATAGCCGTTCATCTACTAGTTTTACACCTGTGTTTCATTCCTTAAAATAGCATCCTAAGATGCAGTGGCTATTTTGGAATAAACATTTCTGTTACTGTCTGTTTTGCACAAATTGTTGCAAATTAGCTTGGCGTGTTACACTTCTGGGGTGGAATGGCAGGATCTGCATGTAACAGGTCATGATTGTGTTAACAGCTGTTTGTGGGGTGCTGCATGTAGCTGATTTCAGTTTCATGTTGGCTGATGATGCCTGATAGCAAGTGAAATTGTAAGCGAATGTAAAGCAAAAAATGAAGTGTATTGAGGTAGTCTTTCTGATCCATCTTATTTTCAGATTGGGTGAAAAAGCTTGGAGTATCTCTTGTGCTCTGCATATCCTTTTTTCTATAGCTTCCTCCTTCCTTGGGAGATTTCCATCTACATGGCAGGAAATACAAGTTGATGGAAAGCAGGCTGACCTTCCTCCTTCATGCTGCCTTTGGATTGTCACTGGACAGGCTACAAAGATGAGAGGGTTCAAGGGCTATGTGGTGGCATTAACCTCCTTGGTTAGAGCACAAGGGTCCTTCAGCAACAAACAGTGCAAAAGGGGCAAGAAGAACAGCATCCAAGTCCCTCATTCATAGATGTGACCTTGGTAAGGTACCAGGTTGGATCTAGTGCTCTTCCTAATCCAATGCGCAGTACAATTGTGCAATAAAAGACAAAATTTCTTGAAAAAGAGTATGGGAATATCTGCTTTCCCTATAAATATATATCTATAGCTCTTTCATGTTATGCTACATGCCATACAATTTGAAAGTATCAAGGCTTTCTGACACATTTCCTCCTCCTTGTCCCAACGATGTCATTTGCAAAGTCTGGTGATAAAATAAAAAGTGTGCTGAGGCACTGGAAGTTATGGAAACAGATTCCTGCGTTTCATGAATAAGCAATAATTGTGCAAACACTGTGCACCCCTCCCCCCCATTTATTTTTTAAATGAGGCACAATAAATAACTGATCATCCAAAGGAGTGGTGCGTGTCCTTGTGATTCACCATTTTGAGCAGATGCCCTCTTCAGAGGAGATCAAAGAGGAAGATCTTAGGCAGTATATCATCACTGTTTGTTTCTATCCTAAGTACTCTTAGATTGTCTTTATAAAACATAATTTACTGAAAGTATGAAAATCAAGTCAGAGTATCATTTGAAGAGTGCAAATTATGTTAGTTGACATACTAGTGTCTGTCCCATATTGTAGATATGCTGATGATTGCTGTCTACTGCGTCCTTCCAGCAGGTGCTGTTACTCCTCTAACTGAAGACAAACAAACAAACAACAAAACCCAAACCAAAAACAAGCCAGACAAAACCAAAGCAACAAAAAACTCACCAAAAAACTAAATCAACTAAAATTCCTCATCTAAAAGAGTTTGAATGTAGAAAGAGGTCCCCACTGTTCTGTAGTTGCACCCTAATAATGCTATTGGGTCACTGAGCAATTAAAATGTAACTGATATTTTTATTTTCAGTGTTTCTAAATGCATCTTGCTTAAAAAGAGAAAAAAAGAAGCCAAGTTGCACTGGAAGTTGCCTTTTAGGATTGACACTTGTTTAACTGTGTGTCCAAACGAGTTGTCTTTGTTAGTATCCACTCATAATAGAGGTTAATAATTTACTTTAATTGAGTTATTTTTTCAGATTTTGTTCTACTTCTAAGGTTTCAAAATGAGGAAGGAACAACATAGCAGATTTTACTATCAGACCAATGTTCTTTTGTTGTTGTTTGAACTACATAGGAAAAAGCACTAATTTGACATTTCATTTGGAAACATTGTGGCAGGAATGCTATTTCCCCCCTGCCTCCACACAGTATTTTTACTGGAAATTTAAAAACTCCACAACTTTGTGTCGACATTCTTCAGAAATCGAGTAAAATTGCTGCCCTCAGCAAAATGCAGTTTACTGCAAGAGATGCCACAGTCCCCAAAAAAGGAGCCAAGATAATTAGTGTACAACTGACAAATAAGTCTGCTATGCTAATGTAAAGAAACATCCTTTTATCAGACCAGATCACATGGTAGTTTGTGCCAAGCTAGAGAGAAGAGAGTTTACTCTGAAAACATGTCCTCTTCCGGGGGAAAAAAAACCCTAGTTCAACAGTGACTGTGGAGAGCATTTTTCTGACCCTCTCCACTATCAAGGGATTTGGATTAACCTAATTCTGGATCACAACCAAGGGCTGAGTAGGTTTTCTTGATGGTGGGGTGTTTTTGTTTCTTTGTTTCTTTTTTTTGGATAAAATAATTTCCATTTTTCTTTCAGTTGTAGCAAGAACTGTGTCAGAACACCACTAAATAGAACTATGGCTGCAGAATGACCAGTTTACTGGGGGATAAAGGTGATCCAGCATTCTCTCTGTATTACCCTTCAAAGAGAAGGGTCTTTGCCTCAGGTGCTTCAGTCTAAAAAAACAACGAGGCTGGAGTAACTCTGCTCTGGCAGCCAGGGCCACTGAAATCAGAGCAATACAAGGTGTTTTTCAGTAGAACACAAAGTGCTTTACAAATGAAGTGTGATTATTCTCATTTAACAGATGGGGGGCTGAAATGCACATGTGTGCATGATGAATGCTTCCAGGTCTTGGGAACAAATTGACTCAGTTGCAGAACAGTGCCAGAAGTTATACATAGGTTTCCGTGCTTGGGACTTGGCGGCTGGGCTACTATTTATGCAAACAACACAGAGCAGTACTTAAATACCATCATTGCACTGTGCTGGCTGGCTGTAGTGAAGGTATACACCTATCAAAGCTCACAAGTGACCAGTAAGCTCCTTCCCAAACTTATTTCCAATATTTCCTAGTCCAGAGTCAATTAGCTGAGTTGGTTGAAGGCCATGCAAAGAATTTGCTTTTCTAAGTTATTATTAACATTTTGCATTGAATGCTAAATACTTTAATTTTACAGTTATTAAGTCTTGCTCACTATATATATGTATTTTTAATGGAGTACGACATGGGATTTCAGTCTCAGATCTGTTAGATAATAAACAGTATTAGCAAGGTCATCCCTTGACCAATGAAAAACTGCATGTTGTGAAATGATGAATTCGGTCAGGGGACAAGCAATGGGAAGATGTCTGTTTTGTGGCTGCCTCAGCAGATGGTTGTAATGACACAATAGATGCTGCTAATTGCCACTGCTCTCATATTAGCAGGTTCACTAAGAACTGGTTGGCCACTTGCCTGTGGAGATAGGGCAGAGAGGAAGTAGGGTCCTTCTGTCTCTGATGAGGTGACAATACAGTCATTGCATACTAACAGGATGATAGAAACCTTACAAATGTGATCATGTCCTAAGACAGAACCAAGCTGTGTAACATTCTGGTTCCCACAAAACAATCAAACATTTTTGGCGAGACACCATTCTTTCCCTGTAAAGTTGGAGCAACAGTTTAGTTGAAGAATGAGATTACAGGCTTCAATGAAAGCAAAGGTACTTTTGATCTATACTGGCGATAACATGCAGGGCAAGAAACATGAAAGAAAAATACTGATCACGGGAGTTATCTGGGTGCTGTGGTGTGTTTAGAAGCCTGTGTTTTAACAGACAAGTTAGAATAGCATATGAGTATGTATATCAGATCCTAATTCCATTTGGTGTTAATGGATTTCTTAAATACCCGTCTTACTATTTACTCTTTAGCTTTTTTTCTGTATCTGTTTGAAAATCAATAAGTAGTATTTTTTTAAAAGAAACCATTGATGTTATATAACATGCTGTAAATAATGCACTAAGCGAAGAATTGGTGAATATAAAAAGAAGACGGTGTGAAATGCACAAGGATAAACACTGTTTAACAGTGTGTATACAGAACAACATCCAATTGCCAAGTGCTTTCTGGGGCAGCGAGAGCTACTTGTTATTTTTTGCATAAATCTCATGACTTAAATTATCTGCTCTGTGAAAGAAAGATGTCAGGCTGATTGATAGAGTGACCAGGACATGACAGTTTTCAAGGAAGAAGAAAGGCAGAAATCACTTTCAGTGGAGACAGGATCTTGTGATGTCGTTGAGCACTTGATAAGCCAATTGAAATTTAAAAAATCACATTTAAATTATCAGATGATGAAATGAGAGGGAGATAAATAGGTCTGCACTAATGATTACATACTCTCTTGACTAGAATCAGAGATTAGATAATATATTGTACATTTTCAGTTAATTTGCTGTCCTGTATCCAAACAAGAGTTAAACTTTAAAACATTGTTAAGCAGTAACCTGTTAGCAATATGCTGAGGCTGAGATTATTCTTCATGTTATGTGCTATGCAAGTCTTGTCTATGTAATGTTTGCATGGGTGTGTGAATTACTAGGGTTTTAATGCTGCAATTAGTTTTTTTTAAAAAACTAAACAGGTTTCTTATGTTTTGGTATAGAGGCAAATCAAGGACATCTGTTTACTGAAAAAACATAACTATCTTATTGGGCCACAGTTCACCTACTTGCTCCCATACACCAAAAAGAAAGTGTCATCCCCTTGGTTGTCGACTGCTACATCACTACTGCTGTTCGGGAGAGCTCTGTGTAGTGTGATTTGACGTTGTGGATTAAATGATAATTTTATGTTTCTTGCAGTAATTTTACGGGAAGATATGAAATACATGCACATGAAAAAAGAGTTTGTGTCATGCTGAGGAAAGCTTGGTCTTTTCCTCTGTCCTAGTCCCAAGTCAGTCCACTTCCCTCTGCTTCCCTCCTGTTCTCCTTGATTTGCTGGAGGAGTTCTTGCCTATTGATGTCTTGTTGTAGAGTCCTATTAGCATCACAAATTTATCTTCTTCACAAATTGTCCTGTAGACTGTACCCTGACAATTTAAGTTGTCTTTAAATTGTTGTCACTGCCTCTGCTTTATCATCCACAAGTAATGATGTTGATAATGAAAATGTTATGCTATCATTTACCAATTCTGAGGCCTTCTGTTATCTATGAGGGGATGCTAAGTAGATAGCAGAGTATCGGAGTCTCATTTTGCCCTACACATCTATATTCTGAGCTCACAAGTACTGACATAAGGCAGACATGGGCTTTTAAAGTCAGATTTAACATGATATTTAGGTACCTGTTGCTGCAGATTAGCAACCAGTAGGATTTTTCAGATGTGTGTGTGTGCAAGGTAGTTGCTGAACTTCCATTTTAACTGCAATGAAACTTGTGAATTTAAAGACCTGAAATTTGTGATGGCACAAGCTGAGATCCTTCATGTTACAGAGCTCTGTGTAACCATCTCTCTGTCAGCTCCAGCATCTTATAACAGCTAAACAGCTGCAGGATCGAAGTGGATCAAATCCATAGAGTGATTTTTATAGGCAGCATCAGGAATGAGCTGGAGCAGCAGAAGTGCCTCTGTTGTCCTTGCACAGAAGGTGCAGTGTTACAATGGCTTCTCATTCAGTGCCTGTTTTATTTTACTTTCTCTGATTTTTTTTTTTTTTTGTCTTGGAAGACATTGACAGCAAGGTGCAGAATAAGCATCAGTGTGACAGTGACTCAGCCCTTGTTAGCCATAGATCTGTACTCCAGTGCTTTCTACTCAACCTCCCCACTGGATGGCAGCAGCAGAACACATCCTTGTATTTCTTTTTTATCGGAGTAAGTAGTGGGACGAAGTTAGAACGTACCCTCCCAGCTCCCATGTTACTTTCTCCCTACTTAATCTGTTATTTGGCTCTGTGTACCCAGGAGAGGCACAGCTTGGTCTTCAGTTTCCACTTCCCAGCGTCCAAGAATGTGTATTGCTGTATGTGATCTTCAAAGAGCTAGCAGCTGTGTACCTGGTGTGGGGCAGACTGCAGCAAAGACCAGGCAGAACTTTACCTGAACAGGGAACTGATACTGAGCATGAGCATTTTCCTTCCAATTTTTATTAGGCTATATCAACAGCAATTAAAACAGGCAGGTATTTACTGCCAGATAGCGTGGACAAATAATTTAATTTCCCACTGCTTAAAAAATGATCCTCATCTTAGCAGGCTTTGTAATTAGATTTGACCTTGAGCAATCCCACATTCCTCATGTTGCGTGAAGTAGTATCTGAATTTTTGAGTCTATTTAAAATGTAAATGATGTTACTTAAAATTTGTAACAACATCTTGTGTGCCTTTGTAACATAACCTAACACGTCTCCTAACTAAATGACATGATTTTATGCTGAGTGCTGGGACCTAGAATACTTTATATGTGTGCCAGCATTTAAATGGGATCCAGCGCACCTCCGAGGTGAACAGTCCCTTAGGATGAAAGTGTGGGTAGTTCACCTCAGTGTCAGTGACATATTTTTCAGCTATTTATGTGCTGAGTCTGTACAGTAGGGGAAGGGAGATTTGTACAGTTAATGTGTTTTCTGAACTATGAGAAAATCTCACAAAAATTAAAATTCTAATGATGGTGATGGTTTTGGGTATTTGGGTAGAGACTGAACTGCAGTCTGCAGAACCAGAGCTTTTTTATTTTTTTGACTTTGGTCTCTTGAAACTAAATACTGAGACTTTATATAGATATAATTTTAAACTCTTCTTGACTACTTAGTAGATACTGTAGCTGAAATGACAGTAAGATATATTTCTGAAAATATTATACCCACTTTCTTTGGAGGTGGTTCTAAGTTTAAGAGGAAATACTTGTATTTACCAGGGGGTAAATATGGTATCAAGTGGGTAAAATTAAGATAGTGCTGTTTGCAAGCAGGAATAAGAGATCAAAACATGGACCATTTCCCCAGAGCAACAGAGTCTATAAATGCTGTAGCAGTGACACTTGGTGCATGGGTTGTTAACAGTAATTCCACAGTCATTCCTTTTGAATATGTAGAAGAGACTTAATCCCAGCCATGGGTCCTAGTTATGGTGCTAGGCAAAAATGTGGCGATAATAAAGGAAGAAAAATTATTATGTGGTGTTAAATGCAAGCTTGGAGCTGGTACAGGCTTGACCCCTGCTATGGCTCTTAATCTTGGAATGAAACAAGATCTTGGCAATTTATTCACCTCCTTCTGAACTTGCAGATACAGTGAGACAGACCTGTTTGAAACTTACCAACACAAGCCATGTGCACTGCCTGAATGTATCATCTGATGCTGCACTGTGGAAATTGGGGCTGTTTGTCTTATGGGACTGTCCCAGATGTTGAATTTATCTGGTTGGCTTAAAAGCCTGAAAGAAAAAATGCTTTGAAGGAGGATTTTTTAGAAATAAAGAGATCTCTTTATTTGGGTTAATACCTTAGCAAAGGTGTTATTAGTCAAACTCTGCGACTGACCCTTTGGGAGTGGTGTTATGTATGACCCAGGTGACAGAGGATGGAAGATCCACAGCAAGGGCAGAGCATCTCTAACTGGCAGACATGAAATAATCCATACAAAATTAGAGAGTTTAAGGGGACTTAGGGAGTTTTAAGGGCACAGCATAGATGTGTACAGGGATTCCCCCCTGTACATTCATTAGGAAATTATACAGTGTAATCAAAGGGTGGTTTATGTAGTTGTAATAGTTGTGTAAAAAGGCTGCTCTTAAGTAGATCCCTGTGTTGGTGTCTTGTTTAAAGTATTGAGATTACCTACGGGTGTCAGGAACAACAATTTGCTTTTTGTCCTGAGCAAGTTGTTTCCTCCTTCTCTTTAGTCTGTTCCACTTCAGCTTGCTCTTGTGTATTGTGATACTTGTCAATCCAATAGTCCAGCATGTTCTGAATTAATTATAAAATGGAACTGGGACTGTTACAGAGAACAAGAGATGACTGAGTCTTTGTTTAGTGAGACTGTCTAATTCACAATTCCTTCAAAAATGAGAATCGTGTGTACATCTTACGTTTCAAATACCTTGTAACTCTGAAGGACTGAAAGTTCCTAAAGGAGCAAGGTATACATAATTTTACTGTCTCTCTAACTGTCAATGACTCCCCAATAATTCTTTGAAACTGCTGGGCCAAATCCGAGGATATGAAGATCTTAAATGTAGTAGGGTTTCTAAGAATCTAAAGAAAACCAACAATGAGGTACAATATTGTCTCCACTAAGAAAAAGCTACAGTGTGATTGTGAGGGTTATCTGTCCTGTGTGTCCTGGCAGCTTGCTGATTAATGCAGCCTGCACTGGAACCAGCACCTGCCTTGTAGTTAAGGGGCACAGAAGATGCCTGGGCACTGCGAAGTGGATGAGAATGGAAGCCATGGCAGCGGTGTGGGATGGGGACAGGAAACGGACATGTTGTCATGAATACAGCTCAGTGGAACATCACAATCAGTGAGGGGTTATTTCTTACAGTCACCTTTTAAATGGGATTTGTCCCATTTAATGTCAGAAAACTTTTCATTTGAGAAGACGGTGATGATTTGAATGCCGGTTTTCGTGGCATTGCCACTGTGAAATGAACCAGATGTAGGATTGTCTGTGGGGCCATTCTATGTGGCGTGGGCTGACAGAGGAGCAGGCATTGCACTAGCTTGAAAAATCTGGTAAATATGTGCATATGTGACAGCTGCTTATGACTGTGAGCTGCAGCTGCTGTGTCAGTGTGGACTGTGATCCCGACACTGGAGTCCATTCCTCCCAGCACAACCATTGCCGTTCATGTGAGTGTGCAACTCACTCTCGATTTCTGTTGCATTAGGTTTTGATTATTAGATTTTATCCATTTGAGTACTAGCAACAAATTCTGAGCAGGGAAGGTCATTGTTTGCCCCTGGGTCACTTTTTAGACACCTCCAAAAATCCCATTTGCAAAGGCTGACTCTTATTGTATGAGCAATGTTGCTCCTTGTTCTGAAATGACAAGGAATACCAGTAGTGGCTTGCCTGTTGCATCTCTTCAATCTTGTTTCTTGTTAATTGCCAAAGTTGTAAAATGTATTTAGCAGCATCCCATAAATAATTGCAATTTGAGAACGGAATAATGATGGAAACTGTTAAGTTAGCCAGATTGTATAACTGCAATACTATGTGTTACCTGGAAGGGCTTACTCCAAGTTGCTTGCAGGGTCACTGTTTTGAACCTCCTTGAAACCTGGAGGAAGCCTAATTTGTGAAATGTTATGGATTTCTTTATGTAATAGTTCTAAGAAGCCTTGCCCCCAGTGACCTAATTATGTCACCTGCATGCTGCACAACTTTGTACTCAAGCAAGACTGCCACAAGGCATGTGAGCTTTGTAGTGAAATATTTTTGTAAAATGGATTTCATCTTTTCTTCCTTCCCCCCCACCCAAGCAGAAGCTGCTGACTTCAACATTTTACCTGAGGTTGGAAGCTCCACTGACTTTTGGTTTGTGTTTTTGCTTTTGTTTTTTCCTTTCCAAAAGACCAAAGATGCAATGATAAAACTCATTTGTCTTTTTAATCTTTACCTTGTAATTAGAGCTAAGAGAGGCTGGAAAGAGATGCCAGGCAAGTAAGCTCTTTTTCTTTAAAATCTCTCCAGGCACATAACTGAGTCTTGGGAGAGCTTTAAAGAAAAGAAGTAATGAAAATCCTGCAGGAAAGGAAAGATAAGCCAACAAAACTCAGACTTAAGTGTGCTATTTTTGTTCAGGACTAGGGGTAAAAAAGACTCTGGTACCTCCCGGGTTCATTCTCGGATAAAACGTTTGAATCACTAATTATTTTTAAACAGATGAGCTTCACTCTTTGTTTCTGCCCCACTGATTTCCCCAGTACTGAGATTTTTAGGTAATTGAAGATGATGTTGATGTTATTTGGAGGTTTTGAAATCCTTTTACTTCAACTTTGTTTGAAAATCAGGTTGTTTTAACTCTGAGATCAGTAATTTTCACAAAGTTTTGTTTTTTTTCTGGAAGGCAAAGCACCAAAACGCAACTCCTAACTTATTTAAATGTTAGAAATCAATTAGCTGTAGAATTTAGGCATCTAGATCTCAGGAGATGTTTGAAAAAGCCACCGCTTTCAGTCAGGCAGAGCACCCAGAAACAAAGGACAGTTATCCTTGTTTATAACCATAAAGGAAGTGATGGTGGTGGTGAGAGAGACTGAATGGCAAAGGGCTGAGGCCCCAGTGATGGCCTCTTGAGAAGCTGAAATAACAATGTTTATATCATACCTTTGGGCAGGATTCTGCAGTTTTATGTCAGTAGATTTATAGTGATAGAGCAATGTAGAGCTGTGTTTGTGCATGGATCTGCTGATAGGATTGCTCTAGCACAGCAGGTTCTTTGTTTCTAGGAAACACATATGCAAAATCTCCATTCTTTGTTCCCGTCTGAATGCATCTAATGCCATCAACGCAGTGAACACCAACGTTCCTGTTGCCAGATGATCCTCAGAGAGTCCCATGGCTTCTGCTCTCAGTGGTTCTTTCCTTAGTCTTTAACAACATTTGTTGTATAAACACTAGTTTGTAGAATCAAAATGACTCTAAACATTGCTCTGAAATAGTCAGGTCTTGCAGAACTAAACCACATTTTTTGTTGGCACATTATGCTGCGCATAAGACTTCAGGTTTTGCATTCCATGTATGACAAGGAATGTAAGCCTTTTCTTGTGCTTGCATTCCTGAGGACCAATAAAAACAAACGGTTTTAAACAAGATTTCTCTTGATAAAACAGACACTCAGTTAAAAATGAAGCTCAAGCCCTTTTTTACTTATGCTTCTAGTCTTTTTGAGGAAGAGATAACCGGATGAATAGACTGGGCCTTAGCTAGTATTGCTTAAAACTGGATTATTTCCCACTCCTGTGGTGGGACCACGAATGGTTATCTTTCCCTCATTTCTCTCTTTTTGATTGGACGTGTGAGATTGCAAAAGTGGTTTTCTCCTCCTTTTGTTTAGAAACTATCCTTTTTAAAGTGGTCTGACTTTTTTTCCTTGTTTTCAGTGGTTTAGTGAAGGCTGTTTTCTCCACTTTCTTAGCTGGAGGAAAAGGCTGAAGATCAGTGCCACATGTCATCCATGGTCTGAAGAGTGAGAAGGACAAATAGCACCTAAGATTTGTGACCTTTACCATTTGTAAATGGCAAATGATGGGGATTTTTATATTTCTAAAACTAAATATTGGAAACCAGCAAAATAGCCCATCATCAAGGGTGTTGTCAAGTATGCACCTGACTTACATGGATCCGTTTTGCCATTGATGGCAACAAAGTCAGTGGGTCTGACTTTTTTATTACCTGTGCCTTTATGCAGTCACTGCCCTGGTATAAGCACTGTCATTTGGATGCTAGCAAGCAGCTGTAAACCTCTGTTCCTTATTGCTCCCCTGTAACTTTGTGCTATGATGCAGCTCAGCATGCAGATTTTTGAGTAAGGAGAGGCAATAGTTTTCAACATAAACAAGTCTGCTGGGTCACATTAACCTCCTTCAGTCTCTGTGTTAAATAATTAAAATAAACTAGGTAGTGTTTAACTATACTTATTTAGAGACTTACTGGAGGAGCTTATTAGTTCAATATCCTAACTCAGTGTCTTAAACCTTTCTGAGCTCCAGGATCCCTTATTAAATATTTAGTGCACAGTGCTGAAAAAGTCAAGATTTGCTTTGTTTTTTAGAGGTAATTGCTATTCTCAAAATTCTTTTAGCATTTAAAATACTGGCCATTTATGAATAGTACTTTTCTCAAGTTGTCATTCCTTACCACCAAGGGGTATTTTTCATTTGCACTGGTTTAATAGTACCCCAGGAATTAATACTTGCAGAAGGCTCTGCTGTGCATCCTTGCTGTATTATATAGAACCACCTCAAATACCTTTTTAAGTAATTTGTTTGACAGCAGCTCCTTCGGATAGAAAGAAGATGTATGTCAGCTGCTGACTGTAGCTTGGAGACGTCAATATTTCTACCCCTCTGTTTCCAAAACTGTCAAAATGAAATTAGTTAATTGGCAAGTATTTTTGTGTAGTTGCTGTGGGATAGTAATTATTGGTGACAAGGGCTGCTGGATGTGCACTAACACAGTACAGCAAAACTTAACATTTGAAAATATAAGGCATTATCCTGCACTCCTATTATGACTAATCATTTTGCCATAGTCTGACTTGTTATAAATTCAAACCTTCAAGTTCAAAGTCTTCTTGCCAGGAGAGAGAAGATTTTGCTTTGTATGCAGTGGAGTTTTATAAGACTTGCCATATAGCTGAGCAAAGGCAGCTTAGTGGATTACAATAGCATCAGTGGTATCTCTTGTCTCTAGGGCAATGAGTCATGAGCAAAGCAAAGACCTGCAGGAAGGGATTTTGTTTCTGTGGAGTCTCTATCAGATGATACTGTATAGTAAACAAATAACAAATTGTTTCACTGTGTCCCCTCTCATTTTGCCTAATTGCCTGTCTTGGTTCAGTACTGATGAAGATAAGGCATAAGCCACATCGTATTTACTTTTACACCCAAGGACTGATTGCTTGCTAAAAGAAGCTAGACTGAAGTTGGAAACTGGTCAGTCCTTGCTACAGGTTCTATAAAGATTTTAATTCAGGACTTTGTGTTGTTCCACATTCTGAGGTGGCAGGTGCAAGAAGGAGTCCGTGTTCAGCTTCGCTAAAAGCATCAGCTTTGTAGTGTGAAGGGCAAGCCATTTACAGAATCCTGCAAAGAAAGATGTTTTCCATTTCCACCAGGAAGCCTCCATAAATTGTCTACATGCCTTTAAACATAAACTATCTAATAATCCACCTCTATCCAAATGCTTAAAATTACTTCAATAAACCAACAAAGGATAATGTGGAGACATCTCAAATTTCTCATACAGGCTCTATTCATCCCAGCAATTGCAATAATGTCTCATCTGAAACGTACCTGCTCTTAAGCAGTGAATCCTGATCAGTCCTAACACTGTTCCCGCTATAGCAGGAAGAACCTGTGAGAAATAATTTTTAGAAAGGTATTTCCAATTTTGACAAGATGCTTCATGCACAAATAAGTTTGTTGTTCTTTTCATTGTAGTATTTTCATGCCTCCTGGGGTCCAGATTAACAGACTTTTCCTCCTCTCTGCTGGATTTTTTTACTGACATTTGATTGACATGTAAAAAGTTCTTTAAAAAAAAAATCCCTTTGCTTTAAACTGAAAGGAACATTAAAAGAAATAGAAGTCTATTCTCTCTTACCAGTTTTCCATTTTGTGTGATTTTTTTTTTTTTTAATAACAAAGTATTACCCAAGTTCCTGATAATATGTCAATGATTTTAAATAAATAAAAAGAGGAGAAATGAGTTTTCAAGAGGCTGCAACTTTAAATTTCAGAGTGCAAAACATATTCCTGCAGGAGATAAAGGATGCTGCTTTTTTCTAGTCCGTTGAAAGTAGCTGTCAAGTTTGTTGCCAAATAACATGTCTGACTTCATGTCTAATAGTTAGCAAAATTTAATGAGTACAAACCAAAAAATGCAATAGTTCACAGTAGGAGGGTAGCTGAGTTCTTTTTTGACACACCCCATTGTTCATTTTATTGTGAAAGATAGCTATAGGTGGCCACTCAGTGCTCAATGCCTCGCCTGTGTTGCAGAATGAATGTGAGGCCAGGGCACCTTGGAAATGCATCCACTCCAGCTCACAGTCTGAATAATTTCAAGAGGTGGGAAAAGGGCATCTTTTGTAGCTGACAAGAGGGCGTTGGTGGTATGAGATTTTTACTATTGATAATTAAGGTACTCGATATTTAAGATACTTATACCTAAAGCCAAGGAAGAGAGTGAAATTTATACTAAATACAGCAATTCAGTCCTTCAGGTGCCTAACTGTTGCAATCAGTTAGGAAGCTGTGCTTGAAAACCTCTCCAAGCTTTTCTGCTGGGAATCAGCTGCCAGCTGGGATCACCAAAACCCTGTGCTGTGGCCTGAGTGGGCTCTGTGGAGAGGTAACAGAGAAGTCCTTGTGACAGCTATCACACTTTTTCCACCCCTGGCCAGCGCAGAATGTGTGGCTCAGGGACTCTCTTTGTGGATGTGAACTTCCTTGGAGTTGCCATAGTACTTGAGGGAATCACCTTTGCCCACATCATTGTGATTGTTTGGTTGTTCAAGTCTTGTCCTCAGAACGTGTTAAGAGTTAAGAGAGTCCCCAAGGAAGAGGTGATGCTGAAGTGCGTTATTTAGCCACCCCATGTAAGTAGTGGGAACGGATGTATGTTCTGGTGCTTCCCTGCTTTTTTAGTGAACTTGCATGGCAAATTTCCTTCAGTAAAAATAGGATATTTTAAGTGAAATGTCAAGTGTTCTTGAAGGCCGTGTCCAAAGGTCCAAGTTTCTCTTGTGCTGTGCCTTGTAAACCAATACTTTGTGTAGCTTGGAGTTAAGGATACCGTATACATCACAAGATGAACTTTTAAATATGTTGACTATCAAGCTTGCTATGTAGTTTCAAGTTGTTGTGATTAGAGATAGATCATTAGTTTTCAGCTTCTCAGAGCACAGAATGCTTGGAACTTGGTAGTAGAAAACCTGCTTTCCTGTTCATAAGTGAACTCTTGGGGTTATGTCAGTGAAGACAGATATCTTCTCAGCTAAGGCCACTTCTAAAGTGTACATATTTATGATAACCTTAGGCCATCTGCCACCAATTTCAGAATGAATAAAAATATTAATCCTAGATGCAGCCTTCCTTATCACAGCTAGTGACTTACGGCAGAATGGATGTTTTACCCTATTTTATTGTTTTAAACCCAATAACAATTTTGTACTATAGTCTTTTACATCCTCCTCTTTTGACTCTCCATTAACCTTTGCCCAAAAATAAAAGGAAATTTTTCCTTAACTACTGGACAGCTGTTTTTACATTCTCAGGAGCAACTTCTTGGAGACTTCAGTCAAAATTTCCTCTTATTTTATATGTAATACATAAGTAAAATGTAAATGACTTGATTAGAAGTATTTAAACAGGAAGCTTGCAGGTACTAAATAATATATAAAGTGACAAAGAGACTATTGAAAAGCTGTTTCTTTGTCATCATGTTTATGCTGAATAGTGTCATGCCTGTTGACTAAATGTTTGTAATATTTTTAAAAGCAAAACTCAGATTTTTATTAATGCAAAAATGTAGTTTTTCTTATATTGTAAAATTCAGACTATTTCACTAAAAAAGTTACAGTGTGGCACTTTAGCGTGTGAATTATTTTCCTTAAATGTTTTGTTTGCCAAGGAAGAATTAAACTGGACCAGCTAGAACTGTCAGTTTGCTGACAATTGAGTTCTCTTTATGGAAGTGATAGTGAAGAAAAAAAAATGTGTTAATTGCATTGCTTAATCTCAAATAGTTGGGTCTGCATGTTCCAAAGGTGTATCGTCACTATAAAGATAGTCTTGTAATTTCTTGTTCTCAGAAGAGGCACTTGTAAATAATTACAAGATGCAATCACATGAGAACAGGAAGCCTCAATGGATTAGTAATGAGATACAGAGCCTTTCACCTCAAGGTCATGGTTTCTAATCCAGATCTGCTTGGTAGTCTGTGGAAGTGCCATCAGACAGGTGGTTAATGTGAAATTAGTTGGAGATCTCAGGGTTGTTAGAAAGTTCATGGCCACCTAAGAAAAATTGCTGTGGCTGTGGGTTTTTTTTTTTCTGACTGTGTCCTTCTCTCTGTCTTGCAAGAGACAGTTTTTGCTGTTTTCTTGTATCAAGTCAACTGGGTAAGAGAATCGTGATTCTGGCCAGTTTTGCTGCTGCTGAGAAGTACCTGCTGGGCAGTGAGGCAGCAGAGTGGTCCATGTTCAAGGGGGAGGCTGTTTGAACAGTGTGAGGGAGGTATTCCAACCACACACAGTCTCCCAGGAAGCTCTGAAAATAAGAGGAGTTGAGCAGATGTGAATGGAGAAGTCTTTCTCCATGGCAAATCCAGCCAGTGGGCAAGTGTGTTGTGTAGACTATGAAGGACTTCGCTCCTCATTACTGACAGCAACACTGAGGCAGTTGTCTCTGATTCCTACTGTTGTGATTCACTACAGGATTAAACTGACCTTTTCTTGGCTTCTCAGGACCTTCAAGCAAAGGGTCTTGCAGAGGAATCTGCTCTGTAGAACAGCTATCGGGGGCAATGCCTGTTGGCCCTTCCCACCTTGTTTCTGGTGGGAGACTGAGTTAAAGGAAGTACCAGAAGGACTGTGGGTTTGTAAAGTTAGTTATCATTCTGACAATTTATCTTGCAAGACAGTCAGGGCATGTTCTGATACCAAGAAATACCAACCACATGAGCAGAAACTGTTTTCTAATGAGGTGAAGTCAACACAGATTTTAAAGGTAAAAAAAGCAGTATAACTGTTGATTTGTTGGAGAATAAGATCAGAAGAAACATTTTAAAAGTTTCTCAGTACACAGTGTAAGAGGAAAAATCTAACTGTTTTAATTAAAGGACCATCTTTGTGGAAGGATAGTGGAACTAATGACAACTCTACCAGGTCACCTTTAATCTTATTCAGATGGGGGGACCGTGGAGTGTTGCTGTTAAAGTCGATGGCTCTTGGGGGAGTCTCACCAGCATTGTGTAAGTTAATGGCATGCCCTCTCCTGCCACCTATGGCTGCTCCATTATCCTTGAAAGCAGCCACTGAATTTGCACCGTTTTAACAGGAACATCTGCTTCTCTCCCCTGGTTGTTTCTTTCACATCTGCAGTGGTTGTGACAGGGCACATGCTCTTCTTCATTTACTCTCATTGCTCTGACCTTTCCTGTGGCTCAGTTTTATGCTCTGCCTCCTTAATGACTGTTCTAATTCATCTCTGTGTTTGCTGATAGTCTCATTAGGGCCAAGGGAAAATTCAACAGGTGAGGAAGCCTGTTTTTTTCTGATAAGAATAAAAGTTTGTCAAATCTGACGAGCTAGTTGGGATACTTTAAAAAGACCATTTCACTACATTGTTTGTGTAACTTGCCCAATTGTTCCTGCTAAAAAGGGCAGCCCCTCTCTTCTGTAGTGAATGCACTATGCCCCCTTTTCTGGCTGACCATTTTTTTGGCCAAGATCTAGAAAGATATCCAGGTATCTTCCTGCTATTTCAACATCTCATTTCCATTGATTTCAAATAGATTCCATTGCCATCATAAGAACTGGACAGTACAAGCCATTGGAAATCTGAGACTTCTCCTTCAATTCTACCTCCTTTGAGCCTCCGATCTAAATATGCTTGGTCAAGTGTCCTGTGACTAAGCCAGTGACTATCTTGCTACCTATAGATGTAGGAAAGTGCTGCTATTGCAGTTGCTGCATCACAAAATAAATGGGTTCAGTTATCAAGGAGCAAATTTCCATCTCATGGTAGAAAAAAACCCTTCCAAAGCCAATAATCTTCAAGATTCAAGAACCTTCTTAGTCCTTTGAGAGATGACAGTGAGACTTGAATATGACTTGAGGATTAAACTGTCAGACTTTCTCCCAGAGATGTAGTTTCTTTCTGTCAAAGCTAAGACATGGTGTGGAGGGAGACTTTTGATGTCACTCTCCAGTCTATTCCTGTTGTACAGGTTACAGGATACAGTGGCTTCTATGCCATTTTAAAGTTATATTTTAAGCTGGATGGCTTAATTAAAATTGAAAATCTACCCAATCATTATAAAGGACTGTCCATTTTAATAAGTTTGCGAGAAGGACTGAGTTCTTGGATGCTTGGAAGGGAATCTGTGGAACAGGGAAAAAATTTCTTAACATCTAGTTCCTCCGTTTTGGAGAAGGATCTGTTAACAGTGTATTTTTACTGATTCTTGTGATACCCTTTGCACAGCAACTCACATTATTAGCCTGGTGAAATATCATCATTGTTGCTAGTAGCCAAATGACAAAAGTCAAATTTGGATAGAACAATCAGTATACTGACTGCAAAAAGGCATTTGCTGCAGATGATTATAGGGTTAATAATATAAATAACATGTGGGAAATACGGTGGAAGATCAGTATAGGGTATGTGTTGTGGCAGCACCCATGTGCGCATGCACCTAGTGATTGAGCAGAGTCTCCAGATTTGTCTCTCCAAGCGGCACTTCTCTGGGATTTTCTTGGGTTACATCCTGTAACTGAGATGTCAAAACTTTAGATTTGCACCTTTATTCTTAGGTAAAGAAAATGAAAAGTCAAAGTTGAGAGGCCCAAGAGATCTGCAGAACCTTGAAAAGAAAAGAAGTATTAATGGTGAAGCTTTGAAAAATAGCCATCAGCATGAGATAGGAAATGTGCAGACCCTCAAAACTACTGAATTCTGATCCTTTAAATTATTATTTTATTGTAAGCAGTGTAAGTCAGAGTCATGAATTATAATGTGGCTCTATGGGAAAATTGTTATCAGAATCTGATTCTTATTTTATTAGATTGTAACTATAATTTATATTGTTGTCTCTTTCACTGTTACGGTGTAGTATAAGATGGTGGGCACTCTGCAGGGATATTTTTTTCTATATAAGAAAAAAATAGTTCAATAATACTGACAAAAGAAGTCTGTTGGCATTCTGGAAAAGAGACTTATGCTTTGCGCTTACAGCTATAATAGTTAAAATACCTTAAGTTCAATTAGCTATTCAGCCAGGTTGGATACAGTCTGCACATGCTGAAACCATTTAGAAGTCCTAATGCCACTCAGAATTAAAAATGCATTTGTGCAATTTAGTTTTATGACCTGTTATTGCTTAACTGGCAGCTGGATCTTACACTTGGACTGCTGTGATGCTTTCTTTGTCCATTTCACCGGAATAAACCCAAGATAACTATTACAGCTACATAAAACCTGATATAAAATGAGGCAAACTGAAAATAATTAATCGGCGGTGATCAAGACATAGGGGCCTTTCCAGAGATTAAAGACCAGCTGAGGAGCTGATGGCCTGGTGCCCAGTGCATTAACTGATCTGATTGCTTGTAGCGTTCCTTAAAATTCCATTTGCCTGATTTGCCAATCGCATGAAAATTTCATCTCAATTCAGCAATGAAATGTATTGTTCAAATTCAGTTTTATCCACTGTTTGTTGTTTTTTTTTTTTTTTTTTTTCCCCAAAAGACAGTTCTTCTAGTAGCAACAAATATTGCTGCGTGATCTTAATAAACACAGAGCAATTAATGGAGATTCACTACCAAAGTCAGACTGTCAGACAGGGACAACTAGAAAAGCTGTTGTAAACTATGCTGGTTAATAACAACAGTTATGTCTGGACATTTTTTGAGCAGATTCTCAAATGAGGGTTCACTAATGAATAATTACCCATTTGCCTACCGTTAGCTGCTACATTCAGGCACAGTCCTATTACTTCAGAGTCCCATAAAAGTAATTTCATTAAAGGAGGGAAACACATCTTTGCATTTTAAAAATAACCAGAGAAACAGAAGTTCTTTGTACCTTGTAAATTTGAGCTTTTTTGAATATTGAAATGGAGCAGACTACAAGTTCCCTTAGTTGCCCTCCTCAGTTATACCCGTTATACTTGGACATGAGAATAAAGATTCAGTTTTCACTTGAAATTAAGAAAATGCTTATTTTACAGACTTCTACTTTGTTTTTTGGCAACTGCTATTTGCTTAAGCTGTAGAGTCTGATGACTAAGCTGACAATTGCTTTTCCATATCCCCTAAATAAATTTCATACTTGTCTGACGAATGACCTTGAACTGGGTTAAAAATACCTAGATTTTAAACATTTGTTTTACACAGCTAAGCCCCAAATGGTCATTTGATATTTTGGGTGATGAAGGAATGCTTGGAAGGACGCAAGTTTTTCTTTCCTAAAGTTTAGGATAACTATTAAAGGCACTTCTGGCATGCCAGGAATGAGAAGTAATAAATTGTACGAGTACAGTACTGAATTTGGGAATGGTGAGCAGCTGCAAACAGCAGTGGGATGCTGGGGACAGTGAGTTTACCTGGGCTTACCTGGGCTCCGGTGATTGCCAGGGCTGCACTGGTGATGTTTTGGTGCTGCCATCGATGAAGAGCTAGTTATGAATGTGGATGGGATGGTCCTTCCCAGTTTGCAGTCCCAGATGTGATACTTTTACTTCCCTATGGCAAGAGTGACCTTGTTTTTAGAGGTCATCGGCCCTCATGATTGGGGCATAAAATTTAATTTTTCTTACAAACTGTTGAATAACCCGAAGCCTGACCTATACAGATGTATGTGTACCTGCTTTCTCCAGGCAAGCAGAAATCTCTCTAGGGAACCAGTTTCATTCTTTTTCCCTTTCTGTTATGATAAATTTGTGAAGGAAAGAACAAATGAGAGGAAAAGAGTGGCCTGCATGTAATAGTGAGAGTGAATGTTAATGGGGCATGTGGGAAATACTTCTATATTACAGAGCACAATGCTGCTCATTTGCTACACGATATGATGGAAAACCGAATCTCTCCGTTGTATTTTCTTCTCTACCTCACCTGAAATAGCCACACAGTAGAACGTTTCCCCCAGGAAATGATTAGCATTACTTTACTCCAAGGTACTTTATGAAGTTTTATGCTTTTAGATTTCATCCGTACAACTGATGTGTGTGCTTGAACCAGGATGAATATTACTGCTTGGCAGAAAGGCAGTCCTTATTGATTAACTTCAGCGTAGCACCTCAGCAGGTCGGGAGGCTCAGGTTTTAATTTGTTTTTGCTTCCAGGTCACTCTTCATCCACCTTTTCATTTGCAGCAACTTTTCCATCCTACCTCCCCCATTTACAGCACTTACTATTGTCTTGGCTGTTTTGATTTATCGACCACTCAAATTTAATGCTTCCTTCCTTGGAGAAGTCTCGGTGCTTGTATCTGATCTAAGGTCACCTATGCTACTTATTTCTGGGAACTTTAATCTCCATATGGATGTGACCTATGACACTGGCCAAAGAATTCACTGTATTACATGATTCACTCCAGCTGTGTCAGCATGTTCTTCTACCTGCACTGAAAGGTTATGCTTTTGATTTCATTAACTTTTTGGGTCTCATTTTCAGGATTTGAGGTCACTCACCTTTTTTTTTCAAACACACATCTAGATTTACTGTACCCCTAAGTTTCCTCTCAAATTACTTGCTTGTTTTGAGAGCTGTTGTTTTCTTCAAGTGTCACTTCATACCCAAAACAAGTTAAAGTGGTTCGGTGCTGGTTCCTTGGTTATCCAGTTAAAATGTTGATTGTGATTTTTGCACATGCCATACTACTGCCTTCCCCAACTGATGAAGCTCAGATGTCGTGACTGAAACCAAGGCTGTAATTCTATGGGTCGTGACAAACTCTTTGGTTGGAAACCTGCACATTTTGTGAGAAGCAACATCAGTTCCTTCATCTGAGTGATCACTATGTTTTTGTGTTCTAGCTTTGTTACTGATGTTAGCTCTAGTAATCACAAAACCACTATGTATTTGAGGAATGTGAGATTAATGGACAGAAAACTGGATTCCTTGCTCCCTTTATTGTGTACGTGCTCCATCTTACTTTGCCTGTTATCATGGGCAGGTGACTATGGGAAGCTGTATTTTGTCTATTTTGAAGTTGCCTTTTGTGGCAGTTCTATGTCTGAACAGTCCCCTACTGCCAACAAATGAAAAGGTGAAACTGGACAGATTTGTGTATGCAGAGACAATTTATGAGAGTATATATATATATAAATATTGTAGATCCTTCAGGAAGGAGAGCACCTAAGTCAAGACCTTTTGACATGAATCTGAAATTATTATGAAAAAATCCATTGGGTGATGGAATGGTAGTAGAGAAAAGCTCTGGTGAAATTTTCAGCCTAGAAACTAGTGTGCTAATTTTACATTCCAAGTGACTTTTAGCTGCTTCTCCTGAAAAAAGCTGTCATCTTTAGAAATCACCTTTCTTCCCTTTCCCCCCAAAAAACACCCCGTGAGCTGGAGATGTTCTCATAAATATGTTTGATAAAAAAAGTGAAAAATAACAAATGTTATTTCCTTTAATATATGTATTTTTCTATGAATATTTGCCTCTTGGTGTGTGCTTCTGTGTGTTCATATATTTGTAAGCAAAAGCCAACGTGAGGTGAAGGTGGAACAGATGATGAAGTGGCACCAAGCTTTTCATAATGCTTTCCTCTTCCAAACAGCATCCGTGCTGACTTCTAAACTTGTTTCTCTTGTCTGCAATATTAGGTTCCATAACTATTCATCTCTCTGCTGACAGGCATCCTCTTACCTTTTGAATAAATGATTCAGTTGATTTAGTTCAGGCCAAGCTTGCTGGTTTTGAGGCTTACTAAAGACTGTGCTGAGCTGGGGTCACATTGTCCTACTGTCTAGTTGTGCTGTTTTTTGCAGTACTAGTTGCTTTCTTCATCAAAGAAGGCAGCTTATGAATCAGAGATAGAAACTCCTCTTAAATGTGTCTTTTCCATATGTTTCTTAGCTAAGACATTAGAAAAAGAGGAGGTTATTCAGGATTTCTGATAAAGGCGTGCTGCCTGCATGTATATTGCATTGAAAGAGTACTCCTTGGAAGTGATTAGAATTAGTCACAGAGATGAAATGGATGTGAACAGAATTGTTTAACAACTTTCTGAGCGCTGACTTCTTTCTTTGATATTTTCCTTGTAGTTTTGAAGCACATCACTATGATGTTTGATATTTTATTAACAATAATTGTATTTCTCTCTTTTCATTTGAGAATTTCAAAGAGTTTTAGAAGCATTAATTGCATATCTGCCCCCTGACTTCTATGAAGAAAGTGAAAATAAGGTCTTGTCAAATATGTTAGTTGAAAAAAAGTCTTAAATTGAGAACAAACAGTTCAGTCAACTCTACTCACAACACTTGTGCTGGCTTGTAATGTGCAAACCTAATAACTTTCTAGTTTGTACTTCTTCTTCAGAAATGATGACTGCCTTCTCTGAAAACTGTAAGGGCTGCCTAACAGCTCCACACACTCTACCATCTTCTGGGCTGGAAAGCCCACAAGTAACAAAGGAATGGTCACAGACCCTTCATGTAACCAGTCCATGAGGCCATTAGGAGACATTCTGGCGGTGGGCACCTGAAGGTTGTTATTACCTGTACGTGTCTCATTACGAAAGGCAGAAAAATTTGTAGCAGGGTAGGTCCTGGAGGTTGTTTCCATTAGCGAGCCCTATCCTCGTAGGTCTGTACCCTGTACGGAGAGACAGGGAAAGTATCCTTAGTGAACTTGAATAGCACTAGTATTTCTAGGGAAGATAAGCTGTAAAGAAATTGGGATCTGGAGAGCAACACAAATGCCAAACTCCTGATCAGAGGTAGCACAGAGCCCCGTCTTTTCAACATTCATCCTCTGTCCCCCACAGTGCTGGGCTGGCAGACGTCCCTTCTTCAGCATGCAGGAGGTGTTCTGCCACGGGAGCGTTTCCCTGGTACTGTTGCTGATAAAATGTATCTGTCCTTGGAGAGTTTTCTTATTTAAATGTGAAGATGTAACTGAATTTTAACTGCAAATGTTGACAGCCCTTAGGTTGAAGATCTGAATAGGCTCACAGGTGAAGAGATATGAATTTATGGGCTTTTTAGAAGTGAGCCCAAAGGGGCTTTGCTCTCCAGAGCCTGGCTTTCTCCCTCTCTCTCATTGCATTTCTCCCTGAAATGGATCTCCTGATGTGTCTGACATAGAATTCACTTACTGTGATCCTTACGCCTTAGAAATTCTTCAGTCCCTGCTCTTCTAATGGCTTGGCTTCCTGAGAATCTCTTGATTATAAAATATTTTAAGGCTGTTAGTGAGGTTTTTCTATCATTATGCTCTCAGCTGTACCTTAAATGTACTTTAAACCTGAGATGAAGGTTTATCTAGTGCAAGATGGAGATTAAAATGTGCAGGAAAGTATTGTTATATTCTTTATTTTTGCTGCTTTTGAGCCCCTGAATGTAGATACAACGGGTTTCAGTAGATCTAGGAAGAGACTGAGTTGATGGTTAGTTTTTGAGATGTTCTTTGAGTTTCCTTAAATCTGAAAGCCACTCTGCAAACTGAGTGCTTGTCCTCTAGATTGCTGAACACTGACAAAGATGGGATAGAAAGCGAGCGTGTTAACACTTAACATTTATTCAGCACCTGTTCACAGATGTATCTGAATATTAAGAAGAAATGCGTATGGTGTTCAACAGAATAAAAAGTGTTAAGATGTGCGTGAACAAGCAGGAGGAAATATAGATGTGACTACATAGGAGGAGAAAGACTATTACAAGGGCAATCCAATTAATGCAAATGATGCATGCAGATGGCTCTGGCTTTTTAGTACCTCTCACTGTTCAACTCGGTAAGAGCTGCGCATGAGGGACGGGAGGAGAGCGCTATCTGCCTTCACATGGCAGCAACACTTTCCAGCCTTAGTGTCCTACCCCTATCAGCAGACAAAGAGGGGGCATCTCCTTTTACTTGCCTGTGTAGCTGTGGAGCATGCATAAGTGTACAGTAAAACAGCTACTAAATCAGAGGATGCATTCAAGAGGTGACTTAATTTTGCCTTCTGCAAACATCTGTGTGCCTGTTGACTCCTGGCACTTCAGGCGAGCAGTGTCACTGCTTTAGAATTCAAACAAGATAATTGAAAGTCGCCCCAGGTTTTTTGGGCTGCATGCTCAGGGCCAACCTGTTTGATTTATTTTGGTATTGACTTAACAGGACTGTTCACCTAAAGGAAACAGGATCTGAGCTGGAAAATAGACATTCTTTCAGCTACATATTGATTGTTGGAGCTGGATCTAGTCCATCCTTATGATGCACCTTCTGAAAAAATGGCTTCTACTCTTATGTTGGTATCTGATGTCTGGTGAATAATGACTTTAATTAAAAAGATGACCTTGCTGCTTGGTCTTTCATATAAGATACACACCAAACTCAAGTATGTGGCCTGAGCGGATCCAAATTTTTGGGTTTTTGTCCCTCCCTTATAAAATCTCCTTCTCAGGAGACAGTGCAGACTGTGACCTGGTTCTCCTGAATGTTGTTGACTCCAGTGAATGCAGGACCACCACTGTAAGCACTGTAGGAAACCAATGGAAAATTTCCCTGTTTACTCAGAGGGTTTTGACTTGGGCTGTAGACCTAATAAATCAATGTACTCTCTTAATTTAACAACCTCATTTCGCAAAATCTTTTCTGTCAGAACCCCTGGCCATCCTCTTATTATCCCCAAACATTGTCATGAGAGGTATAGAAAAATACTTTCGAATGAAGTGGCATGGCCAATTTCATTTATCTATTTATGTATTTATTTTCCATATTGATTAACAGAGAAACTACTGGCATACAAGTTGGTAGCTGTTTTCATTTTTTCACGTTTGTTATGATATGGGTGTTAGGTACTCGCATGAAAATTCACAATCTGTCAATAAACTTATTACAGTAGCTATGTAAGATACTTTTATGCTGTCCTGAACATTTTTCCAACTTTCTGTAAAATACATTATGCATTTTTATGCTGTAGCATATTTTGCTTAAAAGTACAGTGTAGCCTTTTCATCAGAATAAAAAACCCCAAACCATCTCTCTGTATTTAATTTCTCTTTACATGTTGAGTGTACAAATAGAAGACTAAATTTCCTTTCCAAGATTGCATATACATAATTTTTTGTCCATTGAGGCTGCTGTGAGTAAAAATTTGGCAACAAAAGTCAGGCAGCCCTTTAGCTGTGCTTGAAATACTCATGAAACCAAATCACACAGAGGAAAAGAACATTGCCAATCCAACCTTTTGAAAAGTTATATATGTATATACACATATACTTGAATACTCTCATTTTTTTGAATCCACTTAGAAGCTTAGGTTGCATTGTTAACTCTTTTGAAGGTTAAGATTTCCCACTTAATTAACTCATGAATATTTCTGCCAAAAAGTACAGTGATCTTAATCACTCAGTATGTTTGAATCTATAAGGATGTAAGCCTGGCTATATTGCATCAGAGCAAGATGCTCTCTTTCAAAATCCCATGTCTGGTATTAGTAATAGATACTGGGAGAAAACAAGCAAACACACAGAAAACAGACACAAAACACCCCCACCACCCCCTCAACGACAACAACAAAACCAAACAACCCCCAAAAGATCCCAGACAAAACAGGGCAAGCATCAAGTGAGCATGAAACAGGAGAATCTTGGGGGATCGTCTGATGAGTGATCTCCCTTTTGCTTTCCCTTCTTTAGTCAGCTGTACCTTTTGATATTACCCACATATAGGCCAATATCTGTACTGTGTTCTACTGTCATAGAAGGAGCTGTTCTGCTTTGATGGTGAATATTTTTATTATTCTCAGTGTTGTTTCTTTGTCTAGCTCACTTATTAAAAACACCCACCCTGTTCTGTAGTGCTGTTAATTTACAAGGTGCTTTACAAACATAGATAAGAGCCATCCAAGGCTCTACTCTAAATAAGATGAGACAAATGCAAGATGAAACACTTGAAGGCTATTCAGGCAAGTGAGGATGCAGAAATGATTTATGCAAACAGGAGAGGGGTTTTGTGAAGCGAGGTTGCTGAGAAAGGGTTTTAGGCAGCACAGAGAATAAGTTTGGCAATGGAAGAAAATGATCAGGTGCAAGGAGCAGTGGAAGTAAGGTGTGAAGGCAGGAGTGAGGGAAGGAGAGGAAGGGCAAAATAAACTCAGATAAATGGGACAGTGAATTGTGAGGAAAGGAACTTGAGAAGAAAGCAATAGGATGTAATTTTTAACACAGGTTTCTTCAAAATGGACTGGTAAGGAACTCAAGAAATCCAGGTGGCTTGATTTGATTTTGGGGTTCTTTTGACAAAACTTCACTAAGACAGCTTTTCAGCCTATTTTTTCTTAGCATACCTGCAGTGATAGGTATAGCAAGCAGTGCTTACATGTTTTCATGTTAGAAAGTTTCCCTACTATTTAAAATAAGTTTCTCTTGCATTAAATATTATCCTGTCCATTTATGAAGGAAAAGAATGAAATGTAAAATCTAATGCAAGACAGGAAGCCAAAGGAAGGAGGAGTGTGCTCTGTCTCTGCATGTCTTCTTAATCCATCTAATTAACTACTCCAATCTCCCTTTCTCCCTATATAAAAGCCAGGAAAGACAAATTGAAAAATTGACTTGTTGAACTAATCTTTATTAGTAAGAATAGGATAAACTTGGTGAATAAGTCAGATCCTACAAGATCATTTGCCCCTTCATCTTCCTGGGATTTAAACTAACATTTGAGATATTCAGTATCTTGTAGGACTGTATGAACTGGCTTTTTCTTTATGCACTGACATTTTGTTTTGCTCTCCGCTGCTTATTTCTGCAATTATTAGGCCAGCACCAAGTCAAACAAGGGACATGTGAAGTTGTGGCAGTGCATCGTTGCTGCAATAAGAACCGGATTGAAGAACGATCACAAACAGTCAAGTGCTCCTGTTTCCCAGGGCAGGTGGCTGGTACGACAAGGGCTCAGCCCTCATGCGTGGAAGGTAAGCAATCTCCTGCTCACTCATGGTTCATTAAGATTGTTTGAGAAGTTTAGTCTCCTTGATTGTTTGACTTCCCACTGCCTCAAAAGCGTAATCCTTCCTTTTGTTAATTTTGGAAACATCTCTGTGCACTGATGATAATGAGTCTGTGCATAAATCTAGGTGTAATTAATCCTCTTAATATATGTACTCGTCCATTTCGTGTCTGTGCCAACAAAACTTCTTAATTTTTTCACACAAGAATTCTCCTTTAAAATTATTCTGAAAACAGCATAAGCCAAGAAATTAAAATTTGTGGTATTAACCCTTCTAGTTGTCTTTAAACTTGAGTAAGAAGTCACTAGATAATAAATGCAGCCCTAGAACTTAGCATGGAGATAGTGCTGGGATATCTGATTTTGAGAGTTGTTCTCTAGATTAATGTTTCACTGGTTTATGTGCCTAGTGGTCTCTTATGCTGAACATCAGTGCTATAATGGTGCCCTGTGTCTATTCAGTTTTGTGTTTTGTAACCCCAAGTACATCAGAGTTGGGAGAGCAGAACAAGCTGCACAGGACACAGGGTCTGAGCTACATCACCTATCTGATGAAGGAAAAACATGGTACAATTGCCTTAGTCCATCATCCTGGGTAGATGTTGAAATCCTCACAGAGCTCAACATTGCCATCATTATGCTTTTAGCAGCATAATTCATTTGAAATTAAAGTAAATAAATTGACCAGACATTCTGAGGCTGTATAAAGCTTGCTTCCCTGAGGTTCACTCTGCACCTCACCCCCACCATTTTTCTCTCTGTCTTACCAGCAGTTAAGAAACTCTGGCTTTCCTCTCTTCCTTTGACACCAGCAACCTCTTCCCTGAGCAGTCTATTCCCTGGAGAGGCTGCTGCTCTTCTTGTTAATTTAAACAAGTTGGGTTTTTTGGTTTGCTTGCTTGTTTTAAGAAAAAGTCTAGAAGTTACCAGATCCCTCATTACATTAATTCATAAGCAAGAGCCTTCTGTTTTCATTCTTTTACTCACAAAATTGCAACCATTACAAGTTTAATAAGAAACAAGAGCTTCAAAATCAAATTTTGAATTTACCATTCAGAGATATTTGATTTTAAACATAAAACTCATGTCTGATTTTTTTTAAACTTGTTATCTGTTCTGAGAACATCTTATTTAACAATGATTTTGTTCCTGAATTACGAGGAATAAAAATAATAAGCATGAAAAAAACCCCAAACTATGTTGTGCAATTCGTTAAGTAGTTTTCTTGTCGAATCAGAAGTGCCTTGTGTGTCTTTAGGTGACACGTCAAACAACAGAAATACTTTTGCATAGAACAGGTAATAAAAGTTAGGCGTTATTTTAAACTTGCTTAAAGACTGCAAAGGTGACACTTATTCCGTGAGAGAAAGATATAAACGTATGATACCGTAGAAGCTTAGTTCAGTCAATGCAAATAGTTGCTGAAAGAATTTAGTAGCTGTTTTTTCTTCAAGTATAGTTGACATTAAATGCAACAAAATACTATGAATGTAAGATTTAGGTTTCTAAAGTGGAAGCCTTTGATATTCCCCCTCACCCCTTAGGGTAATGCTTTAGCTTGCTTTGCTTATTTTTGCAAGCATCTGGGACTACAGTCAGAGTCATTCAGTTGCTGTAGCACAGAAACTGTAACTATCTGTCCTTAGCCTCAGGATTAGATGTGTTTTCTCCTACTCTATACATATCCTCCAGCAGGCTTCTACACTGTGGAAGCCAGAAACAGTTTGCATTTTGAATTTGCTTGCTTCAGTCTGAGACAGATATTTCATTTTCTTTTCCAGTACCTATTTACTGAATGCAGGGCTGTTTAATTTGCCTATGTTTTGCCCTGAGCTTAAAGGGAAGGACTTGCCCAAAGCACAGAGTTACCTTTCTAACACAATGAAAAAAAATTATAGAAAAATTGGCTTGTAGTAATCTTTTTAAGTATTTTCTTTGAACTTCAGACCTTATCCAGCAGTAGTTATCATTTACACTAGGGCATCAATTGTCTCTGTGCTGTTGATCATGCATGACATGTAGGTTGGTACCTGCAGTTCCTACCTCAAATCATAGAATAATCAAATCCAAATCCCTGCTCCTTGCAGGACTACGTAAACTAAATTATATGGCTAAGAGCGTTGCCCAGATGCCCCTTGAATGTTGACAGGCTTGGTGCTACAACCACTTCCCTGGGGATCCTGTTCCAGAGACAGATCACCCTCAAATTACTTACGTGACAAACTGTCTTTGGACTAAGTAAGAAAACAAAGCAGTTCACATTCATGAGCATGTGTCCATAAAGTACCACTCACCTGTTGTGTCAGACTACGTAATCTTTTGTCTTACACAGGGAGATGCTTTTTCCTATTGGAATTCTTGGTAAAATTAGCTTAGTGTTTAGTATTTTGATAGCAAATATGTTTAAGTATGTTCTATTCGGATTTAGAAAATATGTTCTGTCAGGATTTTAGCCCTCTACACACACTTAGAAGGAAAACAATTCTGTGCAAGTCATGATGGAAAACAATAGTAAATGAGATGAAGTCAATCTCTCTTATGTTGACATTGTCTGTGACTATTTTAGGGTTTGCATCCTTCACCTGTTCTTGAGCAGCACCAAAATGACTATTGGAGCAGAGTACATGGGATTGTTTTTCATGTTCTATGCAGAGTAGCAGCCTTTATAAAACTATTGGAATGTAATTATGTTTTCCTTTCGTGACCAAAAAAACGGATGGTTATATAATTAAGTAATTACATTTAATTTTGTTGAGATCTGCATGATGATTTTACAGAAATCTTCTGCTTGCTATTTTTAAATGAAGGTCTGATTTCTTTTTAGTGTTAACAAACCAGGAAGAAATGAGTTGATTTGAGGTTTCTTTAGGCCAGGCAAGCATATCACTGGTCATAGACTTTAGATGCTCCATGAGATATGAAGACTGCTGCAAGAAATAGATTCTCACAGAATATGGAAGACTGTAAAGGTCTGGGGCTTTAGCAAAGTCCAGACAAACTGTACTTCCCATTCTGTTCTGGACTCGGACTTGTCATTTGAGCAGCTTTCTGCTATAACTTATTTGGATTTTTTTTCAAGTAAGTTGTAATAAAATTAAAATAAGCTTTTCTCATTTGAAATTTATACATTTGGTTTTAGTATTTTACAGGTTTTTAATTTAGTTGGGTATTTTTCTGTAGTTTTAACAGTCTTGCAGCATATGGGTTGTCTGACCTAGATCCCACGGGGTTTCGGTGACAGCTTGTTTGTTAATTTGAGTGGGGGTAGAACCTAGTTCATCAGAGCTCCTTGTTGATGACTGCTGGGTATTGTGCCCTTTTGTATATATAGGCCATGAAATAGGCTTATAAAGCCCATCATAATGTTTTTTAGAATACATAGACCAGCTGGATATTTACATTTTGAAATAGGTTGACAGATGTTAAAGAATTTTACACAAGGTCAGGTTTAAAGCAGCAGTTTATTGAAGTAGCACTATATGCTAAGGCTAAGCCCTGCTCAAATAAGTAGTGAATACATGTACCAATATTCACAGCTACCAATATTTCAGGAGGGACTCTATTAGAGCCAAGTCAGAATGGAGGTTTGCATAATTACATGCAGACATACACTCATACATAGAAATGACATCTTTTCTCATGTGCTAAGGAGAAAACCAGGTACTTGGGTGTTACAGAAGAAACTATAGATATCCAGGTGAGTTCCACAGAAAAGACGTTGAAGTGGTGCAGAAAGGGAAGTAAAAGCTAGCTGAACTTTGCAAATACAAAAGTGAAAGTCTTAAGTGCCTTGATTGCTGCAAATTGGTCGTTTTTCATGTTGTGCAGCAATACTTCACGTGTTGTGGGGCCTCACCGACAGAGATAGAGTACTTTGCTTTTCCACAGTGTCTTTCATCTTGAAAGCTCTGAATAGTGGTGGTAGAAGTCAAAGTATAATACTTCATCTAAAAAGAAGAATATGAACTGAAAATCAATGTTTGCTGTAGACAGAGATGTTCCTAACACTTTTACAAACATAGTAAAATCACTTGTCATAGCCTAGATGAGAGCGCAGGCATGAACTCTTTGGGTCAGGATATTTTTTATCCTTTGCCCATGATAACACATACTTAATTACATTTTGGATGCATCCAACAATAAACTCTGTCATTTGTGTGTTTGAACTTAGTTGTGAAAGCTATTGACAAGCATTTGCAAACAAGAAAAGCAAGACTAGCTCTTCTGTACACACACACAACTGATTTTCCTGGGAGTTGTTTGAGCCTCCAAGCACAGGCCCATCTGATACTTTGAGAAATGTTGCTGTAGACAAATTGAGCCACTGAAGTCAGAAAAAAGCAGAGTATATGAAAGAAAATATTTAAATATGCAGAGAAGACATCCCACACACCCTGCACACTCTAGACAGAGTTGTAGCTATACTGTTTGATTGCAGCTATAGAAAATTTTGCCTAGCAAAGGTCAACTTGTTCTTCTGTCAATGACTAAATTACATTTAAAGTAGTCATGAGATTTTGTTTATACCCATTTTCTTTATGGAAATAAACATCCTTGAGTAATTACCTCCAGATTGTCTAACAGCTACTGCCAAGAAGATAAAACATTAATAATGTGTTTTGTTTTGTTTTTTTCTGTATAGTAGCTATCTTAGCGAAGTGCATTAAATGCCTCTAAGTAAAGCATCACTAGCCAAATCATCTTCTATCCAGGCAGTTCTATTAGTCCTAGAATTTGTGAGGAGGAAACACTCAGATTAGAAAAAAACATGAATGGGACAAAAGAATTGTTGAGAATTTTCTGTAGGGCCAAAGAGCCACAGTGAAGAAAAAAGACAATTTTGGCTGAAAGCCCGTCTGGGTTACAGACTGAAGGGAAGAGAGCATATAGAAACAAGAAAACAAAAAATCAATATATGAGAAATAGATAAAAGAAGAAATAGCTGAGAAGATTTCCCTCCCACTGTTTTTGAATGGATTTCGGAATACTTGAGAATTCAAAAGGATGCTAATGCTGTGTCAGTATTCAAAGGATAAAAGGAAATATACAGTAGAATGAATAGTGTACTGGAAATTTATATGGAAGAAAGCTTAATCCAGCCGAGTGGTAAAGATGTTTGTATTTGTCCAGACTAAAGGCGGTATGAATGTGCTTGTTCAAGTAGAATACACAGAAATACATTTAAAAAAAAAAAAAAAAAGGTATTGGTCAATAATGTGTGAAATACTGACATTGTTACTGCTGAGGCAGAGCTGCATCACAGTTCTCCTTTTGGTGCACAACAGGGTGGGAAGGTCCTATATAACTAATTGTTACCTAAAGAAGGTGTTAACCAACATCAACTGAGATTAAACTTTGTTTTGTTTTGTTTTGTTTTGTTTAATTGTGACCCTGGGTAGTTTAGAGTCCTGTCCAGCTGTTTAATAGATCTCTGCTCAGTTGTAATTCAAAATGTATTGCAGAATACTTGGGCTATTCTAGAAGATCACTAGTATTGTGCCAATTTTGAGTGTGTAGGCAGCATGACAGATACTTAGGGACAAGTGATGCTGATCTCAATCCTGTGTAACTGAGAAGCTGATATGGTATCCAATTAACAGGGAATTCCTGAAGTGCAGATCACAAGAGTTTATGTGGCTTTCTGAAAAGAGATTTGCCAGACACTACTGTTCTCACTTGCTGAGGAGTTTTTTGGGACTAATACAGATAGTTTCTGGGTTTAATATGGGTAAGCTTAGGTATTCCAGGTTACCTTGGAAGATAATGTATAATTCATTCAGCTAAATATTTGGTTACTAAATACATTTGAGGATTTAAGTCTTATTTTTTGCAAGCTATTTAATTTTGAACATATGCCTTTGTGGGCACTGCTCAGTGTCAGTTACCCAGCCTACTGCAAAACCACATCTCTCCCCAGAGTTACCAGTAAGAAGTGGTAGTCAATGGCACATTCCTACTGGGATTTGAGACTGCTTAGCTCTGCACCTGACACTGCAACATTTTTAGCGGTGACCCAAAAGCAAATATAGATTCTCTCCTGACAAAAACACGTATGGTGTCATCTGGTGGGGTAAAGGATAATTAATGACAAGCCCAAGGCAGTCACGTGGCACACTCCTACTCACACGAAGTTGAACCTGTTTGAAATAACTGCATTAATAAAGACAAATGTATTCTGGTGCAAAACTGAAGAAGTTCAATCAGCTCATCTTATCAGGCAGAAGATTGAAAAGTTACTGGATTGCAGCACGTTTAATACGTTCACAGGGAGAAAATGATGATTGCTAACAGCTGCTGTAATATAGGAGAAGGAAGCATGACAGAAGAGGTGGGAAGAAGAAGAAAACTAAGGCTGTGTGTTTCATAGAGACATTGTTCAGCTGTCAGAAAAAAAAAAAAAAGACAATGGGAGAAGTTTCTTTCTTCACCTGTTCCAGACTGGTTTGGAAGACGATGCGTAGCCAAACACAACTGGAGGCACAACAAGGTGAATTGTGTGAGGCAACATGAGGTGAAGTACTGACACCTTTTGGCTTTATGCTCTGAACCTACTGTTTCCATGGAGTCATATTATCTAGGGAGCGATGTCAGCAGAAGATTTGTTTCTGGCAGGGTTTCTGGTTGATTTCCAGCAAATCAGCTGGCTAATGTCAAACCAAAGCAGTCTCCCTCTATGAGGGTGGTTGTGTATGAAAGTGACACAGTTACCCTTGCTCCTTAGAAACTCATCTGTTGAAACTTCTCCAAGAGTGCCTCAATCTGAAAAAAGGAGGAAACTCCTGCAGTGAGTCACACAATTGCAGGGACAATGATAGTTAAAGAACACCAGCTATGAAGGTGAGGCTAAGGCTCTGGTGGAGAATTTTGATGGAATAATCTCAGGGATGTGTTTGACACACAGCTACAGCTAGTTAGAACATACAAATCAACAGAGTGGACATTACAACTACAAATAAATTTGACTTAGAATGGATGTAAGAATTAGTGGATTGCTACAGCAAAGAATTGGGGATTTGCTGGAAGTTAATGGAAAGAGATCTGTATTAAGTATTTTGAAGTGTTGCCGTTACTCTGAGGAGAGTTATCTGCACAGAATAGAAATCAGTCAGCAGAAGGGTAGGAGTCACTTTTTATGAATGTGTCTAAACAAGAGATGAATAGAAGGTGAAATATGCAGTCTGACAAAGAGCTTGTGGATCTTCTTCAAGTTACAGATTGACTCAGCAATGTTTCCTGTTCACATCTGTGCATGTTTTAATGGAAGATGTTACTGCTGGAGATGATGGGACAGTTTCACCATCTTCAGTTCCACGTGGTCACAGTGACCGGCAGGTTGCATGGGCACAAGTGGTCAGGAACGAAGCACTGAGTGAACCACTCCTGTTCCAAGCAGTCCTGCTCCTGAAGTATATCTGTTGTTAACAGTAGTATTCTAAAGTCATGACTACATTTGTAGAAATAACAAGCATGGTCTTATTAATGGAAACTGGCTTAAAGGTAGAAAATTAATACATTTACGCAGTTAAGGTGTGCTACATTAGTCTTCCAAAACAAACTGAAAAACTGGCAATGAAACTGCAAGTAGATTTTTAGTCAATAATCTAATGCTTTCCAGTGGCTTCCACATTCTTATGTGCAGTGTTTGCTGACAGAACTCACATGCTTACATCTCTGTGCAATTCTATTTTCTCACCCACTGAAGGGAGAAACTGGCATTTCTTCTTCCAGTCTTGCATACGCATAGCTGGGTTAAACAAGAAGCCTTAGTTTCATTCCACCTTACAGCAGGTACTTGACTGACGCATGTAAATGAAGGAGACAAGTCATCTTTGTAGTCAGTGGAGATGGAAGGGCACTTCCAGAGGTCAGTTCAAATGCTGGAGTCAGTCTCTGGCCATGCTTGCCCATCTTCATCATTTGCACGTGACGTTTACCCTTCTGTGTGCTAGTGCAGTTTTTTAGTCACAATTTTAGCTCAAACACAATCAGTGTGATCAGCTATTAAAAGAGGAACTGTTGGTTCTACCTTTTGAAATCAAACAGCTGAACATTGTACAGACAACCTGCCTACTAAAACCAACAGTAATTTAAAAAAAATATATATATATTCTGTTTCTCTTTCCTTTTTTTTTTTCTAGCTTCCATTGTCCTGCAGAAGTGGTGGTGTCATATGAACCCCTGTTTGGATGGAGAGGACTGTAAAGTGCTGCCAGACTATTCAGGTTGGTCTTGCAGCAGTGGAAATAAAGTCAAAACCACAAAGGCAAGTACAGAGATGGCCTATATTTGAAGGTGGCAGTCTGCTGACAGCACTTGCTTATTGCATTGCATCTGTGGGTGTGAGCACCAGTACTGGACTCCTCAGTGGTTTTGAAAGTGATGATTAATGCAATTGCTCTCAGAGAGGGAAATGCTGGGTCAGAACTGCCCCTTCACTGACAGCCTAGTTAAGTTATTGGGAGTTGGGGTCAAACTGCAGAAGGCCCTGCTTCAGTCTTTAGTGAGCAAAGGAACTACTCAGTTGTGACCAGTGCTAGAGGGATAATCATGTTCCAGGATCAGTTTGTCAGTTTGCAGAATGACTGCATGGATCCAAGGTCTTTACCACGGTCAGTTCAAGTCAGATTCCTGTGCTGCTAAAAAGCTCTTTTGGCTTTTGAAAGAAGTAGCCTGTCTTGGGAGTCGTTGAAAATCTGCACTGATGTCAGTGAGAACTGTGGGACACTGAGAACCTCTGGAAATGAAGCTGCTTCAGATCGTTTCTAATTACAGGCCATCCTCTGAACTGCCTGTTTTGTTTAAAAAAAACTTTGCTATGCCGTCCTGTTTCTTAATTAATGGTCAGCAGAGAGAAAATACCATGTCCTCTGTCTGCTTAGCAATCTAAAATCAGTTCAGTTCATTGAAGTTCAACAAATCACAGTGTACTGCATATCTAAATATAACACAGGAGTCTTTAGCAGGCAATAGCAAGGAAAAACGAATGCTTAGCTTTTCCCTTTACGGCCTCTTCTAGTTGAGAATGGATGTTGTTGATTAGGTTACAGTCTGAGTTAATAAGCAAAGATGGATACTACACCAAAGCATTTGCCTGCACACTCCAGAGTCAGTATGGGTAACTGGCAGTCAGTTATTGAATGGTATAGATTACCCTCAGCCTTGAGATTTTTTCACAGGCACTGACTTTTAACTACTCATATGTAGATAAAGGGTAGTGTTGTAGCATCACACTGCATGGTGAGACGGACGAAAGAAGGAGCTTTAGATATTGAATAAGACAACTTCATCTCTGGACATGCCAGAAGAGAGCTGGCAATTTATAACAAAAGGACCTTATGGGAATATCCTTGATGCCTTCAGTAGATGTTAAAGGGATGAAGGGCAGAAGAAAGAACTTTATATAGACGTTGATGACTGAAGGCCTAAGGGCCAAGTTGTACTCCTGTAGCTGGCTTTTAGTATTGTACCTTTTGAGAATCAGTCTGAAATCACGAAGTTCGTTATTGCTTCAAGTAAGAAAGGACATGGTATGTCCAAGGTTTTGTCGGAGGCATTCATTGCCTCCTGCTGCAGGCACATTTCCATCCAAGCTGAGTTGTTTAGGATTGTCCAAAGTCATGTAGAGAGGAATGGGTGGTCTCAGACCATGACTGTGCCCCTCTGCAGGAGCGGACATCCCACAAGGGCTTCTTTCTCTCTCCCATACCTTAAGGAAGCCCTGGCTGCCAAGTTCACATGCTGGACAGCAAAAGCTGTGCTACAGAATCTGTCCTGGCATCTGTATTTCCTCTGTAGGTGTTTTGCCTGTCTTGTAGGTGGTTTTCTCTCTCTACCAAGATGTAGTTGCTGTTCAAATACAATGAGTAATGGTAACTCCAGATTCTGAGAAAAAAATAGTGACACAGGCAATATTGAACTGGAAAGAAAATAGAATGGAAGGAAAAACCCTGTTACAGGGAAAACGAAAGTATGATATAACTTTTTTAAAAAGTTATTTTAAAAATAGACCAAAGATTTGTCTAAACTCAGCTCAATCAACAAAATATGTATGAAGTGCACTACTAAAACTTTACACAAAGAGGACTGTGTAAACTGTCAGACCAGTAGTCCATATCATGCAGCAGCCCGTGTGTCTCAGTGCTGGGATACTTAAATCAGAAAGACACAGCAAAACCCTTAGGGACAATTATAGAAAATGTACACATACATGAAATTCTTCAAATTTAATAGATGGCTTATATTTAAAATGTGAGAGTTGAGATCCATTCCATATTGAATTTTTTTTATATGTTATGTAGCAAAGATGATCTCATTACTGTTTAAATTTCTAATCAATTTTTAAAGCTTTCTAAGACCTGGGATCAGTGACAGTTGGGACAATGTCTTCCACAAGTTAATTATAGACTGAAAGAGAAAATGCAATCTAATCAATTTTAAGTCCTTTATCTTTTCATTTTATGAAAATATTAGAGTAATTTGAAGTATACAGAGCACAGGAGACTCCTGATGCTACTCAGTGTTTAGATGAATAGTTAGTAGCTGAGTGGGACAGTTAGAATGCGAAAAGCTGAAGAGCTTGTATGATCAGTTACTTCAGGGAAGGAAATAAAAACTTCTCTATGCTGAGTGTCTGTTCAGTTTTGTAACACAGCTGGACACTACAGTGCAGAGCTGACAAAGCTTTCCTCCTTGCAGGCTGCCTCTTCTCACCCATTTCCAGGGTGGCACATCTGACATGACCTCTCCTGATGGCATAGCCAGACCCACTGGGGTTGTGCACCGTGTGTACATTAAGGGTTACACATACATCCCTGGAGCACCTGGCTGAGGGTGCATATGGATGCAAGGGGAGAAGACTGCGGGTCCCGTGGGAGAAGTGCTATCTAGAAGCAGCTTCTCCTGCAAGAGCAATTAATTCCCTTTGCAGACCATGTTCTGTCTGATCCCTGGTTCCCTCCCATAAGACAGACCGCTGGGAATGGGTAGCAGTTTGCATGAATGGTCCTTTGGGATGTAAGTTGTATACTTGTGCTGTAGGCATTGGTGTTGAAAATGATGCTGAGCAAAATGAAGCAGAAGGAGATTTCCAAGAGATGTTGGTGTCAAATTTGATAGTGAATGGCCATTTTTAAAATCTGCAAATCTCCCTTATACTATTGAAAAACAGTGTGCTTAACATTTGCATATAAATTTTGTTTCTGTTCAAGGTATTTAAGTATGGCTGCTGCAAGTTCATTCATGATGTTACTCATGTGTACAATTCCTTTGTAGCAACAAAGCATGTTCTATCATTCTTATTTTATCACTTCTGTGTAGTTAACTCTTTTCCCTTCTTTTATAGGTAACACGGTAGCAAAGGATAAACCTGTGGGTCACTACCAGAATGATGGCATGTGCAACTCTTGCTTGGCTTTTACACAGAGACCCTTTCTTGTGGTGATGCTGTCCACTTAATTCTTTGAACTTGCAAAACTAGTCAGCAAAAAGGACAACACTTCTCCTTTCAACTGTGGCTGCAGTTCCTGGACCTGCATTTTGCTACACAGAATGGTACATTTTCATTTCATAAGAAAACGCAAGGAGAATTGGTTCTGCCTGAAGTGAAACTTGGATTCCCAAGGACCTGACACCTGGCAGAAATTCCTGGAAGAACACACCTGAACTTCTGCAGTGCATCAAGGATAAGACTTTCTTAATGACTCTAAGATATATAAAATTGTTTTACATGAGTTGAGAACATGAATGTAACCTAAGGAGTCATAGAAAGAAAATGCTTGCGTTAGGACTGATATGGATGATCTCAAAGGTCTTTTCCAATCTAAACGATTCCATGATTCTATGGATTGTTCTGGGGTACTTCTCACATACAATGCAACATAAAAATACAAAGCTGATCCCAATGGTAAGTGAATTAGCAGGACAGTGTTAGCAAATTATGTCTCGGTGTGTTTTCAGCTGTGATTCTGTAACTATCAAGGTTGTATGAAGGTGAAAAGATGGAACTTAGTAGCAATTATTGTAGGACATACTTTGGTTATATCTGTGTAATTAAATTTGTTTCCTTAGATAGTTCTAGATAGCTGAACTTTTACATTCATAAGTTATGGCAGGAAAGCATGAGGAAGAGAGAAATTTTGGAAGTAGACGTAGTTTTTCTTGTCCTAAAATAAATCCATTCTCCAGGGGAATAGCAAAGTATACATATTTCTTGCCTCTTTGAATCCAGATGTGGAAAAGAATTTAGCCATTAGCTAGAAATATTCATTCAGATGCCTCAAAAAAAAGAAAATAAAAAGAGAGCATGCTTGTACTGCATAAGTAAGGCTTACTGGAAGGAGGATAATTTGTTTGGGTTTTCATAGCTTTGGTTATATCCTAATAGGTAATGTACTTAAAATTCATAAGCAAAATTCTAGATAAAAATGAATCTTCATTTTCAATTAGTTCTTGTTTAGAATGATTACAATAATTAAATGTCCAGTTCCTTGACAGACTGAATTTCCAAGTGGTTACATTTTGTGACAGATAATTGTTCCATATTATTGTAGATGCATTTCATACTTATTTTCTTATTTGCCTGTTACAGTTTCTTGTCATCAGTCTTCATATATTGAACAGTAAGTGGAGGTGAATTCTGTTCCCCATTACATCATTTTATGACTTAAGATGCATTGGAACAGAGTAAAATGCAACGATGCAGATGCTATCATGCAGATGAACAGCTGCTGACTCAGCTACTGAATTCATTGTTGTGCTTTATGTAAATATGAGGGTAATATATATATAATTTTTACATAGACAGAAAAGCAAAAAGAAAAAGAATGTTCTACTAATTTACGTCATTGTGCATAAGCTTTCTAGTTTATGGGAACAATACCATCAGCAGCGTGAAGCTGTTCAGAGTAATTATTATTAGCTTTTGATTTGCTGGAGTGAGTGGAAGTATCCAGCCAGGTAATTCCATTGAAGTCAGTGGTGGAAAGATCTGGCCTTGTGTTTTTTGTTTTCTCTGGTTTAGTTCACTTTCAGTTATGTATTTGATTACAGCTGGGATCATAGTGGTCATTGTACTCAGTGATAGCTAAACGAGAGATTTTCTGCTCTATGCTTGGACAGCTGAACAGTCAATAGACTCTGCTTGCTCTGATGAGCTCTACCTTCGTAATATTTTTCCATTGTTTTGATTTTCTGATTAAATTTTAAAATTACCTTTACTATTTCTATTGTTTCTGTGCCTATGTATTCAACAATATCGTCACTTAAGATCATTTTAATTTACTATTCGGACAAAGTGGGTCCATAACTGGCATTTATTTATTTATTTTGGTAAGTGCTTTGCAAAGACATAGCAAAGCCCATTGCTGAGATGTTTTAAGTGGACAAACAAGAGTTCTAAAGAAAAGCTTGATTATTTTTCTCTTCTTTTGCAGATAAATACAAAGAAAACAAGTCAGTTGCCAGTGGTCATACACTAGATTTGTTCTGGAATTGTGAACAGACCGAAAACTACTTATGTCTAATTAAGTCTCACCTGTTCAAGACACGTAATCTACTTGCCCAGAAAGGTTACAGTGTATGACACACCTTGCATTAGCCATTTGGAAGGTGCTTTCTCTAGCAGTGAGGAAGAGGGAAACTACAACATAAGTTTGATAGCATGAGATTATGAAATACAACTCAAACGGATGACTTGCCTTCCTAGATCCTCAGCCCATGACAGATTTTATATTCCTAAAGCAGCTTCATTTCAGAGGATCTTTGGTTGATTTACAGCTTTTTCTGACTCATTGCACAAATGCTGTAATATATGCCTGTCTCTTTTTGGAGAACTGCTGCTTCTTCTAATGCTGTTGTCTGGCATCTGACACCAGCATTGCCCTTCTGCTGAGCGATAGCAAAATTAAAGTCTTTGCCAGCAGCTCTGTTAGTAGAAGAGATCAGCGTCCCAGATTCTTGGTGTGTTCTCTATATAAATGGCTTAGTTCATGTTTATCTACTTGTTCTAGAAGAGCTGTTTTTATAAGCAGCATACTTGCAATCTCTTAGAAACCTCAGTTTGCATCCCACAGTTAGGCTTCTGTGGGACTAAAACCTGTGTGTCATCATGTCCAGGATTTTGTTTGGGCAGGCACTGTCTCCTACAGTCTGGTTCAGAAAGTAATCCTCTTTGTCCTAAAGTGGCAATGTTTTGCCATACAATTTCTAAAAAAGATTGTTGCAGACACTCCTCTGTTGAGATATTATTCTAATATCCATGCTGAACTGATTTATGTCCTGATTATACCTATATCTTCTTAACTGTATTCTTTTCTCCCCTCATTAGCTTGAGCCTGATGTATTTTCCTTCGCCCAGGTGACATTTCAGTAGGCATAAAATAACCATGGCCTCTTCATCTCCTTTTTTTCTCTGCCTATCTTTGTAGCCCTCTTTGCATCACTTGAAATTTAGGTGATTTTTTTCTTCTTTTTTAGCAAGGATTGCCAGAATTATGCACTTTATTTGACATCTGCCATCACCGGTTTTCTAGAGTGTCATTAGTACTTCCCCATCTCTGCTGGAAATACTCCAGTTTCCACAGCCTATATTGCTTTTACCTTTTTCCTAACTGCATCATGCCAGCAATTCACAGTCAGTAAGAGTTTCACTGATGTTCTAGGCTTGTTTTTTTCAGCTCGTGCCTCCTTGCTTATAGAGTATGTTCTTACTGATTCTACCTCAGAGAGTGGCCTTGAAGTTTGTGCTACTGAATGTCACCCACTGTGACTCTCCTGGGCTGAGGTCCTGAGATGCAGCCTGTTCCCTGTGCTGAGCTTTTCCTTGTGTCTCTTTGCAAGGCCATGGTTGAACACTGCCAGGTCTGACTGGTGAGGAACTCCATCCTATCTTGTTTTGAACAGAAAGTGTCATTGTTCAATTTTTAGCAAGTTCCTCACCATCATCCTTATCTTCTCCAATTAGGTTAGGAAATATCTGTGGTATCAAAATAAATGCTTTGATATACATTAAACTAGATTAATGGAATTTTCTTTATCTAGAAAATAAATTATCTTAATAGAAAACCCTGCAAGGTTTCTCTTGCATCCTACAATTCTGTTAAATCCACTTCCCCTTTACCTCTGTTGTCTTCAAGGATTTGTGTTAGAATTTGCACCTAAAGAGAGTGCATAAGGTTTTTACATTTGCTGTAAATTTTCTGAAGGGTTAATTCACAACAAACCCACAGCAATAGAAAATGTCTTGGAAGACGAACAATTTGCCTGAAGACTGAGAAGACCCCGAGGTAAGAGAACAGTTAAGACTTCTGTCATAATGATAGACACTTCTACAGCTATCGAAATACAGACGATCCTGTAACAAACTTTTAACTATTTAGGATAAATAAATACCTCTAAACTGTAGAAAAGTCACTTAAAGGACTGCTTTTTGCTGCAGCGTCCTAAAGCACTGCATTGTGGTAATAATCTTAGGCAGACTCAGAACGGATCTGTTCACCTTGGAATTTGGAATGTGCTGATTACGTTGAGTTCGTGAGGATGCTTATTTGAAGGTTATGGCTGCAGGGATTTTCACTGTATGGGAATGAGACTTCTACACCTGAAAACATGGAGTACGTACTATTTTCCACTTCAGTTACCTTGGTATTTAGTTGAACAACCAGATCCTCTTTGCAAAGGCAGGGTAACCTAGACAGTGATAAAGGTGGAAGCTTTTTCCAAATGATCATTTTGCCTTGATGAATAAGAAGCACATCTCCCATTGATTTTCTTTGTGTCTTTTTTCTTGTCAGTTACTCTTAAAAAAAGAAAAAAGCATAGGCAGTGTTTTCAGCTGTTACTTTAAAGTCTAGAGCCTTGTACAGGTATGCCTCAGTTACCAATTTTTTCTCATTTAGATTAAAGTTCATGAAGTTTATCAGTTAGCATAAGAGCCTGTACCAATCTTCAAGAGACCTTTGCATTTTATAAAGTACTGTAGCTTGGTTATTGTTATGAGGACAAAGTCACCCACCAGGAGAAATTAATATTGCTGTTAGAACACTTCAGGTGCCATTCTACCCTCCTCTGTGTGTGTTTGTGTGACATTGCCATTAATACTATTAGAATTACATGCATTTGAAAGAAGAGCAGTCTTGGTAGCATAGATAAAAGGTTTGTTGATTAAAATAATTTATACAAAATGATAGTCAGTGAAACTTTGCCAGAAAGATCACTATAGGCTACACATGGCGGCTCAAGCCTGTGAGTGCGACTTGCATTTTACCAGCCCAAGATGGGTCCTGGAAAAGCATATGGCTTTCTGGTCCCTTGAGATGTGATGTAAAAGGTGCAGCCATGAGGGAGACTGAGTGGAAAGTCACCTCTGGCTTCACTCTTCTTGCCCACACCATACAATGAAGAAAGAAGATCGTGTATTCAGTCTTTGTATGCCTTTATGGGACTGTAATTCAGAGACTTATAAACCTCTTCTAGCCACTATGAGTTTTTCATTTTGGAAGCAAAAGGAACAGTCAGATCACAAGGGATTAAGCAGCACGTCTAAAGAAGATACTGGTTTCTAGCTGAAATGCAGGTACCATACATACATGTGCTCTCTGAAGATATGAAGTGAGGTAGCTTAAAACACTATGAAGGTTGTAGCTGGGGGGCAGTAACTTTTAAACGTATATTAACTGTCTCATATATAGTTGTCTGCTTCAGCCATAACTTGCATTTTATCTGCTAGCTATTGGTTATTTAGGGACATTGGATAATCCAGCACTAACAGTGACTTCTTCGTGTAGGGTACAAAATGCTTTTATTTTTGTAAATGAAATTTTGCAGAACTGACTACTTCCATTTAGATCTTGGTATTTAGTCATTGAAGACTCCTCAGTAGAGACATAGGGACACAAATGTTTTGTCTGCTCACTGAAGTTCTGCTTCACTATGTGACAACAAATACTGTCATGAAGTTGCACAGATTGGTAAGGGCATTTACAAAAAAATGTATAAATTGTACGAACCCAGTATCCCTTCTGCTGTTTAATGTATGCACTGGGTGAAGGTTTGGTAATCCCACTCATGGCTCTTGGCTATAGAGTCCTTATTTGTGTTCTCTGCAATTCAAAGTTGTGGGTGGATGTGCCTTCTTCACTTTTTTAATTTGAATCATCAGGGAGGTTTTTCAAAGAGATGCCTTCCAGTCAGGAAAATTCTTGCTGAGTCTTCTGAGTACAGGGAAAGTTTGGTTCAGACATGAAAAGAAAGCTAAGAGGGACACCATTCATCCAATCCCACAAATGATCTCTGCAGGGAGCCTAAAGAGTAACAAGGTTATATTGATAAGATAACTCTACATCAAGATACTCCATATTATTTATATAAAGGATTATTCAATAGACATTTCAAGGACAGTTGACCTGTAGCCTTCATATGCCTGAGACCTTAGAGTGCCATGATAAATGGAAAAAATAATTTTCACGCGCCTTAAAGGAGCATCTACAATGCCATCCATCAGCCACCACGAGCAAAAGATGAGGAACATCACAGAAGTAGAAAAGTAGCCTAAAAAAACCAACAAGAAATTAGATATGGAACCTGTCTGCCTGCTGTACAGTAACATACAGATCCACCCAAGCTCATGCATTGTATGATTTTTCCAATTTACAGAAACACAGTATTTTTTTCTTCCCCAAGTTTTTTGACAAATATGCCTATTGCTTGAAATTCACTAGAACAAGTGATTTGCAAGCAAACTGTCAGCTGTTTGCTTACCCTTTAAATTAAGTGGCCCACAAAGTAATCTACTACAGTGGTAAAATCAATATAAAATGCATTACTCTAAGTTCCAACAAAATAAAATAAGTGTTTTGTAAACCAGCACTGGTGTTCACAGGACTAAACTCTGGATTCATCTGAAGCTCCTCGAGTTGATGAGTTCACACAGGTCCTGATGAATGCACAATGATGTTCTCTAGTCTCTCTTTTGAAGATGTGCCTGCAGACAGCAGGAGGTATTAGCAAACCCAGGAGAAATATTGCAGGGAGAGTACAGAAAGTGGTACTGCTCCTTTGAAAAACTTTCACACAGTCTTTGGAAAGTAACATGAAAACTACTTTGTTGTACTTTAGACCATGGCTTTCACAGCCTATGGATTAGGCAATACCCCTATAGAGTGTATAAAGGTCTAACAGTGATTAGCAGGGAGCTGACGGCTTGCTGGCAGTGATTAATGCACATTTATTCTACAGAGACTGTGCAAGTTGTAATGCGACTGTGCTGAGTGTCTAAATATGTATTTCAGGTCCTGTGAAGAAGAGGCCATGGGGGCACCCTTGGCAGCCCAGATAGATGGGGGGAGTGTGAAGGAGTTGAGATTTCTCTCCACATGGTGCTGTGTCCCTAGACATTTTTTCTGTGTATGTGCTACAAATTCATTCCAGTCTTCTGACAGTAGGAAAATACAAACTGTTGAGAAGGGGATGTGAATTCTTGCAGCAAGGGCTAAAAAGAACATTTTTTTGTCACTTAAAGTAAAGTAGACAAGGTAATATGTCCCACAGGACACTAATGAGCCACCTGATAACACCAAGCGCACACCTGACCTCTTGACATATGAAGCAAAGATGACAGATGTACTGTCAAAATACAAATCTATCAACTTCATCATGTAAATCTACCCACAGATGCTTTACAGTAGAGATCTGAGGGGAAACAAACATTTTAACTTACAGAGTAACCTTGTAAACAGGAACTTTTTACAAAAGTCTCCGGTTAATAATTTATGAATTGTAACAGTGTCATGAGAAAAGAATACTAAGCATTGATTTTTGGCATTGAATGACAACAAAGACAATCCCACAGTTTCCACAATAATGATGCAGTCACTGTTCTAGTGTTGGGGTGTATTGATATTCATAATGCATTTGCATAAAATCCCTTCTCTCATCTTTTCTATTATTCACTTTGTGCTCTCCATCTCTTTCCCAAATACAGTGAGTTGCTCCCTTAGGCACACAGACTTATATTCTACAAGCGGGAAGCATCTCAGAGTCACTTCAGGACAATGATTTTTGCTCTTTAATTAGGTTTGTAAAGAGTTTGATACTTAGAGCAGGAATTTTTATTTTCTTGTTTATAAGTAATTTATTGTGACCTCTCCAAATGATAGCACTTGCCCTGTGTGAAGACAGTTAATTTTCCAAGATGTGACAAGCATATTTTTAATTAGATTGGGGTAATCATGTCAAAAAAGGAAGTTTATTTTATGAAGCATGTGGATATTTGCATTCTTTTAGCAAAAGCTTTTTTTTTTGCTCCCCCTTGAATGAGAATTAAGCCTAGCAACAAAACAGATCTGGAGAAAAATTTTTTAGCTATTTATAATATCTTTCAGGCCTCTGTTCACAGAGCTGCATTTGTGGTACAATATGTTTGTCTACAATGAATGTATCAATATTTTAGCTTTAATTTCAGAAAAGTTCTATCCAAATATCTCAAAATATTTTTGCAGAAAAACCCTCAAAACATGGGCAGGGTGTAGCTCTGATTGTCATTATTGTGTCTCTGCCCCCTTGTGCCCTTGCCCTTTTTCCATTTACTCACCCACCAGGTTATCTCCCTCACCACAACAGGTTGTCTTCTATAAAGGTCATAAAGACCTTCACAAAGGTGCTTCGTAAAGATCTTCATAAGATTCTCCATCCTGGGTTCCTGGTGAGGAATGGAGATCTGTGGGTCAGCAGTGGGTGACTGACTGCTGAGGCAGAAGTGTCTTTAGTGCAACTGCTGTGGCCCCAGCACACCAAGGTAAGTTCAGCACATTGACTGCCCATGGGTTTGGTCACTCCTCATTTCCCAAGGTTTAGCCTCCCAAATTTTGCCCCTCTGCTCCACCACTGAGAATGTTGCACACTGGCAAGTGCAGACAGGAGAAGAGCAAAAGTGTTTGGAACAACAGGGGGAACAGGAAAAGCTACAGACATTGATGGGCTTGAACTGAGTGAAAATGGAAGGCTGTAGCTGTTGGTCTTTGCTCTTGGCTCAGCATAGAGGCTTAGCCACATCAAAACCAGCTGTCTACCACATCAAAGCAAAGCTCTGCCATTGAGCAGTGATGTGACGAGTTCAGTTGCTTTTGAACATCCTCCCTTTGGGAAAATACCCTGATGGTGATGAATCGGGAAGGCTAGTTGGGCTGTGTGGGGATGTTGAGCTGTGTTGTGTTGACCTGATTTCATGAATAAAATGCTTCCCCATGAGGGTGGTGAGGCACTGGAACAGGCTGCCCAGAGAAGCTGTGGATGTCCCGTGCCCAGAAGTGTTCAAGGTCAGGTTAGGATGGAGCTTTGAGCAACCTGGTCTAGTGGAAGGTGTCCCTCCCCCTGGAAAGGTGGATGGAACTAGATGATTTTTAAGGTCATTTCCAACCCTGACTTTTCTATGATTAAATGAAATCTTGGTTTATCCATTCAAGCATCCCACCGGAGTTTTAGAGTCATGGCAGGTAAAAGGAGTGGGTTTTTCAAGATGTTCTAAAACCTCCATAAAGACTTCTGAAGATATTTTAGTTAATAGTTCTGATGAGGCTATTTCAGTCCATCAAATCAAATCAGATTTTGCTCCTCCTTTACAGATGTACTTTGTAAACCTACGTTTTTATGGGCTGATGGCAATTTTAGAGACGCTATAGTCTGCTGAATTGTTACAGGTGCACTGATGGGTTAGACCCTGTAGGCCTATTCCAAACCATTAACATCAACTATGTGAAGAATATTTCAACGGAGTTATGTTCCTGGGTCATTGATCTTGTGATCCATAGGTATGCAGAATTACATTCTATCGGACAAATTCTGAAACTGAGGTAGGAACATGTTCTGTACTCTCCAAAAGTATTTTTTTGCCTTGAGAGAATCTCAATTCAAGGATAGCTTTGAAGATTCCACAGTGTTTTTTAATCAAGGAATGACATTATTGAGCCTACAAAAGGTGTCCTCCCTGCTTGATATGTAGCTATATAAATGAATAAGTATCCCCTGAAATTATAAACAAAATTATTTCCTTTCTTAACACTTTCTACCATGGCACAGTAACCTCGGGAGTACAATTCATTATAGCATCAAATCTCAGAAAAATCAATATTTGATGAAGTTATTCCTTTGTATTTTTTTTTCTCATTAACTCCATAAATGTCCTGATCTACACCATCGGGATCAGGTTGATTTCAGGAATGCACAAACAGGAGAATGGGAGAGAGGGCCAGTCACCTGCTTGAGAGAAATGCTGGATTTGGTTCTCTGTTAGTCAGAGTCCTGCAATGGAGGTTGTATTTGAGATCCAGTTGCAGGCCATTACATATGAAGAATGACAAGATGGTTGAATAAAGGCAGATAATATTTTAAATGCAGTAGGTATCCTAGTGTGCATGTTTATCAATAGAAATTCTGTGTGACTGATGGAGCCCAAAGGTTTTCAATCAATGTCTGAAAGCAATTGCATCTGTCTGTGTTTTATTGCTTATGACAGCGAGGGCCAAGAACCCCAGGCTGTTCCCATCCAGCCCCCAAGGCACAGGTCCAAGGGACAAACCAGACCGTAGTGTTTGCCTGATGTGCATTTCTGTAGCCCACCTGCCTACAACTTTTGGTTTGCTGTGTAGTAAGCAGGTAATGTAAGATGTAAGCTTTGCCAATTTGTCTGTCAAATATTGAATGTGTGCAGCTACCGTGAGGCATTACAGGATATGCAGTGGAAAACTTGGCTGAGTGGTAAAAGCTACATCTATACTCATTCCACCCACAGTGTAGATCCAAATTTTCCTCACTTCTGTTCTCATTTCCCTTTCATTTTTTATATCCAAACTGTGTATAAACACACATTCAAAAGACAGTGAAGAGGTACTTGTTAAAGCTTCCTGCACTGCTGTTGCATGTACTGAAATTGACGAGAGCTGTTTTTCCTTTCAAAATAGCATATTTTCTTCTTCAAGAACATTTGCAGTATTGTGCAGCAAGGGAAGCTCTTCAGAACAGCATTTGGTTCTTACAGACAGGTGCTGCAGCATGGTTTCCCATTAAGGATAGGCTTAAGGTTTGCCAACTGCTCCGCAGCTGCAAGCAGATGCCACTGACACAGCAAAACCATCCTGAGAGCATCTGGGAAGTTGTGAGCTTGTGATGCTGCTCTCATTTACCTGTGACCGTAAAGATCACATTAAGTCACTGTGGAAATCCATAAAAGGATTTCCTTTTTATGAAGCTGGAAAGAATTTTACATTCTAATGTTGCAGCATGTGTGGCACAGAATAAGTTATATTATTAGTTTTGCTGTTTGTTTATAGTTCTTGTTGGGACTGACTCAGACCAGTGGTAAATGCATGCTGAAGGCAGGCAGACTGGCATGTAATGTTGAGTCTGTGTCAAAAGGGAGGCAGAGGTGGAGAATTTCCAATGGCAGAGTGATCAGCCACTGGCTTTAATCGATCTCCAGCACTGGCTGAGCCAGTTGGATGATGCAAAGGAACAAGGAATACCCCATATCTACCAGTACTTTGCTCATTTCCATGGCAGGAAAGTACTGAATGCACAACATTGTGCTGCCATCAGGTTACAGCAAGGAAGAAACAGACAATGCCAGCTGAGAAGCAGTGAATCTAAATACTCTTTATTTCTTTTATCCTCTTCCCCCATGTTTCTACATCAGCTTGATCTTCAGTGGTGTTTGAAGTTGTGCTAAATGAAGGCAAAATGTAATATTTTATTAGATGTGAGCAGCAACAACCCTTTTGTTTTCACTTCTTTGCTAAAAAATGTTAGATTTGCAGAGGTTTTACTTGAAGACATATTACTGAAAATCTGAAATTCATTTCTTTAACCTGATAGACTAACACAAACTTTTACTTTTTTGTTTATTTGTTTCTTCAGCCCAAGGAGACTGTCTTCTGTGGCCCTGCAGATGTCTCTGCAAATCCTCAAACTTCAGTTAATGTCTTATGTATATTAGTCACATGCGAATTTAATCACCATTATGAGAACCTACCATGGGTCATGGACACAAAACCCATTTCCCTTGGAAATAATTACCCTCAGCTGCAGTATAATGTGTTAATAGAATTGCTTTAAAGCAGGATAGCAGCCCTATTAACACTTGTCAGTGCTCTGTGTATTTTCAGTATGTCTTCCTCTTCTATTGTGTATCATTAGAATGGAAATGGCTTGGATGCAGTAAATAGTCTGGTATACACTGGCAGCTGTGAGCAATGAACTGACAAGTGATTTATTCAAAAGGAGACATCTAACACTCCAAAGGCAGTTGTTTCCTAGACATCCTTGGTCCAGCTCTGCAGCCCTGCTGCTGGGAATGCTTGGGTGAAGTGGGCTGTTTAACTGTTCCTTTGCTGGCTGCTGCTTGGTGTTTGTGAGAGCTGCTGAACCACAATGTACAGCTGCATGTGACAGTGATGGTCTGCGGTGAGCTTTTCTTAGTTAAAATGACCTTAGAACTGGAAAATGAACAGAAGTGTGAGCAGGAGACTTCTTAAACCCATAGGAGAGTGTGCAAGTGTCTCCATCTGTCCCAGGAATCCTGGATCTGCCTGTGCAATGTGGAGCTGCTTCAGCTGGTTGGAGTGACCATGTCCTCCCATACCTACACTGAGAGGTAAGTGTGCTGGTGAGCCTTGGGGTGAAATCCTTCAGATGGAGAAAGCGACTGACCCTTGTGTCCCATGTCCTGCAAAAGAAGTAAGCAATGAGTGATAAGGGCAGTGCAAGCAAATGGGAGAATTTGCAAATCATTTGACTGGGTGATGGTTGCACTCAGAAACAGCATTTGTTTTCCATAGCGTCAGCAATCCTCCTTCAGAAAACACTGGGTTCATTACATTATACTTGAAGCAGTTGTAGAAAATACATGACTATTGTTCAGTATGTGTTTGCATTGTTTTGCTTTTGCAATTAACTTGTTGGCATAAAAGTCATTATCTGGTGACATCTGGGAACCAAAAAAAAATGTTGTCTGGGGTAAAGGAATTCACCCATCTTTGAAACAGCCATTAAGACAAACATTTATCTGGGTTTGTGCAAACAACCTGATCACTTTTTTGGCAATTTAAATCAGCTGGCATCATCACTGTGCTTCAGACTCCCTCCCAATGCTAAAGGTTGATAAGTAATAAATGTTCAAGTCAAACCTGACCTAGTACAGGCCTCCCAGAGCTTAGAAAAAGCTCACAATATTTCAGCCACAGCAGGTGCATTCTGTAATCCTTTATTAAAAACTCCTGCCACACACACCCCCAACATGTGATGTGGTCTTATGAAGATTAAATCTGACATGGCATGAAGTCACTACAACCTTTTCCTTACTCCTAATTAAAGGAAAGAAAGCCAAAAAAAGGATGAAATACTTCTAAACAGAAATGTGAGGCAGGTGGGCAGAAATGATTGTGTCGTCTTTGGCAGTCACTAGGCCTGAAGTTCACAAGATGGGGAAGGCGCCTGACCTCCTGTTCTTCCTGTGTGTGCGTTTAAATTAAATCATAGGCTTTCTGTGAAAGGTTACTGACATTGTTTAATTAAAAGCCTCTCTTCTATTCTATCTGGACTTCTAATTCCAGTGCAATATGTGGGCACACGGTGCTTTGTCTTCTTAGGGTATAATTAGACTCAGCAATGCAACTGTCCTGTTTACAGTGTAAATCCCCCTAATGATAAATGGAATAGACTTATAGAGAAACCCTGACGATACTTTGGACAGGGAGAGCGGATGATCTTTGCAAATAGCTGGTGGGTAGAAAGTAAATCATTATCTGCTAATAAGCCCCTGATTGCTGGGTGTTTTATACTATGGAAGATTTAAAAACTGGACTTTGCTTTATGTTAGTCCTGGCTGCAGAGCTGGAGCACAAACATGGAGTAACTGGTTTGTTTACGGGCAAGATTCTGACCTTGCTTCTTGAAAATCTCTTTGAGAGTTCATGCTATGCTAGAAGCTTTTTGGTGGTGCTGGTGACCAAAAGGCTTTAGAAAGGGCTAGTCACAAGTGACAGGGGGGAGCACGTTCAGCTATCTGTGTTACGAAAGCACGCAGTGACCTCAGTCAGATGTGAGGCCCTGCTTAAATGCTCCATGGTCAAACAGCAGAAGACCTCTGTATCCTAGAAAGCCCACAGTATCAGGAGATAGAGTCGATCAAGGCTGAGAATGAGAGATGCGCTTTTACCTGTGTTCGCAGTTGTAAAGCTGTTTCCTGAGGAGTACAGAGACACCAGCTGTGGGCAATGACTTCTGCAGGGACAGAAGAGGAGGTCATTTCAGCTGTCAGGTTCCAGAGACCAGAGACTGCTCAGTGGGGAAGAGATGAGGAACATATGGTGTGGTGGGAGGGGGTGACAGTGGTACTGAAGAGCAAGAAATATAATGAGAAGTAAACTTTTGGTTGGGTGTCAACTTTAGGAAGTGCTGTGGCAGAGGGCAGAATGGGTGAGAGCACAGATATGTGGGCAAAGGAGAATCAAAGCATGTAAGGATGAGAACTGTGAGAACGGATGAGTCTTGGGAGAGAAATCACCTTCTATCGTGTGTACTTTTCATGGCATATGTCAGCCTGGAGGCTGCTGGAATTGTGATGTGAATTAGAGGAGCATTTTGAGAGATGGAAGATCTGTATCCATATGTTGCTCTCCAGCAGAATAAAACTGGGAGCCTCTGCTGATCACTCTCTAGCTCTGATTTTGTTTCGGGAGGGGATGGAAGATATTTTTTTGGGCACACAATTTTGAATATACAGACCTGGAAGGAGGGACAGGCTGCTGGACGAGACGTGCCACCAGCCTTCATGCTGTGGGGGGCTCACTGGGGCCATAGGAGTGAGACAGGAGCAGCTTCAGGAGACACGAATGGGGAGGAAGCAACTGGTGAGGAGTTCTTTCAACAGAACTGAATCCCATTTCTCCTTACTCAGTGCTGCTTCGCTACGTGTGGTCTGTTGGGTTGTATTACCTTTATTATGTAGTTACACTGTGTTGGCGTTTTCACTGGTGCGGCCGTTGCACAAAAGTATTTTTTCAGTGGTGTGTGATGCTCACCAAGGAGACAGCCTGAGACACTGTTTATCAGCACATTACCTGACCATAGTCAAGAACTTCTGGATGGCGATAGATCTGCTAAAGGAACGGTTGCAAGTGTTTTACAGTTTCTCATAGAGTTTGTGTGTCTGTTACAGCTCAATGAGGATGGTTTTTCTAATATATGAGAAATTTGAAGATTTGAAAAATATTTTTGTCTCAAATTAAGGCAGAAACCCAAAATCTCAACAATTTTCGTTCATCAGTTAGAGGATTTTCAGAGCTGGTTCAATTGATTAAAATGTATTTCATTAAATTGCAATTACTGCAATTTGTGTTCAGACTCTTAGATTTAAAAGAAGTATTTGATGATCATTATAAATATCAAAGAAAAAAAAGTGGTTCCATATGAAATGCAGTCTGTTTCAAGTAAAAAAATATATTAAAAAAGTAGTTTAGATTTTTTTTTTCCCCCTAAGTTACGAATTTTTGAACCGTCCTTTATCTACAAAATGTTTTGATTTAGGTTAAATGCCATTTTCTGATATGTTCACTCAAAAAATTCCCAGCCTGTTGTCCTCATGATCCGACTAACAGCACTCTTCAGTGGCTTTTTACCAATATACTGTTTTACGTATAATTAGACTGGAATTAATTTTAAAAGAGAAGTTTTTTCATATGAAAATAACCTCAAGAGGAATAAAAATGGATATAGAATTGTAAATGAAACGCTCTGCAAAAAGTGTAAGTTGCACTGCAAGTAAATCCATGCTTCCCTTTCAGGTCTGAGATGGTAATAAATTGAACACAGCATCACACAGACAGTGTCAGATATAAAATATATTAATCTTGTCAGAGAGTGTACTAACTCTCCCAGATTTATGATCAGGTGCACTTAAGTGCTGTTCGTCTCATTAATCTTGATTTACAAACAGTAGCCTTCAGAACAAGGGGTCAGGAGAGACAAGAGAATCATAGATGTGTCACTTGGATAACTCACCTTCCCCAGCTACCCTGTGCCTTTCAATGACATACTTCCATCTTTAATTACTGAAAGGTCTTTAATCTTGTCTGTGTAGGGGCAGACTATGATGAATGTGAGGGGTTGCCTGTGCTACTCTGAGTGTGTTTTTAACAACTGATGCCATGGATGTTAGTGGGAACAGCAAGATAATTGCATCTACCGCTAGCAGGACTCGATGCTGAGGAAGTTCAGTGGGAAAGGAATATTCTGGGAAGGGGAACAGACTAGGAGGAGAATGGTTGAGAGTAGTGAAAGGAGCCTTGAGAAAAAATGCAGCTTCTGAATAAACTACATTTTGAAGTTGCCTTTACACACAGATCATGTATAAGATCATGTCCATTCAAAACCCACCTGGACATATTCCTGTGCGACCTCACTTAGGGATTCCTGCTCCAGCAGGGGGATTGGACTAGATGATCTTTTGAGGTCCCTTCCAATCCCAAACATACTGTGATACTGTGATCTGCAAAAGACTGCCACTTTGTCATTCTTAAAAATACGGGGAGTCAGAAATCCAAACTTTCAATGCAAATAAAGCTGGTATTTCCACTAGTGGCTACCAGAGACAAATCAGCCTTCCTGCATGCTGGTATACTAGGTAGGATAACATCGCTCTGGACACTCGTCAAGGTGGCTGAGCTGGAGAAGGAGTAAATAAGCTTCCAAAATCTAGTAATTCATAAGAGGAATGAACAAAAGAATACACACGAGGAAGCTGCAAAATCTCCAGATGTGAGAAGGTGGGTGTATATCAAATTGGTTTTAGCTTCCTTTCTGATATGATATGTCATCAAAAAAATTGTCAAGGATGGATTGAAGCACAGGCTAAATTGTGTTCTGCACATTCTTCCTGTACTTGCTTTTTCATACTTTCTCTAAAGGTATGAAACTGCTGGAGTATCTGTATGTGTGGGCAAGTTCAGTGTTAAGTGCTTAATGGACTTTTTCAAGCCTCTTCCAGTTCATCACAAAGGGAAGAGAAAGTCATGACAATTGATATGATGAGGAATTTGGGAAGAGTTTTGGAGTGAAACAGTTATTTGAGCTGTGCATTTGAGTTAAGAAGTAAATCCACCTTAAGGAAATAATGCCTGAAGTGTACCAGAACCTGGATTTGCCTGATCTCCACTAGAAAAATATTCCATAGCTGTTGATAAAAAGGGGCCTGTTTTCTTCACAGATCTCAGAGATGCTTTGTTCTGAGCTTTAAGACCTCTCAAAGGAACGCTATTGCCATGGGGGTCCAGGGATGGAAATTCAGACTTTGATGTGGTTGGGTCTTCAGACACTAATTGCTTTGAAAAATAGGACCAGAGCCGTAAGTTGGCATCAGATGTTGACTGGGAGCTATGGGAAAGATGAGCACAAACCAGATATGCCCTTGGCAACATAAGCCATAGGAAAAGCAATTGTTCTCCATTCCCAACCAGCTGGAGCTGGTGTACAGCTCCCACATTGAGCTTCAGAACATGTTGAGTTATTATAATCCAGCCCAGAGGTGACAAATTCATGGATTACTGATGCCACCTAAACAGCCAGACTTTGCAAGGTGTCAGACCCAAGGCACAGCTTTGACAAATGTCGACAACGTGCTCTTCACAGAGGGGGAGATGATGTTTCCATGAGCTGTTAAGGAAATCTTTCTTCTCATCCTGCATTTTGGCTGTGCTTGGATTCATTCACTTCAGCCTTGCTTGGATTCAGTTCAAGCCATCTGCTCCTCTCCAAGAGCTGTTTTCCTGGAGGTGTTCTGCCATGCTGTCAGTGTCAATGGTTGTATCCATAGAGAATGAGGACACTGACTGTCATCTGCAGACTGTTGGTAACCAAGCCTGCAGCACCTCTCCATTTCTCCCAGTCATTTTGCATAATTAGTGGAGAAAAGGAAGAATTATGTGAATGCCTATGGGCTGTTCAAGGAAGGGTGAACAGAACTTGTCTCCAGTCTTAGGTTTGCTGGATATCAGTAACAACAACTATATTGAGGATGAAGTGTGTACTTGTGGTACATATTGTTACTAATAGTTTCTTCAAGCTTTGTATCAAAGGCTGCAGACTGATTCATCAGGGCAATGATGCTGGTGCCCATGAAGGTACCTTTGGGTGTCAGCAGAGCTGCCTGTGTTGTTTCATGGGTTATATCCCCCTGTGTGATATACAGGATGTTGGCCAACATGATACTGTTGGCAGGTAGCAGGGAGGTGGTAAGAGAAGAATGCATGTAAGAACCGTCAAGGATCAGCTTTTGAAAAGCTTGAAGAAGCTATTTATTGTTGAAAGAAGTGTTTTGAAGTCTTGCTTTTTTGAATATTTATTTTGAATTCTGGCTTTTTTGGAAAAAAAGGTGTTCGCTTTGGTTTATAATAGGGTATTTTTATTCTTCACTGACTTCTATCAGGCAGGAAAGTCATCAATCTCTTTCACATATGAGTTTTTTGCTTTTTTTTTTTTTTTTTTTTTAATTTGCTATGATCTGGCATGTGTGATGGGCTGAACCTAGCTGGAACAGAGAAACATAAACAGCAGTTTGCTTGTAGGTGGAAGTTTATTTTCCAGGAAGAGCCATAGTTACATGTTTACTAAACTGACACTTCCCCACAACTATCTGTTTTGCTGACTTACAGATTCATAGAGTGACCTTCTTGGAAGATACAAAGGGAATAGATGGCATAAGGCTACTTAAACATATCTAATGAATTTCTTGCTGGCTGGTTTGCTTGTCTAGGACTAGTTGAGGCTTCTTTACAAGGCAAACCAGCTTCAATTGTTTCAACCAACACAACCTCTCGGTTGTTGTCTTTAAAAAGGGAAAAAAGGAAAACCCAGGGAACTACAGGACAGACTGCCTCACCTCTGTGTCTGTCAAGATCATGGAGCAGGTCCTCCTGGAAGCTATGCTAAGGCACATGGAAAATGAGGTGATTAGTGACAGCCAACATGGCTTCACTAAGGGCAAGTCATACCTGACAAGTTTGGTGGCCTTTATGATGGGATTACATACTGGAACAGGTTGCCCTGAGGACCTGTGGATGCCCCATCCCTGGACGTGTTCAAGGGCAGGTTGAATGGGTCTTTGAGCAACCTGGTCTAGTGAAAGTTGTTCCTGCCCATGTCAGGGAGATGGAACTAGATGATCTATAAGGTCAGTTTAACCTCTGATCTCTGTTCACATTAGTTGGTAATTATTACAATGGTGTGTTACACTTGTGCTTCCAGGAAAAAAAAAATCTGATTTTGTATTGAAAATATGATGCAAAAGATGTCTGCTTTGTAAGTAAATCCAGATAACAACACCATTTTCAAAATAGAAATGAGTTTATGCATTTTCCTATAGCTGAATGTCTCTATATGAAGTTTTCACAGAGTGATAGGCAATTGATCTGTAATTTTTTTAGAGAGTCAGAAGCCTTTCCATTAGGAAGACAATATGCTGATTATTGTCTTCTTTCCCAGCTTGTTGTCTGGGGTTTTAAAAATTATTATTATTATTATTTTTTTTTTAAATTTTTAGTACTGCTTATTCAATCAGGAATGCTTTCTGGATCTGAAACCTAAAACCAGCTAACTTTTAATCTTCATTTGTCTGGTACATACTAAAATATGTTCTGAAGTCTGAATTAAGACTTTTTGATGAGAAAGAGCAAAGGTGAAAGAGCTATCTTTTCAAGAGTCAAAAGCATCATTGAATCATGTCTCAATGATGCAAGCATGACTAAATACAACAACAAAACTGAAATCTTCTCTAGTCTGAGTGGTTTTACTGGCATCTGATTTTGCAGTCAGCTGCTAGAGCATTACGCTTCCCCCTCTTGTCTTTTGTGTAATGGTGTTGCAGAATGAGCAACTGGCTTGAGAACTGATTCAACATATGGCACAGTTGGAAGAAATATTTTTGCAGATTGAGAAGGCTTAGGGTAATGGTATTCCAGAAACTTCAAACTGCGGGTTTCCAGTTCCTGAGCCCTGGAGGGGATGGATTGTCTCTGCTCTAATGGACTCTATATAAGGAGATTTGCATTTGTTCCTTAGCTGGGTGCAACTGGTTTAACTAACTAGAGTGTACTTCAAAGAGCTGGAGGTTCTTCAAATGCCCTAAGACCTTCTTCCCACTGATGTCACCAAGGCCAGAAGTGTGGCTGGGAAGGAGCAACGGCTGTCCACGGTTAGGAAAAAATTATTCAGCAAAGCGTCATCCCCCATGAAACTAGTAAGCATTGGTAGCAACTGCAGAGGCACCGTCCTTGCTGCTTAGATCTACCAGTGCTTCTCTGCGTATTGAATAAATTACACTTGTGGTGAGATGTAATAGCAGGTTTTCAAGTCACAAACTTACTGTTTTTTAAAATACGTAAAGCATGAATTAACACATATAATGAGAAGCTGAATGATTTTTGTCCCTGAGAATCACTGCTCAAATTGTTTCTTTGTTTTGTCAGATTGGAAAGGCATCAAATTGTTTTATTCATGATTTTTTCCCACAGGATACTTTCCAACTTCATATGTGTTTTGCATTGTATAGTTTGGAATCTTTTCAAACTGGAAAGTGCAGACAAAGAGACTCCTAATTTGTTTTGACATTGCCTTGTGTATTTTACACACTGCTTAATGCAAACTCCACCCGCCAACACCCCACAAAAATAATGATCTTTAATTTGATTCACTCCATGGAGCTATGATTTATATAAAAACTTGTGCAAGGACAAAACCATGTAAATAATTTTAAAAATCATGTCTATATAAAAGTGCAGCACGATTCATGCCTGAAAATTCTCAGAATAGCTTAAACAAGATCTTTCATGAATAGTTTAAGTAGACATGGTCCTCTGTTGGGATTGGGAAAATTGGCTGGATATCCTTTTTCAGTTCTCATGTGGCTCTATCTTCTGTAATTCTGTAATTCACTGCTTTATTTTTTTTCCAAATAAGGAAGGATTGTTTTTATAAGAAAAGCTTAGTAACACTACAGCTTACTTGGTCAGAAAAGCATGAAGACAGACAAAAACAAATATGTCTAGGGCCAGATGTTTCCCACAAGTGTCAGCAGGACTTGGGTCAGGCTCAATATAAAGAAGGGTCACAGAGACACGAAGACTGAGCTGGATCTATGGGTATAGTTATCTAACGTTAGCTTTTGCTTCTTAAGGTCAGTCCACATGAATCCTATGTTTATATTGACATTATTGAGGAATAAGTCATAAAACCATAAAATGGCCAGCAGACTGAGGATTTGTCAGGTGGATTATTTAACAGACTCATGAGACCAAAGCACAGGTGCAGCCTAATGGCAGCTGATAAAGTGCTGACTGCTAACAAGGGTTCCCAAAGTGAACTGTTAATACTCCAAGGAGACCACTCCTTAGGTAAGAGCTGTTCCTTCTTGCTACCTTCCAACGCTAAGACACGCGTAAATGTTTGATAAAACTCTGCTAATCCAAAGCTGTGTGCTTTCTCTATCCTGGTGAAGCTGTGCTTTTTCCACCAGAGGTACTCAATCCCCAGTGTGAGTGAGCATATGTTATGAAATGTTGGAAAGGATGAAGATAACACCCTGTACAACAGCAGGCTTGTTGAGCGGGAACCATCAGTACTGGGAAACCCCACACTCCCACTAGCAAAAAGTGGAGTGGGGAAAAGACAAGTTGCAGTGGGTTTTTGGGTTGTTTTTTGCTATCAGTAGGGAAAAAGGAGCAGGGATGTGGAATGCTCACCACCATTCTTTGCACCTTTGAAGGTAGATGGGAGGAAGCAAAGTGGTTTGTGTGCTGCATGAGGATGGTGTATGCTGAGCGTTTTCCTGCATGTTTTGTTCCTCCCCTCTTGGAGAAACTGGTTGAGTTTGTCAAATAGAAAATATTGCACAGAAATATGGATTTATTGTCTTCAGTAGTTTATAGGTATAGGTTTTACTAGCAGTGAAAGTGCTGTGTACCCCCCTAATGTGACAGAATGAGCTTTGAAAAAAACAGATTAAACTGTTTTGTGTTCACTTAAGGAAGGGATAATTAGCTGGAAACAGAACAGACAGGAACAAGTCTCAAACACTGCACTATCAGACGCTGCCTTTGATCGTGTTACTCCGAGGTCTGCAGTCACAAATTAGAATGTTCTATTTGTAGTGGATGGGGCTTCACACACATTATGCTTGGAGTTGCATGTTTCCTTTATTTCTTCTTCAAATACCTTTTCTGGTGCAGAGTTTCCAGGCTACTCTGGACTCAGAGAAACTGTGCTATCTACAAAAGGAGTTAACAGAGGAAAGGGCAACTTTCCCGGTCTCCAGGAACACAAGATTTGCTTTCAATGAGCTTGAAGTTAAAAGCAGGCTCTCCTTTGTGCCTCATGGAACTGCTTACTCAGAACCAAAATTAAAGTTTTAATCCTCTCTTTGTTGAGGATTGTTTGTGTTCTATGTTTTAAATGTCCCTATGACAGGCTGCGTGGTTACTGAATGTCTAATAAAAATAGAAAATGTAATCACACTTAGCAAATACAGTTACCATAGCTGCGAGTGGCAGGATACAGCCAGGAGTCCTGATGGACCTCTGATTCAGACAAACTTACCCATCTCTTGTGTGTTTTGGTCCATCTTTCCTCCCAGTGTTCAGTCAGTGGGGTCAGGAAAAGCTCCATCTCTGTTCTTTTCCCTTGTCCTGCTCTGTCTGGGATAGTTTCTGCTCTTCATGGAGGGGCTGATCTCCAAAACCTATTACAGAAGTTGGTTTTGTGTTTGTGCCCAGAGGGGTTAGATGTTTCTCCCCTTCTGTTACTCAGTAAATACCAGCCTTTGCTCTTCAGATTTGCTGTGGGTGGTGATGTGGAACTGTTTTCAGAAAAAGAGTATGTCTATAGGTATGTCCTCAGGGAAAGATCCTGGTGACAAGCACAATGAGTCCAAAACAGGAGTGAAAAATCACCAAATTCCTTTTATATTATAAGAGATAGAAAGGAGGAAAGTGAAGGAGAGACTCTGGGGCTGTTTTATGCTATTGCTTTAGAAACTGTGAAGGAAACCTCTCTACATGCCAGGATGAAGACTGCCAGGTCTGGGAGACAGCTTCGTTGTTGTCAGGTCTCTTGCAACTGAATCTGACGTCTCAGTGCCCTGGAGGGAATTGAAGCTGCTGGAAGGCTCTTTGCAAAATCTTGAGGAAAATGCAGGGAGGCTGCCACAGGGCGGAAGTCCCCACAGCCTTTGTAAGAATGCTCAAATAAATGATTCAAAAGGAAATTTCAAAGACAATAAAAGGCAGGGGGCCTTCAAGTATCAGCAGAATATGGAGGAGAATGCTTGTAATGCTTTATCAGTCTAGTGTAGGAAAAATTTCCCTTTGGGACCTGTGTGGAAGCGACTTGGGTTTGAAGTACACCCATCTATAGGGTTCAGCTCAAGCTGGGGGCATGACTCCTTCGGTGCTGGACGACCTCTGTTGGTGGCAGGTAGGTCAGCCTGGAGGGTCACCATCACATTTCTTCCAGAAAAATACTGAACCCTCCAGAATGAGTGTGTCCCAGGAACAGGTCAATTCTACAGCCAGATCACACCTTCGGTGTGAAGACTTCCCAAAATGTTAACTTGCTTTGAAATAGAAAATACTTTCTATGAAAATAATGGGAATCTGCTTTAATAAAAATTCAATCCAGGCATTTAGGTGTTAGCAACCTAAAAACTATCCCCTCTGGGTAGAGGTGTGATAGAGTTCTTCATGGAATTTGTCATTTCACATTATTGATGGAAAACAAAGAGGCAGATTGCATCTAATCCATGGGGAGATGCTGATGAAAGTGATTTTTAGTGCTGAAAAGTGGGCTACATCTGATGGAAATAAGAGAAATGTAGGCTGGAGCTGTGGGTATGAGTTTTACAGCAGCTGCAGGTTTTTTCTTGATTAGTTGTACCCATGAGCTGCCACAAGGAGCACTGGGGAAGCTGCTATTTCGTGCTGTCTTCTGTGTGTGATCCCCAGCCCTCAGTGTCTCAGCTCTCTGGATAACACAGAAAGCTTCAGGTGCCCTCTGTATACAGGGTTTTTGACAGGTACCTGCACGCACCCGTGCTCTGCATTGCCTATCTTTAAGATAGTTCTTTTTTGGGTGGCTGGACCCCTGAAGAGGGATAGGGACTACGGCAATATGTTGACTTTTTGTCATTTTCCATTCTTTTTGTCTCATTACAATCACAAAGATTGTGTTAGAAGCTGAGCAGCTCATAAATGCTGAGAGTTATAGCTGTAGGCAGTTCATGAAGGGGAAATTGGGACTGGGTAGTGTTTGAAATTTGCATATACACCACACCCACTGCTATTTAATTTGCATTTGATTTGCATAAATCATGGTTAAATAATACCCATGCAGTACTTTTAAGGAGTGAGGATTGTATCAGTTTGTCTATGATTTATGTAATTTTTGCTTTAAGTGTAATTTTATAATGTAGAACAGTCTGAAGAGCATGCAGTATGAACTTAAATTTAATTTTGTGAAAAACATCAGATAACACTTATCAGCCATAAATACCCAGTTCTCTTTCAAAATAAATGTTGTTTTCATAAAGATGCTAGATTAACAGCACTGTGAGCTGAAGTCTGCTGTTTATCAACTGAAAAATCATGACACAATACAATTACAAACCTTCCCACACATTGCAATTGTAATGGCACGTGTCCTGAACTGAGTGGGTATTCTGGACACATATCTGTACAATGGTATGTGACACCTCCTCCTTCAGGGACTGAGAGTTTGAATAGTGGCTTAAAGTAGGTTCCTTTCTTGTTTGCTTCACACTAATGATCCTTCCAGGCTGATGTAGGAGCGGAGTGTTGGTGTCTGTCCATTCCAGGATGGTAAATGACTATAATATAATAATTAGATCATTGGGGCTACTGTCCCATATGGGAAGAGAGATGCTAAAGTTGTGTTGAGATGCTTTTCACATTGTGTTTTTGTTTGTTTGTTTTTGAATGTCTTGTCATGAATTCAAAAGTAGAAAGTAAAATCACCTGCTCCTGTTTATTTTGTGCCTGTCCCAGTAGCTCAGAAATTGCAACATCCTATTTGATTTTTTTATTCCCCTTTTAGATTTGTAACTGTTCTTTACCAGAAAGACCAGTTCTGCAAAGGTATTTCTGCATCTTTAAGATGCAGAGAGCACCAAAGCTCAGAGGTGCTGTTGTCCTGTCGTTGCATTTCTCTTGATTGGGAAGGCTTGGAAATCCCACTAAGCCCTACCCAGGAGAAGCTTTTTTCCTCAAGAATCTGGGCCCATGTGCTTCTCTGTATTTTTTAGGCAGCTAAACATCTTTTAGCTCTGAGTACATCCTTGGTCATGCGTTAAAACCCTTGGACTACCATTTAAACCCATCCCCTCCTTCTTGGCAATTACTCAGAAATTATAACCACACTCTGTCTAATGAGAAGGAGCAGAGGCAGTTCTTCCCTGACAGCCCAGCAATAAATCTGCTCTGAGACAGAGAATATTTCCATAAGGCAAAACAGAGATCTTTCTGTGTCCCTTTAGTGACAGTGGCCTACAACTGTGCAGTGCTCTCAGCTCCCGCTGTTTGCAAATATGAGCCCCTGCCCATCGCTGCCTGCTGTGCTACCCATCGGCTGCCTGCAAGGTTGAAGTTTGCTTTGAATGATCTCTCAGCTAACAAATAGCAACCTGTCACTCTGGAAACCGGAGTGTAAATTGGTTTGAGTCCGTAAGAAATGCTCTTGGTTTCTTTCTAACCTCCCTGCACCAACAGTAACTTGGTTCTGAGCATGCAGCCTGTTATTACAGTGAACCTTTGACACATGGATGTGAAACCTCCTCTTAACCTGGCTGAGCCTTTGCCAGCGTGATGGACATGGAGAAGATTTCCTCTGCTTTGATCAGTATCAGTTTACTTAAGAGCACATCCATAATCGGTTGCTTTTGTCAGTCTTGAGTGCTTCAACAAGGCTTCAGGAGCCAGTGGAGGATACCTCGCCTGACCCAATTTTGTCTGTAATCCCAAACACTTGTAGAAATGTTCTCTCAAGGGGAGGCTGGAGATGCGCTGTTACACAGGTTGCAGATAATGTAATTAGCTAAAAAGGGCCAAATTCAGTTTTGTGTACTTGTGATCCAAGAAAATGTCTTAGAACTTTATATACTTTTTGTTGCATTATGGGCTTCAAAAGGAACTTTTTCCAAAGTCCAAAGTATTACTTTATCGTGGTGGTGTATTACCTTCTGATCCTTATGAGAGGCTCCCAGCTTTGCTGCTTTGTTTCTGTACTCATGTCTAGCATCAAAACCACTGTACTTGCTGCTTTTCTTTGTCCAAGTTGCTCAGATCTCCTCTTTACAAATTATACAAATAAGCACCAGTCTTCTCTCAGCTTGTATTTTATTGATGAGGAAATAGGTGTGTTTATGTAAGCTCAGAAAAAACCCTTTAAGTCTATCTCCTTAATGATCTCAGTTTGCACTTGAATGGCTTTTATTAAATTCAAGACATGAATGATCAAAGACAGGGAAGAATACAAGTGTGGGTTTGCCTGGCAGACTGCTGAGCAGGATTTCTGAATAAAACCTTAGTGACTTAGGAGCCCAAGAGCACCTTTGAAGATCTGAGCCCTCAGAAACAGCTGTGTAGAATGGACTGAAAACAGTGGCACAGCACCGAATGTATGGCTCTGTGCCTTCTTACCCTTCTACTAACTCATGCTGAGATGTTATGCTATGAGAGGACTGAAACAGGAGGATGGGCTGGTTTGTCCTTTCCCATACTCCTGGTCTGGCAGTTCTTGAAGGTATAAAGTGTCACTTGCTGGCTGTGGCACTTTCTGAGCTTACTCAGGTTGTACAACTTAAAATCCCTTTGTTTACCTGCAAGTGCCCTTGGTGTCGGCAACTGCTGTCTAGTGCTCTGATGTGCTTGTAAGCCCACAGCAATGGAGTTAAATTCCTTTCTGCCCCCATCTGTCTTTTCACATGGTTGAGGCTGCAGCTGCACACGCATGGGAGCCTGTGTGAGGCTTAGAAAGCAATCTGAAAGAAAGCCAGTCACTTAGTGTTTGCAAGGCAACAGGAACGTGCCAGAAACATGTACACTTCCAAAGTCTGAATAAGAGAGAGGAAGACACCAGGTCAAGCAGGAGACATGTGCGGCAGAAGGGGAAGTGAGAAAGAAATCTATAAATATTCAATGAAGGAAGTGGGAAAACACATTCTGATTACAACTCTGGCTCTAATGTATGCAAATGTAATAGTTTCCTCCCCTACTAAGGAGTCATGTATTACATACATTACATGATGTACTACTGTGTAGCAACATAGTTTATGGCTCCTAGGAGAAGAAAATCATAATTCACAGCCATTAACAAAAATAATAGTGCTTTCACCCAGAGGAGCTTTCCTTAGAAAGCCTGTACAGATTCTATCTAACCTAATTTAAGCAATGTCATGAGTTGGAACAGATCGCTATCAAGTCTGTCATGCTTGTCATAACATGGCACTTGAATAGAAGACATCCTTTCCCAGGAGAAATTCCTGTGGAGGAACTGTATTATTTAATGGAGTTTAAGATTCCTTCTAAATTTCAGAGCTTGTTTATTTGAAAATTGTTCCAGTAAAAGGCAACCGTTAGGTAGGTTTCATTTAAAGAGAAATGAGTTTCCACGTACACGATTACAGGCTGCTAGTCCTCAAAGTTATAATTAACTGGGGGCTCCAAAGGGGAAGCCACTGCAGAGGAGTAGAGCACATATAATGTGCTTTGCATCTGGCTTGTATTTTTTCGGGGACAAGGTTTTCTGGAGCTGGTGGATGGATACCAGCGTTTACACAGAGATGTTCCCCCATGGCAGCAGCCTGGCTCTGTCACACCTTGCATCAGCCCTCCTCCATTTTGTGCAAGCAGTTAATTAACTTCCAGCTTTTAGAGTGTAACAAGGCAGAAAGCCTAAGAAGGAAATGACAGACCATGGTCTCACTCCTCAAAAAATACATGGTGTCAAATGGCATCTTAATGAGTATGTTTTGTTTAAACCCCTGGAGGGTCATAGGCTCAGGCCTGCACCTGCTCATTTAATTTCTGATTTAAGACAGGAAATACGACTGTTACGATATGTAGAAGTTGACATTAGTTCCCGTTGCAGGAGCCTGTGTGCTGCTCCCATTGCCAGGCATTTCCATACGTCATTTGTTCCTTTATTTCTGGCGTGACTTGCTCGGGTGGCAAGGGAGGCAGATTGCGGGTGCTTTGCGTGTCACCGTGCTCGCTTCATTAGGAGCACGTGTGGGCTGTCCTCGTTTATTGTGGCTTCTCAGGAACCTTCTGTTTGCAGAAACTTTGGCAGCTTGTCACAGTATGTCAAGATCTGCTCGTCTCCCTGGATAGCAGAGTTTATGGATAATGCAGTAAATAGAGACGGGGAGAACTGCATTACTTACATTTAACTGATTTCAGACAATGAGAGAGAGGAGTTAAACTAGTGCCTTTCTGTCAGCATCACAAAACATTTAATCATCTTTTTTGTGTCTACTTTCTTCACTTCCCTCATTTTTATTTACTTGTTGTATGAGACCTTCTAGTTTTACATCTCTATGTTAAAAATGAGTTGATAACTTTTTCTTTTCCGATCCTTTAGGAGGTGCTTGGGAATACTTGAAAAAGAAATGTAATGAGAGAAACAATGAGGAAGATGTTTAGGAAGTAGAAGTGGAGGGGCGGTGGGGAAAGATCCTCCATTCTTTTCCCTTGTCCGCCTGCCTGTTTGCAGACTTCTGTGACCAGAACACATGGTGACCTGTGAAAACTCTGTCTAACTCTGAAGACATGTTCAAAGCAAAGCCTGTCCTGTTCTGTGGCTCTGCTTTGGGATACCTTGGTGAAGAATCTTCCCTAACAGCAAAGCGCTGATCAAACCCCACTGAAGTCAATGGAAAGGCTTTCAGTAAAGGCAGTGGGCTTTGGCTCAGATGCTAAAAGCATTATCATCTCTCTCTGCCTGATCCTCTTGATACCAGTTCTCTCATCAAACCCTCTGACAGAAAAAGAGAGAAAATCCAGTCCCTGCAGGTTAAAGCAGCAGCTAAACACAGAGTTTTGACAGATCTAAACCACTGCTGTGGAGAAATCTCAGTTTTCTAACACAGAAGTACATAAACACAACCACTCAAAACTCCCCCAATCTTCAAAGCATCCTGTGCACCCCAAATTTCCCAATGTGCAGCTTATTCATGACCAGAAAAGGTGGTAAAGCTGAAGGGAGTTACCTTGCATCTCGCTCAGTCTGTGGCAGGGTGCCAGGGAGCACCACCATGGGCACGAGGCTCTTCCTTGGGGAGCATGGGGGCAGCGTGGGGCAATGCCCTGGCTGGGAACAAGGCTCTGATGGGGGGAGGCTGAAAGATGAAACAGTGGAGAGAGGTACGGGGGTATCAGCTTGGGTCTTACGATGGGAGAAGGGAAGACTGAGAGCTGGCAAGCCATAACCAGGGGATGAGCAGGGAAGCTGGGTTCATAGACTGAAAGGAAGAGTTAGGTAATGAATATTCAAGACAAAAAAGTGAATAGTCAGAGCTGGTCTTATCTCTAGTCCTGGCATCTTGATACTAAAGGAAAACATAGCAGAGAGAACGTGAATCCTGACTTTCCTATTTTTACTATAAAGTCTCAGTTCACAGGCTCAGTCTCAGTAATGAAGAAGCAACAGTTGGGTGGTGAACACAGAGGCACAAACCCCAGATACAAATTTTAAGCAGCTTCTAACTTAAACAAGGAGAGCTCAACAAATCCCTCTTGATTCAATCAAATACCTCCTTCCAGCCAGCAAGAGTAACAGGCTTTGGGTGTTACATAGCTGTCCTGAGTGGATTAATAACTTGCTTTATATTATCAGCCAAGTTTCATCTAGAAATAAATCCCGTCTGATCTCTGTGAACATGACATGAGATTATTCCAGCAAGTGCAGATCCTGAGATTTTTGCATTGCAACTGAATGGTGAGCAGGGCTGTGGAGGAAGGATGGGAGAGGGCTGTGGCAGGGGGGCTCTGTGCTGACTAAGGGCATAGGGGACAGGGAGGAGGCAGCAGAAGTGCTCTCCGCTCCAGACCTGAGCTGCAGAAGCAAAGCTGCAGAGGCCAAGCACACAATACACCCCTGGGACAAATTGCTCTGTGGTTTGTAGGCACTTGATTGTAGCCCAGCCTGAACCCTGGGGCATCCAAGATAAATTTACCATGGAGGGGGATAAATCACACACAGTTTTCCCATCGTATGTCCGCAGACTACCTTAGCCTGAATTAAGTGACTTCACGTGCTCACAGTCCTGCTTGGTGAAGCCTGGGGGTGCATGGACAGTTCTCTGCTGGGCTGGGGGCGCAGGGACAGTCCTCTGCTCTGCTTGTTTCATTTTCAGCTCCAGGATAGGCAGCGGTGTGTTGCGGGGCTGCAGTGATGTTGGGGTGAGATGGGACAGTGGAAAGAATTGTGGGAGAAAATTTCATCTCAGGGAAGGAGTTGCGTCCCCCTCCTCTCTCAAGCTGATGCTGTGAGGCTCAATTTCCATGATTCCTCCCATGGGAAGATCTGCACAGTGTTTTAATTAGCAATAGAAAGACATTTAAAGAAGCCTGAGGCTTTTTACTCCTTACCCACGCTCTACTCATCCACTACGTGCACTTCACTACGCCTTTTGTTCTTAGTCTACATTTGCAGTTTCTGGTGTGCATTTTGTTTGTTTGTTTGGGGTTTTTTTGTGTGTGTATTTTTTCTTTCCTCCTGCTTTGAAACAAAGAAATGTAGAGCAAAATTTTAAATTATTTGGTTGAAAAAATGCATTTGGGATTTCAGCTAATTTTTTAAATTAACTTTTCTCTATGTATGGCACCAGTGCCTAGTTCTAGGTGTTAAGTCCTGTGTGATCTGTAGGTGGAGCTCATTTCGAGCCTGCAGTGATGGCAGACTGAGTCCATGCCGGTGGTGTGGCTTTCCCTGGGATTTTGGAGGGCAGGTTTGGCCATCGCTGAGCATTGGCAGCAGGACTCGGTGTGCGGAGTCCATACCGGACTTGTATGAAAAGGTTTCTTTCCAGGTACTGACAGGACCACTGAGGTAAGTGACAGCCCTTAGCCTGCAAAACAGGCATTTTATTTTATTTTTAACCTCCATGTCCAAATCAATATGAGACAAAAATAAATAAAAACACGTTATTTTTTCCTGAATACAAAAAAAATATGGATTTTTCCTCACTGAAGCACTTTCCCCTTCCAGCAGCAAGTTGCTCTCTGATTTGGAAGCACTTTCTCAACCATCAGTTAACTTAAAATGTCAGAGGCTTTTGATCTGATTTGTGCCCTCTGAAGGGTACTTGTGCTTATTTTGAACCTGTCGCTTGCCTTGTTCCCTTTGTCTTCTTGTGGAGCTGCTCTGTCAAGCCCTCCAGTGGAAACTGGTCAAAAACTCTGTCTTCTGGTCTCTTATCTGATCTTGCTGGATGGTGTTTTTGACTGTTGAGACTTTTGCTGTTGTTACCTCCCTGTTCAAAGCTCTCTGACTGAGCTGGTGTCATCCCTTCTCTGCCTGCAGCAGGAGCTGAGAAAAGGCAGGAGGAGGAACATGCCTTAAGGTGGAGGAGTAGGTGGCTGTGGTCATGGGAGACTGTGAGAAAGGAGATGGAAAGGGATCAAGACGGGCAAGGTAAAAATGGGAATGAAAAATAAATGGGTGACTCAGACCAGTTTCAGTGGCACTGGCGGCAGTGAGGATGCTGGTGAACCTGTGCAGGTCACTATAGGCATTCAACTGGACGTGGTCAGGGTGTGCTTCTGCACCAAGGGAAAAAAGGGAGTTTTGGGGAAATTAATGCAATGACACAAGCAAGTAAAACTTAGTACGTTTTTCCCATAATTATGATCCTCAGGCTGGCAAAACCTCAAGCTTTCCTTGATTTGTCCAATCAAATATGATCAGGACTATACATCAGGATTTTCTTTTCTCCTTTTCTCCTTCTTTTTTTTATATTTTTTTATTCCCCTTTCCAGCTGGAAAAATATCATTTTCTCTCTGTCGAAATACAATGGGTGATTTTCTTGTCAGTCTTTAAATTGGCCTCTTTGGGAATGTGCTCTGAGACGATGATGTCTACATTACAGAACAGACACAACTCTTGCCTTGCCAAAAAAAAAAAGCCACGAAGAAAAGAAAAATGGTGGTTAACAGAATCCAAACTCTGTTCAAAAGACGTAATATAACAACAACCTACAGACAGAGAGCTTTCAGACTCTGCCTTTCCTTAGCATCTCAGTTATGGAACTCTCAAGCCAGATTAAACCCCTGGAGAGATTTATATACAAATTCATATATGTGTGTGTATATATTTCTATATAAAACACACGAGCCTTTAAAAAAAATAATAAGAATCTCTCTATTTACTTCTAAGGCATTTAAATGCATGATAGTAATGCAACTATATATTTGTAGCTGATTGGAGGATTTAGGGTCTCTCTCTCTCTGAACAACTCATGAAGGCTGTTTGAGATTACAGCATTACTCCAGGTAGCTCTATTAAATTACAAACCCTGCTCTGATTGCAGTTCTAGTCTGCCTGTGCTGCAGTCTTTTTATTTCTGCCTTGGACTGGAAGTCCCAGACATAGTGATGCAGGATTAAAAATGGATCACACTGCTCCTGGAGCAAGACTTGTTTACTGCCCAGAGGAACCAGGGGGTTGGGAAGTGACAGGTCATTTTGAGGGGAGGGAGTTAAAAAGTCATGTAGTGTGGACTTGTCGCTTGCTCAAGGGGCCTGGAAGGTAAGCCGGAGTCTTGAGGACCATTTCTGACAGTCGAGAAGTGATGAGTCAGTATTGGGGGGGTGGGGAAGAGCCAGGAGATTCAATAGTGATATATTTTTAATGGTTCAACACAGGGGAAGTATTTTCAATGCTTCCTGCTAACATGTAGGTTTTGAAGCATTAATAGGTAAATTAACACCTGCAATGCTAGTTAGGCAAAGGGCGAGGATGGTTTCGGGGAAAAAAATGTGTTTTTCGTTAGTAAACAGTCTACTAAAAAGGACAGGCAGAAATAGTAGCTGTTCTTGTTTGAAAGATCTTTGTGACTTTGATCAAGTCAGATGACAAAAGACTCTCCCACAGTCATAGTTTTTTGTTACAAATACACCTGAGATTAAAGTATTATAAGAAAACAGGTGAGTGAACAGTAGATGCATTTTCAGTATTTTCAGTTCAATGAATATACATGTAGGAACATTTACAAATAATAAGAAACATGACACTATTTGGGCTCTTATCTTTTATTATTCAGGCCAATGTGATGTTTTGTCACTGTTGTCACTGGGCAGAGGCAGCTGCATTCTATTCAAGACATCTAAGACCTGTGCCTTATTTGAAATGAAATACAGCCTATGAAGCTGAAGCATCCCATATGCATCTGACTCTCATAAAACCAGCTGGAATACATAATAAATTTTCAAGCTGTGGAGAAGGTGCTGAAAAAGGTGCAGCAACTCATATTTTGAATTTGCTCTAAATTGTACTGTACAAGGGAGAAAGAATAAAGGAGATTAGTGGAATTACTGTGCTTGGTGGTACATGTGGGCAGATTTGTGGATGAAGTGTCTGCTTCTGAGACATTAAGATTTAATAATCACTTTTCTGAGTACAAGATGGACATTTTTAATGGGTAGGAAAGTGTAGGATGTTGCACTGGAAGAGGAGAAAGGATGAATTGCGTGTAGTGCCTTATGAGACTGTTGAACTGGCTGTATGACAGTGGTTGTATGAGTAGCAGTGAGGCCTTTCCTAGAGAAGCAGAAAGGCTCCAAGTCTCACAGGCAGCATCTTTGGAGCAGCTGGTGTTGGTCATTGACACAGCTCTGAGGATCAGAGCCAGAGTAACAGAAGCAAAGAATGACTCCAGTCAAAAACAAGCTTGAAGGCAAAGTATACATTTGTGATATTATGCTAACTTTGTGTTATAACATTGGTGCAATGCTTTGACATTCAGGGAACATTGAAGTGTGATGATGCAGAAACCAGGAATTTGAATGGAATAGTCACAGCTAGTCAGTATCTTAAAAAGTATATATATATTCTTCCCCACTTATTTTCCCCAAGTTCAGTTAAAGCTTAGAGCTACTTAGCTGTGTAGCAGCGTGGTGGAGATAACAGGTAACAGGTTCTGTGCTCGCACAAGTCCGTGGAAGGCAGTGACACCTCACACGGACGATTCCATCACTGGGACAGATCGCTGGTGCTGCGGAAGCAGCACAGAAACAAACCCTCACTGCTTTTGTGCAAGACTGAAGTTGTGTGTGTGTTCCTCCTGCAAACATAATTTTTACAGTGCTGAACATATTCATAAGAGCTCTCCAATATTAGCAGTTTTGCCTGAGCATCTGTAAAATGAGCTCCACAAGATGAAAACCTTGTAAGTCAACACAAGGCTCGCAGGGCTGCAGGGTACAGTCTGTGTCATCATTGCCCTGGTACACTGTTTGTCAGGAAAAAGGTTTCCTTGTCTGTCTTTCTGAGCTTAGTTTCAAATAGATTTTATGAAAAAGAGCAAGCTCCTGAGCCTTTTTTAATCTCACCATATTAGATATTGAAGTATTGCTGAATCCTGTTATGCAAGGGCAGGCAAAATAAAACAAAGCAAAACAAAACCTCTAAAACCAAAAGAAAAACAAATATCTTATTGGATTTCACCTTCTTCTTATGCTGACAGCGAATGGTGCTGTGAGACAGGACTGTTTTTCTGGGGGAGAGTCTAGTCCCTGAATGGCTGACCTATATGCTAATCCTGGCCATATAGCTTATATATTGCACCCTAATCACTAGATCTGGTCTTGTTTTCTGCAGAGGATTTTTCCATTTTATTGAGCTCTTAAATATTTTTTCTATTAGCTGATTTATGTCTTTCAACCTGAGCTATATCAAAGCCAGAACTTAGCACTGTATATTTACTTTGGTTTGCATGCAATTTGCGAATGATGTACTATACTTTTATATAGTTAATTTGTTCATTTCTGTGTATAATGCATTCATGAACTTTCTGAATTTTGAGCTGAAAAATATGATAAGTGGGTTATATTATGCAGTGAAGGAGTTGTTATATGAAAACACTTCCATATCATCTATTATGTGCTAGCTTAATACAAAATGATATTAATACATGAATCAATGAGGTTGTATAATAGGATTCTCATGGGAACATGAAGCTGATGTTTATTAAAGATGGAAGTTCCACATTAAGAAGGAATACTTTGTTTTGTTCATTTATTTGATAAGCAGCTCAGCTGCCTTGGATAGAAAAATTTCTTTGTATATTCACAAGGCACTCTCACATGTGTTTTTCATACTTCTCACAAAGTTCAGAAATTTGATAAGCAATAGAGATATCATAAAACCCAACTACTGGCTTCCAGTGTCGCTTCCTTTGAGCAAAGAGAAACTCGGCAGCTTTGGAAATGACTCCTCAGACCATGTGCACTTGAGCCGGGCTGCCCCAGGGGTGACAACTGGTACAGCTGGGTGGGATTCCACCCTGGTAGACCTGAGTGGGATGCTGGGTGGGGTCCCACTCAGTGGGATCCTACCCCCCACCTCTTAATTTGAGCATCTTATGCTTCAGTGTGGTCCAAGCAGCCTCATTGTTATTTTTGCCAGGTCGCTCTTTGACTTATTTCACCTGGATCCCAAATTGTAAGTGTTCCACCACCCCACCACCTCTAAAATGTATTTCAGAACAGGCTGCAGACCCAAAGCTGCTAGGGATCAAACCAGTAAGGGGAATATCTGGAGGTGAGAATGTCCTCGAAGATTCGTGATGTGTCTGGGTTGAATGTTTGTGGTCAGCTGCCATGTTTTGTGTCTCCTTATCTACTGAATAAAACAGCTCTGTTGTTTAAAAACAAACAAACCAACCACCAAAAAAACCCCAAAGAAAAGCCACAAAACAAACAAACAAAAGCCTAAAACCAACCAAACACCACCACCTCCATCACAAACCAAAATCAAACAAAAAACCCCACAAACAAACCAAAAACAGCCCTGGGAAAACTATCTGACTGATAATGACGTCTTCACTGCCACGTAAGTATCCTGATAAAGCTCCCCTATAAAATCACTCGATGAGCAGCCATTAGAGTCTGAGTTTCTCTAAGAATGATGACTAGTCAAGAGTTTTTTTGAGTAATAAAAAAAAAAAAAGAAAAGGAGAAACATTTAGATGCTTTAGTGATCTACAGTCTGGCAAAACCACCTTGTACTGGTTATCTGTCTAAATTGACAGCCATTTTTGTTTCCTTTTTCATTGCAAGAGGCTACAGGCACCTGAATTCCTAGAAGAACCATGGTTATTCTTGAAGCAAACCCCGAACTGCTGGAAGAGCTAAGAAAAGAAATCCTGCAAGAGAACAGCCTGAAATGCTGTACAGACAGCCAGAGAAGGAAAGCAAAGCATTGGAAAGTATAGCACTGGAAGAATTAGATGGAGCTTCAGGTAAGCAGCACATGCAAAGATTTTATAGCACAGATTCAATCAAGAAGAGTAATTTATTGAACAGCAGTGGGATAATGCAAAGAAAAGTTTGTATGAGGCCTAAAACAGGGTAAGAGAAAAGACTGATGGCTGTATGATGACAGAAAGAAGGAGAGAAGTGTGTCTGTATGTGAGAGAAGTACGACAATCAATATTAAGAACTGCACCCAGTTTGTTGAGGAAAATAATAGGATATACAGGAAAACATACACAGGTTGATGGAAACATCGAGGAGCTGATGAAAGAGCCCATGGGAGTCAGAGGGAATCTCTCTTCTCCCTTGCCAGGTAGTTGGTAAGAGGGACCCTCCAGAGAGCTCCTGGGTGAGAAATCTGCTGGTTTGCTTGCTTAATATGTCACAAAAATTAAATTATAATCCCATTAAAAAAAAAAAAAAATAATCCCTGCTCCTCTCAGGAGCCTTAGATGTAGTTGCTTTGGGGCCATTGAGATGGAAGTCACTCTGAAGATGTTTTGCAGAGGTACACAGCAAGAAAGATGCTTTCTTGAAGCAAGCTTGAGGAGTGGCTGAGTCGATAGGAAATCTCAGGTGTTTTGTGCAAGTTTATGTTCAATTTCTCATCCCTAGCTTGCCACAGTGTGATGGATAAGGATCCAAAACACAAAAAAACCTGAAACAAGGGAGCACTCCTATCACTAATGAAGATGCATCATCACCAGGCTTGGTTCAAAGACCATTAAAATTTCCTAGTGGTTCCAATGGGAACTAGAAGAATCCTTTCCTGAAGAAATAGAGGCATATATTAAACCTTAATTGGGAACAATCTCCACAAGGATTTTCCCTCTGAGGAAAAGGAGCTTTTTACAGATATAATTGTTTTGGAGGGAGTAATTATTCCATGGATGCTTCCTGAGGTGAATTATGGCTCTTTTTATTTTTTTTCTCCTGAAAGTGGAACAGCTGTAACAGTCTGATCAAGGACCAGTAGCATTACCTGGCAAGCAGGGGCCAGACTGCTGTTTCAACCTATATACACAGCAGTGGGAATAATTTTTGTACAGTTTCGATGAATATTTCTGTATTATTCTTTACCCTGCAGCACAACACAGTTTGTAGCAATTGATTGACTTAGCTGGACAGTGAGATAAAAACTTACAAATAAGACTGGTTGGAAGCTGTTCTTCTGCTGTGATTAGATGTAAAACAGCCACAGCTAGGACCATGTTTTGCCTGGGGTTAGATCAACAAACCACAGATTCTGGGGTTTTTACATGTTATTCTTTACTCAGTTTCAGGAAGGCTGGAAATTATCATCCTGAAAAACCCTTCAAGTGATGAAGCGTGAGTGTCAGTGTCAGCATCAGTGAGAGCTACAGAATAATCACTTTTTCCTCCCGACTGGGGAGGTGTTGCAGAGAGATGATATGCAGGAGGGAGAGGCTGACTAAGATAGGAAAGAAAAAGGGACATAAATCTGGGACAGGACAGAAAGAATGAGGTGAAACATAGCAGGGAGGAAGACAGATTCCTGGGAAAAGAGCTATCATCTGCAAATTGCTCAGTGGTCAGGTCCTGCTTGCTGTTTCAAGCAGCATCTGTGAAATCCTAAAGGTCCCTCCCCATCTCTTGCTGGGGAAAGCTGTGCTTGAGAGATTGCCTGAATAAGGAATGAGTCAAGGCTGATGGTTCTTTCGCATAATCCAGCCCTCCTGGAAGAGTTACTGCAAGATGTGGTGGAAGTGAAAGACACTTGAAACGAGACAGCTTAAAATCATTTTATAACTAATTTGCAGCAAAGTTTTCTTTCATCATTTCCCTCTTTTCCATCCGACCTCCCTGTTTGTCTTATCGAATTTTGGCAGAGATATTTACGTTGAATAGGGAGCTGCTGTTGAGAAACTGTGGTTTCAGTGCTGTAATAAAGCAGTCTTACCGCAATGAATTTTGAAGGCTATTTTGGCTGTCTCAATAAATGCTAATTTATGACTTGAATGCGTCATGTTTTTTGCAATTAGCAGGACACCGTCTAGAAGTTATAGAGCATCTTAGGCAGAAATAGACATTTGTCTTTTTTTCAAGTTATTTTTTAAAAACAGTTCCTTTCATTCAACCAGCATGTTAAATACTCTCCATTAATAAAGCGGCTTCTGCCTTCAGGCTAGGAAAATTTTGCTAGATGTTTCTTCAGAGTTGATGGTATTGTCAAATGTTACTCCCTGCAAAAAGTTAAACTCATGAGAAGGTTGGTAGATTTGTATCATCAGTACTACCCCCCTGGGCAAATCCACAAGCCTCATCCTGAGACCTAGGGAAATTCAGTTGCGTGACTTGGTAATATAGCAATTGCAGAAATAGTAGTGCCAAATGTTATGTTAGTACAGACCTGAGTAGCTATCTGTATCACATAGCATAGTGAGGTACAGTGGAAGACAGTGAGATTGGCTTGAATGTCACACAGTTCATTAAGCAAAATAGTTTTCATCTCAAGGCATTCAGACCTGTCACATTTCTTTTAATGAAAGACACAAATTTTTTAGTAAAAATGCTTGGCAAAAATAGAATTTCAATAATGAATCTGAAAATTATTCAAGCAGATATCAATTAAAATTTTCATTATAAGGAACAGTTTTTCTTGAATTTTTCACAAGATGTTCAATTTTTAATCACTTATTACTAGGATTTTTTTTTTCTGGGAAAATAACTGGCAATTTTGGACAGCAGCTGTCTATAAAACCTGAATGGTGATAAGGAAAACATGTTTATGAGACCTTTAGGATGTAAAGCACATCCACAAGATTACATGTCTTTGTGCTAACATTCTTCACAGTGTAAAGAACAACTATTTTTTTTTTCCTTAAAGAGTTTAGTATTAACTGCTAATCTATTGTTTTGATGCCTGTTTCATTTTAGGTTAATGTGGTTTCCAGAGAACCATTCCTTGAAAGAGGAAATATGCATCCAAACCCAGGTGGTATGTTTAGTGCATGCAGAATTCCAGGTGAAACAACTGGTTTTGTGGCAGATCGGCCTCAAGGCTGGAGGACTTGCTGGGTGAGTCATGTGAAATACTATTTGGGTGTTACAGAGACCCCCAATAAAACATATAATTTCACACAAAATGCTGCAACCCGTGTGTTGTGAAAGCTTCACGTCCTCTGTGCAACACAGAGAAATGTAACCTGGCTGGGCATGCTGGCTTTTTCAGGAGACATGAACCTCCCGTGAGGCAGCGAGGATAACTGTTGCACCAACATACAGGATTTTGTTCTTGAAAAGAGATGGAAACTTTATGCTTGAAAATTCGGTTTTACAATATTTTTTCCATCCCATTTTGGGATGGAAAAGAGGGGAAAAGCTTGTTATTTTCCCAAGGACAGAAATTGTGAATTAAAATAACCTCATTGTATTGTATGTCATATGAAGGGAAAATCAAGGCTACAGCAACTGCTTGATACATTGTGAGCAAGCTGCACATTTACCACAAATCCATCAGAATCACCCAGCTTTGAACAAGGCTCTGCTCTTGTTAACAGGCAAGATTTCCTGAGTTTGCTTTTAAAATACTTCCATTAATGCTCGGTGCCTGCATACTGGGAGATATTACTGGAAGTGGAAAAAGACATGGGGTGAAAGACTGAGCCATAAAGAGGATGGTTGCTTCAAATGTTATGTCTGGAAAATTGTGAGTATGGATGAAGCGGGTCAGCTGTGTAAGGCTAACATGAGCACTTAATCATTTGCTTCTGCTCTATCCTAGTGTCAATTATTGCATATATATATATATATATATATATATATATATATATATAAAAGAATATACTTTCTGGCCCCTTAAAGTTATGGAATGGAAATATTGCCCATTTTAGTGTTTGAAATAAACACATTATCCTTTGCTTTCCTGTATGGAGTTGTGGATATTTATAATAGGAATCATTCATGGTTATTACAATAGCATTTCTCCTTGCCACATCCTGATTGGCCAAGATACCTTTTGGTTTGCTGTTAATGCACATTGCCTCAATGAGTACCTTCATAAGGTAGGAATAAATGAAAGTCTAGCGTTAAACTTGTAACTGCATTCAAAAGCATTTCGTTTGTCAGATTCTTACTGTGTCTGTTATGTGCATATTTTGATGTAGGCAAGTGTAGTAATGTAAAATGTGGAACATGCAAGCCTTAATGATGGTTCTGGCTCAGCATTCACCATATTTACAGCTGCAAAAAATCCCATTTTAAAAGCAAAATATGACCTCAGGAAATATAAGGTTTATATTCCTGCCAATTCCTATTGCACTTTCCCAGGGAGGTGTTAAACCCATTATCAGTCATCATGGACAAAATCAGCACTTCCACCTTTCAATGCAATTTGATTGAACAAATGTAGTGAATGACAGGCTTGAAGTAAAAAATAGGTACTTTGCACTTCTGTCCACATGTACATGGAGCCCATTGAGATGAAAGGTTCAGCCTAAGCTCCACATATTATTAATCATGCAGGATTGCTCCTTACAGCTGGTTTTCCTTTGCTTCTTTGAAAGCCTCCTGTAATTGTGGCTTCTACTCTATTCTTCCTAGGTCTGTAGTGCATGTAGAGAAAGACAAATTATGATGTTGAAAAATGATGACTTCCTAAATTTTCCAACAATTTTGTGACGGGAATAAAGCAAGGAAATGTCTGAATTATTTACAGTTAATTCAGCTAGATATGGAGTGAGGGTTTTCAGCATTTCTTGTAGATATGGATTTTATCATTTGGCCATTTTATAATTGCATTGGTTGGAAAACTTGGTACAGGGTACGTCGTCTTTCTGCTGTTTTCACAGAAATAAGAAATAATACAGCAGACTATTGTCTACTCAGCTCTGCCAGAGAAATTCTCTTGCTATTTTTTATTGTTAAACCCTCAAATCAGACATTTATTTGAGGTAAAACCAGCAGGAGTGCTGGTTTGCCAGCAGAAGCTTCATTCCAAACATAGGCACCCAACTGTAACAGCAGTATGGATACCTGATGAAATAACCTGAAATGCCTCTTTGGGAACCAATGCCTACTGTTCAAATGCCAGTGGTATTTTACATACCAGTGCTCAGCTGCCTTGCTCTGATGTTACTCATTTATGTAAGTATGTTACTCACATGTTCATGCAAATCATTAATGCTGTTAATGGTGGGTAAGTACAACACCAGCTGAACTAACAAACTGTTTGAGCTCTAGTGAAGATGGGTGGTCTGCAGCACCAAAACTGCCTGGGTCATCTGCAGCTTCAGGACAGGTGAATAAGTTTTGAGACTAAAGAAGTCAGACAGTAGCTGGCACAACAGTCTGGCAGGGACACAATGCTGTGAAGATCACACGTGGGATTTGCAGCAGACTTCAATGAGATCGAGCAGTGAGTGTCAATGTTAAAGGGCTTTTTTGAGAGAAATCAAAGCCCGGAAGTGTTGGTTGATAACACCATTCCATCACTACTCAAGGTAGGCAAGAAACATCCTGTTACCACCTGTCACGTAGATACATCCCAGTGCACTTACACTTGTACTTTAAAGACTCTCTAAGCCACAGTGGTACAAAGAAGTCCCAGCATCAGAGAATGAAAGCCCTAAGGCACAAAGGCCAGATCTGTACTTGAAAAGGCTCCTTTGTGTTGCTGTGCTGGCAAACCGTCCTAGAAGGAATGAGGCATATGTAATGCCTCACAGAGCAGGGAGAGAGTTTTTATACAGGGGTACCCAGCTTTGTATGCCAGGACTTGTGTGGATAACACAGAGGGTTCACAGAAGATGTTAGGGTCACTGAGTGACCTTGCTGTGCGGGCAAAAGTTTCTGAGTGTCTTAGCAGAGGTAGGTATGAGGAAAATGAGCTCTGGCCAGCCTTGGCAGCCAGGCTGAGACCTCACTGCCATTTGTGGAGATGCAGCAGAGTACCATCTCAACAGCAACTTGTGGCACAACACCATCTGCTCTCATGAGGCACTTGTTCTTATTCCTACACTGTTTTTTATATTAACCCCAGGGATGTGAGTCTTCTGGGTCCTTTGTTGGATTGAAAATTTTCCTGATAGAATAATTTTGGTTGGAAGAGACCCTCAAGATAGAGTCCAACCATTAAGCTGGCACTAAACCATGTCCCTAAGAATCTCGTCTATACATCTTTTAAACACCTCCAGGGATGGGGACTCAACCACTTCCCCAGGCAGTCTGTTCCAGTGGTTTACAACCCCTTCTGTGAATAAATTTTTCCTAATATCCAACCTAAACCTCCCCTGGCACAGGGTGAGGCTGTTTCCTCTCATCCTATCACTTTGTACTTGGGAGAAGAGACCAACACCCTTCATGCTACAACCTCCTTTCAGGTAGATGTAGACAGCAATAAGGTCTCCCCTCAGTCTCGTTTTCTCCAGGCTGAACAGCTCCAGATCCCTCAGCTGCTCCTCAACAGACTTGTGCTCCAGACCCCTCACCAGCTTCATTGTCCTTCTCTGAGCTTACACCAGCACTTCAAGGTCCTTCTTGTAGTGAGGGGTCCAAAAAGGAACAGAGGATTCCTTCAATCCTTCCCTACTAGGTGAGATTCAAAGTCATTCTGCTGACTAAGAACCAGCAATCTCATCGGGCATTAGTCTGTGTAACCACGTGTTCATGCCTCCTTTTTCTTCTTACACAGCTGGAGAGCCAGGCAGCCCTTCAGAGCAGAAGCTGTCTCCAAAGGGTAGGTTTCTTGAGGAAAAGGGGGTAACTAAGGATATTTCCTTTTGAGTATCTGTGCAAGTTCCTGTCTGCTTTTCAGAACCACAATTCAGCAGAAGCAAAGGAGGAACCAAACTGGTGACAAACAAGCCAAAGTGTACGGCTCCTCATTTTATGCAGAGCTCAGAGTTTTTGGGTTTATGCCTGCAGAGTCACCATATTTTAAAAATGGTAATTTCTGAGACCAATCTAAAAAGCTAATTGTTGCTGTTACTGATCTGCTTCAAAAGCCATGATTAAAACCAAAGAGAACAGTCAGAATTCCTGCCAGCTGTGGGGACCTTTGTGGCTGCCTTGTCCCAATTACAGGTTTTTTTGTAGTGAGCACACTGCATTAGCATAGCTGCAGCTCCTTTCTAACAACAAGCAATCATGAGAACCATTTAATGGCAGGCTTTGGAGCATGTCTTTCTTTTTCTGTATAGGCTAGGAATGAGGGTTTCTGGTGTCCCTAAAACATTTTTTTCCCCCAAGTTTAATAACAGGTTTGGAAAATGAGAGTCAAGGTTCAAGTTTATGTATTCGCTATATTTATTCCTTTTTCCAAGACAAAGTAGTTGTCTCAAGGTTTGGGTGGCAGGTTCCATTTGTGCATCACGTTCTTCTTTTACAGGGAGGGCAGAAGGAGGAGAGACGAGAAATCACCTAAGAAGTTCTCAGAAAAACCCTCCAGCTCTCCATTATCCTGAGGCCACACCCAGAGACTTTAAGAGGAAGGAAACAACTGCGAGCAAATATGGCTAATAACACCCAGAGCTGACTAGATCACAGCAAAAAGGGAAACTGGACTAGAGCACATTTTTTGTTCCCTGTCCAGCACTTTTCTTCAGCAGCCAGGAACTCAAGAAACTGACTTCAAAAACCAGCCAACCAATTTCCCAGTAGCCCAGGCTTTCCATTAGAAAGCTCTTCAGTAAAAACACTGTTGTCATGGGCAAAGAAGTGTTCTAGGAACAACATGTTGCAGTAACACGGTCTACTTCAGTAATATTCTTCCTGGGATTTGATCCAAAGCCCACTGAGGTCAATCAGAACCTCCCATTGACTTTATAGTGGCTTAAGCTCTGTTTAGTTGGAGCCACTAATCCAATTTCCACAGCCAGTGCTACTGTCTGTGAAGTCCCAGTGCTGATACATAAAATCTAGCTTGCTGCCAGCACTAGCTTCATTACAATTCCTGTTGGTCTCAGCTCTCTCTGAAGCAAATATGTTCATGTGTCTGTAGCCACAGAAACTTGGACAGAAGTCTTGCAAGGTAAGCTAATTTGGGCCTTGTCCACTGTGAATGGAAGACCTCCAAGAACAGCCTGGGACATGGGTAAAATTGACCATAATAATTCAATAAAGTGGCATTCTTCTGCTCAGTACTGTTCCAATTGCTCAGGGCAGACTCTTCCACGTGGAGAGATGTCATCTCTCGAAAGGTGTAAGAAAATAAGTCGGTAGAGATGATTGAATACTTTTTCTGAAACAAGGGCCATTACTAACCCAGTTTGTCATTAATTTCTTCAGTTCTTTAAACAGAGAGAACTGCAAGGTCTTTTAGTAGTTGATAGTGTAGTACTTAGCAGCCAAGTAGGGACATTGTACCAACCCATAGGCAGGTATAGTCTTTCCCCAGAGACCTTACAGAATATGCTTACCTGTGCTGGAGGCCAAGAGTGTATGATGAGTTTCTCAAACTAATTCCTGGTTTAGATGTAGTTTTATCTTCTGGTCTGACAGAATGCTTTTGAAATTTTCTCTCCCTTCTTTTGACTATGATTACTCGCAGGAACTACTCTGCCACCCAGCTGAAGGCAGAACTCTATGGCTCAATAGTGAGTGCTTTCTCACTTAAAATTCCCTTTCTGCAGCATTTAAAGTGTGAGCTTGATTCTTTCAGTGTTCATGAAGAGTGAAAACACCTGGGGATTCAGCAGAACTGCAAATAAATTCATTTAGAAGCCTAGGCTAACACTGGATAACTGCTTGATTCAGCTGTAATGTCCAGCTAGATGTGAGATGGAGTACACCAGTATTTATTTCTTGCTCTCCAGCCCAGCAGTGCAGAACCATAGTAAAGAGTTGCCTGTAGGTAGCACTTAGAGTACTTAAGGGATCCTTGGAAACAAAAAGGTCTTTATGACTGGAAATCAATATCCTTCACAAAACAAGGGTATCACTTCCACAGCAAAATGGCCATTGAGCTTTGTAGTGTCCTTTAAGTTATTATAGAAGTTACCTGTGTTTCAAGATTTCCCAAGTTTCTTTTGTTTTCCAAGAAACTGGAGATGAAACAGCCACTATAAATCCTGTAAATCCAAAAGTGCCAGGTGTAAAACAGCAAGTAGTTTATCAACTTCTGTTTATCTGGAATTTCTTAAAACTTGTCAGATACAATGATGATCAGCACTGACTTCCTACCAAACAGGTCAATAGAGGCTTCAGTTTCTGATTCAGATGCCAGATGAGTCGTCCATGAAACATCCATTAGGACACAGACCTCAGGTGCGAAAAAAGCAACAAACAATTTCAGAGACTTTCTAGAGTAAAAGTAATTTGAACCATTATCACCTGCTTGCTCAGAAATAGCTGACAAAACCAGTGATATGATTTCTTGTGATGGCCTGCCTGTTTCATGTTAGGAAGATACAGCCTTGCAATGTCTTATTAAATGTTTTTAACCCTGTGGCATCATACTAACAGAGACCTGCTTTAGCAAGTGTTGTGGCATCTATTTTCAGGGTAGGAGCAAAATTCTGACTCCTCAACAGTGCTGGGAAGTATGCCATGCGGGGCATGGAAAGGAAATCTTTCTCTGGAGGAAATCTACATCTGGTGGTCCTGGGTCTTGTAGAAGGTAACGGGTGGTCCTCAAGTGTCAGGAGGTTCAGAGTAGCAGTGAGATAAGCTAATACCATAGTCTGAAACCATGTTTGTCTATAGAGTCATCTGTTATGTTGTTAAAATGTGATAATTAGAATCTATGCGTTACCAAGGAAAAAAGTTAATAATTAAAGCCCAGACACAAATGGGAGTTAATTCTCCAAAACCATTTTGTGCAGAGGTATTTGAGGGTTTCAGAAAAGTAACTCTTTCTGTTTCCTTTTGAAAACCCCTGCTCTACAATGAATCTTTCAAACTCTCTGGAAACTAATCTAATTATAGTTAACACTATTATGTTCTTTGGTGCTTTGAATAGAGCCACTGGTAATACTATGATTACTCCAGAGTAAGTAGCTATGTGGTTCAAGCTGACATTTCATATTGATAAAAACACACACATTTTATTATAAACAATGCGTAAGGGAAATTATTAATTTTCTAGGTAATACAACAAAAGAGGGAAAAACACCATTGTTTTCTCAACAACAGGAGAAATGGTTTGCTAGACTCTGCTCTATAAATACATTTAATTAAAACATTGTATTTCTCTTCTCATGCACTCTAGGAGAAAGGTGAAACCTGACTTCCATGAAATCTTCCCATATACCTTCCAAAATAAATTAGTATCTTAAGAGTAAGACATTCTGATCACTTCAAGGCTTATAAGCCAATGAAGTTGGAAATGTATTGGCTTTGTTTCATTTCTGGTATAATTAGTCACATATTGTTGAATACTGATGTAAGATGGCGCAATACCCACTATCAATCTTTCTACAGAAATTAAAATGCAATTGAAATTTGCTACTGTCCCTGAAGCTAGTTTTGTTGGCTCTGTTTTATTTTCACAGCAATCCTTTTAGTGTATTTTCTGAAACCAGGGAGGTTAAGTAACCTCATGTAAGTGTAACCCATCAATCCCATAGGCATGGCTGCATAGGCAGTTTGTCTGGTGCTTTGACTCACAAGCCAACATCTTTTGATAGTTATGTGTCAGGGAACTGGGCTAGGGGTGCCTCAAGGGCTGGCATCACAGAAGAATTTAGCAATCCCCTTTCCTCCCTGTGGGACAGTGCAGAGATGGTATCAAGGTGGAGGGGAAAACCCACCAGGGGCATCCCCTGCAGCCCTTGCTGGTCCGCAGGTCCACAAGCACCACAGCCACAAGACAGCAGCCTTATGTATGGTTCATGAACTGCTCATTGCGGATGTGCTCTTTCCAGGCCACATCTCTTCCCACAGCCCCTTTTTTAATTGCGATCCTGCCCACCCTCCCCTAGCAGACCAATTCCATTTGCACCAGGATCATCTGCAAAGGGACTGCTTGGAGGTGTTTGCACAGAGTCTGGGCTTACACACTGTGAAACATGTAACTGAGTAAAAACAGACTTAGCTGAAATTGTGCTTGAGTGGAAGCAAGCCTGTCTGCTATCTGAGTAGATGACTGATGCATTATATCTCCCCCTGAGAAAGCAAATATTTTTTCTGTCAAAATGTCTGTAATACAATCCATTCTCACTCCTTCCTTGGTGTAAACGCAGAAGCTTCTATGATTTTAATCAGTGCTGGATTTTGTGCTCCAGCTAGTATTAGAAATCCAAGAACACAGAACACTGTACTCTGGAGACAACTGCAGCTATTTTTTTTTAAGGTCACAGCAAATATAATAATGCCAGCAGCTCATGGTGCTCTTCATTAGGCTGTGTAACTTTCCAACGCATCAATCATTCAGTGGAGGGTGTTTACTTACTTTCTTTAACAAGGTGACTGTTTTTTTTTATTGGTAACCTAGTTTAAATTCTTCTTTATGGGATAGGTGTGGTGGATCCCATTGCAGTGGTGGGATTTTGCTACCCTGAGGAGGTAAAGCCAGACAGATACCCAGAGCATCGGGCATCCCCCGTCATTCCCATCACAGGGCTCAGCACTGGGATGGATGATAACTGAACAGGTGGAATTTGCACTTGAAAATGTCTTATCCTTCTTTTGTGCACGTCAGCTCTATACTGAGCTTCAGCTGCACTCCAGGAGTCCCTGAAACTTTGGAAAGAAGGTTTTGGTCTATTGTAAACCGTGCTATGGTATTGAGGTTAACTATATACCTGATGCTGTAACACTGGAGTAGATAAAGCAGGCTGTATTCAGCTAGTGAGCTTAAATTGCTACTCACTTGGTATTTAGAACCAAAAAAGTCTTTGGAACTGAAAATGCCAGGCCACATCTGCTGTTGACTCTGAAGGATGTAGCTTAGGACCCAGGTTTGACTCCCCACTGCTGTCTCGTGCTTGGTGGACAGAAACTCAGGCTCTTCCTGTGGTCTGGGTAAAACTCCTGGGGGGAGTTAGCAGAAAGTCAGTCAAACAGATGAGCAGCATCCCATTAGTTGCAGGTGAGGATGAGTGTTGGGTATTTTTGCTCCAGGCCTTGTCTTCTGAGATGTTCTGTGTTTGCTTGCCTTCTCTGGCAACCATTCCTGTGGGAACTCCTCTCCCCATCTCCTGGGCAAGAGCAGAAGATGCTCTCACAGCCAGCTCTAGATGGGGCTTCTCAGCACAGAAACTCTGCCCGCCTTCTAGGTGCCTTTGCATGCAGCGGTTAACATTAGGCACTTCAATGTTATTTAATCAGAAATTTGGGCTCAGGGGTTTGTTTTGGGTTTCTTTGCCCTTGTTTTCTTAGTATTAGTTGCTAGCTCCTGGGAGCTCGCTGCAGACAGCTGCACTGACAGCTCTGGGCTTTGGTGTGGTGCTGGTGTTCACCGAGACTCCCTGCTCACTCTTAATTGAAGGTTGGGGTGAGGTGAAGGTTTGGCTCAGACCCCTCATGAGATCTCATGTACAGAGAGCTGTGCATGTTAAGCAGGCAAAAAGAGCAAACCCCTGCCTGAGGTTTGGCTTTCTATCCCCAACCCTTCCTTGGGAAGCAGGGAAGATGTAAAGGTGTACAAGTAGAGGAAGGGGAGACCTGGCTGCTTCCCAGAGTAGGGATTATATATTAATACATCAGGCTTCAACAGCTTCTGGTTACACAAAAGCCAACATACACAGAGCAACAGAGGGGCTGGGAAAAACATCAGGTTTCAACACCTCTGTGATCCTCTGGCAGCACACACACGTCCCTGACTGCATGTGCAGGACACTCAGAGAAGCAGCCATGGGGCCGGGGGGAAAGAAGAAAGGAAACTGAAACCCTCAGCTGCATGTTGTGGCAGCAACAGCCACCATGTCGCTGCAGCCAAGGAGCATCCCTTCCCACTGCAAAGCACAGTGTGATGCATGTGAAGGACAGGTAGGAGCAATGCAAGTGGAAACAGCTGGAGGAATGTGCTGGGAGATGGTCTATGGCCGATCTGCCCCACCAGTTTGGATGGTGAAGCAGTCAAAGCGCTGCGGTTGTGCTGGACAGTCTCCCTGAGAAACAGAAACAGGAAGGTTTCTAACCTGCCCGGTAACCATTTACAAACTGTTCTCATCTATTATCAAATGTGTGAAGTCTCAGTAGATGTGTTAAACTGGATTAGTGCCCAGTGTGAATGCACTCAGGATAAAGGTTGTCTCAATTTGGTATGGTTTGGTCACATTGGAAATGAGACAATTTATTGCAGGCAAACGGATAGTTGACAACTATATGAATACACTCAAGCAGAGACAAAGAAAATGTCATTTGATTCTATTTAGCCTTCACTGACTAGGTTAAGTTTATTTAAAGGCTAAGAGCATGCACACAAATGATTACACTATCGGGCCAATTTTAGTGTTCACCAAGTGTGCTCACACAGAAACTTTAATGCAGCTTCACTAGCCCACTTTTCTTCTAACTTTTATTATTTTGGGCAAGTTTCTGGTAGTGGACATGGCATGGGGCTCGCACACAGGGGCCACACCATTCTTGCAGCCCTCCTGAGCGCAGCCTGGTGTGTGCCCGTGCTCCAGGGATCCCCCTCCCTGACCTCTCTGCTATCTGAGAGAGGGCACCAGAAAGCAGATGGGAAGTGTTTACATACTGGTCAGAGGGAAAGAGGGCACCAGAAAGACTTTAAATGTTAAAAAGAAGTTCAGTGATGTGCTGGAGGAAGTCTCTAGCAAAGGTTGGAAACTCCTGCTCCTGGCTTACAGGATCACCTCTTCTCTTTCAGAGGTGCCTTGTGATGCTCACACATCTGCCCAGACAAGTTGTCATGGGAAGGCTGACCCTGCCTGTCTGTCCACTCTTTCATTGCTTGCTACTCCAGATTAGTGCTAGTTCTCAGATATGGCACAAAATTGGTGAAATCTTTGAAGAGCCAAGCATCAGACCTTGGCCACCAATACTCCTAGATTTATGGGTAAGTAAACTACCTGGGAGACATGTTCATCCTGTGCTGAAGGTGTAAGAGCTAATGCGTATGAGGGGAGAGCAGGAATTTATTGCAGTGGATCGCTAGTGTGAAAGGTCTGGGTAGATCCTGCTGCCCAGAATGCAGGAGTGACTGATTAAAGGTTTGGTGCTGTTGGGTGGTGCTGGTGTTTTTGCAAGTTGTCACTTCCCTCTTCTGTGTTTTGTTTAGTCACCCTGGTGCCAGCTGTCCAGTCTTTCAGTTCTACAAATGCTGATAAGGCGGAAGGCTTTCCAGTTTAAGGGATAAAACTGTTTTCCCCTCCCCTTTCAAGTTTACCAGTATGAAAGGTACTAATGAATCCAGAGGGTGGAAGGAGAATTTGGGGCTGGGGCTGCCTGGGGCTGGGAGGCATCAGTTGATCAGAGATTTTGGCACAGGAAGGATCAGCCACAGCACTTCAGTAGGTGCTGGACTCCTGTGGCTGACCACAGTCCTTCAGAAACCAGCACGGGAAAAAAACATACGTGTTTTATTTTAGCAAGAGTTGGCTCAGAATGTATTGAGTCATCTGAACCTGTGGGAGAACAAAGCGAAGGAGAAGGGTAAAGCAGGTGGACAATGAAATGGTTGCCATGCTTCAAAGTGCATGGGCTTCCGCTTCTGAACAGCACGCAGTCGTGCCTGATGCCAGCAGTGCTCAGCACTCATCCGGCTCAAATGAGAGCAGCGTGTGCTTCTTGGGGAACAAAGAGATGGGAAAAGGTTGCTTCAGCACCATGGGCTGGTGCTTTTCCTGAGATGTCAGAAGATGCTCATATGCACAGGTTGATAACAAAAGGAGATGTGTGTTCAGTAGATCTACTCTGTAGAGCTCCGCTTTATACAACAGCACTTGTGGCTATGCGACCGGGAAGGCAACCTGCTCTGGTATTGCATTTATTGTCTTACAAGTGTGGCAGGAATCCACACAGCAGCTGGGCAAGCAAAGAGAAGAGCAATTTTCTGAATGCCTTCTGCTGAGTGGATGCAGGGCTACAACACAGCACAAGCACTCCATCTACCTGAAGTGTAGACCCACTGCTGCCAATAGATTAGCCTTAATGCCCTTGGAAGTTTTAATTCAGATAGGAAACCATGTTCCTGGCCGTATATGTGAAGTATCTCTTTGTGGTGGAAATCTTTTTTTGGGAGATTATGTCTGTGGATGCCAGAGGGCACTTGGCAATAAGTGCTTTCTGCATTTGGCTTCCTGCACAGTCTTCATAATCCACTCACTGCCTGGAGATGGTCTTTAGCTGCAGAATTCAGATCCTCATCTTAAAACACTTCGCTGTCCTGGAGCTCTAAATTCCAGAAGCTTAGGTTTATCTGCTCAGTGTTTCTCCACCTTGGGAATTTGGTTTGGGACTAGCTGTTAATAAATTAAATAATTTAGCACACTTTTAAAATTTTTTTTAAATGCTTTTGCAACAAAGGCCCATCAGGGGATATGACGATAATCAGCTTGAAGAAAATCCTAAGAAACCTGTCTACACATCTCCAAATAGGTCACCTGCCAGGCAGCATCCCTGAAAATTGTATGGGGTGCCTCTGAGATACCCTCCAGATTATTTATGGTGTTATAATTCAATTAAGTGTTGGCAGGGGATCTGTGAGGGTGGTTGTGAGATCCTCATGTGCTAGATATTTTTGGAACCTACAGAGGAAACAGAGAGAGTATTTAGGATTGAGTAATTACAAAGGTTAGAATTTAATAGGGAATTTATACTGCAGTCTGTGGATATCAGTCTAGCTAAGTAACTTCTTACGGAGGCATAGTAATGAGAGCACTTATCAAACAGGTAGCTAGGATGCTACCTATAAACAGTAAATGATCTATGGGAAAAGAGAGCAGATATGCTGGGATGATGTTTTATGGCTGTCTCTAAATTATGGAGATAGATGTTCTAAAATATGAGTCTGCCTTATAGGCAGCAGCCTTCTAGGTCTGTAGAGCACACAAAGGTTATGGGTTAAAACCAGTGGATTCCTTCCTGCAACTGACTGAGAGCAGATTTTCCTTGAGTCATTTAAAGAAAATGGAAACAAAACATGTTGCAGCTGAGAGAATAATGTGTACTTTAATGTAAATGACTGAATTGCTAGCAAAGCGCTTTCCTAGGGAAAGAGCAGTAAGTCTTGGGATCAGACTGTCCTGCTGGAGGAGTAGGTGAAACATGACTGATCTGAAAAAATGAGCAATGCATTGCTTTGCTTCAGCTGCAACAGCAAAATAGTGGAACACTTGTAATACTAGTGCTCTTACAAACTGGTCACGTTTACCACACCTCCTTCAGAGGCATTATTAGTTTTTCAAACTTTCAGCTCAGTGCAAGCCACTTTAGAATAAAAATAAACATTCCTCAGTTGCTGAAACCATGAGGTTTTACTAATTAGGACTTTCTGACTGTTTTGTGAGAGCTCTGCCTGCATTTTTTGGTATCTCTCATAAGCTACTGAAAAACTATAGCTCATAAAGGTTACTGTCTTATCCTCACCTCTACCAGTTTCAAATGAATAGAAATCACCTCCATCTGTTAATCCAGTTGCTGAGGAGAGTGGGATAGCATGGATGGTGCTTCTGTGTTTGGCTGAGATGGGATTTCTGTATCTGGCTGACGCTATTACTGACCTTGTCAGATGCTCTCAAATTGAATAATGACTTTGTCAAATTCTCAAGTCATTTGGTCAGTCCCACGAAAGAGTGGTTTTAGTCTGAATTATGTGCATACAGCTGAGCAAAGCCCTCTTCCCAATGCAGTTTGGGAGGCCCTGCTATGTGCTCAGCAGCCAAGGGCATGCTGCTGCTCTGACAAGTTGGTGGTGCCTCCTTTTGCCTTCTCTGCAGAAGGTACTGGCAACATCTGTTTCCTATTTAAATTCAAGGGTATTACTTTGATAAATGGTTAAATGCAATCCTGAGGGCAGGGGGATGTCTTACTGTCCTACCAGGACTCAGCAGCCGTGGTATCTGTTATTATCTGTGTGAGAAATCCACAATTCTAAGCCTTGCCAGCTGTCAGTAGTGAACAGCAAATCTAATTTATCTCTTGGAAAGCCATGATCAGACATGCTTTGGAATGGAAAGTGTTATTTAGTGGTTGAGGTCCTGTGCTGAAATGCAGTTAATCTAGGTTGAGTTCCCGCCTCTATCACAGATGTCCTGCAGCCAGGGCAGGATTCAGAACCAGGATCCAACCCCCAAGAATGGGACTGCAGAAGTGTTTAGGATACTTCACTCCACTGTGCTGCTCATGTAGGCACCATGTAGCCATAAAGCCCACTCTTTGCCACCTCAGATAGCAAAAAAAGGAATGGGAGACCACCTGCTCACCCTCCTGCTGGGATACTGGAGGCTTAAGACAGAAAATCAATAGGGTCAAGAAAAGCAAATAGGCAAGATGGAGACTAACTCTTTAACCTATGGAGAAAGGGACCTCTAGGCTCTTTTCTCAGCTTCTGGGAAATGTATATGTTTTTTTTGTTTTTTTGTTTGGTTTTTTTTTCTGAAAATATACAGGGAAATTTCATCTTTAGCAGGAAGATGGAAGCCAACAGCAGGACCTCAGAAAACTGGGCATATGTTCAACCTGTTGTGGTGGGGCAGCCTTGGGACATGTTTCTTGGGGGAGAATGAACCATGTTGGAGCTACAGCATGACACAGGTCCATCTCCTATTCCTCAGACTAGGCAGGTAAGTGCCAGCAGCTCACCCCAGAATCACACACCCTGAGATGTGCTGAGTCTTCGGCACATCTGAAACATGGTGATTCCAACTGGGCATCCACATTGAACATTGGCTTGTGTTTACATGATCTAGACATGTCTCAGAGGGAGAAGGGCCCCAAATCTATGACTGGGACTCTGAAAATAAGCCTTAATTCTACTGGAAGCAATAATATCCTCCAACAGTCATTTCTGAAAACCACAAACATGATAGACAATGACAGAACTGAATGGCAATTTATAAAGAGACCTTGTGAGATAGTAAGGATCCCTAAATGGAAAGTTGTGCTGTATTAGTGGTATAATAAAGCAGCTTTATTAGAAACTATCCATGAACTAGCTGTTCTCTGAACAATCAAATCATCCCACTGTCTACTCACATTGCTTTTGTCAGGCTGGAATACTTCAGCACACAAGTGAATAAGTATAATGAAAAAATAACCCTGACATGCTCATTTGTCTGTCCTGTCATCACTGATCCATATTTTTGAGGATATACTGAGATGAATGGCTGCAAGAAGACCCTGATCATGTTACAAAAAACAAAGGCTGTCCTTTTAAGCAAGGTGATAGATTTATCTGAAGGCCAAATGTGCCTCAAATACTAATTCCTACCTGTTTTGGGGAACAATAACAGTTGTTTCTGGTTCCCTTGTGGTGTCTCTATGATAAAGAAAATATAACTCTATGTAAGGTTATCCAGCACTATTATGTATATACAGAGATGTGTGTGTATAAACACCTGCATGTCCCAGTCCCTGGTGCATTGCCACAGCATGGACAGCTATAGGTACCCTGTAAACAGCTGTAGGTTGCTGAAAGACAGCCATATCTAGCCTGTGGACAGACAAAACTTGTCTGCACATCAGCACATTATATCTGTTCTGCTTTTGAGAGCTTTATCTACCCACCATGTGTTGCAACAGCTCCAAGCTCTCTCTCAGCTCAGGCAAAACAAACTGCCTCAAGTCCAGGCAGCCAACACCTATTTTTTTAAAGTCCTGTATTAGAAAGACAGTGGGCCTAGAGGAGAACTGTGAAGTTGAAAACCTGAGTTTGTATTATCATGAGCAGGAAATAAAAAACAAATGTATATCTGGACCCCAAGTCTCCAAAGACCCGTCATCACATCTGGATTTCTCCAGTGGTGATAATTTCTGTATCAACAAAAGAAAAACTAGACGAACAGTTCCCCAGTATAAACTGGGAAATTTTGGTTGTTTAATACTTATTGTGGCAGGGGCATATACCTTTGCCATGCTTCCGATATGCACCAAGAAAAGTCACTCCTGTTCCTCATTTCCTCCCTCTTACTATCTCTGGTCACTATTAATCATGAGGCAATTATGTTCTTTAAGATAAATCACCACAAGTTTCTCTTCTGTAAACAGACAAACAGCTTTTCTTTGTAAAGATTGATTTAGTTGCCCTGCAATTTCCTGTTTAATTAAACAGGATCAGTCTGACAAATGCAGGTTTTTGAGCACTTTGTTTCTAGCTTTATTATCTTCTCCTCAGAATATACCAAGGATGGACTTATTTTTCATGGCATTGAGATGGGTAGCTAGGTTAATACCAGTCACTTTGCCCTTGGGCATTGATTAATATCAACTATGTCAAACAATTTCATATAAGGGAACTGCCAGAGTGATTCTCCACCATCCATTGTAGCCCTCAGCTGGTACAAAATGAGTGTCAGACCTTCCTGATCCAGAAGATGTGTTTTGTCCAGATAGAGGACATATTTTCTTTCTGCTCAGCTGTATTGAGCCCTGCTCAAAGGGATGCAAACTTTGTCCATCCATATCACAGATCTGCATGTTGGGTAGGTGAAAAAGAGGCTCCAAGACTTTAGGGAAGTAGAGGGTCTCCTGAGATTGGGCAGGAGCTGAGAAACCTTTGGGCACAAAGCTGAGGCTTGTCCTTAGATGAGGTTTGGGCTGTTGGCTTAAAATAAATCTCTGACCCCAGAACAAAGCAGCAAATCAAGGGTCTGGGCGGAGAGACTTCAGTTTGGAGAGAAGACAGAGGGTGACATGGCCATGAGAGTGGGAGATGCAGCCCATGTGGACCTGTTCATCATGTTGTTCAAAACCAGGGGCACCTGGTGAATGAGGCTGATTTTTAAAGGGAGTTTCTTTGTGCAGGGGGCAGTGAGGTACTGGCACATGCTGCTGGGGAAGAGGCTGGGGCATCTGGATGGACAATGCAGCAGAACCACTGGGTGTTATTAGCTGGGGGAAGTGGATGGAGGAGGAGGAGCAGGAGCACCAAGAAGGCAGCTGGAGGAGAGCATGTGCCATAACAGCAGCGCTGCTCTCCTGGTGCAACCACTGTGCTAAAAAGGAGGTGTGTCCTTCTACATCGATTGTTGTCTTATCTCAGAACAGTCATCAAGATGAAGTTAAATGGCCTGGGAAAACAGTAGACTGTCACATTTTTATTGGCTTTCAGATAAATGTTCCCTGACACCGGAGCCATCCGCAGATTCAATCCTGCCACTCCTTTTATTCATGCCTTTGTTTAAATGATTTCTTGAAAGGACAAATCCAAATGATCATTTATCCCCTTTCAACCTCTTCCTTTGTAGCCACCTGGGCATACCACTGATCACCCAATAGATTCATTTTTCCCAAATACTTAGTACTATTATTACACCAACAAGACAAAAGTGTCATGATCCTACTGCTTGTTCTTGAAATGGTAACAAGAACAGGGATTTTTCTGGAAAACATTTTCTTAACTTTTCCCTTGGGGATTTAAAAATGATACTACTTAGCTGTGTGACCTGAGCTAACCCTACCTTGTGTTGAAAGCTGCTTGTCTTTCGTTATTAGCTCTGTTCCAGAGTAAACAGTTTGAGATGTCCTACTGATTCATATTAATCCCATTTCACATTTGGGCTGTGGTTGTAAGGTTTACCAGAGTAATTCCTGATGTACGTGGAATTAAGGGTGTTTTAAGAGTTTAGCAGAAAATGGTGGTAAAACTTCCTGCAGAGATGTAGGCTGTGCTTTCCCAGATGCCTCTTGTCCCTTTGTCATGCAAAGGCAAAAACCAAAATGTGCGTAAATGTTCTGCAAACACATGGCCTCATGTGTGACAGGAGTGACAGCAATTGGATGAGTATCGGTGCTGACTGGCACAACTGTGGTATTGCTGCCTTCCAGATGCAGCTCTGGTCTGCAGAACATCATAGTCCCACCAGCTTCTAGTGCCCTCTCCTCACTTTCTGCAAGGACCTCAGGTCTACCAACATATGAGTTGTGTCAGACAAGTTGTGCCAGAGAACACCAGCATATCAGGGAGGCAGATCAGCATTGGCATGGAGGTGGCAATAACCTCCATGCATGGTAACTTCACCTCCTGACACAGTGCAGTATGGAGGATGTCAGGCCATAGGGTAACGCTGACAAAAGTGACTCTTATCTTCCCAAGAGTTCAATCTCTCTGCAAGAAAGCAAAGGTGAAGAGGTGACACAGCAGGAGCTCTCAGGTTGTGCAGGGATTTAGCAGGCTGTGGAGATCTGGCCCTCAACTCTGTGGCCGCTGGAGCTGAAAAGGAGTGTCACACGTCTCTTTGAGGTTTTCCTTGCTGCTTACCCTGCTGAAACATTTTCTGCCTCAGGCTAAGTGGTTCATGGCTCTTGGCTCATTGCTGTTACAAGACATTTATGTTTCATGGCAGATGGTCTACTGCACAACTTGTTCCTTATTTTAACCAAGGTAGATCAGCAGGCGGTGGTCCAGTCTCAGTTAGCTCTGCGTTGGGATTTCAGTATTATCCCACATTTCTTTAAAGCAAAAGAAAGAAAAAAAAAAAGCAGGGTCTGAGGGAGAAAAGTTTTCATACAAGATTTATCAGGTTTTATAGTGTAGTTGGCACATATTTTGTGAAGGCCAAATATGATGTCACGAGCACTTTCAGAGAATCATTAAAATACAAAATAATGAGTGAACACCACAATGCTTTGTGACTGAATGCATGAAAATGCACTGACTTTAAGCTAAGCTGCATGGAATTTGACCTTGGCACAAATTATGGCTTTTCGCCACCTGGTTTGTGACCTGTGCCTTTTCAAACGATTTGTAGATTTAATTTACAATGCATTTCTATATACAGAGGAAAAGTGCTACAACTTTATCTGTCCATGGAGTCCCAGCAGTCTCAGCTTGCCAGATGTTCCTTACTCATTTAAACAGTGCATTGAGCTTTGCTGAGTATGATAATTTTGAAATGCAAAGAGTATGGGGAGACATAATGAAGAGTTAGAGTTAGCGGGTATAAGGGTAAAATGTTTCAAGAAAAAGATCTATTTGTCATTTGTCCAGCTGCATTACCGTAACTCTGGGTATTAATTGTCATGCAAACACCTACAGGTGACTCTGAGCATAAATTGTGTTTTGATTTCTTAAAGCCAGAAACTTGATCAATAGCCTTCATTTAAAAATAGGACCATGCTACAGACAAAATCTTTATTTTGACTCAAAGCCTTGTGATTACCCAATCGATTTTGCTGTAGCAGTGATTGTAACCGGCTCCATGGCGAGAAGGTTTGTCACCCGTTGCACCAACCCATACCAGGGCTGGTGGGAGTCACTGCCCTGACCACCGGCATTACCTCTGAGCACAAATCTCCCAGACTTATTGTTGGGGACAAAATTTTTCTTGCTGCAGATGAGAGAGGGTGTTAATAACAGTTTTTGCAGACATGCCTTCTGTCCTGATTTATTGCCACCTTGCCTTAAACCTTGACACCTTCCTACCTCTAGGAGTAGTAACAACTGACCTGGTTCTCCAGGGACCGACTCCTTTATGCAGCAGTCTGGTTTTTACTCTATTTGTGTTCATCTCTTGCTCCCTGTAGCAGCCCAGCCAGGGCCAGGCATCACCCTTTGAGCAGTGATATGCAATGCTACCTCCAAGAGCTCGGCAAGGGGCTCTGTTGAGTGTCATACAATAGAGCAGGAATTTGGAGAATTGTACTACCTACAGGTTGAGGAGCAATCACTGATGAGGCTCACTCGCTTTCCTCATCAGAGAGGCTGGAGGTGCTCACAGTGATGTTTTCTAAACAAGTCAAAATCTAAGAATTCACATAGTTTCATGAGTATTTTACCCTTAAGGAATATTGCATATCTTCATTAGGATTCAAATTCCTTAAAATTTAAAATACGTTCACTTCCCCTGCAATAACTTGCTGAAACAGTAAAAAATTCTCAATATTATTCAAGTTTGCAGTAAAATATTTTTCCTATTTATTTACAGGAAGGTCAATGTTTTATCCCTGAATTTTCTTGCATATAATTCTTTTGAATGAAGTGGGTTCTATGTCATCTTTAATCTTCTAAATGCATCTTATGTCCAAATTATAAATCCTAGAAAGGAGTGACCTATAATGAATTCTTAGCTGCGACTTTATGGCACAACAAATACATTTCTCTAATATGCAAACTGTTAAATGTTTTCTTATCATACTAAAAGTGTGAATTAAATTATAATATGATGAAAAAGTAGCAGTTTGCAGTAATTCCAAATGTGGCAAGTCTTCAGTAGTGCATAAAATTATTCAGTGAACTGTGGAAAACATCAGAGCAATTCTAGCCTTAAAGCTTTTCCTCCAACAACCAAAAAGTGCCAAAAACAAGCAAGCATAGCTAAGCATTTCATCTTGGAAGCAGCTTATTGAATTAATAAGACAAGTCAATTAATGTAATGCTCTGTTGCTTCAGGATAAAACATGAAAAGGAAAAATATGGAGCTGTTTACTGTAGTGAGATCAAGCAACCATGAAGTCTGTAAAGCTAAAGTTGCTCATTTCTGTAAATCCTAAGGAAATGATCAGCATGGGCGTTGTATAGACTCTTTATATGTAAGTAATCTGTGTGATGCAGATCTTCTGCTGTCCAGGCACTGGTTTTAATATCAATTACTGCTATTATAAGTCTGTTTTCTTTCTATATTGCATAAACTTGGAGCTGAATATCCAATATAATTCACACTGGATTACATTTGATGGGTTCACCTGTGTCGCAGGGCATCTTGGTGCTAACTGGTGAGGAAAGTTACGGCTGGAGTGTGCAGGGTATTTTGCATGGGCACTGTTTTATACTCAGTTTAGGCTGTGCATTGGGGAGCAGTCAGGAAAATCGAGAGCTGCAGATAGAAACTGTCTGTATTTTGGCAGAGCAGCCCGTGTTTAAATCATGGCAAGGTTCCGATAAATTGAAAGTTAAGGTTGGTAATCTTTGCTTTCAGGTCAGTTCTTCACTTTTCATTTAACTTAATTCTAGGCTTGTATGTGCTCATAAATCCTGATTGTAGGTGTCTGTGAAAAAGTGCATGAGAAGGCTGGAGTCAATTAGTGATGAACAACTGGTTTTCCTATGTAATAGACCAAATCTTCCCAGAAATCCTCATTATGCAAACTCTGGGTTTGATTTGAAATAATAATAATATCCCTGATCAAGAACTTTACCTGTTGTGATCTCCGATTTTTCAATTCTCCTAGCCAAATCACTGCCTTTGATTGCAAGGGACTAATTAGATCAGTTTAAATAGGGCTGCTGGGGGTTAATGGGGACTACAGAAAGAAATAGACTGTTGGTAGACATGAGTGACTCAATTATTCAGGCACAAGATGACTTTCATCCATCACAGCAATTTGCGGAGAACAACTCTCCCATAGCTGTTCTGGTCAAATTCTGTTGGGACCATAAGGACAACAGTAGAATCGGAAACTGAAGACAGCAACACACTGGCCAGGTCTACACTCCCTTCATGTGGTGTGGTTGGCTTTTGGGGCTCTGCAAGTGTCAAGGCATTGAATGGTATAGCTACAGGAGATGCTTCAAGGTGGATTTACTGTAGTGTCCAGGTAGACATACGGAGTATTTAAGGGAGGACTGTATGGACTAGAAATCAATGACAACTATGTGCTAAACCATTTTCAAAGTTTTTGTCCCCAGATCTTGAACAGCACTGACTGTAAGAAATGCTGTCAGCCTTATTTTCCTTCCCAGCTTTATTCCGTGGTGGAGAAAGGGGTGTATTGTGATTCCACTGTAAGTATTTTGTGGTAGGTTGCTGCTACATGCACAGTAAAGATGTTATTGTTGAGGAAAAACACTGTGGCACATGTGAGAGCTTTTGACGGCTGTCTTTAACTCCAAAGTCTCATAGGTCACATGTAACAAGCCCCAAAAGCTACAATATGAATAATTACTGGAGGGAAAAAAAAAAAAGACATTTTTAACTCAGCAGTGGGGCTCCAAGGCAACATTATGAACCAGCAAATACTGTAGGTCAAATCCGCTTATGAGGGAAACTGATGTATTTTGGCAGAAAACATGTGTTGACCCTTACTATTCAGTCCTCTGGGTTGAATTCAGTAATCTCAATCTGGAGAACCTTTCTAGGAGGCGGGTAAATCTATGCCAGTAGGTAACTTTCCCATTTTACTTGTGCCTGTACCTTTCTCCTAACCCTGCTGAGCACTGGTGAACTATTTCTAGAATCTCTGTTGACGTCAGTGAGTAAAAGATGAAGAACAGCATTAAACATTAAGGTATCTAACATTTATTTTCTTTTGTGAAATATGTGAATGCCTGGACTATCAATTTGGAGTTGTCTGTTTCTGTTTCTATTGCCCAGGGATGATGTTGACTGTAACAAGATGCTGATGGAAAAAGCATTGCAAGGTGGAAGTCGCAGGTTATATGGACTCAACCATCTCTACGGAAAATGGTAGGATTCAGCCAACCATTTTGAAATCTCCCTTCAATTCTGCTCTAATTAGAGAACTAGAAACATATTTCAGGAGCTAGAGCTGTAAAAAAATCCAAATTGTCTGACATTAAAAAGAAAGAGATGAGATATAAAAAGTGTTTTGGTTATGGGGATAGGTTGGAACACTGTTTATAATCCCACAGTGAAGCAAATGATGAGATTAGCTTTGCTGAATAAGATCAAGGAATCTTATCATCTGTCTTGTTTTGTGTGTCATGTAAAAGAATAGGCTTTTGTATGAGCAGAATATAATTTTCTCTGCCTAGGACAAAGGCAGGGTGGAGATGGGCTGAAAAGGAGATAGGCTGTACTAATATTTAGATATCAGGTGCTGAGACAGTGCAAAAGCTAGCAGAGAACATTATATTCTTATAATAATCACATCTCAGCAGAGTTGGGTAGAAAAAGCCACTGTAGGCTTGTAACAGTTTTAGGGCTTTGGGTGCCAGAATTCCCTCCTGCCCTTGCCTTTCTGAGTCTTAGCTTTCTCCTATGTCATCTCAGATGAAAGCAGTGCGAGGGCATACCAACTAGGGATACTATGGTTTTTCTATGTTTTTTCCACCTAAGTCACTGTTTGTGCTGTTTTGAGCCCAATCAGTTCTTGGAAGTGAAGGTCAGAAGTAATGAAGTCAAACGAATGAAGCATTCATCTAATCTGCCCCTTTCTTGCACTAGCAGTTGCTACTTAGCTTATATGTCTTTGAGAGTCTGATGGCCAAACAGAAGGGGAGAAAATAGCCACGTTGCTTAAGGAAAAGCATCATAGCCTGATTGTTCCTTTTGGGCAGCTTTGAACATATATGCCACCCAACTCTGCTAAAAGAACAGGTAATTGTAATGAGGTTGTATGCCTTTCTCAACACGGAAGCTTCATTTGTACTGTCGTACTGTGTTGCAAAGTCCTAAGTGCCACCATCAGTCAAATTCAAGGTAGACTTAGACCAGTGCAAGTGTGTGGATATATAAATCTGCTGATAATGGATCCAGTGCAGCCCCTTGGGTAGTAGGTGCTCAGTGCTAAATGCTAAACTTGCCATTGGCAGTGTTAAAGAAAAGTTGGAGAGTGCCTGGAGGCAGAACTGAGAGGTGGTGTTGCCTTTGTGATAGGTCTCCTTCCCTGGTTACTTTCATTACTAAGACTTAACTAGGTTTGAGGATGATCCATCAGTTATTATTCCAGAAGCAAAGCTAGTGGAAGGTTTGACTAAGGGCTTGAATTCAAGAGCCAAGCACATTTTGTCTTTTAGTATTTAGGATTAGCTGATCTTTAATATTAATTCAGTATTGAGGTTCTTCATGTTGCAGAATGCTTTGAAAGTTGAGGTTTTGTTTCACAGGTACTTTCAGGGAAGGTGGTGTTTTGTTTTTTGTTTGCTTGTTTGTTTTATTTTTGTTGGTTTTTGTTGTTGGTGTTGTCTTCTTTTCTTTTTTTTTAAGCAGAGGAAAGACACAAAAACTGTTTGCCTTCAGCTTGTAACATTTCCTGGCTGTTGCTCTGCTTTACATCAGTGTCTGTGAGATACTAGTAGGGCCTTAGGGACTTGGTGCCAGATTCATGAAAACTCCGGACCACTTTACAAGAGATAACATGTAGGCCCTACAAGTCTAGATAGCAGAATCTTTCAGAGAAAAAAAATGTAACTGAAAGAGCACTAGGAGAAAAACAGAGTCCAGAAAAAAACTGAACATGTCTGTGCTTGGAACTCCTATTGTGCATTTGACAGCAACTTGGCCTGTTCTTCACTCTCTGTTTCAAGTCCAAGAAAAGCCTGATTTAATCAATAGTGATAAATTTTCTTTTTGCAGGGGCATAAACTAGTGGCAAGCCCTCAACAGTCAGTGTGTCAAGCTCTTAGTTCTGGTCAAGGTATATGAGACTGCAGGAGAACTAAAAAAAAGGACAGGTTTAGTGAAGGTGAGGAGGTGACCATTAGCTCCGCCACTGCAAATCAAATACCAGTAGCATCTGCTCTGTACTCTGTGGTACGTCTGAGATGAACCCTGTGGCCCTGAGCTGGGAATTGCTGGTGTGGGCAGTGCAAACACAGGGAGCTGCTGGCACAGCACCTCCACTGAGGTCAGGATCTCGCCTTCCAAAGTACACAGGAAAAAAAAAAAGAAATAAAGAAAGATCACATAAATCACTGCTGTTGGGGGGAACAGATCCCTGAACTGAGTCTTGACAGCACAGCTGCTTTTTTTGTAGTCTGTGGGGCAGTAGTAGTGGTAAAGGACTAATAGAGATGGATGAAAATAATTAAGTGGTGTGGAAGAGAGGAGATGAGATGAAATGAAAATGAAATGAAATAGGAAATGAAGAGGAATGGCAGGTGGGAGAAAGAAATTGCATATTCCCATGGGCAATATTTTAGGTTATGGGTAGTTTCTTTCAAATCTAGGTGGGCTTCTAGTCCTCATTTCTAACTGAATCAAGGACAGTTGTCTGGTAGAGAAAGCAGATGAGAAATAATGGGAAGTGGGTCAGTAACATGATGCACAAATACGTGTATTGTTTCTGGGTGTAAAAATTAGACCATATTGCCGTATGGTGGCAAAACAAATCTAATCTGACAATAAATGTTTCATGAAAAAATGTCATACCCAGGCCTGTCAGGTGGGAAACACCTCTGGACATATCTGAGCTGCACTCAGAAATTAGAGGTTCTTGGCCACTTATCAAGAAACAGCACAAGTTTTATCAAGGATCTGCCAAGTATGCAGAGTTGTTTGTTTTTCTTCCCCATGACTTAGTTACTCCCCTGGCAGTGGTGCTTCTGTTTTTCAGTTGAGACAAAGTTATCTGTGCTTCTTGTTGGCTGGTTCAGGCATTTTCTGTGTCAGGGAATGTCTGCTCTCTTGGCTCAAAGTCAACTTTTACCTGAAAATCGTTCTATCAGATGGGCAACTCCATGAAACTGTGATCTCCAAAATGAGGACTGTTGACTACATCTATTTCTCAGCACATCAGGGTTAAGCACAGACACTTCTCTGCCTTTTCTCATCCCTGCTCTGATGAGAAAGGCTCAAAGCAACTTTTACCTAGGAACCATGAAACCAAACTAGGGCAGGACTGTGTCACTGTGTTTCTATGGGAACAGATGCTGGAGTAGGTCTAGTGGTGGTCTTCCATGCATCAGTGGTTTGCAGATCCCAGCTGAAGGGAGTGATTGTCCACACCTGACCGCAGGCACCCTAATTCTGCTCTCTGTGACCTGAGCTAAAAGCCAAGGTCTGCTGTCAGTGAAATTTCACTGATGTGAACTGTAGATGAACCATCTGTGATGATGACCTAAAATCCAGGAGTCCTCACTTCTATTACTGGCTTTGCTGGTGTTCTTTACCATAACCTTGGACAGGTCTCAAATCTCATTAGTCTTGGTTTCCTATCTGCGAAGAAGAGGATTCAGTTTATTTTCCTCAGAACAGTATAGTTCTATAAAATAAAAATATTTGTGAAGTGTTTTGACTGTGTGAGTATTTCAGAGAAGGAACCATAAATACATGTCAAGCCTATGATCTGAATTCAAACAGGTGAACTAGAAAAAGTGTTGACAGCCTTAAACCAGCTGCCCAGTACACACAGCTCCTTCTGTCTACCTGAAAGATTATTTATGGAATGTATTTCTATTTTTCTCTGACAAAAAATAGAATACCAAGCAAAGAAGAATGAGCCGTTTCATTGTCAGGCAAGCTTTAAACGCTGCTTACTGGGATGTGACTGAGGTACTCATGAAAGAGAACCTCATTTTAGGCCACAATATTAATCCTGCCACCGAAGAAGAAACAAAAGCTGCCACCTTCAGATGAAGTGGATGTGTTTTCCAAGCCAAGGTATGTTTATCTCTACAACTTCTCTATCATCTGTGATTATATTTGTGCCATACAGTGAAATAGAAAAGTGGCAGATGGGGAGAGTTAGGAGTACAAATAATTATTTTTAATAGGAATATATACAAGCAGTACACCATTGAAAGCATCTGCAAACTCTGTTAATTGTCGATCAATAGGCCTGATAAGAGCATCACTCATCACTAACTGTATCACCTGCAGTAATTTTTCATGGGACTTTCTCTGTGTAATGCCAGGTTTGGGTGCACGTTATGCTGTTCATAATTGTTGGCCATAGCAATGGACTTTCTCCATGGGGCTTTTTTCTTCAGCTGTAATGTGTAGCAATACTCAAAGCAGCATCAGGTCATACCACACTGAGCTTTTTATTACTGGAGATTTTTGGACAGAAGCACATAATCTAGATTTTCTGAATCAATAGGCAGATGGTAGCTACTTTTTTCTTCTTTTTTTTTTTTTTCAGTATTTTTTCCAACTTGTACATTTTAGATTTACATAACTTGGTTTCACACATTTGAGGAAGAAACACTGACATAAATCTAAGTTTATCTTTGATGCATTTACAAATATATATTTCCCTGACATGACTCTGTCTAGACTTCTGCCAGAAAGCAGGAACTGTAACTTTCTTGTCTGTTGATGTAAATACCTTTCAACACTGTGCAGAGAATGGTATGACTTTCACTTTTTCATGAGAATGTGGGACCCATTCACTCCACCACTGAAACGTACTGGGTTTGCATTGGCCAAGGTGAAAAAGCAGCTCTGACATCTTCCCACTACACACTTTATTACTGTGTATATCACTGAAATACATGATCATCGTGACTCCAGGCTGGTTGAATTTTTTTTATTATTGTTTTCAATTTGGTTCACTGAGACAATGAAGGTTAGCTGCATCCAGCTCTTAATTTGACTTCACGTTTTATTAGTCATTATTTTTGCAAAGGCCTTAATTCCCCTCTAAAACATTTTAATTAAAACAGCAATTTCTCAGTGCCGCACTTCATGAACAGATTTTGCAGCAACTTCAAAGAGACGCAGATGTTTACTGAATTTGGTGTGGTGATATTTGAGGCTGCCTACTGGCAAAGAAAAATTCATAAACATCCCTAAGAAACTTTGCTGTGGAAATGACAACATTTCCTTCTTATATTTTAGCAAGTCTAATATTTCCCAATCTCAACAGGCATAAGCATTGTTATCTACTCATAGTCTGACCCATGTCAGATACATTGCTATGGGGTATATACCTCACAATGGTGATGATACCTTGGGCTTTGCAAAGGGTATAAGAGGCCATGGGTTAATTTGCTGTGTGTGGGTCATCTTACAGAATCTCAGTAGACTGGGAACAAGGAAACCAAACTTCAATTTCTGCTCAATTTTCCATAGCTCTCCAATGTGATTTTGAGTGGCCATTTAGCTTTAGGTGCCTCAGTTCTCAATGGTAAATTGATGATAACATATCTTGGCTTTTAATCAACTTAGATCCTGACCCGGGAGATATGTCTTAGTGCACCAAGGGCTACCTAGCTCTAGAAGGTCCTGGGTTTTTTTTAAGTGCTCTTCTAGAAGAATTGAGAAAGGCTAAGGATTTATTTTGGAGAAGTCTCTCCTTGTTTGTGGCAAGTGAGTCTGGAGTTGGTCTGATGATCTCATTTTGGGACCACATCTATCTGTGGGTGATCAGGTAGTCAGTGGTGCCCTTCAAATTGAGATGGTGGGATCACAGACACATGGTCGTGGCAGACCATGTCTAAAACATAGACCAGGGTCCAGGTATCTTCTGTGGCTTAAGCAGGTGGCTGTGGCCAGCAAATACATGGCACATCCAGCTGGGCCACCAGTGAGGCTGGTTTCCATGTGGTAGCACCTACAGCTGGCAGTGAGGCTGGTGCTCCTACTTAGTATTTCTGTGCCCAGAAGAAAAACAAGTTTCTTTGTTGGACACTTTTCACTCTCATATCTTTTTGAAGGGGAAATAACAGAAGTACTTGGAAACAGCATATCCATTTCCACTGTGAGCATCAGGCAGGGACCAGCACAGAAAGCCTGCATGGAGTATGGCGTGACATGTCATGTAGCTGCTTTAATACACAGTGTAATTGCAGTGACAAATTTCTGCCTCGTGAAGCCTCAGGAACTGAAGTCGTTTCCCTGAAGGAGAAAGTTAGTAGGAGAATTTTGACCATCTCCCGGTCAGGAAGTGCAGCACTTCCTCTGTATTGGATTAAATGTTATTGGCATGGCCACAGTGGTCTGGTGAGAGACAGGTAAGCAGGCTGAAAAGAAATTGCAAATATTAAAGAAATTGCAAATATTAAAGAAATTAAGCAGGACTGAATAGAACAAGTTTTACAATTCCCTTTTCCTCTTTGATTTGGTAGCATTAGGTGCACCAAAGGGAAGAGTTATGCGTGACAGCAAGATACTTTTCCACATGAATAAACCCCCCAAAATTAATTGGACTGCTCACAAAAGTGCCTGGGAATATGAACTATGCTTGCATATTTCAGCCCTCAGATTTGATCTTTCTTCAGCAATGCAAGGGCCAGGCTGCATGGTGAACAGCATCAGCTTAGCTAGAAATGTGAATTCAAACTGCTTGCAGTGAGATCTATGTCTCTGTGGACGCATCCTTGCTGTAAAGCATCTCATCTCAGCAGAATTAACCTTAACAAGAAACAGATAAAAATTAAACCAAAATAAACTATTTCTGAAACAAAAGCAAGGCTCGGACACACTTTGCTTTCCACAAACTCTTGTGCATTTGTTGTGCCATGGAATTGCCCATATATATGCTTTCAGCTGGTGGCAAATGCTCTTAATGTGACTTAGTCTGGTCTGCATCAAGGGAAGCTTAACTTCAGATGACTCCCTTGTGTGCAGGTGTGCCTGAGCATCCAAGCTGTCCAGAGAGGCATTCGCTTAAGCTGAAATGCTTGTTCACAAATTGCAAACAGTCTCGTTAATAAAACCAAACTGTAACTAAAAGCCCTCTTACATGTTGGTCTGGAAAGAAATAGCTTTGTTGTTGTTTCAAAGAATTAGTGAGCCAACAACGCAAAGCTTTGGAGTTGGTTACTGGGTTTTTACTGTAGTCTCTATGAGCTATACAAAGCCTGAAGACATTGTATGTACAGTACATCTTTAATAAGAAGTCTACCAAACTCTGCCAAATCATCTTTTAATACATACTGTACTTCACTCAGTAGTTGTCCGTCTCTTCTTCACAGAATATCTAACAGCTCTAAAAATATTTTCTTGGAAGAGGATAGAATTATCATTGTTATATATCAATCAAGTATGGTTAATGAAGCAAAGCCGGCATGCTAGTATTGCACAAGGGGAAAAGCCTCCAACACAAAGTGGAACAACAAATGCCCTCAAAATTCTGCTGAAGGGAACAGGAAGCTCTGGATGCCACATCGGTAGGATTCATGTAGCTCTTAGGCATCCTTGTACCGCAGCAGGTTGGCTTTGCCTCTTCACTGTCACATTTCTCTCTGAAACGGGTAAGGATCTTCCAGACCATTACAAAAAAAAAAAAAGAAAGAAAAAAAAATTACAGCAGCTGCAGCCAAGTGTGGTACTATTCAATTTCTTGAAGACTGAGGCTTTTATTTCAAAATATCATATATTAATATATATATATTTCTATATATATACTTTAACTGGTATAAAGTAAATTGTAGATCCAAACTTCTATGGTTGTTTTAACTTCATAATCTTGGAAACTTTACCAAAGGAACCATTTTCTTCATTTTTATTTTCAGCTGTCAAAAACCAGGGGCACTATTTCTGCTGAATACTTTCTTTCACACAGTAAAGCCACTGTTGTTAGCTGGTAAACAGTCAAAGTGCAAATAAGAAATCCATTTGGCTTGTAAATGCTGAGATGGTTTTAAACTTTCAATACTTTGTCCTCATAAATCAGCAGGGCTTTCACTGTCTCCATGCAGACGGCGCTCTGTTAGGTCCTCGGATGGATCTGCAATAAGAGTGAGAATGAGTCAGTTTTATAAATGATGAGACAAAAGACAGTCTCAGGCTTCGTGGCACTTTGCCCTGCTCATGACATAGCTGAATTTAAATTGCAATATTCTGGGGGGTTTCTTTTCTCTTAGGACTGCAGGGGTTCAAGGATGTGCAAGAGGCAGACCCTGAGCGAGCTCCTGCCTGTGGCTTGGGAGCTCCTGGATGTGCATCCATCACCTGGGCTGGTGGTGCAGGAGATGCCAGGACAGCTTTGGGCATGGGGCCATGCTCACCCCAGCCTTCCACCCTCCCCTTCTCAGAGTGATGCTAGTAGCTTCTGCCAGACAAGGACATGCAGATGGATCTGTCTTTCAGGTTCGTTTGGACCCCCACCACCCACTGAGCTGAAGAGGGGCAGGACAGGAGTGACTAGTTGTATGGCAGACTGGCAAGTTAGACCAACTTCATCTACTCACCTTGGGTGAGATAACACCGCCTGCAACAGACTGTAAAACCATTGCTCTTTATGACTAACACCACAATTGATCTGAGTGAACGCACTAATGGCTTGAAGAGGAAACACCACCGCCCAGAGGTTTTTTTACGATGCTGAAATAAGAACGACTGACCAGAAACAAAACTAGCTCTCTGGAGGAGAGGCATTTGTTTCTTTCCTGCACTGATACACACAGATGAACGGCACAGGAGTTCAACCCTTTGCTAGATTACTAGGTCAGCAATGAAACTCAAATTGAGCAGGCTTGGGCATTAAATCAGGGCTACAAATTATTAGTTAAGCACTAGATGATATGATGAAATGCAGCAATAAGTCTTAGAGTAAGAGATATTTACTATCTTGTGCTCTGCTGCTTTGAGCTGACCTCTTAATTACAGAGACTGTTATCACAAAAATAGAGGGTTTTTTTCACTGCTCTAAAGAAAAAAACTTAATCTGAAAATCATCTGATATATTAACCTAGTTGGATAGATGGAAAAAAGAAAATAAAACTCTGGGTTCATTTACCATTTCCTTCCTTACCCCCGTTCCCATTTTCAGCTCTCCTGGTTTGCCAGACAAGTGACCCTGCTAGGTTTTCTCTCCTGGGGATGAATACCTCCCTTACTTGTTTGTACACTGTCTCAAGAATTTGTGTGTTTGGTGTAGGTGCAGGGAATAACATTAGGAACATGATGCCAAGGGGCCATGGGCACCTCGGGTGCTATTTCCTTCAGCATGAGATGAGCAGTGGCTGCTAAGAAATGTGGTGCTCAGGTCCCTTGGGACAATGCCCTGCATGTCCCTGATGGCAAAATGTGTGCTGGTACTCTGGAAACTGGGGGGGTGAGTGGGCTGTAACAGGGGTTGCAGGCTGTGATACCGGAGACTTGCTCCAAGGTGAGCTGCTCTGACAGTCCCCAAGTGCTCAAAGCTTTGATTTCCATTGTTCACAGTATCAGCAGAAAAACAGCTTGTCGAAGTATTTAGAGGGCTAATACATGAATGGCAGGTGTCATTAGTGTGGATTACACAAAAAGAGCATTTTGCGATGGAGTGCACACATGAACCAGGGCAGAAAGCCCTGGGGAAGAGCATGGCACTCCCCACAGGCCCTGCAAACTGGGGCTCAGAAAGGCCTGTGTAAACACCAATCCAAGAGCATGCGATTGACTCCCTCGCTCAGATGGGAAGTGACAAAACATGGAATACACGAGGACCCATGTTTTCATGTTTTTTAGCAGCTCTGATTCTTGCAGGCTTTTATGTGCCTTTGTGGGCTCTATCTCCAGACTGAGACCATGCACTTGCATTTTCCCTGGTGCCAGTAGCTCTGCTGAAGTGTAGTGATGTGATTTCCAGTCAGGTCCCAGTACAGCTCCAAGAGCCCTGTATTTTTCAGGAAATATTGAAACTTATGTTCTTAAAAAAGAAAAAAATGAGTGACTAGGAATTAAAAAAAAAGCATTGAAACTGCTCTGAAAATTGAATTACAAAATTATTTCTTTCCAGTGTTTGTCACCTGCTCTGACCATCAAGAGAGAACAAATTGATTTACAGAGGCTGTGAGCTTTATGTCTTTGGCTTTAACAACTTAATTGGTGAGCTATGCTAGTGGACTAAACACAGGAACAAATGCATGCAAAAGAAGGGAGGATGTGCTGGCAAAGCCTTCACTGAGAGCCAGCCATGAATTAATACACTACACTGTAAAATTTCATATATTGTGTACATGCATGTGTTCATATATGTTTATATATATATATCTATATATATATATACCTATATATATATATATATATGTCTATATATATACACACACTTGCTTATCTGATTTACTGTGGGCCTTGAAGAATATACTAATAGGTATTTTAATCCTGTGAGTCATAAATGTGAATGTTTTCCTTGACAGGACAGCAGCTGCCTAACATAAATGTATTTAGTGCAAGGAAAAGCCTTCATTAAAATGGTTTACAGCCTATGGTGACTTGCTCTAGCTTGTTGGCTAATCACCACAGATATATCTAGGATGTTGACTGATTTGTCTTGTTTCTTCTGCTTTCTTAATTTCCTTAACTACACAAATTAGACACACATGGCCCAATCTTGCAGCCTGGAATGGGATCAGTACAGATTATAGTGTAATCTCTTTCTCTGATGCCATCTGAAATGACAAAACAAAGAAAAAAATGCCTGTTTCAGGATCTGATTGCTTCTATTATTTTATATTTATGTTGCTAGACTTGATGCAGCAGTACGGATTCAAGCAAAGTTTCATGGATTATGAAGTAGAATTTTTGCTTGGAAAATGAAAGAGACAGTTGCTAAGCACATCATGTAACGTTGCCTTTGTCAATTGGGTTCTGTAATGATATTTTAAAGCAACAAAGCAAAATTCTACTGGAAGCAGCACCATAAGGTACTCCCCTCATGAGCTAATTAAAATAACTCCTGTGGGTAAATGAAGAAATATTTTTTCAGTTATGAGCACTCACTCTGTAAGTATTTAATTTAAATGAAATACAATAATGCATACTGAATAGATTGGACCATACATCTGCATATTAATGAATCTGCTAAATTTCTAGCAATCACTTCTAGATGCAGGCTATTGCCTAAAACTAGTTTATATGATGAGGGTTGAGGGAGTTAAGAGCAGGACAATTTCACAGAAAAAAGCAAATGCAGTTTCTAAATTATATAATTTGCAGACAGACTGCAAAAGTACTGAATTATTGTAATTTAATCAAAGTATAACATTCTTTTTCATGTTGCTTATTGCTTCTTTAATATCACTTTCTTCCATTTTAAATCCCTAATTCAGTGAGAAAAATGTTGGCTCACTGAAAAGGACATGTAGTAGCTTCATTTTTTTTTTGTTTTTAGTTGCACTGCGAGGCACATAGAGAAGGGCACAATCTTCCAGTGGTGTTTCAGTTGTGAGCACGGAGTGGTTTGTAGCACCAACCACACTCCAGAAAGAAATAATTCCAAGGAATCACAGTTCCCTCCATGATTTCTCCTTTGGTCTGGGAGATGGCAAAGTGGTAATATTCACCTTTTTTCAGGGGCCACTTACTGCCTTATGCAAAGAAAACCTCCTATGCTAATATGTATCCTAGTAATTTAATGTGGTGGTGAGATTAGCCATGCCAGAAGGCACCATTCAAGAAACTAGAGCTGCGGCACAAATCCTGGGGTAAGTCATATGGAGGGAAAGAAAAGAATTCTGAAGGCATGAGGATCAATTGAGGTAAAATCCCATCCTTCAAAAAAAGGCCTACAAGACATGAAAAATGACTGGAGTTAGAATTGTAGAAAAAAGAAGTCAGGAAATCATGACATTAAGCTTCATGTTCCTGTGAATTAGCAGCTCAGTATGAGTATGTAGAACTTCTTAATGAACAGGAAAAATTTTCTTGCAAATTTGCCTTTTTTTCCCCCTTTCATTTAGTAGGTTTCCAAAGTTATTTTCCACTTCACTGAAAAACAACTTTGTTCATTTATTAAAACTACTTTGACTTGACAACCACGTAATTTGCTTGGAAAAAAAATCAGTTGCGGTATGAAAATAATTTAATCAGAATTGTTGAATACAGGTATAGATGGCAGTTTTAAGAAAATGGTTGTGGAACAATTGCACAGTGCAAAAGAAACCTAGAATCTATTTTTGAAAAACACTTTTTTTCCCAAAGGCATTCTCATAGTAGAAGTTTAGCCAGCTCATTCATGCTCTTTCTCTTTACAGCCATATCTCTGCATTTTCCTAGCAATACATGGTCAAAGTTGTTACCTGAATCTTCAGCATCTAAGGCAATGTCACTAATGGGTGCGTGGGGCTAGAGCTGCTCTGATGTAAGACCTGAAATGCAGATTTGGGTCCTCAGCACCATCTCATGCTACAAAGCACCTGTATAGCTGATACAGACATGGCCTGGAACAGCGAAGGAATGGATATATGATGCAGCATATCCCTTCCATTTAATGTTCTTTCCTTTATCCACTAGAAAGGGATCAAGTGATATTCACTAGCTTTTTTTTCTCCGAGGTGACAATATCTGTAAGAAAGTGACCTGGTGATTCAGCAGCTCCAAGCTGCTGGTTATCAAGCCTGGTCTCAGATGACCAGCCTGAATCCATGCAAATTTTCCCTAAATTCAGGCCAGAAGTGTTAGTTGGCTGAGGAGGTATGCAGCGATCTGTAAGACTTTTACAGCAGATGTGATGATGGAATAGATACATGTGAGCAGTCATTGGTGACTTCCTTTCCTATTAAGGCATCCTAGGTATAGACAGAAACACGACTTACTCTGGTGGTCTTGATTTTATTGCCAGTCGCACACATCCATCCAGAATTATCAGGTAACGTCTTACATTCCTCTCCTTCTAGGCAGGGCTCCATCTCACACCACCATTTCCCAATCACTATTGAAGCTAAAAGAGAAAAGACAATGTTCACACTATGCTATAATGAAAAATCTAATTAAATAATATCTCCAGGCTCTACGGCTGCATTTAAGTGGCAGTGTCCCTTCTAAACCCTTCAGTTGAAATTTAGTTGCAAGGATTTCACATTTAATTACTTTGTTTGTATCCTAGATTCTCTGCGACGGTGCACTGCTTGCCATAGCCTCCTTATGCACGAGATCCATCTCCCCATGGCTTCAGGGAATGCTGTGGTGGCAGCAATACCGCTTAGACCAAGGGACCATCCACACTAACAGCCCGTCTCCGTGAGTGTCCAATCTGATCTTCATGGACATACAGTACAAGGCAAGTCAAAAGAGATTTTGCCCAGTATATTATCCACATCTTCCAAACTTGTGGCTCAGGGTACTTCAGAATAAAGAGTGTCTGATTTGCTTTCAATACCTGCAGCTGGCTTTTTCTTCCACAAATCTGTGCAGATTTTTTTGAAAGCATGTAGACTTTTAGGTTTCACTGTATCCCATGGCAGGGAGTGTTACAACTAGACACAGAAGGTAAGGTAACACTGAACAGCAGCAGAAGTTCAGTTTGTTGAAATGTCATTATGAATTTTATAGAAGCCATATTATCTCCAGCAGTAACTTTTTAATTTCCAAATGTTTAACATTGTAAATAGTGACAGTGTTTAGATCTTGTTGTTTGGATTTAATCGGTCCATATGTTTACAACCTTGAGTGTACCTTAATGAAGTTTCTTGTCTGGGAATTGGTATCTGTCTATAACCTTAACTGTATCTTAATGACATTTTTTGTCTGGGGGTTTTGATAAACTTTAGCTCACCTTGTGAACTGTGAGTAGTTGGTGCATGAGTGGCTCTGTCTGTGGTTTGTTTTCCCTGGCAAGAATTAATTTCATGGTTGCACTCATGAAGCCTAACTGTCAAAGCTTCTCACAGACTCCAAGAGAGATGCTTAACCTTTTCTTATCTCCCCACATAGCTGCTTCAAGCCCATAACATACCTTTGAAGCAGCAGACTACCTCGTATCACACCACTGAGCTCTGGAAAATGCCCTGTTCTCCATGCATTGATTTAAGGATATTTCAGAATTTATAATTAATGTCTTGATTTATTTTTTATCTAGTTGTAATCTGTTTATGCTTACAAAGTCCTAAGGAAACCCTCCAAAGATACATCTGCAGCTGCTACTAATGTCCATCCCCTTAACTCACAAAGATGAAGCTACAAATCCCTTTTTCTCTAATCTCTAACATATGACCAACCCATACTGAAAAATAAATGTACGGAACCCACAGGCACTCCTAGACTAAAAAGTGCATCGCTAGTCCATTCATTCAGGCAAGATGAGGCTATGATTGGCACACAAAGCAGGAGCCTGTACAAGAGAGAGACTAAACAAGTCACAAAATAGGGACCCTGGCGTTTTCAATAGTGCTTGAAGTGCAGATTTGTTTTTGGGTTAGGGGAGGTGGGCACTAGGTGACCACGTCTTCCAAGTTATGTATCATCAGCATTATTTACACAGTGTTATCTTATACCCATCATGTTATCTTTCCAGACCTCCTGTTGAATCCCCACTAAGCAGTTGACTTTGTTGGTCCAGTCCTAATTTACAAGGAACGGTTTCTGTTTTGTGCTTAGTTCTGAAAGGAAAAGTAACTTTTCATAGGACTGTTCCAATTTAGCATTTTGTTTTCCAGTCCATGAAAAATGAACCACTTGCCAACAAGATCAGCCCTCAGCCACTTTGTCTGGCAGCCTCACATAATTCCTTCTCCTTAACGCTCCCCTGATTTTCTGATCCAGCTTCTTTTGCTGCAGACCAACAAACAACACACACACACAGAGGCAGGCATGTAGGTTTGTAATACTATGAATGTGTATTTACAAATGGGAGAGTTATGTACAAACGTTTACACCCAAACTAAGCCAAAACCTGTATTATTTAGTTAAGAATTTCACAGAGACAAACAATTTAGATTGGTTAAATGAACATGAAAATATGTTATGGGCCCAGAAAGGCAGCTGTTTTTTATGTAAAACTGGTAGTAAACTGGGAAAGAAAAAAAAAAAAACCAGATAGAGTGGGACACCCTGTAAAGAAAGTCAAGTATACATTTATTAAATTTCATTTTTATTTCCTTTAAATTGCAATTAAGACTTCCCTTGGGAAGGTGAAATCTTTGTTCCTCAGATAAGCTGGCCAAACCAGCCTCTGCCACTTTTTGAGGTACATGGCTGATCTGAACGGCATATGGTCAAGATATCTGGTGGGCTACGCTGAAGTGCATCCAAGTATAGCTCATCCTAGTGAAAAATAAACCTGAATGAGAAGCAATATTTCTGGTGTAGCTAATTAACTCTAATGGGAAGCTACTGCAATTCAGGGTTCCAACTTAGTATCGCTAAAATAGGCCTTCACTTGGTGAAGTTATATGATTATACCAGCAGACTTCCTGAATAACTTTTCCAACAGGGATATCATTTTCACCCTCTGAGTTTACCTGAAACACGGGGAGAAACACCTTGAGTTTGAAAGCTTCTTTGGTCTGGAAGAAGAGTTGAGAAATTTGGAGCAAGTAAGATATGCTAAGCTTAGACTAGAATAGAATAGTTCAGTTGGAAGGGACCCCTGATGATCCTCTAGCTCTCTGTTTTGTCTTTCCTATTTCTTCTCACAGTTTATACCTAATTTTTATAATGTAATATATAATTTCTCCATATGTACAATACAAAAAACCCCTCATGTTTACAGATGCACTTGCAAGGCTGTTTAATGATTCTATTCACACATATTTTTCAGAAGGGTGTCATTAATACTGGTAACAGTGGAGAAAACAAATATCCCTCTTTGCTATGCATGAAAAGGCACGTGAGGGCTGAATCTCCTCTCTAATAATAGATTGTGCAGTAGGCAAAATGAAAAACCATATCCTGCTAAACACTGGCCTTCATGGCTATTATCAGAATACTACTAGTAGTGCTGTAACATTAAATAATCACGGAGATGGATCCTACGGTGCTAAGTACTAAACCCCACAAAACTGAATGCCCTGGCCTAGGGAGTTTGCAATGTAAAACAGAGATATGAGATGAAAACAGACTGTGAGTCAGCACGGAGAAGCAATGCTGTTCATAGCAATTAAAATGAACTAAGTACTTATTGATGTTGTTAAATACAGCCCAAGTATTTGGGTATCTACCTTGAAAAATATTCAAATGCAAAGTCAGTGCTGAACCCTAATGTCAAACGATTCATCTAATAGTTTCCAGGTTTTAGTGTGTGTATATATTTATATACAAATTTGTGGTGAAAGTGCAGTTACAACCACAAGATAGCCCACCCAAGGCTCCACCGGTCCCTACCCAGTATAGCTGGGCTGGAGACAAGGCTTCTTTTATAAAGGGGGAGACTAAGGCCATTTGTAGATGAAAAACCTCTTATTTGTCTCTAATACATAAGTGGGCAAAATCCTTTGTAAGTCTGAAGCACTACAAAGCTTGCTGTGGTCTAGTCCTCAGCACCATGGTGTGGCAGGGGCATCCAGAGCCCAGTGCAAATTATTTCCTTTGAGTCTTCTGTTTATAGGTTTTCTCTTCTATTAAGAGCCTTTTAATCTTTAGGACAGGTTGTCCTTTTTGGGCACTGCTGATCCTTTGAGGTCTACTTGATTTCAAAGTTTTACACCTCCGTCTCTGTTCAAAGATACAGGAAAAAGCTTTAAAATTAATCACAGTTTGATGTGTTTGAGATTAGGTACACCTGTATGGGGGGGTGGAGCTTCCCCAGGGAATACAATTCAGCTTCTCCACATTTAGTTTTTGTTGCTCTGAGATGTGCTGAAGCAGTCATGTGTGAGAGAGAATTATTGAAGTTAAGATGCTTCCCCCCCAGGCTGTTTGCATTGAAGATATCCCAGATCTTGAGGAACCAGAGCTTCTCGGTGACCCGAACTGCTAATTCTGGATGAGAATTACAGACTCTGTTAGTCACTGGGCATCACAGGCTGTGAGTGCTCACATCATGCTGAATTAGATGCTTGTAATGTTTTGGAGTGGTTTTCATTGTGCTCTTCTCACAGTCTGGGGAATACATGAAGTATGGAGCTTTTTCATGCAAGGCTGATTTGACTGAGACAGATACCCTGAGCCATGGGGAAAGAGAGAGGATACGATAAAAAGAAGCTTGACTACTCCTGCTTTGTTTGTGTTTTGGTTTGTTGTTGTTGTTGTTGTTCCCCAGCTCCTACTAGTGTGAATATGGGATTGCTTATATCTGAATCCTTTTCATGAAAATGCCTGTTTTAAAAGACCATTAAACTCTAAGCACAAAACTAATGGAGCTGAGGAGAAAAGCAACTTTCTTCAGAAAACTCTTGAGGTTTGTTTTTCCAGTCCAACCCACACTGCTTTTGTTTTTTAAATTTTTGTTTGCAAAGCTGTAGAAAATTTTTATCAAAATATTTAACTTTTAATGTATTTATTCTGCATGGATTAACAGACAAAGAAGCACTTGGTTGAAATGGCATTTGCTAATCATGTGTACCAACCAGAGAGTAAAACTACAGAGATCTGGTGATCAGATTGAATATAGGGAAAGAGCAAGAGACTAGCTTATGTTTGCTGGTGTTTACACAATTCAATTGCATTTTAAAATGAATTTGTTCCCAAACATAATGCCCAGAGCCTTAGGTGGCTGCAGGGAACTTCCAACTTAGACCGAATTCAGTGGGCTTCAGCCTGTAAAGTTCATAAGAACCTTTGCAGGTTGCATAAGAGCAGTGACCTCTTTTTTACTTGTTCTTGTGCACCACTTGGAGCACAAAGTTTTGATGCATGAAGATACCGGGCTGGGGATGTTTTCCCCTTGTATTTCAGTGACAAATTATTCTATTACAGGAAGATAGTAAAAATGCACTGAACACCTTCAGATATCTACACTTAAACTGAAATCAAATCAACATGAAAATAATAACCTTTCCATCATCTTCCTCTTGAATCAAGCCACATTTGGAAAAAAAAAATACACAATCCATTTGATTAAAACTTCCTTACTTGTTGAAACTCCCAAACTTGTTGAGTTTCGTATTTCTCAGTTTTCAAGTCCTTGCATTAAATGGCAGCTACTCAGTTGTTCAAAGTGGTGACTAACTGTCCTCTTACAGGTGATTAACAGGACATGGGCAGAGGGTGGTGTGAGAGAAAATGTGCACACACAGCCCAGAAACTCGCAGGCACTTGCTTGTGTCATGTTAGCTGTTCCAGTGCGTATTTTAAAGGCGAAGACTTTTTTTTTTTTCCAGAAAGAATTTTCCTTTAACTTTTCTGCATATGTATTTAGGAAATTGCTTTAACAATATGACAAACTACATATGACAATAAGTATAAAGGCATTATAGTTAACAATGTAACAATATGACAATACTCACAGTGTCATATATAATTTTAATACATGTTTATGGAAGACTCTGAAATATGAAAACAGAGCAAAGTATCATCATACATTTTTCAACAGTTTAGAGGGAACTTGCTATGTATTAAAATGTTCCAAGATTGCTTCTGTGTTTACCATTATAAAGCCACAGCAGTTATCTCTTTTTTGCCTATGATAAACTGTACTCATTTTGTTCATATAGAAATAGAATCCAAAGCAATACAGATATTAGATTGTGCTTCCTCCTGATCAGAGGTATCATGTTACTCCAAGGAATAAGAAACAGAGTTCGTTTTCAAAACCAGTATGACACTCGTTGCAGGATGGGAACATTTTTACTGTAAGTATAAAGCATTCCATTTTACTCTGGTTTCCACCAGAGGAGATTGATATAAATAAAATTTAAATAGAGAACACATTTCACAGATGCCAGAAGTGAAAAAGACTTTGTCAGCTTAATGAAAAGATACCAATTTTCTCCACTTTATTCAATAAATTGTGAGTCATTTTCTAAACGGATTAGATTAAAGGAAAGTTCAAACTCCCCATGAGAGACTCTTATTCCGATGGAGACTTTTGGCAATGGGAATAGCACAGAGGTAGGTAAAATCTTTCAGGTAATTTTGTTCGGTTTGGTTGTTTTTTTAAAAAAACCCTGATATAAACTAGAATAGGAGAATCTGTAACCCTGTGCTCACCTATTCCTTATAAAACAAAATCTCAGAGAATTGAATGAGACATGAAGTTTCTCTTACTTTATTGGGATGTCATGGGGTATGGAATGAATTACGGGGGTGGGAACACACTTTCTAGGAGGATGAGAAAACCACAGTGAAAGAACATGTCCTGTGGAGGGTTATGTATTTCATAAACAGACTGAGATACCATTTACTCTGGGAGTTGTAAAGTGGTAGTCTGATAAGTTAAAGAATACAAATCTGAAACAAAAGATTTCAGGTTGAATAATGCTGTCTAGGAGAAATACCTACAGGGAGTCCATCAAACTATCTGCTTTAATTCAATCTTACTCAATTTTAGAAGCATCAATCTAAGGCTCACACAGTATAATACTTTGCAGACATTGATAGCAGACCTCTTGTAACTCTGGGAAAACTGACATTTCTTCAATTTAAAATACAAGCACAGTGCAATCAGTCTGGCAAGTGATGTTTCATATCTCCTAATTGCTTCAGATCCAGTCTTGCTGAGTTAATTTAATATGTTTTAATTGCAGTAAACATTAAAAAGAGATAATAATATTAAGCTGTTCTTTTGTTGTTGTTTGTTTTGTTTGTTTGTTTGTTTTTTAGAACTTTCTCATCTTTGCAATATTCTCCGGGTTTATGAACAATGTTTTATTAATTCACTGGCAGAAACTGTAGAAAGAATTGAAGGTTTTTATATTTTTTTCCATCCATAATTCTTGATTTTTCATTGCAATATATTCAGCAGCCAGAATAGGATATTTTTAAGAGTGTAATATGTGTCTGAACAACCCTGTGGGCTGCACTAAACTATATCCATGAAATACGAAAGGGCAGATTAGACACAAGGAATCCATGAACAACTTCTATTTAAGATCTGCACAGACTAGCAAAAAAGGTGCTAATTCAACAGCATGAGAAGACTCACTAGTGAAAAAAAAACATTGCCATTTAACAACAGTTGGCATACTGTTAGGTAAATTGGAATAAGTGACATAAGCACGTTGTATACTTCCTTCATTGCAATATGACTAATGGAGATGGTGTTGGCTAATGGCCTGAGAACCAGAAACTCCTGAGGCTTATTTAATCCCAGCTCTGCTTCTGACTTTATTACTACATGTAAATCACCATCTTGCTGTACCAATTTTCCATCTGTAATTTTATTTACTTAAAAGGATGAGTTATTTTTGCCTTATTTCCTTGCATGTTCCCCACTATCTGTACTGACTTGTTGAGCTTCAACACTGTATCGCAACAATTTGGGACTGACCTTTTTTCTGCATTTGTACAACTAGAAGAATGATGTTTTGGACTGAGATTGTGTTTCCTAGGTATTGTGATAACAAATAATAACATCAAAATTATATGAAGTCTGTGTGCTGCTGGAGGTTTTTAAGCAAATGCTTGACTTCCAGCTGAATAGAGATGGTCTGTTAAAGAGCAGATTTCATACAAAATAGCTTAGAACTTGCAAAGGAATTTCCAGCCCTCAGTGCTGCTCAGCCTGGGAGGGTCGTATGCTGCAGCTTTTTCAATTTTCCATGTCCCTCTCTTTGCACCTTTGGAAACAAATGTTGCTTAGACACATGGCTGAAGGGCCTCCCTAGCTGAAGTAGGATCATGATTTCTCATGGGTGGCACCTTTACGGTGAGTGAACGTACATCTTCACTTCCATGAGTGCATTAGAAATGACAGTACTTGAGTCCTCTGAGTACTTACACAGTGTGTATTGCTGTTCAGAGGTAAAAATCTCTGTTTTGTTAGCTAGGTACACAGATGAAGAAATACAGATTTGAAGGAGAACTGTAGGACTTGCATAATTATCTTCTGAATTAAGTAGATCTTAGAGATCGCAGCAAGCACTGAATACATGCCAATAAAAGCAATCAAAATTTTGCTTGGGTCCTATAGTTGAACATGTGAGATCCTTAGAAAATCTTAGATTTTAAGGTAATAAAAAAAATGGAGCCACCAGAAGCTGTTAGGTTTGGAGGCCTATGGATTGTAGCACTCCTTCCCAGAGATGTCAGCAGATCCCAGGTCAGTCAAACTGTGCTTGGCAGCCAGCTCTCAACCCCTGTATGGTTCTCATTTGCTAATACTGTACTCAAAGAGCATTTTGGCTTTTTTAATTACTCCACAGTCTACTGAATTCAGACATGACCAGTGCTTGACATTTTTTCTCTGACCGTTTTGGATCGCAGTTGATAGTATAACTGAACCTTTGCTGAATTATCTATCTGGAAACTTGATTTCTACAATGAAAGGCATAGCTAGCCTTCACAAAACAGGTTTTTGCAGATATCTACGGCAGAGAGAAAGCACATGAAATAATAAAATCAACCACAGATGATAAACTTGTCTCCCCAAAAGTGCTTAGTGTGTTCTATGACCTTGCAGAGCTCTAGGCCTTACATATTTTTCTTGGAAGTTCTTGAATTCATGCCCAGCAACATGCATCTATGGCAAGTGCTGAGCTGTCCACCTTTATTTATAATTTTATGCATGTGAGTTTATTGCTGTTTGACATAACCTCACTGCAAAGACAGTGGGTCATTTGAGAGCAACCTGCTGACACTAATGAGTGCTAATGAGACTAATGAAAATATGAAATGTTCATATGCGGGGAGCTGAAACAAATGCAGGTGACTAAGGATCCCCTCTCAAACTGTATGGGGAAAAAAATCGATCTTTTATAGTTTAGGGAGCCCCATTGCTGCTATTTATTACTGAAGTTTGGAACTGAATATGTCCCTTGCTGCAGAGTATAGCTGAGAGCAGGCTGATAAAATATTTGTGTAGCATAGCAGTGTTATTTACACCCTATTTGAACTGCTTCTAGACAGCCTAGTGAAAGCTTAATCTTATTGTTATATATTTAATGAAATGCCAACTGCAGCATAATTACACATTTTTGGAAAGACAATAGGAAGCTGCTTATAAATATTCACATGTTTCAGACTAGGATTGAGGACTGGTATGCCATCAAGGAAGAAAAATGTCTTCCATGCAATATTAATTTTTCATTAGTAATATTTCATTAATAAAGTAAATTAATGAGTTGAGATGTGGAAAGAGAAGATCTAGACTGTGAGATGAGGATAAGGGAGGTACACAGAGGTTTGTAGGTGGGCTTGTGATGCTATTCCTCCAGCAACAGCAGGGATGCTAAGTTTTATATATATATATATATAAAAATATATATATATATATATACACATGATGACCTGCTGTGGTCCTGATGCTGTTGCGGAGACATTTGCTCACACAACCAGTATTGCCAGGAAATGACTGTGCTGAACCAAAGATATAATTGCTATGACTTCGTCCCTCATGACGGTGGAAGTGAGCACCCAAGAGGAACAATTGTTGCCTGCTTTTGCATTAGAAACCAATGATCCGTGTTTTGGGTCTGATGCAACAGTTATGAAGAAATAGGAAAAAAAAAATCCTCAAATTTTGCAGGCTTTGGACCAAAGCTGGTGTTTGTAAAAGTTGCCATTTGCTCAAATATGAATCCCCTGCATTGCAGGAGGTTGGATTTAGTGAGGTGGAAGGGAAAAGCTGCAAGATGGGCTCTGAAGGGTAAAAGTCTATTAGGAAATTTTGACTGAATTAGGTGCCAGAAACACAGCTTAGCAGTAAAACACTCTAAAAAAGCACAGTAAAAAATGAATAAATTATATAACTGTAATGCATTTATAAGGCATAACAAAGCACGATAGTTATCATTTATGAAATTAAGATCTTGTGTGCTGCTTCAGTATAAACTGTGTAGTATTTGTTTCTTCTTGTTTCCAATCCAAAGAGAAGATTCCTGTAAACAAATAAATACAGAAAATTCTTCTGTTGAATATTTAGAAATTAATAACACATGATATGATTATGTGTTGTTGGTCAATAAAAAACACCTTTTAAAGTTTTGTATATTTTTTTCCAGGGGAAATTATTACTATTATTTTTTTTTCCCCCCCTGTGAAGAATACTAGGTTCTCTGTGCTTTAAAAGCCTAAGTCTGAATCTCTAATTTTAGAAAATGTAGAAATATATAGTAGCGGTTCCAAGTGTTTCCCTGTAATAGTGAGGGCTGCCAGGTAAGTACCTGCTGCTGAAGAAAGCATGTGAGGACAGAAGTGGCAAAAGAACTGAAAGCACAATGATCAGAGATCAGTGTGAGCGGTAAAAGGGTGATGTTTCTCCTAAAACGTAGATATCAAGGAATTTTTGGAAAAAGAGACTGCTAAGACATGTGAAGTACATGAAGCCATCTGCTATTCTTCCCTTAAAAAGGATGAGAAGAGGATAATTATCAGAGCTGGAAAATTCCTGAATCAAAACACTGCATAAGTTTGAACTCATGATGAGAATCTAATGTCTTGAAATGGTCTGAACATCACCGCTGGACTGAGCCTCTTGCTGGTTTGAGTGGTACTGGCAGATTCAGCAATACACTGAGGTGTGGGATTAAACACGGATTTCAGCCATCACTTCAGTGACTTAGGTTTGCAGTTTTATAGGAGAACCCTTCCTTCAGGTATCGTCCTTTTGTACAGGCTGACCCTGTCATGTGAAGACGGGCTTAAGATGTGAGCAGCTGTTTAATGGCATTGTCACAGTGGCTAGACATGACTCTAGAGGGACGTTCTTGTCCTCCTTAGTCCCATCAGTAGAAGCACCTGCTGGTGCAGTCATCCTTATGTCCACAATACCCACCATCACATCTTTGATCTAGCAGCTGTAAAACTGCTTAACTGCTTCATGGCTGGTGATTAAAACATTTCTCAAGTAGTTATGGCTCTTCTGTGCTTGACCTAATGTCTCATAATACATTCTTGGTATGTCTCTTCCCTCTCACCCCAGAAATGTTCTGCCTGTTATGTCCTGCACCCAAATAAAATATGCACAAATTTATTATCCAATGGACACATGGAGAAGAACCATGGCCTTCATTAGCTGCCTGTTGGCAAGTGACCATTTGATTTTCAGGCTAAACTGATGTGCGACAAAGCCCTGATGAGCACAACCCATGGATGACACGGGGTGCTCTGGGAAAGAGTGGGAGCAGCCCATTGCTCCTGTCTGTGCCCACCAGCTATTTTCAGAACACATCAACTACAGAAACATGTTTATGACAGACTGGTTTATAGCTGGTGGAGTGTTATTTAACTGCCCCCCCCACCCAACAAACTCACACTGCAAACTTGGGTCAGGTGCCCAGTGCTTTCGTTGTAGGGTTAATTCAATTTGAAATGACAAACTAAGGGAGGTTTTATTGTCCTAATGATGGTACTATGAACTTGCATGTGGTGTGCCATTTTATGCACAGTGGTACCAAAAGGCAGAGCTTGTGAATTTTTTAGGAGCTAGTTTAGTTAACTTGCAATTATCTCTGCTGTAAAGAGATTATATGGCCCAAATTCACTTCCATGACTTGGGGGCTACTGTGATATGAATAATACACCCACAGAGCACTTAAATCTCCACAGTCCAGCTCTTAAAATTTATCTCAGAATGGCACAGTTTAAAATCTGTGTGGAGGAAGCTGTTTTCAAAGGTTGAGTTAAATGAGCCAACCTGCCACTTGACAAGGTAATTACTGATTTATTAAAAGTGTTGTATTCATTTAAATCTCTTTGTTCTGTGATGTAAGACAAGTCTAATTTTGTTTTAAAGATTAAAGGAACATTTGTTTTTTGCAAACAAATCCCTAGCTACTATTACAAATTATATCATGCATAATCTTGACATGATAGATTTGGAGACATTTCAGTGCAACAATGCCAGTGCAATCAGAACAAGAACTGCGAGACTAAACAAAAACTGATGAATTGAGCACGCGATACTTTATATCTCATATCACACTTAATTACTGCTTCAATACGCATGGAATAAGAGAAGTAACTCGATTATAAAAGCTTATCAGCAAAACTTAAAAAAACGTGAAATTCATTAATGAATACTAAACTGACCTTAACTGAAAAGCTTTTATTTGAAATGATGTTTTCCTTCACTGCTCATAATACTTATTTACTCTGAAACATTTTACAGAGCTGAGAAGTCCATTAATGGGCACTTAAAATCTCATGGCTGTGTTGGTATTGGCACAGCTTATGTCTTTTTGCCTCCATTCAATTTAACCTGGAGTTTTATTATTTAAAAAATGAAAATTCAAGATCCACTTACAGGTGTTTTGTTTTGTTTTTTACCTTGGAAGAGTCCCTGGATTGCACTTCTAGGTAAGTGTTTGCTACAAATAATTTATATGATGACCTTACTCTGTTGTCCTTAGAGTGAATAATCCTGAATGTATACAGGGATTATTATTTCTTAGGTTTGTAATACACAAGATGTGCTCTTGAAAAAGTAATCAGATGGAAGAAGCTGTGAGTCTTCGACTCCAGATACCTGAGGAATCTCATGCACTCTCCGGTCAGATAATTCTTAGCTATCTAGCTGTAAGCTCTGTTCTCATCACTACAAAAAGGAGTTTAACATTTTATTTTTCACAAACATCTGTCCTTGTTCTACTTGATCTCATTAAGGCTCATACAAAATGAATGGAAATGGAACCTGAGCATGCCCAGAGCAAGTTCTTTTACAAATCTGAGCATGAATTGAGTAAAACGCTTTGCAGAATATGTTCACTTCTGCCAGTTGAACAATGTAGGCAAGCAGAAGCCCTCCAAAGATGAATAGCTAAACGAAGATACCGAGAATTGCTACAGTTACTAGCAAACCAAACAGGAATTTGTTTTAGATGGTATTTTATAATACTCTTCGTTCAACTTTTTAAAGCACTTTTAAACAGCACAAGGTTGAAATAGCTGGGTTTTCTTTCTAAATAGTCACCTTCACAATTACTTTAAAGCTAAAAGTAGATCAAATAGGAAAAATAATTAACTAGTGAATCCCCTAATTCTGGGCATTATGCTGCAGTCCTCAGACTAGCAGCATTTCTGCTTTTCTGCTTTAGCAGTGATTACCAGTGGGAAAGAAGCAGGTGAGTGGACAAGTATTAGGAAAACTGGAAAGGCTGGACATGTGGAGCTAACCTGAACTGTCATTCCTCAAAGAGGTGACTCTGTCTTTACAAGTGCTTTGGTTTTTTCATCCAACACGAATTCACAGTCTGAGTCTTCATGGCAGGAGCATCTCCTGGTCTGTCCTGCATGACCACAAACTGTCTTTACCAAGTTCTCAAGAAATCCACGCGTCCAACTCAAGAGACTACTTGAACACAGGGTGGATAAGAAAGAAGGACATGGCAAAGGGGATCATCATCAGACATCTCTTTCTACTTAACCGGTTAATTATCCATTACCTAAATTCTGCAGAAGTACTTCTGTACTGATTGGTACCTGCACTTTTTAATGTGTAACATCCTTGACAGCCAGACATGTCCATGTGCACAGATACTGAGCCTCAAAAGATGGGAGTGTCTACAAAGTGAGTCTTCATCATATCACCATATCAACAAACATTACAAAACCAAGAACTCTGAAGCTTCAGAGAAGTTTTTGCTATTCTCCTGCTGCCATTTTTTTTTTTTTTGGCCTGTCCTCTAATGTAAGAAATCCCTTTGCACTGTTCATGATGATCTGCCATAGAGCTGTAGGACTGATATTCTTTCCACTACTACCTACAGTATCTGACTTCTCATTCAATCAATCTGTGCGAGTAATTTCTTGTTTCACTTGCTCCAGGCTTCACTTCAGTACCTCTCTCTCCCCTTCTGCTCATTAATTCAGTCTTCACACTTGTGATCTCAAAGTCAAGGCTGGAAACCAAGGGCTCCTCCCGTAAGATATTGAGCATGGGTACATGCTCATGTACATGGGTCACATACTTGATTGTGTGGCGCATTTAGTACAAACACCTTAAGACCCAAGTGTTGTTAGTTCACTTTAAACTCTAGGTACTGGGGTTTATTTTTTTGCTGCTACCTAGATAGAATGCTCTTACTCTGGGCCTTGTGATGACAGCCAGCAGAAGGGTCTTTGTTACAAAAGCCAGTTTTCAGACTTTTGTAATTTAACTTTCAATGAAGGTAGAATATGATAATTTATTACAAGTTCCTTCTGCATGGGCTTCCTCAAATATTTATAAACTCATTTAAATAATTAATACAGGAGTTTTAATAAACTGTTTATATTCACAAAAAGAATGCCATTTGCAGGTGCTAGGAAACACAGACCACATGAATTAAAAATAATAGCTTGCATCTAAAGTTTATATGACCTTTTCACAAGTTGTCTAAGATAATTTTCTTGGAACAACAAACCATATTGTATTAACTAAGCATGTTGATGTAAATTTATCTCATTTTTTTACCAATTGTAGGTGCATACTATTCTCAGGAAAGTGAAACCAGTTTTTCATTTATTGGGACAGGTTTGCATTTATCACTACAGCAGGTCATTTTTTAATTAAGCATAAGCTTTTTTTTTTACTTTCTCTTTTCTCTCACTTAATCTATATAAGCACAAAAAAAACCAACCAACCAAACACCACTAACCCTTCACCACATGTAGAAAGGCAATCACAGGTATTTCAATTACCAAACAAATACATGCTTTTCTTGTAACAACTTCTGCTATCTTAAAACTCAGGGGTACTGTGTTCTGCAAACTGTGTCTCTTTGCTGTGCTGGTGTAAACCACTGGCAGTCTCCAGCTCTGCTCCTGGAGAGAGCGTTAGCAACTAAACCAAGGTGGAGAGCAGGGAAGGAAAGGAAAATATGCAAATTTCACTGGGCAAACTATGATTATTAATTCATAGCGGAACAGATCACAGTATTTCACACTTATCCCATGTAATTCAGTCACAGCAGTATTCATTTTATTATTAATTTTAATAGAATAATTACCTTTATAAGGAAGAAAGAAACTATCATTACAGGGTCAGATCCTCAGGTGGGGAAGATATGGTGATTTATGCTAGTTTGATGAATTTTCTAATCTTCCTTTTCCCTTTCTTTGAAAAGGAATTCAGTAATTGACTAGTTGCCAGACTTACAGAGATAATCTATGCTAAATGAAGCAAAATAAGAAGAAATGGTAAAGCAAAGAAACGCAAACACTTACTGGTAAAATGTACATATCTGTATTTGAATGTTTATGTATGTCTGTGCCTGGCAGACAAGCACACACATACACACAAGTGTCTAAACAGCCAGTTCCCAGTTCATTCCCAACAGTGTCTGGCGGGAGAAACAGTTCCCATAATGACATATATTGCTGAATTTATAATGTTATGTGTCCAGATTCATCTCTGCAGAAGGCAAGGAGTTTGGGATTCCAATAACATTATTTTTGAGTATTAGCAGAGAGAAGGGTTCAGAATATGAGCTGTATAAATGACCTACAAAGTAAGGAACAGATAGCTATACTATTATCTCAAGAGCCCAGAAAGATATGCAAACCACTTAAAAATTTTGCTCTTGGCTACCAGAAACTTTTGATAGACACACTTCATAACCTGCAGCAGTCATAGTTCATATATTTTTGAGAATAAGCTTAGACCTTACCCTCTGCCATTTGCTGCCCCCACATCCATTCTGCCTTTTTTTCCTGTTTTCCCTGACATTTCCCTTTGCGTGTCCTTTTCCTTCATTTTCCTGTCCAGGCTCAGAGGAGCAGCTCCAGCAGATCTGCCTTCTGCCCAAGACAGTGTGGCAGAGAGGAGCTATAACAGAAGGAGGTAGAGCTGGGCAGCTTCTGCATCTGCCTCTTGTCTTTAACCAGCTTCAGCTGCTGTAATTTAGATACTTCAAGGTGTTGCATTATATTAAAATGAAATGCTTTGAGAATGACTACTGAGATTAATTGAATTGATGGCCCCATCCAGGAGCATACACCTTCTTGTTGTGATAAAGATAACCAATTTTGTCATTCAGCAGTGCCATCATTGAAGTTTTTTTACCTTAAAAAAAAAAACCAAAAAAAACAAAAAAAACCAACAAGATAATTGTTTCCTTTCTTTCTGCTAAGGTTTCATATTCAACTATTTTATTTCAGGGTTCTGTTTAAATTGAAACTACTACAGCATTACAGGCAAAGAGAAATCAATCTCAGAGGGGGGAAAAAGAAGAACTAAATATAGATTAAAAAGCTACCTCTCCAAAGATTTTGAAACATGAGAAGCCTGGCTCTGCATGTAAGATTAATGACAGCTACGTGTGTGATGAATAGTTCAGCTCAAATCAGGGGAAAGTTTCACCCTAAGTATCTGTTGTTCTGAATGTTGAAACCCTGATATCATCCAGACGTACAGCAGGTGACCTCAGCTTCCCTGTTCTCCTGGACTGCACAATGAAATGAACAACAAAGAGAAATAATATGTATGCTTATAATCAACTCACATCACTTTATGACAAAAAGGTAATTTCTCTCTCTGGTATCTTTTTTTTTTTTTTTCATTATTTTTTTATACATGGTAATACATCGGCTTTGTTCACTTCTTATTAAGAAATGTACCGGTGACAGAGACTTGTCTCACATAGCAGCTTATGAATGGAGCTATTGTTGTACTTTAAATTGTAAGTATTTTTTTGAAGAATGGACAAAATGAATATTCAGTCACTGTGCATTCAGGCACTCAGTCTGTGGCCAAGGAGCATTCAAGACTTCAATTCTGCATTGGGAGCTCATGGGGAGACCTTCCAACTCTGCCTCACAGGAAGCACCAGTCCTGGCCAGGGAAATGCAGAACGTCTTCTGCAAAGAAGTGTCTTTAGTGGCTGATGTGTTTCAAGATTTTGTATTTTAATATAAATGCATTATTCAAATAGTGTCAGCATTTGTTCATTAAAAAGCCAGACAGAAATAGTCAAACTAGGACAGCTTTTGACCTCAGAAGGCTTTTGTAGTAACGAGGAGGCTCATGCTGCAGCAAAGTTGAGGCATCTCCAGCCATAGCAGTTTCCTGTGGCTTTTTAACAGCTCCACTGCAAGGATCTCAACGCAGTTTCCAAGCCCTACCTTGACACAGTAAAGCCCTGCCGAGGTGGAAGGGAAAGAATATTCTTGTCCCTGGATCACTGTGGGTTGTACAAGCTGCTCTGAAGCACGTGGGCAGAAACCGTGAAAATTTCCATTATCATTTGGTGGAAACACTGGGTTGTATTTGTATTCTGCTAGCCAGAGAGAAAAGTTAGTGGCAGGTTCCCTTCCACTTTCTGTGGCAGTGGAATAAAAAGGCACTCATGAATTCTTTAGGAATGGACATAACATATTATATAGCTATAAAAATCAGTTTTTTTTAATACTAAAAAAATCTGACCCAAGAGAGACCTCTCAATGTACACATGTACATTTATTATTACTTTTTGGAAGGAAATTCTACAAAAGCTAACAAGTTATATAAACTTATTTTTTTAAAGTCATTGTATTTGATATTACTTTCAAATGAAATGAGTCTGAGAAAATGAATTATACAGTTGTTAGTTCTTGTTGATTTAAACTGCAATTTTTAATTTAGAAAGCCACTGAGGGCAAGTAATTTAAGTGCCCAAATGTGGAATGTAGATGACTCACTAGAAGCCCTCAGTCTTTTAAAGTGAGATCTTAAATACTAGTTTGAGCTAAAGAAAGAGAGGAACAGGATAAGTCTGCAACTGGATCTTTCTTCAGCAGCCTGAAACACCCCACCAAATCAGCACCGAGCATGATTTCAAACAGCTTATTTTAATACATACCTGAGGAAACTATACAGGATGAAAGGAAAAAAGATACACAACCAGACAGCTGTGAAATAGATTACATATATATATATACATATATATATATGTAATCTATGTTTCTGTGCCATCTTTTCTTTTTTCAGAGGACTGAAAAAGAGGAACAATAGGGACACAGCTTTGTGACATCATCTCCTCATGCAGTGATGCCTGGTTCTATAACAGTGAAGCTAAATCCCCACAGCATGTCAGTGAGACCTTGCTAAACTCTAGTGAAGTGAAGGGGGGTCAGATCAGCTCCACAAAGACAATATAACGATGTATTTAATATCCCCAAAGGACTGTCTGTGACCAATCTCTCAGCATACCACGCTGCATTACATTTTTGTTCTGCAAGGGTAGAGTAACAAATGGGACTATCAGAAAAGGCCACAGATGCATCTTCTGTCATTTTTAAGAAAACTAGGTTTGGAAGAAGTCAGCCATACTGTATGCAAAATAGGATCTAAATGTACTGGAATAAGATTGAAGACTTGACATTTAAATTGCAAGGCTGAAATTTTAATGCATTTTTACATGCATGCTGCTATGGCTAGGTGGGCAGATGAAAGATAGGAATGAAGAAGAGAAGAAGTATTCACCTTCTGATGACAGCTTGCAAAGGCAAAAAGACAAATTTTTATTTAGAGGGATGTTGAGCATATCTTTATAAATGCACTTGCTTATTCAGGACAAAGACCTGGAAATCTCTGGATTTTGCTGAAACTGTTGGAAGATGTGTGCATATAAGTGATGCAGTAAAAAGAACTTTCCACTTGCAGCATGTTATACAGTTTTCTTACAGCCATAATTTGTTAGTTCTGATGGCCATGAAATTAATGGCAAAGTTTTCCTCAAAAGCTGAAGTTTCCCTTCAGCTTCCCTCCACCTGAAGGAGACCATCTTACACCTGCCAGTACCACGTTTTGAGAAACTCCACCAAGGTGCCTCTGAAACTCTGTTTAGACTGAATGCTGAAACAGAATTGAAAACAATTTTTTCTACACAGTCGACATATTCCATTTGAACGGTTATGCAAATAATATATTATCTTCATCCAAAACTCACAGAACTGTCTTGCAACTGTCTGGGGGCCAGGGAGGGGGGTGTTGTTGTTGTTGTTGTCATGTGGTGGTTTTTTGGGTCTTAACTAGGGTTACTGCCTTGTATAATTTCTTATATACTAGCATACAGAAAATAAGCCTGCTTTCCAATATGTCTTGTCTGACCATTTCTCAGGAAAGCGAGTTGTAAGCAGTAGATATCTTTCTAGGGATAAAAATGGTGCAAATACACTTCTGGATTTAGGGATCACAAGAAAAACCTCACGGCTCCAAGCCTGATCCTTCCACAAACACAGCAGAGTATAGAAAGAACAGCAACAATTGCAGTCCCCAGCCTAACAACTATGTGAATCATATAATACTATAGATGGACTTCTGCCAAGGCTCTAAGCTATAAAACATAAAGTACTCTAAGAAAAACAAAAACTTACTGCCCTGATTCAGCTAGACAGTGATGACTGCAAATACACTTTACAACATGCATGACAAATAAGAGTAGAATTGAACAATAAATCTACCAGCATTTCATAATGCAGGTCTTCTTCCTAACTAGAAATGCAATCTGTTATCTCACTAATTTTGATTCTGTCTCTTTCTATCTTCTTCATTTTAGTAGTGACTAGATCTGATTGAGAGTTAGTTTGCTCCATTTAATCCTAATTCATGTGTGTCTATGACACTTCCTACCTTGCCCGCCATTCCTGGTGTGTACACCTATAATGCAATAATCTGTAGTTCGTAAGGTTTTTATGACAGCAAGCCAGAGAAGGTGCTTTAACTGAGCCAAACTGTACTCGGCATCAACCTTAACATAAAAGGTGTCTTATTATCCACATTTCATTCTGAAACATCTGGTGATAGTTGCAAATGTCTATCTCATGTAGAAGTTTGGACTGGACTAGGCTGCTGTGTGGTGCAGGCAGCTGCTTCCCTTTCGAGAGGCTCAGAAGCAGCTGGAGAAGTTTCAAGAGAGGATCAGGCACAGCACCAAACCATCATCTCTCTCTGCTGCTCCTCCAGGGAACTATGTCAGATGCTTGAAGCATCTCCTCCAGAGGCTTCTTACTAGGCAGCTCAAGGGTGAAACTTTACCCCAATGCCCAGCAAATCTTTGCTTAGCAAGCAGTATATTTGCACCTCTCCTGTATATTTGAACTGCTCCTGTAGAGTTTTGCATGGCAGTGGATGGCAGTGAAAGGCTACCATGTGAGATAGCATTCATTTGTACCACTTGATCGTGAAAGAAGAAACACATATATGTGTTAGTCTAGAAACAATACACAAGGGATATCGTAGACAGATTAATCTGGCGCCTTGGAGACAGAATAATTCATTTGGATGAAAAGGGGATTCTCCCCAGTGACACAGAGAAAAATCTCCTTTTATCCTTTTCTTGGCAGAAGCATGAAACACGAGGAGAAGTTCTTCTCCATGGGAAAAGGGGAATGTTACTATCGTTGCTGACACCACTTTGGTCAGAGATATTCAATTAGCCCCATTTCCAATTTTGTTTTTGGCCATAGGCTTCTGTGGGCACCTGGGCTTTGTGATTCAGTTCCCTAAATATACTACAGGCACAACATCAACTTTTCTGTCTGCCTGTTCATAGTATGAGGACCAGTGATGCTGTGGGCACTGGTAGAATGACCAGGACAGGATAATTTCAGCTTCTCCTGGGAGCTGGGATTGCAAGTCTTGCACAATTCATGCAAGTCGGTAACACAGACCAACACGTTTTCCCTCTGTAACAGGTTAAGTAAGTTGGTGGTCACGGAATGTCCCTGTACATGGCACAGCTTCAGCACTGCAAACTCTGCCCTCCAAACTTCCTTTGGAAAATATATTATTGTAGGCAGAGTTAATTCCTTGTAACTGTCAAGAGGCTTTATTTTTTCTTCTCCCCTGTGATGAATTCCCTGTTCACCAAAATAATCTGACAAGGAATAATTGTCAAAGAGGCAAATTCACACTCAGCTCTTTTGATGATTTGGCAGTTTTTGAATTTGCATAGATGGCAAGCAATGTTTTTTTTTAATATACTGGACCTGAATATAATCAAATGTGCTTACAGTAAAATACCTCTTATCTGCATTTCAAAATGGAGAGAATTGTGGACAGATGTAGGTCAAGATTTCAGAGCAAGTCTCGCTGGATGTGTTGACTCTATTTTGAGGTGGGTAACTTGCCACTCCCTGAAGATATTTGGTTTTCAGAAAGAGTATAGGTCAGCTCTCAGAAAATGAGATTTCTATGAAGGTCTGTCCATTTGGTGCATCATTATGCACCACTTCATAAAATCTCAAGTAGACTCTTCTCTAACCGCTATTTCTGCTGTAAAGATGTGCAAAAGGGGCTATACTCATTTCTCATCAAGAACCCGAATCAACAGTCCTGGAAAACTCCCATTAGCTTGAATGTGAATTGCCTTATGCCAGTATAAAGTTATAAATATGGAATAGCACCACTGGCACAGAACTGACACTACTGTAAAATATGAGGTATGATTACCTTGGCCTGTTTTATTCTGTGTACTGCTTCAGTAATACAGATTCCAAGGCCCACCAAAGTTTGCAATAATCCCCTAATTTGCATCAGATGTCTATCCTCCATTCAATGGCTTTTTAATGTCCCTGTGATGCCGCAGGGCAGCGATACTGGGCATACAGCTTTGGCAGGGGGCCACCTGAAGCATGGTGTTTCCTTTGCAGCATTTTATTAGCAAAAAGACTAGGTAATGGAAAGAATGTCCAAAGAGCTGTAAAAATAATAATAGCACTGAGATATTGATTTATAAGGAACTAGCTTTAGATTACAACAAGATAAGCAATAATTAAATTCAACAGCAAGTAAAAACAGTATCTAAAATATTAATATAGAGGGAACTGTGAGACACAAGGAGTAGCAGACTGAATAGCAGGCTGGAGAACAGAACAAGGTGTATCATCAGTACAGGGAGTCCTAGAAGTGAGTACAACACATCAGCTTGATACCAGACCTTGGTGAAGGCGATTGATTATGTTAGTGTTTTGCTGGCAAGGAAAATCAGATAAGCAACTTGCCCAAACAAGAAGAACCAAGAAGAAAAGTCAAGACCAAGGCTGCAGTCTCCATTTCCACCAACTGTAACATTGCATTCATTAGAAAAGGAAATGATACTAAAAGATACTGGCTTGAGAATATTCCCCCGTAGAAAGTCTGTGTGTGCATGGCTAGAGACAGGAATACAGGCTGCAGAGATCCTGGAGGGAAGCGTCATTGCTGCAACACCAGTGAAAGTGTGAAGACCAAAGGGGCAGCTAAACCAAAACAGCTTATGTCACTAAATCACATTTCTTTCTTGAAAGGGTGAAGATTAATCAAGACAAAACTAAAAGTGAGTCTTTGATAAAATGCTTAAGTGGCCACATCTGAACTGCAAATTATTTGCACCAACTAGCGGATGAAACAGTAGTTTTCCACTATGCTGCAGGAAATAGCGGCTTGCTAAATAACTCTTTCAACTTTCCTCTGGCACCTATTGATTATATCCAATAGAAATTAAGAGTAGAAGGCAATTAAGTTCAAAATTTAATGGTGTTCTGCTCCTGTTAATTTACTGCCTGACCTAATCAATACATTACACTGGATAACAATCTACTCCAGCAAGGCTTGGTTCCTCCAGAGCCCCTTTCACTAGAATTATAATAATGACAAACAACTAAATTTTAAGCAAAAAATACATAAAATAAAAAAAATAACATATAAAATAATCAAAAATTTGATTATTCACTTTAGTGGTGAAAACAACAGCTTAAAATTAAATTGACTTTTACAACACAGAGCTTGGACTTAGTAAAATATTGGATAAGCTACAACCTCAGCTTCACAGAACCCTCTGGAAATTGAAATCTCAAGCAAGTTTACACAAATCACATACACAGCAGTACAAAAAACCCACCCTTAATCTAGAGGGCGAAATTGAAGTGCGAAATTGAAGATCAATGGTAGAGAAACAATATTGTGCTGCAGTTGTTCTTTTTTGTACATAATAATTAAGGTCTCTAGGTGAATAAATACAGTATAGATTTATGTATAACAAGCTCTATCAAAACCTAGAAGTTCTGAGTTGATTTGCAGTAGGATGCAGTTTTTTGGGGGGCTCTCCCCAAAAACTTTGGAAGCACTTTCAAAATCACTAAGACAATTTCCTAAACAAAAGAGGGATGTGGCAGCTTTTTATTCTCAGAGGTGGCAGGTGAGGAGGTGCACCGATGTGGATGAGGAGCAGGTGAGCCTCCACCTCCCATCAACCTGCCTCGCAGTTGCTCCCAGCTCCCACAGTGCCACATGACTTAGAGCGGTCTTGGGGACCACAGGGATGCTCCTTCAACCCTGTCCTGCTGTTATAATCCCTGAAGAGAACAATCCAGGTGCAAATAGTGATGAGCAGTTTGGCAAGTGTCAAGCAATGCAGCATTTCTCTGGAGAGGTATCTCCTTCTAGGAGCAGAATCATCAAGTGAGTCTTTCTCCATGTGTGCCTATGTGCCCATATGCGTGCCTATGTAACTGTCTGAATTCCATCACTTTTTTGCCAAAATTCAACATGTCAGCATAAAGTCAAAACAAAATCTGACGAGGTTTTCTGAAAGTATCCTCCCCACTGATGGGCTGTATCCCTACCAGCATTCACTGCATAGCCAGCACACCATTAATCACTGTGAAACATTTTCATTTATTTTGACATTGAAGAGAAATTGGAAGGAAGAGTATGTTGGGATGGGAAAGGAAAGCAGGCTGTAGGAATATGCCTTTTTACCTTAGGGTTTCCCCAGACTGAGTGTAGAAGAGGGCCCTGTGGGTCTTTCCCCTCTCTGCCCCCCATACTACTTGTTTTTACCTCATCCTTCACAGATTCAGTAACAGTGCTCTGAACAGTATACATCTTTAGTCTATCTAGTTACTGCACACTCTTTCAGGTTTCTAAGAAATAACAAAATTCCAAATGTCCGAGGTTATTTACTGTATCCAGTAATAAATAACACAGAAACCCTGCTCCCACTCTGCAGTGTAACCTCTCTTCATTCTTCTGTTTCCCGTAGCCCAGTTTTTCTTTTATTCACTACACAAAGCCTGTGCTCCTGCCCTTGCTGGATGCCTGCCTTGCTTTGCAGCACAGACTAGTAGACTGCGGTTCCTTGCTAGACTTCCGAGTGCAAGTGCAGCCCCCTTGGTCTCTGCAAAATTCCTGGCAAGAACCTCTCAACATCTGCGGTGCTGTTTTCTTAGTGAAAAAACAAACATGAATAATTATGTAACAAATCCAGGCACCTGTCATTTTTACCTGAAAAATGTGGTAGGAAATAGCAGGCTCTACATTCTTTAACGTATCCTAATGTGCCATGAAATGAGCAAATACAAGGGTAGACATAACCAAAAGATGTTGTGCAAGCAGGACACTACACTAACGTAGCTGATTCGTATTCTACAGAAAGCTACATTCAGGAAGACCTAATATTTCAGGAAAAGCTAGCAGAACAAATGCATGATCCATACCCTAAGCACAGGGATACTGCAGTAAGGCCTGCCCATAATTCTGCTCAAAACCTGTGGACTCAGCAGAGCCAGGTAGGGCTCTGACTGGCCCTTTTGCTTGTTCTAAGATCTACCAGCACTGCTAATGTTCCTGGCTACACATTTCCTCCAGGTCCATGACTACTAGATAGTCTTATTTAGGAAGGGAAATAAAAAAGTAAGAACATCAGAATAAAAATTCAGCAAAATGCAATTAGTACTTCCTATAATGGCATAAGTATCCACCAAAAAACCTAGTAGCTGGCACTCACAATGACGGTGAAGATGCAGTGTAACAGGTCATTAGGATCCAGGTGGTCCTTACAGGATTTCTACTAATGATGCACTGTTGAAATTGAGAGTGTATCCACCGCTTTGCATTTTTAGTAGCAGTCAGTAATAAAGACCTGTGTGTTATATTTGCTTCTTATTGCACACTATGTAAAGCAGAGCCTAGCAAATACTTTATGGCTAGCAATTTATTTGATTTAGGAATGTATTTTGTGTCCATGAAAAATCTGCTAGCTTAGTGTGCTGATTACATTTTGGTTATTTTAGAACTATTTGGCGAAAAAAATTAAAAAGGAGACAGTTTGTTTTCTGGCTACTGTGCTAACGTGTCAGGCATTCACTACTGAGAACTTATTAGCTAGGTTGTAATCCTTCAGGTTTATTTCTGTAACACTACTTCCTCAGAGGTCATCATCTGTACAGATTAGACCTGAGACCTGGAGGTTGTTTAAAAACATTAATTTCTATTGTTATTTCTATTGGTTTGATAGTAATCCAATAATAAATGATTCTAATCCCCTTTTCTTTTCAAATGCCAGACTATTTATCTTTACAAATATAGACAGGAAAAAGACCCTAATTAAAGAAAGTTAAATCAGCAGGACAGAAGTTACTTACAGGTTTTAATATATAAAAGCATTCATGGGCAGTTTTTTTTCCTATACTAAAAATGTTTATTTTAACAGTTAGGTGGTGATATTTTTGGCATTTCTGCCCCACACTTCCATATTGCATCATGTTCAGAGTCAGGGTAGCCTTTTCACACTGCCTCTGCTGACCTTTATATGGGACTGGCTTCCACGCCTCTGAAGACCAGGAAAAAGAAAATCATATTTGGTTCAGGCTGCTCCTGGTACAAGTGGCAGAACAGCCTCATGATTTTCCTTCTGACTACCCAGAATCTGCTCAGCCAAAACAGGCTGAAGATGTGAATTGCCCACAGCTGCTCCCCACTGGCAGCCATGGACCGGTCACCTCTAATGACAAGGTGCCAGCAAACCAGAGCTGGAGGTTCTCTCTCCTGTGGGACTCATGCCTAATCAGAACTACTGATTTTGGAAACTAGTACAGAGCAGTGGGAAGCTGCCAACACTAACTTCCTAAAGGTTAATACTTACAACTACATTTTGGCTGATATTTTCAAACCTGCCTAGGGGGAATGGATGCCCAGTCTCCATTAATTTTAATGGGAACTGGGCAGGCACAGTCCTTATGAGGCTCTGACTATTTCAGCCTATTACTGCTGGTGACATAAGGTTTGATATTGCAGGAGGTTGATTACCTGCTGGGAGCACTGAAACTAGCGCAGCTCCTATATTTTGGCTTGAAAATTGAATATGCAAAATGTATGAAGAGTGTGGCTATGCTTACCATAAATAATTAGTTTTAAATTAAAGTGGTTCACATGGAGAGGGTCTAACCCAAAGCTCGTTACAAATGAGTATTCCAGATTATTTCAGAAATACACCAATTCAATACAATGCTTACTTGCAGGAGTTTTCACAAAAGGTCTTTGCATAAGGGTTGCCATATTTGAAGTGTAAGCTTCTAACCTGGTTTGTCAATTTATTCCTTTTATTAGAAAATTGCATCAGTTTTTTGAAAGGTTTTCAGTGCCAGTAAACAGTAAAACACATATCTGGGTGGTATGTAATTACATTTAATTTTTAGGAATTTCAAAACCTCCCCCATTCATTTTATATATCAAACCTGGCTATACACAATACTTTTAGACCACATCCATTGCAATCACAGATCACCTCTGATCACAGATTCCATCCTGCTGTGTGTTAATCAGCAAACTCAGCTGGGAAATCTTCAAACTCAATCTGATAAGTTTTGCTAGAATCCTCACTTGTGGGACACCAGAGATCATTTTAACAATGCAAGCCAGGAAGCAACACTATAATTCACTTAGTTTATGTTTGCAAATGCTGATTTCATAATGACCATGCAGAACTTAAAAGTACTGTTTCAGAGAAGTAGTAGAAATGTACTCTTCAATACTCCCTCAATTGTTGCTCATCCAGGGAAGTCCAGCACTGCCATCCCCAACAAATAGAACAGATTAAAAAAAATCTAAATCAATACTTACAATGGTGAATTAACTGGTTCCACTTCTAAAACTTTATCAGTGTTTTATCAGTAATTTATCAGTGTTTTATTGCAAATAGATGGATAAAAAAAAATATATCAATATTGGCCAACCGAACAATGAAAATTATTATATCAAATAAAGTCAAACTGTAACTAAAGACTTCAAAATGGATGAAACTTTTCGGTATACCTGCATGGCAATTTTTTCCTTCCTTTTTTAATTAAAGAATTCACAACATTGACAAAATATTTTTGTTTTCAAAAATGGCATTTAAAAAATCATCACACAGCCCCCCAGACTTCACCTTTTAGTTGACAGGAAATGCAGCTGCCTGAAAATTAACGTGGTTTGTTTAAGTTTGGTGTGGGGTGTTTTGTTTTGTTTGTTTGTTTGTTTTTGGGAGGGAGAAGGGGTGGTCAGATTGAATAAATTCTTGCTATATTAAAGACAAAGCATATATGCAGTTGGTTGTGTCTCTCACACACAAATAAATTCTTATGAGTCTCCTCTGCAGCTCTTTTTCTTGACTTTTTCAGTCTGCGGTACCTCTATTGTTCACCAGTATGCTGCAGTGTTATTTTCTCAAATAATACTAATTTCTTTGTATTTTGGTATGGCGAAAGACATTGGAAGTCTACAAAACTAGCTGGCATCCCTACTGTGAAACTGTTGCCGACCTCCTCTAACAGTTAGTACTATTCTTCTAATTCCAACCTACATTTAATGATGGGGACTTTATATTGATTAAATCCTCCACTGTTCTCTTAGCCACTTTTTGTATTCCTGGTGGGCACACACTGATGTGACACCAGATTCATGCTCCTTCAGCCTTCCCTTTGCTGCCCTACACGTCTTTCCTCTCAATAGAGGCTGCCTGTTGTCCTCAGCAGCCAAAGCCTTTCTCCACACTTGGGCCCCCAAGTTAATTCACCTCCTTTTTTGAAGCCGAGTGGCCAGAACTGCACATCCATCTTGGGAAAGGACCCATCACTGCGATATAGAGAAGCATTACACTTCTCCAGCTCCGCCACAAATTCCTTGCCTGATTTCCCACCTGACATTCGAATGAACAAAATTCATCACAGCACACAAACATGAGGAATGAATAGCACCAATGCAACAATGAGGCTGGGCCTTTGCTACTGAGCTGAACCCCAGAGAAAACACAACCTGCCGAAAACTGTACAGATTTTCTCCTTTATTGCTCCGTTCCTGTGCTCTGTGTTTCAAAGCAGTGATCACCCTCCTTTCCCCCATTCTGCTCAGAGCAAGAGGTATTTGTGTCCTGGGATAACAATCTCACTAATAGGATACAAGTGGTCATTACACTAATAAGCTTTTTCTATATTTTTCCTTTTTTTTTTTTTTTCAGATTTATTTAACAGGTGCTCTCGTTTTAAAATGTGTTCATCTACTTAGCAATTTTCAAGAGGAGGAGATTTCAAAAGGAAATAGAGTACATTTGATATTTGCATAACTATATTACATACAGCTGCATTTGATGGTATTTCATAGAGGGGTCTGAAGAAAAAGGAGAGGGCTTTTTGTAGCATTAAAACCAATAGAGAGATATGTTTTCTACTCTGGTTTGAATTAATGAGAGATTTGCCGTTGTCCTCAGTTAGGACAGTGTCATCTGCCTCTCAATTTCATTTCTGAGTGATGGCTTATGCTGATGTTTCACCTTGCTGTTTGTGAGCTCTGGGCACATTAGGAAGATAAAAAAAATGTACTGACCATGTACACATCTTGAAAACTGTTGTATGTTTGCTGCCTAGGAATGGTAATCAAAAAGAAATGATTACACAAGACCACATATTAAAAACAATCCATCTGCCTGCAGAACAGGTTTTATGTACTAATGACACAGGGCAGAATATTTAAATTGTAAGGCACAGCTCTTTTCCACATTGCTGTCTTTTGCATGATAGCTTCAAAAGGGAAAGGCAGCACTTTTTGAATATTATTGAATTTTGCCATACTACATCAGCATTTGTGCTTGCTTAACCTTGAGCAGTTATTGTGGTAAACTGAATGGTCTATGGAAACACTTAACTCCCAAAGAGGAATAATGCTTTATTTGAGATACTGGATTAGTAAACTCCTTTCTGACACCTACATATAGAGACCTGTTCCAAAATCTGCAGGCAATGTACAATGCTGAATAGCACACTTCCTCGGCACAAAGTCTAAGATTTGAAATAAATCCCTTGCTTGCAATGTACTTACTTGATTCCTAAATGTAAGGCAATTCTGCAATGTTAATGCGTGAAAATCACCTAGAACGGACTGCGGGCTGACAAAATGCTGAGGGCCTTGGGCCCTACAGTTACCAGGCTATATTGTGAGAGGAGGAACTGGAAACATGTCTGTGATCAATTTTATGGATAATCAATTCTCTGAAATCAATTGAAGACTTGTTGACTTGTCCGCCTCTAGTTGCAGTTGCCAGATTAATTCATGTAGTTCAACACAACAGACAACCCTAGTGCTAAATTAATGACTCTTATTTGAACTTACTGCACCAATAAAAGGATTAACGAAGTGTATTCTTACAAAGATTTGGTCGTCGTTTCTTTAAAATTTCAGTGTGTAATAACTTCAGGTTCTCAACTCTTAATTTAAAGAGAGCACACTATGTAGCAGCGTTTTCCATTTTTACTTAATCATCCACTTCTTTTGTGTTCAAATCCTAATCCTACAAACCACATTCAAGCCTTGTGAACTAGCTCCATGTTTATAGATAGAAGGTAGCCTTGAAAGAAAAGAAATAAAGACAGCTCTGCAATACTCTGATCACGTATTTTCTATACTATATTAGAGACACCTGTAGACAAGCAACATTTCACAGCCCTGCTGCACTGAAAATACAGCATCCGATGCAGAAAAGATGTGTGTCATGACTTTAGATAGAATTAGCTATTTAGTAATCTGGTCCTTCCTGGCAGAGATAGATTATCATCTGAATTACTGCAAAGATTTGGTGTAAGGGGATACAACACAGATGCCAACCTGACCTCAACGTTTTGCTAAGCTCCTCCTGGCCACTGATTAGATAAATGCTGGTCCTATATATTCCCTAAAGACTGTCACAAGCAAGGATTAATAGGCAGTTGCTACTCTGCTTATTTTCCTAAACTCAATAAACTATATCCTCTTTTGGCACAAACTGGCAGGTCTCTCCGGATTTCAAGAGCCAGTTTATGCCAGCTGAAAATCTGTTTCTGGATGTCAAACTGCTTTCTGAATGCGTTTGGAATATTGTACTTAGACTGTGCACTTGTGCTTTGTTGCAGATGACACAGATAAACCCAGTCTTTTGTTTAAAGACATGGTTCAAAGGTTTAAACCCTTTTATTCCTGAGACATCTCACATTCTGTATCACCTGGCGACATCACTCCATGCACATATAGTAAACGGTAACAAGGCTCTTGCTGCTGCAACGCAGGGCAGCTACAGAACAGACTCCATACATTGCAGTAGTTGTGATGGATACAAATGCATCAAGGATCTTACACACAAGATCCTTCTAGATATCCAGATCTTACTCTTCCGAGCTACTTCTATGTTTCCCACCAAGCAACATGACATGGTGCTGCTCACCCCAGCTTTGTGATCTCCTCTTGGACAGGCTTTTCCCATCTAGTTCCTGACATTTGGAAATCTCTCCCTCAGCACTGTTGGATGCCCACTTGTGAGAGGAGCCTCCCTCAGCATTGCTGAAGTTTTCCCCCCCACCCCCATTTGCCACCTCTAGATTTGCAGATAGGTCCCAGGAGGCTGCTGCCCCTCCTCTGGGGTAATCTGGGCTCTCCGAGGTCTTTGCGAAAAGCCTTTCTCCTGGCTGTTTTCTGTGCTTGACCAGGCAGCATGCCTGATCCTTATGTTACCTGAACTCATGGGGCTCACCTGTATGGTCCTGCTTGTGGCTTCACCCCTGTGAGGGAATTTACTTTAGGCTCTTTTTTCTCACCCAGTTTGTGTTTCTTTTTCCCTGCAGTGCCTGGCACACTGGTGTGGCCGGCTGCCCTCAGTGCCTGTGCTCCCTGCCTCCAAAACCCCTTACCAGGCTCTTTCCAGTCCTGTGATTGACACTTAATGTTACCTATAAGAGGAGAAAATTCCTACTGTTTTTCCATTTAGCCTCTGGCGGGCTTATTGCAAGTATTTTAGAGAAAGGTTACTTTCCTCTGTATGGAGGTGAAGTAATTATATGTTCCTGTGTGTCTTTACACTGCTATGCGGCCGTGCCATTCTGTAATTTCACCATAAGGCTGCTGCTTGTGCACCTCGGTTGGCTGCAAGGGCTCTGCTCCCTCTGTGTCAGCACTGAAACCTGTCAGCTGGAGCCGCAAAAAATGACCACCCCTCACACAGATGGAGATAGTGCCATGACTTATGGCTTTTTTCTCCTCTTAAGTAGAAAATGTTTTTTTCTGTGTAAATTGGGATTTAAGTGAGCCCTCTGCACTTCATCAGGGGTGGATTAGTCAGCTGTTTTATGGGCTTGATATTAAAAAGGGTGGGAGCTTTGCTACGCAGGAAATCTCAATATCAGTTGGAAAAGAAAGAAATATAAGGCATAGGTAGGGAGATAAATTATAGCTGAGATGAAGATGTACTCACATAAACCCACAGTCAGACGATCTCATTAGCTGCACCATCTTCACACCAGAAAGACATCATCATCTGTCTGCTTCTCCCTAATGCCTGGTGGATGTTTGCACGCGGCACAAACGATGCAGCCTTTGCTGAGAGATGGGGAAGCGCCTAACTCGGCAGCCCTCGCTGTGGACTTTGGCTCAGGTTGGCTGCAAATTTGACCCTTGAATAACCTCCCCTGTTTCCTTAATCACTGGAAACATGGGTACACATCTGATCATCACCAGCTCCTTTGATGTACCGCCCATGGCAGGATGGCTCTACAGTATGTGCACAGATATACATATATGCATACACACAAATACATACATTTGTACATATATTTTCTCAGGAAGAAGCGTGGCCTCTCTGCTCTCTGCAGGCTGCTCACTGATGGGTTGGGTTTGGGAACTGTGCTCTGACACAAAAGTTCACCCACCAGCGGCAGGGTCAGGCACATCCCTCCCCTCTGCTCCATTCAGCCTCTGCCCTGCAGATTAGAAGGCAAACTGGTAATGAGAGCTCCTGTGCCCTGGCAAATGAACTAATTATTCTGCATCATCACTGTCAGTTTTGCTTTTGCTCCTCCTGAAGTCAGCACCTCTCAGGATCTGGCCACAATTTCAGGGTAGCCACAAGGACGTTTCAAGAAGATGTGTTTCTGGACAAATGCAAAGTCAGAAAATATTTCAGTACACAGTTAGGCTTCTCTCTCTCTCCCCTTTTTTAATAGTGTACATGATATGCTGTGAGTATTTTTTGAGCTTACTAAATGGGTGTTAGTGTGGAATGGATACATTTTTTTCCTCCTTAGAAATGAAGTAATTTGAACTCACCTAATCAAAAAAATACAAGTCTCCTGCTCAGTTCCCATGGTGCTACAGAAGGACAGGGCTATAGATTTTCCCAGGAGTGTGGAATAATTCACCAAGCCTGCTCGTTATTCATATAGACAGTGCATTAATAATATGGGACCCTGAGATCTCTTCTTATCTAGGCCGAAGCACAGCTAGAGGGATGAGAAGCTGACTCCTTGGATTTCAAAAACATTTTTCCCCCCTTTCTTCAAGAAATAAGAATTGATTGAAAGTATTTTCACAGGGTGGAAAAAAAAAAGGCTTTCTGGTGATACCACCTAAAGTACATATTAGATAAATAGAAAACTATTGGCTTTGTGACTGTGAACTGTTTTCTCTTGATGTAAGTGCTGATAGATACAGGATTCTATCTAACAAAGCATTTACTAAGCACCTGACCTCAAGTCAATAGGAGTCTTTCATTTCATTCCACAGGGCTCCAATCCTGCACTCACTCTGAGGAGAGCCAGGAAGTTTCTGTATTTCCTGTGTATTTTTCGGTGTGTTTCTCTTAGCCAGTGCGAGCTGGGGTAGCACAGGTGCTGTGGGAGGATGCATGGGCTGAGCACCAGTTCAGGGACCCGCGAGGGGATGTGCTGCACCTCTGACTGCAGGAACACAGTGCTCCTGAATTATGAATGCTTACTCTACAGTGGGTGTCTTACCCATAATTTAAAAAATAAAACAAATTACCTCATGCCAATAGCGTGGCTGCATTTACTGTCTGCCCAAGGAGTGACATAGCACGTATGAGCTTTTCATTTACAGGTCCTATGTGAGAGAAAGGAGAGCAAGCGCCAGCAAAGGGAACAAGTGCTAATTAATGCTGCCATCTTTCTGCTCCCACCGTTGCACATGGCAAAATAAGGATGTGCTTTACTAACCACCCAGCAGCATGACTGGAGAGTTGTGAGGTGCAGGGCCAGAGAGGCATTAACAATCACAGTGGTCTCAATGGTCATCAAGACTTGTGTTTAATTTGTTAATGCTGTCCTGATGAAGTCTGATGTAAATTCACAAGGCCACATGGTGGCTAGTGCTGGCTAATCCTCAGACTAATAGAAATCTGATGTATGCACATGCATGTTAATATTTCATATATCACGGAATTAATTGAAACTGGATGTGATCCAAAGCTAATCTGGGAGAAAGGGAAATACTGGATTAATTTCATTTTATTTTTCTCTATCACTGAGTGATTTCCCTTTTCCCTGATGCATGACTGGTATAAATTTGACAACAGCAGACCATGGAGAGTTAAAACACTAGTCCTGCTGCCTGAGACCTAATGCTTCAAATACTGTGTTGCAGACAACATGGAATTGGAGCACCTCGGATCTCTGCAGAGGCCTTTCTTAAAGGAATAATTTAGAAGAGGTACTGCACAGCATTTTAGTAGCACCTTCCTTTTTCTACATTGGTTCTGACCAGTGTTAAAACCACCTCTTTTCCTAAAAGCACTGGCAACATGCACAACCTGCATGAAAGTCCCTTTGTGACTGATTTCAAAAGCCAGTGCAGGTGCTTTTCTGTTATTCCATACTCCGTTGTCCAACAAATTTCACAGATAATTGTGCAAGAAATATTGAGGTTGCCTATGAAAGAATTTTAAAAAGACTGGAAGATTGAAGAGAAGGCAACAAAAATTTCAAGCATTAAAAAATTTGTCTCTGTGAGCATCATTAACCATAACACAGTAAACTTCAGTACAGATGAACAAATTATGTATTATTCAAAGGCCTCGAAGAACACAGAGACATAACCACCTACTGACTGTACAGAATGGTTCAATACCACTGTAAATGATATGGTACAAAGCACATTATTCACAGCATAAAAGTGACAGAATTAAAATTATAAGTATCTTTTATTCCTATTACATTTTTATAGCAATCATATGAAGTATTAGAACTGAGAGAATATTATCAGAGCTTTTCTGTTAATATTTACTCAGTAACCCCATGGGCTCACATGGCCTCTGTTCCTACCTGCTTCACACAGGCTATTTGTGATGTATTTACTGATATTCTGAAAGGAACATGAGCAGCTGCTGCAAAGTGCAGTAGAAAGCAAAAGTGTGGATCCTTACAGGGAATGGGAAACTTCCAAATAGGAATGCAAGAGGCATTGCTCTAAAGGACATCACTGGGAATATCTCTCTTGGATAACCACAGTACCAGAAGAAGTATTCAGTTTATAAAGACAAAGAAATGAATCCTCAACCCTCAGGAGAGATTGTACTAGCCATGTGTCAGCTAGCAAGGGGGCAAATCCCAGCTATTTGTGCTGACAGCTGAGTGCCCTCACAGGCCTACAGAGCCTATTGCAGGAGGAGGAAAATTCATGGGCTTCTGACACAAGGAAGACAAGCTGTTTGTGAGCATAGTGGAGAGGAAAGGTGTGAATTCAGAAGCATGGCTAAGAAACCCTTGCAGAAATAGCCAGCACGTCGCACAACAGATGCCTGCAGTAACACAAAAACGAGAGAGAGTAGGTCCATCAAAGCGTGAAGCTAGGGGGGTCTGCATGCCTGTCTGAGCTGCAAACTCAAGCCCTGTGCTGACCCTGGCCATCTCTGAAGTGTGCGGGCAGGATGGTAGGTCAGGGGTTTGCTCTGGTACCTTCAGATGGTGGATATACCTGGTGTGTCCAACAGCATTGCTGCAGCATAGGGTAGGAGCACTCAAAGCTGCACGGATCTCCTGGAGGCAGAGGGTTGGGGACTCCCCGGCCGTGCTAGACACTTCTTTGCCCAAAATAAAGGGGCATTCTCAAGCTGCTGTAACGCAAATGAAGTAAATCCATTTAGGACTTGCTCTGGAGAGGTATGAGGGGAAATGGAGAAAATAATAACAGCCATGACAGAGAGCTGAACAGACTGTTGCCTGTGGTATGTGCTATGGCCAAGTGACATGCAAGATAAATTGTACAGAGTGAAGGGAGCATTCAAACCATCCTTCAAAAAAAGAAAAAAAGACCTTGAATCATGAAAGTAAATGTGCAACAGAAGAGGTAAAGAAACAGAAACTGGCATCTCTGTTTCATGACAAGATTTGGCTTTTGTTTTGCTCTCACTGTTGATACTACATAATTCATTGGTGATTGAGGCAGGTTTTAGGACAGTGTCTGTTGAATAAGCAGCAAGGAATAACTTATAACTTCAGAAGCTGTCACAGCCTGGCCTCACCATACTTTTTTAAGATGAGGCCCCAACGAAAAAGTTTGCTGGAGTCGGCATGAAGCGATGCTTGGGAATACATGGCAACATCCTGCTCTTCACAGCACAAAACCCCCACATTCTCAGTCTGAATTTCAGCTCATTCAGGAGGATGATTGCATAGGAGCATCCTATGTACAATGATGGTGTGCTGCCTATGATGAGACCTCAGAGCAAGAGGACAAAAGGACTATTTATCACCCTGGATACTTATTAAAAAGGTTAAGATAACTCCTACGTATAATTGTATTCTCTCTTAAACAGAAAATAAATCTACCTCTCCATGCAGCCCAGTTGTGTCCTGGAGCAATGGCTGGTAGGAGTGGAAGGCAATGCAATCTCTCCTCTGTAACATGAACTCAAATTGTCAAAGCATCAGCCTTGATGAGGTGTTTTCTGATGAAACTGGACTGAGAAACACCAAAAGCTTGATTACAATCCCATTAACGCACAGTTTGGCCAATAGTATAAACAGAGCAGAGCTGAAGTTCAGCTTGTTTTATATGCACTACTAAACAGCCATCAGGTGGAGCTGGCTCGAGGCAATCATCAACCACAGATGGGAGTCAAACTGCTAATGTGGCATCTCCCAGCCCTTGTCACCTTTCAAAGGTGATCAGTCTGTTTGGCTGTGAGTATACTGCTGTACCTGAACATCCACGGACTTTTAAGTAATGGTTCCAAGCAAGCTTTCTTAATGATAGATTATGGCTTGAAATTGTATGCAGTATAAAACCCAGTGTGAGATTAAATGGTCTTAATTGTTTCAGTATGGTAGGTAAAGAAGGCAAAAAGTTGCAGATGACCTATTGAAATGTCCTCATGTACAAAAGAAATAACAAATCCCAAATCTTTGTGTGAACTAAGGTATTGACATTAATGGGACTCCTATGGGAAGTTTGGGAGTTTGCATTAGCAAGAACAGAACCACTAAATAGGTCAAAGTTTTGACTTAAAACAGGTCAGTGTATCAAAAGTCACAAAGCAAATCTGGTATAAAACAAAGGCCATAAAAATGCCCCTTCTGTTAATTTTTATGAGGAGTCACAAAGCAAAGTCTGGGATAAAACAAAGGCCAAAGAAAATGTCCCTTCTGTTAATTTTTACGAGGAGCATATTGGGCTTTTGAACCGTTCACCAACCATCTACAAAAGAAGCTATGGGCTGACTACAACAACTAAACTTGAAAAGGGAAGACATTTCTTTGTAGTTCACATTTGCTGGCTTTGAAGTCACTGTGAGTCTTACCAGTGACTTCAATGGGACTAACTTTGCACTTTTATATTGGCCATTGTTTTATCCTTACTCTTTTCAAAATTCCAGACAATAACATTTCTTTTTATTGTAATCCTGACAGAGCAATTAGGCTCCAGTCCACACCTGCACCCAACTTTTTTTTCTTAGCACATCATTCTTTGAGCTCCTCTTCTCTGAAGAGAATTATAAGATCTGAATTAATGGTGTCTGTCTACACAATGTCTCTGTTTTTCATGACCTACTGAAGAATATTAAATTCTTTAAGGCTTCTACAGCTGATCTTTGGTTAAGACCATCTGTAGGTTTCACCTACAGTTTTATGAGTGTGCTTAACAGAAAATAAAGGCTAATTTTTTTCAGGATAATTAAGCAATAACGGAATGACAGAATGTAGATTAAAGCATAATCACTCACAGGTGCATTCATAGCTTGTTTTTAGTGATCAGTTCAGAAGCTAAATCGCATTCCCACTGTAACAAGCTATGAACTACTGCCTCATAATGTAAAAATTTGAAAGCATAATAATAAAACATTTTCCTTCTATCTTTAATAAATGAACCTGATACATACGCACCACAAACACTTGCTGAGGAAACATGAGGTTCTCCTCCTCCAAGGCAAACCCAATCTCTCATATTTTTATTGCAGAATGTGCAAGCTTTTGAGCTTTGTCTACATAATCCACAACACCCACAAGTACTCCTGTCTAAATTTCGGCTACAACTGGACTGGCCCCTGCTCCTTTGCCAGTGCCTTTGCAGCATGCCATTGAGGAAAGTTGCCCAGAAGAATCAATTTTTCCCAATGTTTGCTTGTACATCTTCCCCCTCTCACTTGCTCACAGGGAAGCTGAATGCCAAACAACAGACTCAAAGAGGAAATGCTGGGTGCTTCCAAAAAATGCAGGTGTGCCACCACCCCTGGACATCCAGCCACACTAAGGATGAGGAGAGCCCAGGACAGAACCCACCTCAACTCCAACCAAATGCCCTCTGGCTCTTTGAAGGGTGGGGTGGTAGAAAATATGGCACAAAACATTTACCACAAAAAGCAGTGGGGAACTTTTATGAGATATTCTGTTTCACAAGGCTGCTGCACAGAGGAATTTTATAACATGGAGTGGCTTGTTTGGGAAGGGTAACTAACAGGATCAGTGCCACTTCCCATCTTCTTATGAGATTCACATTTTGCTAAGGACTTCCAAGCCATGGCTTTCTTCCCAATTACTGTAGTTTCACCCTGAAGTGCTGGCAGGGGAGCCCCAGAGAGAAACACACCCTGTGGAACTAAACCTGATATGAAACCCAGACACAAATAACATGGTGGTTTTCCTTCAGCAAATAAATGCCCATGACAAGAAACAATACCGGTGATTTCAAGAGACAAAGATTCATCTTTTAATCTTTTTATCAGGATTCATTTACTTGTATTTTTTTGCCACTGACTTTTGAAATGGCTAATCAAATCAAAATGAATCACCACTGTCCTTTGACATATTTATGAACTAAAACTAATGTGGCAAATGGGGGACCCTGTGAAGTGACTCAAAGAAAATGTTGTCCTGTTATTTATTAAGAGCTTGATATTACCACAGAATCTGTTATACTTATCCTGTACTGAATGCTGTACTCTCATTTTTGTGAGTAAATCTGAATGTGACCCACGTGCAAAGATTAACGCACTAAAGTACCAGGCGACACGGTGTAAATGCATTCTTCTAGTTACAGACTTTTCTGTTTTGTTAAATAGAGAATACAACAAAGTTCCTATGCATAATCTATAGATTTAAAGCTATTTATTGGATGATACACAAACAGAGACATATACACAGGAGGAGCTACTTGCCATCAACACAAGAAGGTCTGTTTCTTGTAGTCCCAGCCACTTTCCCAGGTAGACAGGAACATTTTACTGTTTGTGATCTTTCTTCAATTCGATTCTTATTACAGCATCTGTGTGCTGCTATAACTTCACACGTTCCTCCTTCTGGCAAAAAAAAAAGAAGAAAGAAAAAAAATGAAAAAGAGAACACTGACACTCTGATTAGGAAGAGCAGCAGTAGCTAGTCAAAGCACCCAGGCATGCTCCTGTCAGTACGTCTGTACAGGTGGGATTACAGCATTATTTCTCCCATTGCGTGTCTCCTGACTAAGCTGGGTGCTGCTATACTTCAGTTTTAATAGGAAATGCAGATAAATGTCCCTGTACAGTAGATATAGCTTGCCCATCTTATATTAGAAGCTTCTCTGATGTCAGCAGAATTTTTGGCCTGAAAAATGACTGTGTCATGATCTGGCCCTGAAGAAATGTAGGTAACACACTGCAGCAAATGTGCAACAACTGTTGGCTGATTTTATGCTTGTAATATTGGAGACCTCTTCCTCCAAATACTTTCTTGCACAAGGATGAGGACTAAGGGAATCCATCTATAAATAAGCTTTTTCTCCAAATCTTTGATTCTATGCTAGTATTCAGCCCTTAGGGAGTGACAATCAGCCTCTTCAAATTACAGGATGGTCCAGCAGCACTTACCTTTGCTACCCCACTCACTAAATTGGCAGTTTTAAGGGCAGGAAACCTTCCCTTTGTGTGCAAGACCACCAGGCTTAATTAGTCTTCTCCCTAATTGTTCTTTATGAACGCTTGCAATAGTTTGATTAGGTGGAGAACACAAAGGAGTGATCGACAGACAGACAGTGGCTTAGGGTTTATGAATACTTGGTGTTTGTGGCATATGCTATGTACAGAAATGAAGCATCAAGTGTATTTTTCCCCTTCACCTCAGCAATGCAGTGCAAGGAGATGAGACACCACAGTGGGCTAATGCACTGCCCAAGTAATTTCTCACTTCCTCAGTTCAGATTCTATTTAGCTCATAATCACCGAGTATTTAACAGCACCAGTCTGTTCCCCACAGATATTTGGCCACTTTATGAAATTGCAGCATAAATTTGGCAGGATTTGTTTAAACTTAGTTCAAAACATTGTGTACAGCCTACTAAAGAGCAGGATGTGTAAGAAGGCTTGCTATTATAGAAAAGCATTATTACTTTATGCCACTATGAAATGCTAACTGTACATTGCTTTTATTATAGCACAAAAAGCACTATTCCTATCTTTGGTTTTCAGGCTTTTTGAAACAACTTTGGGAGCTTTTGAACACTACAGTAACCCTGCAGCCAGGTAGGAGAATAAGCAGTTTGGAGATGCTGATCCATGTCTGTCTGTGAACAGAGGGATTTTGGAAGAGGTTGGTCAGTCCAGTAGCATCTCACTGCTCAGGAGTAAGTCTTGTTACCTGGTAATTCTACAAATGTGGTATTTCTGTAGCCAAGCACTGGGGTAGATGGTCAGGGAGGAGTCTCCCTTGAACATATATAGTTACAGTCATACGGTGGTGTGCTATCAGGTGTACTCACAGTATTAAGTGGTACCACAACTACCAATGAACAGGGATGCCACAAAGTGTGGTAATGTTTCATAATATTAAATTTTAAAACCATTGACCTTCCAGGGTGAGTCAGTGGATGAAAGCCTGTGAATGTCCATTAGGATAAATGGGCTTAGGTTGCCTGGTCATGGGGTCAAGCATTGATGAGTTTGCAAGCATGAAACAAGACTAACACTGCAGTAAATATTTAACTCATCAGGAGAAAAATTCTGCTAGATGTATTAGTTATTAGGTGCCTTTGGCCTGCTGACACAAGCTTTTTGAAAGCCAATAGGTGCCATGGAAGAGCAACAATTCAGAAACCCATCATCTGATAAATGGTCTTTTAAGTGTCTCTTAGAAGTAAGAGGAATTGTGACAATCAACTCAGCTCCAAATACTTGTATTTTTCTATGAAGTAATTCTTCAGGTAAACTCCATGTTGTCCCATCAAAATCATATTGAAAGCAATGAAAATATTCTCATTGGTTTAATTCATCTTATGGGTATACCCTAAGAGAAGAAATATTTGTGATTTTATTGATTGCAACTGCAACAGTAAAGATAATATACACAGTATTAAGCATTTCTAAATTTAGACTACATAGACTGTATGGTAAATATCTGTGAATAAGCTAAATGCTTAATTTTCTCTATTAATTTGCTGTATGAGTACTAATAACAACATGACATAGTCTTGCATAGTTATCTATTCAAAATAATGGGTTGTGGTGTATGAGCTTTTTAACACCTTTAATTGTTATGTGGAAGCTCAAGTTGCTGCAGTAATAAAGGATTTAACTCAGAGTGTATAGTTATTTAGGAATGGCAAAACATAACGAAACACTAACAGCAATGAAAAAACACTTTTTTTTTTACCACTAGAGAGTTAAGTATATTAATTGGAACTTTTATCTGCATGGACTGTAACTGTAATGTGACTAATAAGAATAATAACAATAAAAGACCCTTCCCAGTTCTGACATAGAAGAAAAAATCCATCTCACATGGAGAAAGTTATGCATGTTACACACCCAGTATATATTTTAGCAACCATGCATATACATGTTAGACTTTTTAAAAGCCATATATGAAATGGGAATAGACAGTGGAACTCAGACAAAAACAAATAGCCACAGTGATAGTAGGAAAACACATAAATGAAAAAACACACTCCTCTTTACTTTAGTCAGACAAATACATATACCACAAATACATTGGGGAGGGATACACATTCAACTTAAATCTCTATTTCAGCTGTACAAATGAAGAAGTTAGAGCAGGTAGAGGAACATGAACCAGTCTTCATTTTCCACTGAAAACATTTTAACATGTTCAGATGTGTATGCAAAGTATCTCTTCAGTCTGCATTTTTTTTCCCAACTTTCTCTTTTTTTGGAGGACAGAAGGAGCAGGAGAGGGCACAAAGAAATGCTATAATACCAAAATCTGAGGACTTCTGCTCCCGAATCAGTGATTTTTTCTCAGTGGTGTTTCTAGATTACAGGAAGACTTGGTAAAATGTTACAGTGCTGGGAGTCCTGAAAAAATGTGAATTATTGACCCAGTAGGCTGTGAGTGTAGCAAAAGTTTAAATCCTTGTCACAAAGAACAGAAGTGTCTTTTTTGGGGGAAGTTTATGGTCTATTGAGCTTAGGCAGCTTCTGGCTTTGTTTCCACAATAACAACCTCATCCAATTCTTTCAAGTCAATAGGGGAATTGCTATTGGTCTTAAAAGGAGAGGGAAGAGTCTTAAAATCCTCTAAGTAAGTGTCTTCTGAATCTTTTGCTGACAGTTACATTTCATGAAGTGGCTGTTGTATCCATCTGGTAAGAAAAATACTGCCTTTTTGTTTGTTTGTTTGTTTTAGATACTTTCCTGCCCCAAGAAAATAGGAAAAAAAAAGATTAAAAATGAAATGGGAACTTGTAAATTAGGAATATCTTTGCTGTTTCTTCAAGAAGCTTCTGAGGTAAATGAAAATGTCCTAACATGACTTATATCATCCTCACACCAGACATTAGCAGGATGTGACAGTAAGAACAGCTGATGAACTTTGCACGAAGGAAATGGGATGCCTATCGAAGCAAGGGGGACAGAACTGGCTGCTGGGAAGGACTCTGAGTTGTTGAAGATGGCAACTATCTGTAGCGTGATGATTCTGCTCATATTTCCTAGCCTTTTGGGAGTCTTTGCTCTGGATAGGCTTAAAATATGGAACTGTAGAAATTACCTATCATTGTTACTGTAAAACAGGGACATCTGTTTGTAACTCCTGCAAATAGTTTAGTTCTAATTGGAGGACACTAAGCTCCTGAAACTATTTTCATATTTATTTCTGTTATAAAGCCACCTTGAGCTTACACACCGCAGAGTAAAATATTTTATCATAAGTAAGAACCTACTCTGGGTGGCTGTGATTTAAAATATCTAATAATCTATAGGGTCTGAGTGCATGCCTGGCAGAAGCCAAAAAGCCATCTTCTAGTCATCTCTGTTTTTTATATCTCTAGCTGAGATGTAATAATAAAAGCATATTTTGCACTTCAAAATTATAACTCACCTCTGTGTTCTAGCCAAGCCTGAATTTATCAGTAAACAAACACATAAAAGGCAAACAGTAGTGCTGATTTGCGTTATACATTGTGGAAGTCATTAACTAGGACTCAGGTAGCAAAACTTATACGTTCTCTCTTTGACAGTGATGACAATTTAATAGTATTTGACTCTGCTGAGTTACATGGAGCATCCTGCAGCAATGAGAGATGTTGTTTATCAAAATGATAAACATGTTTTCATTTCCTCCTTGGCTGCATGTATGTGATCAGAAGTCTAAGGCCATCAAGAATTCACTTATTCTGGCCACCAGGCAGACATTAAGCTATTCAGGACCATCTGTGCTTGAAATGAGTTCCACTTAATGGACTTTCCTAGGGCAGGTCAGTCATAATGAATGCAAGTGTGCATGAATGCATGAGCAAAGCACCGCTTAGGTGAGACTTCTTGGGTTTTTTGGCGGAGGCACAGACAGTTGATAGATAAGATACGCCTTTCTTTTGGGGGTCATACACCCAGTGATTTTAGAATTCAGATCCTCTATTACATTTGATTCTATCTCATCATCAATGCACCAGACAACCTAATCCAGTTGAAGGTTGTTGTAAGTACTTGCTCATGTTACTCACAAAAAATAGTGATAACCAAACAACTTTATAGGCTTTGCTGGTCAAATTCTGTCTTCTGTTGCACCGTAAGCAACCCACCTTGGGAATATGAGCAAAGAAAATCATATGGACCAATTCTATCAACATTTCCAGAGAGTTCATTAGAAATATTGTTGTTTTTCCTAGCTCTGCTTATTTATACAATCTCAGCTAGACAGACTCTGTTCCAGTGTTGTCATTCTGTTTGGGGTCATATACCCAGTGATGTTATTGTGATAAAGGCTTAAGTATATGCTGATGATGCTAGACCTGAGAGATCACAGAAAACTTTAAACAGAATTGAAATTCTTTAGACTTCAAGAAAGTGTTTAACGACATGACAGTAAAAAAATTCATCAGACACATGAAGATTTTCTGAAAAAGTACCTACATGAACTAATGGGTAAAAAAAATGTGCCCCCTTACCACCTCATGCCTTTATTCAAACATCCTAGAGAAAGAAAACGCAATCCTGTGATAGCTATTTTTACATTTGCTAAGAAGAATTCAGATTTGGGGGCTGCAGTTTGAATAAGCTTTGGAAACTTCCCAGGTGTAATTAATACATTCATAAGCTTTAATCAAAATGTTTATGCCAGCTAATGTGCCAGAACTACAGACTACACTGTGCTCAGGGGAAAATACTATACTTTACTTTAAGAAATAATAAGCTACTTCTATGTTACTTACAAAATAACATTTTTGCTTCTGACAGAAATATGTAACAGATGGAAAAACAAAGTCCCATGCTACTCCATGAGCCACTTCACAAGTGAAAAAATAAAAGACTCCTCATAGCCACAGCACAATTACACTCAAATTTTTGGTTTACATATAATCCAATGACACTCTGTATCTCCTCCAGAAGGAAAAGGATCAAGCCTACAGGATGTGTGTGTGCACACAGAGGAGTGTGCATTTCTGTGCAGGGAGAGTGACAACGCTGCAGAGAATTCAGATGGGTCTTAGTGTTTTTACTCATTTTTATAAGGCCAAGACTAACTGCACCTCAGCTGCCAGAGTACCATCAGTCACAATGACTTTACAAAATAGCTGAATTTGCCCATGAACTTTAAGTGGCACAAAGGTACCATCAAAAAATGGACCCAAGTATAAAAAGTTAGCATTAAGCCATAGTTAATTCCTTACCATTATGATAACTGATACAAACAGATTCATGGTTTACTCATTATATATGGAGTAACAATAACCACCATGGGAATTTGTAACACACTGCACATGCTCCATAAGCCTCCTGGTTATATACTGGATTTCTTTTGCCCAGTGTACCAGAACAGACTGCAGTGGTCTGTTTCCTAGACTTATATTTATATGTTCATTAATATTCAGTATTTTCATTGCAACTGCAGCAACATAAGCAACTCCTGCAGTGGGTCATTAAGTTTAAGGTTGGAATACTACTTTCTCAAATCTTGTTGCTATGGAAGGGTTCTGGAGACACAGGGAACCTCCTCTAAATAATGTTTACAAAAGACCAGAACAACTAGTTCCATGAGGAGTTTAGCTAGCAAAACTTGGGTTTCCTGTAGATTTGCACCTTGTGGTTTATTTTGAACTCCTACTGAGCTTCTTTTGATGTTTAGGTCACTTAAAAGAGAACGCGTGGAGCTCCAGCTCAGCTGAGAGCCCATGGGACTCTTTCCTGGTGGGTGGTGCAATAACCCGGTCCAGTGCAAGCCCCTGTTCCTGTGTCACCAATACAAAGACCCTGTTTCCAGTAAGACCAGGAATGTTATTGTCTTGGTTTGTGTTGGAGAAGAACTGCTAGACAAAGCAGGTCAACTACAGCTGGAATTTAATTTCATACTAACCCAAAGTTTTGATAGATTCTGGAGTCAGAATTCAAATTTAAGAGGGACAATGTGCTTTAGCAGAGGCATCTCTAGTTATTTACAGTGCTATAAGCTAATCTTCTAAAAGTGATTTCGACAGAAAATTTCATTTCCATGAAATCAAACTTTTTTAAAGAAATACATAATAAAAGTATTTCTAGAGGAAAATAATATCTTTAAAATATTTTGTTCATCAGAATGTTAATATTTCATTTGAATACCAATTCTTTCATTTTTTCATTTGTATTTTATTTCCCATTCAGTATAATAGAGGAATCAGGGATATGGAAAGCTCTAATTAGCACATGGATCTGTAGTCTTTTACAATTTTCTACTAATGCTCTCTGCCATCAGCCACAGGAGGTTTTTATCTGCGAGATTTACAGATTCTTACACCCAGAATAGACTCTGATTCTCAAAAACTGGTTTATTCACAGAAAGTAAAAATAAGTATTTTTTGTAAAGAGGAAATGGCACAGATTCTGCTCTTGAATTCACACAGAAAACCCAGAGCGCACCACTATATGAGATGTGGGTGGATCTAGGGCAGGCTTATAGATTTCCATATCAAACCAATATACACACTAGAGAATAGGTCTTTCTACTAAAGAGCCTTGCAAATTGATCTCCTGAGAAATTTGCACAGGACCTTATTCTTATGCATATTTAAAAAAAATTCTTAAAGATGAATCAAAGGAAAAATGGTATCCAGAAAAACAAGGCAGTATTCTAAGCAGCTACTGCCTCTGGCACATTGCATCTCAAATGGCAGTGCAATAACCAGTGTCGGCTGGAGAATTCAAGAGGACAACAGGGCAAAAGGGGCTGGAGAGGAATGCTGATGAGGAATTTGCTTCTAACGATTAGGGAAGAAAAGCTATGGGTAGTTTTAATTATGATTTTGTATGCATACATACACTATACATATACACAAAAAATGACAGTTTATGAGAAAATCCCACCTATTGTGTGTGTATGCTGTCCCTGATAAACAGCAGAGTGAAAGCAATCAGGCAGAGCTGCCTGCAGAGAACCATACACATACCCCATACGTTTGATTGCTTTTTTGTCACAGGGAGTATTGAAAGTGAATTGTAATAAGTACTATTAGCATTCTTGTATTGATGAACTACAAAAAGCAGATATGTAACTCATGAGGCAGCCAAGAATCCAATGTTCTCATAGTGGGGATCTTCAGTCTTTTAATGAGATTTTTTTACTTTAAAGAGATATCAATTTACAGCCACTTTGAGAAATGAAGGTTATAAATTAGAAGTTTTGGTGCGATTCACAGCTCTAGAATGCCATTAAGAGATCATAGGATCATAGAATAGTTTTGGTTGGAAAAGACCTTTAAGATCATCAGGTCCAACCATTAACAGCACACTGTCAAGTCCCTCACCAAACCATGTCCCAAAGCACCACTTCTGCACATCTTTAAAATAACTCCAGGGATGGTGATTCAACAGCTTTCCTGGGCAACCTGTTCCAGTGCTTAACAACCCTTCTCAGGAAGAAAATTTTCCTAATATCCAATCTAAATCTCTCCTGGAGCAACCTGAGGCCGTTTCCTCTCATCCTATCACTTGCTTCTTGGGACAAGAGACCAACACCCTCCATGCTACAACCTCCTTTCAGGTAGTTGTAGACCATGAGAAGGTCTCCCCTCGACCTCCTTTTATCCAGACTAAACAACCCCAGCTACCTCAGCCACTCCTCATAAGATGTGTGCTCCAGACCCTTCACCAGCTTTGTTGCCCTTCTCTGAACTCGCTCCGGCACCTCAAGGTCTTTCCTGTAGTGAGGGGCCCAAAACTGAACACAGAGTTCGAGGTGCAGCCTCAGCAGTACTGAGTACAAACAGATGATCACTGCCCTGGTCCTGCTGGCTACAGTATTGCTGATCAAGCCAGGATGCTGTTGGCTTTCTTGGCCACCTGGGCACACTGCTGGCTTATATTCAGCTGCTTTTGACCAACACCTCCAAGTTCTTTTCCACTGGGCAACTTTCCAGCCACTCTTCCACAAGCCTGTAGCATTGCATGGGGTTGTTGTGACACAAGTGCAGGACCTGGCACTTGGCCTTGTTGAACTTTTTACAATTGGTCTCAACCCATCGATCCAGCTGGTCCAGATTCCTCTGTAGAGCCTTCCTACCCTCACGTATATCAGCAGTCCCACCCAACTTGGTGTTGTCAGGAAACTTACTGAGGGTGCACTCAATCCCCTTGTTCAGATTGTTGACAAAGGTATTAAACAGAACTGGCCCCAATACTGAGCCCTGGGGAGCACCACTTGTGACTGGCCACCAACCAGATTTGACTCCATTCACCGCAACTCTTTTGGCCTGGACATCCAGCCAGTTCTTTACCCAGTGAAGAGTATGCCCATCCAACCCATAAGCAGCCATTTTCTCTAGAAGAACGTTGTGGGAAACGATGTCAAAGGCTTTACTAAAGTCTAGGTGCACAATATCCACAGCCTTTCCTTCATCCACTGGGTGGGTTGCCTTGTCATAGAAGGAGATCAGGTCAGTCAAGCAGGACCTGCCTTTCATAAATCCATGCTGACTGGTCCTGATCACCTGGTTGTCCTGTATGTGAAATGTGATGGCACTCAAGACCTTCTGTTACATGACCTTCCCTGGCACCAAGGTCAGACTGACAACCCAGTAGTTCCCCAGATCCTCCTTACGGACCTTCCTAGATGGGCATCACATTTGCCAACCTCCAGTCAACCAGGACCTTCCCAGTTAGCCAGGACTGCTGACAAATGATTGAAAGTGCTTTAGCGAGCACACCCACCAGCTCCCTAAGAACCTTTGAGTGCATGTATATGAAGAGAAAAGACTTTGAAAATGCAGAAATATAAGAATGTTATTTCTGAGAAATAACTTAAGCTCCATATCAAAAAGTAATAGGCATTATGAACCTAAGTTTCATTGATTTTCAGTGAGTTATGACTCTCCTAAAGGTCTATATCACTTGTAAATGGGACTCCTTGGTCTAAATGATGTAGGCTTAGTAAGGCTGAGCATAAAATCTAGAAGAAACTTTTAAAAAATCTTGCCCTTAGTCACTTGGGTGGTTTGGAACATTTAATATTAAATTTTTCAGAGAGGATAAAATAAAACAGTTTGGGCAAAATAGATGTAATATGCCTGCCTTGAAGCAGTGCTTCTGCTATAACTTAAACTACAGGCAGCGAGATAAAACCAGAGATTAAAAAGACCTACTGTGCTATTCTGATCATTGCTCTGCAGCTGCACAATTCTTTCCAAGAACAAATTCTCTAGGTAACAAAGCTGTGGAGAAATGAACATTTCTGCTGCTAAACAGAAACCAACATTTTCAATATTGGCATCTCTGGTTTCTTGCCAGACCACAGCAAAAATACCAATTGCAATTAGGCCTGAAAATATCCTAAGTACAAAATTTGGGCGAACCACAGAATCTTGTTCTTGGGGCCTCAAAATGTTGTTCTTCTAACTTCTGCCAGCAAAAGGCATCCAAAAAATGGTTAAATTAGTATGAGTCTTAGAAAAGGCACAAAATGGAAGAAAGATAACTCTGTTTTCAGGTGAAATAATCAGACTGATAAGAAATATGTGATTTAGTCATAGCTGCTGATGAGAAATGAATATAGAAGTGTGCATGAGAAGTAGTTACTAAGAAAGGATTTAGAAATTATTCTACGTCAACCATGCTAGCGCCGTTTCATCCTGACAGAGTCTTGCTCTTGCCCAACAGGCTTTGCCTGAGCACCTTGATGTTTCCAGATCTCTAAAACTACCTAATCCTTTTATTAAATGTATTTATCTTAAATCTACTCTCCAAATTGGAAAACTATATTACCTTTCCCATCAACCTCTAAAGAGACCCAAAGTTGCTTATCACACTCATAACATATCCTTTATTGTTTCATATGATACATGAAAACCTCACATGTTTAGGATTTCTGTTAAATGTTAATTAAATAAATCCACTGATAACAAAGAAGATCAGCAATAACCAATTTAAAACCCAGGCTTTCAGTTGAGACAAAATGATGCAGGGATCTTAAACTCTTGTGGAAAAGCAGAACAATGCTGTTCTATACAGTTTATCTTTTGATTTGATTGCTGCAGATAAATTTGTCCCCAGATATCTTTATCCACTAGGGTGATCAGCCTATGGAGAGTCTATGATGTGTTTACTGAATAGAGTAACATAGTTCATGGTAATGCTCTTGTCATGTTTTATAGATGTGTGAGGTGGTTTTTATGAAGTAGTTAGATAAGGGATGGTGAAAGTAATGTGATCCATAAAGAATGTGCAGTGATGAAGAGCTAGGATTGCAGAGATAATATAGACAGACTGATATTGAGAATTATACCCAGTGCAGAAGTTGCATTAATCTTCCAAAGAATGGCAATAAACAAAATAACAAGGAGGAACAGGACTAAAAGAATTTGGCCAATATATAAAACAGAGATGTTAGGGTGGGATCAAAGTGAAGAAGTTTTGAATGGAAGCTCTTACAGATGGGCTGACTTGCTATGGTGGCAGTAACATTTTCCTCAATGGGTTTGACCATGTGTTACAAAATCCACAAAAAGGAAAACAAAGGACCGTGAGTTACAGCATATGTAATGAAAATGTCACTGTACAGGTGCAGTGTGCCATGAGCAGCAGCAGTAAATTCTGTGCTCTGCTACAGCCAAGCAATGTTAAGAAATCATTTCTCAGTCATTTTTCAATGAACAAGCGTGCACGTTATCCCACCCCATATATTCCTGGAGTCATTCACACCGTGACCATCAGCATCTGGTCCTATATTTGAGCAGAAAATTATACCTTTGCCAGGAACTGACTGCACAATAGTACAGAAGGACAGAGAATGGAATCAAAGGAACAGAAGCAATCAGTTGTTTTTGCATGGGAAGCATTTTACACTGCATACATTATCCATAGCAGAAGAACCTGAGCCTAAGGAATTTATAGAAGACTCATTACTGAACCTTATTTAGCTTCAAGCACTGTCAAACACTTCAGTAAATGTTACAGATTGGATGTAAGAACAGCAATATTTTAATTTTCAGACTGCTATACTGTGGTTACAAATTAACGGATTAAAAAATTATCTCTCAAAATAATCTATTTCATCCAGACCTAGGAATGATTAAGCTGTTTTACTACTGGTCAGAACCAAACTACATCTGAGGAAGAGAGAGGGAAACAGAGGATGACATGTGATTCAGAATTACTCTTCTCAAAATTTAACTCTTCATTGTGGTCACTTCTATGGGAAGCCTTAGTGGAAGGATGGTTACCAACTGCTCACCAAAATTTTAAGGGAGAGGACAGTGGCAATATTTTATTTCATGAACTTTTGATTCCTCTTATTTTCTTGTGTTTTATTTCCATGGCATTCATCTCAAAAAAGTCTGACTGATTTTCTCTTTCTCCAAATTACATCAAACATTCCCTAAACCTCCTTTCCCCTACATTTTCCCATAGTCACTACCCCGAGTTGCATTTTTTTTGCATGAGTCTCCATGTTTTGATGTCTCTCTCCTCCCTGTTTCTATTGATGAGCAACACTTTATTTCCTGTCACCTTGATTTGCTCGGTCTTTCCGCTCCAGCTCTCAGTGTACAATTCTAACCATGATTTATTCTGGTTCCCCTCTCTCTCTATTTTTACCTTTTTTGTAACTGTATTGAATGTTTCTCTCTTTGACAATTTCTTTCTCTTCTCTCTCAGCTCTTGGTGAACTACACAATGCAGTACTACCTCCTAATAACTGATCATCCGGCTCCTGCTCAGATTTGTGCTGCTTCTCTGATACACATGCAATTCAGTTCACTCTGTTCCCTTATAATGTGAATGAAAAGGCTGCATACTTGACTGAAATTACATGAAGTCTAGTGAGCAAATAATTTCCTACTTCGAAAGCAATGTGTGATACATTACAGCATTGGCTTGAAATTAATATTAATTTATTTTTATTAGTTAAACAGTAGCAGTGTGAGGGAGTTCTGTATTTAGCAGAACCAAAGCAGCCCAACAGAAGATGCATTTCTTTTTCTCTCTCCTGTTTACCCTTGGTAACGATCAGTATTCATCCAAACACTATCTCTGAGAATTTGGAGTAGGCTTTTTGTAATTAAAATTGCTTTTTAAACAGATTTTTTTCTTTTTAATTAAAATGTCAAACATCAATAAATTTCCATTCAAGAAAAAAAATCTTTGTCTCGGGGAGATTATAATTCCTGTAACTCAACTACTTTTACCTAATGATTTCTAATTTCTTTCCTATACAGTGCTACAGCCATGAAATGTTATGATATACTCATATCCTCATCAAAAATGGGAAAGTATCTTGAAATCTGAAGCTCAGACACAAAAGAAAATTGGAAATTACTTGAACTGTATTTCTGTATTTCTTATGATCATGAAGCTGCCATTTTACTTTAAAAAAAAAATAAAATAAACTTTTAGCCCAAAATAAGAATATAAGAACATATTTCAAGGCAATCATGCAAAAAAAAAATAATAATAATAAAAAAAAAATATATATATATATGCATGTGTCATTATGCATGTTCTGCAGCTTCCCAAGGAAAAGCAGCTGCAGATGCTGTTCCAATTGCTGCACCATACACAAATGATTGTCCTACCCTCACTTCTTCTTAGAGTTGTCCTGATGCATGCCCAGCTTTGTCCGCTTGTGAGCTAGTTGGGAAAACATCATGTAATTCAACCCCAAATGTTTTGCTTCAGATAGCTCAGGTTTAACTGCTATCTCATGGGGTCCATGTGCAACCAGAGTGTGCAGCTCCTGGTGAGCCCCAACAGACAAACTACCCCAAAGCTCTGAGCCCTCAGTTCAGCTACCTAAATTTCCTATCTTGGAAGTTTTTATAATTTTGGAGATATATATATATATATACATTTTTTTTTAATTTAATTTACTTTAATTTAATTTTATTTTATTAAGGAAATTCATGCAAACTAGATATAGGGCATCTCTGCTAACTCTTTCTAATAGTGTGTTGGAAATTAGAAGCAGAAGAGGTCATCTTGCCCAGTCCTTTCCCAGTATCAAAATGTTTCCCTCTGCACACTCATGAGCATCTTGGTCTATTTATTTTCACATTATTTAAGCAATTTGGCTTCTCCTGGTACAACAGGGGATCCTTTGAAGATACTATTTTAGCATTTAATGTGATCTACCATTGGGCTGAACAGCAAAAAAATGTTCTGTGTTTTCTTTTGCTCAGTTTTCCTCATTAATGCTAATTGTAATGCTATGACCAACTGAACACAACTATTCCCTGTTCTATGTCTACAGATGTCAGAAACGTTTCAGATGGTCACCACATCCCCCATCATCATTATCACCACTAAGCCAAGCTGTGCATTTGCTGCTTCTCTTCATCTTTCTTCATAAGCCTGCCTCCATCACCTTAATTATGCCTATAGCTCTTCTCTGCATCATTGACATCACTGGTACAGATGTTTTTAAGATTCCACTATATAACAATAACATTTTCACTAACAGTGATAAAAATTCTGCATTCTTAAGTTGATAAGTATTATTATTTCCATTTAAGAGGGGAAATCTGCTCTTTTTTCCCAACCCAGCATTTGTCTCCAGCCCGCTCTTCAGTGGAGTTAACTAAAACATGGACAACCAACATGAGTTAATAAAATTTCAAAAATATTTGTGTATCAGTGTATTAACTACCAGATACACAAGCAGTTATCTACTACTGCTTAGGCACATAGGCACTATGGAGATAGACAAGGAATTAAAAACAAGGGATAGATAGAAACAGAGACAGATGCTATGTAATAGAAAATCTAGCCAACAGTCTGAGAGTGGAAAAGGAATGCCGTATCTAATTGAAATGGGGCTCTGTGCTTTCCAGCAGTGTTCTCAACAAGGAAAGAGACTATTACCTCCTGCTTTTTGAGAAAATGCCATCACTTTCCTATTTTTTTCGTCCCTACTATAGCAGCTAGCAATTTTCCAGCATTAATACTTGAATATTTCTTTTCCCCAGATATATTAGTTCACAATTTTCTGTTTTCACTCACATTATTTCCTGAGCCTTCAAATGTTTCTGATCCTTTTTATTATGAGTCTTGGACTTCAGTGACATCTGTTATAACACATATTTTAGTATTACTGGTAAATATGCAGAGGCTCTGTTTATTATGAGCCACAACCTGGATAGAGCAGACACAAAATATTTATTTTAACACCAGAATGTGATGATGAAATTGATTTTTGCTTGGGAAAAAACTAAACTAACACTTCCAATGCCTCTGTGGCCTAAAATGGAATAAGGGGAACAGATTTTTAAGCCCATCCTACCTATCCAGCACTGCAAAGATGTCCCTCTTTTTCCAAAGGGAATATTCTCCTTACCACTATCAAGCTGCACATTAACAAAGAGGGAAATCAGCCCTGCAGCCAGTGAAACAACTGCCTTTCCACTGAGCAAACAAAAATGTAATATCAGAAATACCTTTAAGGCAGGCTTGGTTGACAAACAGGTGTTCTCTCTGTAAGACAGTTTTCTTATTGATCTGTGCTAACATCTCGCAGAAGTGAACAATCTCATTGCCATGTCAAAGGCTAACCATCTGTGAACAAGTAATGCAGCCAGAAAATCCATGTTGCTACAATAATAGCTTTAGGACATGGGTCTTATTTCAATCACCAGAAAAAAAATCCACAGAAAACAGCTAAAAAATATTTTTCTGACAAATTTGTGTATCTAGAAAAATAGTTTTAGCATTTAGCATATCTAAATAAATTACAATAATTTACACTATCAAGCAAGTAAGCTACTGAAATAATCAGAAAGTTCATTCCATCTCCTTCTTTGATATTGTGATCACCACCTCACTGTCTCATACACAGTAGCCCTTCTTTTATTTAGAAAGCATAATTCTCTCTGTGAGACAAATCACCTCTTCAATATCTGAATATAGATGTTAATATGTTCAGGATCAGATACCTCTTTTTGCATCAATAAGTAATATTCAGCCATATTGGAACTGGAATTTTAAGGGACTGTTCTGCAGGCACAGGATGATACTGAGAAGCAGACTAGTGAACTAATGGTTCTGGAACAGAAATCTAATAGCAGGACTTCCTCAGACCAGGAGTTGGTCTTTTGAGAAATTTTCTAGCTCGGTGCAATAGCACCAGGTCCTAAATAATTGTCATGTCAGAAGATACTGAGGCTGCTGGGCACAGGTTTTGAGTAATCTGACTGCTCCCTTAAAAACACGAACCAGAAGCTTCCTTATATCAAGGTAATGAATTATTATAATCTGCCTTTGAGCAGTTCCTGGACATTGTCCAGTTCATACCTAAGCATTATATGTATAGTTTTACCACTGAAAAAATATACGGTGTTGGCTAGGTCTGAAAGGCTTAAACTTTGTCCTGCTGCTCGCTGCTTATGCTCAGAGAAAAGCCTCACAGAGTACTACCAGTGGGACATCCATGAACAGCTGTGGTTCCCATCCTCCTAATGATGACTTGCAAGGAGGAAAAATGAGCACATGGTCTCTTCCACTCAGACAAGATGGGTGAGAGCACCTGGGTGTAGATGTTTCACTGGCACAGTTGAATACTAAGGTGTCTAGCACAACTACCAAGCAACGCAGTGCAAATCTCTGTACCTAACTGTTTACATCTAAGATAATGGTGTCAGAGTAGAGAACATGGAGCAGAAAGTGCATGGGCTTGTAACATTTGAGCCCCTGAGCTCCTGGTCTTGAGCTGCAGCAGATGCAGAGTCAGAGAGGGAACCCTTAATCTCACAATGTTTCAGCTCAGTGCACAACAGAAGAGAAACCTGGGCTGGGAAAAAGCACAATGGCACACAGCTGCCCCAAATTTTCTATTCTCCTTTGCTGCTTTATTCATTTATGTTTTCATCGCAGCAATCAAAAGCCTATCATCCCCAGCCAATGTAGGCAAGCTATTTGTGAGATCTGTTAAGTTTGTGCATAAATATTCCACTGCTTGCTGCTTTCCAAAAAGATCAAATCTCCTGGGCACTTGTGGTCTCCTCCCCATTATCAATACTTTGTTGACTTGTTTCAGCAGAAAATTTGCACGATCCTGAAGCATTGATGCAAATTCTTTTTAAAGTAGGTTGGACAAAGAAAGTATTGTAGAGACTGACAATAGAAAAAACTCCTGCAGAGAGCTACAATAGAAAATAGAAAATACAGCACTGTCAGTAATTCAGCAAACTCATGGTTCCCTCCTCTTGGGCTCTTTCAACCCAAAACCTCAAAATCAACCAATTGGCACTTCCTGATATATATTTGCATACTTGTTTACTTTTCAAAGTAATTAGCTTTTAAAGTATTACCAGGGAGCTGAATAAATGTACAATATAGTTCTAAAAACAACACAAGAGAAACTGTTTGCATTTGAATGCATTTACTTTGCTGGTACCATGCATGTATCAGCCCAGTGAACACTTAATGTTGAACATTAATTATACAAACAAAAGAAATGGCACAAAGCTGTTGTCTCTGTTAGTTGCCTTCCAAGATTAATCCTTGTTTATGTTAGAGGTTTTGTGTCCTAAATAAATTACTAACTGTGACTGCTTCAAAAAGGATGATATTTAAGATGATTGAAAATATGCCCTGATCAATGCCCTAAATAAACAAGCACTCAGCTGTTGATGCTCACTCACTGACCCTCACTTGGTCAGAAATTTTTTTAATCATGCTACGAATTTCATCAGGTGGTCACCAGCATGATGGACTGATGATAGCTCTGCTCCCTTCTGGCCAGTTATCTAACATACGGGCTTTCCAGTCAACTGCTCTTGGTTTTATGGCTTTATTTCTGATCCGAGAAAGTAAGCACTTTGGCATCAGAACAAAGCAAAAAAGAAAAGTGTAAAACTGCACTGAAATTCCTTGAAGAAATACAGGCTTAGTTTAAGTGAATGTTTAAGCTAAACAATCCAGATACTTTTAGCTGTTGACAAAAAAAAAAAAAAAATACAAAAAACAAACCCAACAAATAACAAGAGAGAGAGAGAAAAGTCACTTGGCAAAATATGACAGCAATCATCTTTTCAAAAGGTAAAAGATTACAAATGTCAATGGCAAGGGACGAAATCAAATCTCCAGTTTCAGCCAAATTCCTTTGGTTAGGAATGAAACAGTGTCCTAAAAAAGCTCCAATCACTTCACAAAGTAGCAGATGCCATCTCATTAAGATTATTTGCTGAGAAGTATCATCCATTGCTCTTTGTATCAGTTTCATAAGACAGCAAGGTCTACTTACTGGCTGCCACTGCAGATTTTTGGAAGCCCTCTATTAGGCTTCATTAACCTGGTTATCAAGCCATGATGTCCATCATAGCCTCACTTACTGCTTCTTGGTAGAAGGTGGCTTTGGTGTGAGTGCAACCAGAAACACAAGCTTAATAATAAAATAATAAATAAACATTTGTTAACAAAACTCAGTAAATAATAATGCAAAGTGAATAAAAGAGGACAAAAAGTTAACTGCAACTCATTGACACAATCCCCAAAGCTCCATATGAGAAAATTAGGTTTGACCAACTGTAAAAAGTAAACTGGTGGTGACTAATACTAGTTATGAACAAAATTCAAATGTTTCTAACCAAAATAAGAGTGACTTTCTGGAAAAGACAATTATTAAGGGTTATGAACAAGAGGAGTGGTTTGAAATTATGTGTAATCAGGGTAATGCTAAATGTCAAGGAAATACGAATTTTCTCTGTGCCTTCTAGTACCAAATCCAGGAGTTATGACAGAATATGCAGTTGAAGGTTCAGACAAATAACAGAGACTTTCACAGACAAGGCACATGAACTGAAAGTTTTCCATGAGTTCATGAAGTGGTTAGACAAGCAAATGGGAGAAAACTCATTTAGGGATTGTGTTTAGTAAACATTGAGTCACAAACTATTGAAAACTGGGAAGGTCGAGGGGGAAACTCTCTGCATTTATCACTCCTGTACCGTGCCTTAGTATGTGCTGTGATTTCTACTGGAGACAAGAGACTGGATTCCTTGCCTGACCCAGTAAGGTTGTTTTTGTATTCCCAGAGATGGTCTTGATGTCCCAGAGGTCATTCTTCTAGTCTACTGAAAATAGCAACCCACTACAAAGTGTTATCAAGTTTATTTAGGACATGTATTTCTAACATAAATCACATATTGGGAATTTCATATCCCTTCAGGTCTTGCATTGCCATCATTTCTGTTTTTATTCAGGGCCAATCTCCTTCACGCTTCCATCTCCTGTATTCTCTTTGTACTCAAACTATACCAGTTTTGATGTGCTCTCTCAAAAGAAGACTTGTGCTATGAAACGCCATCAGAATTACACACTCAAAGTTTTATTTATTTCATTCATCATCTGACAGCCTGCATTGTGAAGCCTTGTCCAGAGTCACTGCTAGAGGACAGAACAAGGAAGGAAATGTCAAAGTTGTCATGCACGTTCCCCTAAAATCTCCCCCAATTCTTTGATTTCTGTTGCTAGCCACTCCCCTCTCCAAAACTTCTTTGTGCTTGGGCTTCAAGCTAAAGATGAGTCTCACATGCACCTGAGAAATCCTCAGTGTCCCAGATTCACTGCTAAATGGGCCTTAAAGGTGTACAAACCTGGAAAATAAATACTGCCAAACTAGATCAGAACAGTTGTCCATCACCTGTTCTGTACTCATTATGACAGGTCCAACACAAAGGGGCTTCAAAGGAATATTAAAGAAGCCCCAAAATGGGACAACTACAATATAGCTTGCTTACACACTCATATCCTGTGGAATAAGAGCTCCTATTCCTTTGGAAGAAGTTTTCATCCTATGCAAAGTCATGATGTTCAAATGATCCAGCAAAATATCCATATTATTTTATGTCCCTGGTACTACCGGTATAGCACAGACCCCACATATTTTACATATTTAATCCTGATTCCTTGCATCAGTTTCTTAAATTTCTTGAGTATCTGCACTCACTCATTAAGAGAGATGCAAACAGTAACTTATTCTGCAATTCTGTTTCATGCTTCTTCATGAGTTTTTCTCTAGTGTGTGTGGTCACTGACACATCAACTTTTGCTCATACATAGCTATTTCCTTGTCTTTCAAACCTATTATGTGGCTTCTCTTTTAGTTTTCACTGGTGCTTTGGATTTGATGATAGAAGGGGTGATGTGAATCCACCAGAACAAACATTTTAAATTCTCATAATGACATTCAAGAATTCAATATTCAATTCAGTATTTTCCCTCCCATTATTATCCTAGTGTGCTGGAGCAAGCATTTCAGCAGTCACCAGTTTGGGCACACCTAATTCACTTTGACACAGTTTTTTCAAATAACCAATGTTTTCACAACAAATCATCCTCTGCAGTGATGGGTGATTCTTCCCTCACCACCACAAGAGCAGTAGGTGGCCCCCAATGACTCACCCCTGGGACTGCTCTAGCTCTGCTTTCTAAGTGTTCTTGGCCTCTTTCTCTATTTCCTTCACGTCCTCTTGGGTTGAACTCCTGTTAGGCTATTCTCTTCACCACACATTCCCCTGGGTGCTCTTGTCTCTCTGCAGTTCACATCTTGACAACATCACCTTCCCTAGTTCTTCACTTACATGATACTTCACAGATGCATTACTTATTTCTGGAGCACAATGCTGCTAACCAGGTCACATGCTGGATCATGTTAATTCTAGTGCACAGTGAGCAGATGTTCTGCTCAGGAGATGAAACAAGTCTTTGAATTGAGTAGTCAGGAATTAATTAGAGTCCAATACTGTGAGGGACAGACACAAGGACTAGCTTTAGCCCAGAGATGATTAAGTGGCACTTCAAATGCCCATCTCCCTCCGCTGAATATAAAGGCACAATAATGCCCCAAGGCTAAAATTAGCCTTTGTGATTTTCCTCCGGTGTACACATTTTTTGTTTTATTTTTCCTGCTTTTATCAACACCGAAAATCATCTACCCGTTTAACAGCCATTCATCTAGTTTTCTTAGTCCTTGGGGAACTCTTTGCCATGTTTACATACTTTTCCAAACTTACCAGATCATTACCCAAACATTTAGGAAATCTAATTCATGGTAAACACATCTCTTAGTGCTAATTAATTAACATTTAAAATAATATATAACTATAAAAAATATTTCTGTGTAACTCTGGAAATACTTGAAAGCAGTGTTAGAATATTAAAGGCATTACTGAAGAGAATTTCATTATTTGCACATACACACCCACCCATGTACACACACTGTTAAATGGGCATTATTTGTCTTTATATTGTCTTGGCTATCCAAACATAAGAAGGCCTTAATTTTAAGACCGATCTGCATGCAGTGTGAAGGAATTTCATATTCCAGCAGGGACCCCAAGCCACACACACTTTTTAGTTGTGGTTGTGCATGTCAGCCTGTAAAAACTCCGGATGTGTATGCACGGGGTGGGCAATTGGGCACATCAGCATCCATCCAGGTCAGTGCTGAGTATGCTTGACTCTGGTCTGTGTGCAGATATAAAGAGTTTTCCATGTTATACCCACTGAGCCTGTTACAGAAAAACTGTGTTCATTAGGGATGAGCAGTACATTTTTCTATATTTTTTTCTGAGCATTAAAATATGTTTCACAATATATTTTTAGCTCAGTTCATTAAATACATGCACAAGCATGCTCATATATCTGTGATTTCACTAGGTTAGTCTTACAGTATTGCTAAGCCATATTAAACACCGTGTACTGCATATTTTGTGTTTTACTATTACTGCCTTGAGCTCCACAAACTTAATTGCCAGAGTGACAATATTTCAGAGTTGTGAATTGAGACCATTGTTGGAAGGCTAAGTATTACATCTGAAGTGGTGGAGGGCAGGTATTTGATGTCATGGGGGTTGTGTGAAAGTGTTAGAATTTTATTAATGGAAAGCAAATTCTGCTGCATACCACCCTACAAGGTATTGTATGTCACTAAGGGATATGTCAAGATCTTTCCACCACTTTGCTTGATTCTTGATGCCAATCATCAAAAAGCAATTGGAGAAAAAGCAAACCGCTATCACCCTTGTAGATGGTTTTTAAAACATACTTTAGACTGTGAATAAGAGATGTTGATTCCCTTTTCCAAATATGGTAACAGGTTAGTGCCCTTATGCTTGGGCCTTTTCTCAAACTAGGTCCTGTTCACTTTGATTTTTCCCTTGGTTGCGGAAGGTCACATACACATCAGCTTAACTGAACAGCAACACCGGCAAATATCTGTAGTGTTCAACTTGGTTTCAACTTCTCAGTCTCAAGCCAGATGTTGCATATGGAGTGAGAAGGTATTTTTTCATTCCTGTACCTACTATAGTCACAGAACCACAGAATGGTTGGGGTTAGAAGGGACCTCTGGATATCATCCAGTCCAACACACTTGCTAAAGCAGGTTCACCAGAGCAGATCACACAGGAATGTGTGCAGGTGGGTTTTGAATGTCTCCAGAGAAGGAGAATCCACATCCTCTCTGGGCAGCCTGTCCTAGGGCTCTGGCACCCTCAAAGTAAAATGTAGGAAGTAGGAATCAGGAGATAACCAGGCAGCAATCAGGTCAGTTGTCAATGAGGTACATGTTCTCAGAAAAGGTGCTATAGGTGTTCAGTTGGCTACTTAATATGCTTTGATATTTGCTATCCAGTCCTCCAGCTTTACTATATAACAGCTTAAACATTACAGGCAATTACATACAAAACACTGTCTAAGGGTGTTCTAATTGCACCCATACAGCATCCAAACTCTTTCACAGCTTCCTCCAACAGCTCTTACAAAACTACGCAAAAGTATAGGGGAAAATAACAAACACTATGTATATATCATAACATTTGCTTTTTCCACTCCGCTGAAAATATTGCAGAAAATTTATACATTTCCAAACAGAACAGGGATTTCCTGAGAAAATTCACAGGCATCAGGGATAAAATGTTGAAAGCATTTTGTCCTGCATGACGTACTTACGTATTTGGATAAAATTATACAACCATAATTCCCAAAGCTTTTTGAATAACATATCAAGAATAACAAGGAAACTCTCATTAGACCTCTAACTTTCAGTTTTGACACTGTAGTTTCATACTCATCCCTACATGAAGAGCACCATCACATCTCTAATGGCTACAAGTGGTGACCACTGCCAGGGGAGGGCATTTTTAACAGTGCATATCCCACACTAACCCAGCAGTAACTGCTTTATGAACAACTACATCACCTCCCCCCAGTGATCCACTGTGACCATCATAGCACCAAGTAACTCCCTGCTATATGCTTAAATTTATTATATTTTCTTAAAGGAGAGGTTGCCTGGCTGGCTGGAGACAGTTTTTTACCTAGATGATTTAATAAAGTAACAGTGCACCAATTTACTTGAGAAAGGTTATTGCCATAGCAAGAATGACTGGAAGTTACTTGGCAGCTTGTTTTATTTTGAAAAAAAAAAAAAAGCCAGACTTTCAAAAGGTCTTGATTCTTGGATTCCTGCACTTAGCTTGTATGGCTGAGATTTTCACTCTTTTACTAAAAGAGTTGGGCAGTAATGCAAAATGTTTAAAAAGTGAATGTTTTTTCAGTTGATTTCACGATTTTCCAGCTCAAGCAAATTACTATTAAAGCTCCTTTAGAATACGTGCAAAATTTATTATAATATTAAAATAAAGTAATAATTAGATCTTGACCTTAATAATGGCTTCTATTGGGCTTACGTCATTTATTAAGTTCAAATAAAAAGACCCGTCTCATTAATGGTGACTGATGCCCTGCGTCACCTGCAAGGTTTCCTGCAAACTTGAAACCTCCCTGCAGAATCTCCTCCTGCCTGGGCTGGGACCATCGTTAGCTCTCAGTGTTTCCCAGCACGGTTGAGCTGATTCCCTAATCCCACAGTTCCTTATGAGTATCTTCTAAAACGGTCCAGGAAGGCAAGAGATGTTGCCTCTTCCCCAAAATATAAAGATGTTTAATGGCAACATGCATGCAGCTAACACAATCCCATCCCCAGGATCTTTGTGAGATTATTCTGTAACTTTATTAATTAGATATTCTAGATTCATGAACATAATTTGCACAGTGTCTGTCACTATAGAGCCTATTCACCGGTTCAAATGAGAATGCTCCCTCTTGTTTGTGTCTGTTTTCTTTTTTTTTTCCAGATGGAGTACAATGTTTAGTCACCATTCTTCCCATCACAGGTGGCAATGCCATTTTCTTAGTGACTTTGCCTCTTATTATTTATCTGCTGCTTTCTTGCTGTTCCTCTAATTCTTTTTTAATCTTTGCACTGTCCTACAGTTGTTCCTGAATACTGATGTCTCCTAGAGTCTTTGTCCCTTGAAAAGCTAGATAATGCAGCAAGTGGCTGCTATAAATGCAAAATAAAATACTTAACCACTTTATTACAATTTTCATGCAACAGTACACGGCATTATATTTGTTCAAAAGACTAAGTAATAGAAGAAAATAAAAAGATCATCAATTAATGATAAATTATATTATCTATTTTCACCTATAAAATCAGAGATTCAGCATAACTTCTCTCCTACAATCTTCTTTGAAAAATGCAAATAAAGGAAACTGAGAGAAATGTGTTGACTTTGAAGCAGGGCATATTCTGTCCTTAAGTGTAGATGATAATGCCATTTAAGAATGTATTTGCACACACTCATAGTGAATATCTCTAAAATCTGTGAACATGTATATAAACACATACTCATTTTTAAACATACATATGCATAGAGGTTCAGCTAGCTTGGAATTTAAAACTCAGTTGTATTTTCCTCAGGAGTCCCTGACTATCTTGAAAGATGTGTGCAGTTAGCAGATAGCTTAAGGTACATTTGAACAACTGCTCCACCTTTACCTGCTGTTATTACCAGAAAACAAGAGGAAATTGAGTGATGTCTTCTACTCTCCATCTAAAAACACCACAGGCACTAGTAAGTGTTTTAGAACAGCTTTGCTTGAATAACTGCCTTAATGTCATCTGGCATGTTCTGACACCTACCAGCTATTTGCAAGTTAGGTAAAAAATTGAACATACAGATCATTTTCTACAATAAAATGTCACATTTTGGTGATAACCCTGGTTCACCCAATGAATACTAAACTTCACATACATCCAGATAGTAGAAGTGATGATCTATTTATGTTAATTAACTTTATCAGACTTAATAACACACTGGATTAATTTTCTGTTCTCTAATGTTTGGAAAATACCAAAATCAGAATCCTGAAATGGATCCATTACTAACATGGATCATCGTAACTACTATTCCTTGATAAGACTACTTGATACAGTTTCAGTGATTTAAAATTTGGTCCGCAAAGCTAACATGAACTAGATGTAGCATCTCCCACAAAATGATTCCCTTTTCTAACACAATTTGGTGTTTCTCATCTTCATTGGTACCCCTTAGGTCTTTGGTTTAGTATGTCAATATATATAAAACTTATGCAGCTTATTTGGTTGCCATGTATTATCTACATGACATTATCATTGCAAACATCTGCTGCTCGCCAGTAGCATTTTGCACATTAGATCATGCAAAGCTTTTGACTGCAAGGGGATCTTTGAGCTCAGGTGTAAACATTTGCATTGTAACCATTCAAACCAACATGAAATGAATCCCCCTTACTGTCTCTATAAACGGGGAAGGGAACACATTTTTTTGTGCAACTGATTAGCATCTAGCTTGAACTCTCCTCATTCTCCTGGTTTGGACTACTATGGAAAATTCAGACTAAGCACACATTAAAGCTCTCATTCTTTGGCACAGGTTGTGATTTCTCATTTTTCAGTCTGTTCCACAGTCCTGAGTCATGATTCCTCATACTTGGTCTTCAATTCCCTTGTTTCTTTCTTTGATCAAGGCCCAACTGTGTCATCTACAAATTAGATGTGACAATTATACACAGCAAATAACGTTTTTCAAAGATATTTTGGATACAGAAAGCAACGCGTTAGCAATGAAAAGACTTTGTCTACTACAATATTTCAGTCTAATCTTGCTGCTCCGTGTATATACCATTAATCAACCACATGTCCCTGAATTATCATGTATTTATTCTAGTCCTTACTCTTTCACTTATTTGTACAAGTTTCTTCTGTAGATGCAGTAACTGCTTTGTGCAAGTGCAGTAAGCAATCTTCCCTACCATCTCATTTTATGTTAAGAAATGATCGATAGCAGAGAAATTGTATCCATCTCCTGCCTGCATGTCTGTGGCAAATGCACAGACACACACACCTCATAGCTTTACAGACCTCACTACGCATAATTACAAAGCATATTGCCTTGTATTATAATAAATATAGAAAGCAATCCATATTCATGTTGTTATGGTATGAAGCAGGATGGATAAAATCCTGTAGCTCCACTGAGGTGATAAAGTTAATGCAATTTCTACTCTGTAAGAACTGAAAAAAAGACATCAGGAATTTGTCTGATAGCATTAATCAGTCCTTTCTGTATTACAAGTAAGGTGCATTACATTACCCACTGTTTTCAATTGCAGAATATGTTACAGTTTGTCATATTACACTGCATGCTGTTTAGAAGTTCTTATCTAGCAGTTTTTACCACTTTCAGATGGAAGCAATTGGACTTGGATCACGTGAAAGTCTTTGAGCTGTTATTAAGGAGATAAAGAATTTGAGGGGTTATTGGAAAATAATGAACTTGATGTCTTTGCTTTCCACACAGGCAAATGGTTATTTTTATTCTGTTTCCAGAGGCAGAGCTCAAAAAATGTACGAACTACTTAGGACTAAGCTATTACTTATCACTGCCTTTGCATATATTAGAACAGAAAAATCAAAGTGGCACCAAAGAAAGTCATTGCATGTCCATGTGTAGACGTACGTAGATGCACACACGTAGAGGCATACTACTACTTGAACTCCTCAGTTAGCTGGAAAATTCATCCTTCAGTCCTAAATCACCCCTGAAATTTGGATACATCAGATTCCAGATGAATATTTTATATTACCTCTTAAAGGCTCTACACTACAAGAAGTAAAGTAATTGTTATTAAATTCTCGGCAGATTACAAGGTATCTCTAGAACGGAGTGCAAAGGAGAGATTGGGCCCTTGTGGCGCGCAACTTACTGAGCACTGGGGAAGTGGATTTTGCTTTTTGAAGGATATTTGCCTGCAGCATAATTCCAATAATGGAAATAATATCAGATCATATAAAGCTGAAGCTTTTATTCTCTGCAGAACTAAGAAGTGATGAGAGAAGTACTCTGGGAATTTTACCCTTTAGATTAAATATTTGAGTCGTGAATGTCTGAGACAATCAGTTTCAGTTCTGAAATTACCTTGCTATCTCAAGCACAGAAAGAATAAAAGACAGTTTCTGTGTTACAATTAAGACATGGAAAAACTTATTTTCAACAAGATTTTATTCTTAATACAAGAGAAGAAATTTTTTTAAATAGTGCTCAGCCTTGACGTCAGCTTTTCCAGCACCAGCTGAACTTCAGCCTGTTCGTTCAAGGAATATTCTAGTCCTCGCCTTGCCCACTGCAGCCAGTTCAATAAAGAAACACACCATTTCCTTGGGAAGCCATTCAGAAAACCTGCTCGGGATCGCTACTCACAGCACATCAGCAGCCTTTGCAGCACGGCTTCACTTCATCAGCAGCAATATTGCTCCTTCAAATCAACACCACACCTGCTCATTGTGCCAACTCTCCCTGTTTCCAGGATGAGCCACCACAGCGGACATGTAGCAGGGGGGCAGTTCCAACCTTTGGTGTACATTGTATAGCACAATATACACATTGTGCTATAGTGTAATATGGTATAACAATATGCTTGAGAAATGCACGGTACCTATTTATTTATGGACAAAACAGCTTACAAGCTTTTCAGTTACCTGAACCTGTAATGAAATTTTCCCAAGTATTAGACTTACTGAAAAATTGAGTTTTCTCAGTAGTTTCTACAGACATAGGTTCAGGGTTTAAATTTCCTCCTTTTTTTTTTTCTTTTTTTCTCTTTTTTTTTTTCCCTAAGATTCTCCATGCACAACCGATACACTGAGCAGTGCAGCTGATACAGTGCATTTTTTTGAAATTATCTATTGTCCCTTCTGCAACAGAACCTAATAAAGCTCCTTTCCGTACTTTTCTGTAGCAACTTGCGTGCACAGTACTGATCACAGGACAGTCATATTTGAGTTTCTGCTTTGTTTGATTACAGAAAAGGCCCTTCACCTAACACCACTCAAACCCCAGATGGGCACCTGACAACCCACAACCATCTCCCTGGCTGGGATGGGCTGGGAAGGACTCCACCTGGGCAGCTCTGGAAGCCAGCAGGCACATGGAGGATGGGTGTCCATCCATGGTACCTGGGCAACCACAGTGACACTTTCAGGAGCGTTTAGCAGTTTTCAGGTCACAGGTTTAGCAATAAGCAGAGCACCTTTGAAAAGGGACACTTTTTCTTTCTTTTTTTTCCTACTAAGCATAACTATAAAGTAAAGTCTTTTTCTTCGCCTTTTACTGAAGAGTTTCAGGCTACTGGACAGATGAGATGCAGATGACCTAAACAGTTTACCAAAGGTTCATTCTCACAAAATTAGGCAAATAAGCACAGGTCATACACAATTTTTCCTTTGTTTTAGCAGTGTTACTTCTATAAGTTAGAATTTTGTCCTCCTTGTAAATTTGATCTATAAAGCTTTTACGAAGTTTCTGAAGAGTTTACACTGTCTAAAACACATGGATTATAGATATAGGGATGATCAGAACAGAGGGACTACAAATGTTTGCAAAACTAATACTATTTATTTTCAGGAACACTTAATCAAGTACGGAAACTAGCATGAGATTAGTGTGTGTGCGCACATGTGTATTCAGAAGAGTACATCATATGCATTTCCTTCACTAGAAAGAATGTTAGATGCTAGTTCTAAAGAAATGACATAATCTCTATGTATGTAGATATTTTATTTCTACAAAAGGATTGGCATTTTTAATAAAAATGGAATAGGACAGAAGAGATTTGCCAGGCTGAGAGGAGAAAACTCTGTTCATTTCTCCAGTTCATTGACTTCTGCCTCAGTAAATATGCTTATTCAATGGAGTTTATGAGGCTCAGCACTAAAACAGCTGGATGAAATCCTGTGACCTATATTGCACCTGAGAATGGAATACCTAATTCTAGTGACACCTTCTGACCTTAAAAATCTTCGAGTCAATGGAATAACTCTGTAAAAAAAAAAGAAGTCTCACACATCTTTGAAATGCTGAGTCTGTGAACCTTGAAAGGATTAATTACATGTATTTCCTTGTCTCGTTTATTTGCTTTTTTCCATTATTCAGATGTTAAAGACATTCATATACATAGGAGAAAAAGTCCTGAATTTTATGTAATTACATCTCTGCCTAATTCACTGGGGTCAATAGGTCCATACATAATACAAGAAAAAACTTCAAAATATCACAAATTGCGCTCACTAAAATGATAAAGCAGATTTATTATGAAAAAAGGGAAAGTGTAAGAAATTTTTGGAAATTGGAATAAAACTTATTTTCCATAGTCATGCCTGAGTTACATGCATGAAAAGCTGGTGTGGACACATACTGGTGCTGAGAGGAGACAGTTTCATAGCTCAGTTCCAAGTACAATGGACCTAAAACAGACCAACAAAGATACTCCGGTGGTCTTCAGAGCTACAAGGGGATGAAAGGCTTGTGAGATGGGAGGCACACTACACATGGAGCTACCCAAGCTGCTTTCTGCAGATTCACAAGGGAAAATCCAATAAATTGGACCAACCCTAGTACAGCTAGAGGAAATAAAATAGGCTTTCTGATTTTAAGGTTAGCATTTTTTTTTTTAATCAGAAAGCAAACTGCAGGTAACAATTTTACTACTACTAAGTTTCAGTCTATGTTTAAATTATTTTTCAGAAGTGGAGTAGGGTCTAAGTTGGATTTTGGGCAATTAGTTGTGTATCAAGGGAATAGCTGTAAAATTTGATCCAGATCTGTCGTGTTAGGTGTTGCCAGAAGTTTTAAGAGTTCTCTGATTTGGAGTTCTGCCATTTTGCTAATAACAGCTAATTAGCAATAACCATACTGCTTTCACTGCTGGTGAGAAATGCATACGTAAAGGTTCAAAAATTTTGTATGAGGAACAACATTATTTCTAGAACAGGCAAGTACTGGTGATTACAAGTTAATCAAAATTTAAGTTTTGTAATGTTGTTGAAAGTTATGGATATTGATTAGCGTCACTGGGGGCAATTCTTGCTTATGCTGGCTTAAACATCAGTTAGTTCTATGACAGTGGGAAGTGCTGCATCTCACAGGCAAATAGAGTACAGTGTATATCCATAACATATGAGACAGCAGAAATTCCACATCTCATTTTGCATGTGAACAGTTTAACTCAAATCTTCAATACAAATGGAAAACAAACAGACAAACAACAAAACCCCATGAGCAATGCCTGTTAGATCTGATCTCCCACCTACCAGATGAAGGGAAACACTGTGGGCAAGCATTATCTAAAATAGCCCCATGACAGGTCCTTGACCAGCCCTAGAACACTGTCAGTTCTCCACACACAGAAGCAGCACAGCTGTGCTGAAAAGATCCACTTCTCTGTGAAAAGCTATCAAGTTTTGGAAGCAAAGATCAAACAGTCCAGCTTCATAAAATAACGTCAACCACGTTAGCAGCCCTTGATTTATCTAAGTGGGGAAAACTCTGTAAAATTAAGATACACTGTATGTTAACGTGTAATGACATTCGGGTCTGATATATGTTTGATGACTGTTTGAATAGCTATCTTTTTGTCTGGATAGAGATAATTGTAGCTTAATGTTGAGCTGATTATTCCCAAAGACACCAGGGGACTCACTTAACAACTAGTTGGCTTCCAAGTCTTCAAGTGCAAGATGCATTTCAACTGTTTGTCTACAAATATTCTGCAATTATACAGATATGAAGACATCCAATAACACTCAGTAGTCATGGCAACATGCTTTTGCTTTATTTGAGATTGAAATTCAAAGAGCTATATGACTGGAGTAAAGTATGCCATTTTTTATTCTTTATTGATTTAGGAACAAGATTTTAAGCTTTTGTCCTATGTTGTGAACATGCCATTATGAATTTATATCCCCATTGCACTGTTGCCCACTTTTCTATTTTTGATTCTCTTTCTGTTTATATAAGTCATTCACATCTTTACTACTGTAGAAGTTTTCCTTCAGATCTGATGGAAATGTACTAATGAACTGGGCCCATCCACCTGCCAGTCCTTAGTTTTCCCTCCACGTACCCACACTTGTTCTCTCCCTTTTTTCTTCATCCCCGTACAATGAATCACATTAAACTTTTAGATGTAAAGAACATAGCAACTGACAGCTCTGTGCTGTTCATTTGAAATTATGTTCTTGTTTCCATCTATAACAAAATGCAGCTAATTTCAAGCTGCTTTATAGTGCTTTTTATTTCAAAGTCACAGAGACAATGTAGACACAGCACCTTGGTGCAGATAACACCTCCTTGGCAGCCAAGGCAGCAGTAAATAGGTACCACATCAGCCAGACCAGGAAGATGAGGAAGGTACCAGCTACAACAATCTTACATGCTAGCCCACTATATAAACCATTTTGACCATACAGGTTGACACACCGAACTCTGGTAAAAATCAGTGCTAACCCACAATACAGGTGCTTGACTTTAACCTTTCATTTACCCATTTTATACCCTAACATTTCCTCCGCATCTTTGCAAATTGGAACCCAGCCTTTGGGGACAAACGGATATGCACACATGAATCTGACAGCAGCCATTAAAGATATAATATTATAACAAATGGGTCTTGCGAAAAACACAGTGTGCTCTAAGTGTGGCTGGAACAAATATTGGTTTGGAATTACGCTGAACCCTGAGAATCCTTGGTCAATATTGTTTTGGCATTTCCAGGCTTGAAACCACTCATCTCAGATAAACCTGGTCATACTTATTTTGCTTTCTCTCTATAAAGCAAACAACTGCCTAGATAAAATCTGAGAGTTTTCTTCTGTCTTGCTCTGAAGGATCAGTGGAAGGACGCAGCTGCTGAAGTGGGGCTGCTGTGGGCTAATGAAGGAGGTGGCACAGAGAACACACATTTCCAGACTCTGCCTGTCGTGCTTTCCTCACTCACCAGCTTTGAAGTTGGGAATGATTTTTCTTTCTTTTCCTCTATGTCAGGTCTGCAGGGCTTGCAGGATGGTTGTGCCTTTCTTTTTAGGAGAAATGAGGTTTGCTTGCTGGGATCATCCAGGTACCTCCCATTTCAGAAGGTGCCTGGAGTCCCAGCTCTGTCCCATCCTCTGCCCACCATGCACTGTCAGTGTCCTGAACGCTTTGCAGTCTTGGTGTGGAATATTTAGACAAAACTAAAAGCACAGTGTCTAAGAGCAGTCAAAGCAGAGGAAACAGTCATTTCTTGTACCCTAACATTCCCTGACACTACCCAGCTACAAAGGTGCATATGGGTCAATAGTGACTTTTCTGCACACAAGAAGAACTGAAACTATGAAGTAGTAGTTGCATAAACTTGCAAGGCAATAAGCCAGATGATTTTGCTAAGATCCTTTCCAGGCAATGTTCCATTCCCAGTGGAGGTTTCTATTGATCAGTAGTTATTTTTGCTTGCAACCAGCCACAGACTCCCACCTCTCTTTGACAGAGCATCATCATAAAGGGCAACAAAGTTAAAGAGGATCTTTTGATTAGAGTGTACATCCACTTGGTATTTTCTTCCCTCTATCTGCCTTCTGTTTCATTTTTACTGTTTTATTTTTTTTTTCCATTACTTAGAATCAATAACAGCTCTGACACAGTCGAACACCTGATTTTTGATATTTATGGTAGCCAGAAGATGCAGGAGTTGCCACAGATTAGAGCGCATCAGTCCCACACTATGCTGCAGAGCGGAACCTCCGCCCATGGATACTGCTGTGGATGAGTGTTTAGACAACTGGGTTTTCAGCTGACTTTGCACTGAAATAACACTTTGAATAACTGTCTTCTGACATGCTTCGAGCAGCCTGGGAGTCTGTATCCTGTTAGCAAAGGCAGAGTTTATTTGGTAGGAAATTCCACACCTAACTAATGTATGCATCCACAGGTCTTTTTTTGCTGTTGCGTTCTGTTACCAGAATATGTGAAAACAAATATGTATTTGACTTCAACCACCGCTAAATGTAGATCTGTATGAATGCAGGTTACTATAGTTACATTGGCATTGTGGGTAATTCCTTCATTATAACTGCTGCATGTTTGTATATAAACAGCTGAGCTGCGTTTTTTTCCACTTTAATCTAAGAAGCCACAGGAAATGCTTTGATTTAAAATTTGCTGATTAAGCCTGCGACATTAAAAATGTGAGATCAGGGTGAAATCAGCATAATTCACTGCATTATTATTTTAAAACTTAAGGAAAACTGTGCTTCAGAAAGCTGAAAAAAATGTTAGTGTTATACGTAAGTGGGTCTACAATCCATCACGATTAAACATGTGCTTAACCATTTCACAGATTCAGATTTTAATGCCAAATGATAGGCTTCTGTTAAGCAGACCATGAATACAAAGCCTTGCTGTATGCTAGTGCTTCTGTGATCATCCAGATCTATTAAAAAGGAAATTTTACTGCTCAGATCCAAATTTTCAGGGTTCTTTTTAATTTTGCTTTGGATTTGATAAGAAGAAAAGCCCAAGATAACATCCTGCACTTCTTGCAAATGTCTTAGGAGCATCTCTGCTTTATCTGACCTGGAGTCATAACCACAAAGCAGGGGTTGAACAGCTTTGAGCTTCCAGAAAACACTGCAAAGAAGAAGAGACAACTTGAAAAAGAAGATAAAGAGCATTGTTGTCTCCAGCTGGTGTCTTGTGCAGCAAGGAGGCTGAGAGGAAGCCACAACCTGGAAAGGGGATGGCTTCAAGATCAGCTAAAGGAAACAGATGGGTTTACTGAGCTGCTTTGAGTGCACCGCACTTGAGGACTCCTAACAAATCAGAGAAGCAACAACACAAATACCAGAGCCATTTGATATGGCCACTTTACACTGTGCATTTTCAGCCAACACAGAGAGAAATGCAATAAACAGTTTCTTATGAAGGCAGACTGAGACCAGTCTATCATCAGCACATCCATCTCCAAATAGCATGACCCCAATTTCATAGACTTCCCCTTCAAAATTCAGCATGAAGTGCAGTAGAGAGCATGAAAGTTGAAACCAGCTTTCCCTTGGGAACAAGCTGAATGTTTCAGGAGCCAGGCAGACATGCTTAAGACCAAGCCAGCTCACTGTACATGTGTTTTACAAAACCCTTGTATTAAAAGCAAGGTAAGATAATGAGGGTTGTAATACTTCTTGTAGTATTAACTGTAAATGAACATATTGACTCCAAACCAAAGTGAAGTTCACTAAATAGGGAGAAATGGCTCGTTGTCCTTAAGCTCATCCAGAAATAGTCTAAGGTACCTTTTGGACTGCAGTGATCAATAGAAGAGGAGAAACCATGCTCTTTATGATCCATGCCTACTTTTGCTGAATACATATTAACTAGTTTACACTCTCAAGTCTTTTCTGGGATTTTTGTCTAAATCAACTTGCTAGCCACTCAAGACCCACCCCTTCAGAAACCCACGTTGCTTCTGAAGAGATGCCAAACTCATTGAGAGCAAGTATGCTTAAACTGACATCTCGAAAACAAAGGACCTGGGATAAAAAATAGACAAGAATTTTGGAGGGTTTCACCCCTACCTTCCAGCAATAGCTGCTCCTGCTACTTCTGTTTCTTGCATCTTACACATTGTAATTCATATCTCAAAATCTCCCTTTTCTCTTCATGTGGCTCTTTTACTCTCAGTTCTGTCTTTTGCATTTAATGCCTCTGACTTTATTCATGCTAGGTAAGATTGCTTATTTAAAATAACATTTTAAATATATGCATAAATGCTGTTTTAGGAACAGAATAGTCTCTACTTGGCCAAATTAGTGTATCTCTCATTTAATTACAACTCAAAAGGTTAGGAAGTTTCATCATGCACACATATTCTCTGGGAATTATCTGACTCTAAAATATAATTAATCATTCTCTGTCATGCTTTTATTATACCCACTGCTCTCTGGAGTCTTTCCTTTATTTCTTCTTCATTCATATTCCTCTGACCTTCCTCTTCACTCTGTTACCACAGACCTCAGGTGAATTTTAGCCAACTGCTCAGAAATGAGTGGATATTGTTAAACCCATTTGTCAACCACATTATCAACTCACAAACATGAGATCTCTGCATATGTTTAGCATTTTCCATATATAGCAGTCCAAGTATTAACATGGATGGCATCTGTCAATGTTGACTAAAATTAAATTTCAGAACTACTGTAAATAATAAAGCAGTCATATAAAGATTATTTCTCTGGAGCATAAGCTACCAGTAAACATGATTTGCATATTGTGCTTACAGCTGTTTCAACATGAACTGTTTGCTGTGGTTCATTAAAGTGATTTGATTTGTCAGATTCCAGGGTAGTCGCAAGTCTACGTATACCAGCTTGGATGAATGTGGTGACAATTCAGGTTTTCAGAACTGTGCATGTGTGTACTGGATTAGTGAGCTAAATTGAATAATAAAGCTTAAAAAGAAATCATTAATCACATGTTTCTGACGAGAGAAATGAAAGAGAGAGTACCTCTGAGAGACATTCCTAAGAAACACAGAACACAAATAGCAAAGCAATGTCCCCTGTGAAAAGAAAACCTCTTTTATAGACCCACATCTCACTTCCATTCAACACATTGCAATCTTTTCTATTGACTCACTGGAAGTTAAACTGGGACTCAGGCATGAAACTTGAATGATACTTCCATATAATATTCTTGATCCAGATAATAATACATCTAGGAAATGTTTTATTCTAAGTTATTGTAAATTGGCACAAATAATTTTTTCTCTCATGAACATTTTCTCTATTTCTTTCTCGCATAACATCACAAGAGTCTAGATTTTCTATTCTCTGTTTTCCCCCCTATACATGTAATCACAGCAGAGCAGCACAGACCAGGCAGAAATTTGATTTCAGCTATGGAGCTGTCGCTTCCCAAACAGAAAAATTGTAAGATGGTGCAAAGGCTGAAATAAAAGGAATCCTGTGCTGTGAAGACAGGTGAACACACAGATAAGACTCACCAAAGAACCACAGCACTTGTCTATATGATTAGGGCTGTATGTTAGAGTTCATCTAATCCAGAAAACAGCAACACTGAGAGCACCCTTGACATCACTTCGACGTTTGGGGCTAATTTATCTTTATGCCAGACCCTCTGGGTGCGAGCCTGAGCCTGGTGGGGCTGGCTGTGAGCTTCATGCTGGACCCCAGGTGACCCCAGCTTCCCTGCATCACATTCCCCAGTACACAGAGTCCCAGTTCATACAGGAAACTTAAAAAGCAAGTATTGTGAGTAACTAGGATGACAAGAGCTGCTCTGTGTTTGGTTGTCCAGCCTTCCTTTTCACCACCTTGCTATCCCTTCCTGTTCTCAGCCATCATAAGAGGAAGATCTTAAGAGGGGCCCCAGATTTGCACTGTTTTTTCTCCATTTGCAGAGGGCACATGTTATAGAGAGCAGCACAGAGGACAGGTACTGCCTGGCTTCTTACTCTATTGCAGACAAAGCAATAGATGCGACACCCACTTGAACAGCTGCGTCCTGAACAAAGACATTCCATTTTTGTCTTCTCTGCTTCTGCACCTCCTTGCTCTTCACAAACCTGAAGTAATTTTCAACATTATTGAAAGATATAAGATACCAAAGTCAGAAATAAGGACACCATAGTGTGGCACTAAACTTTTATAGCATTCGGACATCACAGGTTTTAGAGTTGTATTTTCCAGCCAGGACCCAACTTCACTGGATTAGAAATGGGTGTGATTGCAGGGCCTCTGCAATAATCCTGGTTAACCAGTGCTAACCTGTGAACTTTGGTGGTTAGCAAACACATGTCATTTGACTCCTAAATCTGCAGTCCAAAGGCAATGGAGATGTTTCACTGCTCACCGAATACTACAGGAATTCCAGTCCTACATTTGCCACAGTAATCAAAGCTTTAACAAAAATACATATGGAATAACTGTACATTGAGTGCATGTCCAAGGAAAGCGCTCCACAGAGTATTCTGCAGCAAGAGTCTGTCACAGAAAGAACAAACATGCAAAATACTTCAGCAGAAGAAATTCTCTTTCTAGTCACAGACAGATAGATTTGCTTCCAGGAAAGCTTGTCCACTCTCGAATAGTCTGCTAAAGAAATGTAATGCTTCAAGAATGATGGAACAGGGAGAAGGAGAGAGAAAAAAATAGATTATTCTGTTTCCCAGCCAGTTCTGAGACTGAGAAGGAAATTGGTTTAGGTCAAAACATATATGCTTTTGCAACAACAACAAAGCCTCCGCATTTAGAATAAGCACAATGTAAAATGCTTCATTTAACCTAAAATAAAGTATTTTATTATGTTTTTGGTTTATTTAACTCCTGAACAAAATATTGTTTCCTTTTTTAGTATGTAGAGGGTTTTTTTTTTTAAACTGAAAAATGCTGATTTGAAGGAAAAAGCTAAGAAGCTGGATCATTAAAGCACTGAAATGAAATCGTTTGGCATTTCCCATGAAATGGTTTTGAATTCTCTCCTGTTCCTATATTTTTCACCAGGAGCTATTTATAGGATTTGACCCAAATTTCTTTCTCCTCAGCTAGCTCCTACTTTTCAACTAATTTATTAGTTGTCCAGTCAAGCAGTTCCCAGATCCAAAGGTAGCATCGATTTAGTTGCCTAAAGAAAGCAGTAAGAAAAAGACTCTCAAAAACTCATACAGGGATAAGAATGGGAAGAGAAACCTTTCCTTACTGTACTTCTATTTTTCAAAACATTTACTAAGAAGGAGCCTTCACAATAGACCAACTGTGTTTGAAATGCAGCTTCTCTTACTTGATGACATATTCCTTACTCCATGTCAGCCTGCAGGGACAGTTTTTATGCCTCACCCATATGCTGAAGCCCAAGTATTTGTTATAAAAATCACACTAGAGCTCATGCTGTGCATCCTCTGGGCCCCAACAGTGGGATCTGTAGCTGTGTGTCCTCCTTTGAATACATGCAACTAATTCCCATGAATTTCTGTGCATTTAAACAGTGACTGAGTGAAGACTTGGGCAGGAACAATCATATTTCTATGGCAAATGAAACAGGGTTTTGGAGTATGAGAGCCACCAGGTTTTCTCCTAGCAGATATGTCAATTGAATCAGATATTCCAAGTGTAATCTGGATTTTACTGAGAAGCTACATTAAGAGCTGTAGAATAGCTACCAAGGTATGCTCACTCCATTATTTTTTTTTACTGTTTTTTGTCCTTACCATTTTTCCATACTTGTGTTCTGTTATGCTTTTCAATTTAAAGCAATTTGTTGGAGCCAAATTCTTGCCCAGATGCTGACAGCAGTCTAGAAGTCACCACAGAAACCACTTGTGGGTAACTGCTAAACTGGCAGAAACAGCTTCTTTTATTTTAGCGAGCAGAAAGGTTTTGACATAGTTCAAATTATACAACCACATTTTCTTCTAGACGTAGAAGGACAGACCTGATTGAAGTCAAAATCAAAACACTCATTTATTTAAAAGGACCAGAAAGTTAAAAACCTGAAACCTCTGTAGCTTAAGAAAGAGAATCGTAAGAGAGCCAGCTATCCCATTAGTTTACTGGATCTATCTGAAGAGTCTGGTCTGAGTAGTCTTTTAACACCCAGTTTTTTGAGAAGACTGAAGGAAAGAAATGACCTGCAAAGAGAAAAAGCAAATGGATGATATTTTTCTTTTAATAATTCTGGGGAGTGGGGGGAAGGGGAAGTTATATTAGTTTTAGTTGCAAGTTACAAAAAATCATTGTAATTTCTACTAACTCAGTCCTTACCCTTTCATTAGCAAAGGCTGCTGTCTGCAGCAGATAACTAATAATGGCTTTGTGATGGCTGCAGCACACCCAGTGCCACCAAACGTCACACTGAGACTGTTTTTAGAATCACACAATGCACCTATTACCTTGTACTGTAACTGCCGATCTGATTAAATAATGCAAACTGCCTCCAGAACAGTCTTTTTGAAAGCATTTGTTTATATACTGAAGTCATCAATGCTATATGAACTAACAAAAATTTAAAAGACAGAAAAGAATGAGCACTGGAAAATTCATAGACATTCACACTGTCAGTCAAGTCAATTATGGCAAGTAGGGAGAATAAGGAACTGTATATTACTCTACTGCAGGGCAATATGCATAGGACCTTGATAGAGCATTAAATGCTACAGATGGACAGCAACAAATCTTAGATATCTAAAACTGTCACAAAAGAGCCTGCTAACAGCACATGAGCAGGCTTGCAATGACCTCAGCACCATCACACTCACTCTTATCTGCTAAATTGCTTTGTGGTAACCTCACCTCATGTCCTTGACCATCCTTTTAAAAGTATTTGTCTCTTGATTTCCAAAGAACTGACTGTCCTTTGGGGTTTCTGAATATCAGAAGGATATGTGGTTCTTTATTTATCTATTTCTTTATTAATTTTTACATTTATTAACTATTTCTGCTTTTTTCATTGTGGACACAGTCCATTCCTCCTTACTACTTACACAACTGAAGAGCCAAACCAACTTTGGCACAAAATGTTCATTTATGTCATTAAAAGTCACAGTTTTAATTAGCCAATTGGTAGTTGGCAAACAAAAGAATTACCTGTGGCAGCACTTGAAATGGGACAGTTTCAAAGGATGCTGTAGGAAAGCATCCTTTGAAAAAGAAAAAAACACACCAATTTTTCAAAAAGCAAGGATTTAAAAAACAGTAGAAAACCTCAACACAAACCAGTCTTTTGTATGTAGGTACTTCACAATAACTACAGGACAGATGTCGATTTTTTTTAACACACACTCAATATTCCTGCATGAAATAAATAGGATATTCTGGGTTTGGTGTACACCACTTCATGGTGGATGCTATTCACTGCCCCCCTGAATGCTCTTGTTTCTACTGGAAGGAAAATGGGCAAGTAAGCGTGGCCCCACCAGAGGCCAGAGACAGTGAGCCCAGCCTGGAGCAGAGTGGCAAAAACATACCTCAAATCTCCTGCCCTTGGGAAGACCCCTCAAACCAGGCTGGTGCTGGTGGTAAGTGACCCACATTGGAGCCCCAGCTGTGCAGCAAATGGGGAAAAGGGCTCACACTGGGTAACTCAAGCTTGTAAAGTATTACTCAGGGGGGAAAGAGGCCTAAGGAATGTCTTTAAGACATACTTGGAAATCCGTGGAGAATATCCACTGTCCAAATGCACAACATGACTTTGGTCATTCTCAATCCTTCCTCTACTTTCTATTATAAGTCTCCCTTCTGGTCTCTTTGCAGTTTTCTGGGATGGAAGTAACTGACTGTGATATTTGTCTCCATTTAGGCCTTTTCCCCCCGCTTTTTTGCATGTTCTACCACCTCCTGCCTTTTGTACTTATACAGCAAACTTCTGGAAGCAGAGACTTTCTCCTTTTTTGTCTGTACTGTCTTAAACCACGGTGACCCATTAGTGCTTGGTCTGTTGGCACAACAGTAATAGACTTGATAATTATTATTGGCCCATGCTATTAAAGTTACATCAGTGACATGAATGTGCAAAAAGTCAAGCTGCTGGAAGAATATCTGCAAATATCTTAGCAGATGTCATGTGTGTGAGAAGCTTAGGTAAGGAGCTAAACAGGTACAAATCTATTTAGAAAATGATGAAAATTCTCAGAATGGATGGAATCAGTTGGCACAGCACAAAATGGAGGTATCGTGGTGCTAGATACTTACTTCACCTATCCTTGTTTTACATCAGGGGTCATACTCCATTACCTTTTGCTCCAAGCTCCAAGTCAAATTTGATTAGGGACTAATCTGATTCCACATAATGAGAATACTATTTAGGACGCATGCTTTAAATGTGGCTTTTAGTCCACAGTTTGTTAGGTTAATGAATTTAACAATTGAGATGATTTGTACGTTCCATGGATGATTTGGCATGGAAGGCATTTGTAAAATGTGCAAAATGTGTTAAAAATGGCATTTCAAGCAAAACAAGGAAATAATTAAGGCTGATGACACAACTTGCATTTGTCCTTCACTGATACATGGTAGCTAACGTTTTTCAGATGCTTTTAAAAGTACAGTTAGAAAACATGAAACAAGGAAGAATTTCTTGGACAGACAAAATGCAAGAAGAATATTTAAATGTTTAATTTTTTGAGCATATCTACTGAAGGACTTTGGTGCTATAACTTCTACACTTGTGCAGTGCCACCAAATGAATATGAAACATCCCATGCTTGGAGTGCAGAGCATCTAAAACCATCACTCCTGCTTAGCTAGCCATCAGCAGATGTGGGTCAGATGCAGGACTTAACCCCCACTCATTAAATGTCCTACTCCCAGCTCATTTCTGTGGAAAGGTCCCACCCAGGACCCTCTCTGAAAACATCCATCCACAGCCTTTCTTCCAAAACAGGGGCTCTGATCAGTCCTTTAGCTTCTAAAATGAAGCTGATGGTGCTGGAGCTTTTGTTTTCATTGCACAGAAGTTCTGTAGCTAAAGAACTCAACCAGCAAAGCAGAGACACAGATGTCCCCATCAGCCACCTCTGCTGGGCAGCCTGGCCATTAAGCGACAGCCAGAGTAACCCCATGCTGCTGAGCAGTAGAGATAACAACAAAGCAGATAACTACCTTTGGAAATGTAGAAGACCTGGATCCTGACCCCTGTTTCCAGAAGCATTGGCACATTTTATTCAGTCACTTGAGGCATGCTGTTAAACCAAAGCATTTAGGTATGGCCAGAAGTAGGTAGCTGGATGAGCTTTCAGAATTGCAATTTCAGACACAGGAATCTGAACTTTGCCCAAACCTTACAGTGATGCTCAAATCCTGTATTGGATTTGTCTTGCTCATTCCTGCTACAGGACCTGAGAGCCAATTGCTTGTCAGAAGCACTGAAGCAGAGTGGTGGGAGGGCAGAGAAACTGTAATAGCACTACAAATCAATAATGACTTTTCTTATATTACAAGTTTGTTGCAGCACAAAGCTCAGCAATAAGATGCTGCATATATTGTTCTTTTTTTATAATTTGGAGGCATGGGGACTCTCTTATTGAAAAGAGCACTAGGAGATTTCATGCCAAGCCAAATATTCTAAGGGAAAGGAAGTTGTATTTCCAAGGGCACCACCAGGGTTTTCTTGCAAGCAGCAGCAACAAGGCTATCTGAACAATGTCCTTACAAAAAACAAACAAGCAAACAAAAATCCACAAAACCAAACATCTACCATGGTTACACTGCATGTCAAGGCTCACTCTGCTGTATTTCTTTAGAGCTCTACTGCAAAGATCATCTCTCTGCTGGCATGAGACAAATTCCCATGCTCCCCATGGTAACTTCAGAGAATGTGAAGTTCACTTTCCCTCTCCTTACTGAGTTGAAACCAAAACCAACATCTACAGGCAGAAGCGGTGGTGCTTCCAGAGAGAAAGGATGACAAGTTCAAAAACACCTATAAGGGGGAACCTCTTAATGAAGAGATGCCAATCAAAGCCTGGAAGGAGCTGCAAAAGGCAATGAGACTCCTCTCTGGTTTTCACTCACAACATGGCATATGCCACCCATGGTAACCTGCCTTCATTGAAACCCATTGCCTTTGCAGTAGTTTAAATTTAATTTACAATTACAGAAGATGTCAGATCAGCCCTCTGTGAGTTTTTGTGCTGCTATGAGTGCAAGTCAGCCCTACTCTACAAGGCGAAGAGGAGCAGCCCCCTGGCCATCACTTCTGGGTGCACCACGGATTTGTTGGGTCCAAGTGGAAACACAGATACATGACTTCAAAGAGCTTTCAGTTCCATCACACAAAACCCAGAAAAGCTCAAAAGTATACTGTTCTGAACCACTGCTGTGTCATTCTGTTTACCTCTCACTTTGCTCTCCTGCTCAAGCAATATCTCTGTTAAGTGCGCAGGGTGTATCACAGCATTCGCCTTAGGGCAGAGACAGTAGTGACTACGTTTCCCAGCTAATGAGCATCTGAGAAAAGGTTGTACAAGGAAGAGAAAAAGAAATAGCAGCAATGCTTTTAGTTAAATATCACTCATTTGATCAGTCTTATTCCAGCTTGATGTGAACATAAAAACATTAAGGTCCATGCTGTAACTTACTGAACTTTGAGAAACAGACATGATCTGGGATGGATCATGCCACTCCCACTAGCAAAGCAGGATCTGTGACTTCTGAACAACCAACCTGACAACTTAACAGACATTTTATAAAAGTACGTTTATAATGGGGTACATCTTAACTGACACAAATTTACTCAGTTGATTTTTGCCAGCTGGGAATCTTGCCTTGGAATGATGACAGCAGGGCAGGCTCGAGGAACATAATCAGAAATAAACAGTTGGTGTAAGTTCTGCTCTTCTCTTGAAGTGCCTCACTTGAGTTTAATGGTGATTCTTTACAGCACAAAGTGCAATGCCACTCAAAGTGGGAAAGCAAGCGAGCAGATGACAGAGGGAGAAAGGGATAAGCATTTCCCTTTCCCAGAGTATGTTACAGAAACTACACTATTAATTCTCCCAACTTCTTTCCTTTGAGATACCTCCTTATGTTGATCTGATGATACCAGGATGCTATATAGTCCAGCACTTATAGAAATAAACTGGCAGGACTACACTAATATTATCATTTAGGAGAATTTATCTGGTTGAGTTAGCTTTGGACACATGTGCATTCTGTTGAAAAAGTGCACAAGGGGATCTTCAACAAGAAATAATCATCACAACGCCGAAAGCAAGCCCTGTTGATTGCTGTATGCTGATCCCAACAACTATGTGCTTTGTGTGGACATTTAAACATATCTATTCCTCATATCTTCTTCACGGTTTGCTTAACACTGACCTTCTGATTTCAGCTACTCATAATAACCAGAAGTAATTTGCCAAAGGTAGCAACAGTAACAAGTAACAACTGTACTTAGGCTTAGCTCCCATATTGCCACAATAATATAACCATATTAGCATCTGATGTCAGGGAAGATTTCAAGTCCCAACACAGCGAGATAAACGTTACTAAATGTTAGACTACTGTGAAAGATTCAACAAAACATAATTACTATGATTACGGGCTATAAATGTAACATTACAAAAAAGCTCACTTAATACAGTGGAGAGGAGGAACAAAAAATAGATTTCTGTCTAGAGGTCCCTTTTACCCTATTACAGAAAATTTCAGCAGTCTATACAAAAAGCCAGACTGTTGTATCCAGAAAAGCAGAAAGAATTGGATTTTTCATTAAATCAGTGGGATCTCCTCACTTGCCTTCCTCCACCTGGTTCTGCTGGTTTTATTCTGTTAAGAGTTATTTTGACAGGCTGTGACCAACTTGTCACCCCACAAAGGCATTAAGACAACCTATCTTTCACTTGAGGAGTTTCACATGACCCACAGTGGCATACAGAAGGAACAGGACTTTAAAAGGGTCCAAAGCAAACATAGAAGTACTGCAAAAACCACATGAATATAAACTTCATGAATATAAAATTTCTGTCACATACTATATAGAAATATTCCTTCTTTTAGGAGATGCAGAGATGACTTTTATTAGATTTTCTGTAACCAGACCACTGGGCTCGCCCCACACATACATTGCATACGGTGTGCTGTACATAATAATAGTGTGCATGCCTATATTCAGTGCCACTTTGGGATAGGATTCATCCCAGAATATACATATCTAATTCTGTTACTTGAGTGAGCATCCACTCTTCCTCTCTACAGTATCATCTATGTCAAGTTTATATTGCAGTTTTTAGCTCAATCATGAAAGAATTTTGGGAACATTTTGCTGTTTTGCATGAATCAGTGTTTACCAAAATCTCAAAAATTGCCAGCTATTCTTCTCCTGTTACTTTTTGCTGACATTTTCACTCTCTTTCCAATGGAAAAGTAAGCATAAAAAGGTATTTCTTACCAGCTGAGCAGCTTGTTAAAAATATTTTAATGAGTCGCAGTCAGCTCAGACTCCACTTTGGCCAGAATTAGAGGCATTACCCAGAAATTCCTTTCAAAGAAAAAATGATTGCCAACATAATTTAAAGTTTTAACTAATGATTCTCTTGAATAACTTGCACACAGGTCACCATATTCTTGTTCTGGGTAACCTGTTATTTTTCTGCTCCAGGGAGGCTTTTCCTAGCTAGATCAATAATGTTCTGCCCTGCCATTTTGAGACACTGAAGCATGAAAAAAAAAGTTTTGAAAAACATTTTGAGTCCTTTTTAGTGCTTCAGAGAACTCAAATCTCTGTGTGTACTGTCAGAACATAGATCTGTTGTGCCATTCACTGACTGAATGCAAGCAGTTTGAATTCAGTCGTGATACATTAAAAGATTGCATGTAAAGAATATGGTATTGCTGAAGAGAGAAGATTCATATAAAACAATTGAGTCTGTTTTCTGTATCATGAAAGACAGAGGAGAATGATGGAGTGGTTTTGAAGTCAGAGGCAACCTCAGGTACACCTAGGACAGGATGTGCATTCATTTGAAACCCTGCTCTTGCTGGAGCCTTGATGGGAGTGAGGCACAGAGTGATGCTCTCAGAAGTGCTCACCTGCATATTTAGCTTCCCAAATAATGTAGGTAATCTTAATTACCAGCATCAAAACAAAACACTGTATTTACATACACTGAAGGCAAAATTTCTATTAAATTTATGCCAGGTATTGAACAAAAGAGAAAAGCAGAAATGAAACCAGCATTTACTGTCTTTGCCTATAGTATGTTCTCTGAGGGTTATTTACACAGCATGAGGAATGTCCAAAAAAACAGCCTCATTAGTGGTCTCCCACCCCCTCTGGCTGCAATTTAAGAAAAGACTTCAATCATGACGTGATCACAAAGTGCTGGAGAACATAAAGCCAGAAGTTGTTCAGAAACTCACAGTATATTCATTAATGGCTCTGGGAGAGATGTGCATTCCTCCAGCAGCTTCTCAGGCAGATGCGTGTATTGATCTCTGCAAGCTGCCTCCTTCAGAGAGGCTGCACAGCAGTCCTGGTCACATCTTCCGGATGTCTCTTCTGGGAATAACTGCACTCCTAAGAGCAGGACATCTTGCTTTTACTCTCTTCCACTTTCAAACCCCTCCAGAATTCACTTTTTATGTCTGTGCTGAAAAACTAGTTACACCAGCTTCCATATCACCTTCCCACTCTTCCTTCCAAACTGGCAAGCCAGCGGAACCTCTATTTTTTCCTTAAATTATAGCCACTAGCAGGAAAAGCAGACAGATGGCAATGGGTGTTGGACAGGGGGCCAGTTTTGGTGGGTTTCAGGGTAGCTGAACTCAGCAGTGCCATCACCCACTCCTTCGCTAATGAGGCACTAATATAATCTTGCTGGGCTTGTAGACTAGAAACTACTGCAGACAGGATTGTGTTGCCTCCACTGTTGTTCAGGTGATGGGCCTGTCCACATCATGGCTCTGCAGCCTTTGTTTCAGGCTTATTTATTTATTATTTTGCAACTTGGCCACAAGCACTGGGATGTGGCACAGTAGGAATCTTTTATATGTACGGAAGCATTTGAATTTCAGTTTTGCTTAGGATCACTTTACATGATTTGCCAGTCACTTAACATGACTAATGATCAAATGGGAGGTAAAAGTTTCCTGGTGAAAGTGATAAAAATCAAGGAAAGAAGCCTTCATAGTAATTTCAATTATTTTCCAAATTTGGTTCATAGGTGACAAATTAATGCTTAAGCATATTGGGGGTGTATGTGCCCTTTATTTAAACAGCAATAAAGATATCAATTAAAGGACAAATTAGTTATACCTTTTGACTTATGTGCAAAGAAGAAAATTGCTACAGTATTAAAGAGTTTTTAACTATTGGATAGTATGGTAATTAGGGAGCTGTCAGAGCTTGTTATGTTATCTTTCAGCAGTTGGTGTTCAAAATACTTCTTGCCACTCATGATCCGAGTGGGATGTTGTTAATATGCAGCTACAGTCTACAAGAGTTCAAAGGGTAGAATTTAATTACGATACTGTAAATTCTTAATTTTCAATTACTATGACACTAGGGAACTGCCCTTGAGAAAGGGCAGATAAAAGACATTTTGGCATTTACAAATGTATGAATAAATAAGAAGGCAAAGAGAAATAATATTTGCAGGATTGTTACATTTACAAGTTCTGTGGTTGCTTTTTAAATTTATTTTAGCTGTACTAGATTGCAAAACACTTTTCCCCTGTCAAGAGTTACAATGCATCATCTGCAGATGTTATTTCATGCCAAGTAGCAGTTTCAAGGCCATCAAAAATATTACTTTGATCTGCAGTGAATTGTAAGCCCATTCACAGCTGATGGCCACAAGAGTTACATACAGAAAACAGCTACCTATTCAAGGAAAAACCCTTATTAGGAATCAAATACCCGGGTACCTTGAAAGTCTCCTTTATTGTTGAATTCACACGATCACCTAGACCCGTGATACGCAAATACTTGGGAGGAGGCCTTTTTCTGCCTTCCAGTTTTATCGCTGGTCATCACTGACCTCACCACCAAACACAGTAGTATAGAAATTATCTGGCTTCACCACCAGGCGAATTCTACCTGGAGGCTGCAAACCAAACTGGAAACGATGAATCCAAGTATCCTCCTTCCTTGCTGAAGCTCCATTACTAACTGCAGTTGACTGAATAAACCTAATCCTGACACGCAAGAGTACTTTTGTACGAAAGACCATATATTCATTAGATGGCATACAAGGGAGTCTCTGGAAGTCAGTATTAATAAGGAAAGCTGAGAAGTAGAGGAAGAAAGATTGCCTAGATAAAATAGTATGTTAAAGAGATGAGTAACTTTTGCCCCATGGGTAGTACTTGAGTCCTGTTTAGGATGGAGAACACTAAACATTGGCCCCACATAGCCACTTTCACAGGAGAGCATTTTTCTCGTGCTACCCTTAGCAGCACAGCCTGTTATGTATCACCTACAAGCACACCAAGTGCATTTTGTCAACCTGGTTTTCTCTCTGCCATTTTCAGAAGCGCCAAAACAAGTGTTGACCCCAGGGCAGCACAGCTCGACACAGGAACTCACGTACAGAACACTCCCTCGTGCCTGCGGTGAGGCGAGAAATGATGCTGCTCGCCCTCATCTGCATGCAGAGCTGCGCACAGCAAAGGGCTCGCTCACCACCTTTGCCTGCAGCAGCATGGTTTTCGGCTTCTCTTGTCCTAGGACTTATCAGACACAGTTCTGAAACAATTCTTAGCAGAAGGATAACAAGCAAATACTTCACATAAAAGGAAAATAGGAAACACTCCATGACCCCAGGACATGTCTTTTATCATTGAGAAGAACCAGTGACTTGCATTTTAGACTTACAGGCAAGTTACTGCAGCTTAACAAGTTACACCAGGCTAGCAGAGCCACACTGCCCATCTGGGTGCAGGGTCTTTGCCTGCGGCGACTGCAAGCTAATGCAGCTTCTCTTACACCTTAGGGAAACGGCTCTTAGGAGAAGCTGCATTACCTTGTGTTCACCACAACAACTTCAGACCATTACAGAGGCTCAGCTGATCAGGCATGTTGTTACTACAACCTACTAATTTACAGGGGAGCATTCAGCAGATGCACCAGCCGCTGAACTTCTGTTTCAGTGGGAAAACTACACATCACCCACAGAACCCAACCTCCCAGATCTGCACTCCTGATATTTGTCAGTTCTGAATACCACAGCTACTAGTTTCACAGCTCCCAGTAAAACTGGGCAAGATCAAACTCACAGAAAACTCCATGTTCCTCTCTGAAACTGCAGCGATTTTATTTTATGATGGTCTTCACGCCAAGTTTCACAAACAACCACTCTCTGAGGGACTGCAGCAGAAAACATATTTGTAGGTGTTTCCTACCAAACCTAGAAAATAAAAATGAACGCTCCAAGACCAAATATCTAAAGAAACCTTTCATTCAAGCTGAATAAATAGCTATAATTGAATCCCGTGATACAGACTGATGGTGGGGGAAGGGATAAATAGCCATAATCAAAAGTTTACGTAGCGTGAGACTCCACAGTGGGAAACTGTGCTATTAAAGTATATTTTCTGATGTATTTTTAAAGCATTTATAATTTATATAAAAACACCAGGTGGTACCTTTAAAGTTATTTAGCATGAAAGTCCAATAAAAAGCTCCTTAGGTTTTAACAGCGTGATACAATAGCTCTCACAGTATGTACAGTTAGCCAACTCACATTCAGTAGTAGAGGGAACAAAAGCAGAATACTTAGTGCTATCTATCAAACCAAGAAAAAGTCACTTCACCACTTACCGTGATTTACACAGCAAGTCAGTCCAAAATGTAGGTGCCTTATCCAAGAAGGGAGAGGAAGCTCAAAAGGTCAGAAACACCATCACAAGCACTACATATAAAACAGTTTCATCAGGTTTTCATGGATACAAGATGCTGAAGGAAATCCCAACTGAAGCATGTCCTTCAAGTAACACACATGTAGCGCTATCCTAATTTGCTCAGTTATTCAGCAGTGAAGAACATGTCAGCTTGTTAATTAGGCAATCAGCATGAGACCCCAACAAAAAGGAGGAGGAAAACAACCTGTTTTCAAGTCATAGGTGCACAGGAATAATTTATTTGGGGTCTTCAGTTTCCGATTCTGAGCTCCAAACCTCTAGACTCAGGTCCCACTATATAATCTCTCACTACAAGTCTGTGGGAGTCTATACGGCCAAGGGCAGATTTCATCTCTGTGCCTGTGATTAACGATTTGAGGAGGTAAGAGCAGCAAAGAAAATAGAAACAAAAGCTTATTTTTATGTAGGACAGCTGTTTTTTTTGCTCTGGGCCACTCCGCACCATGGCTCTAACTACGACATGGACCAGCTTTGAAAAGGCATATGGCAAAAAGAAATCATTATTACATCGGCATCCATGGTGCAGGCAAATCTACCTTTCATCAGTTGCTCTATTGTCAGTCAAAACTGGTGGCAATAGCATTGACATGATCTAAGCCATTTTCCCACACTAAAGCTTCCAAGAGCTGTATGTGGTGGAAGACCTGCATCACCCAGAACTTGAGAAGGGGACATACGGTAACATTTTGCAGTGACAAACCTGCAGGCCTGTTGAAAACAGGCAGAAGAATAGCATCATACCAATGGAAAGGGTGTGCAGAATGTATGAACGAAGACCCTAGTGGTGCCACACATGCGCAAACTTGTTTCTCAGCCAGCCTGTCAGCCAGTGGCATCACAATACTAATTTGGTTTGTTTGATTTGTTCAGTACACAGAAACCAACTATAGTTGATAGGTTGAGAGGGGAGAATTTGTTTTTGCAAGCTGAGAGTAATTTTCTTCTAGACTGACTCTCATTAACATAATCTAGAAGTGTTTCAAGGTGGTCTTTCAGTAACAAAGTCTTAATAGATTATATTGTAGATCCCACACTAATTCAGATAGGCATCATGCCTAGGCTGAGCAGAAACCTAACAGTTGCTGATAAACAACTGAGGCATGACCATCAGTTCATTCAGCTCAATTAATGGTGAGAGCTTGAGAGAGAGAGTAACTATAGCTTCATCTTGATAGGAAATTAACTACCACTATTTATACTCAAAATGAAAAAAAAAAAAAGAAATTGAAACAAAATAAACTTTTAAGCTGCAAGAACACAACTCTGCTGTGATCATGGGAGAAATAAAGGCTGAACAATCTCATTTGCTCCCAGATCCAGAGCTGGGTTGGCCCACAATACAATCAAGCAACTTCAGTCATCTTCAAAAACCAAACTCCAGCCCCGGTGCCTGTATCACAGGCTGAGTGGTGGCAGAAAACCAGCTGTTTGCCAGGCGCTACCACTGGGCAGATTCATTGAGAGCCCTTTGCCCAGCTGCAGATTGAACTTGCTCAAAGCAAAGTTAGCTGGTCCTTGGTTTGCCTCAAGATCTCCCTGCTGAAGGACAGCAATCTGGAGAGGAGGCTTCACAGCTCACCCATGTGAATAATCCTCCAAGAGCAAGTGAGCAAAGCACAGAGTATACAAAGGAACTGGTGTCAGGTGAACAGCGTTTTGCCAGGACTGCATTTCTGATGTTTGGGCATTTGTGCTGACCGAGTGTCTACAAAAAAGGCAAGTAATAACTTTGTAAGTTTATGCGGTCAAAGAGCAAATAGGTTTTTTCCATTTTCAATCCCAATATTGCACCCCTACTTCACTTCAGAGGTAGTACCAGAGGAGATAAGTGCATGATATTGTAAATGCACCAAAATGGAAATGTTTCTCTGTAATGGAATAGCTCATCACCCAGGCCAGCTTCCCCATTGATTTACATTCCATGCAACCTCAGGAACACTGTAAGGGCTGTAAATCAGCGAAGAATAACATGCTTTGAGTCTAAATCTCCCCAGCCATTCAGAAGTCATGTTAATATGTCGCTACAGCTGTACTGTACACGAAGCGACTGTCAGCTGGAGCTGTTACAATCAATGGTATTGAAAGAGAGAGCTGCAGTTAGCTACTGTATCGATCATGTTAAGGAGTGATAAACAATTACAACTATCAGCCCAGTATCATTGCACAGGACACTAAACGAAAGATTCCAATGTCTTACAGGTTGCATTTTTCATAGTTGATTATATCTTTGTTCAAATTACTGAGTTTTATAAAATCTATTTTTCAACTCTCCCTAAATGATAAAAGCACCAAGATCTGGAGTACAAACATCCTTTAAACCAGTAAGGTGAAGCTGCACTCAGAGAAGTGGCTGTAAAAAATGCCTTGTCAAGTTAAAAATTTTCCCCATCTTTGAGCTAGATGCTGAGTTGTTATTTTCTTTAACCAATACCACTGTAGGCTTGACACTCGTGCAAGCTCACACCTGGGGAAGTCTGGTAATAGAGGGGCAGAAACACGGTTCTAGGCACTACAGCCTGAGTTAATTTGACAAAGCCAGGGCTGGAGGTGAAATGAGCTCACTTCCATGGACATACCTGGTACACAACACTCCCAGAATAAAGCAGGTTTCAAAGTTTTTTCCAAGTGATTTAATAAAGTTTCAAGTACCTATAGGAAATGGACCCATTAAAAACATGTGCTTCATCTTCTCACAAACACACTCTCCATGCTAATTTACACCCTTCACCATTTAGGAATTTCCACATCTTATCAAAAGGCAGATGAAAACCACTTCACTATAAAGATGAAAAATTCAACGTAGACTTGTGCTATTACAGGCTATATACCAATATATTTGAGGAGAGGAGAGATTTTCACCTGCTGCTTCCTTTAAGCTGCATGCTGTTTTGGCATTTCACATTATAAATGATAGCTCTGCAAATTCAGCTTGCCCAGTCCTGATATAAGAGACCACCAGTATCTTAACTGGTTAAGAAGATTGCTGTACAGGACCTGCTCTTTCTGATTTTCTGTACTGATGTTCAGTTGCTTATTCTGGATATATCTTTCAGACACTCCAGCTATGAGATACATTTTCCATTACATCTTTTGAGCCAGAACAATTACAGAAAAAATGGCTTTCTCCAGTTGATGCAAAACAGCCAAATCATCTTTTTTCAATGTAAAATTATCAGCTTCAGTAGCAAAGCAAGCAAGAGGACTGCTAAAGCACTCAAGGTGATAAATGTAGAAATAAAAATGGGTGCCACTGCCCCTCAAATTAGTTCTCCCACTACCAGCAGCCATTTATGGGTGTGCTCAAATCCTGTCCCTGGTTTAGTTTCATCTGCAAGGCTATGCAGTAAAACACTTTAAATTCACAAGATCTCTTCCTTTTTTGAGCCAAGCCCAGGGCAGCTGGGACCCTGACCCTTTTAATACTTTGCTTCATGAATGAAGTCAACTACCAGCATGTAGTGAATTTGCTTTCTAACCAAATCTCCAATCAGACCAAGAGCAAAACAAAAAACTCTGACCTGCAATGGTTGCCTGTTACTTTAATGATCTTTGTAAGGTCTCCTGTGCAAAAGCATGTCTGTGTTTCCTGATAAGTTCTAAAGTACTTCTCCATCAGTAATTCCTTGCATGTGATTCATTGGAGCTACTGCTGCCAGGTGGGGGAAGATTGGGGTTTTTCAAAATGTAAGATCCCTTTCTTCCATAGTCATAATGGTATTGCTGGCTGCATAAAGGAATAGGAATCAGGCTTCTGAGGCTCTCGCATTTAAAAGTAGCCACGTAGCATGCATATTTGCCCATCAGGGGGTAGGCACTGTGTGGGAGCCTGGAGCACAAATCTTATTAAATAACCTGTGGGATGCATGCCAAAAGCCTGTGCACCTTTTAAATAAACTAGCATGAACATTTATTTATCATTTTCTGTGTCAATCAGCTTGGGGGTGGAAGGGACAACAATTAAATTGTTGGTTTCCACAATGCCTCACAGTACAGGAACACTTAACTAATAGGTCATTGTCTCCAGCACCTTTCTATGCAGATTCAGACAAAATTTGTTAGCCTTTTTATACTATTTTAAGGGTCTATCCACACAGGAATCAAATGCAAAGGTTAAAAAAGTCCAAAATCCCACTGTACTGCAGTGCAGAAACCAAAAAACAACAGGCAGCGCTAACCCAAACAGAAACAGTGCCTGAAACACACTGGAAGGCAGGCTGATTTTCATTAACTCATTAAAAAAAATTCCCAATCAGGTGTAAAATAGAAGATCCAAAGTTCAAATTATAAAGAAAGAAAAAGATTCTCCATCCTCACAGTTGATGGATGTTGTGATTTCCAGAGCTTTAAAAAAAATAAAACTCCACACCCTTCCTCGCTCCCATTTTAAAATATTGCTTCTCAAGCAATCAAGAATACCTCCTGGAAGAGCCAAATCAAACTATATCTTGTCCTTGAGGATATTAGCTGAGAAACCATTTTTTCAAGCTACATTGTAAAGCACACATTGATCTGATGACAGCTTTTGAATCTTTAGATATAGAGTTGAACTTTGACCTTTTTTTCATAATGCCAGGATGCCTGTCTCTGTGAAAGCCCTCAGAGTCATAATTCTTTTTGCCAAACAGAGAAATAAATCTATGAATAATTCTTTTGCCATTTCATCTCACTACTCCCATTTCTCATGCAAGTTTGTAGGTCTGCTCCTGATTTTTTTCATGCCATACTAGAAGCTAGCACATGATTTTAAAGAAAGAGATAAAAGTAATTAGGCTTACTGGTTTTTTCAAGTTGCTGGATTTTTAATTTTTTTTTAAGGGAAATTAAAACCTTCTTCTCCTTCTCTAATGTTTTCTTATCTTAGGACAATTGCCAGCATTTTCCTCACGCTTCAGTGTGGGCACATGGACTGATTCAATACTGCATGCAGAAATGAGGAAATTGAGAATGTATTGTCTAATAAAAATGTTACTTTAACTTACAAGATAGCAAGGGGTGGGACACTTAGGAAAATAAAACAAAATTATTTGAGGATTGAACAAAGAAATTTCTTGTCCTATAGCCATCTGTGAGAAGAAAGTCTGCTGTGAGCAACCCGCTTGCCAGGTCCATACAGATTCTGTCCTGCAAGTGAGGACTTCTCTATAGCTCCCTTACAGCTCTCAACAGCTTTAACTAGCTGAAGTTTTGGTATCTAATGAAATCCAACAAGATCTTAAAAATAATAATTCACTACTGGGAAAACAGTTTGATGCCAGAGAGAAAGAGAAGATAAAATAACTCTTAAATATGTAGATAATTACCAAGGAATAGAAAACTCCATTGCTCAGTCCCTCCCATCAAAGCCTCCTGAAGTCAATTAGAAGACTTGACTTTGGTCAAGCTCTATAACTTAGCACATGATGAAGGCTCAAAGAAAACAGTGAAGTTGGCTAAAAAGCCTGACTTTTCTCCCATTCTCCATCTCCATTGTAGTCAGGTACCAAAATCAAAGATATCTATGCTAAGAAACTAAAAATGCAGCCCAAAAGAAAGTGTTTCCTCAGTCTTGCACCTCACAGGTAGATTCCTTACCAGTGAAATCCAGAAGAACTTCTCTGGAATCTGCACAGCATTGAGCAGCTGAAGTAAAAGAATATCTATGGCACAATTTCTCTTAAATACATCTCACATCTGTCAAATGTGCACTGCAATCAATACTTTTATGACTGTAGCTGCAAGTTGCTAAAGAAACACAGCAGCTATCTTTTAAACCGATATCAGCTAGATGTAATGGGATATCGGAATTAACGTTAGCTCAGTCAAGCATGACAGCTTGGCGTAATGACTAAGTGTCAGCTACTTTGAAAGTTTACATCTCTTTTAATTACCACGATTACCCAACTGACTGGTTTTCTGTTCCTGTGCCTCCTGGAGGCTACGAACGAACAACAAACTGTAAGACATATATACGTCAGCAAAGTTTTCCGCTGAATTGTAAGGATCAGATGTTGATCCTTATCAAAGTGCTGCCCCCTGCTAAGAGGCACATTGCAGAAAACCTTACCACTGCTTGGGAGGAGGAGATATACCCTATTTTTTTCTCTTACTCAATATAACATTTTCTTGTAGGCAGTGGTAATTGTGGAAACTTGGTAGATCAAGGAGTTTTCTTATTGCAAGGCCTCTTCTGTATCCCACCAAGTTCAGGGTAGCTAAAAGCCTGCTTGCTTTATTTTAATTAAGGATTCCCTGTTTTGTCTCCAGGCTAATACAGCTCTTCAAATCAAATCCTGTGGGTTGCATATTACGCACAAAATTTATTTTTTCCCCTGTGTCCATGCAGAGGCTGGAACCAAACCTAACTTCTAATGAGTTCTGTTTTCAGCTGAAACACCTTTCACTTTGTCACCTCAAAACTACCAAAAGCAGAAAATCTGTATGAGGGAGTATCAGGTAAGAACATACTTACACAAAACACATTGATCAGTCCTACAGCAGACCTGTACAAGACAAACAGGGACCACTGGGACCCACCGAGTGCTGTTTCCAGGGACGACTATGGGAAATCTCTGACTTGCGAGTGCTGAATTAGACCTTTTCTGAGACGCAGCAGTTTGAAGTAGCTTTCAGTCAGGTAGGGATGTTTCTCCACCACCTCTCCTGTTCATAAATGAACTTTCGCTTTTCTAGCCTTCACCCTCTACTTCTGTGGATTGTCTCCCAAGGGTACCCCCCCTTAATACACTTTTGAAGCAAGCATTGCAAAAGCTATGAGGAGATGTTTGCATAATAAGAGTAATTATCATTGCATTTTAATGTATTGCAACACAGAGCCATGGTTCACTAGCTTTACTTTTGAGCAAGTGTTAAAATAGAGAGCTTTAGATCTATCATGAAATACATCTGTAACTAACCTTTGGTGCTGCGTGCCAGGATTTTCTCATACTAAACACTAATGAGGTGTGCTCTGGCCTGCCTGCTACAAGTGGATGAGGCTCTTCTAATGAGTCTATAGCTACAAAAAAAAAAAAAAAAAAATGGAAATAACTATCAGGTCACTTTGGCCTCTTTTTATATACAGTGCCATCTAATAACTCTAATTGTGGCAGAACATTGCCTCCTAGAGATTGATACCAATACATTAAAAAAAAAAAAATAAAATCAGAGTGTAGCAAAGGACAGGGGAGCTTGGAGAAAAAATAAGATTAGCCATAGATACAACCAACTATCAGAACCATAATGGTGTTATAAATCCCATTACTTTCAATATATCTGACATAGTATACACAGATAGAAAGCAGTAAAATACCACATACAGGTTCATTATTTTTCTTGGTATACACCGCTTATATAGCTTTGCAAGAAGGGAAGGAAAGGGGATGTTTAGGGGATGGTGAAGGAACACTCACTCAACTTTTTTCTATGAGAAAAATCCCTATTGTGGACATGGCACAAGAAGCCTCTCACAGGAGAAGTGAAGCCACCAACAGCAACCCTCAGGTACTGCTGGCAGCCGTTCCAAAGCCTCTGAGCTTAGCCAAGCCCTGAAAACCATCTTCAGCCTTTCAAGGCCCAGAAAAGGCAGCTGAGCCTTGTTGTTAAATCAGCCAGGCAAAATATGTAAACTTCTGTTATCCCAAAAAGCCAGTTAAGAGGACTTAGAAGGCAAGTCTGGCTGGTCAGTAATAGAATAGAGATTGGGAGCCTTGGCTTAGGAGGTAGGAGCAAGGTAGCTGGGATAATTACCAAGGTTGTGTGAGTACATGATGCTCTTTGGGTCTCAGTTAGGACCAGACAAAGGGGCAAGACATGACACAGCAGGAGACTTGGGATGCAATGCTGTTAATCGGAGACTGCAAATAAACCAAAGACTGAGCAGAGTTCTCCTCTACATTGCCTGGGCTCAGTGTGAACTGTGTTGCTTCTGCTGTGCTGGCTCGACCCCTCCAGCAATCCTGCTATTAGAAAGCAGAAACATTAGACACATCACTGTGCCTCCTGCCTATGTCTGTGCTTTTGTTGAGAAACACCTTTTATGCATAAATAAGTAAGTGCACGGAATCTGGGATGGAAGTCTCCACGAGTGAGATGAAACTTTAAAACGAAGCCTGTGAAAAACCCAAACTGGAAGCAGTTTAACTACTGGCATCAGAGTTGGCAGGGGCAGCTAATGGAGCAAGGGGGAGAAAAAAAAGCACGATGCATAAATTGTGAGGCCTGGAGTCGGTCAGAAGAGAATGGGTAAGAAATCTCCTTTATTCTCACTCTCAGCAATTGTGATTTCCCCTGCAGAAAGAAAGAGCTTTTCAAGTGAAGAAGCCATCAACACGAGCCAGATTTTATGTTGGCTACAAAACAACTCTCCTATTAACCCTTCCTCCAAGAATCACCACCAGGTTCTTCCTGCACGATGCAATATCTCTCCCATTCCAGAAAGTCCCTTTATGAAAATTGCACTGTTGTTCAGTGGCATTTTCCAAGGCATGAGCCTGGCAGCTTCCACCGTTTCCCACAGGAGCCCCAGTCTCACCCAGTCATTAATTTTCCTAAGAAAGCCTTCCTACTTCTTCATCTCTCAAGGCAGCAGTGACTGTGTGGCTACAACAAACCTTTAAAGAAAGGGGCTATACAACTCAGAAATGTTAAGTATTAGTAATGTATTAGAGAGCTAACGTGGTAGCTGTTCTTGCTGTTAAACACTTTCATAATACACTAATCTCACCATTCACATAATTCCTAGCATTTCCCCAAAGAAGCTGAGAATATTGCATCAGCCATATAAAGGGAATTGTTGCTTTTCCATTCTGATTCAACCCACAACTTCTAGCACTGCCTTATTAAAATAACTTATCCCGACTTTCACAGTATTCTGAAGGTGACAACATTTTTAGGCATAACATCCTTCTCCAACAGAGACTACAGTTACAGGAGCCTTTTAATGGCTTTTGCAAAGCAATAACTCTGCAACTTGAGGAAAAAAGAAAAAGAAAATGCTGCCTTTATTAAGGTCTTCTTTTTCATTAATGTTTGTAGTCTAGACCCAGACAACATTCTGTGGATATTGATGGTAGAGAACTGGGTATTATGGCACTGAAAGCAACCTCCCCTGGTGATTTATTTTATTGTAAATATCCTTCATTTACTTTCTGGAAGAATGAAAAGAAAAAAAAAAAAAGAAAAAAATAAAAAAATAACATTTTGATGTATGAATTTTCTTTTCCACACTTAGGTGTAAGATGTCTCTGGCAAGGATAATCCATCAGTATTTAGAGACAGAGTAAACTCTATCAGAAACCTGGATGTTTTTGCTTCAATGGGGAAATTCTACCAAGAGACACTTTGGAGCCCCATCCAAAAGAAAACTTCTAGAGATCAGAAAGAGATGTTTGTCTGAAAGTTCCAGTAGCAAAGCTACACTTTTTGCAAACTGCAGGGACAATCACCATCATTCCCACCAGAGCTCACAAAGTTCCCCAGTGGCCTCCCTTCACCTTCCTCAAGTGTTCCCACTATGATTTTATGTTGTTAAACTAGATCAAAGTTTTGAATCTCCTCACAAGTCATAAAAACATAAACACATTCACAATAAAAACACTCACCAGCTATCTCAGAAATGGTCGATATCCAGCTCAAGGAGTTATTTTTCTCACATCCATAAAACTCTCTTCTTTGGTAGCCTGGGAGTATAATTTACAAAAAATTTCTGATTCAATTCCCTTTAACTTCAAGGTTTGTCCTTGACTCTTCCAGCAGGTAGATTTTCTTACAGTAATTTTCATACAATTTCAAATCACCAGCACACCTTCCAGAGCTGCTCAAGTACAACCCTTCTTTTGGCAAGAACCCTTCACAGGTGAGTTTAAATGTCTCAGGTGTCAACAAACGAGCTACAAAAGGGCATCCTACAGCCACTTAAGCAAGGAATCTTCATTTGTTTGTCTGTTTTTAAAATTAATATGGTATTTGCAGATACCAGCTATATTCAGAACTGCTCTGTGGATATTTTTATGAGCATTTGTTCAATAAATGCGTTTTCCCCCAGTCCCAAGATGGGACTCAGCTCAAATATGTTTTTGGCAAAAATAGTTACAGCTGAACTTATGCTTTTAACAGAAAAGTACCAAGAATGTCGACACATCAAAGATCTCAATTTGAATTCAGGGAAGCTACCACTTTTTTCTCTGCTTTTCATGAAATAATTCCTTTGGAAATATATCCTAAGTAAACTTTTGTAGAATTGTGACTAAATTTTCTTACCATTAGTAGTTACCTCATTGTAAGCAGGGAGTCTGGGGAGAGAAGTATCCACTTACCTTACATAAAGGCTGTTGGGGAATAACAGACATTGATGGGAGAAGACAGACATAACAGTGAAGCAGGATTATACTAAAAGGGACACATTATCTTCCCACTCATCCCAGCCACTGACAGAGCACATCCAGAGTACAGCCCCAGCTGCAGAAACACTCATCCGTCACAGACCCAGTCACCATGTGCATAATGGGTAGAAATCTCCATTTGCTCAGTTCTCAGCTGAGAGTCTCTGAGACCACAGAACAACTGGGGGGCAGCTTGGAGCTGCCCCTTCAGATGCTCTAATCAAAATCAAGGCTGGATCAGAAGGAGTTTGTGAGTCTGAGACGCATAATCTGCTCCCTGCTACCCCTCCTCTGCACTGAGCTGATCTTGAATCCGGGCCAATATACACTGCGCTTAGAAGGGTGCTTGAAGTCGCTTAATTAGGGAGATACATTATAAAAGCTGCTCTCCTACAAAATAAATCATTTACTAGCATAAAGTACAGAAATAATTCAATCGGTTTTTACATTTCCATGTCCAACGCACTCTGTAGAGCTAAGGAGTACACTTATAGCTTCTTAAGAAGGAATAACAATGGAAATTATGAAAAAGGAGCCCGAGACACCAAAAATCCAGCAATTAAAAGTGCCTAATATCATATTCATGCTTTCATGTATCAGATGCTCCCAAACTGTTCTTGCCGCATGCCTGAATTCATTACAATGTGTAAAACTGTGAGTGATAGTCATGGTCTGAAGTTAAATTATCCCACATCAAAAATCAGTCTCTGCAATTCTACCTCAATCTTGTCATGCTGCTTGGCTCCAAAGTTGGCCAGTTCCCTTAATATAATCCTTATCTTTAATGCTTCCCTCCCTTCCCCCTCCCTCCACTTAAAAAAACGCTTTGTACTGCAAAATGTTGTAGCAAAGGATTTTAGGAGGAAGAGAAAACCCTTACTGCAGTAATCTGTCCTCATATCCAAGTGCCAATTTACAAATTCAAGGTGTCAAAAATCTCCCAAGTAGCATTTTCCTCCCATATGTTTTCAAATGTTCCCTCCCCAAAGGTGACCCTTCTGAGATGCCACATCCGTGGCATAAACACACCAGTACCAGACCCAGCTGCTCTGACACGACACTTTAATTAGCGGGGAGGTGAGGGAAGAGCAGGGCTGATTGCACAGTGGGATACGGTGCCAAAGTCTGTGCTCAAGAGGGACCCAGGACCTTTTCTGATTTCAACTGATGCAAACAGAAAGCACCAGGATTCCCCTCAGACACTCTGGGAATGCCAACTGGCAGAAAGAGCTCATCTAGGCTAATTACTGAAAGAGCAGGACAAGGAAATGAGTCACAGCAATGGAAATTGCGGCAAACGATGGTTGCCGTTTCACCACATTAAAGTCTGGCATTTCCTTTGGGAAAAAATGAAAACATTTTCCCTCTTTTACCATTAATAAAAATCGTGTCAGAAACACCAACACAGGCTTACAGAAATGTCACTAAGTTTTAGATACGTCGCTTTTTTGGAAAGCTATTCAAACATACTTAATAATCTTTAATCAATGGGATGCTTTGCACTTGTTTTGTGTATGTGTGTGAATTGTTTAAAGATGAGAGGCTTTTAAAGCAACTTCTAGGTTCATTCCAGTTCTGTGATACCTCTTGAAAGTTCAGAGCAATGGCTTTGTATTCAAGTGCTGCATTACTGAGGAATGTGCATCAGCTGGAAAATCAAAATGTTATCATATAGACATACGGACATTATCTGGAAATGAAGATCAAGTAACAAAACTTCAACAAGTACAATAAATATTAAAGGAGAATATTATTGTAAATGAACTGTCGAGTCAAACAGCATTATCACAGTGGAAAGAAAGGGTAGTTACTACTATTCCAAGAAAGAATAGGTGGAATTTCAAGGTATTTGGTGGGCTGAGATCCTTCCCATCGAATTCAATGGCAGACTTCAAGAGGAGCAAGCTTAGACCAACAAAATTATTACTTTGAAAAGCAGCAGATTTCCTGCCTTGAGAGTTAAAATATCTGAAGCTCCAAGGTATCACTTTTCTGTGGAAATCCTTGAAAATGCAAATGCAGGATTGTGCTTTACCCTGTGCATGTAAGGAATCTGCATCACTAAAAACAAGAGACCATTTCTGTGCCAAAATTAAGTTGTGAGATTTACCTATTTGCCAATGTCTGCTCCTGGAGGAAAGATGGGCTATGCGATTTTAAAGACCACTTCAAAATTGTGGCCCTTTATAGAGAACACATAATTTAAGCACTTTGTTTGGGGACCCGAATTAATCATGAGTTTCCCCTCGTGGTGGTAAGATATTAGCACCTCATGAAGATGGTTCTGCTCATCAGAGATTGGGCTCAGCTCAGGTTCCTAACTCAGGGCATTCAAACTGGAGGCCTAAAGTTTTGCAGTGAAGTGTCTTATTCACAGGATATTTGACTGCGCTGACAAGGTGTGCTGACCAGTATTCAAAACAAAAAAAACAGAGGGAAAAAAAAGGGGAGTTTTCATCAGGGCCAGATAGTGCCCAGGAAAGTATTTTGATACATTTATAGCTGCAGGAAAAGGACAAGCTAAGAACCTAATAGGTGTCGTATGATTATACAGAGCAGATCAAGAGTCTATCATCTATCAGGTTGACTAATTGTTCCTCTATATGAGATAAATTTCTACTTGGATTAAAAAAGTAAAGTTTTTCAACAGAACTGTAGTAAGCCATTAAACCCCATAGTGTGTGAAGGTTTGAAATGTACCTAACACACAATATCAAGGGTATTTCAGGTCTCACTTCATGTCACATCAAGTAATTTTTTTTTTTTTTTTTATTGATGCATTAAATTCCTGAGTTGGGATGGCAGAAATTGCAGGGGGGTCTCTGAGGTGTATGTCTGGGTAAAACAGAGGTCCATGTCATGAGGTATATATCAAGTGATAATGTGAATGACTGAAAAAGAGATGAGGTGGGGACCAAGGCTTCTCCGGTTGGGAAGTTATCGAACAGTTGGAGCCTAGAAGCAGATAGCTCAGTGGCAGCTGGCTGTCCCTAAATCCCTAAAAAATTAATCACTGCAGATAAATGCATAAAAAGACAATACCTCAATCTGTTTCCTACTGAAGCTGGTGGTAAAATTCCCATGTCTCGTTCCTACCCACCATTCAGTCTATGCTGTGAGGCCCAGATGTGCTCACAGCAGTCCTGATGTCGCCTTAGAATAAGCGTGCTGGCACTAGCGGATTTTCCCAGCAGTGTCTGTAGGGTAAAGCCACAGGACCCATGTCCCACTCTCCCCTCATTCCCTTTGCACCACACAGAATGAGGTCCCGCTGTGTGAGCCTTTGCAATGTCAAACTTCCAGGTTTAGCCAGTTTCGTGATGCAACTGAATGTGAGCACGAGCTGCTTACCTTGAGGAATTTGCTTCTATCCTTCCAGATACAAAACCTGATTTATAGTGTGTACATCAAAGATGATGGAGTTGTAACTTCATAAAGAACATTCAGCCTTTCCTGGCATTCAACAAATTACATTTGCAGCCCTAAAACTCTGTTAATATGAACAAAGTTACTTGTCTAAGCTGCTATTGTTTTCAGTAGGCATTTTTAAGAAGAATTTCTTACAAGCAATAAAAGAGTACTCCATGCTTTCAGAGCAGGTACATGTGTGAGCATCAAGAGTAGCCCTTGCAAATATGCCTTGGTTTAGAAACAGTCATTGTATGAATATTTTTATAAATAAAACCATATTGTAAAAACGTTCATAGAAAATTAGCACCAGCAGAATACAGAATAGCCAAAAAAAAATCAATTTACAAGTGTGATGGCATGACTATTCCCAGGAGACACTGAGCAATAGAAGTAACTCTAGTTACAATAGCTCTCTCTGTGCTTTCAATGTCAGTATTGCACTCAGAAGAAAATGTCTACCTCCAGCAGAACAGCAGATGCAAAAAGGGCTGATAAAGAAGTGCAATTAGAAATCTTTATGCATGGGTAAAAGCGTGTCTTGCAATCATGACATAAATATCGATCCTGCATGGAACTCTGGCAAATTCCCACTCTAGGCCTCATGTTCACATCACAAAACTGATCTAAGTACCTTTACAGTCTAAATGGGACAATGCTATTTATTTTATGAAAAAAACATTTAGCAACATGCAGCTATATGATTGTGTGCTGCCAGCAGCTGATGTACCTCATGTGCAGGCACTTCTATCGTGTAGACTTCGCACTTACTGTACCAGCTTTTTGGTTTTAAAGAAAGATGGTTGTAAAGACAGGGCCTGACAACAGCACAGGCATCCACAGGACATAGCTCTGGGGCAAACTGGGATGGGATGATACAGCTGGTAGGGATATGCTGGAGGTTTTCCCAGCACCTGCTCCCCTACAATTTGCCCTAATCTCTCCATAAACCCACCATTTCCATTCCTCCCTGTCCCATTACATCAAAAAAAAAGTACATTGAGGAGGAAGAAGGTGTTCTGGATGTGCAGACAGGCTGGAAAGGAGGGAGCTGCCCAATAGTAGCAACATGCAGTTTGGAGGAATAAGTTATGTGGATACATTTCCTTAAAGAAGAGTATTGTTAAGGAGATGAAAGTTATTTTTTGGTGCTGATAGGAGTGAGATGGGTTGAATTAAGTAAGTTTGAAAATAGCCACAATATTTACCAGATGAAAACCTGATTTCAGTATGGACAATTTTTCCTTGTACATGTAGCTGTAGTACCCAGAGCCTAGTGACGTAAGGGAGGCTTTGCCACTGACTCAGCAGACCAGGGTTTCCCTCTGTGTATACAGCAGACCATAAACGTTTCATAAATGATTGCAATCAAATCCAAATAAATATATTTAACAAACCGATCTTCTCAAGACTGATTCTGAAGAAGCTCTATAAAATGATACATGTGCGTATATATAAAATGTTACATTCATGTATACCTTCATGTTTTAAATTACTGAATTCCCCAGATTGGTGCCTTCAATTTTAACCTTAGAGGCTGAATTTATAGATTTCCTACAGATAGATAAATATGTCATCTGTCCCACTAACTTTTTTCTAATACGTTGTTTCTCCTTTTGGCAAAGCTGCTAAGATTGGCATGTAGTTTTTATCTCCTGTTGTAAAACCAAATTTGTTTTGAATGACAAATAATTCATTACAGAATTCGTTTTTTACCTTTCCATGCCTGAGCCATCTTTTCAATGGTTTCAGGGCATTGTTCTAGCCAAAGTATCAAATCCACTCTTCTATTTATTCCACCATGCAGTTTTGTGTTTTGCTCTGGCAAGCTTCCAGCTGAATTAATTTGACATTCACTGATCAATCAAACTGTCTCATTACTACCTTCTGCCCGCCTTGTCATCATGGTCCACTGTTGACAAGAGTAAGAAATGAACATCCACAAGGTCACCTTCTGAAAATCATTTATTTAACTGTCGTAGACCTACTGCTAAGCCCTGGGGTTATCTGCAATTTCCCTGTATGTCTCTCCCTTTCTTTTTACATGTGTAGTGAATTATTTTACATAGGTTCACGCAGTTCACAGATGGAGTGACTCCAGCAGAGTTATTTAAACAGTAGCCTCAGTAATTACACTAAGTGTTCATATAAGCAGGATTGTTTTATTTCAAAAACCACATGAATGACAGGTCAAGTGGATCATTCAGACAAAAGTATTCAGAAAGGGGTAGGGAGGAAAACTGACAAAATCTTCAGTGTGGTATTATTTATATTCATTATGCAAGTGTTCACAAGAAAGCCACTTTCCTCGTTAAATAGTTAATTATTCTAATTAATTGCTACTTATAATTGCCAATTGATATGGTGAAATTTGCCAAAAAGACAGTAGCATTCCTCACCAGAACAGGTGGTCTGCCAGAGGATTTCCAATTTCTCTTTACATTTAACTGAAGCGAACTGACACCTGTAGCAATTGTTATGAAATTCTTACAGAATTAAAATCTATGTGCCCCATGCCAAAGTTAGAGCATTTAGGAGGAGATATCTGCTCTTCTGAAATTTTTTTGAGTTGATCCATAAGAAGAATGTAAGTTCTTTCTACACACTCTATGGTATTTCATCATGGAGCCATGCTAGTTCACAATTTACACGAATTATTAGTGCATTGGTATACATTACTAGAACAGGAACTGAAGTCCTTAATATTCTCCTAAGACAAATATAGCTCAGTTATTGTTATCTTTGGTTAACATATTCACAGATTAGAAACATCCTAACATTTGTTACCATCTAGGATCACAAATGATCCTTAGACACTATCAGGCTTCCAAGGCAGCACAATTAAACTAGAAAATGCATCTGATATTCCAGACTCATTGTGTCTGAGAAACATATAGTATTTCACAGGTTTGTTAGAAGATTTTGGCTGCTGTGGTGGAATATCAAGTATGATCTGATAGGCAGGATTCATTTATTTCAATACATTGCCTCTTATGATGAAAGTTTATTTTATTTTTCTTAGACTTTTTAAAAAGAGAAACATCTAACAAAGAACACACAGTAATTTCTATGTTGCCTATAATATCTTTTCCATTAATAAAACTTTTGTCTGTGTTACATATACATGTTGATTGGAACTTCACTCATAGCACAAAACACAATATTGCAAATGTGCAGATAATTAATCAATAATGACATGATCATGAGCAGAACACGGAAGCTCCATCACTGCCACAAACTTGGTAAAGATACTCTTATGTACAACAAATGGGGTGGTTGTTTCAACAAGTCAAAGTCGTAAGACACCTTGCAACCAATTTACTAGGTACTTAGAAACCAAAGGGTATCATTATCTTTAAGAGGAAAGCTCACTTTGCAATAAAACACAAACCATCAAACTGGAGATGGGAGAGTTAAAGGAGTTATTAAAAGGATAAGAAGTCGTTTGGCAGCAAGCCTTTTGGTGCCCTTCCTGAATGCCAAGGGGAATTAAGGGTTTACCACTTCAGTCCCAGAGGAAAAGGTGCTGACGTACAAGAATTTGTAGAAGCATATGGTTAGGTCTACATAAGGCGTATCTGAAGCAGAACTAATAATCTGCAAAACTATGAGACCAACAAAGACAAAGGTGAAAGAACAAGAAAAATCAGGTATAAAAAGGGTAATTCTGTTAAGATTTACAATGCTGATAAGCATGTTATTAAGTCCTGAATAAATGCATTGGGGTACACACCTCTCTTGTTGCATGCAGGTGGGAATTTATTGGTTTTTTTTGGCATTCAGTCTAACGCACATTGCAATACATATTTTCTGTGCTCCTGGATCTAAAAAGGGGTTAAAAAGTGGTATTTTAGGGAAAAAAGAGACTGTGTAATCTGAAATTAGCAATATGTTTATATGTTTAGTTTTCCACCTGATCACACAATCAAATGCAACCTGTCTTCCATGATCTATGTTTGCAAATTTATAACAATTTCATAGTATCTGGCCCAAAATAAGCTGCTGAACTCATCATACTGCAGTAAGTCCATAGGACAAATCTATCAAAAGCAATATTAATGTCACAGGCTAAGAAAGGGCCACCTGTTAATTCCTTTCCACCACATTCACTCCCATACCACAACCATCTAACTACTGTGTGCAACTATCAGGCAACAGGGGCACTTCTGGGAAACATAACTAACACAGTGAGGAAAAAAAAACCCAGATCTCTAGACCCCATTTCTAATAACATTTAATGCCATTTTTAATCATAGTTTATGGTTCATGCAAGTTTGGAGGCTTGCAGCTTTTCTCCGCACAGATTCCTTGGGCTGTTGCCAGAATAGGAAAAGCTTGTGAGGACATGAGTCTCATGGGACATGGAAATAAACTTATGAATCACTTGCTAAAAATCAAAGAAAAAGGGTCATGGAATACTTAAAATAGGCTTACACATGAAAGAAAAGAGGGCTTGAGCATCTTAACAGTCCGTTGCATTATTTTCATGGTACCGTTCTCATTTTGTTTTTAAAATGCTATTAGTTTAGATGGGCTTGGTTGTCATATCTTCTGATTTTGAGCAATGGGATAGGCACTTATTTACTTTGAAATATGATCCAGGACCTTGCTCTGACTCCATGTACAGAAAACTGCAGAAGACTCCTCCTAGCTTTGATACCCTGAAAAGACACCCCATTTCTAAATAAGTAGTCCTGGTGTTATGGAGGAGAAAATACTGATTTGCTCCAAGCAAGCTTTAATCAATGGTGCAAAGTGCTGTTAATAATACCATGGTGCACTTCCATGCAACATTACAATTTGCAGCCCCCCATTTCATAATTTTTGTTATGTATTCTCGGAGCTGCTGCCAATCGGGTCAGGTGTTGCTGTTCAGGCTGCCAAAGGTGTTTCAAAGGCATGTTTGCCCTCGGTGAGGAAAAGTCCCTCCAGCCCTGGATTATAGGTTACAATCCTCTGGCTCTCAGCCTTGCACCCTGAGCACTAAGCTCAAACTCATTAATTCAAGCAGAAGTGCAAGAGTACAATCATGTTTCCACTTGGTGCCAAGAGAGATATTTGTTGTCATCAAGGGAATGCTTGAATTTTGTTTCCTACAGTTAAAGCTATAATAAACTGAGAATCCTTTTATTTTCCTTCTTATTTACAGTACAGAGTAGCAAGACAGATGGTAAGAACCCATATAGTATAAAGAAAAGGGTAGCTTTAATTGGCATTTCTGTTAAAAGGATTACTGTTTGATAAGGGTTTGTATTTACCCCTGCTAAAGGAAGAAAATTAGATCTTTGATGGAGGTTTAGAATTGAAACTGAAAAAAGTAAATATTTCATCCTTGAGATGGATTGTTTATTTACAGCTGGCTGTGTTGCATTAGTTTATCAATTACCTCTCAAAATGTGATTTACCTATCTGCAGAAAAAAGCATTGTTTTTACTGTCTCTAATGATTATTTCTCACTCTTGTTCTTATTCCCAGCTACAATAAAATAGTTCCAGTGACAGAAGTTTCAACGTGTTCTGCAAAAGTTTTACTGCTGTCAGCTGCAGTACACATCTCTCCATCTTCCATTTTGTGTGGTATTTCTTTTAGATTGCACTTGCCATCATAATGATAAGAGAAGAAATGATTTTTTTTTTCAACAGATCAATCTATATGCCTTTAAAAATTTATATATTTATATTAAAAAGTAAACAAGTAAGAAACTGCCAAGACCACTGAATTTGTATTTCTGAGATTGAAGACAACCTGTCATCCAAGGCCCATGTAAGAAAATCTACAAAACATGCATTAGACATGCAGTAGGGTGCAAAACAGACCCCAAACTGTTTCTATCACTGAAATCTTTAAGGATACAGCAATCTCACAGCAGCAACTGATCTTGCACAAATCTCTTATTTTACCCAAAATCTTTCCATCATGTGATTCTAGGAGGATCAAATCTGACCCCGATTTACCGTATTTCCTTCTATTTGCTCACTAGAGCCCTAAAGCACCATGCTACAGTTTTAACATCATCTCAATAAGCAACCAGACCTACTGAAGGACACATTTTCTCACCTACCTATGTTAAGATAAAATATATTTTATGGCATTTCTTCCATTGTCCTTGATTGGTGACAACCTCATCCCCAAGAAGGCAAAGGCTGACTTTCACCCTTTCTGCTGTGTTGACAGCAGGTTGTATTTTTAATTTGTTTGCCTGTTGAGCTATAGGGAAAGAGCTGAGATATGTCTAGTCTAAATGAGCTCAAGAATATTAGGAATCAATGTACTAATGCAACAAGAGTGACAGCTTTCTATAAAGGGAAGAGTGAGCAGGATCTGGCTCTTATCAGTGCTTCTGACAAAGCCAAATAGAGCCGAATTTTTCACTGCGTGGCTCCTGGATGGAGTAAGCTTTTGCCTTTACCTAGTTCACCTGTTCTATCTGGTTCTGCAGGAAATAACAACTTGGCATAAAGTCAAATGCCAATTAGATTTCTGAAAGTGTGACCATTTCTGTAACTTTTCAAGTGCAGTGCTTTCTATATGGGAAGAATCTTTTGCAGTCTTCCCTATCTTCTTTTGCTGCACACTGTTCAAGCATTGGTAAATTAAGTCCTTGATACGGCAAAGGTTGTAAGCATGTGATTAACACTAAAATGGTCTGTCAGCAGTCTCAAAGTGGATTTCATCATGGGACTACTGAGCTACTTAATGTTCAGCATGAATTAAATGCTCTGCCAATTAGAAGGTCTGTTTGCCATGTTGTGCCTATATTACCACTGTAAGTGAAACTACCACAGTCTGTAAAACACCTTGTAGTCCATTTCTTCTGGATGAAAGGAGCTATGCAGAGTAAATTGCAGTTTCTGAAATGAAAACACCCACCTGAGATGATTACCAAAAAAATGATAGGAAAATGGTTGTAGATTTATTTCTGTTTCACTTTGGTATTGCAAAATTCAATGTATTCTCTTTGTATCAGACAATTCTATCATGATAATTTTCAAGTTTCACAATCACCAATTACAAGCAAAATGTCAAAATAACAGGAAGCATCAGAGGTATCATTTGTCTATCGGTAAGTTGCATCCATTAATAACGAAATCTAAAATACAGTTCCAATATTTTGTGTCAGAAATCAAAGTAAGAAATCTTTCAAATACGTATATTCCTACTCTGTGAGAAACCTGCTTCAGATTAATTTTAGAACATATTAGCTGTGCATTAGAAGAAAGAGATGGAATAAACATGCGTATGCTAATATGGTCTTCAATACCACATTTCAAGGAGCAAAAAAAAAGTGTGTCAAACTCTTCCATCTTTTTGGGCTGGCCTACAAGGAAATAACATTAGTAAGTGGCATAAAATCATTCAATTTTGAGCAGTAACCTGACCCCTTGTTTTCAATTGTGTCAGAACTGAGAGCTCAAAGGGACTATGGGAAAAGATGGCACCCTAGAGACAGACAGATCACACATTTTTCCTATCAATCAAACAGTCTGTGCTCAGGTGGACTGAACTGAAGTACGTGGCTTGAATTAGAATTGCTGACATAAATTTGCCTTTACTGTTTGATAAACCAACTACACTTTCATGCAAGAATTAAGAATTTTTCACTGATGTGGTGAATGTGATACCTTGTTCTTTGTATCACCCAAAATGCCTTTGAATTAAGCAGAAAAATCTTACTCATAACTTGCACACTGGTTACTGATATGCTCTAAGGTATTCTGAGGTGGGACTGACCACCATATGCAACCCATAGTGTACTGTAACCTTGCTAAGAAATAAATGCAGGTGGAGTTGTTCATGTGTATTAAGATCCTGGGCAGTCCAGACTAACGTGCCACAATTAGATAGTCCAATCGCAAAATCAACACTTCAAATGCAGCTGCAGATGGAGAGAGAAATTGAGGGTTATGGGCAAGTGGAAGAAGATATTTATGGCTAATAGTTGAAAATAAAGTTATTGCAGTAGAGATACACAAACAGGTCTTCCAGATGTTTAGGGCTGCAAAGAGGGGGAAATTCAAACAGCAGCAGCTGTGGGTTTGTATGGGAACTGAGATGAAGTTTCTGGTAAAATAAAAGGATGAGCCCATGACAGAGGTATGCAAACCTTAATTTGCTGGAAAGTTTCAAAGACAGCTGCTTGATATTCAGTGTTTTGGGCTGTAATGTTTGATCCATTTCCCTGAGCGTTAGATTGGATATAGATAAAATGAGATTATATTTGTGCAGTGACATGACTGATGATAAATAGGTGGGAATTTTTCATCCATTTCTCCTTTTGATTATGTATAATCAAGAATATATTTCTGTAAGATAAAGATAGATAAATACTTGAAAATCTTTGCACCTGGTCCGTGGGAGCATTGCAAACTGGTAAATATCATTTAGTGATATTTAACAAACCAGCCAGATTTTGACAAAAATAAACAGCGATAGTGTGAAAGAAAGCAAGCATTTTCATTAAACAACATCTTCTGAAATAAGTTATATTTAACTTCCTTAAAATGGCAAAAAACTCCAGTACCTTGGCACACAAATGGTGTTGTTTTGCTTGGCACACCATATAGATTGTGTCTCATGCAAGGAAGAAAACTTTGGTTCTTCATTTAAGAATTATAAACGATTTAGCGTGATTTTTTAAAAATATATAAATACATGTACAACAGACATGTTTATATTTATTTGTGATTGTATAAACATATATTAAAAAGCTTCAATACACACATTTCAAATGTGCATATATATATGGATAAGCTTGACTTTCAGGCCTATTCCCTAGCTACCACAGAAGAGGAATCCTGCTACGTTTTCAAAGTTGGTCCTCTCATCACAAGCTTTTTCCCTTGAAGTCTTGTAAAAAGTGAGAAAAGAAGTTTCAAAATAGTGGGACTAGGTTTTCAATATTTAGCTGGGGAAAATCAGCATATATATGTGCTTGCTACAATATATAATGTCACAAACAGTTTGGTCAATGTATTTAAAGCCTTAAAAAAACAGCTTGACCACATGCCAATTCACACAAGCTGAAATTCAAGGTTCACGAAAGTCAAACACTACATGCCTATTGACTTGAACAGGGTTTTGCTGTCATCCAGTGTTTCTTTTACTGCCTTAGTGTTGCTGACTTAGCTAGTGACAAAACAATGTATATAACACACGCTGTAATATTAATTCTGAACGTCCTGATAATATTAACAGAATCATGCAAATGTATTATAAATGTTGAGTCAAGGCAAGCCCCCTCAGTAAACTTCCCAAGAACAGGAACACAACAGTAATAACCACCTTAATCCAGCCTAAGTCAGACAGGAAGAAGATGAGGTGCCCAAACTCAGCAGCCTCTGCTGGCATCTCACAAAGAGTCTTGCTCAGATTCAAATGGCAAAAAAGAGCCAAATGATGTAATCGCTTCTCTATTCCATGCACTATTTCCACTATGAGTCCAGAGATATAGGAAATCAGATTCAATTCCTTGGTTAGAAAACTCCCATTCCAGGCTGAAACTGGGCTGGAATGCAGGTTAAACTTCCATTAAGCTCTTTTTTTTCTCTAGAAGCGCTACATTATTGTCATTATGCTAATGAAGTCCACATAGGTTGTATGAATGGTCTCCTGTTTTTTTTCCATAAAACACATATAACAAAGAAGTAAGTTTCAGCAGTGACTGACAGCTGTCAAGTAACACACAGGGCAATTCAGCTACCCAGAATTGATGCTGTTTATCTGGGCACCATAACAATGTGTTGCAAAAGCTGATGTTTGAGAAAGGGTCTCCTGAAGCAAGATCCTAACAACTATTTTTTCATTTCACTTGCTTTTCTCTAGTTTCCACAGAGATGCTAATGTTAGAAAGGCAGTGCTGTTCTGATCTGAAATTTATATAAAGAAAATCTAATACTGGTGTAGAGTATTGGCTGATTTTCTTAAGCTGAATCTTCATGCTAAGCAATCATTACCAGAGTTTTATGCACAAACACTAACTATGCTATGCAATGTTCTCATGACTCTTTCCTGAAATATTTAATAAGTTTGGACACAGTTCTATAAATATCTGACAATAATCAGCATTTCCCTAGCAAATCATTTCACAGTGGTAAATAATTTGTCATAAATAAAGCATCACATTTTTCTTCTTTGTGAATTACCCACAAGCAGGCTATCATTTAAGCAAGTATATTTGTTGTGCACAGTTATTTACCATATAATTTCTGTAAATAATTAGTGTTCTTCAGTTTATTTATAAGTGATCATCTACAAGTTTACAGTGTCAGAAATTGAAGTGGAGTATGGTTAGCAGATGCTCAGCAGGGGTTAGATAATCCTCATGTCAGGGTTATATGAATTCTGCTTTTTCACTGTTGCAAATTAAATATTTTTCTTTTCCCAAAATCCTGCCATAGTCCAACACACTTGTCTGTTTCCAGAAATGCTCTGTCTCTTTCTTGGAAAAAGGCCTCATCTGTGATCTTGGGCAAGTCCACCAGGAAATCACTTGCATATTTAGGTTCCTAAACACATTTAAACACTTGAGGCTTAGGGCAAGTCTGTACTATAGATAATGTCCAATGCATTGATCCCCGAACTGAGGCCAACCAGCAGAATTAACTCTGCTCTCGGCACCTGCTGACATGGCCAGGCTGCTCCTGGGACTGAGCCAGCTCACCATGATGGGCCAGGAACACAGAGAGCTGCGCTGCTCCCTGACGGTCCCCGAAAGGCAGAGGGGACAGGGTTCCTCTGGCACAAGGCAGCGGGCTGGAGCCCAGCAGAGGGGTGCTCAGACTACGGGATAATGGAAATCAAAGCATCACAAATTCCACTACATTCTACTATTTAACAAATGGTTCTATTAAGCTGTTATAGTTATTTAATTTAAATGACTATAAAATAAATATGTAAATATGTAAACCAAAGCAATATTTCATCACAAAAGAGATTGTTTATGTTTAAGAGCCCACTCAATTAACACTTTAAAACATTCATCTCAATATAATCTTTTCTTAAACAGATCAGGATTTCAACTAACCAAAACAAATATGACACTACCATGGTCAGTGCAGGAATGCAGATTTACTCCCCTTGACTTCTTCCTAACAATTTGGAGCTGTTGAACATGACACTCCCACACTCTCCAATTGTCAAAACTCTTATCTAGAGAACATTTTGAGGACAAAAAAAGCAAAGAGAGGACTCCCAGCCATGCCAAAACAAGTAGTAGTGTTGTGCAGCTGGGAAGACTGTGCTTAAAAGATTTAGCATTTGTTAGTCACATGTCAGACTTTCTAAGAAATGAGTAGTGTAAAGTTATTTTGAGCAAATCGATTCTAATGATGCCACATGAAGTTGGTACCAGGGTCTCAGACATAAAATTTTAAATGAACTAGAAGAAAAACATGTCATTACTTATTTTTACACCCTCAAAATAACAAGATTAGTTGTCACTTCAGCTTTTTACAAGACCTCTCTTTTCTGCTTTATCATAACAGAGCAGCTAACAAAGGCAGCATGCTAAAATATCATTTTTGCATTTCCTACTTAACAAAAGCTCCTACTGCAATTTAGCCATAGGAAGTCATCCAAACTCCCTCAGTTCTCTGTTCTTGAGAAAGATGCCAAGGTCATAAGGTGCCAAAAGATACATTTACAAAATGCCTACAGAGGTTGTCCTCCTAGCGAATTGGATGCCTGGCTTAATTACTGGTCTTGAAAATTGCTATCTCTATCTCAAGATGCTTTTATAACCTTTTATAACCTTGAAAATTTGGCCTAAAACTACTCCTGAAAATGTGATTTAGAAATCTAATATACTGTTGGCATTTTATCTTGAATCTCACTACCAAAGAATGGGCACCTATTATTGAATAATTAAGGAAAAACATGAATTATTCAGGAGAGCTGTGTTTTCCTTCCCAAAGGAAGCTGTTCTGTCCCAAATCTGAGCCTGCAGACAAACAAGCCTGTGTCCTGCTGAGTTACAGCCACCCCAAGCTGTACAAGAGCAATTGCTGTAACTGTTCCACCTCCCTCTTGGCATCCAGCAACACATTCGCAGAGGCTGCTGCTCCCAAAGGGGCAGCTCAGGGACTTGTTGTAAGCAAGAGATGGGGTTTATATTCAGTTAAGCCCCCCCACTGGATGGACCTTTTCCTCCTCATTCTCCAGAGAGCCTACAGGGATTTGCAATCCTCTACCTGGCATTAAGTCAGCCCTGTAACAACCCAGCTGGAGAGCCTACCACCAACCCCTGCATAGGATAGTATTTAACATCCATTCCAGCTGCAGCCCTTCTGCCTTGATGTGCATTTAGTTTCTAAAAAATCAATCCAGCTGATGAGCAGATAAGCCTGGGCATGGACATTAGTCTCCTTGAGGTGTCAGAAGCCACGTGAACTCCTACATAATGGACACTGTAGGAAAGTCACAAGTCATGCCCTGCTGCTGCTCACATTGTCCTAACCTGAGCCATGCCAGTTCTTGATCTAACAGCAAGAGAAACCACTTTCCCCACTCCCCTCCTCTGGCAAAGGCAAACAAGAAGGTCCTAAAGCAGGCCTCAAAATAGGAGGTTTTTTTTTCTTATCCTCACCTGCAGGCTTGATGAGTTGTGCTGATATCTAATTAATTAATTAAGGTTAGTTGAGGTCAGGGCCTGGAACCTGAGCAATTAAACTGTTTGGTCCCCTGCTAAAACAAACCATGTGCATGAGGCGAGCTGCCAAGTTCAGGATTTGTGAAATTTGACTCAGGAAAGGAGCTGCCATGCACCTACCACTCATGGGTGAGCTGCCAAGAACTGGCTCCAGCTGTGGGGCTGCACCGTGGCCAGAGATCGCTTGGAAGAGGAAGAAAAAAGTCCTGCTAACTTTTGTTTTAAGGATGACTTTTCCTGTCCTTATAATGAACTTGCCTATCTGGTACTTTAATTTGAAAACCCAGCTCTTGAAATCGTGTGATTAGATACAATATCTTGCCTTTGACAAGAGAGCCTTTGTGGGTTCAAAGATGAGCTTGAAAATGAAAGCTGATTAAAGCCTGAAGGGTCAAAGCCAAGGATGGAAATAAAAGTTACCTGACACAGACTTCTTTTTAAAGATCACACACATTTAATCCTCTTGCACGATTTTTTACTTACATAATTCAGCAGTGCAGAAGCAGAACATGTAGGTCACAGAAGGAGAAAAATGACCTGGGCTGGGTGAGGCGAGGGAGCGAGGACTCTGCCATGGAGCTGCCTGCTGAAGCAAGCTGACCCCCCTCAGCCCTTGAGGCATTAATCACTACCTGGCCTGTTATAAATAAATAAACAGACATATCACTTCTGCTGTAAATAGCATAGAGCTACCAGCTGTGAAGACTGTACTCCTCAGTTTAAAAATTCACAACATTCTATTGTGAGCAAGGTTTTGCAAAACTTCCTCATCCTATTCAGGCAAACGAAGATGAGCTGGAGAACATTCTAAATACTGCTATAAACAGAAGATGCACATGCACTTCTCAGACATCATATGGTCACAGCTTTTCAAAGCCTGAAGCACTTGCACCTGGATAGGTCATGTTTATTATTGTTTGGATTTTCTGTTATTCCCACAAATCTCTGTACTTTGTACTCGTTGTTAATTAATCCAAACTTGTTGTTAAGTGATCTAGAAAGTTTTTAGAAATAAAAAAGAGAAAATATCTCAAAAGGTCTGTCCACCCCCACTTCCCAAAGCACTGGACAATTGCTGAAGATAATCATGTAAGTGGCTAGAAAGGTTGTGCTCACCGGATTTCATTCCTATTGCTGTATTTCAGACTTTCTAAGATATAATAGGTTAGATGTAATTTAAGTAATTGTAGTTGATATTTAATTAAAAATAGCCTTAACAGTACATCCTCAGACATACAAATTTTAAATAAACTTTTTCAAATAAAAAAACGAGTTGTTGGCTCTAAAAGTTTGATGTGACCCACTAACGTCTGCAGTGTCATGCATTTTAACCAATGAATTATGCTCTTTATTGATCAGAAAAGTAAAACCCAAACAAACAACATACCAACTAACCACAACAAACCAACCCAAATGAATATCAGGAAAAAATCCACAGGATTTTCATAAATAAAACAATTATTTAGAAAATTATTCTGACCATTTTACAATGAGAAGATGGAGAGACTCAGTGAACCTGGAGCACCAAGGCCTGGCCACAGGGTCCCACCTTCTGAGAAACATTTTCAGAAACAGAGACTTAATGCCTGCTATTTCACAGGCCTCCTTCACCTCCACCCTGGAACTGCTCTGTTATGCAATGCTCCAGTCTGCCTTACTCCAGAACACTCTGCATCAGGCAGAACGGAGGCAGAAAAAGCCTCCTGAAGACACAGGGTTCTTCTGAAAGACCCTGTGAGGGCAGTTTTAAAGAGAGAGGAAAGGAAATGTATTTATTTCTTGCTTAATTTGACAAAGAATGAAAGCAATCTGATCATCAGGTAGCATTTTTTGAAGTAAAATCTGCTTTTGCATGAATTTCAGCTCTTGCGTCCCTGAAGACCATATCTAAGGTTAACATACTTTCTTCTGCAATGCAATTTCTTCAGGCCCATATCCTTCCTACTTTGACTTCCATTCCCCAGCTATTGATATACAGGGTATAACATGGAGACATAACAAGGTCATGGCCAGGTCTCTACATAAATACTGCTGGTGAGCTGCCTCCGTTGCTCTCTCAGGGAGCTCCAGCTCATCTTCCTTTGCCTGAATAGGATGAGGAAGTTTTGCCTATATAGAAAATCCATTAAACAGTCATACATACAGCTCCTTTTTGTATTCAAGCTCCCTCAAGTTTTTACCCCTTGAGTACTGCATGATCTGTATGAGAGAGATGTAGAATCATAGAATGTCCTGAGTTGGAAGGGACCCACAAGGATCATTAAGCCCAACTCCTGCCCCTGCATATGACAAACCCAAATGTAGGTGAGAGCTTGAATGTTTTTTACCCTACAGTGCCTCTTGGGTCTCGCATAGCAGGAACTCACGTCCCTAATCCCTTCTTTACTCATCCTCTATACAGAAGAAGAGAGGTCTTGACACCAGAAAACACTTGAGAGGTTGTTTGATTTACTTAGGCACATGCTTGTAATCCCAAGCGAATAGCTGAGCAGAGCTAGGCTTAAGAATATATTCAAGTATGGGACAGGAATGAGTAAGAATGCAGCTGTAGCAAAACATGGTGAAAACATAGCTAAATCTATAGGGCAGATACATGTTAGCAAAATAGTAAAGCGGGACAGTCAAGCTGTCATCTATACAGATGGTTTTCCTCAGCCAGAATTTTGCTGTATTCTGACACATAAAAAATTAAAACACCTTGCTAAAGAATCCTCTGGTTTACAAGACAAGCTATTGTGGAGAAGAATATAAATGTGTTGGCTGCTTCATTGACAGTCTATGCTTCAGATTTATTTTTTTTAAGTTATAACGTCTAAAGCCATATTTCCCTAGTGATAAAAATCCCGTTAGTAATCCTGAGAAAATCCTAAAGGGCTAAAAAGCAATGAAGAGGATTTCTAATGGTAAGTTATAAATCCTTTTAGAGAATATCTTGGTATAAAATAATTCAGAGGAGGAAAAAAAAAAAAATAATCTTAGGAATGAGGTAGTTCTACTTAAAAGTCCTTAGACGAGATCAAGGGCACTTAGGAGAGCTGCCAGTTTCTGAAGGAAGGAGATGACATTGAGCAGAAGCTTTTGCTGGTCACTAGGCCAGTGAGACACCAGGTACGTGAGACCAGGATAAGGGAGAGATCATTTGTTCAGTGCTGTCTGTAATCCCAGCTTCCAGAAAATATATTGAGTCCTCCCCATTAGGTCAATAAGAAAATAAGTCAAGATCATGAGAATAAGTGATGTATGCAGCTGCGGTAAATGGGGTCGTCAGAGCAAACAGTGATGTCGAAATGGAAGCAAATAGCAGAGTGCAGTGCATTTGGCTGATTTCTCCTGTAACACAGGCAAGGCTTCCTTAAACCAATTTGTCTTGTACCACGGATGATGACTTCCACTTACCGCCCTACACAATATTCAAGACCTGATTTTCAGGCTTGATTTTTTTTCACACAGCTATTTGTGCCACATAAATGTCTGATTTGTAATTTTAATGATTGTTTTAGAATACGTATAATTTTTATCCATAATTTGGAAGCGAATGAATGCACATCTTCACAGTCAATGGTAGCATGCACATAGTGAAACTCGTAATTATGGAATACATTAAATTCTGCTGAAAAACAGCAGAAGTGTATGTTAAAACAAACAACACCAAACCTGAAATAACTTCAGTAAGCCTCAAACACTGCAAATATGTAGTTCATTATACAAATTATATGAACTAACAGCATATCTAATATTATTCCTCTGCTAGATTTATAATAGAACTGAATTTGTTGTGGAAACTGCTCATTGAACAAAATGAAGGGCGGGGAGAATTAATTGGGGTCTTTGCACCTTGGGTCACCAAAGGAAGAACAAGAACCATGATTAATAATTTACTACATTTAACTACTAATATATCAAAAATGCTACATTCTTTAGTCACCTGGGTTTTAACAGGGATGAAATCAATTGGATTTCACAGGAATCAATAAACCTGCTACATTTAAATAAATAACTACACATCTCCTGGAGATTTTTAAGCCTGTTTATAGCCTTCTAGAAAAGAAGTGCAACACTGCAACACTTGTTAAATTCTGCAGGCTGCAAAAAAATGATTACCATTCTTTATCAGCAGCGATGGTACTGCTTTTTACACTGTGAGCAATTAGAAAGGAGAGCCCACCGCTGAAACACACATGACAAGAGGCTGGGAGATGTGGGGAAGTCTCCAGCGACAGGCTTAGAAAAATGACCTTGAAATATTGGAGAAATGGAGTGAATTCAAGAAAATGAAACTCACCCAAGACAGGTGCAAAGTACTATGGTACAGAAGGCAAATCAGATGTGCTAACACAAGCTGGGCCACAGCTGACATTGGAGGTTCAGCGCAATGCAAATTGAAAACAAGGGGAGATTGTGGCAGGGTTTAGGGAGTTCTGCATGAGGGCAGGACCTGTGCGGACATTGCCAACCAGTGTGGGCTGCTCCGTGGATTGAGGTCCAAGGGCTGCTCTCCTCCTCCTGCTGCGTTCTCCCCTCTTTTACATGCAGACATTTTCCTTGTGTGCTGATAGCCCAAGCCCCCAATTTGATTTAGCCTGCAATATTTTATTCAGTACATTTGATTTTAACCTCTCAGCAAGGAGTTTTGGGATAGCTCCAACCTCTGTATGCGAATAACTTAATTCCTGAAAAACGTTTGCCTAACCCTAAATCTAATCTTAACCTGAAACATTCACTGTGCAAGCCATAGAGCCCTTTCAAGGTGTAAAGCCACAGGCAAGACGTGTTACAGGCAGCAGTACAAAACTATACACATTGCATGGCAAGGTGGTGGGTAAGAGGAGACCTCTGAGTGACCTTGCTATAGGATTCAGCCCAAGAGAAATTAAATCAAATTATCAAGGGGCTACTGCAATACTTCTCCGGGCCACCTGGTCGGTATCTACACAGCATGTTCACACTCTGCTCTACAGTGTCACAGATGGAGAAATATATGCAAAGAAGGGATTTTGATCTAAAAGTAAAGCTCCATTTATCTTCTTTATAACTGCAGAAAGTCCTTATCAGGACATTCCTCATACAGCAATATTTGTCACAATGTTTTTTTTAGAAATGGTTCGGTCATACCTTTGTTAATTCAAAATGAGAATGTAATGGTATGGGAAATTAATACTGTTTCTCTGCTGTGTCACATAAAACTTGTTCCATATTCATGTAACAGCTTATCACTGAAATAATAAAATAATATGGACACGGAAAAGCCATTTGCTTCAGAAGTGCTGCGAACATTAAACCTTACAATAACTATACTGACTAGTAAAATATTGAGCAGCACTTATAAAAATCTTGTATGGGGCATCACAATCAGCTGCTGAATAGGTTGTGTATTAAACAGAAACAATGTCTGGCAAAAGAAAAGTGCTTTGTGATGATGTGGAAAGACTTCTTAAGTGCTTATAAATAAAAGGTATTGCAAAAAAAACTAATTAATCACAGCAGGCACGTACTTAAGAAGTGGTTCAGGAATCATGTATCTCAGAAGACATCTTAAGCAGGTAAAATGATTTATGTATGTCAGCCTTTTCTACCTCATCTAGGGAAGCTGGTCCTGCCAGAAGCCCTACCCAGGAGCAGTCACTCTGCCCAAAAAGCGATGACTTCAAGGGACTGTGAAGAGCAGCTCATAAGGCATCTCTGTCACTTTATTTGGCTTTGGATTAGGCCAGACTTTGGATCTTGATCACACATGATCCAGACACAGCTTTCCTCTTAATTTCTAGTTTACTCTTATCTGAAGATAAAGTTAATGAATCGGTAGTACATGAGGATAACTGCAGATTCATTGATTTGAACACACAGCAGAGAGGAAAATATGGCATAATTGGAATAAATTTGATTCTGAAAATCAAAGCTTGGTTCACAGAAAATTGACAAAGGTCTCCATGTGTCTGAAAATGCTATCAGGCTGGGGCTATGAGGCTATTGAGATCTAACTTATAACACAGTGGAAACAGATGCATATTTATCACACAGACAAATTTATAACCCAGACAGATCTAGTACACTCATCCAGCTATTATATGTAATCAAAAAAAGGGATTGCTTTAACCTGTACTTGAAATCTGACCTTAAATCATACATCTTATTATTCAGCTAGAATTTTACTAGAGTATCTATCTGTAAAGCATAGCTTCTTGTAGGATATGAAAATACTTTACAGGCAACAAGAAAATCTATTTGCAGGAGTTTGTATTGGAAGATGAGGGAGACTTGTGGTTGTTAGTTAATAAAGACTCAGGGGAAAACCATTCGTAAATACATAGACTATTTCAAAGGATCCCATAACGAAGAGTCTGAGACATTTTAGCAAACCTCCAAACTACATTTTAAACTCTCAAGTTATGAAACAAATTGCTCCACATTGAGTCACTACAGAGAGGAAACTACCTTTAATGCCAGCGAAAGAGAAGTGTATTACGGAAATTCCTCACATCTGCAAAGTACCTTACTTAAATGATAATTATATTCTATAAAGTGCTTTTACTCTTAGTCACTATTTGCTTTATCTATTCTGACTCATATTAAGCTTACTGTCTCAGCTGCAGAGAATTTCATTATACCATTTGTGAAAGCATCTTTAATAGGCCAATTTCAGTATCTGTCTACTGTATCCTACTAAATGGTTTTTATTTGCTAAATGATACAGTTTAGATGAAACACACTTAAACAAGAAACATGGTTGTACTACTACAGATGTCACACTAACAGCCAGGAGACTTTCTCTGAGATCACTGTGCCTACCAGAGAAGTGACAGCCTGCAATCAGTGAGCTCAATTTTGTATTCTTGTACTGGTAAAATTTCTATTAAACTGCTTAGAACTAAAACCAAAATTTGACATTAAAACACAGTTTGTGGTTTATCCAGAAGAAATAAAAGTATTTATTTGATGTTTTAATTTGTAAACTCCAATCTACACACATAGATTAAAAAGTCAAATAAATACTTCAAGGACTTTATTGGCTATTCAGTTTCAGCCATGCTATTTGCAGAAATACATTGTACAGGAGTGAGACATTCAAACAAAAGAAATTTACTTTGCATTGTAAATAAAACAAGGAGTACAGCAAGTCTTGTCAATGCTGTCACCTGTTCTAATTCTCAGTAAGTCTATCCATCTACTTTTCAGTAATCAAGCCATCTGTATTCTCAAAATTACCTACTTTAGGCATCCTTGTAGAGACCCAATTTAGTCCAATCCATGTATATCTGTAGATAACCAATACAATAGTATAAGTAAAAGCCCAAGCTTCAGCCCCCCCTTTTTTTTTGAATAGTATTTCTTCAATCTTGTGTCCTGGCTTAACCTGGACTAGACAGGTCTGCTACAGGCAGGCTCCAACCCTTCATGAACTGATCTTTATGTTCTATTTTGTTGATTCTCTAATGCTTTTGGTTCCTGCATCTATCTTCCTCTTCCTTCCTAAATACCTGATACTTTCACACAACTAAATCCAGGAATTTAGGGCCCTTTCAGTCTCTATTAGGTGAGAGAAAGAGAAATACCACTTCAGCTGACACCACTCAAGTGATGCTATCAGTTACATTAACGTCCAGAAAGGGTATCTCCACTGAGAGCGGCCAACAAGGAAACATGCCTTGAATTCAGCAGTAACTTTCAAGCACTCACTACAGATAATTTGGGCAACCTGGTTACTGACAATTTAATTCCCTAATTTGGCAGTACCCATCTCCTTGTATCCAAACAAACATCTCTCTCTCAACCTGCAGAAGTCTTCACACAGGTCCAAAGCAGGAAATATGATGGTGCATGAGCTGGTGAATGTTATTTCCTTACTTCTTTGAATTATTCTAACTTTTAGACATCCCAGACAGAGTCCTATGTCCTGATCACCACTACACATCACAGAAGTTTCCAACAATCAATATGCAAATACTGTAAATACAGATCAGAATTTGGGTTATAAAATCCATAGATTTCTTCCTGAAAATCGGAGAAAAGCCTACAAAGCAATCTACATTTGCGTGCTCTGCCATCTCTTGAACAACATTTGCTCAAGGTGAAAACCCTCAACAGCAGAAGACAACAGTTGCAGATACAGTCAAACTGGACATATTACTGCTACAGCTTTTTGTGAGTGCAGCTGAGAAGATCTGATAATCAGAGGTTAAGTTTAAACACCCACAGTGTCCCTCCAGCTTTTTCATCCCTCTGAGGGGAAAGAAAGAAGTCCCTGAAGGTCTCTCTAAATAGGACTGAGGTGAAATCAGTGAAAGAAGCAGCTGGAGGGGCAGAGGCACAATGAAACCCTGTAGCAGAGAAGCCCAGAAGCCTTATGTCCATTAATGGGGATGAAAATTCTGTAGGATTGCAGCTAATGCAAAAGGAAAGGTGGCTGCTCCCTGATAATCGCCTGCCCTGGATTAATCACTAGAAAGCCAGCTCAGGTGAATGCCACACAGGGCTACAAGCACCTTGAATTTTATGCAGGTCTGCAGAACCACCTCACAGGGTGAGGTTAGCAGCAGTTAACGATGGCAGCCCTGGATAGAAACAGCCAAAGCAGCAGGTGAGCTGGAAGGCAGATACCTGCAATTAACTTCCCAGTGGACTTTGGTTTTGTGGTGCTTTTTTTTTTTTTCTCATTAATTAATTCCCTTAGGTAGCTAAAAGGACTATGAACTATGTGCCCAGTTTTAAGAAGTCAGGAAAAGTTTATTTTTTCTCCCCACTAATGTTGCAGTGCATCACAGCATGTTTTGTAGTTGTTGGCCAAGGAACGACAGTGGCTTTTCATGAAGCACAGTGATTTTCTGACTTTTGATGCTGAACTAAATTATTAGCCCTAATGATATCTTTGTACTGTTTCTTTCTGTATGTATTTTCTCTTTAATTAAAGTTGTTGGAGGTCATCACACAATGTTCAAATCTCTGCAGGGAAAACAGTCTTTCTCTGTTTTGGTGCAGATTGGGTCTATGAATCCTTATTCTCAGTGGATTAATGTTTTCTTAAAGGGCAGAACTATGAAATGGAGTTACATTGCAAATGAGTACAGTTTTTGTCAGGTATCTTTGCAAAAATAACATACCCTCTTCATCGTTCAACCCAGCCAAACACTTAAGCACATGCTTATCTTTAATAGCTCCACTGAAATCAATGAAACAACTCACATGACAGCAAGATACTGATCAGGGGTTTACTCCAGTGGCTGCTTCATGTCTTGCGATTAAAAATATTTTCTACTTAGGAGCTAGGAAGGCATTTGTTCAAGCCTGCTGTTTACTGGTTTCTTCTATGAATGTCCTCTTGATTACAACAGCATAAGCACCACAATCTCCATATGAAATATTTGGAAGATACATATTTTCTACGTATCCAAGCAGTGCTTTGCTTTTAAATTGGATGTGAATGCCAAGGCAACTTTATGCTCTTTTTATACTCAAATGCTCTGCTGCCACATATCTATAATGTTCTCCGGCAGGTCTCACGAGTGCCAGCAGTACAAAGTACACCCGCTGTGGCCGTCTCAGAGTTTTCTTTTCAGTTTTTGTTGTGGTTGGAACACATTTTTCTGATTACTGCCTAGCATCCTCCTATGAATTTCATCTTACTGAACTGATCTGCTGGATTTTTAACTGCATCCACAGCTCTTATGCTAGCAACATAATCTCAGCAACATTTATTGTTCTCTTTATTTAGCTTCCGACTCCACCTCTTCATCAGATGTGCTCCTTCCATTGTTAGGTCTGTTTTTCAGATAACAAGCTGCAAAAAAAATAACACAACTAGGTTTTTGGTGCACATACAAAGGAAAAGGTCTCAGATTACAAAGGCTGTGCTAAAGAATGCCTGTTTTCCACAACAATCTCTGCTGTCTCCATTATCACGAGCAGGAAAACAGAGAGAGCTGGAGCTCTGCCCTTCCCTGGCACTCTTGGGAACAAACCCACTGGGCTTAACTGGGGCACCAGGTCAAGCTCAGGCTGCACCAGTCCTTCGGCAGAGCTCCTCAGGACTGAACTGCATGACAGATGAGTCTGAAGTGACTAATTTAACTACATGTTTTTATAATTCAGCTAGTTTTCTATATTTTTTTATTACAAACTTGTCACTGAATTTCCCAGATAGGTTTAAGCCACCTGCAGGCTGCAAAACTGAAGAATAGCTTCTGTTTAGAAAATTACAATAAGAAAATCCAAGTACAAAGACTGGCTTCATAATAAGACTTTTGGATGTTATTTTGCTGCTCCAGAGTGAGGTAATCTGTCAAAACTCCTCCAGTAATCAAAAAGGAGGTTTGCCGTCTGTAACAAGAAGATGCGAAACCTGATTCTAATCTTTGGTAGTGCTAGAGCAGGAGCCCAGCTTGAGTTTGGTGTGAATTCAGTTAGTCTTATGACATTGTAATATGGAACTCAAAAGAACTCATCAGCTTGATCTAATCTAAGCTTCTCTGCAGAAAACTCAAATAAGCTTGAATTCTTGGATTAGTCAATGTTTGCAGCCACTTGAATTACATTTCATATATACATAAAGTGAGCACATGAATCTCAGCAGTTAAGTACTCTGCTGTCAATTTCCATTTTTTGTCCTTAAGAAAAGAGGAAGACATTTAAAATCATCACTCTGAGAAGTAGTATGTGGCTGTGATCAGATACAATCAACTGAAAAAAAAAATACCCATATTTGCATCCATAATCTTTTTTATCTTGACACTGAAGGCTAATTGTCATATCAGTAAATGCAGAATGAAATATAATATATGTGCCTGAAAGTACTGCATTTGCAAAATTGCTTAACAGCAGCTACTACTTGCTGTTTTGACAAAGATATACTCTTGTTGTCTGATAGCACATTTCTGTAGGAGATAATTTTGAGTAGTCCCTGTCAAATAAAGTTAGATTTAATGCAGCCACAATGCTAGTAGTAAAGGGAAAGCATTGACATTTTCTTCTTTATAATTAGATGTTGCTACTGATATCCAGAGTGAAAATGCTGTTGTCCTGAATTGTGATTGTTGCTGGAATGCTCGTTGCATTTCTTGAAATGTGTTGTCCCTGCGGGTATGGAGCACAAGAGCACAAGTGTTGTACTTCTGATTGAACTGTCATAAATCTATCAGAATATGATAGAACTCCACCAGATGAACCCTACCTGAGCATACAGCAAATATATCCCTCACTGCCACTGGTTATTTGTATTATATTTCACATTTCAGGAACAATAGTAATGTGTTGTGCTTTAGGAAAGTGTTTTTTAACAGCCTAAAAATTTACAGGGGCTGAGATTTGCTCTCATACAACACATATGCCCAGGTTTTGTTTTGTTTTTTACATATAATCATTTATTTGAATCAAATTATCAGCTGATGCAATGAAAAACAGACACATCATTACAGGTGTACCATGACAGCCAGGGTCTCTCTGTGTGATGGGCTGCAAGAACATAGCAAAAGGAAGGGTTGCTACCCAGCAATGCTCACTGCTGGATTTAATTCAGAACAGAATCTGGGAAGAAGAAAAATAGGCACAGTTTACAGGTAGCGATAGCAGAAATCTGCGTTGCCCACCGTCCCTAAGCATCTGACCATATCAAATTCTGCGGATACCGAAGAGGTGTGCCCTCGCTCCAGCCCGGCTCCCAGGAGACATGGGCACTCTCAGAGAGATGAAGGCTACTTGGATATTGCTGGGTCCAAAGTGTCTCCCAGAGAGGCCATTTAGCCCCAGGGACTCTTCTCATAAATTGAAAATAAGGAATAAGGATAGATACACGGCTGTTCTTGAGTGAAACCCTTGGAGTCTTTCCTGAGGCAGATACAACCTACAGGTTGGTTGATTGAAACAATTTGTAGTGTTACATTCAGCTTACGCGAATCCTATGTAAATAAAGCGAACGAGAGATGGAAACAAAGAGAGATGGAAACAGAGAATATAAAATGCAGCAATGCAGCTATAAATATTATAAATCCTGCAGCAACCCAGAAGCCTCATTTTATCTCAAAAGCTAGAGAGATGGAACTGATTAGTTCTCACTGAGGAAAGGATATTGATGCTTAATACTCTTTTGAGGCTGTTGAACTCAGTTACTGGATTCAAAGCAGGATGGATACCTGATGGTACAGACAGGAGCATATAACTAAGTTTCCTTCCTAACAACTGCGAGTCCACAAGAAAATGACCAGTTTCAGCTCAGAAATGAAGGTGCTCTTTCGCTGACTGAAAATCATTTATTTATGAAACAATTTTAAATTATCTGCTATTTGCAACACCAGGAAAAATCAGCATATTTCTTAAGCCAAACTACAGTTATCTCTCTCTGCAGTGATGTTTAGAGTGGCCCTACTGTTTGTCATCTTTTGGGTTGAATTTGTTTTGGTTTTGTAAATGACAACACATACTGTTAAGCAAGATTTAGCCCAAATAGGTAACATTGCAAGTAAAGATGGTTGGGTTTTTGCCTGGAAAAAAATAAAAATCCATGAAGGTGAAAAGAAAAAAAAAATAATGAAAAATGAATCACCCAAAAAAAAAAAAAAAGAAAAATTGAAAAGTGGATAGTTTATACAGAAAACAGCCTTTCTGGAGGGAAGTCCATACAGACTTTCAGTCAAAAGAGTTGATTATTTTTGAAAATTTGAATTTAACATTTGATATATTGAAAATGAAACTCTCTGATTTTTTTAAATGTTGTTTCAAATTAAAATCTGGTTTAGTGATTCTAAAACAAATGGCAGATTTTGTTTTGTTTTTTTAAAGTAGATTAAACACCTTAGAAACACAAAGCATCATTTTCATTCAAACAAAAAGCTTTAGGTAACCTAAACTTACACTTATTTCTTTTACTAGAAAACAATATTTTGCTCCAGAATGACTAAAATAAATAAAAAACCCAAACCAAATGCCAAAACCCAAACAAAACACCAAACTTGAGCTAGTAAACAGACCTATCAATTATTTACATGCCTCTGTGCAGAGTTGTTTGCAAGCTCTCTACTACACTTTTTATTTACAGAATATGGTTTCTAGCAACCAGAAATCATATCTGTGTCTTGTTTTAAATAAGAGGACAAAGTGATTATAGAAATGACAACTGCTAAAGAATTGGCAAAATGCACCTGACATAGAATGTTAAACTTTGGAAAACAGAAATGTAAACACTGGTAGTTACATTGTACCAACAATATGTTCTATTTCAGTATATTTGGGTTCTACAATGCCCTACTAACTTCACCAGTATCTTACATGTAATTTTGCTAAAAGGTAGTGTATAAGCAGACTGTTTGACATAGGAAATAGTAGTACAAATATTTTCTGCTCATGGTTTTCAATCCTCCAAAGGGAAACTGACAATAATATAGCCCAATTACAACCCTGAATAAACCAGTTTTATTACCAAATGAACTACTTCAATTCTTTGTTTGCTCTTAAATGAAATTTAATACATGGCAAATTAACGCCATAACATTTGGAGTGAAGGATTCTTATTCAGTTTGATTTGCTGTACCTGCAGGTACAGTTTCTCTCCCAGCATCACAGGCAATGAAGAAGAACAGAGAATAGTAATGACAGATATTATATAGCACTGGGCTTGCCTTCCAGCATAATCAGTCAGAAGCCTTCTTACTTCAAAACAGGCTTTAAATACTTTTCAAAACTGAAATTTGACAGTATTAGTATGCACCAAGATTTATACCTCACTGGAGACAATGTGGAGAACTGTAACAAGTCACCAAGTGCTACAGTGCCTCCTAACTCACGGTTTCTAGTTCATTACATCCTTATATTATGACATTGCTCTCCAGTACCAGGGCATAATTAGGCACGCGAGGTGTTATATTACCACATAATGAAGTCTAATTAAGATTCATTAACCTCTGACCCCCTTCACATATTTGATGGACAGTGAGCATCTCAGGGAGAAAGTTAAAAGGTGAGCTTAAATGAGCTCAGTTCAATGGTTGACATTTTGAGGAGTTAAAGATACCTTAGATGATAATTTACATCTGATGCATCAAAGCATGTTGACATACAGATTGATAAATGGAAACATTATATGAGATGGGTCATGCCAGCTGAACATTTAGAGTGATTTATGCTGAAACATTTGCTTTTTATATGTGTACCATTATTTTATGTTAACAATAAAGTGTTGTAAACGCCACATTAGTAATAAAATATGCACTAGATATGTGTTTTATCGGCTTTATTTGTGTATGAATAAATACCACCATATCCATGCAAAAATGATATGAAAATATCATAATGACAACCTATAACTATTTTAAGGTGAAACTAATGTTGAAATCCATGTGTGGAAATCTGTACAAACTAAGATTCACGTAGGGTGGTACCTTTCACTGGAGAAATGTGGTTTGTTTGTTAATTTTTAAATGTGACAGTTATTAGGAAAGCAGAAGAGAGGATAATGTGTAAGGGACAACACTGAACTGATATATGCCAGTGCTTGGATATAGTTTAGACTTTTGATGGTCCATTGAGATTAATACAACCATCACTCTATGTGAGACACAGTGGCATAGCAATTACAGAAATGTTAGATAATTCCCAAGTACAATGATGCATTTATAGAAAACTCCAGAGCAGAGGTAATTTTCCTTTGTGATTATAGACTTTTCCCCCACACTGTGCAGTCACAAGCCATGTGCTCCTAGCAAGTTTTCCTGGAAGATAAAGTATCCTGCTCTGCGACTATCACCCTCTGCATGTCTCGCACATGGACAGATGCCCCTGGGGAACATCACCGCTAATGCGCCTGTACAACAAAGATGCTCAGTGCATATGCAGTAGATCCAACACTTTCATATATGACTGAGTCTCCAGACATGCAAAGTAAATCCAAACATTCCATGAAGTCCAGGACTTGCTTTATGGGTTACTGATAAATATACAGTGCATGTATCGTATTGTCAAGATTTAAAGGGTTATTTTGCCTTACTGCATACCTGCGGTGCCCTTGACACATGTCAGTAAGACTCACAGGAGTTCTGGATAGAAAGACTACTGTGTACCTATAAAAAATGTTTAGCATACAAGATTTACTTAGAAAAATTTATAGGATCGAAAAGGAAAACAGAGAGACAAAACTTCAGACACTTGGTACCTTGAAGTTTGACTTATGATGCATACAGGAGACAGGGTAGATAGTAGAGTTTAGAAATTCATAGTATCAGCAGTTCCAAGTTAGCAGTGAGTTGCTGCTTACAGTGAGCAGCTTTACCTCACAATTAGCTGGCTCAGGCATAGCCCGATGCTAATAATTTTTTCTAAGCTAGATAAGGAATCAGGATACATGGAATAAAGGAAAGCAGTGCAAGAGTGGAATTGTTGTGCAATTACCGCAGCACGTTATGCTCTCGATATACTGAGTGCAAAGCTTCAGCTCTGATACAGGTTGTCAACAGTGCGTATCATCACAGCATCAAACATCCGGGGAGATACTGTGCTGTCTTGAAATTCAGCTGACTTCCTCCAAGATAATAATGCCCTGATGCTGTAGGGAAGCTCTATTTTGTTGATGAAAATAACGACCTTTGGAGGTGGCAGAAGAGACACAGTTCTTGACCCTGTGCCAAGCAGAGCAGCATTCTCACGTCAGTGGGTTTCCTAAGGCTCTGGCCACCCCCTCAGTGTAACCTTCACCATTACTTTCCTGTGCAAATTACAGTTACAGAAGGCAGCAGAAACAGCACGTACCTTTTATAATCAAAGATCTCAATAGTTAAAGAAAATTGTGTAAAAAACATTTCTTCAGTTCAGCAAGGACTAAGAGCCAATAAGGGAGAGGAGGAAGCAGGGACAATGGCAATTAAGAGCAAAAGGGATTAAAAATATCCCCAAATGCCTCAAAAGTAGCAGAAAGAGAAGACCACTCAATTCTTAGTTAGTATTAGCCTCTTTACATGGAAACTAAGTCTAGACATATAAATGGTAGTATCCAGTATTTCTTTGTTATTCACAGCACACATGGTGATGTAAATTCGTGGAGGGAAGGGGATCATACACCACTTAGCAGATAACAATTACCCCACATATACATAGACACACGCACATTTATCTCAGACACACACAAACAAGCCTGCTGGCACATATAATGTACTCCACAAACCCAATTTGTTTTCACTTCATTATTTTTGAATACATAGGGAGAGTTCTGGGAATGCGTGATGTTGCTATGCCAAATCCTGCAGAAATACAAATCCTTTTGGTACTAAACAGGAGCCTTTATACCATTTTCATTCTAATTTTTCTACTATAGCACCGCCAAAAACCATTTAGCTTTACTCAGAAAGTTGAAGCTTTTGTAGGCAAAGCCCCAGAATCACTACTTTTATTTCTTCACTCCTGTGAGCAGCCACATAAATCCCAGATGTTCTTGATTCTGTATGAAGTAAATATTGAAATTGTACTAGAAGATATTCAAATAGAATCGACAGAGATGTGAGCCCAAGATCCAGACTGTACTAAACTTGAAACAGTTCTATCAGTAATTGCCCACTCTGACAGTGCTGCATATCCTCTGTCTGCAGTCAGTATAGAGAGCCATACATCTTCCTAATCACCTTTCTTTCCAGTGACAAATATGAGCAAGTTAAAGCTAAGGTCAAATGAAAGTACTAAACACCTCCAATACATCAAGAAAGTTACCCTCACTCAAAATACAAAGCTCAATATCTGGCAAGCTTGAGTGATGCATTTTGGGTAGGAGGTCTGTCAAAATACCAGTATGTGAACAGCCAGATGCGAATTGCCTTGAAAGCTTTGAAGCCTTGTTGGAAGCTGGAGAAGACACTGAAGTATCACCTGTGAAAGCAGCTATTAACAGATCAGACTCAAACATGATACGAGACATTTGTTGCTATTACCATATAAAATTGGTCTTTTAAAAGGAAACAGAAGCGCTGTCCCATAGTTCAGAGGGACTCTTCTTCCAACTAAGCCCAGCAGAGAGGATCTCTCATGGCTTCGCGACTGCAAAGACGGCATGAAGGGTAATGTCGTACCTTGGGGCATCTGCCAGGACTCAGAGGCTTTCAAACCTGACAGGCCTGTAGATGTTCTCCACCTTCATCTGTTTATCCCCACCCCTCTCTCACTTATGTGCCAAGAGATCTGCAATTCCTGAAGAAAGCTGTAAAAAGCAGTGGTAGAGCACACCTCAGTCTTTTGGTTGTGATTCACAATGGAGCACAAAGGAGTTAAATGCTCATGTGCTGATGACCTGTGTTAGGTGGCTAACTCCTTTCTTTTGAAAGGACAAGGTTTAGAAACTTTCCCCAGGAAAAGATGACAAAGAAAGGAAGAGAGGGAAAAACAAATGAAACCAAACAAAAAACCCCACACCACATACACACATCATCAAAATAGTCCCAAACTTAAATCCATCTGTGCATCTCAAGCAGATGACAGAATCACTTGAACTAGAAGAAAATAGGGTGGATGTAGAAAATACAACTTTTACTACATACAGCAAGCGCGAACAGGCACAGAGGTATCTGAATGAAAGTTCAAATCCAAACTTTTTGTGCTAGGCAGTGTGAGTAGTCAGTAATTATTTATAGCTACAGGCCAGTGCCTTCTGAGCATAGAAGAAGAACTAAGCAAGGTACCTTTCACCATGAAAGAGGCTCTGGGAATATTTCAGGAGGTTTGGGGAAGAATATCTGTTGAGGGGTCAGGGCTCAGGGCAGGAGGCTGCCCGGTGCAGTATGAATTATATTATTTTATTCTGCAACCCCAGAATGTTCCATTTCATCTGTCAGAGAGGCTGTCAGTCAGCTCTTTAAATACAGCTTGTATCTAGGTGCATTTGTATTATTGTATGAAGGAGAAATGCCTTTTCCTTTCCCCAAATGAACCTCTAAACTTACTGAATCCACAACACAGATTCTAAATTCTCACAGACACAAGGAAACTTTATCCAAAAGCAAGGGAAGAGCAGCCGCAAACCCAACAAAGCATTACAAAGACTAGAGCCACATTTTTGTTCCAAGCAGCTCTCGTGAGTGCTTGGGTTGGGGTTTTTGTGTGTGCTCTGACACTCCTCATCCTTCTCGTGCCCCATTGCCCCTTCAGGGGCTTTTCAAAGCCGTTTCAGATTTATAGCTCCCCATGACAGGAAAACTAAACTCTTGTTCCTGCAAGCCTCATGTCAGTCTAAACTGGCGGTCAACTCATATATTCATGGTTTCGATTTGTATCAGTAGCACTTTTTTCCATACAGCTTCACCCAAAGATACTAGTCAAGAGCAGAAGATTTTCCCCTTCTTATCCTGTTCCCCTCACCTAAGAAAAAAATTCCAATTAGTTCATTTGCTAAATCACCAACTACAAATCTTCCCATGGGAGTGTGTATGCCACATAGTGTCAACTAATAGAAATTCCACCTGCTCTGTGTGCTCCATTGTCCAACACATGGAGCATTCACTAGGATATTCCTGACTGAACAGAAAATTGGTTTGCTTCCCAATGCTTCCCCACAACGTGAGGTTCAGCATACAAACTGGGTACCTGTGTCTGAGGGCTGTACCTCTGGCACGGTGCTGGGCTACCCCATCCTCCCATCAGGTCACTTGTCACAGTCCAAGTGGCAGCACAGCCCTGGCACATCCCACACGTGGCCACCCCATCGAATTGCCCCTCTCCCACATGTGCATCAACCAAGATAACACTCCATGGGGATCAGATCGAAATTATTTCAACCAAAAGTCACATTTCCATTATATTTCCAGCTTAGACATGTTTCTAAATGCTTTCTAGGAAAGTAGCATGTCTGCGTGGTATCCTGCCACTGAGAATAAGGCAGTTGCAACACGCTGCTGGGACTGCCAGGCAAGCCAGGCTCCAATGCTCAATGTCACACTGCAATGTGCTGTGAATACTTGCCACAGTGCTTGGCACGATGAAAGATACATCCAAATAAACAAATGTGAGGAGTTAGAAAGTAGCTCTGCCCCTGGGCTGCTCAGGCACCTGGTTTCCAGCCCCACGTGCATTGGTCGGTCTCACTGTCAGCAGGACCCTCTGCAGGTCTCAGCTGGGTGGCCCCATCAACGCACCGCAGTGCAGACGGTGAGGAGCAAACCAAATGCCCACATGCAGGTGCGGGTTTTGTCAATGAAAGATCCTTTTCCTCAGATGCAAAGAAGGCCAAAAGTACCCTGTTGTGTTACGGGAAAGTATGAATGTTGTTTTTGGACTTCGGTGCTTCAGTGCTCCTTTTCCAATTATATAAGGCTCAATTGTTCATACAAGAATTCCTTGTTGACTAATTGGCAAAAACATATACACAGCTAAGTAGCACACTGTGTCCTACTTTGATGAAACGTGCTGCCATTTCATCCTAATTAGAAATACTCATTTGGTCTTTTAATTGCATACCTTTGCATATTTACAGCAATTAATACATTGTGGAAGTGGAACATACTAAGTCAGTCTAATATTTGCATTTCTGCTAGTTAAGTCCAGTAAGGCATCACTTTCACATTAGACTTTAATTATGTGAGGAATGCAGAACACCTGATGCCATGCTGGAGCCCAGAATAATTTTCTTTGGACTCCTCTGCCTGGTCAGTGACCAAAACTGTATTTGCCCCATAAAAATTGGCTGAAGATCAACTTCCCAAGGAATTAATGCTATAATCACATGCGTTTTTCTAACTAGGTATTATGCCCTTGAAATACCAATACAATATTAACTACAGAAGTATGAACAATACTATTATCATGAATTACTTTTTGTTTTATGCCAATTATTCAACTAACAAACCACATTCAGTAAAAATAACACCTTTTAGCAGTACTCGTCTGTTCTATATTTTTAGCGAGTTTGAGAGCTGCTTTTTTTTTCCTTGCCTGAAAATATTCTGCCATAATAAATATATTAACAGTAAAAGGGATAAATGGTTTATTTCTGAAAGTTGTTTATTGAACAGGCTGAATTCTCAATTGATTCTGATCTGAAATACTCTTTTGATTTCATTGAGACTATACCAGTTTACGTCAGCCGGGATCTGGATCACCTGATAATGTTACTGAGCATATTTGATCCAGAAATTCAGGAAGGTCCTTTTCTCCCTTAAGAATCTATTAACCAGCCAATGGAGATAATTCGTATATTTTAAGGTGTTCAGTGTACATATACACATGCATATGTAAATTAAAAACATACACTCTATTTTAAACTGCAATTTGTGTAGCAAACCAGATTGGATCAGGGAGGTTTTATATTAAACAAACTCAGCACAAGAAATAAAACAATTTTTATATATATATACCTCCATACACACACACACTGCTTTCCAAAATCTTACTCAATCCACTCATGACACTCTTATGAGATGGTAACCTCAAGATTACTCACAGTCCTCATTTCAGAAAACAAAAAGGCTGCTTTTCCCCATCACTGAAACCTCTGGCTTTCCACCTTACTCTGGATTAGGGTTTTATCTGGTGGCATTTTATGTGGCTGCACCAGTGCGGCTCATCTGCCTGAGCCAACGGGAAAGCCCTTTCCTTGCTACAGCCTTTATTCTTTCTGAACTCAGAAAAAAACAGTCCTTAATAGAACAGGTCCAGTTTACAGGATTTTTGGATGCTGTTGATACCCTTAGGAAAAAAAAAAAAAAAGAACACGGCTGGAGAACAAACATGGTAGTCCTGGCAGCAAGTTGCTGAAACTGTGTTTCATACAGACTCTACCAGCCTGCAGGTAATGGATGCTCCATGGCAGTGGCAGAGTGGACACAAGCAAAACGTAACCTGACTGTTCATAGATTTCTAAGAATTTTGAACGGGAAGGTTATGCTGGAGCAGTGTCTGCCATGGGGCTGGGCAAGGCACTGGCCAAGCTGAAACCAGAGTTGCATTGTGAGTGAGCTGGGGCACACAGGCAGGGCTGGGCTGGCTGGACATGACTGAGGGATGATGGCTCCATCCCATGGCAGCGTGCAGAGTCAACATTTCCAACATTACATAACATGTTAGGCTGTTAGGTCAGTGGCTTCAGAAACTGCATATGAGTCTATTTTCTATTTATCTCATGGTAGAAAGCCAAGTACGAGTTTCCAATGTCTTAAATCAAAATCACTGTCATTCTCTAAAAGCTATTTCTCGCCCACTTCTTTACATTTCACATTGCCATAAACATTTTAGCCATAGTAACATCTTTAGTACTTTGGTAGAGAGAAGGATTTGATTAGCAAATTCTTCAGCTGTTGTGTTTTGCAGATAACATCCAAAATATCACACTTAGATGGGGCAGAAGCAAATCTTGCATCATTCCCTCTTCCTGGAGAGCGACAACCCTAACTCTGTCTTTTCAGATGTCTTTATGGCACCATATTTAAGTATGCAGTCATACTTTCAAGCATTCATTCATTAAGCCTGACATTCGTAAAAAAACCATACAGCTGGTGAATGAAAGAGCTGTTGTATTCTTCATAAGTAGAAATTCCAGAATTTAATCTGATTGTTTTTTTCTTCTTTCACTGTAGGGAGAATTTTTAAAAAGGGGATTTACAATTTCATATGATACAAGCGAATTATGTTTGCACCGCAACTTTCTTCTTTACCAATTTCAGATGTTTTCAGAGAAAGAGGGAAGGAGAAGGCTACACAAAGATGAAAGGGAAATTTACCCAAATGGTAAGCTTTCAAAAGCTGAGAGTACAAATAAAACCTGATCAAAAACTTGCTACCAGAACCTGGAATGTCTGTGTGTTTGGGGCAGAGAGAAATGCAATATTCACAAGCAAGAAAATTTCAAGTACAATAGAAAATGGTGCTGGGAGACAGAATTATTTTCTCCAAGCTCCACTGGGAGCTGGAATGATTTTCTCTGAGCTCATGGGAAATTACTGTATGGATATCTGAAAGATGGGTCATATCTTGTGTTGAAACCACACAGACATTTTCTGAGCTACATTCACATATGGGAAGGGTTTTCTTTGTAAATAAACTTCAGCAAATTAAATGACAGACTTGCTGGTACAGACCCAATCTTAAACCAGAGGCAAACCCCACCAACATGACTATGCAAGTATCTGTGTTGTTTCTGATGAGAAAAAAAGTGTAAAGCCTATTCAAAAGCAAAATTTAATTTAAAATGATGCCCTACAGGAAAGCATATATTAAGCATTTGATCCTCTTGCTGTCTAATAAATTGCTACACTTTTTAAAAAATAGTATTTTTATTCTCCAACAGCACAAAATGGATTTATGCTGCTAGATTCCAACATTTTTAAGTGAGCCCATTAAGATCAGAACTGCATAGCCAGAAAGGCAAGGCCAGGAATGGTCTAAGAGGCTACTGAGGGACAACCTAGCACAAGCTTGAACACTTAATTTAGTTCACAAGAAATCAAGCTGGTTTCTGAGCACACACACTCCCAGCCATAAACATGCAGTGAGCAAATGGCTCCTTAGGTCACCTATACCTGAATGGAACTGGCGAGGTGGTGTCGGTGATACAGAAGGAAAGCTTGCAGGACCGGGTAAATTTGTTAATCTAAATAAATCCCCTCCTCTGCCAAGAAAATCTCTGATTTTCCTGTGACGGTTCTCTCATCTTCTGCAAAGCTCCCAGAGGTGACATCAGACAAACCTTGTGAGCATTTCTGCAGGCAGATGTTGTCTGCAGAGCATGCAAAAATGCCTAGGACTGAAGACAGCAGAGGTGTGCAAATGATGGTGGCACGTCTCCTGCAGGTGGGAGATCTCTCCTTTCATGGCAGATCTAAGAACTCAGTCTCTATGAGTACAGTTAAACATAATTAGAAAAATCCCCACTTTGCATAACAATACGGTCACAGACACAGTTTTGCAAATTTGGTCGAAATGTCTCTTTCATAATATGTGATTGCCTATTGATAAATCATAACTGGAAAATCCTTTCACACATTGAACAACAAGGCTATGATTGACTGTCTGCACAGAAATGAGTTATAATGGGATTTGGCACCTCTGAGCTGGGAGGACACAGGGAGGCCAGCAATTGTTTGCATTTCTGGAAGGGTTATCCAACTTCAGAAGTGTTCAGCAGCGTGTTTCAATCAACAGCAGGAAAGTACAGCTATCTCCACTCTGAAGATGTTTAATCTATGGCTACGATCCAAAAAGACCAAGTGTCCTCTGAATTCAAAGGCATCCAATCTTCATAGACTTGAAAAGAGATTATCTAGAGATTATGCTGGTAATTAACTGAGGAAATGGAAAGTTGTTCTAAACCCTGTGGATCTGTCTCAAAGTGACATTGCTCTTTTCTTTCCATAAAGGATGTGCGTTGGAGGCTGTGGACACACTTTGAAGAGAAGCCTGATGCAACACAGGTAAAGCAACCATGGGAATCTGAATATAGGTGTCTTTTTTAGCTAACTATCTTTGAATTGTACAGGACAAGTGGGTGGTTGACAAAAGTTAATTTCCTTCATTAAATTAAAACTAGCAATTACCCATCAATACCCAAGAATCATCATATCAATGTTATCAAGTGTAACTGTCATTAGTAGCATTTATTCTAACTAGTCTTTATTAGACCACTAGTTTACTGCAATTACTCCTAATTAAACAGAGACTGTGAGCACCAGCTTTTATACCCAGCAAAGCCCTTGTCACTTCTCAGATGAGCTGAAGGACCCCTCTGCTGCAACCCTGTTAAATAGACTTCATTTTCTATTACTTTAGAGAGCTTCTCCAGACAAACATTTCATTTTTACAACGTCATATTTCTTTTTTCCTTTTCTTTGCACGGCAGTGCTTCACAGCTCTCCTAATTCTTCAATTACTTAGTAACTATTTTTCTTTCTCAGCTGAAAGCAGCGTGGAGTGTAACAAAAGAGTGCTGCACAGTTACAGACATGAAGCAGACCTGCTGTTTAGCATTTAGATGGTGCACCTGAAATACGGCCAATGTACCAGATAGGTGGAGGAGAGGTGGACATGACCAGCAACAGTTGGATGGACAAAATGGCCCCTCATTTCTTTCACTGTGGTCCTTGCCAAAAACATTATGCCATTCCAGGCAGACAGAGGAAACATGCCTGCTTGCCACAGGTCTGCATCCCACTCTACAGACATTTTCAGGCTTCAAGTCATCACTGTTTTGCAGTGAAGGGCAGCTTGAAATGGCTACAACAGGGCAACAGAGCCCCGTGCACCAGGCAAATCTCCCATTGCAGATCAAGTGCATAAAATAGACACAGACATTGACATCCCACAATTCATCCTCGCGTAATCTCAAACATTTACCAAATCTCAAGTTCCCCCACCACGAGTTTAGCCTCTTAGCCCAGGATATTATTAATGGATGCCTGGGAAGTTTTGGAGTCAGTGCTCCATTTTAAACAATCCTTTCACTCTTTCCCACATGAATTATTGTTATTTGCATTATTGAATGCACTCTATGCCAAATTTCCCACAGGCCTCTTTTCAACCGTGCAAGGCTTTACGTGCACACGAAGTATACAAAAGGATACCCAAAGTACCATCAAATCACAGAGGTGCTTATCCATTTCTTAACATATTGCATACACGCATTGGCCATTTCACGTAGAACCAGAGTCATTATGAACAGCAGAATACCTGAGCAACACACACACACATAGTCACACATTCCCAGACATTATTCTCCAGTCATCAGATTCAAGAGAATCTGCCACATAACAAGAGAAAGCTCTGAACTTGAGGCATCCTTCATTTGTTAACAAAAAGGTGGTGTTTTTCCATTATTTGCTCCTTAACAACAAAACATTTAAGGTCTTTACTGCCTACTGCAGAGCATTAATTTTTAATGGGAGAAGCTACACGCTGCTTGATTTCTTTAGTGCATGAAGCAGCCAACCAATCGTGCATCACCTATAACTCCAGAACAGCAGTTTCAGCAAGGAGTCTTTACAGCTCAGAGCATCCTTGAGGGCTAAAGATGTCAAGCAGTTTAAATGCCAATGAAATCAAGACAACACCAGGCTCAGATGTGTTAGGTAGAAAGGACAGGAAAATGGAGACCTCTGCTGAGAACAAAAAACTCTGTTCTGCATTAAGAAATAAGGCTTACTTAAGACAACTGTAAAGCACTTGCCTGGAGAAATTGGGAGAGGAATATGCAGCACAAGTGACGAAGCATATAGCATATTTTATCATGAAAAATGAGTGTAAAATGGGCCAGCAGGCAGGTGAGGGAGTCCATCTCTCCCTCTGCCCTAAGGAAGAATCAACTGTACCTGAGATATTACTGACACACGCCTAGCCTAGGCTGTCCAGTTTGAGGTCCAATGATGGAGACCCTACAATGATCCCAAGTAGCTTGTTCCAAGACTTAAAACTTACAGAGTTTTTCCAGTAATTTTCCAGAGCACTCAAACTCAGTGCATCTGTGCCCATTGCCAGTATTAAAATCTCTCAGGCATTCGTGTAATACAGGACTTCCCACCCCTCAATGTTAAAGCTCACTTGTTAAAATTATTAGTTTACACTGCTTTCAGGACTGCCTGTGCTTGGACATCGTCCCTGTCTATATGGCCCTTCCTTCACAGGGTCTGGGCCCTCCTGAGAAGGAGCACGTGGCCCCAGTCCCTACAACAAGTACCGGGCAGAGGTACCTGCATCTCAGCAGCTCTTTCTGAAACTAGACAACCCTCCGTGTACCAGATCATATTCAAGAGATCGAGATTTTAGTGGATAATCTAAGCTACAATGCTGCAAAGGTTTTGCTTTTGTTTTGGGTTTTTTAGCAGTAATTTTCAGCAATTTTTTCAACTTTCCAATGTTCTGTGCAGCGGGATTGAAAGTTAATATTCATTTAAGCTATTGCTAGAATAGGGATATTTCCGCTTCTCTATCTTTAAATATAGCTTCTGGAATGAAACCACAGATGCCAAGTTTCAGGGTTGAGTGAATTTCTATAGGAAAATTATAAATCCCTGAAAATTTAGGACAAAATGGAAAGTGTTTAATAAGCCTTAACTGAAACATTGCTATCAGATGGCCCTTTAATAATTTTGATTGAAATATATCTTCCTCAAGATTGTCCTATCTGTGAGCACAGCATTCAGCAGTGGTGTCATTCTCCTGATGGTCAGTATTTAAAAGTAAATTATTTGAAATACACTGGAGGGTTCATAAGACCTAGCAATAGCGCAGTGGCTCTCCTGCAGGCAGAAATATGATAAAACACAAGCAGGGCTAGCAAATTTTCCACTAGTCCACTTCCATGCCACTGTGGTTGCTGTGAATTCAGTGCTGCCTTGGGGGACTAATATTTTCATATTGTTAACTAGGTGTTGGGTGGTCTAGACAAACACACATGGACTGGGCTCCCACAGCCCCAGTGCTCCAGCTCAGCCCTGCAGAGCAGTGCTGGTGGTGTCCCCACCCAGTGAGCATCTCTCTAGTCCTACCACATAGACACCACAGTAACCAAGTTGATGTTACAGTGAGAAAAGAGGGCACTAACACTTGTATTAAGCAGGTAAGCTTTGAGTAGCACCCCGGGAGGAGAAGGGGAGTTTACCCTTGTCATGTGCAGTTTAATCTATTTCAAATGACAGTCTTGCCTGGAGGAAATGGTTAGTGTCAACTGTGATGTGCCAATAAGAAATAAGAAAAAATAAGTTTTGTAATTTCATATGCTGATTTCAGAAGTATTTATGGTTAGATTCAGTCCATTTTCACCCCAGAATTTACAGTGATTTAAGTTAATTTTGTAATGATATCATCACGCTGGTGGACTTGTGTGCATTCCTGCACTTCAAAGGCAAGCAGCAACAAAACATGCCTTGATGATCAGAAGTAATGAAAAAGGACAGCAGCATGGGTACCAATAATAGGCTGTAGCTCAAGTCAGCTCTTGGGGAAAGACATAATTTTGTAGCTAAACAACTGCAGCGATACTTTTGCTCCTAAATGGCAGGTGGCTCTTTGCTGCTACAGATATTTCAAACACTGGTTGTTCTTCAAGATGCCCAGGAATACCATCAGATGCTACTCAACCACTACTGAACAGAGCTGTAGTCTGCTATCTCTATAACGGACTAAGAAATCTTCCCTACCAGGGGGTCTTTTTTTTTTTTTCTTTTTTTTTTTTTCCCTCCTTTTTTTTTTTTTTCTTTTTCCTTGGCACTTCTGCTCATTTTTTCTATACTAGGTCAAACTATCCTTTGTTCCGCTGTTTTGGTTTAGCTGAGCATGTGTACATACACCCTTTTTTTCTGTGTTCTCTCTTTTCTCAAGCCATCTTCAGATCAGTCCTCCCCAATACTATGGAGAGGATGCATTTTGATCTCTCCCCATTTTAGCTTCAGGCCATAAGCAAACAAAAGCATATACTGATAGCAGCATAATATGCAAGACAGAACAACTTCAGCCAAGGCTCCTTAATGGAAATGGCAACTGCTATTGATTTCCTAAACGTGGAGGTTGTGCCCTTCACCTCTATGACAAATCAGTTAGTAAAGACTTGGAACTCAAGGGAAACCCCTTGGTATGTAAACATGAACTCATAGTTTACTGCTAACACAGTATACTCCACAACTTCTTGTATGGTGAAGTCTGAAAATACAGGAGGAGTCTGCAGGTGACAAACAAACCAAGTCATAGTACAACTAAATGACAAATATAAATGGGATTGAATTCAACAAGCCAAAGAAACAGCAGGCACATAAGAATACAAAGACACTGTGGTTGGCCTTTGAATTATCATTAAATTTATAATCAAAATGAAAAAAAAAATAAATCAGATTACTTCATAGCTGTACTACAAGATATACAGTGATAAAGAAAAATATCCAATATTTATCATCTGATAACAGTAAATTGCATTTAATGCAATTAAAATTAGTGTAAGAGCTCAGTTTGACTAGGAAAAATGTCTTTATCATTAATGGCTGTCATGACAGAGGAGACAAATAATATTTTTCCAAACAATAAAATGAGGTTAAGAAGCTCCTCACTATTTGATAATATATTTTATGTATTGAATACAAGGAATACCCCATTTAGTAGCAGACCAACTTACCCCTGAGAAGCATAGCTCCTTCATAACCAATGTTTTCACAAGCATTACCAAGGATGGGGAACACAGACATTACTGGAGATGTTTGTGGCTTCGCTTCTCTCAATATTAACAGTAAAAGCAGCATAAATAAAACCACTCACTGCTATGGCTGTGCCAGCGGGAAGATCAGACAGACAGCTTAGATGAATAACAGTGAGAACAGAATAACTTATTTTGTCCTTGAAACAAAAGCAACTTCCTTACACCCCTTAAGTTAATAACGCTTTATTTTGTCCCCAGCTGTTAAGTTTATAGAAATTAAAAGTCATGACTATTTGTCTTTTGCCAGCATGAATTTAAAAGTGCCTTTAAAAAAATCTCATTATCATTGTGTTGGTTTTTTTTTCCAAGCAGATTCAATACAAAACAGATTACATCCTGCCTGCACTAGTAAAGTGCACATAAATTTTTCACAAACCAATTTATCTTAAAAATTTGTCTTTCCTCATTTTGATTCTGGACACAGTGCACAGCAGAAAGGCATTTCAAGTATTTTTTTTGATAACACAATTCTAGAGATGGTGATGCATTAGTGTTTCTGGGGTCTTTCTGGTTTATGACGTTATTTCCAGACCATCAGAAGGCACCTTTTATGAAGTGTAATGATTTCATATGTAACAATTTTAGTCTCATGTTCAACCTGAATGTTAAGGTTAGAACTACAGGATTAATTCACAGGTAACAGTGTAAGACAGGAGAAGTAATTTCCTTGGGTAAAGAAACTTGGGTACATCAAAAAAATTGTCTGTGAGGGGGTTGCATGGATCCCCTGCACAACTGTTTGGGAAATCAGCAGTCCTGCAACAGCACAGCTACGGCACCACCACTGGTTCCCCACATAGGCACAAGTGACACCCAACAGCACAGCCACTCCATCAACCATCAGATCATTTTAGAGGTGCAGGCCATACTCTTTGAGACACAAACAGACAGAGGTGACCATCATTCTCACCAAGAGTCTTTAAGAGTAGTGGCAAGAGAGACCAGATTTCCAGCTCTTGGGGAAGTGTTCCTGTGGAGAACAGCCCTTCCCCTGCAGAGACATCACTTAATGGTGCTTGAGGATAGCCAGGAGATACTGGTTGAACAATCACTTCCAGTGAAAAATTATGCTACACTTGGAGCTGGCAGAGATATTTATAGTCAGTATTCTTTGAATTGCCATAATAGCTGAGTTACTACTTGTATGCTACCAGATGGCTCCTAAAAAAAAAAAAAAAAAAAAAAAAAAATCAAGGCAAGGACACTTGTGGAGCAGGAAAACTTGCACTGCCACTTTTCATGCAGCACTTCTCTCTCTCTGGCACTGATGACAGCCTTTCACAAGCACCAGAGCCGCTTTACAGAGAGAACAAGATGTGAGTATCTGTCATGACACGATCACACAAAAGACTGGAATAAAAGGTACCTTATATGAGCCTGTGTTAAGACATATCAAAACCGTGAATGTCTCCTATGCTTTCATCTGCTTTCACTCCTGTTTAAGGAAGTTTTTTGAGTAGACTTCCATTTTAGTTAATAAAGCCTTTGTTAGTAATATATTTACAAGTAATAGTATTATTGTCACCTTTGAGCAAGACAAGCACCGACTGTCTAGGAACAGTTAGTGAATAATTGGGCCCAGTAGAGGAGAAAAAAGAAATTTCTTGGATATTTAGGTGCATCCTAAATGTGTCATTTTATTCCTGCAAGTCTTGGAGCAGAAGTGATCAGAAACAAGATTATGTCGTTATCTTTTTTTAAGAATCTCAGAAATACATTGTCTCAAGAAACAATCCTAATCAGAAAACAGCTCACAGTTCTTCACCCACAGCAGGCTCCTGCTGCAATACCACAACATGGCATTTCTGCTCATGTTCGAACATTTGCTCCCATACCAGGAAAAACTATTTGGAAACCTGGGGGTACCAGAATAACCAATAACACATGCAGAACAAAGCTGTTGACAAGACTTTTCTATTTTGGCCAAGGTGCTTAGGTGGCCAGAAAGTAGAGATTCCTTACACTTTAAACTATAAAGAAAAATAACTCCCTGTGCTCCCCAGTCAGTTTCCAGAAAAAGATAAAAACCCCATCTGAGCATGGCTGAAATTGCTGCCCTGGGGAAAAATTCTTGCACATTCCTTTCCCTCCAGCAGACAGGCAGTGACAGCAACATTCTGGTCCTTCAGGAGAGCCTTCAGGGATACAGAGAAAACTTCCAATTTTCTTTTCCATATTAATTTGCATTAAGCTGACATTTTTCATTATGAGCATTTTCAGGTTTGGGAAAAGATGTTTCCTGTAGAAAGTTCTACTACCTAAACTATTTCAAATTCCCCCTTAATCTTTAGTAGTGCTGCCTTTTGAAATGCAGGCATGAGAAGACACTTATGACATCTCTGCAGACACAGTCTTCACTATGATTACACTCCTATGCATCGTAATACATGAGAAAGCAAACAGTTGGAAAAAGTGGATGCAAAATTTCAACTTCAGGATATTAAACTTTTATGACTGAATGGTTGATAGGACACAGGTTAGAAGGAACCAAAAAACAAAGCAATTCCTTATATGTACTTCTCAAACTGGATGCAATTAGCCCCCTCCAGCAATGTTTTGGTGAGCATTGACTCTTCTGCATTGCTGCAGGCTAAACCCGGAGCAAACATCCCACGATGAGCCCTGGGAGGCCACCTGACTCAGAGACGATGTCTGAATCACAGTCACCTACTCACCTACTCCCCGTGGGAGGGAAAGTGTAGTGATTTACCACTGGCCAATAGCAGAACTAAATTATTACCTCACCACAGGCAGGTGCTGGCTCAGCTATTTTGACCCAGTGAGTGGGAGGAGTGAGCCAAGGTGTTACCTAGCCCTTGGAGCTACCCACCATCTCCTGCTCTACTCACTGGGACTAGAGGTCTAAGTGAGCTGCAGAATGGAGAATAGTTTATGCACTCTCTTCCTACCTGCTCTTAACAGATAAAGCCACAAATCAAACTACAAACTATCTCACGCTTCTTTTCAAATTAAAGCTGTGTTTAATACACAGCCTTTGTGTGCTTCATATCATGAGTTCTGCTCTGGAAGCCTTTCAGAAATCATCAATGGGCAAGAAGTTGAAAGTTAGCAAAAGGCATGTCCTGTAGCATCCTGAAATTGCCAATATTGTTAACAAAGACGAAATCATTCCATTTTTGTATCCCTTGGCCCTCTATTGATGCAAAAAATAATAATAGTTCTGTCCTCATTCAAAACAAAACAAGTTTAGGATAACTATCCTTGATACCTGTTGTAGGAAACCAAACACTGAATTACACATACTAAGTATCAAGCAATTCTGTGGTCCGGATAAGCTTATATCACTGACATCTTTGAGGGGAGCTCTGCAATAAAAGACCTGAGATATAAGAGTAAATGTTCAACATCACAAGAATCAATTATAGAAACAAGCATTAATGTTATAAACTGAAGTTCATTAATTCAGTGTGCTTAGAAACCAACAGCAAAAAAAGCAAATTATAATGCTATGTAGCAACAGCAATCATGACCATAAAACCAGAAATGTCTAAAATGGTAGCAAATTCCAGAAATAGGTACCTTTTTCTGAGCGAAGAAAATTCAATTTCCACTTGACACAGAAGAATCAATTACATACAGCACTTACTGGTCAACTGAGAATTGGATATACCTCTTTTCTAAGACTTCAGACTATATACAAATCAATGATCAAGTAAACACAATCATACAATTTATGAGTTTGTCATAAAGACGTTAATTTCTGAAGTTTGTTGCTCTGTATAGAAGTTTCTTATAAAAACACATATAGCTGCTGTCATAACTAGTGTCCATTGCTTGACAGAGGGAAAAGGAGCTGAAAATCAATAGGTTTGCAAACTCCAAACTAATCAAACCATTCCCCAACACTACATGACTTGCAGCAAGACAAGGAACCATTTAATGACTGAGATATTTTACCTCTAATCTATGTACCTGTGTGGCTTGGAAGAGCATCTCATTTAAAGACAACTTCAAATGATGTGTATAGGCAGAGATAAGGGCTAAATCTTGTTCCCTTGCACAGTAAAATGGATAGTAGTGCAAATAACTTCTCCAAAGTCCAGCAAAAGCCAAGGTTTGGAGGAGGTTTCATCTGAGTCTATGGAAGAAAATGGTGGTAACAGAAACCGGCTTAAGTGCAAGGCCTGAAAGATGAACCAACTTGTGGGATTTAGGCACCTCATTATCCTTGCAAATCCTGGTATTACGCACAAAAAGCATATTAAAATGAATGAACCAACACATTAATTTAATGGAACTATGCTTCATCTATTCTACAGTTCCTTGGAAAAAACAGCTTGAATAAAGTGATTTCAAAATGTAGCCTACTGTTAACATTTTTTTCTGCATTTCAGTTGTTCTTTAATACTTCATTTCAATACAGCTAGTAGAACAGAATCATAAAACAGCCAAGTTGCCATATTAACTCACATTTCTGAACAGTATTCCCTTAGTGAATAATACCATCCCTAATCTGATGTACAATAAATTCCCATCCACCTTTCCTCATCTCCCCGTCCTCTCCCCAACAATGGCAGTTCCTTTTTCTTTATTTTTTTTCTTTATTTTTCCTTCAGTTGTATGCAATGTCCTTATTGAGAATAACAAAGAAACAGAAAAAAACATGAAATTAACTTTTTAATCTGTTTTTAGGCTCTAGCATAAGAAGAACATGAGTACTTTGATTGTTCCTGTGCAAATGTTCCTACCCTTGGACACTCCAACACTTGCACAGATGTCAGGACAAACATAATCAGATTATTCATTCCAGCAACTTCTGTGTTTTTGGAAGTTATTTACAACATTAATCCTTAATTCCTTCTAATTGAAGGCATCTGTTCTGATATCTGCCTCTTCCATCTGAGGAGTCTGTGTCCCCTTACGCAAGTCTTGCTACTGAGATTCCAATTAATCTTCTTGCTTGACTTTTTCGTAACTGGAAACTATATCTGTAAAGCACCTCTAGAAATGGAGGTGTGATGCTTGGTAGTACTTAATATACTAGATCGATTGAAGAATATTTAGCTTGCTCTTACAATAACCATCACTGCACAGTTAAATGGTGCCAAGCCACAAAGTACATCATCTAAGCAATGGAATCAGTTCATTCTGGGACAAATATTGCAACTGTAAAAGCATCTAGCACAGAATCGCTTGATAATGTCAGAAGACATTTCTTAGCATAAAGGCATTGTACTCAGATCGCTGAATTAACACCCCTTCCCCCAACCTGCAACAAAAATTTGACACATCCTTGAAAATGTCAAGATGTATAGAAAGAATTCACTCTATTTTTGCCCCAGGACCCACATTACAGGGCAAAGGACCAACGTTATGTGAGGCAGAAACTCTATTCTAATAGGTAAAAGTGGGAAAACTTACCTGACAAAAAATTGTTTACTGAAAACGGAATATACAAGTAAGTACTGTTTCCAGGGAAGATTCTCAACCAACCAATATGTCATTCAAGGAAAAGAGGCTTTTTCTCAAGAAATACCTTTCATTCAGGGATGGGAACTACAACACTTGTAACTTATAGTAAGCAACTCTACATCTTTCTCAGACTCAGTAATTTTATTCTGTTAATTTTATTTCTGTTTAGCTACTATGCTATTTAACTGTAGTGATGTAGCTTCTTTCCTATGTGTAACAGTGTGATTGACTGGGGGCAATCCTTTGAGATAGGGTAGATGGAAAAAGGAACACAAACTCTCTTCAAGGAGGAAGTAATGACGGTAAGAAAGCACCCAACTGTCGTACTTCGTCAGAGACAAGAGGCAGCTAATAAAGAGAGCAGGAACAGGCAGAGACCAACACTGTGAGCAGATCAGAGTATTCTCCTGTGCTGATGGAAAGGTTTGAGTTTCCCCTTAGCAGCTTGCAGATAATAGGCTCATCACTCTTCTCCATGCGCTCCCATACAGACAGCAGCCACAGAGCAGTGTTCCCAGGGATGCAGACAGTAACTGAAGCTCTCTGTGTCGCCTTCTTTTCCATCTTTACCCTGTGCGCCAAGTTATGATGATTCCCTATGGATCCAGAGTTTACACCAGACCTGCTGAAGCCATAGGCTTCTGCCGTAACACTTCTTTATTTTTTTTTTAATCCCCCCCAAAAATAGGCAAAATGATACAAGCTGAAATATTGGAAAAAAGGAAATCTGGGGTATGAACTATATGATCTGATACTCAGAGCTCTACCTGAACATTCTGCTAAATACACTGACCTGGGGACTGGTTATATGGCTAATAAAACTACTTGGTTATTGTTTTAATCCAAATGACAGGAAGATCAGAAGCAGAAGAAAGAGGCTGTGTATCTTAAAAACACACATTTGTGCAAAATACGTCTGTTTTAAAAGTGTGTTTCCAAATCTGAAAATAACTTCTCCAACAGACTGGACTGGAAGATGAAAGATAAAAGTACTGTATTTGAGCAGAGCTGAACAACATCCATCACCACTCAAGCATGGAAATACAGAGCAAGGGCTTCAGCAGCTCAAATCCCTGGAATCAGTTATCTAATGATTCATCTTTGCCACAATAACTGTTACAAAAATCAATTCTACATCTTTCCTCCAGTCTTGGGCTTGCATAGAAAAGCAATTATTTAAATTAATTATTTAGTGAGTACTTTCATGAAGTTAAAATACAGCAGCTAGCTATGTTGTCTGCTTATTTCACAATCATTAATTTTTTTTTATATCAGCATCTCAGATACACAGATTTGTGATTAAAACCAGTTGTAAGAAATGTCAATATAAATAACAGACAACAAAATACAGCTTTTCAGTTCATTAATATCTGTATCTTAGGTGACTGCAGGTGCACGTTAATGAATTACATGACTAGTAAAATACAATTATATGCAGCTGCATATGTTTACAAAACTGCAGAACCAAATTACAGGTATCAGTAGTGCCCATAATTCATCCATAATTGACAATTTTCATATTACCGGAATAAGGAATCAAGTCATGCAGATGATTACTGCATTTGCCTTTGAGCACTAGAGACTTAGGCTCATTTCCTATGCAGCACCACAAATGAAACAAATTACATGCTTTCAGGTTAGGATAGACCTAAAAGCAAAAGCACCCCTGAATGACAGCCAAAAACCCAAATCATTCAGGTTGTATTTTAACTGTCAATAAAACTTCATGAATGGCTGACAGCTGACATAACTTAAATATGTTGTTAATAAAATATTCTTCTTCACAGAAGAATCCTCTTGTCTCTGCTGCAGAACCAGGTTCTGACCTGAGTTATCCAGTGAGCAGATTTTCTGGTTTCAAGGACATGACAAGGACAAAACAGAGAGCAGAATTTGTGCTAAAGATTTTGTTTCTCTTCTGTCTATTTCACACACAGCATAGCAATGATTTTTTCTTTTTCTTTTTTTTTTTTTTAATTTTTTGGCAGGACCTTTTTTATTGCAGTAACTCCTGTCTGCATTTAATTTTAATTTCACCCATAGACCTTGTTAGAACATCATGTAGCATGGGTTGTTCCGACCTTGGCCAGAGAAGATCCTGAGAAGCCTGCTCTACATGCTGTGAGCAGGAGTTCAGACTAGATGATGCCCAGAGGTGCCTTCCAATTGACAAGAGCCCATGGTTCGATTTCATTTTTCCCTCATTATTTATAGCACCCACTATAGCAGTATATTACCAGGGCTATATGTCGACCACTAAACAGCACACTGGATATGGTCAAGAGGGACAGCTGGATTCCCGTATTGATCACTTTGGCTACATGAATAGTTACTGATGAGAAAATACATTTGTGTGCGTGCTGGCAGTTGAGTGTTCAATATGGAACAGTTTTCAGCTTTGGAGCCCAACACAGAACTCCTGCAACTCTCTCTGGGTTGCACCCCACCTGGCTGCAAATCTCTTCTGGTCAGAGAACCAGGCAAGCAGAGACACCAAGGAAGGATTTTGGATGACCTTATCAAGAAAGCGCTCAGGAACTCAAAGTCTTCATAAAAAGATTTCCCAAAAGCGTGGACGAGGAAGCCTGACATGACTTTTCACACGGTTGTGTGTTTCTAGAGCTGTAAGGTATTGCAAAGGCACTGCAAAGACCCTCACCTCATGTTGGGGGCAGCAGGGCAGAGAACTAGAAAAAACAACAAGAAAATCTGTTAAATTAATAAATCTGCTGTGTCTTAGCTTAGCATAATCCTGCCATGTGTATACATAGGACAAACCCTCCTGACAAATGTTTGCTGAAGAAAAAAGTCTAGTTAAACAGACACCACTGATCCTGAAGTAAAACCAATTACAGTTTCTTCTCTTTTTTAATAATACACATCCATTATGGGTAATACTTTTGATATGTGAAAAAAAATAATTAAATGCAGTAGTCTTTGTTGCTGGTTTCATTTTGCTTTAAAATGGATAATAGCAAGTTCACATTTTTAAAAGCAAAAAATAATATTTTCTGGAAATCAAAAAGGGAAAATAATTAATTTCAAATATTTCTTGATGGTGCGCTAGCTGATCTTTTTAATATACTGAGTAGTGTTACTCAAATCTTCCAAAGTATTTCAGCACTGAGTCCCAACAGATTTTGGCAAGAAGCAGGTGCCTAAAATAGACTAGAGGTTGCTGACAGGATCTGAGGCTTCTGAGTCTGTCTTTTTTCAGTGTTATTCAGAGGTGGTTTTCAGGGTGTTGGGTTAAGGGCAAAGTTGTTTCCTACTCCACACAGTGATGACTGCATTCCCTGGACCAGTAACACAGGAGTGCTTTAGGTAGGGATTGTGGTGCACAGATAAAGCCTCATGGAGAAGCAGTGTGGTGCCTGCATAACTTCACACACAGACCCTTCTCCTGAGGTGAAGTGTTGGGCCATGCTCAAAAGCAAACTGCTGCCTGCCTTCCTCCTGACAGCACTCACCTGGGCCAGCTCTGCAGGGCGTCCAGCTGAAAATCCACCTGCAGAAATCAGAGCATGGCCCTAAAGGGCAGGCTCAGCAACCCTTTCTTAAGCCCTCTACTCTGCAGCGGTGTCCTACGACTTTTTGAAGAAGGGAGAAAAAAACTTGAGTGGAGATCTTGCTCAGGTGCCATACATATGGTCACCACTGCCATCAGTACAGCTATTCTGGGTGTATTAATTTAAGCCTTCATAGACCTGGGGTCCAAATGCTCAGAGGGATGAATGAAAGGAGGAAGGATAAAGGAAAGAATGAAAGGTGACAAATTAAGAAAAGAAGTAATAACACACAAGGTACTAATAAGCATGTAGGTTACCTCTTCCAATTAGGGGCTTAACTGACTACCAATTTATCCCTCAGAAAATACTTGACTTCACAAAAAATAGTGGTTCATTTTATGACTCTGTCAGTTTTTATCTTACCAACTAGAAAATTTTAGCCGGCTGCACCATGTGCAGGAACACCCCCCAAAATACCACATTATGATTTCCCTCTGCAAAGTTATCATGCATGAGATGTAGTAAGTCTAAATTTCCAAAGACAAAGATAAAAAACGACTTCCTGTGATTATCTGTTTGAAAGTCTCTTTGCTGGATTTAAAGTATAAGTTATGAGTAGGATTTTATTTTAAAAGAACGGAAGGACAATTTTGCAAATTTATACTGACAAGTAGGTGTTTGTTATCACTTAGATTTTACAAAATGCCATAGTTTTATTTTTGGTTGTTTTATGAGTTCTATTGCTGAAAGAAGTCATGGCCACTTCTCTACATAACCAAATGGATGATCTCTTTTGTAGGTGGGGAGCTTGAGATCATGAAATGCCTGCTCCCATAAAGGTGTTCAACTTCTCTAATTCTGTTCTTGTCAGAATTTGAGATGTGGAATGAGTTGATACTTTGAGAACTTTTGTACTGTTAAATCCTATTGTGTCCATTCAGTATCTGAGTACACCCCACTGATTCTGAACATAGAACAAGGACATTGCAGTGTTCTCAGCAGCAAAAATTGTTTCTCAGTCTAAAAATCACATTTCTTTAATCTTTGTGGAGACATGAAAAGATGATCTTTCCAGACTAATGCATCCCCAAATACCTTCACCTGGACAGTCACAGATGTGAAGACTGAAGATTTCCATTCTTGGCTCAGTAAAACTTTCTGCAATGTTTTTGCCAAAACATCTATTTGTATTGACAACTCACTGCACAGAAATGCTGTGTGACACTGCATGCCATAAATAACCCTGTCTTGCATACTCATGGCTGAAAATCTGCCCCTGGTGTGCCCGGCTTTTCCTGCTTGGTGCAATGGTTTCAAGTCCTAGCAGTGCTCAAATGATGTACATGGTCACCACAGTTGCTTGCTAAGAACAGTGTTCATCAAAGCTTGTTGTCCTCTGGGAAATCCCAAAGCACCAATTAAGAACATTTTAAAGATTAGAAGAAGGAAAAAATTATCACTGGGCAGGAAAAAGCCCACCATGACCCAAAATACCACAATCCACCATCTTTAAGTCAATGTAACCTTGAGGAGACATTGTCCTTTCTGCAGACTCACTCAACTAGAGGAGATATGTGCCACATGAGAGCCTGGTATATACCACCCACACAGACTTCCTCTGAGGTTAGATTTAGTGTCCCCCTTGACCTCCACGGATCAGTCTGATTTGCTAGTGACTCACAGTGAGCAAGAAGAGTCCGTATTTATCCCATGTGAGGACACAGAGAAAGAAGCTTCATGTGGACGTTGCCCTACAAGACCCACACCAGCATCTCAAGACTCAGTGAAGACACGATTGAAAGTTATTGTGAGCCTCTATCCACACAATCCTCCCACTCCTCTGCCCCCCAAAGAAAGACAGAATCATAATGCATCCCAGCCTTAGCAAGAGCTACTTATATCCTGTAGTAGGAGGCTTTACCAGCTTCGCTTAGTTTCTAAGTGATATAACACAAATCTGTCACCACAGATGGTCTAGCTGATAGCATCTGTGGCTGAAGTGCCGAGAAAGGAAGCCATACTTCTTACCACTGTGTATAAAAAGAAAACTCTCCTGCAGTAATATTTCACCACTGACAGCATAGCATCTTGGTTAAAAAAAGAAACACTCATGTATCCTAATATTCTGCCTTCCTAAATAATAAAATCAATCTCTATGCTAGCAGCCTGTCCAGTCAATACTTCCCCTATAAAGCTAACTTATATTCTATTTGTATGTCCGGGATAATGTTTAATGGGAGGATAATCAACACATTACAGAGTCCTGATTTTCTGTATGATACAAAGATTCCTCTATCTTCATTAACTAAAAAGGAGGCAGCTTGCATGACTGTTTTTCAACTCTGACTCCACAGCATACACTATTCCTTTTGCTATTATTTTGTAGAGGTTTAACTTGCGTGCACAGACACATGTGGAATTCTCCTCCATATCTGTAATCACAGCCATGTAATTTAGCCCACATCCACAACTACACTGCCTCTCTGCTAATATATTTCTCTGAGATTTATTTCAACAAACCAACATAATGGTATACCTTCCTCAGCATGTCAAAATGGTCACTTTTCGGAACGAAAGTCATCCCTAAATTTATCAAAGCATTGGGTTTTGATTTTCACTAAATGTGGTATGCTTCTTCACCAATTAATTATGCCTAAGTCACAGGAGTACCTAAGCATTGCTCTTGGACAGTAAAAGCTTTCTAGAAGTATAAATATCTCAGTGTAAAAGTCCATTATCCCACATCCTTTCAAAGATGTAAGCAAAGGTTCTTTCCCTCAAAAAAGATTGCACAAGTGTAAATTCAACGTGACCTGGAACTCCAGCCCAGCAAGTAAAATTTGATAGTTATTACATATGCATTTAGAGCTCAAAAGCATGAGCCTGCAACATGAATGTCATGACTACTTTTGCATTCTAATAGGCACTTGAAAATTAGGATCAGTTTTAACTGCCTAGTACATGACAGAATTACATTTACATGCTACGTATATCTGGGCATAGGACATAAATAGCAAAGCATATATAGACAGCAGGCCTTGCAGTTACATTGTGATGGAGATTAAATAAACATACCTTGAGAAAAACCTTAAGCTGTAATCTACTCATGCACCTTCCATAGCCAGAAATGTAATTTGACAGGATCACGTGTTAGGTTTACCACATTTAACAGGTATTTTTAAGTTTAGAGAACATTAACACATACAAAGCCCTGCTTTCACTTTTTCCCCCTTAAAAACTCAAAATTGTAAGCTGGACTCCTGATAAATTAGTTTTTCCCATCTAGTCTAGTGCCCTTGTGTCATTAATTTGTAATAACAGCTAGGATGCTCTGAATTGAGGAGACACCTGATACCTGGTTTGCTAGATGTTAATTGTGATAGCAAGATGACATTGTACAAAAAGGGTTTTAGCCACCTTGTTTATGATATCACTTGCTAGTAGAACAACTGACAGAGACACACTTAGTATATTGTCTTAAATAATATTACCTTTCAAGTAGCTGGGTTTTTTTTTTTTCAAATATGGATAGCTTTAAGGGGAATTAAAGGAAAATTAACCTACAGAAACCTAAAGAACAGGTAGAACAAGGTAGATATGACTATCTTTCCTCCATCCATGGAAGTTATGCCTTGTTTGCCTCCTCCTTGGCTCCTGGCATGTGATTTGACACACAATCGTTTCATCGTTTCATTGTTTGAATATCCACATCCTGGGGTCAGCCGAAATCAGGAAGTATAATTCCCATAATACGGGCCCAGAAATTTGCCAGAAGGTCTGTAAAAGGTATCCTTTCATAAGCAATAATGACACAAAATGACTGAGAAAAATGTTAAAGTTGCAAAGTCAAGTCTCTAGAAAGCAGGACCCGATCTGCTGTCAGGTTTAATCCTACACCACCATTAATCCTGTGCACAAGTGGTACATAACTCCATGCCCCCTGCTCCTTGGGACCCTGCCCGAATCAGTATGTAGCTCAGCCAGCGATGCAGACCGTGCAGCATTTATTCTTCCCTTCAGCATTCAATGTGCAGTCCCTCTGCTTCACTCTTTGCTCAAAATCTAAATCCAGCAATAAATGAAACAATAAACTTGCTGAATTCCCCACCAAAGAATACTTCATTCACTATCCTACTTACACAAGCAAAGAGATGGGTGTCCTGAGGAAAATACAAGCGCTGAAGGAGACCTGCCTCAGGGAGAGGAGCAAGCTCAGGAGACCCATGGAGTAGATGTCACTTTGTCTAAAATCTGCATGGGATGGACGAACAGGATAAATGGATGTTTTAAGACTTGGATGTAATAAAAAACAACAGCATCCATCATTTTATTGCTGCTACAAAGCAGTTTCTTTCTTTGCCATGCAGGGAAACTGATCATGACTGAAATGCATTGTCCATGGACATTTTGTACCCTAAGCAATAGTGTTTGTGGATCACAGTCAGGATCCCACCTGCCTCCCAGCTTTCTTTCTGGTGGTCCACAAGACACCAGTCAGCATTTGACTTTGGTCCATGGAACAACATTAAGCCGCAAAATATAGAGGTTAGGTGTTATGGTTTGTTGTTTTGTTTTTTGTTTTGGTTTGTTTTTTTTTGGGGGGGAGGGTCGATTTTTGTTGTTGTTGTTTGGTGTTTTTTTCCATTATTATTAAAAGTTTGGTAGTAAGGGTAACATTGCAGAGAAGCCTCTGTAATTTCCGGTTTGTTGGTCAAAAGACTGGTACAACTGGTGATGAATGGTAGCAAATCACATCCAGTTTTGCCTGTTAACTATACAAACAAATTCACTAATCAGAGAGTACTTGAAGAATTTGGATACTTCTCAGTTAAATAGAATGTCAAGATTTGTGATAAATATAAACTATTGTTTATTTTTATTCTTCCTGTAGAGGGATATCTATCATTTTCAGCAGGAAGCAAGGGCTGGTTTTTATTTTCAAAAGTAGCTCTTCGGAATTAATTACTTTGGTGTCAGACTAAGTGACAAAACAGGTAGTGCAGAACTGAGGGTAACAAGAAATTTTGTCTCACAGCTTTTGAGAGTCAAATTATTCTCCCAAATGGACTGATGACATACCATTTAATCACTATTACAGCCAAAACATATTTAACAAAATCCTATATTTTTCACTGTTAGGTATGTTTAATTCATTCTTTAAGTGCTGGCTTAATTTTTGAATGCCAGCAAAAGGCAATCAAATTGGTGTTGTAACTGCTCAAACCAAATGTATATAAATGAAAACTTGAAAAATGCATCATATTTATGATTCAGTTAGAGTTTCTTCCATCTGATGGCACCATATCAAACATGGCAGCTGCTCTTCAGTGCCTGATGTCCAGCCTACCCGAGGCACTGCTGCTACATCTACTGAGTTTTTGAGTTGTTTCAGTGATAGTCGTAATTGACAGACAGTTAAAATCTCCACTGTAATGTTAATAATTAAGTTGTTTCCCAAGATGTCAGAGCTAAGATGGCATTTGCAACATTTGGACTGAAAAATACTTGTTTAGTTTTATTAACCACTCTCTCTACTTGCATTGTCAGAAAACAGGAAAAGGCAAGGCTTTATAGTGTGCCAGCAAACTTGTGGATGCTGCCTGATGAGCCCTCTTTCTGACAGTGAGAGCTGCAAAGAAAAGAAGAAAACTGAGCAGCACCTGCTGACATGCATCAGTATTGTGGCTCAGGGTACAGTAATAAATCAGGTTAAATGAGAAATGTGGTTTATGACATTCTCATCCTCCAGCAAACTCTTCCCACCTTCTGCCACGGTTTGTTGCCACCTTAGTTCTGCAGATAAAACTCTTTATTGGGTCATAATATAGACTGGTTCTTTAAAAGCGATGTGCATCACAGTGAGGTTGAGAGCAACATATAACCAGAAAGGTGAGCAGCTACAGAAGGAAAGACTCAGTGCCAGTGTCAGCCATCCTGGATTTGATAAAAAACAGCTAAAAATCATCAGCATTTGAAGACCCTTACAAGAAAGAACAGTGATTTTAAAATTAGACATAACCTGCAAAAACTTTCAGAGGCAACTTTAAAAATGGCCAAATGGTTCTCACATTGAATGTAGTCCTGCTGTAACCCATTAGATAACGTACATATTTTGTATGCCACATTACATGGGTTTTCAGGTGAAAAAAAAAAAGAAAAATGTAATGTGGCCTTATATATCACTTTTTAAAAGCCACATGTGAAAACCTGCCAGCAAAACTGTCAGTCAGCAGCATTTCAAAAATCATGTCACTGGGACAGGTGAATTTATCTGCCACTTTACATATTCATGTGTTTAGCAGAAAGTAGAGGGCCCCACTTCACCCTATTAGCCTTTAAAATGTGGCACAGCATAAGGAACTGAACACAAACCATCATGTCCAGCACACAACAATAAGCCGACATTTGGAAAAGAATCAAGGAACAAGACTTTCCAAATGGAGGTATTATTTCAAAAGATAGCGACCTCCAACAACAGAAAATGATAAAGACGATGTCTTACCAAAGCCTTGCTCTTGGAGTTTTGTTAGAAAGCAGTTGCTATACTGAAAAGAAAACAGAAAATTAAGTCTAAAATAACTGGATGTTTTTCCTGACTATTGTACTGCTGACAACAGATTTGTTTTCTAGTCTCTGGCCAAAGGAAAAAAAGAAAAAGAAAAAGCCCTTTTTTTTAGGAGTAGAACTACATGTGGAGGCATCATCAATAATCCAGGAGATGAGTCCAATACAAAAGAGAATATCCACCCACAGGATATTTTGCTCCCTTTACTTTTTAGTAAGAGGGTGCAAACAAAAGCAAGCATCTAACAGGCCCTGACCTTCAGCTGAGACAGCTGACAAGAACTCAACTGCAAGGGCAGGTGAAGTAGAACAATTAATTGCCAGACTGAAAACAGACTGTGGCTGAAATAAAAAGGGAAGAAGAAAGTTTGCGTTAAGGAACTGTTGGGGTGGATGTGGGATGACTGTTCAAGTCAGTGACAAAGTCTCAGAGGCTCAGGAAGGGGACATGGAAAGACGAGGTAGTGAATTTATTTTTAACTGTATATGCTTTCTTTTTCTTTCCCCCTCTCTCCTGGAACAAAGAAAGGGTGGGGATGCAAATGGAAGAAAGCTCATCTTTGGCCAAAACCTGTACACTTTTGGTGTCTGATTATTTTCTTGTCTTTCTTTTTCAGGTGAAAAAAATTAAAACGTACACCCTAATATATCCTTTTTTAAAAATAGGTGAAGATACAAGACTCATTTGAAGCAGTTGCCATGGAAAAGCTGTTCAACTGGAGAATAATTACAAGGGCAAAATCACATACAATATGGGGAATGATCCTTTAGCTTTTACCCATGCAAAACTCCCACTGAAGTCAACTTGTTATCACACATTTTTAGCAAGCTGGGAAAAGAAAAAGAATTTGTACTTCACTCCTACTAAAAGAAAAAAAAATTGCTTGCGTAACACAGCAGAGAGGATAGGCTTTTTCAGCAAAAGTCTTTTTTCTAAAGAAGACTCCGCAAGCCACCTTGTAGTGCAGGTGGGATGTTTTCTCTCTTAGGATCAAAGCAGCTAATTAATGAGCAGTAATTTTTAAGTGCATAGTATGCTCTTTCCCAACAGAAATATTGCAGATTGTGTAGTTAAAACAAAATGAGGTCCCTCTTTTTTATTTAATCAAAATAATAATTGCAAATCCAAAGAGAAGCATTTTTAGGCAGGCTCCAGCTGGCTATTAATGCTGACTTGCAGAAAGAAGCAACATTTTTTGTTCTGAACACACATAACACCAGAATTAGAGTTTTGTATCTTCAAACAATAGTGGTTACACAAAGAGTCCTAACGCTTTTAACTGTACCTTGCACAGAAACTCCAGCAAATTAATCCCCCCCTCACCTGTATTGCTTCCTCTGCTCTTAACTTGCTCAGCCTCAAAGCAAAGCCCTAAGCCAGAGTAGATTCTCCTCCCAGCCCTGAAGGCAACACTTACTGAGCATGATGATTTTACATTTCTTGAAAGACTCCATGCTATAATATCACCTCGCTTAAAGTCCATGTTATTCCATCTCTTTTCAGAATCTGTGGTACCAAAAGAGATGCATCCCTGCCAGACAGTTCCTTTCTACTGTTCTGCAGAATAGCAGGATAACAGCTACCACAGATCTGGTTGAAGCACAGCCCATGGACAAAATAATCCCATTGGGCCCTGCAACACAGCCTTTCTAATTTTACCATGGTGCTGGGACATAAACCCACCTGGCTCTGGGTTTGGCAGATGATGGGATGACCCTTTGTGGGACCTTGCACAACCTGAGCTTCAGCACTCTGGTAAAGGTGAACGCATCTGCCAGAGTTTGCTTCTTTTCACCCAAAGCATGTCACAGTGCAAGCATGATAAACAGAGTAACTCTTATCCTGGAAAATATGGTGTATTCATGCTGGTACAATTAGAGCTGTATAATTACACTGGTGTAATTACAGCAGTAAATTTCTCCACATGGAAAAGCCCTTAAGCCCCTTGACTCCAGTCACTGCCAAATATCCACAAACTCTCAATGGTCTGTTCCCAAAGCAGCAATTACCATTTCTGAAACATTTCTGAAAATAAGGACAAAACTTAGATAATGATCTTAAAACAGTCCAAATGGATCTTTCTGCAGCATTTTCTTCTATTAGACTATACAGGGATTGGATTGTAGTTTACACCCTATGATCATAACACACCCAATGGGCCCATTTATCTTCTCCAATATCCATTTCAGAAGAAGAATAAAGTCATTACAAATCGGGATCTGGCTTAAATGACCCGTGATCCTGATCCTGCAAACTAATCCAAAAAGGAATGCGGGGTATATAGGTTCCCAGCAGTGGTATGAAATCCAACATTACCAACTGTGGGGCTGTTCAGAAGTCAGGCTTGACCCAATGGCCACATTACCCAGGACTCTCAGCATCTTTCCTGTGTTGTGTATGGCAGACACTTTCCCACATTCTTAAGCAATTATATGTTATGGGTGTAACATTGAGGGAAACCTTAAATAAACAAAATCCACAACCCAGTAATAAAAACAAGATTTTTTTTTTCTTTAATTACTCAAATTAAAGCACTAGTTATTACCTTGTACAGCAAAGAGAGAGCACAATTAGAAAATTTAATTAATTAAGCTGAAGGCAATGATACTAATTTTAAAACCCTCAGTGCAGTTAGACCAGTAGACCAGCTCAGTGAAGCAGTAAATACTTAGTGCCAAAGGAGGCATCAAGCCCATTCATTGGACTCCACAAGTGAATGGCTGGCTGGAGTAATCCATCCCTCTGCAAATGAGTAAGTGTCCTACAGGTGTCTTCTGTATTCTTCTCACAACCAGAGCTATAGACAAAACAACAGTTGCCCTCTATGTCAAAGTGAGTGATGTGAGAAATAATCATCATTGGACTGAGCTACACAAAGCAAAGCTGAGGGTGGGGGCACAAATGTATATTTTATCATTAAAAGTGAAGACACAGCATTTCATCGACAGCATTAAAAATCAGGTAAATCAGACAGATTTATACAATAGTAGCCTGTTAAAGGCCTGGCTGCTGTCAGAGATGAGCCCTCAGCAGCACCCAGAAACTCAGTAAGACACTATTACAGCTGCAGTGGGCCATTCAGGTTAAAGAAAATCTGCAGTAGGATAGAAAACTAGTAGATAATAAGAGACAAAAAAATTAAATACAGTCTTAATGAGCTACGCTTAAAACAAAGGAAGTCAAACCACAGTGAGGAGAAACTAAAAGCATTATTTGCTACTATTTTTATGAAATATTGTAATGTTCGCACAGATGCTGAGGAAGCCATCCCAGGTCAAGCACACAAATCGAGGTGGAAAAGATGGGGCAGGAGAGACGCTGAGGAGGGTGACTCAGAGGCGGCCGCTCTGATGATTCCACGCTCTTGCTAAAAGAAGGAAATTGTGAGGAAAACAACACGAAAATCCATCACGATATTTACAATTTCTGTCCACTAAGAGGAGGAAGGTCCAGATGGTGCAAACTCCATTTAGAGATAGAAGAGAAAAAGTGTGGCACAACCAAGGCAGATGGCTGAGCTGGAAGGGAAATGCCTCTTTCAACCGAAAACAAACTGGTGGAAGAAGCAGCAGGTAACAGAGGGGCTGTGAAATAATGCATGGCCCTCCCACATCTGGTTTTCCAAAAGCCACCAGGGAACAGCCAGAAAAACACCTTAGGTGGTTTCTTCTGCATTTAAACCAGGTTCTTTTCTGTGCTGCTTCCACCATGGTAGACTGCAAGAGCAGTTTTGATGTAAACTGAAATTAGCTGCTATGAATGAGAATAGCTGCACGCTCATTTCATCTAGTTTGGGTAGAGTGGTAGAGTTTGGATAGAGTTTGGGTAGAGTAAATCTGTTTGTCAGACACCACCCTGAAAAGAAAGTAGAGTGCCAGGAAAAAAGGAGAAGAGGAGGAGGATGAGGAAGGATGATGGTTATCACTGGGAGAGCAACCAGCAGGGGAGAGGGAGAGCCAGAGTAGGTGAAACACGAGGCTTTGCCTTTGAGAGGCAAGTAAGGGATGGCAACAAGGAAAGGGAGAAGGTGACAAGAGAAACACTGAGATGTCTAGAAGAGAAAAAGTTTTGATGAGTATAAGAAATATTAATAAGAGAAACAACAGACAGATAAGAAGAAGAAAAGCTGTGAGAGAAAGACTGTGGCTGAAGCAGCACCTGCTGTCCTACTGAGAAGTGATTTTGGAGGTATCACCAGAGGAGAAGAGGCAATTTGATCTGCATGGCAGGTGTTCATCAACAGCAGGGATGGGCTCAAAAGGGGCAGAGGACATGTGAAGCTCTCATGGGAGCTCTGTATGAATCCACGGTAAAAAAAGTCCGATGCAGGAAATAAGCAGAGAGCAGCCTACAAGTTATTTTTTTTGAACGAGCAGTACTAAATACTCTTGTTGGCATAACCGAGAGTGCCAGAGACATGACACTACAATGCTAGCAAGACAACATTTGGGAACACATGTTTCTATTTCTAAAGTGGCTTTCAAATAAATAAATACAGTAAAAGAAAATTATACATGCATTTAGTGTTGTGGGAATAAGATTGAGAAATACGCATGGAAGTGAACTGGTAAGTTATACACAATTAAAGATTTCCCAGTCTTCATTCTCCCTTGATTTTCTCCTGATAAGTCTGTAAAACCCATAGACAAACTTGAAATAGAGCTTATGAATCTGTAGAAGCCCAAAGAGCACATTTCTCAGAGCTGATATCTAGCTAATAGAGACAGAGAGAAAAGCAATTAAATAAAAAAATATAAAAGCAAACTCATTCCTCAAATGACTCATTTCTCACTTAAAAGAAGGATCTTTCCTTTGCCTCCACTGCCCTTTAATAGCTTCTTTGCACCGACATCACTTCAGATCACTAAAGCATAACAGGCTCTAGTTCTTTTCAAGATCAGTTCTTGCCTGTTATCCCATGTGGAGAGCTTGGTGTCGCCTTTCACTGTACAAAGCTGACGACTCCTTCAACCTGAGCTTTTGATTTCTCCCCCCTCCCCAGGGACTATTTTAGACATCTTTTTATCAAGGATTTCTTGTGTCAGAGAGCACTCGTTGATGCTCCAGTACATCAGCTATTCCATTAGAGCACAGAGCCTTCTCAGGTTAATTTACAGATGGCCACTCATTTTTTCGGTAAGTCAAGGTACCCAAGGCTTGGCAGTAGGCTGGCATCTCTCTTCAGTGCTATCTGTGCTGAAAACATTACTTCTGTATGTCCTATGTCTAATGCACATAACAGCATTTGGTTTTGTGCTTTTATATCACCAAGAAACTTTAATGCTCAGAGATAACTAACCTATAGACCTTTTGACATTATTGCAGCAGAAATACATAAAACACACAGGCCCTATGAGCATAATAGTTGAGAAATGGCCCTTTCTTGTAGCTGATGAATTTATGAAATTAACTTTCTATGACTGCTTCCACTTAACAGTCCTTCTCACTTACAGGGAAGAGCCAAGTCTCCAGCAATTAGCATTTAAGGTCTTTGTTTCATATCCTAGTTGAAAATATATGTCAAAGTCCCACTATTATTGGATAAAGGAACATTATATTGCTCCTGAACACAGTGGATTTTCCTTTGTAACTCTGGAAATAGAGGAAGCTGGGTACCAAGAAAGTTCCTGGGAGGATAAAAAAAAACCCAAACGACACGGAAACAGACACTTAAGTGTTCCTATTTAGATGAAACATTTCCATCATTACTAGAGATGTCTTATGTTCCAATTACAGGGCAGAAAGAGGAAAAGATTGTAAAATAATCATTTTACTGTCGTTCCAGATAACACAATAGGAAAAGTAACAATTCAGATGTCAACCTTTGCTCTTTCTCTTTTTATTTCAGGACTATGAATTACTAAGAAAGGGCACAAGCAAGTAATTTAGTGCTTAATAAGTACTTAAGAGAATTAGGATCCTAATGAATAAACTGAACTACTCAACAACCCCTAAAAATCAATGAAAGTATGGGAGCAGACTGAAAGAGAAGCTGAATTATGTGCTTCAAAACTCTTCCCATCTCTTTCCTTTTAAATTGGGTTTAAAAGCTTGCTTTGTTAATTACTTGTACACACAGGCTTTTGAAAAATCAAATTGGATTAAACCCTTGCCTTTCTGCCAAGCATGGAATTTTGGGTGTTAGATTTTGTTTAATAGCCAATATAACAAATTATGTAACAGTGTTGGGGGGTTTATTATTGTTGTTTTGGGGTGGGTTTTCTTTAGCTTTTCAGCACTGAATAACTGTCCGTCCTTCACTTATCTTCCTGCTTAGGTATCAAAATGGCATAACGGATGCTACAGCTGAGGACAAGTAGCACTCTGTAGTCATGTATCAATACATATTCCTCAGATTGCAATAAAATCTGCTAATTGCAGTACCTTTTTTCAAAGAGTTTATCAAATAGTTAAACGTTACTATTATCAACATATATTTCACAAAGACAATCACAATTATCTGTTTTTCTGAAACTCCCTTCTCCACTCTACCCCCACGGTCTTTAAATAATTTATGCAAGGAGTCCTGAAGTTAGAGACTTAATCTTGAATAGTCTTTCAAAACACAGTATTATAGCCTGCAGCACTGTGAAGAGAATTATGCATATATATATATAAAGTCAATTTCATACTTGGTCTCCATGTCAATCTAGTTCTACAAAAATGCACAAATACGACTATCATGGGTAACATGCTTTAAAAAAAATATCTTGGAACTCACATGTATGTAAATTTATTTCAGAAATATTTTGTCCTCAATTTATCAAGATTTTATTGAATCAAGCTGCATTGGGTATTAGGGAGAATTCTTGAGTTTTCACTAGATAGAGCAAGGTCCAGCTTCAGCTACTGGATCCATGAAAAAAATGCCCAAGGCCACTTGAAACTACAAATGCATCTTGGTTATGCGACATGATTGAACTAATGGAAGATACAAAACCACATGGCATTCATCTACTTCAGAAAAATAAACTAGAGTAATTATTTAATAGATAAGTAATGAGTACACAAAATGCAAATGAAACCAGAGAAAGGCTTCCCAGAGCCCTGTTACCCCACAGGTCTCTGATTTCTGTCCTGGGGAATTTTGAGGAGTGGGACCAGAGTGAAAATCATCTCCTGGATCCTAAATTCTAAGGAAACAAGGTTTACAGTGTGAGACACAGGAATGCAGCATGTTGCATGTTGGGAAGCATTTTAAATGACTCTAGGAACAAATGTATGAGAAAACCCATGGATTATTCCAACCAGTACACCCTGAGAGAGGAGTCTTAGAGGTGGATTCTGATCCTCACCTTGTATAATATTGGAGGAGAATGATAAGAAGGTTCTAGAACTTCCCAAAGGACCAGAAAGGATTCAAACACAGGAGTTTCTAGCACTTGCTTTTCTGGGTTTTGATGCCAAAAAGCACACAGTTACCGGTTCCTTGTGCTCCTACACAAACCTTCTGAAATTAAGGAGAAAGCAGTTTAAAACCTTCAGTTCAAAAAAGTGGACTAGCTGGCATTTAATGGGAAAACTTTACTGCATTTCCAAAAGAAAAAAAAATAAAAGATGAAACAAAATTTCTGAGATCCAAAGGCCACCGACAGTAACAATCTATCAGGAAGGTTATAGCTGGATATTCTAAAGATCCAACCAGTAAGTGCTGCTTAAATTAAATATACAGCCAAACTCTCACAGCTATCAAAAGCTGCTTATTAAATTAAATAAACAAAAGCTGATTAATAAGACACTTGGTGTTAAATGGTTAGCCTCCTGCCTGCTCTGCAATGTTCACTCTACAGCAATAAATGAAAAATCATCATGCCTAAGCATGTCTAAATCTGGGCTATAAGGATTCTTAATATATTCCTGCAGTGAGGCAGACTAAACAAAGAATAACTGACATGAAAGAATGATACAGCATATACTAACAGAAAATTTGAAGCACTGTCACAATTAACATGAGGTCTATTCAACTGTCAGTATGGAAATATTTAAATTTGTTAGAATTTTTCCTTTATGGCCAAGACGAAATAGGATTCAAGGGTCCTACGGTCTAGACTAGAGTTTCACAGTGGTCATAAGCTTGAAGTAACCCAAGGTTACAAGTGTCTGCACACACAAAGGTTGCTCCCTGTCCCCTCCAATGGTGCAGATGGGAACTCTAGTCCCAGCCTGATACTACCTAGTCAGGTCTGCATCTGGTGCAAATGTCCTAGACAGAAAGAACTAGTCAGAGAAATTCCATCCAGGACAAAAAGCTGCTACAATCCCTTTAGCTTCCATTCTAAATAAATCAGGTTTGTCTTCTGTTTTCTACACCAATATCCCCAGAAACATTCAAAGTCTGTCTTGGACAGCCCATATCCCAAACAACAACCTACATTAGGATGTAAAGCCATGGCACTCGGTGCCCACTAAATAATTAGACTAGAACTGAAATACCTGTATCAGCATGGTACTAAAGTAGCTTCTCCAAATAGCCAGGATAACAATTTGAGTGCCTCTGTGACACGGCCTGATGCTTGGAGGGCCCAGCCAGCAGGCACCAGCATGGACAGCTCTGGTCTCTCCTGACACAACTGAGATCAGCAGCAGCTTCATTGTTCCTGCATCACACACATGGTGGGTGTAGGTTGAAAACCATGATTTAAGACTTCTTTGTGAGAGAAAAAGTGCTGTAAGGAGGCTTAGGCTCATGTGCATGGGATGCTGAGCTTTCCAGTTGAAACAGGAATTACAGATCTTTCAACATTTTTTTTTTTTTCCAAGAACACTTTAGTTGAACAAACTCAGAAAAATGCAGATTGAATAAGCCAACAAAACAAAAACACCTGGGCAAAATGTGCCTCCCACTTCCCTTTCCAAGGAACAGATGAGAAGAAAAATACATGCTAGATATTAACTATGCTGCTTAATACACTCAGGTGCAGTTGTGGATGGGTGGCTACAAAACTGGATGCAACCAACACTGAGGATCAGGTCTTTGCTTATTGGATAGTCAAATAAAGTTTCCAAGACCTTCAGCTCAAAAATAATTGTTTTAGGGTGTGTCCTCGCAGAAAAATTACTGAAAAGCTAACTAGAAACATAGCCTGCCCTAGCTACTCTGTAACAAGTCTGTGAAAACATCCAGGGTACAGAAAGCATAAGGCAGAATATTAAATGAGCTTACACTGTAAAAACAAAAGCAGAAAATCAACTGGTATGAGGGTTCCAGATAGAACAGCAGCAATGCATAGGAAGAACACTGAGATTCTGCAATGCAAAACACTCCTGTTAGTGTTAAATAATGAGGTCGTGGTAGATAAATAACTAAGTTATTAGAATGAAAGTTTATTTAAATAGCCAAGTAGTTGTTTACTAATGATTTCTGAAAAACGGAAAAAGTATAAGGCAAAAGCCAAGTGTTATTTTTTTTTTCCTTTGAAAAGCAGTGCTCTACAATTCAAATTGATGCTTGTCATGACCAATGAAAAAGGGGGGTTCTAAATGTTGGTTTTGTATAAACCATTCAGCTGGTTAATAAGAGGAAAAAAAAAAAAAAAAGAAAAACAAAAAACATGTAACAGCACAATCTAATTTCTAAGAATAACAATTACCCATGAGTTACTTGACAAACTTTATATGCTGATTACAACTGGTGGGTGGAAAGATTGCTTTGCCTGTGCTCTAACAGTATAGTATGGAAGGTGGCATCTCCTGTAAGCTTGCAGCTTGGTACTGGAGAAAAGCTAACCAAAAACATTATCCACACAAAACCACTTTAGTAGAGGAGCTGCACAGGAATAAGTCACAAACATGGATCTGTTTACCAGTGAGGTGGTTCCTGGACCTTCACACTGTACTAACGAGGCAGGTAATTAGCGTATGCAGAGGTGTAATGTGCATTACAGCTTATATGTTAAAAAATCTGTGTGTGATTGAAGAGGAAAATAATTGAGGGCCAGGCATTCACATGTTCTTCACATGCAGTGAACAGAGGAAATTCAAGAGAGGTCTAGTTTTCCCTTAGCATAAACACAGCAAAATACTCCTGAGCTGAGATGGAAGCTGTCTGTGTAAAATACTGATACCAGCATAAACAGAACTGAGCCCTGTGTGAGATGCGACGTGTAGCCTATATACTCCATACACTATGCTTCAGCTGTGAATCTAGCAGTCAGGAAATACATCATCTTGGTTATGGCTGCATGCCCTGGAGCACGTTATTGCTTATATAAAACTGCTTTTTCATTTTTTCCCATAAAATATAACACCAAAAGTGGTATCCTTCCATCATTAAATGTAGTTCACATCCAATTAAACATTGGTCCTCCAAGGGAGTTTCAAATCAGGGTTTGGACTTGATTTGATATCCCAGGCACTATATCAAGAGACTGAAGAACAACTCGTTCTCATTCTGTGTGAGTCACATCCTCTCAGCATCCATGCACTCAGGAATTCCTCTATAAAGGAAAAAACCCTATGCTAATTTCCAGGCATATGATCCTCCTTTTTTTTTTTTTTTCCTCTGTTTAAGATTAAGCTCTTAGAGTTATAATGGATATTGCATCATCAGGCTAGCTTCAATATGTAAAAGAAAGGCTAATTATATGCTGTTCAGTGGTGGAGGCAAAAATACAAAAATCAAAGCTGTTTATTTTTCTTTTGAATCCTCACAGCTCAGGGAAAGCAGAGAGTTGGCAGCCTTGGGCTACAAAGAAACACAGGGTGAAATTGGCCCCATGCAGACTACAGACACTGGGCTTGTGCACAAATTTCTCAGGATTGATACGCTATTGCAAGTTTAATTTTTGTCTTCTGGAAGCAGACAGAGGGTGCGGGGACAACACAGCCCAGTCTTCCTTGTCTGGGAGATCAGTTCAGCCCATCCAACATCGCTTTCCTTCGAAGTGCCTGTAAAATGCAGAATGGTGGTCACTGATGTTGGAAAAGTTTGCAAACGCCACTTGCTCTGGGTCAGGGGCTGGGGCAGAGGGCTGTGCCTTGGCCACCATTCTCCAGTGTGTGGGAAGCAAGTCTGGATGACACAAGGCCTGGGATCTGTTCAGCAGAAGGCGGCAACTTGCGCATCTTCAGAGTCTGGTTCTGGTAAAGCCATCATGAAGGTCTGGACTGAAACGCCTCCTGCAACCCAAGAGGCTCTGTCACACCATCCAGAATGGGAAATTTTTTTATTTTTAAGAGTTTGTGCCAATTGACTAAAGGCTAATACCCATTATTTCCCATTATTTTTCATATTTTCCTGAGTTTCAAAGAAATTTCAAGACTCTGCCAGCGTCCTGGGGATTTTATTTGGAGTGCTAAGGAATCAAACTGGGCTGACTGTGGGAATTCGGCACTGTGGGAGAAACTCCTCTCATCTCAATGCCAATGTTTTCTAAACTAGAGCCAAACGCAGAGCACTTAGCTGTACATCCAACAAATATCACAGTTTCTCTGAATTGTAATTTTCATCTTCTAGTTAGTTAATCACTAACAAAATAGATTCAGACAACTCTATTTCTGATGTAGTTGTTGTAACCAGGTAATCCATCCTGGCTGGACTTTGGGATTGTGACTCCATCCAACACTGTGTCCAGCTATTCAGAATTCAGCTCCTCAAAGTATTCTCTCTACATCCTAAATATCCATATAAATGTACCATACAGTGTATATACTGCACAAACTGGTATCTACTTTTAAGAAATAGCTAGGTGGAAAAAAATAACATGGATACATCATACACCAAAATATATGCATAAACTCACACTTGAGTAGCTTCAGTATTTTTTCCTACATTTGATTTGATGGATAAAGCAATAGATGTGGGAAGAACAAAGTGAACAGTGCAAAAAGTAAATCTTCCTTAGATAAGGAACACAAACATGCATTGTTTTGGCAGAGGTTTCTCTAAATTTAGTTTGGGTTAGTTTTGTGTATTGATTTTGCGGTTCTCCTACAATTCCCTATCCTAAGGTAGACAGAAAGTTAATTTACTTAAATCCCTCTCAAAAAGTAACAGAGTTGCTGCGGAAACAGAGATATCATGCAGCTCAACGGCCAGCACTTGAGAGCAAAGACAGGCTAAGGCAGATCAGCAGCTTTTGGTGTGCCATAAAATAAAAACTACAGACAAACCTCAGAGCTGAACTGAACTACCCCCCACAAAAAATGACTCCAGCCTCCCAGGGGAACAAGACATAACCACACAAAGCATCCTAAGTGCCTATTCATGTAAAGGGTTGACACACCGGTGCTGTGTAAATTCTGCTTACCTGCTTGCTGCTCATTTACCAAGTGATTTACTGTAGCAAATTGCAGTGCGACTACCTGCTCTCTTTGAAATGATGAGTGTTTAATACCCCTATGCCAGGCCTGGGTCATCTTTATCACTCACATCGGGCACCCAGGCTAATTCAAGTGCATCCCACATCCCCCCCAAGGCACTCATTTGCCTCCTTTCAACCATGTCAATGCTTTATGCACCACAATCTAATCATTCTGCTCTGTATCTGCCTCTTCCTAGCCCTCTAAAACACCCAGAAACGCAAAGAGAGGACAAACTCACTTCAAAGCTCCAACAAATGAAAGTTATCTAGTTTTGAGCTTCCAAATCACCAGTCAGTGATTCCCAAGCACAAACAGCCTAAGAAACCTCCCAAATACATACCCCTCAAATTCAACTTCTGCCCAAGCGCTTGGCTTCTCTCACAGCACCAGTATTAAATTGATTGCCCTTCCTAATATCCATGTAATCCTGCCCGCTCCCAGTCTATTTGGAGTGATTAGATTGCAGAAGCATTTCTGCTCCATTCCTGGTGGATGTATAGAAAAATACATGTCTGACTTTGAGCTGCATAAATTTATTTTGCAACCATCTTCAGTAGAGGTGACCTAGAATACAAGCCAGGAGTAGAACTGCTGAAGGAAGCGTCACTTTTCCACAGCAACTTTTCCCAAAATCTATTTCTTTTATTGAAACAAAGCTTCCAGAAGCTTGTAACCCCAGAAGCTTAAGTTTTGTTAAACTAAATCTCTGAAGTTCTACAAGTAACAAATTTAACGGCTACTTTTTAAATAACAGATCATTCAAGAAGTTGTATTGTCAACATACATACACCTAGTCAGAAGGCATTTGTGTGGTGTTTGCTCTGTGTAGGGAGAACAAGTAGATGCTAACTTATGCTGTCAGTTACTAGGAAAAAGAATTTAGCTAAATCTATCATTTGACTGACTAGAAGCAAATTAGTAGGAGGTTAAGATGCCAGCTTTTGATATTATCTTCTAGTAAGAAAAGAACTCATGGAAGGCAGGTTTCCCAACCAAAGACTTCAAACATTGATTTCAAAAGCTGACATATTTCTAAACAGCACTGTCAGGAGGAGGTTTTTCAATGTAACCGCACATAATTTGTATTATTCTCAAAGAACTGAGTGATTAATTGCACAGGAGTGAAATTCATTCAGATTTAGTGTGCCTGGCTCTTACAGAGAGCCCTCTTCTCCGGAGGTGTATTTCTGCTCCCAGGGCAGAGCACAAATTTCCCCCCCAATACCCAGGGACACAGGTCAGCAATAAATAATAAATACGCATAACCAGAAGCAGAGAGGGCAGCACTGAAATTTATGTTACACCATCCCCACGTCAGCAAGGCTAAAGCTGGAAATTGCATAGCTACCAGGACTGCATCTTTCCTGGGGCCTGTGACATACCTTCAGACACACAGGCAGAGTTTCTTCACACCGATATTTTTGTCTGTCCCTAGGGAGAGATACTGCTGGGAAAGGGAGTGTGTGTGCCTTGTGCATGGCAAGGCTGTGAAGGCATCTAGAAGCTGGCCCTTTTGAAAGGCTCTATTTAAAAGAAAAAAAAAAAAGTTTAAATTCACCTGTTACACACAACACATCTTCAATTTGGAAAGAATCCTGCCCCACTCCCAGGTCTTGAGACTCTGAGTGACCACACGCTCATGGCATGGAGAAATCTGGGTGCAAGACTAAACCACAGTCAAAATATATGAGACCTGTATGACCACAACTTACTCATCACTAGGCTGAATGTGATCTCTCCATTGGCCAGAATACATGACAGGAAATCACTAAAATCTTGAATTGGTGCTTAACAAGATGTCTGAATTGAGTTTATCCAACCCAAATAAAGTTTACATAGTAATATGATGCACACTTACTATCACACTTCAATTTTTGCCACTAGTCACATTTATTCATCACTTATTTTTCTTGCCACTAAATACTGTCAACATGCAGGATAACCCAACACTTTGAAGTGAATGTAGAGTGAGACAAATCCTACAAGAGTAACATACTTTATATTCAACACACTTGTGCCAATTACAGTGAGTACATCTGATGTTTGCTCAAAAATTTCCAAAGTGTTTAGTTTTGACAAGAGACATTTTAAAGAGAAATCGCGTTTTATTAAGCAGCACCTTTTAAGTACAGGAATCACTGCAACTTAAAAGAAACATCATTTCCACTACAAGCATTGGACTGTAAATTGTATTTAACTCTAAATCCAAAGTGAGATGAAACTATGTAAGGCACATCACTAACTTTAAAGTAACTTTTTCCACCTTGTATTATTTCTGTTTTAACATGACTGGAGAAACGATGCTGTTACCTAAATTCATGTCCTACACACTGACACAATATGTAAATTAATACCCTCAGTTTACCATCAATTAGCAGATATCTTAATTAACCCATCAATCTTTGAAGGTCTTCTGAATGGCACCTCTTCTGTTGCAATAATACTTGGCCAGATTCCTATACAAGGTTTGTACAAGGGATTGCTATTCTCAGCTGGGGCTTTTGGGCCCAATTATTTAAGAATAACAATACATGCCATATGTGTACACAGTGCTCACAACTAAAAATTTAGTATTTCCTCCAATAGTATGAGTTATCATTTGTTTGTGCATTTGCCTGAATTAGCAAATAACTATGGTGAGAATGCAGCATCTGTAAACAAATTCTGAAATGTTAATGGTGACCACAGTATCTGTGCAATATTATGTTGTGATATAAATATTTAATTGGCAGTCACTAGGGATGTCTCCATTGCAGATAGTAAACTCCCAAGGAACTTATGAAGGTCATCCTAAAGAAATGTCTGAACTCCTTAGAGGACCTTAATCCATACTACTACAAGCAATCTATTTGAGCATGAAAAAAATATTAAAATGTTTAAAGGCAACTGTGGTAATTTTATCTTTTGCTCCAACTAAATACTTTGTCTAATTTAGTATCAAGTCTACATTTACATCCTTCTGAAAGACTGCAGAATAGTATTTTGCACTAAACTTCCCATACACCAGTAGTTTATTTGAGGGTGGGTAACATACACCTCTGAGGCCTGATGTAACAACTTCTGTTCCCACCTGCTAATCCAACTGGCCCACTGGAGGCTGCACCTCAGCCCCTCAATAGATCCAAGAGTGAATCCAGAAACAATTGATCTCACACCTCTGTTCAGACTGATTCCACCCACTGTTTCACACTGACAGAGAGACCAAAGACTTTTTCCAGAGTACCTTGATTTAAATACAGCAAATCATGTAAAAGAGGCTGAGGAGATCCAGCATTATTCCATAACAAACAAGTTTGTGAGGAGTCTGTGGAGAACTTGACTAAAGATATACCATGTATTACTTTTTTTTTTTTTTTGCAAATTATGCAGGAGTATTACTTTATATACACAAATAATACCCACAGAAATAATTCTGCCTCAGATAAAGAGGTAGATCTACCTATTAAATTTACATATACATAAATTTTGGTTTATATCCTTATCCAGCTATCATATTATCAACATGTTGCTATAATTGAAACAAGGATTAGAATTGCCAAGTAATATAAATGAAAATAAGTCTTTAAACAAATGCATAGGAGAGCTCTAGCAATCTTGGCAGTTTCATTCTGACTAATGACTTCAAAGTCAGACAATGGTGGTTCTGTACCTAACAAGCACAAAGGGGATAGTTGCTAGATTTCTAGCACCTAAAAGGATAAAGGCACTAAGTGACCACAATTGGAAAACAAGTAAAAGCTTTTGTGAGATTTTAAATTCCAGATAGTAGCCATTAAAAGCTGATGCTATTAACCATTTATCATTATTAAAGGCCTCCTCATCCCTGAATGAGGAAGTGACACCAAGAGTTGCACATATCTGTCAAATGAGAACAAGCCCATCAATCCTGAAAGGCTTCAAAGAAGAAAATAAACAACCAACCAACAAAAAAAAAAAAACAACCCACCACAAAAAACATGCAATCAAAAAACCACAACTCAGGACTGGCAGGAAATAATTCCCAGTACTAAAAACTATTGTTTTAAAAAATCCAAAATCTTCTGAAGAGAGAATATAACTCAAAAATTTAACTCAAAACACTGCCACAACACTAGAATACTTTAGGCAGGGCTTGGAAAGGCTTATGAAGGAGCCACAATTCAAGAGCTAGATTTGCAACAGCAAAACATTTAGTAAAAGAGAGACATCTCCAGGGAGATTTTTGGTAGCATCTATGCCTACATATGTCTGCAGCTGTGGCCCTGTTTCCAGTCTCCACAGAAGACCAATTGAAACAGGTGCTGCAGAACTGATAGTATCATCTTAGTGTCAGGATTTTTAGCTCCTATCTGTGGGTCTTTACCCCTAAAATTAATCCAGATATATCACCTTTAGAGCCGGTCCTCTACAGCACTGAACATAACATGTGAGATGGTCAGTGTTTTCAGCTCCCAGGGGAAAACTAAGGTAAGCATCCCTTCATTAAAAAGTATCTTGCATCTTGCAGAGTGTGGTTCTTCATCAGTTAACAAATAACCACATTGTGAAAAACTAAAGTCAGCAGGATGGTCCTTTCGACCTGCTCTTCCCTGTAGAGTAGATTTAAGAATGTATAATAGACCAGCCAAGATATGTTTTTGCTGTTCTCACAAAACATGTTGCCAAGCATTCGTCCCTCTCCTGATACAGCAAATCCAAACAAAAGGACAATCCCTCTGGAAATGGACAGAATTAAGAATTTTATCCAGCCTCACACTAAAGAATCAGCTTTTTTTGAACAAAATGGGGTTGTTTTTCAAGAGTTCATTTTGCATCTTGTGATTGAGACTTTGTGTAATTCTGATTCAAGCCTTGTACGAGAACAGGTATCCAATAGTAACTAAGCAGTGCCGTCTGCACAATACATAAATATTTCATACGGTTCTTAAAGCCACAAGTGCCAAACTGGAAAAATGTGTGCAAGCATCAGAGAATCCCACCTCTAAAAGAGTAAATGCAGCCCTGGGATTTAGGGGGTATCTTGTCAAGGAGACCCTTCTCATTCTGCAGACTGCAGATAAAATTCTTGACAAACCTACAAGCTGAATAGTGTTCAATCATGTTAAATTTAACCTCCATGTTTCTGATCAGATTATAAAAGCTGTTGTTTCTATGTTATTTAAAATAAAAAGCTCTAAAAGGCAGCAGAAATTTCTCCTCTACCAACTGTTAATGCCTCCATTGCACACTCTTCTCACATTGGGGGTGATATAGTTTCTATATTAATTGGGGTTTTTTGGTGGTGGTGCTTTTTGTTTGGTTGTGTTTTGTTTGCTTGTTTTGTGTGTGTGTGTGTGTGTGTGTGTGTGTGTGTGTGTTGTTTGTTTTGCCTTTCCCGTGCCCCCCCCCGCCCCATGAGAGATGAAAATAATATGGAAATACCAGTCACACACTTAAAGATTCCTGAGGACCTGAAGTGAAAGCTGCCACTGTCACCATCAGCCCTCCAGAGATCAATTCAACAGCATCACTTCTGTCCTTCTTACAGCTCCAAAAGACAAATGTTCAAAAACCCTAATGGGAAAGCTGGAAATCAGGCTGAAAGATCAACACAAATTGAGTTGAAAAGACTGGCTTGGATACAAAAAGTATGTTGGTAAATATAATTCAGTATTTGTTTATGAATAGGTTTAATACATTATGTATGCATTTTCCATGATAGTATTACACCCTAAAAAGCTGCACAACTTGCAAAAATCTTGGACATAGGATACTGTGAGGAACTGCAAACAGAAGATGAATCTTTCATATTAGATAATCTGAGATTAAGTGGCTCTAGAAGTAAACTGAGCACATTGCAAAATAATTTCAAAAGTATTCGTCCATATCATTGAAATTTCATTTAGTTCTTCAACAGCAGCAACCTGGCTCCTGCTGATGACCAGAGCTGAGTTTGTGTGGTGTTAGCAAGGGAATAAACGAAAGGTGGGGGAAAAGTGGGATTGGGAGCTTTTTTCCTTCTACATTATCCTTACCATGGCACTTTCCTAGGACTTGAGAAAACAACCAAATCACCATTTCAGCTCAAATCCATATGCTCCTCTCCCTTCACAGAATATATGGGAAAGGCAGGAAAATAAGGAAAGACTGTGGACTTTTTCAAGATGACAAAAGAATTGACTGTGGGTCAGTGCTCCCTCTCCCACAGCAGCAATAAGGTGCTGTTACAGACCATGGAAGGCTTCACCACCTGATGCCATCCCATCCCCTTGTCCTTCTCCAGCACATACAGCCCCACACTGGGGACAAGCACCCTTTTAAAATAGTTTTTCTTCTCATTCACTGGGTGCCCATGGCTCTAATTTTTAAGGACATGCTGAACAGTGCCATGTTGGCTCTTTCTTCTGCCTTTGTGTTTTGGTGAGGCATACCCATGTGCACCCCCAATCTTCTTCCCTCCAAACTGAGGGGTCCCAGCCCAGACACTGAATTTGGTGCTGTGTCTGGAGGTGCAGCAATTATGAAAATATGTCATCTTCAATCCATTATTATCAATCTTAAAATTATGCACATTAATAATCCATCTGATCCATTTAGGTTAACATCTACCACCCACTTCTCTAGTATATAAAGACTTGATTGAGTCCTGAATTTCATACCATCATGAAAGGGCTTTAGGAAAGAATAGTTCTTCCATCCCTCTATCCCACAATAGAAGTAAATTGATAAAGAGTTAGCAAGAATAAAAAGTGTGTTTAGCACCCATCTTCTGGAGTTTTGGTAAGGAACTGAGTGCCATGAAAGGCCTTTTCCCCCTTATGATTTATTGTTTGCTTGTAGAGTCTCAGATCCAAGTGCTGCTTTTTGTTCAAAAAAGTGAATTTTTACAACAAATTCTATTGACTTCAATACAAACTTCAACAAAGATAACGCGGAATATAATGTATTCCAATTACGTATTTTTTTAATGAAATTCAGGGAGTTTTAAGAGGACTATTAAAATAACTTGATATATTTGACAAATTACATGGTGGTTCTTATTCTCACATTTTCCAACATGATGGCAGCAACATCCGGCACTACTTTACTATCGACATGCCTTAGCGTATGACTTTTGTACAAGTGTCAAACCTACCCTTCATTGCATCTCAAAGCAGACACTTTGCTCTAGATAAAGGGTACAGTGATTTGATCAATGTAAGGCAAGAACAATTTTCAAAACAACATGAAAGAAAATACGACATGAAAGATCAGTTGAAATATTGAACTCACTTGCACATATTGCAGAATTAACAAATAGACTATAAACCCCAGGAAAACTAAAGCTATTGCAAATAAAAAAAAAAAAAATTGCACATTTTAACCAGTGCTAAAAGACCGACCAGTGTCATCTCGGCTGTTCACAATACTCAGTGCAACCAATTGTAGCTACCCTAGATAAAATAAAAGGCAAACTAACAGTGTAGCCTATTCCAAAGGCACTGGCAGTTCTGAAAAGAGTTGTTTAGCAGTAAAGGAAATTTTGCCCATTCCCTCTTCTGCTGTAATAATGCACCATTCGCAAGCATTGCTGAGAGGATCACGGGAGGTCATCAGACTGGAACTTGTTACAAATGCTGCAAATGGAACAACACCAAACACATTGTAACAGCAAAAATAAGTGAAGAAGAAGGTTTCACTTGCCGATGAGGTAAAACGAGCCATTTATCTAGAGCTTGCAGTGCGACCTGCACTTTGCTTTCGCAAACTGGAAAATACAACTGAATGCTCATTTTGGTTCTCCCCCCTCTAGCTAGATACTGTAGAGGAACAGAAAGAAAAATTAAAGGAGAATAAATTTTAAAATATACTACCTACGCTGTAGGAAATGTAATATCAATAATTATTGAGCTATTGATGAACAGAAGTCACCCCAATGATGAAAAATTAGATGAAGCTTTGCATGCTGCACACATTTTGTCAAATAGGAGTACTCAGAGTCTGACGATACTAAGGGAATAAGGAAAGAGCTGGGACAAATGAGTTTCCTGCCCATGTGCCCTGGTCTGCGCTGCTGCTATGGGATAGAAGAGCTCCCAGGGGCTCCGGAGGAGATACAGTGTCTGGCCAGGAGCAGGGAAACAGAAGTAAAGTCATCTAGCTCACCCTGCTAGGGCACTTGGCAACAAAACCCATCCAGAAAATAGCAGTGGGGCTGATTATACATTTACAAGGTTCAGGGCCTTGTCTGAAAAAGCTTAATTACACACCTCCTAATCTAATCTGGATTTGTGGCTTGAAATTATTTTCAAATCTTTTTGCTGGCATATAAACATCATATTGCTTAAAAACATTAAAACATGACTACTGCCAGAGAACCAATAATATCTCTTCTTGAGGATTATGCAATACTAATATGCCAAAAAGAAAAATCCACCAACAACCAAACAAAAAACCACAAACAGCATCACCACACTAAACACCACCCTTTACAAAATAGACACTTGCAAAAGCAAATCAGTCCTGTCCTACCAGAAGCAGAACATGAACTGGACTCCTTTGTTACTGTAAGGACAGTCTTCTGGTTAGAAGGTTACCTAGTGCATTTAATATATTAAGTGAAACATTAAGGCATACTTAAAATTCCTGTTTGTAGCCCACAATACTACAGCATTGTTCTTATTTGCATGTGGCCCTGAAATGCATTGTAAATTATGGTCATCCCTTCTCTCTGCTACCAAAATTAATTATCTGGTAAATAGAGTTAATACACATGGCTGCTCTGCAACAATCTGTTCAATGGAATTTGTATTTGGGGCACCACAGACGGTCCTGCCAAGACACAGACACTATAAACGTTTTGATTGTATGACTGGATGACTCACTGTGAAGCAATCCCTCTGCGTTCATTACGAGCTGAAGGGTTCTCCAACACTCATGCTGGGGCTATGGACAGACAATGTTACGTCTCCAAACCAAGCAGCGAACTGATAGTTCAGCTATAAATGTAAATACCAACTTCAGTTGTCAAAATATTGCCTTCCAACATCAATATAGCTAAACATGTCAGAAAGAAGTGTACAGGTGCATTACTGCACAGCCACTTTCACTTGGTAGTGGTCTGGCACACAGGCAGCTGCTTCCCTGAGCTCCAGATGCTTTGGATGGGAGAAAACAGAAAGAAGAGTTAGTCTAACAAGCTGGAAAAAGGGGTGCTTTTTCCCCACTAAACTAGCATATGAGGAAGAAGCAACCTCAATCAATAAGAGAGGCAGTAACGCAAAATAAAGTGTCTGAACTACCTTCAATTTCATCAGGATCTCAAATTATGCCAAATAATTAATGCTGAAAACATCCTGTGGTGGGTTCTTCCCATTTGAAAAACAAAACAAGAAGCAAAAAGGTGAAGTGAGTAACAGAGTTCAATGCTAGAGACAGATCAAATTCAAGTACTACTGCCTCTGTTCTCAGCAAGACAAAACCATCTCATGACAAATTCACTGCCAACCAAAAAGACACTTTCTCTCCCTCAGTTTAACCTTTCCTGTGACTGTGACGGTCTGTGCAAAAGTAGATATTCAGAACAAAGCATGAGTTTGAGTGGAAAAACAGAACCACCTTGTGATTGCCAGTTCATGCATCCAGACCCCAGACAATAAATCCACAGTTTGTTCCTTCACCATAGCCAGGAAAAGGAGCTGAGCCCTGTCTCAAAAACATCCCAAATTTTTATCCATTTAAATGCCGCTGCCACTTCGCTCTTCCCCTGAACAGTACCCCCACTCATTACAACATGAAGTCATTCTTTGGGAAGCTGAAAATGCAAACACAGCCCCAAAAGTAGCAAACCCAAGCAGAAGAATGACATCCAAGCACTAACCACGCTGCCTGCTCTGAAGTCCAGGCACACAGCAGCAGCATCTGACGACAACTGACACTTGACAGCCGGACAGATGCCTTATCTGCAAGGAGGAAATGAACAGTGCCCTCAATAACTTGAGGTGTCTCTTTCAGTGGATGACAGTGACAATTTAGTAGTTTGTTATGGCAAATCTAGCAGCACTTAATTGCATTTAGACAGGCAAATTGGAAGAGCGGTTCCTTCCATGCTGCACTGACCAACATTTCTTAAGGAACACAGTTAATGACTTGCTGTTTAGTTGCAAAGAGCTTTTGTTTCAAACAACTTGAAAGAAGTAAAGCCTCTTCTGAAGCAGTTAGGGCTGTGGTTTTACCTGCAGATCTAATGGAGCTATGAGATAACAAAATGCAGAAACAAGAGGTTGTTGTTCATTATGTAAAAGAAAAAATTGTGTCAAGATGTTCAATCCCTCAAATTAAAAAAAAAAAGTAACCCAGATGACTCAGAGTCTGATTCAAAATAATCACATAAGCCAAGAGTTTATCATGATTCATTCCAGTCAGTAGGCCAAGTTACAGTCACCTTTCAGAAGTCTGAAGAAGCTGAAGGATACAAGTGTGAGAAAGATCTACATTTGAAGTATGCAGGACCACTGGAAATACAAAAAGGGCTCTTCAAAACAGAAGCCTGACCGACATCTCTGCCACCTCCAGATCCATGGACGATGAGCAATATCTCTTGCATCTCACACTTTTGACCTTCTGTCAAAGATCAAAAACATTCAAGATGTTTTCTTTATGTAACATAAGCATTGATAAACGTGGATTTATCCAAAATGTAGCATCTGAATAGGGCCTTTGGAACATCTATGGGCCTTTGGAACATCAGCAGCATCAACACGCTCCTGCATCCAGGGCAGCCTGGAGCTCAGAAAGATGGTCCATTCCAGTGGTATTCTGCTGCAGGTGCCACTTAGGAAACACTAAAACAGCATTTAAATCTGCAAATCATGAAGGTTCAGAGACTGTTGTAAACTCAAGATCCCATGAAAACCTTAATATTTCAAGGAAAAAAAATTCAACAGGATTCTGGATGCTGGAGAAACAGCATCAAAACTGTACTTTTACAATAGACTGAAGGATTCTCCAGGCCGAAAATAGTTTCTTTAATAGTTGGAGAGCACATGACACAGCACTATATTTTGAATTAAAAACAAGTCTCATATTGGAAAACCTCTATTTCCTATGAAATTGGGGGATAGGGGGGAATTATGCACATCGTGGTTTTGAGAACACTGAAAGGCCACATACAGTTTAAGCAACTGACATGAAATCATGTGTTATTACTTTTCTCCTCCAGCTATATGATAGAGGGCAAATGCCATGATGCCACCTGCAAAATGTGGACATATCTAAAATGTCACAATGAATCAAAAGCCTTAAAGAAAGACCATTTTCAGGGTCAAATGCGTTTGAGTATCTAATGGAGAACAAAAGAATGTAAACAGGCATGAACTGCTGGATTTCTGAAGGGCTTTTCAATCAGTTCTCTTAGCATTGTGGGCATCAATGCCAGAACACAGAAAATAACTAGAACAAAAGAATAGTGAAACAAGAAAGAAAGCTTCAAAGGAATGGTATGTTTCACACTCAGCTGTAAGATATATCACTGCTGGCAGATCAATATTACCAATTCCTATATGCACTCTCATCTCTGGGCAAAGGAAACTTCAACAGTTACCCTTACAAGAAATTAAAATATACAACTCTGCTAACATTCAGATCATTGCAATATTAAAGCAGTAATGGTTAATAACACAACAGGTTACACTCAGAACTCACTAAGACCTCTCCCAAGAAGGCAGTGGAAGAATGATGGCACAAGGATTCTCAGCATTTCATTATCTATTTGATAGTTGAGACGATATGCTCTATAATGCCACCCTTCAGATACAAACCTAGTCATTCCCCTTTTGTCAAAGGCCCCCAATATTCTTGTGCTGTGTTTTTCATTTGATGAGGGAGAAAACAGATTCCTCAATCCGATCAATCACAATTCCACACAATCACAGTTCTGAGAAAAGTATTCTTAATTTGAAAAAGCTTGTGCATGTTGAACTGTTAAGATAGATATTCATAACCTCAAAACTGATAACATATAGACCCAAATACCTTTACTGATCTGGGTTGAATTAAAAATGTTATGGGCAATTTATAATTAGAAAGGTATTTGAGTAATTATAAAATGATAGCCATAAAGCTCCAACCTTAGACACTCAGCTTACGAATTGGAGATGAGTTGTCTGAACATCATGAAACAAATTTTTCAGACACGTGTTTCTGCATCTGAGAGTAGTGCCAAGCAGCCATGTGCAACAAAATTGAGTTGCAAGCTCTTTCCAAGAAAAGCACACACAACTAGAGTACAAAAGCAAACACAAAATGTTGGAGTTCAACTGGTGCTCGAGAAACACCAGGCCTCTGTCCCTGAACAGCATATCTGCTGTGTCCCCTTCCTTTTTGGGAGCTCATAGGGAAATACCGTATGTCAAGCAGGATTTATTACAGAATCTCTATACGTGATTAAGTTCCTTCTCAGCTTCAGGCAAGGCAAAATTAATTTGACTTTAAAACAAAGCAAATGTTAGTCTAATATCTGCATGTTTTCTGCTCTTTCCTTAGAGAGTAGATCCTGTATTTTGCAAGCAGTTGAGATTCCTTCTGAAACAAATAGTCATTTTGAATGATTAATCACCAAGGATTTATTGCTTAGTGAACAAATGATGATACATTATCTAAAAGAAATTCAGCAAGTGGTGTCCGTAGAGATGTGTCTGATGACCCAACAAAGAAAAGACTTACATACCTGCAAAAGAATATCTAGTACGTGGCACTATTTGCATAGAAATGTAAGCAGAGGAAAATAATCTGTTTACAGTTGAACTTTTTTTTTTTTTAAAGTAATCAAGCTTACTGTTTCAGCCCAAGGAGACATATCTGGAATCAAATTTTCTGTAAACAGTGCTCAGAAATAGAAATGCTTGAAAAAACATGGCAAGAATGGCCAGTACTTAATCACTTTGAACTCAAGGCACTAGTTCATTGAATTTTTCTGCTGTATTGATCACATAACCCTAATTATAACCTTGATTTAAAACTTCAGTTTTTTGGTTATATGAGTTAGCAGTTAATTATTATTTGTTATTTATCCTTAGTCTATATAAGTTTACTGAAGGTTTTCAGGCTCTTTTCCTGCCGATATAAATAGTTTTCTCCTGAAGAGTAAGCCATATCTACTTTGCTATCCATTTAAGATGAGAAACACTAAGTGGGTAGTCAGACCTCCATATCCTGCAGAGAATGACCCATCTCCCCAGGAAAGGTGAGGACAAGCATTGGGGTCCCACTGAGGGTGCCGGACACCTGGACCCACTGTGGCAGCAAGAAGCACAAGGATGTTTTGCAGCATTAAAATGAGGAAAACATGAAATGCAGAGCAAATACAGTAACAGCAGCATAGGACCCAAGCTGGTGTCTCTGCATGGCGCTGTGCTCTGTGCCAATACCAGCCTGCTCATAGCAAACCTGCAGAGCTGCTCCTAATGCTGCATTGCACAGAATGAATGTTACCCTTCAGTAATATCACGTTGCAAATAATCAAGAACAGAAGAACAGTGCATGGCTTTTGCATTTGTTTCTTGTCTGAAGCTGGCTGTTTGAATTCCAATGGGCTTCTACAGGAAAATTCCAACTACTTCGGACCCTAATTAACCCACAGTTGATCATGTCAGGACATTACTCATTTATTTTCAAATAGACCTGAAAATAACTTATTGAAACACCTGCAGTTGTCCTTATTACAGTAATTTTTATAATAACAAATAATCTTAATTACTAAAATTATAAAATAGTCTTAACAGGAACAGAACACTTTTCAGGTATAAAACTATAAGGGAATGATAACAGCATTAATAGGCTTTCTTGGACACCTTATGTTTCAATAAAATATTAATTCTTGATCATTTCTCATGTGTTAATTAGCAGAATAAGCTGTAGGAAGTCTAGATTACCATGCAAATGTTAATGAGGTCATAATTTATGTTAAGCATTTCTAAGTATAGGAGCACCAGAACCTCATTTAGCAGCAGCTGAACTTCAGAAAAAATTTGCATTTGCAACAGCTATATTCCTACTTAAATTTGATAGTCTCTATATTTTAATAAATACCAAAGAATCTATATTTAGTTGTCCAAAGTCTCTTCTCCCCTTCATATCCAGAGTCACACCTCAGCTAAAAGTTTGTTTGTGGCCAGGTATGATAAAAAGTTGGGAGCAGATGGTGAGGTAACTTTCCAATGCAACAACTCACAGGTACCATAGGAGGCTTGGGGGAGAGTTAATGCCTTTAATTCATATCAGAGCCAAAATACACAGCCCTGCAAAGGCAGGAAAGCTGGCTCATTGGAGCGGTGTTGGAGCTCACCCCACATACTGTCAGTAGCAGCAGCAACACTCCTAGAGTCACCTCTTGTTTTTAAAAGAGGTGACTCACTATGGCACTTTCACAGTGAGGAGAAGGCAGCTGGGAAACAGGGAAACCCTTTTAAGCCTGTGTCCCACTCCTGCCCTCAGGAATGGGAAGAAAAAAAATAACAACCAAAAGAAATAGCACACAGGGTGCTGTTCTCCAAATCTGAGAGGTAAGAGCATCCTCCAACATCAAGCTCCTTCTCTGAGGGTTTCACATTTTTTTTGCTGTTTACAGGCAGAGATCCTGGAAGTGTTTTTTGTCAACTGAAGAAGCAGGACCCGCATCCAGCCCAATGCACTGCAGGCAGCATTTGGGTCTGGTTTCCCTTACTGGCCCATTACCTGAAAACACCCATATACTGCAGCCAGCCTGAGGAAGTGGAGAAGCTGGCTCTGCCTGGGAATTTTATGTGGAACAACTACTGAAATAAACAGCTGCAATGACACACTGTAGTGGGATGAAGATAAATTTATTTTGCTATTTCCACACTCCCACAACTTTTACACCTCCCCACACAAATCTGTCCAAGCTGCTTCCACTTTGTTGGTATTATCCAAGGAAGAAAAATAGCACTGGGTCTCTGGAGGGAATACCAGCACTAACTCCCCCTGCTTCACTTCAAAAGCCAACATTAATTGTTATTTTCATTTGTTGAACTATGTTTAAATTGATCTGTTTTCTTTTTTTTAAAGGGGAAAAAAAAATCATTTAATTATAAGACAGTTAACAAAACAGATGCAATTCCACTTGAAGTCATATCAGTCAGCTGTACCTTTTCTCAGATATTTTTAAAGTAAACAATTTCAGGTTGGAAAAAAAATAGTTCAGCCATAATCTCAGACAATACGTGAGCTAGAAAAATAACAGCTTAAAAAAATTAGTAGAGAAGGAATACAATTTAATAATAATAATTAAAAGGGTAAAACTTAAGATCCCTACCCTAAAACAGGCAGAGTGTGAAAACCAGGAGAGAGACACCAGCACAAGGATGGAAGGGAATAAAGGGTGCTAAACAGATATAAATACTTAATTTCCAGCAGGAACAAAAAAAAAGAGGAGGGACACAGGAATGCATAAAATACAGGAGATGACACTGAAAGACCAAACAGTTATTTACCATTCTTCATAATGCAAAACCAGTGAAAAGTATTAAAAGACATCACATACCAAATTGATTTATGGGGGTAATTTCTAAAGTGGTGTAATTACTACATGACACACTTACTAGTGTTTTGCTCCAATAAATCTATGTAATTTATGCACAGTAATTACTTAGTTCTAGGTCACTACACAAGCTTAAGCTATGCTATGGAGAGGTGTAGAAAAGCTAGAGAAGAAAGTAGGGCCCAGTATCCCAGGAAATAATTCATTGTGTGGCCTCTGAATCTGCCATCATGTCCCTGACCCATCACGCTGGCTGGCAGCAAGGTCTGGAACCTGTCCGCTCTGCACCGTCACTCGATCTGCTCGGCGAGCTGAACGCTCCAACTATGAACCAGTGGCTGAGGTACAGAATTAGTGAGCACCCATGGACATATTTAAATGTTAGCTTCTCCGGTTCAGCAAGTTGTATTTAATAAGTGTTACTAATGGTATTATGTGTACTACTGACTGGAGCAATTTAAAAGAACTCTGCGGAAATTCCCCATTCCACATTTATTTCCTTAAAAACAGAACCCATTTATTAATAACTATTATTTCAGTGGGGGTGAGCTACAGTATCTTGCCCTCTTTTTGGAATAACACATGTAAAACACTATGTATCCTATGATAGTGTTGATCTCACAGCACCTCAGTCCAAACTGCCTTTCTTTCACACTGCCTATGCATTTTTTAGGACAGAGATGTAATCAATACAGGCAAAAGAGGCTGAGAAACCCAAGAGGAAGAAGAATAGGTTTTGTGGAATTGATGTTGCCATGCATCCATTAGCCCCACTCAGTAATTAGGAAATTAAAAGTGTCTGATTGCTCCCCTCTACTGAAGGTCACCCTTGAGGGCTTAACATTGGGTTTAGATGCTAATTAAGTGTTTGCTGACTGCTGCCAGGGCACAGGCTACAAACGCCAGCAAAAATCCCGTTCTGAGTCTCTGACTTATTAAAAACATATGCATGTACTTCTTTATATGGGATATTTTCGAGTACCTAAGCCTCAGGTTTATCACCACAGTTTGTAAGGAAATAGCCTGGCTATTCACATATACTTGACTTAAATAACACCTTGGTTCTTTCAGAGCAGCAGAGTTTGGTTCAGATTAATAAACCAGGTGCACTCCACATTATACATACTTTAATGCATAAGTGATTCAATTAGTATTAAATTTTAACTACATGTTTAAATAATTGTTATTTTCTTAACAAAATCTGAGAAATGGCATAAACGTGTGTAATTAAGATAATATTTGATAAACTTTAAAATATTGAATTTTGGTCTTATAGGCTCCTAAACTGATATAATAGCTTAAAACTAGTCTACACTGAGCAACCAAGTGCAGAAGTAGACTTACAATCAACACATGCATGATTCTCAAGCAACACAGAAACTAGCCGAGCTAGGGGTACAGGTTACCAAATGAACACCGCAATCAGTTTGAGCTCATCCATCATGATGCACCTGTATTGGCTCTAGAGCAAGTACAGGCTTCACCTCCATTTTCCTTTGCATTGTGTAGATATGCCTAGATTTCCTTTTTTTTTCTTTTAATAGGAGGGGAATATTCAGAGGACTAAGACCATTGAAAGAAAACCCTTATGCAACTGATCTTTTAAACTAGATTCCTGAAAATCACGGTAAGTACAAACCTACATTTGGGTAGCTAAACTAGTATGTCACAGGAGGTGTCTTTGTAGATCAGACATGGTTGCTTGAGTTTAAGAATAATTTATCTGTTATTTTAAGTACAGATATTTGTAGGCAGACTATCTAAAGTCTTTCTTTCTAAAGTAATAGAAAAGTTATTATAGAAAATCAGACCATTTGCTACATCTAATCCAATATCCCAACACCACCTAACACTCAAGTGGCTTAGTACTTTGAAAGAGTACACAAAGTACTGTGAATGAACGATGCAAAAACCTGCATAATGCGAGATGCACGTAAAGAATGTACAACACAATACACAGGAAATAAATCTGCTGAGAATAGACCAAAAAGGCTATTAGAAAAAAAAATAAATCAGAACAAGTAGTTTACAACTTATGCAATAGCAAGGGGACACCAGGACAGAGATACGATGATGTCCAGGCTAAGGACAGTCTCTATCCATCATTTCATATAGACACTACTACAAGTATAACAAAATTGATGAAGAACAGACAAATGAATGTAGAAATAATCAGTGTACGAGACAACATCCTTGACAAGACGTCTGGTTGTAGAAATAAATTTGAATGATTACATCTTAGATGGCTCATGCAACATGATTCAGAGGTGACCAGGATGGCACAAGCTGAGGAGCTGAAGATGACACCCATGTTACAGGCAGGACAGACTTATTCACAGTGGACAAAACTGAAAACTGAGATTTGGCACAATTTTAAGTCCTGTCTAATTATGAGTCCATGATAAGAGAGGAATTTTGTTCTAGCTATATTGCACCAGACTTAAAAGCCAGATGTCACGGACACCTGGAAGAGAGCAGAAGATTTTAATGCAGGCATGACTAGGATTTGCACTAGAGACTTGAAGTTTGGTGAATAGCAAGCTTGTACTGATAACATTAGGGGTATAAGCTAAAAACTGTTAATCATCTATTAATAGAAGATTAATCATTTAGGTCTGTAATCTGTTTTTTGATTATCAAGCATATTGTTGATTTGTGATTAAAACAACACATTGCAAAATGGTACTTCAGCTTTGACCTCCCATTATTTAAGAAGATTCATGCTTCTTTCTTCCCCTTTGACTACCCAAACACTTCTTTGTCACCTGCAGACCTAGATCTGTCCTGCTTACTCTTATGGACCTGAACAACAGTTGTCATCATAAGTTTTCTACCTCAGTGGAAGAGATTAATTTTGCACTGGTTAAGATCAAATGCTTTGATTAACCATCTATTCTTTTCTGTGATGGATCACACAGCTCATCTGAAAACCCTCATGTAAACCATCAATGAAACTAGTTTTACATATAACCCTAGAAAATGGTTCTTTACTGCCCCGAATCATTCGGGTAATGCTTGTAAAATGCCATTGAAATGGTGTGGTCTTAGTCTGTGCCTACATTCTACTGATGGAGTAACACTATGATGAAAATGCAACTGACAGCCAACTGCCTATTTTGGAAATAATTCCTCCTTCTCTACAAGAGTAGCAACTTCTTCCATCACCTTTTTCTTGCCAGTTTTGGAGTCTGAGTTCCAATGTTTGCACCACCTCATCATTTACCAAGCTTTCGGAAATGCTGCCACCCTCATAGTTTAGCTTGCGCTCCCGCACAACTTTCCTGCAGCCAGTCTCAGCTGACTGAATCTGATTTGTTCCGTGTGGCCATGCTATGAGAGCCTGGGCTGACCCAACATCACTGCCAGGTGTGATACGCTGAGCATGCTTTTCACAATGTCTGGTATGTGTTATATTTTCATATTTAAGGTAAAGGCTCCAAGTCCTACAACTTCAATAAACTGAAAAAAATCTCCAAGAAACACTCATGCCTATGCTAAGAAGTACAGAAAAAATTATGCAGAGGATGGTCAACCCCACTCATGTTGGTGTCAAGATCAAGAAGTCTGAAGGTGACAATATTTTACTTCAGAAATTTCAGGTAAACTGAAATAATCTGAATAACTGGGGTTTTCAATTTGAACTTTCCATAAGCGTTTCCAGGTAAGAATTTTCCTCAAATGGAAGTCTGACAAGAACAATCAGTCACAAGCAAGTATGAACTGATTTTAAAAGACGTGGTCCTGTTAGCAGGTGGTTTACTACAGCAGAAAGTGTGTTAGATTTAGCAGTAAAAGCAAATTAATTGAAGCAGAAATACTTTAGGAAGAAGAAATCTGAGTTATCAGGCTTTAGTGATCAAAAAAGATTAATCTAGTGATATTTGTGACCTCTACCCATAAATAACCATCAAAAAGGCTTTTCTCTTTGGAACTCATGGGAGTCTCAGAAATTGTAATTAGTATTAATTTAGCTGATTGTACACTTAGATAAGCTATACATAAAATGGTTTCAGACTTTAGGGGAAACAGACAGCTACAAACACCAATTAACAAGTTTTTAAAAGACCTGGAGATAAGTAATTAATTAGAGGAACCCAGACAATAAAGGGATTCCAGGTAAAGAAGTCAGTGGTTCTCCAGACAGCAGCTAAGCAATCACTTGAAAAGAGACACAGGACAAACCCTCTCCTCTGCACCACCATGCTTGCCAGCTCCACAAGCAGCAGGGATCAGCTCAGCTTAATTGAATTAAGCACAGTGACTATAGCTAATTGGGACTTATTTTTGAGGAAATCTGTTTGTAACCTGACAGCATGTATTCTGTACAGCTGAAACATTCTGAGGATGAGAACCACTTGGCAGTAATTTTGATGGGAATACATTGTTTGGGAACAAGGCAGGTTTTGGCCAAAGGAGCCTTGTCAGGGCACTTTCGTAGACCATGAGCAGCAAACAAGAATCTTGGAGCCCATAAAACAGGCCAGGACATAACTGTGCATTTCCTATGCTCAACTTCACTGCACCACCACCCCCCAACCAAGAGGCCCTTCAGCAAGAAATGGAACTTTATTTTGTTCAATTTTCCATCAAAACCTCTGAAAGATGTGTTTCATCTTGCTTTGAAGTGGATTTTTTAATGAACTGTTTACCAGTCAAGTCTAATTGTGAATGGTAACTACTGCAACTTGAAAAAATCACTCAGAACTGCTATATGGATGGGAAATGACCGCAAGCCAAAGTTGCAAGCATGAGCAAATAAAAGATTTTTAAAAGGGCCCATAATGTCAGTGAAACTGTAATTCCTCCTTCTTTATAATGCATGTCCTTGTTCATTATGAATTTGCTTAGCATTTACCAGTCAAAACCAGTTTAGCTTTATATTCAAATTGCCAAAGACCTGTCTAGGCTGCAATTATGAACTGGTGTCATAATGACACGAAAGTCTAATGTTACAGTTGTAACAAAAGCAAATCTAAGGGATGGCAGGATTTTAATATTTCAATAAGGTTAAAGCAGGAGCATTAAATTATTTAAGTTCTGGAATAAAATATAAGCACTAGAGCAATATTGCATCCATACTCATGTATCTTTTCATGTGTAGAGGTGATATCTATGTGATAAATCGCAGGAGTGTGAGGTAAATTAATTTATTATGCACTTTGATCACAATACCCTCTCCTGGCCTACTAATCCATTTCCCAGAAGACTTGCTCTAATATCCCAAATCACAGAACACTTTCATTGCTGCCATTAAGAACAACATTTCATAGTCTACCTCTTTTTTTCTCATAGGCATGGAAGCTTCCTTCCTTGAAAAGATAATAAATATAAATTAAGTTACAGAAAAGCATACTGATTAAACCTTTTTATCCTCCACTCCTCTATATTATATAACTGTATAAGAGACTTAAAAAGAGAAAACATCTTAAAATAGTGACAGCTGGGTGAAATGCTGTGATGTCTGCATGTTTCTAGTGGCAGGGAAAAATGGATAAAGAACAGATGTATAGCTCTCCAACTATGATGATTTAATATCGCCAATAAAGAAATAGTACATATCTATATATAAATTCCTGGAAAAGCACTAATAGTTAAACCTAATCTACAAATGTGCTCACAATTTGACATTTTCAGTCTATAGACTACTACGCGATAAAAATGCTAATTAATATATCTATCACTGCCAGAAGTGTGATGAAACCAAAATGTTTGGCAAGCTTATTGTAAAGAAAACCTGTTACTACCTCAGATACTCTCTGCTACCTACCAGATCTTTACAGCCTATTTCAAAAGACAGCTGGTGCACAGTGCAGGAGAGAGGAGGCACCGGGCCCTCCACAGGCAGGTCACAGGTGTCCCCTGGCCACTGGGCTCCCAGCGGGACACCCGGGTGCTACCAGGCTCGAAGCTCCTGGAGGGGAGGACATCTACCCGCTCCCCGCCAGGCTGTAAATCCAAATTATCATCTATCACAAAGCTGAACAAGCTATAAACTCTCAGAGCACTCTTTACCAGAAGATCACCAAGCAGATTGATTTTGTGAATTTGAAGCTTTTGAATCTTACCACACATACAGGAGCTTATAGTGCTTGAAACCCCTGTGAAAGAAATCCATACGTATGTGGGCAATGTAAAGGGGAAATGAGCTGGCTTACAGTAAAGGTATGGATGTGAATACGTACAAGCACTACCTTCCAACAATTTAGCATGGGCTTATTTACAGCACGAATTGCACTTACCCGAACATTAAATATTGACAGAAAATCATGGCAAATTTAATGACACTTTGGGCACTTTCTCTTTTTAAGTCAATATATTAATATATACTTCGGAATTTGTTACAGGAATTGTAATTCAAAATGTAATAAGAAAAACATTTATAGTAAAAAAAGAAGAATAATTGATATTGTTCCCAGGTTTCATACATTTATCCTTTATGATTTTAAGTACTTCATTTCAAAGTCCTTATGAGCGCTGAGATCTGCCTAACTGTGGCCACTAGGGCATAGAAAGTGAAAAAAAAAAAATCTAGAAGTGTGTATCTTCTTTCTTTGAGGTGGAGGTAGGCAGATAATAAAACACATAATAAATGAAGCAGGGAGTTTGACAAATATTTCCAATGAACAGAGTGATATTTCTAAAGGCTTTTCACTGTCAAGAAATTAAAAAAAAAAATAGGCAGATTACAAGTGTGTATAAACTAAAGATGAAAAAAGCCCTGTGCCTCTGATGTCACATTTTCTTTCCCCAGGTCTGCTGGGGCTTTGCTTTGCAGTGACAGGAGACACATAGAATGTCCCCTCCACCAGGACCCCAGCTCACCAGCACTGCTTCAAGCCTGACAGTGCTGTGCCCCTAGTAACAGCAAAACTCAAAACATCTCATTCTTCATCAAGAACCAGCAGAAATACAGCCACACCCCAAACCCTTGCTGCTATTTGAATAACTGACTGAAAGACCTGGTCAGCTGGTAGAAAACATTTAGCACTTAGTTGTCCGTGAGAGTGACTAAACCTTGCTGCTTTGAGCATCCTCATCATGGACCATTTTGAGAAGATGAGAAATAAGAGAAGAGCAAAGGAGAGTGTTCTGTGAGGAAAAGGAGTGCAGAATCCAGCTCTGTACACTAAAACTGTGTCTCTGCACTACAGGATGAGGTAGCATAGAGAGGCTTGTATGTGAATATGCCTGCACCACTGAGAACAAAAAGGTTAGACATGTCTGGCCATATGCATATCCACACATTCTCATTTTGGAAGATGATACATTGCCACCTTCCTCCATCCTCCTGCAGGAGTAATGAAAGGAAATATATAAAATAATAGCAGTCATAAATAAGGAGGCTTTGCAGCAGAACAAGATTAAGCCTCCTTTTCTTATAGCATCTTTCAAAAACTTCCCATTACAGAAGAAGATGCTTCAGACAAAAGAGGGTTTCCAAAACTGGGTGAATTATTTACTGAGAAAAAGTTATATGACTGATGTCAAAGTATTTGGAGCACCAGAGCAAGATAAAAAAAAAATCATCCTTTTCTTGTTAAAAGAGGTAGATTTTTGTTTTGTTGACATTTAGATAACATGGTAACAAACAATGAGAGGAGTCATAGGTAGACAATGGTATAATCCAGCATAAAACCTCATGGGTTTATATTAAAAATGTTAGAAGAATGAAAAAAAAGGCACCCTTGCCTCATGGCTTAGTGGCCTGGAAGTGTTAAGCAGCTTTTTTATGGGATGGCACCATTACCTCCTACAGATACAATTCATAGGACATTTCTCAAAACTACACCAAAAATAGAGTACTTGTTTATTCACAGTATCTGGTAGCTGCCTCCATAATTTATGGGTACCACCCTATGTAAATCATCACAAAAAATGACAGATCTCAGGAGCTGTTTGTTGTTTAATCTGAGTTTGTCATGACTCAAAAAGAATGATGTGAAAATACAAGCGAAGTCATCCATAATGGTAAAAAAAATTCTTAGAAAACAGCTAAGAATGTCTAAGAAACATAAATAATCAGCTCTTTGTCAGCTATGAAATGAATCTACATGTTCTATTCCGCATGAAGGGTCGTCAAAACCACTCCTAAAGCGTTTTACACCCCATTCTATTTCTGCTGGCAGAAATTTGGGGCTCTGCAAGATTTGACAGCTACAGATTGTCCACCAATCTGGGGAAGAATATGAAAATACAACGCACAGAACTAGGCTGGTACTTTTACAAAAGTCACAAGGCCTTGGAAAGAAGTTTGTGCTTGGCACTGCTGAAAAACAATCCCTGGTCTTTATTCTGTGTGGCTACCAGGCCGTGCCATCAGCTCCCTGTGTGCTGAATGAGCGGCTTGTTGGTTGAATCACATTTTCTCCCCAGGAAAGGAAAAGTTCAGACCAACTAAACCACCCAGTGTACGACTGAGATTCAAGTCCTTCATCTTAATCTGCTTCCAGGGAAATGCTTAAACCACCACACCACTGGTCATGTTGTTGAAAAGATCTCAACCTCTCATTCTGTTTTACCAAAATTCCAATCATACCAAAACTGCTAAATATGTTCCAACCAAAAGATTTCTTTTTTAGTTTACAAGTTTGTGTATTTCACTAAAGGTCTCTAGCACATAATCTCCAACTACTTTGCTGTAATTACTCTTACTTAAAATCCAATATAGCCACTTATAAATCCCACCACACTCCCTCCTACCCTCCAAGAACTTGTCATGAAAAAGGCACAAGTAGATACAATTTAAATAACTGTATTCAGTGATTAATATTAGAGCCCACAGACAGAGCTTCACTGCTGATAGACGATATTTTCTCCAGAAGAGAAGAGTGGTGCTTTGCAAAGCAGAGCTGAGTTTACATAAAAATGACAAAAACAGATACTATCACTTAGATAAAGAAACACATTTCTAATACTAAGCTTCAGTTTAAAAAAACTGCAATAATCTCTCAAAATAAAGTGATAATTCAGTCTGTGTTCCTTCAAGGACAACAAAATCACTGCTACAGATGTATATTGAAGGAGAAAAAGTATTGGCCTCTGACATGGATAACTGTCACCTTGATGAGTGAAATTGGCTCATTAAATTAGCAAAGATCTTGAAATAACTGAGAGTCAGCAAAACACCTCAACAGCACCCCAAACAAACATCCGTTTGTCAAAGCTTTGTCCCTCCCTGGGGGCTCCTGCTGCTTTCTGAAAGGATGAGCAGAGGCCAGGAATAGTGCTCTGGTGTGGCTGGGGTGAAGCCTTGGCCTCCTCCAAAATGCAAGTAGATAGAGAAGCCGCAGTTCAAGCCTTACGTTCAAAAAGCAGCAGTAGAATGGCAGAAAATCCGTGCCTACAGCACCACACTGAGAGTTAGCAGGTGGTGGTTCAGCTTGCTACTGAAAAAAAGAAAAGCAGAACCATCCAAAGAATGGCCTTCCAGGAGGTTAAACTTCACAACAAGCTATTTTTAAAATATCCATCGTTTGCTTGCTAAAAACTTTCTTTTCACATGCATTTAATCCTCCAGGACTAGCGTTGCCACCACCACCTGAGAGCCCCCACCAGCACCCAGTTTCAGTGGCAGAGTTTATGCCACCTCCTCCAGCCCTTCACTTTTTGGCAGGGGTAGCGTCTGTCTCAAAGCCCATCCAGCCCTACATAAAGAACTACATTAGCCTTTGGGCTGTAAAACGGACTGGCTTTTTAAAGCCCTTTCATAGCAAGCGAGAAAAATCCTGATGTCCCATCTCCACTCTTCTGATTACCCAATTACTTATTCCAAGTGGAAAACTCAAGCAGTACTGGAATTTACTCTCCCTACGAGCAATATCTTAACACCACAGCTCTACTTCAGGAAGAAAGAAGATGAAGCGTCAGCCCCAACAGCAGAACACAGCTTTTGATTAGAGATACTCTGATTTAAATCCATTTAAGAAAAGAAGCATTAGCTTCTCTAGACGTTTTTGTTTTAATTTATCTGGTCTTTTTCTTGCTTTTCAGTGTTCGGAAATAAATTGTTTCAGGTTTTGTTTTCTATTTTTTTTCCTGTTAGTAAGAAAAACAATCAAATTCTCCTAAACTAATTTAAAAATGTAAATACTGCACCAACCCAACTCTTGATATCTTGCTTTGGCTGTCAAATTAAAAAAAAAATTCAATTCTTTCCACTGCTTTAGTCACACAACAAAAGAAATACTGCTTTGCAAAATGCAGTGTTGCCCTGTGTCCCTTCAGCCTACAAAAACAATTGTAACATTTGCTATAAGTCCTCAAACATATAAAAGCTTGTAACCACATGAGGTCAAAAGTAGCAATTCTGATGGAAATTCAGCAATATAGAAGTCCCGGATTGATTCTCAAAGCCTGACAAGAGCCTCTAGGCACCCCCTGCATGCCAGGCAGTGGACATGAGCAGAAGCTCAGTCACCTTTTCACTGCATGAGAGGAAAAGGATCCTGTGGAAGAAGATCTCTTGCCAGGACTCCCCAGTCCAACCAGGTAGCCCTGATATGAGCCGGGACACAGAATTCCTGCTGTGCCTCTATGATGGCACAAAATCCTGCCAGGAAACACAATAATACTGGTAAATAGCTACACAACCTTTCAGCTTCTTTGTTGCCAAAACAGAGGTAAGTAACATAGAAGACCTTTCTCCAGCCTGGACATTTTCTAGGTTCCAGCAAGCGAGAAACAGCTGCAGCTGGCTCAAAACTCAACAGCAGGGGCCAAAAAAGGGCCATTAGTGAGGAAGGACACGACAGGGCCAGGATGCTGTAAGTATCCTTCAAGTCCCCACCACACCTTTGGCCTGACCAAATAAGAAATTGTTCACATGTGATTTTCCAGACAGAACCTCCCCAGAGCGCCACCCTCTTCTGGGAATGATCTTCTACCTCTTTCCCCCACAGCAATCAGGAAATTAAGATTTTTCCAATGGTAGCAAATTAAAGTCTGAAATTTTTTTCCCCATTAAGAAAAAAAAATTACTTGATTTATCTTGCTATAAGTTTCTATGCTGCAGGAGCTGGCCTGCAAACGTATTGAGATAACAGTGTGCAGTTAACAAGATTTACAAGTCAGACACATTACAAAAAATACACTACAAGTTGCGCAGAATGAGTGTTATGCTGCCTGTGAAAGATTGGAAGCATCATACAAAACTCTGGTGGGAAGCATAGCCCTCAAGTGAGAAACATGCTTGAAGTGGGAGCCTTTTTGTTGAAATACAAGCCCAACCTTCTCATCTCTTAAAGGAAGCAATTAAGTAAAAAAATGGGAAGTTCCACGTTTGAAGCAAATGCCGCACTGCCTGTCTGTGTGTGCTGAGCCTGTGGCTCAGCTGAGAGCATGGACACGGGGAAAAAAATTCACTACAACAGTACAACTTGTTTGTCAATTGAGTAACAGTAAGTGAACGTGACGGCTCTTTACACCTCACAGCTGGGGCAGTCTGATAGATTATAGCTTAAACACCATGAAAGTTTAAGCCAGCGTGAAGTTGGCTTACACTAAAGCACTTGATTTCATGAAAAGAGGGAGCTAAGAGCCCCCGTGATCCATCACCCTGCTCACAGCAACACTTGTACTGGCACACCAAGCCATCCCAAGGATGGAGCACTAGGGCTGGGATGTCTGCTCTGGGTACCAACCTCACTGAAAGAGGCTATATGAGAAACAGAATAGCAAAGCCTCACTGATTTGTCTCACGATTGAAATCTCCATTTCCTCAAATCATCCATTCCACTGCTGCATGCTGTGTACAGACCGCACAGGGGAATCAATTTGCCCCTGGCTAGGCACAAAGAGAAAGAAGAAAGCCAAACAGAAAGGCAGGTGTTGGCTGGGTGTCCTGTAAAACTATGCTCTCTTTATGGCAAATATTCATGTTCTGAGATTTGTATGTGCTATCAGAAGGCAAAATAATCTCTTCTGGCAGAGGCATATTTGAATTTTGTTTGTATCTTTGCTTGGTTCCTCTGTGAAATCTGGACATTAAAACACTTCAAAAGCAGACAGGCCACAGCTTACAGTAGGGCCTCTGAAACTTCAGGTACTAGTTAAAACAATGCATATGTATTATACAGAGAAAATGATTTTGCATCAGAAAGCAACTTTGTGTTTTTAACTCAATATTAATTTCCCTCAACAGACTTTGATTCATAATTCTGCCAGGACTAAGGCATAATCTCACCAGTTAAAAAGCAAGAGCCTCTCAGATGCAGGGAATAGCATACTGAAGACAGACAATCCCCACCAGCACAACTTCACTATAAATGTGATACCCTTTTGTAGTTCATTTCCACCTCTAGACACCATAGATTGCAACTTTTTCTTTGATAGATTAGAAAAATAAGAACTTAAGTAAATAATTCAATTTATATAAGAACATGGTTTAGGGGGGACTTTCATAGCCTGAACCTCAGAAGGGTACAACTGGTACAAAAGAACCACTTCATATCACATCGCTCATAGAAGGTAAATTATCACAAAACACAGAACAGCAACTTGCAGCTCAAAGCAAATTCAAACCCCATTTAAAAGGTCAAAAAACTGTTCTACCAGGGGAAGCCATCAAGCAATTCCCACTGAAAGCAGAAACTCCACTCCCTTTAATTTGCAGCTATTTTTAATCACCAGCATTTGTTCATTTTCAGAACTGATCCTGCTCAGTCAAGAGTTTGCTTTCCAGTGCCCACATCACCTGGGCTGGTCAACATATTTGTGTCTGTGGTACCATCACAACTTCAACAAGGTGTCTTGACTACACTACAGCATCAAAACAAGGAGAAACTTCAGAGGTGTTCAACTGGTGGTTCCAGTACAAATACACAAAAAAAAAAATCAAAGCATAGAGGTGAAGAGGGGAAACAAACAAACCAATAAAAAACCCAACCAAACAAGCCAGAAATTACTAGAATAGTATATTGCCTTGCATACAGTCTGCTGCAGAGACAGGCACAAAGTACACAGGAGATTTTTCCCACTGGAAAATTCTGATCAACAGAAACACTTTTTCCTATGGGTGAAAAAGTTTATAAATTATATTTTCTGCAGTTTTTGTTAGAAAACACAAAATATGGTGACAATATCAGAAAGCGGAAAACTATTTTAGCATTTCAAATTTTCTGATCAATTGGCTCCATTTTGATTGTTTCCAAATGGCAATGTTCTGAAGTATTTATTTCATAAAAAACATGGGTGGTATTCTAACTGGGATGAAATCAAGCAGCATTTTGTTGCTCAAACACCACATCGAGGTGCATTGGCTGTAAGAGAAGAAAGTTCACAGAGCCTTTTCTAAAAGTAAGAGCTATAAGAGCTTACATAAAGATTTAAAAGAAAACAAAGAAAACTGATTCATAGGAAACATTTAGAAATAGAATAAACAGTGCGGAAAAAAATAAAGATTGAAATGGAGTGAAAACAGCAGGTAATCTGGCTACATTGTGGTCTTTCCACTAAATCACAGTCTCTGTGTCTGGTGCTCTCCCAAGGGTGATTTGGGCACAATGCACATGTGCACAGGATGCTCGTTGTCCACAGCTTGCTCCCAGTCAGGGTATCTCAAAATTCCCTGAGTTCACTAGTGGTGTGGCCTTGTTAATTTTCGCCTCCAAAGCCAGCATTCAGACACTCGCTGGCTTTTTGCTGTTGCTGTCATCAAGGCATTTGCATGCACTAATCCATGACAAATGGTTTCATTTGACGCACATCTGATTTCCTTGCCTGCCAACTAGAAGAAGATAATAGAAAAACCAAGAGAAGCTAAATTAGAACTAAAGGAGTCATCTATTTGTTGGAGTAACTCAAAACAAGGTTAAGATAAACACCACCGAGGCTGCAGGCTTAATGGAGAAAGCACTGAGGTTTTGGCCACAGAAAGACGGTTTCTAATTGCCTGAGGGGAGAAAAAAAAAAAAAAAAAACAAACAACACACAACAAAACAAAAACACCATAACACAAAAAAAACCAAACACACACAACACCACCACAAACCCTGTATTTAAAAGCCTCACAAAAATATGATATTACTACAGATGTGGGAGCTGGCTTAGACACAATCATTCTCTGTTGGATCCTGCCCTGGCACACCAAAACCAATTACAAACTCTGAAACCTCCATTATCTTCAACTCATCTCTTGACTCTTTATTTTACTGAATAATAGTGGCTTCTGGCTGATCGACCACCCAAAATCAAAAGCATCCCATGCAAGTAATCAAAAAGAACTTCATGAGTTAACGACATCCACAGCAAACAGTGTTAGTGTAGCCCTGACAGCTTACGAATTCAAGCAATATTTTTAGATAAGGGAAACATCTTTTAATAAAACAGCAGAGAAAGCTGATTTGGGATGGGGGGAAAGGCAACTTCTGAAAAGTCAAAGACCTCCTTTAAGTTCAGTGCTGCTGCAAACCAAAACAAGAGCTGCTACCAGCTACAACACACAAGACCTTCTTTGTGTTTGCATTGGTACTGGATTTGAAGTCTGCTAAGTTTGATTGCTTTTGGGAAAGAGGCAGCTACTGGCATATCTGAATATATGCTTCCAGGCAGGATTTATTAATTTATCAGAATGATGACTAGTTTTAGGTAGCTGCTGGGATAGCACAAACCTTATGCAGATACATATTTTTTTCCAATGAGAAATTTCAAGGCAGAAACGAGTAATGCATAAAGAGAAGCTATTTTTTACCTTAATTACAGTCTCAACTTAGGAAACTGATAGTCCTGCCCCCGCCTCGCCAAAAAAACACCCCAACCACAAATCACAACATCAGTTCTGATTTTAGCATTGAAACATGAAACAGGCTAGGGTTCAAAAGCTTCTGAACAGTAAAATTAGCTGGTTTTGAAATGCATGATAGAAAATACAGAAATTATCATAGAAATACAATACAAATATCTTAATATATTTATAGAAAATAATTATCTAGTCGTTTTTAGTCTATTTTACCACACCCTCCTTATCCAAAGCACCTTTAGCCAGTGCACTGCACTGAACACCGCCTTAATGTCAGTTTGTGTTACTTGATCTCATTCCTGCTTGATTTTACGTTTTAATTAAATTCATAAAGATCCAGGATGTAAACATCTACTTCTTAATGGGTTTGTATAGGCAAACATATATAATACAGATACTTTTCCACTCTTGGATCTGTTCAAAGTCTCAACTGTGTTATTGATGATTCCTGGGAAGCATGTAGGGCAAAAGGTGCTAAGCAATAGGTTCCCTTCATTTATTCATGTTCTTTTAAAAAATAAACACATAAATCAATGAAACCGATTTTCCAAATAAACTATCCTTGCCTGCTCCCAACCACTTAATTAAACACAATTAACTCTAGTTTGTTTTGGCAACCAATTAATGTCATGATCAAATATAAATAGACTCTGCAAGAAAAGATTATAATTAATAAATCCCTAACAATACAGTAAAATTACACTGAAGCTTTGCTTGCCAGAAATATTCAACAGCATTTTTGAAGAGCGTTAATGAGGACACTAAAACAGATAAAGTTTTATCAGAGAGCTCTTGCCTATACTCAGGCTGATCTGTAGAGGCTGTTGGTGTTATTTACAATATGGGAAATTATGGTACCAAGTTTCCAACCTTCCAACAAACTGACACATACGTTCAAGGAATTTTCCAGTTAAGTTCTCCAACAATTTAACTGTCACTTACACACAAGTTAACTACAGAGTTGATTTTTTTTGTGTTCAGTAGATCCACAATGAAAGATCTCAATTCAGATTTGTCATCTGCAGAAAACAACACTAATCCAATAGGAGTTTTGAATCATGCATGAGGATGGATTAAACATATATTTTGATATGAACCAGTAGTTCTCCTAATAATCAAGAGACAAGGAACTCCATTTAGGCTGATTTTTAGTTGCCTATTCATTTAGTGAGAGGTAAGGTGCACGATATATACATAAAATTGCAGGGCTCATAGAATAAATGTTTATGCACAATTTTAAAAAGCATCCAGCACATGTGACTGTTCGTGAAACCTGCTAGTGCAAAGCAGACTACTCCTAGATTACTTGTAGCTCAAAGAGAAGGCATCACAAGAGAGTAGCCTGGCAGAAGTAAATTCAGTCATCTCAGAGAAGAGATTGTCCAGATATCGCACTTCACTTGGCAATTCTCAAGGAATCACTTTCGCTCACCCAAAAACTAGTAAGGGCCTCCATTCCTGCCATCAATTGAGTTCCCAAGCAAAGCTGTTCTCTCAAAATAAAATAAGGATTACAATGGAATACTGCAACACAATTTTTTATTAGCATACAATAGCAATAATGATCCTGCACCTGCTGTCACTGAAGTGACCTTTCAAGAAGGGCAGGACTGGTTTCTTCAATCACTGCAAAGGCAAAAACCTTTTTAAAAGGAATACAGAAGGCAAGGGAGAGATGTCAGATAGCAATCCTTTAAATAGAGCATAGAAATATGAGTCACAGATACATACATGTGGCTTTGTAACTTCATTCAGCTTAATTTACACTCCCAATTCCCCATCGTGCATCATTGACTGAGCCTCATAAATTTAGAGTCCAACTGTGCTGCAGTCCTCATGGTCCCTGCCTGCAGCACAATGAAAAGAAACCTCCAGCACTGCTCACATGCAAAAAAATAAGTTTAGCTGGGGAGAACTGTTCTATGCAGAGCATCTGGAAATAGCAAAAATGCTGAATCCCATCAGGAAAATAAATCTTGCTCACAGCAAAGGCTGATTTCACAGCAGAGTGGAAAAGAAAACATTCAAAGGGAAATACAAAGATTATAGGCAGGATAGGATAAAACAATGTGAAACTTAATGAGAGAAAACACATTTATCTTGTAAGGAAATGCACTTGGATATTGTCTTTTAAAATATAAATGAGCCTTGGACTAAAGTAGGCTAATCATTAAAGGCAGGTTTCTGATGTTATCAGCAGAAATACTCCAGCGCAGATCAACGTAGTTCGCCCTTGGGGCTTATATTTGTAGGTGTCAAATTTTCCTTGGGACTTAACCACGTAGTATGAATTCTCACAGTCTCTAATACCATGACAGCAAGCTACAAATAGCACAATGCACCAAGGCCCCAAGGCTGCGCTTGGAGGAGGAGGCTCAGCACACGGGTGTGGGAGGAGAAGACACTGGCTGGGGCCATCACAGCAGCACATGCTTCATGGTTCCTCTTTCCCCAGAGTAGCTTCTGTCACACAAAGACAGACGCACTTTGCTCCTGCTTGCGTGGTTATCTGCAGAAAGGCCTGAGGGAGAGCCAAAGTGGCACAGGATGGGGACAAGCGCACAACCAGAAGGAAGGACAGAGCAGGGGGGACCAAGCCAGAGCGCAGACACCACCAGCACAAACCACCATGCTTGATACACATCCTTTCTCTTTAAATACCACTGTTAGCGTTTTGACATTGCCCTTTTGCACAAAGGGTGTTGTGCGGGTGACCACAGGGAACGTGGTCATACTGTCAGCAGCTCTCAGAGCCACGCTGGGCACAGCAGTCTGCTCAGCGCCCCACTGCACACCTTGGTGCGCTGCTCTTCACAGTCCATCGAGCTGCAACACCTGCTTCCCCTCAGGTTACTTCATCTCCCTGGATCAGAAGTAACAAGGCGTCACATTCAGCAGCATGACTGGTGACAGCTTTCCTCCCCCTGCAACCAAGCCCTGAGCCTCATAGCCATGCACTCTTATGCAGTGAAGAGGAGAGATGTCCTCTTGCCTCTGACCCTCCAAGTATTGGCTGCTTCTTGGCAATGCCTACCTACCCTTTCCCCTTTACCTAAAAGATTGGAGCCCACTAAAGTAACAGCTTACAGACTCCAGAAAAAAACCAAAACCAAACATAGTTATCTCTTTGGCTGCAAACACACCCTATAGCCGTGTTGTTTCTCTTTCAGAGGTCTGATTTTTCAGAAAACATAACCAGTAAAAATCACAAGGTACAGTACTTCTGATAAAGTCTGCTGCTGTCAACAAGTACATCCCATAAGCACAGGACACAATTCATCACTATCATGCTGCTAGTAATCCTACCTCATCCTTAAGTGTTGATTTTGTTATATTGGTTCTCTGCCTACACAAAATACATATGGATATACTTGTCCATATACATCCCAATCTGTTTTGTACATGACCAGGAACACAGTAGGTACCTTCAACCTGGCTTTCTTTACTTTGCAGTTGGCAGTTTCACATTTTCAACAACAGGCTGCAAAGGCCAGAGGTATCACAGAAAGGTACCAAGAGAGATATGATGTTGTGAGCAGGTTTTTCTGATTGTGAACAAACCAGGGTACATATGGTGCTTCCTGTGCATTTATTGGTGTAAATGAAATCTGAATCAGGCCTTGGATCTTATAAATTTGCTCATTTTAATTAACACAGCAAGAAACACCAGTTGTCAGCTTTCATACCCATGACATGATCTCCTAGATACTGGCTAAGTTGTTGCACAGCAATTTGGACACTGTCTACTGAAGGCAACAGTTTTCATTCATACTTTATGATAAATGGAATACAACTCCTTCTGCACACATTTATATATTTACTACTTAGCCCTACACTTGCTTCTATCAATACCAAGAGCAAAAATCCTGGTGAATTCATCTTCCAAATCTCAGTTTTTCTGCAAAGTAAAGACGTGTTTTATTTACACTTTCCTGAGGAATTAGATTCAGACCAACATTCTTCCCGCTGTGTTTTGCACTAACTAGCCACATATACAGGTCATATGAAAAGAGTAGATCTCTTGAATTGTGAAAATAGGCAGTTTTCCCCACAGCTATAAAAATCAGTGGGAAGGCCAGGATCAGAACTAAGAAATTTTTCTTGCTCACAGCCACAGACTCAAGTTTCTGCAAAAGGCTGTCTGAGAAATATGCTCAGAGCACCTTCAGGTTGATGTTGCTTGTTAGTTCACATAGAATTACTTTGAGACTGTTCTTACCCATCGTAATATGAGGTATAGACAATCACTTATTGAGATGATTTTTAATGGGCACATCATTAACTACTCTCACAATAAGATATATACTAGATGTACAATTCCAGCCTTGATTCAGTCCATGATTTCTTTCTCTGAACAGGTCCATGTTTAATTAACATATTTGCAAAAGTCAGTATTGCTACAGTAGGTACACGTTTCTGCTTGTGTCTGCCTCGCATCTTTACATTGTATGCAAGACTAACCTAGCATCCTTAATGTATATCTAATTATTGTGCACAAGCTTGCAGGTGAATCCAATGTACCTTCCTGTATTTTTAAGCAACACATGTCCAACGCTGTCCACTGCAATTCACTACCAGCTGATGATCCTCACCAGGAGCTAAACAACCATCATTTATGGAATGAAATCAGTAAATTTGCAAAGAATTGCATGATTGAGGGAGAGTGTTTATTTTTTATATTTTAAACTTGAACCTTTTGCTTCATTAGTATCTTGCCAAATGCCAGCATCTACTTCCTACCTCTGGGCAGGGTCAATCAGGCAATCAACAGACTATCACAGGCACTCAGCTAACTCAGCAAATCACAACCTGTCCACTATAATCCTCAAGCTAATTCAACAGCTCTACAACCACATATATCTTAGAGCCTAAAACATCCAACATGGAATTCTTCTCATTACCACTGTTTCTTATTAAATCACATAGAAGTGACATCCTTGAAAAGAATGGAGATTTGTTTCCACATAAAGTTATTTCCTCCGAATGCTTTCATACATCCTTTGCCTAACATAATTTTCGGGAAAATGAAATATAGTCATAAAAAAACCTGCAGAAAGCCATGTGTAATACTCAAGGGGAATTATACTGCAATGGCGTTCAGCCAGCTTACTCCAAAGGTCTCCTTCGAATCCCAGAGAAGAAGCCTGAAAATCTGCCCTGCCCACCTTCCCCATCAGAGGTAAAAGGAACAGCCATCAATATTCAAGGGTGCTTAAGAACAGTATTCAAACTTTTCATTGTGTTAATGAGACAAGACAGAAGAAAATAACAAGGCTAGATAGAGTAAGTTACAAATACTGTCTGGTAAAGCAGTTTATCGCATTTGTTTTCAGGTTCTTACCTTCTGCTAAATTGTCTAACTGAATAAAGAACAACTGAATTACAAAACTGAAAGATTACACTACATTGAAAGGAAGCTTTTAAGTTTTTGTGATTGCACATAGTGTGTAGAAATCTATTGCAACCCATCCAGGTGCTTGCTTAAGAAAGTTTCAGGAAAAAAAACAGCTGAGATCTTTGATAATAACCTAACCTTTTCATGTATTGCCCTTGGTTTCCAGTGTTTCAAAAACCAGATTAACAGAGTAGTAGAGAGGAGTATGTTCACTGTGTCAATCCACTGAGTTCAGTTCAAATTTATTATGCTAAATACACTCCATGAGGATCTTATATTTTACCTGCACTTCCACATACTTCGTGAGACTCTGCTATTCATAGAGAAAGAGAAGCATAAGACAGGGTGGAACCTGACCTTTTTAATTATCTTGTAACAAAGTAGCCCTACAATGAGTTGAACAGCTCAAAATCTCTTATTTTAGAGCACCTTATTATCTATGGAAGACTATTAACTGAAGGAAAAGGTATGCTGAGCATGCTGTTTATTGAATCATTATAAATATAGCTGTAATAAGGTGAAATTTCGTATACCAAATATTAAATTACTTAAATTATGCACTGGCTCATCTGCATCCATTTTTTATTCACTTTTATTTGGCTGAACATTTTAATCTTACTTACACAGTGACTAACTAAAAGTAAATGACGCATTCCTAATATTATAAATATGAAAAATAGGGTGTGCTCAGGGACTGCAGTTGAATACATTAAAATCACTGAGTTTTCTAGTTAACATATTTCCATCCCTTTTATGTACAACCTTTCACATTCAGTTGGCAGACTGTAAATTCATGGCCTTATAAAAAAAACCCACCGTCTTGATTTTCTGTTGTGACAGCAGAAATTGTCCAAAAATCTCTAACAGTTTCCCTAAAGGACGCTCACTAGCTGGTACTTCCCAGGTGCAGCACAATCTGAATCCGAGGTGAACATCATGTCAAATTCCACTCATCTGTCAACGTAGTGGATTATTTCTTGAGAGACTGAAATTGGCTGCCTGGGATCAGAACACCATCAATCTTATTCATGTAGGGTGCAGAGAAGCTGCCTGAGAAAGGCTCACAGGAGGGAAAGCTTGGCTGTTTCTAAGTAGGTGATGAGGCAGCTGTAAAACCTTCACTCTATCTGTATCACATCTCCGAGTGAAAGATTTTGTCATTTTTCACATTTCCCCAACACTTGGTATGCATTCAGTGTCTTGCTGTTCTTGCTTCATAAAAAAGGTGATTTTTCAAGTTTAGGCAAATGTTGCAGAGCTCTGAATCTGCCCAGCTCTCATTTTTCCTCATAATGTCACTTGTTTCAGCCGATTTTACAAAGTGAGATTATGTTTTCCCCTTACCTTTCTGTTTAGCTGGGCTTTTTGCCCCTGTGTTTCCTTCACTGGAGGACAGACTCAAACAACCAGCCCAATTATTTATTACAATGCAGTTATAAGTATTTCGTTCATTTCTCTGCAAGCCCCAAATAAGAACCTTACCACTCAAACTTCAAGTACTCTAAAATTTCCAGTGTCAACTACTAAATACAACACCATTAGTTAATCCGATGTTCTAACATAGCTGCAAAGAGCTGGTCTGTCAAAAACTTCGGTTTATTCCTTCATACTATTCATATTTTATTACAAGAAAGCAAGACAATGCCAATACCTATGACTTTTGGACAAGGAAAGTTGGGAAAACTTTGAGTCACTAAGGTTACCAAACACCTGTGGTTCAAAGACCATCTGTCCTTGAAGCTATGCCATTAAAAACATTAAATTATAATTGGCCACATTATTAAATGGTTCATCACCGAGTTAATATTTTCCATTTTTCACTTCTAAAGCTCTCCAAACCTCTCTCACCTTTTTTTGATCCAAATTCATGAAGCAACATCCTTGGCCCATCTGATTTTAATTAGATGATGATGCTGTGCTAGAATACACCAACTCCTCAATTTTTAACATGGCACAATTTTTAACAATTAACAGTTGAAAAAGTAACATGAGCCATTTCTACTAATAAAAACATAATAAAACCACTGACATGGATCACAACAAAGTGAGCTGCATTCTCCACTGCTAACCTATGGGATTTATTCTGACTTCTGAGGCATCTGAGTTCATTGGAAGACAGTCCCAAATTCTCCTCTAGGCTGCATGTTTGCAACCCCACCAATTCTGAGGGGTAAACTTGTGAACCTTAGAATAACTGTCTCTCATTTATGGCAAGGTAAACACCCAACCTCCAATAAACACTAGTGACCGTGAGTGAGATTTGGTGCCAGTATTTTAAGTAACAGACCCATGTCCAGTTTGGGTCAGATAACTGCAAAGTTATCCAAACCCCTGCTGTTATAAACTCTTTCCAAGTTATACACCCACTCCAGAAACACACAAAATGGGCAATAGGTGAGATAGAAATAAGGACAGAGAAAGAGACAGAGAAACTAAATAGTTACCCAGAATGGGATTCCTGTGTTGGGAAGCTGTTAGAAGACAATGTTACATAATGAATATTCCAACACCAGATTGGAAAAGCACAACAAATGTTAGACTGACCAAAAAAAGGTGCTGTGCAATATAAAGGCAAGCAGCTCTTAAAAGTTACAATGGATTTTATGATTATCTTTCAGTCATTTATCAAGACAGACATAAGCACAGGCAGAGAGTCTGCAATCTTACAGCATCCCACAGGTGATCTCAGTCCTACCTGGTCTGTGCAGGTGATGCTGCTGGAAAGTGTGATGGAGGGACCCCTGACAGAGCAGCATTGCACAGGCACTTATCCACAAATACAGGACCCAGGACATTGCAGAGACCACTGCCATTCTCTAAACAAAATATTAGACAGACATTATTATCCATTGCCTTACAGCACACAGAATAGTCAGCTTCCATTACAACAGTATTTTGTAGTTTTTAAATTTTTTTCTACTCCTTTTGCTAAAGGTATTTTGTCTCCCCCCTGCAGGATGCAACTGTTATACGACAAAGGTCAAGTCCAAAGGACAGTTGAGGTAACAAGATGTCAACATACGAGCCTGGATAACTTTAGCAATTCAAGGGTAAAAAACAAACCTGCAACAATCTGAGGACTAAAAACCAAAGCCAATGTAAACAGAGGGCTGAAAATATTCCCACACTGGCCCATAGTCAAACTTACAAGGGACTTAAAAAAATAAAAAAATCAAATATATAAATATATATATATAAAAATCACACTGCCAGCTAGAAAAAAAAACCAAACACGATGTCCAGACAGTATCAGAACTACTCTGAACACACTGCTACAGTTAGGCAAAGAAGGTCCTCAGATATCTGAGATGCATTTAAAAAATACTCCATCCCCAAGATGGAAAGGCTAATTCTGACCCAAAAGGTAACAGTTTATTGTTTTTTACTTTTGTAAGCATAAATTTTTAATCATGATGCTGTCTGCCAAACAAAGTAATTGTTTCTTACAATTATGATCTAAAGCCCAGATGAAATCATCATCTTTTTGTTCAACCTGCGCATGTAAAGGGACTGGACTGTGGCCAGACTGAATTTCATACGTACTCTATAGAAGATTCTATCTTTTCACAAAGCAGATTGTGTCAAAATTTTAAAAATATTCCTATTGCAGAGGGAAAGAGCAGTTTCTTTGTCTGCTAGTGCTGGCACGCTTGACCATCCAATACAGACAACTGTAGGTTTTCATACTTGCGTTCATTATTGTAAGAACTGGCTAAATTTCCCCCTGACTTTTTAACTTCAATAGCTCTTTCTCAATGCCTGCAAGGACTGGGAGGTTTGCAAGGCTCAGCTACGCTACACATCGTCCAGTTCCCTTAACAGCACCTTCTGCTGCATTTCAGATTGCCAAATTAATCAAACTTCATACACTCTCCTTATTCAGCCAATGACATGATGCCATTTTCTATCTAATAATCCAATCAGCTGAACATCATTTTCACAGATTAAGAAAGACTCTGAAAGATTAAATCTCTAACATTAAAAAAAGTCATGTCCTTAAATGAAAATTAAAAATTAAAAAGTCCGTCTGTGATATACCAGGGGGATTACTGCAGTAGAAAATTAACAATAGTAAAATAATAGTGAAATATGGTGGTAATAAAATATATGCACTTTTTTTTTCCCTGATTTTAAGGAAGCAGACAGTCTTTGGGAAGCTTTTTAAGTCTAATAGGCTGAAAAGTACCACATAAACTGATAAGTATAATTAATATAAAATACCAAAACATTATTTCAATCAGCATGAGTATTGAGTATTCGATGCATTGCTTAGCATATAATTAATTTCATTTCCAACTGTTTACTTTGCAGTATTACAGTGTACTTTCTCTCCTCTTTTTTTAGAGTTATTTACCTTGCAAAATAGATTCAATCTCTGAAATCAGGGAGCTCCTGGTAGGCTTCCCATGTCTTTGGGAATTTATGCCTTCTTGTCATATTTGGTACTCCCATGTTTTTTACACAACAAGGTAAAAAGGAAACGTGACTCACATAACATTAATACCTGAAATATCCTTATTTAAACTGTTCTTTAAAATTCTAGCCAAGAAGCAAAGCCAAGCCAAACTTCTACAGCCTGCTAAATGCTCCTGTGCATTTCATCGGGCATCATATTCTCAACCACATGGACAGCAGACTGACTTAACCCACTCAGACTTAATTATTAAGTCTGCTTTTTTCCCTCCTTTCTCCTTTTTGTTTTAATAAATAAAAAGCTTTCTCAAACTATACTATTTCAAACTACCTTTTCCTCAAAATTTATAATTTCTTACAAACATTTCTTCATGCACTTGTTTGTCAGCAAACTGCTGTCATATATACACAGTTTTACACACAGATCATCTTATCATTACTAAGAAACACAATAGTGAGTATTCCTCCACTTATTATCTGATGCGTTCCAGATCTGCTTTCTGAATCTTAAATCCTAAAGAAGCTCCTTACCTGAATAATCCAACCAAGAGCAGAGCACTCTATTAGTGTTCATTGGAAAGATTTAACACTTTTTTAAATCCATCTGTATCACAATAAGGGATTTTTAATAGCTTCCCAATAATCTTCTTTATCAGGATTAAAAGAAGAAGAAGAAAAAAAAAATCTCTTTTGTTACAAATCCTGTTCCCAGAGTAAAGAAGACATCTGAGCTCTCAGACTCTGCCGTCAGAAAAGTGGCCAAGGTTTGAGGGGTGGAAACCTTCTCATTTTCACCTTTAAATCATCTCCTAGCATCACCTTCTGCTTGATGAGACCTTTCAAGTGATCTTGAGATAATTTGCAGCTTCCCGGGTACTTCAGGACGAGGAGCAGTTTATGTTTAACGACAGAGCAGCCTCACTCCAGCGCGGGCAGTGCAGAGTAAGGCAGCTGTACGTACACTGCTATAGGATGCTGTAAGTACCGTAGCCTATTTTAATACATCCCTGCTCGGGAAAGTATCACATGCCTTAAAGCGACACAGCCCTCAGTTGCAAGCCCGAGCCGAGCACTGCGTTAGTCACTGGGGCTTAGCAACTGGAGCTGCGTTTAAATACCGAGACTCAGACTTTGCACAGAGCAGAAGAGCAGCTGGTTCCGTCTGCGGGGAGCAGGTATGAATGGGCAGGAGGGCGGAGGAGGCTGGTGGGAAGGCAAAGGACTCGCAACACCCCGGGAGCGATCTGGGAGATGCGTTAATTCTGCCGGCAGAGGCTTTATTCCCCGGGCGTTGCTCTTGCACTTATTCGCAAGAGGTGAGTGAGACTTAAGGGAGTCTTATCCATTTCATAGGAGAGCGGCACAGGCGTGTGAACAGGGAGGGGTGGTGCAGGGAGAGGGGAACAAAACGCACAGGAGACACAGGGGAGGGCAGGAGGTTCCTACACACGCCCATGGGCTTTCCAACACCTTGCCACGACTGAGAGAAATCTTTCCTTCCAACTCCATTTCCAAAGCATCTCAGTCAACAATGAAGAAAGAGCTCTGATTTACTCCTCCTAAGTGCTAAAGCTCAGACACACTAGTTTATTTATTACAGTTATTTATTTACTGTCCACATCTTAAGTGGCCATTTACAGGAATGGAGTGGTTTACTCTTCCCCCTCTACAACATGTAACTATTTTTTTTATAGAGCCATTGTATAGACTTAATACATACCATTCACTTAGCATTACAGCTCTCACAACTGCCTACAAAAGAAAGAACGCTTGGAGACAAAACAGAAATTTCCATTTTAAGAGCCCAGAGTGCATACTATAACAAAACATAGGATTTCTTTTTTCCTTTATAACCTGTGGTAGAAGAGCATACTACCTTCACTGCTTATCAGCTTCTGACACCAAACAATAGTAAATAATAACAGTAACAAGTACCCTTACTCTCAAGCATCTCCTCATCACCCAAGGACACACATCTCAGTGAAGACTCTCACCAGGAGGTACAATGAGCTTACTTGACAGACCATATGCTCCTTTGGAGCAACTGTATTTTATTGGGTGGCCCTGCACACTGACAGAAGCATTATGCTGGTCTCTGTATTGCAGCCTTGAATCAATAAAGTAATCGGCAGGGGGGGTGACAAAGTGACACAGGAGAGCACTGTTGAGTGGACCCCCACCATGCCACTGCAGCACAGCTCCCATCAGGTCCCTGATTAGTACTGTAGAGAAGAGGATAAGTAAGGATAAGCTTTGTGGTGACCAGAGATACACTCAAGAGGTCAACATTTTTTTCAGGTGTTTTGTATGAAAACACATGGCACAAGTATGGCTGGCAACATATGTTCTGTTTAACAAATGTTTTTGGTTTTCCCCAAGAATTTCCTTAGACATTGGAATAAGGCAAAGAACTAAGGCTGTTGCTGCTGCTTTCTGGCCTCAGAGGGATCTAGGAGTGTCCAAGAAAGCTGATAAGAGGCAACCAAGTTCCATGAAGTACTGATAAGCACAGAACCAGGACTTGGGACCAGGTGCAGTCCACAACAGAAAGGGATGGGTGGAGGGCTGCTGTGGTTTGCTGCTAAAGCCACAGGGAGGGTCAAAAACTTCCTTCTTTCCATGGGAATAAGGGGAGCTTTCTGCAGCACCTGAGAGGGGCAGGAGATGGGAATTTATTTTAAAATAGCACCTGTTTAACAGGATATGTTCCCTCTAGGGCTTAAGGTGAAACTAGGAGGGAAAGGGATCTGAGTGGGGAAGTGTGAAGAAAGAGGAAGGAGAGGGGCCTCAAGAAGCAAATAAAATCTTCTAGGAAACTGAAAGACCTCGTGGACAGCAGAAGGAATCAGACAAATTGTGACCACACACCTTGGCAGAGTAGGCAGAGACAGATTTATGCAAGATACAGATTTATGTAAGGTACAGCAGAACTGTCACTCTGCCAAGCACTGCTAACTCCCAGCTCCATGAGGCTAATGCCACCATAACCCCTGACAGATGCTGCTATTGTTCCGGACAAGCTCTGCAGGATCATGGGACATGTTGTTTCTGCAGGGTGGAGGGGAGATCAGATGGACAGAAGAGAATATTAAACAGGCTGTGCTTGCAGTCTCTTCCCTGCCCTGGCTTCCAGCATCAGACAGGAACAGAAGGGTCCTTGGCAAACTTTGCAGAAGCATCTTCACACCTGCTTTGATGTCTTTGCTGCCAATTTTAACTTCCAGTGGACGAACAAGACATGAAACAGCTCCTCTTAGCCTGCTTTGAGCTAGGCACAGCATCATCTTCACCTGATGCTTTGGGGCTTCACTTTAGCCTCCTCACTTCAGGACTCACTGGCTTTGACAGGAAGGAGATGATGCCTTCCATGTGCCCACGGGCCCTTATGTTGAATATGGGGCTACTAACAGTGACACATTGGAAAGAGAAAATAGAAAGGAAAAATAAGACTTTAGTGAACAGTTCACACATTTAAAAATCCTTCCTCATGAAAAGGGAAAGCTGGAAGAGTCTCTATAAAGAAAGGAAATGGGACAAAAAGGTTTGTCAACCATCCTGTGCAATGGCAGCTCCTGCCAGTGCTGGGGCAGGATGGAACCTGCAGAGGGGCAGAAAATCCTTTCAGTTACATGGTCTGTGCCTGGCTGCTGGGAGACAAAATGTCACAAGGAAGTCCTTCCACTTCCACTGATATCTGATAGCAAACAGAAGAAAGGATGGAGACCAGGACCTGAGTTGTCCCAGTCAGAGAGCACAGAAAGCTGCCTATCCACAGCTTTGACAGAAAGACTCCATGGGGTTGCTGTCAGGGTTGCCAAAAGCAGACCATTACACCAGTGTGATATTTCCAAGGTGAAAGTAGGTTGCAAGGTCTCAGCAGGCATCAAACTGCCTTTGAGCCAGGCTGCCTCACACACAGACTGTATTCACAAGGAGAACAGCCTTTTCCTCCTGGTTCCACCATTCATCTAGAGATGCCAAGTGGATGACAAAAATAGGCAAACAAAAATAAATGCTCTTCACTGCCTCAACCTCTATTTATCACAATTTTCTGTGCACACAGAAAAGGAGAGCATATGCAACTCAGGCAGACTCATGCAGACAGCAGATTGGTACTTGCACCCAAATAGGGGCCTCTGGCCTCTACTCTCTGCATGCTGACTCCTCTGCCTCCATCTCCTCCTCCCACACACACGCCTTTTCCCCATGTAGAGATTTAAGGGGACAAATCCCAGGCGTGTATGTTACAGGGTCTGAAGAGGGCTCACCACCTTTGAAATGCAAAGCTCATTAGTTCTAGTGCTCCTGGGACAATGAAGCTTTGCTTTTCACAGATTGTGTTCTCCATCCCTCCCAGCTGCTTCCACCCACCATACAAAGCTCTTTCTTATAGATTCTAACTCCAGCCTTGGCTGCTGCCTGGGCAACAGGCAGTGCACATTGCAGCTCCTCAGTACCTACATGTTCATACCACAGGTGAGCCCAGTGTAGTCTAACAGCAAGTTTTACTTCATATCCACTGAAAACCAAATTACCAGCTCTCTTATGTCCACAGCATTTACAGAAATATTTTGGGTTTTTATTATTTTTTGTTTGCTTGTTTTTTAAATCTGATGGAGTTCAAGTTTTGCTTGGCCTCCTAGCCTCCCCATGCACCTTGTCTTCCATTGAAAACCAGCAGCTGAGCCTGTGAAGATTGATCTGCCTGCATATGATAGCCTGAACAGCAACTATGAAACCCATAGCAAAACCAGCCAAGGAGAAATCCCCATCCAGGGCCCTAAGCCTCCCTGTATGTTTCTAAATCCTTGTTTCTTTCCAGCAAGATGGCATAGGCCAAATCATCAGGAAAACAAACAAACACAAACCACAAGTGCACCATAAGTAGCTCCTACTAGAAAACAATGAAGATTTAAATAACAAGTCTGAATATTGACAAAAGCAGGGACAAGTGAGATCAGAGCACAAAATGAAAGTTTTTCACAGGTATTTTTCCTAGCCTACCTTAAAGGTGTTGCTATTTCTTGTTAAAGCGATGTCTAGTCTTCACATTTACTATGTTTGGGAGAAAAATATTTTGCTACTCACATGGCTAAGAGAGGACAGGAAAAAAAAGGAACACACTTCTATTTGTCAAGGAAGTTTATATCAAAAAGTTTGTGTCCCAGTTATTTTTAAAGTATGTAGGACAACACATACAAAAAAAAAAAACCCTTTCAACCCTTATCTGTAACTTGCCATTAGCCAACAAGATCAGTACTTGCTAAGGATTAACAAGACAAATTATCCATGCAGTACACTATCATCATGCAACACAATTTCAATTGCACTCGATATATTCAAAATATAACTTTAAAAACATGACTGTGCTTGGGATACCATGGCAGGTAAACATAACTTTCATATCATGGAGACAGGTCTTTTATTTAGCTTCCAGAGATATGAAAAAGCAAAGAAGTCTAAGTTAAAAAAGCCTTAGAGTGATGCCAGTCACAGTGTTCTTTCTGTTCTTGTCAACCAGCGACACCGTTATCCTTTATCAGTTAGACATTAGCTAGAGAGATCATCCCAACCTGAAAATCCAGAATATCCTCTTCTCATTGATTCTCAAGTTACACATAGCACAAACCCAAGAGCCTTCAGACCAGACATCCTTACAGCAATCAAGTTAGACCCATTACATAAAATGTTATTGAAATATTCCTAGTTTCAGAACAAGTTGTTACTGTTGTCAGTTTTTATTGCCTTTCCAGACCAACTAAAACCACATTACAAGGGAGACCCATCTACAGTAGACTAATCGAAAGCCGGAGTGCATGAACTGAAAATTATTATATTTATAGCCAGAAAGGACACTTGGTATTTGACTTATGAGTTACAGAATGTCAAATATCAGTCCTCAAGCACAGGTTTAGTGTCTACTTTTATTGCTGAAAAGTCAATTTTTACATGAAGTACAAGTGTTTTCAATATTTACAACGTAAATAAAATAAATCCAACAGAAGCAAAACAATTGAGACACACAGGGAGGCCAATTCACTGTGGTGAGTTCAGACTTGGCCACTGTTTTCAAACGATAGGTCTCCATTATCCCCAGGTAATGGAAAACAGGAAACTTCAACAGTAGCTCAAGTAAGCCTCTTCCATCAAAGTTTACATATTTCATATATCAGCACAGAAGTGGGGGCCACCTAGCAAACAAATATCTCCCTGTAGCATTGCAGCAAGTCACCCCCAGCTCAATGCCCCGTGTCCTTCCCAGCTGTGCTGTGAGAAAGTCTCCTTTGGTCCTACCAGCCATCTCCCACCTCCTCCTAGCATAGGGAAACCGGCAAGAAACACAGCCAGGACCCACACTAGAAAGGTTCTCACACAAACCCAAGCTCAAAAACACGTCAACCCTTTCCTGGCTACTCACTCCTCTCAGCAACGCTGGGATGAAAAAGCACTTTCCCAACACATCACGAAAACCCAAAACAGGAACCCCCTCCAGCCCCAGAAGTCTAGTTCCCAAATACCAACCTTGAAAAAAATGGTTTGAGCTCACAGGTAGGATTAGCTCTTCTTTTCCATCCCTCTCCTAACTCAAAAACTTTTCTATAAGTTTTCAGCTGCTGCCTCACTCCTGAAGGAGAGAGCACTATCACCCCACTCTTCTCACTTCCTTCTACAGGCTGGTAATTTTGATAAACTCAAACCACCTGAGCCCTTAAAGGGTCCACAACCTGACACAGGGATGAGCTGGTTTAAAAGCTCAAAAAACTATCAGGTGCAAAATATTTTTTGGTTAGACTAAATCCCAGTGGCAAGGCACTGGGAAATATGTCAGGATGTTTAGAAACATCTTTTGGAAGAATAGTTTTGGCTGGCTCCTGTGCAAAAGGAAAATGCAAGAAGCCAATTCAGCTGTGCAGTGCTGCACTTCTGGTCTTTGTAACTCCAGGTGCTATCCTGAAAACAGCACTTTAAAGTCTGCTAATTCTGCATCAGCCCCAGCTGCAGAGGAAATCTCAGCTCTGATACTACACTAGGGGATCGACCAAATAGCTTATTTGCAAACCTGTGTATTTGCTTCTACTTTATCACAAAGAAAGCCAGTGGAGGAAAAGCATTAACAAATTGAGATGTTTCTTTGCTACTTGCCCCTGCTGCGTGAATTCTTATAATGGACTCAGTATGTGATCTTAAACTATATTTCAGTTTATTACTTCTAAAATGCCCTGGATTCTGCAGGGGCACAGTGCAGCTTTCACACACCTATTTTAGCATGCTTGGAGATCCTCAGATTAGAGGTGCTATGTAAGGCAATTTTGATTATGGATTAAATCCACTAAGTAGAGATGGACAATTTCTGACTTCAGTTATGTTTATGAACAAAACAATGAAAACCATCAACAACAATGAAATTGGAAAGCAACACAAAACACTCCCTTAAAGAGGTGGAAATAAGGAATGGGGGAAAGTTGTCCCACTGGAACAAAAAAAAAAAGTGAGAATCAGCATGAATACGTAATATACAGCAGCCAATACTTCCACTTTAACAAACAGAAACAGAAAAATTCCTTGTCACAGCTATGGGCTCTGTCATTATTTCAGAAAAACACTCCGAGCGCTCTCTTCCACACCTCATCTACTATAGTTTGCAGGGCTGGGCAGAGATCTGCAGCCAGAGCCCTGTGTGCTGTGCTAGGGCTGGAAACTGTGAGTCCCCAGGTAAGGAATTAGTGCATGAAATGAACATGGAAAAAGAAATCATATACTGTTCTGCCTTTGCTTCAAAATAGGTTGGCTGATTGACAGCAAGCCCTATATAATAGTTCCTTCCAGGCAGATGGCAAGATCACGATTTGATCTTCAGTTGCAATTTTCTGCTGCCTCTCACAAGCAACCAAGCTACATGAGCTACCAATAAGAAGGTCTGGGCTGTTATATATGAGTTTTACAACACTCACATCAAAACATATGGATTAATATTGTGACTAGTTCTTGTATTCCGTTTTGTAAAAAATAGTCTTGAATTTGCCTCCAACATCTCATAGATGATCATATGTAGATAATAGCTTCAGAAATCTACACAAAAGCAACTTGTAAATTCCTACACCACCCCTGACAGACAATACTCTTTTGAACGTTTGCGTAGGTGTTGAAAATCTTGCCATACATCTCGAGCTCTCTCAGCACATATTGTTTTTAGGCTGCCATCTGCTAAAGCACAGTTCCACCCTAAGAGAGATGCAGGACTGCTCCAGTCTGTTCTGTTTTCAAATTTACTCTTTTATTCCTTCTCATTCCCAACACTCGGATTCTGTCATTCTGAACCCTGACTGTAGTTACAAAGTTCAAGAGACCCATTCACACCACTGTTAATTTTCAGTGATAAAGAACATTTATTGAATGTGTATCCAGGCATTATCTTTAATGAATCAAAGCAATGCTTCGTGCAGTGGTGTCCCCGGAAGCAGATTCATTTGCTTCCATGTCACCTGGTATCCACGTAGAGAGGTGCTGGGCCCATCGGGAACTTTTGAAGCCCTCATTTGCAATGTATGTATAGTAAAAACAGGAGTATTAAGTCTGTGGCAAGGGAAAAAGACAATTCCCAAAGAAATAATGTGGGAAACATCTTGAACAAAGCAAGCCATGCACATCACAGTGCAGAATGTCAGGATCTAATTAACGTAGTAAATAAGGAATGATGAACATTATACTTGACTGGTTTTGTTCTTCACTGAAATTGTCTGCAGTACTCTTTGTCTTACTGTTGATTCTTCTTCACTACCAAGCACATTAGCAAAATTTATATGATGATATTTAATTATATTATTTTTTTTTTTTTTTAGAAAGCAAGTTTGTAAGTGATAATTTAGGTTAAGTTTGTTATGTTGGATCCAACACTAAAATTTATTGGAAGCTACAAATTTAACTTTAGGAGACTGAGGAGTATGTTAGCACATGCCAGCTGAAATTTATCTGCTTTGGTCCTTTTTTAATATTCCTCTTCTCCCACACAGCCCTTTTACTACTCCACCTTCTTCTCAGGTTTTCAAAGGTTTTGTTGTCATTTACTTCTGAATAACATACTAGATATTTTGGCATTGTAGGCTCTATACATCAAATCGTTGTTCATGTGCACCAAGCAGAGAAGTCAGAATGAGTGAGCGTACACAATGACACAGAAATCTTTCCCATATTGCTTGCAAAGCATGAAAGTGAATAAAAGAGGACCAAGAAAAGAAAATACAGAATGGAAAATGAAAATATAACGGGGTGTATGTTTAAAGGAGGCACAGCTAGTAGTTTTGCTTTTTTTGCCAGCTTGTAGGGCAACACTCTGTCATTCCCTAAATTGTACAAAAATGGTTTGTTAGACTAATTTATATGTTTTCCTTGATTTCAGTAATCACGGTAAGCTGGAACAATTTTTTCCACTGAAAAAATGTTTCTTTTAAAATCTAAGCAGTAGTAGCAGGTTTTGTTTCTTCTATCTACACTTCAGCAAAAGATTGCAAGTGCCTTTGTATAAGCTTTTACTTGCTAGAGAGATAAATTCTCTCTCCAAAGTATGACAGATGAATTCTCACGCAATGAAATATAATACCTTTTAAAGAGTCTGAAAGCAAGTAATAGATTTGCAGGAAAATACTGAAAATTGGCTTAATGTTGCATAAATAAAGGTATTTATGCAACCTGGAATTAAATTCTACCACAAACAGAAGGCTAGGTCCTACTCAGAATAGCAAGGCCTTCTTTTGACAGTTTGCGTGGGTGTTGAATGCACATGTGGTCATTTGCTGACCTTCTGAATCTCACCTGATACAGTCATCATAGCTAAATTTTAAACATCATTTTCCAGGCAGCATAATATTCACTTGGCTCCTCCTTCCATTTCCCCACAGAAGGTTGAAAAATGTTAAACTGTTCTCTTCACAATTAAATTCATGAAACGCTTAAATTCTATGGCAGCCAGACACCAAGGAACAGGAAACTCATTTCATCTCATAATGTTTTAGAGCCCCTAGGCAAATGTAAACAGAGTATGCTGTGATAGAGGAAGGATTTATTGCTGCTGCTGAACAGAGAATCTGCTGATTTATTTTTAATTCTGGTAGACTTTTGAGGGTAATTTATTTATTGCAGAATTTTGGTGGAATTATTATTTAGGAGGTTTGAACCCACCAGACCCATTTGTGTGGAAATGCATTTTAAACAAAAAGATACAGAACTAAATCAATCTGTACTGAACTTACACTGGCTTGTAATAGGGAATCATTATTGCACTCTCTCCTGACAGAGCATAAAAGGGGGTTTGAGCTCGCTTTCATATCACAGCTTCTGGAGTCCAAGTAACATTTAATAGGCACTGGAGGTGCTGCTGAAGCAAGCTTAAGCTTAGGCATAGAAGTGTCTAAGTCACTTTTATATTCTTGCAAATATTTTACCCAAGATTAGTTTCATTGATTTTCCTGAGAAAAATATCACTAAACTCTGCACCAAGTGCTGTTTTAACCATTCATTTATATATGACTCAGAATGACAAAGGTTACTATTTTGAGTCAGTACATCGCTGTTAGTATATCAAATTCATAGAAACATTAGTAAAAATATGACTTTATGTCACGCCACTTACTTTTACAGCAACCATTTAGCTTTACTGGAGTGCACTCCTCTGATTCAGCTGTACTCAGCCTTGGGAACTCTTTGGAAAATGAAAGAAGTGTAAAAATTTCACTTTTATGGCAGAGGGTGAATGGCAAGTCTTCAACACCAGTGAGCAGTGGGTGTGTGCATGCAGGGACAGCCATCCACATGCCAGACGTCCATCTCTGTGGTTATCCGAGCTCCAGCAATGGTCTATCACCTTGTGTCCTCCTACCTTTTTGTCCTGTCTGACTCCTGTTGAACTCCGTGGGTAAAAACTTTGAGCAGAAACCACCTCCTTTATACCTATGTGTATGAGATCCAGCACCAGTCGCCTGAGCTGTGACCGGAGCCTGTGACCACAGCACAGCTAAAGAGCTGAAATCTGATCATTACCATATTTGACAATTCATCACCAATGTCTCCATTAAAAGGTACCTACACATTATGCAAGTAATTCAAAATCTTTTTTGTCCTCTTCTTACCCTCCATGCTTATTTAGTAAGGCTGACAGTAAATGGGAGACTTGTTTAAAAAAATACATAATTTCTGAATTTCTCTTCAAAGATGACACAGAAAACACTCCAGAGTGACTGCCAAGCTGGCATTCCTCTGAGGCTGCTTTAGCTCTTTTCTCTGGCTAACTTGAAGCAAGAACTTGAACTATATCTCAGATAACTGCTGTAGAGAATCAATTTTCAATTTCCTGCTGAACTTCAGATATATATTTAAATACTCAGTACTTCTGGCATCTGGAAGGAAACCAACAATAAAATCAAATGGTCAAACTACTCACTTGATAAGAGAAAAATCTGCAGTGAATCAAGCAAACAGGAGCCTCAGACACAGGCCTGAAGGGTAAATTTTCTCAGCACCACTGTAAAATTAGTGCCATGATCTTACTGTCTTTCTGATGAAAAATATCCGGCTAATAGCAATTTTGTCTAAACCAGAATATTTCTGTAGAATTCATGGTTCATTTTAAAGAAGTGTAGGGTTTTTTTTTTTTTGCTGGAAGGGAAAAATAGATGCAGTTTATAATCGGGTTGAAATAAGAAAAGAAGTGTTGATAGTGAGTTCATTAGAAATAAGGTTCAGTCAAAGAAAGAAACCCTCCATTTTTACAAGAGAGACAGTGGAGAAATGCTGATCTTCCTGAAGACACTGAGAGTTTTGTCCTTGTTCATGGACAGATTTTTATCCTAACAAACAACAGTCACTACACCTCACTGTATGTTGTTATTAGGATACGAGTGTCTCAGCTCAGCAGTCTGCAGGTTTGCCTGCTTGCCTTTATTTTTCTCTATCTGCAATGTCCTTAATAATAAACAAATAAATATAACAGCCCCTGAAGAAAATTCATGTTTAAAACAAGGCCATTGGAAAGATTTGTGTGAAAAGAGTTACAGCAGTTTTGGTTGAGGTGTTATTTGAACAAAATTTTTAAAAATACATCAGTGTTCCCCGAGAACATTAACATTAACATTAAAATGTTACTAAGTGAGAAACAATGCATTCTGGCTCAGCCCCTAAACAGACCAGCAAATGCATCTTACTGCTTTCAGAAGGAAAAATATTAATTATGCCCATGGAAAATCACAGCTGTGAGGACATATTAAACTGTAATACACAAGCTAGGGAGGATAATAGCAAAAAAATCATGGTATATACGATTGTCCTGCAGTCTTGCAAGGTAGGTGCTGCTTTAAGGGAATCAGAACAATAAAACACCTCCTCCTTTCCCAACTGTTGTAAGGCAGTTTCTGGCAGTAGCTGATGGGAAGAATGAACAAATACTTTTCTCTACAATGCTCTAAATGTAGGAACTTGTAAAACACTTATGTGAAGTCAGAGTGATTGCAAACTGAACAGGGAAAGCCATGCAAACAGTAATAAGTATGTGTCTCTGGGAGGCTTTATTGCCAACTAACCTGCTCCTGCAGTTTGTCCAGACAACTGACATGCCAGGAGACTTCTGCAATTTGCAATGAGCCATCAGCATCTTGCAAACAGAAAACAAAGAGAAATGACAACAAGGTATCAAATATAAACTCATCTTGATGCGACTATTCAGGAGGGAAGCAGCAAACAAAATAATAGGCAGACTGGTGACAACTTCAGAATTTTTTTGTTTTCAGAGCTGTGAGAGTAGAATTGGAAAAATTTAATCGGGTTCCAGTTTTATCCTCAGCCTGCGAAAATGCATGAGCAACTATAGGCAAAAACGCCAATAGTACTAATAGTAATTGTAATAATAAATATGACAGGAACTGCCTGAAGAATATTAATTTGAAAAGTTAGAGCTTTTCGAAATTCCTGACCGAGGGACCTTTGGAGGCTGTTTCTTGCAGAATGACAGAACATCCTCTTTAGTAGGACTGAGACACATCCTCCTGAGTGGTACCCCTGCAAGGCAGCACAGCAAGGCTCCACACTTCTGTGGATCTGAGGGAAAGGATCAGCTGCATCCAAGGAAAAACATTGCCTGTGCCATAGTGCCCTCCCCTCCATCTCTGGGCACCCTGTCCATTGCCTTTGCAGGGTTTTCAGATCAGACAGTGCCAGTGCAAATGCAAGGAAAGGAGGGGTTCTCCACAGCCAAAGACGAGATAAAAACAAGCTTGGCTTAGCTTAGCCTAGATTTTAAAATACATTCTACATTTTTTTGCACACAAGAGGTTTGGAAAGCTGTACTCTACTCTCATGGAAATCACTTGTGGAGATCCATTGTTTCAGAAGAGCTAGATCTATATCACTGATCTGCAAAACCCTACACAGCTGTTGCAATGCCTTCACCTGCCTTGAAAACAGTAAGTCATACATGTAAGTTGAAAATGTCCCTCTTCAGAAAGGGGTGACAGCATTGACATCAGAGAAGATTCTTTCACGGCCACCAAATGAACATCAGTGTGGGCAGACTCAGCCATCTCTTCATTTTATAGGAAGTTTGTGTAGAGTAGCAAGAGCTATTGAAGGGGCTTTATGTGTGACATCCACCTCAGTCTGGAAATGGGTGTCAGAATGTGGCCCCAGCAGAGAGGATGTTTTTGCATGTTAGTGCCACAGATATCAGTGGTGCATGGGGCATTGATGTAGTTAAGAAAAGAATTCTCATTCAAAGTCATTTGGCTCTAAGGATAATTTAACCATCCTGGTATTGCTGAGTGATATGTATATTTGAAAGCGAGAAAAGCAAATACCCAAAGGCCTCCTGTTTACAGGGTTGTCATTTCAGAAAGTTGCTATATGGCAGAACAGGGTGCTGATAACACATGAGATAATCCAGCATGATAGCGTTATCAGCACCTGAGGAGTAATAACTGATCTACTTCATATTTATCAAACCTACCAAGCACTTTGTATTATGTTTACCTAATGATTAAAAGAGGCAGCAAATGGAATGACTTTCTTTTAATCAGCATGTCAGCTTGAGCAGCATAATGAAATTAGTCAGGGGTGAACACAGGCTTCTGAGCCAAAAGGGGCATTTCATTGCAACTCACTTCTAAAATCCGCAACATTGCCGTTTCCATGGCAGACCATTGCGTGATGCTGGGTTCCTTATTCAAATATAATATATCCAAAATTAAAACAAGTGCCCTGTTTCTCTATGTTATTGTATCTACTCTCCTAGCTTGCAAGGTCTCCAAAGTCTCAGCCAAGGATTCTTTTTCTTTAAGACACATTTATTAATCATTTGTTCATGTCTACCTAGTTACACATGGATGATATCTGACAGTTTATCCCAGTTATCATTAATAACTATTAATGACCCTGTTGTTACAATCAAGTTGCATCAACTCATAGCCTCATTTGCATGCATCTAATTTTTCATTTAATTACACAAGTCAGAATGCTGCTTTTACAGGCAAGCTTGCTTACTTAAAAGGGCAGGGGTCTGTCCATTTGATTGCTTTTAGGAATGTGGTAGATTACACCATTTAGCTATACTTATTAAGATGTGGAATATATAATGCATTTCCTTAATCCTCAAATATAAGTTATTATCACTCCCATGGAAGCTACAGCATATGAAAGTTTTAGATGCAAACAAATCCAAATTGAAAAAGTCATGTTTTCCCAATGCTGACAAGGTTTAACAAATTCATGTAGACACTAATGAGTATTACTAGCCTTATGTAGGGTCATGGAAAACTAGACTGGCTTTTTAAGTCATTACTACTGATTTTCTCATTGTTACATGCTAAACTCTCTACTATTAATACAGCTTACTTCTGCTTTTGACAACTGGACAATGTTTGAGGTTCAATGGCATGGCTCTAATATTTTTTGTTTCTTTGGTAACCACATATTTTTCCCAACTTTAGGGGCTTGGCAAGATTGCGTTTCTAACTTTAATTTACTGACTTCTTCTGGAAATTTGTTTTGTGGCTATTCTGCAAAGAAAATTATCATCCAGCACAGAGTGCTCATTTACCTCATTTTCCAATCAGTACTTGATGGAATGGTGTATATCACCACTGCTGAAAAAACATCTATAATAAGAAAAATATCAGTTTCTTAAAGATACAATGTGGATTCTGGCCTGATTAAGTACCACTGGAGTCAGCAGTTATCAGAGTATAAACAGGAGCACAATTTGGCAGTCTGTATGTAGATTTAGCATACATAATACATGTCTTTCATTCATACAGTATATTATCCTGTGTTTCTACACAGTATAATGAATCTTCCACTAACCACAACTTGAATGAGCTCAAAAGTGAGGAGCTGAGCCATGGACACATTTCACCCAATGCAGCTTCTTGACATTAGAGGGCTCCATAATCCACGGAGTATGGCAAAAGTGAGTCTCATTTTGAGGTCAATAGAGATGACACTGGAAGGAGAATTATGGACTCCTCTTGGAGCTCTGGTTTCATGGTACTGTAAATTCAGCTTCTGAAGTCCTAGTATTAAGTCAAAAGCTTCACAGCTGAAAATGTAAAGAGTTGGTCTGGCATAAAATCATTCTACTACTTCATACTGCTTTAGAAGCTTTGAGTGAGGCTCGATTTTATGAAGAGTAGATCACATATAATGGATTTCTCTCTCTTGTATTATGATGGATCTGATGTTATATTGGTATCATCTGTCTTCCCAAGACTCAGAAAACCTGGCATAAATGTCAAGAGATCTTGTTAATGAGACACAAATGCAGGGAGTGTCCATGCCTGATACAGATTAAATCTACATCTAAACGTGGCTATAAAAATTGCAGAGACACAGCTGCATGTCACACTGCTCGTCCATCTCTTTCAGAGCTGTAGAAGGAGTTGTCAGCACAGCACTGTGACACCAGGCAGCAGAGCAGGAACATGCAGCCTGGGAATAGTGCATGTTCTGAAGGGAAATTCAGAAAGGCTTTGGAGACAATAAAGAAAAAATCTGAGGTCAGGGCAATGGACTTGCAAGCCACTATTTGATCACTCTCTAGATGACACGGTAGAGTGTGTCTTCCAGTATCCCACTCTACATCTATAAAGATTCTTGAACTCATGCTAGAATCTGGGTTAAATATTCCTGGGTTATTTTTCTGCATAACTGACAAACTATCATGCCTCTTCTGTCTATTGCTATTAGCATGGGTTACATATAAGAAGTAATGTGGACCTGCCAAGGTCCATGCTTAGTGTCTATAGGACACACCTCTAGACTGAGATGGCACAGACACACCTAGAAGAGTAGGGTACAGCTCACATGCCATAGAGTACATAGAGTACATAGGGTACAACAGGTTACCGGTCCTTATCTTGCACAAATCATCATAGTTTCATTGTATTATTTTGTCCTATCATGCTCAGGAAGAAATTTCTGTGACCATCACAGAATGACAGAGAGCAGAGTTTGATGGGCCTTCAAGAAGCCTTTGCATAGAGCTGAGTATAACTATAAAGCATCGTTTGCAGAAAACTTGCATCAGAGCTTTTCCTTGACATAGATAATGTAGTAAGGTAATCATTGCGGAACAAGAACAAATATTTGAATGCCATTATCTCATCTTTATGGCTCAATTTATTAATAACAATACTCCTAAAATATTTAAATGGACAAACTTTGGAAAGACCTTTTACATGTAATGTCATAGCCTTTAGAAAGTGCAGCTTGTCTCTGTTGCACTTCAAAAAGCCTAATCCTAAAGATATCTTCCTATGGAATAAATACGCTCGTGAGTTGAACTAACCTCATTCTATGGAAGATATAAGAGCTTTCCCAAGTAGTGCTTGCAGAATTCCCAGCCTGAAAAATTGAACTGGCTCTTTATTGAGGTAGCCGTTGACAGAGGTGCTTCATTCCAGCAATGTGTCCATACACACACTCTGCCCCATCAGCTCTTCCTTCCTGCACCACCTGCATTCTGAATAAATGGTTGCTGCAGGGCTAAGCAGGTTGATTGACTTCTCAGAGGCTACAAAAGAAATTAATATCTCGGAGAGAATGAAAACTCTCCCCCTTTCCTGTGCTCAGACATGTTTTCTATAATTAATGACTGATATATTGGTGTAGTTTTCCTGGAAAATATTGAAACAGAGTTGGATCATTTTGGCAGGGAGGGCCAGGTTATTACAAGCACTGATTTCCTAAAAGAAAATTGAGCATAGCTGGCTAAAGAAAATCCCATGCTGTGAATTTTTTGCCTCATTCTCATACATGGACTACGTTTTTCTCAAATCCTGCGGGCATAATTTGGACACATATTTCTGAAAAGAAGTCCGTACAAATAATAATTTTACTAGCCAACAACACAAAGAGTAAAAAAGGAGAAAAGTACTATTCAGAGTATGGCCACCAGTAAAGCATGGGAAATCTCAGTATCTTTTTCAATGTTATAGAGCACTTGTGAATTGTGTATACCCAAGATAGCAGGAAAATTCCCACCTTGAAAGGCAGCAGCTGATTTTGAAGCAAATGTGTGAAGATCCACTGATGATCTGGTACTTGCTGCTGAATTTATTGAGCTTGAATCAAATCCCACTATAACCAATAGGGAGAAAAAGAAAGAAAGAAAAAAAAAAAAAAAAAAACAAAATAAACCCCTTCACTTCATTTTCCTACAGACCAGACTTGCTGTGTATGGACCCCTTTGGGCCACACGACACAGATATCAGCAGCTTTCAAACCATGACCATCTGATTAATACAAGGATACATACTCATTCTTGGTTTACTGAAAATTCCCATAAGTAATATACGTAGCATATATTTGGTTAAAAAACTGCTATGAAAAGCTTACAGATTTATATATCTGAAATGAAGTACTCTTAACAATTTGGGGGTGAGCAGGAGTAAACTGTTGCTCTCACACCTGTGTTGACAGAGTATCAAGCCTGGTACCCAAATCAGAGATCAATAATATTCTGGCAAGGTGATTCCTCGTTGTGCTTTATTTTGAGCTACATTAATGTAACATGGAGAGGCAGCTGCAGCAGGAGAACTAATGAAACCTCAGTATTTCCTTGTGGCAGCTGAAATTTTTGCTAAACTTCTAATTTTGTGTCTGTATTTGATGGGTCACTGATTTGAATAAATTAAAGACATAAATCACATAAAAACTGTAAGTGAGGGATTATTTTTTCAGTTGATGCTTATAAAGAATATTTATTTCACAGTGGTTTATTGCCTCAGCTGTTGTTATACTGAGATAGTTTCTTCCTTGGGATTTGTCTGTGCCTGGTTCCCAGAATCATAAGGTACCCGTTTCAATAGATTAAGGGATTCTTGCTGGCTGGGATCTAGCTGACTTTCCTGCCCAAATTCCACCATACAACAATATGCACTGAAATACCTCCACCTGACAAGAAATGCCCTTTGTCTCATGACCCAGACATCCCAGAGGTTGCAAACTCCCACTGATTCGATTTTGGCAGCCAGTCACATCAAGGGCTTTACCAGAGCACAGCTGGGACTGTAACCAAAGTCATGCAGCACTAAGGGATGCTACAGTACCATGCTAAACACTGGGAAAAATGCAATCATCAGGAAGGTTTTCAGGGAGTATCTGTGGCTGGTTAAGTGAGTTTACCCAACGTTCTCCAAGAAGACAGAGCGGTACTGGAGGTTCTAGGAGCTAGAGATGGGTGCTGAGTGCTTGCACAGCTCTGAGCGTGGGGCAGAATTCCAGATCTGCTTCACAGCCCCAGCCCCTTCGCACTGGCCCCAACAGCCAACCGAGGAGTGCCAGACTGGCTGAGAAAAGGCACAGAAATAAATATTCTAAAAATGCAGATGTGACTAACATCCTCTAGCTTGCCATGCAGCCCAGTGAAGAAAGCAAACTGGCAACGACACATCTGCTCACACTTCTCCATTTATTAAATTTGAAACAAAATTTTGACAGCAATAAACCAGAAGGAGCAGTTGTGTGTTTGTATTAAAACATCGTTTGGATAAGCAATAACCAGTGATTGGTGTAAAGGAACATCTGTGATATTATCCTGCTATTTTTGTCTGAGTCATGTCACACCGAGAAAGGCAAAGAAAAAAATAAACGAAATTATCACATGTGATGCTTCAAATTCAGCTTTGTTAAAGACACACTCCTTTTTATTTTCCAGTGCAATTCCCACAAAGTTAAGCTAAAGACATCTGTCTTTTCTATGGAATTAAATAAACATTCTGGTATTTTGGTTTGGCTATGAATCATGCTCCTAAAACATTTTTAGTGATTAATTTTTAATCCCAAATTGATAAATTCCTGCTCACACAATAATGTTAACATTAAGATCCAAGCCTCTGTGAGCCCTTAATCTGAATCTCCCTTGTTACTACTAATGGCGTTTATTTTGTCTATGAGAAAAATAATTAAATATAGCAGAAAACAAGGCTGAGATGAAAAGGGCAATAGGAAAGATAGGTTTTTTAAAGATAAAACATGTTAGCCTATTGTTAGGCAATAACAAAGCCACTTTGGTTATTAGAGTACACTACAGAAAGACTGAGGAAATTTATTCTAGCCACAGAAAAAGCACTTCCACTGTTGTATGAAAGCAAATATTTTCTTCATGTGTACTGAGGAAGGAGAAGGAGGAAGCGCTTAAAAGCATTTGTAGGACTTTCAGCTCATCATAGTTTATGTCAGACAAGAACATGATAAAAGATGTTGATTTTATTAATAATTTATATAGAAACAGTATTTATAGCCTGCTCAGTGCATGGTAAATTGAAGGTCCACAGTAAGAAACAACTCATTAGAAACACTAAACATTGGAATTTTTTATAATGTACAGAAAACTGTTCACAACTACATGCAGATAATTAAGCCCCTTTGAAGGAACATATATACATTTAAAAATGTATCTCTTCCTCCTAGAAAGAACACCCATTACATCCATTTCCCTTAGACCTCTTAGGGCCCGCTGCCTGCTCCATTATTTCTGTTGCTGAAGGGTGTTTGCACCTGGCAGCAATAGTCTCACAGTTCATTTTGTCAAATGTTTTGCATGGAGCTTTTTCAATGCTTTCCCTGGGGATGTTTGAGCTATTAAATCACTATCATGGGGGCTGGAAACTAGGGCCAGGATTTAGTTCAGTCCTCAACTTCCACTGGAAAATTGTTCAGACCTCTTACTTCATTTTATGTCTCCAGCAAAATTTCTTAGCTGACAGTGATTTATGACGATAACATTTCCTACATGACAAAATTCTGAACAGAGCAGATATTGAAGTGATGTCAAAGTTACCTGAAGTGTAAGCTGAAACAATTAATTTAAGGCCAAATGCTGTAGCACTTGCATTGATCAAATTTCTACTACTGCTTACATTAAAGAGCTCCTTGATTTTGTGCATAGGTGATTATTATTAAAAGACTGCCTTTACAAAACCTTCTCTGTACATATTAGATCAATAAGCTGTCCAAGAAGCAAGAAGCTGTGGAAATGAGTTATAGAGGGAGCCATGAAGATGAATTATGGGCAATAATTAAATAAAAAACACCGTGTATTATTGACAGGGAGAGGACATTTATGTGAATATCTAGTCAACATTTTAATGCTTATTTTTCATTCTTAAAAGATCCTGAAAAATTAAAGTTAGTCATTTGCATTACGGTGTTTTTGGCACTTTTCTTAATTACATCTAGTCTCAAGGGAAGGCCTTATTTATGAAGCTATGCTGTATGCAGGACAGCTTAGAGAAGACTAGAAAACACATCAGCAAAGACGGGACATTGCACTCTCCTGGTGCAAAAGAAGCAGATAAGAAGTGCCAAGAACTTATGAAGAAGTTGTTGCAGATGGCACAGTCTAGAGAAGAAGAAGAGTGGGTCAAGAGATGAAGATAGATGGCTGAAGCCAAATTCTCTAAACGGCCACAGGTTTGGTCCCACCACCCAGAGGCCCCAGGCATAGGGAGCTGTATCTGACCCTGACGTCTGACTGCGGCCACCTTAATAATCCAACGTGACAACTCTTCAAGTTATTGATATGATGGAAAATGGAAAAAATATGCATTTTTAAATGTCAAATTATCCTGTCGATTTGAAATGCCAATGTTCTATAATAAGTTTTGTTTAGAAGATATTTCAGAATGTTAAAGAAGTGCTTCTAGAAGTGCAGGATGGTATGGCTGTAATTGTATTATTTTGCTACTTAATGGCCTAGAACTGAGGATACAGTGCATGTTTCAGTTTACTTTCTTAAAATGGTAATAGATTATATAAATTAACATGGTATATGCTTTTTATTCATTTATGGGAAGCCAAAAGTGAAGAAGTCACACAATCTGAGTTTCATAGGCAGAACATTCATATTTAGTTATTTTGCTCTATTTACAATGGATTTTTAAAAACTGTAATTCACATGAGTGCCATCATATTAGGATACAAGAAATTGTTCAGATTGTTTCCTGTTTCCAGCTTCTGTACTGGGGAATAAAACACTGTGTTACAAATGCATAGTGTGAATAATGTGTGTGGTCATTCATGTTTCCAATTATTTTTATTGTACAAATGAATTTATTATAGGGCAATGGAAAATGCAATAATTTGATATATTTGGTATTTAAATATGCATGCTTTGTATCTAGTATATGTTTATAGACAATATGTTTGTACAAGTGTATCTAGCATGTTAGATGGGTTTATTAATCTTGGAATTACCGTGTAGTAAAAGCATTATTTCTCTAGTCTCTCTATTGTTTAATGGAAATGACAAGTAGATCAGACATTTGGAGATGAATGAAGCAGCACCAAGAACAGTTCCCCTGGAAAAAAAACTCAATAAACATCTACAGTTGTAAATCTAACCACTTTTCTTGGCAAAACAACATTGAAGAACTGTTACAGAATTATAAAATGTTGCAAAGCAGCCTTTTTAGGATTGAACAAGAATTTTTCCCTGTTCTGTTAAATAAAGACGGCTGATCACAAACCAGTTTCTCCTTTGTATTTCCCAACTTAATCCTCAGGAGAGAAGTGCTTGTAGCACTGGCTACTTCTACCACTAAACATTAATTTTATTGTAAATCACATGACATTTTAGCCAGAGCCTGATAAACCCACTAAGAACTGGCTGCAGTAGAGTAAGGTCCTGCATTTAAAAATGCAGTTGGTTGGGATTACTGATAGGAAATCAAGCTTAGTAGAAAGGTATTGTAGACTTGTATTAGGGGGTGTATTATTTCCAGAAGATAAGGGACACTATACATGCTCCTAATACAGTCTTCCATCAGTGCCCAGTCTGCTAAAACGGTGAATGGAAGTGACTGATCTACAATTTGCATTCTCTTTTCAGTCCATCAACAGAACATTATTAAAACCATTGAGCCAAAACCCATTAGAACAGCACTCACATATGAAACAATGCACAGGTCTGCTTGTTCCCATTTTTATGCACTGCTATAAGACTATAAATATTCATCGTAATGTAACTGAAAATTATTGAAGTGAGAAAAAAGAGAAACAGGGAAGCCATTTGCTTCAATTCATAAACAGCATCTGTTGGGAAGTTATTCATAGATTGCTTCAGGGCCTGCTGAGCAGTAAGCCCATGGAAAAGGATGCCATTGCAAGCAAATTGGCCAAAACTGCAATGGAGATGCTATTAAACATGATTCACTGACAGCCAGGGAGAATGATCAGGCACTGGGTCGTTTTATGTCTTCTTTTATCACTGGGACACAGAAGTAGCCTCCAGCCAAAGTCTCACACAGTTCAAATTAGAAGAGCAACCTTCTAAGTATATTAGGCCCTAACTAGCGGCAAGAGAAAGTTGCGTGAAGTGATATTATAGTGAGCACAGTTGTTTATTTGTTCCTACCTGAGGCACATGTAAAATCCCCTTGCAAATCAGGGTGGCCACAACCTTTCTTACTGTATATTTTTGGCCAAAAGTTGTTCAAATATCTTATTGTAAAAAGGCGGAAATGCAGCAACTGATTTACAGGGCAGAGCTACAGTAAGGTAAAACTACTCAGCCCTTCTGAATTCCATGCAAATAGTGCTGAGTTTTCAGCTAATGATCTGGTCCAAATTTTGTTACCACCTGTGGGATTTATCACATCATGAGGAATTTGACGAATGCACTTGCAATCAATATGTGGACAAAATTTTTCTCAGCCCCATTTGTTCTCTTGTTGTAAGTTATTTATACTTTTAATTAACTGCAGCAATTCACTGACTCCAGGTAACTGAAATTGAGCCCCCTTCATAACCAGGATGCTCCATAGGCCCACAGCTCACAAAGTGGAGTGGTTTTGTATGTATTTGATCTATTTTCCTGTGTTGCAACTGAGACAAACAGGAAGAGATATGAAGCTATTCAAATGACATTTGTTTGTCTGTAGCTGTTATTTTGTACTACTTTTAAATACCACCGTAAGTTGTTTTCTCTTTTCACAAATACATGGGAAATACCTGTTCTTCAGCTGCTTGACCTGCATGAGGTGGGAGACTTTCAGGTTACTGGTAGGCTTTAAATCAAGCCCATAAAAATGCCTGAATTTACAAGCAAACAATGGTATTTTCTCCTAAGCAAACATTAATAATTTGTCATTTGGTGTTTACTTTTTTGTTGTTGAAGTACAAACTTGCCTGTGACTCGAGTGAAGGTCTTTTGCACATACCAAACACAAGTTTGTTTGCATGCATTTTTCGAGGGATATTTGTGACTAGTAAATGCATTTCCACAAATTATGACTGTTTCATGCTAGGGGGAAAAAAGTTAATTTATTCACCAAGTACCCTGGAATGTGATATCTGGTGGGCATTAGTTACACCTATTAATTAGTGTACTTCTCAGGAAAGTTAAGTTAGCTTTAAATTATTCATTTAAAGGTTGACATGCTCTCCAGGAACAGTAGGGGATGTGGTGGGTGTGTTACATTTACGAGGTAACAAATGCTCAAGCACAAAGAAACCTCCACTCAACCTTTAAGTGGAAGAAAAAACATTTTAAGAAGTTTCATCCAAATTCTCTTTGTATTACTTTTTGACACAATATGCCCCTTTGGTATTCATTTGCATGAAACTGTTTGCTAGAACAATTGAGATTTTACCAGTTAGAAATGTTACTGAGGAAATATTTATTGTCAATGAATTACATATCTGAACACCTACGAGATGTGATGCATGGCTGCAGCACTGTCCTACTCCATATAAAGAACTATACCACATGATTAAGGACATATAATTAAACAACATACCATGAAAGTTCCAGATCAGGCAAAACTATTCAAATGTGTGATATTATCAAATCTAAGGCTAAATGACAAAATCAATGTTTGACAAGCAAACACAGATCTTAACTTCATAGATTACTTATTCATTGCATATAACTTGCTTGCCCTTTCATCTCTCCACACCCAAACTGTGTAATCCTATTAATTTCTTGGACACCCTAATTTTAAACATGTGAGGATGTGATCTGGCAGCACCATCTGGACTGTAAGTGTGAGTTTTCTAGTTCAGGGACATTGTGGCCTGGGAGCCACTTCGGGACTGACAGGTATGCTGCCAGAACAGCCTTCAGCCCGGTCCTGCCACACTGAGTGAATCCTGTTACTGTCCCTTCTCTGTCAAGTCAAGTAATAAAATAAAGGGCTCAAGTTCTTTCAAGTTCTTTTCAAGATTTAGGTTCCATATTCTCCAAGGAACTACATTTTGGGCTGTATTTATGCCTTTCCTCTTACACTTCCAGCACAAAACAGCAGGAGGCAGTTGAACAGAACACTTGCAAAGATCTCCCTATTCATAACTTCACTACTTCCCAAGTGGGGCTTCATGGACAGTTCAACTGGAATTGGCATAAATTTAGACAAATTAAAGTCATTTTAAGCATGATCAAAAAAACCCATTCTTGTTTACAGAGGAAGATAATTAATTTTTCAAAAGTGTTACTGCATATATTAGAGCTGTTAGGAACGGCTCTAGTTTGTGCTGAGACCATTCATGGAGATTTCCATTCCTTTATTTATTCCTTTATTAAATAAGGGAGAGGCCATAGCAACCCCTATCACACAGTTCCATTCATTTATTGATTCTGCATTATTCAATCTATGTAGGTTTTATTGTGGTCATTGTCTCACATTATGCTGTAGACTCTCCAAATCAAAACCATTCATTGTAATACTCCTGCATTTTGAGGCTCTGAATAACCTGGACAGGAAAACAACCACCCTCAAGAGCTGACCTGGGTCTAGAATGACTTTGTGTATGAAGACTTTCCCCAAATCTTTTAATCTCAATTCCCACTTTATGTCATCTCCACCTAAAATACCAACCAGCCCAAAGCCCAGTCATTAATCTGAATGAATCAAATTTATAGTGAGAGGAAAACCAAACCAATAAGCCAGTCAGCTTTGAAACAGTCTTGCTTAGGCACATTTCCAGCAAAATTCTATGTTCCTCATAGGAGGCTAGTATTCTAAGCACAAATTATTTTATGAAAGCTATGTTTCTCAGTATAATTGCAATGTTTTATTATTATAAATGTTTTCAGCTATTCACCAAAATGGATTTAGTCCCTTACATGATAAAGTTCATACCCTAAAATGATAAAACCTGGATTATCTCAGCTGGAGATGAGAGTTTACTCCTATGTATGCCAAGTCATTCCAGATGCCCTGTGACCACGTTAGCCCAGCTCCAAGCCTGTCTTAGGAAAAGCAAAGTAAATTAGTTCAGACTTGGGCATGCATGAGTGTAATCCCAGGACTGTGAGTCAGAGAAGATACCTCCCTGAGCTGGGAATATGGGCACAGACAACTCTCAGGTAGACAGACCCTTGAAAGGCACACAACTGTTCAGCACTGAGAAACTCTAGAAGATGCCTGGGAAATCCTTTGAGTGACTTACCTCCCCTAGGAACTAACACATTTTTTGCCTGTTAAGGCTTTGATGCAAAAGAGAAGAGCTGTTCATCCACAATGTGAGAGAAAGTTGGATAACCAGTTTTAATGGCATATGGCACATCCATCTGTTAAGGACATGGCACATCACACATCTGTTTTCTGGCACTGGCCTGGGAGCAAAGCTGCTCCGAGCTGCTACCAGCACTATGAACTCCCTTCCTAATTTAAAAGCGATGGCTTTCCCAGGAAGGAAGCATTGAGTAGCAAGCTCAAATCAGCATCCTGAGCCACACCAGTATGAATCATACCGGTGCTTGTGTCTCGTGAGCTGAAATTTGACGGGGTATCAGCAAACTGCAAAGAGATTAGATCTAGTCCACATGGATGTGCACTTCCTATAAATGTGGGAAATAGAAGAAAAGAGAATAAAAGGAAAAGAGAACAATTCTGTTCTAAAAACGTTGTTTACATCAAACGTTCTTGATGAGCCTGACCCAGTCTCACCAAACAAACAGTCAGTCAAAGCAGTGGTGACATTGTCCATATTGTTTTGGTTTTCTGGTCATGCTCTGAATCTTAACAGATCTGAATCTTAAAATTCCAGACCTGAGTCTGCACTGTGAGGGGCCTGAGCAAGCAACTGTATCCATAGAATCAAAACCTAAAGGTTCCTTCCCTTAATATTCACCATCCTTCCAGGAGAGAGACTCAAAAGGCACAGGATCAGGCAGTGATTAATTCTTAGGATAAACCCATTGAAGCAATACCCAAATTTAACTGATCTCATTGGTTTTCTCCTTTGGGGGCTGGTCTTTCTCATGTATCATGTCAGCTGAGGAAAACTATGGAACCAGAAGTCTTCCCACCAAAAATTATTTACCACGTTTAGAGGCTCCTTAGGCTAATAATTTTGCTCATTTAATGATATTTGTAGTCCAAACAATTATTTAAATAAGAATAAAAGTGAGATTTTCATGTAGGCTGTTTGAAATACTGTGATTGATATCTCTGAGGTAGTTCAGCGAGTGAACATATAAAATACGAGAACAGAGTGTGTTAGCACAAAAAAAACAGAACAAATGACATGGCTTCAGCATGTAACCCAGGAAACAAAAATACCTCATTCAGCTGGCATTTATCAAAGTGATAGATGTCAATATTGTTGTTCCCTTGTAGGTTAAGTAAATCTATCAAAAATGGATACAGCTAGGACTCAGTAAAACAGTCTCTTTTTTACAGCTTGTTTTCTTGTGGAAGTTCAATTTCTATTATAGGAGGCCAGCAGTTAAAGAGAGCCACATATCTCTAGCATACTATCTCTGCTTGCATGTGATTTTTATAAATTTGTACCACAGTATAATCAGAGCTTTCAGCACTGAAAACATGCAGTTCCTTTTGTTAACACTTTAAAATTTGAAAACTCAGTAGCAGGAGATTAAATCGAAAATTGCTTGGCCTTATTCTCTCATTCAGTGGAGGAAAAAATAATAATAAAAAGAAGCTTTGTGTTAGTCAGAGAAAGCAAGCTCTTTATGCACCATTAACAGAACTAGTACAAGGGATTTTTAAACAATGGGCTAACAATTGCTGATCCTGAAAGGTGAAAAACGGCATGAGTCTCAACAAAAAGGATTCAACTGCTTGTTCATTTCTGCTTGCAAAGAGAATGCAGAGCATCATACAGCTTTCTAGCACTCTTACAATACATAAACATGAAACAGAACATCATATGCCTTTCAATGTCTATTATTATGCATAGCTCGATCAGGATAGTGACTATACAGAGGATGGGGTGAAGGGTTTCCTAAGGCACATGGATGACAAGGTTTCCACTCCTGCATGTGGAAATCTCTGTTTGCAGAAAGATTATCCATACAGTCTAAAAGGCTATATGAAAGACTATTCACACAGTCCATCCATGTGACAGGTGAGGATCAGTACACTGTACACTAATAGTGCTCTATATTCTGCAATTCTATGAGTCCTCATGATCTAAGTGAGAAAAGGATATTTTGAATATTAAGTAATAGCTACAATACAATGAACTCAACACTGTATCTGTCTCAACAAATTTCCTCTTTCACTTAACTACAACTCAAGGATACTCAACTTTTTTGTGGTGGGATAAACTACCTTATAGACTGCTTGGACTCTTTCCTTATTTGATGTTGTGCCGATTCACTGTCATTGCTTTGTCCTGTAAGAACATTAAGTGCAGTTTGTAGCTCCACTGAGCATCTTGTATAACAAAAGTAACTTAAAACAAACAAACAACACCACCAAACAAAAACAAAACCAGAACCAGTAGAGGAAAGAGATTGTGAAGGACAGAGCGGTACTACCTTTTATAGCTGAGAGCAGCTGCAGTTGCCCAGCTCTCTGGCACCCCCAACTCCAACACCCACCAAGTGCCTGGGTAAGACTCCAGGCAAAAAGCTGCCACAGTGTTGTGCTGTCATGCTAACAAATCCAAGGCTTGTTAGTTTAATGATGCCTTTGGTGTGTCTCCATAACATTCACAGCAGCAACTGCAGTGTAGATTTACCCAGGGAGAGGCCAACAGATGTGGTGAGTTGTGCTCACAGCTAGAAGTGCAAAGTGTTTGATCAGCTGTATGTAGATAATTAGTTCTATAATTTAAAAAAGTTTCTGTTATTCCTTAACATCCTCACTAAGCTGCAAGTAGAGAAATGCTTCTCTAAACACCAACTGTCAGAGGAAATTTCCATTCATGGGAACTTTACTGTTAATTCACGGAGAACTGAAAACCAAAGAAATTTATAATTGCATTCAGAAGACTCACAAGACAATCTTAATATATTTCTGTAAACTTCAATATGTAAAATACAGGAGACTGATTCCCAAATGTTGTTCGAATGATCCAGTAAGGAGTAAAGTGACAAACATTAAGCAAGGTGATCTTCCAAAACAAGTATCTACATCTTTTTGTTGGAAAATTATTTAGACCACAACTCTAAAGATCAAGTCCAACTGTCAATATAACTCTGGCACTAAACGACGTCCCCAAGAAACTCGTCTATGCATCTTTTAAACAACTGCAGGGATGGTGACTCCACCACTTCCCTGGGCAGCCTGTTCCAATGCCTGACAAACCTTTCCATAAAGAAATTTTTCCTAAGGACCAACCTGAACCACCCCTGGGGCAACTTGAGGCCATTTACTCTTATCCTATCCCTTGTGACTTGGGAGAAGAGACCAACACCCTGTTCACTACAATCTCCTTTCAGGTAGTTGTAGACAGCAATAAGGTCTCCCCTCAGACTCCTGTCCTCCAGGCTGAACCTCCTCAGGTACCTCAGCTGCTCCTCATCAGACTTGTGCTCTAGCACCTTCACCAGCTTCATTGCCCTTCTCTGAACTTGCTCCAGCACCTCAAGGTCTTTCTTACAGTGAGGGGCCCAAAACTGAACAGAGGATTCGAGGTGCATCCTCATCAGTGCCCAATACAGAGGTTTTATATTGAATTCTAGAGTGACAAACACAAAACTTTATAAATATTATATTTATGGCCATTCACTGGAGCAGAACAGCAATGTTGAAAGCTTACACTTCTGATAATATATTTTTCTAAGCCCTCCATAGCTTTGCTTTACAAAAGCTTGAAAATATTTGAAAGAGGCTTCTGGTGTTTCTCCACATTCTATTGATGAGAGCACTACTGTCTTTTTTTTCAGAGCTTTTAATTCAAAGTATGAATCTCTTCTTGGAACATATAGAAAGAACTGATTAAAGCACTGCCCAGTGTAGTGTACCTGACATTTAATCAACATTTGCCCATTGTACTGGATCTCAATACCAACAGGAAGATAAGGACTTTTGCTGTTTTCAATTCATGCATATCTATGCATGACTTTAAAAAGAAACACTACTGAATTTCTTCTGAATTGCACAGTTTCGTGTCCAGCACAAAGCATGGTGATATGAATCTGCTACTGCTATGCTTTTATGTGGAAGAGTTAACTTTTAAAAAGCCAGATTATCAGCCTGTTTATGCAAATGAGAATGTTGTTATTCAAGACAACAGCAACCAAGTGTTATATAGCAGAGTTCAGACTATAGATGAGAAATGGCAAGGAAGGAATCCTGGGTTATATGCTTACACTCCCTTCCTCTTTCTAGTTTTATGAATGCACCTGGTCACTGACAAAAGGATGAAAAATCTCGGTCATGTAAAATAATGTCCAGGTTTGCTCAAATAGAAAGGTGTCAGATTTGATCAATCATCATTTCTGCTATGGTTTTATTCATTGTTCTTACTTTAGATAAGCCAAAGGAACTATAACACTTCTTTGATGTCAATAATACTTGTTACCATAGGAAAGTCCATTGGTTTTGATCCAGCTCATGGTATGGACTGGACTATGGACACTAATGGGACAGTAGCAGTATCCTTCAGTTTTGGAGAGAATGGTGGCTGTAGATACGTAAAGATGTTGAGTCTCTTGTAAAAATAATTTCAGAAATCAAGGGGAGAAAGAAAAAGGAATTATTTCCTCTCAGCCAGGGAAATGATGCTCTGTGGGGCACGTGAGCGCTTTGTGCTGCCAAGTAACCCACAGACACACTTAAGAAGCAGGGGGATTAAGTGTGTTGTTTGTTTTGCACTTTTTGACAGATCACCTATTTAAGGACCTTGAGATTTAGATTTTGAATGCTTAATTTAAAAGTTTCCTTCGTATATACAGTGTCCTACATGTATAGAGCAAAAAATACATTCAACCTCTATACCCTTGTTTAATAATGTAAAATGTTCCTGTTAGTTCTGTATCAGTTTCTTGTAATTAAGACATTAGATGTCTTTGCTATAGAAATATAATAAATGAACTTCTGCCTTCAAACTACCTTCATATAGTGCAGCTTTTTGCTGTAAGGGCGATGCACTGAAGTGGCTGCTGTGTCAGCAATGCTCCTTTATGATGCTGTGCCCACCAAAGAGAAGTATGACCACACGGATTTCTTTCCCATTCTTCCTTAAAGTACTACTACGAGGGGAGGAAAAGTCCAAAATAACCCCAGGAAAATTACTTCCAGAGCAAATCCACTTTCTTTTTTTCTTTTTTTCTTTTTTTCTTTTTTCCTTTTTTTCTTTTTTTCTTTTTTTCTTTTTTTCTTTTTTTTTTGTTTTGTTTTTGTTTTTTTGTTTTCTGAATATTTAGGCAGGAAAATTAGAAACAGTGAATCCTTTTCTTACCACCTTTTTTGAACTGCGCTCTGGCAACTTTCTATCTATGACACCTGGCAGCAGGGATGAGGCTTCAGCAGCTGGTACGCAGCTAAATTATCTTCTTTGCATCTGTAGAATCCATATGAAAGTTTAATAAACATACCAGATGACAGAGTTTTTAAGGCCTTAATCTGGCTGCCAACAGTAGTTCTCTCAGCTAATGGTCATGAGTGCTTAGAAAGACTATTGTTTTTAAAACATTAATGACATCCCAAGGCTACTGCAGCAGCCACCCTATATATTAATGTAAACGTTTCAAGGAACCTAAGCACAGTCAAGCCCTCTTAAAAGAAATAGATTGACTTCATTTGAACTTAAACATATGCTTAGAGCTATGCATACATTTAAATGTTCTGCTGAATGGCATTTTTCTTCAAAGAACAGCCCTGTTAACTTCAATAAGACTATTTATATTATCATGTTCTACCAGTCTTAAAGTATAAATTTATAATCCATTAATCGCAAGCCCAAACCCATGAAATACTGTTATAATGAACATATTTAATAAAGTTCACCTTTGCTCAGTTCTAAGCCTTATAATGTATCTGTAAAGAATCTCAAGAACATAGGATTGCATTACTAAAGGGCACTGAATATGGAATTTTAGAATCTGTATCCATAAATTTGGTTTTATACTCTTTTATTTGCTAGGGTATTTAAAGGAGGTCTTGGTGTCATTTCAAATATGGTCTTGCATCCAAACAAAGGTATTTTGGAGCAACATATCACTGTTTTCTGCTACCAAAACAACGGAAGAAAAGTGTCTAAAAATGCAGCAGCTCTATTTAGCCTTTTTATGAAATACGTAAGACAAGTTGTGCATCAAAGCTCTCTCTGAATTATGCTTAAAAATCAATTTTATGAACATTAAGCCCGCCATACAACACCTTTACGCCTTTTGCTTAAACGCAGGTTTTCAGTATTCCTGTGAATGAAAAAATCTGTTTACTCTCAGTCTGTGCAATAAGATCCTTTGAAAAGGCATTGCCATTGTCAGGTGGCCATTTTGGGAAGGGAAACATTGCTCCTGATCAAGAGAGCAACTAAACCATACCAGAAGGAGGTTTTGGGGAATACACCATGGGGAGCAGGAAGGAGTTGTGCACAGCAGGGCACCAGGAGCCTGTGGCGTGCACGGAGACCAAAATCGCTGGGAGCAGCCAGCCCGGCCTCGGGAGCTACAGCAGCGGCTTGTGAGGGACCAGAAGGCAAGAGGCAGCATCTGCTGCAGCTCAAAAAGTCACTTGGTTTGCCTGGATGCAGAGACTTACCAAAGATATAGCAGAAGCAGAAGGGAGTTTTCATCAACAGTTTGTCAAGTGTCGTCACCTTCAGATTTGTTTAGGTATCAAGCTAAGACATCTCCTGAAATGAAACAGCAAAAAACATGTATGTCAAGTTTCAGCTCAGAGTTTATACAACATATATTGTACAAAAGCCTAAGGGATGCATATTGGAGTGGGAGAGAAAAGGGAAGGTACACAGAGACTCTTGTCCCTGGGGATCCCTGTGAATCCACTGGAGAAGGTGTTGGTTCCCCTGCAGCATAACTCAGAGCAGACCTGAAATGTGACATACATTCACCATGCTGGGTTTTTTTGTTTTATAAAAAAATAAGGCAACTACAAGGTGAAGCTATTGAGAAATCCACCTTTCGTCTTGGAGTTTGGGCTGAAAAAGCTACATTTCATCCTTTCTACTTAGAAAAGGAAAAATATTTTTTATTCCCTTTCAGTGAAAGAATTCCTCATTTCCTATTTTGTGACCCAGCCTTCCGTCACTATTGCTAATAGCAATGAGATTTGGACAGACAGCTGGAAGACTTGGAGGATACCATCTGACTCATGAAAACTAAAGAGAGAGCAAGAGGCAGAGGAGACAGATGGGTGTGGGATGGGGCCACAACCTCTTCAAGCAGCACAGATGCTCCAGAAGAGAATGTGTGTCTGCAGCCCTACACCCAGTTCTGGGGAGTCAGAAGAGGCATGAACCAATAATATTTGTAACAGCGGTGGAAGGAGTAATCACGGATGTGGGCATCTGAGTCTCTTAAATCCTTTCAGCAGTCCTTTGCTAAATTCTGTTCTCACTGTGTGGGGTTACCTTGCAGAGTAATTCTGGATTTACAGTGAGGTAACAGACTCAGAACAATTTGTCTGTTGAGAAGGCATTGCCTGTGAATGATTTGAGATTTTCAGAGGGATTTGTGCACTTTATTTATTTGAAAATCTAGGTACTGGCACTCTAGGAAGGTCAACCATTGATTTCCAGGGAGCAAAGATTTCATCTACATCTTCACAACTATTGCTGTAACACAGAATTGCTCTTCTGCATCTAGGAAAACCACTTTATTATGGGACTACATCTAAATAATAGCAACACCTGTTAAACTCATTGTTAAGAATCTTAATTGTTAAGATGTTAATACTTTTAGAATAATATATTATTTACCCTTGAGTGTAACCTCTAGTGAGATTAAAAGAAATAAAGACATGATGGTTATTACCTAGAACATAAGCAGATTTTCATCTACCTTTCTCCTACTAAAAGCAACATTGCTACTCATCCTCTCAAGTTTTAACAAGTTAAAAGACAGAATGGAGCAAAGAGGGGAAGTTGTTGGGTCAAAACATTACATAAAATAGCTAAGCACAGGAGAGAAAAAGCAATCTCTTAAGAAAAGTCAGAACAAGGAACAAAAGGCTAATAATTCACAAGCCAGCTTCTAAGGACAGCGCAAAGTGGTTTCATTGCACTTTAGGCAACATTCCCTACTTCTCATTGAAAATGAGGAAAAGAATAATTTGTTATTGCATCTATCAGCAGCACTTGCAATATTCATCTATGTGACCTGGCAGCAGGAGAGAAAGAAATGAATTAAAGTACTGGTGGAAAAGGAGGGGTAGGAATATCTGAGTGGGTATTGCACTTTGCTAGAAGTGGTGAGCTGTTCATATTGCATTTTGGTTTTGTAGACTGAAATAATTGGCAGGGTGCTCAGAGCAGGTGGATGGTTATTTCTAGTCTGGTCTAGATCAAAACTAATAAATAAAGTAGAAAACTTACTCAGCCTCTGGGTCCTTAGATTGGCTTTGGTTTTACTACTTATGTACTACCCGCAGCCCCAACTATTTGCTTAGTTTTGGTGTGTAATGAATAGCTCTTTGCATTTATGGCTGTAAGTATGACAGAAATCATTACATCATGCCTCATAAGAAGAAACTTTTTTTAATTTCACCCTGCTTCAGTGACTATATTCAGACTATTATGCCGCATAATCATCTCTTATTGCTATACGTTGCACTTCTGAACTGGCAAAGCAAAAGTGCCCTTTAAATGGGAATCAAGTTCTTTCCAAACTGTTTTCACCATCTGAGGCAAGCCTGTTTTTTGTCCAATTTTATTTTTCAAGACCTGCCCCTCTTACTATGAGTACCGCTCAGTTGAACAGCTCTATCATTAGGCTTTACAGAAAGGCGTGCAAGAGCATCTGGGCAGGACTTAGCACCGTGTGCCTCTGAGACACGGAGTGAAAAATGTCACCGGCTGGATCGCAGGCTGCTGACAAAGCAGGCGGCGGCTGGGAGAGGCAAACAGAAGCAATTCAGTAAATGATACGCAGTCCCTGAAGTGATGTATTCTGAAGCTAAAAAGAAAGGAAAAAGCAATCAGGAAATGCCTTTGCCATGGTTGCTAACACTGTTCCAACTCATGACAAAAAAGGAAAACCTCTCATTTAGTACATAGCAGTGAAAAGTGTCAACCCAGTTTGTCTGTCAGAAAAAGTCTATTAATAATACTTTCTACTAAATAGCTTATCTAAATTGCTCTAGCTACTTTTTAAAGCTGATATTATTAGCTCCATTAAAAGGACTGCCAAACCGATGTCCAGTGGCGCAGCCTTTCTAAGGCTGCATTTCATGGTTCCTGAACAATCAGCTTCACATCAAAGGTGATTCTGCTGTGTCAGTGCTGCAAGATGAATTCAGGGTTTGGGGGTGGATTTGGGTAAACTCATCCATGGCATTGTTATGCTTTTTGGCAGAGGTAAGTTGAAGATGTCTCTATTCATCTCAGGAAGATACGGATTTAAAATCTGAAGGAGTCTGGACTTGAGCTCAGGGTTGCTCCTTCCAGACAGACCACAGGAATGAACAAATGCTCAGATCCCTTCCAGGTCTGTCTCTCTCTAGAGAGCTCCACACATGGACACAAAAAAATATTCCATCAAGAGGCAGAAAAAAAGCCCTTTTCATTGGAATCATCCCCTATAAAACACACCTGCTCTTTAAAGGGACAGAATTTCTTGGGCAGAAGAAAGACTGACCAGGAAAGCTGACATTTCCATTAGATGGAGAAATAGCACATTATAGTGCTCTCGTCTAGTCTGCAGGTCCTGAATTTTCTCTCTCTAAATGGCCATATAAATCTAGTGACAAAAACAGGCAGTTTGTCAATGAATGAATAACCACCAGAGCAGTGCACCATGTCACCATCCTTCAGCAGCTATCACACCTGAGAAGCATTTTTTGGAAGAAACTGGAAAATATAGGCTGAAGCTTTCAAAAGAAATTAAGGGAAGCTTCACCCCTTCATTCCTACATTAACAAACTAATGTTCTGACACAGCTTTTTCAAAGGTTAAAGATTTTCCATTAAAAATTTCTGTATATTGTGCCTCTGTATTAAATCACGCATGCCAAAAAGTTGCTCTGAATTCCTAGTACACGCTGTTACTTCTCGCTCACCAAGAACCTCTGAAAGTGTAATATGTACAAGCCCAGCCCAACCAGCACAATATTGTAGTCTCCTTACATGATCCAAAAATCATCGCTACGTGACTACTCTGAAGTAAGTTTTCTTGCCATTTAAAATGCTAAAACCTAAAAAAGAAAAAGAAAAAAAACACAAACAAACAAACAAACAAACCACTTTCATTTTAAGCATTAAGCATTTAAGCTTTCCTTTTAAGCATTTCACACCTTCACAAACCACGTGAGAGAAGACAACCTTTCCAATCACAGAACGTCATGGTCTCCTCTCTGGAACACAAAACCAAACCAAACCAACTAACCAACCAAACAAACAAGAGTCCAAATCAGCTTGAATCACAGACTTATCTTTCAAGCCACAGCTCTACTTCACTCAAGTTTGAATTCCAGGTAACCTAGTAGGAAAAAAAAAAAATCAACTTTTTTTTTTTTTTTTTACAGTCTGGCCTTCTGGGTCATAAGTTTAAAATATATTTCAGAGATTAAGCACTAAAAATCATTTTTCAAAGGTGGAAGATTTGGCAAGAGCCAAACATGCAATGTGTGCCTCTGGAAGACATAGAGAGTTAAGAGGTTTTTAACCCACTCAACATCAGGTATCCAACTTCAATGTCATGAATTAACTGGAAGAGATTCATTTTTTCTTCACTAACTATAGATGAAGGTTGGACTTCCAAAACTGAGGGCTTTAAGCAGCATTTGGCTGAGATGCACAAAGCAGCCTCAGGAGTGGTATGAATGACCCTTTCCTATAGAGCACAGAAGCAGCATTTAGCAATGGAACTGAGGGAAATCTTGCTGCATATATGCAGATTCTTCCCACCTATATTTACAAATGTGACCTCGCACTACATTGTTAAAGATGATTTACAATATGGCAGTTGACACCAAGGAGGCTGGGTATTGGATACAGTACTCTTTAAGACTTGGCACTTCAGAAAAATGACAGATATTTGAAAACAATATCAGCTTAATTTCCCTTTCTGTCCCATGCAAAAAAGCTGTAAACCGTTAGACCTTTTTCCTGTAACTTGCTTAATTGCTTAATTTGATTGATGTAGATGACTGAACAAAGGGTAAGACAATGAAAACCAGGCCATTATCTTTATTTGTCAGCATAATTTTATTTTGCTTAAATATTTGGTTTTGATTTTATTCAGGTTCTTACACCAGAGAACATTTTTCAAAAGCAAACAAATTTTACTAACAAAAGACTTGTCGTCAGAAATTTCACTCCTCAAACGTAAAGGGGAAGTGACTTAACCAGCTAAATATTACAGGAATCTGAGTGAAATCATAAGCAAGAGACTGACTGCAAAATGTGTTAGAGAAAGCTACTCCTCCTGCTCTCAGCAGCTGAGAGACCACTGCTCTCATTTGAGTTTGACACTTTTTCCAGCTTGTCAAATAGCAAATTAGTACTTTATTTGTTGAGCTGATCCTCAGTGGCTAAATTTTACTGAACTACAAGATTCACTCTGTAAAGCAGTTGTTCTTTTGCTAATGGTGCTGTGTTTCATTTAGGAAAACAATATAGAGCACAGTGAATTATGCCTATGGTGATAATGGGCATTTGGCTCTCAGATTTTGATTGTGCTATTAAAAAATGTGGAAGATCATTACTCAGAAATAAGGTCTTGATAAGCATTGTGCTAGAAGAGTTAGAAGCTGTGTGGGGAAAAGGACATTCATATGAATTTGATTAATTATTGATTGAAGAAAAATGCTTTTGTCCTATCAGTATCATAGGATGACAGTTCTAAAGTAAACGCATGTTCTTTCCTGTTCACTGTGGCATTGCTTTAATTTCACAACTCAGTAGCCCAGGCATCACCTGAGTTCCTAAAGAATTGAATAATTGATCCATAATTAATGGATGCACAGAGCAAGAAAATAATAACAGGATAATAGTTAATACAAGAGTCAACTATGGAGAATGAGGCTGTGTAGTTGTCTAACCTTATGAAATTGTTTTATTAACTTTTATTAGATCTAGAGGGTCACATGCTGAAAGACACTTTTAAGAGCAAAAGTCATTTGAGAAAACGTTGTGTGACTGCCAAACTACTTTGAAGAATAACCTAAGAAGTCTGGTAAATGCACACACAGTTGTGTGCATGATGATTCGAATTCACTCCATGGCTGCAGTAATCATGAGATTTTCTTTGTACAGATGGAATGGACTGAACAGGTGACACTTTCACATTGAATTGACTACAAGATATATCAAAGTTCTTGTGAAAAAGAAAATTTCAGCATAGAGGCTTCCACCCTGCCCTTCCGTTCTCCCCAAAGTTTGATTTATACTGTCAAAAGAGAGGAGCCCTCGTTGTGGGTTGTCTGAATTTAGAGTTGATGAGTTAGTTTTCTGTATTTGGAGTTAATAGGCTAGTTTGTTGTGTGAATAAAGTTAAGTGTTGCGGTAGTTGTGAGGCGACTTGGAGGCGGGGAGCTTGTGGTCGGTGGGGGTGCCTGCGCCCTGGAGCCCTGGAGCGGGGGACAGCTTGTGACTACGAGATAACGATCTTGTTACCATGCGAACACTGCCTGACTAAGATTCCCGCCTTAGCTAGCTTAATGTCTGTTAAAGTGATTAGCCAATCAGCATGAAACATGTGTGCCTTAGACTATATAAATGTATGTTTGCCATACAATAAAGCGGACACCTTGCTTGCATCAAGTTGCGTCCCCGTCTCTCAGTCGCGGCACTCGTTACTTGGCCTCTGGGCATGTTGTGGAGGAGAGACCTCCTTGTTGCCAACCAGACCACTATGGCAGGAAAGATCCATTCAAAGGCTTCCCATATTTTGTATCTTCCCTGTCACCATCCTCATGCCAGCATTATGCACCCACATGCATATGTGCTCCATGAGTATGGGCCTGTACTCCACAATTAGCTCAAGTTTAAAAGACTCAGGTTACCATAACACCCAGTTCTCAGATATGAACAGATGGCATTTATAAATGCACAGGAACTAGAAGGTAATTCTCTAAAGCAAGTTTATTTCTGTAAACCTTTCAGAGTCATATGAATATGATAGACAGTATTAATTCACTGATCTGCTGAACAAGAGAAGCAGAGCAATCTGGTTTGTCCAAGGATCTTTGGCTCTTAATGCGAATTTTAGCAAATGAAGATGTGTATAGAAACCTATACAGTTAGGTTATCAGTTCAGTCTACAGTACTTGTTCTGCAACACTGGCTGCTGACCTGATGGCTACTATTCAGTCTCAACCTGCTCTCATTTCTTATTTCTCTGAGCATGACTGAGGTGCTTCCGAGAAGGGGAACCTCAGAGAGCTGCATGGGAATCTCCCCAAACTGCAAGGCATCAGACATCTCCTGCATAACTGATACATACTTTGGAAATCAGACAGCAATGTGCCATTGAAGAACACAAATGAATTAAGATGAGGCACGCACTTTAGAGAACAGACTGAAAACATGGGTCGTGTCCAGCTTTAAGCACTGTGAATCTCTGAAAATCTCAAGCTGACAGCAGTTCGCAGAACTGGATTCTAAAATAAAAACTCAGTTCCCCATGTACAGCAGATGGATCTAAATGAGAACATGGATAAATATAGAGGATTAAAAAATAAAATATTTATTTGAAGCAAATAAATCACCATGCTCACAACCATCCAAGGAAAGGCACTTACCCACCAGAAGGGGCTGAGCAGCATTAGCAAGCTCCACCGGAGTTCATTCTGTGTCCCCTCAGAAAAACACAGGCAAGTTGTCAGGCACTTCCCAAGCACCCACGTAATGAATAGTCTGAAGGCACCTGGTCTGTGGTGATGAAGATTAGGATGGCACACATGAAGAGCAGAGAACTTCAGACAGGCAGTTCTTCTGTTCCCAGACTGCTGATAAAGTTGGATCACATGTATATGTAAGGGGAGCTATTTTGAAATAAGTTGGTGAGCATGTCAACTAGAACATGTTAGGACTAATGTTACTGCACTTGCCCGGGATTTACAGTGATGGGGTTCCTAACGCATCTGATGATTCAGTGAAGAAAAGTACCTGCACAGCAAGAAAAGGCACTTTGCCTTTTCCTAGTAAAAGTCTATGTCAAATTTCATTTCCAGGCTTCTGGGATACGGTTGGATTATTTTTTTTTGCTTTATGCTCTTTGTTGATCCTAAAATTCAACAGTAGATAGAATCTAAACACAGCCTACCTTCAGAATGGATCTGCCTTATTTAAAAGAATATGCCAGAACTTGTCCATTCAACTCAAGCATAAAGATGCAAAGTAATTCACATAAACACAAGTATCATCTACATTATGGAGACGGATTCCTGTCAGGTGGGTGTACACTGTTTCAATGTGGATAGCCAGATGCTCTAGTCATTCTTTGAAAGGACCTAGAACATTTTTAATGATTAATCACATTTCTAAAGCAGTAATGTATGCTACCATCTGTTTAATTAAATCTCATATTTCCAGACATACGCCAGTCCGCTCACAGGGGTCAAACATTAATTCCCCCTTTTTTACATCAGGGAACAATTGGTTTACACCATTATACTTTTTATTCAGTCCTTCTGGTTTTAGGTACCAACAAGTGATAGAGATATGACTGACAGCACAACAGAAGACAAAACTATTTTAAAATTTAGAGATCTGACCTCAGACATTGTTTTCTCTATAATTACTCCACAGTTATTAAGTACACATCACTTTGTACCTGAGACAGCTGTGGGTATCCTACTCTAATGTGAACTAAATAACAAACTCAACAGGTAATGAAAAAAACTAAACTGCTCTAGAAACATTTGCTCACTTCTTCATATGGTCGAGTTCGCATGCCCAGAGGCTTCTGTTTCATTCAGTGTAAAAAAGGATTTTGACAGGGTTGTATGTATCATCTGATCCTGTTCATTGCATGACATTTGTCACTATGAGTTTTGGGTTGTCTAATATATGCCTAAAGCCTTTTTCACCCATTTCCTTGTACTGATTAAGCTTTTGGTTAAAAATGCTCAAAAAAAGTAGCCTTAGGGATTTTGAAGATTATCATCTCCTACTTTCATTTTGTAGAGATACTAAAGTGTCTCGACTTGAAGTATTACATTTAATGTAAGCTACTGAAGCACGCTTTATATTTCAGACTGAACTTTAAATACTACTACTCATACAGATTTGCACTTTATTAGCATTGCAACTGTGGGGCTTTTTCTTTCTTTGTTTTAATAGAGGAGTCGCTGAACTGACAAAATCTTTCATGATGCAGTACCTCAGGAGCGTTCCTGCCCTCCAAACTGTACAAGATGTTTGAGACCTGTCTGCTGCCTTTCCTGAGGACTGTGCTAACCCTCTTGTCCACCCAAAAAGAATGATCACTTTACTTGCACTGATTCTTCTCCAAAGAGACAGATTGTTCTAAAACACGACCATTTCTCCCAATAATGTTTGATCTTAGAGTACGCCAGGTTTCTAACACAGAGTAGCAGCTGAAACTGCTTTATACAGAAAAAGAGGAACTATTGCAATGCTGCAGACTTGTTATCAAGATACATCCATTTCTTACCCAGCCAACAGCACTCTCACAAATTGGCCTAGTTGCCTGAAGGAAAATTACTGTGTTTTCTTGCATGTATGAACACAACAGCGGGATTATGTTAGAGTGAAATTAAGCACATTTATTACCTCTTTATGCTTGAGTCAAATCTTCATACTATTTACTCCTAGGCAATTCTGTTAACACTTTCTTGAATCTAAATCTTAAATTTAAACTGTTTATTGAAGCAGAATGACAACATATGAAAACTTCTAGTGAGGTGCTTACTGGCAAATATTTTGCTTATCTTCATCAGATGTGGGAGCCTATTTCTTTTCTTGCATCTTTTCAATTCCTACTGGGTCATGTCAGTATTTAGGAGAACAGGCTTTCCTATAGCAGGTCTGATCCTTTTGTCCAACAATGGTCAGATTCAGAAGACAAGGTAAGAAAACACTTCTGGGAAAAGTCTCGGAATAATCTGAGCCCTAAGCTTTTCAGTGGCTGTCATCATTAGGTGCTCAGTACAGGCATTGCTTGCAACTTCTGCAACTTTAATCTTGAGAAATATTCCTTCTGCACACAGAAGTGAACTATTATGTAAATCTCCTTAAAAGTATTTCTAAAAGTCACACCAAGTGAGATCTTGAGCCATCTGAAAATATCTGCAAAGCCGAACATTTCCTCAGTCAGACCTTCACGTGCTGTTCTGATGTCCACAATTACTTCTGAACTTGCAGCAGCTGCAGTAGCTCCATGCTGGCAGGAGAATGTATTCAACATCACAGTGCACAGGTTGAAACTCCATCTGGGGTAGAATAGGAAAGATCCTAATAAAGCTCTGAAGCCAGAGGTCTTTGAGAACCTCCAGAGATGCACAGAGGACAGCAGTCCTTATTTGATGCAAGTATCACCATTACCACAGTTTCATTCTTTTCCATCATTTGAAATTTAACATTGTGACAAACTCTGCAGCCTTGGCAAGGAAATGGATTCAGCTAATCCTGTCAGAGGAGAGGATTCTTCGTGGCAGAAGAAATCTCATATGTGCTTTGGACACAGAATGAGTAGAATAGTTTAGAAACTATCAGATTATATACACTAATGAATCTGAACACCAGAAGAGGATCCTGTCAAAATTTAGTTGGATTTGGTCCCCTCTGCAGTTTCTAGTTTGGTTTCATTGTTTCCAAAGGGGACATCCTGTCCTGTTGGATATTTTTACAGAAACAAACAGCTTGCATGTACATCTCATCAACATCGCTTCCTCTGCAATCTGTTTGGCAAATATCCCTTTACATAATGGGACCTCTTTAAATAATTTCCATTATAAGTATTTTAATAATAGAAACAGTTATTGCAGGAAAAAAAAATCTATGGTTAATTTTTCAAAGAGGTCAGCACCCACTCAGCAGTCACTAGATGAAACAAGCATGCACAATTAATTGTTTAGTCACAACACTTGGAATTCTTTACGGAGAGAGTGGTCAGGCATTGGAATGGCTGCCCAGGGAGGCGCTGGACTCACCGTCCCTGGAGGCTTTTAAACTGAGATTGGACATGGCACTTACTGCCATGATCTAGTCAATGGACTGAAGTTGGACCAAAGGTTGGACTTGATGATCTCTGAGGTCTTTTCCAACCCAGTCAATTCTGTGATTCTGTGACTTGAAAACTGCATGTGCCAAGGTGTAACACCTTACACTGAGTATAATCCCACCTCTGATAGATTGTCTCAGCCAAGGGTAAAACAGAAACATCGCTCTTACTGAAGCATCAAATGGTAATGATTACTACAGCTGAAACGCAGGACTAGACCAAAAGCAACTTGATCTGCTAAGGCAATGCCTGTTCTGAACTGAAGTATTTTATTAAGCAGGCCCCAAATAAGCAGGTAATTTTTAGAGCTAACTTCAGAAACACTGCAAACTGAAGTTAGAAAAAAAAACCTGCCTTCAGCTTCCCTGAAGCCAATCTTTCACCCAAGTATGCAGTCAGCCTGGAGCTTCTCACATATGACTCTTACAGTTGGGCTTTTGGACTATAAACAATAACTACTACAGACATATATTAAATGAAACCAAGCAGATTTATCATAATATGAAATTTTGGACCAAATATGTCTTTAATTTCTCTGACACATCTGAGCTGGCACCTTAGTCTGTTTCTTTTTGAACAGATGGTGACATTATAGTCACCACAAACAGTGAAGAAAAATTGCAAGAAAAAATAAATACTTATACACACAAAATTTAGAGTTTATGTGATTAAAAACATTGCTGATGCAGTCTAACACTCCATTTTGATGACTGCACATATTTGAAACCTAAATCCCAGGCAGAGTACACAGCTTCAAAGCCTAATAATCCAAGTATCAATGAGGTATTGGAAGCAGCTGAAAATAAAAATCCCTAAAAAGTTATGCCCATAGAATTAAGTTTTCATCATCTCCTTTCCTAATATTTAGTGATTTTTAGAGTCCTCCTATAAAGAGTGATTAAAATAGCATCTGGATGAGACTAAAGCCAGATCATCTTATTGTCCTGAAGTTTCTGTTGGAAAAGGCACTGAAGAAAACCTCTCCATAATCTCATGTAGATCCACAGAGATAAAATTATTTACAAGGAAACTGATCATAACTCACGATCTGAAAAAGATTCCTTCTGGATTATAAATTTGGAAGTTTGTCTACATGGATGCTCAGTCCCCTAAACTGTCAACGTAAACCATGGGACTGTGCCCCACTTGACAGGACAGGTTGTGTTCTGTCTGAACAAGAGGTCACTGCACTCAGCTTTTCAGCTATCACAAGGATAGCAGATGTCACCATTGTAGGGACAACTGGATGGCTTGTGAGGAAACATCATACTCAGTACTCTTCTGTTCGGTGTATTAGATAACCTGAGACTGGTTCACTTAATGCACTGACTTGGAATAGTTTTAGGAGTCTTTCATAAGATGTTCTGGTATCTCTGCAAATAGAATGAAAACATGTGTCAACCAGGGTCAGGCAGAGAGCTGGAAGGTCTAGGTGCACTTGCAATCCAGTTTTAATCCCCCAGATGTCTACTGAAACCTCTACTGACTGTTTTAGACTCGTACACATACAAACCTGCAGCCGCCTAGCTTGCCCCATCCAGCGAGAAAACCCTCAGACTGGCACCTACAGCTTAGCTGAGCCCTGAAGCTGAACACATATTTGCTTTTGGTTTTCCCAACGGACAGTCCAATTGGATTTAGCTGTCTGAGTTGCTGTAGCTATGCCTTGGCTGGGCAGGTGGACTTGGTTAGCTGTTACAACTGGAATACAGTCAGTCACAGGCCCACAGCCAAACATTTTTACAGCTGTTAGTTTAGAATGCTCTATAGTACAGGTCAAGGGAAAGGATTTAATATATAAAGCCCACTACTATACAAAATAGCAATCCTGCTCTGTATCCAGTCAAGGCTGAATCTCATATGGGGAAAATGATTGCAGTATTTTTCAGATCAAGGACCATTCAAAACAATAGACATCATCGTAATGGGAAATACATAATAGGGAAGAATTAGGGAATGTAAGTAAATGGAATAAAATGCCTCTGGGTTGAAAAACAATAACAGGAAAACTGAGGTAAACCATTACAGCATTGGACTAAAACACACAGTTGATCAGGTGATGGCCAGAAAAAGAAATGCTGTGTAAGAAAAAAACCTATTTATTACTGTTTGACAGCTAACACAGTGTTTTCAACCCCAAATAACAGCCTAAAACAACTGCTAGCAGAGTTCTCTGCAGCTGGAAGGATTATCTGACTCGTACACAATTCCTGTTACTCAGGTTCATTTCTGAGAGATGTAGCTCATAAACTTAAAGTGATTGGTAGTGTTTTTGGGATTGCTTTAATGTAAAATTCACTGCTAACATGATTACATTCTGATCATCTGCTAAAGGAAAGTCAGAGTTACCCAACAAAAGTGCAGTGTGCTTATGGTTCAGGGCTCTGAGGGAGGTTGTCATAGCTATTGGACCTGGAGGGAATTAGATGCATTTACCAGCTTTGGAAAGTTTCCAGGCTTTATCACTGAAGGCTGTTGGAAACACTCCTAAGAGCATCTGGAACTTATAACAATATTTTCCAAAGGTTTGACGTAGTTCATAATCCTTGGGCAATTTCCAAAGAACCTGGGCAATTTTACAGTTATTAGAAAGCAATGCAAAAGCCAGTGGCTGAAATTCATTTCCCTTAAATTGCAGGATTAAGCATCTCAAGAAACAGTCAAGGGAGTATGAACTTGGCATACAACAACATGGAGAGGTCCACCTGTGAAGCACCCAGAAGTTTATACAGATACAAAATTTAAATGCCAGGAAATGCATCTAAATACATGCTTCCTCCCTTAAATCTACGGTTTTGATATTTCCCTATGTGGGCAAGACTGAGAATTTCTCTCTTATCCCATCTGAAGGATGTCTACATGTGACAAAAATAGTTCTCCAGATTAAAATCTTCAATACCTCACTCACACTGCCCCTTCCTTTCTTAAAAAAGCAAGCTTAGAACTGAAAGAAACACTGCCCTCTTCCTACAATTAGGAAAGCAGGCTCTCTGATCCTTTGTAAGCTGCAGGGACTGCATTATACTGCTACTTATCTAGGAGAATGGACTAAACAAGGAGATAAGGTCTTTGAAGCATGATTAGTTTACAGAGGCCTTCCCACTACAATGTAAACTGTTATCCAGAAAGATAAGCACAAATCTTGATTTATTTTTGATACAGGAATGACTGCAGCAGTGGGAATGGTAGTTATTTGAGCTACTATATCTGTATCAGTCTTCCCAAGTGGAAAGGTTATAACACTGTACCTCTTCAAACCATTCTGTCTGTAATACAGCACTTTTTGCAGTACCAGACAATTTTGACCATGTCAGTTCCCTTGCACAAAGAGATCAGGACGTGAAACATTTGCATCTCAGTTGGCTAGACTCTGTTCAAATACAGCTCACACAATGTCCTCCCTTTCTGTATTCAGTCCTAACACCCCAACCTGTCATAATCTTGTCTTCTATTTTTCTTCACTGTCCTTGTGAGCTACAGTTGACAACTTGCTTATTCAAGCTTTGATTAATATGGAAAAGCAATGAATTCAGTAGAAGTGATATACTTTTTTGGTCTACAATATCTGTCTCAAATATCTGGTTGGTAGATTTGCAAAAAATCTGCTTAACAATTCCCCTGCACTGCAGTTCCAGATGGATTTTAGAAATATTGTACTAAAGCATCCAATTTCTGCTCTGTCTTACCTGCCACATCTCCAGTCTACAGAAAACACTGAAGATGTTGCTGCTGTAGAACTTCACTTTTCAGAGGTATCTTTCTGTTAGATCTCTGATAGCTGTCAGAATGCATTACTTTCTTGCCTGACATTTGCATGGGTCTTCCATCGTATATTGCCTTCCACAGCAATCTAGCTGTCCAGATAAGTGAAATTCTCCTTTTTTCAGCTCTTTTCCTGCAAACATTACTCTTCTGTCTTTCTATATTCCTTACACCTTCAGCAGCTTTGATTTGGAACTACATACACAGTCTTTATACAGAAATACAAAGATGCCATAGAAAAAAATGGAAGAAATCTAGGTGCCACTCAAAGCAGAATCACTCAGAGTTATACTAGGAAATGTAATGCCTACTTTATCATTCCTGGTTTAGGTATTATTTTTAATGCCACCACTGGATGTGCCTCTTCTAGAAGATGGAAATGCTGAATTACTTCCACGCCACATTGTCCCAGAAATGCCATCACTTAAGTTTCACAAGTAATACAAGACTGAAGCAAACTGGCAAACATGCAAAAACGTTCAGTAGTTTTCTTTTCAAAGATGAGTGACATTTTAACACTCACAACTTTAACGGAAGACAGTGCATCTGGCTCTGCTTTCTACCAAATGAATTGTATGCTCTCTGTAAGGCTAGATAATAAATACAGTGATATGTTAACAGTATAAATTGATGAACTGTAAGTGATAGCCTTCATTCCCGTTTATTTAGGAAAATTTGCCTTGTAGTTATAAACATCCAATAATAAATTAAGGACATAAGGATACATATTCTAGCCTTCTTACAGCTTTAACTCTAAGTTAGCTTAACTGGTTAGGGTATCAGTTCTACACTTGCCTGGGTGAAATATGATTGCTATGTCCAAACTTTGTAAGTCATTCTCAAGAGCAGATAACCAGACTAACTTAACTGAAACAGCAAAACATTCAGCCAAGTATCAGAAAAGGTATTTCTCATTGATCACAAAAAGGCGATACTTACAATTCTTACACACAGAATAGACCTGATTTCATTTTTGGTTTTGATATTAAATTATATTAAACCTATTGATGAAATATTTTGAAGAGTCCCTGGACTTTCCTTCCCCCTCTATTCCCTGTGGAATCCAAGCTATGGAAGACCTTAGGAATGTCAGCTGAGTGAGGGAAGATCAGGCAGAGGGGTACCAGGCTCCTTCCATTGGTTTGCTAAAGAGAAAAAATCTACTTTGCAGCCAGAGGTGTGAAACAAGATAAGCTTGCTGCCTTTTAGACCCTGACTGCTTTTTTCCCCTACTCAAGTGACCATGAAAAATAACTTCAACTGAAATTTTAAGCTTCCCTATGTCACAGCGAGCATCATGACTTTGCCGCTGCTGTTGGTTATATTTTGTGTGAAAGTTTGGCTTATTCATATTTTTCATAACACCTAGGAATCCGAAGAATTCACTGAGTGCTAAGCGTAAAATGAAAGTTCACATATATATCTTTCCTTTAGTAGCTTTGACAATATTTCTGTGATGCTAAGTGCTTTCATATGTACTTTTATACTTCCTATTTCCAGGCAGTCAGGTCCCCACTTCTGGTTTCTCTCACCTTTCTGAACCATCATCTTGATGCCTTTGCAGCTTCCATGTGCACTCCTGCTAGCTAACTGCTCTTCTGTCCCTTTTGACAGCTAAATACTTATTTCTGCTTCTGCAGACTTCACATTCACATGTGTGACAAGCTTCCAAAATCCTCAGGGTTCAGAGTGTCCATAGATTAATAACCAAGGATAAGCCCTTTCAACAGAGAGAGGAATGTAGGAAGTTGGTAACACCATATGAATTATTCCAGAGTAGTTCACTAGTATTTACAAAGATTTACAAAGATGCCATTGTGGCCTGGTATCACAAAGTATTGCGTGTGCCCAAAGTGATGTCAGACATATTATGGGAGTCAGCTGGAAAACCATTAGACATCAGTAACTGGGTAGAAACTACCTGTAACCTAGTCCAGCTGCTAAGCTAGGATGCCCTTTTCATGACTTTAGTTAAAGCTGAAATGTTCTTGCGTTTGACTTTGCATCTGAGCCTGGAATATTTTATTACTGCTGAGTCATTCCAATGCATTTTTCTAAGTGCCTCAGGGTAGTATTTGAATGGCTGATAAGAAGTTAATTCCAATGCATTCAGTGGCAGAAAAAACCTAAACTGGCATGGAACAAGTTGATCTTGTTTGTCACGTCCTAGTAAAATGACAACCCTCAAAGACATAGACATTACATTCCTTACTTCAATACCTATACACGATTAGAGCTAAAGGAGGAAAACCACCTAAGCAAGAAACACTTTTGAAGATCTAATGTTCATAGGCTATTGATTATTGATTCCATATAGAGTATTTGGAGGAGGCTGGAGCTGAGAAATAAGAGCAGTACAAAGAGCTAGACACTGCCAGAAAGGGGAGAGAAGGGAAGAGGTCACAGAAATGCTGTGAGTTATCTTCACATTAGGAAAAAAGAAGAGAAATAGAAAATTCTGAACCAGGCTTAGAACAAAGTTAAGTGGTACTTCATACAACAGGCATGTGGTCTGTGAAACCTTCTGTGAAAAGGTACTGTAGATGCTAGCATAGGGTGTTTTGAGGGAAGAGCAAAAAGTTCATGGAACCAAAATCCACTGAAGTTTACTAAAAACTTAATACTCATAATGAGAACAGCTGGAGTCTGGCAAGAGTTTAGAGAGGAGAATCACACACATGCCTCTTCTTCTGCTCCTCCCCAGGTACCAGTTTTTGACAAATGTCAGAGCCAACATATTGGCTTAGATGGACCTTTAGTTTAACTCACAAGTCATTCTTATGGCAAGAGGTAGGGGATGCAGCCCTGAAGCAAAGTGGTAAACATATGGCAAGAAATAGCTGGGCAGCAAAATGTCACTATTCATCTTCTGTTTAAAGAGGGTATAGGTAGATAAGTTACAGTAAGTGCATATATATATATGGTAGATAGGCGCATGCAATGGATGTCAGCAATCCACACCTACCTCAACAGAATATACAGTGCAGACTGAAGCAGCAGCTCTTGAAAGAAGTGATATTTCAGAAGCTGCAGTGTTTCCACTAACAACTGGTAAGCTGCCTCAGTGAAACACATCTATGGCTTGCTCCTAGTGAAAATTCATTGTGCTCACATAGAAAAGTTGTATTTGCTCATAAAAGTAGCAGCATTTTCTTGTAGAATAAATTCATGGATTCCTTGCAAATATCTCTAGCTTTGCATGCAAATACTAACAAGAGAAAAAGTGGATCATTTTGCTTAGCTCAAATCCAATAAAAAAGGGAGTGATGTTTGAAACCAGCAAGCAAGAAACAGGACTGAAAAAAACCAAAAGGAGAATTTTTGCAAACTGCATTAGAAATGCAGTCTGAAAATGTCCGTAGAACACAGAACATAACAAACTAAATATGAGCTATAAATACATAACAATATAAACACATAAATGCAAGCATATTTGATTTTGAGATTTTCAGATACAAACCTTGAACTTCCTCTCTTCAGTCTGCTGCGGTTTGTTTGTTTTGCATAATAAAATTATTTTGGTCTGTCCCTTAAACCATTCTGCAATTTCTTTCCTAAAAAAGCCCACATTGCAGTGCAATGACATTAGTTCTGTGAAGACACATGGCTTATTTCAGCTGAGAAGTGTTCTGATCTACAGGAACTAATTAGAGCATTTTCTCGAGCTTGTTCCTTTCTTCTCATTACTGGTGACCAAAGACAACTGCTGAGACATGATTATTGCAGAACTGTCTGATAGTGTATGCATTATCTTTTCAGAAATAAATTGGCAAATACTACCAGAGTAAGGGGTAGGGAATGCTTAGGAAACAACCACTGGCAGAAGAAAGCACCCATAAAAGTCACTCTAAGGCTACACAAAATGATCTCTGCCTAAAACAGCTTCAGAAAGAAATGTTGTAGGGCAAAGGGAATGTAGAAGAAATTAAGTCTGTGCAGGGTGATATGAGTGTTTACTCATGAATGCATTCACAAAATTATCAGAGGGCTGAAAGAGTTGGGGTTGCTCAGCCTAGAGGAGAGAAGGCTCTGGGGAGACCTTATTGTGGCCTTTCAGTACTTAAAGTGGGTCTATAAGAAAGATGGGGACAGAGTTTTTAATAGGGCCTGTAGCAATAGGACAGAGCACAACAGTTTAACACTAAAAGAGAGGAGATTCAGACTAGATATAAGGAAGAAATTTTTATGTGGAATATGGTGAAACACTGGCCCAGGCTGCCCAGAGAGGTGGTGGATGCCCCGTTCCTATAGACACCCCAGACCAGGCTGGATGGGGCTCTGAGCAACCTGATCTGGGTGAAGATGTCCCTGCTGATGGCAGGGGTTGGACTGGGTGAGCTTTGAAGGTCCCTTCCCACTCAAACCATTCTATGATTCTATGATTTCTCAGCATGGTCTGCAGGTTTTTGCAACTGGTGGGTGTTTCTACCAGTGATTTGGAAGGTGGAACAGCTTCATACAGACAGTTCTTGAGTTCAATAAATCAGTGCTATTTACAAATTAGTTTATTTGTTTAGAGCCTTTGGCGCCATACCCTATCAGTGATATATTTGACCTCAACATGACAGCTTGCTTCATCTGCAAGTTGTTAATTGCTGTGCAAAGAACCAGCAATAATTACATAAGAAGTGAGGAAAAGGAATCTGTTCACCCAGTTTAAATGTAGCCATCCATTCTACTATAGCATTTCTGCATTTGTGATGCCTTTCTACAGTTTTGCATGGCATGCCTTTTTTATTGTCTGGCTGCATGAACTTCTAGAAACCTGAATTAAGATGTCATACTGCACTGAATGTCCCATGGAGTCAGCTGATATGTCTGCACATTATAAAGACAGACTAAGATTAATGTGAAGGAAGTGCAGAGAGCTATTTACAATATTGGCACCATCATGCCCCTAAGAAGAGTAAAGGTTGTTCTAACTGTTCAAACAGTCGTGCCTGACTGTAAGTTTTAAAGAGTGGGTTGCTTTGCTGAAGAGTGTTAATAAGACGTGCCAGATCTTAACAGAGTCAGTCAATATGACAAATTCTGTAGTCTGAAAAAAATGGTGAGGAAAGAATTTAGCTTCAAAGAGCAACTCCATCAACACGACAGGCTCAAGTAATTATAAAATCCATCGTGCTGCAAAAGCACACTCAACAAAGAGTATTTTAACTTCCCCAGTCCTTCAAAATCCCTTTTTTTTTTCTATGTCCAGAGTGCAGCAGGGCTTAAAAACCACACATTTCCGAAAGTGACAGATTTAAATCCAAACCAAAATAACAACACCAGGAAAAAAGGAAAACATCACACCAGGTTTATGAGGGAGAAAATCATACGGCATTTTTACATGCAAATGATGAATATCAGTGGGAAAGAATTCAATATGATAGATGTGCTGTGTTTTCTGTCTGCTATTAAGTGAGCCCCTGTGACGCATTTGCCTACTCTAGCTTTACATTTCCATAGGAAAGTGCACAAGCTTTCCCATGCAAATTGGCAGCAGCTGTACAAGGGACATGGAGCTCAAGGCCATGACTGGTTGACCCATCAATTGAAAGTAACTGATGGATCTTTTTCCTACCAGTGAAGTCAGTGGAAAAGAAGAAAGACTCTTCTAGGGTTTTTTGTGGTTTTCTGGGGGTTTTGTTTGTTTGATTTGTGTTTTATATGTTTTTGTTTTTCCACTTTTAACATTTCATTACTGCTACCAGTATTTTTTGTATTTTTTAGGAAGATCAGAGTCCATCAGAGTCACAGACCGAGTTCATGGATAATTCAGCAGTAGTTTCCCATGGTGCCACCAGCCAAGACTACACTGAAAAGTTTACCTTTGTCTCACTCTTTCTTTCAGGACTGAAAAAAAAAATATATATTTTAAAAATCCACCCCAATAGAGTTTAGTTTGTATCATCAGTAGCTATACCAGCAGGGAAAACTACTTTCAGCAGTATGCACTGTCCCTTTGACAGTGGTTTCCACAACAGTACCACAGCACAGAGACCTTCACAGTTGCACCTTGTGACTTGTCCTTGTTTTAATTATCTTATTTAAAATACTGAATAAAGCAGGAAAACCGAGTAATTTTCTCTGTTTCACAGGGAACTGATTATTCTATGATTTTTAACCCTTGGGAGTTAACATCTAATGTCACCATCTTGCAGTCCCCAAACACACAGAATTTTCACTACAGTCAATGAAGGCTTTTCCAGGAAAGACTGAAGAGTAAACCACACTGAACCTTACTCTTAGAAGGACACACAAAATGAAAATGAAATATGTTAATCATACATTTTCTTCTTGAAAGGACACTAAAACTTTAAGACATTGCTAGAAACTAACAGGGTTAGATTTCTGATGGAGAAATCTTAAAATTGTTGTGTGTCTGTGTGCCCTAATTTGAAGACAAGGAAAACTTTTCCCCCCACTGTAGTAGGGTCCTTGATTAGGAAAAAGAAAATGAAGAAACAAATAATGACAGTCAATTTCCAACGCTTTTAGGCTATTTCATATCAAACAGTGTGATAAATGTAGCAATATCACTTTTGGCTATAGCACAAAAAATATTATTCTCTATAGACGCTACAGCATAAAACAAAAACGCTTTTATTACCAGTAGCAATGATGTGACATGCCTGATAAATGCCATTTTAAGACTCCTTTGGGTCCCAGCATCCCTTCACACTTATTATCAAGTTACTAATAGATTCTGTAGGTTTGACTGGCCATCATTTAAAAGTGTCATTTACTCTAAAATGACAGAAAAGTAAAATGTTCTAAAATGTTCAATTTTTCTCTTTTCCCTGACTGAATGACTAATGACTAAGAATAATAACTTTTATTCGTGTTGTCTAGGTGATGAAATGGCCATTGTAGAATGATGAATATCAAGTAAAGATGTTTTCATTTAACATAGGCAGGGGAAAAAAAACCACGAACCTTTAAGTCTTAAAAATATGAAATGGAGCAGGCAGCTATTTAAGTACTCACATCTCTTCTATGACAACTGACTCTGTTTCTCTTTGTTAGTAGTTTTTCTTTGGATGCATAGAAGTGTTGAAAACAACAGGGTCAGACATGTCACAGATTAAATTATTTTTTGCAAGATGACACTGTCCAAAGGTCCCCACTGAGATTAACACCCCTTTGCTCCAGGTACTGTATAGACGTACCACAAAGGTTAATTCTAGCAGCAGAGTGTAAGAGCAGAGAAAGATGCACAGGAGAAAATAGTTGTAGAGGTGATTCATGGTAGACCTCACAAAGACCTCTAATCTAAATTATATTTAGATTAGAGATGATACTCAGGTTACAAACACCTCGGAAGTGTCCCTACCATTGCAAATCATAACCATAATACCCAGCAGAAGACTATGCTCACCCACAGATGGTTTCTACAGCACTCTACAGTACCAACAGAAATAAGAATATAAACCACATCTTTCTGCAAATTTAATTAATTGGAGCTGAATGTCTAATTCTCTTAAGCCATTAAAAAAAAAAAAAAAGCATAAATTCTTTTCTTTATTAGAGGATTTGATCTCACCATGACAAAGACACAATAAGTAATTCTACATTAACTAAATAAATGGAAATACTCACCTGACACTCTGCTTAACATGCTCAGTTCTTGTAGTTCAGACTGGTTTGCAATGAGGGCCACTGGGAGTTGATCTTTCCTGCAAAGAACAAAACATCAAATAGTAATCTTTCCTTTGAAAGGAATAGATTTCATCATAGATTTCATTTCATCTACGAAAAACCAAAAAACTTTATTTCAACCTAATTTTGTGTTGATCCTGTACAATTTTTTAAAGATTTTTCTTAAAAATGTATCTTAAGATAGCTTGGCCTGTTCATTCCAGTTAGTTTATTTGCAGAACAAAGCCACAAAGCAACCTGTGATTAATATTGTGTCTGTGTAAATATAGTAGCAAGTAAGAATATTCTAATGTTTTTACACTAAAGTATATCCAAAGGCTTTAGCATGATTACTTTTGATTTGACATTGCAGCAATTCCAATAATGTCAGTGGAGATACTACTAATTTGCATGAATTATGTCCTGATTCAGTTTCATTGATTTCAGTACTGATTTTCACCTGGAAGAGTCCCACCATCCCAGATCTTTGTCTTTCCAGTTCTGCAGGGAGACTGAAATGTCACTGGAGAGCCCAATTCAGCTAAACAGGGATTAAGTGAGCTAGATTTGAGCAGGCATTTTTGGTTTCTTTCCTTGAGATGGAGAAATTCTATCATGAAAAAGGGTCTGAAGAACAAAGGGCTTTATGTTGTAGGAGACGAATGTCCACCACACCAACTAAATCACCAGGCAGAGCAAACTAGAGACTGTGCGAGATAAAAGCATGCACGGCCTCAGTAAAGGAGTCAACTCTGCAGCTTCTCCGTTAACAGTGCCACAGCATCTGATCCACTCTGAGGGGACACCCATTGTTACTCTACATTTTATTCATTAGACAGACTTTGAAACACTAGCTTCTGGTCACTCAGCGGTCATTTTTGATGATAACAAGTGCCCCACCAAAGAGAAGAAGAAAGTGAACTATGTGATCAGAAATATCACAAAATGCTGCTCTGGCTGCACTGCAGGCTGTGTAATGTAAACTATACCAAATAAACACTCCCAGATATTTTCCTGTTCTCCAATTACTGCACTAGAAATGCTCAATAATGTTCAACAAATGTACGAAAACAGCATATGTCAATACAGCATTTTCTTCAAACTGTTCTATTTTGGATTCCTGTTTTGTTCAATTAACACCGCTATAACTGACTCACTGATCTCAGATGGTCATTACATATGATCTGCTTGGGAAGAACAGGAGTTTTGTTAGCACTGAAAATCTATCGTTAAGCAACTTTATAGCAGTGACACACACAGGTGAACGTCAGAAAAATCTGAGGTGTGATGCTAAAAGGTCCATCTCAAAATGGTGGCAAAAGGTACGTCCCTAGGGCTGATATTGAGGCAAAGCAAAGTCTGCGACTCTGGTCTTCCAGCCAGAAGAGAACAGAAACAAAACCACCTTTATATCGGATGTCATTAGTGATCACACATTGTCTGTTAACACTAGTAAGAGTGATATCATTTTTTCTTAAGTTTCTTGTGTGCACTTCTTCCATTTGCTTTTTCCTTTGTGTATTAACAGGACTTCAACTATTTAACAGAAGAGGACAGCAGAACATACTTTTGGCTTAGTCAAAAAAGCAGTCTAAAGCCCAGCATGGAAACTTAGGAAGAAAGGTCGTTATTGTAGCTGGGAGTGGTGGTCCTACCCCGGCAAACATCTATATATTTTATCTCTTTCAAAACCCCAAATCTCTTCATGCCAAATAAGCCACTAGTGATTACAGTTAGAGTTATTCTACAGTGATGCTGATCATGCTAAGTACCACCCAGCACAGCTGTGGGCCCTGTGTAGAAGACTGTCTGATATAATTTCACATACAGCACTCAGAAAAGAAATAGTTGGAAGGACAGAGGAGCACACGTAGCACTCCCATGGTTATCGAGCAAGGCTTGCTGTTTGAGCACTGGCAGGTAAAACGCTGCTGGTGGTTACTGGTTAGTGTACTGAAGCAAAACTTGAGAATTTCATGGCTGTGAGAACTTCATTTCATGTGGGTGTTTGCCAGCTGTGTGGGAAGCAGAGAAGAGAGAAATGTTGCCAGGAGGATGCTCTGGAGGGACTGTGGTCCCTTGTGTGAAAGAGGTTGGGTGGTCCTGAACTGCTACTGCTCAAATGGAGCTGCAGCTTGTGAGCCAGCTGGGAGAGAATGTGTGCAGGCTCAGAGATGAAGAATAAACTGTAGGAAACAGGTCAGGGGTGGAAAAAGGAGTATTGTGAGTCAGCCAGTCAGGGCAAGTAGCTAAAGCCACATAGAGGATAAGATTCAAAGGTCATGCACTGGCATAACTGTTTTCCTGCTGGAAACTAATGACAGGTTAAATGCCCAGGACTCTGATGACTTCACTGAGAATAGGACCCAATGGTACACTTATTTAAAAACATATTCAGGCATCCAAGTATTGTATCTATCTAAAATGAAAATACTTATGAGCTTGACTGAATCAGAATCCAACAAAGTGGGAGAAATGCAACTGGTCTTCAAATATGGTTCAGATCAACTCTGAGAATCACGAAACAGCACATGCATCCCAGATTCCCCCGTGAGCTGTGCATTAGAAATCATTTGTAAAATTATTTTTTTAGTCCTAAAGACAAATTCATTTTACACAAGCCTAGAAGACTCTTTTGCTATTAAATCACCATCAGAAACATCAACGAAAGGTCATTTTGTCAGTGTTCTCATTTTATATTGCTAGACCCAAACTTCCCTGTGCCTGCCAGGATCTCTCTGCCTGAGGCGCTCTCTTCCCCTGTTGCTCAGGTGAAGGCAGCTGCTGTGTGGAAATAGTTTACAGTGTGTTTTGAAATTATTCTCGAAACAAAAATTGGGTTCTGTAGGCTGCAATAGGCAAGTATATAGAAGAAATGTGTCTTTGGTTTAAATACACACATCCCTAATGTAGAGTAAAAAATATTTCTGGATAGAAGCAGGAAGGTACAACATTGTATTTTAAATAAAAGCTAAAATTAACGAGCATTTCTAAGATGTATTTGTATTATAACTACCCTGAAAAGATTTTAGAAACAGGTATATTAAAATGTTCATTTGAAATTGTTATGAATTTTTGTCTGAGGAGCAAGTTGTCTTAAAGGTTTGATTTTCTAACACAGAACTGTTTAAATTTTATGAAATATTTTGCACTATATTTTAATTAAAGTTATAATTACAGAACTAAATATAATTAGCTTCTTTCTTCAAAAGAAATTGGAAGTGAACTTACTTTATTAAATTTTCAATTTGTTTCCTGCAGTGTTACATAGTTTATTCTAATTAATTGAATGAGATCTCATAAATATTTTATCAACATAGGGATGTGATTAACAGCTTGGGTTTTGTGTGGTTTTCTTTTTTCTTTCCAGCTTTCTTCTTCTTCTCTGCATTACCATTCCCTCAGTTTTCATGTGCACTCTCCTGCCTTCAGTGACAACTTAAATACCAGAGCCCTGCCAGAGCCCCCCGCTTCCACAGCAAAATGTTCTATTTTAGCAGTCTTGGCCATAGGAAGCCATTCCGAAGCTCTCTTTGGGAATGTTTGTTATCTAAGGGAGCCCTCATATAACACAGACCACAGAAGTGACACTAATTTCTTGTGTGATTTATGACTTCCACACTGAATAGCTTCCTGCAGAATCCTCTCTGCTTTCACTGTGTGTGTGTGCAGCATATTTGTTTATTCTCAGAGCAGATAAAGCAGAAAGGTGTAAGAAGGATTGCAACCCCACATCAGCACTCCCTACTCTAGAGATTAAAAAATGGAGCAGAAGGTACATGTCACACAGCCCCCTAGTTCCTGCTGGGTTGACAAAGGCTCCATTCTTACATGGCAACTGTGGAATTTAAACTTGGAGGTGCCAAGTGGAGCCGTTGTGGTTTGAGCCTCTGGCCTGACCTGCTCAGCCTCCCATTTGCCATGTGGACACTGAGCAGAAATGCCACCCCGGTGCCCTCAGGCCCCTTGTACAAGATCAAGAGCTTAGCACTGGGGGGAAAACACTTCAGGGGCTGCACAGGCTCACAAGGAAAGGCAATCCCTGCTTCAGAGTATGTCAAAGCAAACAAAAAGGGAAGGAGGACATGTAGGTGAAGTGACCTGCCTCTAGTTACACACTGTATCAAGACAAACATCAGAATTTGCTCTCCTAATCCCCAGTTCAGTGTTACCTCCCTCCCCACCACTACTAAAACCGGATGATTACAATTTATGTTGGAAACGCTGCTCTGCAGCCGCAGTGCTGAGTAGATATACTTATCAGTACGGATAGCCAAGCAAATAAACAGCCTGTTGATGGTATCAAACAGAAAAAAATGTAAGTACAACTGTATGTAAACTGAATAGTCAGAAAGTAAGAAGATAACCATTTGTTTCAGATTGAATCTCCATCAGTCCCTGGTTTAGAGGAGAAGGGACCTGTGTCAGAGAGTAACACTGTGTTCTTTTAATATATTCCAGATTCATTTAATTAAGCACTGCTTTGATAATATAAAAGGAAAGATTAAGCCTTCACCACAACCTTTACCATCCAGAAATATCAAATGTATGGGATAAATTGAACAAAAATGAAATCCATTTGTATTTTATCTGTCTATTTAGCTCAGGCAGGCATTGTGTCACTTACCCATCTTGTACTGCTGACAGCAACAGACTGAGTATCTTTTAATATCTAAAGAACGAATTGTTTTCTTGCAAGCATACTTCAAAAGTCCCAGTGATGCTAGCTGGAAGTGTACACATTTCTCCCTGTGAAAAAAATCCCCTCATTGTTTTTCCTGTTCATATTTTCCTTTATTACTTTAATTTAGGGAAAATTGTGGAAGTAGAAAAGTGCATCAGATTTTTGTTCTCATTCTGTGTGTTGTACAAAACTGGGTAGTGTCCATCTGCATGCACAGTAATGCTCCTTTTGAATTGTGAAGTAAATCAGTGGAAATCAATTTGAGAAGAACCTTGCACTGATGATTCAGTGATCCTTTTGCACTGTTAATGTTGTTTTCCAAAGTCTAAAACTATTTTCCAATCAATCCAAATTTTGACTGATAGATGAAGTTAACCCTGATGTTTGCAGACATTTCTTGTGGAGGCCGGAGCTGTGACTGTTGATGCCAGACCTGGACCTGACCTGAGAGCTGCTCTATCTCTTGTAATGACTCCAAAGCAGCTTTATCGCACTTGGGTCTTCATCCTCTCTTAATTTACTGTACTTGTCTGAAATCAAGGAGACTCTTACTTGCACAGCTGCAAAGGCAATAATAACAGTAAAGGCAATTTTTATGTGGAGAAGGTCCGTATTTCTCAGCTCCTAATGCACCAAGAAAGATGAAAAGGCCAGAAAACTTGTTCCGCTGTTAAAATGACAAGATTATGGATATTTTCTAAAATTATTACAAGAGAGGCTTGGGATTCACATGTAATATTTAAAGCACATCCAACATACTTTAGGTACTGCATTATTAATGGCAGATGAAGTATATTCTCCAAGTATTTATTTACAACTCTCCAGTGTTAAAGTTCCAAGTGGGGATTCACTCCCTTGGCTGTATATCCCACTGTGTCGAACATCTTGCTCCTCAGGGTAATGCAGCCTCTCATTTTCCTAATTCAGACTTTCTGACCTCTTATCCTCTGGTCTCTCCTGGTCAAAGCCACATTTTCTAAATTCCCTCACCACCATGCTTCAATAAACTATGGCATCACGGTACTATCACTTTGTATAGTAAAGGGTATTTTATCTTTCTCATGTCTTCATTGTTTTTCACAGCCACAGTCTCATCTTTTACCTTGTAGCATAACTCCAGATACTTTTCCTGTTACCAGATTCTTTACTGCCTGCTGCAGATTTTATCTCAACATATGGGGAAAACAGTCTTCACACTTTTCTTTCCATTCCACATCCTTGACATAACGGGTGGTTTAAACAGTTTGCATATGTATACACAATAGAAAGGGGAATCTGTGCTGACAGAGAGATAGATGCTTTAAGTATTTTGTTGAAACAAATTTTAGAGAAGGTCCTACCTTTTTTTTTTTTTTTTTTTTAAGTTTGGAGATGATTAGAAACCAGACACCAGTAACTTATTCATAAAGTTAACTCACAACCACTGGCAATACCACAATCACTCTTTTCTTGCATTTCATCCACTGATGAGAGAAAAAACAACTGAGATCACTGTGCTAGATACGGGACAGGCAGGTGCTCAGATCCTTCCATGGCAGAGGCTCCCAGCTTTGTGGGCTCAGTCACCACAGAGGGACACAGAAACTCTACGGACTTACAAAGCTGTGCTGAAAAGAGAAGAACTGGTGCACATGTTGAGTGCACATCGCCTGCTGCATACTAAAAGATGTTAAATTATGAGATGGAGAATAACTTGTGGCATACCTCTCACTGCCCATTTGTCCAGAATAATTTCTATTTCATATCTGCTTTTTCTTCACAGCAAATTTCTTGATGATAGAAATACTATGAGCTGGGTTATGACAAGTTGGCATATTCTAATAACCATGAGACCTTGGACCACCTAAAAGGGCTTTGAACAAAAATGTACCAAAAACAGCTCTGAAGGTTTTCATGTTGTGACCACTTCTGTAAGGGAGGACAAGTGAACAGATTTTTTGATGCTGGAACTTAAATCAATATCATTTTTTATTCTATCTGAAACAAAACCATAATCTGGATTATTCAGCCCCTGTGATTTTGTCACGTGGCATATGTACCACAGTATCCTGATCAGCAGGTAGCATCTGTCTTGAGTTTTGTTCTATTTAATTTTATAAAAGTGGAGCTCATGCAAAGACAACTAATTGGAGAGCTGAATACACAACCTACCACCCACCATGTGTCATTACTGGAAATAACTTCACAAAGAAACCACATTTGGAGATGAAAACCTAAGACAGTTTTAACTCCTGATAGTATTTTCTGTTTCATTATCTCTCAGTGACTTGGGATGCTTTTTTATGACACATATGCACACCACACACCCCCATGCAGAAGAAATTGGAAGAAAACTTTGAGATCCCCTATCTGCCATAGTGTGTGCTTTACAATGCTTTACAATGACTTCAAGAGTGGGACAGCTTGGCAGGAAGACTTGGCCTGAGCACAGATAATTCCCCTCAGTATTGTCTGGTTCTGTGAAATGAAGATGTTTTTCTTTGACCAAAAATTTAGTAAAAAGCTGCCATGTGGCCTGATAATACACAGGGCACTAGCATTGTTTAATATGCACAGCAATTCCCTTGCTAGGGCTTCACTTCATGGGACAAAAGAGAGACACAACACTGGGACAGAGGCAGATAAATAAAGACAAAAAGGACTTGGGGGCTACAGAGTCACCTCTCTTTAGATTACTGGAGAATGACGGAGGAAGAGCGTTACGGTTGTCAGGAAAACTCACTGACCCAAGCCAACTTCCAGTGAAACTGCTGGGGAAATCATTGGCTACCTGTGCCCTCTCTCCTTGGCAATGATAGACATTCCTCTCAGACATCTACAGGGCACTGCATGACCAGGCAGGTTTCACCACAAGGAAATACCAGGTCTCTAGAGTACTCCTGAGAGAAACAATGCAAAAAATAAGTCCATATCTGGCTTTTCCAAAAAGCCTCTGCACAAGAGCACATCTGCATACATCCACATCACCTTCAGTGTGATGCTCATCACACTCATTCAGGACACAGCAGGCCAGATGTGCAGATGACCAGGGGCATTTATCCCACCGTGGTCAGTGTTGATACACTCGTTCGTGCCTTTAAACTGCACACCAGAACCAACCGCTGCTCCATGTACCCATCCCAGCTTCGAGAGCATCATTCACCCAGGCACCCCTGGAGTCATATGACACTTGTTTTGTAGCTCAGATTCCAGTTGACTCATTTTCACCCACATTGATTAATCTCAACAGTTCTGTCTTCACAAAGTATTAAAGAAACTCTCAATGCTATATTTCTCTTTGTTCATGTTTTTAAATGGGATCAGTTTGGCAGTTTCAGATAGATGCTTTTTTTATTGTTACTTGGAGAATACCACAGCATTTACTCCCCTTCAGATTTACATATAACAATATGGGAAAAGTGGAAACATTAAGTTTTTATTTTAGCGGTCCTGTCACTAAAATGTCTTTAGAAGCTTACAGAAGAATGTCACATGCTTCTTTTAGTCTTATCATTTCACAATTACAGAGCTACAAGCTATGGTTGAAGCCACTGCAAAAGGATATCCTTTTCTCTGCAGAGATCTGTTTCACTGAGGGCCAGCCTCCATGGCCTTCCACACCTTGAATCATCATTAGTATGCTGGTGAAGATCTGGGCCCCAAATATACATAGAATCACTCAAAAAAAGGACAAACAGTCTTTAGTGAATTATGTCCTTGACTCTTTATTGCCCACTCAAACCCTTGTAACTTTGTGTATAGACACTGCTTAGGTGTCATATGAATTTTAACAAAGAACTTCCTGCAAATTTAAAAGGTCTACATCTTTTTTCACTGTCACCATTGAAATCCTTGAATGACTTGCTATCACAAGAGGCTAGTTAAGCAGGATTTTCCATTCTTCACGTTACTTAGATACTTGTTCCTGTTATTTCGTCTCTCAGTAGTTTCCATAACTCTTATATTGCTCAGTTAATGCAATTAAAATTCAACACGGGTCTTGTAAATCAAGACAACAAAATCACATCTCATTGTAACTTTTAAATTGTCTCAGAAACTCAAACTCTTTTTCAAATGATTTCTTTTTCTCCAATTAACTATGATGTATTTAGTGCTTATTTCCAAATATTAAATGCTTCAGTTCAAAAGTGCACTAAGAAAATAAGAAATGTGCAAGGCTTTTTAGCATCATCCAGAGCAAATCCTAAGAATTTGTGACACACTATTTTTTAGTAGGAAGAAAAACAGACAATTGTGGATAATTTAAATCAAACTACTTTGTAGATTTTTAAACAGCACAACTCTAACTCTGTAGCCATAATTTTCACTTTATAATGTACTTTACAGAAGCCAAAACGAAAATTTTAAGAGTTTTGAATACATGTGGGTGTGAAAATGTTATCAAGGGAAACATGACTTTTTTACTGATTTCTAGATAATATACTCACATTTCAAAGAGCTGGATTTTTCTATCACCTTGCTTTCACCAGGCAGCTGAAAGCATGAAATAAAAAGAAATGGGACAGTGTAGCTCTGTGACCAAGTAAATGATGTGGAAATATGCACTTCATAAATGAACATAATTATTTTGTAATTAGTTGGAGTTAGGCACAGAGGAAAGGAGATGTTCATCATGTTGACCATTGTGAAAATTCAGCATGATTAATGGCTTTTAATGCTGTGTGGGAAAGTGTTTGCAGCAGCTTCTAATGCCTTTTCTTTTGGATATGTTCAAAAACTTTCTGATGTAACATTTTTTTATTGGCAAATGTCAGTTATGCAATCTGAAACAGTTCACAAGAAGGGGTTAGTTTCAATATATTTCCTTCCACACATTTCTGACTCACACAAAATACCGAAATTAGCAAACATCTTGTTTGCCAAGAAGTTTCATTTCCTGGTCTAATAGACTGTCAGTATTATCAAAATGATTGAAATGAGGATCTTAAGTGATACAGCATGAGATGCTCAGTCACTTTGCATTTTTCTATCTCCAATTTCATCCTACTTCAAAATTATTATTTCTAAAATTTTACAAACTGCCACAGACTAGGAAACCCATTTCCCACCCAGGTGCAGGATCAAGTACTCCTGCATCCAGCCAGGTGCTCCTGCAGAGAGAGATGTGTCTGTTTCTACAACACACTCTCATTTAGAACTGATTGCAAATTCCTTGATCCTTTTTTTATCCCATATTGGAACATGTTGGTTATTTAGCACTGGACATTCAGGTTCTTTGGTTCTTCTGGGTACTTTTTACCCATGTAGGTATAATTCAGGGCTCACATAAAGGGCAGAGACTTAGATGAGAAATGTTATATTCTGCCAAGGGTTTAATGGATATGACTATAATGGACTTAGATATAACTGATAAGAAAAAGGTAAGGGATGAACAGCAAGTGACCATACAAACCTTAGGCAAGTTTATAACCACCTTAACATCCCTGATAAATCTGTGCCTGTGCTATACTTGCTAACTTGCCTCTATCTTGGCAGTGTTAGGTCTAGAAACAGTCTGGTATGTATTGTGTACCTGTGGTCCAAACACAGTTTACACAACACAAAGTGGATAGCCCATGGTAGCAGTATTTCTGCTGGGAAGACTAGAGATGGAACAAGAGACACCACATATCTGTGAACACCCTGAAGGGACCTCTCACATTGGTATCATTTTATAATCCTTTAAACTGCTCTCTGTGAAAGGCGATAACTTCTAGGAAATCCCAGGAGACTCTGATGACTATTAGCAACTCTATAAAAGGGGAAGAAGTTCAACTAGCAGCTTTTTACCACAACTAAACAACAGGTATTGGAAGTGATCTGGAATTCCAGCTTGATTTTATGAGGACAAAGCCACAGAACCAAACCTGTCCTTTCTTATGCCCATCTACAACCTTTCCTGGAGCTTTACAATCAAAGGAAACAGAAACAGACTTTCCCCTACTAGGACCAAAATTGAAAAAGTTGCACTTTACAGAGCTTATTTTCTGCTCAGTTTGTTCCTTACATGCAGGCTGGAGTCCTCTTTGGTGAGGACTGAGAGAGGCATCTCACTAGATATGCTCACCAGAACAGATGTTGGTTTTGGGCTGGGGGAGAGAGCAGGGAATTGGAGGTTCGTGCCACCAAATGTTAGAGCAACCCTGAGCCTGCTCTACCCTGTGCCCAGGGAACAGTACCCACATTCTCAGCCCAGTACTGAGGTTAGGGGAGGCTGAACATGGTAGTAAGGAAGCACATGGCTTCGGAGTTTGCACAGGGGAAATTAGAGGAGACAGCTTGGCAGAGCCCAAATGGAGCACACTAGTAGTGTTATTCAAATATTAACAGCTGTCGGAAATTCGGAAGAGACAGCCAAGCTGAAAACTGCCCCATGCATCTGCCCTTTTGTAACCATGTGCCCAACCCATATTCTGTCTATGCCAGGAGCAGTATTCCCTCTCTGCAAGGCATTCCAGTTGGCACCAATGCCTACCTGGATCACTGCCGGTACCTGGCAAGCGTGCTGCAGACAGCAGTTGTTCTCCAGTCCCTAACCTCACCACGTTCACTGAAACCCTTCCAATGCTGCCAGCACAGGGCCTGGTAGAAGAGGGGAAGTTGTTTCCTCTCCTCTGGACTGAATAACACCAGGAACTGAGGCATTCTTACCATTTTGATAGCACTCATGGCTATCAATGGAAATATACAACTGTAAGTAAGACTTTTCTGATAATTTAGCCCCTCATTGGCTACCGCATTTATGTCCCACAGCTGGTTGTGATGATGAAGTTAACTAAGTAGAGGCCATCAGTTCTTTGGATGGATTAGCCCATGGCTGCCACACCTAAGGCACGCGTACATGCATGCCTTTTGGATCAGTCAGTACATTCATACTACTGTTAAATTAGCTGTCTCAGGAGGCAAAAACGTGGTAGTCACAAAAAACATGCCTCTCACATCTTGCTGGGCACCTCAGCAGAGCTGTTGCTGGGATTGTTAAACAAACCCTATTGTTAGGGATTGCAACAGTCTCAACACTCAGGCTAGGTGGCTTAAAGCTACCTTAGATATGTTTATAAGCTCTGTATTCATGGCAATGCAGACATAACCTGAAATCACACACTGAATACTGCCAGAAGGAAGGAGAGAAGCATACCATACCAATAGAAACATCCTATCAGTGTAGTGTGTTATGGATACCTACCATCTATTATCATTGTAATTAATCCATTTTACTGAAGTCATGTCAAGGGTTCTGAAGGAAATTCTCCATTTCAGCTCCACCCTAACTGCCGTGCTACAGTCACAGGGGAGGAGACCTCCATTGCCCCAGAAAGTTTGTAAGTGAAGCATATCAGACAAAAAGAGGACAGGAAGAACTGTTGGACATTGGGAACTGGCAGGGAGGAACAGAAAGTGCCAAAGAGGCAGGAATGAATGCAGATCTCCTGAACCTTAGCCATAAAATCATCTTTCCTATCAGGTCCTCACCTGTGAACACTGGACACTGGGTTAATGACCCTACATACTAGACTACAGCAGCAGACTCAGAACTGAACGCTGCTGGATGATCTTCTGTTATTTATATTTCTTTTTTTGGTGCATAATTATAAGTGCACCCATATGCATTCATCACGTGTATCACAACCTCTGTTGAATAACCAGGCCTTTTTCAAAGAGAAAGCAGGATAGCAAGGGACTTTTCCACTTAAAATTATACTGCTCCAATGAATCACGGCTGTCATTTCAAAGCTATTTATTGTCTTAACAATACTGTTGCAGAAGACTATTTCATTTAGTGATTTGGAATGTAAGGACAATTGTGGGGAATAAATAACCATGCAAGCCATAAGATCAAAAATCCACAAATATTTCAGAACATATGAAAAGAAATGTATTTTAAAAAATCTCAGACAGGCAAAATAAAAGATTCAGATTAAATTCTCATAGCTGTAGGGCTTTTGCTTGCTATTCATGAGAGCTATGGAATTTGCTTCTACTTGACATCAGAAATGCAGATTCAGTGAATTCATTTAAGACAAAATTGAAATCTTATCTTTTTAGACTGGCTTTTCCAGCCTTAAATACAGCTCAGTTTTAAAGCTCCTAGATATTATTTCATGTAAAGCTATCTGAGATCCTTTGTATTTTCTGCCCTATATACATTTAGTTTTACTGTATTTAGTCCATGTGCATTATAAAATATGATTGAAAATAGTTGAAAGATGACAAACTGGATAATGGGAAAGGCAAACTAGTAATTTTCCAATGCAAAAGGATAAATACAACAGAAATGGAAAGATGCCTCTAAATCATATTATTAAATATGAAAACATATTTAGCGAATTAATATACCACGGGGATTTCTACATCCCATTTCTTTAGCTGCCATGCATTGCTGTGTGAGTATGGGAACCAATTCTGAATTGTACTGCTCCACCATACCCCCATTTCTACCTGACCACACCACAGCACTTCCCAGTGTTGCTCTTTCTTCTTCCTTAAATGTGAAATCTCCATTTATTCTCTCTTCATGGTTCATACATGCCACCTGGAGTACCGCACAAGTAGCCTGGTGACCAGGCAGAACAAATGGTTCTTCTCCAGAGCCCTAGTACAGTAGGGAATACATATGTCCCCTTAGCCAGTGAGTCGGGAGAAGAGCAAATGTCTTTGCTCAGTTGCCAAAAGGCTAAAGCATTGTTGAACCCTAATGTATAGCTATGTCATACTGAGCCAAAATCAACTTATTGTCAACAGAGGCAAATTTCAACCTAGCAACCTTTTCTGAAGCTTCAGTAACTCCATAAACCCATAGGCAACCAGTCCCCTTTTGCTTTTGTCAAAGGTGAGTTTTGTTGAATTATAAACTGCTGCTTTAAATGTTATGGTTGAGTATTGACTTCCCTTACATTTAGCACTGCACAAACACATGACCCTGACAAGATTTATTATCTCAACTCTTGGGAAAAGTCTGGGAGTGAATAAGGACAAAAAAGGGAGAAATCTGTTTCTAATTTGACTCAGGTGATCACATAGTTTAAATATCAGAGGTGCTTTCAGTGAAATCTTTTATAAGAACTCAGATGTTCTTGCTTAATCCAAGTGTCAAGGCCTTCTGTCATTCCTTCTTACAGTTACCCTCTCACCCATTCAGGAGATACAGCCAAGTATTTCTGCATTCCTAAGTGACAAAAGGTTTAGTTCAATTTCTGCCTTTAGTTCACTAACAAGGGTGGCTGCAGCTGCCCAAAGCATATGGTCGGTCATTTGCTGTTTGTCCCTCACTGCAGCCCCATGTACACTGTCATGCTGGAGTGCAAATCCAACTCAGGTCAAAGTGCCCCTCTGGTATGTTTTCTAGGAGCATGGAGCAAACAGCAAAGTAAAGGACTGCTGCACCCACCTGCCTGCGGAACAAGGATTTGTGCTGTCAAACTCATCATATGTTCTAACTGGTTGAATGAACACAACTTTTTTCCTAAGGAGAAAGAGAATTTCAACTAAATATTTTTCAGCTTTCTGGGAGGAGTTTTCCTTACTAAAACCAGTTCTGCCTCAATCTGACCGATGCAGGCTGAAACAAGACTGTCATTTTTCCCATCTTGATCATTCTTTTCCATGGGCAAAATCACCAAGGAGGGCATGTTTTCCAGGCAGCAAATGTGCACGGCTGACTGCTGTGGTGCAGAAAGGACCAGGTTCAGCCTCCTGCCATCCATGATGTCTCCAGTATCAGCTGTCTACATCACATCTTTACCATCAACGAGTGAGCAGACAAGCACCACACAGCAGAGCCAGAGGCCTGTTTGCTCTCACTGCCCATTTCCCCTCCTCCTAATTTCAGGGAAAACTGCAGCAGAAGAAAGAAAAAATCAGATGAACTTTTTTCATACCCTTTAATTGAAGAATCCTAAACTATAAATGGGACATACATTCCTGTGCAACATACAGGGTTGTTTGAGTGCATGCGCTCATGTCAGCTATAGAAGTAGGTAGCACTCCATGTGAGATCAGATGGATAATTGTCCTTTCACTAAAGAATTGATAGTAGCTTCTGACAACTTATTTACACTACATTCCATGTTTTCTCATTTGTAAAAACATTTCTTCTGTGTCTGCATTTGCAACAGTCCATCAGTTCCTACCAGTCCTCTTTAAGGGTGCAAGACTACTCAACAGGCTGCTCTGCCACTGACAGCACTGGGAGTCTTAAATTGAAAAAAAAAGGCATGTTTTCTACATGAAGACTTTGAACTTGAGGAAATGAAGTCTGAAAATGACAGTGGCAGTAGTAATAATCAAAAAGCTGAAGTCTTTGCTGGGATAAATAGACATTGTTCCAGTTACTTCATTTTAATCAGCCTACTCTAGCAAGGAATTTGGTTTATAATTTGTATTTTAGAAAGACCCAACATCTTCTGATATTTATAATTGATTTTGGTACAGAATCATCAAAGGAATGCAGAACAAAAATTTAACAACTTCCTTAAAAAACATTAGCAGAGCTAAATTATATCATGAATATGAAAAAAGCACAGCACGCAGGCAGCAGAAAATGAAAGGCAGATTGGTACAGTAAGACGAGAGATCAAGGTGCAAAAATATCAATTCAAATATTCTAAACATGACTTAAATATTCATCAGCTTGTTCTTCTGCATTTTACAGTTCATCCATCTGTGACTCAAGGGTCATACGATAGCAGGCATGGACTGAATTAGGAAACCCATCTTTTCCAGCTTTAGACTGAGCTTTGCATGAGAATAGGCAAATAGTATTTCCTTTTTCCCCGGCTTTCCCAAGCTATGTAACAGAAATAATGATAATTATCTTCTTTTTTAAGATGCTTTGATGCATCTTCTCAGTAAGGGTGACAGAGCACTGGAACAGACTGCCCGGGGAGGTTGTGGAGTCTCCTCTAGAGACATTCAAAACCCACCTGGACATGTTCCTGTGCGACCTCACCTAGGCGTTCCTGCTCCAGCAGGGGGATTGGACTCGATGATCTTTTGAGGTCCCTTCCAGTGCCAAACATACTGTGATACTGTGATACTGTGACACTGTGTGATGAAAAAGTGCTCTGTCAGAGCTTAGATAAGGTGATGTTGCAGGCAACTTTCTCCTTATTTGACTCTGTTTTTCTTTTTACAATCTCAATCTATGTGAGATGATCTTTTGAAAATTGTCAGAATTTCTGCTATAAACTCAGGTTTCTTTTAAATGACTTCAGGTCTCTGTAAGGTCTGTGTCCTTTCATTCAGTCCCTCTGTGAGTACCCTCTGCACAGGTAACCACTGGGCACATCCCTATGCTGTGACACTATCCCTGGCCACCATCGAACTGGTCAGACTCTTTATGATGGCCCTCTTCACACACTTGGCTTGAGGGCAAGCCTCACACTTTGATCTGTGCTGATGACCTGAATTGTGCCATTTAGCAGGGAAAGGTATTTGGTTTGTGATTCAGACTTAGTTTTGGAGTAGCTGAAAGACAGACACTGCCAGGGCTGAAACCAGGCTGGTTTTAGAGCAACCCAGCTGTGACAATATACACTTTTTAAGACAGACAAACATCCTTCAGATTTGCTGGAGTCTGTGCACGGCCTGCCTGCATTTGCATAGGTCTGAAACATAGTAAAATTCATGTCCATTGGCACGCTCCAGTCTAGACCACCTTCTGTTCTTGGCACACATAATAACTATTTTCACTGCATCCTTGTCAGCTTGTTCTTTCAGAAAATGCATTCTATTTTCCATTAAGTCCATTTTGCATAAAGTAATTCTTGCATCAAGTAGTCTGCCAGGCTCTCTTTATCCTTGACTGACCTTTCCTAGGTTAGTCTGGCTAATGCCTTGCCTATCAGTTCCATTACTCGCAGTCCTGCGCCATTCTGATTGAGGGCAATGCTTTCCAGGAAGCACAGATACAGCACTACGAGCAGCCACTTCACTCAAATAATATCATGACAAGATCTACAGAGTGTCAAAATCTTCGGGTTTGATCTTAATAAGCAGCTGCCTGCATAGTGCTGTCCCAGTGCAAAACTTCAGTTTTAAGTCAGATTCTCATCCCTTTCTGTGGATGGGAACAGCAGAATCGGTGCCGGGACAAAGGTCTGCAGCAGAGTGAGGACCTGCACACCTCCCTGCTCCAAAGTGCCTTTATTCACACAGGGTTCTGAAAGTTTGATGGCATTATTCAGTACAAGAGCCATCTGAATGCAGTCCTTAGGAAGTGCATGCCAAATTTAAAGCTCGGTTGTTCTGATGCAATTAACTGCAATACTTATTGCTCCAAATAAAAACCACATGGATTGTTGCTTTCTGCCAAGAAGCAGCAGTAAGTTCATGCCACTGTAAGATCTAAAAGATCTTTTTGTCTAGCACCTTGTGTCACATAGCCTTGTGAATTTTATCCAGCTCTTCATGTACTCAGCCCATTACTAGAACTAGGATGAAAGGATTATGTCTCAGACTAGCAATAGGAACTTGCAGGGCATGTGCATTGTTTCGAAATAAAAAAATACAAAGACATCTAAAAGAATGTAAATTATATCACTGCTGAGAATGAAAAAGGAAAGTGATGATTCCTTGTCTTTTATCTGCCTTGTTGTGTCTTATTATATTTCTGAACTGACAGAAAAGATGTTCATTTCAAGGCACCAAAATGTCTGAACTATTTAGGAATTGTCGCCTTGAATCAATTCTGGTTTCACATACTGCATCTCTACAGGCATTATTTCTTCCAAATCAATTCCATCTCTGAACTAATTGTTTAAAAGCCATGACTTCACTCCCATGTTAAGGGAATATCTGTGGCACTCCCAATTAAAACAAAAATATTTACAGTAGCGTACACAATTTACACAATGATATTGACAACAGTAGAAATTTCCAAATGTAGATCTTTTGCCTCACACATATACAAAGCAGCTTTTTAAAGGCTGAAGGGCCTATGTTAGAAAAACAGACAGTAGCTACTTCAACAAGAGAAACAGACATCATTTATAATTCATGTAAGTATATTGAAGTTTTCCACTGCCATCCAAGAAAAATGGTTTCAAATCTATGGAGTGCAATAAGCCAATATTCTGTGTAGCAACTTCTATATATTTCACATAGATTTTACTCAGGAGATCATTTCTACACTGAGGTCTTCACATCTACAATGTGATACATTCAAAACCATCATTTTCTCTGCATATCTATCAGCATTAATTTGTCAGTCTGTACCCCATGTTATTTTTACAAATGCTTTCGGAACACAGATTTGTTGAAGACATAGAAGACAGAGTTAAATGTAATCCAAGAGTAATCAGAAGCAAGAGGAATACTTATCTCAATATTACAACTTTTTCTTTTTTTTCATATCCAGAATAAAACCCAAAGAGAAATGAATGATATGTCTGCTTGGTCCCTCCTGCATTGATGGGCTGATGAAAAACTGTTGCATATAATTCAGCTATTTCCTACAACCACGCAACTTAAAAGCCCAACAAGAGTGCTGCTGAGCTGAGGAACGTTCATTACAGTTCAGCCACAAATGGTTCAGCTCTACTCAAGGACAGACTTAGTTTGTATTTGCCAGTTTGAGAAATTTGCCTGCAACTAACCTATGCAAGACATCTTTGGATCACAAAAACAATTCAATTTGCAGCTCTTAATTCTCCAAAGCATGCAGTCTTTTAAATAATCCTCTGAAATTTTAAGACTTCATGTCTAATTTATAAAATCCAGTTTTACACTTTGTAAAAACTCCCAGAGAACTTGATTTCTAATAAATTTTTCCTCGATCTCCTCAGCAGGCAGTAGTACTTAGTACAGCGCAGAAAAGGCTACAGACTGTATAATGTATCACAAACAACTTTATTGGCTGTCATATACTTAAAATGGCTATGTTCTGCATTTGATTAATTTGTGAAGCAGCTTATTTCAGATATTGAAGATACTCATTCTGCATGATTATTAAAACTAAACAGAAGTAAGTATCCATTATTACCTAAAAATAATGAATGCAGAAGAGGCAGACACTTGGGACCCAAGGAGGTGACATTAATGTTCAACATCTCAAAAACAGCAGCATATCAAATTATTGATGCAAAGCATTTGACAACTGTCTTTAAGACGCAGGGACACAGGCTGTCTAGACATGATCAGATATCAAAGTCTACGAGTTTTGCAATCTGATCATTTTGTTTCCCTTTTACTAAGGTAAAGAGGTGCCTGTCAGTATTTGACAGGCTGCAGACACAATGATTATAACAACAATAAGAATAACTGCTCTCTGTAGTACTATTATCCTCTGAATAACTTTGTTGGAGGAACTCTATTGCAGTCTGTTTATTTGTTTGTTTGGTGGTTTGGTTGGTTTTTATCTCTGAGGGAGGTTAATGTCTGTATATTCTGTGACCCTTTGTTACAGCTCCCATTAGACAGGGATTTAGATACAGATCCCAAATTGGTCTCGAACCACAGTAGAGAGACTAAGTGGAAACATCTGTAGAAGCTGAATTGGAATATATTCCACATCAGGCAAGTTGTTCTTTTTTGAACTGGATTTAGTGGGTACAATCTGACTTAACCCTTCACATACACCAGAAAATTTCTGCAAGCTTCTCATCTCATAATTGTTTAACAGGCTGCAGGCACCATGATTTTAACAATAACTGCTCTTTTTAGCAGCAGTCTATGATAATAGATTTTCAAGTGGTACACTATATATTTAACATATGCCAACAGCAATTTTGAGAATTGCTGTGTGCTTGTTTTATAATTCTAATTCAATATATCTGTCAATGTTGCTTTTCCCCCCTAGACTTCACAATTGTGCTTTTGTCAACAGAAAATGGCAATATTTTCCTCTAAGGGAAAATTCAAGGTCAGATGAAGGTTGAGATAGACAGAAAGGATGTGGTAGCAGAAACTATGATTAGGACATTTGGTTTAGTCTTTTTGTTGTACCAAATGGTGTGGGCAGCTCCTGCTAAAGCATACATAAGAACAAATTCCCAGCTTGGTATTAGTGTTTGATTTGATTTAGACAATGATGCTGATGTCATGTGGGTGAATACCTATGAAAAAAACAGGATAAGACAGATACTTAATGGGAGATTAAGTGGTTCAATGTGAAACGTCACCATTGTACTTTAGAGTATTCGAGTGTGTTCTGATTCCTGAAACTGAAACTGTCAAAACCATACTTTGTAATTTTATTTTATATTGTCATCTCCAAACTTTCAAATGTCTCTGAAGTAATAACATCATATGGTGCTGTGTTATGACATTTAAGCCTCTGGGTTAGAATACCAAGTCTGCATCAAGTCATGCTGTCTCATACCCTGATGTTAAGTCACATGCACAGATTTTCAAAGGCTTGAAAGCAGAACTGTGCCCAACTGCTACTTATCATCACTAGCAACTGGATTTCTAACTCACACTTCTATGAAGACTGATCATCATACTAGTGAATCTATTTCCATATTGCAAAAATAATACTGTTGCCTGTTATCAATAGGTCTTTAGAGAGCTGGTCAGTAACCGTTGTTCACAGCTGTCAGTGCAAACTTCTAGCAGAAAATCAGAAAACTAATAGGAACTGGCTTGTCATAGCTCACCTTTAAAAATTGTTTCCCATTTCTTGGCTTCAGAAGACTTTGGGGGTTAACAAGAGAGTTATTGCTTTGATTTGCAAAATCAGTACCCTGTTGGGTTGAGCATTAGATGCACACACAGTACGAAAACATTTTTGTCCTTACAAAGTTAACTACGTAGATAGATTGGAAAACATCTTATTGTCCCATTTCAGAGCAAGGAAATCAAGGCCATTGTCTGAAAACTGCAGTAGAAGCAGGAAGTAAATCTACTTATCCTAAATATGCACAAATCATCTTTCTTTTGCATGAAGTCAGTGAAGGAAAGACAGGGAAAAGCTGTGAAGACTGCAATTATTCAGGCAACTGGGGTAACACTGAAGATAAGGAGTGGGTGCCTTGTAAGTAATCTTAGCATTCAGGCTAAACGCTCCAAGGGCTGCATTCCCTAAGCCCCATGGATGGTTCTTGGATCAGAGCTGAAGCCTGTTGCTTACAGTCTGAAATATGATGTGGTCGGCACTCCTGCACTGCTAGTGAACTGAATTCTTAAACCTCCATGGCTGTCATTTCAGCTATACAGAGAATCCATACAGACATTTAGGTGCTTTAAGGTACAACGGACTGTGTCTGATTCAGACCAGTAGTGAAACCCTGACTCGTCCACAGTTCCTGCATCATGGCCTGGTTCACACAGAAGCACAGATGTAAGATGTGCTCCAGGCCCTGGTGGGACTTAAGTTTGAAGGAATGAACCATATGAATGATGGGAAGTTTCAGGGGACCAAACTGAATCTAGTCCCAGGTAATAGCTCAGCTACACAATATACAGATGGAGGAGCCACAGCACCAGCTGCCTCAGTCCACTGCTCCACTCCCATTGCACCAAATAACCCCTCTGATCTACATGACTACAGTAACCCCAAGGTCTGGACAAATGTGTAAACTGGTGTGGGATGACAGACAAACTCTTGTGAATCTTGGTGTGTTTGTACATTCTATTAAGCTTCTGTCTGCACATCTAAATGTCCAAATGTTTTCAAATTATATCCCCCCCCAAATCACAGTGCTGTTTGACCAGCCTTTAGGTAGCTGGGATTCCTACTCACCCAAAGGCTGGCTGTGTCCATGCCCCATCTACTTCTCCCTTTCTTACTTCACAGTCTCAGTTCACTGAGGATTTCTGATATGTCCTGAACTCTTGATCTGTATTATGAATAATGACAGATAAGCAGATAACATTACCAGGCTGCCCTACATCCATCTCCAGAATGTGGTGAACTTTTGCTTATGTCAGTAGAAACACTTAATGGAAAAAGAGACTTTTGTCCCCGCGGAAGTCTTCATCTATTAACCTCTTTTTGGTGAAAAATGCATGTCTAACCTTAAATGGGAGGGTTTATCATAAAGTTTACCAGACAAATGAGTCATTATTTTAAAAGTTAGTTAATAGGTTGCACAAAACTGACCCAAAATGTCAATTACTAGGGAGAAGGGGCACAGGATACTTTATGAAATTGCAGCCATTGCACAGGGGCACTTTTGTTTGAGTCTTTCTGACAACATCTACAGCACCCTAATTGAACTGCGCAAGCACAGAGGAATTGCTTCTTGTTACTGCAAAATAGCTAGCAGAATTACAAAAATGGCGTATCAGAAAAATGTAGTGTATTTTCAAGCTTTTGAAATGTCACACTCCTGGGCACCAATTTATCTGAGTTACATTGCAACATTACAAATAGCCAGCAAGTCTTACAGAGCCATTTTTCACAATAAAAATACTTTCCTAACTGCTATTTTAGTTCAGTAATGATTGTATAGATCTGTTTATTATGCATTTATATTTTTCCCTAAATAATACCTTACTGTTGGCAACGTACTGAAATAGTGAAAACTGTGTAATATTAAAGGAGCCAACCACTTGCTTCAGTGTAAAAATATATTTGGCTTCAGGGAAAAAAAAAAAAAGGAGAGAACAAAGAAAAAAATAAGAAATCCATAAAGAAAACAAAAAAATCCTTCAGCTTTTTTTCTAATTTAATATTGCTTCCACTTCTCTCTGTTGTCTTCAGGATAATGGCCATTAAGATCATCATGAAAAGATTACATTGATTGCAGTGTGCCAGAGAAGCTATATTAAAGGTCAATAAGGAAAAGTGGTATAGCTCTCTGCTGGAGCTATGATTCAGCCTCTTGAGACCACTTCTTAAGATATTTCCATTGTTTTCTGTTGTATGTAGAAGCACAGATAAGCTGCCACTTTTAGAAAAGCACAGCTGAAAACACAGAGAATCCAGCTTCTAAATGCTTTAATGCACCTGGGTTGTACAAGTTACACAGCATCAAAGAAACTATTAGGCACGGAAGTCCCAGTTCTTGAAGACTTCCTTCATTAGCCCTAAGATAGCTGTTCTTGCTGATAAATGTCCTGCACCTGGCTAGGTTACCTGACTGTAAGGGCTGAACTTGGGATTCCTAGCTCAAATGCATATGCTGTACTGCTAGGGCAAAAATATGATGCTATATATCTGGCTAATCCTCAGCTCTCTGTGGCTGATGCATCTCTTGGAGGCATGAAGCAGCATATCTCACGAAATGCACACATGTGAATTTGACCAATGAATTTATGTTCCCTGTGGTACCAGAGAGTGCAACAGTGAATTAATTCCAGCCAAGAATGATATTGAACCATTTACACCTATGCACCTAGAGTATCGTTTACTCTTGCATTTGTCCTGGAGTTATTGAGTAACAATTAATAATAGTAAATTAACATGCAGTTGGCAACAGCTAACTAATTAATTGTCTTAACAAATTGTCTGTGTACCCCTCCTACTACTGAGAAAACTGCAACCCTAGAAGGTCAGGACTTGATTTCAATGGAATCTCTGTCATTTCAACTTTATCCTTTAATATCTAATTTGATTCTTTAATATATGTGCACACCTCACACAGGTACTTATAGACAGAGCTGGCTGATTCTAATACCCTACAAACAGTGTATCTCTCTACAAATGTGTTTAAGGTGGTACTTCCCTTTACTCACTGAAACAAGAAGCCAGTTCCTAATTCTTGCTGAAGAAATTCCAACTCAATCAAGGGATGGGATAAATTTCACTTATTGTTTTCCTCAGACACACAGCGGAACCTGCTTTTGTACCAGCTCAGCTCAGCATAAGCATCTACTTCAGGTGCCTATGGTATAAGTACAGCAATCCTATGTAGCTTCTGAAGTCCCTAGAAAAAATTCTGTATCTCCAGATAGTGGCTTAGTCTATGTCTGATCTGAATCATATCTGAAAAGTTAGCACCCCTTCATCATCTACAGAAGGAACCCAAAGGGAAACAATAAGCTAAACTCCACTGAGAGGTTATGAATACTCATCCACTATGTCTACAAGCCAAATTTCTCTTACAAAGGGAGGTTTGGGAAATCTCTGCCTTGCGGTTCTAAGTGCCAATAACTTTCTAACAGAAAGAGTTGTTAAAGGAACGGCTCTGCCACTTGAAAAAATGGTTGTTTTGCAAAGAATTAATCACCACCAGCTTGCTAGACAGTGAGAGCAATGGAAAATAGTTGGTGTGTTTCATATAACAGCAAATGGAAATGTTTTAGGACTCTTCAGCCTCCCCCTCTGATGTCATGCAGAGGTGAGCAGAGACTAAACATAAGTATTTTTTACACTGTAATAAAAATAGTTAAAGTACTAATAACTATTGTTCATTCTGTTGGCAAGATTTTAGTACAGCACCCTTTGCCTTCGATTTTTAGAAACATGATACTACAACCCGGAGAAAACATTTGTACTTTATATGGACATAAAGCAATCCCATGTATACATTCAAAACATGTCTTAGCACAGACTGCTGCACTCACTGTGGATGTCTACAAACTGGACTCTTTAAAATTAACTCTGGGACGCTTTGAGATTAATTAGCAAATAAAACATGTGGAATGTAGTTCAGCCCACAGTTTCATATGTGAATAACATTCTCAGAATAATTTTATTTGTGCTTTTAAACTGTATTTTAAGAATGGTTTGAGGAATTACGGTTGTTGCTACAGAGAAACAGTGGGCTCAACAGAAATCTCAGGATGAGCAAAAACAGGCTAGAAACAACAGAAAAAAGAACAGTGGCTATTTTGAAGGGAAATATACATGTGACTTCTATCACAGACAGAGGAACCACCAGAAGTTATTGGTTTTCTAACAAATCTTCCCAAACTAACTTCTCTGTATTTGTGACTGTTTTGCAAAGGACATATATCTTTGTGTAGCAGGAGGGAAGCAGCTGGAGCCAGGACTAGGTGAGGAACATGCAGAGAAGCACTGACCTGCATGATCGTCTCATGGCTTTGAGCTTCAGAGCAGAAAACAGATTATTCAGAAGGATGGTGAGGCTGATATTCAACAGACACCAGCCTATTCACACTCGGGAAGCTGACACTTGGGACAGTCAACAGGTCTTGTTTTCGGTGTCTGCTCATCTCTAGGGACAAAGGCTCTTCCTGGAGCAGCAGTACCACGACTTTACTTAAGTGATCATCTGACCCACAGGAAAAGCCGTTTGAACAACTCTGTGCTACTGAAAATGCCCAAAAGGAATTGCTTACAGTTACTTGCCCTTTCAACTAATCCTACCAGGAGAAGTGATGCTTAACACCCAGTGATTTTGATCTCTTTGGTCATAGAAGACAGGGAAAACCCTTCCTATCCTAAACCAAAAGCCCAGCCTACAAAAGCAGATTCCTAAAGAAGGACAGGCAGCAGAAGGGCACCTTGAAAAAACCCTTCCTTGTGATAAACAGACCAAGTTTAAACAGTGCAATTCCCTGTGCCAGTTAAATCAGTGCCAACCAAACTTCTAACCCATCTTCTACATAGCACACTTCCAAGTAAGAATGTTACAGAATATCAGAGGCTTTCTTTGGTTCTTTTTTCCTTTTCAACACAAATTTGAATTTCTTTGTTTTCATGCAACTCCCAAAATCTCAGGGATGAGCTAAGGAAATAAGCCATGATAGAGACAGTACACTTTACCTACCATCTGATGGAAAAGACATTGTTATTTGTTTTATTAAACAGTGCATAATTAAAAGTCAATATGCAAGAATGTAATAGAATCTGTGTAACTAATCAATTTTTTGTCAATGACAATATCTAATTTACATGAAATCAGTAATAAAATGTTTGTTTTCAACATTATCTACAAAATTGTTTGTACATTATGAAAATAAATCCATATGGCTTTGGGTCAGATAAACATCCATAAGCAAAGTTCATGGGAAGGTGATTCAGCCTAGGCGCTGAACCGAGAAGTGCTATTCAGAGAAGACAAATTATAGTTTACTTCTTCAGGTCTCTAGCACATTGTGCAGAAATGAGTTCAGTTCCTTTGAGAATATCTGTCATATCCAAGCAGGAAAGAATACCTTAATAGCCTGTGCCCATTTCATAATGCATACAAGATAGATGTCTCCAGAGGAGGTAGAAGAGTCGCCTTACGTTTAAAAGTTTCTCAGCACAAGCTTGTTAAGAAAGTTGGCAATCAATTACAGAAACTAATCAACTCAATGAATTACTAGTGTTTGTTAGTAAAGCACCACTGGTGTAACATGATTTAATTAACTCTAACAGTATACATGCTACACCACACCCTAGTCTTAATTTGCTCTAGCAAGTACAGCAGCCAGTTTTTTCAAGTCTGACCTGAGTCCATGAGTGGCAACTATCCAAATCAAAGGAAACAGACCCAGTAATCCTAAGGATTTTACTTCCAAAGGAATTTAAAAGGAAATGGTACATATTAGTGTAGTGCTTGACAGGAGCACTGTATTAGATTAACAAAGGGAATCTACAGATTGAAATGGGATACTTCCAAACAGTTCTTTGAAATGCCTGAAAACATTTCCAAAAGGCTTTGTTTATGCCAAGAAAAGCAGTCTTTTTTCCATTGTTGCTCAAGGTGGCAGGCATGGTACCAGCTCACAGAGACAGGGCATGAAGCCAAACACAACCAGCTCCCACGTGGATTGGAAACAAGCTAAAAAGCCAAGCCTGATTTACAGAGCTCAGACTGAGATCTTGATCTGAACCTTCCCACTCCCTGGGTCAGTCTGAAATTAGACTCCTTGCTCTGGACCTCTCCTGAGCTTGTCTTGGCTGAATGAAGTCTTTTGTTGTTGTTCTTCTGAGCAGAAATGAGGGGGTGATTTGACATGCAAACAGCACAGCTCTGCAGCAGGAAGCACATGAAAGAGACGAGACATACTGCTGTCAAGTAAGCACCAGAATTTGTTTGCATTTTGAGCAAGGACATAGCTACTGAGTGTGCAGTGTTAGAGCACTGGGCTAATGGACCAGATCTCCAGGGAACCAGCTACAGAGATGGGAGAAACCATAGGGAATGAGTAGGCAGAAGGACCCCCTTCGATTGTGTGATTCCTCCACATTCCTATTTATTAGGCTGTGGGACTGATGAGCTGATACTACAGCAGTGTTAACCTGCCATAACAATACTTAGAGCCTGAATCACCTTCCATACCTACCCCAGTTGTCCCTACAACACACAATGAAATGGAAGTGTGCCAGCCCACTGAGGACTGCAAGTGTTTAAATTCTGTATCACAAATGCCCTAACCCTACCTACTCTAGAAAAACAGTTTCCTCTGGGACCATAGGTGGGCAGGATCTATTTCAGAGACATGTTGAATCCACTCATACCTGATCTGTGAACCCCTGCTGCCTGGGGCTGAGGCATGAGCAAGGGGAAAGAGAGAGAGAGACTAAAAAAGAGATGCCTGATGGCCTACCTGTAGAGCAGTGGCAAAGCATTGGCCTCAGTGCTCATCCCCCCTCTTTAGCCTCCTGTATACCCTACAGAAGTCTACACTGAGTTGCAGTAAATTGCTCAGATCCTCCCCCTTCCACCTTCCCCCGCCCCCCCGCTGCCTGCAGTTACACCACCCCTTGCAAAGACTTTGAAAATCTTCTAGTCACAATACGAGAAGAAGCAAATTATTACCTTCCCAGCACATGCTGGTTTGCTCTGTGGGCAGCGCATATTTGTGCTCTCATTAAAGTTACAGGAGAAATGTCACCTCCCTGAAGCGATCAGCTGTTTGGCACTGGATTTCATCCTCTACAAATGCCTTTGAAAGCACGGGTTAATATTTCAGCATCCCCAAACTAGTAGAACCAGGAGTTTCTAGTTTGGAGGAAATTATCTCACAGATGGATTAAGAGGGTTTAGTAATACCCCCCAGTAACTAGGACATCTTAGGAAAGTATGCTCCACAATATTTGAACAAGAGCCTCCCTCCACATACACGGTGACCGTCTGTAGCCTATTGCCTACAAAGTGTCTTTGCAAGACTTGCAAAAGCTCAGAGACAGGACCCTCACCACCTCTGCATCAGCAAAGGAGCCCACTACTGTGTCTGGCATGTCCCCTGCTCACGCAGGACATCTGCCCCGTTACACACTGACTTGGGGCACATGTCCCAGGAAAGGCAGCAAAACCTCACAGCAGCCTCTGGCTGCAAGGGCCCCAGCTGCCCCACAGGCTGCAGCCCCACAACGCCTGTGATGGCCTGAGAGAAGACTCATCTTAACACCGTGATGTATATTATTATTATATTATCTTAACACCGTGATCTATATTATTATTTTCCCATTGTATACAGCTGCCCATACAGCAACATTCAGAGAAAAATACTTTGACATAATTTTTTACTCTCTGAGCTTCTTTCAAAGTTGAACTTCTGTCTTAAAGGTCCCCGGTCCTGTAAGCTGTTCTTTTTCTTATTCCATGTGTTTCAGTGACACCAGACATTTTAAAACACTGGGAAACATGGTGAATTTTTATGGAACAATCTTCTTATCTGCAAGCACTCAACTACTTGAACAAAAATATATTTTTCAAATGGGTGCAGTGGTGATTTGGCATCTTTATGTTAAAATTAACTAATTTTATGGTGTTACCTTCTGGCTGCTGCTCATGACAATTTAGAGTTTGCAGTTACAGCCCATTATAAAAGGGAAGGGCTGCACGAGGGTGTTAACAGCCCATTTAGGATATAAAGCATCGTGCAGTACACAGATTTAAATTCAGGTGCAGTATAAGGTCAGCCTTGAATTGTATGTATAATATGTTTGTCAGGCACCCCGTGTGTAAAACTGACAGCTCTAACCTAGTTGCCACAGGCTGTTTTATACAGTTGGGAATATTATGTCTCTTTGACTTCGGTGATGTACACTTGAAAAGAAAATTGTTTCATTTGAGGAAACTTGGAAAGCCAAAGCTTATTGCAGTAATGAAATACAACATAAACTTTCTAGTTAAAAAGGTGATTTGGAATTAATTAACATCAGCTCATGCCACAATTACATGCAATACATACACAATAATAATAATAATAAAAGAATAATGAAGCTTGCATAATCCAGTTTTCTTTTTGCATAAATTTGGCACATGTAAAATCTGGCTTTGCTCTGCCACACTGAAAGGTGAGATGAATGCCTTGAGCACTCCAGATTCCAGTGAGCGCTTGGTGCGTGGCTCCAAGAGCAGTGCCCAGAGCCAGCAGCGCTCACACCTCTCTGCTTCTTGGAGTATGCGAACCCCACGTTTTCTGCACGATCCTGAAGCACGCACTGCCCCAGGGTAAGGGGCTAATGTGGGAAACTGCAGCGGGTCTGTGGAATCCTTGACAGAAAATATGAGAGTAGAGATCAGCCTTGAGATATTAAGATTTACCCTTGAAAAGGATGGGAGTAAAGGAGTATCCGGAGAGAGGAGAGATGTACCCGTGAGAGAGAAGAGGATAGAAGAATAACATGGATGATAGAAAAATTAACCAATGAGATGTTAGTGCTGTAACTTGTAACCAATAGTGAAAAGACACATGAACTGGTAGAATTGTATAAAAATGAACTTGTAGCAATAAATGGCATCCATTACTTTCATCTTGAAAGAACTTGGTCCATGTCGTTTGTCTGTCTCAACCGCGACAGGCTAAGTTCCTGCTGCTGACTTTAAGACGCAAGTTATTTTTTTCCCCCTCTCCACCATCTTGTGAGAAGCTGTGGCCCTACCTAATCCCAGCTGATTTGGAAATAAGTTAATTTTGTCGTCCCTGCTTTACATTGTCTGCTCTTACAAGGACAGAATAATCCAGTCATTGAGTGAAACATGAGCAGTCCATGGCAGAGGCAATGCTCTAGTGCAAATCATTTGAATTTAAACACCAGACCCGTTCTCACCTACAGCAATCCTGTCTTTCAGAAATAAAAGGACAGTGGAAAAAGAAAGAGTAGCGTATAAGAAGCATGTTGATGAAGAAACTGAGGCATGCAGTAGCACAGTAGCTTGACAAAGTCATATAATGGATTTGGGACAGAATTCTTTCCCAATCTACCACTTCAGCAAAAAGTCCACTCTCTTACACCACATGCAACCACCTGAGCACAATGAAGGAGGGGACATTGTACAACTGCAGAAATGACAAAGGTGTAGGCTCTGAAAAGATGAGGACAGACCAGTATTAGGATCCTTTCTCTTCATTATGCCCTACAGTTTTCTTCCAGAGAACAACAGTGCTCTTTCCAAGCAGTTCTACCTCACTTTTTTACTAGAAAAGGACAATGATTTATCAGGCCATTGCACACTGATATAAAAAGTCCTGCTCTTCACAGGGCAGTTTGAAGATATCAAAGTTTTTTATGGGTGCTCTTGGGAGTTAGATTTGCAACTGGAGTAAAACAACGCTCAGTAACGTCAAATGGAGATACGCCAATTTACATGGCCTGTAGATTTTGCAGCTTTATTTCTTATATAAGTGTTCTCAATATCTTTCAGTCACCTTCTAAAAGGTACAATTCAGATTGACTATTTATCATCCTTCTATATTTCTTATCTTCACTTTAAATTGGAAAAGAAAATAACAAGCTGTCTGCAGAGTAATCAATTGCTATAGTAAACATTACTTTAATATACAATGCAGCACTTATCTCTGTTCTCTTTAATTAAATCTGTGGTGTACACTGTCAATTGTCTATGCAGAATAAGTGTTCTTCACACCAATCAGAAACTTAACTCCACTAATTAACTCTTTGTTTTTAGAACAAATTAAGAAAGAGGTTAATTTAGCCTGATTTTCCTCAGGCAGTTTTCTCATTTCCCACGTCACTGCAAAACAGTCATTTTGTGCCTCAGCATCTCTGATGTTGACAGTGTGTTAACTGCTCTGAACCAGGCAACTTCAGCATCCAGTTGTAAAAATGGAAAAAATACTTAATACTATCTAAGAAAACATACTTTGATGGGCCTGAATACATGATTTTTTAAGTCGGGAGGATGACACAGAGGCACTACATACCACTAGTCAAGGTCAAAAGTATGAAGAAGATACTCATTAAACAGACATGAGACTGATCTGATGATTTCAAACATCGAGATGAACAAATATTTGGATCTGAATTGTAAATGTCTACAGATATATAAAACAGCTATTGGTGCTAAAATTATACGTAATTTGTTCAGTTTGTCCAAATCACTGAAAGGTCCTTCTACATCAGAAAATATGGTCAGGCTTATGCCAGCAAAGTGTCTTGTCTCACAGTCTGAAGAGGAAGGCAGTATGCTGCCTTGGGAATGTCTCCAGGAAAAATGTAGCCAAAGGCAAGTTCTCCTCCCATTGAGAAAGCACCTGGAAAGGAATCTTAACTGAAAGGTCTAGCTATTAAACCCAGACATTGCTTGGAAGTAAGATGCCCAAACAGCAGTATGCAACAACTCTCTTCTGTGAAGTCTTCCTGGTCCAGTTCAGAGAAGTGCTCAGCAATATAGCCCAGAAGCTGCACTGAAATCCATGTAAACGAAAGGTGCCTCCAGCTATAGGTTTAGTAGCCCACTCTGCCCTCAGATATGTGCAGACTTTGGTTCAATATTAAACTTGAAGCACAGTTTCTGAGCTCACAGCTTCCAAATGCTGTGCTAGATGCTGAATAATCAAAAAATCGGGCCATTAAAAGCAGTAACAACACAGAACTGATTGTAAAATATTGCCCAATTTTTTGTCAATGTCCTCCCATGTAACACTTACAGCAGTTCAGTCACTCTACAGTAGGGTATATTCTTGGTACAGAGACATGGAAAACATTGTGCCATTACAGAGTTCTGTGGCAGGGCCCATGGGCACTGATCTCATTTCACTGCATCACAATAAGGCATCTGTAATATTACAGCACAACCTACAACAAAGCTGGATTTAGCCCAGCCACCACACTGCTGGTACAACCCTGTCATTTCAATTCCTTACGCTTTTTCACCAGCAAAGTCTCATCTCCCTGTCTAATAGTGTTGGCTAATCACCAATAACAGTCTCAACAATGGAAAATCTATGGAAAGAGAAAGGAATCAGCTGGAATGATGAAACAGAAGTTCATATTCCTGATTCAACCCCAAGCTGAGGGAATGGGACAAGAAGGGTGTAAAAGGATCTTTTGATTTATAATCTAAAAGGAAATAAGGAAGACAATCTTCATAGTGATGTTGCTTAAAAATTACACCAGTGCGACCCAAAGTTTTAGGGTGATAAAACCAGAATGAACCAGAGAGTGAAAACTTCTTTAGTTCAAGTGGTCACAGCTCAACAGAATTGACATTTGGAATTTTTGTGGATTTACAAGAAAATAATATTTCCATAGAGAACAGCAATTTTCATTAAATAAATAAACGATCATGAAACATCAGAAATATAGGTTTTGACAGGAAACTTTTGATTTGCTTAAACATAAATGGATTATTGTGTGCTTAAGAATTAGCCCTAATAGGTTTGCTGGGATATTAAAAAAAACTAACAGCAAAGCCACACAGTACACCAGGAGTCTCTGCACATCTACTTTCCATACTAAGTTCCACTGGTACTTTCATTTGTGCAAAACCAATCTATTCCTGGAGTAGTCCCCATTAGAAAAAAGATACCATAACTGATCAGCACAGTGGACAATACAGTGGAACTTCTTTGGAAAGGTTTCGTATATTGAAAATCTCTTTCATTAAGCAGCTCTGTGACCTGGCTTCTCTTTTTCTCCTCTTACTAAGAAATTTCAAAGGAGAAAGAAAAATTTCAGTGCTGTGAAAACCACACAGATGAAGGAGTTTGCAGAAGGCTGTGCCAGGTGTGTGCACCAAATTGCATTTCCAAGCAATCTGCTTGGCCAGTAATGGAATGAAGCAGGGAATACAATCCTACACTATCTTTTCTTCAAGGACCTCATTGTGCTATAGAAGCATTAATTAATTAAACCTCATACCACCTGGAGGAGGCAGGTAAAAGATCTGGGACTACTTTACCTGTGCCAGAGCAGGAGCCACAGCAGCTGTTTAACAGTAGATTGCAACAGTACACATCTGGGAAGGAAAGAGAAAGCAAAGAATTAGTATGTCCAACAAAATATTGAAGACAATTTAATTCAGACTCATCCTTTTTTCTTACAAAAACTCTACTATTCATAGGTACTTAGGGCCTCTATTTTATCGCCCACCAGCTCCTCCAGAAGGCAACGCTGACTGTACCACTGCAGCAGAGCTCCTGCACCAGCGCCCAGACAGGAATTGCTGATTCTGAAATCAATTGGCCTGCACTTGGGAGTGCGTGTACTGCACCTGATCATTTTTTCAGTTTCTTATCTCAGCTACAGCACCTCTTTTCAGTGCAAGAACACTAGTTTTTCGCAATGGAAGTGGTGATTAGTATCTTCCTGTTCAGACTATAACTTGATTATTGTCCAAATAACCCTTACATAGATTTACTTCAGTAGCTATGATTTTAAAATCATCTGGAAAAAATATAAGATAAACTAGGTTTCTTTATGAAAACTTAGACTATTCTTACACTATTCATTCGTTGCAATGTAAGGCAAAAAACTATATGATCTCTTTCATAAAAAACATATTTAATTGTAAACTCTATTCCATACATAAAAATATGTTCTTCAGCTGCCAAAATTATTCTCCAATAATGCTAAATAATATTCCTTGTCATTTTTACTTAGACAGTATATTAAACTAATAAATCTGTTGATGAAATATTGCATAATGAAAAAGGAAATATGTTTATTTTTCTAATAACTTCCATGCTTTTTAATCAGTTCAATGTGAATTCAATACAGCCAATCTTCTCTTGGTACTACTTCCCTTATTGAAATCAATCCTTCAAAAGAAGGCAATAAAAAAAAAGAGAATAAAGAGAATAGAATGCAAGTGTCTGAATTACAATCAATGGAAATAATTCCATAGTCCTCTCCCATTTGTGGGAAACAAACTGACTGAGGGCTGTACCTTCACACTTGTGCAAAGGTTAAAGTTCTTTCCTGAGCAAAGCACTCAGAAGTGATGCACTGTTGGTGCCCACATGTGCAATTCACACTCTGGCCAACTACAAAATCTGCGTCTTCTGCTTTTTGCATAATGGTCTACAGAACTTTTCTCTGAGTTTGAAAAGTGGTACAGAGCAGCTGCTTAAAGCACTTCTGACGATTTCTTTGTCACCCATGGCAGTGTCACAAGTAAATGCAAAATTCTTACCTAAGTTCATAATCAAAACACTATGAATTCTAGAACTTCTGTGACTTAATAAGAAACTATATAAAACAGTGTCATACAACGTACAGAAGAAGTAAACAGCTTTCACAGTTCCCTATTGTTGGAAAAAACAGTCAATTTTTGGTAATTTGCTATGATGACGATGCACTACAGCTTTCAATGACCAAACAGCAGCAGATGCACTGAGCGAACTACAGGACTGTTGAACCACAAGTGCTGAGAGGTGTGGTACCAAACTTTGTGCCTGTCCAGTTACATCCCCTTCCTTTTTACAGAACCATTTACACTGAGCCACAACTATTATTATAATTATAATCCTACAACACAGCAAGGAAATTAAAATGCTAATTCTCTGTGGAATGCTGTCAGACACTGTGATTGAACCTTTAAACATGCAATGGGAACAAATTCTCTGGGACAACGTGACTGTTTAGATTGCCATAAGACTAATTATGGGAGCTCTTGACATTGTCCATGTAGATAGCTAGTTTCATACTCTACCACTTAATTCAAGACCTGAGAAAGTTAGAGAGAAATGTTATTAAATCTGTGGGCCAAATATTATATTACACAATTCCAGGTTCAGGATCTTGTCCTTTTGGTACAGGACTTTGTTGTTTTCGAAATATCCTGTTTGATGGTTTATTTTTAAGTGTCCTCAAAGTAAAAAAAATGCATGCATAGGAATTTAAAAAGCAAGGGTTATCTAAAGAGAGTGTTTTACCTTGTGATAAACTATTCTGTCAAAACTTTAACTGAACTTCATAATTCTTCATTCCTGTGAAGAAAATAATATTCTGGATCTCTCTCAGACAGGCTTTTAAATCGTTTTATTTTACAAGGACAGCAGAGTTAGCATTTGCTTTTCTACAGGAGAAATCTGCCTTCTCCCCCTCTTCTCAGTGCCTGGATCTCAAACAGCATTTGGTAGTTCACATCATCAGTTTGTCCTATGCCATTTTCACCAGGGGAAGGACATTAGCTGTTCCTTGCACTGAAGAAAATGTGTCCGTTCTTCACAGTAATTAAGAAAAACAAAAGTATCAAATGGGTGAGATGTATCACGACATTCATGGTTCAAATACGATAATCAGAGGAGTAACATGAGTAGGATCTGCATGGCTCTGGAGCTGTAGGCTACTAAGTGTAAGTCAGTGCGCTCTTGTGTCCTTATTTTGCTAACCAAGGATGGGGTATAGCAGAATAGTATTGATTCTCCTTTGACTCTTCCTTCCTCCCCTATTGTCTCAGCCTGTTCCAAATGATCCAGAAAATGTAGCCCCAGCAGCAGAAACACAGATGTCAGATCCAAAGCAAGAGAGAACAGAATTAGCTGCATCAACTTTACACAGAAGATTCCCTCTAGCACAAGGTGTATTCTCCAGGTGTCAATCTGGCCAGTTAAGTTCATTTTGTACTGACTGAACTTAATGGACTGTAAAATCTATTCCACTATAAGCCATTTTTTTCAAACGTAGAAGGTAAAAAATAATTCCTTCTCCCTTTCTGAAGCCAACACCAAAAATCCCATGAGTTTCCTTGCAAACTGGCCACACTCTTTTCTTTCCCAGTGCAATGCCACCTTCTCCACTTGAGAGAAGGATAAATAAACAATTTCTGAAAAATACTATTAAAATATTATAAACAAAACCACTCCTGCTTCCTCTCCAGTGTACCATTACCATCAGGAAAGGGCATTTATGGACTTTCTTCTCCTTCTTTCATGGAGTCCTGAATTTGTTCTCTTCTTGTTTCCTTCAAATCCATTAGCAAGTCAAGAGTCAGCCATGCTGGTATGTTCATCTATGATTTGCTACTTGAAAGCATCTGAAGCCCAGAATAAAAGCCCTGGATCAAAGGTGCTTGGCTGAAGTTATTTGGCTGGGGAACAAGCCATCTTTCTTGGGAAACATTTCCTATCATAATGAAAAGATAGTGAACAAAACCTCGATCCCTAGCAGTAATCACTATCAGAAAAGAGCAAAAAACCACCATAAAGATAGGAAGAAACTTCCATGCACTGAATGCCCTGGCACAGAAACATTCAGCTGCTGCTATGTTTAGGTGCCGTTTTCAATAGCTTTTGTCGGGCAGACTGCAGCAAGCCTTGCAAAACAGTTGCCGGGGGTGGGGACACAAAAAAACCCACGCAGAAACAAAGGTGTCTGTGCTATATTGGATTCATGTGATTAGCAATGATACTTGCCTGAAATATCACCTATAATAAAGGTAGTATCCATGAAAGAGATTCTCTTCAGAATCCCTGCTTACTGATTAGTATTCAGGTTTTTTAATGCATTGCAGGCATTTCTGACATTTCTACCCTCTGAAAGTTACAGCTGCACTCACGATCTTCACTTGAAGGCATCTTTACCACTGAGAGTTTTTCTAAGAAATGGCAACCTCTCCCCTCATCCCGAAGTGTGATTTTTGAGTGGAGTGCAGCTAAGATGATTTCAGCTGAATGAGTGTCTTTTAGAGGTAGACTCTTACATCTTTTACACTGAGTTCTTAATTTCTTTTTGTGATAGCAAAAGCCTGAGTCTATTTATTCAATTACCATGTGTTTGAGCCTACAGGCTTTGCATGCTTCTGACTAGCTAAAATAACTCGCTTCACTGCTGAAATCTAATTGAGAGAGTTCTGTGCAGTCCCATTATGAATTATTCTGTGTTATGCTAGGAAGGCTAGAGGTTGTGAAACTAGTTATATCAGCAAAGCTGGCATCTGATTTCATTACCTTGCACTGTAATTGCCTTACATATGATGGGCCTGATACCACCACTCCTGCTCAGAGCAAATTCCTGCTGTCTTTGTTTCAGAGCTGCCAGTTGCACTTTCGAAGCTCATGGCTCTCTGTTCCCGCACTTCATATGCAATGAGAATCTGGCTACCAAAAACGTCCTAGGCAGTCAGGGTGGGACAAGGACCATGGAGATGGATGTCTTACAGGAAAATATTTCTACTAGTCTAGCCAACTCTAGAATTAGCCCAGTCCATTCATTCAATTTTCTGGGCTGGTTTGCCCTGTAGAAAGACTGTCATTATAAGATCTATCTGCATTGTGCCACAGCAGCCCAGGTAAAGCAGGAGTAGGTGTCCATAACACTACATAGTGCAAGACATCAGTGACAGTTCGGAAAGCAGGACACATGGGTTAGTGGTGGTACATGAACAATGACAAGGTACATGTGTTTCTAATGCCATTCTCTTCTAGAAACATTGAAAATGTGGAGTTTTGCAGTAGGATTTGGGGAAGTGATAAGACCATTATTAGTGTGTCTTTCCCCTCTTTTTTTTTTCTTGAGTATTGATATCAATCACTGCAACACCCAAGCAGTTGACCAACAAGTTTTGTTTCTCTTCCAGTGGGAAACCAGAGTGGAAATGGGACCCTTTGTCTCTGCCATTCACAGGAAGAAGGATGCCATATCCCAGTTATTAAGCTTCACCTAGATTTATGGCGTATGTTTGCTATGCAAAATGAAGACATTATCCACAAAGATTCTATGATTTATTACTTGGAGAGGTGATGCATCACTGAAGAAAAGGAAACTGTGAAAGAATAATAAAAGAGAGAGATAAGCACAGGCAGCAGCAAGGTGGCAAAGGTTTTCTTCCTTTGCCTGTAGGAATTATGCTTCCTAATCTGTGCACCTCTTTTAGCACAAGGAAGGGAATTGGAATTCACAAGGATTTCTGCAGGCAACCTCAAATTGCAGCTGGAAGGCACATTCTTCCATCAGTGTCTTATCACTGCTCTCCAGTTCGGTGTAATATTTGCAACTGTCTTTTCCTCCTTTTAAATTCCCTGAGACTCTGCAGCAACTACATCACGAAAAATAATATATCCACCATTTCTGGAAAAGTCATGAGCTTTAGTCTGCCATTTTCTTTCACAGTTCAGGAGATCACAGTATTCCTTCTGGAGATTTGGAAGATATGCATTTAGGCAGAGCTCCTGGGGATCTAGACTACTAGACCAGTAGACCATAATGCCACTGCCAGGAATCGCTATCAAACACCTCCCAACAAATCAGATTCAATCCTCTCAAACTCCTGCGATAAGAATAGTACAACTGTCCATAATACATCACATTCCGTATGAGCTCTCTAGCTTCTTTTAAGTCTTTTCTTTGAAAGTATACATGAAAGTATAAAGTTACCGGCACCTTTAGTAGAATGTCACTCAGTTTCCTCTGTCTGCCTTTGAATGCCTATCAACTACTTTGATGTAGTAAAATTACAATGGTTTCGGTTAAAAAAAATTGTAAATCACGAATGGCTTTTAGAGAAAAGCTATATAACAGTTTTTCATAAAACAGCTGTCTTGTTGCGGAACACAGGGTGTTTACAATACATACTCTAAAAAAAAGATCAGAGGGCTGAAGCATTAGAATAGTTCAATACAATATTTGCCATTGTTTCTATTGTGGAGGTAGAAGATACCAATATAGCTGGGGTACATTTTGATGCTATGTACTGTTAGACTACTACTTTAATTTAGATAAAGTTTCCAAGTATTTTTCTATTATTCATGTTTTTTAATGTTTTGACATGCAGTTTTATCACAGCAAATTCTTCTGGAACACATAGCATAATTGAGCTGGTCAAGCAACCATGATTTCCTATAGAAACACATTCTAATGGGGTATAAACTATTGAGTGATCTTCAGGAAGAAGGTGTAATTGCATACACAGTGCAATACTTCCAATGAAATCTCAGACTAGGTTTGAGAAAATGAATTTTCAAAGCATTTGATGGAACATCACTAAAAAAAAACATCAGTAGATGTGCTCAGGTCAGGTGGAAAGCAGCTGAAAATAAACAGGCTGGGGTACATCTGAGAAGAACAGCCACCCAACTGAGTCAAAACAGCAGGGCTGACAAAAGTATTTCTTTATGACAATGAGATACATCTTTGCTACAGAGTTCCTTGCAAGGAAAATGGATCAGAAATGTTCCCATTGCACTGTGTGGACGAGTGAGAAATGATGCTGAGCAATCTATTAAACAGTTCTGTGATGGAGCTCTAAGTCGCATCATAAGGTGAAAGGAAACTGAAGCACACAGTCTGTCACAAACATAAATAACTGGCAGCATTTGTTAGATAAATGGAAGCAAGTGACAACAAACAACAAGCCAGGCTGTCTGGGCAAAGACTTTGTAGCTCTGAACTTTCAGGTGACAGAAAAAATCACCAATATATTTGAACGCTTGTTCCCCAGAACTATTGACATGTCACTAACGAATGTCAGCAAATAAAGAGACAATAATTTTTTTTACTGCAAAAAGATACATTATACAAAAGTGGTTTGCCATGAATATTCATTGTTTTAACTAACATTTCTGAGGCATTTGCAATTGATCATTTCTATTCTGTTTCAGTGTGCAAAATGCATTTTGGGCACAGACCTGTGGGAAGCACTTTTTAAGAAGAATATTGTTATGAGAGCCAGAAAGACTGTTGGTCTAAGGCAACTTCATATGACACTGCTTGAGTAGCGACACTGGCGTAACATATAAGATGTAGAGTATTCCTCACTAATTCACTGAACCTAAAAATGTCAAAAAGAGATCTTTGAATAATAATTATAAGGAAGGAGATAATGGCAGATCACAGGCACCTCCGAAGCAGCAAATACCAACTAAACACTGTGTTAATTTAGTGCTCACTAGAAGTTATCCACTTAGCTCCACTCAAATAACATAAATGCTTTACATTAGTTGTAAGCTATATTTAACTAAAAGGGTGCAACAAAGGTGGAAAGGGTGTGCTTTTCTTCATATTTTTGTGGACTTCACAAGTATCATCTATATCTATTTACTCTAGCTAGGGTAGATCTAACCTCTTGCGTCTGACATGACACTCTATACCTTTCCCTCCAGGGAAAAAAAACCTTCTGTGAAATTCAAAACTTGATCCTAGATCATAAAATCAGACTCAGTGAGACAAGTACCAGCAATGCCCTATCAACTGATGTCAAAGGCTGGAAAAGCAGTTGAGTGTTTTCTAAGTAAGGACCTGAGTCCTGAAAGACTTCTTGCTGTATCACAAGGCAGTGATGGTATTACCATCAACTACACTAAAATCAGAATCTAGCAGAATATTGATTTACAGGATGTAAAAACAGTATTAAGAAAGCTGGCCATCTGAATATCAAGCAGCAGCAAACTACAAAATACATTATTTGCTTCTTAGTACACCTTGCTATCTAATTTTCCCACATCCCAGAAAATTTTTACTGAGCTTATCTAATTTATTGTGGGAGTAATAGAAGGAGTGAATAAAATAAAAGCACTCTGTCTTCTGTGTCATTCAAATGCAATCAGATTTTCTCAAAGAAAGAGTACTGTACCAGTCTCCATCCCCAATGTTAACATTCAGGACTTCCTCCCAGGTTTGCTTATCTGATAAAAAGCCTCTCCATCTGGAGTCTGATATTAATGCATAAATCCCAGAAATGTGCCTAGAAAAGTTCATGCTATTCAACTAAAAAACACTGAACAGAACATAAAGGGAGGATAAAATCCTTTTGGGATAAAATATGATTTCTATGTTTCTTTTGGAAAGAGTAACAACTGACCACAATCTCAAGGGAAATTGTAAATTCTTCAAGGAACAAAAAAATAGCTGAAATTTTAAATATTAGTGATTTTTTTAATAAAACGGTTTTAACAAAGAAAATATTCACAACTCTGTTGTTTATTTTGGCCTTGATATTGAAACAATGTTAGACTGCAGCATGGAGATAAACAAGCAATGAACTGGAGACCCTGGACCTAAATATATCAGCTATTTCTGCTTCAGTTTAATGACCAACCCTGGAGCTAAAAGTGGTAACAGCATATCATATGTGTATTGGGACCTGAGAGGATAAGGAAAAGGTACTGACTACTGGGCAATAAACACTTAATCATGTCTATCCATCTCTCTTAGGGTTTTATACTGCTGTCCATCACTGTACCATCTGAGTGCCTTCATGTAAAATCAATAGCAATAGTGAAATCCCTGGAGGGTGTCACAAAAAATACAGCACGTCTCCTATTCTGGGTCAAACTCCGTGTTTGCATAGCCATATAGTCCTGCTCTTTGATTTTAATGAGACTATTCATGAGTTCTGTGTTCAGGAAACTTCCCGCAAGGATACAAACATTTAATTATTCCTCCAAATACTGTTGCTTAACAAGAAGGACCAGGTTGAGGTCCTAGAATTTCTTCTTAAAACTTGCAAAAACTAGCTCAAAATATAACCCACAAACTCATAAAAAAAACCCTAAAACATTTTCTCTGAGTTCACCAAGAAATATTAACTCTTTCTGAAGAGCTTTGTCTGATTCTGAAACTAGTAAATAACAATGAAATGCATTTCAGCACAGATTTGCACCAACTGCCTAACAAGGTTTTTACAAAATGTTGATATTTGAAGTATTTCTGCTGCACCTATGAAGAAAGAAACACATAGCACCTTTGGATACAGTCTGAACATAATTTTGAACATTTGATGAACAAACGATTTCACAGTTCACCCATTAGCTGCACCCTTTTAATAATTTACTGTCAAAAAAGGGAATAGACAAATCCACAAATACTCTCAAGAAGGGCTGCCTCATTTTGTAGAGGAAGCAATTCACTGTCTCCCCCATTTACACCCTTTCTCAGTGCTAATCCTGTATCACTGTACCTAAATGATGCTACTGTCTTCTGCCATGCTGTCTCCATTCCATTCTTCATTACACTCAACACAGCAGAATAGGTAGGAATAGATGTACTTACATATTCATATGGACTCAGCTTCATTTACTACCCCATGCAAGACTGAGGTTCAGTTATGATAACTCCTATACAGTTTATATTTAAACACAGTTCTGATTTTCTTCACCATAAAAGTATAATGTAATTTCATTTCTCTGACTCTCCAGATGTTAATGAATGCTCAACAAATCAGTAAAAATGGCCCTCAGGAAAAGAGTTGGCAAATAAATATGCCGAAAAGTCTCTACATATATCTCCCTCTCTTCTCAGTTCACTACGAGAAGGCAGCAAAGAGCTCCTTTCCTATTAATAACATTTAGAGCTGCCGCAGCATGTGAACACATGAGCTATGTATCTTTACAGATGGATAATTGAAAGCTTCATTAACAACTGTGATTTTTCTTCAAGAGAAAGGCTTGTCTGTTGCTATTGTCAGATTCAAGGAGCAGATTAATATTACCATTAGCTGCCTAAGGCTATGTGGCCTGTTGGACTGGCATGCTGAGGGCATCACTGAGTGGTGATGGTATCCAAAGGAGAATTGTGGTGGCATCATATCAAGCTGCCTTTGACATCCTGACCTGTAAAACAAAGTATAATGTACGGGTGGGATGGCCAGTGAATCACTCCAGACCTTAGAAGAACAGCCACAAACCAAATATTGCTCTGAATGTTCTCTATACTGGATATTTATATAGGGGAACTGCAATTTCAGAGAGAACAAACAAAAAAGTTTGAGACAAGAAAAGTGCTACAGTATAAGGAATCCAAGCTTCCTACTTCCCACTTTCAAAACCTATGACAGCCCAGAAGTTTGAATAAAACTAGTTTCTCTGGATTCAGAATTGAAGTAACAGTTGCTTGAGTACAGAAGCATTTTCTTAATATGTTCCTTTTTTTTTTTTTTTTTTTAATATAGACTATTTGATTGTTGTTTTCTTGCCATAGAATGTCCAGACAAAAAATAAATTTGACTTAATTGCCAATTACATCAGGGAAAAAAAAAGTAATGGAATGTCAGTGTATTGCCATGAATCTTAGATTATCACGAACAATAAAGTACACCATGTATGTCACTAAGGCAGTAGAAAGCTCACAGCTGAAAGAACATGGAGTGTTTACTGTGAATAGCCAGTTATATACATTATTTCAAGAGCAATCTAATAATGCCTAATTGATTGAATAATATTAAAGACTGAACAGAAACTACTTTAAACTCACTGTCCCCAAGCAAAAAGTCTGTGTTCTTAATAAAACATGGAACAAAAGCTCCCAGATATGGCTTTGGAGATACGAGACTATTGCATCGAACCTGCTCAACAGCCAAGACCTCTCTCTCTCTTCCATAGATCCTCCTCAGCTATTAGCAGAGAGCTAGTCCTTTTGTATCCTCTGTTATCCTGCTAAAGTCATAGGGTACTAGAAAAAAAAGAAAAAAAATAAAAGAAACCTTGAGGTCCCTCCCACGGCATTGTCTGCAAAGGCAGATGGGATTTACACGCAGGCTGGGTACAGACAGCCTGCAACTGTAGGTATGAAGGAAAAGTATCTTCTCTGAGCATCTGTCATTCCTGGGGCTGGTCAGCTAAATTACCCAGCATGATGTGAACAATATTCCCGGATTACCGCGCAGAAGCAGAGAGAAGCTTCTTCTTAGCATTCATTTCATTCATTAAAATAAATTCTGCTAGTAAGTTATTGGATGGGAATTGAGTTCTTAAACCACACAGACTTGGGTTTGCTAGTTTTATAGTATGAAAAATTGTACAGGTATTGTTTTTCTAATTTAATGCTTTATAGGTTTGTACTACAGATATTTTCTGGATGCTAGCAAAGGCGACTGGCATGTTACGTTTTAATTTCCTAGGCAGACACGAATGCTGGATATGGATGGAGGAATCTTTACTGTGTTTGTCTCTAAAAATTGCCACTAATATATAGCAGTATTTTCTCACCCTCCTCTTCCCTCCCCTTGGGGAAAAGGGAACCTCAAAGGCTCCTTCTTCTGTGCAATGCTCTCTAAGCCTCCTCTCCCACAACTCCATACTTCCAAAAGAGAGATATGTCCGCCCCTGTTTTTGTCCTGCTAACCACCAAGTTTCTTCCTAAAAAGTTTTTAACACTTTTTTCTTTACAGTATGTTTCAAAACTGCAGAAGGAATGATAGAAAACAGTAAAAACATTACAGCATATCGCTTTCTCCTCCACTCTCCATCCTATAATCTCTGTAATTAGAAAGCAATTGTACTGCTTTTTGTTTTTCTCAGGCTTTACAGAATAATTCAACTTTCAGCAAAGAACATATCTGGAAATACATTTATATTCTAAACATAGAAATAAAAATGTTCTAATGAAAGTTAAGTTGCACTCTTACCTACAGCATTCCCTGCTGTGAAGGTTACTGTTTAAAAAAGTCTGTTTATAAGGCACCATCTGCTTGGCATCTTTACACTCACTTTATTCTTTATTGTGTGCTGTAATTAATGAGGCTTTCTGTACTATTACCAGAATGGCTGATGTTTTCCTTTATAAATGAGAAGCAAAAACTCCCTGATGAATTGCCTGAGGGCTGGTCAGTTGTTTAGGTGTCACTGTGGTATCTGAGCAACACTGCAGACCTCTTGCCTTGAGACACCATAAGCATTGGGTTATAGATGAGCTGGATGAAGTTAGGATGGCAACCTTGTCTGCAAAGATGAGCTGTCATATGTGACTACTGCACTTTTTAGCAGACAACAAAAGGAATGAGACAAAATAAGTTAATGCCAAACCTCTCTGTGAGCTTTTCCTTCATCTTTGTTTGGTGGCTTTGAAATACATCACAAAGGTAAGGATATGCCGCTAATACCTTCTTGACTAGGAGGATGGGTTTCTTTTAGTTGCAGATTATCTTATCTTCCTGGAGAATGACTGAGTATTTTAGATATACAAAACAAACAGAAAGTGCATAAGAAACATGCATTCGGGTTTGGTTCCAGACAGATGAGGGAGCAAAAGTGTCACAATACATGAAAAAATCTGTGGCTTTCAGGTCACCAAGAAGCATATTGTTCTAAAAGGTAGGACTACCTTTTTCATGGACTTTGACTTTGCCTCTCATTTCAGCTTTCATCTATGATAAACACCCTTCATTCTGCAGACCACAGCTGTACATATGAGACTTTTTCAGTCCTAGCTAAAGCCTAGAGATAATCAAGTGAGGCTAAAATGACTTCTGATAGTTGCCTTTCAAAAACTTAACAGCCTACCTTCAAGAACACATTTCTCCATCTGCCCATCAAGAAAAATGATTTCTGATGGCCTGTACTGACTGTTCATCGAGGGCTGATTTCCTCATCTGGGTGGACTTGGATGGAACTGATTCTCTGATTCTTTCAGCCTTTTGGGTTATTAAGACAAACCTGTTCTGTCTGAGAGCACGGATCCAACAGGGCAGGACGGGGTTACATTAACAATTCTGTGCAATTTGGTCTGTGTTATATGCAATGAATCTGTACATGCTTGCTAGAAATCTCTGGAATATTAGATGCACTGGAACTTTCTCACAATTTTGAAGATGCAGGAAGAAAATTGAGGAAGTAGGAAGGAAGATATTACAGAACTCTATTGTCACAAAAAGCTAGTAGAAGAAAGATCTCATATAATATTATAGCATGTATTTTAACATTAATCTTCTATCAGTAAAGGTCTCCATTGTATGTATGCGATATGTACCTATACACTCAAATATATACACATATCTTCTGTGCTCTTTATGGTCCCAGAAATCTTCCACTTATTACTCCCATTGGCTTCAAAGAATGAGAGAATTCTGTAGGATATACTGGTGACAAGTTCATACAAGGTACAGTACCACTGCTTAAATCCATGCTACTGATATAAGACCGCATGAACCTAACTGCTACTTACATTGAGAGGTGAGGGTTAAATTAAAGACATTGCTATTCTCCAGAAACTCTGGATGACAGACAAATCCCTTCTCAAGCCTGTTCATTGTCTGTTTATTGACTGGAGCTCACATTTGTATGCTGTATCACAAGATCATACTTAGCATTAAAGCTAAGTGATTAATTCATAACAATTATTGCTCAACAAATTCTTCTCTTCTCCACAGAACACTGGTGTATTTTGCAAATTCCTTGGTAATTTGCTGTTCTGAAGTAATGAATTAATTGTGCCACACAAGTCATACAGCATTGTTTTTCTTTCTTGGCTGGAAATATTATATGCAATCATTGAGGGAAATACTCATAAACTCTTACACACATACAAATTCCATTAGAATTTGGGGGAGTATTCATTTGCAATATTAAAATTGTTTCAATTGCAAGTAACACTTCATGACTTGGATATTCTTGCTGTCAAAACCACATTATGCACTTGCACTAATATCTGCAGGTTGATTAGTATTAGTAAGTTCAGTATTTTGTACAGGACTGAACCATGGGCCATAGACACCGTAATAACTATGTTCTCAGAGACCAGCAGAGATAAGAAAGTTTACTCTTGGCATTTATCCCTTCAAACTCTGTTATTTGGCAGGAATCCTACTCTGTATTCCATCAAGTAAGCCACATGTAGCCTTGAGTAACAAACCGATTAATTTCAGTATATAGTTCAACACTCATTAAAAATATGTTAAAAGTCTAAAGAAGCTAAACCTGAAGTGAATAAAAGAGTGATTTTCTCAGAATACTACACTTCAGATGTATATTACCTTAACTTTAAACATAAAATTATCATAGCCTTTAAATGAACCGTCCATGTAGATTTTCTATTGTTTCCCTGAATTTGTATTACAGCACGCATTTGGAGCCTAAATGACTCTCAAAACCAATCACATACCTCCTATGGCAGTTGCTTTTAATGAATTAGTTTTCACTGGTTCTCCACTTAAGACTAAATTCAACATTTTCTGACGCACAGACTGAGAGTACAATACCCATTGGGGTAGAATTTTGACTGTAGACTTGCTTGTATGCACTAAAGCAATCCCAGCTTTCCTAGAGAAACAAAACCATCAAAACACATTTATTAAAACCAAACAATATACCTAGCAGAAGCTAGACCTGATAGTGTTGAATTTAACAGCTAAGCTTGCAAATGCTGCTTTACTAAATCAGATGGATACTAGAACTCAGATGCTTGGAGAAATTTTACTCCAATTTCCTTTTTGAAGCAGAATGAAAAAGGAATTTTTTAGGCACTGCTTCAGCCAAGCTGATGACTACAGCATTCCCATTTTTATGTGTTTAATAAATGCATATTAATTAAAAATATGATAATTCCTACATATATTTTTTATGGCATATTGTAACAACCTTCATAAGTAAAACATTTTGGAGTTATTCTGTTTACAGGCTAACAATTTTTTACTAAAATGAAGTTGTTCCTTAGTCTGTAAATGATATGGCATCTTTTACTGAATAAAATACATCTGTGTAGAAAGCAACCATGAGTCTTTACCCTTCCTACTAATTTGTTCACATAGATATTGTTTCATGAGGATACAGCTTTTTTGCCAGGCTTCCCATTTTCTCCTTGAATTTCCATAGAATTTGCAAACAACATCCAAACAGCAAATACTAATGCAACTTATTTACAATCCTCCACTTCTCTGTGTAGAGGAAATGATGCTTGCAAGTGTAGTAGGAATTCTGGTCAACTACTTAAGCTACATGGTCAGAAAAATATTTACAGTCCACTGTGGGCACAGTAAGCTCTTATTCAACTATACTTTATCTTCTCATCAGGCTCCTAAATGTTTCCTGCATGTGATCTGAAGTGACCTCCAGAAACATTCACAGCCTGTCTTTTCTTCATTGGAAATCTACAATTCCACTACACTTTTGTTTTTGAATAATTGATACATTAGGTGGTCATTGATACATCAGTTAGCAAAACAGACACCCAAAAGCTCCCCTTAGCAGTACTATGTGCAGGAAGATTGCTGTCCACTGGTAATTTCTGTTCCAAAGGGAACATATTAAAAATAAGTCACTGTAACCTTAGCTGTGTGGTTGCATTTGTAGATATTCTTCCAGACAACATATCAAAAATGGAAAAAAAAATTCCAAATGATGGCCTTTTTATGTAGAAGCACTTTGCGAGAATTCATATTTGACATTTACATTCTCTCACTGCAAACCCTTCAAGGCTTGATGATGACACTGGCCACTAATGAATGACACCAGGTCAGTGCAGGAAAAAGTGAAAATGGAATTACTTAATATCTAACATACAAAGAGTAAGAAATATTGAAACCCTACGAAGGAAGAGAAGGAGGTGTAAACTGGAAGGGAATAAACAGTACAGAGAGGCAGTGAGACAACAAATTGTTGAATGGCAAATTGACACAGATGACCCAGTAACCCAGAATAGTCTGTGCTGGGTCTGATACCAGCACATATAATGTCCCCGTATAGTACAGTACAGTGTGTAGTACATACCAGATCTCTGCCTGGTATGAGATACAAGCCCAAGAGTCACGTTTCGTAAAGTGCTATTCCAAGACCTCATGAAGGCATTGAGAGCTTTTCAAAGCACCAGTGAAACTATAAGCCTACAGTTGTGACTGCAGGCAGCACAGTTCCTTTAGGAGTAAATATTCTTGTCACCAGCTAATGCAAAAAATCCTCCATTGTGTTACAGACTTCTATATGTCCCAATATACGGTCCAGACAACAAAACCGCAAACACATGCACAAAATACGATAATAACTGTTGTTGACCTGCTTTATGTTTAGGCAGGTCAGTTTTCTCTAGTGGTGCATTCAGGTTTTGCTATAAGATTTTTTGTATACAGTGCTTCAACTTCTTTGTTAGGCTGTTCAGAAAGGTTACGGTCTTCATGAACTTCCATGATCACTGAACCACTTGTTGATGTCCAACCAATCGTAATGAAAGTGAAACCTGCATCCATGCCAAAATGTTTTATTGAGATAGGAAAATACAGCAAGCAATCTACAAAATCCACTGAAAGAGTACTCCATGACCCCAAACTAAGTAGTACAGAAAGCTACTTTTAAATCAATACTTAATTCAGCAGAAAATCAATTTCCCTCCCTCTGCAATCCATAAAATTCATCAGGAAAAAAATTACCCCTTACATATTAGCAGCCCTTTCACCCTACAGGTTTAGAAATTAATTACAATAGAAAATTTCAAGGCCTGTAACAGGTTGGGAAGACATGCTATAAGGTATTTTGCAACCTGTGAATTAAAACATGGATTAGATATGATGGGAACACCTACAGCTTTTCTAATTTCCCTAGTCTCCCTTTGTTAAAGGCAAACACCGCTTTTATAGCTACAGCTATCTACAGTCTCAAGGAGCATCCAGGTTTAATTCCTGGAAAACGCTCACCTTTTTGCAAATACTGTGCAGGACACAAACAATCCTACATAACAAAGATTGTTCTGTCAGCATCCAGATATTTTATCTTAAGGCCATAACATCTTGCTTTTATTCTTCCAGATGTGTATTCCAGCCCTGTCACGAAATAGTTAAAGAGCTTTACTGCACAGCACACACAGAGTTCACAGATTCCTATTGCTAAGCATGCGCCCTTGAGTATTGATGTTCCACATTTGATTGTCTGGGCAATCTGTGAACTTTCCTTTACACTCTAGATAGCTTGCTGTTAAATAAGTTTTTAAATATAATGGCTTTTTGTTAAAGAAGTTTTTAAATACAATGTACAGAACAGTATTTATCTAGCCTAGATTCTGCTTCACATTTCATACATCTTAAGGTGTTTCTTTTCAGAAAATTTGCCTGCATAATAGACTGAATTGCTTAGCACACACGACAGAGCCTGCCTTTTCATTACATCACTGTTTTGCTGCTATTCTAACCTCCATTCCTTTCCACAAGTAACTCTTTACCTATTTTTTTTCAGAGTGTTCAAATTTCTTTCCTGAATTTAGACTGTCTATACTCCTTAAAGGATTCGAAGTCTTTGTGGAGATATAGTCACAACTTATCAAAGAGGTCCAGCCTCTGAGAGGTTGTTTTCTTCCCCTGTATCCCACAGCTTAGATCTTTATACTTTTTGTATTCATGGTCCCATATTGTCTCTGACAGAAGTTCAATAAAATTGTCTTTCTACCCACAATATCAGGGTTCTCAGCGTTGTTGGAGCTGAGTGTTATAGACCTACAGTCTATCTGCTGAGAAACCTGAACTCCCCTGTCTGCCTTATTATACAGGACACTGCTGGCAAAAGGTAGCAGCACATTGCTTGTAAATTGATGCATCACTTCTACTGTTTTCAGCCAATTAATTTATGTCATGATTCCTGAAAGTTTCCTTTTTACACAGAGTCAAATGGCTAGATATCAAAAAGGTGGAGCATTACTGTTACTATTGCTCCCCTTGGTACTGTCTGTTACTATAAATCTTTTTAAAGTGGGTTGCTTCACTACTTTTTATCTTTATTCCTACATGCTATTTTTAAATTTTAAGTCTTCCCTGTTTTAGGCACTTCTTTTCAGTTTCTAGCTTTAACTACATGTCAAAGCTATCACACAGTGTCAAAACATGGCACCTGGGCTTCCCACTGTATCAAACCGAAAACGTAAAAACTGTTTTAAGGCTTCACTTTATTCTTTTGCTCCTACCCACATGTAAGTTCCACTACATACAGCAGAGGTGCATACAATTTGAAAATGAAAAAGGCAAACGTAAATTTACATTTATAGATTAATGATGCAGCAATAGATAGAGCTCATATATTTTCTGAAGACAGTGCAACCAGAAAATTTGATCCTACCTGGCCAAAAAACTCCCCACCGTGCTTACTTCCAAGATCCCTCCTACTATATTAGAGCAATTTTTAATGAATGGAAATTTTGTGGCTGTATGCAGTGACCAAACTCAGTGACCTAGGAGGTCATTTACAATTCTAATATGCTATTTTTCATTCTTTATTTTCATCTTTCTTTTGTTTTCTAGACTTGAATTAATTTAATTTTAATCTTTCATTAACCTTCCTCCACTCATTGCTATATTTACCACAGTGTATTTTTTTTTCTTTGGTTTTACATTTGGAGACAAATAGACATGACCAGAGAAAAGGAACAAGGAACAGTGAAGGACTGAGACAGCATCACAGACTGAGAGGGACTTGTGCCTCTAGACTCATGCTCTATAGACACCATAAGGCTCAGTCTGTGATCTTGGTTTCTGTTCTTCAGTCACCTACAGTGGGCCTATTTTAGTGAGTTTGTTGCAGTTTTACTACACTCTTGCATTATTCTTAGGGATGGAGCATGTGGTGTATCTTTCACATACAGATTAAGTTATTCTCTAGGAAATTGATGTGGTTATGATGTTCAGGTTCCATAGTTGCCAAAAGAATAATGACAAGGTAATATGCACATGATGAAATGTCTTTCAGTCCACTGTTCATATTTTTCTGAAAAAAAGCCTCCAATCCTTCAAAAACAGACTAGAGCAACCTCATTATCAGTGAGAAGAAGTGAAAGTGTGAGGGCTCACCTGACTCGCAGGTACTCTACTGGAGTTGATTAATCACATGAATAAGAAAATATGTATTTAGCCTAATTCTATTTCAGTCTAAATTAGAAAAGTATCCTATCCATGAAAACATAAATGCTCTCTGCTTCATTGCTGTAATGGCGGTTTTATTCCTGACACGTATCAGCATGATCTCAGATATGTTACTCAGGAAGAATTAAGAAAAAAACCCTCAACTCAGCTCTTCTAGCTATAATAAGTTTGCATTTGTCAAATGGTTTTATGGCTAAATGAAAAATTAGTGATAAACAACCTTTCTGAATGGCTGGATACACCATCCAGATGCTGGACGTGACATCCATCTTTAGCAAATAATGGTTTGGGAGGTAATCGGTGTGGATGAGAAAATGAACATACTATTTCACTGCTAACAAGTACTGCTGCAATGAAGAGGAAATGCAAATCACTTAAAATTATGCTCTACCTGTTACAAGGTAACTTTTTTCTTTTCTAAAGGTTTTCACTTGAACACTAACAACTATGTAGGCTTAAGGACAAGTTTTTAAGTATTATGACTTATGAGATGTTTATTTAAACTTAATTGCAAAAACATTACTGATTCTTTTGCATTGAGTAGACCACTGCCAGAAAGCTTAGCTACAATCTAGCTTTTTATTAATCTTGGGGAGGTTATGAGAAAGACAGCACCTTTAAATGCTGCATACTCATGAGAGATACAAGGAGGAATGTCTGGAAGCCTAGAAGTAAGGTACTTTGAAATCAGCCTCTCTGTCTTTACCCTTTTTTATTTTGCAGTTCCCTTCTCTCCTTATTTGTGAGGACACTGTCTTGGGACTGCTCCTTAGCTGTTCCCAAATTCCTGCATCCCAAGTGAGTTTCCTAACAATAATTTGTATTGTGTACATCTTCTCTCACACTCTCACGCACATATCCTTGTACCTCATATTCCAAGAAAGCTGGCTCTTGCTCTACTAATTGCTTCAGAGACATGTTTGATCTAAATTTTCTATGGTTTACACATACACAGAAGGAAACCGCATGTGAAGACAATGAATCTCTGTACTTTTTCTCCTCATAGTTGGAAGATCTTCTACCCTAGAGATACAGAAAAAATCATGTCTTGGTGACTAACCCAGACTGAGTTTACACAGTGTTTTTTCCATTTACTAAATATAAACAATAAAAAAATATAGTAAAGAAGGTTCTCTACTATTTATAATATGCCGTGAAAGTGCTCCTTGTAGCACTAAATGATAGCGTTGCATGCAATCCACACACGTTATCTGAAAGCTTATATACCTGTTCTATATATACACATAAGGTAGACAGCTATAATAGTTTGTATGAACAGGAAACACTGTGCTTACTGAACCACAGTCATGGAACTAAAAATGAAATTATATTTCCTCCATCATAATACCAAAGTCAGTATATAATATTCTGAAAGAATAAGCACACAGTAATACCTAGGTTAATACTGGGTGCCATACATTATTGCTCAATGCTATCAAAAAGCTGCATCTTCAGATTCTTTATTGAAACATATTACATTACTGAAATTGTCATGACAAAGACAGAACTGTTCAATTTCAGATTTTTCTAGCACCTCAGTTTTATGAAATTGCAGATTTTTTTTCTACTAGAGGTATAATTTATTTGCTGATTAAATTCCAATAAAGGAGTTGTTCAGTCCTGATTTTTTTAAAAAAACACATTTAGGAGTGCAAGTCCTAAGCACTGACAGGAATGTTTGCCTTTGTCCCCACTCACATTCTGGACTAGAAGATGGAGATTCTACTATTTTCTTTATCCAACTATTTAATCATAAACTACTGAATAAATAATGCTCAGCCTAATGCCTGCATATAATGCTGAACTCTGCATACTTCAATACACGTGGATTAAAGACGAACTGTTGTAAAATTGCAAGGGTATCTCATCTGCTGCTCAGTTTTCACAAAAAAATTTCTTTTTCAAACCTTCATTGTTCATGGGTCATTTGTGTGAACTATTTAAAGTCAACTCGCCATTGCTCATGGGTGGATTATACAGAATGTGCATTAACCAGAAACCCTTACAGAAATGCTCAGGGGGGCCACGTGGAGACTGTGTCTGCACAGACCAGACCATTCCACTCTTGAGCTTGCTTCAGATTGCAGACACATGCAGCTGTGTCCACACCAGTCCCCAAGTCAGTCCTGGTGGATGGAATGAGCTATTTTCAAAAATCTCACTTCTGGGACTCAGTTTCATAGAACCACAGCTGACAGGGAACACTCATGTTAAATGTTATACCCATGTAATGAGCCATGAGCTGTCGGGCTTCTGGGCTTGGGCACCGTCCCCAAGCGGTAGACTCATTGTTTTGGTATTAATGGGTTTTACCTGTGGATGACGAATGAAACGAGGTTATTTCGTGGAGTTCAGACTAAAGTGCCTATGAAGAGTCAGCTGCATCCCAGCAGGGCTTATTACCTCGCGTTAATTTGTTATTTCCTAATTTAAAAAGAAATAAAAAGCGGTGCTTTTAGTAACGAAAAAAAGGTCAGGGCAGCAGCTCTAGCAGACGCCGATGTCCATTTCACCTCGCAGCGCCCAGCCCCTGCGCACGCCGTTCCCCACACAGCCCGTCCTGCTCTGACCACCCGCACCGGCCCACGCGCAGCCCTGCTCGGAGCAGCGGTCGTAGCCAAACACTCCCGTCCGTCACACAGCCCCAACACCTGCCCCAAAATGCCGTCCCGGGGATCCCCTAGGGGCCCGCGCCCGTCCCCGCTCCTCTCCTCCGGAGGGGTGGCCGCGGCGGGGCCGCGCTGCGCTTCCGCCCGGGGAGCGGGGCAGGGCGGGGACAGCGGCCGCCGGCAGGGCACGCGGAGCGGCTAAGATGGCGGCCGCGCTAGTGGGGCAGGCGGGGGCTGTGCTGCGGGACCTGGCCCTGCGATCCGCCTGCCTACGGGGCAGCTTCCCGGTGAGTGAGCCCGGCCCCGGCCGCCGCATCCCGCCGGCCCTGCTTGCGGCCCAGGCGCTGGGGGAGGGCGGCGGGCCCGAGCACCTGGCGCTGTGGGCAGCCTCAGTTCAGGAGCCCTCCCGCTCCCCGTCCCCGCAGCCGGCGCTTTCTGCCCCCCGAAGCCGCCTTTCCCCCGCGGCCGGCGGGGCTCCCCCCTCGCAGCCTCCCCCTGTACGCGCCCGCCGCTCGCAGCGGGACGGGAGGAAAACGTTTCTGCCTTGCCGGAGCCCGGGCCGCCGCTCGGGTTTGGGTGCCCGGAGGATGCGCTCAGCCCGAGCCCCTCGTGCTCCTGGCGGTAGAAATGAACAGACCAGGCGGGCCGGGCTCGGGTCCGGGTCGGGTACCGGCGCTGCGGCCCCGCCGGGCCAGGGCCCGACCCAGCACAGCGTGACCTGAAGCACCAGCTCTGAAAGCTTCCCTGCCCCTAAAACTAAAAGTACTTTCAATCATTTTAATAGCAATAAAGTAATATCGTGTATCGAAATAAGTTCTGGGTGGCAGCATCGGTTGGCCTTGGCTTTGTGCAGGTGGCTGCGGTCAGGCCGGCTGCCTCACCTGGAGCTGGTTGTAGCTCTGGCTTCCCCGTGATCTTGAATCTCACAAGTGTGATGGGAAAGAGTCGATGAGCCTCATTGAAAGGTGCTCTTGAGGTGTAGTGGGAGTTCTTTATTCACCTTGACAGCAGAAATGCTGAAGGTAAAATGAGATCTGTACATTTTAGACTACTCTGGTGCCTTTAGCAACCAGCCTCTTTACTTTGTCTTTTTATTAGTTCAGCAGGTGCATGGGAATCTACTTTGGTCTGTGCTTCTGAGCATAAATATTTTCCTAGAAGCAAAAGCCTCTGCAGCAAACAAAGCTTTGTTCTGGCTGGTTCTGCTCTGCAGGTGTCATGGGTGGGGGTGCCGGTGACTGCTGGTGTGCGGCTGTGCGGGACAGCTGTCAGGCACTGCGTGGTGTTGGTGCTGGATGTAACTTGCATTGTACACGTGCTTTGGTGTGGCTTATATTTTAACCTGGAGGAAGTTAGTTAGACTGGTTTTAAATCTGAAATCTTTTGTGCCCAACTTTCCTTTTGTAATGGTGGATATAGTATTTGGCAGTTTGGTGAAATTGGCTAATTGGTTTAGTGCGTGTCCATTTCATGTATACGCACAGACAAGGAGAGGGACTGTTGATGTGTGTATATATACTTATAGAAACGTGTACAAACATACATTTATCCACATACATACATATTTAAACCAATTTGTGTTGATGTACAATCCTGTCAGTCGTTTGGTGCGCACACGTTCTATGGTTGAAGATGCGTTCCTGCCATCCTCACTTAGGTGACTCTGATCCTACAGTGAGGAACTCGGAGGTAACCTCTCTTTTTGGGTGCATCCCTGCTGTTTCCGCAGGGCTCCGATATGGAGGGTTTCTGTAGGGCTTGAGTATGTAGCACTGTCTGGACAGAGTCACTTTGGAGTGAGGTGCCGAAGGTGCTTTGGTTGAGCTCGGTTTCAAGCCCTGTGTTTGTCTGGCCCTGCAGTGGGGATTTGAGGTAGAGGTGAAAGTTAGGAGTCCATGCTCTATTCTGTCATTTTGCAAAGCGCAGACTGATCCTGTAAATTACCCTACTGAAATCACTGGATATCAGCTCAGATTCTCAAAGTTTTCTTGGGATTATAAGGTGGGCAACTTTTCTAAAAAGCTTTTTTTTAAAAAAATATTTTGTGTGTGTTACTTAGAAAATTTGAGTTATTGAACCTGTATCATAAATCACACTCTTATCTTTCTGAACTCTGACAGATAGTGAGAGCATCTCCCAAGATCTGTGCTTTCCAAGTAGGTTATTTTCAAGAACCACATCAATACTGTATAACAACTAACCAAGTTCTTAATTTCAAAGTAAACCACTTTCCTGTAGAAAGGTTATAATTTTTGCAGTGTTACATTGTAGAATTTCCGTCTAGATAATCTCCTGATCTTTCACTGTCTCAGACTTCAAACTACAATTAAATTCATCACCCAGGGCCTGGATTTCTGTGCTACAAACTAGAATAAAACATTTGTGTCTAAGAGGGTCGGTCCATGGAAGGACATTCGTATATTTCACTGCTTAGCTCAGACCAGAAGTTACATTGTTGCTATTATGTATTTATTTGTTTACCATAAACCAACAAAACTTGCCCTCAAAGCCTGTTACATTGCTCTTTTCACAGATAAGGGTCTTTCATATGGTAAAGATATAATCAAGGAATATCAATCTTAAACTTTGTTGTTTTGCTTAACCCTGCGTGAGTAGGCACTTGGGGAGATTTAAAATCTTTCCTTATAGCCTTCATGACTTATTTTGGAGTGGTGTTTGCATGCTTTCTATCTGTTGCAAAAAACTTCTGATTATTTCAAAACTTCATGTTGTTCACAGCTGTGTTGAAGCAGCTTTTTGGGAAGTTTGGTTGTATAATCTACACACAAACTTTTTTCTGTGTAACTTCATTTTAAGGGTGAAATAAATGGTGTTTGATCCTCTCACATGAAAATATTTTCATCATCCTTCTGCTTTCCCTGTGGCTCTTACCTTTTTATAACTGTTAAGCATTTTTTTACTCTTTTTGTATTCTTGATAGATTCCGCTCTTTGTGCTTTTAGAGTTTAAATCTGACCAAGTGTTTCAAGAAGATAAAAGGTAGATTTTTAGTTGTCTGCAGTGCATGTGGACAAGCGTATTTAGACCTGCTCTTACTGGAACAATATTTGTAAAGAGCTGTGACAGACGCTCCAGGGACCACTCTGCAGCAGAATTCAATCTTGTTGGCTGGCAACAAATAGGCTCCATTGAAGGCAGTTTATTTGAATGGGAGTTGGACTGGGCCTTTTGGGAGAACGCTGTGTTTTCAAAATAGCTTCAGATGCAGTGAATTTCAGCGATGAATATAAATAAGGAATAATTAAATCAGAATCATAAAAAGAAAAAAAATAGCTTAAGGTAACTCTCCAGTTTTCTAATACAGTGAGTAGATTGGCTGCTGCGTTACGCAACCCTGCCCTGGCCTTCCTGATGGTCCTCAGTCCTGCCCTAACACTTTATTTTTTTCAACATGCATGAAATTTGGAAGTGGGGAGGGAGAGATGGAATTAAATAATATTCCTGTTATAAAATCAGCTGAATGCCATATATGTTAAAAATAGGAAACTGTACAAGGTTGCTCACTGCAGATGCCTTCAGTTCATAGACTTGAGTATCTGTAAAGCCTTGCTGATGCTGACCAGAAAAAGTTCTGTATTAGTTAAGAAGTTATCAGCTGTGACTTTTATGATCTTCTATGCAACAGAAAACTCTACTGAAAATAACTTTAGATTAATGACTTCAGAATCTACTTCAATGATAAATTATTGCTTTCTTTTTGATTCATGTTAAGTTCTTGAAAGTTTCTTGAAGATTTGAACTGTTTCCCTATTTGACTTTTCCTGGTGGATAGTTTTACCATAATTTTTGAGGTTTTACATTTAGAGGTGGGCAATACATGAGCCTACAGACTTTCACAAACAGTTTTCTGTAGACAAAACTGAAATGCCCAAGTTTAGCCCACTCCTCTTTGGCAGTTCCATTAAACACAGGGTTTTCAAATTCTTTTTGGAGGTGAAACAAGGAAATGAAAATGTTAATATAACTTTAGACTGTATTTTTATTTTTATTTTTCCTTTAAATTATTTTTCAGGTAGTTTTAACATGGTGAGACTTCTACCTTGGGAGCAATCTGGCTCTGGCACAGATATTTGCAGCTTTGTCTTGAAGTAGAAAAGCTGCAGTTTGTATTTGTTTACCTTTCTTTGTACCTAGTGTAGGAGTAATCAGGGGATAGAGCTAATTAGATATGAAGAGACAGACTTCATGAATATGACATTAGGTTGAGAATTAGCTGGGACACCTGTGGTCTTAATCCTGGCAGTGAATAAGTAAAGCCTTCCTCCCAGCTCTCTGTCTGAACTCCCAACCAGTTTACCCAAAGAGACTCTTTACCTTGCTTGCATATATTTAGAATCCATTGAAGTTTTTTTGCTATAAAAACAAGTATTTTTTCATTAATCTGCGTACTGAGGTACTAGTGAGAAGTGTCAATAGACAAACTAGTGCTTTATTTACAGGTATCTGTGTAGTTTTTTGTTTCCTCCTGTTTTTCTCTGTAACATTGTCAGTGCATGTGGCAGTTTTATTTATTTTTAAGCTTCCATTTGGTCTTTCTGGCTGGTGACTGCCAGCAAGGACACCGTGAACAACGTGTGAAGATGTTGAGATTCTTTTGGGGATACAGGAAGGTGAGATGAGTGTTTAGAGACACTTGGGGTTTGGTTGTTTTGTGAAAGTAGATTGTTTCTCCACTGTATTTTCCCTTTTCTTGTTAGGAAGGTTCATTTTCAGCAAAAATTGGATATGTATTCCTTTAGTGCTTAGAAGTATGATTCTCCCTCTCCCCATTTTGGGGACTCTCTCACAGGTACAGTTCCAGGATTACTTAACCCGAATTGATAGATTTTGTTGCTGTTGACACCTGTGGCGGGCAGCTCGGCTCATTATTGCCTTGGGCAGTCCAGTCTTTCTGTGCATGTTTGAGACTATAATCTGCAGCTCTGAGCACATACCCTAAGGATTTTCTTCAGAAAATTTCCTCCTTTAATGCTCTCTGCTGAGAAAGACAATTTCTAGCCATCTGTGAATCAGATAGCTGAATACTCATCTCTTCCTGCCTTTGTAGCATTTTAATAAAACACAGGACATAGAAATCGTGTTATCTGTGCAACTGATTATGAGAGTGACTTTGGAACTGGTAATTAAACATTGTTCTGTCATTAACAGCTGGCTATTGATCTTATTTTAACTAGATAACACAGCAGGAGTAGGTATGAAAATGCAAGTAGTGGATAAAGGGTGACTGTGAAGGAATTGAAAACCAGCAAGTATTTACACTTACTTGTTGGAACACTTTTAAAAATCCTCAGTTAAAGCTTTATACTGGTAGCACAAAATGTACTCGGTAAACAAAAGTTTTTGAGCTTTGCTTTTTGGGTTTGCTTGTTTGTTTAAAATGTGCTTGTTTGTTAAACAGATTTACCCATGAGCATTTTTGTTCCTGGTCTCTGTCTGGTCTTTTTCTGCTGGCCTTTTTCTTGCTTATACGTTTCCTAAACTACAAGAGTCTGTATACCAAATTTGAATTATATTTTGTTTTGTTTATGTGCTAATCTGATAGCATATAAGTTTAGAATCCGAAGTAATAAACATCTCTGCACTGTTCTCATTGGACATGAATGTGGATTGTGCTATTTCACTCAAAAACTGTTTCATTTAAGAAAAGCACTTTTAAAATATTTTGTCACTGATACATGATCATTCTTTTGAGTTTATTTACCTTGCACACGGGCACTTCTTGGTGGCAGATCTAGTTCAGTCCACCCAGTTTGTCTTTAATTTGTGCGGTAGTGCTTTGTTGATTGGCCCTAGACAGCAAAGTAGTTTAAACTTGCCTCTGTAATTTGTATATTTGTATAATTAATGATTTGGGTTTTAGCTTTCTGCTTTTCATAATAAAAAAGGTATAGATTTGTGTTGTTTACAAGTGAAGGAGCAAAGGTCATGTGCATGCCCTTATCAGTTAAATTAGTTTGTGCAAGAGGCATTATAAATGTTGCAACTTTGCAGTGTGCTCTCTGCATCTGTGAAGATGTGACTCTGTATAAAGTGCCTCGGCATTTTAAGTTAATAAACTTGGTGTTTTGTCTTGAGCAAAGTAGAACAGGCAAAGTGCTGCCCTCCAGGATTTGGTGGGCAGTAATTCAGTTTGGAATGAAAGGGTTATTTTGTTAATGATTAAAGTGTAAATGAAAGAGCTTTATTTGTCTGAAAATTGATAGATATTTTGAGAGCATCAGTAGCAGCAACGTTAAACACCCATTAATACAGTGTGCATTTAGAATGCTTCTGGAGCAATAAGCAAGCTCATGGGAACAATGACTGGGAAAGAAGAAAAATGGCAAGGTATTACAGGCATAGATAGACTCTTAGGAATAGAAGTAATGAGCAATGGTCTCAATTTGTGCCAGAAGGAGAGAGAATTGCTTTTACTGTAGTTACTTTATCTTCAATGTCTAACTCTTGTCCACCTAAATTCTTTGTGAGATGCAAAGTTTTGTAGTTGTCAGGAATGAAGAATTAAGGGAAATTTTTGATCATGTTTGGTAGGTTTTTCTGCTTATCCAAGACGTTGGACTAAAAAATGTGAAGCTGCAAATTAAAAACCAGGCACAAATTACCAGTGGAACACTTCATCATTCTTTTGAGATCTTCCTCTGAGGGGATCCATGGACAAAAGAACAGTTTAATTTGACATCTGTTAATTTAGTGGCAGCCAAGAAAGCATTTAGTCCCTTGGAAGAAAAAAAACCCAAAGTTGCTCATGCACAATATTGCCATAAAAGTGTCTGGGAAATTCTAGTTATGGGAAAAAAGTGAATTTGCAAATGATAGATAAAAATGGTAAGTAAAGGTAAAAAGACACAGATATTTATGAATGTTATAGATGAAAGGGCTATTAAAAACAACAGAAAACTTTTTATTGTCAGCAGATTACTTGCTTAGCTTTTTAAGCTCTGAAGATGGCATGAGAAATTTATTTTCCCTTAAATTTGCTATCTTAAACTCTGCCATTCCAAACACATTGGAGACAGTGAATCTATTTAATTGAATTCTTTCATGCAGAGTTCAGTCTGGATTTGTTTTTCAGTTAAATGGCTTCGATTAAAATAGTCTAAAGTATTGCCATAAATTTCAGGAATAGAGGAAGCGGTATGTAGAGCTTGCTTTAAAAATGATGTGAACCGTTCTGTGAAAGAGCACCTGGAATGCACGGAGCTCCATCTAGGGAGGGGTGGTGACCCAGCTGAGAGGGATCCTATGGGTCAGGATTACTGGGCAGAGCAGTGTCATTGTCAGTGTTATTGTATGTTTCTGCTACAGACAGCCTGATCAGCAAGAACCAGATGAAGCCTCATGTTAGCAGGCCCTGGTCTTCATGGGGGACTTCATTCATTCCAGTATCTGCTGGAGTGACAGTGCAGCGGGGCACAAGTAATCAAGTAATCTAGCGTGTTTCTGGAGAGCATTGCTGGTTTCCTAATGCAGATGCGAGGAGCTGACAAGGGGGGACACTACTGGGACACTACCTCATGTGTACAAACAAGGAAGAACTGGCTGGGGATGTGAAGACTGGGGCAACCTGGATTTGTCATGGACAAATGCTTGGCTGACCTGATGGCCTTCTCTGCGGAGATGACTGGCTTTGTAGTTGAGGGAAGAGCAGTGAATTTGTTTATTTTGACAGATACAGCATGGGCTGTAATAAGGTACTAGGAACAAGGCTGAGAATATTCCAAATTTCCTTAATCAATGAAGTGATGCCATCATCCTTTGGGCTTGGAAGTGCTGTTCCATTTGATTAAAGCCCTTTTCCTTCCTCCCTCTGTGCAGTCAGGCCACATGTTTTAATCAGATTATCAGTGTCATTCAGAACCGTGCACACACTGACCAGGGTTTTTTTAAGGCTATATTTTGTTTACCTGTGATCTATATTATGACTATTATATGTTTGGGTTTTAGGAGCTGCACAGATCACTTTGTCAGGCATCAGCCAAAGGGAGAAAAAACCCTGATGCACAACCTGTCTATTTGGGAGTTTTTCTATGTTTTCTCAGTTATTACCTCTCCGTGCAGTGCTAATGGAGAGGTTATTTTGGTCAGTCCATTTTCAAAATCTTATAGCTGCCTGATAGTCTATCCAAGGTGACAAAAACATGGCAGGGGTATCAGTCTGTCAGATGGGGAAGTGGAGAGTTTTGGGTTCTTTGCAGTCTCACAACCTGTTACAGATCATGGATTATGATGTCTGGTCATTTTTTCAGTATTTTCTTTCACTGGTGCGAAGATGTTTCATCCTGCACCAAAGTGGTAGCGTCTGTTAATAGTGAAATAAAATGAAATTTTATGATTAAAAAGCAAAATACATGTCTTTAAGTCTCTGACCTCAGTAATACATCTTATTCCTTTGAAGGTCGAGTAGCAGAGATAGGGTGAAAAACCATCCATCATATTGTCTAGGGATTTTTTTCAGAGCATTCCTGTAGCAGTGGGAGGTTTGAGGTGTGGATGGGATGTCTCGCTGGGTGTTTGTCACAGGAGCCCAGGGCTGGGAGCAGCACTGGGGAGTGTTGTGTGGAAGGTTGGCTGGAGGGTTTCTGGCTGGTTCCTGGCTGGATTTCTACCAGCGACTGAACTCTTTGTTCATTACTTTTTTACTTCTTATGAGCAACTATTTGGGGTTGGCTTTGGCTTTGCTGGTGGCATCTGTCACTTAGTGCCTGATGAGTGTTATCAGCTGGCAGGTAGGCAGTGGTTTTAAAGAGCTACTCAAAGAATGTGTTTCTGATGAAGGATTTCTCTCCCCTACTCTCTTTCCTCGCTGATGAGCTCTCATTGTACACCCAGCTTACACGTGTCTGCAAGTCTCAATCATTCCAAATGGCCAAGCACAGGCAGTGAACGTGCCTGTGTTTCCAGGAAAGAAATCAGAGATAACTTTGTTTTAGGGATGACTTGAAATAGACTTTTATTTGCCTGGAATATTTGATCAGTGGTGTTAGAAATGCAGAAATCTACTTTAAGGTGAGCGTCATTGATGATGAAGAGATAATGCTGCTCGTTGTGTCCTAGGCTTGCTTTGAGAATTGACAATAGGAGCAGGGTGAATTTCCAGTGTGAATAATGGAGAAATATTAATAATGAAATGACCTGCAAAGGAAGGAAAAGTGTTCATAACTTCTGGCTTCCTCTTAAAGACACAGCTTCATCAATGACTGTGGCAGTGTCTGATTTCTCCCCAGTCTGCTCAAGCTGCTGGGAAGGTTTTCTTCCTCTTGTGTGTTTGTACCTTTGAGTTTGCTTTATGTCAGCCCAAGTCAGATAGCCTGCTTGAAAACAAGATGTATTAACAATAAAAGGTATGAAGTATTCAGATTTAAACAAAAATTGTATACCAATAATTTTTTTCATGTTTCCAAGATAGGAACTATTGCAGTCCATTCTGCACTGCTTTGGTAAAGCAGGTCTGACTTATGCATGTGGTAGAACTGTTTCTGTATATACTTTTGTATATGTCTTTATTTTACTGCTGTGGGCATTTGCATCTTTATTGCTTGGAGTGTTATGCTGCTTAGCACTCACAGTTATAATCTTCCGTGATGACATAATTAGGTAGCATAGAAATTGTCATGATTTGACTTCAAGTATTAAAGAGCTGGAACAAAAAAACGTGATTATGTTTCATGTTTGCTTTTCTGTGATGAGAAATGGAGCTCAAACCATCTAAACTGGCATTTTATTGGTGTTTTTCTTAAATGATCAGGGACTCCTAACACTTCAAAAAAGTATTTTTCCAGGGTATGGTATGCATGAAATGCTTCCTTGGTAGATATGACTACTTGAGTCAGGAATTCCATAACTTTTCTGACCAACCATTGGCAATGCTTTGTGTTTCATAACAGTTCAGGAAGCTTAATTAGGGTCAAGTGTACAAAAAATGGATAGTGGGGATACTCGCAAAAGCATACTCTGTATATCATGGTGGGTAGTAAAATAGTTTTAGAATTATTTTTTCGTGGTTATATTTAATATTCAAAGCATTTGTTCATAGTTGCAAAAAAGTATAATTTTAATCTTCTAAAAAAATTAGGAATGTAAAACACTTTCGGAGAACAAAAATATTAAATTTCCCCTCCAGATATTTAAAATAAAAGAATATTTCTGATTTATGTGGAGAAGATAGCTTGTTTTACTTTTTGAAAGTGTGGTACATATCTCCAGCAATCTTCTTTCATTGGCAAAGGCAGGGAATGTATTATGGTATTTTCTGAAACTGATTATGCACTTGTGTATGGTAGTGAGTTTATTTTCATCAGATACTTCAAAGCCTTTACTTTTTTAGGTCAGGAAAGTAAGCTTTTCCTAAAGCTTTGAAGTTTTAAATAAGCAAAATGAACATAATTTGACTAAAATTAATTACTAATGCAAAGCAGTGGTACTGATTGCTAGGACGTTGACAAAAGCAGAAATTGAATCTGTGAATTAACGTTCTTGTTTCCTTTACCTGGGCAAAGGCTCTGAAAATTGATTTCAGAAATATGAAGTTTCTGTAGGCATGTTGTTTCTTGGACAAATGTGGATGTACAATAAGTAATTTTAATACTATTTGATTCTGCTGAAGTTTGGTTAAAGAATGTTTTGCAAATGTTTTCTGAAGTAAGCAAGGAGAGTTTGTTGCCCACCTGGTGCAGAATTGTTTGTCCCTCTGAGTGGACTGGCAGCTCTGTCCTTAGGCAGGACTACTTTGTGCTGTTGACCCCTTGTTTGTTATGTGACTTTAGGTGTGGTGTTGAAACCAGCAAGTCTTCATGTCATCTCACAGAATAAGGAGCCTGCCGTGTTTCAGCTGGGTTTTCGGAGGTCACTAATGATTCACTGCTCAGGTGAATTGTAGTAGGATTTGAGTACACTCAGCTCTGCTCAGGCAGCCCTTACATGCTAAGCAGAATGCATCAGACCTTGCCAGTGTCAAAGATGTGCTGTCACTTACTTTGCAGCAATTTCTGTTTTGGTGTTTGCGTGTAAGTAGTGGCCTCGATACTCCCCTGGGTGGAGATGCAGGTGGTCAGAGGTTTGGCTAAGTCCTCCTTCATTTGGAGATCAGTCTGTAGCAGCCTGACTGGAATAACTGCTGAAAAATAGTCTGGCAAGGCAGGGGAAACGGAGTCGTGAGGTCAGGGTCTGACTGTCCAAGGTGACGTTCCTTCCACCATCTCTTCTTTGACTTTTGAGGACTGCAGTCCTCACAAAACCATGACTGCAGACACCTGGAGAGATCACCCAGATGGTAGCTGCTACAATCTCCTTATGATGCACAAGGATGTGGGCTCAGAATCTGATTTTCTGACATAAGGAGAGTAAGGATGACAGAAGGAGCTCAAGTCTGACCCTGTGCATGCTCCTGCTAGTTTACAATGGAGCTTAGTGGGTGGGAGAGTGTATTTGCAGAATAGCTGTCAAAATAGCTGTGTGTAAGCAAGCTGTAAATAAGTCTATAAAGTATAATCATTATTAGAGACTTTAAATCTGCAATGAGCGAAGGACTTACTTCAAGTTTATTCTTGTCTCTGTTTCCTTGCATGAGAAGTAAACAGAAGGATAAATCAGAAAACTGAGTTTATAGATATGATTTAAAGGCACACTGGAACAGAATTGTGTGTTTTGTTTTGTTTTTTGTCTTGAGCTAAAGACCCAAATGAGTTCTGCAGTGTAGGAACATCACACCGCGCTGCATCACTTCTAGGGGAGTGCAGAGGTTAAGCTTGGGATCAATCAGTTTGCAATCAGACTGATTATAGAAGGACAAGAAGGAGTACAAGATAAAATCAAAGTAACAGAGTGGGACAGAAGAGTATTGGGGAAGAAATTTGGGAACCCTTGAAGCAAAAAGGTTTCTTATGGTAGACAGCTAGCAAGAACATTCAGGAGAACTATTAAGGGAAGCATTATGGTTTTGTTAAAATAATAGTTCAAGGCTTTCAGCTCCACTTCTGCCCAGAGTACACTTAGAGACTGGCAAGGCTTTAAATAATCTTTACCATTTTATTTGCAATACCGTGAAATATCCAAGATCTAACTGAGATGCTTCTAAAACTTTGAGATTTCATGTGCATGTTGCTGTAACTCAGGTGAAAGGGAAAGGTTCCTGAATAGATACTGTTGCATTTTTTTTTAATCCAATCTATATGGCTTTGTAAATCTAAGTTTCAGAATTGTAAATGAGTTTGGTGATATCTTCTCGAGTCCTTTTCTGCTTCTGTGGCGTTTGTTAAAGCTCAGCAAAATTATACTGTTTCGTGTTAGAACCACTGTGGAAAGATTTAGAAAGCGGGTTTTAATGAAAGAGATAAATAAAGCAAAGAAAGCCTCGACAGCATTGAGCCACTTCAGACTGATGGACACACTCCTGACATTCCTCTTTCTTACCTGAGGGATTCCACCATTGAGACAGGAAAGAAAATGCTGAATCAAAAATAAAGAGGGATGTTGAAGTATCATTATATGTTTCCAAATAGAATATTGATTAATATGTCATTACAGTTATATTTATTTTTTAGTGGCAGGAAATGTTTGTTTAGAGGTGGAAGAGGTAAATCCTCATGAATATTTTACATATTTATTAATGAATTAATTTTGAGGTAGTACAGAGTGAATTAAATGTTCAGTCCCCAGAGTCATGGTGGCATTTGAGTTTTAATCTTAAAAAGCTCAAATAGAGGCACATAATTTTTAGATTCGCTTGCTCTGCCAAGTGGACAGTTCAGCTAGTAAGTGAGTTTTGGGAAGGTTCAGCCGCTTCAGTGAGGAAATCGGGGGAGAGTAAGGGAGTTTGATTTGTGACTTTACTTTGGGGTCAGATCATAGAATCATAGATCACAGAATGGTTTGGGTGGGAAGGGACCTTAATGATCGTTTAGCTCCAATCCCCTGCCATGGGCAGGGTCACCTTCCACTAGACCAGGTTACCCAAAGCCCCATCCAACCTGGCCCTGAACAATTCCAGGGATGGGGCATCTGCAGCTTCTCTGTGCAGCCTGTTCTGGTGCCTCACCACCCTTGTGGGGAAGAATTTCTTATATCTAATCTAAATCTACCCTCTTCCAGTTTAAAGCCATTACCCCTTGTCCTATCCGGTAGGCTTATTTCTTTAGTTAAATCATTCACTCTCCCAGGTTAATTTTAACATTCAGAGTAGGCTGTTCAGGTTGGGGCAGAAACTGTTCTTTTTCTAAGTGGTTTCTGCAGGTACTTTGAACTGTCCTGTATTACATATACATGTCAGACCCTCAGACTACAAGTGCACCCTGCTGCAGTCTCTTGTGTCTGACTGTGTTTTCTCCTTAAAAAGCAGAAACATGGCTTATATGGCCGTATCATACAGAGAGTATTTTATAGGTGTTTATTTGATATCAGTTACTGTTCACTTCTACAATATTATTGAAATAAAACTCCTTTGGCAAGACCTGGAATTTGAAGGAGAAAGTAATATTGTTTATCATTTAAATTGTGTAAGAATAAATGATCACAAATTGTCAGGTATTTCTTGTAGTGATTCTTGAGTGAAAAACTAATTTCTATTTCCAGCTTAATTTAGGAACTTAAAATTCTTAAGAGATAAAAATAAATTGAATACAGCCCCAACACAAACGAAGAAAAATTGTGAGTTGCAGGTTTGATATCTGTTTTTCCTTTTCAGGACCATGTTGCATTGCCCTAAATCTGCAGACGGACAATCTTTTACTACATGATCCCTGTGGAAAAGTTAGAATTTATTACTAACAACAACAAAAAAGCTACAACAGGTGGTTGTGTGGAAAATGCAACATATCACATTCTTCACAGTCCCTAATCTGCGTCCTTCGACCTGTGCCCCGATGAGCTCAGTGGAGCTGATGTATCATCTCAGACACAGTTTCTCAGTCTCTCTGTGTTAGAGCAGAGGGATGTTAACACAAGCCCAATTCATCCTGTGCCTCTGCAAGGGTTTATAAAGAGCTGACACTTGAGTGCAATGTGGGCACGTTCTGCATCCGTGACCAGCAGGGTCAGGCTCCTGGGTGATAAGTTCCCATGCACATAGATGTGAAGTTTTCTGCTGTAGCAGTAGGTTTTTCTGTCCATGCAGTTCAGAAAACTTGTGCCTTTTTCAGAAACCTCATCCTGAGGATTCATTCACTACCAGGCTTTTCAGATTTCTCGAAATAGTGTGCAATATGTTCTGGTTTAGTTTGTTTTGAAACAATTCAGCCATACTTTATAATCCCTTATGGAACTCATCAATACTGCCTGTATATCTGTCTAATAAGAGTTCAGTAAATCAGCATAATCATTAAACAAGCAAACTCTCATTCTGTTAGTAATTGGTAACTGCCTGTTTCTCAACAAACAAGTGATGTCAACTGGCATTTATTAGTTTTTAGCGTGCTTTGTTATCTACAGGTATGTAATCTGTAGTTTATATCCTTGCTTTATTGTGTTATGTTAGAATAATCACTGCTGGCTGGTAATGGAAGAGAAGGTAGTTTCTCTGAACTAAATAGGATGAGATGACTAAATATACCTTCTTTAGCTTTTCAGTTAAAATAGCTTCGTTTTCTAAAATAGACATGTTACTAGTTCAAGAAAGCTCTTCCCTTTATTTTTTGATGTTTGTCACCATCTTGATGTTTCCCGCTGTGACGCACTGTGATTCCCGCCTTCCTATCTCTGTTTTGCAGTGGCTCCTATTAAAAGAACCTCACAACATGACAAGAGAAATTGTTTTTCCCTTGAACTATGTGAAAGTCTTCAGGGGAAGATTTAACTAAATGCTTGTTTTGATTACATGAACTAGAATTAAAATGATGAAACAAACACCTAATATAGTAAGGAAAAAAAAATGCTTTGACTGAAGACTTCTGGACTTCTGAACTGTATCTTTTCTGGAGTGCTGCTGTTCTTTACAATGAATTGCAGTGAATTTGAGCAATTGCTTCAGCAGAAAATGTGCAGTGAGTTGTTAGCTTGTAGTTTGTTAGCGTGTAGTTTCATCTTGTCTTCCTCAGGCTTGGTTCACCTCAGGCTGCACAGGCCCCAGGCTAAGGGTGCTCTGCCAACCCCTGCATTGCTGCTATGTCTCTTGCTGTGGGTCTCGTCTTCACCTGGTCCTCTGGTGGATTGGGTCATGGAGTTCAATGGGCAGCAAAAGAAGCTTTCTGCTGGGTTAGCTCCATTTCGGGCCCGGGGAATGCGAGGGAAGGTGTCAGAGGGAGCAGCCGGGGAGCATCTTGCTGCTGGAGTGTCTGAGCAGAAATGGGAAGCTGGAGCCCTATATAGTAAGGACTTCTTCCAGTATCTTGGCTTCTTGGTTTCAAGTAATACAAAGCACTTGGCTGTTAGAGGGGCTGTGTGAGGGTGCAACGTGGTGATGAAGTCCAAACTGGTGCCAGCTTTGGCTAGGAAACATCAAGAGGCAGATGGGTGTAACGCAGCCCCAGCTTTCCTGGGTTGCAGGAGCACATGGGGAGCAATTGGTCGATTGCTCTAGTGTGCTACTGTTCAAACATCACTAAACTGAGCTGATACACTCTTTCAGTCTAAGCATGACTTCAGGATGGATTAGTGTTTTCACAGGCTCCAGAATGTGCAGTTTTGAATAAGCTCATTTGATTAATTGAAAAACAATATTAAGGCAATGCCAGGCAAAGGTTTTCCAAAACAGGATTGAACTTTGGGCTTTGCTATCAAGATTTGCTTGCTCAACATAACAGCTAGTTTTTCAGTAATGTGGACTTAGGTGCAGAAGCGGTTGCCTGTTTCACTATTTTGAAATTTTTAGTGTTTGCATACTTAAAGAAAACCTACAATTTCCAAGCTCTTGACCATCCTCTCAACTGTTTGTGTGGGTCTAATTTTTCTAAACAATTTAACAGTAAAAATCCTAATAACAATATTAACTGTGTTTGTGCTCTTTTTATAAGCAAGACCCCAATTTTTCTTTTTTTTTTTTGTGTGTATGTGAAGAGAATAGTTTACATATTTAACACAGACATCTTGTTTCAAAGATTCATGTAGCTGTTAGGGATAGTAATAATCACCACCAGAACAGGCAGTGTGGCTTTAGTAAACAACGATATAGTGGTATATTTCATGTTTGTGGTGGGTTTCTTTTTGTTTTATTTTGGAGTTGAAAATTACATAAACCTTAACAGTTGCAGCGACAGATCTCACTCATTCTGAAAAGTGAGTATATGGTTCAGTAGTATAAACCATTAAATTGCCCCTACAGTTTATCGATCAAAATGTCGTAGCCTTTAAAGAACTGGGAAGTGTGATTTTTTTTTTTCCCTTCTCTGAGACATACTGCATTTTACTGCTCAAGATACTTTATGTGCTGTATTTTAAGTAATAAATTTGGAACTAAAAGGTCCATAACTGTTAACTGGAGTTTGTGTGTTGCCTGTATTTTAATTCAGTTAATATGAATTCCCACTTTCAGGTATAAATAATGGAACTTAACTATTAAAAGGTCTTTAGCCGTGCCTCTGGAAGATTTTAAAGTAAAATGATGTTTAAGGTGAAGATTGCTTACACTGTTTTGATACAAATTATAACAAGAAATAAGTAATTCCTGATTGCTGTGGACAGAAGTCTGAAAGCACTGGTTTTGTCAGGAAGACATGCAAGACTTCTTCCCGAACTAGCTCACAGGATCGGTTTTATCCTTTATAAATATATCACACGAGTCTAGATTGAGACTTTGATCAGTGTTGGATGAAGCTGGTGGTCTTTTCTGATCTAACATGGCAGTGAGGTCCCTTTGGTATCTGATCTGAAGTGAGCAACTTGGGATGTTGATGGAAGGATGTTTCCTCTGTGGCTTTCAAATCGGATGGTCTGGATGCTAAATCCTGCTTTGGAAGAATAAAATTCTTGATTTGTGGTAGCCAACAGGACATTACCTGGGAAGGACATCCTGCAGTCCTTTTTTTCCTGGTATTCTCATGGGTGTGTGGCATTAATCATCTTTGGAGAGAGGGGGATGTGTGGTTTGACTTAACACGGCATCCCTTACATCCCATCGCTCTTGCCATGAGTATTTCTGTTTTCTTTTGTGCTTGTAATACTTGATTTCATACAGAGCAAAGTGTAGCAATCTGTATGTTTGCTTTTTTTGACTTATATTTGTGATAAACTTTCTCTGTGAAGCCTTTTTTCTTGTCAGACTAACTCTATGGGTACTTATTTTTTACGTCAGCACTGCCAGCAAACTGAAGTTTGTTTTCAGTGCCTTATGTGATGTATTTCGTGTATATTAAATAATAAAATGTACCTGTACCCCAGGTGGTTTATATGAAGGTATGCTATTGAGTTTTATTTCTGATGGCTCCTTTTTGATAGAAGCTTCTCCTACAACTTTGTCAATTGCAGTAGCTGTATGTCAATAAATACAATAAATGTTTATTTCTTATATTGATGAATGGTATGCTGTTTCATTATTGTCATCTTTGTGTATCTGTTTTCTTTCATATGCGGTTGGAATTGCATTACAGGTCAGAGTGCATAAATTGAATAAACTGGAATGCTGTAGAATGTGTTGGGTAAGCAAATAGATTTTGATTTGTTTTGTTTTGTTAGATGCTTTTATCTTAGATAAGATTTGCTAAACACTTTGTTTTGGATACAGAATCTATCTAAAAGACCTACCCATAGACACCACAGTTTTCCTCCCCAAATGACTTATTTCCAGTATAACCGTTACAATGTAGTCCATATTTATAAAACTTGATACCATATACATGTGACATAATTTGCATTTTTCAGAGGTGATTTGCATTGGCAGAGCTGTTTTTTACTGGCAAAGGATCTATTAGTGTAGTTACAACCATGTTACTTCAGTGGATCAGCAGAGGGCAAAGAAAGTCATATGCATTTATTTGACCAGCTTTACTGTCAGGAGCTTTTAAGACATTTAATGATGGCTTCCATTCCTACTATGAATGAGAAGGGAATGCTGGATATCACTGAAGTGTATCTTACTTTTAACAGTCATGCAATAAAATGCATTAAGTTAGGTTAATGTGGACAGTAGAGCTGCTCAAATTATATAGCTATGTCAAGGGATGTTCAATTATCCCAGAAATTTGCTTAGTGATGGTGTTCATATTGGTTTTGTTTTCTCTAATAATGCTGATTATCACTGGATTCTCTTCCCCTGGCTAGAATTATTTGCCATTTTTCAAAAGCACGGATTTGACCTGAAGAGACTTGCTAAGAAAAATAAGTATTTAAGTGTAGTCAGATTGTCTAAACATGATCACTGAACTCTATGTGGTGAAATACGTAGTTGTGGGTGCTTAGCCAAGGTAGATCCATGTGGAATTAGGCATGAAATGGCACAAAATTTTTTGCCATTAATTTTATTGAGACCAAAAGATCTTTGTTGTAATAGAGATCATAATTTGACTCCTTGGTTGTTTGTCAGGCTGGACTTTTCAGTTCCTCAACAGTTTCTTCATTTACTTGTTAAGCAGTTCATTCATGTTTAAAGAAAATGTGTGGCATGTAACAGTTAGAATTTTACAGGTAGGTAGTGATGTCTGCCTGAAAATGCTGTTCTGCAGCCCTTGTTATTATTTTCAAAAACTATTTTATTTTGCTTTTTGGAAGAATGTTGTCTTGTATTAAAAGCTTATCATTGAGTTGAAGAGTAAGGGCAAAGTTACAGTGGTTGGTGCTACTGCCAGCTAAAAATGTTCCCATCACAAGGTTCATTTGTTGTGCTGACACAGCTGTTTGTGGGGCTCTTCTGTGAGCTCATTTGGCTTCAAAAAGCCACAAACTAACTTGATTTTTTTTTTACATGCATGCATGCTGTTGCGGTGTTTTCTGCTTGTTTGTTTATTAAAGCTTCTCTGTTTACCATGTCTTCTTACCTTACCTGCCCCAGTGCTATTTGGTACTTACTGTACAATGTGCTGTATGACAGTATTTATGTGAAATCATCAGTCTGGGAATCAGCCTTACTCGTTTTACCAGGGAGGCCAAAGAATGGAAAAAATACATTATAAAAGCTAATACTGAACATACAGATTCAGATAAAAAATAATCAGTAGTCTAGTTTGAAACTTGCGTTACTGATGCTGCTCTTGTTTTGTGGTCATATGGAACATTTTTTTCTGAGCAAAGTTTTGTGAGGTAGTTTACATGCAATTTGCAATTTGTTTGGCAAATGCATTAAGAGGGTTTCTCCCAGTTTTGTGTGTGTGTTTTCTTTTTTCAAAAGCGAGCACTTGAAAGATACCTCCTGGGTCATCTGAAAGATGTCGTCAGAATAGTTAATGCTGCATATGTAGAAAAATGACAGAGAAATCTCATTGTTGCAATGTTTTCTAAATATTTTTTAAATGTGTATTGAAGTTGATGCCTGCTATAAAATGTACTTGTACTTCCACTCCTGTTAAACTATATTGTTTTTATTTAGACCATATTATTAAAATAATCCAAATTATTTTTTGTTGCCATGCAACAACTCAAGAATTGGCAAATTGAGTAGTGGAAGAATCTAATGCAACTACTCTCCAAATACATTATTCTTGCAGAGCCCTTAGCATTTTATGTAATAAACAAAGCTGGGAAAGGAGAGATTATGTAGGTTATGAGAACAATCAATTTTTTCTCTAGCAGTAGTCAATAAAGCACTAATAGAGTTATGCAACAGCTGGCTGTGTTAAGATGGTTAAGAAGAGATGTTTCATTTCTTGATGGGTATGCCACTCACTTTAATGTTACTGTACATGTGTAATTGGACCAAACATCGTATCTAGGTACATAAAGAAATAATTTCGAACAAAAGGTGCAGTGAGAATAAAATATGCGATTACTAATAACAGTAGTTTTCTGAAATCCTCGCCTGTCTATAGACCTTTGGTCCATATTAGTGTCATTCTGACGGGTAACAAAAGTCTTGGAGAGTGGAGAAGGGAAGCGGCATTAGAAGTGAACCCCAACCATATGAATTCTTTGTGACTTTAGAAAATGCCAGATAGTTCTAGCCAGCAAGAGAGAATCCAGTATGGAACTTATACTTGATTAAATAATTCTGCCTTCGTCTTTCTTCACGTTACTGTTCATTTGAGTTCCACTTATTTGAGTTTTGGGATTTTTGATGCTGTTGTCAGGCTCTAAGGAAACGTTATCAATTGCAATAGAGTCCTATTTAAATATATTAATTTCTGATAAACATTTATGTTACACACTTAATCTTAAGAAATATATTATTAGGAATACTTTAATTCATCTTTAAAACTTGATTTTAAATGATTATGTAAAAACATGGATATGTGCTATTATTGGTGTTTTTCATAGTTGTATGAGCTGATGTATTCTTAAAGCTTATTTGTGAGTTAAAGAAAAAAACACCCTTTCAACTTATCTGGCACATCTGAATCTCATGTAAGAGCTACTCTATCTACAGTGTGTATGCCAATACAAAACACACAGAAATAGCTCACATGAAAACTGTTTATTTTTCTTGTAGTAATAGAAGGTCTGTTGGAAGTCTTCAATAGAGTCATGAATGATATTTATTTCAGCCATTTAATGAGAACTTGCTTTCAAAAGACTAAATCCTTTAGTTTGAGTTTCTTTTTATTCCATTCCATGAAAACGTATTGTCTGGATTTTCCTTTAGGCTCACTGGAGTGATTTGTAGTTCTTCTTTGTTATAGAAATTGTAGCTAACGTGCTAAGAAGTAAAATGTCACAAAAGAAAAGAGATTTAGATAGATGTATTTAAATCTACAACCTTTCTTTGCTTTGGGTTGTTGAGAGCTTGACGGAAGTAGTTAATATCCAAGGTTAAGGTGTATATACAGTGATAAGAATGTGTAAGTTTGGGAAGATGTGTTAAAACTTTTTTTTGTTGCAAGCAAAAATGTCTTAAGAGTAACAGGAAAATGCCACAAATGGTAAATTCTCTAGTTCTTGTCTGTCATCTAATGAAGATGAAACATGAAATGTCACGTAAGGACTTGGGTTTTACCAAAGTCCGTGTACTGTTTCTAGTCTCTTTTCACAGGCTGGTGTGACAGAACGTACTCCTTGTACTGCAGTGCAACCTTGCAATAGAGAAACAGATGAAACTCAGATATATCTTAAACTGCTGGAACATACTGTGTTTCAACCGTAGACAAAGCTGCATGGAAAGATCTGAGAGATTTATGGTGTTTTCCAGTATGGTTTTCTGACTAGTATGTGGGGAGAGGTGATAAAAGTATTCAAGCAGGGAATAAGGTGGGAATAAAAGGTGTCGAGAATCAATAATGAGCAGAAATTCTTACAAGGTAGTTTCTGCTTTCCTGTGCTTTCATATCCCTTTTACTTGCTTCCCTCACCCTCTTTCAGATTGAAATTATTTTTCTCATGGTAATTTACAACCTAATTCCTCAGTCTGTCTTTTGTGAGAGGCAAAGCTGCATTTGTGAATCTGGCAGTGCTGCTTAATGCTGCTGAGAGCAATTGTTGACCAGAGTAGAGCTGCAAAGTAGGAAAAAAATAATACAAAGATGTGTGACGCTGGAGTTGTCTTCTGTGCTGTGTTCAAGTGTCCTCCCAGTAAGTTTCAGGGGAAGGAATGGATTAGGGCTGCCTGTAGAAGACTAGGTATGGGAAATAGCTTTCTTTCAAAACTTCATAGGCTCTTGTCTAGGCTGTCTTAAGGCTGTACCTGCTACCGTCAGTCTTGGGTGTGTATTTGTCTGTAGGATACATGGAAATTTGTGATGCCCAAGAAACTTACACTGTTTGAAGCCCATCTCAAATTCTTGTGACTGCTTGGCATAAATGTATTTGGGAGGGTTGGGAGCTTTATCTGGCAATGATTTGTCAAGATTCTAATTAATTATTTTGATTGCTGTCCTTTTTAAATTGTTCAGATATATTTTTATTGCAATAAAAACATTTTTGAGTTGGGAAACAGTTCAGGGAATCATCCGTTTACTTACATTTCTGACATTTCATGATCATTTTTTTGTGTGCCTTAAACCTAAAATGCTTATGTTTGCAACTGTTTTGATTCTTCAAGATGGTCTTGAAAGTGTAGTCATCTTCACAGATTCAGAGCTTTTGCTTCATTTCATCTCTTGTAACTGCTTTATTTTCCCTGCTTTTCACAAGACATATGGTGTGTATACTGCAACTACTTTAAAGCAAGTGTTTCATGTTCTTTGCTCTCCAGAGCTTCTAATACAGACTTAGTCACAGTTGATTTCTTAAATATATTGTACTCCTATGTAGAGTGGTAGACTGTACTAATTCAGGGTTTTTTCTGAGTATTTCATTCACAATTAGGAGTTTGTCTTCTGTGCAGAGTCTTGATTGAAAGTCTTCAGTTGGCACTCAGGAGGATGGTCTCTTCAAATAATATAATATAGGAGAGGAGAAGAAATGTACGTGTTTACTAACCTTAAGTTTGTAGGCGTCACTTTTCTATGACAACAGTTCTTGGGCAGATCTTCGTTTCATTGCCCTTAGGACTACTTTTGGCAGTTCTTTCAAATTATTTATTCTTTCATTTCATTTCTGTGTTCCTCAGACCTGTGTGCTTCATAATTTATTAAGGAAATATTCTCATAATCTCTTACTATTAACTGTCTAATGTTTATAAGAGGACAGACCTATGTCCATATGCTTACATATATATCTCACAGAATCACAGCGTGGTTGGGGTTGGAAGGGACCTCTGGAGATCATCCAATCCAACCCATCTGCTAAAGCAGGTTCACCAGAGCAGATCACACAGGAAGGTGTCCAGGCGGGTTTGAATGTCTCCAGCAGAGGAGACTCCACAACCTCTCTGGGCAGCCTGTTCCAGGGCTCTGGCACCTCCAAGGAAGGATGTTTCTCCTCATATTCAGATGGAACATCCTGTGTTTCAGTCTGCGCCCGTTATATCTCAAAGATCTTTTGGCTCCCATTAGATACAAGGTCATGTAACATAAAGAACTGTATCTATAAGATTTGTAAATGGATAACAAATGAGCAAAAAGTGCTGTCCAACTTAGCATGGACTTGCACGTTGTTTCAAATCAACTTCCAGCTAAGGAGAATTAACCTTTTTTCTGGAAAGTACAGATGCGGAATTTGAGTATAATTGATTGTTTAAATCAAGGTTTCTTCCTTTCAGATTTAAATAAGAATTGATAGTTTTGTTTAGTTCAGTGTAAGTCAATCCATTTTAGCTAAAGGTGTGAGCTTATTTTTCTGAACTTTGAAATTCAAATTGGTAAAGTCTTCATTGCTCAAGAGAAGTGGATTGAGAAATGTCTTTGTAGATGTTCTCCTGCTGTAGTGCCAGACCTTGTTGGGGGAGTGACTTTAAATTGGAGCAGAATGGCTGAAAACCAGTTAGTCAGATGGAGACGTGTATTGGCTTTTCCTCCTTCCTCTCTCCCCTCTTTGCAAATGTGATCACCTTCTGATCACGGCTGGGATGGTCTTTCTTTTGCTGCTGCTTATGGCTCAAAGCGGGGAGCCTTTGGAAATGTATTTTAGCCTTACAGTAGTGGGCAAATAACACGTTAGTAGACTCCTGGCTGCCTGTGCAGATTCAAGTCATGCTTCTCTTCAGTGTGTAAGCGTGGATTACATGTGTGTAGCAATAATGATGTATTTTGAAGTCTCCATAATAATAATATTGTTATTATGAGGTAGTCTTTTGAGAAACAATGAAAATGAGAAAGTTATTATTGTCAGGTATAAAACTGGTATTTTCTTTAGTGACGCTAAAAACTCTCTGTAGCTTGATAGAAACTGTGGGCTTGTAGCATCAGCTTTTGGTTGAAATTCTCTGACCTTTTTTTTATATGAGGCTAGAACTGACATTCAGGTTCCCTCTTAGCTGCAGATGTTAATCCCTTTGTGGAAATGGTTGTGAAGTAATAACTGGTAGAGCCTAACAGAGAACTTGCAATAGGAAAACAAATGTCAACAAATATGAAAGTGATTTTAAATTTTGGCCCTACATTTGAAGGCATTGCATGAAAGTAGTAACACATTGTCTGTGAATAACATGGAGGAATACAAAACATAGTGAGGTGCCTGGATGATGCCTAGAATTAGAGAGAGCTGTAGAGCATATAGACAATATGTCTCTTTATTCTTCTAAAATATGTTAACCAGGTTATGGTTAAAAGAATTTAAAATTTGTCATTCTGAGCTATTTGTAACTGTTTAAGTTCTGTGTGAGTCACTTTTACAGAAACCATGTGGTTATATACTGTAAAAGATAGGTTTTATATTTCTTTGTGCATCAATCTTTTGTGCTATGTTTCAAAGCGAATAGGAACAGACGGAGGTTTGCTTTTGATACAACACAGTATTTAAAACTCTAGTATTCTGAAAAGGGTATGTATTATTGAAAGACTTCAGCATGGAGGTTTTTTCCATTTCAGTATAAAGTTGCATTACGATGTTATTTTTTTTTTTTATCATGCTGTTAGAGATCAAAGTATTAGTATAGTAAATAATTCTCTGTGTCTAACATATCTAAATATATAGTGCTACCTTGCCTACTGTGCTTCTAACTTCAGGAGAAACCAAGAATTGATTGTGGGCAGTCTGCCAGTAGGGCAACAGTTTGTCTCTCCATGTGGGAAGAGCATCTTTTGCTGGCACAAAATGGGATTATACTGTTGCCAGGAGTCTGCTCCACCTTTGCCATTATACCATTGCCAGGAGTCGGTGACAGCTCCTTAATTATTGCTTTTGTCTGTAACAATTTATCCTGTGTGGAGAATGTGTCCTTTCTTAAAATCACTTAGTAATTATCCTGTGACTTTTGTAGTGTCTATACCCAGTGTGTACCACCAAGACAAGCAAGTGTGGTGTCTTTGTGTGTATGGGTAAGGTGCCCGTATCTTAGTATCTATCATATATATATATATATGCACGCGCAAACATCTAAACTGGCCTGTTGAGAACAGAAGGTAAATTCCTCTCCAACTGTTATTGGCCTTGCATGGCCGACATGGTTATGCTAGCTTCCTCAACAAAATATGCTTAGAAGTGCAACCATGCGCCATCACAGACCACTGAAAATACATGTATTAGTATATAGTTTCCTACGTGATGATGCTAACTCCATGTCAGTTGTTTTTCGTCTCAGGTATGCTGTAAGAAATGCATAGAATCAGTAGAAAAAATTGTATAGGGATGCATTATATAAAATTTAGTGTAAATAAGGATATTTAATATGAAACAATGAATTTGTTTTAAAGTAAAAGTCTGTTAATATTTTGATAGCACAGGATAACATAAAAACCTAAATAGATTTTAGAGTTCAAGCCAAGTTTGCCAATCTGTGTCGATATTAAATGCGAGACATTTTGTCTAGCCAAGATCACCCAGTGAGCCTTGTGTGGCTTTTAAAAATTATCTGTAGCTTTCAGTGTACTTTGGATGCACAAATGTTAAGAAAAGGCACTTAGGTAAATCAATACGTGTTTTACCTTTTCTCTAAAACATTGTTGTTTAACTGCTGGTTTGAGATAACCATAAGGCAGAAGAGCTCAGCTGGCTGTCTCATGAACTGTTCTTAATGAGCATTATGTTATTTTCCTCTCCCATTTTTCTAGGCTGTTCAATTAACCCCTAGACGATGGCTGAACCTGCAGGAATACCAAAGCAAAAAAATAATGGCAGACCATGGGGTTACAGTTCAGAGATTCTTCGTGGCTGATTCTGCAAATGATGCCCTGGAGGCTGCTCAGAGACTAAGTAAGTTGACTGATAATGGGAGGAATCTGCTTCACCAGATAGCAATCTGGAACATAAATTGCTTTCTAATAAGTTGTACACAATCTTCAAATTGATGCTTATTGAAAAGGTTTGATATATTATTGTCGTAGTTTAACCCCAGCTGACAACTAAGCACCACACAGCTGCTCGTTCACTGCTTCCCCCTGGGATAGGGCAGAGATTTGGAAGAGTAAAAGTGACAAAACTCATAGGTTGAGATAAAGACAGGTTAATAAGTAAAGCAAAAGCTGTGCATGCAAGCAAAGGAAAACAAGGGATTCATTCACCACTTCCTATTGCAGGCAGGTGTTCAGCCATCTCTGGGAAAGCCGGGCTCCATCACCTGTAACGGTCACTGGGGAAGACAAATGCCATCACTCCAAACATGTCCTCCCTTCCTCCTTCTTCCCCTGGTTTTATACGCTGAGCATGATGTCATATGGTGTGGAATATCCCTTTGGTCACCTGGGGTCATCTGTCCTGACTGTGTCCCCTCCCAGCCTGTTGAGCGCTCCCCACGTTCTACTAGTACTTGTAGTATCTCTGTCACTCAGGTTTATTTGCACAATTTTATATGGGCTGCTGTCTTCTGAATATACAACTGCACGAAGTAAAAAGTTACGAGCAAAACAAAAAAAATTCAGCATATGGGGGCACAAAATATTCCAAAATAAAATAACCAACAGAGGCGGCTTTGGGATGTTTATGATAGACAGGCATTCTGCAGTAAAAGATGGTGAAAGGAGAGGCCAATCACCCCTGCCAAGTCCTGCTCAAAAATCTGGTGGTTTAGGTACTGTACGCAACATTGCAGCTGTCCTTAACTTTCACTTCTGCAAACAAGAAAGGATGCTTGCCAACATATTTTTTAGATAAAAATAGAAGAAAATTATCAAAACTTTAAAGATATTTTTTTTTTTTTTCTTGTGTAAGGGGGTTCTTCCTGTAGTCCTGTCATCATGAACACAAGAGAAACAATTATTTTCCTTGGTAATGTTTCAGATTATATCACTCACATGAGTCTGTGTGATAATGGGGTACAGATAAAGGGATAGAAATTCCTGACATGGAAGTCTTTATGAAATCTGGTATTTGCAAATTAATTTCACAATTTCACTAAATCCTACGTGCTTGACAGAGCTGTCTGTACTGCTGCAGTGTCTCTGGTCACCAACTTTGCTATTGTAGGATTTCCTATTGATGAAATGGAACCAGATGGGATTAGATCATTTTTGAGTCTGTCTTCACTTGTCAGGAAGGTGTTAATGCATGTGTTCTTGAACGGGTATGCCTTTATCCAGTATCAGCAGTTTTGTTAGAGTTTGCTCATTTCCTCTGTAGCTCTCTCTATTTTTATTAATATGTACACTGAATACACTGAATGTTAATTTTCTCAAAGACTTTCAAAACTTACCAACAGCACAAAAGACAGTCTACAAGGATTTTTTAAATGGAATTAAAGGATTGGGTTTTTTTCTTCTAAGATAAGAACGGCAGATGTGAAGAAAATTAAAATGCTATCAGTAATATTGACTTCAAAAGAAGTTGTGCACAATAATGAATACAGAATTAGGCCCCAAGGAATTCATTGCCTTCTACATGCTAAGCAATTTTCAGGTGTAACTCTTGTAGAGAAGGCAATATTTACAGAATACCAAGAAATGCAGTCACAAACAGTTTTGTGTTTCATGTTAAAATTCCAAGGTTTTCAAGACGGGAAAGAAGAAAACATTGTGCTGTTTTGCTACAACAGTGTGGCGTTGCTTGATCTGCCATCTGAAGAAACATAACCTGTAAACAAGTTCTTATAGTGCTGGTGCAGCTATTTAACAGAACAAAGTAAAATATTTGGGAGCTGAGTTTTTGTCTGAAATGTAAGATCATCTGACTGTTCCTACATTAACTCACTAATCTTCTGATCTGATGCTCACTTAATGCAGGGGTATATTAAGGGCTTGTTTAGCCAGAGAAGACATTTCCTTTCTTGCTATCCTTTTTCCTCATACTATAGTACTGATAAACAGAGAAAAAATCCTTATATATGCATAGATATACCCAGACTACTAGGGTTTGCACATTTTCATTGCTTGTGTTGGGCATGCACTGTGCATTGTTTCAAGATCCGTAATTTTCTCTTGCTTTCTCCACTAGAGACCATTAAGTCTGCGTCAGCTCGTGCGCTGCTCTGGATGTTCTGCCTGATGGAGAAGTTCTTGAGGGAACCATCATTTTAAACTACTAGGTGGACAAAGCTGAAAGGGATTATAATTATGCTGGAGGGCGTTACTAAGTACTGGCAATTGGCTTTTTGAATCAGTAGAGAATTTATAGAGGTGGTTGAAAATGCTGACAATCCTGAGTGGATGCTGGAAGCTCGTCATGCGTTTCTGTTTCTGATTTTTAACAAAAGCAGTGCTGTCTGTTGCGGCTTAGAGTGTTTCATTACATTTAGGAATCAGTCAGATGCAGTGTTCACACTCTATCACAGCGAAATGCAATTGAATGGAGTGCAAGGCTTTTATTCGCTTTTCTTTTAAAAAAAATGTATAACAAAATATAGTCTCTGCATATCCTATTTCTGTTGCCTTATGCATGAGGGAACTCATAAAATTCAACTTCGGACTGAAGACATGCTTTTTATATCAGGCTGGAGAGGTAAACATGTATTTCATAAAGAAGAGGTTTATTGAAGCCTGTTTCCATGAGGTCATTTACCTGTCACCTATTATTCACCGTTTTTTAGAATATTGAAAGAGTTCTCATTCATGTGATCACCAGTCTCCTTCAGCCTGCTGGTCCTTTTCCCTTGGCAATGTTTAATTTAGATGGAAGGCTGCGTTTTTAGATGCTGGTTTAGATCCCTTATCTGAAAGTTCATCTCTCCAATACAAGTGTGGACAACCACATGAAAGCAGTTTGTGTTTAGAAGGGATCAAAAACAGATCCTTAGCTTTGTAATGCCCTTTTGTACAAATTATGAAGAAATTGTTGGTGATAATGCTGTCTGCATTTAATCTAAGCTTTTATGTTATAAAAAATGAAAAATTTCTTTGAACCTGACGTTTCTGAGGATATTAGAAATGTAAATTTAGGTTCTTTTTTGTCATATGAGGAAGAGCTTTTCTGTGAATGTCTTGTACAGACCAGCCCTCTGTTGTTAAAGTTGTATTTAAGTAACTTAGTTTACTCCTCAGTCTTTGAGTTTGTTCGCTACTGAGCTGATCTTATTTTACTGTCAACATGTGCTTTGCTTACATGATTAGATTCCCTTTCTTGTTCTTTACATAAGAATAGATAGGAGAGGAATTGCCTCCTTCAGCATTTCAGTGATTTCTGTATTTCTTTCCATTGTATAGTTCACTGTATAGTAATAATTTTTCACCTGTGTATAATGAGTTATTCTTAAAAAAACCCCTGTGTACTTAGAGGTTATAACTAGTTGTTTTTCCAAGCCCCTTGGCTTATGCTTCTCTTCAAATGTTGAAAAATCACGTGTTGCTGGAATAGTGTTCCATGGAGCTGTATGGAAAGAACTTGCTCGCTGGTAAGGAACAGCTCTTCCATAAGTCCTCTTATTTTCTCTGACAGCTTTTATTCAAGTTCCTTATACTTAAATTACGAGTTTCTGAAACTAGCCTTTCAGGCAAAATAATACTATAAGTTATTGACTAATACAATCCTATTCTCAAATGGGTAAGCATTTAGAAAACAGCCTTTTAAATTTAATAGATAAGCAGTGGTGGATGAGCTGCCTTTGGACCACATTCAGCATTACTGTGCGTGAGTATTTCTGTGTATGTTTACCAGGTCTTTTTGCCTTGCCCGAGAGGTGAAATCTAAGACTAGTGGGAGTCCCCATTTTTGTGCAACTTCTCAATAATAGGAAATACCAGTTAATATTCTGTTACTCCCAGTCTGCGTAGGCGCCTCTTAAATGCATCCATTTAAAAGCTCCACAAAATTTTCCCTTATCTGTGGTTTTAATCTCTTTCTGTCCCTTGTTCAATGTCCTGTTGTTTCTTAGTGACCTTTCCTCGCTTTATCCATTTTCTCTTCCCAATGCCATCTTCTGCTTTGAGTTCTCATTGAGAAAAGCCTCTTCCTTTTCTGTACTAAACAGTCAGTTCTATCCTATCCTACTTACAACAAACATTTAGCAGTTGTGTACTGCTAAAAGCCACTATATGTTTGTGTGCGTACTTTTTTTATTTTGCTTGCTGAAGTGCTTTGCTTAGACAACAGTTAACTTGACATAATGATCATAGAAATTAATGGTGCTGTGTACAATCAGAAAAGAAATAATGATTGCTAACAGTTCAAATCATATTTTTCTATATTTGTCCATTTTGAAATGGTTTGATTTTTTGGAAAAAAAAATCCAAATTTAATTGCTGTGCCAACAGTCTTAAAAATCTCACTCGTATCTGAAAGTGATGAAAATAATAAACTAGACTAAAAGTTGTGAAGGCAGCACGTTGTTTGTTACAGTTATCTCAAGTAATTTTTTTGTGGGAGACTTAATAATCAATACACCAGTGATCCAATTTATTTACTCCATCTACTGGGTGAAAAAAAATCAGTCATGGAAAATCAGAGGAGTTAGGAAAGGCATTCAAGGGTTGTGTTCACAGAAACCTGCTTTTACTAAAGATTTTGTTAGAAAGTCATGGCACATTTGCGGTGATATAACTATAGTGCAAAGCTGGAGCGCAGTACCCATTCAGGAGTAGCTCATTTTATGGACATTCTTCATATGTTCTCAGATTGCTTTTAGGTGCTTTAACCTAACCTGCCTTGGAAGTGAAGCCACACAAAGACACAATTAAGGTGGAATTAGGGTTTCCCTTTGAGGATTTCATACACAATGGCTGTTGGCACTGCTGTGTTAGCAGCACCTTTCTCCCTGGACATAAGCCCTGAAACACCGCTGCTTTCTCCTCTTCGTGTTTTGTTTGGTTGGCTTTGAATCTCGTAATTCCTGCTTGTTCTCCCTCCCCCTTGCTCCCCTCCTTCCTCTGGGTTTCGTGCTAAGAAACATGATTTCACAGAGACAGCTGAGAAGTGGCAGAACTTTAAGCACAGCAGATTTGAGCAGAGTATTACCCCTGGTAACCCCTGCAAGGGGTCTCTGGCGCAGCTTTGCCGTGTGCCTCGTTCCTCCTCTTCAGCTTAGTGATGTTTTCCCACGTAAGTCCTTGGCACCTGTGTGAAAAATGGGCAGCTATCAATATATGCATTTGTTGGGAATGGCCACGTGTTGCATCCTGCATGCCAGAAAAACAGGCAGAAAAAACTTCCATCTTCCTGTGATTTTGAGTTATTCTTTTTGAAACAAAATTAATAAAAGATTTTTGTCAGGTTGCCACTGGGTATCATGCTGCTTCAAGCTGAACCTTTCTGTTTCAAGTTAAATTACGAATTGTTGCTTTTTAAAATATTTGAAATATGGAAATTCTTTGAAGGACCCTCCATCTCATGAGAAACTACAGAAATAGTTAATTTCAAATGCATTGTTATGAAAAACAAATCTGTTCTTTCTTATCTATTCGCTTTGTTAGAAAATTACATACTGAGTTGTGAGTCAGTAAATGCAAGCTTGATACTGCTTACAGTAGCTGGGTATTTTATAACCATTCTTCGTCACCAAATGTCTTCGTATTCAATAGATTTATAGTAATATGAGTAATGGCTAGGGGGCTAACAAATCAAAATCTCATTTCAGATGTTTGACACTAATGTTGTGCTGACTTATTGTTCTCCATGTTGGATTTCTGATCAAATTACCAAAAAAGCTACTTGGAAGGAGCAACACAAAGTAAAAAATACTATAGAAATAGTGAATTTTATATTTAATATGTGCCACAGAAAGCGGTCTCTTACAAATTTCAGTGTGTTAAATATATTAAGTGGATTTTTGTTTATAAAAGAAGGAGGTGACAGAAGCCATAGCTCTTGATTCAGGCATTTTAACAGGTGGTAAAAAACCACAACATTTCAGAAGGAAGGTACAAGATGACTGCTACTATTTATTCCAGGCTTGTCACACCATATTTAATAGTTCTTCAAGGTAGTTTTGCAGCTGCAACACAATAACCAGATGCATAATTGAGAAGCAGCTGCATAAAATTTTCATTTTTTTATGCTTAAAATCAGAACCATTAGACAAGCTTTATGTATAAGGTATGAAACACTAAACAACATTGTTTTCTCTGCAGTATTAGCAGCTGTGTAAAGGGGAGAAATCACACCTACACTCTCTAGATGCCCATCTGCCTCTAAATATTTGGGGGCAAATTACTGAAACCAAATTTCTTTTATTTGTTGTTGGTTTTGGTTTTCCTTGTTTCTTACTCAGACTTGCATTGGAATGTACGTGACAAAGCATTTCTTTTGTTTTTAATTTATAAAACCCGCTTGTAAAAAAATCCACCTGTGACACTAAACAGTCTTTTTTTTTTTTCTAATTACTTGTATTTGTACGTGCTGTTTGTAACTGTATACACAGGGTATCTCCTTTTGGGAATGTCCATTCCTGATGGAACCTCTGATCTGTGCTGGGATTTTTCAGGACGCTGCCATCCCTGACTGCGTTTGTTTTAAAGCAGAACTGAATCCAAACTTTTAATTTGATATAAACTGCGGCACTGTTGAAGGAAATGCCAGCTTTTTTTAACAGTCATTTAGTTATCACTTGTATTTTAACAAACTATATCAGACAAGGTATAAAATAATCGTTATTGTCCTGAAGCCATGTGTCACTTTTACTTTCTTGAGAACTCTTCTCTCATCTCCTGGGAAGCTTGATGTATTTATTAATTTAAAAGAAATCTGTGTGTTGATAGTAACTATATCTTAGCACGTTTTTGGTAACAAATACCGCAAATATTATGGGTTTGACTTGTGATAGAAAAGATCAGATTCTCAGCTGGCAGTCTAGAGTTTTTCCTCCCTGGGCCTCATTACTCCGGCTGTGTTGGTGGTGTGATCTTTGGGGTGACTGCGATCAGAAGAATCGTGCTGCTTTTTTGTACTTGTTATAAACTCTCAGCAGGAGACATGTCTTAGGTATTAATTTTGAAATAGTGTTTATTAGTTGGGAACTTGAGATGACAAAGCTTCCGAGATTGGTGGGTCTGTACTGTGTAGTGTTGCATCTTTTGCGTGATCAGTCTGTCAGTGTGTAATCCCATGTATAAAGGTGTCCAAAAAGGTAATTGACACTTATGTCTGTAAAATGTGGGTTGTGTAGTTTTTATTTTAAACTTTTTCATGGGATTACTAGTAGCCAAATCATGTTGAACTGAATTAATATAAAATCTAAGAGCAGAGTGATGACAGTCTAGAGTCAAGGGTAGTTTATATTTAGCCACGTTCTGTAGGGTCTCTCGGTCCTACGAGCAAAACTCTTTCATATAGTGAGTAGTTTGGTTTGAAAAGAAATATGTATATAAATATAATCTGTTCACTCTTCTATGCTGTGGACATTTTTGTGCTTGAACCTGATTTTATTTGAGGCTGTGGTTTCGTCTGCAAAGGGGACAAATACAACATTAGCTCTGGTTATCGCCTCGTAACTCCTAGGTGTATGGAGAGACCTTCTGTTTTGTTAGTCAGGCCCCAGATTATTGCTGTGATAAAAACCAGGAGGAACTGGGCCAAATTTAGAGAGCGCAAAACTTAGAAACTTTGCAGACAGTGAAGTTTTGAGTAGCGCTGTGTTCCTTCAAAGTAATTATTATGCTGAAAAAACAGCTTTCGCTCAAATGTTTTTCTTTGACTGAATTTTGAACCATCTTTCACCATTTCTTTTTTTGAGTGTTTAAGACAAGAGTTGTGGTTATTGCTCTACTTTGATACTGTTGTAATTTCCCTGATCTCCAGTAGTGTCCCCCAGGTGACGCAGAGTGTATCAGGAAGGTACTATGCTTAGATAACCACTTTCTGTATATAATTCAATTGAGGAAGTTGACTTTTTTTTAAATCTGTCAGTTGTTCCTTTTAAATTTGTTATACCTCTTGTCTTTATGGAATAGATGATGGTTTAGGATGGACTGTGATTGATATGTAAGGATATTAGCTTGTACATTTGCTATAAAAGCACATGGTTTTGAACCAAGTCAGAAATCTCTCACCACTGGCCTTTCAACTCATACAAAGCTGGGAGAACACATGGAAACAGCCTCTGGACTGAGATTCCCTTCTCTTCTCCTCTCTCAGCCTCCTCCAGTCTATGAAGTAATCTTAACTGGTATTTTGCAAAGGTTAGTATGACTTGCAAGGACTTGTTTTATCTTTGAAGATGGGAGCAATTTACAAGCTGATACTCTGAATACATCAGCAGTTGAGAAGTATGATCATAAGAGTCTGTGATTATTGTTTTTTTTTGGTAGATTATCTCTACCTAAAATGGTAGAGCAGTTTTTGAAGCTGAGGATGATCTGACATTTCGTTAATCTGCTACTTCATATTTGAGAAAGTGCTGTGAATTTAAAATGTGTTTATCTACATTTCTTCAAATATTTGCAGTTTAAGAAAAGTAAAATATTTCAACACACTTATGAATATGAAATGTGTCTTTGTAACCCTGCTGGATTCAATTGGGAGATATTATCTGACTTCCTGCATCACAGTATATTTTAAATGAGGCTTTAACCCTTGAGAATGTCATCACAAAAATCATTTAATGAGAATTATGTTCAGGTTAGTTCCAGAAGTTAGCTATGCTCTTATTTTAAATGTTTTTTGCTTTGTTAAGAGAAATCTCAAGTTGATAGTTTTACCTACATGTGGTATACTCTGCCCTGTCCTATTGTTAAATTCAGCTGTTGTTTCTTGCATCTTTTTGAGGGAGAACATTTTTCTTGCACCTCCCCTGGGCTTAGTTGGACTGCTCACCTGAGTAAGATAAATAAGGCCAAACTTCGGGCTATAAATCTTAAATATATTTATTGTTCTAAATGCTTAAGAACAACCTCAGGATTTTTACGTGAAGAGGAAAGAAAGGCAGCCATGAGAAGTTTACTGTATGAATAGTTAACAATATAAAGTCACTGGGAAGATTCACCTTTACTGCACTGTGCTTCCCTCTACTCCCTGCCAAGTCTAATCCCTCTATTCCTTCAGTTATTCATCTGTGTGTTTTACTAGTAGCTTTCCTAATCTTATCGTGAGTATTGTGCTCCACGGAAGATTATCATGGTAATAATCCTAATCCTGTGTCCGCATGACCGACACCTCTTTTTTTTGTCACCACAGGTAAATCTTTTACACAGGTCTTTGTTTCACCTAATTAAATGTTCAGTGTGGTTGATTTTCTATTGGCCTTTCCACATCTCACTTTCAGTATAATAAAGGTTTTGTTTTGGATATGTTGGTATAAAAACGGAACAAGAGGGACTGCGAATTTACTGTCTAGATTTCTGCAAAATTAACTATCTTAGAAAAAACCTATTCTTGTAAAAAAATTATCCCCCTATAAATACAGCCTTATATCTCATGCCACAAAGTGATTTGCCATTTAAAAATGGTGACTAACATGTGCTATAAATAGCTTGCTTATTTTTATATTTTGAATGACATTCCTGTTTGAAGTGCCTATGTAGATAGGACTGACTTAGTTATTTCTTTGATGCATAAGAAGCCAAGTTAGATGCTTAAAGATGCTTTCCTACTGAAAAGTTATTTTACAAATTTAAGATGAAAAAAAATTCATGTATTTTCATATTTCACCTTGTCAGTTTCCAAAATGAAATGTCAGTTTCTGTGTCTCAAGTTTATTCAGCTTTGTGTTTGTTTTTATGATTTTAGTGTTACGGATTCTGATTTATGGCTATTTTTTGCATTGAGTTTTTTGACATTTACTATCTTGTAAACAGTGGTATGTACACACTCCCATAGACTGTACTAAGCATTCCTTCAGAAAAGTCTAGGCTGATGACAAAACAAAATAAACCAGTACACTTAAACACTAGAATGCGATTTTTAAGGGCTGAGGTTTATGTGTAATTTAACAGGGACTGCATACCACTGGTGTTATCTATATGATGCGATACTTGTCAATTGTGCAGAAAGGAATGCAATCAGTGCAGTTAACAGCAGGTAGGGCAACGTTTATGTGTTATCTTGTATCTCTAAGAATTGTTTTAGCTATGTGATCGCTCTTCTTTTGCGTCTTATTAGGTAAATTATACATCAAGAGACTTTCTGGGAGTTAACTGTGACCGTTATTTAGATGTAATTTATACAGCCTCAAATATAAGCTCAGAACTTGACCTGAAAGTGAGCAGGTTGGTCTAACAGAGATAGCAGAAGCGTGAACAAAACATCACACAAAAATTTTGCCTTTCAAAGAAAAACTGCTCTATTCTATACCTGACACTTCAGTAAAATCTGGAAATATTTTCTGCAGAGTAAAGTGATAATTTACTGTAGCATTCTTTTCAGCAGTTACTTCTTCTATTGTAAACCAGACAGACGCAATTAAGTGACTGTGAGCAGGAGCTGGGAAGTGGGTTTTCTGGAATGGTAAAGCACCTTGCTGACCTTAACTTACAAAATATTAACCAGCTCTTAATCATTGTCAGGATGTCAGAGAGAGCACCATCGGGATGGTGCTTAGGTCACATATTTGTCATTTGAATAACAGACAAGCTGAACCTACAAGCTCTCAGCTGGGCCATGGTTATAAAGCCGGTGTACAGATGTGGTCATCTGCTGCTGACAAGTTTGTGACACGACTTTGATCCACGGTCTTACTCATCTGAAGCTGAGAAGATGCTGAATAGCACTGTGCATAAAGAATGGGAACATTTGAGCTGTGCTTGCTCACCTGTTATGTCAGTCCCTTTATAGGTTCAACATGACTTCAAAACACTTAAATCAGCGGCATGTTCTCTTTCTTTGCAAACATAGTCGCTGCTTATTCCAGTAAGTGTATGTGGTGCTGTCTATATCTTTCAACCAACTAAAAAGCCCCTTATTAGACACCAGAATTTGGTTGTCTTATGTATCCTTCCTCCTCTTTGCAAGTTCTAAAAAGGTAATCATATATCTTAAGGAGGATCTCAAGGAATTGTATTCCTTGGTTTAAACTTATTAGAGGTTGGCCCCACTACAGGCTCTTCAGTCATAGTTATGTAGAATTTGCTGAGTACACATATGGGGTGATGAGAGACAGAGCACAGGCTTGATGCTGGAGATCCCACAGCAATGAATAACTCACTGATGGCCAGGTAAAGAAATTCAGACCATGAACAAGATAAAACAGTCCTAACATTAACAAGGAGAACAAAGAACTGGTATTGAATATTTGTAAAAGGCAAAGTATATAGTCGATACAGGTGACCATGAACCAGTGAGAAAAAGAGCAAATTTAAAAAATGTGTGGATCTTAGATTAAGGAAGAAGAAACCATAAAAGTGAAAATCATATTCTTCCCAACAAAGGACTCCAGATGGTGATGACTTGCTCTAACAGCCCTAGACCAGAGTGAAGCTGTGAGCCTGAGGACCTAGAAGAGCACTGGAAGGATGAGCATAACTCCAGGAAAAGAGGTAGAAATGACAAAATAGTTGTTTGACAATTTTAACTGCATTATTATTGAAACTTTTTCAGATAACAGGTATTCTTTCTTGTTCTACAATAAGTAAATCTGGACTGAAAATTATTTTTTATTGGATTGTTAAGATTATGGTTATTTTTGTGATACATTCTTGGCTTTATATTTATCTAAGTATGTGAGCTGTGTTTTCTGTTTGCCTATAAGCAAGATTTTGACTGTTCCATTGCTAGTAGCACAGGTTTGTGCAGACACCTAACAAGTGCGACTGCTGCTTCCCTGAAGCTCGGTTTCTGTAACTCTAGAAGGTTCATGATGTCTGTGTGTTTCTCTGCAGAAGACCAATATTTAAATACATCTCCCTCTTTTTTGTTACGAAACCATAGTCAGTACACTGAGAGTGTTCACCGCTTGAAAAATTTTTTTTTACAAGAACAAAAAGACAGTTTCTTCTGTATGTAAAGAAAGAAATAGGCTTATGTGTGGGAGTGAAGTATCTTAAATAAAACATTGTCCTTTTTCTACTTTAGTTCAGTTGGGAAAATCAATTTTTGGTTCTTCAGCTGCAAAGAAAGATCAAAAGGAAAAACTGACAATCTAAACAAAGGGCAAGGGGATGTGGGCAGCTTGCACTCCTGCTCCCTGGTGTGCTTCATACAGGCGCTTTTCCAAGCAGAATACATTTACAGAAGAATCAAGGTTTTGGTTGGGGTTTTGTGCTTTCCCCCTCCTCCCCCCTCCACCTCAGCCCCATCAATGAAGTTGGGAGTAAAAGTGACCTTAGTATAAAAGTCAAAATACTAATTTATATTAATTTTGTGGGGTTCTTTGGTGCTAATACAGGCAACAGTTCTATAAATGACTCAGGTTCCTCATTGCAGAATACTTACGTTTCAAAGAATTGTCATTGGTTTTACTTCTCTAGAAGTGGCCAAAGCTATCAGGTGTTTTTAAAGCACATTGTGTAATGCAGGAGAAAAAATATTCAGTCCCATGTACAGTCAGAGTACATTTATTCTTGCTTAAGCGCCTTGCAGGATACATAGTTGAATCTTCATATAAAAACTAATTTCAGTCGCTGTAGAGGGAAACTTTATGGAGATTGACTTTTCTGCTTTGTATTGAATCATATTTTTACCTTTAATAAATAAAATGTGATTTATTCTTATAGTCTCATATTTACAAGAGGAGGAGATTAAAGTGTCAGCAGGAAAAACAGAAGGTAGGAGTGTGAAAACTTTCTTTAAATCACACAAACAAAAAAACACCCCAAACTGAAAAGCAACTTGGAAGACATTTTACAAAGCAAATTAATTATCTTCTGCATAAATGTAAAAAGTTGAAAGTAATTACTAAAGTGTTTGACTTTAATGTATTTTCCACTTTTTGGAGACAATTATTGTGTAGGCATCACTTTTGGCGCCATAATAAATGTTAATTACATGGATATTATAATAAATAAACAGGTCGATTCTGACTTAAGGTGCATCTTTGCAGGAAGATATTTTTGTATCTAAGTTTTGTATCTATGTTTGGGTCTTTACCCATGCGTTTGCTTTTTGGACTCTGTACTTTGGCATGTCTTGGCATGGTAGAGATGCAAATAACTATCTACAAAATGCTCATTTCAAATACAGATGGTCTGAAGTTTCAAAAACAGCAATTGTAGCTGGCAAATCTGGGATATTTTGCAGAGTCTGGTGTTTTCAGGGAAGAATACTCTGCGCTGTAGCTTTTGAAAAACAGAACTTTTGGAAAAGGCTTCCAAATGATTGTCACAAATGATGAGTGATTTCTAAAGTTCAGGCCTGTGATTTTTGATGAAGGCTTCCTTGAGCACTGAGGAGTTCCAAGACCACCTCCTTCACTTCAAGTGTGTCCAATGAAAGCTTTGAAAGCAAATCCACTGATCTGTGTAATAGCTTTACAAGGCAGATGTCAGTATTATATAAGCAACAGAAATCTTTCTGTGTGTTTGATCTATGTAGATTTTGAGCCACTTCATACGACTTCTTGCTTCTTCATTGTGGAGTCGAATCTTAATGTCTGGTGACAAATAATGTTCTGAATTGAGTGATAAGAAGCCACGTAGAAAAAAGACAGTAGGAGTAATGAAATGCACCTGGTTTTCTTACAGTGTTGATTTGCAGGTTTTTTCTTTCTTTATCTGTTGGCTTAATTAATTAACAGCATTGTTCCTGGGAGACGTTGACAGAAAACTGCCAACTCTGCCCACTCAGTCTGCGATGTCATGGAAGTGGTTTTGTGATACTTTATCCCTTCACTTCTTGGACAGGAAAGCAGAAGTTTGCTGTAGGTGTCTGCTGAATATAATCTACTGTTAATTTAAAATTTTATTTGTTGTCCTGTTTCTTCCATTAGGCTGAGACAGTTGAGAGCTTTACGAAAGTTTATTGCCTGTAGCACACATGACTAATGTGGGTGGCCAAGGTCAGAGCCTCAGATGTCTTGTTCTCTCTATCAACACCTTTTCTGCAGCGCTGGCTGAAGCTTTTCTCTGGAGCTGTGCTGTGCAAAGCTATGAAACAACCCACTCCTGGGGGAAATTACTTTATTTCACAAGATGGTTCAGGTTCATCACTGATATTCTTCTCTTGCTGCCAGGTCCCTCGTCCCTCTGCAGTTTTCCTGGGTTACAAGCACACTGACAGTGCTTTGCCCTGGGGATGGTGGACCTTTATGCTTTGTTCTGTCTTTGGCTTTGGCCTTTTGGGATACCATACGGCCTGCCTTGAAGGATGGAGCATTTCATTTTACACAGGTTGTTGTTCATTGACATATTAGGGTTTTGTTTAAATCTCTTTGCCTTCTAACTGTGTTGAAAATCCAGGAAATTGTTGATATTTCAATTTTGCTGCAGGCTGCAAGTGAGTAGGACCTAACCTCAATTTCCTTGCCACTACTTAAACATTCCTGTAGCAAATGCAAACTTGGTTCTGCAAAAGTAAGCCGAGCTAACATCAGAAAAGCAATTTTATATTAGTCAATTGAAAGAAAAGACGTGATTGTAGATGTTCAGTTTCAGATCAGCGGTAATAAAGTAAAAGAAAATTATTGTGTATGTTATCTGATTTAATTTCTCATGTATCCAATATATTTGGCTTCAAAACTGTAGTCCAGAGGCTGTGCATCCGATTTACTTTGAAGAAAAATCTGTTGATATCAGAACAGCTACGTTTGTGATGAGTTTGAAAAAGTGTTCCCTCATGAAACAATAGGAAGTTTTGTATCCAAAGAAGTAAAAATTAGATTGTGCTAAAAAAAAATGCAGAAAAAGAGAATAAGGAACGGTTTAGATTCATGCAGGTTTGTTTCGAACACATGCTGGAGATAATGTTTCTTGTGGGAAAAAAATTGTAAAACAATGAGTGTGGTTGATAATTACTTGTATATCCTTAATTTAAATGAAATCAGTGATTGCTCTTAGAAATGTCACTTTGGGATAAATGACTGTACTCCAAGACATACAATTTTAGAAGCAGTGTTTTTGCAGTAATTTAGCAGGTAAAATGCTATTTTTCAGTATTTGTTGAAAGTTAAATCATTGATGAGGTTTATACTGCCACTATTATACAAAGAGTAAACTTTATCCTCCTTTTAGTTAACATTTGTGGTTTTCAAGGTATAACTATTTTTTACTTTTACTGTGGAACTGTTAAATATCAACCACTGGGATTGTATTACTCTTTTATGCTTGGGACTGTGTTAACAACCAAAAAGTGTTACTGATTCTGGCTTTACACTGTAATCAGACAACACAGAGTTTGAATTCTTTTCCGTCTGTCCCTGGTCAGATAACTCATTACAGGACGATTCTTATGAGAAAAGTGCAAAGGTGTATATCCAGGGTGAATCAGATCACAAATTCAAGCCTTAAAACAACCTTGTAGGATTCATACTTTCCTGTAGTTTTATTGCGTAGGTAAAACTTGAAATATGAAACACAGTTTTTTTCTTTGTATTAGCCTTAATCAGCTAATTAGTTACAGACCTCTTAAGAAAAGATCTTCAGGAAATACTTAAATCTATGCCTTGTTAATTGCTGAAAATGTATACTTAGGTGGGGTTACTTAGAAAATTGTCTTCCTTCCGCAATTCTGAAAGGGAAAATGGACAAGTGTTTACAACTTTCTTTGAGATAATGTATCCCACTAAATGGTTGGAGCTCTCTTCTCACGAGGAATCATCTGTGGAGAGCTGTTTTGCTCCCAGATGGCTGCTAGATGTTTTCTCCCATTGTGTGTCTGTCATGTCCCAGCTTGGATTGAATCATGTAGACCATGTTGCAGATTCTTGAAAATCTAAAGCAAATACCAGCATGAAATGCAAGCAGTGGACTGTGTGAGTTGACTCACTCCCCTAATACCAATGTACCCTTCAGTTACACCGATACATCTGTATCTGTCTTTCCAGAAGAAAGATCTAAGTGCCAGCACTCACTTTACTGTGTTTACAACAATGGACCTACAAGATTAGCAATTTAAACCAGTGATTACCTTTAATACAGAATTTCAGATACTCAGAGTAACAGGAAGATACTCACATTGCTCAATAAGAAGGAAGGTTGTTATGACAGAAACACACCATTTCTTACACTGTGCCATACTGTCTAGATATCTATGGATTTGACGTTGCCTCTTCATGGCTGAGCAGTAAGATGCGGCACTAACTGTGTCTGTTTGGCTTGATGTTAGACCTACTGACCTGTAATATGTTGTGGAAGTGTAGATTTTGGGAAAAGATCATTACGCTGGAAAGCAATGTTGTTGAGCATTCTGTTATCCTTTAATAAGTAAATCTATAAGGTGTATATGTGTGTTTATGTATATATATATATATACATACTGTGTGTGTATATATATATGTGTATATATATATATATATATAAAACATTTTGTAGTATGTACCTTAGTAGTCAGACCTGTGAAGTTCTTGGGTATGTATCCTTCTTGCTAAGTGCTTTTAGGTTGTTGACACTAACTGAGATTACAGCCCTGACACTAGTTGAGTGTTTCTGTGTTTATTTTTGCAAACAGCTTTCAAACGGAGCTCCTTAACAAAACAAACAAAGGAAAACAACTAAACAAAAAGCACTCACAAAAGCTATCAATTTCCCCCCTTCTTTTGTCCCTTCACTCATCTTAATTTGTATATTCTGTAATTTGAAGCATGCATATTCTGTTTTAAGTTTTTAGATTAATGAAATCGTTATGCTGGTGGATTTGCATATATGTGCATATATAGAAGAAATACATAGATGTTAGAGAGAAAAAATATTCCTGTGAATATGAATTCGAAAGGATGTTAGATTTTCTTGTCCTTGGCTTATCTTCAGTATAGCCTCAAAATGTCTTTCCACAAAAGATGAATTTGACAGAATAACACTCTTGAGAATTGACAGAGATCATAGTAATATGCTATTTTTGAATGCAAAAAATCTGCAGATTTAAAGATAGGTATATTTTGAAAGGGATACAGTTCCCATGACTGTAAAGTAGTCCATTGATGCCCAAGTTTATAATATATTTTAGTCCTAATGCTTTTTGTTTGGCAAAATTTCTTGTTAATATCATCCCCAGGCAATGTGCAGATGATAAGAGTAATTTATATTATGAGTGAATGTGTTGACATGTGACTGTACTAGAGGTGAATATCACTTTCCAGGTACCCAAGGCCAGCATGTGCTTGGCACATCTGGATCTTCGTGCCAGACAATAGAATATCTCTGCCCATTAGTTTCACTTCCAGCAGTAGCCAGTAGTAAAAGCAGTTATCCAAGCTGCTTCTAAGGAAACTTCTCTTACGTATGTTTTGTTCCAGAATAGTCCGACGAGGCAGGTAGCCTTGTTATTTCCGTTTTACATTAGGAGACGTTAAGAGTTTCTCTAATTCAAGTGCTCCCCGATCGAATTGCTCTGCAGTCAGCACATACCCGAGGCATGAGCAAAGGCAGGAAAGAAGAAGCTGGCTGGGAAGGGATCATGTAGACCAGCAGCTTAAGTTTCACTTACTTGGCATAGAGTAGTTTCTCTATTGCAATTGCATGCCTGCGTCGGATAGTGTGAATTCCTACCCACTGAAAAATGACAAGGTCCTATAGTGAGTTGCCGGGCTCCTAGTCCCATCTCTGACACACGGTTTCTCTGACTGGCAGAGTCGTGCAGATACTTGTGGCTGCGTAGGAAGAAAACTGTTAACAAATCTGTGCAGTAGGTAAAGGTGAAGAATATCAGAATAATGACACAACTTGTGCTACATGGATCTTCATACAAGCTGTTATCATGAAGTTCCAGTTTCAGAAGAAGGATCTTATTCATGATCCTTGAGACATACGCTGTGATTAATTGTAACATCCAGGGTCTAGCATGGAAATGTGTGAATGGGGAAAAAGGCTGAGGAACTGTTTGGAACTTCCTGGACATGTGCAGACATTCCAAAGATTAATTTCCTTCGTGTCATTGCAACCGTATGTATTTTTATGGGTTTTTTTAGTGTTTAAAGATTAGAAAATAACTTTTAATTGTTATTTATGAAGCACCATATGGCGCTCTCTAATTTTGGCTTCTTATGGAATGAGGAAAATGAAATTAATTGGAAATCACACTCAGAAATCTATTACTAAGTTAATAGAGCTAACAGCTTTCCAGTGTCCTCATACAGAGTATTTTTTAGAAGTGTATAGTAACAAGCAACTCCTTACAAACCCATAAAGAAAACCAAGGGGCAGAGAGACCGAGACAAGAAGAGAAGCTGCAAACATTGGTTCAGTGCATCGTCACAAATAGCGGTTCAGCTAACAAGCTGCTGGTTAAAATTAAGGATGCAACATGTATTTTGACACCTACTTTATATTGTGATCTAAATCATTAATACTTTTTTCTTGGTTCGTGAATTAAAGGCTTGTCTGAGGGGATGAAAGGCTTTTGTCCCATTTTTTGCTTTCATCTTCCTTCATAATGCTTAAGCAAGTAGAAGGTTGTTTGGTTTACCCAACAAAGTTGATGCAATATTGTCTCTCTTGTGGCCTGTGTTCAGTGAGTAGCAGTAAAAATTTAAACCTTGAGGTTTTTTCTCTCTTGACCTCTCCTAATACGCAGTGAGTCTTCAGAACTGGGTCTGTAAAGTTTGCATTATCTTCCTTCCACCAAACAATCAAAATTGAAGACTTTTAATACAAGGGTGTTAAAAAGAAGAAATCGCCAAGATGAAAGACTGTCAAAATTACCAAGCTATGAAAAGCACAGTGGTACTTTTTTTCCTTATCTGGAACATTCTCTAAATTGCCTTTCTCTAGTGTTTTTGAAAGTGTCTGCAGATGGTGTGATATTAAAGAAAATATCACAGAACAAAAAAGAAATCTAGAAAAAAAATATCTAAAGGAAGTTGTTTTTGTTAAAAGGCTAATTAGCATTGGCAGGGATGTTTTCTGAATGGTTTTGCGTTGAAAGTCTTGGCTTACCGTGTGCATGTAAAGGAATTGTATACGTTGGTTAACTTTCTGGCGCTGCAGAAAGAACACCATCCAGGTAATAAAGATTTGACGCTTGATCTTCTAAACAATATTTTTTTTTGCTTTGAATCTAAATTCCCCAGTGTATCATTGATGAGTGAGATATTCTTTTTATGAAACAATTAAGTCTGAAAAAATGAATTAAATATTAACAGACTCTTATAATGGGTCTCTGCTTAACCTTTTTCTAATATTAGATTATTTTGGCAATTGCTTCTATTTCACATATGTGATGAATAAACAAAAATCTGAGAGGGATGATAGTATATCCTCTCTCTGTTAGTTGTGCTTAGTATATTACTGGTATTATCTGACATTAAGTTATAAACAGTCGTGCTTACCACAGATGAAACTTCATCTGCCTACAGAAGTTAATATTTACCAGTTGCCAGGGGGGTAAATTATTTCCTTCTTTTTTACTGGTTAATGCAGTTGGGTTTTTTATGAAGTGAAAACTAATACTGGTAATCCTTACAAGGATTTTAAGCAAACTATGCAGGAAAATATATTCATAAATAAATATTATTATGGCTGCAGTGTTTCTGTGTTTTAAGGAGATACTTTTGTATTCCCTTGTCTCATGTAATCTCTAAAGCTTTATGTGGTGAGCTTTCTCTGTCTGTTTCAAACTTGGATAACTCTGTTTCGTAGAATTGGAGTTCTGGAAATAAATGAGCTTTTGCCCACAAGTCTCCAATTAGTTGACCTCCAGTTGACAGGAGTGAAACATCAGAACCAGTTCAGATGGTTTTCTTCTTGGATTTTCTTTTCACTCTGGGTGAAATTCATTGCTATTCCAGATGGCCAGAGTCATAGCTGTTCATCACTTAAGTCCTACTTATATCTGCAGAAGAACTTAAACGTTACATAGCCTTGTGCAAGCCCACTGCCCGGCATCTCTGTTACTAGATTTAACTTTTTTTTCTGTGTTTTACACCTGTTATCAGATGTCTGTGAGAAGCCATGCTGGAAAAAGGTAATTTCTTTAAAATGAGGTAGGGTTTATTTTCATTGTGGAGTCTGATGTTCTCTTCTTCAAACAGAAAATACCTCAGTAAATGAGACTACATTTGAGTGGTAAATACTATGGTCTTAAATATCCTCTTTTAAGTATGTAATTCCTCTCCATAAGTGGTTCTTTTTAATGTGCAGTAGGAAGGTGGTGGTGCGGTTTTTTGTTGGTGGTCATTGGTGGGGTTTGGTTTGTTTGCTTGTTTGTTTGGGGGGGTTGGAGATTTTGGGTTGTTTCTGGCAGGGGTTGGGGGGTAGCAAATCAGTGTCGGGGGCATATGTAGAAACAGCAGCTCCAAAGCAATCCTTTCCAGCCTTGTGTTGTTAGCACTACTAAGGCAGACGTAGATTCTTCTATGTGATAATTTTCCCATCCAGATGTTTCCCAGATAATGACCAGTTTAGCATTATTTTCTTCAGAGGCTCAATAAATTATTCGGCAATACAGTGAAACCTTTGTACTTAATTCCGCCACATAAGCTGGATAATGAATCGGACAACTGGAGGACTTTGTCTACTACTGGACTTGATTCAGATCAAAACAACTGCCAGATTTCCTGTTTTTTTGTGTGTTTCTGATTTTAATGTGGATTAATTTTATTTATGGTCTGAATAGCAAAATGTGTGGTATTGAATGCAGCCCTACACAATGAAACAAAAACTGTGGGATATAAGGCTAAGAGGTAGAGCAGAACTGTTTAATAGTAACTGTCTCTGAGAAGGAAGCCTCAATTTTGCTAAAAATGGAAATTTTCAGATCAGAGCTGTTCAGTATTTTCATTGCTTTGGGTAAAAATGCAAACTGTAGCAGAGCTATAGGTTTGGAACTTCATTAAGAAATTCTTCATGAAATATGTCAAAGCCCCACTCAGGGAAATATTTATGTATGCACTCAAATGCCAAGCTGGTATTAGCGTTTGCTTAAAATCAAGCAGATAACTAACTAACTGTTTAATGAAAGCATCAGTATTGTGTCACTGTAAATTATCATAAAGAGGAGGAATGACCACTGCTGGGGTGATGTCGAGCACTGTGGAAATGGGGAGCTCCCCAAAGGCTGGGCGGTGCGTGCACGTGTCAAGCTGTCAGGTCAGTTTGTCCTGGTATTTCCAGGGCAGTAAGAGATGAGAAAACCCTTTGAAGGGACTTTGTCCTGCCCTAGCATTGGCAAACCTGCAGAAATTGGATCTAAGGCTGCTCTACCTTCAGATGCCTCCCTTTGGCCCTGGCCCATTTCTCGTTTTATTGAAGGCTGTTGGTTGTGTGCCCAGCAGCCACTGTGGGATGTGCTCCAAATTTCTTCTACCTTTGCCCTCTGTTTTAATGCTTATTTTTTAAGGATCTTTCTGGGCGTAGCTGGCATTCAAGCACATCAAGATCGTGCTCGGCAAATGACTAATTATTAAGTTGGTACTTGAACAGGGTTTGCCTTACACATGTGTTACATCCTGAATTTGTTAACACTTAAGTAATGGTGGTAGCATTACTGTGTCTATACTCTGTATAATTTACTTGCTTTTTTACCATGTGAATTCCCTGATTTCTTGCTTAGATTTCTTATTTTGTGCTCCATGTTTGAAAATATCTTCTACTACAACAACTCTTTTATGCTTAAAAGTGAATTATGAAAAAACTGACATATGTTGCCTGGTTTTTATATTTTCTGCGCGATGTACAATTTTTTCAAAATCATCTCTGCAGTTCAATAATGGATAAAAGAATTAGAATAAGTCGGAGAAGACTTTTTGCCTTTTGTGCCTTACACGTAATCACGAAGAATGAAATTTTGAAAGCGTTCCAGGAAGACAGGTGTGTGTATTGTTGCAGCTAGGGGCGAGAACAGTGTTTGTTCTTCATGACTGCTTGACTTCAACACTACAGATTGCATAAAACCTGTTCCCTGAACTGCGTTAAAACAAACGGTGTTGTGGTCTTCAATCAAGAATTTAGGACTCAGTCGAGCTGCTTGAGTCTGCTAACTTTAAATTATGTTTTATTAAAAAAAAACAAAGACAAAAAACCCAACCATATTTGCAAGGAAAACTTGAAATCCCTGTAAACTTTAAAAGGTAAAGATACAAACAAAACTGACAGTTTATTCATTTCACTACAAGTTGTTTGGGTTTTTTTTTTGTAGTCTAGGGAAAAGGGAAGTGTGGAAAGAAATTATTTGCAAAACCTCTGGTAAAATGTCAAATATTTAAATGATACTTGTTTAAGAAAGCAAGTCTTGTAATGTATCTATGTGTTTTATAAGGACAACAGGTACCTTCCAAGTCTACTAAACAACATGATTTTGCATGCCCAAATTTATCAGTGTGTAATAGATTATCCTGAAAAGCTTCCTGGGTGGTGTCAGGTCATAGGGATTGTAACTAATACACAAGGAATAGTATTATTTTCTTGCTATTGCAGTCTCTTAAAGTGAATTCATGAGGAGAAAACTAATAATAACTGGGAATATTATAAAGAATATTGCAAAGTGTAAAAGTTGCAAGAATGAAACTGGAGGTTTTAATGATGGAAGAACACTGTAGCAGTTTGCAGTTTTCCCATTTTGTTCAGCGCTTACTCTGCAGCCTGGCGCAGGATACCAGGTTGGCATTGCGGGTTACAGAAAGTGGCCGCCTCTGTTTTACCTGTAGAACGGACATTGCCGAGAGCTGGCAGAAAAAGCTGGTGCTCGCTGGTCGGTAGATTTCAGTGCTCTTCCACCCAATGAAGAACTTGTTCCCCTCCCTGCTGAGTGTTCAAACCATGTCTCCTCTTGCGTTTGCAAGCAAACATGACAAACATTAGTTTTTCTAAACCCTGTGTTTATTACAGAGGAAATCTACATAAAAAATAATGAGAACTTAGGTTGAAAAGAAAAACTGTTAAAGGCTGGAAAATATCAGAAATAAGGTATCCTGTGGAGTTTTAAACAAGCACATACAATGAATAATTTTAATGTGAGAACTATTTTTTTTATTCCTGCCTTAATGTGCGTATTTTTCAATGTATTATCGTGGTGCTGCTGGATCCAATGAGGCTCGGTTTGCTGTTTAAGTAATTTATCAGGTTTAACTTAAATGTAGGACATGTGAATACTTGATTACTTTTATTCTGAGAAGGTTTGAGTGCAATATTAAGAATGAGCTTTAGCTAAGTTGATTTTACCTGGCTTTAAAATTTCTATCACCGGTGAAGTGTGTAGTAATGGTTATGAAAGCAATTAATAACACTAGTGACAGAATCAAGAGACTGACTAATTTATCATTATAGATTTTAATGAGGCTTATAATCTAGCAATAAATATACAATATATTCAAAATTATGGAGTTATAAAAAGGATGATTTATTTAACTTTAATTTTAAACCAGTCTGAAAACCGAAGATTGTAGAAACTAGGCATGTAAGAATATAATTCTTTTCACACAGAATCACAGGATGTCAGGGATTTGAAGGAACCTCAAAAGCTCATCCAGTCCAGTCCCCCCACCGTAGCATGAACACCCAGATGAGGTTACACAGGAAGGTGTCCAGGTGGATTTTGAATGTCCCCAGAGTAGGAGACTCCACAACCTCCCTGGGCAGCCTGTTCCAGGCTCTGTCACCCTCACTGTGAAGAAGTTTCTTCTCAAATTTAAGTGAAACCTCCCGTGTTTCAGTTTGTACCCATTACACCTTGTCCTACCGTTGGTTGTCACCGAGAAGAGCCTGGCTTCATCCTTGTGACACTCACCCTTCAGATATCTGTAAACATTAATAAGGTCACCCCTCAGTCTTCTCCAGGCTAAAGAGCCCCAGCTCCCTCAGCCTTTCCTCTCACGGGAGATGCTCCACTCCCTTCAGCATCTTTGTTGCCCTGCGCTGGACTCTCTCCAGCAGTTTCCTGTTACAGAGCACAAGAATGAAAATAGCAGAGAGAAGGAAGTTTAAATTAAAATTAAAGGGGGAAGGATTCCATTGTGTAGCTTCTATCAGTGTGCTTAAAGGTCTTTATAATGTTTTATAGATGTGGGAGGTGTTTTCTTCTGGACAGCTTCTTTTTCCCGTCTCGATCTGTGTCTGTGGCAGAGCGTGGGAGCTCCCAGACACTGCACCCTCAGAGCACTCAGGAGATGGGGAGCAGTGGAAGCAGTAGCAATGTTTGCTCCTTGGGAAAAGCTGTCACAGATTTCAGAGCAAGTTTGTGTAAAGAGACCCAAATGTGCAAAGTTATTGCAGCGGCTTTAAGAGTAAGTGTTTGATTTGGGAATTAGGCTTTCTTACAATATGTTATTATTGTATTATGTTTATTATGATCTTCCTTATAGCTTTAATTCTTCTCCTTTCTTCTGCTGAAGTAAGTATACCAGAGTGTAAAAAGTAATAAGCACTTGACAGGATCTTGCCTGAGCAGTATAACAGGATGGCTGAAATTTGTAAATTCATTATAACCAGTCTTTCCCAAAGGGAAGCTAGAAACTCAGGTGGTAGTGGTAGCATTCCAAATTGAAAGAAGAAAGCCACGACAATAGAACAGGACAGATGAAACCCCCAAAGGTTGGTTTCCTTACTGTTGGGTCAACTGGAGGTAGGTAGAAAACAAAACAAAACCACATCAACAGAAAGACAAACTTGACCCTTTCAGGACTTGTAAGGGGAAGCCAGTGCTTTGGAAGAAAAGCTCTGAGCTGCAGATACACAGTTTGGGTGAGGTTATCTAGAACCCTTGCAGGACACCTGCAAACTTGCACTTTTGCATCAACACTGAGGAAACAGGAGTAGCAATGGTGTGAGGCATTCTGGTTTTTGCTGATGTCTTTGTAGTGCTTGTGCTGTCCAAAATGAAGTGTAATTGCTATCAGAAAATGTCTATAATATTTAACAACATCATTATATTGGCCTCTGCCTCTTTGTAAAGGTGAAGTGTTTGAAGCTGGTTGCAGGTTCATGTGCCCCATCTTGCTCTTTCAGGACTGTGGGAAGGGGGATTTGCTCAAAGAGTTCTGCTCATCAAGCACAGCTTAATGACTTTAGGCAAAGAAGGGTGACTAGCAAAGTTCTTGAAATTAATTAACATCTGCCTAACCACACTGGGCTGGGGTCCTCCTGTGCATGCTGAAGCATGGAGAAGTCTCATTAATGCCTGCTGCCTTTGTGGAAACAGCTCTCATGTTTATAAACTCAGTGTTTATGCTCACGTTTGGGTCAGTAAGGAGACAGTGCTTCTGTAAGACATCGATTTGGCATGTCCTCAATTTGTCTTCATTGCGTGGCTCCCGTGACACTGAGTTACTTCCATCTTTTTTGCAAGTTCCAGTGATGCTTTGCTGCTGCTGCAGGAGTTACGGTGCTGCCGGGCTTCGGAGTCGGCCCTTCTCCTGTGCTCAGTTGCCCAGCACTGGGGTACAAAGACACTCATGTAATACTGAATCGGATTCTGCGTTTTTGAAAGTGGTGCAGTTGCCCAATTAATTTTCACAGAGCCCCTGGAGATAGAAAAGCCAAACAGTTGAAAGTCACGTGGAATGTGATGAGGATTTCATGCAAGACCTCCTCTCTTTCAGTCCCGTACTCTAATTCTGTAGCGTGGGATGCCTTGAAAAGTGCTTCTGAGTACTCTGATAGAACATCTTTTGTTCATAAACAGGCAATAGAGAGGCCTATTACCGTGCAGTCTTACATTGTCCTTTACACTAGTTTATTTTTTATAAGCTACAGAACATTTTAAAGTAATTGTTAACACGCCTAATTTGCAAGCACACAGTTGTATCAATAATAATGGAAAGTTGTTCACAGGTAATAAATTAGCATACCATATAACTAGCAGAACTGTGGTTCTCAGTATATTGTTTCGTGATCAAGAATTCAGTAGTTAAATATACACAGCAGTGGGCTGAGAACAAGCTGTTCATTTTTGCTGCAAGCAGTAACAGTGGACCAGAGTAATCATAGCTCCCAAAAGCAGGACTGATTTTATTGATTTTAAATAGGCTTTCATTATAGAACTGAGCCTATTCCAATTGCAAGGAGTATCGCTGCCTTTTGTATTCGTAGTGCCGACTGAAGGGAAGGAGATGTATTGTTGAATGCAATGTAGAGGGTGCTTGTTATATCCTGTCCTACTGAAACACCTGAATTCATTTAAAAGAAAAGTACTTGAGACTTTTTTACCATTGTGGTTAGATTTTAATTTACTTTATTTGTTTTTTTTTTTTTTTTTTTAGAAATGTGGTGAGACCCAAGTACAGTTGAGAAATTTTCAACTCTGAGGACTTTTTAGAGAAGTAAAGGTCTTGCTTACTTATTAGCATCTGACTTAGGAACAAACTGTATTTTGCTCAGTTTTTTAAAGGACTCTTTGGAAATGTTCATGTCTCGCTTTTTTCTGTAGATGAATGTGAAAAAAGCCAAATATAAGATGCAGTGCATAAACTGTAAAGTCTGAGATATTAATGTATTCAAGTTATAATTAGTTAAGAACACATACTGCTACTAGAAACGTGTCATTAGCCTGTATGGAGCAGTTTGCGGCTACTTGCTGCTAAATTAGTGACACTTAAAAGCAGTCTTTTTTTGTGTTGTTTTGGATGCTAAAGAGAATTTTAGGTCTTTGTCAAAAGATGTATGCATGCTTAAGAAGAAGTCTGTTTTGTTGTTTGGGTTTCTTTGGGTTTTTTTTTTTTTAATTTATGGAAAGGTTTGTCAGTCAATAATAAACAGAAGTTAATTGAAGTCTTAATTACCCAATGCAGTGCTGTTGAAAGTGGTGTACTGTACTTCGTGGTGGTGTAAAGCCATGTTGCTTGTCCTAGGTTCTTTTCAAATCCAGTACTTATAGCTACACAATCCTGCTTACACATTTTTCCAGTGTTACTACAGCAGTTTGGAAGTGTGCTAATGGAAATGATTACAGCTTGTTGTTTTTAATGGGTTTAATGCTGACTTTGCATACTGCTTTTTAGATTATTTATTTATTTATTTATTTTTCTTAGAGCCTACAAGTGACGGTGAATTACTTCATACATACCAGCTAAAGCCACATTTTTCTTCTGGGATAGTATTTTATAACATAATTTGGGAATTCAGGCAGGAGTTAGCATAAAAACTTTGTGTGAACATTTCTGAAAATCAGCTATTTGAATAAAATTATGTTAATTAGTGAATCAACTTGGTAAGTACTGAATGATCAAGCTCAGTTACTGCAAAATAAGATCTGGTTGGTTTACTTCATTTTACAGAGCTTGGGCAAATAACTGTGGAATTAATTTGCTTCCTGTTGGTTTCCCCCAGGGCAAGCGGAACCTGCTGCACTGCGCTCTGCTCAGCTGCTCTATTGATTAGTTCTTCAGGTCTAATCTGTACATGGTTATGCTTACTTTCTAGTATATTTGTTTATGTCTTTGATAGTTGTTTTTCCTGAAGTTATTGTATTGCCTTGATGGTCCTCTGGTGGATTATAAAAATGTACACATTAATTCCTTTCTCCAGCTTCGTTTGTTGTAGCTAACTGAAGATTATCAGCACTCGAGTAGCGTGCTGGTTAGGAGGGTAATGATCACTCGCATAATCGATATCATGTATCACTGACAATCAAAACTCACATTGTCGGCATGTTTGGCACCTAAAACGGATCTAATTAAATGCTTGCAGCATCTATTAACAATACTATATTAGATTCTTTATCACAGCAGCTATTGTGATTTTAGAGTTTTCTGCTGCAGGTTGGGAAGTGATTTATAGTTTTAATTCATCTTTATAATTTGCGTGCTTAGGAAACACTTTATACAAAACTTTCTGTTGCATTTAAATTTCCTTGTTATCTGTCTGTCAGTGGCATGAATAATAGGGAGCCCAGAACATGAGTATATTGGAATGCACAAAGTATTTTCGAGGAGGGTGCTTTAAAGGTTCAGAATGATGTATGTCAAATGTTGCTGAATGGATAAACATGTGGAGGAGCCTTGAGAAGCTTGGAAATCTGACATCTCTTAGTACAGTACCAGTAATAGCTACATTGAAAATGCATTTCTGTCTTAATAAAGGAAATAGAGTATTTATTTCATAATATTTATTCTATCCTAAGATGCAACTTTTTTTCTATTTACTGAAATTTCCTATACTGGAATTTTAAAATTATGTTGTGTTAGAGCTGCTCTACACCAAAAATTGCCACACCTCCAAATTTATACTTAATCCTCTGTAAAATATTTGTATGTAATACAAGCCTAGAAAGCCTGTATTTGTTTGAATGAAAGTATCCATTTCCTCTGTGCCACTTACACAGTAAATTTGCCAACTTAATAACATATTCTTTATGTTTTCTTACATACTTTCCTAGAATATTTTGATTCAATGTGTGACCTAATCCAAACATCCCTGAAGTCAGAGATTTACAGAGACTTTAGAGGGACTTGACTCAATCACAAAAGGGTAACAGTGATAGCCTTTTCTAGGTACCTAAAGATATGTTAATATTAGGATCTCAGACTTTGTAAAATACTTGGCAATATGATGATAAATGTGCAAAGTGACAGTATTCAGTACTAATAAACATCTTACAGGTACCTGGCAGGTCTTTATGGTTCAAGAAGCTACTCTTTGGAGCTGCAGACATGATGAGTGATGGTTTCTTTTGTGGTTTTATTTCTTTTCTCTTTTCCCCCTTGTTTTACTCCGTACGTGTGTCGGGATGGCTTATGGTTGGAACGTGGGCCTGGGTGCAATTACTTTTGTCACTGGCTTGCTGCCCTTTCTCGTTACCAAAATACTGTTGCACTCGCATTGCCAAAGATTCAAGTGATGCCTCACAAACAGATGAAGATGTTTTCAGAGCTACTGCTGTTGCTCTACACTCACCTGCCCTTTGGAGATGGGGATTTCTTCTTCTGAGACCACAGCCATCGCTTTGCTTACACATGTGCAGAGCAAGAAATGGGATTTATTTTCCTTGATGAGAGCTTGTTTGTTGTGCATTCAGGACAAATTGTGATCTGATGAATGTTTTAAAAACCGTGTTAGTGTAAGCCATCAAACTGTATGCTGGTTATATGGTTTGTTGTGCAGGCTGTGTAGCTTTAATAACATGGTTTTGATCTAAATAATGACATATTTATCCAGCTAATGAGTAGTATATATTTATCCTTTAACTTCCCTGAATAATTGTTTTTTGCAAGATTGCTTTATAAAAATGCTGAATTGATTCTTGTTTTAGTGCTCACTAGTTATGAACAACTTCTCATTTTTTTATTTTCATTTTTTTAGAGAGTCTTACCTGGAAATTATTTTTAAACTTATATTAACAAGCTTGATAAATGACACATGATAGAATAAAAATGTGTTTTTTCTTACACAGAGGCAAAGGAAATTGTTCTGAAGGCACAGATTCTGGCTGGAGGGAGAGGAAAAGGTGTTTTCAATAGTGGATTGAAAGGAGGAGTTCATCTAACTAAAGAGTAAGTCTTTAAAATTGAAGAAGCATAAATTGCTTCTGTTGTAATATTTAACTGTTTACAATAGCTATGTGAATGTTTCTTTTAATGTCTTTCAATAAACTAACCTTTTTCTTTTGTTTGTAGCCCTAAGATTGTTGAACAGCTTGCTAAACAGATGATTGGGTACAATCTGTCAACAAAGCAAACTCCAAAGGATGGTGTGACAGTTAAAAAGGTAAGAGTTTTGCCTCTTGAAAGTTGAGGTATGTGTCCAACTGCAATTTGCGTTAATATGCTGGGGTGTATGAACAGATTTAGTTTTTCTTTCCTTTTCCAGTGTCTGATTGATTGCATCTAGTTGGTGAAAGCAGACAAGTTATTTTTTTTTCTTTGTGTGTATTTTGTCTATCAATTTTAGCATTCCTAGTGGTAGAAAAATGAATTCAGTTTTGCTACCTGTATTTAAGGGAATTCTTTGTCATAGCTTCATCCTTTATCAAATAAACACTAAATGCTAGCAGAACATATAGCATTAACATATATGCTTATTGATGTTCTGCTTAGACACGTTATATATACGTGATTACCTATAGCAATAATATTATCCGTATCTCAATTCATCATCAGCTTTGGGCAGCTGTTATTAGAGATAGTGACAGATGACTTTTCATGAGAATTATCTCATTAAAAAAAAACAAAAAACCCTAACAAAAACAAAACAAAAAATCCCACCACAAAACAGAAGCAAAACAAACAAAAAGTCTAAAGGTAGATTCTTCCTAACTTGTTGCAGATACAGAGTGAAATGTTCAGCTAATACACGGTAATTCATTTACCTATGATGGTGCATACTCCAAGATGCCAAGATTCACTTCAACATAAATGTATTGCTTGATATTGGCCTAGATAAAAGAAGCACAAAAAGCCCTTCAGCAAGATTCTTCACCTTAGTAAAACCCTGTAAGTCAGGAAATCCTAGCAATTGCCTATCTACGATAAGTATCTTTATCTCTTGCCTTTATTTACTGAGCAAGGATCTGCATACAGGTATGTAGGCAAGAGCCACGCTGTATTTGATGCCAGGAGATAATTTGGCATGAGCTGAGAACTGCAGTTCACTTTTAATATCTTGTGAACAGCTTGGTGTATTAGCATGGAAGGGGAACACCTGTCTGGAAAGACACTGTGTAATGAGGGCTGGAGGAAGGTGCTCAGGTGGCTCTTCTCTTGGGGAGCAAGGACAGCAGATAACCATCACTTCTCATAGTTGCTGTTGGAAAGAAATGCTAGATATTAAAAAGAAGGAGCAGTATTACTGTTAAGGCATGCCTATCAGAGATCATGATAATGCTAAGGATATAGAAAAGGATATGCATTTCCCATATTAAGGCACTCTGCTTTGAGAAATTTGGATTGTAAAAGCAGCTTTCTTTTATAAATTCCTTGGTTTTATTCTTTTGTCCTACTTTGAGTATATCAATACAGGAAATTTTATGCTTTTGTGTGAGTGCAAGTCTGGTAATTCATTTACAAATTAAGTTCTGAGAAAGAAACTTCTAATTTTCTTTGCAATGGGTAGAAATTAAAGAAAGATATTGTTTTTGGAGTTTTTTTGAAATTGATTATTCAAAGGATTTCTGTTAAGATTAATTTTGTCCATGTGTAGAACAGCTATAGATGATTTTACGTTCTCATTGCTTTCCTCCCCATCCACACGTTGCCTGGATGAATTAACAGTGGTCAAGAGTAAGCAGCTAGGGTGTATGTGAAATTTAAGGTGAAGTCTGCTCCGCTGAACTTCACATATTTACTTTGTTGGTACAGGAAGGTATGTAGCCTTGGCAGACTGTGTATTTTTCCTTTGCTATAGAGTTACATGGCAACTTCTCAGGGCACAGCTTGCAAGTATTTCTATACTGATGCATGATGTGATGCTTTTCACTGGGAGAAGCTGATCATCTATTGTCATAGACATCCGTTCTGATTATAAAGTTTGCTTTTAAAAGCCCTAGGCCAATATACATCTTAATCTCACACATATGTAATAAGGCAATAATATGTTTTATATTTTTGGTGTTGAGATCTTGCTTCTTGGTAATTTGTGGCAAGAGCATATACCCTGTTTTAAATGAATTGTATAACAATTTGAACAATGGTATGCTAGTGACTTTCCCATTGCTTGTTAGACAGTGAAGAAAGAACATTTAAAATTATGGATCTAGGTCATCAAAAGACCATATCCCAGAAAAATTAATGTCTTTTAAAAGCATTTATCTTTACCAAGTTTAACTCACTCTAGCATGTTGAAAGTAGTTAAAGGAGTAGAGGCATTCAGGTTTGTACTATCAGGAATACAATGTCAAAATTGAAATTTTAATCAAGGAACAAACTACAGTAATGCAATTAAAAGTATATGTTTGGCTATGTCTAAGATGTGATTTAGTGCAGCAGGTAGGTAGTGCTCAGAAAATACTGGACAGACTCTTAGAGCTTGCGAAGAGCCCTGGGGTAGTTGAGAATTGATTGCTGGCATTTTTGTTCTGTTTCAAGGCATATAGTCTCTCTGTACGTGTATGTGAGAACACAGGAGTGTACACGGACTCAAAGAAAATTGCAGTTCACAAAGGAAAGAAAAGGCATGTTTTTAGGTTTTGTGGTTTTTAAACTTTTTGGTGTTCTGGAAACTTCTGAATGAACTCATGTTTCTTAAAAAAATAGGTAATAAACATTTTTGAGAAGTAAAATAGTTATTAAGTAACTTCCTATGAGGAAAACAATGAGCTACTGTCAAATTGGGGAGTGGAAGTCATGTACCTTTTACATATATTTATAAGAAGCATAAAAGAAATTTTCTACAATTAGAATAATTATGGAGTGGAAATGGAGTTTTCAGTTTTCTTTCTCAGCTTGTGCACCTGCTACAGAAATTAAAGCATTTTTGTGCTTCTTTAGATTGATGTTTCTTAAATGAATAGCAGTCTTCTCAGTTCCCTCGTAACTTGGAAGTTATTTTGTATGTTTACATAAAATCCTCTTATGGCAGCTTGGAATTTGGAAAGCCTGGTTATCTGAGAAGTCAGTCTTCTCTTATCATGACAACCTGAGAATTTGCTACCTGTGTTTTCTCTCCAAGCAATAACAGAATTAACATTTTGAATATTTGATTTGGTATAAAAGAACTGTTATAGTTAGCCTCATGAAATTAGATGTGTTACTTGAACTTTTAGGTAATAATTTGTTTTTAAGAAGGAAAGCTTGAAGTTATCAGGAAGTTTTAAAGAAAACTGCTTCTCCCCCCACTCCCCAAACATTTTAAATATAAACCTGATGTGGTAAACAGATAATGGTGCTTCACATTCTTTATCACAAGCGAAACAGACAGAATATGAGAAAAGTCAACAGTCTGTAGATTCAATTTCAATACTCTTAACTGTTCATTAATGTGTTTGCATTAGTTTTGTCAGGTGAATGACAAGTAGACTTTAACAAATAATATTTAAAGACCTTGAACACCAATTTCCCTGGCTTTGCTCTGCATCAAACAGGGATGATGGTGGAGGAAAGTAACTGGTTTTTATTAGGAGAAGCGAGAGATGTTGCACAGTCTGATGATTTTTACTCTACAGCAAGTTTTCCTACTATGGCATAGATAGATTCTCAATAGTTTTGTGAATTAAGACAGAGGAGTATTTAGCAATGTTGATATAGTTAATTTAGCAGTAAGTGAGGACAATCGCTGGGGTCAGAAGCAGCAGTTGAAAAGACAGCTGATTTAATAATGTAAGTTCCACCTGCTGTGCCTGCAAATGTATTCCTCGAGACTTTTTGAGTAGATTCTCATCCTGCATCTGCACCTGATCCTGGGAACTCTGGAAACTGGCTGAACAACTCAGACAACATCCAGTAGGATGAGCTGGTTTATTTAACCTGTGTCTAAAGTAGTTGACTCACGTTTTTCAGATAAATCGATGCAGGATATGTAAGAAGATGAAAACATGCATGCAGGTTAAAAGACTAACAGTAGCAAGTCAAGATGATTTCCAGACTTTCCTTGTTAATTTGACAAATCTTGGCAGGTAGCCGAGCCATGTTTCTGAAGTTAGCTTTTAGCATCCCTTTATAGTAGCCTAAAACAGGCAGATTCTTTTAAGTAGTGTAGTAGTTTTCTACATTCTTAGTTGTCTCCTTCACCCTAGTTTTCTTTAGTTTGCTTTTGAACAGTCGCTTATTTGAACTATACCTTTACATCTCCCCTATGTTCTATGAATAAAGCAAGGTAAAAGTAGAAGGAAGTAAAATTACTATAAAGAAAACTTCTTCCAAGTCAAAAAACCCATCAAGAAATAGCAGCTTTCCTTCCATTCAGAGCACAGAGGGCTTTATTTAATTCCTTGTCTCTTACTTTTTTTTCTGTTCTGTTAAGATGTACAGCCTGGCAGAAGGTAAGTACATTCTTTCTTATGTACTCTGGAGTAGAATGTCAAAAAAGCGACTTGGGTGAAAGTGTAGTACATCTTTCTTGTTTATAGTCCCTGAACTATGAAAGCCCCAGGAATACTTATTTGATGGAATACATCTTGCTGGGCAGGCAGTTTTAATACTGAAGGTGTGTACATGCCTCTCAGATCTAAGGTGTTCTGCTGACTGATAGACTGAATTTCACCCTATGTTTAATTCAGAGTGATAATCTTCATCTGCAATCATTGTTCAAAACTGTCATTTTGTAAACGGACCACGTTAGAAAGATGTTGCATTTTATTTTTATTAATCTCAGGGAAGTGATTTTCCTGATTTTCACAACTTCCATTGAAAGGTAGGAAATAGTTGTTCTGCTAAGGAAGAGTGTAGTTGACTGTTGGAATGAGAAGCTGTAGTGCTTATTAAATTGCAGAGATGGCTCCTCAACTAACTTCCAGGTTGAAAAGTGAAATTGTAATGCAAGCAGGACTACAGTCATTGCACCTGAGATTATGGCACCTGTTACGACCACGAGGAAGAATTAGTGATGATCATATGCAGATTATTTTTTTAAGATTAACAATGTTTAGTATTCTTGTGTCAAAACGTAGTTTTGCAAGTCCTTTACCAAGTGTAAAACTACTTAATCTCTGAAACTGCTTTAATAACTATTGTTAAATTATTGTAAAAATTGACATTTCAGATGAAAAGGAAGATATTGTAATACCGAAATGGAAAAGACTTTGGCTTTTACATATTTTTAGGAGATAAAAAATTCTTAAAAAGAATTTATACAGGCCATTTTACCCTCAATCTTAACATGAGTACTTGTAGATTCCCAACATGTAGGATTTGAATAATCTTTTTTATCTCATGCGTGCTGAGGTGTCTGTCAGATATTAGTATGAAGGGGCTTTGTAGCTTATAGTAACAAATAGAAATGTGCAGCTGTTTGGAAAAATAAATGTTTATGTTTCTAGAATGTGCCAGTATCTGAACGTTACACATCTGCTTGTGTCTCTGAACTGAAAGTAAAAAGTTGGATGGCAGAACTATCTTCATACATGTTTCCTTAGGAAATATTTAGTTACGGTAGGAATTCAGTGTAAGTGTAGGGTGGCCTTTGGTCAGGATGAGGGAGAGAACACGAGCCTGAGGTTTGTTGGTGAGGAGCGGAGCTGCGATGCAGCAGAAAACCGATGTACCATCTCTTATATCTGTGATCTGCAAGACTGTAGTCCCTTGCAAATCAAGTTTTTCAGGGGGCGGCATGGTGAAGTGCTTGTTGGGAATAAAAAGGGAATATGGAGGCCCCTTTACAGACACAGCAGCAACTCTGACTCTTTATTGGAAGAAAATCCAACTATTAGGTGCTTCTGGTTTACACTGCTTGTTACACGCCCCAGTAAGAACAGCAGCATCAGGACAGTCTCGTTAGGGAGAGAGGATTTATTGTGGAAAAAATGACTGGGTCATAGTATCTTGTAAAAACAATAAAGCAACCATTTCTTTTCAGGATAGCAAGTATCAACCTGCTGCATTTTAAGGCAGTGCAGAAAACATGGGCCGCAATGTTCTCTGCTTGATCACAGCAGAGGGAAACACTGTCCCTTGTTGGTTCTGTTAATTTTTAGTTACTTTCTGCATTGCAGAAGACTTTACAACATTCATTACTCTTGACAGCTCAAGGAATCAAAGCTATGTACAGTTTAAGTGTCACCAGCTACATGGGCCAGTCAAAACTGTTGCTGGTTTGTTTTTGTTTTTCTTTTTCTTCCCTGTGTGCACTTTTAGGTGATGGTTGCAGAAGCACTGAATATTTCCAGGGAAACGTACTTTGCAATTTTGATGGACAGAGCCTGCAATGGACCCGTTATGGTTGGCAGCCCGCAGGGTGGTGTTGACATAGAAGAAGTTGCAGTTACTAGCCCAGAACTCATCTTTAAGGTATTAAAATAATATTTTAGACAAAAATTTTTCCTTGTCAGTTATCCAAAATAATATTTCTTTTTCCCCTTTTTCCTTCCATTTTTTCTTCTTCCATCTATAGAAAGAAGACAGAACCATAAAAATTGTGTTTCTGTGAATAGGGGACCAGGCTCGTCAGCTGGTAGATAAAGGATGTTCAACATCTGATTTAGTTAGTGTTTGTGTGTCCAGCTTGATTTAGAAAAAGAGCTTATATCTGGATGCTTATAGCATCTGTTAAACTTAATATCTGAGATGTTTTATGATGAGTGAGTTTCACTTCCAGAAAGCCACACAGTTTTTCACAAGTGAGTTGGTACCAATATGGTTATTGTTTCTGTGGTCTTTTTTTTTCTAATTGACAGAGTTGTTAATTATTTCTTTGTACCTGGATGACTTTTGCATCTGAAACCCCAACTGTTGTAATTGCTTTCTTAACGATGGCTACATTTAACTATTTTTTATGTAACTGTGGCATGATAATGAGTAGACAAGTTATTCATCTGGGAAAATAATTGATACAATCAAGTATAATTATTCAAAAAATTGTAAAAATATTTAATGTGCATTTCAAAATTATATAAACTTCACAGTGTTACTGGGCAGTGACACCATTGCCTTGAAAACATTCCAGAAGATATCATAAAAATTAGCAGACTAAATATTCGTCAAAGCCATCTGTACAGTAATTAAAAGTGAAAACTGGTGTCACATTGTCTTGTCAGCATGCCACCCTGAAGAATTACGTATTTTTTTGAAGGAATGTTTCATAGTTGGTGTGGTAATTATAACATACCCTATAGGCAGCTGCTATAGCCTCCATTTCAGAGAACTTTGGCAAACAGCCATACTTTAATTACTAATTTGCAAATGTATACTAAGTGTTTTCCTTTTGGAGTTATAAATCTCCATTCAGATTGAATATTTAGTTATATTTATGCATGTTGTTGTTACAGGAGGAAATAGATATTTTTGAAGGCATAAAGGATCATCAGGCATTGCAGATGGCAAAAAATTTGGGGTTCAAAGGACCTTTGCAACAGCAGGTAACTTGACTCTACTCCTGTAGTTTTTACTGAAGACATTTTAGCCCAGCTCTACAATAAGTGCTTTCCAAATAGACACGAAATGCTGTGTGTTCATTATATCAGGACCGTTTAGACATTTTAAGTACTAAATTGCACCTATATGATTGTCATTGGGCTTTAGCAGTTTGAATAAGGTCTTTACTGTTCCAAAGTGAAAGCCCCCGGTCTTTGAACCAAATGCTATTACGCCTTGTGAAATTCTTTTGGTTTCGTTGGAATTGCATTGAAGCTCCGTAAATTACACGGGTAGAGGGTTTTTTGGAAAATTTGGCCCTTAATATGTAGAGAAGGGGAAGAAGTAAAAGTGTTCTCTCTGTGTAACTAAAGCTTTTTTTTCTGTCTTCATCTCAAAACCAAAAGTCTGCCAGCTTGTTGTCTTTTCAGTATCCCTTTTCTATATAGATTGGTATTCCATGTTGTACACAAATATGCAAGATATTTAGCCTTTATGAATCATTTTTCAGAAAGGAGAAAGCTTGGTTAAGCTACTTTTGTGTTTTTTATTTTTTTCCATAGTATCAAACTGTCATTTTTGTAGAATTACTTTATTTTTAGTTCAGCAGTTTTAATTATTTTGTATGCCAACTGTGCAATTAACAAATGCATAATCATTAAGTAAATTAACACACATTTGAAGATTTAGCTGTATATCTAATGAGGAGGAATGATTATGTAGAACCTTTCAACCCTTGAAGAGTTCCGGTACTTAATAATTAACAGCAATATAGGGACTTCTCAACAATACATTTAAATAATGCTACAGTAAATGCATTTCTTTGCTTTTTCTATCAACTCGAAGGAACTTATTGAAGCATGAGGACATAGTTTTTATTCAGACAAATCCTTGTATTCATTTACACATTCCCTATTTCTACGTTGGGATTTTGTGCTTTGCCTCGAAGAGGCTCAGTACTCGTAGACCTTGAGAAAGAGAAATGTTGACATTAACCTGCCTGATCCAGAGAGGTGCTGAAAGATGGAGCAGCCTTTAATAAAGGTTAAGTGATTCTGACAATCTGTTAAAATTACAGCAGTGTACTGGGGCAACAACAGCTTTTCAGGTTGCCCAGAATCTGTGTGAGGTTGCAAGGTAGGGCTTCCTCCCTGGTGTCACTGTTGTGATCCCTACCCATGTGGTGGTAGGACGGTTTGTCAACCATTGAGTGTCCACACCAAGGAAACTCCTGATTTATAACTGATTTTTTTCAAGTCATAACCACTGAGAATGCTTCAGCCGATGAATTCTGAGTAGGGTAGACTTCATAAGCAATTTATGTGCTGCTTCCACACTCTCTTTACGGAGTCTTATACCCAAAAATAGATGCAACTCTCCAGGTGCAGCCTTGCCAGACGGGAGCATCGGTCATCATGTTCTTCCTCATGTAGTGCAGTATTGGGGTTGAGCCTTTCCATTTGTAATGTTTTCTTTCTTGTGAATGACGCTGGGCGAAAGCTGACTTCTGGTTTGTTTTTTTTTATTCCCATTCACTTTGCTTATTAGGAGAAGTCCCAAATATTTTTGATTTGTGCACTTCAGTTAACTGATCAGTAATGAAGGAACAGATTTGAATGGTTCTTTATTAGTGCACTTCTTCATCTGCAAGCTTACTTCAGCTAATAGGTTGTCAGTGTGTAATGAACCAAAGGGAATTTTTTAATGCACATTCATGTTGCTGCTGTTTAAGTTGTTCTATTAATGGAAGAATTTTATAAGAACAAGAGACTTGGAAGTTAATAGTCACAATACTTTCGGCCACAGAACCAGTCACAGAGTTAGATCGTGAGGAACAAAAGGAACAAGCAAGAGTATCTTGTAAGGAGTAAACAAGCATGCTTCCAACATAATTTCTTCAAGAAAACATTTCAGACTGATGAAGGAAGGAGAAATTTATGTGTTCTCTAAAATCAGTAATGTGCACATACTGCTTTATGGTTTCTGAATTTAGACTGATTAATGTGAATGTAGCTTAGATCTCGGCATATTGGAGAATATGTCATTATGAACTGCTAGGCACTTTTGAATTTAAACTTGTCATAGTAATTGTGCTGCTTATTTTGTAGAAAATCTCCAGTTCATGTAGTCTTTAAATGCCCATTTACTAAATGTTATGCTGTATCATGATGTTACATTATAGCTATTTTATATACGATATAAATATGATTAAAAAAAAACAGAAATAAAAGTAGTAATTATCTAGAGCTAGTGTGCAATTTAATACACTAAAATAATCAACAATGGTTTACCTTTGCTTTGAAAACATTCACTTTTATTTTTCTGTGTAGTAATTATAAATCGCTTGATCAAATTTAGGCAGCAGATCAAATTAAGAAGCTGTATAATCTTTTCTTGAAAATTGATGCCACTCAGGTTGAAGTGAATCCCTTTGGTGAAACTCCAGAAGGGCAAGGTAAGAAATGGAAGGAAACAAATGAATGCATTATCATTCTTTATTAATGCAAACTATAAATTAAATTGCATAGAAGGCTGTAGCAGCAGCTTTGCATTAATTTCATTTTGTAATGTACTTTCAACAACATTCATAAATATTCCCATGGCAGATTTTACATTTCAATACCTTTTGTTATTTCATCCAAATACTGGAAATACCGGCTTCTACATGTTACGCTTACTGAGAAACAGCAACATTTTCTGCTCTTCTGTGCTTTGTACAGAGTTGTGGTTTTCTTGGTTTTGTTTTGGTGGGTTTTGATGTTTGTTTTTGTTCTGTTGTATTTTTTGTGTGTTAGTGCTGCTAGAATTACTGAGATCATGCAGAAATAAACTTTCTGTTTTACATTTGTAAGCATATGGATAAGTTAAAATTGTGAGTGCATGACTCCGCAACCTACAAAAGCACAGGAGACATCCCAGCTAGAATGAACACTTAGCTACATGCTTCCACCATCAATACATGGCTAAGAAGGTGTAGGGTACAAATAAAGACCTGGATTAGCTTTCACATCATTCTGGTAGTTGTTTTTTCTGCTGAAACATTTCCTTCTGTTTGTCATTTTTGTCCCACTAACTTGAACGAAGACGAAGAGAGGAAGAACTAAAGATGGCTTTGGTACATTGAAATAAAGTAGGGCTGATCCAGGTGGGTCATATTTACCACCTTGCTCTTTTGTTTGATGGCAGAGAATTGTTACCTGTGCATTCACTCCTGATGCCAGTATTTTATGGTATTTATGCCCCCTCCCTTTTTATTTCTTTTATTTGATTTAAATGGGTAAAGAAGAGAAGTTGTGGAGCTCAGGGGGAGTTATCTGAGGCCTCAGTGTCAGAGGCTGCGGTTCACAAGCGCCAGGGACTTCCTAGAAAAGGTCCCACCTACAGTGTCATTTTGTGACTTGGGAGAAGCCTTGGACATTGGGAAGGGCCAGTGTGTGTTTCTTGAGTATTCTTTATCAATGTTTTTCAGGAAAGACAATTCCAGCTTTTCACCAAATTTATAAGAGATGCCCACAGATTAAAGTGGAAATTAGAAAGTGGAAAGAGAAAGCATTTACCCATCTTAACTGACACTGGGAATGTGGCTGCTTAATTGCTGTTCTGGGAACTTTTGGAAGAAGATCAGTATTAAGAACACGAGTTCCTCATAGGAGTCAGTGCCAACTGAAAGAATTAGTACTCTTAAAATACTTTTTATGTGCCCTTGGCTAGTTTGGAAAATAAACAGCTTTTAACTAAAAATCCATATTTTTGGCTCAGTTGGTCACAAATTCGAAAGCGGAATTGTGGGTAGAAACTATGCAGTCTCTTCCAGTTGTCCAACTTTGTTTTGCCTTATTTATTAACAAACCAAATGCAAAAGAATTGTCGACAACTTAAAAGGAAAATTCTGCTGGTAGTGAACTCTGCAGAGCTCTAAAAGGTCTAAAGTAAATCCTGCCCCACCTCATTTTATTAACATATCTTAAAAGGTGCTGCTCTGTGTTATAAAATAGACTACTAGAATCCTTTAGCTCTCTGGATGGAGTTAACCTCATGAGGATGATTTCCACCAAATGCTGTAACTCTTTATTTGAGAATCTGTTGCAGCCCTGTGTGCTCCGATTTCCAGCTCATTTGAAGTACCATAATAATGTGCACACTGAATCAATAATTTCTGCATTGTAAACCTCACTCAGCGTAATAAATGTAAGTCTAATTCTTAGCAACTAACTCTAGCTCCATTGGTTCTTAGGCAGATTGTGAAATGTGTGCACGGGGAGAGAAACAAAAAACCTTTCTATTGACCAGTGTAGTTCTATTGTAGGCTGTATTTTAAATGGAAATGGAAAATTTGCCTTCAGAACCTGACAGACTGTTGTTTTTCCCCACCATTTAGATAGATCCATTGGCCTCATTAAAACCGGTTGGGAATGAGGTGAGAAGGACGTTTTCATTTTGTGTTGCACAGTGAAGTTAAAGTGCCACAGTGAAATAAGGCCTTGCAAAATGAATGGTCTGGATTTTGCAAGGTCTAGCAATGTACAACACAGGACACTTTTGACCTTTTGAGGATGAATGGTACCTTTAAAATAGGTGCAGTGAAAACTGCTGGAACTTGCATGTACATTATGATTTGCACTTCAAAAGAAATTCATTGCTCTAATTGTCTGCTATGACTGATTTACTTACTCTGTTTATTTTGTGGGTTCAAGACCACCGATATTGTAAAAAAAATTTCCGTCCTCAAAATTTTTGAAATAATCTTTTTAGTAGAATAACTGACCAAGATATCTTAACACTACCGGGCAGTATGGAAGGCTCCCAGTAATCCTGATGCTCAGTCACATGTCCAAAATTGGGACGTGTATTACAATTACCTTCTATGAAGCAGAGAAATGAGTTAGAGCTGAGCTCCTTGTGCCAGGGGTTGGCTGTTCTGGTATTCACACTTGCTGTTACAGAACTAGCTCAGATGACTAGTAGAGAAGCACTTTACAGTTCTGTTATTTTGGCAGAACAAAGGGCAAAATCCTCAGTTCAGTACCTGTGTCGTCTCAGACATGTAACCCTGCAAGGAATACCTTTAATGATGTCTTGGGTGTTAGTGAAAGGACACTATAGACACGTGTATAAACACTTGGGAAAAGCAGGACAGCACTGTCAGATAACAGAACAGAGGATGTATTTGACTGGGTACCAACACAGAGGGAAAACTGGTGGGCAAGTGAACAAGACAAAACTGCTGGTCTAGATGGTCCTAAAGGACTACGGTGTTATGAACGTTGCACCCTTGCTGGGATATTATGAGGTGGCACTATGGAAAAAATGAACTGATTTGGATAAGTTAACCAACTGAGCTTTTCTGGAATGGCTGTGCATATTTCAGGGCTTTATTTGAGGAATAGATGGAGTTTTTATCCTGTTTTCTCTGAGGATTTTCCCCATGTATTTTGCATCCAGGAAGCTGAGGAGCAAAACCAGAGTGGGTTTCAAGCAGTGAAAGCCATCTTACTAGCAGGCACGCACACAAGTCCTCCTGTGCTTATTTCTTTTTTGCTAGCAGTTTCTCCATCTGCGGTGTCTTAAAGAAGAATAAAGGTAGAACAAATGGGAGACATTTGAGTAGCTTAATGCAGTTATTCCTAATGATAAAAGTCTCTGCATGAAGACCATTATTCCCATCAAAGTAACAGTTAAGATGGATTTATTTCTTGCTGTGTTTCATGTTTTTCACTTGTGTGAAAATCCATTAGAAAATACGTTGTCATGTGTATTTCTTTTTGTTTAATTGTGTAGCATATTCTTTGTTAACACTATTGGGTCAGAAGCCTGTAACTGCCGATTTCTTTGGGTTTTTTTGTTTTGTTTGCTCTCAGTGTAAGCTGTTGAACTGGCAGATGACAGAAGTCCAATACTGCTAGCAGAAACAACAGGAGTACTCCATGCATATAAGTGTTGGAGCTTTCTTTGATATTTGTTTAGAAGAAAAATTCATTTGTATAGTCTCTCATGCATGTAACAATGTGCTTTTGATAGTGAAAATGGTTTGATAAATATTAATAAGTGTTTTTCCTGCTCCTTTGTATAGTATGGCCTTTGTTAAAGATGAATGTTCTGTAGAAATGAGATTCTGTTAATGTGACATTGAGGATGTTCATGTCTACGGTAAACAGAGCTCTGAGACTGTGGTTTTGCTTTAGCTTTGAGTTGTTTTAGCAGTTAAAGGAACTGAAAATTTGAAGAAAAATGTTACAGGTCTTAGTTCACTGTTAAAAAAATTTAAAGCAGCTCTGATATAGTAGAGGCATATTATGAACTTTAGGCATTTTTCTCCTCTTGGCAGATTCCCACATGATGGTTGATCAGGTAAGATCTCGACTCTTCCAAGCGGGACTTTTACACAAAAATACTCATGAAAAGTTTTCTGAAATGAAATTTGATCCTGTTGTAATTTAATCTGGTCTTGATTACAAATCAAACATGTTTAAAAAAGCACATAAACCCCAGCAACATCAGAGAACCAAAACAAGAAAACCCAATGCAAATCAAGACATGCAGCCGAAACTTTCCTATTTGTGCAAATGTTGTTTGCTTAGATATTTTCTCCTAAGTTAAGCAACTGTATGTGGGGAAAAAAAGAGAGATATTTGTTCACCAAAAGTATTGTGTGATTAGTTATTTAATCAATGGGTATCTACATGAAAGATTAAAAATTGTCTGTTTAAGTGTAATTTACCTCTAGTTGCAGAGACATGTACAATGCTCATGAGTACATGCACATGTAGCATGTGTATGTTTCCATGGCAATATGAATCAAAACATGGCAGAAAGAAAAAAACAGAGATTTTTCTGGATGCAGCATTTAAAGGCACTTAAATATTACTGGTTTGCATTGAGAAATCAGTTATAGGTCACTCAATAATTATAATCTGGATATAGTGCAAGTCAAATTACTTAAATAGTGAAATATAAGTATATAGTCTTACATTAACTTAGAACATTTTAATCTAATGAGATGTTTGCCTATGCAAACCCATAGAAATAATTAATCAGTAAATAGGCAGATAACCATTTCACCCTACATGCATTTCTGTTACTGTTTGTTTTATGTGAATATGATGTCTACTAGCTGGTCTTTTGTATCTATTATTTAGCATAGTCATGTTTAGCTACTTCTTAGTTTGTTTTTACAACCATAGTGGATGTTGAAGTTTTCTATTTACTTTATAAAAGTTTTCTATTTACTTTATTTAAAAGTCATCTTTTGATCATTTTTAACTTACATTGGTTTAGAGTTGTTTTAATTTAGATCTGTAGTGAAATAATGTCTGTATAGCTAATAACATTACAAATTAAAAATATGGCTAAGGAAAGCATTTTGTATTGCTCACCTATAAATGAGTGCACATTACCAAATGTTGCTTTGGATTGAAAACCTGTTACCTGTTATATCAGTCATACTTTCAAAATATTGAAGGTAGAGTGTCGTGAAATTACGGTAGACCACCTCTCCAAATAATAAAAACTGCCATCATAACTAATGGGAACTTTGTTTGAAGCAAACACAGAAGATCATCCCGTGACAAAGGTGAGTGACTGTGTCATGTGGAGATAGATGCTTGCTGAACCTTTTCTCAATGTGGGATTTCAGGAAAACTCGTCCTTCTCTGCTGGATTCAACTCTGGAACTTCAGCTGATCATTTGTTGGAAGCAGCATCAGTCCTAAGCAAGCTCCTTCCCCTCCCTGCTGTAGTAGTTGTAATATTTCAGAAGCTCTGACTAATTGTCATCTCTAAATGTCTACTTCTTGTTGTTGTTTGATTTTTTTTCTTTAGTTGTTTGTTTTGATGCCAAGATAAACTTTGATGACAATGCAGAATTTAGGCAAAAAGAAATATTTGCCATGGATGACAAGTCTGAAAATGAGCCTATAGAGAATGAAGCTGCCAAATATGACTTAAAATATATAGGACTGGATGGAAATATTGCTTGCTTTGGTAAGAACAAATAAATTCAAAAGACATTTGAAGACAAATTCATACTTGTTCAGTGTATAGACTTTGCTTACGTTCTGATGTTCAATCCACCCTTGATAGTATTTCAATCTATTTCGCTGAGGTTTGTCCTTCCACAAGTTCTTGCAAGAATGACACAAAAATTGCGTTGAAACTGTGGTGAAGGCCAGAGCAGACGGGGAGGGCACATGGTGTCAGAGAGAAGACAGGCCAAGGCGGGAGCCTTGGGAGTTCCTGTGTTCTGATTTTTTTAGGCTGATGCAATTGGTCTTTCCAGTAAGTGGAACAAAACAAGTCATAGAAATTTGATAATTAATTTTCAAAAATGACACTGTGTTACTTACAAGGCACTGCAAAGGTATGTGTGTAAAACCAGGACATTCCCATTTACTAATGAATATTGAACTCCGTTTCCCTGTAACAAAAGCTGCTAAAGACGCTGCTTGGTTGTTAAAAGGAAAATACCAGTTTCTTATTTTCCTGAACTTTCTGTAGAACAGAATTTACTCTGTTGTTTAGAAGAGATAAGTAAAAACGTCTGCTATGCTCTACATAATTTTCATTTTGTAGAAATTCTTTTAGCCAGTACAACTTTTTGTTGTGTATCTAATTGAATTAGTCATTTTATCGCAGCTTGGTGACTTGACTGCTTTTAGAAACTGTCCAGAGTTTACATTGCTTGCTTGTGTACTTTAGCCGTGAATCCAGAAGATACTAATAGTGTGTTGCAGTTGATTTTATAAGAGACAGTGTGATTTTAATCCCAATTTAAAATAAAAAAATAGCAAACAATAATTTGCAACACTACTGTTTTTAGTATTAGATATTACTGTTGAATTACAGTTGCCATAGAAGCCTCACTTTATCCAGCAGGAGCAACTTAACTGGGGCAAATAACTCTCATCTACTTTTCCTTGCTTAAGGGATGTTTGTGCCCATGGGAATGTTTCTAGTCTGGTGCAAACACAAAATAAAAGATACTTGCAGGAGCATCTGATATCTGTCCCCAAAATTTAGTCATCTGTTTTCAGAATGATGGCAGGGGAGCATGGAGAGGCAATCTGTCCTTCACATCTCGTGATGTGATCACTGTTGCCAGCAATTTGTGGTGTCTGGGTTATTTTTTAAACCAGAAGTTTTTGCATTTCCACAATTACCATTCCAGTGCTCATACATGCTTAAGGGGAAGGTCCTAAAGTTGATACAGTCATAAGGAAACTTTGGTGTCTATGCTCAAGATTTTGAATTATTTGTTGCATTGCATATACTTGAATAGGTACTGACCTATTTAGAAATAAATATTTATGTAACATTTTGGGTACTATTATGTAGTTGTGCTGATATGTTTTGAAGCCTTTTCACAAATCTTATATACTTTTATGTGAAATAAAAGCACTTGATGTTTACAATTACAGTCAATGGAGCTGGACTTGCAATGGCAACCTGTGATATAATATCCCTGAATGGTGGAAAGCCAGCCAACTTCTTGGATCTCGGTGGAGGTGTGAAAGAAGCACAAGTATATCAAGCATTCAAACTTCTGACTGCTGATCCAAAGGTAAAAGCTAACAAACAGTGTTGGTTTTGCACTGGAAACTTCCCTGGGCAATAATGCAGCTCTATTACAGGATTATGAATAGTATCCTGAAAAATACAGATCATGGTGTGAACATCGAGGGTGAGTTCATAAAGGGGAGGCCTTTCACTTCCCAACCCTCGCTCAGGTTTGATCAAACTCGAGCGGGTGCTTTCTCCAGGCGGTTCAGCACAAACATGCAGATGTTACAGTGCTGGGCATTGCAGTGCTGAACTTTGAAATCTGGCTCCTAAAGCAGAATTTGTGGGGAGCTTTAGATATATAAAATATTGTTCCTAAAAGTGTACTGCCACAGTAGAGTGAGAAGGAAAGTGTAAGTTAAGCAAATAGCTAATACTGAAGGCTGATTTGTACTCTTTCAAGCTTGAATTTTCTAAAATATCCGATCCTGCACTGCAGGATAGTAGTCTGTGTTTAATTAACATTCAGAGGTTGGAATCATAGCCTGGTACGTTCTGACATTTCCTTTTGCAGATGGAGGTGCAGTTGCTCTTTTCTTTTGAGCAACAGGAGAAGACGTTAGTCTGTGTGTTTTGAGTACAAGTTATTTCTAGAGATGCATGTGAGCATGCTGAGGTCATTGGTCCCCTTTGCAGACAGAAGTAGAATATCTACTGAGAGAATATTGATTAGGCGTAGGCATTGGAGCAGTGCCAGCTGCCCATCCCTGCCAGCTCCGAGTTAGGCTTTTGTATGTAGCCAGAACTTAAACTACTATAGATTTATTTTTTTATTTATTTTTTTAACTAATGAAAATTTGTCAAGGGCTTTGATTGTCTTTTGCATCTCCTACACCTAAGCATCTCTGCTGAAGTCCTAATTTCAACATTCGGCTTTATGTCCTTTGTCTCTTTTTCTCTGCGCTTCCATCCTTCCATTGTTTTTTCTTGTGTTATGTCTGTGGTATTAGCTCCTCTAAATACCACCTTCCTGTGAAAATTGCACAACTGTGATGGTATATCCTGGGCAGCAGTAAGTGACAAAATGTTGTGACTGTTCAGATAGAGGAGGATATTGTTTGCAGTGAAATTTCAAGGCAAAATCGGGAAGAAAATTTACAGTACAAAATAAGCACAAGTTGACTTCATGTTGTAAACTCCTTGCAGTTGTAACTCTTCTTGCATGTTTTTAAGGCACATAGTACCTAGACAGCTCAACTGAACCAGAGAGGGTCATCTGAAATATTTAAAACATTCTTCCTGGAACTTTTTGCACTCCCACAGACCTAGGTCATGCTGACTTTTTTTTTGGTAGAGGTGTATATTCTTCCTAACACCCATAGGAAAAGAACTGGTTGTCTTTTTCTACTTGGTGGTCGTATAAGCTTCAAGTTATTAATGTGCCTAAAGGAACACAGACCTGGAGGAGTAGAGAAGCAAGATATCTTGCCTGGGGCAGAAGGGAGGCAGGATGGGACTTTGGATTCATGGTAGAAAACCTGATAGTTTCCTTCATTGCCTGATGCTAGTAGGCATTGTTATGCTTGTCTTAATTTGTGTGAGTTTTAGCTATTCTCAGGACATTACATGAAGATTTGTTTGTGCGTGTTTGAGTTGTTCTGCAGTACGTGCTTCATATGATGATCACGGTTTGGCTGAGATGTAATTTAGTTCTGGAACTTGTATTAGTGCTGGAGAAGCAGGTGCAGTAAAGTCTTAAATACACAACTTAGCTGATGATTATTGCTATGCTAAATAGGTTCTTCTGTCTGCAACAGCACAAACAGCAGGCATTAATTTTGGTGATGAAACTTACTAAGTTTAAACAATTTTAAAATGAAAAGGCATTTCAGTAGCTCTCAGCTATATAATACCTGCATGCTTAACATTTGACTTGTAAATGTATCCTGTTCTGTATTCCGCTTGTATATTACTGCTTAAAACTAGTTGCTTACAGCAGGGCTAGTAAAGCTATGCTAATTGAGACAATGAGGCAAAGTAAAAAGTAGTGTGGAAAGGAACTGAATCAGTCATTTATGCTTGTGTTCCTGGCTTTGACTGTCCAAAGGTATAGAATGCTTTAGCCTAAATGCAACACAACTCATTCCCGATTCATTTGTTGCCTCTTCTCTTCCTTTTGAATGCCTTTTCTGATCTTTTCTCCCTTCATAGAAAGAATCACAGAACAGCTCCATTGCATTTCCCTTTTGTTCTCTTTATTGCACTCTAGGAAAAAGAGGGAGGATAACTGCTTAGAGTCCCACTAGACTCTTGCTATTTGGTATGGTACAGGGGAAAGAGGGTGCTTCTGAAAGTTCCCTCTCCAGGGAACTGGTCTGTCACAGATTTGGATGCACATACATAAGTGACAGCATTGTTGGCCACAGACATTGTGGGTTTTATCGAGATTTAATGCTGTTGCCCATTTTTAAGTTATTGACATTAGTTCTTTTCAGCCTAGCCCTGCACATGGCCAGTCATACCACAGCTCTTACCCCTGAGAGGCTTGCCAGGTTTCAGTGAATCACTTCTGAACTGCTTCTTGTCAGCCCTTTCAGTTTGACTGATTTTGCCTTTATTTTATGTCACTGTGCCCATTATCAATACTGTTTCAGTTCCACATGACATCATGTGAAATACTCTTCTTAATGGTAACTGATGAAGAATATGTATGAGATTAAATTAGGATTAGGGAAGTTGTGCTGATATCCCGGTACATAATAGGAGACTGTAGCAGCTTCGGCAGTTACACCAGCCTAACATCAAAGCCCTTGGGTTTTTTACTGCTCTGCAGTTGAACAGTAATATAAGTTTACTAGCTATTAAAAAAATAAATATCTCATGTCTTACTTCAGTCTGTTCAGAAAAGATAGTAAATGTCTGTTATTTCCTCTCCTCATATACCATGTCCATTAGTTTACTAATAAGATAATCGAGTTAATCCTCTCTTCTCTTAACTAATAGGCTTTCAACCCCAAGAGTCGTTGTGGCTATTGTAGCATTCACAGTTTGTATCTGGTCAGTCATTTCCCTGTAAACTTTGACCTGGTACCCACCTTGTTTGAGAAGATAAAAATTTGCTCTTGGGAACTTGAGGGGCTATTAATTGTTGTAAATGTCTCCAAACCTCTGAGGAACCTCTGAGGAATAACTAAACGAACAAAAGAAATGTCTGCAGGGCTGTAATATGGAGCAGCACTGTCTTTTAGTTGCGCTGAAATATGACACTGGCAGTGTTAAGGACATTGCAAGAGAAGAAATCTTCCAGAAGGAAACGTTCAACAGCACTTTGCAATAGATCTCTTTCCTTCTCTTTAGTTGTCTTTAAAATGTCTGTTTTGTATTAAAGCAAAAATATACAGGTATGCCATGATTTGATTTAGTGAAGCTGGGGATATTGTTTTTGAGAAGAACGAAGATCTTGGCTGGTTTGCTGCTGGTCTAATCTGGCTGTTGTCAGTGTCTATAATTTAAAAAGAAAAAGGAAAAAGTGGGCTTTTTTTGTTGCAAAAGGTTACCCACTGGCTTTTGGATGGAAATGCTGTCTCTGGAGTCAGTGACCCTTTTATACTCAGCTGGTCTTGTTTGCAGTCTGCCATGTCCTAGGTCAGATGGGTCATTGCAATGGTTCTAAATTCCTTTCTTTTCACAATCTAAATTCCAGACTATTTTTTTTTCCCCTCCCTCCTGTCTGTTTCTGTGAGTTTGTGCCATGCATCTACTTTGGCAGGAAATAAACGATCTGCCCTTTTTTCAGGTAGTAACAGGAAAGGGGAAAATGGCTCAGTTCTGGGTGCGGGAGCTCGATTGCTCCACTTTGTCTCCCAGTCAAGTAGAAGTGGTGATTTCTTTGGTATTTTGGAGGTTCTGGGTATGCCTGGCTCTCCTCTGCATGTATGTAGTGCTGTTTCAGCCACCCTCACTGAAGTCCTCATTCTTGGGTACTCTCACCTCCTTACCAAGCTCAACAAGTGCTCATTTTTCTTCATGCTGAAGTCTTGGACCGTTATGTTTACTGTATGATGACTGTTTGTATGATTCAACAAGGTTTTGGAAAGGCTAGAGCTGGAAAAAATAGTCTTGTAAATAAATCTGCTGTCCATGAAACTGAAGCTTGGTTACCATCTCAGGCCTCTTCTTTGGCCTGGAGTCATCCTACATCTCTGACACTCCTGAATTCCTGCAGGTCTTTCAGCTTTTTTATACACATTGCAGAGACAGTCAATATCAAGTTTCAGATGTTGGGCTGGCTGAATCGTGTTTTTGAAGACCCTGGTGACTATAAGAGTACACTCTTCTTGAGATGTATTTAGTGACTACAATAAGATAAAGACCAGAAGCACCTTACCTGCAACCTGATGCAAGTCACATCCTGTACCTTTTTCTCCCATGCCATCTCGACAGAATAAAAATAATGTTGTATAGGTTACTAGTATAGGACAGTTGCCCATTAGTGCTGACATAAGTGGTATGTGTCCTTGAGATGTAACCCAGATGTACAACAACATAGTCTTTCCTCAGGCTTTTGGCTACACGCTATCACTCTCCCTTGTTCTGTTTCCTAACGGGAGCTAAAATAGAGAAATACGAGTAAAGCAAACTAAGCTGTAAGCAGGTTTGTTTTACCATTGACTGAGTCTAGTCCTGAACTTAACAGTTGACTCCTATTGGAAAGTATCTCTGAAATATGGGCAGTTAAAGGCAAAAATTGATTGTTGTTTTTGTTATTTTTTTCCCCCCTAAAGCTTGACAACCATTTTTTGAAGCCTGTCATTGACGATACGACTAAAAGACTTACCAAATCAATTGATGTTAAAAAGTATTTCCTTGTCATTTAAGCAAAATAGTATCGACAGATTGACAAACGCCTCTCTGGAAAAAAATATTCCATACTGACATCTGTTAACTCATAACCAGGGAATAATTAATATCAAATGCACACTTTTTTTTTCCCCCTTTAGGTATTCTTTAGTCCGAATTAAAATTCTTGTTTTAGTTGTATGGAATAGTCATTCTTGTTCCTGTCACCTTGCTTTGTCTGTTTGCTTATGTCGGATGCTTTACTCCGTCCACCTCAGTGATGGGGAAAGTAGTGGCATTGACGTGTCTTGCCATTAAGTTGCATGTGAAACAGGGGTCTTGGGGCTTTTATTTTCCAGGCATCTGAGAGTGCGAACAGAATTCTGAAAGAGGGTAACATTAAATTATAATTTGGAATTCACTTATTTTCCAGCTGTGCTTGATGTGAAAGTAATACAGTTTATCCATCCTTATTGTATAAGAAATTTTTATCACCAGTTTATCCTTTTGGCTTGAGGGATTTTTTAGTATTAGTTTTCTTAACATTGCAGTCTGTTATGTGGCAACAGAAGGGATAACATTATACTAAGAGGAAAGATGTGGGACATTCTTTTCTCAGATTTCAGGAAGAAAAATAAGATTGCCTTGTATATTTTGTTTGGTCTTTATTTTGGGTGAATTAATTCAGAATTGAGTGAGCTAGTTCAGTTGAAACAATTCAGAAAGTCTGCAAACGTTCAGGCAGTTTGGAGTGTAGTAACTATATCTCTGTGTCACTGGACAGTTTGCTCTCACTCTGCAACTTTAAACAAGGACCTGCATCCCGGTTTTAGGGGAAAAGGCTCTTTTGAGTGTGGTTTCTAACTAGGCTTGGGTATGTAGCTGAGGGTTTTGTACTGGAAGCTGTGCAAAAATGTGTGTTATTCAGTGAGTCCGTGCCTAGTGTGTGACTGTTGGGTTACAAGCCTGAGCCAGAAAGGGGTTTTGGCAGATAAACTTCTGAGGAGTTGCCAGGTGCCTATTCTGTTCCCAACCAATTATTCCCTGCAGCCTGGCCTCTGAGGCATCATTTCCAACAGCTTGGGAGAAAAAAAGAGTGGAAGAAGAAGAGGGGAATGTTGTCACATGGCGTTCCTGATCCAGGATCCGATAGTGAGACATTATAATCACATCAAATAAAAATAATGTTGGCAGCCAAGTCGTGAGTGCAGGCAGTTTGCACAGATGTTTAATGTGATCTGCAAAATGTCTGTTGCAGTATTAGTCATGCCAGTCAGTCAAGACTATCAAGTCTGTCTTGACTAAGAAGAAGAGTTGTGGCTTGAACATCGAAGTCAACATCCAGAAACAAAGAACCAATGCATCTGATTTTCTTCTAGGGCTTTGCCCATTGATGGGAATGGTCATTGTTGCTGTTAGTCCTGGAAATTTTGTGTAGAGCGAGAGGAGGGTGCTTTGGAGAGTGGGAAGTGGACTATTAAGCTTTAAAAGTGATAAATAAAAAATAGTGCACAGAGGTTTTAAAAATAAAGCTGGCGATGCTTGCTGTGATAGTGAGCCTTATTCTAGTTAGAGCATAGGCTGGTTGTGAGTAGTTTGCCACGTTTGCTGCATTTAACTGACTGTCAGTGGTGGATTTCTCAGTGTTACAATAATGTGAAACCATAAATCAGTAGGATCAGATAATCTTCTCTATCACATATGCAACTGATGTCTGTGTGTGTATCGTGTCGTAGAAAAAAATGAAATGTATGTAGCATTCAGTTATGGACATATAATAGAGTGTTAGCACTGGATTTGTTTGAATTGTCAGACTGCATGTAATTTCAGATAATGCAGAGGAATCCTATTCCTACATAGTCATTAGAAATCTTTTTGCTTTCTCATTCAAGCATCATGGACCCTTTACACACTTCATTACCCAGCTCTTCTTTACACAGCATGAAAAGTCTTTATGCCTTGTGTGTTTTTCTAATTCAGACAAGAGGGTGAAGCATCATATGCTGGTTTGAGTACTCCAAAAGCTGTAACTGAAGAGTTAATTTTAGTGAAAAATACTTGTGTCTTGCAGTGGTGAGAACTGCAAGCCCAGTGTTCACACCTTGGCGTAGCCCTTTATAGCTCCAGCTGGGTATCTGAAAATGGTGGCACTTCAGTTTAGTGGATGCTTATGAAAGTTCAAGCTTTGACTACTTTGTTTTTGCCACCCTCTGTGTGAACTCTGGGTTACTGACCTACCATAGATGACTGCTTTCAACACTGACCAAAAATTGTATAGTCTGTTAAAGAAATTAAGTGCTATGGAAATGATAAAAGTTGTCACTGTTCCTTTACTGCTTATTGCAGAGCCCTATCCTACTGGTGTATTTGTACCCAGCATTGTTTTTATAAGATATTAAAAATATTAGATTTTTTGAAAAGAAAGTAAAAAACTGATAAACCTGTTAGTTTTGTGTTGTTATTTTGACATTTGTGTAAGATGATGTCTGATCCGTCATTGAAGTGTACAACATAGTGTTTGGAAGCTGGATTTTAATATGTCATCTTAATATTATCTCCTAATAGCATGTAGAGAGCCCCTTTTACCTTAGGGGTGTTTGAACACATAGGAAGAGACCATCCTTTTCTCTTATTTAAAAGATACAAAAGACTCAAGGGTGGAAAGAGGAACCAGACACAAAAAGGTGAAGGAAACCTTCAGTTGACCTGGGTAATGTGCCCAGTGCTGCAGGTCAGTGTCTGCCTTGGTAAGGCAAGAAGTAGAAAGGTTTAAGTGCAGCAAAGAAATTTAGGTTAGCTGTTCTGAAAATTGTCCTGCAGGAAAGGTAGTTGAGTTCTACAGCAACTTATTTTAGGAACTTATAGGCTATTCAGTACTGCAGGTTTTTAAGAACTAGCTAAACAAAAATTTATCTGGGTGTTTCAGGAAGAGCTGATGCTGCCTTGGGGCCAAAGAATGGACCTGAGGCTTCTTTTTCCTCTTTCAGAGAACAGCCCTAAACCTAAACCTGTGATTAGTAGTTTTATGTGGGCAATAATGACTTGGCTTTTGAAGCTTGTAGAAGTTTCAGATTACTATCATAGGATGACATAGGAGACAGAAAAGACCTATTAGAGCACAGAAACGTCTTGTAAAGCGGGGAGAAGTTGACAAAGGCATATTGTATTTTCTGCCTCAGGAATTTGTGCAAATACTTTACCTTTAACCAAGGATATTGGAGCAGCTCTTTTTTTTTTATAGATACTATAGGATTTGAGTTTATAGAAGTAATTTAGGAGTTTCCCCACATTTTTATTAGCACTGCATTGGTGAGAAAATATAGACTAATAGAACTTTAACAAGGATTTCTTCTAATGTGTCTTTACAGTTTTGCAGGAACTAATGTGAAATGACTAGTCATCATTTAAAGCACTTTAAGTATTGAAAAGACTCTTTCATTTCATTGAAGCATTTTTAGAGACTGATAGCATATTGCCAATATTTATGAAAATGTGAGGACAATTATGCATTCAAAATGCATAATTGAGTTGTCTTGATTTATAATCAAGAGTAATGTATTTTTCAAGAGCATGTGTAGTATTGAGTCCTAAGTAATTGATATGTAAATATACTTTAACATGAATCTGCCATTATTTATAGGCACTGACAAGTTGAATGCCTGTTGGCATTTTAAAGTTAGCTATTATGAATCTTAAAACTGGATATGAAAATAAAGTTACTAAGCAAGAGGAAAACTCACAGAGATTTTGTAATCGTCTCCTTTGTGGCAGAATAAAGAAAAATCACATATATTTCCTTAGAAGGTAAATGCTGAAAAAAATTCTGGAAGAATCACCAAAAAAAAATTGATCTGTTAGGTTTGGACAGAATTTGAAATGTTTATGTGGCAATTACCCTCTCTGTAGTGGGATCCCGTCTAAAGCAGGGAGAGAGAAACAGACATGTGCATTTCCTCAGAAGACAACCTGCTGCACCCACTTGAGAGACCTGCTGTGTGGTCAAGGCTTGTTGTATTTTCTTGCTTGTTTGGAGGTACATTTGATCAATGATTAAAGTGATAAAGGATATTTTGTTGGGTTCTTTGTTCATTAGAGGTTGGGTTGGGAGAATCTGGACTTTTCCGAGGTAGCCAGTGATGAGCCAGTATGGCTGAGCCTGCGGTGGGAAGTGGTTAAGTGAAGAACATGGTAATGGTTATAGGATTGTACTTATCTCTTGTAATGTCATAGCGTAGTATTACCCCTGTCATTCCAAATACGGCCCTAAAGTGAAGGACAATGGATACGGGAGGTAAATCTCCATCTTCAAAACCTTGCCAACCTCACCTCGAACTGCCAAATTCCTCGTGTCTCATACCCGGCATGTGCAATGTAGTGTGCAATTATGTTTCTGTGTCTTAGTATTGCCTAGTAAAAGGAAATTCCATGCATAATACATCAGAAAAGTGTTTAATCCTTTACAGTACTGTACAAATTGATGAAATTTTGAAAATTTATATGACTCATTTCACAATTAGTGAGGATGAAAAGGGGAGATATTTTAGGAATCTCGATTTGGTAATTCATCTTGGTGAGTTGAATAATTTATTATGAATCTATTTATAGATCATCTATCTAGCATACTTACAGGAGAATGAAAAGCAAATAATTTGATAATATGGGTAGGAAATAGTATATTAAAAACAAAGTTTTAGGTGTCCTTACTTAAACTCTTCTGCAGAGAAAATAATATTTTACACTCATTATTTTTAAGTGGTTTGAGGTGTTACGACTGTCTACAAAAGTGTTTGTTCTCTCCATCAAAATGAAGAAATTTAATCGCCTCGCCTCCATCTGTTCCTGATAGAAACAGACCTAGATGATGAACTGTATATTTCAAGTAGGTGCTTTTAGCCATTTGTACCGGGTAAGACAGAATCTTCTTCTGACAGTGAAATGAATATCAACTGTTTTACTTAAAATTTCAGGACCGTTGATGGGTGGAGCACAGGTTAGTCAAAGAAATACTCAATTTGGGGGAAAAACTGGTGAAACAGGACAAAATTAATGAGCATTTTCCTATCATCAAAATTGTTTTTAAAAGACAGAAGCATAATAGACCCAATCTTGCTAAGATTTTAGTGTAAAGAGATGTCCGTACTTGAAAAAAAGTGACCTAATACTGCAGTGTCAGGTTCAGTGATGTGGATACTGGGGGAGAGGGGAGAATTATATGAATAAATACAGGTGTTGCACTTGTCTCTGCTGTGACACTTGCACTCTGGTGTGCATCCTAATATGGGAAATATATGATTATGATAGGTGATGTTGTTCAAACCTCTTATTATTAATCCTATACACCATCTGAAATGACTGGGATAGTGACGTGATGAAGAATAATGCGCAGGTCGGGCAAATGTATAGCTTTTCAATTCATTAGCATATTTTTAAGAAAAAGATCTGTTATAACATCCACACATTTCTATGGAAATGGGATTTTAAGGTACAGTGTATCTTGTGATATTTTCTGTATTCCACTGTATCAGCTTTTTTTTTCTTTTAATATTGAAGTGGGGAATGTGTTTTCTTACACTATATAAACTGTTTTTGGAGCAGGATGCACTCTGTTCTCCCAGTCAGAAGAATGTATTGAATGTATATTTCAATAAGAAGAATATTCCTTGGCCTGTGTTCACCCATTCATTTCCATAGCTGAGCACAGAATGATGAAAAAGCTTTTGAAGAGGCAAAAATTATTTGAAATATGGCATAATGAAAGAGGGAAAAGCTATTTCCCTTGAATTTCTGTTTTGTTTCAGGTAGGACTGAATTATTTCACAACTTCATTATTCATGCTCCAATTCAACAAGATATTCAAACCTGTTTCAAGTTTTAGTATTTTATTATCTGTTATTTTGAGTGGATGAGTGAAGTTGAAATAAATGAGCCTTTTCACTTTTAAATCTTGTCGTGTGCTTAAGTACTTGGTAAATCAGGTCCACATCTACCACAAGTGAGTAGTTCTTACTTGGGTTGTTAGAGATTTAGTTTTGTCATCTAATAGAAAAATTATCCTTTTATAGGAAGTTGAAAATTAGTCCTGTTTCTCAAAATATGTCTATGTGTCACCAACTGAGTAGGAATAGTGATGTATAGAGGCATTTGAAAACTGTTGACTTTTCTCTGGCTTGGTGAAGACCGCACATTTCTTCAAGGGAAGAGGACTCGCTTAATGGAAAAAAAGAGCTGAAAACTTAGATTAAAACCCAATAGATTAAAACCTATTTTTTTTAAAGGAAAATGAAAAATGTTCAACCATTTTGAGCCAAATCATTTTGAAAATTCCAGCTAAAGGAAAATAAGTGATTGTATGTGGAAAGACAACAGGATAAAGTCTGACCAAACAGATTTTACTGACATTTCCAAAATGATTCAAAGGCATTTAGCAGGGGAAAAAACAAACAAGCAAAAGCTTTTCAAGCAGTTAGAAGAGTTGATCAAGAATAAGGTAGCATTACTGGTTGCACGTTGTTCTGTAATTTGTTATGTGTGACAGAGTGAAGCAGGTATTGTACTCTTTCACCTACTCTGAATGAAAAAGATACTCGCTCTTTATGCATCACCATTTTCACCTTAAATGTTCTGCTATGGCTTAAAAATATATTTTTCTATTATTTTTCATTTATATACACCTTCTACTCACCAAATGAGTAGGGGGAAAGGCAAACTAGATTTCTTTTTTCTGCATTTTATATGTGTAGTTTGCTACAGTGAAGCATATGTGTGAGTATCTACATATGTAAATATGTATATAGGATTGCTGGTTTTATGCAAGTTGTGTGCATGTTTGCACAACCTTTTCTGCATGCACTGTTGGGTGTTACTCTACTTTAGAAACAATTTCAAATTATCTAAGGGCAGAGAACTGCTGTCCTCCCACCGAGAAACTCTGAAGTCCCTTGGTGTAAGCAACCCAGCAATCCTGCCAGCGGTGCCATGGGATTGCAGTTCTTTTGGGCTGACATTTGGGCTGACCATGTAAGCCAGTGTTCACTTCACCAGGAAAAGGAATGAAATCTCTGTTGTACCAGCTCAGCCAGATTGAGCTGTATTTAGACAGGCTCCAGCTGAGAAGGTTGTTAAGCAAAAGTTAACGTAAAGCTCTGTCCTTTGACAGAGTAATGCCAACTTTGTGATTAAAGTAGAAGCCTTTGTGTAAACTACGGGTGGCTCTTGTGCATGGCAGATTTGGAATTAATAGTGGTAATAGGGGAAGGAATAAAAGCATCTCATTAAGAAAATAGATTATGTGCATGCTTATGTGGTGTGCACAAGATTAAAACTTGAAAATGCTGAAGGATCTTTTTTTTCTTAACTAAATCTTGATTAAGTTGCCCATCCAGAATACTGTTATAAGCCTGGAACTGGAAGGGAAAAAAAAAAAAGAATCAATTATTGGGTAGAAATGAATGAATGTGCAGAGTCAATATTTCATAGTAGGTACTGAAAGTTGAATGCTTGATGCCCAGCAAATCATTTCATTTAGAGGTTTGGGACTGCAATGCTTGACTTCTCATTGAAGAAATATAAAAGAGCAAATTACTATTTGCTGGAAAGTCACAGAAACCTTATCAGAATTGTTTAGTTCCTGCTGCTCCCTGGAGGTTTTCCTCTTCAACCACTGATTGAGTATGTGCTCTCTGAATTGTGAAGGATTTGCCTTTAATCAAAACTTTCATGGGGCCTTGTACACTTGGTTTGGGTTTTTTGTGTGTATTACTTTGAGAGAATCTCAAATACATTTTTGTTTCACTTAGTCTTACAAACTATGGAAGTAATTGAACTGAAAAGATAAAACAAAGGCAATTTAAGGGAAGACGGTGCCTACATTTCAGCAACATTCACTTAACTCCTTTAATAATGCTAAAAGTCTGTTGAACTTAATTAAGAAAAGCAGATGAGTTCAGCCTTCTCCCTGCCAGTGGAACAGATTTCCCCTTATTGATCACTGTGGTTTTAGGCTTTTTGACACAGAACTGCCTTTCTCCACTGGCAGTGTCAGCGGTTGACTCGCATTCCTTTCTGTCGAGGAATCGGGTCTGTGGCCATTTCGGTGTCTCAAAGACGGTGCTCTGTGGTTGCACCCTCCTGCTTGCCCTTTTGCACCCGCGCTCATCCCACATCAAGTGAACAAGCTCAATGAGCTGCACTGGCAGGAGACTAAACCTGCAAAAAAAAAGTAGGTTGGCTATCCGATCTGGCTTGTTAGTGGGTCAGATGAGTAGTTCCTGGAGGACAGTGCTGGTTTAGATGAGCGTCAGTCCTCCAAGCCTGCTGTTGGTCCCTTGTTCCATGCAGACTCTCACGTTTTTTGTTGCGCTGCATGATGCTTCCATCTTTAAGTGCTCCTCTTGAGTTCGGTGAAACTTCTTTCTGGTCATACATTGTTCGGTATAATCTTCTTCTAAAGGAATCTGGTCTGTTTAGAAAAAATTAATCATTTGTTATTGTTGGTGGAGGTGATGATGTTAAGCTGCCCAGCAAGAAAAACAAAATTATGCAGCCTTTGCTGGCCTATGCCTAGATTTGAGTTCTGATTAGAACAGGCTTCCTTTCTTCATTTCATAAATCACAGGTAGTCTGTGTGCTGGCAGCTTTGACTCAGATCCAAGAAAAAAATGAATTTTGTGTGTGTGAATATATTTACATATTTGATGTCCTCAGAAAAATAGAATTAAGCATTAAATCTGGAGAGAGATTTTCTGCAGCTCACTCTGATTAGTGATCAAATGTGCTGCACTCTTCTGCCCTTTGTTGCTACCTGACTTGATATTTCATTTATTTGTTAGTTTTGCTGAGTTAATTCAGTGGTTTTTTACCATGGAGCACTTGGTAGTGCTCGTGATCAAGAGCTAGTCACCAAACCTGCATTATTCATAGTTTACCTTTTAAAACTGAAGGAGGAACTTTGACACAAATTTGATCGCAATAGAAACCAGTATTAGTGGCATGCTGCTCTTCGTGCTGCTGTTCTGTATGGCGGGAGATCTTTTCTTTGTATGAAGTTGAACAAAAACAGTATGAGATTGTCCCAGCAAGCCAAGAAGAGTAACTCCACCATTGAATTCTCAGGTGCTGCATCTTGGCATATAAATCAAACCTTGTCTAATTGCAGTGCCAACTTATTGGTCAAAATCTTAGCCATGGTGTTGAATTTAATTACACAGTAGATAAAGAGCATGAAGTATTTTCATGTTATTTAGGAAACTGACTGACATGACTGCTAAATAGCTTGTATTATTCCCTGAAGTTCATACAGGGCTAATTGTTTATCACTCTCAAAGTCCCTCATTTTCCCACTTTATACAATCAGTGGTGCTATAAGACCCCAAGAGAAGCCACAAAACCACTTTCAACAGAGGAAGATGATACTCATCAGAAATAAGGGGAACTTGGAATCAAGCTCAAAGTGCTGTGAAAGTGTTTGGGGTTGGTGGTGGTTTTGTTTTCTCTCAAGAGAAGGAAAACTTCTTAGTGAAAAAGATTGCATTATCTCAGTTCCTTCTCTGGTTTTGATGTACTTTTATCAGCTGATTTTCTCCAAAATAAAAAGCCTGAATTGAATTACTATAACATAAAAGAACATACTGATTTGGTCTGTTCTTTCCTCAGCTGCATTATATGTACTAATGTTTTTTGCTGGAGGGATTGGGTTGTGGTGGTTTTTTTGTTACTTTGGGGAACTGTGTTTGCAGAAGGTGGGGAGTTGTTTTTGAAGTCAAATATTCCGCTCTCTTTGAACACTGGGGAGGAGAGGTTGGTTGGCTGGTTGGGGTTTTTTTAAAAGCATTTGTCAGGACAGAACAGCTCTAGAGGCTTTAAGTAAAGCACTGATTGCCCTGTCACTCAGAGTGCTGAGGAACTGGGAACTTCACAGATTGATGCTTGACAGAATAATTAGAAAACTGTCACTTGAAGTAACCACTCTGGTGTTCCCTCAAGAAATGTGCCTGTGCCAAATGTGTGCTGTCCAAATCTAGAGGTTAAATGTGCAGTAAGACAAAACATAGCATGTCACCAGAGAAAATTACTTCCAACATGCTGTGGAAGTGATGCTCCTCAAGCCCCTAAACAGTGACTACACAGTTTATTGAGCTTACCTGCTTTGATCTTGCTTGTGTATTCAAGAGCTTTTCAGCCCTGAACTACTGGTTTTAACTTGGTAAGGCACTGAGGCTTTATCTAACATTTTAGATAACATAGGGTCTTGGAGGGTTTGAAGCAAAGCTCTTAAAGCTGTAACGAGGTTTTCCAGTTCTGGAAAGGTTTTACAGCAATTCTCTAAGTGGTTTTGAGTACCTTTCACTGCAGTAAATGGTATCACATGCTTCTTTCTTAATCTTTGCCCCATAAGGAAACCTGGATGTATTTTTCTGGTTTGGATTGGTTTGGAGTTTATTCTAAGGCGTGCAGGACAGGGGTTGTGACATTTGTATGCTTTGGTTTTCATTTATGTTAGTGCTACATTGCCGGTGCGAGGTTGGGTGTATTAAAGAAGAAATGAGATTTGTTCTGTTGGAGTCAGTTCTGGAATCTCAGACTGGAAACATCCAAGAAAGGTCTCTCCTGGGAGGAGTTTTTATGGTAGAAACTCTGCTTGTTCCTCTTTGTAGAGCTGCTGGTCCCAGCTCTGCGGCTACAGTGTTAGAAAAATCTGATGTCAAAGCAGTTTCTGTGGCTGGATCTGCGTACCTGTTGCTTCATAGTAGTGGGCAAGGAGCTGAGAAGTGATCAAGTAATATGTTTGTTTTTGACTAAGTAGTTCAACATGAAGATGTCAGGTATAGTTTCTATACGGAACAGGTCTCCAGAATGAATGTAACAGGTTTATCTTATGCCAGCCAGACTTGCATAGTCATTGTGTTGAGGTTTGTCTGATTTACAGCTTGGAGTTTACTTTGAGGTGTAACGGGCTTTTTTGGAGTTAGTGTTTTATGTGAACTGCTTGTGGATACTCTAGGTAGTAAATACAATGGATAATTTGATATTTGAATTGAAGCCTTGTATTTTCCTATTGATTTGGAATATTATAGGAACATGTGCTTTATTTCATTAGTCTGATGCTCAGGATCACTTGATACTTGAGAGTGGTTTCCTGATCGCTTGTTATCTGTAGGGCTGAACCCTGAATTGTGCAATTCTCTTGACAGCAGAAAAACTGCTTGAATAAGTTCAAATCAATGAGTTATGAACACTCAGGGTGCATTTCTCAATGCTCGCTCTGGAGCTGCTAAGACTGTATTTGCAATGGATCTGTCAATCAGAAGTGGAAGTGTCTTTTCTTTGAACATTATAGATACTGAAGGTCAGTGCTTCTACGGATTTAACTGAGAACAGTTTTCAAATTTATTTTTTTAGAGTTACAGCTGAAATTTCGAAACTGTCATAGGACGAGAAGAGATTTATTTCCATGACCAGTCAAGGTCTGATTCTTCTCTGAGTGAGATATTTCTATTAGTTATAAATCTCACGTACTGGAGCATTAGTGCTGTTTTGTGTTAATTTAACTGAAATCAGATTGGGTCCTGTTCCGTTCATTCTTGTGCAGAGGGAACTAAACTGATTTTCTTTTCCAGGTAATGCACATAGGCAGTCATGTTACATGCAGATATACAGAGTCATAAGCAGTGTTCACATAACTGTGTGCACTTTGAAGCCAAATATTGCTTGCTGGTATTGTGATGGTTTGAGAATGTGAGGTTTTCATAAACTGTAGATTCCTCTTTGGTTTTATTTTCCAAATAACATTTGTGACAGTAATTTTATAGAGCTTTTGCAGCTTGAGTTTTCCAGAAGGAAAAAGACGATTCAGGGAACAACAAAGGAGGGCCACTAAAAAGTTACTAGAACTGCCTTGCTGCTTTGGTGGAAGACTGAGGCTTCAGCCACGTTGCTAACACAACAGAGTTCCTGTGCTCACAACAGCTCTGTAGCAGCACTTCTTGGAAAATCTTAGTGTGAGGACATGAGGAGGTGTCTCATACCTTTCAAGAACAACTGAAGTAATTTCATTCACACCAGAAGAGTCAGCAGAATAGATGAGACAGTGGTGATCTGGTTCTTGAGACTTAGAATCAAAGGCAGAAAACTTGCTGAATACAAGACTCCTCTCTTGCATAAGGTGGGATGCTAAGATAGAATCTGTCCCTTGGGAGTATGTCTGAGAGGCCAGAATCCTGCTGGAGCTGGAAATTTTTGAGATGCTGTTCTTTTGTAGAAAACAACTGCCTACAGGGTGAAGGGAAAAGGTTTTTTCATAGGTTGGATCTGGTACAGTGAAGGATGGAGTGTCTGCTGGGTAAAGGTAGTTGGTGCAGGCACAGATATAACAGCATTCCAGTACAGTTTATTTTGGTGTGTTGTAGGGTTTTTTTGTTTGGTTGGGCTTTTGGGGGCTTGGTTGGTTTGGTTTGGTTTGTTTTTTTTTACCCAAACCACCCCTCACATTTCAAAATAGAATGTAAACTAAGTTTTCACATACTGCATCAGTGACAGAATTGTTTCTATAGAAACTGATTTCCTCAAAAGACCAACATCAAAAAGCTGAAACCAAATAAAGGGTATGAAATAAAATATGGTAGTACAAATGCTATATCTTTATTATTATTTTCACTCATGGGGGAAATCCACATAGGACATTCATATCTGTGGCACCCATATAAGAGATGTTGTCACTTAAGCTCACAGCAGTGAAATCGTTAGAGGTTACAACACCATCTTCTAATAATTTTTATTCTCATTTTTTCTGTTATGCGTACCAGTTTTCCATGCATGTTCCATACACATTTTTATCATAAGAGCTTCAAGTAAACTTCCCTTGTCTTGTTGCTGTTCACCAGTCCAGAGTTTTTTAAGCTCTATCCTACCTTTGTTAACCTGAGGTACAGTAAAAGTGTTCAGGCTTTTTTTCTCATTAATATATTTTTAAAGCAGGTGGTGAATTTTGATTGCTTTTTGTAAATACGTGAATAGGGAAAACTTTTGTTTCCTCCCATTTGAAGTCGTTCGCATGTAGGTTTTGGTGAATCAGACCTGGCATAAATGCCTTGATTTTCTCCCTCTCTAAAACTTCTGTGTCTGAATAAATCAAAGAGAGCATCAAAAATACTGGAGGCAAAGGGTGAAAGGGTTATAGAAAAGTGTTGAAAAATTATACTTCCTGCGAAGAGGGACATACTGAGCATTTTGAAGTGTATAAAAGGTGTAAACATGAGGGAGGGAGTATAGTTATTTAATCTTAGTAAAACTGGAACTAAACCTTTTTTTAAAAAAAACAAAGAGCAGTGAATATCATAAAAAAAATTCCTAACAGCAAGAGGTGTAGTGTAAGACTTTGATCCTGAATTTAGCTGGGTGTGTGCCCTTCCTAATGCAGGTGAGGAGTCTGCTGAGTAGGTCCTTCACTTACCCAATCTGCATTTCTGTTTGCAAAATCGTGACAAAAGGTGCTTAATATCTACAATAAAATGGAGGCCATCTCTCTGGAAAACTTTAAAAGGAAGCAGGCTGAAAACAGGTATTTTGTAGCCTCTCAAGAGAGTAACTGGGACTCCTCATAGGTATTTTTTTGGTTTTTAATTAGTGTTCCTGTTGCGTGCACCGAAGATGGCAGGTGGAAAGTGCTGTTTTTAGAGGCTGTGGCATAATTCTGGATTTGCATCTGGTAATAGGATCTGGTTGAAACTGTGTTCTTAGGAAGTCCAAACTTTTACAGGAATTACCTCTACAGTTCTTCCATCTTCCTCTGCATCCTCATCCTTTCCCATATGGGAACTTGTATTCCTGATGTCTTCATTCCTCCTTTACTGATTCTCCTTTCAGCCCTTGTGCTCCAGTTTGCACTGGCACTTCCAAATACATTTATCCACCTCCCTGGTAGGATGTGGTGGCTGAGTCCATCTCCAGATTTTCAACGCCTTGCTGCTGGAGCAAACACGTATTACGCTGGGCGTGGTGTCATTTAATGCCAAGATGTGTCCAGGTGAGGGTTAACTAGTGTTCCTCATTTGAGTTGTGGGTCTTACCTTGTTTTGTCTTCAGAGCTGTTAAAACCCCTCCACCTCTGCTCAAAATTGGTGGATAAGTCAGTGTCAATGACTGAAGGGTCCCAAGATCAAGGTCCCAAAGTGGCTTATGGAAGATCACAGACTTTGTCAGTCTCTGGGGCAGAACCATGGCAAAGACTTGTCCATGCTGTTTTCCTTTGACTCATTTGGATATTACCTTTTTTAGAATTAATATTTTGGAGTTAATCTCTTTGTTTGTAGCTTTTACTGCAGAAGAGATAAATTTCTGTCTATGCTTATTAATTTTCTATCATTTTTCATGCTCTACACACACACCATTTCTGCCTTATCTTAAAAGCAAGCTTTTTCAGTGCTGGAGTAAATTTTCTAATTGAATACATCCAGTTGGCATTCTAATAGCTTGTCAATTTGTGCATGTTTGACATCTAGCCCTGTCGCCTTCACAACTAATGCTAGTTGAGTGCCAATATAAATGAGTATAATAATAGTCTGATATTATGTCTAGTCTTTTCCTAAATGTAATGTCAACATTTTTCTGAATCTGTTGTGGTGTTTTCCTCAAAGAAAATGATTGAGAAATAATGAAGTCTTGCTTTGTTTGTCATATCACTGAACCCTACAAAGAATTTTTCCTTTTCCTTTGAAAGGCAGAAAATTCAAATTGTGAACGCTTTGTAAAATATGTCTTATTAGCCAGAGTATGACAATAGGAAAAGAGTGTAAAACCGTTTGTCCATTTGAAAGAATAAGAGAAAGAAAGGCTGCCCTTTAAATGATTGATGGGCTGCCTAAATCAGGTACAGTCTAAATTAGACACATTTGGGTAATTGACCTTCTGAATGGATATAGATTAAATTTGATTGATGATGTCACTATTTGAATAAAGGCTTCATTTTTTGCCATCTTTGCTGGTTTATTTTCTTGGCATCCAGACACAATTAAGTAAGTACTTCACCTTGCATCACGACTTTCAAAAAAATTTAAAAATAGTTTGAAGGAAAGGTAATTTTTACATGCTGTACCACTTTGGTGTACAAAAGTACTTCCGTGTGAACATTGAGTTTAATGTGCCCTTGCAAGAGAGTTGTTGTAAGTGTTTACATTGCAGTACTGAGTAGAAACCTGGGCTGAAATCAAGGTCTCTTAGTCAGCATCATACAGGAGAGCTCTTCTTTTCCTTAAGCAGTTTGATCTAAAGAGGTAAAGCGTGAAAAGGACGAGGTCTCTGGAGGCGAGGAGATGTTCCCAAGGTTACCCAAGTGGCAGTGTCAGACTTGGCATTGGAGACCAGGTTGTGTGGCTTTGACTGTGCGATACCACGTCCCCCGGTGGGGTCTCCTGCTGCAGACGTCACTGGTGCTGAGCTGGGGAGGGGAGTGCATGTGTATATATTTATATGGGTATCAAAGATCAAGGACATACTCAGCAGAAGTGTGGAACACAAGTAGTTACTCCATGCTGGCGTTTTTCTTGAAGCAGAAAGAAACTAATAAAAATTGTTCTCATTATGATTCTTCTGCTGACATGCTAGCTGAAGAAGGTTTGATGTCAGCATTTTGTCAGGAAATTTACCGAATTGACAAGAAAGGAGATGTTATTTATTAGTGTCCAAAACAGATAAATCCAAATAAACACAAATAAATGCTATTGTTTTGTAAAGTTGAGGAGAATCCCTATAAAATAAAGTCACTTTCATATTATCTCATCTGTCTGCTTTGTTGAAATGGTGGCCTGTGAAGAGAAAGAGGTTACTTTTTGAGATTTAATGCCCTGAAAATTTAGAGGCTTGCAGTAATAAGTGAAGCATTAAGGCATTTCTTGGGGATTAATGACCGTCTGGGAGGAGTTGATGGCTTGAAGAATAGCTGAGGACTATTAACCTCCACTGGTCATTAATCTTCAAAGGCTGTCTTGAATACTGGGGTCATTATTGCTATTAGAAAGTAAATATTTGAGGAGGGGGAGAGGAAGGATCATACAGACTTCTAAAATACATGATTTGAATGGTTTAGTAGCTACCTTGTCTATCATATGTCGGTCTAGTTGAACAGTCACTCATTTTATTAATCTCCAGGATTACTAATAGTTTTAAATTTCCACTGCTCACGTTGCTTTTATTTTATTCAGTAAATCAGGCTGTAAAGTCCATGAACATCAGGATAAATACAGTTTTAGAAATGTGAATGTAAGGTGTGTACAGCTGCATGGTTAGAGAACAGGCCATGTAACTGTGCTTCCAACTTTGTTTTCGAGTTTAAATGAGATCTCATGGCTGTCATTAAACACCTTTGTTCCACAGCCCGATTCCCTGTTTAGGCATGTGGTGGGTACATGCTTGTGTCTCATTCCCCTGTCAAAGGACATACCTTTCCTTGTCTTCGATGTTCAGCAGTGGTGTTCTCTACAACTCTTTGCAGAATAGCATGGTGTAGCTTAGTATTTCCTGCTAGTCAGACATGCTTTATGTACAAAAAGGTCTAGAAGTGGCCTTGTGTGTCTCAGATACAAGTGAAAATCAAGCTGGTAATACTGCTGCTGTTGGCAATTTCTGTCCTTCAGCAGCAAGACTGAGAACAGTGTCACCTGGAATAGCAGATGCACGGCATTAACTGGAAACAGGTGTTGGTAGCAACTTCCAAAATATACTGCTTCTAAATGCTGTTTGTATAATGTTTACCACATGAGGAGTACGTTGCATCTTTGCCACACTTTGTGCTGTTAAAGGTATAACATCAAGTGAAAATCAGCTTGTGTCTGTCATTAGGGATACATCATCTGGGGTTACAAAACTGAGCAAATTCATGAACAAAACATTTGGGGTTTTTTTGTCATCTTTTTGCTTTGTTCAGCATAGCTATTTGTGTATGATGAGTTTATTTCCTAGGTTGAGCTCCCTTGCTCTCATTTCGTGTCCCACCATCACAGTGAGCTGTCAAGGGAGCAGCTGATGGATATACTGATCATCAGTCATCTGGTTTTCGTGTCTATAGGGTGCTGCTGCTTTTAGCGTTCATTAAGATGATGCTATGTCACTCTCTTACTCTCAGTACCTTAAATTACCCTTGACTTCTCAATTACCACATTTTGCAAAGATGATCACTGAAGATCTGTGTTCCTTTATCGTAGGTGCCATCTATGGGGCAGTGTCTCCAGTCCTCTAGGACTACTGAAGGCCAGCAGAAGACCCTTAAGGGGTGTCTTTTGCTATTATGCACAGTTATGCTGCTCAAAAGTGGCTTAGCCTCCAGCCCTCATTTGAGTCAATGGAGGTTTCTCTGTGGATTCTGGGAGTTCCAGGTGAGGTTTTGTGGTGGCAGGTGGAAGCTACATGGCTCATTTTCTCCTTGTCTCAGCCCAGGAAGCACCTGCTGTGTGGTCCGATCAATAGGTATTCACTCACTAGGAATGTTTAGGGAAAGTAAAGCAGGATGCTAGAGGCATGTAGGAAAAGGATCAGTGAGGTATAACCTTTAGGGTGTTGCCCTTACGTTTTGCAGAAGTTTGTACTTAAGTAACTTAGTGTTTGTGTTTCTAGTGCATGCAGACACAAATACCCAGGAATGCATTTTTAACTTTACATTATTTATAATACTCACTTTAGAAGCTTCAAATCAAAGCTTCTTTCCTTAGTGATTTTTTCCCTTTTTCTGTTTGGCAAGCACTGATTTCTTCCCCACCCTCTGTGTTTCTAATGAACCCTGAAATTACTGTAGCCTCTTCCTTTTATTTCTTGATGCACAGTGAGCACCAGTATTGTAGAAGATGTCCTAGTTGTTTCTGTTTCTATGACTTTGAATGTATATCCAAGGAAACGCTAGCTTTGATTTACTGTACTTGCTTGAGAATCTCTTTCAGTTATTGTTTTTGTTATTAAGGTACATATTCTTTTTACATCATGTCAAGTATCTGCCATTCCAGTTCACTGTTTTTGAATTCAGTTTCCTTGTATATCTGCAGCACTAATGAGACAAACTTGTTTCAACAACTGCAGGTAAACTGTTGGTGTGGTACAGCCTTACCAGAATGAACGCAGGTGCCAGTTCTACACCCATAACTAGTTATGCAAGGGGAAGTCAAGCAAAAGCTGCTCTTTAGAGTAAAAACAAATTTATATCTGTAATATGCTTAATGTGATAAAGTACATCGAGGTTTATACAAAATTAAATCTGTATGTGCTCCTTGAGACAGATTTGAAGATGAGGAAAGACCTTTAAGTTCATCTAGTCCAACTTCCTGTAGACTCTTGACTAAAAATTCCTGCCTTGAGTTCAAAGTCCTGTGATTGAATTGGCACATGTCTTTTTTAGAAGAAATTCACAATCTTCGTGTAGATACTTCATTAGTTTAGGAAAATACCACACATACACCTGTAAGTTTTCCCAGAGATAATCTAGTTTAATGACTGAGATTCCTTGTTATGCATTCAAGTTTTCAGAGTTTGTGCTTCCTGCTGTAGTACGTTGTTACCTTCTCAAGCATTAGATATCTTCTAAGTTATTCTGTAATCTTCCATTCAGTAGTGTACTAGATTGAGTTTCTTAAGTCAAATGAATTTTTGAGATTCTGAATAACTTCTATGGTTGCTTTCTCCAGCTTCATTTTCTTGCCAACAATCTGAGAATGTGAGAATTAAATTCAACTATAAGAGGAGAAATAACTGAGACAGCCATTGCTTTGTAGTTTCTCCTGTTTTGCACAGGAGTATCTGAAAACCAGAAACTTCACATAGATAGTAATAGCAAAATGAAGTTAAAAAACTTCCTTAACAGCTGTACCTAACACCAAACTTGAAAGTGTGACAAAGATGCTGAAAGTCCTCTTTCTGATTCAGTTTTCAAAATCTGCCTCTCCCTACTAAAACATTTTAAATGGAAGACTTTACCGCAAGTGAAAGATGAATTAATCCACTTAAGCCTAAGGCAATACAAGGTGTATGTGAAGTTACAAGTTTTTGGTGAAAATCTGTCTGCTGCTGTGGTTGATGTGTGCAAGTTGCATAGCAAGCTATGCAATGAAATTGAAAACTTAGGGATAAATACATGTCTGGTGTTGAAAAGTGAATGAAACAGCCTTGTACTGCCACTGAGTGCTCACAGAAAATACTTTTTTCTTGTAGAAATGAAAAATTAATGAGAAACAGGCGACAACTTCAGCATCATGTTAGACTGGCGGAAACTGCTACCTGTAGCTTTTTCGTAATTGGAAAACCAAAAGAGCTATCCAGAAATCAATAAAATGGTTCCTGTTTCTTTGGGGGTTTGTATGTGATACTTAACATTTGTATTTCTGTACAGTGTTCAACTGTGGTCATGCTTATTTTTTCACATATGGGACGACCAACATGCTTTTAGAAGTCTTGCAAATGTGTGCTATACAAGTGAAGGCCTGAAAATAACCAGTAAGTCAACTGAGAATCCAGATGTCCTGGTCGCATCTGTATTCAACAAAACGTAAGCTTAACTGTTGGGGAATTATGTGTTTTAAAGGAGTTTGTCCTGCCTGTGCCACAACCAATAGTTGTAGATAAATGTAAATCCTGACCAAGGCAGGTGTTCTGTAAGTGAATAATAAGTAGGTTCCTAGTTGTCTATAGAATGTTTGAAAGACTTTCAGTGCCTTCTTCATGTGAACCATTATTAACTGGGAGCGTTCACAGCTCTGCCATTAGATGGGTTTGTGCAATTCATTTGTCAGATAATAGTATGACACAAGGGAGGATCACAATTCCACACTGTTGGGTATGGTAGAAAAGTTCAGGCAGTCACAAATAGGATGTGCAAGGACTTGCTGGGTCTTTATTTCAAAGCCTGAAAAGTAAAAAATTATTTCAAAAGTAGCTTTGTAATTCGTGCATAAATTTTATGTCAAAGGGAAAGCAGTGAGCTCCCAGCATAGAACTACTTTAGCATTTTCTGCCAGTCCCAGTGTTTTCTAGAAGTCATCATCACAGCTGCAGCCGTAAGAGGAAATTGGTGGTGCTGGATTTGCTGAGGTGCTGGTAATCAAAGCCTAGCGGGTAATAATAGAGGCAGGCTATGATGGTGGTGAACTGGACCACAGTTGTTTTGCAGGAAGGGAAATTTTATGGGAACTTCAAGTCCATGCCAGAAAATAACTGAGATGGTGACACTGAGTGCTCATTGTAAATAAGTGCAGAAAACAAGAGCTGCTTTGCAGTCTAACTGTTTGGACTAAGTTTAGACTAAGAATCCAAACATCCTGGTGACAGTGATTTGTCATGTCCTTGGTCTTGCCTTGGCAACTTGCATTAAAGGGTAATGTTGAATCAGCCTCCTTTGAAACACCAATACAGTGAGCTTTCTGTACCTATGTCCTTCAAGGAAAATAATACAGAATCAATAAACACAGGCCATGGGCACAAGTGTTGGATTGGAATTGTCATGTCTACTAGTTATTATATCTCTGACAGTAACCTTTAACAGATGCCTACCTAAAAGAGAAGGTTTAAAGAAACCATATAAGACACAATTACAAACCAAAAATAAAGAAGTCTTATTTGGATTTCCTGAATTTTTTTTCTTCTAAATTTAGTAAAACATTGTATTGACTTTTCAAGAGATTTGTAAAGGTTGATTTGAAAATATAATTTGAATAGCAATGGTTTATTTAAAATTGGTTTATATGTTCTCTGTAAGTCTGATAGTGGTGACTTTAAAAGAATGTTTTCTTCATGTGAACAGGTAAATATATTAATTGCATAAGGATGAATGAAATATTACAGGTGTAGTTGTGTTGATTGCTCTGTGATATACCACACCTGCTTGCATTTGAATCCGTTGCAAAACAGTTCTGACTGAGATGTTTCCTAACCTCTGCTTCATTGAATATTTGAAAACATATAGAAAAATGAATAATTTTGCAGATGTATTAAGGTGCTTTGTTATCCAAACTTGATTACTTGGACTTTGAACAGGTGTTTTTTTCACAGGATAAATAAAATACTACCACGTACAATAAACTTACTGCTCTCCTTGAGCAGAGGATACCTGCACAGGTGAAAGAGTGCAGGAACTGCTAAACTGGATCCTTTCAGTATTGCCGTATTATTGTTACTTCCGACTTTTGTCTACCCAGTTAATTTGCTTCTTTGAACCACTGCTTTTTGATTTCTGAATCCAACCTGTCTCATTGCTAATCCATGACAATGCTTTTTCTTCCGCATCAAGTTACTACTGCGATAATCTCTTGCAAAGTAACCTTTACAAATGCTTGTGTATTTTACTTATAATGTATGAATAGCCATAACTTGCTGACACAGTTCATTCTTTAATTCTCAATTTGAAAGCCTCTTGATATATTGTTAATCAAATGTGTGCAGTTTGTCATCTGGCTAGTTGAAAAATCAAGAAATGGTGACTGTAACGTATTTGAGTATTTATGAGAAAAATGTACTGGTTGTTTCAACAAGGACCTATTACACTCATTTCTGATTTGCATCGATTTCGTCTGCAGCAATGTGTTGCCTGGAGTTGCGATTGGTAATCATCTCATTTCTGAGATAGCTTTGATCATGGGCTCATAGAGGATTTTGTGAATAATATATCTAATTCCATATGATCAGAATAATCCCAAATGAAAGGAGTAATACAGTCATCACTGTACCATTTGCCTTGACTTTAATTTGTTGCGTTTTTCTTTTTGGTATATATTCTTCCTTAAGCAGTTTCAGTAGTGTTTCATTCTTGGTTTTAGAGCAAAGAGAGTTAGTAACTCTAAAAAGGACAATGTTTTTCTTCATTGATACAAACAGCAATTCTTACTCTGTTTCAGGCATAATGAGAAAGAATTATAGGCAGTGGAATAGATTTAAAAACAATTTGGGGGGACTCAATGCAAGTACTTGGAGATTTAGATATGCTTCTAATTTGAATCAAAATTGAAAAAGTTCAGAAGTTTGTAGGGCAAAGAGATTTTTTGATACTTTACTTTTGGTAATTCTTAAATTTTTCGTCCATGTGGTGTTTAATTCTGAAGAGAACCAGCAGTCCAGCACACACAAGGGAGTAGCCTGTTTGTTTTTCTGCCAGGTACGATACAGGACTCTTCGGGTGTCTTGAAGCGAAGTTTTGAAACACTGCCCAGTTGTTTGTGCAAAGAATTAAATTCATAGGCTCAAGTCAAGGGACTAATTTAAAAGAGTTTGCAAGTCTGCAACTGGCAAAGGATTATAAATGAATATATCTGTCAGCTGCAGACACTGAAGACAAACGACAAAGTGAAACTTTGATAATGAATGTTATTATTATCTGCTGTTATTCAAGAATCATTCAATTGACTTCATGGATTATAAAGTTAAATTGTTTCCCCTCCTTTCCCACTCCTCTTTCCATCGCACCAAGGAAAACTAGTTTGCAATGCTATACGTGAGTTACAGGTGTCTAAACAGACATTGATTTCTAAGTAGCCGTATTAGACTTCTGGAGCAATCTTGTATGAAGTGTGTAAGTAATCTGGTGTTTTGTTATTTCAAGGGTTAACTGTCATGAAAAAGAGCATTTAGAAAGAAGTGGCATCATGCTATTCTAGCCTAGGTCTTGGCACGTCTTTTGTGTCCTTAATTGTTTAAGTTGTAGTTTTTTGTTTGTTTATTTTACCAACAGAAGTTTTTTGTCTGTTAAATGTGTCACTTGTGCAATATGCCTGTGTATTACTTTCATTCTATTTGAATGTAACGAGCTTGTAAAGCCCTTGTAAATTTATTTTTCCCACTTAAGTGGAGAAAAAAATCATATAAATGCTGCCATTACATTCAGAACAGCATTCAAGCAGCAGATTACATTTCCGATTTATTTTGGATTAATATAACATTCCTACAAAGGACTTAATCTTTTAACATAAGCAACATAGTTTGCTCTGTCTTCGTATTGACTCCTAATTGTTGCATTTCAGAAGACAAAAATAAGCTTTTATTGGAAGTATAATCATACAGTCTTTCAAATCTAAACATCTGTTGATATGGAAAGCAAACTATTCTTGCAAATTATTTAAGCCTGTGAAATTAAATAGGCTCTAATGAATAATTTTTATATCTGAAACTTAGCCTTTATATTTTCACAATAAGACAGGATTTCAAGCAGTTAATTCCAATGACAACTTTTCACAGCTTGAGAGTTACCTTAATTTTACAGAATTAGTCTTAACCCCTGGCCTTTAACATTTTACCCACTCATGCAGTCATTTTTCAATTAATAAGAGGGCTGGCATCTTAGCAATGAATATAGATTGGGAAGCCTGCAATTAATAGATAAACCGAAACAATAGTTTTAATAGCCCATGATTGAGCTTATTTAGTATGTAAGGAGATTTTCTCATTTAAAACAAAGAATAAGTGAATGTGTGTGAGATTAGCAGCATGCACCAGGGGTATGCCATTGTCTGCGCTGAAAAGAGCCACACATCTGTAGATAGTTGATAATTCAGATAATTATTCATTTATGTGTAACTGACTATTTCATAATAAGAGAAGGGTACAAGTTTGCAGTTTTATTTTGTCTGAATTAGATAGGGAAATGATTAATTACAGAGCTGTATTTTGTGTCAAGTTGTGAATAAATATGTTTAGCATTCGTATGGTTGTTTACTAACAGGAAACCCACACCGCTTGCCAACAGTTTGATTAAAAAAAAAATCATTCAATTCATCACTAATTCTCTGTAGGAAAGATCTTTACGTTTGTGTAGTTGGCGTATTGTAATTAAATTCTTTTAAAACATTTTAATTAGACAGAATTAAACCAGAATCCTTTTGTTTGCTCTTTGTAAACACTCGAAGGTGTCACCGAGGTGAGAGCTGCTGCGAGTGCTGCAGGGTATCTTGGCTGTTGAAAAGTTCTCGGCTTGAGCTTTTTAGTGTGTGTCCACACTTAAGTGGTAGATGGCTTTATCAAATCAAATATTAAATTCAATAAACTGTTCTTCAGTTGAAGTTCTACCACTATGTATAGGTGCCCTAAAGACCAAGTATGGTGGAGTACTTTGGACTGATGTCTCACAGAAACATGAGTATTGGTGATGTTTTCCACCCAAAGAAGAAGGGCCTTCTGGAACAGGGACTTGTTGCAAAGGTGTTCAGTTTGTCCATTGTCACTTTTGCAAGCACCAGCGAGAAGCACCGAGTACCTTTCCCTTTCAAAGGACATGGATAAGGTCTTCTGAACGTACCTCCATGTGTCATCTCCTTGTTCCCAGAGCTGTAACCTGTCTCTGTTTAGGTCCAGCCCTGGTGAGAACTCAGCCACGCGTCGCTGTGCTGGGCAGCGGCAAGTGCCCACGTTCATTTAAAGTGCTTTCCTGGGGAGGTGAATTGTAGCAGTAAAATGGCAACTGCAGAGAATTAAAAGGCAATAGCTTGCAGTGCGTGTGAATTTGCTTTCAGAGTCGGAATATTAGTTCACAGTGGAATCACTGTCATTTTGCAGCTGCTGGATTAGGTTAATTGCTGTTACAGTGCTGTGTCGTTACTGTTGTTGTTACCGGTAGTATTTCTCCTTTTGTATTGGCTCTTCTTGGACCAGGACTTGTTGTGCCAGACAATATATCAATGCAGCATAAAAAAAAAGTCTCTTCATGCTTTAATTGGATTAGATCCACTACAGGAACATTTGCCCTGAGGTTCCAGGAGGGCCCAAGATAGAAAGTGGAGATGGAGAGCTACAACCACAGTGGTTTTGTGTTGCCAGAAGTCTTACCTTGGTGAACCTGTGAGGTTTTGGGGACGTTGTCGACGTCCTGACTAAAAGGTGTCAGTGGAGTTGCACAGGGGAATCTTAATGGAAAGCTGCTTTCAGACATGAGAGGCTGTGTGCAGATGTTTAGGTCTAGCTGGTGGCTGCCATCAACTGGCAGGACAGAATCCAGGTAGGAACGTACCCTGTTGATGGCTGAAAAGAGGGGTTGGGAAGGAGGTTGTGGTGGGCTATTAAGGGCCTTGAAAGGGAAGGCAAAGCTTTCCTGATTAATCAGCACTGCTATGGCAGACTGCGGCTCAGCGGGAAACACCCACTTGGAAACGTTTTTATGTAAATCTCTCTTTCAAATTCTCTTTAGCTACTACTGTGCTTAAGTACTTGAAAAGTAATTAACAAAAACTACATGCAATACATGCGTTAAACTGTTTCTGCCTGCATTAATTTCCTTGCTTACAACCATTTGTATTGTTTTCTTTTGAAATACAGGCTTTGAATTTATTCTCATTTTTACAGCTTAGCCTGGATCATGTTTGTTTCTCAGTACTGTGTGTATCAGAGAACAAGGGGTGGCTTTGAGGTGATGAAATAGACTTTAAAAAGTCACCACAAGAAGACATAAATCTGTAATTCCACTTTTATGCTACCAAACTGTATAATAAGTAATCTGGTTTGAATGTAGTTGCTTATCTGATTTTCAGACCAAAAGGTACGAGACAATCCTGGACTTACCTGTTTGCTTAGCATTAAATATTATGATTGAGTTTTGCACTGTAGCAAGGTTCCGAAATAGTTTTTGTTTGGGAGTTGGCTCTTTATTTAGATCCTCGGTGTAGGAATTCAAAGATACACTTATAAGTTGCCAGTTTATTACGATATTGATCACAGTAGAAAATCTGAATTTAGAAAAAGTCTACTACTGAAGCCAAGTGACAGCTTTTGGCTGTGTGATAGATGGTCAGTTTTATAACTGAATATTTGCTGGCTATTTGTTTTCCTCATGCTTAGTTTCATCTGTTATGACTGCATACATTTGAGGCTCATTCTGACATTTTTTGCCATTTAATGTGTGAGTTTTAAATCCTCATGAGATTTTTCTAATTCACATTGAAGTTAACAGGTACCTAGCTGAGCCATTTTTTGATATATGTATTTTTTTCCTGGCTGCAAAAACACTTGTGAAGCAAGGCAATATGGTTAACAGAGGGCCCTCCAATTCCTTGTGTTGCTCTGTGCAGAACTGGCTTAGAGACTTAAGAAGCAGGCTGTGATTTACTTGCTTCTCCTGTTAATTTTTGTGTGTATGACTCCCCATGGCTGCCTTGAGCATCTCAACCTTGATTAACCTGAAGTTAAGTTCCTTTATCTGTGATTCTTTTATGCTCACTCCGTCTGTTTCTGAATGTACCTCTGTAACTTCTTTCACAGTTCAGATTTGCTGATTATATCACTTTGGGGTTGTGGTTGAAACATTCAACTGTTTTTATTGCAAGATGCTTTGATAATGTCTGAAAAGTGGCCGGTAGATCATTATCGATTAACTATTTCTCTGAAGGTGATTCCCTTTTTAATGTAGAAAATAGGTGAAGAAATGTTTGCTGAAAATGTAGGTGGTAGGTTAAATTATCAGGAAGAGTAAAGTGACATCAGTGATTTATACCTGTCAGAGAGTAAGGCCAGGTTTTTCCTGCTTTGTTATTATGTAAGGAAAAAATGTTATGTTGCCTTTTATGATTTTGCAAGTAGCAAGGCAATCCAAAAAGTATGTAGAACCACTTTGTCAACTCCCGAGTCATCCTGTTTTGTGATAATAACAGTTCTTAGCTTAGGATCCTGTTTGTGGGGATGTTATTACTGGTCATTAATTTTTAAACTTACCTTTTCTTTTCTCTCTTTTTTTTTTTTTTTTTTTTTTTAGTTTAAATTACTTTATATAAACCCTGCAGAAGATAAAGATCATTATCCATCTTCCAGCAGTCCTGTTCTGAGCTGAATGTCTTTAATATATAATGCCAGACTGGCCAGTCTTCAGAAGAGACATTTCTCGAACAAAAATTCTTACTGACGCTTAGGTGGTGGCAAGTTCTGATGGTCACTTGCTGGTGGTGCAGACTGGGAAAGAGTCTGAGCTGGTGGGTAGGGATCTGCCCCACATCTCCTTCTGTGGGTCAGGAAAATGTTGTGGGCTGAGTTTAGCAAGGCGGGAGGAAAATGTCCTGATTCTGCTTAAGCTGTCTGTCTTCTATGGCTTGGCACATCCCAGGGAACCAGCTCTTCTCCCTCTGGTTAAGCACTGGTTGCTTAATGAGTGGACTTAATGAAGCAAGAGGAAGAAGGCCTACATAAGCTATTCTTAAACTTGTTCCCCATGTGGACAAAGTCATAGGTATAAATTTCAGTTCCCATCTTCTGACTGGACACCTATCCTTGAAAGGATAGGAAAAAGCAAGGAATTAATGGTATTAAAAGGAAAAGAGAAGTCATCAAAATAATGCATTTTGATCACTTGTCCAGTGCCACATACCTGAATGATATTAAGTGGTAACTGTTGAGATTAGGGAGTGTTGTAATCATGGAAACTTATAAAGGAATGTGTCTCTCAAGCATTAACTATTTCGTGATTTAATTTGGACTGCATGGTGGTGCATAGGTGTAATAAAGACATGATGGGCATGCATTTAGTTTTAATAGAAGAGTGTAACTGCATTGAGTAAGATTTGGATATGTCTTGATCTGATCTTTCTTCTCCAGTAGTAGCAGATTCCTGGAGAACACAAAAAGAGGACAAGTCTGTGAAGGTACTTCCTTGATATATCCGCAGAGCTTTCTAGTGATCTTTGGGACCCTTGTATTTACCAGTCTTTGGTGACTTTCCTTCTGTGTAGTTGTTACTGTATATTCTCAACTTATGTAAGTTTTTGGCATAAACAATATCCCGTGGCAATGAGTTTCACACAATAACTATATGCTATATTTTAAAATAACAGTAAAAGGACCCCTTCTGTGTTTTTGCCATCTTTGACATTACAGGAGCTAAGGACTAAGAAATAAAATTACCCAAGGCAGGGACAAAATGGTTGCACCTTGTTCCTTTTTTGTCCTGCTACTTGCAGTCTTTGCTATGTATCCTCCTTCAGTTTTCCTTTTCTAAGATGGAAAGTCCCAGTTTCAGTCTTTCTGTATACTAAGCTTGTTCACTCTTTTTTGTACCTTTCTCAGTTTTACTGTTCCTATTTTGATTTGCTTACGTGTTACTAGTTAGCTGATTTTTATGTGGTAGTAATTCGGAACCTAATGAGCACAGCAAGTCACATTTTTGATGACTACAATGTTACCATAAAAGAATGGGTTTTAATTATTTGGAGATTTCAGACGTGTATATGCAGTACAGTACCCATGACAATGCATTTTTATACTTTAATTAAGCTTCTTGAAGTACAGAATTCCTTTTAAAAAGTTTCCATTGTCTCAGAAAGAAAAACAGTGTGTGACCTAGATAGGAACTTCTGTAGCATTTCATTCTCTTCTGCATGGGGAATATGTGTCAGAGATGTTTCTCAGGTGACAAAATAGGAAGATCCCAAATCTGGTTAGAGCAGAAGAATAACTGTTTTGTCTCTTTTCTCCCTTGTGGTGGGTATGGCCACTTAGTATTTGATGGTCTAGATAAGTATAGTATTTATATTTCTATATAGTTATTTCTTAAGAGAGAATAAAATTAAGTTTTTGTGGCGTTTGGTTTCAGGAAATAAATCCCTTGCCATGATGGCCTGAAAGTGGTAATTGGGCCTGTCCCTTACCCAAACTGAGGTGTAAAGCCGAGCATGTAATGATGGGAAAAGAAATGGCAGATGACTCTGGTGCTGTGAAGTCTTAAGGTGTCAGTCATGTGGAGTCCCTCTTAAAATTCCAGCTCCTAGATTCCCGAGGTTTCTATAAACAGAAAGTGAAATCTTCGTGTCAGGGGAGTTCCCAGCTTTTAATATGGGGATAAAATCAAAGTTTGATGTGTGTTTATGTGTTCTTCTGAGCAGAAATACAAAGTCATCATGATTGATTGCCTTTTTTTCTTTTTTTTTTTTGATCTTCCTATGACTTAACAATATTCATCAGACTCTTTGGTTGCAAACTTTATGCGTGGCCATTCCTTTAGGACCTCATTTTCTGTCTCTGGAAACTGGTTCTGATGGTTCATTTTCAAATCAGTTTAAGGTTACATTACCTTTTTTTATCCCTTGTTTGTTTGTTTTGGGTTTTTGTTGTTTTTTTGTGGTTGATGGTGTGTGTTGTTTTGGTTTTTTAGTAATATAAGAAAAGCATAAGCATCAAACACACAAAACGATCTTTTAATTTTGTACTGGAGATTTTTCTGGGCACAATTCTTACTGTGCAGACTGGGAGATCTAAAAATTGCCAGACCCAGAATTGACCTGACAAAGCTTGTTTTGCACTAGTCATTGCTTTGAAAGTAGCCATTGCCAAATACAGGGCGTTTCGAAAAGATGAACCCAATTTCAAAACACAAATGCTTTCAAATTGGATCCATCATTTTGGAACACCATGTACTTCAGAGAAAGCTGTAGTAATGTTGCCATGAATAAATAACATTTCAGTATCTTGCAGGACAAATTAGTTTTTGCTGTTTCCAGATAGTGGATGACAGATGTTTAAAATCATAAGCATGAGATTTTGATACCTGGTAGACCTGTGGGTATTCTCGTCAGCTATAGATGTTCCTTTTTCAGAGTGGCTGTATTCACACAAATCTTACTGTCTGCCAGACCACTCCTGTTAGATAAGCTGCTTTGGTAGGATTCCATGTGCTATGAAGGCTACATAGTTATCAGATATGGAAGGGCTCCAGAAGCAAATTAAAAATTGAATATTTCAAAATAATTTTAAAGAGATATGTTCAAATGTTGTGCTTTGTTTGGAAATTTCACTGGTGATTCTCCAACATTATCTACATCCAGATTTCCAATCTTAGCATGTTTTTTGGGGTTTTGTTTTGTTTTTTCTTCCCTGAACTATTAAGTAACTCTCTGTTTACAGTAAGGCACATTCTGGCTGGATTTATGTCAAAGTCAAATCAATGGCCAATAGGCAGAGAGAAGGCATACCTTAAGATGTTTCCAAATGTATAATATATACATTTTTAACTGGCTGTTGAAATAAAAATGAAGACTTAAAGGAGTCATCATACCAAGAGTTCTGTTTAGTCAAGCCCTTTTGTGGATATTTGTGATTGTATCACTTAATAGTATTGGTTTTGCTAATTTGCCAGGTGTCTGTAACACTACTCGAACAATTTGTCTGACAGCAGCCCGTGCTGTGGATTGTGTACTGCATCAGCTCCATTTTGATTATATATCCATGTTCTTCAGCTACTCCCTCTTTTGAGGAATATTCAATTCTTTTGAAATTGGATGATTTAAAATCATTTGGCCTTTCATCATAAAGCATGATGAAAGTGTACACAGATGCACCCAGGGCATGGTGTGTTGCTGAAATAGCAGGAACATATACTACCTGTTGTATCATCGTGCTTAAATGATGATCACATTTCTGTGTTGTTTTGTCTAATTTGAGCTTCAGACACTAGGAACGTTAGAGAAACTACTGTGTGCCTTTGACTGAGAAGTTAATCTGAAGTGCAGAGGCAAGATTCAACAAATATTGGATCAATTTTAATAGACATTCTGCAGTTGTGAAAGAACTCCTTGCAGTCATGATACTGTATGAACTGTCTCGGGTGAATGGATTTGAAGGATGTCTACAACTTACGCCAGCAGAGACCAGTCAAATAGCATGAATTCCCTAAGTATGTAATGACCAGTGCTTACCAATATGCCTTCAAATGTGGTGGCATGGGTCTATCTTGTTTCGCTAGAATAAAATCTCCCAAACCAGACCCAAACATGCAACAACCTTTGGTTCTCGGTGCACAAAGAGGAAATTAAAAGAAATATTGTGCCCTCATCTGACACAGAAGAGTTCATCCTGTGTGTTCTTCAACTCTGCAGTATGTGGTCATGAAGGTCGTCATCATCTCTTAATTTTATATTGATCTGCATTCTGATCTGCTCATCCAGGAGCTGAGCTCATTGGAACTTAGATATTGAAAGGATAGTCAGAACAAATTTATGTACTTTTATTGCTGGTGCTCATGATCTGCTAGAAAATTTATCCTCCTCTATTGGTACCAAAAATGCAATTATTCTAGCAACAACCAGCTGCATTTTGTACTAAAAGCTGTTGTCCTGATTCTCAAATATACTTCAGAATAGTACTGTGTGCTCTCAACATTTCTCTTTCCCTCTCTTTCCTTATTCTTGTCCCTTATTATCATAAATAAGGATTACATTAGGAGGTGGTTGTGCTTCCTATCAGTGAAAGAACATGCCTGCATGGTTGCAGGCACTTGCCTGCTCTGCCTGTATTCTGCAGTAGGATTAATTAGCTCATACTCTGGACTGTGTTAACATGGTGTAGATGGTTTCTGGACTGATGTCTTGCCAGGCGGTAGCACAGGCATAGAAAGCGCGTGACTATTTGCATCTTCATAAACACATCTGAAGTGTGATCACACACCAAGGGCTGCAGAGGAGCGACGGCATTATTGTGATGAATGGGTTTGAGCCAGGAGGGCTCAGGGTGTGCAAAAGCGTGTGTCCTGCAGATGAGGAATCGTCCCAGAAAACGTCTGAATGAAAGACTTGCTTCACTGAAGAGAAGGTTCCCAGGGTCACGTTGCTGTATGCCATGACATTTTGGAATTTGAAGGAGTCTGTGTGCCTAGAATTGGAATATTTCTGTTCCCAAAACAACAAGCTCCTCGTAGCTGGGCAAAGGAAGGTCTCTGGGGACAGCTTCCAGTACTGTACTGCGATGTGTAGTCTGCCAGTCCTTGTTTCATCTCATACCATCAATTTAATGAGCTTTGATCCCTTAGTTTTTTTTTTCTTATGTCAGTGCCACAGCGAAGTGAGACAAAATCCCAGGACAGAGATGTTCCTGGTGGCCCATCCTGAGAGCAGGCTTTGGTATCGGGGGGCACCTCAGCTCTCCCTGCTGCAGCACCCTGCTCACCTGCACGTTTTCCTCATACCGCTAAAGGGCGGCAACCAGGACCTGGTCAATCAGCGGAGAATTGTTGCCAACTCATTTTCAAACAAAACCCAATAAAATAGTATCCTTTTCTAGATCCTGAATTTGCCATAAACAAGGGAGACCGAAGAATCTAGGCTGGCTGGTTTAGCACATCAGAAACTGGGAACCACAAAGTTTGGGTTTTGTAAAAATGTGGTGTTTGGGACTTGTTGGGTGGCACCAAAGGAGTTGTGTTGCTGGAAAAACCTTCCTCCAGTGCTGGGCTGTACCCAGGCCAGATACTGCCGTCTCACCAGCCCTCTAAGGATAGAACCTAACATGCAATAACTGGATGTAGCAGAAACATTTGCTCTCAGTGAGACTTGTGTCTCAGAAACCTCTTAAATACAGGACAAAAAACAGCATTGGAGAAAATCCTTAAACTGCTTTACCTACCTGTCAGCCAGTCCAGCCAAACAGAAGATCTTAATGTTGTTGTGGGAATTCATCAGAGTTCCTTTCCTGCTATGGCAGGAATAAGGGTGTATTACCAGTTAATTTTAAACCTAGATCAATTTTAAAATAGTAAAAAACATTCAAAATTGCATTGTATCATTATTTCTTCACCTGACTACAAGCGTTTTTGTTTTGCTTTTTGTTGATTCAACCTCCTTAAGTTTTTCACCTTCAGACTTCCAAAATCTCATCCCAAAGAGGCAAAATAATATTTAGCATCATTTTTATAAAGTAAAATGAGATAGTTTGACTTTAAGTAGAAACCCTGCTCTTCTCTCCAAGGGGATTTTTATATGCCTTTTCCGTGTTGAATTGCACTGTCCTCTAGTGGATATTTTAAGCAATTGTTTTTTTGTTTGTAAACCTTTCATACTGCTCTGAGACAGCTGGTTTAATCTTCAAATGAACCATAAATGTTGTCTGATATAAAAAGCTAGAGGATTAGAGTAATATTTCAAAACTAGATAACAAAAAGTTGTATTTGACCTCTTGTCCGTGTTCTAATAATAGAGAGACATTTTAAAGTGTTTGGATCAGACTTACGAGTTGAAGCAGAAAGATACAGAGTAAAGACACAAGTGTGTGGAATCTGTGCTTTATTACTTTTTTATTGCATTGTATTAAGAGTTGGAGATAACTGCTTCTTTTACATTGAACCAAATCTTGCAAACTGTGAATAAATGAATAATAAAAACCAGTGGAATAACAGAAAGGATTAAATGTACATTATTAGATTCAATGTGAAGAACTATGCATCCCATTTTACCCAGTGTGTTGGGGTTTTTTTGTTTATTTTTCTTCTTAGTATTGCTACCTACCTCTTAAAAGGCAGGGGGAATAGATCTTTGTCTGGGACACAGGAACCTTTGACATGTAATCCAGGCAAACTCAGCTATCTCCAAAGGGCTTGGAAAATGTCCTCACCTCTCTACCTTGGTGTCTGTGTCTCCAGATAGCAAGGAGACTTGCTTTGTCCTTGTCATACTTGAGATTTCTTTCTTAATAAAACGTATAGGCACTAAGAAGTTGAATGAAAGTTCCTTGCTTACCTGTAGCTAATTAAATACACATTCCTGTGTATCTTGCCTTGTGCATCTCTAAACTGCAGCAGTTCTTGTTGCTTTGCTGTTGTTAAATGTTGCTGGGAAAGAAGCTCTTGCCTGTCACTTTTATGAAGGCAAATGGATCTCTGCGAGACCAAACTGCAACCTGGATGTCTGGCCTTAGGAGTGGTGAATATCCTTCTTTTTAACTGGGATTCCTTGGGAGTTGAGGTACTAAGCATCTCTGAAGATCAAATTGAGTATATAAAACTCTTAGGCGACAGTGCTTGTCAGGCTTGCGTGTGTACAGGACTGCACGTCTTGATCCAGATGTAGGTTACAGCCCCTTTACATGAGACATCGGTGAGCTGGGAATACATCTGTGTCTTCAGTGCTTGTGTCCCAGCATCCCGTGATGTGAGCTTCCCCACATTCTTTGATGTGTTTGAGCTATTTGAAATATTGTCCTTCCACTGCTCTTTATTATGTTGAAGGAAGGAGAGAAGAAATAAATGCCTGGCAGAATGCTGCTAGCTTGCTTTTCTGATTTATTTTCTATTACAGCAACTTAATAATTCAGTTTGGTAAAATAATGTGTTTTTGCAGACAGAAAATTAGATGCCACTGACCAGAAACACTGGGAGAAATGATTTATGTTTTAACCTCAAAAAAATGCTAGAAGCCTCCAGGCAGGAACATGTTTGCCAGCTGCACCACACAAACCCCCTGCCTTCCATGCAGATGTGACCTGTGGCATCCTAGAGAAGAAAACTTAACAAATATAGTCCTGCTTCTTCCTGTCTGGGTACACTTTTAGCTGATAAAAGAGTAAAGAGTGGTCAATAAATGAATTTAGTTAGCTGGAAATGTAAAGGTGTGTTTTTCAGATTTCAATCAAAGCAAACTGTAAGCAAGTTCTTTGCTAGTGTAGCTTTTAATTTGCTGCAGATGTGGTTTTACTGACAGTTGCTGAATAGCTTGTTTTCAACTAAAATGAATGGATTGAGCTTCAGAGCAACAATTTACAGCAAGGTTAGACATTATATTGGTGATTTTATAATAATATTTATAGTTCGCTCTGTGAGTGTTTGTGCGTCTGTGTGTGTATATAAGGAAAAAGATGCATACAGAGTCACAGGCATGCATTTGACACTGCTGATAGTTGGAAAACTGTTGCAAGTCTTTCCTGCTATCATCAGATGAGATAATGTGGAGGTTTTTTGAGTGAGTTGCTCATAGAAGATACACTAGCAAAAAGTTTTGTTAAAGGAATCGAATGCTGGAATAATTATGGTTTTGAGCTGTCTTTATGTCAGCCATCCTGAAATAGTTTGTTAAAACATGTATTTTAAAACACATACTAAAAAAATAAAAAAAACAACACACTTGTGTCCCAGTAGGCTTTTAAAGTAGTATTCAGTAAAGATCTTTGTTGTGCAATCACAGTCTTGGTGATTTGACAGTTGATTTTTATTGGACAGTTCTGGAGTTGTATTTTTGGCCTCACATTTTTGTACATAATCAATATTCATTCTGATCCTGAAAGGCAATAGCTGAAGAAGTGGTTTCACAGCTTGATTTACACATTCTCACCTTATCCCAGGTCCTAACAGCACTTTTTGGGGTTCCTCCTCCCCTCAGGGCCTGTGTTTCTGTGTCTGCAGGGTCAGTCAGATCCTGGAGCTGCTTTGGCATCTGCAGGGCTCAGATACTGATACCAGCACAGGAGGGGGTGTTTGCGTGCAGGGCAGGGAGGGGGAAGCAAAGACACCTTCTTTGGTGGCTGCCCATGCTTAGGTCCTCTTAGGATCATGAAACCTCAGCCTAAGTTAATTGCATTCGCGTTTGGATTTCTGTTCTGTTCTATTTTCTGTTCTGTTCTACTCCGCCCTGGTGAGACCACATCTGGAATATTGTGTCCAGTTCTGGGCCCCTCAGTTCCAGAAGGACAGGGAACTGCTGGAGAGGGTCCAGCGTAGGGCAACGAAGATGATTAAGGGAGTGGAGCACCTCCCTTATGAAGAAAGGCTGAGGGAGCTGGGGCTCTTTAGTTTGGAGAAGAGGAGACTAAGGGGGGACCTCATTAATGTTTATAAATATATAAAGGGTGAGTGCCATGAGGATGGAGCCAGAGGCTCTTCTCGGTGGCAAACAATGATAGGACAAGGGGTAATGGGATCAAGCTGGAACACAAGAGGTTCCGCTTAAATTTGAGAAAAAACTTCTTCTCAGTAAGGGTGACAGACACTGGAACAGGCTGCCCAGGGAGGTTGTGGAGTCTCCTTCTCTGGAGACATTCAAAACCCGCCTGGACATGTTCCTGTGCGACCTCACCCAGGCGTTCCTGCTCCAGCAGGGGGATTGGACTAGATGATCTTTTGAGGTCCCTTCCAATCCCAAACATACTGTGATACTGTGATAGATTCGGAGCGTTACCCTGCATGAAGTATCTACCATTGTTCAGTCCTGCAGCACATTGTTATCCTCAGCCTGTTGGAATTGTTCTGTGGTAATAACGGGTGGAAAATGAAAGAGAAATAACAACTTGAGAGTGTCAAGTTTTTGTCCTCTCTTCTTTTGTGTACAGAATTTGTGGTGTTGGTGGGGACTCTGAAGGATATTCAGCAGACGGGAATGCAGCGGCTGCAGACAGCGCGACGTCCTGTGTATAGATTTATAAATGGGCTGTAGGAAAGGTGGAATGCTTTATAGGTGCTGCCTGTATTTGTCCTTAAGTGGCTGATGATCAGATGTCAGTGTGTTTTTTATTAAGGCTAAGAACATTTTAGAGAAAATAATTAAAAAAAAATAATATAGTAAATGCACACCTACTGTATCTGTTTTTTAGCACGCAGACAGATATGCTAAAGCTGCTTCTGTTGTACGTAAAATGCCCTTAGTTGCCTGGAACCTGGCAGCCTTGTGGATTGTGTCAGTGATCCAGTACTATTCTAACAGTAACCTCCTAGCACCGTTACTTCAGTTAGTATACACCTGCATGGATTGCGGTGGGGTTCTTTTGGGGCCACACATTCAAAGCAGAATTACAGGGTTTGTCGGGGCTCACTTTAAAGCAAAGTCACTATAAATTAAACTGTTCATTAATAAAACAGCATAGATTTTTTTTATAGATACAGCTATATCAAAATACATCTAGTTTCTTATATAAAGAGAGAAAAGGCTATCTGTGTGTCTGCATCTATGTGCATATAGTTTTTAGAAGCTGTGGGATTATCAGGTATTCCAGTATTTGCAATGATTCAGTATCATATCTAGCATGAAGACAGTGATGTGATGATGCAGCACTCAGTTTCTGTCATTTTTGCTTCCAGCACTGGTGCTAAGACCTGGCAGATGCAGGTTGTCACCACCATTGGTGGTGATGTCTTCATGCTGTTGTGGGTTCTCTTATTTTTCCAGGGGAGTCCATAATCAGTTGTGAGTACATTTGAGGGTGATTTCACATCCGTCGTTTGTTTTGGTGGATGGAAAGAATGTAAGCTGTGGACATACGTTTGTCTTTAGTTTCCTTAATAATGTTGCTGAAATACAAAATAATTTTATAAGGCATCCTGCTGCATAAAAATGGTTATTAGAATGATAATGCTATCAAGTGAACTGTCCTGTATGTAGGCAGTTTGCCCTCTCCTTAATGTGGGTAATAGTCCATATGCATTAGACACTGAGCATATTAATATGTAATGATTCTGGTATACAATGGGAGGTTTATTTTTCTTATAGACTTAAATAATACAGAGATTGTGCATTCTCACTGCACATGAAATACTGAAAACCTTTTCATCCGTCTACTGGCTCTGAATGTTAAAGTTCTTTCAGCTGGAAATGCAAGAGTCAGGCTACAGAGGCATATATAAACAATGTTCACAAATTTCAGCAGAGTTAAAGTGAATCTCAGCATCATTTGGACTGATCTTTTGGCTTATTTGGAAGATTACAATAAAACCCAAGATTGAATTCTCTACCTGATTCAGTTTCTTATTGATTGAATCCTTTTAGACTCCTCTCTAATTTAACAGTGTATTTTTATTAAAACCAAGCATACAAACATCAATTATCCAAGCTGCATCTAATTTCCTTCAATATTCTTTTTCCTTTTGCTGCCAATGGATTAGAAGGCCTGATTAGAATTCAGCTTGAAAGCTGAAAAGCAGATTCTTAAATGAGGATGTCTGCATTAGGAATTAAAATATCTGTAGTGGGCATAAAATCTTATCTAATAATGTAAACACACTTGGTTAAGTTGTTCTGTCCCATTCCTGGTGCAATGTCACTGAATAAGGAGCATTTATTAGAAAGGGCGAAACAGTGTCTGTGGCTTGTCCTGCTGATAGAATACATCATTAGTGTATTTTCACATCAAAGTGCTTTGCATAGATATCTCCTTACCATAAGGGCTAATGTGGTAAGAGTTTGAAGGGCTCTGTTTTTACTTCATGTGTTTTTACCTCTTAAACACCAAGAATGTTTGCATGTGCATAAGCAGGAGGGGCAAGGCAGAGAAGAGGTTGTTTAAGGTTTCACCATTGGTATCTTCTGCAGCATTAAGGATTTTGTAGCAATGCAAAGGTGAAATAATTGCAATGGCATCACCAGCTTAGCATCCAGAAAACCCTAAGCTGATAAACTCATGCATTTAAGATGACGTTAAAGTGTTGGCTCATGACTAAACTATAAGGAAGTTATAAAATCAACTAAATAGTATGTTCTGATTTGACTGGATTATTAATTTCCTTCTGATACCTACTGTGATCTGCCCGTGATGAGGAAACCATATCATGATCCATACACAGGCTGTCACTGTGCAGGCTTTATGAACCAGAGCAGCTGGTGTCATGTACCGAACCATCATACCTCATTTCAGAGGGAGAAATTTGGATGTCAGGATTTTTAAAGGAGTTTTCTATTAATTGTTGCTCTTATTTTATAGCACTAGAGATGTTTTGTGTTTGGAAAAGGCACACGAAAGTTCTGTTTATAGTATCAGCATGCCCAGAAAAGTGAGTAAATCTTATTTGCATGGCTCCACTGCAAATAGTAAGGGGAGAAAAGCAGCAGGTGCAGGGAGCATCCTAGCACATCTGCACTGGAAAACTAGATTAAAGGGTAGGTGTCTAATAAGCTTGAGAGGAGAAAATGGCAATGTGTCCTGTATGGACAGATGGGAGCTTTTCTGGCCACTTTTGGGTGTCATCACAAGAAGTGTTGGAGCTGGGAGCAGCAGCAGGTAATGAGAGAGAAGTCAGTGAGGTAGTCCCATTGCCATCTTCATTTTATGAGTGTTCTGCTAGCTTTGGAGTTCTGTAGTGCAATGTAAATGCAGCAAATGTTTACGGTAAGGGTTGGTTTTGCAGTCTGTGGTACTGCTGAAGGATATGGTGAGCTGTATTCACGTGGGAAGCAAAGTATTTGTTGAGATTTTTTCTTTTTATGGCTGCATTGTGGATGGCAGTATTACCAACAGTGGTGAGCTTTCAATGTCTGTGACTGCACAGCCCAGGAGTTAATTGCCATGTTGTCTGTGGAGAAATATTAAACCTGATTGTGCAGAGCTATAAATGTGTGTGACTGCAAGGAATTTTCTTGGTGCAGGTATGAGTCTGCCTACCTGGAGGTGGGCGAAGTGAATCTTTTCATCTTGTGCAATGAGTTAAACATAATTGTGGTTGACATCATGCACAAGTGAAATCCAGTGGTATTTCATTCCTTCAAACATAATCCTCTCTTTGTCTTGTCTTCTTTTGAATCAACATGGTTCTGGCAAAGCTTGTTTGTGACACCCAGTGAAACTTACTGTAGAATACCTCAAATGTTGTGGATTAGCCCACAATGGAATGAGAAACAGCACAGCTGTCTGGTGTCCCCTTGACTTAATAAGCCATGGTGGGGAGCCTGGTATATGATCTTGGCTTCAATATTTTACTACGTTACCAAGTGGAGAGAAGCCATATTAGTATCTTGTGTGTATATTAATGTCTTGTATGTTCTGAAAGGTAATTTAATTGTGAATTGGGTGCAGGAATTTCAGTTTCTGGAAACTGATGAATAGCAGTTGTTTGAGGTTATCAATTAATCTGTTGTAATGAATGTCCTTCATTACATGCCTCTCCTTGTTAATTAGAAGGGATGTTTACTCCTCTTTATCAAGTCAGGGCAAGTATATTACCTTTTCCTCTGTACTGCTTATGGTAAAGTGCTTACCCAGATTGTTTTATTAATTTTCGACATGAATATTTCATGGCATGTGCATCTGCACATTCATACACTGTGTTTTCTGAGCTCTGACCTCCGATGATTATTCAATATATTAAAAAAATCAAAAATATAGATTGTTTAATCTCTTTTTATTTGTACTTCAGTAGAAAATCCCCTTTTCTGTGTAATCATGTGTTTATGACATTAGTTACTATGCCAGTTTAGACCAAGGCAATTAATCACTGCACCACAGTACAGAAACAACCAACTCAGTTCTCTGAGTACAGAGGCGAAGCTTGTACCTTCCATAAATGAGAACCCCCCTGACAAAGGGCAATTTGTACTGTGGTTTGGATCTTTTACTTCTGTTTATTTAAAAGTCAAAACCAAGACAAAACACAAACAAAACCTCACCTGATTCCTCTTCTCTTTCATTCCTACAGGTTGAAGCAATACTTGTAAACATTTTTGGTGGGATTGTGAACTGTGCCATTATAGCCAATGGTATCACCAGAGCCTGCCGAGAGCTGGAGCTGAAGGTGCCGCTGGTGGTCAGACTGGAAGGTGAGTGCTGATGGGTTCAGATAGGAATCCACCCTCAGCTGCACAGAATTCAGCTTTGCCCAATCTCTACACTGAAAGCAATTTAGCCCCACACAATATGTCCAATTCTTCATCCATAGCATGACCTGAAGTCAAACTCTTTCCTTACCTATTTCTGTATCCCTGGCCCCTGGTGGTACTTGAAGCAATGAAATTTTGCAGTGAAAGCATTATGGTTTTGCTTGTAAGATTTGCAATGCAAATAGGAATCATTTTTATACAAGTTTCTATTTACTGGAAGGTATTTCTTTTTCAAATGATTTTTTTATTTAATACAATTCCGTTATTGCTAAACCTGCAGCAGTGTATAGTTTTCTTAAATTTACTCCAATATCATAATTAAAAGAAAGATGTTAGAAACAGTATTTGTGGGAGAGAAATTACTGGAATGTGTTCTTCTGCCCAAATATCCCATCCAGCTAAAATGCATTAAAAACCAGAAGATTTGGTAATGGTAAGGAATACATTTATTTGTTTATTTATTTATTTTTGTACATCCAGCACAGTTAAATTGGAAACAAAAAGTAATAGAGAGGTGAGGAAGAGTACTCTTTGGCAGCTCGTAGCTTTAATATGATGGCAGTGGGTAGGGAGTTCCGTCGTCTCTCGTTTCTGGTAAGTATCCTGAAGGAGGAAGGGAGATTCTTCTACCATTGAATGAAAAAGTGCTTTGATTAGAATTAGCACAACTATGGTAAATTAAAACACTTCTTTCTTTTTTTTTTTGGTAAGTAGGTTTGTAAAACAGAGGGGTTTCTGTTTGTTGGGGTTTTTTTGTGTGATTTTGTTGTTGTTTTGGTTTGGGTTTTCTTGGTTTTTGGTTTGGGTTTTTTTGTTGGTTTGTTTGGCTTGTTTTTTTAAGGCCTGTTCCTCAAAACCATAAATAGTCATGTTTGTTTATGTTTAAGGGGGGTAAAATGCCCTGTAACCTGGTGGTGAAAGGAGGAAATTCATCCTTTTGTGTAAGTGCGATACAAAAAACACGGTGGATTTTAACACTACAGTGTGTGTGTGTGGTGGGGACAGGGTGTAGGTGGGAACTAAAAATGGTTCTGAGTACACCAGATTTTTCCTTTTCAAAAAGCAAGGTCAGCAGGACTCATGAAGATGCAGTTTACCTATGAAGACCTTTGCTTAGGTGAGAACTTCTTTTGCTTTTCATGAGAAAGCAGGTCTCCCCATCCCTCATTCTCATGCTGCATTGCACATGATACATAGCTCACATCAGGGGAGAGCGCAGCCTGCGATGTGCAATTTTGTCCTATGAAAGTTTTGCTGTGCGTTTCACTGCAGGGTTTGAATGCTTTCCAGAATGCATTCTCAGTTTCTCATGGGGTAGCTTTTTTGCTGGAGTAAGTGCAGGAATATTTGAATACACTAAAATGGATTTTAGAAACAAATTGTGAAAATTTTATTCGGGTGATGTGGTGCCACTAAACACCTTAAGGAAGTAAGTAGGTAGTTGAATATGGATGAAGAAGAGACTGATGGATGTTGGTTACAAGCAGCAGTTTCAAAATATAATATCTTATTGTTTATCAGCTCTAGGCAATGTTGTTTAGCTTTTGTTATGGCAAAAAAACTTTTCCTGTCTGTCACAGCTGGGAAAAAAGTTTATCTGTCAGATCTGCAAGACTTCTCATCTATTATAGCAGTTATTTTTTAAGTAAAGATATTAGAAAAGCCATCAGTTTTCCTTATGAACAAGAAAGTTGCAAGTTGTTTCTATTGCAATATTTGAAACCGGTACAAGAGAGACAAGAAAATCAAGTTGCTCATTTTCAACTGCAGTCTGCCGGGTCTGCCACTGGGTTGTCTTGACCTTTCCCCAGTGCTTTTGACACTTCCATGATTGTACACAAGTAAGGGTGATATTTTATGTTTTTTAACACGACTCCTGGGATATTGCCCAGTCCCTGGGGTGAGTGGGGAGAGTCCCGGTGCTGCTGCACTGTGGAGTTTGTCTGGAGAAGGTGTGGAGCGGCAGAGCTGCTGCTCGCCCTGGGGAGGTGACTGCAGGGCCTGGCCCTCCTGTGCTTGTGACCTTTGTGAGTGAGCATCGTGTGCTGCTTCATCTACAGACCCTGAAGCTGAATCTTCAGAATGCACATATTTCAACACAAACATCTTTTCTTTGTCATCTTCGCATGTTGTTTACTCCTTACTAGGTTTGCAATAATTCTCCTAGACTAGTTGCTGACTCCAAAGATGGCGTTATCATCTTTTCTTTGGGAAACTCTGTCCTGGTATAATAGAGCAAACTCTCCCTTTTGCATAATATTTATCTGAAAAGTTTTTAATTCCTTCTTTTATTCCTAGTGTTACCCATCAATTCATCCTAAACAAAGATCTATGATATTTACAGCTTTCGGATGTTGTACTTAGAAACAGCTTATAACTCAGTATTTCTCTGCCTATATATATATACACATATATATACACACATGCATATATGTATATATATACACACATATATATACGTATATATATGTGTGTATATATATATGCGTGTATATATATATATGTGTGTGTCTATATATATGTATTTGGTTCTTTTTCCTCAGAAATCAGTCCCTCTGGATCCTTAATCATCTTCATTGTTCTTCTTGGAACTCCTACTGGGTTATCCAGACATACAAGGATTTTGAATTAGTAATGAGTACTGTGGAAGTCATAAGGCTACCCAAGACGTTAAAATATCACCAATAACATTTTACACTTCAAAGGGAGAAAAAGGAACAAACACTTTTCTGGATTTCCATTTTGACCATTTTTCTAACAGAAGGTTCATGATTTATTCCCATAAATCTAACAGATTTGTGACCCGCGCTTTAAAGACTCTTTGCCCACATGCACTGTATTACAAATGTCTTGATGACTAGAGTTTTAATCAGTCAAATCTGTCTTGATTTAGCAGGATTCTGTGGATAAATCTTTGTTCTCAGTTGTAGAATAATTACAAGCTGTTTTACCAGTGGATAAAGAAAGGATTACTCTCCTCTTTGAAAATGGTAACTTTATAATTACATGTATTTACTTGCCTTATCAGTAAAGAACTCATCAGCTGAAACTCGGGATTATTGTTGTTTAAAATGCTCATGGGCAAAAGGAGAAACCACATATTCCAAATTTTATCTTTTACAGATGTAGAAAATGAACTTCTGCTGGTTTTACACAGCATTTTTTCCCCTTTAAAATGTAATGTACTTCAATTAAGTTTTGTGAAAACTGACTGGGAGCGCTGAATGGAAGCCAACCGTTTTTTTTTCTCATTTGTGTAGCTCAGCGTTAGATGATAAGAGAAAAGAATGAAAAAGAATTGTGAATTAGATGCCCTCTTCCTATGCTAGAAATTTTACATTCTCTCCCTTTCAACAAATTAATTCTCTGCTTCTGTGGTCATAGGACAAGAAGAATTGGGAGGAATTAGAACTACTTAATATGTTGAAATGCAGCTAGAAGCAAGTTGGCTTTTATTCAAATGTCTGAATCAAAAATTTCCTATTATATTTTCAGCCATGTGATTCGTGACCTTCCGTGTTCTTCAGAATCTAATGACTTTTTTAATATATTCAGAAATCTTTTACACACAAGTGAAATTTTGATCCAATTTGTATTTCTTGCTCAAAAGTATAGTTTAGTATATATGCCCGTGAGTTTTACTATCCCAAATTGCCTATCAAGACAGAAGAATGGGGTATTCCGAGGTTATACTTAGAATTATATACATATCAACCTCTTCAGACATCTTGGGTTTAAACATTCAGCACAAGTTTAAATGCGCTTGAGTCTTTCCCAATTTGGATGTAAACATGGGGCAGAGGAGAAGATGAAAATATCCCTTGGGAAAAGTTTAAGATAGAAAAGGGCAAATGGGGTGGGCAGAATAGAAAGGGTTTAATTGTCTCTTATAAGTAGGCAGTGAAAGTTGCTTTATTCTCAACTGCAGAGCCAACAGCTCTTCATTAGTTCCCTAGCTGAAGATCATTAATTAAAACTTATCACTAGCCAAATCTCAAATCAAAGGTTGACTGAAGGTTAGCTAGTGATGGACTTTAAAACTTGTCCCTTATTCTCCAGTACGTCTGTCTTTGAGACATGAGGACTATGAATGTCCAGATGGTGGGCTCACAGAAACTACATAACCTGTATTCATGATGGAGGGAAATTTGGCTCTTAATACAGTTATCAGTGTAGCATGTCAGAGCTGAACCATTGCTATTGATAGTGTAACATGGTCACAATGAGTTCACATCAATAATAATTTTCAGACATACTGCATATTGTGGAATATTTTGTCATAGCAGAATGTTTTGGGTAGATCAGATTATTTTTGTTAGTCTTCTATCTGATAGCATATACCAAATGTATGTATCTGTGCCTTCTCCCCATATATCTGTTTACCTGAAAAGCTGTAAGTGGCATTGCAGTCTTGCATCCTCTCCAGCCATCAGCATGGAACAGTGGCAATTTAGCCTGTTCCTGATGGTTTTATGACAGTAAAGTGAATGAATGAACATTATGAAAATCCTGTTGGAGTATGATTTTGAGTGTTTCATTTGTTTGTTTTCATTCAACCTATGCAGTCCTCTTGGCTCATTTGTAATGATGTGAGCTGGTGTTATCTTAAAATTTATAGAAACATGCTTAGATAGAATATTTATTACTAGGATTTTTAGGTAATAAGTTTAATAGATTTGCTTTGCTAGTGATAGCAGAGATTTCAAGGCAATAGAAGTGTAAATGTCAGAGAATGCATGTACACAGAGAGGTAGTTTTTGAGCCCAGATTTCAGAAGCGGGATATTTAGATTTAAAAGCCTGGAAGTATATACTGATAAAATTACATCTTCCCTGTTTTTCCATGGAGTGTCAATGATGGTAATACACGGAAGAAGGAAAAACATATCAGAAAGCTTTTCCTTTAACAAGAGTCAAGTTTAAAAAGAAAGGGGGGGGGAAAAACCCAAAACAAAATAAAAAACCACACCCCTCCCCCAGCAACAAAACCCAAAGCCCTATAGCTTCCAGTCCTCTGAATTTCCACAGTTTCTTGGTTGGCTGCAGTGTAGGTGAAGGGCAGGTTATTTCCATAGCCGGTGAATGGGATTCTGTTTACAGTTCTCTGACACCATCCAGTGGCAGAAGGTTAATGTTAGAACAGTGAGACTATTTATTTGTTTAATTTAACATCTACTGCAATAAAATGATACCCTTTGTAAATTCTTAAATGTTTCCAGTGTTTTCTGAATGTTTACTTTTAAAACCCTTACCTTGGCTTTCAGCAGGGTCTCATTTTAATTTCTGTGTTCTCAATGTGTCTAAAATACTTATCACAATGGGATAAAAAGCTATCATTAAAAAAAGAAAATCACAACAAAGGAAATCCTTGCTGAACAATAAGCTTAGTTGTGTGGCCTGCCTATAAAACAGCATTTGATTGAATAAATACAAAGTATACCCTTACTCTTTTGGCTGCAGTGAGATGTTTTTTAGCTTTCATATTTTCATTTGTCTGCATAAACTCCCCCCTCCCTTCTTACTGGACTGTGTTTTGTATTGATTTTGTAATGCATGTTAGACAAGTGGTGTGCAGAGCAATCAATGCAGTGCAGGATAGATCCGATGTGTAGTTCCCACTCTGACCTGTTAGTAAATTAATATTGGCCACTTAGTGAAGAGCAAAAGTTAGTTTTAAATACTAAGTGGTATCACAAACAACATAATATTTTCTATGTGGGAAAACTTCCAGGTGTTATTTTTTCCCCTCTTTCCATTTTTTTCCCCTCACGGCACTTTTTCTTGTAGAATCCTATTCGAGAGATCAGTACAGTCTTGACTGTTTTAAATGTTTATCACATGTGTATCTGAATAATACATAAAACCTTCTAGACTTAATGGGAATCGCTATACAAATGTCAGGAATTTAACAGAGAAGAGAACCTTCATAATGCCTTCTAACTTCCCTGTACAATTCTTTACTGGCAATTAGCAGCTTCTACATTATGTTATATAGCATGGTTGAAAAAAAAAGCAAATAATTTGCTATTTTTTGCCCATAATATTTTTTTTTTCCTGTGGGAAAAGGGCTGTATAGTGCTGGGTGTTACTATGCAACCAAATCCCCCTTCTTGTCAGAGATTTCAGATGTCTTTGACCTCCCTACGCAAGTCCCACAGTGTGTTTTCTGCACAGCGATGGGGAGCGTGACCTCTTCTGCCAGAGCTTTTAAACAGCTGCGGACGGGGTCCCACGTTCCTCTTCCAGCCACCTGCCCCTCCTATGGCAGAGCCCTGGGACCCGCTGTGACAGGGACGTCTTTGGTCTCTTCCAGTGCCGGGAGTGGGAATCCTGACTTGAGTGTGCTGATGAGACAGACTTCTGAATTTCTTTACTTCTGCTCTACAGCTTCACACATTTTTTAGAGTCTGACGAAAAAACAAAATCACCCCTTCAAATGAGCATTCTGGAAGTTGCACAGTAAAGAGTATGCTACTTGCTCAGTTAATAATTAAAGTTATAATTAGTGCAAACCTTCAAATGTAATTAAAATTCATTTTGCTAGGTCTAGGAATAACAAAGTAATTAAGCATTTTGACATGGCAAATAACGAGGAACTTGATGTGGAGGAGGGGATTCAAGCAGGAACTTGTGCCCGTGACTAGTGGTGTGACCCCAAAGTCTGGATTCCACTTGCTTGGTAGGATTTATGATTCCAAGTTCTTCTGTGGTGCAGAGCGTATCAGTGATCAAAACTGCCACTTGGCTTTGTTGGAGAAAGTCTTTTGTTTTCCATCAGGGATTTGTCAGTGTAAATGGGAAGGTGACACATTTGTCTCTTACACATGTGAAAAACTTGCTTTCCTGATTTTTTTTTATCTATTTTTTTCCTTTACTGTGCATGTAATCAGTTGAATAAATTTGAGTTCTTTATGTGCAAAATGGAGCACTTGTACTATATAGCTGTAGAGTCTCCTTCAACATGGGATAATTCAGTGCAGCAGCAGAGGATGGAACAGTGTCACACTGAATGCTTCAGAGATTTCTGTGTTCCCCCTTTTTAGAAGAAATGCAAGAAAGCATATTCAAGAGCAGCTCAAAACCACTTAGATTTTCAGTATTACCCACATCTTTGTCTTTAAATTTTGCAGCTTTCGGTTAACATGCATGAATTTAGTTGTAGTTGATAGGCTGACGGCTGATAAGCTGTCACTGATTGTTGCTAATAAATGTGTTAAATCTTCGGAGTGTCTTAAAGGCCTGATACATGGTCTGGTATCCACTGCTCATGCTGGATGTCCCTGCTGACCCTGGTGGATGTTGGAATGACCCTCTATTCCTCATAAAGCCCCTTTTGTGGATGCAAATACTATTATCAGATTGCATTGTCTATCCAAATTGTCACTGAAATGTAACAGTTCCTTCTTCTCAGCTTGATCTAAACCACTCATCAAATCTGTTGCAAAACTGAAGTGATATAGAGTTTGAAGCATTAACTGCTTTCATAGAGATTTAATAGAAGATGTTCAGTTATTCATTAATATTAATTACTAATTGTAGTCAATGTTATTTTTCTAGGAACAAATGTTCATGAAGCCCAGCGTATTCTGAATGAAAGTGGACTCCCCATCATGTCTGCAAATGACCTTGAGGATGCAGCAAAGAAGGCAGTGGCGAGTGTGGCCAAAAAATAGCAGCTTGCAGGTGTTCTCATGCAAAGTGTGTGTGTTTCACAAGACGTCATTCCAGTTGGTATTTCAAAGAGGATTAGTGGGCTTTTTCTAAGAGGTCGTCAGTGTTGGTGGACTTTGTTTGTGATACATGGTGCACTTGAGCCACAGGCCTGCAAGTTAGGCTTCAGATATTTTGCACCTACGTTCTTGAAAAATTTGTGTCTCTTCATGTAATTTTGGTAATTTTGTTACTCTAAATTGTAATGAGAAACACTTCATTTCATAAAGCTGTTTTTCTGCTTTCCTTCCAAAATCACCACTGATAAAGTCATGAAAAGATAATTAATAATGTACTTTCATCAACAGGATTGTTCTTTAATCAAACAGATGTGGTTCACCTATTTCACAATGCTTTCATTTTTTATATTGTGAAGAGTCAGCAAACTAATAATGGGTTTATATTTTTTATGGACTTTTACAATAATGTAAAATTGTGCTTACAAGGTCTATTTTATTCAAATGAGTAATGTTTACTTTCTTTTTTAGAAATGACACATTTTGCCTTAAGGTGATTTTCTTTTGTAGATGCCAAAGTATACCTCACAATAGGAAAAGAGATTGAATAGTTGGTAGTGACAGGACCTTCCATTCTCATACTGTGCCTATAAGCTGGTAAAATGTGATTAATTTTATTTTCTGGTTTTTGGAAATGAGGTGCACTATTTCTAGGTGTAACAGTGACGTACAGAGAGCTCTAGGATGATGCATCTGCCAGTAAGGAAATGGCTGCTAACTTTTTAAAATAACCTCTTCCATAATTCCATCACTGCTGTGAGGTTTTAAAATGAGAACCTGAAGCGGTTTTCTGTACAGGAGCAAGGAGTATTCTTCAATTGATTTAACTTCCAAAACCCATTTCTGATTTATTGGAAATAAAACACAAATGAACTTTTCAATTTTAAAAGCATTTGATTTATCAGGCATCAGTAAATCAGGAAAAAAAGTTTCAGTACACAGATTTTGATCAAGAATTATTTTGATTATATATTTTTCTTTAACAGTCAAAATTTAAGCTGTTAGACAAATCATTCATTCAGGGAACAGAAGAGAATACCAAATGGCTTGTGTAACTAAAGAACTCGGTACAAATCTTACTCAGCCCAGGAATTACATGCTGAAAATTATCAATAAATTTGAACAGTGAACAAATAAGTGGATATTTTGATCTGGTCTTGTAAATGAGCAGAGAGGTAAAAATTTGTGTAATAAATTCTTAATTGTGATTTTTTTTTGAGTGGCTGTAATCAATACCGTGTTCTACTTAGAAAAACGTAAGTAATTTTCTCCTGACATTTCCATTAAAACTGTTACATTCAGAATAAATTATCTGCACTAATCTCTGGCTCTTGACACAAATAGTATAGATAGGTTGCTATCATCAATTACTGTAGGTTTTTCCTTCTCCATTCCTTTCTCTACATATTGCTCAAGGAAAAAATGTATGACTGTTAGAATTGCAACAAGTATGCCACTAGGTATGTACTTATTGACTGAATGAAGGAGAAGGGTATCGTTAGCACTTCTCCTGAAGGTGCATAGGAGCACATTGCTTGAAAGGAAGAAATGTTTACCTCACCACAGTAAATTAAAAAGTCACACTCTATTCTATGTATTTTTATACTGGAAAGGGAAGCATTCTGTGGAAGAATGTTTAATGCAATGTTGTCACACACTGCATATCTAACTTATGGTCTCCAAACAATTCATTGTGTGAGTATGTGATTATTATTCTGCAAAAATGAACGCTGTACACCGTTTCATCAAATAGATGTAAAAATGAACCATTTAATGACTTTGTCCTTTCTATAAAATAGAAAATTGTTTAATTTGTCTATTAAGTTCTGTGTTCTTCCATTCAGCATTTTGTTACAGATGGGTAGAATCAAATAATTAGGAATTTACTTTCAATTGGGTAATATTGTTATACTCTTATACACATGTTTTTATCTAGAAAGTAAATATTTTTATTTCTTTATATAATCTTTCCTTATACGTAGGTTAAATGACAGTACACACAAGTTTTGTTCCTCTTAAGCGATGTACAAAATAGAACAGTATAATTTTTAATTTCCAGATGTCATACGGAAAAATTTGTAAGCTCTGGGTTTGTGTTTTTGAACGATCGGCACTTCAGTTACACCAAGGTCCTGTTCACTTTCTGGAACCAGAGGCTCTCTCGCTCCGTTGGGTTTGCTTGGTGCAGCGTTGCGGAGTGTTTTGGTTTTAGTGGCATATGTTCTTTGTGTGTGGAAATGTGCGAAGTTATTTTTGGTCTCCCTTGGCAAGGCATTTTAGTTCCATTTCCTGCAATTTTAGCTGTTGGAAATTGCAAGTAAACGCAATGCCCAGGGGGGATGCTGCTGTCTTTGTTCCAGCACACGGAGCTGCAGCCTGGCCGGAGTGCGGTTTGGGTTTGCTGTCCCAAACAGGGGCTGGGGTGAGCCGCGCTCCAGCCACCCTGTTCCTGCTTAAACACAGAACACAACTTGTGTGAGAATTGCTCCTCCTGCAGAGAGCGAGCGGCAGTGTAAGCAGCAGGGAAGTTCCAGGTAATCCCGTTCATGAAAGTTTGAAGTGAGATTTAGTTAGCCTTTAAATCTTGACAGGCTGTGTGTTAATAAAGGTCTGCAGGATTGGGCATTTAGAAGGGAAAACAGGAGGAAACAATGCTGACATTGTGTTACATCTTTAACAAGATACCTTTAAATTCTCACAGTGAGCACGTAACACCTGGGAGTTCTGGAGTAATGTTCTTAAAGTGCATTTACTATCTCATTTGTCAGTCCTGCTCTTTCCTGCACCTGGAAAAGCAGCTGCTATTGTGCAAAATGGCTGGGATTGGAAGAGCATGTCAGTGCAAATCAGTCACCAGATGAAATGCAGAGTAGGGCCGCCCGTTCACAGCTTCCCCAGTCACAAGCGGTGCCCTGATGCTTCTCTGGCCCTGCACGGTCAGCCTGGCCTGGTAACCTTGGGGATTTTCAGACCTGGGCACCTACAGAAACCTCTGGTTATCACATGGCATGTTGGCCAGGATGATTCCCTGGTGCTGGATGCTGCACAGCACTTGCTGAGTGTACTCAGTGGCCTGAAACATGGGTCTAAGCAGCCTTGCTGGGCTAGAAGAGCTGGGAAGTCTGTGAGCCCAGGGCTGGCAAAACCATTCCCTATAATAAAAGCTGTCAACTTAGTTTCAGAAATCCAGAAACTTAGTGCTTTGTTATATGACATGTAAAATGTTAGTGCTAGATGTGGTGGTAAGCCTCTGAGCTGATTGTGAGATTTCATGCCTTGGTTTTCTTTTTGCCAACTTTCAGAAAATTGTGAGTTTGTGTTGAAGTCACAGTTAGCTGTAGCAAGAGGCAGGTGAACCAAAGCAGCTCATTGCACATTTTGATTTATCATCTCAGATTCTTTCCTGTTCCCCTTTTATCCTGTTTCTTCACCCACATAACTCACTCCCTGTGCTTTCCCACTACTTACGGTGTCTCCCTCGGTGGCAGAGACTCCATGCCACTGGGCTTTGCTAGGTTTGCATGGTTGGGCTGCCTGGCCTGGCACTGGATGTGTTGTGTGAGCATCCAGCCGCCTGCCTGGGAGCTGGGTGTGCTCTGGTCAGCCCATCCGCCAGCCCAACACCCTGTCACCAGCAGGCATCAGCAACTGGGCCCAGCTTGTATACCAGCCCAAAAGCCGTCCTAGAGTCCTCTCAATGCCTCTTCCTTACCTGTCCATTGCTGTTCTGGGAGGCCACGAGCTCGACCTCCAGTGTTCTGCACTCTCTTCTAGACAAGAGGAATAGACACAGGAGCAGAAATGGGCTGAGGAGCAGTTTTACTTGCCTGATCAGGCGTGCTGGGTTCTGAAAGAAGCCTGTGCATCAGAAAAATTGTACACAGGTATGTTTGTAAGAGATAAGAAAAAAAGGAGTGAAAAGCATGGGAAAGCTTGGCACCTGTGCAAAGGGCAGTTTCGAAGAGATAAGAAATGCTCTTTTTCAAGGAGAAATAGTCTTCCTCAAGTCCAGTGTGGACAGGAGAAGCAGTGAGGAGCTTTGACTGCAGTAAGGGACATGTAGGTCAAACTTGTAGCCACAAGGTGAGACAAGGAACAGGCTGTGAAATCATCAATGGGTGTTTTTTAGAGTTAGATGAGCATCTGTCAGGGATGGCTTAAGGAGAGTTGATTTTTGCCTCAGGGCAAAAGTATGGATGAGGGTGACCTTCCAGCCTGATCTGATAGGATTTAATGCTTGTTGGTAAGGTTTTGTTTTGTTATTTGCTTCTTAACTTGTAGGTACAGGGAGGAAAAAGGAAGACCTGGTGGATTCTTGAAAGAAACTGGTTTTAATTTAGTCACCAAGAATGATCTGCAGCTGCCAGGGAAATGAAAAGCAGATTATGCAAACTCAAGACTTTCGCTGACAATGGGAGCAGTGTTATTGCAATGCATAAAAGGCTGAGCAGAGAATTAGGGGTATCTATCAACTTTAATATGTTTAATTTAAAAAGGAACAGGTTGCACCAACTATTTTTTTCTACTTAATGAGGCTCATTTATAACTAGAATACCAGGATTTGCCTGTCACCCAGAGGAAATCATAGTATGTGTATTTGTACTTTGGTGCAAAACTTGTGTTGATCACAGTGATTTAAAACTTTTACTAGCCCATCTGCAGTCATTTTGATGTCAGGATCCTTTCATCCAGAGACAGATGCACCCTTGGTAGAATTCTGAACATGTGTGTGTGTTTGTTCAGCCTCACAAAGTACCAGCTAAAGATTAAAAATAAAAGTATACATAGATTATTGCACGTTATTCCTCAGAGATAAGCATGATGAGACTTATCCAAGATATGGTAGCCCCCTCCTGCAGGTTGCAGAAGGATCATTATTGCATGTATTAATTTAGCTTTTTGCATTTCTCTGTTCTGCCCATGTTTGTGGGTGCTGAGTGGTGCAGGGACACTAATAGTAGAGCATTGCATAGCAAATAATGTTCCTTGAGGTCATTCCTTTTCTATAGGACTTGAAGCACTGAAGTGAGAAGATATTTCTGCGTAGGCTGGATCGCAGTGCCAGGCTGGGGACAGGATTCGCCTCTGTTCTGTTATGGATAGATGTAGCAGATGTGTTTCTGATGAGCTACGCCTTCCACGTGCTGTTCATGTAAGTACAAAGTGGACTTGATGGGCAGGCAGAGGGCAAAACACCGGGAGGGACCTGCAGGACTGAATGGTGGTGGCAGGTGGATCTTCACTGGGCCTCAGGGAAGGCTCGGCTCCACATATGCTCTGTATCTCACACTGCTTACAAGGAAGAAGCTCCGCATTGGAGTTGTGATGATTTGCAACATCTCCCTTCCTTGTATCCTTGGAGTATTCCTTTGTCACGAAGAGGAAGAAAGCAATAGCAGTGCCATGAGGACAATGTTCCCTTCTCCTATATCTTGGGACAGGAGATGTCTCGTTCTGGACCTCCTTGTGTCTGCAAAGACAGGGCGATAGTCTGGTGCTCAATTCCCAGTTAAATCCAGGCTAATTTGTAATGGAATCTGACAGGGATAGCCAAGCCTGGAGAGAAGGGAGCTACTGACAGAAATAGGTTATTTCGCAAATTAAGTGCTGTTGGGATATGCAGCATGATGGGATTTGGAAACTGGGTCCTTTGTATTTACCAGAGCAACTCTTCCAAACACTCGCATTCATACAAGCAGGCCATCGTCAAAGAGGTGACAGTGACAAAGTATTGGTAAGTTAATCTGGGAAAGGAGGGCTCAGAGAGATCAAGTGTAGGAGGTTTTGCATTTCTCTAGGTACAGAGATGGGAAAATGAGAAATTTGATCTTTCTATTATAATCGACATAAAGAATTACAGAGCAGCAAAAGGCCATGCAGCTAAACAAAGCTGTTCCCTTTAAGTTTGTTTCAAATGTCTCTCTGCTTCGGCATCATGTCGTTCAAGACTTTCCCTCTGTAATTGTATGTGGCAGTCTCTTTACAGCTAGATGCCGACTGCTGCTCTCCAGCTGCTCCAAAAGAGAAATAAAAAATAATAGGCAAGGAAGGACACTGCAGCAAGTACTTTAGGAGAGACATTCCTCCTTTGTTTCACAGATGGGTGAGTAGAGGGGTTAAGAAAATGCCATTTTGTTCACAACCGCTGCTCTCTTTGGCTCCATAACCAAACACTGGCCAATATTAAGTAGCTCAGTCCCCGTAACAACTCTCCTTCCCTGTTCTTCCATTAAAAGACTTTACCCTGCAAGGCAGTTCAGAAAATAAATGGTATTTGGTGCCCTGCCTTACCTCGGCTGCTTGCTTAGCAAAACTGACCTTTTGCCTCAGCTTTGTGGGACCAGAGGTTTCATTCAAAGGATGTTGGCAGTAGTGTGGTGTTAATCTACAGCTGTGATATCCTGGTCTGGGAGAGAGCCGGGCTTCTTAAAACAGACAATCTGCAGCTTTAGAGAGATTTAATTCTGTGTTTCAATAGGCAAGCAGCAGTGCTACCATTGAACATCAAAGGGCTCATCCTTCCTCTGCCACCAAGCAATGGTGAGGTGGGGTTTGCATAGCAAACCCAGACCAACGTGGCTCGTGCCCTTCTGCGCATCTCTACCATAAATAGACAAGCTCCAACTTTACTATGAAAGGGTAAATCCTTTATCATTGGGCCTAAAATCCTCTGCTCCTGTGTACGTTGTTGGGATGTGCGTGTGTCACCCTCTCTAAAGGGTGCCAGGGAAGCCAGTTGGTGTTGGCAGCTCTGTGAAGGGAGCTCCTGGAGATGTTTGGGCAAGCTGAGTTGTGAATTTGCCCTGTTTTTTTCCTCACACTGAGGTTGATGGGGCACCTTTCTCACTGTCCCTTTTGTTTTTCTGTTTTCTGGGGGAAATATGAAAGGAGTGGCTGTTTAGGAATTCTGACTGTAGTGTTCCTAGGAACATTCCTGACTGATGTCAACAGAAATTGGTAGAGTTGGCTCGAAGAAAACTATATTAACAAGAAGTCAGACAAATTCCCAACATTATTCTTGTACCTTGATAACTTTGCCATTCATGAAGTTCAGCTTCATTGATTAGCACTGCTCAGCCCAAGCCCCAAGTTCCTGTGGTACTGGAAAGCCCTTAGTGCCAGTGGCTTTCTCTACTGTTTTCCCAAGTGCTTTTCCCTTGTCGTACAGCAGGAGGAACAACACTTCAGATGTGAAGATATTGATCCTCTTTGAGTTGTGCTCTAAGCAAGCATGTGCAAAACACAGGGAAAATGAAGCACTATATTATTTTGCATTTAATTTTCCATAACTATTGTCTTGTAGCCCTGGTGAAATGTTTGACATAACACACTTCCACAGCTTGTCTGCTGAACATCTGGTAATCAGTTCCCAAATTTGCTTCAGAGAATAGTCAGAGCAGAAAGTGAATTTCCTCAGACAGGCAGAATGTCACTTGCAATAAAATGAATCTTTTTTCCGTTATCACCATGATGGGTGCAGGATACTGCTGCTCTCATGCTGGTGTCCAGAATGCCGAGTGCTTCCTCATCAAGATAAAACTTTTGAGGACAACAGCAGACTATTGTCAGTGTCAGGTCTCCATGTATACAACTCAGCCTTAGAGCTTCAATCCTATTGATTTCCTTAACATTATCCATCTATTGATTTTTCCACTCTCCTCTGGATTATACTCATTGTAGAAATTGCTGCTCACAAGCCTAAAGAATTCTTGCTGTCATGCTCCATCTGCTGAAGCCAGCCTGTTCTTGCATGACAGCTGTATTGGCTTTTATAGTTGGGAAATTCCCATATCCATCCTCATGAGGCTGCCCTTTGAAAACGTCTTGCTTTTGAAAGACACGGAGAGGTCTACCAGAGCTGTGCCGCCTCCTAACAATTGATTTCCAGGTTTCATTATTAAGCTTGAGCTTTTTCACATCACAGCTCAAGTTCTGCCCCAGTCATTTCCAGATCTTACAAAGATCTGAAAATGCAGCAAAGACAGCAGAAGCAAAGCCCATGTTTGCAGCCTGTGCGGCAAGACTTTTATGTATAGTCCCTTTTGTTCTGCTGTATGTCGCTGGTGTAACAGAACCACCCACACACTGTGTTTGAGCCTCTTCTAAGAGGCAGGTAATTCAGAAAGTTCCTGTGTCTCTCCCAGCTTTCAGGCCCAGCTCTGTAGTATCTCTACAGATGTCCCAGGCCCCCCATCCCTAACTCTGTATATGTGATTCACAAGGAAACATTAATCTGAGAACTCAAGAATAGGTGCTACTTTAATGGTTTACAATAACTCCCTTTGCTGACATAGCAGTGCCATGTTTGCTCTAATGCTAGAGAGAGGTGGCTGAGACCCACCAGGTCTGTAAATCCCTCTTATTTCAGTGAAGCTGAGCTGCCTCTAAATTGGAAATGTGCTCACTGGGTCTTTGTGCCTGATATATTTACAGGGTGGGTGATGGAGGCTGTGGAAAGTTGCCTTTTGAATGTATCCTCTGGTTGCATGTCTCAAATCCAGCCACTGTGGAACACCTGTGCTGTAGCAAACCAATGTTAAAATTCGTGTGTGTTACTGAATGGACATAACAGGCCTTTCAGCTGTGGAGGCTCAACAGCGGAGCTTACTCTGAATGTGTTGTTACAGCAAAGACATTTTGAGTAAGTATTAGCTAGGTCCTGACATGTTTACAGCATTCCATCAGGGGCAGCAACAGACTTGTTACTGGCACTGCTTGGAGGATTTTGTGGCCTACACAGAAAGGTGAAACACAATTTGATGTATTTAGGGATTAGAAATGTTTGTCTGAAAGCTTTTACCAGACATTTTGATTCTTGGTAAAATGTAAATCCAAGTGTGAAAATTTGGCCACAATTTAGATTTGTCCATGACCAAACTGTCAAAACTGATTTTTGGAGCCAAAAGATCCCAGGAAGATTCCTACTTTTCCTTGTAGAATACATAAATACAGTATTGTGATGGAAACTCTAATGTGCAGGATTTTTCTGCCACGCTTGGCCCGCTTCAGTTTCCATCAATCTGTCTTACCCCAGAAAGGACAAAAGAAACAAGATGGGTTAAAACAAAACAACTTTCTGATAAAATTACTGTTTAGGCACAGTGTGTGCATCCATAACAGTGTAACGTTTCATCTCTCAGGCCTAAGCTATGAGTGGGAGTGTGGGGTGACAGCTATCGTGGAGTTTCTGTTCCACCGTGGGGAGAACCTGTGGAGGGAGCAGCTGCTGCGGCCCCTCAGCTTCCACCCCTTCCCTGCCTCTCCAGGCTGGCTGGATGCCAGCAATTAGAAACTAATTGAGAAGCTTTAAGAATGCATCTCTTCTCCATTCCTTCTGCTCTGTTTAATCCTCTAACAATCCCCAGCAGAATTCTTCACAAGGGATTCTGCACTGTTTGCGCAGTGCTTGGAGTTAACAGAGGTGTCTCGGCAGTGCGGGGCTGTTTGGGGACCCAGGAGGGACTCGCTTTTCTTGCTGTCTGCTCCGCTGCTCCATCCTCCTGGGCAGTCCCTGGTTTTTGCTGGTTGCACAAGCATGTCTAGGTCCCAGAGCTGGTGCATTGTCTGAAACCAGTGTGGTGCCTGCAGTGGTTTTGATGGTGTGGAGATCAGAACACGGCTGTGTGAGAGAAGGTAACACTGGCAGGTATTTCTGTGCTTTTCCCTTCTCTCACTTCAAAAATAAAATCTGTCACTATTGACAGCCTGAGAATTTCCAATAAGCAGGATGAAAGCAGCTTCATCTCCTTCTCACTGGCTTCTGGCCATTTCTGGATGCACTATAAGTGTATTATTGCATCCTTTGCCTGGCAGTGAGGAACCCCGATCATTGACCAAGGGCCTATTGTAGATGGGATTATCCAAACAAGCAACACCAAAGTCAAGCAGTGCCTTGGAAAGCCAATGATCCTCTTCTGGTTTGTAAGTCTTCCCCTGACTTGTAAGCCATTCCTTCTCCCTATTAGTCACTGGTGATGGACATTTATTTGCTGCATACAGCAAGGAGTGAAGACACTTATCCACCCCTTCCTATAGCTTCTCCCCTGGCTCTGCACCTCCTTCCTGCTCCCTCCATCTCCTGGCATCCTCCTGCTCTTTATTTTCTACCCACCAAGTAATTCAAGATACCAGTGGAGAACTGGGAGGATGTTAAACCTTCATTTTCATCCTTAGACTATGCTGACTCCATGGAGTGTGAATCAGACCCCATGTTATCACTGTCACAACTCCTGTCAGTTTAGTGAGAGTTTTGCTCAAAGAAGGACTTTGAGAACAAACACTTTGAATGCCCAGTAAGGAGAAAACAAGAAGCTGCTTTGCCACTTAGACTAGAGCTGCTCACTAGCAGGAGGAAGATGTTTGGAGCATGTCTTGAATACACAGAACAAGCATCGCCACCCCCATCCTTCCTCCTCCTGCCTCGGGTGTGTGTACAGCAGTGCCTGGGGTTGTGACAGAGCAGCTTTCAGCCACTTTGCTTTTTCTCCCATTTGTTCCCATTCCCCAGTCCATTTACCAGAGGAGGATCTGCTTACATGCGTTTAAGTGCTCACCTCTGATAAAGCTCATCATGAGATTTATGAAAGTAACATATTAAGATCGTAGTCTGTCAAATGTCAATAAGCAGAATAAAGAGCTCAACACTGCAGCTATAGAGATCCATTAATTAAAGCAGTTGCTAAAAGTATTTTATTGGAGTATATATTACCATTTGGTCCAATTATTCTGCCATTAAACATTAAGAATAATTGAACCAAATGGTGCCCAATAGAAGGAATACATCTGCTCTGATGAATTCCTGCCAAAAGGCACAGGGAATCTTAGTATAAGCATTTTGTCAACCAAGATAACACTATTTTTCTCTCCAGCTGATAAAGTAGGGCTTTTGAATCTTATTTATGATGTATAAATTGGCTAATTTGTTACCAATATCAAACAGCCCACAAGAATCAAGCAGTGTAATAGCTAACGGAATACTGACAGCTTCATCACTTGCTGGCTGCATGGAGTACAATATATACTCAATTAATAGAGAGTGCAATTATCACGGAGACTGTGAGCAGGAACTAATTATACAGAAGCCAATCAAAACCAGCCCAAAGCAAGGAGGGATGTGTTTCAAGAAACTTAAGAGTGGTTTGGGTTTGGTTGTTTGTTTGTTTGTTTTCCCCCTCTCTTATCTCCATGTTTGACTTGCCTCCAGGAGAGGGATGGGGACATAGCACCAACAGGAAGAACAAGTCAGCCAAGAGCCTGGCCGTAATGCTGTGAGCAAACTCTAGCACAGCTTCCAATTTCTGTATAAAACAGAAAAATCACGGTGTTTTTCCGTTTAAACACATTGCAATTATAGTGTAACTAGGGACAACCAAAACAGAGCTATAGCAATCCTTTCCCTAAGGTATGAGAGACTTGCAGACACTGACAGATGGGAACACTTTTGAAGGAAATTTAAGGAGAAAATAACATCTTGATATGTATTTTGAGAAAAATGGTGCACTCAAGGAAGAATCTTTTAAACCCCTAGGAAGGGCAGCTTTTAATTTTAGAATAAATACAGCACTGGCTTGTTAAATTCCTGATGGTCTCTTAAATACTCAGAAGTTGATGAAGTAAGAGTTCATTCTGACTTTTTCACTTGAGTTGAAGAAAAAAAACGTACTTCTACATCATGAATATTGATCTAAGCTATTTTACTTGGCCTTTCATGTAGTTTTCATACCTTGGGTAATGCTGGTCAGTCTTGGAAATAAGTCTAAAACTATAGAAATTGGGGCGGGGGGAGAAAAAACCCCACTAGAGACAAATCATGTGAAGGGCCAAGAAATTTCCAGTGTTTCAGACAATATTTTGAATGATCCTGGTTATCTTCAGTAAATAAATAAACATTCCTGACCCTGGAATTGTTTAAATTTCTATTAATGTGGGTTTTAATTAGATATACTAATATATTTTACATACCACCACATTTAGAGTCCACAAAAATAATTGTAGTACAAAGAGGAAAAAAAAAAACAAACAAAACCAACAAACAATAAAAAGCAATAAATAACCCAGCCCTAAAGCACATCAAATCCATAATGTGGCAGTCACAGATAACCTTCTGCTCAGAAAAGTCCTACATGGGATTAGTATGCAAAGTGTTTTACTCACAGGTGACTGGAAAACATGTTGGGTTTTTTTTCTATGAGAACAATAATCTTCACTTGAAGTACTGTGGTTGAAAATTTGTTTTTTGCGCTCGAAGACAAATGGCCGTTCGGAATGGATGTTTTTCACTGAAAGATGGGTAATAACAGTTTATAGCGAAACTAAAGGAATGTTGTGCTGGTTTTGATTGATTCACATGACAAAACCTGAGTTTTCCCATGGCAGAGTCAAAGTCTATTTTTTTTCCTGGATGTTTTCTGGTTTTGATAAGAAACGTTTGGATGCATGAAATGTACTTTACCTGTAATGTTACATTTTGGAAGCTGCTCTGTATCCTTTATTGGTAAAGAAGCTGTTGGTTTCCAAGGGATGTTGGAGGGAGGGGAAATCCAAACTTTTCTTCTTTTTTTTTAAATTCTATTTTAATTTTAGGCCAGAGCTATTCACTGAGATTCTGGGCTTGCTGCAAACCCTTTTAGTCCACAGCCTGCTTTTTTGCTTCCATGTGTTCTCTGCTTGGTGAAAAACAAGGTTGTTTACCAGTGGAAATGATCAATGGCTCCTGCAGGCCTCGGTTCAGCAAAGGCATCCCGCTCCAGGAAACCACTTAAGCATGTGCTTGGCTATAAGCAAAGATGGAACACAGAAGTTGTGTTCCCTGACAAACGATGGATGGATGCTGATGGTTTTGTTAGTTCGGTTTGTCCTCTGAGGGGTTGATCAGGCTTTCACCTACTTCCAGCTGTATTGCAACCGAGACCGGCAGAGGAGTTTATTGCTTTCATCCTCTCAGAAGGAAGTGCCTTGTCCCCTTACATCTTGTTCTAAGTGCTGTCACCCAACACTGCTACTTTAAGAGCTACACCCATGGTTTAGTACTTGGTGATCTGACCCGGTGGCGAGTCCCCTTCACAATAGAGGGTTCTCCATTGTGCAGTACTCCACACCTTCTGGCATCCTTCAAAGCACATCCACAGGGCTCAGTGATTCTCCTAGCGAGCTGAAAAATGTGGTACAGGTCCTGAGACCTCTGGGATTTGCAAGACAGAATTAGTGCCGCCCTGTGGCTGAGAACTAGCAGTTGTCATCACCCGAATGGCTCAGCCTGCATGCTTGCTCCAAAGAGAGAGGAGTCCAGCTGGTGTGAAACCAGGACTCATGGACACACCTCGCTGCAATGACAATGAAGGAGCTCAGAGCCTTGCGGAGCAAAGCTCTGCTGTATTCATTAACCTCGTGAGTAGTAGATGCAAAGCTGTGTGGATGGGCAGTGTTGCTTGTTAAGAAAGGCACTGAAACGCTGTGCAGGAGACCTGCCTTTTGTTCATCACTCCCTGCTGGTCTCTTGAGGGACTAGGAGAAAGAAATTTTTTATTACTGTGTACCTCACTTTGATATCTGTCAAAGGACATTGTTTGCTTTTGTAAAACCTAGCACCGAAGAGTGATATTCCTGTTTACTGCTGTATGAAATTCACCACTGTTAGCTAATTCAATGTCATTTGTCCATGCCATAAAAAATACCCTGAGTGGTTGCATTTATTTTCTTCAAGCCTTTGGAGATGTGAAGCTTTTTCAGTTTTTCTGACAACTGTTTAAATCCTGCTTTTTTTCAGTTTCTGGTATAAACTTCCAACACAGAGAAATCCGGACACACTAGGTTAAGTAGTTACTTGATGCTCAATATCTTTGCACTTGCAAGTTCACCCAGAGCAACCAATAGCACTCGTATAAACTCCTAAATGAGTTTTTCTCAGTCCGTTTGCGACTAATCACATTAATCTCCTTCTCTGGGTCTGATACTGGTAATACAGCATACCTGTGCTCTTTGTGACAGGCAGATTTTCAGAGCAGCACGGAGTGTCGTGTATACTAATACTCCAAAGTATTTAGCCCCCCTATTCTACGTCTACTAAAAGGAATTCCGGAGCTGCTACATTTTGTATGAACTGCGAAGGTTTGCAGTGTTGAGAGGACCGGGAAACTATAGCAAAATAAAAAAGAGTTTTTCACAAACGTTTCTTACTTTGCCTGTCCGATGTACTTAGCACACAGAAGTCCCCAGGGCTGGCTCAAGGCTCCTCAGACAAAACCGAAGGAGAGGTGAGACCATGGCTGGGTGGTTTGGGTGTAGGAAGGGGAGAAGTGCACAGAGGAGAGCTGTAGTCAGGCAGGAGAAAGCAATGAGTGTTTTGGGGGGATGCTCTGACTGTTCTGTTATTCCCAGTGCAGCTCAGAGCTGATCTGTCCAGCTCATATTTTGTAAATGCTCAGAGAGGACTCTGTTTCCTAACTTGAAAATATTATTTCACTGGCATGTGTATTGGGTGCTTACCATGCCAGCTGGGAAGAGCCAGGCATGATATTTTCCTGCCCAAGCCCCAGTTCATTTATCTACCTGCCTGTGAGTGCTGCTGTCGCAGGCAGTGAGCCGCGCTATAAACAGGTGTTAACGCTTTACTGGGTCAGAGCTAATGTAAATCTGTAAGTGCTTTCAATCAAAATGGGAATATAAACATTTAGTCCAGATGCTCATTAGCACTGCCACTGTTTGTCAAGAGCGTCTTGCAGTTCTCTCCATTTTTTGATATGCTCCGTGCATATTTGATATTGATATTTCTACAGACATGTCATTTGTTCTGTGGACAAACCTCTCCTAAGGTTCAGGGCTTTGGCTGTGGGCAGCTGATTCTTTGGGTTGTCTTCTCCTGCTGGGACATGAAGATGTATGCTGGATCTATTCAAGTGCTAATCAAGGCTTGAATGACTCCCGGTATCACTCCTGTTCGTTTTGAGTTGGGAATATATCAACCGCAGAGCAAAACAGTGTTTCTCAGCAATGTGTCATAATGATTGGTTATACAGGTGTCACAATTCTGCAAGAAATACAGTAAGTTCAGTTCTATTGTCAGGAGTGCTGCTTCACGGGGAGGCATTTGTAACTAAAACTGTTGTTCATTTGCAGAATCTGTAAGAAGAATGAAGCCTTGACTGGAAATATGCTGAAAATCTGCCATAATAAATTTGACATAATACGCATGACATGGATGGATAGATCATTGTTTGCTAGGCCTGGCAAATAAAACTGGTGTTGTGGAGCCAGAATTACAGGGAGAGAGAAACATTGTTCTACAAGGCATGCTTCAGATAGGAACGAAATTTGAAGCAGCTATATATTTTAGTTGTGCTTAAATTGAATAATGAAGAAGGCTGGCTCAGAAATCTTATTGTGCCTTGGAATACACATTGATTTTCTGTTCTTGTGAACCTCTAAGAAAGTTTCTTACTCATAAACAGAAGCACCTGCATATTTTTTATTCCTTTTTGATGTTATTAAAATATATTTAAGAAACAGGTATTATACCCCAAGAAAGCAATCAGCGAAACAGATTTGTAGTGTTGTACCAGGGAGTGTTTTAGGACTAGCATTTTAAATGTCACTTGGGAGATCTTGCTCCTGTTCTTGGTACTCTTGCGGATTCCCTGTATGTCTTTGGTAAATTACTCATTCTCTTTGGCTGTGTTTTCAAAAGTGATTTCCAGGTCTGATGTTTGGATTTCCAGCTGGGTAGCTGCTGTATGACCTAAATGAAGTATATAAACTATATGCAACAGTTCTGCTTTGGAGTTTTGTACCCTACCATTTATCTGTGTCTTTCAAATCAGGATTATATCTTATTATGTGCACATAAGGGAATTATAACAGTTAGATGATATATGTATTTAGAAGTATACAAGCTCTCAGTAAAATACTGTAGCAGTGGGTAAAAGGCATGAATTTGAATAGATGGGAATTGCAGCTTGTAAAAAATAGGCTAGAGAGAGGAAGATAGAATTTAGAATTTTATCGTAGAAAAGAACAATTTTCTGTTCTGGAGACTTTAGCAAGATATCTCTGGGAATGCAATACCACTTCTTGCTTGTCCAGGGCTTGATTCTGAAGCATGTTGTGGTATGTTACACACTGCTTTGAAAAGCAGCTGTGGGGCCATCTCCTGCTTCCATCTGTGACTCCTAGCTATGAGATTTAGGGCATCAGTTTCTAAGTGAACTAGGATATAAAGATGTCTTTAAACTGGGAAAAAAAAGATGTCTTTACTGGGAAAAACTGAATCTTACCTGGATGTGAGGGCTTTCAGCAGATAGCTCTATCTGAACAGAGGCAGCTGGAGGACAGAAAGTATTCTTCCCAAAGGCAGGACAGGTTAATTTTGGGCCCAACAATAGGAGATGCAAAATCTAAGCAAACATGGAAGTTGCTCTTACTAAACAGCAAAGCAATTTGCTGAGAACTGACTGTAACAGATGACATTTGGGGAGAGGTAAGTCATTCCTGAACATCTGAAAGAAGGAATACACTTATGAAAATGCTCGGTGAGCAAAGGCAGGCACAGACCTATTCCCTCTCCCCTCCTGGTGTCTGATGCAGGTGTTGATAAGGGGCTCTGGGGCCATGCAGCACTGCCCAGCCGAGGCAAAGCATCATTAATATTCCCAGCTTGTGGTTCTGTGCTGCTTTGACACTGAGGAAAATGAATCAGTAAAAGAGAAGCTTGTTTTTCCTGTTTATTTCTACATTTGGGAGTACGCTTTGAAAAGCAGTTTTTTACCTTGGAGCGAAATTTCATGGAAACGTCCAGACAATAAGATTCTGTGTGATTTCCTCTGTATATTACAGCTATTCATTTACCTGAGTCTGGGCGGGCAACTCGTACTGTCCCTGGGGGTCCCTCAGCCGTCACTCACCCTCATCACAAGGAGTGAGCTCATTTTTCCTGCCATGGGTTTTTCTGCTGAAATTGCCACAGAAGACAACCCTGTGGAGGGTGTTGGGCACTGGCATCTCCTACCAGGCAGGGGACATTTGTTGGGGGACATGGTTTCTCTCCCTGCTGCAGAGCACTCTGCACCATGCTGGAGAGCTCAATTCTACCTTGGGCTCCTTGCAGGCTTCTCATGGCAGGGCATCAGGCTGAGATGGCAGCCAGCCCCACGGTTGTAGCAGTGATAGCAAGTACTGGCATCGTGGCCAAGGCCCTGCTGAATGACTGGGAAGCTGGAGCCATGCAGGTAGGAGATTGCTGAGGGCTCTTCCTTCCCAGCTAGACACATAGCAATGGTTTCAGTAGCCATGAGGGTTCTTGGCTCTGCCTTGAGCCACCCTGGCACTGCCCAGGGCCATTTGGCAGAGCGAGTGGGGCCGACAGTGGGGCAGGCAGGAAGGAGATCTTCCCCTGAGCATTACTCCCACAGCCAAATAACACCATGAATTCAATGAGATCCATCTTCCCTGTCTGCGCCATGTCCCAGTGTGTTTGCTCAGCCTTGTGCCGGTCCCTGGGAAGTGATGGTGACCGCCATGCCACAGGAGGATGGCAGGTAATGGAGCCTTTTGTGTCAATGTCAGTGTTTGTTTTTGCATGACTACCAGGGGGAAGAACGAGCCTCCAGCTCAGTGTGCAAGCACTGATTGTTTTCATATTATTAATGTCCTGCCTTACTTCTAATTTAATTATAACCAGTTAATGGCCCAGTCCAGGACTCACTTAATTGCAGTAAATCATACCTCTGAAAGGCAATGCAGACATTATCTGGTCTCTCTGGGGAGTGAAGTACAGGGCAAAGCTGTACAGGATTGCACCCCTGAAAGCATTATCTCCTGCCTTTTGAGGAGAAGGGTGGTGTTGGCCCTCAGCACCTGCTTCTCTGTGCCCAGGTGCCCAGACGTGTGCCCAGGAACGCTCAGAGCCTGACAGAAGGAGCAGATTTATGCCTTTGGAAGGTTTTGTGCTGCAGAACTATTTCTGCTTATATCAATTTTTTTTTCGTCTTACCAAGGGGACTACAAAGCATTGCAAACAATAACTGTTTGGGCAGTCTGAGGCTGGCTACCATTGTTCTTGTATAAATGCTACCATCTAACCTACTTGTGCAGCAGACACAGGGTCATTGATGTTTTCTCAGAAGCATGGACCGCCTCTTATGTGCCCACAGAAAATGGGGAGAGATAAACATTTTTGCATTCTCACGAATAAGCTCTCTGTGTGGGGATGAAGGTCACCTTGCAACAACTCAGAGCAATTACCTGAAGGAGGCTAGATCTCTGTCCTCTGTCTTTATATTATTCTCATAAGCTGCATTTTTGGCATCGCTTAGAAGCCAGGAACATATCAAACCCTCATATGTCAAATGCTATTGACATCAAATACCTTTCATTGAGCCCCAAGCCTCTTGGCGTCTTTTGAGCTCTGCACCCAGGAAAGTGGCTTGTCAAAGATGATTTTTCCAACTGAGGAAGCAAGTAGCATAATGAGACAGTGTAGCTTCAGCATACACCTTCCAACTAGTTTCCCAACTGCTCAGAAACCAAACATGAGCCTGCATAGTAATTAGCCTGTAAAGAAAGCTGTAGACACAATGAATGTATGAACTATATTAGCAAACTCTTTATGGCCCCCTCATTACCATTCTCCAAATGCATTTCTGTCTGCGTTTCCCATTTTCACCAGCCAAGAGCATCTAGGAAAACAAAATAAAAATCTGACTGTATCAAGCAGCATAAGCATGGTTGCTGCAGGAAATATACCGCCCAGATGTGCCAGGTGCTGTACAGATGTGCACAGCACTAAGGAAAGCTCTCAGGCTGCCTACAGATCTGTTGCTTCTGGACCTCAGAAAGTGGGATTTTTTCCATTGAGGTTGTCACCCCTCACAGGCTGGTGCATGCACACTGCGGTCAAAGGAAAATGCCCATCGGTTTCAGCACAATCTGGATTTGGTCCTGAATAACTTTGGATTTTTTTAATCCCTCTCTAGAACACTAGTGAGCGAGCACTGACCTGGGAAGCTGCTGCTACCAAATGTCTCTGTCAGAAAAGAACCTTGTAACAAGGTCCCCTTTCTCATGCTGGCTCTTAGTTCCTCGGGTGATGGGAACTGCTCGGCTGAACTGACTTTTCAAATGTTATCTGAGCAGGTGAGACATTGTTATAGAATCTAAACTCATGTAAAGAGAGCACAAGGGGCATGCCTTACGTTTCACAGGAGATCATGGCAGAGCAAAGACTGGAAGCTGAGTTTCCTAAAAAGCAGATTTAGCAATTAGGACAGAAATTTGTGGACAGATTGTCTCTCAAACTGCCCAAGCCTTATGCAGAGTCCAGAATGGCTCTGACATGCTCCAACCTCTGCAATTGCTTGCAGAAACACCCTTTTCATCAGCTAGAACACAAATCCTCACTTCCCTTCTGCTGCTGTGACCTGCTCATTCATCAAACTACTAGAAGGCACTTTGCCCTTGCCTTTCCCCAGCCATCAAAGGTTCTTTCTTCTCTGCCCTCCTCAGAGCCTAAAACCACGAAGAAATAACATAGTCTCCCTAATTAATGTGGTGATTTTTACAGAAATAATTTATGGCTCCGTGTCCTTTACTGCTGTGAGGCTTGTATGCTCATTATTTTACTCTTTCCATATCTGAAGGAGTTCAGCTGCTGGTTCCAGTGGTGGCCAGTTTTCGCCTCAGCAGAAAAGTGCTATTGACTCTCAATGGTGGGGTGATCAACAGTGTTTAGCACTGTGGGATTTTGGGTCTCTCCTGAAGTTTGTATGCAGTCCTGAGCGAAGAGATACAGGTAAGAAAAAAAACAGCCTTAATGAGTTCCTAGGGTCACTCAGCACCCCAAAAAGCAACAGCGTTGATAGGGTGCCTCCCAAGTCCCTTGCAATTGTTTAAAAGATTGTTTTTGTATAAAAATAACTTGAAAGATCTGACTTCAAGCTAAGAGTTACTAATAACATGTAGAAAGAGCAACAGTTTAATGGTCCGACACATGAGAAATAATTGTTGTTCCTAATTCATGCTGTTAAATGATTCATCAAGGTGTGAGGAGGTGGAGACACAGGTGCTTTTCAGACATGCTCAGAGTACGTTTTCCCTGGGGATGTGAGGTTTGTACCCTGATCCGATAAAAAAATCTTCACCTGCAGTTGCCATATATTTCCCATATCAGCCATTTAACAAGTAACACTATTTTAAAAGTAGCGTTCTGAAATTCTCCTTCAAGGACTTGTTGGATCAGTTATTATTAAAATTGTAGAACAATAGTTCTCTGTAATAGACTTGTGCTGGGAGAGTAAGTTGCCCTACTTAATGTATTCATAGGAAGCTACAGTTGTAGGTTTCTCTTTTATACAGGTCAAGCAGGGGGAATCACTGCTGAATCAATGTATCTAACTCCTTCAATGCCCAAATTTACAAAGAATACTTTCCTGCTAAGATTTCTATCTGCTTTTTTTGATTGTGTCTCATCAAAGCAAAATCACATAAGGTGAGCCTTTAAAAGGAGCGTTTTTTTGCTTCTCTTGACTACATGAGACATTCAAAAATTAATGGAAAAAAGCAACACCCGTCTGGCTTCCAGGACATCGCATTTATTTCTGCATAAATTCTCTCAGGTCAACTCAAAAACAGTTCAGGGTCAAAATCTCATCTAGTCACCTAGATTAAAAACTAATTTCTCTAAAGTATAGCCTATATTGAAGCCTTTTCATGCAAATAAATAGCCAAGGGCCTCATTCTCTCCTTCTCTATTAGTTGTGCATGTCATGAATTTGAACAGAACATTTTGTCCTGTACTCTAATTACATGCATTATAAAGAAAAATCTATTCCTTGCATACATATTATTAGGAGCAGTTCGGAAGCGCCATTCCATCAGGGCAGCCGTCATGGTGGCTCATCCTAATATTGACAGTTTAATCTTTTTGTTTCGTGTGAGATTAAAAGTCATATGACGGCCGTTCCTCTGTGGAGCAGACGGCGAAGCCAATTGGAGTCAATCCGTGTCTAAGTGCCATTTCTTTTCTGAAAATGGACTTGCAGTTTACAAAATATATTAGGTAATTATCAGTGGTTATGGAAGAATGATAAAAAAATATTGGGTTGATGACAGAGTAAATAGGGCTACTGTTAAAATACCCCACAAACCTCATTTTACTCACAGCTGTGCTGCAATACATGTACATGGAAGCTAACTTAGCTGCTGTCTAATGTATTCATGTGCATGATCATTAGCAGTTTCAATTCCCTTTGCTTTATCTCACCAGAGAAGAAGAGAGCAACTGGAGCACCAGGTGGCCACCTACACCTACTGCAATTAAAGTTGTCTTTTATCAAAGGAGAGTATGACGTCCTTGAAAAGATACTGAGGGTTTTGATAAACATAACAAAATTTTAAGCCACTAACCTCGATTATTTTATTTTAAATATCCTGAATTCACTTTTAGAGGCAATGTCTGATTTAGCCTCTGCTTTTCCAAATGCAGATCAGGACTAAGCAGTGGTTCAGCTATATCCATTTTTGGCTGCTCAGTGTGAGATGTGATACGAAGATATGATTTTTTTTCATAGGACTGGATCATAGACAACATCTTCATACACATGGTGTGAATTTTGGGGTTGTCCTATGCAGGAAAAGGAGTTGGACTCAATGATCCTTGTGAGTCCCTTCCAACTCAGGACATTCTATGATTCTATGTTCTCTAAAGAACAATCTTCTACCCGTCATGCACAGGGCACCCTAGATCACAAATGTTGACTAGAACAAATTCCCAGTGGATCCTTCACCAGGACTGTACCTAGCACCCTAAGAAGTCAGTGGTTGAAGTTCATTGTGGGTCTCAGGTGAATATAGCTGTAGCGTGAATATGAATAACTCTGTGCCTACAGCTTGTAACATGAGTGTTGCCAATATGCATGCATACATATTTATCTATCTAGATGATTGCTCATTCAACTTATTTCTAGTCTGGGGTAGCACCAGGACTTGGATACTGTATTTTAGTTTAAATCACTCTGTTAAGTCTTTTTATATAGTATGTCTCAGATATGATGAATACCCTCCAACTTCTAATGATGTCCTTAAAAGTTCAGAAAGACCAATGACTGTCCATCAAGAAATTTGGAACTTGACGCCCTTGAGTGCTTTCCCTTGGATAGAGCATCTTGAAGAGTTTAAGCCAGTATGCATTAACTGCCTTGTTATTGTAAGAGTGCTGTATTTGAGGTTGTAGCTCAAAAAAGCAATAATTGATCAAATGTCGTGTCACTGACTGCAATTCATCTTGCAGTGCATAAACTGTAATTATTTTTATCTTAAATCCCCTGTAGTAGAGTGCCAGAGACGTACAGTTCAGCACAAAAAAGGGGAATCAGAACTGTTTAGGATTTTCACTGTGCAAGGGCCTGGCACAATGCTTAACAGTAGCCAGAGAGAAGGTTTTGTTGCACACGGAATGGCTTCCTCCTGGAAGAAATATTCTGGCTGCAGTTACCCAGCATTAACCTTTCACTTGGCTAAATCAGCCGGAATTGCCTGTGTGCTGTTCATGTTTGCACATAGGAGCAGTGATTATGAAAGCAGGTTCATTCCTACTCTCTAGCAGAGTGCAGTCCTTGAGTAAATGAATTGTGATTGGGAAACAATTGGATGGTGGAGGTGTTTCTAAGGAGAGAACCTTATTGACGTTATTTTCAAACTAACAGGACAGATCCTTGCAGTGCAAATATTGCTTTCTTTTGCAAATGTGAAAGAGTTATTACTTACCGCTCTGTAAGAGGACAGACCTGCCATTGAGATAATAGCAACTTAGTATTTTATTGTGAATCTTTCCACACAGTTTCTGTGATGTTTATCATAGCAATTGCATAGACAACCCATTCTTCATCTCCAGTCTAACTAGATTACAAGTGACAGCAATGTAAAGTATAATATTTAATTGCCTGAATGAACATTGACTTCCTTGAGCACTCCCTGGCTGACACTCTCCCGCTGTATGTGTCATTCTGAGGATCTGCATTTTGGGGTTCTGAGGCTGAGTCACTTGAAAGGGTCCTGACCCTCTGAAAATGCCTATAGTGCAAGACTCAGTAAATGGCTTATTAAAATGAAGACTTTTGCAGGTTCTCTGTTGAGGTCATGACACAAGCTGAGTAGTTTTTTCGATGCTACTGTCGATTCACACCTCCCAGGCTATCTGCAATCAGTGTAACCTTGACAGATATTAGCAAAAGGAAGGGGGAAGCATCTTTCAAACAGATGAACTGTATTACTTTTGTGAGAGTTTTTCTCCTGCTCAGTGATACACACCCATGCACACGCATGTGATATCATCTCGGGGTAGCCTGCAAATACGTCATAAGAGCAAAACAAAAAAATTGGGGTTTGTGCCTTGGCTGATCAGTGCCAGGTAAGATGATACTAGGAAAAACCTTCTTCTTACAAAGATAGAGTGAACATCAGACTTGATTGCTTGGGGAAGATGGGACTTTCTGTTGTTGGAGGTTTTCAAGAGCAAATTAGCCAAGCATCTGCCACTGAGTCTGTGTAAGGATGATAGGCTCCTTTCCCAGAGCCATTGATTTGGTCTATTTGGAAGACCACGCTGTTTAATGCTCTGTCAAAGATTCCCTTCTCTGACAGCAATTCCAAGTAGCCAAAAGCATGCATAAGTGGTAAGAAATACATTTAGAAATTGTCTCAAACCCTTTTTAACCTGGAGGCCTGGGGATGTCTCAGAATAATAATGTATCTGCCTGACACATCTGCAATCAGTGCAGTTGCCTGTGCTGGGTGGCAACTCTGGGCCTCTGGCTGGTTATTACCACTCCTAACCATGTTCCTGCTTCCATGTTATGCACGCTCATTTCCAAACTCTCTGGTAATAATGCACGTTTTGTTTGGGTTTTTTTTAATTAGCAAAGATCAATGATGAAAGAGATGGAAGCCTTCTTCCTCTGAGTTTGGATTTCAACAGTATTACTCTCTTTTTCTTACTCTATCTCCTAAGTTATCCAATCATATCTTAAGATTCATGGAACAGTTGCAAAATGCCAACTCCTTTTTACAAATGTCTCTATAAGTCGATAAATCAAACATATCTCTTATTCATTGCAGACCCTTGAAGTCCTTCTGCTAGGAGAAATTCTGTGTTTGGGAGCCCAAAGCATAATAAAGCTTTCAAACACTTTTTTTTATTAATTAGAAATTACTGGAGCTATAACTTTTAAGAGACCACCTAAGTTTAAACTGATATCCTAAAGTATTTAAAATCATATGAAGTGTAGCACCAGTAATTATTTTGAAATTAAAAATGTCACTTTTAAAGAATGTTTTGATGATGTCTTATGTTCAGGCTGTACATGGCATGTACATAACACTGTGCATATAAACATTTTAATTGGACAATATTCTTATACCAGCTTGTCTACTAAGACTTCATTAACTCTAGATACACAGTAGCCCATTTTAGAGTGTGGATAAACAAGCTGATTTTATTTCAAGAGCACAGTGTTCTGTGAATGTCCTCTACAGATTTATCTCCTGTAGATACTGAGTTAGTTTTTGATTGGCTTCTAGCATTCCTGAATTAAAGATGCTTTAAACTGATAAACCCAGTTTGCACAAACACTTGGAGATTAGGAGATCATATTAGACACAAAAGTAAAGCACAAATTTTGACCGAATATTGGTTTTATTGTTTACAGATTTCTGCAAGGAAAGGACTTGCTGTTCTCTGCTGCATATGTGCATCTTTCAGAGAGAACAATTTATTTCTGAGAAAATTGCTACAATGCTTTTGGTTACTTTACTAGTCTGAAATCCAATCTGAGAACAGGGTAAGTGTCCAGCACTCATCATTCTAGTTCTACAGTTTATCTATGGATTGAAATAATATTGGATGATGTTAGGTTTGTACTTTTTTTTGTCATGAAAATGAGAGATCAAAGATCTTATGTCACATACAGTGTTCTGTTCTTAATGATGCCTTGCAGTTTTGTGACTTACTTCACTGTTTTGTGGTTTGATTGGCTGGTTACTACATTGTCTTCCTGGCTTGAAACAGAAAAGTTTAGGAAGCTGGTGGCAATTGCAGGCAGTCTGTGGAAGGAAAAATGCAGAGTTCCCTTCTTAGCTGGGTGTGGTTCTATTGATTTGTTGGATTCCTTTTGTTCAGTCAAGGTTGGACATACCTGCTGAGGACATGTTGCTAGAATGCAAACCAGATTCCCACTACAGAGTATGTATATAGATGTAGGCTGAGTGTGTCTGTGACAAATGTTGTCACAGGGAGAGAAACAGAAGGAATTTCACTGTGTCTGAATTCTGTGTATTCAGAGCCTTGATTTCAGAGAGTCCCAATTGCAGCAGTTCCCAGCAATTCTGAATCTGGAAAACCTTTCCTGTTTTTATTCAAGATACCAGTAACTTCACACAGAGCAATATACTCAGACTGAAAAATGCTGCTCATGGAAGGATCCTGCATGATATGTTATTTTCTTACGGAGGAGAAAGGCCTATGTCTTGGTGCTGGCTAAAGTTGCTTTAAATGGACAGCAAAGCATTCTGTTGTCATGGAGGGACATTCAGTTGGTGCAGAACCACACTTGCAGACTTGCTGTATGCTGTTAAGGGGTACGTTGGGGAAATTCTGGAGGAGAGAGATGACATCTTCACTTTCCCCAACCACTGTAGTAGATCTCAGTGTAATAAAAGTTGCCCACAGAAATGTGTCCCACTGCTGATCTCACTGGTTCTTGTCCAGTGGCTGAGTTACAAAGTGGCAATGAAGAATTTGATCATCATTGTAATGTTCTGCTTGCCATGGCTCATTTCCTTCAAATTTTATAAAGGCTTTACTGTAGACAGAGGCTCAACTAGCTGTAGCTAGGATGGCTGCTGTCATTTGGCATTTACCTCTCAATGTCTGATTGAGGACTCAAAAGAGTAAAATTACTTGCTTTTTGGATGTATGAAGCATTGGCAGACTCAGTCATGAAATCATGGCACACGGCATAAATTCTCTCTGCATGTCATTGTCTGGATAGTCTGTTCTGCAGGTTATGTTCTGTAAAGGAGCATCTTGGGAATGTGTTAATACCGCCATCAGAACTAGTTCATGTTTATTTGGGGGGGGGTATATGCTTTTCTTTTTTTTGATAGTTTTTATAACTCTCTGCCACAGCTGGTATTCACATGTAAAGATTTATTGCCTGCAATCTCCTACCTGAAAGGCCAAACAAACAGGAGGACAGAGCACAGGTACCAGGAGCACATGGGGCTCAATCAAATGCAAGCAGCAGGGCAGTAGCAGGGCTGTAAGAGAATCCCTCACTTCTAGTCCACTGTATTAGCTGTTGGGTGGGACATCATCTCATGACTGCACTGCCACACCCAGCCTTCACTTCTCTGTTTTTTCTTTTCCTGAAACAGCATGTAGAAAGCTCTTTTCCTATGTCAACTGAAAGAAATCTTCCTCTATTTCATTCAATTTTTCTGTTAGCCTCAGTGAAGAATCGCATCACACTGTTATTCCTCTTGTTCATATCTACTTTTCATTTGTAGAAGAGCTGATTTTCCATCCTTAATGGAATTAACATTTCTGCTGATGTGTTTTGGATCAAAAGCCCTGACAGCTTATTTCTTCATGTAGGCTATGAGCACAAACTTAATGCCCTGTGTGTGCTGTAGGATGTAGCAATAGGTTTGATTCTTAGCATTTTGCAGCATTTGTGTCCTGTTATATCTTTTCTTTTTCTGACGAAAGGAAAGTAATGGATACACAGTTAAAATGAAAAGGGTGATGAAATGCAGTTCAGAGATTACAACTGTTACTGCAGTTGTGATGCGGGGTCATGGGGACAGACATCTTCCTTCTTCATGTTGGTCTCTCCTGAAATTTACAGGTCTGGGTATTGAAGCTGGAGATGCTGAGAATCCAGTGTAAAGACTATAAAGAGAAGGGGAAGTGTATAAGAAAAAGGGAACTGGTATGATCCGAAACCATGGGGATTGGGAACAATGGCAGCATACTTGCTTCATTGGCCAGGATGCTAGAAATGAAAAAAGTAAAAGTTCTTACTTTTTGTTTTCCTGTTTGTTTGTTTCACTGGAGAGAACTTTTAGTTAAGCCAGTGGGGAATTGTCCTAAGTAACAACCAGCAGCCCCAGTCTCACTGCTGTCTCTTTTGCACTACATCATTGTCTTTGCTCTGGGGGTTCTCAGAGGAAACAGATTTTACTGGCCACTCGGTCATTTTGATGTGTTACACCTCGGCTGGGATCTCAGTTTCAGCTCGCGGAAGTGAGAAAGAAATTTTTGAAGGTGGTGCGTGAGCACAATTTTGGCTTTTAAATATGCATGTAATTTCTACAGGGTTTTAGAAACTTTTACTGTAGCTTACAAATACTATAGCTCTGAAATCTCAGCCTGATTGTAATTAGAATGTCCCTTTCTCATGTAAGCTGAAGAGAAAAATAATTCAATTTAATAAAATCACTCACTGTTTAAACAAGTGGGGAGAATAATTGAATGTGATACATACTGTAGTTTCTATACAAGTATAGGCAGTCTCTAAATCTACAACTCCATCATGAAGAAATAACAGACTAAAAATAAAAGGAAAAAAAAAAAAAGAACAACAGTCTTCTTTTTTTTTTGTGTGTGTGTGTGATCTTCAACAGGAACGTGCTCTGCTCCATCTGCTAGTTCTGCAGCTGTGGTTAACTAATAAACACTATTCCCAGTCCCGTACTAACTGCATTTGATGTGTCTGGTACACAAACAAAGACATCTTGGCAGAATAAGGTGCTATATGAGTTGTTAAAGAACAGCCTTGTCAATTTTAGATCCAATGGAAGCAAAGGGGAAAGCTTTGCCTTTGCCATATGGAAAAACAAAGCAGCCAAAAACATTTTACCCACAATTTTCTGAAACTGTAAAATAGATAATGTAGAGTAATAATAAGGATGTGCTGGAGGCTATGGAGGAGTAATGTCTGCTTTAAAAGCACTCACAAGCTGCGGTTTTCTTTTCCTGTCTGTCTCCAGTGGTTCTATCAGGTACAACCAGAGAAAAGACCCTCCTGAAATGCTTCAGCAAATTTCTCTGCTTAGTCCAAAACCCCAATCTTGGATCTCTTATTGCTCTGGATAGAAGGCAGCTTGCACAGGAACCTTCTGTGATCTGAACGAAACGGCTGCTTTGGGCCTTTTCCCAGCGAGCTCCCAACATTGTGAAGCTTGTGTCCAAAAGCCTTGCTGAGAGGTGGTCTAGACATATGTGAAGTCCATTGAAAGCAAGACTTCAAAAGGTAGGGTCTCCGCTATGGTGCTTCTCACAGTGCCAGTATTCCTAAGCAAGTGATTATTTTTCAGAGCTTTTCCTTCCCATGGGCTTCAACGGGAATTGCAAGTAACAGATACCACTGGAAAGCAGAATCTCTTTTCCATTTGCTCAGCTGTGTATTCTGCAGTTTAATTCAAAAAGTTTAAAACAATTTGGCCTGGATGTTTTGTTTCACGTATATACCAGTCCTGCAGGTGGAAGGTTTCTCTAATTCTTGTTGTGCACAGGTTGAAATGGTCAGCTTCAAAAGTTAATTACTCTATTGTTGTCACAGAGCCGTGCCTGAAGCACAACTAAGATTTTCTTTTCTAGTCATTGCGAAATATTGTTATGCCAAAGTAGTTGTGAGTCATGCTGGCAGCCACAGTACTGGTTTGAAACCAGCACAAGGTTTTGATATGTTGCTCTTCCAAATGAAAGGAAAAATGCTCTCCACAGAAAATTGCTCTGTATGAAATATTGCAGTCTTGGCAATAGAAGAACAAGGAGATGTAGTTCTGTTGTCCCTCGCATTTGTTCTGCAACCATACAAAACCAGAGAAAGGCAATATACATAAAACCTTGTCTAAGTGGAGATTTTAGTATTTCTTTTTTAGAAGAAATATCATTATCATAATTAGAAACCAAGGTATTCACACTGATTTAGCTACATAACGAGTCTTCAATAAATATTTCTTAGTACCTGATACAAGTGTAATAAGGGATCTACTGCTTTTGCTGCTCAAAGTGTGTGTAGAAGAGGTCTAAACAAAAATGGGACGGTAAGTGAACCAGGTAAAGAAGGACACGGTTGCAGCCAGGTTCCTGTAATTGCTGCCCTTGTTGACAGAGGCAATAATGATTTTGAGGGCATTTGTGTCTCTCTCTAGCCTTGCTCCAGTTCTCCGGGGCAGGGCTGCCTCAAAAACACTCTGCTGCTTCATTAATCCCCTAGCCTTCAGCTGCTTACACCTGATTTTCTTTGCCTTTGTGAATAGTTTTATTTGGTTCAGTGAGCCAAGACATGTTTAGGTCCCAGACCTCAGCTTTCGGGCTCTCTCTGGGTGCAGCGCAGCATCCTGCCGGAGGCTGGGAGCTGGCATATGCATCCTCGGTGACCACACGGCCTTAGCAAACACACATGACATTTACATTCTGAAATTAGGAGGCAGCTGGGAGAGCTGTGTCTATGGAAACTATAGGCAAACTGAGGCATGTATATCTATATATGCAGCATATGCCCACACATACAGCCATGTCATGCCTCAGTTTCTAAATTGTGAGTGAAACTCAGGAGGGCCCAGGTTCTTGGTGATGTAAAACCAGCAAATTTACATCAGCTGAATGCACAGCCATGGGCCTTTCCTGGGCAACAAAATGGAAAGGCAGAGAAAAGGAGATCAGACTTTCTTCCCTTATGAGTTTCTTTTATTTGATCTCTCAAATTTACATTTGAGAAATGCTCCTCCAATACACGAAAACCTGCCATACAGATGAGGCCACATTTTCAGTCCAAGTGTAGCTCCTCTACAGCCCTTGCGTGTGCCACACCAATTTATACTGCAGAGGATCTGGCCTTGTGTTTGTAAATGGCACAATGATATAGCTAATCTAGAGGAATTCACAAATGAACCATCTTCTGTATAGCCAGTAACTTGCTAATAATTTTCTAAAATTGTTCTCCAGTATTAATTGAAATCATAAATCCCAATCACATTCCAAGTATAACTACTGTATGCCATTGGCTCACTTCAGTTCTTAATCATAGTCTTCTAGGGAATTTTCTTGCTGCTTCTTCCTTCCCTCAGGAGCAGCCATATTTATTATTGCAGTTCAAATACCTGGAGATATTTCAGTTGAAAAGCCATATAACATTTCTCTAAGCATGTCAATACGTGTTCAGCTTAATATGAATGTCTGTGCCATTCCCACTGGAGAAAAGTAAAAAATGTCAAGGAAATATATTTAACTTGTTTCTGCACAGATGCCTGCAGATATCTCGTATCTAAAGAATATTTAAATTCTCTTTTGTTAGGACAGGATACTTACATTATACAGTGGAGCAGCCAGGAGGTTATAGTCTCCACTAGACAATTTGCCAGACAAGAAAGATGGCTTAGTTGCAATGTTGACAGCTTTATTCTTGTGGCTTTGGCAGAAAAATAGGCAAAAAGATTGCAGAGGCGGCAGGATAGAATACAACATGAAAGTTCAGAAAAATATTAACTGGTTGTAAAATGAGTGGGTGGATGCACTAAAGAAGATGGCATTTCGGTTATATAACAACACTTATTGCAACATTTTTATGGCCAAATTATGCTCTTTTTCTGTGCTGTATTTTTGCATCTGCTGCCCAGCTCCAATGGTGAGGAATGAAATGTTTATTTGGCAGGAGAAAAGGGCAGTAGCCATTCATCATTTTCAGCTGAATCATCCCATTGGTCTCAGTGAAGATTCTCCTCAGAATTTTATTCCATTTCTAGTATATTACATACTGTGATTTTACAGATCTGCATTTATTTTCTAAACCAGCCACTTGTGTAGGGCCCCTACAAACACCCCTGATCTGAATGTGGGTTTAGAAGCTGTGCTGTGCACGCTGAATGTAGGGTGGAGTGGGCATGCCAATGTGGTCTTCACAGGGAAAAAGCCCCACAGTTATCATTACTGTCTTGAGGTCTGGTGAGGACACAGCTGATAGGGAGAACTGGCTAGAAAATGGATTTGTTTTTTCCTGTGAAAAACGTGGTGCTTTTTATCTGAAACAAAAACATCTTTGCATTTCAGACACAATCAAAATATTTCCAGCTTTCTCTCACTGGCAGAGTTTTGGTGAGTTAGGGATTAATTTTCATTAAGGAAAGTCATATAAAAATGTTGTTCCAAAAGTATTAACACAGATCTTCTGGATGCTGAGTAAATAGTGAGAAGGGAGTACAGCTTTCAAGGAATGAGTGCACTGAAAGTCCTTTTCCTGGTGCCAATCTCTCTGATATCATTCTAGCCAACCACCTGAACCAGACATTTCTTGATTACCATCCACTTTTTATAGCCTTGATCAAACTTATTTTCTGAGCTCTTCTCCATGTTTTCTACAATATTGTTTACTGGTTCAGACATATTTTCATCGCATGAACATTTTATTTCACATTTTTACAAGTATGGTGTGTGCAGTTTGGCTTAGAGAAACTTGTTTTTTCAATAGAATGTCTATAGAACATTATTACTAGACATTTAATGGAACATTTTTACAGTGATGGAGTTCTGTTAGAAAAGTAGCAATTGATTGTGTCTGTGTGTAAAACTGATGTGTGTGAATAGTTCTGCCCTAACACAAAATAAAAAGAGCATTTGAAGCTCTGTAAGAGGTAAACTAACCTCAACGCAAGATGTTTTAACAGATACACTGCTTAGATCCCTCCATAAAAACCTCAGAAAACTCTCAGGGGATGCTGGATATTTTTTCCCCTTATTCATCTTCATGTAGCTCAAGAAGACTGAGACCAACTCCTGTAGGATACTTTTTTCCCCCAATTATTCTGTAGGTTTCCAAAGCAAAATACCTTTCCTTTAGAGGTTATTGTCTAAGAATAGTGATTTCATTTTTTTACCTCTGTGCCTTAGAAAGGCTTGTTCCTTTATGTGGGACAGGTGTACATGACACCTCAAATAGCTACAGTACTGTGACTTGGGGATCAAAAGAAAAGATGAAGTTTTCTTGTGGAAGTAATTTACCTACCTATGCTTTAATGTAATGGAGGTTAACTGAATCTTTCGTGACTTTATAGCTATTCTGAAATGAATTCTGAAGGTTTCGGAGATGCTGAGATGCTCAGGCAACAAACTAAATTGATCTGAAAGTCTTTAGAAACCTCATGGGTGTCAGAAGCTCAGGCTAGCTCCCCACTCACAAAATAATTTGGTATTTAGTTTTCATATTGTAAAACTACATGAATTGAGTAGATCAATTAGACTGTAGTTTTTGCTGCATATTTCTCTACATACAAGGAGACAGTGCGTCAGTGGAAACTATGTCTTTGTGGCTTGTTCTGTAGGATGTTCAGTTCCTTTCATATGGCACTGCAGAGGTTGTAAAGACTAGACTTGGTTTCAAAAAACCTTCAATTCGTCTTCTTGTGAAGAAATCTGTGTTTTAAATGCATCACACCCACTGAAAGTGCTCACGATGTCACTGGGTTTCTCTGTCTCTCCCCTGCCCTTCTGTCAAGTTGTCAGCCTTGGGTAAAACTGGGGTTACCATGGAAAGAGAGTACTGGGTAAAGAGAATTGTGAGCAGAGTAGAATGCAATGCAGGAGAGTAAAACAATTTTGCAATTCTTTCAAAGATTGTTCACGTGGTATCCCAAGGTACTCTGGCAAAGTTTGCTTCGTTTTTATAGACAAAAGGGATATTTGCTCTCTCAGCGCTACAGCAACAGGAGGATGAAGAGCTTTGGTTACTGGGCTGTTTGTGATCCCAGCTCACGTCTCGGGGGAGACAGTTTTGCTCCAATGACCTCTAAGCTGCCTTTAGTTTATTGATTGGCTAATAGGGAAAATTGATTTTTAACTAACTCACCAGTTTTGAGCCCTGAACACAGTTGTCACTTCAGTAAGTATACTTTTACTCGATCATATAAGTTGTCTCAGTCATAAATTCATTCTAGATGTTGCAAAAGGTAAGGATGTGCCAAAAGGTTTGGCAAGGAGCCCAGACACATAAGACATAGTCCAGGACAATCTGTAGATAAAATACGTTTAATATTACGTTATGTCTATCATACATGCTCTGGTCTTGACAGAAAACAGCTGGCTATACCTAAGGAGTAAAGGGCTGAAAATAAGAAAAAGCAAATTCAGGGAATATCAGGGAAAGATATCAGGGAACATCAGAGGAAGAATATAAGGGAAAGACTTCTGAAGTGAGGTGCCTCACTCATAGGCCTTTCTTGCCCTGAGACCTTTAAAACTAAAGTAAAGAAGCGGCTAAAGATGTAATGTACAGTAATATTGCCCTGAACTGGTCAGTAAGAAATGAGGTCTCCCAAGTGGCCTTTTCCAGTTCTAATATTTCTAATCTGAACAGAAAGATTTCACAGGTAGAACTGGTCTGTTGTACTTCATGAGTGTCTTCCTGCAAGATCTGAGTTCAGGCATTCCGAGTGTCATGCCCTCACTTATTTTCAGCTCACTTGTATCTTTGCAAATTGCCAACCATGCTGAGAACCAGGATGATGGTGTAGTCTGGAGGTGACTAAGACAAAGACGCTGGGTTTTGTTGTTATTTTGTTGTTTTTTGTTGTTTTTTTTTTAACAAACAACAACAACAAAAAGGAAATACAAAATAAATTTCATTTTGGGTTCACCAGAAATATTCAGTTTGCCCAAAGCAGTGTATTTATATTTTCAGGCTGTTTAATCAAAAACAATTACCTTAAATTTTACAGGAAAAAAATGTCCCATCAAAACAGAAAAATAGGGAGCACCAGTTAGAAATGGCAAAAGCAAACATGGGAAGAGCAAAGTGAAATGAATTTCATTTTTAAGGTGAAAAATTCTGGGATTAAATACTTCAAAATTTTCATAAACATTTTTTTATTGAATGGAAAATCTCTGTGTCAAACTGGTGAGCAGCTCTGTGTTCATGCTTCCAAACTCTTATCTTTTCAGTGAATTTAATGTACATAGTTCTTCTTTATCTGATTTTGGGTTCAGTATGTAAACATTAATGTATTTTAATTAATGTAATCACATGAGTAGCTTTATTGACTTGATTGAAGTTGCTTGTTACTGTGGCAGGTTTTGTTGGGGAGGCTATTGCTTGTCTGGCAAGCCAAGTCACTGAATCTGGAGAATTTGTGCACACATCAGCTGTGCAAACAAGACATTTGACATCATAAATATCTTAGTTTTCTGGATTGCATCTCACATATTGCAGGCTATAGGTTACCTGTAATATACAATCCTATCACCAGACCCAGGAATACAAGCTAAATTCTGCAGACAGTTCCCAGAAATGAACAGTAAAATATATGTGGACTCACCAGGGACAGGAACTAAAACAGTGACTATTAATTGGGATGTCCTTATAATTAAAGTTTAATTTATCTGGTGTGGCACCCCACTAAATTCATCCTTATAAAAAACCCTAGGCCCTCCATGTTGGTTCAGATATTTTTGTTCCAAGCACAGACATTTCCCGACAAATTTATTTGAACAGACTTTTTGCTCAGTACATCTGAGATGTGTTTCCTCACATAACAAACAAGACTGCAAACTGATAAAAGCCAATCTGATGCATCACAACCTGGTGTCACAGATGAAAGACATCTGAATTTGATGAAAATCCTTCAGCAGGATAACCAGGTGTGGTACAAACGTGCTGCTGGGAAAGATGGAGTGTTTGAGTCTCGGTTCACAGTGGCAAAAAAAGAGGGTTACAAAGATCGTGATCTAGAGAAAGGGTCATGGCACCTTTTCATTTATATATTGGCACATACTGAAATTTTTATTCTTATGGGTTTTTTTTTCCTCTTGGTTTGTCGGTTGCACAAAATTCAAATTTAAATGTCTTTTGAGCTCACAGCTAGACTACTGTTCTCTGAGAGATGGAAAGTAAATAGCAAAGCTCTGAAGTACTTTCCTGGCTTTAGACCACAGCTTAACCTATAATTTATGAACATGAAGACTTGCAAATGAGGTAAAATAATATTGCAAATGTCTACAGGCAGGATGTGGTTCTATATTTACTAATAGCTGTTCTATAATGTACATGCCAGTCTCCATCATGTAAAGTATGTAGCTAAGTGTGGCTGGCAGCATGGCAAATTTTAAAGGATACTTTTAATTGAATGCTGCAGATTTTGATTATATATCGTAAGTTTTATTATTGTTATGTACTCCACGGTATTCTCTGGGGTGTAAGTGGGGCTGCAAATGTGTTACAAGAACATTAAAATGTCATGTCTTAAAATTGTGTCACACAAAAGAAAACTTCAACAGATTTGTTGACTGTTTTGAGGAAATGTTACCTCTGAAATTGGACATAAATGCACCTGCAACCTGCACACATAGAGTACTCCTTGACTCTGTAGTAATCTCACTAATTTCTGTGGGACTATTTGAGAATAACAATACCGATCCCTAGGTAAGGAAAAGAGTCTGCTTCTTGCTGTTAAATACAAATCTTGACCTCATCACTCCTAGACCATGCTGTAGATAGATCCTAGTTTACTAAAAATGCAGAAGTGAACATCCAGCCCAAGATGTTCCTTTTAATCTCTTCTCTGCATTTCTTTCTTGAATTTCACTGATGTTTATGGGTGTTTTAGGCTCTTTATGTCTGTGCTGCAGTGTTGTGCTCTGTCAGAAGCAATCAGACATGGAATAGACTGGGGGCAACTTTACTTAGGCTAGGGAAGCTCATTTTGCAAGCTTCCAAAAGGCATCAAAAGCTTGTTTTTTAAAAGACATGCTGTTTACATGCTGTTTTCATTTGTTCTCAATAATTTATTACCTACTAATGTATTTTTTTTTTTATTGTCTTGTTTATTCTTGGTGGAGGCAGTTGGATTTTATCTAAAGGCACAGTTATTGTGAGGAGGTGGAGTAAGGAACTCTTAATGTTTTATCCATTAAGGCCTGGAGTTTCACCTACTTGGCCTTTCATAGAAAGTTTTCTTCTCTTCCATGAGGAGTATATCTATTAAACCAATTTAAATAGGCAAATGTGGAAATGATAGATTTCTTTGAAACACAAGTGTTAGACAAATATACCTGATTTCTGATGTTTATTACCTTTTTATGTTAGGCTTGAATTTGCAACTTCATTTAGAGGCACTAAATGCTAGGATTGTCTGAGGCACAGCCTGTTTCTGTTGGAGGATCACCCCTATTATATCATGTTACACAAAACCATTTTAAAATTACATTTTACAAAAGCCTATTGAAAAGTTTTAAGAAGGATCACTGATTAACTGGATGGTCTGCTCTTCGCAGCTCTTGTTAGTACTGCCTTGAAATCTATAGAAGTTTATTTTGCATACTGAATCAGTATGTAAAAGTCAAACAGATATATAGTTCATTCACCTAATCATGTTTATATTGCACTAGCCTACAGAAGTCCCATCCCAGAGTACATTCCTAGTGAGAGACTTGCCTTTCCCTGCAGGCCAGCCCTGGCCGTAGTTCATCAGAGGTACATTTTTACAATAGTTTATGGTATTTTTATCTCACTTATTTGATGTATTACATATTTCAATGTCTAATGTGCAGCACAGCCGAGTTAACAGCAGCAGCTGTCCTCGTGTTCGTATTGAATATGTGTGTGTACACATGTATATATGCATTTTTTTTGCTATGTTCTATTTATGTTTTCTGTTTTTCTCATGTTTTGCTTGTCCCTCTTTGTTAATTATATGGCTGTTGCATTACTTTGAAGGTCATCAACTGAATTTGAGTTTTGACACCTTTTACAAGAATACGTTTACTTACTGTGCAGTTGTTCATCCAAAGGTTAGAGCTCCTAAACCTTGTTTTTTGTGTCCAGGGTTCTGAATTCAGATGTACAGAAAAAATATGTCTCTTTTGGAGAAACACTTTGGCCGTGATTCTCATTTTTCACCTTTTTATCATTTATATGTTTTCATTGACACTTGAAGACATGGCTGGAACAGCTGGCATATACTTAACAGTATATGTCTTAAGTCTTCCTCCTTGCTGTCTCCTTCTACCCTCAGCATTTTGTTTGAGCCAGTTTATGCATCTTGAAGCCAGAAATCCCTTATGGAAAGATTTCAATTCAGCTCATTCATAATGTGTATTGATAAAACCTCTCTTTCCCTCTCTCAGGATTCAAAAGGCCCCTGCCATTACCCTGGCAGCATCTGTGTTAGTTCCCCTCTCCACCCACATCTGGTGAGAGTGATGAGGATCATGCATAATGCAAAAGCCGAGCTGCACTTGGGACGTGGCTTTCAAGGCGATGTTTGTGGAGGGATCTCACAGGTGCACGTGCTGGCCTGGAGAGAGCAGCCCTGGGAATCCATTAGGCAGCTGTTCGGGTTATCGCTTTAGCAACATTTTAGGAAGTTTTAATATCCTGAAATCAAACCTGCGTTGCTGCTCGCTTCATTTTGGTTCCCCAAGAAACTCAACCTCAGCGGAAAATCCAAATAAACCCAAGCTGCAGGAATCTCTTTTTTTCCCGGAACAGAGACTCCTGTATATCTCTGGAGAGCTTTATGGGCTCAGTTTTACTGGTGCTACATCAGCAGTCCATCCCCTCTGCGTTTCAGCTGCTCCAGTCTGGTATTCAAGTACTTCCTCCAGCAGATTAATTACACAGGAAATATCAAAGAGATTCCTCTAAATCCAAAGCATATGCTTCAACCTAAAGTGAATACAAAATATGCCCACTGTGTGATTCTCTGTACATGTGTGCTTCCTACTCAGGAGGATTTTAATAGGTATACTTGGTATTTATCAAGTCAGTGCAAAGTTTTGATCCAACAAAGTATATTTAGACCTTCCAGCCCAAGTTCTTTGTTGAGATAAACAGAGGATGTATTAACATGGAAGCAGCTTACACCGGAAGGACTCCATTGCACTTCTGTCTGGACGACAGAGGGCATCAGGAAGATGTTTCATTCTGATTTATTAAAAGGTCATACTTGCTCTTTTCTGAAAAATGGAGATGTGAGCCCAAGAGATAGAAAATTAGCTCCACTGGTAGCATTAAAAACCCCTTGTGTCTGGAGATGTCTTGAAATCTGAATAAGAACACAGTCCACCAAAGATTGGAGCTGTAAATGGAAACATCTGTTTCTACCACTGTTCCTACCACTGTGCCTGCAAAACCCTCTTCCCTCTCTTCTCTCCTTTATTTCTAAGCAGCCATACAAGTACCTCGTAAGTAAGTCTCCTACAGTTCCTTCCAAAGAGAATGTGTCTCTATTTGAAGGCTGGCACATTTTGGCTACCTAAAAGTAAAGGAAGCGAACTCACAGACCCCCTTTCCATCTTCTTTACCATGCTCCTGCAAACTACAGCCCCTGTTTGTAGCACTATTGATTTTGGTTTGATTCAACACAGACTTAAGGGCAACCCAGAAGAGATCAGACAATACCACCAGGACTCTAATAGCTTTATAATTCAGTAAATCCCAACTGTGTGCCAGTTTTGGCTAAATCTGCTTATCCCCTTGCTGAGTCGTTATTATGGAGTGTGTCTGGGGCTCACAAAAGCACAGTCCTCATGCCAAATGCTTTCTGCCTCACATAGCACTTTCTGTAATACTTTTTCTTTTTTTTTTTCTTTTCAGTGTGTGAATGCAGCTTCCCATTAGTAAAACAGCTGCATCAGTGGTGAAGAGAGTGATTTCTCTGACACCATCTCTACACTGCTGAAGTTCCAGTGGCATAACCTGATTTACCACACTGAACATAAGAACAAAACTGGGAGGAACTAGCATTTTCTTTCTGGTACGGATGAGCTACATTCATAAAATAGTAAAAATGATTCTTGCCAAATGACCTCTAGATGGCTCATGAAGCTTGCTTTGTCAATTAGCAAGCACCTGAAATAAGTCTGCATCAGGGTGTACCGAGAAGAGTTTCCTATAACTTCATTACTTCTTCATATGACAGACGAAACCTTGGAGTGTTTTGCATGCAGGGAAGGCTTCCCTTGGTTTCGTAAAAAGCACTGACGACTCTTCAGCTGAAGAGATGAAGAATGTTTGTCTTCTTTCTAGCCAGAATGTCCTGATCGCGGATTCCACTTGTGCATATTTTGCTGTGATTACTACGTATTTATTCACTCAGGTGTGGAAATTGCCACTCTTGATTGTAGCTTCTCAGGAAAAAAAGCACAGCCACACATTCCCTTAAGTAAGCAGAACATGTTACAAGCATCTGATTTACCTGGTGAAATCCCAAGGCTTGGTGTCTTCAGAAATTCTGCTTACAGAAGTACATCCCTTTACAACATTGCAAAGGGAATCTGCAGTTTATTCCTGATTCACAAAGAAGCAGGGGAGGAGGGAATGAAGAAAAAAATATTCATAGATTTAAGGTGAATCACGTCTTCCCGTTCCGCATGTCACCCTAAACAGATCCTGTGTGAATTACTTGCTGCTCAAACTATTACTGAGCAGATCATATTGGAGATGATTCTTGTAATCCAAAAGGAAACAGGCAACTAAGGGGGTAAAATCTATCAGGAACCTAAATATGTCAGACTAAGAAGTATCTATTCCAATAAGTGAAATGCATTGCCCTGTTCCCAATTAAGAGCTCATATGCCTCCTGTAGTGTTTTCTCTGGCACAGCAACTAGATCTTTCAATGACTAAACCAGTCATTATATGAGCTAGATACCTACCTTCACTACTAACTGCTTGAAATGGATTTTTTTCTGGATGAAAATTTCTTCACTACAAAGAAAATATTCCTTCCTCCCTCAAACAGAGAAGTGGTCAAAATATTTTTAAAAAATCTTGCACAAATTTGTAACATCTAATTGGAAAACTTAGTAATGCTTCCAAGATAGAGAAAAGTTTAAAGATGCTGCCTGCAAACAAAAGATGTGTACTTCTTCCTTTATGTAATAAGAAATTATACACTGTTTAATAACACACTGAGGTCCTCCACAATTAAAAAACAATGAACTGATTTAACATTAGTCAAGTACTATGCAACAAAGATGAATTCAATGCATTCTTTGTTGCAAAGGTTAATATCTTTGTGGATTGTACATTAAGAAAACCTGTAAAATATTTATGCATTTAGATGCAATACAGGACAGTTACAGGACAGTTACAGTAAATTTCTATATTTTTTCTAAAAAAAAAGGTATCTTTATACATCAAATGTTCCACCTCTATCAAAGGTACAGATCTTTGGCTGTAACTCATCACGTCTCCACAGTGATGGAGATGTGCATCTGCACAATAGTGAGGGTTACACTTCTTCCCTGTGAATACACTCACACACTGTCTTTGGTGTAAATTCCAAATATAGGACTCTTCTTTCTAGAGACGTTTTGATGAGAAGACTATTCTTGAACAGAGAAGACTGAAGAACTTGACCAACTGAAGACTTGACTGAGAACTTCAGCTCTCAGCCACCAGACAGTCTCGTGTTTTATATTATTTATGACTGAATATGCTGAATGTAAGGAAACATCACAAAAGATACTGATACAAGAAATCAAACTCATGATCTGAATGCATCTGTTGAGATTAGCCTGTTCTGGCTTTCATCCATCAGGGAATATCACCCAAACTGAGCAGCTATTAGTACTTAAAACTGAAAATCACATTGGCAACAACATGAATTCTTTCTTAAATACATGTCCTGATCCCGTGGGTTTAATATAAAGTATCTACAGTATCTGTTTTGGCTTTATACAAAAATTGTTGTGCCTTACTAAGACCTTAGTAGATGTTTCATTCTTAGGACAGCATACAGATTTAACCAGCTGATGCTCACTGAGAGCACAATCTAATTTTTTCAGACACTGAAAGAACTGTATGCATGGGACCAATTTAGAAAAAATCCATTCCAATGTCACTTTTTCTTAATAAGCTGTATAAATAGGTATGAAAAAAAACATAAAGAACCCACAAAGTGATAACATGACCTGCAGATTACAAGGTAATTAAACTTGAAACTACCAAGTACAGTGCTTCAGGAATAATTTACCTCGTGGTGTGGGGAGCTGAGATGTTCTGATGTTTCTTGCTAATGCAAAATGAATAAGCATTGGGAGCTCCTACCTGCCTGAGCTAAGGAATTAACGGGTTCCCTACCTGTATCTTTCACTTCTTAACACTCGTGATGACAATCTAATTTGGAAAGCAGCAATAACCATGTGGTAACTGTCTTTAAAAGGCTCTTAATGTGTAATTTTATGGTCAGTGTTTGAAAAGATAGTGTTACTGGCTGAGAGCACTGATTTGAAACACAGTGCCTTCATTAGCTGACTGTCACCTTGACAGAGACCTGAGCATATTTTGCTGACGTATTGGTGCAGTTGGTTCCTGGCTTGAACTAGTTGTAAAGGAAAGGTGAAGAGCTGTTTGATAAAGGATTTACACAAGCTTTAGAACGTGTTGTTAATTTCTAGGTGATTAATCCAATCTCCTCCTTTCCTTGTCCTGGGGAAAAAGTTGCTAGAAGTGAGGTTTTTGGAACACGAAGTTGTGCTCCCCAAAAGGAGGACCTTCAGCAATATAGATACATAACTTCATTTGGTAAAATATCTTGGTTTTCACTTCTTACTTGCATCTGGTCAGGATCAGAATTGACAGATGAGTCCAGTTAAATTTAGGCAAAGATGAAGGTGATTACACTGATTTGCTCTGATGTATTGCTAGCTAAAATAGATTTCATTGATTAACTGACAATTTAAATAAACATCAGTGCAGACAGATGGCATTGATATAGGAGGTGGTTTTTTAACTCAAAAATGTTGTCTTTTTTTTTTTTTTTTTTGGTTGTAAATTGCTGATACGATGTGTTTGCTCAGGTTACAGTACTTGGTGTTGAAGCCATTGCTCTATGTCCACAACATGAGAGCACAAACATAGTGATGTTTTCTTTCACACTTTGATTCAAGAACAGCCAGTGGACATGTTTTGAACTCTCACCAAACTCAATGAGACTTAAATAAGTTTAAAGTGCTCTGCTGGATGCAGGTGTTTTCTGTAACTGGAGCAATGGATATTTTTAGCTTTTTCATTGTTTGTGTCTTTGTCAGCGTGTCCCTGAGAACTGGTGATAGCATTCAGCCCAGCACTTCCCTCTATGCAATTCTAAGAATACATTTAAGTTAGTGCTCATTAACTCCTCCCCAAAGATGTAGTGGGGCCTCTGTACATTACAGTTATTAATCTTCCACAGCTGGATGATTTCTCCTCTTTCAGCCCTGCTCTAGGTTTGAGCTATCACTCAGCTGTGCTGGTGGAGGCTGAGTGCCTTTCCACAAGCCTTGCTGCTCTGAATGTCAGGAATGTATAAAACTAGACTGCAGTCTGCAAGCACTGGGCAACTCTTACATTAAAACCCAAAATAATTTTGACATAGGTGTATCAGAAGCTCCTAAACTGAATGAGACTACTCGTATTAGTAAAATCAGGTAGTCTACACTCTGAAACTTATTACTAGACTCTATTTATACATTAGTTCTTCTATTTCTATCAACTCAAGTTCAATGGTAGCTGGACACAAGCATGTGCAAGTTCCTCTTTTCATGACAGATAATATGCAGAATTCGGCAACATAAAGCCAAATTGTGTGTAAAATACACAGAACAGAAAAACCTCAAAATACTCAGTGAATTGCTGCAATGATGGGTGCCTTATAGTTTCTTTAAATCAAGAAAAAGTGAACACTGCTACAGAAAAAAAACCCACGGTATTTCAAGAGACAGCTGTTTCTGTATGCCAAATAACAATGAATTTGACAGTTAATTCAATAAATCATACATTTTTATAGCATTAGAAATTCAAAGTCTTTGTTTTGTAGTGCTGTTAGAGAAAAACAGAAGCTGATCATTTTTTTCTCGTCAATGTGCTAAAGATCCCAAGCTGCTAATAGGTAGGAGAAAGGGAAGATAAAGCATTGTGAAACTCAGCATTGCATCCCACTGTTTCCTGCTTATTTCTGTTTGAGGCCAGGTATAGAAAGAAAAACACATTGTGGTCTTCCTTTCTGGAAATGGGAAATCTTTTCTTTTACTTCTGATTTACAGTTGGTGGCCAGAGATGAGCACTGGAGCAAGGCTCTTCATCAGAGCAGTCCCACTGATGAGCTTGGGAAGCTGGTAGCAGAATAGAGATCAGTCCCAGCAAGGAGGACAGATTCTGCATCAGCCAGAGCTATTTACTTCATTTCACTGGACTTGTGGGTAAGTGAAAGTGAGTGTGGTCCACTGGATAAGGAAAGAATGCTGTGGCAAGAAAAGAAATACTAATTTCCTCCCCAACAATACTAGATCTCAGCGTAACGTTAGGAACGTAATAGGTTCAAAGATGACAACAGAAGAGTGCAATGGGCTGGACTAGGAGACAAAGGTAAGAGGGAGGATCTCTTGCGTAGGTTGAATCGGAGGATTTCTCTTTGCCGTATGTCTGCTCTGGGGGGTGAAGTTGCCACCTCTACTTTCTTTGCCTACCACCATCCTCAGATGAAGCTGGCGGGCAGTGGCAGCATGCCAGAGGACTGGTTCTGCTCTCATTGAGCTCAACAGAAAATGCTTCCTCAACAGAAACAAGGGCAGGTCCAGCCTTCCGAAGGTAGCCTGCTCCCCACAGCTGGCATTACAAACAGCTCCCTGCAGAGCTAATCCCCTCTCAGAGCTGTGTGTGCCACGCAAAGGCAATGCTACCACAGTACATGTCTCCCTTCCTCTTCATTTTTTTTTTTCTAAATGACAATGAATGCACACGGAGCTTCAATTACAAAAGATTATGGGCTTCAATTTAGTGTGTGCTGTAAAGTTGTATTAAACGATCAAATGCTAATGAGGAGAAAGCCTCTTCTAGAGAAATAAGGAATTAGCATAAATTAATAGAGTTCCATATGTGCAAGTTTTACAGGGTAACAAAGTATCTCATCACAAAAGTATAAATATTTAATTTAATTCTTGCTGAGGCCAGTACAGAGCATTACAGTCAGCACAGAAATATGAATTAAAGCATGGGAGGGAGCAAAGCGCTCCCCAATTCAGGTTCACAGAGAGGTCACTGTGATGGCTCTGCTGTTCTTTTTCTCTGTTTTCCGGCTCACGCAGTTTGAAGCCAGGTCCAAATGGCAAAGCAATATATACATAGCCTCATCTGCAGTCTAGGGAGTCTTCCTGTTGGCTTCACTCAGTGTGTTAGCAAGTTCCTTAGCCCTGCTCGAGAATATATTTGCTTGTCAGCATAGCATCTTCCTGCTCTCATGGCAGAGAGAAAAGGCTTTAGAGGCATTTTGGTGGTGCTCTCACAGCACTTTTCCCTAACCATGTGGAAAGGAGCTGCTGCAGGTAGAAACTGACTTGAATTTGTAATTTATATTCAGCCTTGCAGTGTATTTCACTTTAATGCTGTGAATGAGTTGAGATAATTAAGATTAATTTTACTGAGGTGAAAAGCAAGCTCAGTCCTATATGTTACTTTCCTGAACAGCTGTGGCACTGATTAACGTGGTCTGCTCCAAACAGTGCTCTGCACACATGGGGAAGAGTCTCTGTGCCACTGTAATAAACATATGGGACTTCTTATATGACCCATTTTGAGGGACTCAAGAGAAAGCATATACCAATATTACTGCACTTCTCATGGTCTGGTGTTTCATTGCTAGAAGCAGCTGTCTTCAAGGGTGCATGTATGTTCAGATACACAATGTATGTTTAGTATACTTGTTTTCTCTCCTGCAATTGTGTAAATGTGTAGGTGTGTGAAGGAATAAGCTTATTTCTACCTCTAAATAAGTATATCTTTTAGGATGTAGTTTGTTGTGATCTATAATTAGAAGAAACTGCAATTCTAATCTGAAATTGTACATGTGAGTACCTGCATGCTTGACAACCTGAGATTTATAATTGTGTTTTTGAGAGGAGTTTCATTTGATTGTCAGCTTACATTTTGCAGCAGAAATTTGCAGCAAACTGTTTAAATCCATGACCGCAGAGAAATGTCACCTTCCAAGTCCTTTTTTGGTCGTTATATATAGTCATTTTGTTAATAGACTTCTTACCAGTTTCCTGTGTGCTGGGCTTCTGAAAATAAGGCTTTTTACTAACTGTTCCATTTTCAATTTGCCTTCCTCGTTAGTGTGATAAACAGCTGCTTGAAAACAAAGGAAAATCCTGTAATAACACAAGAAGAGAACAATGCCTAAAAAGTCCATTAGAGAGGAGCTGAAACATCAGCATGTTTCTTCTAGTTGAACAAATACCCAGAAGACTGCAGGCACAGTCACACCTTTCCCATTGGTCCCTGCTCCCATCTCATTCTTTGGCAGAAAATGGGTAAATCAGCTTCACTAGGTATCACGTGGTAAATTATCCTTCTCTTGGCTGAAATTCTCGAAAGGTATTTATTTGTGGAAGAGCAAGTTCTATGTGAAGGCACTGGATTTGGTTTGTGGAGCCTTGGGATCATTTTTCCAGCCCTAAAACAGACTTCTTTTGACCTTGGCCAATTCCTTTCATGACTGATGTCTCTGCTCACCATCAACATAGTATTTCTTTCTCTTTCCTCCCCTGTTGTTCTTGACTGTCATCTCCTTGAGATGTAGACTACTTCTCTGGATTTTCTCTGCTCATAGCCCAGAATTTTCTATTAAAATAGAAGTAACACTGACAGCCATTGGTTAATCTAATGGTTTTTAAAGGAGTACACACCATACTACTCCAAGACAGGAATCCCATCAGGGTGAAGGGAAGCAGGAGATCAGTCCAGCAGGAAGAAAAGGCAACTGCTTGCAGAGCACAGAGCTGTTGTTCTGTAACTGGCAGGTACAGATCCAAAAAGCACACTCAAACCTCTCTGCTCTGGTGCATATTACATCAAAGATAGTTGTTTTTCAGTGGTCGTACAGAGAACTGATATTTCTGATAGTAACACAAAGAGCACACCTTCTGTTTGATGATACTTCAATTAATCTGAGTTCCTCTACTTTGCTTCAAAAAAGGGACTGGTTTTGACTTAGCAGAAGTCCGATATTAATGCCAATTAGACTATGTGTACCTGGTGACTATACAGCAGTTTTCTGCTTTGATTTTGACATTTTCGAGCTAACCTGTGACCAGGAATGTCAGTGCTGTGTCAGTGGTGCTGCGGTGATCTTGTCATGGCCTGAATACACGTAGGTCTCGGAGAGCACATTTCTCCTTTCTGCTTGGAGATGAACCTTCTTGCCAACATGCTTTGGATCTTTGCTTTGCATCAGCTGAAACTATTTCAAATTAATCACTTTTGAGAGTCATTATGTCAAGAGATCTGTCTTGATCGCAAAGTCTCTGTAGGCATAGAAAATGTCAGTCCTATTCAGAGCACGCCCCTGACACTTGGTGACTTTCTGCCAGGTTACATGTTTGACAGCTGTTCTAGGGTGTGCGTTCCCAGCCACTGGCCTGACAACCATCATGAAGCCAATTACAGTCACAGGCAATTAATGTTCCCCTCCTCAGGTTCTCATGGAAATCATAGCACAATGCAGAGGATCAGCGTGAAATCTGTGACCTTTGGAAATACAAGCTTGAGACAGGAGCTGGGCTTGTGTCTAGAGCAACTGTGTCCAATTAAGCTCTTAAGGCATGGCAAGGGAGATGGAAAATTACATGTTTCATAAAAGCAACGTGAACAATTTTTTCCTCTCTCTTCCAAACACAATAGCTTCTAGTTGACCTGAAAATACCAGGTCTTCCCCCACGCTCTCCCTGCATCGGTTACTCAAATCTCATGGTTAGCAACAGCTGTAATTTTATACAGATTTTCTGTATTGCTATTGTACACAGGCCTGTATGCATCATGTTTCTTCTGTCCTGAGCTGTGTGCAGGCAAGACTACAGGGCCAGGTCCTCCAGTAATATAAACTGATGTAATGCCACTGAAATGAAAAAAATGTGGTTGTTTGCATCCTTTGAGGTCCTTCACTAACAGATTTCAGCCTAACAGAAAATCCTTTCCAGGGTGACATGGCCAATTAACATATATACAACTATCCCAGAGGTGGTTTTTATTGCTATGTTCTTTGGAGAGAGACTGCAAACAAGCAATGAGAAATTGCAGTTCAAGTACCGGGTGACATAACTTTGATTTTTCCTTTCCCCTCCTTCCCGGCTGCAGTCAAGTCAAGGATGTTGTTCTAATTTGAGCTGAAGTACAAGAATCTCTTTCTATCGTGACCACAGTAGCTCATGGTTTTCTTGTTTTGCCACTGTATATGTATATGGCCCATTTCTGGGATTTATTGCCTGCCAGAGGAAAAGAGCAGTATTTATGTGGAGAGGTATTGTTTACCATGTAGAAAGCCAACACAGAGAGGTTTAAGCAAATAGCTTGGAATTTAAGGAATTTATAGCAAGCAAACTGTGTGAGAGCAGCTCCTAGATCCCACATGTTTCATTTGCTTTACTCCAGATTCAGATAAGTTGTTGATATTCTTTTAGAAGAGCAGGAAGTTGCCATGAAGCATACAGGGGTTTTAGGTCAGAACATTTTCAGGATAATTGATCTAAAATAATATTGTCTGGGTAGAGCAGCCTGGAGCCCAGCCGGTCCAACTGTCAGGTTATTTCCACCACATTTCACAATAAAATATGCTAACTGACAAAACAGTTATTTTAACTTAAAAAAAAAATATATATATATATTGTTTACAGTTCAGGTCCATAATTCTTAAGAATCGTGGTTTTAATTTGTTGTGGGGTTTTTTTTTGGTTTAGAATTTGCCACTGGAAATATTGGCTTGATCGAGCCTGCTCCTAAATTAACCTCTGGATTTTCAGGATATGAAGTCCCAGGATGAGATCTGTAGAGGAGATAGTCCTGAATAATTATCCTCAGCATTACTGCCTTCTCAGTCGTGACAGCTGGGTGTGTTCTAAAGGGGGATTCCAACACCAGAAGTATATAGTCCTCATCTGAACGAACTCCATTCCCCCAAACAATGACATTTGAAAATACCAATTGTGTTCTCCAATATCCAGCACACAAACTGAAAATAAATATTTGCACTGGAAAACAGGATGGAAAATATCAGACACTGATACCAACAGCTGTGTTTGACACACAGATGTGTGCGTGCATGTCTGAGAGAGAAAGAAATAAAGTGGCTGGGTAAGGAAGAGGAAGGAAGTATTTATAAGCACCAAAATAGGTCATCTTACCCTTTTTTTAAAAAAAACCAACCAAACAATCAAACAACTGTCAATATATATTTCTAAGCGAAAGTTCTGAGGTTACATTGCCTGGCCCTCCCAAAAGCTTTTGCTGTGGGGTGTAATGTGTTGCCTACCTGGTGCAGTAGGTTTGCAGGACTTCGGGCCTCTGCAAGAGTTAATTAGGACCAGCCTGTTTGAAGCCAAGTGCAAAGCTGGGTGGCTGTTTCTTGCGTAGCCTTATGCTGAAATATTTTTCCTCTGTATTAATGAAAGTACTATTGTGAGAAAGAACCTGAACTATAAGAAAGTGCTGTACAAATGCCATGCATACTGAGACTGCACAGGGATGCGTGCCACAAAAGAGACTGTGCAAAGGTTTGTCTACCTATCACAAAGGAAAACATCCAGCTTGCTGCCCAAAGGAGAAATCAGCACTGCACATTTCCACAAATTCAGGGTACAGTAAAACATTTTCACCTAAACCCAAGCTCATCCTAATTTGGCAAGACAATTTTATGTCTATGTTAGCAAAGAAGGGAGAGGGAATGTATAGGAAAATAATTTATTTTTGTGTGCCCATAATATTTTGGTCAGTGAGGCTGCAGAGATTTGGAGCATGGATATTCCCACTGGTATGGCACTGGTGGCTGTTTGGTGTCCTTGGGCCACAGATGTTTTGTCCTGATGTTGATGTCCAATATGTCCAGCTATTGAGGCAGATGGTGAGCAGCAAAATATTTCCGAACTTTTGGAAATACACCACCCTGGAGCCCAACAAGGGAGATAGTTGAAATTGGAAAATAATGTAATAGAGTATTTTATTTTTCACAAAAGACACTGAGGCTGGGAAGACTGCCATTTCTGAAAGGACAGTTTGGCTGACCTCCCCATATTCTGCACAGCTTTACAATGACCCTCCATTTGCACCCCTTTCCTCTTTTAGACTGAAACAGAGGTTTGTACTTCATTTTATGCACATATGCACACATACAAGAAAACGACAAGTGATATTGAATTTGTAGACTCATTAAAAACAAAAAGGCAAGAAAGACTTTATCTCAGTCTTTTTGTAGCAAAGAGCAGAAATAACTTTTTGTTTTGTGTGTGGCATACTGAAATGTCTGGGCTCTTTGAAGATGCATCTACTCATCCATGAGTGTGTTTGTCCTCACTCCAAGAGCAAAGGAGAAGAAAGACAAAGAAAGCACAGTAAGAACCTTGATTAATCAGAAGAGTTGAAAATTTGATATAAGTTCATGCAACTACGTGGAAATTGACAGGTAGGTTCACTTGTTTATGGGACCCTTGTCATCTGTGGGTTACTAGTAGACTTTATATTAAACTTGTGCCTGACAATTTTTTTGAGGGCAAAAATAACATCTTTTCAATACCTTTATTTATTTTGTAAGTAAGAGCTTATTGGAAGGATTAAGCGTGTTCTTTGGGGTGAGGCTGCACTCTCCCCCCACCCCGTCCCCCACCTCCAAGATGTAATTGTAATCCTACTAGGAGAAACTGAATTGTCTGCTGGGTTTTTCCATAAAAACAACTTTTCCACCTTCAGTTTTATAAATTCACTTTGAGGCAAATTCTTTCTTGAAAGAAGAGGCCAGGTCTCTGTCTTCTGAGGAATGAATAATGGAGAATGAATCATTGTTCCCACTGCTTCTACATGTTTCAGATTCATGAAGTTCTGTAGTCAGGCAGGATAGAAAGGGAGCTCCAAGCAAAACAATTATGATAAACAGACTCAATGGGCTTGATAACTTGGGGTTTGCTAAGCTCCATCCAGGGGTGCCACTAAGGGACGATTAAGGATAAGTAGTACCAAGGAACTAACACAAAGTTCATGTGCAAAATGTATTTATTGGTTCTGTTTCCAAGACAAACCATGGTTAAAGCATTCTAGATAATTTCTATTATTTGTATTTTCTGAGTTCACTTTGGGCATAGTTTTAATACTGAATTCTGGGTGAATTCTCCAGGATAGTTTAGTTCATACTAATGTAACAAAATTCCGCAGTACAGTGGATGGTGACTAAATTCTGTTTACAACAAAAAGATTTTAGAATGAGGAAATGAGGGACATGTGTAATTTTATTGCAGTAGTTTTAGACGCATGAAGACTGTGAAACACACTGCTCTGAACAGATGCTTCAATATTTTGTCTCCAGAGTGTTGATTTGTTAATATTCTCAGCAGCATAGACTTACTTCTCTGAAACTCAGAACCACTGCTTGAGGATGTAACGTGTATCACACAAGTGTTTTTGAACAGCCGTTTGTGAAGCCATAGACAACAGCAAAAGGAAGCCAGGTCGATTCATAGAGCCATTTGTGAACCGAATGGCTGAGTGAAGTGAGTATCAGTGCAGTAACCAGAAACTGAGTCAAGCACATTTTTCCTATCAGTATGGCCACCATGGCCGTAGTATCATTACTGAATTTCTCTTCCCAAGAACTAAGTGCAGCATGGAAATAGCAGACTCTCTTCTTAATAAAAATTATTAACTAAGGATGGACTAAGTATTTCACTCCATACAGGATCATGCTTGAGATACCTGGGTATCGCCAGGACAGATACATGGTTGCTTCAAGGAAATGATGCTATAGGTTCAAGAGATTCTCATGGGTTCCATAAAATATTCAGCTACTTTAAGACCATGCTAATGGTGATTGGCCTTACCTCTCAGGGGGGCTACTAGCACTGAGCACATTTGGTGACACATTTTAGGCTGGGAATCTGTTTCAATGGGTTTTTACTAAAGGCGAGTGTTTAGGGCTTTTTCATTTGGGACTGCAGTGATGTTTCTTAAGTTTTACAGACGTCTTGGTTTTGGTTTTTTTTTTTTTCATCTTCTACAGTATATATAGGCATACATCTGCTTGAGATGTTAATATACATATAAACTAAATTTAAGCTTTCTCGGTACATCCTGAATATCAAAATTTTATCTGGGGTTCACTGACACACATGTAACTGGACTTTCCCGATATTTGTATCTGCGAAAGTGTCACTGACATGAAAGATGCTGTTTAAATAAAGGTTGTCATTTATAAAATTCCTGCTTTATGTTCAAGGTGCCAGCAGGCCAAATCAATTTTCAGTTTACTTGCCATGACTATTAGCTATTCATGCTACTTATTGTAAGGAATATCATGCTTTGCATTAAAGGATATGCTCATTCCAGTACAAAGGGATTTACACGTGTCTGAAAACTTCCAATAACAGTTAATATGCAGTTATAGAAATCCCTCTGCACAGGTATAAGACTATACTCTGAGCCTTCACCATCTGTTCTATCCTCTAATGATGAATCCGGCATCATAATATTCACTGTCTATTTCTTTTAAAAGTGAGGTGCAAGTCATGCAAATGCATGTCTGCCATCTCTTTTCTGTATAGAAACTTGCCTCTGCCTTGTTTACTGAGAGAAATATACCCTGAAGAACACTGAGAGCTGTTATTTTTCCTTGGTGCTTTCATCCCAGAAGGCTTAAGAGCTGAAGACACAAATGAAATTTCCAAATTTAAGCTTAGTGTCCCCCCAAAATTAGAGTCTGAATATTCACAGAGCTGTGTGTTTGAGCGGAGCTCTGTTATTGGAGTGTATTTTGTTCTGATGCTGTTGGCCTCATTTCCTCACAGTATTATAGAAACTGCTCTGTTTGGTTGTGATTCCGATGATAATACAAGTTTAATGGCCAGTGGGAAGAAAGAGGAGATTTGTTCAGCTTCTGAAACCTTATAGCCTAATATTACTATCTGATGCCGTGAAAGAAGCAAGGAACTAAGCAGCATCATTAAAAAGCCTGCAACTCTAACATATAGTGACAGAAATGCTTAAATATGTATGCACGTGTCAGAAAGAACTCATTTCATTTTTACCTCTCGCTTGGGTTTTTATCAAGGGTGGCAAAATTGTCAGGAATGAACAATAGTGAAAAATAGAGCTGAAGCAGACACAGGTATTTGTACAGCTCTCCCAGAGGTATGGCCACCTTTGCTTCTCCGCAGTGAGACAGTGCTGCACCGATGTGTGATTGCTCAGAGATGGAAGTACATTTTTAATGTGTTCATAGCTGTCTGGAGGCTGTTATCTGTCATGCTGACAGAGATGGAGTGATCTTCCAAAACTGCAGTGAGTACCTTTCTAAGAACATCACTCCTGTCCTACACAGTGATGTGGCATCTGCAATGAGTCTGATGCCATTCCTACCCCTTTGCACTAGGCTTTAGAAATTTGGAGATGAGAAATGGAATGTAGGTGGCTCTGAGTTGCTTTCAGCTTCCCATTTGCTGGATCTCTGTGCATCTCCATTGACCCTTGCTGAAAGGAAGAGCAGCTCTACTTTCTCTCAGGAGCACCATTTCAGGCTGGAGCAGTTGGGGTAGAAGAGGTAGATGGCATATTGCATGCAAGGAATGTGCTGTTTCTCCTTTTTAATCTTCTTTTTTTTTGCCCTGTCTGTTCATCTTCAGAATTCAGTAAAAGCAAAACTCACCCAGCCCTATCCCCTTAGGCATGTAGTGATAGATTCCCAGAGGCTTCACACAGGACTATGAGGGAGCAAAAGCGATCGAGCGACCAGTAAAGCTGCTCAGGTGAGTAAGAGCACTGCACTCAAGTATGCCCATTACTCCTCTTAATTTCTACCGCACTGTCTGCTGGGTGCGGAGACCATACTGCCAGTTACCCAGCTTGGAAATTAAATATTCAAGCTAAGAATTTTCTGAGAGCGCTAAGGGATTTATATGCACCCTTTGCATTAATTTTAATGGAAGATATATCTAAATTACCTGCTGTGCTTGGGAAAGTCTCAGCCTGAGGTTTTATTTATTATTTATTGAATAGTCCCTGAGTAAACAGAACTTATTAGCACAAAGATGATCTGGCAGGAAGAATGGTCTTAAAAGGTACCCTATTGTTCATGCAATTATACTGCATCTTTCATTCTTTTTTATTATTGTTTGTATTGTTGTAGCACCTTGAGCCCTACAACAGAGATGAAGGTCTTTCCATTTCAGCTTCTGTTTGAACACACACTAGAAGCCAAAACCCATCTAAGAGCTTCCAATTTAAATGGATAAGGCAAAACAAACTGTGAAAGAACTAAGTGTGGAGAGAAAAAGTGTGCTTGCCCAAGGTCATACAACAGATTGTCAGTAGAAGCAGACCTAAACTCCAGGCATCTTGAACTCTTTGGCCAGTTAGACCCCACTGTTCCTTTTCTTCCTCAAGTTGCACAGCACACTGTGCTAATTCCTGCTCTCTGGTACTTACTTATCTGAAGGATTTCACCAGTTCTAGTAAAGTTTTTCTCCTTATTCACTCCTCAGCAGACTCATTTCCAGCCTATCAGTTTCATTTTGACAGGCCTAACATTCCAGGGGAAGAAATATATATAGTTCACAACACAAAACTCCCATGTTATTGGATTTCCTTAACTGGACCCAAGGAAACACAATGCAGCCTGACGCTTTTACAAATCATAAATCTTTAGCAACTTCTTCAAAGAACCAAATAAAGAATGAAAGCCCAAATTACAGCATAACAAATACAAACCTCATATACAATTTGGATCTAGTTAGTGATTTAATTACTTCATTTTCACTGTGATGCCGATGCTATGAGACTGGGTGTCATCTCTTCCTTCCTCATAAAACTGTGGTCGTTCTTGCAGCATCCGTGTACAAACAATATTGTCCTCAATCAGGCAACGAAACTCTTGGGGGAGAGACCATTAACTGAGGCAGAAGGAATAGTTCCCTGTGTTCTCTTGTGGGGCAGTCAGAAAAGAAAAATAGCCATTCCTGAGGCTGTTACCTACTGGTTCCTACCAAGAGAGTCTTAACCTCTTTATGGCTATGTGGATATATGCTGTACGTCAAGGTTTACTACACCTCCGGTGCTCTGTGCAGAATATGTGCCCTGTAACGTTGTTGGCCTCTTTTTGCAAAAGGAGCCCTGCTGAGGACTGGGAGGCTCATCGCGCTTTGCCTCCACACTGCTGGACGCAGGCTTCGTTCCCTTCCCACAAAGCTGAGCGACACAGCAATTCGTCACATCCTCCTGCTACAGAGAAGGTCACGGGCTGGGTACATCTACAAACACGACTCGTGAGGAGCAGAGCCAAAAAGCAGTCTCTGTGCATCTAAGCATGCAGGAACTTTTTTTCTCATTTACTTGTACTTATTCCTTCTGCATTCAATAGTGGAAATTTGACTGTACTCACACAGTGGCGTGCTTCAGTAGGATGGTTATTTAGCTGCTACCTGTTAATTGAATAATGTTACCACATAGATCAGGAGCCTCATGCACCTCTCGTGTAAGTATGAGTGCTCTCTCCTGTACAATATCCCTGTATAAAGAAGGGTTGCATGTTGGTTTTTGCCTACCAAGTAGATGATGGACCCCAGGAAACAGAGATAAGCTAATCTTTGTAGTTTCTGATATATCAGCCTTCACAAGGTCCCCAAGAGACAATTTTCTATGAGCTCTCTCCAACTCTTTCTCATGTTCACAAAAGAAATCTATACTTGGGACTAGCTGTCTATTGCCTTCCAAGTCCAGCATAGTGGCCTTTAACCCATCCTTTTGCTAAAGGGTTGAATGGCATTTAGAAAGGGCACACGCAAAGCCCTCCTCCCATCAACCAGCTTGGGGTAGAATGGGTTTTCAGTTTTGTTGTGCTTTCTGATTTTATCCATTAGGAACATGAATAATTGCCTGTTGGAGAGGACAGATGTAATTATTTTCACATCCTCATGCCAAAGACAAGTGCACATCAACACTTTTATCATTTTGTACTGCCTTGTCTGCAGATTTTGGCTGGATGGTTGAACACGTAATTCTTTGCATATCTTGGCTAAAAATAACTTTTTGCACATATGCGTGTACCTGAAATTATTTTGTTCTGTACACACTTCCCCACACATTTTCCTGTTTGAATACACAGTTGTGGGATGACATTGCACAACCTTGTTTACATCTGCTATGAGCATGTTTCATCTCTAAAGGAAAGAAATCAGTGAGATGCATTTCTCCTGCTTCCTCTCTTGGATGTTTATTTCTGAGAAGATAATGCGTGCCTATTTTCTTTTAGTTTTAAGATGGGGGATGATTTAGATAAGGCTGTTTATACATCAGTGTGGAGTTGCATGGCCTGAGGAATTAGGTAGAAAAGCTGGAAGAGAAGGCAAGAGGAGACACATTACTGGGGGAAAAGTTAGCTTCAAGAGCCAAAGGCCCAGGCTCTTCCACCCCTCAGCAATGCAGAGTGTAAACCTGCTAAGCCACTTCTGAAGTTCTGGTTCTTTTTAGCAGAGGGCTGAGTGCATTTGAGCTGACCTCTAACGTCTCTACCCTGCAAGGGCATAGGGTGGTATTTCTTTTCCTGAAGACACTGGGAAATCTCAGTGCTGCACTGCAGAAACTTAATAATATATTTCCAAATATCAGTCACTGAGATCTCATTAAAGTAATTCTTTCCTAGGTGTCCACCCCATTTTCTATCATATAGTTATTCCTTGAATTGAACAATTAATAAGTAATGGTCAGATCTGTACTGATCTTGAAATACTAAATACTCTGTAAACTTTTAAAGACTATTTCAATATATATTTCAACAGACCCATTTGGGAGAAGGTCTAAACCTGCACCAACATAGCCTTTTGATTTGAGCAGAGTCTTATCAGCAAGCAGTTAAATCAGGTCACTGACAGCAGGCAGGAAAAGGACAGAGACTGAAGAAGGTAATAATGGAAGTTGATGTGGACCCTTTGCAGCACAGCTGCTGGATGAAAGGAGGGTCTGTCCCCTGCACACACCAGCGATCTCCCAGTCCAGGTCGGAGAAGATGTGCAGAAACAGTTCAGAACACACTCTTTCTGAAAGGGAGAAATCCATGAGCTACTTAAATACAACTGTTATTCTGCCTTACCCTACTACAGCCCCACAGCAGCAGGGATAACTTGAAAATCAAAGACGCAATACTGGGCTCCCACCCTCCTCCAGCCTATAGCTTAGAGGTACAAAAGAGCAGTCCATAGTCCTTAAACTGATGAGTTTACTTAAATTGCTTTTTCTAGCTACCCAGAGTAAGTCCTCATTCCTCCTGGGGATGTTTCAGTTCTCCAAGACTGTGGCTGAACCTTCCAGGTCAGGCTCAGGGACACTAGGGAAGGAATCTCGAGCCAAAGCATCCTGAATGCACCTATTGCCTCACTAGCCTTTCTGCCCAGGTTTGCACAGGAAGAGATGCAAAATAACTAAATTAGTAGGACTGCTCAACTTCTTCCTCTCCAAACACCTCGGTAAACAGGGAACCAGGGCCATAAGGAATGGACAGCTTTTTCCCACTGTCAGTTTTTTTGGCTATCCCCATGAAGGCACCCATGTCACAGGGATCATTTCTCTCCCTTGGTAAGAGAATAATGTTTGGTGTAATTTCTCTTGTATGCCCTGCAGGAAGCAAGAGCAGAAATTGACTCAGATAAAAGACTCAAATGACCCTTGTAAAAGCAGGAAAGCATACTAGCTTTTGGAGTAACAGAAGGATGGATAAAGTGCAGGTCAATACACCAGGTCCATGTATTTCACTATTTCTCTCTGACTTACAAATCACTTCTCAGGTAGTCTCTGGTATAGGGCAGAAATCACAGAGGGGTCATATAAGCTGCCAATTACAAAACCTCTCTGAATTCCTAGGAGGAAAAACCTCCTGCTTTTAAAACGTGCATGCTCAGAGTGCCCTGGGTGGAAGTCCTGCTTCACTTCACTGCTCTGCAGTACACAGGAGGCAAAATATTGCTTTGTGTGAAATATTTATTTTGGGGATGGTGTGTACAGAGGAATGACAATCCCCATATGCTCTGTTTTTGAAGATTAACCTGTTCTGGTTTGTGAGTGCATGTGCTTACTGTTTCTGCTTTTCAAATGAAACACAGTGGTGTCTGTGCTTAATTCAAATGTCACATCAAGCCCGACATCAGGAGGCATATTTCAGTGATAAACAATCCAAAATAAATGGAGGTCTAGGGAGAACAGCTTGGGATACGTGTGGGAGTAGGACAAGGCTTATTGATGGGACAGTTGGCCCACAGCACAAATTATTAAAGCAATGCTCTTTCTCTACCATGTGCTAGATCCTCCATCTAGTCTATTGTGTCCATTGTTGTTCTGTTTGTACCTTGTCTTGCCCTATATTTTTCTGCCATTTTCTAAATCTCTGCTAAAAAAAATATTCACAATTTTATAAGAGAAAGCGATGTATGACAGTTCCACTCTAACCATTATCCCCCAAAATAATTTTGAAAAAAATCCCTCCCTTATGTCACACAGCAACTTCCAAACTGTTACTAACAGCAGACAAAGTCCATAAATCATTTCTAAATTGCCTATCAGGCCACAGTTGGGCTTTTATCTACAAAATAAAGTAGGGCAAATATAAAAGGTCTATAAAGTTTAAAGACGTACTATTTACCATTGGTAATTAAAACCCAAGTGCTCTACAATAGGCACGTTGTTATGGTGGACTCCGGGATGATGTGCACGAGCACAGCTCCATTAGCCACAATGGAGCGAATCACATTAATTTTAGCTGAAGATTTGTTCTTTACACATCTTATTTTGCTACCAAAAGACCAGGTGGTGCTTTCTTTACTTGCATTATATAATGCCAAATTGATTTCAGTGGGACTATTTGAGTTACAAGGTACTACTCAGCTAGAGCAAGGATGGTTGTACTTGGCCTTTGGTGTGCAATAGATTTTTTTTTTTATAGCCTACAAAACCAGACATTTTCTTTACATACTGTTTTCAAGGACTATAATGTCAGTAGTTATAACTCTTCAAATCATTTGTCTTTCTCTTATTTTAATGGTAATGACAACAGATGGAAATAGTACTAATCATGAAATTAGGTGGTGCAATTGGTTTCCTCAGTTATTCATACCAGTGAACGGGTTAAGACAAGTGTAATGATCCCTGTCCCTTCCTGGGACACATAGCGTGCTAATGTCAGATTTCTGAAGTCACACTGCTCTGTCAGCTCACTCTCTATCAAGCAGGTGGTGAGCGAAAAGTTATTCAAGGATGGTGTTATGTACCCTTCATGAATTATGCATCTTAAACAAACTTACATGATCTGAAGCACTCTAGTGGAAGCCTTTTAGCTAGAAGCAGGCCACTGGAGAGTGTAGCTACAGATCTCCGATAATGGTTTAAAATAGCTCGCTGTAGTGTGTCTGCTCTCGTTCCCTCTTTGACTCAGTGGCCCATGCTTTGCTTCATTTGCTTGCTGCAGCTGCAATGGATCTTCTGAAATCCCTATAGGAAAAGCCCATCTTAAAACATCTTCAATGGTTAAAAAGGCTCTGCCTCTTTCTGCTGGAGCTTTGTCTTTTGATGGGTTTTGAGGGGGAGGTGCTGCCTTGGTTTGATTTTATTGTGAAAGAGGGAGGAGAGACAGAAACTTTGCCAAGGTCACTGTTCTTTTTTTCCCTTCCATGAAAATATAATGAATGTTGTTTTAATATTTGCTTTCAGTGAAAGGGAACCTTGCTGTATCTTCATCGCAGCTACAAGCTGGTTGAGGAAATGTATTAGTCACTGTGTCACCTAATTAGCCTATGACAATATTACCTGGCACTAATTAATTGCTTCCTCTTCAGAAGACATTTCTTGAGTGCAAGATATGGTGTTTAATTTCTGATCCTCTGATGATGTTAATCTGTTGGGAAGATGGATGGACTGCCTATTTTGACTCCATAGTCCATGTTTTTTCAGCACCTGAAGTTCCTCAAGCAGAGAGAGAAATTAACTGGTATTTATTTAATTGAACTTCATTGCTCTGTGCAGTCATGCTAGAAGAAGGCTGCTTTCTCCGAACACTAAGTTGTGTTTTCATTATGGATACCCCACCAAACTTGCATAGGACAGGGCTTTATTCCACTAAAAGGTCCCTCAGCCTGATATAAGACATTTCAGAGAAAGCGGGAGAGTACAAATGAGGACATTCGAGTACAGCTTATTACAGACTGATTTTGAGACCAGCTGTGTTGGCAGTGTTAATACTACATCTCACTTCTTATGTATTTCTTTGTCCCTCTGTGCAAAGAACAGCAACACCTGTTAACAAAGGACACTCTTTATTCAAGCTCGTCCTGATCCTGTGTAACCACAGGTAACAGGAATTTTGCTATTCATTTCTTTGATGTAGGATCAAGTCCATACTCATTAAGTCCCCAGAAGCAAAATTACAGCTGCTGCCTCCAGAAGAAGCCTGAAGTAGGCTATACATGACTCTACATCCTCCTCAAGTGCCTGTATGAGATGGTGGAGATCTGGAGAACTTGTAACCTGACCAAACTCAAGTAGCCAACTCACCCTGCTCCTGACCAATCCCAAATGGCCAACTCAACCTGCTTACAACCAGTCAGCCCCTTACCACCCTTTGCTATTTAAAGGCTGAAAAGGGCAGTACCCACTTTTCCTCTGCTGTCAGGTGTCTCCTCTGACCTCGTGTCTCTTGCTTGTGTCTTCTGGTCCTGCTTCTTCCTACATGATGGAGGAAGAGACACACTCTGGAGATGCAATTTGTAACGCAAAAGGTCAGATTTTTATTTGGTTTAATAGTGTTGTGATTGAAGTTGCTTGGGCTTCCTATTGCTTTCAGTTGTGAGTGATCAATAAACCTCAATAAACCTTGAGAGACGGCTTACTTATGGGGAGCAACCTTGTGGGGGCCATGAGTGAGTAAAGACTGCAAGTTGGAGATACGAGACTTTATGCAAACAGCATTACTGATGCAGGGGAGTGGTTATATTGTTCTTTGTTATATTGTATGTTGTTCTATTCTGGTATCAGTGAATTTAGGGAACTGGTATTACTAGGTCAAATTGTTTGGCAGACTTTTGAAGTGGCATTATTTTTGTCCTGTCAATAATTTTGTGAATGAAATCTTTATGGGTATTTTGAAACTAACATGTAGCTTAAAAATAATTCTCTTTCCAGCTAGTGCTAATGCTTTTTTGTAAAACCTCAAAGGGAAAACAATCTATTTTCTTTAATGGTTTGTAACAGGGTGGGGTAATGGGGCCTTTCCACATTTCATGCTGTATCAAAGATGCAGTTTGTATAAGTCTGCCAAAAAAGCAAGATGAAAGAAAAGAAAATCTGAGGTACCTCAATGCAAAAAGAAAGAATTGCTTGCTAAAGTTTGCAAAACATGTTGCTAAAACTTAGGAAAATATTATAATTTTTATATATTTGTAGAGACTTAGTCTGGTAATGTGCCTTGTCTTGTCAACGCCTATAGGAAAAGTCTGATTTGGGAAAACCTGGTGAAGAATGTGGGCTTGTGTGTGTGAGTTTCTGCCTTTGTATCCCACATCTGAGTGCTCGGGTCAATACTAAGGGGCCTGTTGGATGGAGTGGGGCAGCTAAAGCAAGATCTGACTGTTCTCTGGGGTGGGCTCTGCTTAGGTGATTAGTTTCAAAGGGTGTTGATACAGCTGAGCGATATTAAGGTTCTGGTTTGAGAAACAAGCATTTTGGAAAACAAAATGCAGTTCTTAACAGTGCAAAGTTGCTGGATAGGATTTGTGCTCTTTCCCCTTTATCCTCCGGGTGATGTAGTAGTCAAATGATGAAGACTGCACTTAACTCGTATTTCCTATGAAAATCACAACTCATTCCCTGCTTGTGCACAGATCACCAGACTTGGTTTTGTCTTTAGAATCTGAATAGTCATAAAAAATCTTTTCCCTTCAGGTAAAGATTTATTGGAGTCAAATTTCTTGTGGGTGCAGTACCCTCAAATGTGATGGGGACTGCTGCATTATGGTGTAATTATGGTGGTTTTTTTATTGCTGCAGTTTTGACTGAAGGACATAGATTTTTTTAAAATGTTTATAATGGGTGTGCTGAGTGGCTGAGAAAATGTATCTTCCACTAGCATAACTGTATGTGCAGCCTTTTTGCAAATATATTTCTGGAAATACAGCTTGATGTGAAACTTCAACAGTTTGAGCAAAAGTGAATGGTATGGAGAGAACTCGGGTTACAAGAATCTAGATGTTCCACTTTCCTCCATATTTTAAAACAAATCTGACACAGTCTAGCTAGCCAAGCAAAGGTTTAATTGCCAATCTGTCCTCAAGAGAAGAGGTAGCTTTATTGCGTGCAAATGTGGGTTTTTAAAAAATGAGAACAAAGGAGCTCAGTTTGACCCTGCAAAATCACCCTTTAATCACTACTTTGATCGGCCTTTTCCCCATGGAGCTCCCTCAGTGCGGGAAAACATCCTCCCCAGCACGCAAGTGGCTCCTTTGGACACGAACATGGTTATCTGCCAGACACCCAGCAAAGCCACGTGTTCTCAGGGCTCGTACTGCACCAGCTCTGTCCTTTGCTCACCCTTATTGCCATTTCTGGACATTCTCATCTTCAGACAAGGACATTAAGTCTATAAAATCTGTATAAACCAAAACAATTTGGTTAATGTGCCTGTAAGTAATACTCCAGATGAATACTGTAAATGGATTTTTAAAATCTGTTTTTCTCAACTGCAGGTGTGGTAAAAATACAAATTAGGAATTTGGAAAGCAATTACTGCAATTATTGAAGAGTGCCAGTAAGTTGGCAAGTCTCTGCCTTCTTTGAGACCAATCCACATTACTGCATAGAATGCTTACCTGGGGAAGGGAAAGAGGAAGAAATGGCAGTGTTTGTCTCCGTGAATGTAAAGTGCCTTGATTTCCTTCACTGACTTCCCCACCGTTCACAGTTGTTCTGCTATGACATTTTGCCTTGGAAGTTGTTTGTATCTGCTTAGTGCTGGGCACTTACTACTAAAAGGTTAAAGTGATTTCTCCAGCTGTACTTTGACAAAATTCTGCTTGGAGACTCCATGAGCCAGATTGTGGCCAGAGCCCCTGGTGGGAAGTTTGCACCCAGGTGGGAACCTCAGAAGCTGATGGCTTTGATCAGAATGAGAATTTGACCTTTTAGCTGAGCATGACCCATTCATTCTTGTTTCATCCTGCACTTTTTCCAGAGTCAGTTAGGGTGTTATTAGAAAGCCAACCTACAGCTAACTCACCACAGTAAATAAAGGGAAATTATAAATACATAATGAAAGTAAGTCCCAGACCCTACTTACTTGGCTAATCCCATGGAATAGCATGGGTTGGTTCCTGTCGCCCTGGGACATTACTGAAAGTAAGACTGCAATATTCTTCTGAGTGTTCATTTGGGTATTTTCTTTCAGATAAATTCAGTAAATTTTTGAGCATGTGAAATGTCCTTGATCTAACTTGAAGTTCCTCAGTCAAACCATCTCATAATATATTTTAAAACCAACTTGCTGAACTGCATTAAATCTGAAAAGACAATTTTATACATAATTAGACCAGATTTAATTAAGCTTACTTTAATTTACTTTGGAAATAAAAATAAAATTATTGCTCTTTTAGTCACAAATAACCATGCCTACAAAAAGGTAAATATCATTCAACAAGTTAATTTTACATGGATGTCTAGTTTTAATTTGGATCCATTTCCCTGGTTTTGCTATGTAGACAAGTTCTACACCAAGGTAAATTTGAAATAAATCAGAAGTTATTCCAGGATTTCAAGACTGAGCAAGACAAATGCACGGCTGACATGAGCAAGTGTTGGCTCTTGTGTGGAGCAGGTTGCTCTGGATGACCTTTAAAAATCCCTCCCTCTCCAAAGTACTGATGTGCACCATTTGTAACTGTGCACGCTGCTCTACTTTTCCTCACTGTTAACTTATTTTTAGACCAGAATTTTTATAATGCAGCTCTTTAAATATTTAAATAGAAATATTGCTATATTTTTCAAGCTTCCAGATTATTTTTTTAAACATAGAGATGGAAAATAGATAATTAGGGGGGCAAAATGGCATTCTATCCTGTGATGATAATAGCTAGGTTTTTAAAACCCTGAACTTTGTTTTAAATTCAAGCAAACTTAAATTGTCAGAATAAATCTGCTTTGTTATATATAAGGATAATGTTAAGGCCTTTACTTTGTTTTGCACATACAAAAAAAGCCTGAAAAAATATATTGATAAGTTTGAAACACTCTGGGGATAACACAGAGCCCATTTAAATCAATAGCAAAAAGCCAGAAAATCTGGTTTTTAGAGGTTTTAGATTTACAAGAACCCTCAGGGAAGTATTTTTGGTAGCACTTGTCTTGCTGAATTACGCAAGTGCTTTATAAATCTCACCCTTTATCTCCAGTAAAGTCTCACAAATGCAGTCTGCAGGGTTTGATTTACCCAGGCTGGCTGGGTTTTACATGACTTTTTCAGACAGGCCCTTGCCAGGAAAGGGGCTGAGCCCTCCCTTGCATTTCACATGGTCTCCTCTGAAAGGTGATGACTTCTAGTTGCTGTTTCTCAGCCAGACTGTCTTCATGCCCTCCGTCTAACAGCTTTATGCCTCTTCAGAGAGCAGGCATTACCTGCTTACCTTTATCAGTGAAATTATTCTGATTTCTTGAGGTAGAAACCTGATTCCCACTCCGGAATGCAGACATGTCCTTTGGTGTCAGCCCAGACCAACTTTCATCTGTACGGAGACCCTACACTGGCTTCAAACTCCCCAGCGCCACAGGAATTGTCAGCTAAATGTGAAACTATTTTGGTCACAAATCTGAACGGAGTCATTAGTGCTTCACTGAAACACTTACGTTCTTGAGAAAAATAACTAGATTGACTTTCTTGTCTTTTAACCCTGTGTGCAAAATGCTTTGAGTTCAAGTGTCAGATATTGGTTAGGCTCAAAAGGAATAAGGAAAAATAACACACAAAAATGATAGGTGACATCATTCATCTTTATGCTTCTGTTACTTTGCATCTGGCTGCAATAACCAGTTTGGGACCATGCAAGTGCTTGCTGAGAATGCACAGCACAGCACTTGAAGTAACCAGAATAAATTTCTGTTGTAACCTTTTGTCCCATCCTATACAAAAGAGGACATAACTGCCTTTACTCCACTGAAAATTACCCTTGTGTGCATCCTTGGAGGATCTAGCTTGTTTTGAACCAAGTCTTTTGCAATCTTATCCTCAAAGTGTTAAGTGGTGGCTGACCTGACTGAAACAGGACGTGATTTTTACCAACTGAGAAATTTTTAGCTAAGGGAGAAATCTGTACTTATAATAGTCTTCCCAACAGACTTCATTTATTCCTGTCAGGGCATACAGCACCCACTTTAAGATGCATCGAGCTGATTGTCTATTTTTTAATTGCATCAGTAATATTTTATGGGTACAGAAGTGGTATTGAACTTTAAATTATTTTGGCAACCTAATAATTTATTTTCTACCTGGCAGACAGACAGTCGCTCATACATAAGAGTAGACAAGAAGAGTGAGAGACGTACTTTAAGACTAAAGCACCTTCTGCAGTCCTGGAGGGTGAAGAACAGACACTCTGGTATAGTTATTGTGCTTATTGATCCTATTAGCATTATCTTGTGGTCAAATCAATGCTGGAGTTTCAGTCTTGCAGGAGACATGTAAATGAGAAGAGGAAAAAACATGCCATGGCAAATGGTTTCCTGATGGAAAAAGAGATATGAAAAGAAATAACAGGAGGAAGGTGTGTGTTAAGTGAAGATAGTACTTAGAGACAGGAGACTGAGTGCGGAACCGTGCCAAAAGTCATCCTGATGCAGAGCATGGTCATCTGAAAAATCTTTTCACTAACTGGAACGTGGCCTTGAAAGGCATGAAGTGCTGACAGTTTCTGTTATTTAGACAAACCCTGGACCCATATCGTCCCTTCTTATCTCAGATTCTACACAAATAAGGCCTTTCTGCAAATCTTGTATGTGCTTATGCAGAATCCGTCCAGGCCAGGCACACAACTACAACCCATCTTGCCATCAGTAACTCAAAACTAAATGCAAGTACCTGTTGCATATCTAGCACTTTAACCAGCTCAGCTGGACTCCATCATCTGTGCTGAGGACCTGGAGCAAGACCCTGGGTGCAACCTGGTGTCCTGGTGTCCAGCCCTATGCTGCTCCTGGGAGTGATTTTTGCATATGGAATAAGGGCAGCAGCAGGTTTGGCCCAGTGGGGAGCTTTCAGGCTGGGTCTGGGTGCCCCCCTGAGCCCCCTTCGCCAAGTGCAGGGAACACGTATCTCTGGAAAGGGCTGTAGTACCTTGCACTGCATCTGCTTGGTCCTGATGAGCAGCTTCTCTGCTGTGCCTTGGGTCAAGATGTAGGTAAAGGCAAAGCAGACGGGTTTGCGCTCAGTGCTGTTGATTCCGGAGCAAACCTTGTTCGCTCTGTCCTCTGAAATTGTGTTCAGTCAGGAGGAGGCCACAGGGCTGCCTCTACATTACAGCATCTTTACAACAATGACAACAAGCACACCGAAACCCTATAGTTCAAAATAACCCACAACGACTAAACAAATATATCAAGACTCATTAATAACTGCAGATTCCATTGCCAGTTTAACATGAGGAGCAATTTAATTGGGACCTAGGCTGCTTTGTGTAGCTTCATTAATGTAATTGGGTAATGCATATTGATTTTTCATGGGACTCAAATCTTTTTTTCTTCATCTCTTATAAGAAAGCCTGTTAAGGAATTATTAATCACACTATAATTGCTTTAAGATCTATGCTCTAATTAAAACTGTAAATTCTTTATTACATCTTTATTTTAATTAGGCATCCAGAAAGACAATAATTTTTACAAGAAAACTTGTACAATAAAATTACCCCGCTTAGCAATGCTTCAAAGAGTCTATGCTTAGGACACACGGACTCCAATAGGACTTCCTAAATGAAGACATGTGTGATACTAGTCATAATCAGAATTAAAGATGTCCTCTGAATGTAATTAATAACTTTACAATAAGATCTTCTCTATGCGATAAAACCAGGTTCATCCACAGGAGTAAGACTTTACTTTGTCTTTTTGTTTTTCTTTTGTCTTTTAGAAATCTAGGATTTAAGAAGCATGTTCTGAAATGTTAAGAGTCTAATCAAAGGTTTAAAATATAATCCTACTGTAATGAAAATAAGCTTATTATCATAACCACCTTCTGGTATTTTCTTGTGGGTGTCTCTGCTCCTGCTGTGATAGGTACTTTTTACTTGCTAGGAGGAATTAAAAATAAGCATGTTTCTTCATCTATGTCAAAGGACCTGATATTACTCTCATTTAACCTATTGAGAAACTAGGTCCTGGAGAATCTGGTCTAACCCATAGTCTGTGTGGGTCATTTTCTGTTTTTTGAACTGTGAGTCTTATGGGTCTTTGTTACTGGAATTTGAAGATGCTTTAAAAGCATGGTTTCACTTTTTTTAAGATGAACATTGTTTCTGTAATGCGGAATAACAACATGGTTTGAAATGGTAGCTAATCCACAGTTTGCTTGGTTTTAACTCTAAAACTTTATCAGAAAGGTCAATGACCGACTCAGACTGAAACTTTTCTTTATCTATGCATAATTGAGAGTTCACCTTGTCTCAGTTCAGGATAAAATGTCTCAGTGTGCTCAAAATGTTCACAGAGAAAACCTTGTAGGTTCCTGGCTAGAAGGTGGGGTATGTGCCAGAAATGCTTATCACAATTCTGTAATCTGTTCTTGCTATGGGTTCTCCATTTATGGCCATAGTCCCACTGCAGCCAGGTAAGGAGCCTGAGCTAAATAAAACATGCTTTTATCCATATTTATTTTGTGGGAGAAAAGTACCAGTTCATTCCCCATCACAAGGCTGATTTTAAAATGTGGCTGTGCACAAAGCACCAGGTATAAAACACAGAGATATGCTTGTAACAGAAGTAAACGTCTGTATCCCATTTTCCTTGAAGAATCTGCCATGTGTCTCCTTTCAAATCCCAGAACACCACTTCAGAGTGATGTGTTACTATTTAGACCGACAAGATCTGATTGAAAAGCCAGCTCATAGCCTAGCAGTTGGTAAATGGCAAAAAGATAGGTTTATTTGCCACTAACTACCCCACTCATCACTGAAGGAACACAGTGCACAGCCAGCGCATCGCCTAGACACATCACTTGGCAGATAATGTCTTGATGATCACTTGATGCTCATTCAGAATAAAATAAGGTGTTGCTGGAGGGTTTGTTATAGTGGCAATTAGATTTGCATCCCTGGCTCAACTGTGATTCTTACCTGTGCTGAACAGTCACTGCTCATCTGAGTGATGCTGTGGAGGTACCCAGGGGCTGCTGTCCCAAGCTGTTCTGATGTGGGCTGAAACACAGAAAGACTTGCAAACACTCTGGCACTTTGTCTTTTCGGCCTGTTTTTTACACCTGCCAATCTTTACCAGCATTTTTTATGGTTCTCTTCTTCTGTGGCTGTTGCTTTAACTTAATCTCTGCTCATTTATGGATTAGACTGCTGATGGCTTCAGTATCTCAAAGGCATGGAAGATGCTGACCTAGTACACGAGCTCAGGGTTTAGATGCCCCAGTCTCAAAGCATTGCCTCTACCTGGGACCTGAAACCAAGCCCATTGGCCTGGTCTGGACCAGATCGTGGGGAGCCTTTCCATTGTTTTCAGTGGGCTTTGAATCAGCATAATTCAGTGGAAGAAATGAGTGAGCTAGGTGTGTATGGAAATGTTTGAAAAATGTGGACATATTCCCTAGAATGGCCTGCCTTGGCAATGCATAGCAGTTGGTCAGCAGGACGATAATATCCGTTCTCACCTAAGTGATGATAAAATTATGGGTGTGGGAGATGCAGGAAAGCCTATGCTTGAGATGCAGAGGGCTGCCTGCCACAGATAGATTAGCAAATAGATCAAACAGCATTGCAAACTGTGCACTCCTCTGCCTCAAACGTTTCATTTATTCAGCAGTCCTTGTGAAGTTTGCAAGATATATCTGCCCTGGCTCCTGCTTTAGAGAGTGGGAACATGATGTTTTTTTCAGGCTGGAGTTCTGAGGCTTTGCTTTCCTGACCTGCCTTTGTTTAGCCTGAAAACAACTCAGCAGGTCTTCTTTGGGAATTAAGCGAACAGACTACAAGGCTGGGACTACGTCCTGAATATTTGACTTGAGCAGCCGAAATAGGGAGTGAAGGGATGTGCACCAACAAGGGCTCAGTTCAAGCTATATGCCCTCTGTGGGGGACAGGTAGCTGTGTTTCTTGGTTTATTTTTGCTACATAGGTAAGCTGAAGTAAAGCAGAATATGGCATTGTTTATAGCTTGACTGGCCCCCTCAAATGTGATCCAGCTTCAGTTATAATAGTAGGGCTATTGCAGTTTATGAACCTGGGTTTACTGAGATTTTTTTTCTCCAAAAATGGACAAAGGAGGCCAGAATTTACCTTAGAGATTGCTAACAAGCAGAACCAGAAAGCTGTGGGTGGAAAGTACTAAATATCATTAATTTATAGGTATATTAAATACATAATTGTTAATTTGTAGAAATCAAAGTGCAGTGAGCCACTCAGGTGAATTAATGTGATCAGCCTCTCCAAAAAGCATCCTCAAACACGGGAAAGTTTTATACACCTCTGTCAAGACAGCAGATATCTATTCAATCTTCTTGTTACCCAAATAGTAAGCCTATTGTTTTGATTTCTGTTATGTAGGAAATGACATTATCTAACCTGTCAATACATTTCAGCAATAAATCAAAAGGAGATTTTGACACTTCTGGCTTTTAGGCTCCACTAAATGCTTAAGACCTACTATTCATTTTATGGAAATCCCTGGGTGGATATCATACTCGAAGATTCAATATCCATTTCTTTAAGAATCAAACAACATACATTAACCAACTATTTACTCAGATAATTTGTATGTATTTAGTATCCCTGAGTCACTGATCTTATTATAGATATAATGTGTTGCCCCCCTTTGAGAAACAAATAATCTTTTTTATTACTACAAATGTCAGGAAATGGTTATTATAAATTTCCCACAAATGTGACAGAGGGAGGGAGATACCACATGGCACTGCTGAGCAGAAATATGAAAAAGGAAATACATAATGAAATTGTGAAACTCATGGCCACAGGATGCTGCAGAACAAAGAGAATAAAAACAATGAGATTTTAATTGAAGAAAAGTCAATTGGAGGCCATTAAATGAACCTCTAGCTTTCAGATTTCTAGCAACTGGGGACACTGGATGCTTCAACGCCATTCATTGTAAGAAATAGGGCACCTGTTACTGCATACTTTGGAGAGAAGATATTAGGCTAGAAAGGGTTTCTGTGTTGCATGTTTTTAAATGGTAGGACAATTAAATGAGAAACCTCTAAACAATTGCATGTTTTACAACTATTTACCCTCAGAAGATGTAATACCCGCCTTCTGTTTTGAATGGTGGGCAGGATGGCAGCTCTGCTGTGTGTGGGTGCTGCTGTGCCTTGGGGTGCTGGGGCAGAAAGCAGCGCCCGTTCAGCGCCAGACAGGAGCACCCGCCCAGCCCTGCTCCCACCCGGCGCGTCCCAACACACAGGTGCTCACCAACTGCTACAGCTTCCACATGGGCCTGTTTCGGTGCCAGCTCCAAGCCATTTCATGAGCAGTTCCTGTAAATAAGCAGCAAAGCAAGAAGCGTCCAGAACAATAACTCTTATTTAAGCACCGCCAGCGGAACTGGGAACAGCAAATGCAGCCAGGTGTTCGTGTCCTATTGGGCACAGATTGATGAAGAGCAAGGGCTTTTTTTCCCTTCACTCCTGACTTTGCCATAGGTGATGGGAGTAGAAGTTTTTAAGAAAATGGATGATATTGAGGCCATTTTGTATTACTACATTACACTAAAGTGTTCATGGCATGAAACTAACCCCAAATTCTTTGTTCCTAAGCAGTTCTTCTGCTCTGGATGCATGTGGCAACTCTAGTGTCCCAAATCCACCCTGCTTGCCCCCAGCCTTGGGGGATCTACAGAGATACAGTCTTTCTAGAGCTGCATCCGTCTACCCTTTGATCCTGTAGAGCTGATCTTGCAAACTGGGTGACTACAGACCCTCCTCACCCATGCATTTAGATTTTAGGGTGATATAAAATGCATCTTTCCATTTCCACAGGGTTATATTGGCTTCCAAACTCCTGACCTGTCACATGTGCCAAAACACCTCTTCTCCCCTCCTCTTTTCTGCAAGCAGAAGCTAACTGCCTTTGTCATTATAGCTGAGTAAGCCTATAGAGCCATGAACCACGTACTCACATGTATTTCTTTGGGACAGCGTGACAGGGCTGCACAAAGAATAGACTGAAGACATTTTTTTGTCTATTATTACAGTTCCTGTCTGCACTATGGATCTTTATTGCACAATCCCTGTTTGTTCTGCATTCAAAATGTCTACATGGATATGAATGCAAATTCCACACATTAGTACACTGACAGGTATTTAATATGAACAGAGAAAGCCAAGTGAAGATTGAAATCTTCAATCCTTTAGCCATCCATATGAGCAGTGAAACTGCTAACTGTTACAAATGCCTGTTGACAGTGCAGCTGAACTCCAGGTTCATAGCAGTAAAGAGGCAGGAATTTTATTGCTTCTGTGGTCTGAGAACACCCTGAAGGCTGCTTGCAATGGCACAGCTTGGCTAATACAGAGTCAAAAAAATGGGAAGCCTGTGCTCCACCCAGCTGCTCTTGGCAGCTGTGTCTCAGGTCCTGCCTGCCAGCCCCGGGATGGAGAGGCATATAGATCGTGGTCCTGGTTGCTCACATGGGGTAACTGGAGATAGTTTTACCTGCCCACTGGTTGTGCTGAGCTCTGATGATGAAAGAAAATCAGTGTAGTAACCAGCAAATAAGTTGTATGGAAAGATGCATTTCTTACCTCTGTGGTATTGGGAGCCAAATTATGCCAGAGAGCTTTACACCTGCCCTTCTTATTTATGATATCTTCGTCTCCCTTCCCCAACCCCTGCCTGGCAGTGTGTTTTTTGCTTGACCTGCCATCTGAATGAAAACCGAATCTGCCCCTTGTTCTCTCAGTTTGTCCCTCCTGTGAGAGCAGAAGAGATGGTGAGTTTTGCTTTGGTGATGCCTTACGAGCAGCCAGGCTGTTCCTGGCTCCCTGGCAGAAACACAAGAGCTGCTGCACTGCAGCCAGGGCCGAGCATCCAGGTACCTGTGGGGAAGGCTGTTCGCCAGAGGCACCAATCTGTCCAGGTGCCTCCTGGGAAAAGAAGAACTATTTTAGCTGTGGAACCCCAGAAGCGAGCACCTTGCTTATGGCCAAGCCCGCAGCAGTCCGTTTTGTGACACTTGAAACCAGAACTAACCTTCAGCCCTGCCGCTGCTGAGGATGGACCATCCTGCAGAGCCTGTGCCATTGCCGAATGAATAACACATGGTAAAGGCAGCAAGAGGGAGAGGCAGCCACAGTGGAGAAAGTGTTTTGTCCATCAATTACCCCCAATTCTTCATCCAGAAAGATTAAAGGCTGTTTGTTTGCAGTTATGTGTAATGTCATGCTCTGTTTGTCATTTTAATAGCTCTCCTGGGATCATAAGACATGCTTAAATGCTACAGTGCCACCTTTCAGAAAACAGCCTACTAAAAATAATTAATAGTGCACCCTAGTTAACACATGCAAACTTGGCATTATTAGTCTAATTAAAAGGATTTTAACAATCTGAGTTCCCTTCTCTCTCCCCTTCACAGATTCCAACATATGCAAGTCAAGTAAATTAAACCCATTAATCACTATTGGTACAAATGATATAGGTGCCTGTAACATGGACTCGACTCTGATGAGAGACACTAACAGGCCTCATTATGTTTAATTTTGCTCCTCAGCAAAGGATAATAAATACAAATTGTAACATCACAATAAAATATTTAATTATTCACGAGTTTGGTAAGAAACATAATTAGCTTACTGGTATGTGTCTTCATTTGGGTGATAATGGATCCAATTTAGGAGCTTAACCATTTCTGGATAAAGGTTGAAAATGAGAGTTTTTTCAAGGATTTTATTGCTTAAACATAAAGAGAATGAGCCCATTTCCACAATCTCTGTTACCTCCCGTGGAGAAAGCTGTGTGGACATCCCATTCCCCATAGCTAACACCATGCCCTATGTAAATGGAGCTCTCCTGCCCATGAATAGGCTTGGGATGATCAATCCAGTCCTACAAAGATATGGGAAACTGAGGGCTGATGGCATCTCCAGCGATAGTACTAGAGAGATCCCAAAGAAAATTATGTCAATGTCTTTAGCTTAACACTGGTGGATTTTTGATTTGCTGCATAAAGACTTTGTTTTGTAGCTGATTTGAAATTTAGGACTTTCCGTTCAGCTCCATGAAAGATGAACCATAGCTGTGGAACAACTGCTAGAGAATCATGAGTGATTTAGGCTGGGTCCCATTTGCAAAGAGAGGTGTACTGGATGGAGAGCAGGTTTACCCACCCCGCTTCCCTCCCCCCAGTCTATCTGTGTTCCTGGACCCAGCGAAAATGTCCCAGGAGGTGCTGGGGTTGGATCTGTGGCAGCAGAGATGGTGCTGCTGCAGCTCTGGGGTGCAGGAGGCGACCGTGCAGGTAATTTAGAGCTGCTGTTTGCTTTTATGGGATCCTAATTGTATTTATTTTATGCTCTCCTTATTGCACGTATTTAGCTGACAGATGTGTACGTTCCTTAATCTCTTCCTCGTTACCCTATGAAACTGTAGCTGCGTTTTGACAGCTTTCAGACAAAGATAAAAGAGAGGAAAACTTCAAACATATGGAAATTAGTGGAGACCCTGGACTGACTCCTGGTAGGGAGATCACTGAATGCATAGCTAGAGGAATTAGTTAAGATTGGTGGCCTTTGAGTTCATGGTGTCTGAATGCAGATGTAAGGGAAAGCATTGCTCAAGCTGCCATGATCCCAGCTTTTGATTGCGTATCATACAGAAGTGAAGGGAGCTTAGGAGTGGATTAATGCTCTGAACAGATTAATTCAAAATTGTATTTCCAATGCACTTGCCATGAACCTCTGTGCTCTAAACTTTGCATAAGGGAAGAAAAAAATTGCGGGAAACCTAGGATGCCTCAGCACCTTCATGTTGCAAATAGTACAAACCAAAATTATTTTGTAAAATAATTAGGAGTCAGGAGATTGATTGGTTTGGCAGAATATAGTGTTTTACCACAAAGGGAATGAGAGTTTTATGCCAAGATTAAGAAAAATAAGGCACTGTATTTTTGCTTAGCTTGAATTACTTTGCATTATTTACCATACCCATTTTACTTACCCTATCCTGATGTCCCTTCCACCATTTCCCATTTCTAAGTAGATTTTAAAAGAATCCCCTAAAAATATGAATTTTGTCATCTTTCTGAAGAAGCCATTCGAATTAGTGCAAAAGAGTGTGAATATAAATTTGCAATCAAATTATAAATGTAGTGTGAGTGTTATTTCTTCCTCCACTAATTCTTCTGAGCAAGATTTACTGTCTCGGTGATTTTTTTTTTTTTAATAAATTAAATATAACATGAACTAGATAGTTGTTCACATGGAGCTAGAGCTGGAAAGGCTCATTAATCACTAGTTTAAATCCCAGAGTATCCAGTCATCCTAATTAATGATTCAGTGCTGAACTTTACTTTGGCAGTGGCAGCAGAACCAAGCTATTACCCATCTCAGCTGGTAGGAGCTGAGCAAGTTGGAGGAAATGAAGCAGCATTTTGGGATGGTGCTGCATCCAGTGACTGCTCCTCAAACAGCAACAGTGTCCCACACAAATAGTAAGAGATTGAAAATCATCATACAGCCTAAGCTAGGGCACCCACCGGGGGAAGAAGTAATGCCTGTCTCCAATGGGTGCTCCAGCAACTGTGTAGGTAAAATGGAACATATTCACAGGATGCAAGGTTTTCCAGCCCACTGGAGTCCTGGTGAGCTGTGGGGTAAGGTGTTACATTTAGCAGAGACACAGGACACCAGGAAGGGGAGTATTATATTCTGAAGCTGTGTCCAGGCATGGTGCCCAAGGTCTCCTCTGAATCCTGCCTGGGTTCCTGATGTTCCATGCGCAGTAGCAGAGCAGTTTTTGTGCAAGACAACGCATAATTAAAGGCTGCAGAATTGAAACTCGTTCTTGTAATAGGAAAATCATAAATCATAATCCTATTATTCAAATGAGTTTACCTGATCTTTAAGACTACTTTAGTTCTGTATTTCATTTATCTGCGTTTCCAAGGCAAATGATTTGCACTGTTTCGTTGCTCATTTACTATAATGTTTTAGCATGTAAATGCTTTGCATTTTTCACAAATGCCAAGGAAAGGACACTGTGTTTTGGTTTTGTTGTAGGTGCTTTTTTATTATATATTGACAGGAAACTCCACTACAGAAGTGTTTCATCTTGCCTAGAGAACAAGAGACACACTCTGGCCCTGGATTAGCAAAGCAACAAATTACGAACTTCTTTGCCTTGCTACAGTCCTGCTGCCTGCAAGTTAATTAATTAGGTGGTCTTGAAGGGTTGAGCTTTTCTAACTTAGGGGACAGTAAGTTTTTTGTTTCTTTTTGGCTTTGTTACAGTCAAATTCTTTCATGAGGAAGTTACCTTGAACACAGTCTTGGTGCATGGAAAATATGCTCAGAATGAGTTTTGCAGTTGTGTCATTGTTTTGGACTTAAAGTTTTTGTCAGCTGTTATTATAATTATCTTAACCGTGAGAGCTCTTAGAGCTCTACTAACCTAATTCTTAACACAGAATCAAGGCCTCTGCAGCAGCAAATAATTTTTATTCTTGTTGATTTTAAGCCTGGCTAGTGTGAGCTGGGAAGTTTTAGCATATGTAATTTGAATTATTTCATGAAACATTTAACAAGGGCCTGTTTCATTCTTCACTAAGGCAAGTTGATATAAGAAGGATGATGTTATGGTTAATGTAAATCATAATTATTACCAGGTGCATCACTGAACTGGGAAATTGTGCTAAAAATGTAAGTTTTGCTCCATTTCATATTGAAAAATTACCTTGCAGCCTGACAGCCATTAATCTCCGTTACAGGAATGTTATTCTTTATTTTGGTAATTTACAGCGCTAAGACATAGCAAGGCATAAATTACCAGGCTGCAGGAGTCCACTTCACTGAACTAAGCTGAGCTCAGTCAAGCCCTGATGGTGAGAAACACCAAGCCACCTACAGCCCATGACCCCAGCCCAGTGCTGTCCACCCTGGGAGTACCTCAGCTCCCCACAAAGCCAAACCATCAGCAACTCTCTTCCCTGAAACTTGTCTTTTGGACATATCTAAAATTGTTTGTCATAGCAGCACTCCGTCTTTGTAGCTCCTATGAGGCTAGAACCTGGAGAGATTCGTGGGCTGGGTGGTCTTCATATGTTGGCATTGCGAAATCCTCTCTAAAAATAGGTTTTCTCATAAAACAGGGCTCCAGGAGGAGCTCCCTTCAGCTTCATTCTTAAAGCAGGATGGGATATCTGTGTTTGGCATCCATCTCTAAAAGGATGATGCAAAACTATATTCCTTTATTTATCCCCAGGGGGTGAATTGGCTACACCAAGGCAGAAACTTGAGATGCTTTCTGACTTGTAATAAGGATTCTTTTCCAGAAGTGATTAGCTCTGTGTTGGTCTTGACAGATGGGGAGGTGCCATGGCAAGTAAGAATCTATTAGTACTGTGTATAGTAAGAGCTCTTATTCTAGCAGGGAGAACACTTATACAAAGAAGTACTTATTATAAGATGCCTAAATGTCCTCAAACCAAGGTGCTGTTCTTCTCAGCCATAACATCAGAGGTCTAGAGTCCTAGTGGTTTTTGCTTTATAAGCAGAAGAAGCAACTAAACATGAGTTTCCAACTACTGAATTATTCAATAAAAGTATGCAGGTTTTTGAGACGATTCTCTATTAGGCTTTTCACATGCTTCCAGTGAAGTAGTTTTGGTTGGTCTTGCTCAATTTACTGTGAATTCAGCTACTGACTACATAAATGATATAGAATTCAGAATACTCTTTATTTTTGATAGATATGTCTTTCTGCATATATATGAAACCTCCTCTGTTCCTCCTCAACACTTTCAGCAGCTATTCAAAATCAGTATAGTCATTGTAACTCTTCGTAATAATGTTTTGAAAAAATCACAGGATTGTTGATCAGGACACAATCACCTGCCACGCAAAGCTGAAGTCTAAGTAGGTGACTCTCATGTGCTCTCTGTGACATGCCTGTACCTCCCATTTTTGCTGAAGCTCAGCCCCTTGTACTCAAATCACTGTCCAAAAGCCCTGAAGGCCCCTCCAAATCTTTTTATTGATTGTGCAAGAAATACTTCTCAGAAGACTCTTTATTAAATCCACCCTCACATTTGGTCTGCACACTTTGGCTTTGACAACTTACCAAGCCAGATGAACAGTTTTGACAGCATAACTGAGGGATAGACCAGAGAAAAGTCTGCCTGCCTCTAGTGACCATTTTTAATTTCCATTAGGTCATCCTCAGGCTGCCAGGGAAAGGGTTGGAGTGGACCTGTCTGCGTCTTGGCATCTCTGGTCTCTTCGCTTGCAAAAAGCAATATTGAAAGTGTTAGAAGTGCACAGTGAAGCTGAAGTGTAGTCTGTGAAAATGATGATGACAGCAAATGGGAAACCATTTAATACTAGATGTGTTGGTCAGCTGGACAGCACTGTGAGTACTTTGCCAAACCTGAAACAAATGCCTTGATAGTGCAGAGTAGGCAGAATGAGCCAGCTGAATTGCTGTGCCTGCATTCAGAGAAATTGCAGCAACAGATGCAAGTCATGTTGCACTTCAGGGCTTGCTAGAAGCATGTGAGAGCAATTTTGAGCTGCCCTTTACCTAAGCAAGGCAAGAAGTGAAATTAAATACATTTCCCTAAGGTTGGTGACTCAGCCCAAATGATGCTCACGGGCTCATTAGTAACTTACCTGATCAAATTGCGTTTGCATAGGGATGCAATTATGTGCAGCTACTTTCAAATGATTCCTAAAAAATTATTGGCATTTTCCACACTTTAGCATCTGGCTTATTATTATATAGAAGGTTTATTCTTCCTGGAAAAGTGTTGAAGTGAAAGTGGTTTTAGTAGGACCATTACCATTTGATAGCAGGGAATACTGCAGCATGAACTTTTCTCTATGTTCCATTTTCTGGGCTCTTAAAAGAAATCTAGTGTCTCAGCCAGAAAGAACAGATGTGAGAAAATTACAAAATGGTTGCCAAGCGTTATGAATTAACTCTGCTGGTCAGATGTGCAACACCCCTGGTTGATTGTGTGCTAATCTAAGAGTAGAGTAAATCAATCATTACCCAGGCTCAGGATATCTAGGTAGACCATAGGAAGCCTCTTGATTAATACACGCATCCTCACCTAGATGATGGTTAGCTCTGTAATTCATGGTTGAACTGAAGCCAGAAAGAATTGCTTTTTAATAACCTTGATAATAACCTTTCTGATAGCTCAGTTTAGGCATCATTATTGAATAATAGCCTGTGCATGTTATCAAGTCACTCTGATGCTAGATCAGAATATACACAAATATCCTGGTCATACCACTGATCAAAACAAGAGACAAATCCTCTTCTGGGGCAAATTAACATAGTTCTCTTGATATTAACAGAATGGAGTAGAATTTCTAAGCAGATACCACACCAAAGTGATACCTAAAATTTTGATGCAGTTTGTAAAAGACTTTAAAGATATAAAGTTATTTTAAAAGCCTTAACTGTCCCTATGCTGTCATTCTGGCATTGTGAAGCATCTAAACTCATGTGGATTTGTGGTAGACGTGAAGCTGCAGGGCGATGCAGATGGATGGACACCACAGCCAGGACGGACATGAGGTGATCAGGGCTGTTACAAGGTGACAAACTAAAATTGCAGGTCTCAAGGTTTACAGCCATTTATCACAGCTGCTACCGTGGCAAAGTGAGTCTGGTGAGACTGTTGGTACACACATAAACAGAAAAACAAAATGTGGAATATTCCTGCACCATTCAGAACCCCTTATAGAGGGAGGTGTGCTCATTACCAATATACTCTACCATCAGCTCAGCAGTGTCAGCATCAGTAAAACCACAGTGAACTACAGCAACTGTTATTATCTGGTCCATGACATACTGCAACTGGGCCTGCCCCCAGCCCTGCAATTATCTCTGCTGATTCAAGTGGAAGCAAGACTGTGTCCAGCATGAGGTAGCTGATACTTTTTGCACAGTTAGTATAACTTCAGCCATGCATGGCATATGAAATACCCGTTTCATGGAGGCTTTTGTTTATTTTTTCCTTCATTAAACCAATTACTGGCTAATCATTTTGTGTAAAATCACACAATATGAAATTATTAGATCTGATCCATGCAAACCCTTTATGTATAACAGCCTTAGTTTAATTTCGTTGTAGGATTAACGAAAAAATCTAACAGCAAATTCGGCATTAATGAAAGCAAAAGGAAAGACAAACAAATGTCACCTATATTCAAGACAGTGTTTAATGATGTAAATTTTATTTTAATTTTCAGCTCTGATGACATGAAGCTAGGAGGACTCTTTATGCTAGATAACTAAAATTATCGTTTTACTGACTGCTTGTCTAGTTAACACTCCATGGTGTCTGTCAAAGTCTCTTTATGTGTCAATACTGCGTTTATTATGGTATCAGCCCTCTGTGTGCACCCATTCTCCTGGATAACCCCAGTATGAAGTATTTAATGGCTGGGCAGAGAGGTGAGACTGGGTGAACAGCAAAAATCAGTGAGAGGAGAGGAAAACGAAGAAGAAAACGTGATTCTTCAGGTACTTGGATGTGACGGGGAGGAAGAGGAGAGGCGATATATTGAGGTTGCTCAGCACCTGCAAACCAAGACCTTTCTCTTGGGTTTCTCACCAATGAACTGCTCTGTCCTGCAGCAAAGGCTGGGCAACAGGTGGCAAACAAAGTCAAGGAAGTGGTGATGTAAAGAGGACAATATTCAAATCACTTTTCCTCTTCCAGATGTGTTTAAACAGAGAAATAGATACTTTTTTTCCAATTTAGGAAACTGAAGACATATTTGGTCTAAGTTTTCACCTCCAAGTTGTTCCTTACAGGCATTCTGTAAAGCTAAGATGACAAAGCAATACTGCAGAAGAACCAGACTTTTTGAAGGAGATTTGAAAGATTATTTTCAGGCTAGACTTTTCTTATTGTCCTCATTCTGAGAGCTCTGACTCTGTTAGGGCTGTACAGTAACGATTTTTGTTGAGCAGCTAAGTCCTTCACAACTTGCTGTAGTCTGGTGCTTTGCAAATGCCAGTGTAAAACTCCTTAGAGAATCAAATCCCAGCCTAGCTAAATCAGAGACATAAACTGAGAGGTGGCTATAAATCACAGCATGCTTTTATAACTCCATTCATATGTGAACAATATGTTACAGCCCCTATATTAAGCAATGAAACTGTGCCGAACAGCTCCATAGACAATTCTTTATTAACTGACAAGAAAATACGATTTATCTAAAAGTTTTGTGTACAGAAAAACTTACACTGACTCCCAGCTGGCTTATTCACCCACCCCTACTACTTATGGCAGAAGGGAATATTTTGAGCTGACAAGCTGATTAGCTGTCAATTAGCTGACTGATGTGCTCAACACTAAACACCATGTGGCAGAATGAATTGTCACAGTTCTGGAAACAGGAGTTGAGGTTTAGCACACACCTTCCTGCCCTTCTTGTTTTTAAGTAGAGTGTGAGGATTCATCCAGGAGTAGAAGCCCCCTGGGCTTCAGCCTTGCACTGATCCCTTGCACTGTTTGGGTGGAGTTAAAAGGTTTTTTGTGTCTCTCTAAGTTCTGACTTTGCTAAATTTCAGAACCCATGGTAGCAAGAATGACAACGATTTCAGTATTAAATCATCACTGCTTTCTGGTTGGGGTTTTTTTGTTCATTTACATTACCTCTAGTAATCCTTATTTACAATTACATTTATTCTCAACCCTTTTGAGACAAACTGACACACTCGGTTTACTGTAAAAAATAAGTAGCGTTTGTTTGTTTTGTTTTTTAAATAGAGTACCTGAGTTCTTTATTTGCTTTTTACTTCTGTGAGTATGTAACAAGCAATCAGATCTTCTTATGCATTGTTTATACACTACAGATTTCTTATTCCCTGTATCAATGGCTGTTTACTCAGTTACACTGTGGAACAAAAGGTGATGCAAAGCTGCTAATATTAGTATCATAAGATCTAAAATATACTCCCTTCTTGCTTTATCTCTTGATGGAAGCTGAATTCTGATTTCTAAGCTTTGTGCCTTCAGAAAGCCGTGTGATACCTATTTGTTTGTATGTTGGTAGTGTATAACAGTTGAAATAGTTTTTCTCCTTCTCTAGGACTTGTTCCTTTTATATAATGAGGTTTAAAATTTTCCACTGGTTTAAATCAGTATTTACTGCAGTAATTTGTTTGGGTTTTTTTTTTTTTCACATTTCCTTAAGTTTTTAAAGGTAAAGACAAAAAATAATCCTTTTCAACAGCAAGTGGATCTCATTTTTTACTGTGATGGTTTTGAGGTGCTGATAGACAACAGTTAATCTTCAAGGACAAGAGTGTGACAGGAGAGGGAGATTCTCATTCTACAGTCATATTTCCCAGGCTTGTCCCTGGGTCTGTGTCTCAGCTTCTCCTCCTTTGCTGTGGTGTTTGATGGTGCTGCTGTGCAAAGGGGTTGTGTTGTGCCTGCAGTAACTGTGTATCCTGACAGGGCACATAGGAGCTCGGGGGAATATCCTGAATTTCTCTTTCTGATGGATGCTCTGAAGCACTCCTTAGATATAACTGCATGACAGTGGAAACAACTTCCTGGTGATTTAGCAGGGAGTGGTTAATGAGGGTGTTGTGCACAAGTGGAGGAGTCTTAGACATAGTTCGAGTGGGAGATTGTTTTCTGTTAGAGTGTCGGCAGTGGTGTCGCAGGGAAGCAAAGGATGTAGGAAATGTGCTGCACCTGGACAGTGAAAGCAGCAACAAAAGGAGATACTGTACATGCAGGCTGTCTTCTTCCTTTTCCAGCTGTGACATGATGTAAAGAAAACATAAAGGAGGATGTTCAGGATGAATAATTTAAGGGGGAAACAAGTGGCATAAAATTGGTGAGCAGTGAATATGCAGCCAAGACAGTGACTTGAAGCTGTGTCTGTGCATCATTTTCAAGGCAATATTGGATTTTAAACTCTTATCTCCAGATGTTAGTCCTTAATGGGAGCAAAGCTGGAGCTTAGCTTCTACAACTCAATTTGTAAAATAGCAGCCACAAGTTTCCTTCATTCCCCCATTGTTTTTATCACATAAAATGCAAAATTGCAATTCACCTGCTTAATTTTTCTCTTATAGTCTTCCCATTTAAAAGAATTAGCATCCAAAAACCCATTAAGTAATGTATTTGTCTTTTATTACTAGAATATGCAGCTTTACTGCAAAGGGTTACAGTTTTCAGAGAGCTGAGCTAGCCTCTGACTCTGTGCCACTTCATTATGAGTCCAAATTATTAATCCATTTTGTCTTTTAGAGGCCAGACCCTTGCCTGGCAGGGACTAGTCCAACTCTGTAGCACACAGCGAAGCTGCTGTGGCACACACTGTCCACACCTGGACCCATCTCTGCTGCCCCGTTGTTGGGGGCAGCAGAAGATAACAGTCCTACTTGTAGTCATTAAGGCTGATTTTGCATATAGTCAGCTGCACAAAGTGAAAATACCTTTTATTTTCATTCTTCCATTTTGAATGAGGATTTTCAAGTTTCAGTAAGTCTGTGTAATCAGGGCTGAGCGCCAAAGAAAACACGGGTACCTAGTTTAGCCCTACAAGGAGGCATACCTAAAGTTCAGCTTTGCTATGCAAGAAATTTGGAGAGGATAGACAAAGCCATGCAGCATTCAAGGGGAAATGATTCACTGTCTCAAGTTTTGGGGCTGCAGGGAAGAACAGTTGGAAGAAGCTGGTAAATAGTTAATACATTTTCCCTCTGAGGGGCTGACAATATCGGTGACAGGATAACAGCAGCGTGATGGGCACTTTGCCATACATGAGCACGGTGGCTCATCGCAGCACGGCCGCTGTGTGCCAGATGGGACATCTGCTCGGGTTGGAGGGGAGGCAGAGGCCCCTCGCTCCCATCCTTTGTGCTTGGGTTTTCTTTAGGTAAGATCTGCCTTCCCCCAGTTCCTCCAGGACCTGAGGAAACTACGGGGAAAACAGAGGCAGGCACATCTGGAGTGATGCAGCAGCTGGGAAGCGCCTAATTCTGCAAGGGATGGGGTATCGTGTGGATGGTTGTGACCTTTTCAGTATTCCAGATTTTGATTGATTGACCATTTCCCCTCTTTCCCAGGCTGTAAACAGGGGAGCAGTGAAATAGGTGGCCAAAATAAACACTGAGTTATGTAGGCTAAGGCAAATTTATATTGAATTCATGAGAGATAAAATTTTGCTACCTCGTTCCACTCATAAAAATTATAAAGAGAACAGAAAGTGACATAAAATCAATCCATTTCCATGACAAAGCTCATTATGAGAAGAGAAAATATAGTCCCATATTAACTTGTTCTCATTACTGTTCTAAGATTTATCATGTCAGGTGCAATGTGCAAGGGAGGAAAGGAAAACCTTCCTTGCCCTTACTTTAAAAAAATCAAACAGACAAAATAATTATCCTCATCATGTGCAGTGAGCATGTATTTGCCAAGCCTCACCGGGGGCATGATTAACTCAAAAGATACGACTTTGAGGAGCCCTTCCAGGCTGGATGCTCCGGGGCCAGAGCAGGTAGCCCTGCCCCTGCTGTCGCTACCAAACCAGCTTTCCCCAGCATGGATAAAAACTGACGCTCTGAAAGGAAGATGCTACTTGAGGGCTGGACTAAGATGAAGGAAACCACTTTGAGTCTATAACGTCATACTTCTTCTAAAGGGTGACAGGCAGTGTGTCATGGATATTAAAATGCATGAAGTTTTTTAATACTTATGAACAAGCAACATTAAAGTAGATAGCGTGTTTCCTTTTTTGTCCTACTGCATTTATTCTGAAATGCTCGTTGAAAGTGATGGTTACCTGTTTTCCAGCAATTTCCTGTAAAAGTAGAAGTTGCGAATTTATAGAGGGACATGGATATCTCAAGGGTGCTAATTATTTGGCTTGCAAATATACTAGAAAAGTTTTAATTGGAGGAGCTGCTTGGGAAGGCACAGAGCTTTGTAGCTCCAGCTAAAACCCTGACCCTTCTCCCATCGATGTCATCAGAGTCAGGTCAGACTCTGTTTGAAACAGTCACGAAACTAAGTGTGAACAAGGTTCCTCTGCTGCAAAAAACAACCCAGACATCCACACAGGAGCGACAGAGTAGCCCAAGCACCCCTTCAACCATTTGCCCCCAAATACACCACAGACCAAGATCCTCTGGATTGGTTATCTGGGGTGGATGAGTTATGACTGGTCCTTGCAATGTGTTTGCAGTAGCCTGTTAGGAAACAACCACCTTCCTTATGGAGGAACAGAACTATGGGAATGAGCAGCTGAGCTGGAAAGGCTGGTGTGCATCAAGTCTCTGCGTATCAGCTGAACTTGACTACACACTGTGGAATGAGGCATCTCTGCAATAGGTTGAAATGCTTATAATAAGCTCCCCTTCCCTCAAAAGCCCACCAAAGAAGCATCTGCTCCAGCCAACAGGCAGAGCAAGGGGCTGCTGTAGATGCAATGTGGAGTGTCCTGTAACACCACCTAGCAGGTGGGGAGCAGGATTTGGAGTAGGAAGCAGCTGATGGAAAACTAAGAGAAGATTTGTGTTGTTCATAGCCAGGAAAGGAAATTGCCATGCTCATGCCATCCCCAAGGTCAGAGTTTTGTCTGAGTGCTGTATTTCACCTGCAGTGCTCATTCTCAACTCAGCTTAAGCAGAGCAACAAGTCCTAAGAGAGAAGACTAAACCTGTGTGCAGATGGACTTCTTGCTGCATTTGCCATGCAAGTCCACAGCCCTGGCTCTGAGGGGCCATTTGAGAGTCTGGTCTCATCCTTGCATGCATTGCTCCTCGTGTACTGCTGAACAGAAGCAGTTCATTTTGGAGCTGACATCTGGTGCTGTCAGAGCACATAACTGGTGCTGATTTGCAATGCAAGCTGAATACTCTGACCTTTTCGGTGCATTCATAAGAGATAATAGTCTGTATGCGTTATATAGATGCATATACCACACACTGAGTAGTTTATTTGTTCACAAGGGTGACAAGGAAAAAGTAAATACACAAAATGAAGGCTGCCACATTTGGCCAATGTAAAACCTCACTGGTCAGCTGAAGAAGGGGAGAGATGACAGATAAATGGAGGGTATAATGCCCTGATAAACACAGGCATTTTCTCAAATCAGGATTACAAATGCTGCTTCTCAATTCAATCAGCTTCTCCTTACCCATGCAAATAACATTTCCAACCATTTTTCCTGAACTGCAGAGTATAGAACAGAAGTACTGTGATGCTTTAATAGGATGGTTGCTTTCATCCTTCCAAACTCTGGGAGAGCAAGATGAGGTATCATTAGGCTGGGAGAAAGAGAACTGTGTCAAGGATATCTGTACTTCACAGCATAAAATAAATCCTACGACCTGACCATGAATCCAAACATAGCACTGACTTGAATGAGAACTTTGAAATGCCCTGTAGAAAGGGCAGCTCAGGTCTGGAAGCAAGGTCTCTCAGGACATACCAAGTTTGCTTTCCCATACAGTGTTCTGGAATTTATACTGTTGTATGGCTGGTATTCCTCGAGGTCTTTGGTCTGCCTATTTTGTCTCCGCTTTGTGGTGTAGTCTTTGAATATCTGAGTCTTCCATGCATTTACCCCCACACGTAAGACTGGGACATGGGGGATGGAGAGAGAGGCTCATTAGGGAGAGCCTTTGCTTTAATTGACTGTTATCATCCAACCCTCACGCACCCCAAAGCCTGATGGCACAGGGTAATGTAGGGTCACAAGAGGAGACCCTCAGCTATCAGCTGAGTAAGGCACTTTGTGTGCTTGTGAAGAATGAAATTAAGAAGAAACATTCATGGCAAGGGGGATGGGAGCCAGGACCTCTGGCTCCTCTGCCAACTCTTACACAGTCACATCCCACTGGGAAAGAGGGACGTGCATCTCCAGGTGCACTTTGAACTTGCTCTGTGTTTTGAATTGCATCAAGTGGTGGAAAGCTGAGTGATCCCAGGTCAGGGCTGCAATGGCAGAGTACCTTCAATAGTGTCAGTGTGGATAAGTGTGAGATGCAAATATTTATCTGCCAAACTTGGGTGCTAAGTGGTATGTCTAAGGAAGAACTGAACACAGCTATCCAAAGCCGCAAGTTAGAGCATTCGTCCTCCATACAAAACCAGGGTCCCATACCTGTCTAAAAACCAATGCGTGCTCGTTGAAGAGCAAAACCTTGTGCTGTCTGGGTCCTTGAGCCTGGAAGAGACTCTGTACACTGACCCCCAACTTATTAAATTATAGCGTTTCCCAAGGCTTCACCAAAGGTTTGCCTCATTACAGCAATTGAGAATCTACCACAAGATCTTCCAGATATCTTTAGGACAAAGGACAACAGTCTTGTAGTTTTTCTGAAAGCACCATGGGGACAATCACATGGCGCACCCCCAGGTTCCCAAATTCACTGCAGCTCTCCCTGTGTCCAATCTCCTCTGTGAGCTCAAGGAGTGAAACAGCTCCCTGTGCTCCACAAGTTAGAGAAAAGGTTTCACTGCCTGTACCTCTCCTGCCATGTCCTCTGCAGATCTGGCTTTCAGCAACGAGCAGCCTAACAGATTCTTGCAATGGCCTTGAGATCTGTGTGTAGAAGTCAGATGTAAAAAGATTTCTCCTTACAAAAGTTGCTCAGAAAAGTTGGCTTTTAAATGAGTAGTTCTTTCAGCAGTGGGACTAATAAAAGCTGAGTTCTTACCATTTTGCACTCTGTAGCTTGATCTTCTGGTAGACAGGAAGGGGCAGACTCCAGGCGAATGTTTTTCTGGGTTTGGGGTGTTGATAATGTCTTTCCCCGTGCAGACTCTCCACGGCTGACTGCGGATGAGGTCTGGTTGCAGCCTTTCCACCAGCGGGGACAGCAGGTCCTGTTTTTGTGACAGCCAGAGGATCTCAGTTGCCTTTGAAACTGCTGTTCCCTTTCAAATTTTCTGCAGACAGACCCATGGACTCAAAAGTCACTCAGGGAGAACAGACATGGACATACATTTGTACATGGAGTATGACTGTGTGAACCTCACTTGCTAGGGAAAATAGGCTAAAAAATAATAAAATGCAGAAGCCTGGTTATTACCACAGCTGAACAGTCCTTTCTGACATATTCTATTAAGTCACTTCTGTTTCACTCAGGTTTTGCATTACTGCATCTCCTTTCCATGAATGACCTTTTCCACGCCAGGCTTTGTAAAACTATTGCCATTCTTCATTTAGAAATTTGCTAAAGTGTGTTTGCAGAAACCATTTTTTTTTTTTCAGATGAATATTCCCTTTTTGGGGAAAGGAACAAAGAATTATGTTGCTGACCTTTCTTTAACAGGATCTTTTTACAAGTTGAAAATCATACCATTGACTCTAAGTAGGAATAGTTCTTCTTATTCTGCGTCAGTGTGTTTATTCAACCATTTCTTAAGTATGTCTGTAATTTATAACACAATGTGTTTTGCGGGGAAACCTCACTTTCTCATTCCAGGCAAAGCATAACTGAGAAACTGAAAGAATATTATTAAAACATTTAAGGAGACTGGCATAGGTTAACAGAGTGAAGCACTTGGTATCCTATATTTTGATGTCAGAGAACAAAATCTATCATTTATTAAGCCATATTTCAGTTGTTCTGCAGCTTTTGGGGTATACTCAGGCTTCCTATCTCATGCACAGCTCTACGGGCTCCTCTCAGAGCAGAGAGGGAGCAAGGCTCTGATGGTCAGCAGTGATGAATTAGTTGGGTGTCTTGCTGCTGTATTGCATTGTTCTCTGATGAGTGCCCACACTTGCACGGCCCTACAAGGGAATAGGAGGTAAACAAGATCTAGCTTGACCCCTCCAGTTGTATGAAAGGTTGGTTTGATGGCTGCATGTACACAAACACGTGTTCCATGCAGTCTTATTGCCTGCTCCTGTAGTGTTACTTATTACTTAGGTCATAAGGACTTTGATGGTGTAGGATTTTATTTGCTGCATGAAAAAACTACTAAACATTCACCTTTACCACTAGTTATTCCAGCCACTGTCGCTTATTCAAGATGTGTTACCCTTGCAATATGGTACCTAAGCCTTGGTAATATATAACATCAACTGGTCCACTGAGCAATGATCTTCACTGAAGATTTGTGATCCCATGGTATGTGCTAAAAGTAGATGAATAAAATAACACAACTCCAAAGAGCTCATACAGCGGTTCCTGTTCAACCCAAGCACATCCTTTTTTTGTGCCTGTCAGGGCTCTATGAGAGCAAAGCTGCAGGTTTGTGACTTTGTTTTTTCTGAGATGTCATGTAGCAAGAAGCTCATGCCCAATTACCATTTGCTTCCTTCCTTAAAACCCGGGTCTTGGAAGTCTCCCCAGTTACATCTTGTGTCATGATCTTGCCAGCTGTCTCAGGCATTCACTGGTCCTGATAGCTGTGTGGGGTTTGGAAAGATTGCTGGCTGTCCCCATAAATCACTGCTTTCCATTCTGTCTGGTTATATCTGCAATGGGTTTCCATTCTCTCAACATCTGACTCCTGTCTCACCTGTCCTCCTGTCCTGTCTCTCCTGTCTCTCCTGTCCTGAGCAGACATCTGAGCCCGGGGACCCTAAGGTGTCAGATTCGCCTATTCGACCTAATATTCTGCTGCTAAACATGTTTAGCAGAGAAATACCTTGTGCTGCAGCCTTTTTCCATGCTGTGATTCCCACCAATTGCCAGGGTTGACTTGCAAAGCTGTCATTATTAGTGCTACAATTAAGTGAGGACTTCTCAGCCAAGGAGCAGAGAGGGGATACCGAGAATTCCCGTTAACTTCAGCAGCACGTATGTGCACAGAAGGGCCGGCTCAGCCTGGGCTGCAAAACCTCCCAGCTGACTGGAAACAAATCTCTTTTGTTCTCCCTCTTTGTTTCATGTGGTAAATAAAAATGAATTCCCCAAGGACCAGAGCATTTAGGCTTAGCACATTTTTGTTTGTTCAGAACATAGCAATCTGTTGTTCTTCCTGGCTAATCAGATAGAGCGGAAGCTAAAACAATCTCCATTTGTTGTTTCATTTTATTCTATACATAATCACTGCTTCTCGTTTGCCTCTAAATAGCTGGATAGATACACATTAAATGCACTGACAACTCTTTTGGGACTCACTCCAATGTTTCCTGCTTATTTTCTCTCTTTGAAAGAGATTATGTTCTCAGATATTTCCATCTTTCTTTTAAAATTATCTGTACGTGTGCACATGCAGGAATGGATATTATAATGCCAGGCTCATTCTTGTCACCTGCAGTCATAAGGATTTTGGTGACTCTAAATGAATAATGTCCCCACATACCATGTGTGAAAGCAGTAAAAAGCTCTCAGCCTGGGTAGCCATGGAGGTTATTTTGGACTGACACTTCTTGCACTGTTCCCTCCTCTCTCAGTTTTCTCTCCTCCCACTCTGTCTCTGACTCTCAAGCTCCAGTCCCAGTTTGCATGGATCACTTTGGGTTAACAGTTTATGGTTTCTGCAGAACAGTTGGTTTCTCTTTTGGTCTGGTTGCCATCACTCAGCAGACTTGTGCTGTCACTTGGCTTTTCAAAGAGCCTTCCTGCTCATCACAAGTCTAATGTGTGGATATTAGCACTTTAGGCTTTCAAGACAGAGGTATGCACAGGTGCCAGAATCAGAATTTCTGGTCAACTGATAAGTGTCCTAGTACAAAAGGAGCCATTTGACGCCGTGTACATTGTCAGCTCTAGAAAAGTGCGAGCACTAAAATATCTGCAGAATTCATAAATTAATTTTGGCCGTCTTTCCCAGCTTTCTGAACTCATTTCCCAGAGATGAGCAGGGTGAGGAAAGTTCCCATCACCTGGAGAGAGTGTCTTTCAAATTCACGCATCCAGGTAGCTGCACAGCATCGTTTCCAGAGGGGCAGTGACCTCACGGACACACACCTTGGGGGCTGCCACATCTGGCCAGCTCAGAGCAGGAGAAGGCTGAGTCCACATCTGTCCTCAGCATACCACCAGTTTGTTCATTTTAGCTGAAGAATCAGGAGAGCAGCCTCACCAGTTTAAGCCAACACATAGGTAGGTTTTTGCAGTGTGGCATAGTAAGAACTGCTATACATTTTTTTTTCCAGAAAAGACTGTGGTTAACTAAAAATATTTATTGCAGATTAGCTAATCACTCTCATAGTGAGGCGTGCACCTAAAATATATGCATATCATGTGAGATCCACATATGGACATAAATATGTAGACACACAGGCATGCACGTTATTTCTGGTGCTCTTCTTTTAGTAAGAAAATCCCAGCTATTTGGTAAAACACTGGGACAAATCCTGAGGGTGAATGAGGGTCTGTCTGAGACAAGATTACAGCTGAGGCCCTATAACACAAATTATGCTGAAGCCCAGTCCCCGATGTTTTGCATCCTTTTGTATTCCACATGCTTCCCACATCTACATGACAATCTGTCATGGCTGGTTACGTCGGCACATCACATTCAATATATTTCTGAGGTGCAAAATGAGAGATGATCAGAGAAGTTCTGAGAGATCCAAACCAGGAAAACTATGGGCTTAATTGCAGCATTAAGCCTGAGTGTGGCACTAAGTGGGAAGTGCCACTAAGAAGAGCTCTGCTCCAGGGGAAGCAGCTGCACTTTGCTTTGCCACTTTGGTTATCAAGCAGTGTGACATCCCTGTCCTCAGTATCCCCAGTGTGTAACTGCAGTAGTGTGGGCATGAAGTGGTTGGGGGATGTATCCCACCAGCCCTCCCCTGAGCATACAGGACAGTGCTGGACTTGTCATGCTGCCCCCAACCTCAGAGAGCAGGCAGCAGGTTGGGATGGGATTGCCCATGTAGAAAAGCAAAATATCCTTCATTTTGTCTGTTTTAATCCCGCTTTCCCATATTTGCATGTATTTAAGAAAGGAAAAGGTCAGTAATTTGCTACTTAAAGGCATAGCACTAACACAGAGGGGAACAAAAATTCTGAATTATTATAAGAGTATAGTATTATATATATATACGAAACTAAAACAAAGCAAACAGTCTATGGAAAACAAGGGAGTTCTGCATTTTTGCTGTAGAGAAATGCAAAAAAAAATGATCTGCAGGAAAATATATCTATCCTGCTGTTGGCAAATTAATGCCACACAAGGTGGAAGTGATGAGAAAAAGCACAGAGGAGTCTGAAAAAGCACTGGAAATAATATGCACATTCAAAAGAGAAAAAACAAAGAGAAAAGTCGGATGTGAAAAGGTAAAGGTCGGGCCGGGGCTGGGGGGCGGGGAACCGGGGCTCGGAGCGGAGCCCAACTGCGGGGCAAGGCTGATCTCTAGCGGCTGCGGGCGCAGCGGCGGCTCCTCCTGCTCCCGCACCTCTGGCTGCTCCCGGGAGCTGCGGGGCTTGCCAGGGTGTCTGTCACTCCCAGCACCGCGACGCACAGAGGGGTGAAAGTCCGCCCAGGTGTGTGTTTGTTTGTTTGCTTTGGATTTAATTTTTAAGTAACACCAGAATATATTTTGTTGCACTAAGAAGCCTTTTCCGTAGCAGCGCTACTGTGTGTTTCTTAGAGCAGAGCTTTCTCCTGTATTGAGTTTCTTAACAAGAATTGTTCCAGTAAAAGACGAAAACATTGAGTTTAGATTTTTCTGGATTTTTTTACATTCCAGTTCAAAGCAATTGTTTGTTTTTTTTTTTAATGCCCTGTTGAATACTTGGTTTATTTTTACTTTCTCTGTGGTGTCCAATCTTGTTCTCCCTCTGAACGCTGGAAGGAAAAAAGTTAAAACGTGAAAAAAGAAGAGGTAAAGCCAGACGTGAAGTATTTTTCATTTGTTTGAAATAGTTTTCTTCCTAGTTCTTACGGTAAAGAAAAAAAAAAGGGGTGGGGAAAGGAAAGGAAAGGAAAGGAAAGGAAAGGAAAGGAAAGGAAAGAGGAAAGGAAAGGAAAGGAAAGGAAAGGAAAGGAAAGGAAAGGAAAGGAAAGGAAAGGAAAGGAAAGGAAAGGAAAGGAAAGGAAAGGAAAGGAAAGGAAAGGAATGGAATTATGTCCTCTCATGCATAATATTTGCAGGGCTATTAACAAGAAAAATAAATATTTCTTTGGAAGGAAAAAGGATGGTTCCTCTCCGACAGGAAAATGCAATGCCTCACTAAGCAAAGCACACACTTGTGCCATCAGCCAGACAGCAAGGCAGCTCTTGCTCGAATGTGCACCAGTCCATTAGCGCCTGGTTCACATTTTTTGGTTTCTCAGTCAGAGTCCCTGAAAGGGCAATTGGGAAAATCAGCTGCCTTCTAGCCACCACTCAGAGGAACCATGAGGAAAGAAGGCATCTGAATATGTTTCAAAATAGACAAAAATAATGAGTGCTATGTACTTTGAAGGGCTATATAATGTTGGATTTGTCAGGCGAAGTCATTCCTCTCTGGGTTGTGCCATACAACCTAAACCACTAATTTGTTCTCAATCTGCAAGACTAATAGTGATGATATTCTTGCTTTTTCAGTCACTGCATGTATTTGTGTTCTACATATCACTGACAGGTCACTGAAACAGAAACCACACATTCAGAGCATGACTTCTGTAATTATATATGCTCATACATCCTTAATCTGAGGACTTTCTTTTATTAGCTGATAAAACACATAGTGCTGCTGTATATTTCTGTATGTTCCATTAGCAACCATTGCTTAATAACATTTGCTGATGAACACTGCATAAGTCTAAAGAGAAAAGCTTACAAAATCCAGAAAGTTATTTCATCCATTGCTATTCTTTGAAACAGGAGTTTGTTTTTTTTTTCCAGATGAAATATCACATTTCTTTAATTAAAGAAGATATTATTAAAAATACTTCAAGCTGGTCTAGCACAGTTCATTCAAGAGTGTTTTGCATATCACATCCTCCCCATCACAAGTGTATTTTTTCTTCACATCTGGATGTTCTGCACATTGGCCAGAGTTGTCCTTTTGACCAGGTGCCTGGGTTCATGCCTTAAAATGGCACTGGAGTAACAACCATGAACTGGTGCAGTTCATGTCCCTGGTGCTACCTCTACAAGTCCAGCAGCTTTGTCCCCTTCTGCAAAGCCTCTTTGAGCCTACACTCACATTACTGTTCACTTTATCTAAAATAAGAGCATTTTGAGGAGCAAAGGCCTTCTGCTGTCACCAGTGCTTGCAAACTGCATGTGTCGAGGGGAAAGCCCTGCTCAGCGCCTGCGATCGCCGTCATTTCTCACAGGTAATAGCTCCTGCTAAATGAGCCCCAAAACATTTCTCCAAACAGTGCTTAACTGCTTACATGCTTAGAAGTAAACCACATTTAGCTGCCTTTAATGCTTTTCCATCTCTATTTTTATGTACTAAGATCAATTTCATGAGCTTTCCCAGGTAAGATGATTGCCATCAGCAGGAAGAATGTAGTAAATTAATTATAGATGTATGTTAAATTACTTTCATTACCACCCCCAGTTCTGGGAGGGAATCGTGTGAGCAGGATGACTGATGGAACTGTGTTTTTACATATTCCCCTGGTAATGGATATTTTTACTTGGCCGCCACTGTTGTTTCTCAGTTCAGAGAAGCTGGAATTACACATTTCAGAAAATGGAGGTTCAGTCTAAAATTAACCTCCAAACATCACCAGACAACTGCCGCTAGAATACGGGCTGTCTATTCAGGGTCTTCTAGTGCTGTTTCTCCATAATGTACAAAGGTGAATTTAGGCAAGATTCATTCTTTTTAACGTTAGGCACATCCAATTCAAGGGAGAGGGAGTCAGTTGCATTTGGGGTGTTGTTTCTACACACTGTCAAAGATGCAACAGCCAAGACAAAAGTCAAGGTGTGGAAAGTTATTTTCCATATTCACCTTATAACAACCTTGGTACAGGGTATTTTCTAGGGATTAATGACCAGGCCAGTTTAATGGCTCTCTGCTGAACTTCAGGCTATCAACTTTTCACAGCCTATCATTAATTCCTGGAAAATATCTACGTTCATGATAGATCCCAGTGAAAAATAATACACTCTGTGAAGGTAAGTATATTGCTAGTGTTTCATCATGTACTACCCCTAATTACTAACTTCAGACACACTTCAGAATACAAGTAAATAGTTACACTGTAATTACAAAGCTGCTTCACTGCACTTCTATTTGTATGGTTTGTGATTATGATTTTTCTCTAGCTGAAGGCTGAAATCAGGGTATAATTGTCTGTCCTTCATGTTTCTTACTGGAAAGTACTATACAATACTATATTTTGCAGGATATCTGTAACAGGTTAGTCAGAGGACAAATACCTACCGGCTAAGTGAATTCAATATATTTCTAGCCACTGCACTCACAATCTCTTTTGTTAAAAGAGAAGGAAAAAAGCCGGGGGGAAGAAAGAAACAAAAAGTTTGGCAATGGTTTGCTAACAAACAGAAAAAGAGAAAGAGAAACCAAACAGTTGGGCTGTTTTCCAAAATGTTGAGTTTAGTGAGGAGGACACCAGCCTTCTGGATGTTTGGGATTTTCTAAGCCAATGCATTGACAGAGGTCATTGGAAGAGCAGAAAGGAGATCACAGCCGTGAGAAGCAAGTTGTGCTGCCTCCTCAGTCCTTGGCTCTGGTCTGGGCTCAGAATTCAGTGCAGAAGGAGCTCCCTTCTCATCGTGACTGGCACCTGGCCAGGACCCACTCAGCACCACCAAAGATGCTTTGAGGATCCCTCTTGCCACCAGATTTGGGTAGGTAACTGTATTTTAACACGTCAGTCCTGACATCACTTGGGAATGCAGCCCCTGCGTGCAAGGCTTTAGCTTGTTGATTTTCTCTCTGCTCTGTTGGAGCAAGGCTGGGACATGGGTGCAAGAACATGCACACAAGGTAGAGATTGCTTCTGATGTCTGAAGCACATTGGAGAGATTTCCTTCTCCATGCTGCCTCTGCAGAAGTAGGCCTGCTGTGGTTTCCATTAGACTTGTAGAAGTGCCAAAAAAAATCCCTTAGTCTGCTGGGAGAACAATTTGACTTGGCAAGTTTGCTCAACAAGCACTTATTATACATAGTATTAATGGGTGATATGTAGAGTCTGTGGTTGTTTCAGTTAATAATGCATGGATCCTCCTAGATATCCTGGGGATCTCTCTCTGGAGTTGTGTTTTGTGTTCAGACGGCATAACTAATGGCCAGGGCTGATTACGTACTGATTAAAAACTACTTAAGAATCTGTCCAGGAAGGGAATGCCAAGCCCTGAAGTATAAGGGAAATGCTTCTTTTGTTGTTGTTGAGAATGATGGTTCAGTATCCCAATCAGGCTCTTGTAGAAGTTCAAGCAACCCTGGAAACAATGGGCAATTGCTTCTAGTAAGGTCACAAGCTAATGAAATACAAAAGACATCTCATAACTGCATTCCAATGGAAGTGTTAGCAATCATCCTTGCCTGTCTGATATCTGAAACATGCCCCATGTGCCTGATACAGGTATTTATGGTACAACCTCATACCTCTTGACTTTCCTGCACAGGTGCTTTCTAGCCACAAGCATGCATGTAAATATGAATATTGTGTTCAATTTGCCACACAAATAGCTAAATTAGATGCACAGGAAGCTTATACTACTTCACAAGAGCTTTTTCTAATGGATATTTCATATTGCAGCAGTCATTTTTAATAACTGAAAATGTTCTTAGCAAAATCTGGGAGTTTTCCAAGCCTGGATTACAGCTTGAGCCTGAAAGGTGTTGCGGTCATGGGATTTGATTCAGCAAAGCATTTGTAGGGGTTTAAAGTACAGTTATTTGGGATTGCTTTGCTGCATTGATCAGTGAGATGTTGTGACCAAAAGTCTGACCCCACAGCATGGGCAGGAGTCAGGGTAACCGGGAAGAGGCAGCCCACCCAACCACTGACAAACAGCTGTCATCTCCAAAACTGTATCAAAATAGTCTGACTTCCCACATGATAGAAATAGTGCCATAATCTTAAATCCGATATCTGTTTCTATCACAGGAGGCTTGAGTAAGTTAAATAAGTAGCTACTTAATGTTAGAAGACTTCTGAAGCCATAAAGAACTACTTATTCAATGTTAACGAAGGTGTCTCTTTTTCCAGAGGATTTTCGTAGATAACTAACCGGACAGAAAGCCTTTTTATTGAAAATGCTATCTGTATTAACACCTTTTTAAGATCTAAAAAGCTTGCTTTGGGTTTCTGGTAGGCAAAGAGCCTTAGCATCAGCTCCTGCTAGGTCATTGTTCCCAGAATTAACTGATATGGCCTAGTGGGAAGGTATGAAAACTATCTTGTCAGATCCTTGCCAGGTCATTCTCAGCTACTTTCAGTCTCATTATGGGTCCATACAACTGAAGGGCTGAGTCAGGCTGGCCCAGATCACCAAAAATGTCAAAAAAACTGTGTGGCTAAGAGCTCCCAGTGGTGGTCCTGGAATCAGAGGCTATGGCCTAGAGTTGTATTACCATGTATGTGGAGCCAGGACTAGAAACCCTATGGGGATAAATTCCTTACTGAATAGAAAGGCAGAATTACCCTACAGATCCCAACAGGCAAATGTAAAGTCATTTCATTTTTTATAAGAGTTTTATTAAGAATATTAAAGCTTCTATAAGGCATATTGTAAAATGTTCAAGACCTTCTATCAATGCCTTTTTTACTAAAATACCATAGATATATTTGACAGAAACAGAGAATATTAAAAACACAACAACAAAAGCCTAAATATATTGTACAGATTTTATTTTTCAGGGAAAATGCAAGATACTACATAAGGATAAAATTTAATTCCCACTGAAGTCAATGGCCAAAGACCATTATTCTTTAGTGGAACAAAAGGTTTCACAGAAAAGGTTTTGTGCAAGAAGATATGAGTGATCTAAATTTAAGCATATAGCATTTATGAAAGCATTTTTACAAGCCATTCTTCACAGTGTTTATACAAGTGATGACTAAATACAGTTCTTCAGTGACGAAGTCATGTAAAAAAACTTCATGTGATCACATAAGGGTGCCATTGAATCAAAGAAAGAGAAGACCTAGTCTACAGCCTGGTGTTAGCTTCAGATTTGGGTGATTTGCCTCAGAAGTCCTTGTTTTTAATCCAGCCACTTGGAGCTAAATCCACAAAAGGCCAATGATTCATTTACATGATGCCATGTTCAGCATCCAGGGCTCTTCAGCAACAGCTGCTGATTATAAAATATATCAGTGCTTGCTGTCAGAGTCCAGATCTTCCCAGCTCACAATTATTACCACTGGATGAGAGGCTCCTGCATGGCCTCAGTTTCAGCTGTGCATCAGTGACCTGGGGAAACTTTATTTCCTGAAACTGGATGGCATGACACCACCAGGTATTGCAGTGCTACCACCAGGGAGGTGCCTAACCTGGCCCAGACAAGGTGGGGGGCAGCCGTGTTGGATTTCCTCCAGGATGGATGCAACTCAATCAGGTTAAAAAAACACAACATGAGGTCACGGCTCTAAAACAGTGTTTAAAATAATTAATCCTGAGTAGTATGATGTGCAAGGGCAGAGAGGGCTGTGGTTTAATGCATGACTATCCATGGCATTTCGTATTTTCTAGCAGGACACCTGTGCTCAGCAGGTGGGATTTCAGCCCCCTACCTCAGCTGCCAGTGTTTTGCTTCAAGTAGATGGCTGAGGCACCCAATTCAGGGCAGTGGATCCCATTTCAGGTCTGGCATGCCTAAGCTTTATTACTGATGTAATAATGCCCATAGCTCCTCTGTGCTTCAGTTCTTCATTTGCAAAATTAATTAATAGTAACAACACTTACTGCCTCACTAGAGTGTTGTAAAATAAAAAGCATGCTAAAACCAGTGAGGCACTCAGATATTGGATAATAAGGACTTTGTAACCTCCTAGGGAAAATTTTAAAGAATTTTGCTGTTTGAATGTAGATCAAAGTTTAAACCTATTAAAACTAAATTTCTGCCCTGCACAGACAAAGGACCTGGAAGAAGGATTCCTGTAACATGTTGGCCTTGTGCTGGCCCTCTGCATAACATCACCTTTCTCAAGGCATTTTGTAAATGCAGAGGTCCCTGAGAAAGTCCCTGGTCAAGCCATGATGAACCACCTAGTTTCTAGTTCCTTCCTAGCATGTACCACCCAGAAGGACTGGCTGCCTTGCTGCCACTTCCCAAGCAGATCTGTACTGCCCTTCTTCTCTTCAAGCAACTCTCTCATGGTGGATTCAAGATGAGTATAAGGTCTGTTTTACTTTTCCATGACCCAGAGATGCAAGTCACAGTGCAGCTGCCAGTTGAAGGCAGCACCAAATCCCTGGGACAATTCTGACACTGCAGTCAAAAATAGTCAAAGAATTTTGACCGCATGATGAGAAGATCCAGCCACCACAGTACTCAATGCAAAGCCCTTTCAGGCTGCTGGAAGGGCCCTGCATTGACTCTGATGGCCACAGGCCTGAGTACAGCTGTAGTACAGGGAATAAAAGTGGGGTATCAGTTACACCCTTACTCAGCCCCTCTGGGAAATGTGAAATATCTGAAGAAAAACGTTGCGGGACCTTTGGTAGACAAATGGATACTGCACTGTGTGTCACAGCACTTTATAAGAAACTAGACTTGTTCTCTTCTAGTCTTGTCCTACATCAAAGAGGATGCACATGACACAGCATAGGGCAAAATTTAAAAACATAGTGAGATTTCACAGCTGGGGAAAGTAACCCAGAAGTAATTTCCCATTCAGCCTATGAGAACAGGTTTAAACCTCATTTGTGCCATTTACTTCCTTTTTTAGTCTTTCTTGTTCCTCTCTTAAAGGTTCCAGCTCAGGCCCATCCTGTGTGGTTTCTTTGTTCCAGTTATTTCTGCCTTCATTTTCTGTCCTTACAGATTTAGGGTCCTCTTCTTTTGCCTTTCTTTCCTTCTCCTCCTTGGCAAGCATACGATAATTATAATAATTCATGATGAACAGGAAGGTTCCTGCCAGGACCATCACAACTCCACATTTAATGAACATATATTTATAGTCCCCAAAGGTATCAATGAGAGTTCCTGTAAAACATTTATTTAAAAACAAAAGGAAAAGAAACTTAGAGATGAAGGCAATAATATTGTGTTTTGAGATCCTAAATACAAAGGGACACATTTGTGGCTTTATGATAAGACATTCTCTATATTTCTGATCTCTCCCAGAAATACTCTGATCCTGCAAATACTTTTCAAGTGTTTCACTATATAGCCTGTGGGTAGTTAACACTGACACAGGTAATACTACCAATACTTTGTACAGTTAAGTAGAAGGGGACAAAGAACCTACATTGAAAAGTCTGGACTTCTCAGGCACACCTATTTTTTCCATGCAGAAACTAATTCCTCTGATCACAGAGTCTGTAAGACAGTCTTCCAGTTGACTCCAATGATCAGCTACAAGGACGTCCATTCGACTTGGTGTCCTCAGCGTGCCAGCAAAAGCAGCAGCTTTCGGGAAGACCTTCATGAGACGACACCTGGCCACTGCGTCTCATCTCGGACTCCTGACAAAGACTTAATTTATTCCACCATGGGTCATTCACCAGCACTAGAGGGGACTCAGCTTTTGGTCACAGCTGCCCTTTCTGCATTTATACTTGTGATCTGAAGATGAAAGGGCACTGTGTGAAAGTGGAAAACTTTAGTTCCAGGGAAAGCAAAGATGATGCTGTCAATGTCAGATAATTTCAATGCCAAGACAAACGTGACAGGTTCCTCTCAAAGGTTAATGCCTCTGCTATGGAGTTACAGAGTAATTGAAGGGAGATGGCTTAATTGAAATGTCAGTGTTCTCCATTATGTCAAAATGTAATGCAAATCTTATTGGGATTATGATCCTGAGCATTAATTCCCATTTACTGGTGCAACAGAGACCATCCTTAACATCCCAAATCCTAATTAAAGTAAGACCCACTCCTAACCTGGCCTTCACAGTACAGACAGTCCTCCTTGAAACTGGTTCATCATCCATCAGCTCTCTGACTTTTTGGAATATGTTCTCCTCCTTAAAAAGAGGGATCTTTAATTACTTCCTGACTGACCCCTAATGTTGAAAAGCTGATGATTAATCATCCCACTGCATTACACTAACAAGGGATTTTATGGCCACCAAACAGATTTCACAGAATCATAAAAATAATATTTTTTAACTGGTTTGGGTCAACAGTTCTTCCTGGATCATTCCTAGATGTCGTGGAACACATTTTCAATGCACTATATTTTTCATGTTACTGGTGAAACATCAACCAAATGCTAATTGCCACAACTTTTTCCTTTTCTGCTAATCAGGATGACCTAGAGGTCTCCTAAATAGGTTTCAATGAGAGTTTTAATGAGTAGAGTATTGGAAAATTCAACAGTAGGATAGTCTTGCCTCTTTTCCTTTGAGAATAAGATAAAGTCATAAAACACACTGGGAACAATTTACTTAGTTCATTAAAGCAGAACCCTGCAGTAGGTTATTAAAATGCCAAAGAACCAATAAATTTGCTGCTTCTTAAAATGGTGGGGAAAAACCCTACAAAAATAATATTACTGATTATCACATATAGAACTGCTTTAGTCTCATTAGCAGCTTCTGGTCATTATCTCAATCTTCCACACAGAAATTTATATCGTTCAGAAAATGGTCGGTTTAAAATTTTATTTTCTTTTGTTTGTCATTAATTAAATTATGAATCTCTATGACAGCAAGAGGATACAGCTGCTTCTGTCACACTGTATGAACTCCTATAGTAATATAAAGAATTAAATGGTTCTGTAAAATGTGTCATAGAGAGTAGTAGTCAGATCTCAGTTGTGAATCAAGGAAATGGGTTAAAACTACCTTCTTTCTGGTCATTCTTAAATTTATTATGATACTGTTATACCAAAAGAATTAGCAGAGTTTAGCTTGTATATATCCAAATATAGAACGCAAACAGAACTTAATTAAACATTTTAGCATATTTAAAGGTGATCAGTTACCAAACCAGTTATTCTAGCTTGTTTACAAGTGAAATGCTAATTGCAGGACAGGGCATATAGATAGTATGGTATCTATACACTGAGCAGATGTTGCCTATAAAGTCATTTAATTCATAGATGGCTTGGATTTGGTAAGGGCCGTACTTGAGCCAAATGCCAAATTCAAATATGGTGTCTTCCAAACATGATAGAAAACTAAGTGAGCACAAGCTACAGAGGGAAAGAAGTGGAGGCTGTTGAAATCACAGGAGGTCTCTGCTCCCACTTCTTTGGAGATGACTATAAGCCCTGCTGGAGGTTAAATATTGTCAACATGGACATTTGAGGGTCTCTGTCTTTTGATATTTCAAACCATGCCATCCAAAATAAACCTTTTTTTTTTTATTTTTGGAACAGCCTTAAATCTATCAGATATTCTAAGATGGCTGAAATCTGTAAGTGGAACTACTCAGAGCCTTAGAGACAAATAGCAAATACTTGGTCTGAGTTGACAAGAAGATTTCATAGAACTGTTGTGTTTCACTGTGATTAAATTGCAGTCAAGTCCAGCCTTTTGCAACAGGCTCTCCAGGAGGAGAGGTTCTTGGTGTTGCACAAGTCCCACTCTGCAAGTTCAGTTTAAGTATTTGAAGGCATAAGGGACTGAAATATCACTCTGAAAATTCTTGACTTCAACTGTCTGACTACATGGAAAAGAGTAAAGAAGAAATGATGCAGGACATACCTAGGACCTGCCTTCTCAGTCCAATTACTAGTGGAAAAACTGTGCATGGGAAGCAGAGAAAACACATATAATATCACAAACTTTGCTTGCAAGAGGTTAAATATAAGTGACAATTCAGTGGAGGCAGAGGAAGAAATTACACTCACCTCCAATAGGCGGTCCCAGCAATATCGTGCAGCACTCCGCAATGGTGACCAGGCCAACAGCGCTTGTGAAGCGGGCAGCTCCCACAAGGTCCATGAGGGTTTCGAAAAGCATGGCACAAACCATGCCAAAGGCCAAGCCAAAAAAGATGGAGTAAACAACGAGCCCCTTGTAGCCAGAAGCCAGCGGGCACAGAAGGTGGCAGGTGCCGTTGAAAGTAATAGCGAAGCTGAAAAAGTATTGGATTCGTGGCCTCACCCACTTGCTGTTTGCAATGATGCCAGTGGTAGGTCGGGCAATCATATCCACGATAGCAAGAATCGAAAGGAGGAAAGCAGCTGAATATTCGTCAATGCCGATGTGCTTTGCATAAGGTGCCAGAAAAACAATGGGGGCAAAGAAACCCAGGAACATGAGTACATTTCCGATCAGGTAAATCAAGAACCCTCTGTGCTTAAAGAGGGAGAAATCAAGGTACTGATTGATTTTTTCACAACAGTCCTTTCCTTCTTCCTCTTCTGTTTTGGTCTCCGTGGCGACATTCGTGGGGCCACTCATTTCCATGGCATCCTTAGTGTCCTGTTCTTTCAGAGTGCCTTTCCCTTCCTCAGTTGTCTGGATTTTGACTGACGCTGTGGCTGCCCCGATGGGTCGGAAGAGAGCTCCTGCCACACAGCAGTTTAATAAAATTGCCCCAAGAATTAAAAAGCTGCCCCTCCAACCAAAATTGTCAAAAAGGAACTGGTTGAGAGGAGCCAGGGTGCAAAGCATCACAGGGCTGCCTGCCATAGCAAGGCCGTTTGCAATGGGTCTTCTCTTCAGAAAGTATTTCCCTATCATTATCACTGATGGCTGAAGGTTGAGGGCAAGGCCAAGTCCTGGAACACAAAACAATAGCTGAGATACACAAAGGAAGATTTGAGACCCGTTTATTCTCAGCTTTAGGCACATCCGTGGACAACTGATATCCCTAAGCTTCTTGCTACCGCATTTGGGTAACCAGACCCCAGAAAGACACTTTTGTTCAGGGAACACCCTTCCTTTTGCATTGCAGATCTCTAGGGTGGCAAACCTAGCACAAAGAGTTTGCTTCAGAATAAATTGAAAGAATACCCTCAATGAATGCCGGCTGGTTTTGTTCAGACACAGCAGCCTTGTCAGAGAAAAGGAAGTATCTGTTAAAAAAAAAAATTACAACTCCCAATTTGAGGAAGGTTGTTATGGCTTGGACAGTGCTAACCACCCAAGTGCATCCTTTTCATGCATGGCTGGGGTTGGCAACCACTTCCACGGGTGGTGGGTACCCAGCACTGCAGCCAGGCTGACAGACCTGCACAGATAATAACATCACCCTTCTCAGCCGCTACTCGTGGTGGTGTGAGCAACTCGGGTCTGATGTAAAAGATTAAGAGGTCTGCAAGTGCACAGCAAAAGAGCTACTGAGGATGATAATTAAACAGGACCCTAGAGTGTTTCTTTTAATTAAAATGTATTTTTATTGCATTTAGATATTTAAATGGTATTATTAATCTGCATTGCTAATTCAGTCAGCTAGCTTCTCTTGCACAGGTGAAATCTGAAGGCAGAGAGAGCAAATGCTGTGATGGTCTCAACTTTCAGTTGTTCTGTTTGAGAGAACTAGCATATAATCATCTCTTCTTTTCAAACATTTTTATGGTGTTCAGTATTTCCTTAAAAAGTTAAATTTTCAGAACTCCATAAAAATGACATTTCAAAATCATGCCACATATTTTCCACCCTTTCATCCAGGAAAGAATGAGCCACATTAGAACAAAGCAGAAATGTAATCCTTGAAGTGATTATACCAGAGAACATGAATCCTAAAAACAGGGTCATGCAGATTTTTTCTTGTTCATTAGTCTATATAATTAGTTTGTTTAACTGTGCAGTACATAATTAGGTGTATTGCTTTACAGAAGAGAATTTAGAAAGGTCAAGGTCCTCAAAATTAATTAAGGAACACTGTCATTAGTCACTGATAGAGTAGAACCCAACTGATGCAGCAGAATTCAACTGATGTTGGATAGCTTCAGTTTGAATTGTTTCACAAAATTATGATTTTTGCCAAGTCTAAGATTCTTTAAAAAAAAAAAAAAAATTGGAAGTTTACAGCATTAAAAATAAATTGAAATGGCAACAGATTAAAATGAATCTTGCTATGAAGGACATTCTCAGCATGAACTTTTCTAGATAGTCCACATATTTGGTAGAGCATGTCTTTGGAAAGTGCAGGCTGCTCATAATGCCTAAGGAGCCAAGTTATTCTCTGTGAGAGGACTGACCCAAGAACTATGGACGAAAAACACAGCCTTGGTTAAAGAATGCCCTTGATGGTGCTCAGATAGAGCAATGCATGTTCTTTCACCTGAGAAGATGCAACACAGTGGATCAGAGTTTGCTTTAACTCTCTATTTCCCAGGCTGGTAGGTAAGGGCAGAAACTGAACCATCATTTCCATAGAGTCATTTTTGGTAGGGACCTACCACATGTCGTGCGGAGAAGGAAAATGAGACTGGATGCCAGCTACCCACTTAAACAATAATCAGCTCAAATATTTTATTATGTGAACATTAATTTGCCAGTCAGACAAATCTAATTTAATATTACCTCATGCTCTTCCCATTAATTAAATTTGGAGAGTTTCAAATTGACTGACTGGAATTTCAATTTACTTTAAGCTTTTGGCTGACATTAGTTGGAAATATTTATATCCATTTTATTCCAGTTTTCAGAAACTACAGCAGCTTTTTCATGGCTGAAATCATTACTCACACAACCACATTTTCTCCCTGGGGATACGACAGAGAGGCCTGTTGGTGGTATTACATGAACAGAAGCAAGCTTGTGCCAGAAAGAGCGTCCTTCCCTAGATTAAATACATCTCACTCGTATTAGAAGGAAATTGGTGGTTCAGGAATGAGCCGTGTAGCTATTGATCTTGTTCCTACTTTATTAGCAATGGAAGATCCTACCATGTATTTCAATGGTCAACATTAACAGCTGAGGTAAGACTGCCATCACATTAGTCAATGTCTTACACCCTGGATGCCATTTTATTTTGTGATGGTCTAATTGAACTAAACTCTGACCAGTTGTTATTGTCTTGTATTTAGCTTTGAAATTTGCTGACGACTTGAAGAAGAGGTTGCATGCCTAAACACCTATTTTATGCATCCAGGCTGGCATCTATCCAGCTCGACAGCTTGCAAACATCGTCTCTCTTCCTAAGTGCTACAGGGAAACAAGTGAGGAAGAGAACATGGGTTTTACAGTGTAGGCAAAGTGCTTCGTGCCGCCCCCAGCTCGGTGCCATCAAGGACAGAGTTGCTTCAGAGCTGCCTCCAACAGCAGAGCCCAGATCAGGCTCTGCAGGCAAATGGAAAAAGACAAAATCAAGAAGGTGATTGAGATCACCGTGTCTATTCCCTCCACCACAAACAGATACATCCTGCTCTGCTCCTCTGCAGAGATTTCTATTAATATGCCAAAGGCACAGGACTGTAGCAGAGACCTCCTAGTACCAACTACATTATTTTTATCTTCATGTCTGTGAATTACATGAACATGGTCATTTATGTCAGTCTGTTTCCTTTTCAGGATAGTAGGAAGGAGGCTAGAAAGAGTGAGATATTTACAGGTTGCTTCACAGTCATCACTAATCTCCTGCACAGAAGTCTCTCTCTTCATACAGTAATGCTGTCTCAGCTGCGTGACGAGCCCGCAGCTCCATAATTGCCCTTGAATGCTTCCATGTTAGGCCTGACCAACAAAAACACTTCAGGCATAATTAGAGGCATCAAGCATGTTAGCAGGATTACAAGCATCTTCCTCTCTCTGTCAAATTAATATTCCTTCCCTGGCACATGCACGCCTTGCCTGGAAATTATGGTTTGTTAGCTAAGACCTGATCCATACAGCTGTCCTCATTCAGCAAGCAGAGGGAGAGACGTACAAAACAAAAAATGTGCTTTGCTCTGAGGAAACACCACAGCGTTAAAGACGAGGGAGACATGAGGGCAGCTTTGCCCTTGTACCCTGTTGCTGGCACTATCAACTTGCTGGGATGGGCAGTGCACCAGATTCGGACCAGAAAAAGAGCAGGGACTTCATTAACCCTAGGTCCTTTGGGGTTTGGCACAAAGTTCCCTCCTGGCACATTTCTACACAAGTACCTTTGAAAACAGGAGTTGGTGCCTCCCTCCAGCACTGCTCCTTGTCTGAGCCCTTCTGCTCACCAGAATGCATATATTTTTAGCAAAGAATTTACAGTTTCCTTGTGCTAATACAGCATTAGTCAACTTGTTAGATGACATTTGTTTAGGAGGGAATAATTCAAGGTCATGCATTGATAAATATGGAATTTATCTATGGGAGACATTGGTTATTTTTATTTCTCACCACTTTGTTTCTGGAATCTCTTTCAAGGAATCTGCAAGATTTATGCATTCAGTAATATCACAGTTTCATCTAATTACTGTGACTCTTCTTCAAAAGAGTAAGGTTTAAGAGAGGGAATCCTACATGGGGATTTATTCACTACTGTAAAGATTTAATAAAGCAATATTGGTGTAGGAGAATGGGATGACAAACTTTCTATACCAATTTACTTTGCTAGTGGCTGCGTGTATTGATTTTAAATATTGAGCTTACACTTTTCATGTTCAGAAAGCAGCAACACTTAATGTGCCTGCAGAGAAATAGGGAACATTCATTATAACACACACTTTGAACCTCAAAAGCCAGTTTTGAATTCATTGTGTCCTGATTTCAGGCAGATGTCCTAGCTGCACTAGAAGAAACATTGGCTACCCCTTAGCCAAAATAATCAAACAAAAATGCTTACAGTTATCACACAGGAGAAGAATTCTGTTCCACCTACCTTTAAAAACAACAGCCCAGCACCTGCAGGCTGTAAAGATGCTGGACTGAGCCTATGCCTTCTCATGCTTGAGTTCCCAATATGGAAATTCATATTTCAATATAGAAAACTCAAATTATAACTTCAATAAGGAAATATAGAGTTATTATTTTCTCAATATGGAGAATATTGCACATTTTCAATCAACTCTAATGGTTATTATTTTCAGATAAAGGACCTCCTAACCTCACAAGCAAGCAAAGGGCAAGTAAACCAAAGCAAACTCCCGAAATCTCATTTCATGTATCTCATAGAGGGAATATAACGCACAGTTATATTGGAACACGTGTGCTTTCTTTATAGTTGCACTTGTATCTTGAAGGGCTGGCCTTGCCCAGGGCAGAGAGCAGTCAATCTGCATTTGCTTCAGTGGGAGGTGTGGGCACTGATGTCCATTCTCACCATCGCCTGTGGCCAAGAGCACTCAGCTGCAAAGACCTGCTAAGATCCTGCACGCAATGTCCAGCCAGGAACACGGCGTTTAGCAGGGGATATGTTCTTTGCTAAAGCTCATCTGGAACAGCTGACAAGCCAGGGCCCCTGTCCCACCAGGTTCCCACTGCATTTGGCTGAGGTGCCCCAAGGGGGGGTGCCCAAGCCACCAGAAGTGAATCTCAAGTGAGGGTGGAAAGGAGACACTTTGTTCTTACCTGTAATGAATCCCACACAGATGTAGAGCTGCAGGATGCTGGTGCAGAAGGCAGCTGAGACCATCCCAACACCACAGAGCAGGCCTCCAAATATAACCACAGGTCGGCTGCCATAGCGGTTTACTAAAATACTGCTAATGGGACCTGTGGAAAGAGGGCAAAACAGTCCTTGAGGCAGGTATCTTCTGACAGAAGGGCATGTTTGACACAAAGCAGGTAAAATTCTGCAATATCAGTGTCCCTGAGGTGCTGCTGACAGCTTCTAGGGTGACTTCAGGAAGAGAATGGAAAAAGGGAGAAAGATGATATGCACTGTGTGGAGATGGCAGCATGTCCCATGCCACACAGTGGCTGTGTACTCGGTGACATCTCCTGCCACCAGGACTTTAACATGTTATCAGAGAAGGCAAATGGCAATTACAAACTAGGTGAACACATGACTCCAACTTCGGAGCTTCTTGATTTATTATGATGCTAAACCATATACACAAAGCAGTGGTTCATATTACAAGGTTGATATCATGAATACTGTTGCATTTTTAATGACTCTATTTAATGCAATTCCAACCCTGCTGACCAGGACTGAAGCTTCAGCAAGAACAGTTGTTAATTAAATCTTAATGGCAGTCTACGTAAGTAAAAACAGTTTGAGATGATGGATTAGCTGAAGCTCAAAGGAACCAGTTTGGTCTTGCATTTATGTGAAGAGGTGGTTCAGGCAAGTGCAAAATTATGAAAGAGGGAAGTGACTTTAAAAAGACCGTGCACACTGAAAGGAAGCATTGAAATCTGGGGAAATATAACAAGCCAGCAGCTTTGGGCAGAGGAGGAAAGAAGGGAGATCTTGTGCATAGTAGTCTCAACTAGCTGGAGGACCGGTAAAAACCAGAATCACAGAATGATAAAAGTTGGAGGGACTTCAAAGGTCTCAGCACCAACCTCCTGCTTGAAGCAGAGACAACTTCAAAGCTAAATCAGGCTGAGAAGTCAGAACGAGAGAAAGAAAACTGAGCAGGAAAGAATGGTCCAGAAGTCAAGAGATGAGATGTAAGAAAAAGATTCTATATTAGTCAAAAACCCTGAAGGAAAAAGCTGCAAAAATGATAATGAAAATGAAGCAGGGGAATATAGGCAGCATTTAGTATCTTATCTTACCTGACTATTTCTGGTGCTACTCAGCACACAGCAGTGGTGTTCCAGAGCCCAGTGTGCTTGTTTGCCTTCATTCCTGCCATTAAGAACAGGCCACACTGTCCACATACCAATTACTAGAAACCGGTATTTTAAACTTACAGGCAACTCTGAAGAGTTTGACTGTGGAATCGACCTCACCACAGAACCATTTGGAAGTATATTTACCTTTGCTTAAATAATCTCATCCAGAAATAGTGCCAGAGCTCTTTCCAGACCCTGCAAACTACACGCACTTGAGCACAGGAGCTAGACCCAATATCCCCTCAGCATGTCTGACAACATCCGAACAAGTTCTCAGCTGTTAGAATGTGCAAGAATAACAGCCATTAGGTACGACCAGTTCAATCTAGGGAATAAAGCCCATCGTTACATCTGTAACACATAAAATACTTCCCAGTAGATGTAAGGTCAAAACACTCATAAATGAAATACACGTCAGCACAGTCTTTGCAGCATCCTTGTAACTGAGTGACCTGTGAGTTGGTCACATCAAACGTGCCATTCAGTTAAAATTTCAGCGAGTATATAATTATGTGGAGAGTTTTTTCTCCTAATCCTGTAGCTACATGCGTGCATCCTTTTGCTGCAAAGAGCACTACAGTGTTCAATGAGAAGTTCCAAGGAAACGGATACATAAGTCAGATCAGCACAGCAGGAAAGGGACCCCTTTCTCACTGAGCCTCCCCTGGTCAAGGCCTGGACTTGCATCATGCTTGAGCTGGTCTCACCATGTCCTATAATTCAACAGATCGAGCCAGTGTTCCTCGGAAAGGCACCAACACATTCATCTGCAGCCTAAGGGCACACAACTCTTATATTTTTCAACTTTCCACATGTCCACATTTCTCCAGAATCTATCTAATTACTTAGCTAAGAAAATGCGGTTTCAATTACCTTCTTCCCCTGGGAGGGGGCTTCCGCATTAGCCCTAAAACTACAGGGTATCGTGTTAAGGAGCAGAGCATTTAAAGCCCATAAGATTTCTTCTAAGGCCCCCCTCCTGCTCTGATTTGGAGCAGCTCCCAGGGAAAGAAGCCTCAGCTATGAGAAGTAAAACAAAATGCTCACTTATGTCCCACTTTTGCAACACCCACCTCAGGAGAAGGGGAATATGAATCCACGTGCCTCTCACTCCGGTGCATAAGCTGTCGCATTGGCTTCACTCATCAGTAAGGATGGGTTTGGACCATGACAGCAGATGATGAGCTGGAAGAAGCAGGGGATGGGACACACTCTGCTCTGCTTCCTGGCTATGAGTAGAGGGAGTATATGAAAGCAAAAGCTCATATCCCAACTAGTGGCTTTACAAATAAGAGCATCCTTCCTGTGCCCCTGGGGCACCCTCCATGAGTGTGCAGTGTACTCAACCACATCCCAAATTTCCAGCAATCACTTATTAAGCCATGAGACCACAATTTCTCCCTGTTCTTGTCTTGTGTGATCTCAGGAATGCTTTACAGCAGGTCTGTGTGACCTTTAGCAAACAGCCTTCATCTGCTGTTAGCAGCGTTACCAGTTTTACAGGGGGATAATCAGTCCCACTTGTTTGCCAGCCTAGGTGGGAGAGCTGTGGTCTCAAAGGTGTTATCTGCCTGGGCTGAGCCCAGCTCACAGGAAACTGTAATTAACTTCAGAAGCAACTGTTGTGGTTACTATGAAGAAAATTACTCAATACCAGTTGAAACCATCACAGCAGCATAAGCCTTTCTCCTTCGCAGCCTGAAACCTTAAGTCCAGACCCTGCAAGCCTGCCTCACCCACATAGGACTGAGGGTTAGAGACCTCTAAGTAACTAAGTGCAGCCAGTTAGAGGAGAAAATAGCAACAGAGCATCTGCACTAAACCTTTCTAGCCATTGGAAAATACACAGCGAAGACCATGGTGAGCACTCAGCCTCCAGGGAAAGCATCAGCTAGACCTACACTTTATAAAACACCAGAGAATCCAGCCCAAGGCCTCAAACAGTTGGGAAACCAAACTTCCCTGAGTTGCTGCTCATAGGGCGAAGGTTTTGTAATAGTCCTGAGCAGACCTTTCAAATGCACTGAAGCAAATGCAAAATCACATCCTCAAAATTACTTCCACTTAAGTCATTTGGACCTAAAGAAATGTCCATAGGCTCTAACAGAGCAGCCTTTCAAAAGCTGTCCCATCTCTTAGCAGAAACCAGCGCACGCAATACGTCACATAGCTTTGCACACTTCAGCACGCAAAACCCTGCCGATTTGGGCAGGCATACAAAGCACAGACGTACACCTGCACCCTGCCCAGATGTCTTCAGTGATCAGCATCACACTCAATAGAGCTAAATGCACCTCTCCTGCCCTGCTCCTGCCACCTATAGTGTGTCTCTCATGAGGGGCTGATCAGGACCAAGCACTGGGTAACTTTAACTACAGTGTTCGTAGGAGCTTCGGAAACATCAAATAGCTCAAGTCAAGACAGAGGAATTAAGAAGGAACAACAAAGCCAGCACCACAGTTGTGGGAAATAGGGAACACAGTTACTGCTTTGCTTGCAGCTATTGCAAAAATTAAAAGTGTCACAGCCTCTGGAAACACGGTGGAATTGAAAAGCGGGACCTGTCATTTACCAGTTATTCAGCCTGCATGAAAAGAATAAAGATGCAGTATATTACCACACAGAAACCAATTACTGTAACAACATGTGCAGCTTAGATCCCAAGGCACCTTTATTTGCTTATACCTGCCTGGTCAAACATGCAGGAACCACAAGCTCCCTGTCCTGGCATCCAAACTAAATCATTCTTCCTTCCTGCAAGCCAATGGTGGGAGAAGCTAACAGGACTTGGGGTGATTTTTGCTTCTTAATTTACAGTCAGGTGAGGACAGGGCAAAAGAAACAGCTGGCAAAGCTCTCAGAAAGCTGCCATTTTCCTGGCTTGACATTGCAGAAGCAGCGACACAAATGGTGTCCGAGTCCTTGAAAAGCCACAGCAAGGAGCAAAAGCCATCTCAGCTGCTGAGCATGTCCCCAGAGCATGGCTTCTCAGAGACCAGAGCAGCCAGGGATAGTGTCACTCAGCCAGCGCTGTCCCCACAACCCCAACACCACGGCAGCATCGCAACTTCTAATGAGGAAACAGAAGTAAAATTTAATCACTGCCTTGCATCCCAAGGCTGTTGGCACAGGAACAGTGCTTGGCTGTGGGAAGGGATGGCATTTCCACCCACCCAGCCTTATGGAACAAGGCAGCCCCTCCCATGGCCCAGCAAGCACTTTCCTTTCTCCCAACTAGTTTCCACCCACAGTGACAATTTATCATCCATTGCAAGGAGATGACATGAGACAGCAGAGGGGGATGCTGAGCCTTGTCCTGCTGCTGGATTCACAGGACACTGTTGGTGGAAGGTCTCCAATGGAGCTGCCATCATCCCCTGGGTAAGAGCAAGGAGAGTCTGCTCAGAAATGCCTCCCTTCACATGCCAAGCCCTTGCAGAGCAGGGTGCACACAAATTGGGTTCTGCCTGCAGAAGAGCTCTGCAGTCTGCAGAGCAACAGTTCACATCAGATACCCCTGAAAGATGCTGCTGGGATCAGGGCACTCCTGGAAGACTAATGCAATGTAAAGTGCTATCCTCAGTCCATATAAATCATGCTGGTTTAGTGCCTGTCCTGTATAAAGCTCCTCTTTTCTCATACCTGTGGCAGATTTCCATTTGTTGTTAGCTGGTACAGGAAAGGCCATGTCAGAGAAGCTGATCTTGGTCACAAGTAAAACACAGTAACTCGCCAGTGGGAAATACAACAAGCCCTAACTCATTTGTTACCTTGTCCAATTACTTTTCACCTTGAGTCTTGTGTTTGCAGAAGTGAAAAGGACCCTGAAGAGGAGATTGGAACACCATAAAAAAAATGCAAAATACCCTGGACTCTCCTTTCTTCTCCTCCACAAAGCCAGGCCATCTTGTCATTTATTGTTTTTGAGCCGCTGAACTATGATCCAGAGAGGATCATAACACAGAGTTGGCATTTAACAAGAAATATCAATCCAGACTGGCTTAAACTCTTGCAAGCATGACAGTGTTCAAAAAATAGACAACTGAATTGCCTTTCTGTTTTCCTCAATAAGCCTTATGAATTTTTTATGAGCTGCAAAACTTCCAGTGTTGATGCAAAACACCAATGTATTTTTGACAAGGACTAAAACATTCTTCTCTCCCATACCTCTGACCATAAAGATATAGCTAGATAGAGAGATAGAGAGATAGAGAGATAGAGAGATAGAGAGATAGAGAGATAGAGAGATAGAGAGATAGAGAGATAGAGAGATAGAGAGATAGAGAGATAGAGAGATAGAGAGATAGAGAGATAGAGAGATAGAGAGATAGAGAGATAGAGAGATAGAGAGATAGAGAGATAGAGAGATAGAGAGATAGAGAGATAGAGAGATATCTTCCTTATTTGTAAAGTTAGGTTTGTAATTTTTTAAAAATTTAACACTAAGAGGAACAGCTTTCTCCCTTTTAATTGACACCTGGCTTGGATAAATTTCTGCTGAATTATTTCTGTGCAGGGTTCTCAGAGAAGCATCTAAGTGCTGAGACCCTGAAAGACAGACCCCGTAATGAAGAGGCCTCCATCCAATGTGGGTTTTTTCCCAGATTTCACAAGACTGACCTTCTGACAGTGTAAAGTGGCACTGAGCCATTGCAAACATCATACCTCTGCTGGTAAGACCATGTGATGTTCATGCAGATGATAAAAGAGCATTACTTTGAAATAGGCCACTGCATGGTCTCCAGTGCTGGCAAATTTGGGACCAGGGGTGCCCCCATTGCTGGGACTGCAATGTGCAGCTCAGCCTTTCCCTGGGTCATCCTAGCTTGTCACAATGACAAGCAGCTGTAAAGAGAAGTTACTACACAGGGACATTGGTCAGCACCAAAAGAACTGCCCAGACAATTAATATTTTCTAAACTGCTCTGAAAACACAGATAATACTAAAGAACTCAGCATGACATGACTGGCATTGACTATGTGGAGTCACTGGAGATGTAAGAAGGAATGGAGCTTACTCAGCTGGGAGAAAAGGGGGAAAATCATTTATACTAATAAAACAAAGTCTATTATTACACTAGTAGTAAAACAATGACAGGAGCAGGCCTGCAATTTCCTCAGTAATAATCTCATTCCCTTGGTGGAATAACAACACTGCCTTTGGCCTCGTAATTTATCCACCAGAGTACCAGCCCATTGTAACAGAGCGACCTCTTCATTACCCAGCATATGATAGCAAGTGCCCCCACATTATTAACACAGTGCCAGAATCCACTAACCTCCCAAGGAGTAGGGGATCAGCATCAGCAATTAGCACCCAGTAACGACGCACAGCCCAAAAGGGAGGGACTGGGGAAAACATGGGGCACAGTTGCACAGGCAGGGGGAAAGGGATGGGAAAACCTGCAGCCTTTCATGTTGTTTGCCTTGCTAGACATCCAAGGTTCAGGACCTGGAGGGTTCATGCCCTTGTTTGTCACCAGGGCATGGAGAACTGCTACTCTCCAGTTGACCCGTATTAAATGAGCCCTGCTCCAGATCACCAGAGAACTGGTGGTACATGGCAATAATACAGTGTATTATTAGCCTTAACTGCTTGTCAAATGGTTTATTTTGCACCTGCAATGGCTGAGGAGCCCCCACACAATTGGTTCTTCCTCTGGTAGTGCTGCTGGGGACAACATGACCATGCACAGTGGTGCTGGAGGACAAGCAACAGTGAGCAAACACCCCAGGTGACAGCCAAGGTATCACATACCCCTCTGCTAGTCCTCAAAGGGCAGCTTCCAAAGAACTGTCTACCCCTAAACAGCCTTGGTGTCTTCTGTTAGTATTATTTTGCACTCCAAATAATATTTTTTAAATAAGGAAACTGAAGTCCAGCATATGCAATAGCAGCTTCAACAGCCAACCAATCACCAGAAGCTGCCACTCTTTCTTCCTCACAGGTGGGAAAAATGATCTGTACCTTAACAGGTCTTAGAGCTGAGGCAAATGCTGTAGTTTCAGTACAAACCCTGTGAGATGCACAAGCCAAGTTTGAGAGAGACTGCCTGGACTCATATGACTTGTTCATACTGGTTGGGACAGGTTGTGTGGTGCTGGATCTCCTGTGCAGGACTGGCACCATAACCAGCTGAGAAGGCAGTGGGGATGATGATCCAGTGCAGAAACCAAGCTACAACAGCCTTCCCTCCCCTGTGCCCCCCAGCACAACCTTGAGAAGCCAAGGACCCCAAACTCCCACCAGAAATACGTGCATTTGCCACGACACCATCCTGGTGTTTAAAAAAAGAAAAACAAAGTAGACGAGACCCAAGCTTCAGAAAGACAAAGAGTCCTCTTCCTTATCCAGCAATCTTATCTGATCCGGGCTTCAGCATTTCAATTTCCAGATTATACAGCTGACACATGCTGCTCCTGCAGCATGTGGAGGAGCCACAGGCCAACAGCTCCAAAACTGGGGCTGGAGCCAAGGTCCTTCTTGTCACTTCGTATTTAGGCAATTAAATAACCATTCTTGCAAGGGGGTGGCATTTCAAGTGCTGAGCACACAGCTGCTTGTGCTCCGTGGTTCCCTGGGGCTGCAGGTTTGGATCTCACCTACACAGCAGATCACAGCCACTGACCTTAAGAAGATCACAACTTCATGGGTTGTTTTTCATTTCTTTCCCATGAATTTTTTAACTAACATTTTACTTTGGCAGGATGGCAGACTTTTATCCCTTCCATCAAGTAAAGCCCAGCTGCAGAACATGAGGTCCCTACATGGCTGAAACACCTGTTCCCGGGTACCAGCAGCCCTTCCTTAGCGGTCTTAACACACGCAGATCAGCCCCTACCTGGACATGCTCTCCAAAGGCCTTTGCCCTGGAAGCTCTGCATAATTTGACCAAGAGACCAGTTGCACTGGAGAGCCATCCAGGGGCAGAAACGCTGCAATGCTGCGGGATGGTCGGCATCAACACTCTCAGTACTCCCTATGGTGGCACATAAAACACATCCTGTACTGACCTGGGGAAGAATCTTTCAGGTGTTTGAACTTCATTTGGAGGAGTGGATTGTGACTTACTCCTGGGCTTAACACCTGCCTGTAAAGCATTAACAACCCCCCAGCCAAAACTCTTCGCTTTCTTTTTCCTAGTTCTTATTAATCTTGGGTTTTATTAAGTCTATCACATCTCTGTTACTGCTGCCTGGTGACCTTGCTAGCTCCAACAAAGGGCAAAATGATAAAGCTTTGTGACCAAGTCCACGAACACAGAAATATTTCACCTGAACCTATAGTGCTATTATCGCTCTTAAGTAGAACAGGGCTATTTAAAAAAATAAAAAATATAAGCACATATGTGGTGACCTTGCAGGGCTTGAGTTCTCTCTGAGAGTCAGGAGAAGTATATGAATCTGCAGCACTATCCATTATAGAAATCAAATCATCCCTCACCCAGCTCTCTTAACAAAATCCACAATCATAGTGGTGCTGCTACCCCAGGGATTGCCCCAGTGTGGGAAGACATCTTGTTTGAATGACACAGGGTGGCTGATTGACCCTTGATGGTACTCCAAGAGGTGATGACAATAAGCAAAAGGATGAAGTCCAGCACTGGGAAGCTGAGCCACAGGTATGCAGGGAGCACCTGCCTGGGCTTGGGCCATGATGGCAGGATGCACTGTGGATAAACAGAGATATTCCTTTTGTTTCAGCCTACACAAAATTTCCAGGTGGAAACGCACATGCCTAGGGAAGTCCTAGTGAAAGCCCTACTCGAGAATTTTTGTTGAACCAATCCTGTAAGGACATAAGCAGAGAGCTGACACATGATCCACTACTGCAAATATCACCTGTCCTCCCCTCCTCACCCTCTCCTCTCTCATAACTCTTGCCCAGCACTAAGGGTTGATGATGGAGATGCTCAAGTCATTTCAAACACCCTCGGGTAACTGAGGCATCCCATGGGGTGGTCAGACACAACACGGGACCCAGAGGACACAGGTGCTGGACTTCCTAGAAAGACCAGTGAGCAGCTGGTTGCACACCACAGATCCACACTGCATCTGTATGGGCTGAGTATCTCTGAGTGCAAACCATCACCAGGTACTGACCTTTTTATTTCTCTGCTTAGCTTATGTTGTAGAAAATTATGGAAAGCCCCTGTGCAACCACCCACACAAAACACACAAGGATAACCTCTTTGTATTTTAGGAGTGAAGCCACTTGTGTGGGAACTCACAAGCTTGGGGCTCTGGGTTTCTTAAAGAACAAGAAAAAGCCCCAGCACACCTTCCAGTATCTCCTTTCTCAGCAGCAGGGGATGAAAAAAGTAGTAACAGCATGTGAGCACAGTATCTGCAAAAGGACATGTGCCTTGCAGAGATTATTGCATAAACAGGACGGCAGCCCCATAGGATGTTCCCCACAGCCAACCTGCTCTCATATAAGCAGCAACCTCCCCAGCAGCAAGAGAGATGCCCATGGTTTGGGACTGCACACACAGAAAATCCACTGCTAAATGCTAGGCAATGCACAATTTTGGCAGGCACCCCTCCCCTGCCACAAACCTTTTAGCAAATAAAACCTCCACCCATCAGGGCACGTCCTGCCCAGGCAATGCCTGAGCCAAAACTGGCTGGCAGAGTTCTTGCACCTCCCGAGGCCTGGCCTGGATTCCATTACCCACTTGCTGCTTGGCCTTGAAAAAAAATCTACACCTCCTTTCCCATGCCTCAGTTTCCCCTTTTAGCAATGTGGTACTTCACAAATATTTGCAAGCACTTGGGGTGGGTGGAGAACCCTGGGTGAGGTTCTTCTGCGGGCAGAGAAGGTTTTGATGAAGTTTGGACCAGACCAGAAGAGAACATTGGCAGCTTTGATTAAGTTAAAAACTGCAGAATCAAACTCATTATTAATATAGCTTCACGCCACCACATGCTGTAAGGTGCTTTCTAAACCTGTCACTGCAATTTATCATGCTAGCAGTGTAATAAAATACAGCTATAAAATTTTGGATTAAATGTTCAAGGTCAATGGTTGACTTTCAACTTCCCAATCTCTTCCTTGCTGCTTTAGCAGATGCTCTATTTTGCAGTTACAAGCTCTGGGAGAAAGTTTCTTTGGAGAAAAGACTCAATTGTGGAGCATATCCAGAATTTAATCTACAGACATTTCATCCAACTACAAAACAATAAATAATAAATAACAAGAGAAATAAACACTGGCTGTCTTCAGGACAAGGCTTTTACTTCAGAAAGGCCCTCATTTTTCTTGTGTTCACAAAAAGTGGCTCACTGCTCCTGTCTTGGCAAAACAGACAGAAGGTGATTCCCTAATTTTAATAGAAATTTGGATGCGTAAGAACAGCAATCCAGGGATTTTGGAGGGTGTATTACAGGAGTGTATGGTGAGACTGAGGCCAAAACTCTGCTGCACTACATACTGACTAAAAATAATGCATGGTCCTGATGCAACTTAGCTTTTTATGTATTAAGGCGCAACAGAAGCAGCACATATTTACATCTACAATCTGTATGCAAACATGCACAAGGCTCAGCTGCACAGAAATTGCAAAAGAAAGAGTGAGATTCTTCAAAATGAGGGAAAAAAATAAAAGGTCAGATATCTCCTGCCGTAGCCTCAGCTTTTCAAGCTTTTCAGCTGAAATAACTGTCAGGATCTGGTCTCTGAGTGTCACTCAGATGACTTCTTTTGTTCCATTACAATGATGAAACGAGCATTTTGGCCACACAGTCACCATAAAAAACACCTGAAAATGCATACACTGTCCTAGGCATTAAATCATTCTCTCTATTCTGGCACATGTGCCAGAAAGCCCACTCATTGTTCAAACTCTAACAGCTGTCCATAATAAAAGACATTACTTTTTCCCATGATCCTTACCTCCCTTATAGCTCTAGAGGAGTCCATAACACCTACGAGAATGTTACTGCTATTAAATTAGTGGCATCAGTATTTCTTATTTTTAGAATGTTTGGCTGCTTCCCTCGGTGTTGAGTAGGGCAACTAAATTACTATCAAATTAATATTGCTTCTGTGTTTTCTTTCCTGGGAGCTCAACTGCTTCCTGCCTTCCCAGGGTAATGTTTATCTCCAGGGACTCATGTATAGCCTGGCTTGAAATGAGTTACCCTTAAAAATGGGAAAAGGGCAGCTCAGTTTGATACCCCAAACATGACGTGGGCACACAGCCCAAGTCAGGAGACGTGAAGACCAAAGGTTTGCAGTTTTCCAATTATATTATTCAAGATTGTCTCCTTGAACAACACTCATCCCTGCAGGAGGAAAGACCTGGGGAGCTTTGGCCTTGTGTTGGCATAGCACAAGTCCAAGGAGGCAGTTTGCAAAAGGAAACCCTGCCAAGGGCACACAGCAGCACGACGGGTGCCCTGCAATGCTCCACATTTTGACAATGTTGGTGTGTCCTCATCACTCCCAGAGCCTGATACCTGGAGAGGTGCAGCTGAAAGGACCTTGCAGGGAGGATGGTGGCATCGCCCCTGGTCCCTTATGGACAGATCCTGGTTTCTTGTTTTTATAACTGGCAGACTCTGTGCCGTAATACTTTTCTCATCTGGGGTAAAGAACAAGCTCAAAGAAATCCTTCTCTATCAGATCGACAAGGATTTGGCCATAGAAAAGCAATGTTTCCTTGTGCTCCTCACTCATCAACTTTCTGCTTTGCCCTCTGCAACTGAAAAAGTGGAATTGCTGAACATGAAGAGTGGCAAGAACTACAAGTACCATATCATAAAGCCCAGACTATCCACTTTACTGCACACTAATCTGTTTTACTACTTGTATTATAGTGACAGAATTGTTTTCTGCAACCTAGTTCAGATTAAGAAACTGGGGGATAAGACACATTAAAACTTCTGCAATATATATTGCCAGAGCCTTAGATGGTGTAAAACGGCTTCCTAGGGGAATTAAGTGAAGGGCAGAAACAGTCTCAGCTGCTGATTTTTCAGCCTTAGTCTGAAAACATGGCACTGCTCTAATGCTACAAACCAAAGCCTCAGGTGCTCACCATAAATCTGCACCCATGCTGTCAAAGTCAACAGAGCTACTCCAGTGGAGATTTTGGTTAGTTCATGTATTTTCAGAAAATACGCTTCATTTGCATTATTTATGAAATGTAAACATAAGCTCTGTTACACAGTAAGCAGCACAACCTAAAAACGAGTCCCCACACCAACAAGCATTCCAAGGAAATGAAGGACTGTCTCCTGAGGATGTTTGCAAACAAAAGCTGTTGTCAGTGAGAGCATCAGATCTTCTGCACCCTTGCCAAAGTGCTGGCAGCTCAGCGGCCCCGAACAAAGGGAAGCAGGGCTACCAGCCAGGTCAGTCCTCGTGGGGGACATCCTGTGCTCAGACAGCAGCCTTGCTGCTCTGAGTCCTGGTTTCAACAGCCACCAACAGCCCAGAGACGTGGCCAAACACAGGGAGGAGACAGCAATGCTACAGCCTTTCCCTGAACCCAACTGAGGAACAGCAGAGTCCATTCACTCTGGAGGAAAGCCATTGATTTAGGTGGGCACCTTCCAAATCATGGCTATTCACTGCTGCTGGAGCAGAGGGAAGGAGGAATTAGGCAAGTTTGGGGGTTTCCTTTGTGGTGGTGATGCAAATGCATCACTCAGCCTCTCCAGCTCCCCCAGACTCAAGGCCTGACACCTCATGTAGGAGATGCTCAGGGCACCCGGCGTCATTCCTGCCGGGTTATAGCCCATGCACCCCTGCACCTCCATGTAGGCTGTGACAATTCTGCCTCATCACCAATTTGGGAAGGTAGGGAATAAAGAAGCCATGGCAATAATTACCTCATTTAGAAACTCCACTTGTTACTCAGGATTACATTGAAAGCTTATTTTGGCATTTTTAGAATTTCTTTTCTTTCAGAAAAGATTAGCAAAAATCCAGAGTTAAACACCTACCTAGTTTTTCAGAAAAGTAAATCAAGCTTTGCTGCACAGGCATTCTAGCAGCTCTAACAGGCACTGCAGCAGAGCAAGACTTCGGCAGCTCACAGGAACTGGCGTCCTGCTTCTTTAATGAGAATTTCCAAATCACTGAAGTCGTTCATAAGTCAAACCCACTCTGGCATTAAATGTCCAGTCAATCAAATTAGATGTGCTAAAGACACTCCTGGGCACGTGTGTTTTCATTTGTTCCATGTTCTGCAAACTCCCACCAGGGCCCTGTCTGCAGCCACAGGGCAACTCTGCATCTCAGACTGGATCGTTGCAGAGAGAGGGATAATCAAACAAGTATAAATCTTATTGAAGAGCAGAGAAGAGGAGGGGAGGACTGTTAAACGGACATAACCATAAGCAACTGTGAAGCAAGTGGGAAGGTACAAAGGTAGAATCACCTGCAATTAAGTCTGACAGTGCCAAGTTGTATCATCCCACATATTACTGTATAATAGCATAAGGGAGGGTGAAGTTAAAGCTCCTTACAAAAAGGCAGGAGGCACTCATCTAATTGGGATTAAAGTGCACTACAACATCCCAGGTGCAGAGCACACAGCACTGGCATGAACACTAGAGAGAAAGAGAAGAAAGTGGGTTGGAAAGCCTGCAGGTGGGAGAAGGCAGAGGTGATCACAGCAGCATTTCACCTGCTCCAGCACCAACTCCTCGGCCATGACCTGCACCCTAAGAGGCTCAAGCCCCCAGCTACACCCCTGTGAGTGACTTTGAGCACTGAGAGGACCAGGGTTAATCCACCGAGCACTCAGTTGTAGTCAGGCACGAAGCATCTCTGCCATAGCAGACAGTGGGGAGATATGTTTTTGTTGGAAGACAAAGCAGAGCTGACAACAACGCACACAGGCAGCCAGGGAGCCCTCAACATACAGGTAACTGCCTCGGTGGTTTTATTGCAGCATTACTGGGTAGGTGATGGGATGAGTGCAACAGAAGAAACAGCATTTCCCTGGGAAGAAGGCTTACACTGTATGATGCCCCGAGCTACTGAGAAGACCCAGCAAAATGTTCTGTCACCAGCCATCAGGGAGAACAGCAGTCCCTGTTCTCCATCGGACATATTTAGCACACTCACCTATCCTAAAACCTCAATCACAGCCTTCCTAACAAGCAACGTCCTAATTTTAGTACCACACCACAAAATTTACAGCAACTTCCACTCATCCATGCACTTTTGGTACCAAACATTAGCCATCTGTCTTTGACTTCTAAAACATGCAGCTTCCTAGACACTTGTTAGTAGGCAACCAAACACACACAAACCATAGGCCCACTTGACTGCTTCAGAGACATTCCACATAACTTACCTCAACCCTTTAAGACAGCATTTAAGTAACATCTAAATGACAAGTGGTCCTTCTGCCTCCCCCTCCACTGCAGCACTTCCCACCCCCACTGCAGCCCTCTTGCTCCTGTTCAGCCTACAGAGCCCAGCTGTTTCCTTTTCACTGCTTACTTAGGTTGCTGGGGCTGAGGGAAGAAGTGCTTTTCTCTGTATTTAATAACAAGCCCCAGTGAAAATCTATCCCAAAGCCACAGTGCTCCCCAGGGTTTGGGCTCAGCATCCCATCAGGGAGGCCAGGTGGGGTGCTCTGGGACAACAGCACTGGCTTGAGCAGAGGATTTGTTTTTCTAAAATCAAGGCTTGTGTCTGGCCTTCAAAGTGCTCCGCTTGTGGGTTCTCAAAGAGGAATTCAGCCCTTGCAGAGCTACTCTCAGTGGGCCGAGCCTTTGCAGTGGGTTACAACAGGGTGGATTATAATGGGCTCTGATTCAAGCATTGCTGGCACTTTACAGACTTTTAGAAAGCATCTTTCATTACCAACTGCTCTCTAAAAAGCACTACAGTGCATTATTAAGGAATAAAAAAAAAAAATATACATTTTTGAAAACAAAGAACATTTTCAGAATTGCTTTAATAGCCAGGATAAATATTGATGAAGTTTCCTGCAATTACAGAGTGTGATTCCTGTTTATGTCCCATTGCAGATTTAATCAAAGGCAGGACAAGTTTTTCATTGAGTCCTGAAAGTGGTATCAAAATCATAAAAAAAGAAAAAAAAAGAGTAAAGTTCTATGCACCACTTTGCAACTGCTAAAAACATCTGACTCTGGCTATCTCATGGTTGTAATTACAAGCTGCCACAATAAACAAGTAGCTACTTTATTGCTCTACTTCACGCTTACCTTTGGCTGAAATGCAGACCCAGCTATTTGACACCAGCCTGTTCTTGGGGCTTTTCCACTGATGCCCACAGAAAGCTCTCGTAGATTATCTCCTGTTTTCTGGTAGAGGATCCCCGCTTCTGCCTTCAGCAACACACCAGGTCTGGGTCACCCCACTACTTCACAGCCTCTTGGGTGCAAAATTCCCAACTTGTGTCAAAGCAAGGCAGGAGGATACCAGAGTCCCTTGAAACAGCTCGCCCAGCCCCTCGCCACTCAGACAAGGACAAGGGCTGGTGCTGCCAGTGTTTGGGGGGATGGAGGTGCTGTGTGATGCGACCAAGGCCATATTTTGCTTGTGGTGTCGGAGAAATCTCCCAACACAGCCCGCAGCAAGCAGAGTGGCTGGGGAAGGGGATGCAGTAATAGGACACACCGTGCAGCTCAGTCTCCAGTGTGCAGAGGTTATTGCACTCCTTTACAAAGGCTTCTGCATTTCCCTGCATATGGATTAGTGAAATAAGGCTAATTATTAAAAACAACAAAGATGCTGCAGCCCCAGATGAAAATAAAGGGGATGTCAGCACCAAAGTGGTCACAAACAACATTTGCAAAGGCATTTGGAGTCTCTGACAAGCCCAAAAGGCACCCAGAATGGTCAAAAGACACCTGCACCCCACTGTATCCTGTGACACTCTTCAGAAGCACCAGGTCTGTTCGAAAATCCCCACCAATACCAATTTATACCCAAAAAACCTGCCCTTTAGGCTCTGCATACAGATATGTTTCCCTAAACAACGTTAGAAACAACATCCAAATATAAACCTGTTGATACTACCCATGCAGATGGACACTGCTGCTTCCCCTGTACACTGGCCCAGAGTGGAGATTTCTGGCTTATTTCTGCTTTTACAACACATCTCATCCAGCAGCTGGTGCAGGTTTACTCACCTGCACCGTACGTCGTGGCCAACATGATGGAGGAGACCCACGCGATCTCACTATAGGACGTGCCAAAGAAATCCTGGATTTCTTTGAAGAAGATGGCTACCCCTTTGGGGAAGGCATACGCAAAGCCGATAGAAATAAAAGCGCCAAAGACCACCACCCAGCCCCAGCCGCCATCCAGCGCACCGGGGGCTCGCCCCACTTTAGGGGGGGATGGCATGGCCAGGCTGTGCGAGCGGCCGCCCTGTGCTCCTTGGGGAACCCTGAAAAACAAAGTGCAAAGGCGCAGAGTCAGATGTTGCTCCCCCAGACCAACCCATCTGCAGCGACAACGTCACCCCAACCAATGCAGCTTCAAGCTGGTTATTTATTTCTAACGTCGCGCCCCACCCCTGCCGTTTTGCGATGCCATTTAATGCAAAGAATATCAGCTGTATGCTACCTCCCGGCGCTGGGGCTGGGTTGGGGGGAGCAGGACAATGCCAGAAATGCCCCGTGGAGGTGCCCGGTTTGAAACGGCGACTCCGACCCGCTGCACCAGTCTCCCCGCCCCGGGTCCCCTCCCTGGGGGAAGCCCCGGACACGCGTGGGACCCCGCGGCAGCACCCACCTCCGGGAGCGCGGCCCCGACCCCCGCGGCCGCCGGGGCGGGGGAGGCACCGGCACCGCCCCAGGCGGGACCGGCCCCCCAGCCCCGGCCCCGCTCCCTCCCCGCCCCGGCAGCCGAGGACACACCAAAGCTCCTCCAGGATTCACATCCCTTCTGCTTTTCCCTTCTTCCCCACACATTTTATTTTTTAGCCCTCTCCCCGCCGCCCCGTCAAGCCGAGGCACTGCGGGAGGCAGCACCAGCACCCAGCGACCCCGCGGGGGTTAATTAAACCATCCTCAGTTATTCAAATTTAAATTGTTTTTCCTGCGTTTTCACCAGCATCCCAGCTCTTTTCGTCTCCTCACAAAGCTGCTCTACTGTCCCCATAACCACTACATGGTCACCAACTTGGGCAGTTGTCCACTCGCGGTTTATGTTCAGCAGTTTGTTGCATATTGTAGTTTTCACATTAAAGTTCATTTGGGGAAACATTAGCAGTGTTTGCTCTTGCTAGAAAGTTGAAGTTTTGCTGCCAGACATATATCCTGCTCAAGCTTGCCTTCCCCAGACTTAAGAAAACATTGCCATAGGTCTTGAAATAATTTAAGCATGTGCCCTCCTAGCCCCAATTCTGGGGAAATTCATATGAAGATGGCAGGTGAGACCTTCTTCCATTTGTAACCATTAAATTGAGGTGTATGGTTTGGGCAGATTTTACAAAAAATTTTGCAAAAGACATTTTTCATACAAATCGACTACACTACTTCCACTGCAAACATGTCCCTTTCTTCACAGTTCCCCTAAGCAGAGCTCCCAGTTCCCCTTTGCATCTCACTCTTTTAAAGCTCACAACAACTATTCCCTAATCTCTTGCAAATCTGTATTCAGTCTATTTTCAACAAAGACAACCTAACACACAAAAACCAGATCTTGCTAAGTTAGGCATGTGAAAATCAGCTGTTTTCAAAATCTGCATTTAAACACAGCTGCTGCTCACATTTTTCTTTCCTCCTCTTCTTGAGGTGAATGTCACCCCCATGCCGATGTCGCGGGGGACACTGGGCTCTCCCCCTTCACCAGAGCCAGGAGGTCCCAGCCTGCCTGCACCCTCTGCCTGGGGATGCTGGGGCCCTTCCCAGTTAGTCCAGGAAAGAGCAAATCCCTCTGTAAGGCTTTGCTGCTGCCCTGTCTCATGCCCTTCTGGGCCTGTGCAAAGTTCCTCCCAAGGAACGGGGAGACAAAACTTGCTGGTCCAGATGGGTGTTTCTTCTCTAATTTTAACAACAAGATTTTAACAGTGATACCACTTCTGGTTCAGGCACAATATGTCAATCTCTAATGAAATTAGGAGCTCCCTGACTCCCAATTTCCACCTCCCTCCAACGTTCCAAAGCTGACCCTGTGTTACTGTAAATCCCGTTTTTCTACATACACACATATAATTAAGCAATAATGGAGAGGGAGAAAAACTCAGTGCCTTGCTCAGTAATTTTCCTGGCACAGTTAACTTAGAGCTTTAAAGATCTTCTTACAACACATCTGTAAGATGTTTTATTACTACCATTTCTTTCTTCCTGTAAAACTGTGTAAACTGAGAACGACCAGAAGACCTTTACTCTCAGGTGCAGGGTCATAGCATGATGACCTAAAGAGTTTGGTTTTGGTAACAGCCCAGACACACTTTCTGGGCCATAAGGATTCCTGCTGTTACAGCATTGCTTGTACGATGTACAGCCCTGCGTGCACAGGCACAGGGTGCAGTGACAGGCAGGCTGCCACTGCCAGGGGACAATTGAGGTGTCCCCAACATGAAAACCCTATCTGCAGCTGAACAAGAGGATGGCCAAGGGGAGAGGACCGTTTTCTTCTGTTTTCCTACAGAGGGATGAGAATTTAGATCGGTGGAGTTTTTCTAATGAAAGTAAATGACCTTCGTTTCATCAGCTGGTTTCTGTGTTCTGCCAAAAATAAATTTAAAAAAAAGTTGGACCAAATCTAAATAAACATACCTGAGACTGAATTTGGGCAGATCCTTAGCATCAGAGCCAAGGGTGGGGAGGGCAGACAGAAACCCCTGGGAGCAGAGGGATGAAGAAGCAGCTAAAACTCCAGCCCTGATCTTGGCTGAAAGATGGGACAGTTTCCTTCTGCAGAAATACTATATTTGGTATAATGTTGAAGAATTTCCTCTGCAGCAAACACTGGGATGACACTTTCTGGGTAAATATTCACACAAACTGCTGGCAAACTCAAAACTAAAGCGTGAAACCAGTTGCAGCAGGAGATATTTATTTCTAAAGATGCCTGAAATCCATCAGTCTTTGTTCCCGTGTCGCTGCGCTGAAGACAAGCTCACAAGCAAAGTGTGACAGCTTGAGGATGGAAGGGGGCACTGACAGCAGAAATCCTGGGCTCACAAGGTCAAAAAGGACTTCCTAGCAATTTGGGGAGACTCAGGCTCATTTCACAGCAGCTGCCTAGTGCTCTCCCTCCATTTCATGAGCACAGCCCCACTGGAGCCGGGCTTCATTTACTCATCCACAGACAGCAGACACTTCCTGGAGGGCAGGGTTTTTAATTTGTTGGCAAGCAGCAACTAAATTGATTAAAATTGCAAAACACCTTTTCAAATGACTCATTTCCCTATCGCAGTCCTCCACATAAATAAGTAACAGCTATTGTATTTCCAGGGCTCCACTCCAGAGCTGCCGAAGGGAGAGGGGCAAAGGGGGCAAGAGGGCTGGGAGCAAGGCAGAACCTGAAACTCTTCCTCTCTCCCCAAAAGGGCTCGTTTTCCAATCTTTGCAAAGCTTTCTGTGACAGTTCCCATACATCTATTAAGTCACAATTTTAAAATCATATTAACTAATTTCCTTAACTTATTGATACTCAAGGTTTAATAAACTATTTAAAATATAAGGTCACAAAAGAGAAGTGACTAGTGTTGACCGTTTGACTGTTTTTCTTTTCCTGAAAAAAAAAAAGGCTCCCCTGAGAATGGAAAGCATTTCTATTTATTCCCAGTGGACCAGTTTGGTATTTAGAAAGAATTGTTTTAAGCCTTTTACGCAAGGCATTTTATTGCAGCCAAAGGTAGGAGTTAGTACTCTACAACCCAAACAGTGTTTTTCCCTCATTGAGTCTTTGAAAGTCAATTAAAGGCTTTAGAGATTTCTTCCACATTAAAGAAAAAAAAAAAAAACAACATTCTTAGCTCTGCTGCATCAAAACAGCAGCGAGCAAGTGAGCACCTGAAGAGGCAACTCTGCACTTCTTTAATGCATCTGTGATTCTCACTTCCATGGCATACCTGTAGTTCTTGAAACTGTACCATTGTCATTTGCCATTTGCTCATGAAATGCACCAGCAGTGAAATCCAAACCATAACCACATTTAAAATGGAGCCTCTGAATTTATGAATGAGATTATAAGCAGTGATTGTCTGCAAAACCGAAGGGCTGGACCCCTTGGCCCAGGATACGACACTATTACTTTCCTCAGTGCAGTCTGTTTTAGGAGAGAGGTATCCCTCTCCTCCAAAAATGGGCCAACACTTTTCTGTTCCTAAAAATATCCTGTACTATCTACAAGGGATCAATTCATATGAATATAGATTATTACTTGGGAAAAGTTTTGAATTCAGCAAAATTCTTGACTCTGGACCCCGACCAGATGCAATCACGATACACAAGCCTGGGGACAGATCAATAATTCCCCAAATTATCCTTATCCCCTGCGGTCTCCTCACTGCTGAGCATGACCAGGCTGATACAACACATTCCTCAGTGTTTAGTCACAAGGCCTCCAGCATTCAGGGATTTGCCACTAATATTTTCATGCTCAAGGCTTTAATTAAAGGGAACCTAACTCTGGCCAGCAGTTCCCGGGGTGCGGCAGGAGGGATGCAGCCAGTGCCCCGACCACCATGGCACCCACGTGTGCTTTGAATGGGGCACACAGGTCAAGTGTGGTCATCACATCCCTTGACATCCCCATGGCTATTTTGGGGGTCTTTTAATTTCCACGCAGCCTCACCACGGCTGCGGGATGCTCTGATACAGGCAGAGACAGCAGTCCCATGTGTCACAGCACCTGGTAGCTAGGTGACACCTCATGGAGCCAAGGGACATCGGTGCTGGTGCTGCTGGAAACCACCCAGGATGCTGGCAGAGTATCGTGGCTCTGCTTTCCATTGAGTAATGTTTTACAAGGGATCAAGGAGAGGTCAAAACAGAAAGTTATGAAATGGCAAACTTGCTTTTTGCTAAGCCCCAGTATCAATAGTGCAGAGGCCAGGCAGGCAGAGGGATTCATGCAACATGAAATAAATCTTTCCAGAGCCAGAAAACCTCTTAGATAGCACCAGCCAGGTGCATGAAGCATCACTGGTGGATATGCTGGTTTCCTGGAGATAAAATAAACTGAGCAGTGACATCACTCCTTCTGTTTTTCCCCTGTTGCAGGAGTTTAATCAGCAGCCCAAAACAAAACAATTGTGTTGGTAAAAAGATGGCTACAATTAATCTAAATCTAATAACTGGAATGTTTTCACTGGGGAATTAAAACAAATTATTCCTTTGCTATTGCCTCCTCATCTCATTTACATTTTAATCCCAGTAGAATCTTCCTCTGTTGTATTTGGAAATGACTGTATAGAAAGGGAAAAACAGTGTGGTTAAAGTACCCAAAGGTGCATCAAGAATTTATCTATTAACTTTTATGGCAGAAGTCTGGCTACACCAGGTCTTGAGTGACTGAAAATTAGGACAGATACTGTTTGGGTTTTTTTTTCCAAACACTGCTAAATGAAGAGGCTGGTGGCATTTCAGATTGTGCACACAAACATGGGTAAACAAACAGCTAGGGCAGAAGGTTGTGTTGAAGGTGTAATTACACATTAGCCAGAGTAGAGCAGGTCACTCTTTCATTTGTACCGAAAGTTAAGGAGACCCCTTACCAGAGGACACTGAATGCAGAGGGAAACCTCTGCCTTTTCCACTCCCACTTCCAGCCTTGTTTCCCTTGCTGGGAGGTTTTACCCCAGGATAATAAGTTCATACATTTCTGTTCAAGGTAAACATACAGTGAATAAAGGCACTTTAGTGTTGTCACAGTAAAATTAGTACTGATTTCCCATCTTATTCCAGTTTGCCTTCCCTACTTTGCCCTCCTGTTCTTATTTTGAAGCAAAAAGCACATAAAAAATAAAGCACTTGCATTTCTGCTCTTTTAAAGATGGGAAGTCCTGGTAAACTGTGTCCCACAGGTACCCCCTGTGTATCCCCAACACTGTCACGAAGTATCTGGTCCCACCAGGGACACCTGATCACCAGCAACAGAGGCAGCAGCTTCCGCCACCCCACAGCTTCTTCTATCACTTTCAGCCAATTTTAGAGTCACTACATAATCCCAGTTTTACTTAAAATACTTATTTTCTTGTGATCCCATTCATCCTTTCACTTAGGAAGATGTGAAATTATGCTAATGTACAGTGTTCGCCTCTGCCTTGAGTTATCTCAACACATATTCCACACGATGCTTGCCAGGTCTCTTAGGCTTGTTTGCTGATAATGCTACTTCCTTACATTTTTCATCCTGAATTAATTTAAATGATCCCCATAAAGTCACAGTCTGCAAACCTGGAGAGAGTTTCCAAGTGGTGGATTTACCCCCCATATACTACAGCCAAGGTGTGTGGACATGGGCTCACTTCCATCAAAGCCACCAGTCTCCTGTGGCTTCTCTTGGAAATATTCTTGTGAGAGTTTCCTTCCTTACTCCAGTGAAGTTGAACCAGGTCAGCAAAGATCTGTGGCTTACACTGTCAAATGAATCGGGACTGCAGGGTCCAAACTGATTCAGCCTCTCCACAAGCACCTTCTCCAAGGCATGGCTCTAAGCAGTGGTGGCACAGCTGTCTCCAAGGATGTTCTGCCACAAATAAACTCTCAAGTAGTTGTCAACAGGACAGAAAAAAAAAGATCACCTTCCTCAGGGCTGCCTGAATCAACAAGGTGCCTTCAACAAGGTGGAAAGCTTTATATCTCATTAAACCGTCCTGATGTTCGAGAGAAGAGAGATGATACAAGGCCATTCCCAGAGGAACTCCCACCCTAGGACAACAAAAAACTGGAGCTGCTGGCTGAGCCTGAATTGTGGGTAGTGGCTTGGGGACAGGGGAATGTCACACAGGTTTGCAAGTAGTCTCTAGGACATGGTTGTTTGCGGATCATAGTACTCTGAGCCATTAAATAATGCAGGTATTTTCCCGAAAAAGTAACCCCACCTTGCCCAAGTTTTAAGGTATTAGAGGGATAGTCAATTAAAGCTGCAGAAAACTGTCATAAAGAGGCAGCTGGGGCTTTTTTTTCCCCTTATCAAACAAAAACTGTTGTGATAAGTGATCGTAACTCCATGAGGGCTTCTGCTCTTAAAATCATAGAATCATTTCAGTTGGAAGAGACCCTCAGAATCATCAAGTCCAACCCTAACCTCACCTAACTCTAGCACTAAACCATATCCCTAAGAACGTCATCTAAATGCCATTTAAACCCCTTCAGGGATGGTGACTCCACCGCTTCCTTGGGCGGCCTGTTCCAATGCCTGGCAACCCTTTCCATGAAGAATTTTTTCCTAATGTCCGATCTAAAGCCAATCTTGCCACAAGTTCCCCCAAGAAATCTTCCTCTAGGACTGTGGCACTGTGGGAGCAGGTAGTGCTGTTTGCTGCATGTATGTAGGCACCTTTGATTTGCTTCAAGGACAAGGATGCACAGAGCAGAAGCCAGTTTTGGCTGACACCACACAGCTCCCAACACCAGTGAGGCTGCCGGGCACTGCAAGGGAGCAGGTGGGAAGCAGGACTGCAGGATCAGGTCGGCACATAACCAGCTCTTCTTCATGGGGTGGAGAAAACCCAGCAAACTCTTTCATTCAAATTCAGTTAAATGCTGGGAAACAGAAACAAGAAACAGAATCGAACATGGGAAGAGATTAGCTCATGCATCAATGCATGGCGTGGTGTGGGTGGCTGTGTGTAACATCGCTCGAGGCTGATCAGCCCTCTGTGCCCTTCACACAGGGTGATGCAATACACAATATTACTGTAGGTAAACTTGTCCTGGCTCCTGTGCCTGCTTTTTCTGCGTTGCTTTGCCCTTCTGGCTGACCGTTGTCCAGCAGATCAAGCACAATGCTTTAGTATTAACTTTCAAGGTCTTACACAGATTGTTCTGTAGGAGCTTGTTGAACTTTTGACACTGTACATCCATGTTACCCCAACAAGATCAAAAAGAGGAGACTTTTGGTCCAAGTGTAGTATTTGCTCAAGCTTGCTGTAATCCTAGGTTTACAGACTGACCTTCCCAAGGGCCCACTAAGTGCCACAAAAATTACTCCTCATAAGACAGGCTTCAAAAATGCACCTGTTATCTAGGTCATGTTTATAGAGCACTCCATCACTTCACGTTCCTGGAGACCTTTGTGAAACTGAGTGTTTAAAGACACAGAATAAATTTCTAAAATTGCATTAGTTCTCAGCCCCCTTTCCCAAATGCCATACTTGGGGCTGCAATTTGCCAGGCTTCTACCGCTACAGATCAGCAGATCAAGCTTTGCAGCTGACAGATTAAATCTTGGTTCCACTAAAGGTGACGGCAAGGTGCCTCCTGACTTCAGTGCAGCCAAAGGTTCACCCAGAAATTATATTCAATGTTAGTTTTCATTAAAACTTCTTTTTTAATAAGTGCAACAAAACACACACACAGCATCCTAAAAAACTATTTTGTATACAGCCAGCTGTAGTGTTTCTGAATATTGTAAGACTAAAGTTAAGATTTAAAGGCATAATTCTCCCTGAAAGGATCCCCCACATGCCCTCAGCCACCCTGGCAGGCTTTGCTGGTGCTTTCCTCCTCCCTCAAACACAACGTGCAGCTTCACTGGATGCTACAGAATTGCTCTAGATTTATGCTGGTGTAGCTGAAAGGAAGATCAAACTGACTATTGAATTACTTATGAACTCAAAGATATTTATTCAATCAAGATGAAACTCCTAAATCTGTTATTACTGTCATTCCCTCTTCAATTACTATTAGCATGCTACTGCTTTCAGATCTCTGGAGTTGTCAACATTGTTTACTGGAAAAAAACTGAAAGATGAGAACATGACAGGAAAATGTTTAGAATTATTAATCATTCACAAGAACAGAGGAGATAATTGATCTCCCCTAATTCTAGAAGAGTCTACAATCATTACAGAAGGATTCTTCCTAAGATTTTTTTTTCAATATTTGGTTTGGGTTTTTTTGTTTTGTTTTATATTTTGAAACCCAGATGCTACAGTGATTTAAAAACTGAGTGAATAGCAACAGAGCTACCGCACTATGGGACAGATCCCCAGAGAGAAAAGGTGCTCATGCAGCAATAAACAGTGTTAGTGAAAACACCAGAAAGGTGGAACAGGCAGGACCCCCTGCCAGGACTGAGTTCTTAGCCCAAGGTCTGTGTAAAAGTAAATGCAATGCTGAAAAAAAAAGTCATCTTGCTTCACAGCATCTTGTATTTTCCTGGTTATGCAGACACCTCCTCTTGTTACAGGTGATATCAGAGAAAGTCAGGTGCTTGCACACTCAGCTCTAGGTTATAATGATAGCTCGGCAGCAATAAGATGTCACAAAAAAATCTGTATTTAAAGATGGGAAGGTCAATGAAGAAAACCACAAGTTGTATAATGTAATGGCTTCTTACCTCATCTAGATCACTGACAACAATTCCCGTGCCATATAGAATCATAGAAAAGTTTGGGTTGGAAGGGACCTTCAAAGGTCATCTAGTCCAACCCCCTGCAATAAGCAGGGACATCTTCTCCTCTCTATCTTTGTCCAAGTATCAAGGGCTCTAGCTCAGAGAACATGGAAAACGAAATACTGGTCTGAGATACGTCTAATGTTCAGTGCTTAGTTTCAGATGTCCAGTTCTCAAAGGTCCCTGAACAGCCACCCTGAGGAATCGAGCCCTCTAGCAGCCCCACACAACCTGAATTGCTTCTCCAGTCTCTCCCTCAGGCTCCATTAGACCTTCTCAGCTCCTGACATTGAACCACCACAGCCAAACAGCAGCCACAGGATACACATTCATTGTTTCAAGGGGAAGTAGGTGCTCAGTAGAGCTGCTGATTTAATAACCCTGGAAGTGAGCTTTTCTGTCCATCTGCAACAGAGAGCAGAGCCCAACGAAGCCTCCTCGCTGTCTTGCCGATCAACTCCAGACAGACATGGAAAGCTTCTTTCTGCAAACAGGGAAACATCTCATCCCTCACACCCCTCTGGTCGTGTACTTCCCAAACCCCCAGCGTGCCAGCCAGCCCCACTTGTGGTGGCGGGTTAGTGACATTGGCACGGCCCACTGGGAACAGACTGAGACCATCTGCTGCCTCAGTGGCAACGGGAGCCTTCAATCTCCCTTGACAAGGGCTGGATTTGAATCGGTAAGTAAAAAGTTGCTTTCTCTCATGCCAGCTTTCCAAGGCACACAGTCACCTTGGGAATCGCATGCTCAATAACACGAGGCACGAGCTGTCAGAGAGTAAAGAGAAGGGTTGTCCACAGAGTCTCAAGCATCACTCGGGGCACTGACAGAGCAACGTGTATCCTTGTCCTGAGTGCCAGCTGAGCCTTACAGAAATTTTTATTCTTTTACCTTAATCCATCTCATATTGGATGACAAAACAGATCTTTTTTAATTGCCATATAAAACCAGTTCCTAAAGTACAAGAGATGAGTGTGCACGGCCTCTGTACACATAATGAACCCTGAAGTTTGTGGTGTCTGACCCAGGAAACCTCCAAACTGAACCGTCCTGAATGCGAGGGGGGATGGAGAGGACCCTTCCATCTACAACTTGTTTGTAATAGTGTTTCCCAAAATGTGTGTCACTGACCTTTTTTGAGGAAAAATACAGGCTTAGGTAGATGTGAGTCACTGTGATTATTGTGTTCTTAAGTGTTAATCCTTTTACATTTCACCCTTGCAAAACAAGCTAAGAATGACCAAGCTGAGAGCCCAGCAACAACCTCCATCAGCTGCACCTCACAGGCATCAGCAACCTAAATGCAAGATGGTCCTCTCCTAACCATTAACAGCAAAGTACACACCAGCTGCTCAGATCAAAGTGGCAGACTGATACCTGGCATCAGTATCTGAGGTAAACATCCCTCTGAGAACATCCCCGTGGTGATTTCATTACAAGGGCAAGCCATACCTTCCCACAACCTCTGCACAATGGCAACTTTTGCAGCCGAGGCCTGAGTACATTTTAACTTGAATTACCTGGTGAACACATCTGTCCTTTCAGAAAGATTCCGCAGAGACAAGTTTAAAACATCACCCCTTAAGAAATTATTTTCAGCAACATTTTAGCAACAGAATTAGGGAAAAACATATTACAAACTACCTCAATATTTACATGCATGTATGCTGTCCCTGTTCATCAGCAAAAACTTCAGGTTCAAGTTGTCAGCATCTTCTCTACAATCAATCATGAGTGCAAGTAACACATTTTTTTGTTTCAAAACAAAAGCCATAAATATGAAAAGAATGAAAGACATAATACTAAATATGCTGAAATAACTGTCCAAGACTCAAGTAATTCCACCATAGCCAAGGCCAAGCCTCCACCCACACATCGCAAGATTCTGGTGAAATAACAAGAATTAGTGACATCGTATCTGTTGTCAATAAAATACTCAGCAGTACTGGTTTTCTATGTTTTGCCAATGCACATCATCAGAAAACAGAAAGCCAAGCTTGCAGTTAGAGCTTTCCAAGACCTTTCTTAAATAAATATATTCACCCCTCCCCTTTTGGTCTAGAGATTTGACCTACTCTTTTCCGAAGAAAAATACAGTCTTGCTTCACTTACCTCCTCCGTAGGTGGTAGCACACATGATGGACGTTATCCAGGCAATCTGGCTGTAGGAGATGCTGTAAACAGCCTGAAGCTCTTTGAAGTAGATTGTGAAAGCTTTAGGAAAGGTATATGCAAACCCCACTGAGATGGAGGCTCCGAACACCACTGCCCAGCCCCATCCGCCATCAGGAGGCACGTAGCCCAGGTCTGAAGGGACTGGAGGAGACATGGTCAATGCAGATTTCAGAGCAAAAAACACGTCCTGGTGTCCTGCAGAGCAAAGGATGCATGTGTTTTACAGAATACGTGTGTCATACAGTCAGGCATCATTTTAAAGTGTAGTGAAATAAATCAGAGGTACAGTGGGTACACCCACTCTTGAACTCTTGCTGGCTATTGACAGTTTTATTGTTCAATTTGAACGAAACCAAAATCACCCTTCCCTCTCCAATAATGCTGTCTAGCCTTTTCAACTGTTATTTAAATACACCCTCTCAAATTACTCCCACAGCAGCCATGTTTGGGACATTCCTTACTCACAACTGACATTAATGTCCCCATTTTCTCTCCCAGCTCCAGCCAGTAGCTCAGTGTCTCACCTCAGGAGATGCCTTCTGGAGATGGCTTCTGGAGGCGGCTCCTGCCGCAGTCCCTCTGTAGAGAACCAGATGCCACAGTTGTACAGTTTTTAGGGTAAACACTTCATTGTGTATTTTTCAGATATGGGTAGAACAACCTTACAATTTCAGGTTATCCGGGCTTAAAAGAACAATTCCTTTTACGTGAACAGCAGGTGATTGGTCCCACGCCGTGTCCAGCTGCCCTATTCTGCAGGGGGACGAGGCTCTCTCAGCCACTCGCTGCCCCAAAACCAATGAGTAAACTGCAAGCAACTGCTTGCAAAGTGGCTGAAGTTTCTTCCTACTTAGGGGCAGCAATTCCTCTTGTGCCTGGCGCCTGCCAGGTTAGCAGATTATGCTCAGGAGCAACACGGATCAAAGAGGGCATTCACTCACTCGCATTCTTCCCATTCTCCCTGGCCATTAACATAAAAAGAGTAAAAAGAAAAGTAAAACCCATGTGCTTCTCAAGAGTTAATGCACAAATCTCTGGAGGTCAAGACATTAAAGTAGAGCAGAGGGGAGTAGTTTCCACAGCAAGCAAGCCAGGTAGATGCACCTGCATCTTTGTGGATAAAAGGTGGTTTATTGCCTTCTATATACATTACAAACTCGGAAGCAAGTGAAGCTGATAGGAAAGGGCATCATCTCAGAGCTAATGGGAAGGAGCAGGCTCAGATATCAGTTGGACACATTTTGCTGAACATCAGAAGTGCACTGAGTTTGGATTCAAACTGTAAGGATGACAACACTACTGGAACAGTAGAGAAAAAACTCTAGTTATTCTACCCAATTTAGGCCATTCCAATATTATGGAGAACAGCAAGCTCACAAAAATATTGATGTATCCTAGTGGTTCTGAAATTACACAAAATAAAACTGATGAAGTGGTGAGCATAGTGAGGACATGTTTCCTTATTTAATGTTATGTTTGGTATTCGCAATCCACCAAAGTTTAGGATATGCTAAAATTCTCAGGTCCCTCAAATTCAAATCTTTTTCAGCAGTCCATTAAAAAGGTTGAGCTTGAACATTAAATATATTTTCAAGGATTAACAAAAAAGGTTATTTTTTATTACCACCAATTCATTATGCTTGTAAAACTGTGCCTAATTGTACACCACATTTAAAAGTCTCACATTATGAATATATTTGTTCCTTTAATTTCATTTTCTGTTTAACGGGAGATCTATTGAGCAGACATTAGCATAAAATCAGATTATGGTATCAAATTCATTGTCCAGCTCATCTATATCAGAGCAAATTCTGACATAATTCGGAAAACCAAAGAGAGGAACTGAAGTTAAATGAAAATGTAGTGTACACTAAAAATTAAAAATCACATCAGTTGACTCTCACTTCCCTGACTGTAAAGCAAGGCTTACAGAGACTGACTTGGAAGAACCGAACTTCAGGGATTATTTTAACAGTTTAACAGCCTGGTCAATGAACAGACAGGAAGGTGTTACATTCACATTCTCTCCTTATTTCTCCTGTGGCATCTCCATGGTTTGTGTGGACATCAGCCCTAAAGGGGGCCCAGGACCTTCTTCTCATGGGGCATTACCAGCCTCTCCATCATAGCTTTGTCAACTTAAAGTCGCTCTGCACCAGCCCCCCACCTTATACAGGTTTGTTCTTCATTTCCGTGTGGCACCGTAGCAGCTCCTTCTCCAATATGGGCTTCAAGGAAGTCTTTTATGTTTTGATTTTCCTTTTTCTAAACTGTTTGATGTCCTCTGAGAAGCCCTCGTTTTCTTATGTCAATGCCTGTTTACCTTTAGGATCATGTTTGCCTTTTCTCTTCAACATTGTTCAGGCCCTGCCACACTCCTGAAGTAAAATAGTAAAATTACTACAATTTTCCAGGTCATCCCTGCTCATGGCAGGAGGGTTAGACTAGATCCTCTGTGAAGGTCCCTTCAAACCCAAATTATTCTATGATTCTATCATTCAGTTTTTGGTCTCCAGTTGCATTGTGTGTGGAGTTTCATTTGTCACCTCTTTGAGATCATCCCATCTCACCCCTTCCTTGACAGGTTTTATCTTGGCTTTACTTGGAGAGCATTGAAACCTCCATGTCTTTATTCACCTTTTATTGTAGCAGAGGAAATCATAAGAGTTGCCTTTTTACAGCCATGGTCTGACTCAAATTCACTTGTAGGCTTTCTTGTTTTACTTCTATTTTGCTTTTATGATGTTATACATGTCTAGACTCCCTATTTCTACATCCACCATTCCCTATAGGCTTCCTGCTCTATTCCCATTACTTTTTTATGGTTTGTTATTCATTGTTCACATCTGGATCTACTTTATCCCCTATTCTACCCTCCTCTTGGCTGAGGTTACTATCAATAACCTCAAAATAAAGAAATTTCAGTTCTATGGCACAATCAAAGCCCTTACATCTCAATCCAGTTGATATCATCTTCTTTCCTTAATCTATTGAACTTTTGACTTTTGGAACAAACACATTCAACCACAGTCCTCCATTCCATAAGCCAAATCAACTGAGGACTATTCTTGGACTATACAATTATTTTCTACAACATTTATTTTATTTGGTTGGGAGTTTTTTTTTGTTGTTAAATGAGAACACCATGACAAATCCAAACCAAGCCTAATGCAGCTTCACCTGTTGATTCTGGGACTCCCTGGTGCCAAGTTTCCCTCAACCCAAGCAAGCCACCCCACACCAGACACGCAAACTCACTGACCGTTCAGAGGGACTGCTCTCTCCTCGGCAGAGGTGGCACCACTCGGACTCCCCTCCCTGGGTCACTCTGGTTGCTGGCTCCCCTGGCAGCAACCCACTCAGCTTTTTAAGTCATCTGCTGAACTCTTCCCCCACCCTAGATGCAGTTGAGATCAAAGGTTGAGATCAGAGGCTATAACCTCAGACACAAGACCTTTCTGTAACTTGCAACACCCCCTGCCACCCAACCCCTCAAGTTCCATCCAAAGGCAACCGCATCTCCCAGTAACCAAGCCTGCATGGACAGGTATGGCCCTTCACCCACCAGGAACAAATTCAGGGCGAACTCCTCATTTGCAGGGCTTGGAGTTGTGGCCTCTCTCAGATATCTATGGATGTTAATAAATTATTTGTCAGATCTCCCTTTTCCTTCCTTCTGCTCTTCCCTGTACATATTAACTTATTGTTTCTCATGACACATTTCTGCAGGCTCTGGTCCAGGGGAATTTGCATATGGAGAAGCCCCATCTTTGCCCATCCTGCTATAGCAATTTTAACCTTCTGGCTGCAATTCCCTTGCATGACCTCTGGGTCACCTAAAATCCTGTGTCAGACTTATTTTGATCACTCAAGAACAAAGGACGGGATTCACAGGTCATGGCAACACTTAGCAAGGGGTAAACTTCACTCAAGAGAGAGGGGCGGGGGTACAGAAAGTTCCTGAATTTCTCACCAGTAACTGAGAGGTTGACTTGGACTGGTGAGCGACCAATGTCCACAAGGCGAGTCCACACTTTACAGAGGTTTATATAACCCGATTTCAGTAGGAATGTTTCCACAAGACTTACATTGCAAATCCCCATTTGGGGGATTTAAAACATTCCCTTGCCTTGTTTATAATCCAGATGCTGCAACACACTATTTAAGTACAAGAAAAAATAGGCTAAAAGCTGACTATAGGCAGGCCAGGGTGATGTTCCTGTCCAATCCGAGGAGAAAACTCGGCAGAAAGGTAAACAAAGAGAAAAGTGATTCATCCAAGCTAACTTTGCAAGTCAGCACCTACCATAGCCCAAATTTCCTGCCTTGCAGCCACACACAGCCACCCGTGCTATTTTGTGTTGCCCCAGCAAAAATGTCTTCCTTGCAAGGACACAACAAATGCAGAAAGCCATGTGCTAGCTCCCAGTTCACATTAATGAGAAAGGTTGCTACTAGTGCTACCACAGCCAGCTCAGATGTTCTTGTCACAAACACATGACACAAAGCGCACACTTCCCATTTGAAAGGATTTTCCCCCAGCCAATAGTAACAGCATGCTCAAAAGTCTCCAATGGTCAAAAGACAGCAACATAAATTCTTGGGAAGAATCCATCGAGGGCTATTAAGTACTAAGATGCCACCTCTGCAATTACAGATTGCAAATTGCTGATGACTGGGGAATATTGACAGCTCGCTCCTTTCCTGCCTTCCCAGGTATCCACCATAAATTCACTGTCAGGAGGAGAACACCAATCGGACAAACCTTGGTCTGATCAGTCTGATGTTCCAGCTCTTTCTACCTCACCATTTACAGCTTCTACCAGTTATTATTTCTAAAAATGTTTTACAACCAGAAACATAACAGGCACATCCGGAATTTTTCTGTCTTCTGAAATAAATAAATTATTAAATGCTGTTATGAGAATTCACTACAGATTGTTCCAGATGCATGTGGTCCGCTGCACTCTGTCCTGTAGGAGGTCATCAGAAGCTGCCTACTGAAGATGTTGCAATCACACCAGACCTTCGGTTCACGGGAGTCTTTTCTTTCAACATTACATGTTTAGGAATAATGTTATTTTTAAAACTGAATGGCATTGCAAAAGGTGAAATTTCTTCAGACTTCTAAAATTAAGTAGCTTCTACACTGCTGGTCTTTTTCTTCCAAAAACGTGCTTTCTCCTTTGCTTGCAGACGCTTGATATTTCCCTTGGCTCTGAGCCATTTTAGACTTCGTTAAATTATATAGTCCTTCCTTCCACTTCCGTGTTAATAGCAATTGCCTAAATTACAAAGGTTTTCTGCTGCTAGTTATTGGGCTGTGACCATTGGCATGAACTTCAGATGCAATAGCAATTCCAACTGTTGAAACTGCTCTTCAAAAATCACTTTGGAAAACCCCGGGCACCTCCATGGGTGGTTGAGATGGACGAGAGCAGCAGAAACTCTCCTTCACTATTCCATTGGCCTATGAAAAAAAGAAGTTTGAAAGACTAATCAGGTGGCTCTTTCTTCTTAACACTTGCTCTCTATATACTAGTTTTGATGTAAAATGTGGTATATCTTTTAGTTCTTTTGTTTAAATAAAGGCAAAATGCAAATGTGAAGAGTAAATACAGTTTAAATGCTTCACTCCATTTGTTGGCTGTGGGAGAAGACTAATTTGATGTTCACCAAATATTCCTGCCCCTGTACTTATTTTTCAGAATGTTTAAAGAAATCTGTTACAGAAGGAATATGAACAGGATCAAACTTGAAGGTAATAACGTAATTCAAAACTTATCAGCAAATATTTTTCTGCAGCTGATGCATCACACACCATCTTGACTTCAAACTACTTCATCTAATGAAATCTAGAACTGAGCTTAGAGATAATCAACAGCTATGTATCATTAAAAGATAATGAAATCTTGGCATAAACAAAGCATGCAGTTCATTCTTCCTAAATTTGGACTGGATGTCACCACTTTTCTGCGAAAGCTGCAGAACAGAGGTCACATCCAGCTCTATGGAGACACAGGAACAGAGAGCATTCATTTAAATGGATTTATTTGGTACTATTTTGGTTGATGTTTTACTGGTGTGTTAGCATTGCTGGTACTCAGTGACACTTTAAATATAAATAAGCACAGACTGTCTTTTAATAGGTCAGATTGCACACTTTAAAGACAGTAACCGTGGCTATCGGGGCATGGGGCTTCCTCTCCCATTAACTTGTCATGGGGCCAGGATGTGTCCTGGGCCACAGTCATATGGAGCAGCAGCACGTAGGAGAAAACTGTGACCCATTTTTATAGAATTTCACCCAGCAATTCCTCTTCCATTAGATCTACGCCTTCTTTACTCAAATACTATGACATGCAGGAAGCTGCCCAGCCCTCCGAAACCAGTCAAACCCAGCCAAATGTTCTTAAAATGGGGAACAGTAGCATTTTTCCACGAGGAAGCACAGTATTTAGGGTTTTGTATACGTGCTCAATCACTGTCACTGTCTGTTACCACACACAACTCAACTGAGATAGTGTCTGGTTTAAATTACATTTTGCACAGGGCCAAAGCTTTTGAAGATTTAAGAATCTGTATAGATTTTGTGTGCAATTGGGTGGCTAAAAAGAAAAGAGATCCCACTGCTACCTCCTGTAAGGGAAAGCTGACTTACTTGTACAACCTTTGCTGTGCTGCAGAAAATCTACTATAGAGAGACACATTAATAACCAGTTAGTTTTGCTGATCATGAAATAACTTGTTAAACTGTAGCTTGATCATGTAAACTTAGCTAATCAATACCTGCCTCTTACAGTGCATATTTGCATTATAATTTGTGTAAAGTACAGAAATGTGTAAATCAGCAGTGAGGCACATGGGGCCTTAACTAGAGGTTAGGAAAGGGGACAGGCTCAAGCTTTGTTGGTCTAATTCTTCCCCCTTTGAAAGGCAGAGAGGGGAGTACACGTTGCAATGAGATAAGGAGAAACCAATGGCTGGGTGGTTATTTCTCCATTTAGTGACTGCACATGAGCACCCAGCTGCACACAGTATGCATGAGTGTATTTCTTCACAGCTTTGGGACTGTGAAGAACCAGAGTAGGGATTCAAGGAAGTGGACTGCCATGGAACAAACCTAGTGAACTATTTCATTTACATAACGCTACTTTGTTTTGGTGTGTTCAATTCCTCCAGCAAATGCTGCCAAAATACCATGCCTTCCTTCCTAAAGGATGGCTGAAATTAAAACAAGATGGCCAGAAAATAACTCCACCCCCCCAGGACAGAAACAGTCTCTCAAGTACCCCTCTATTTATCTCTTCAGCAAAATACATCAGAATTCACTTTAGTATCTAAAGAAGGAAAATCCTCTTCGATGCTCATAGAGTATAATCATTTGCAAAACTGCGGCAAAACTGCTGCCTTAGCTGTTACTGCTCCTCATACCTGAATAGGTTAACTTGAGCATGCAAAGGTCTCTCATCTGTTGCTGTGCATTATTTAACACTATAATGCATGCCAAGAGTTAAGAGGATTTCACAAGAGCTACTAGGAAATTCAAGGCACTGGAGGTCAATTAATTTATCTGGTTTTGCCATGAGAGCAACAGCGAAATTGGAGAATCAAAGAACACAGCTGAACTACTCCTGTCCCAGCTTTGGCTCCAGTCCCTCTCCCTGGCCATTACAAACCCTGAGTGTCTTCCAGATGTGACTTTGATGACTTAGCTGAATGTTTTCAGACATCTCCATTAACATCTTTTATAAACCAGAAAACAGCTACTAAACTTAAAGATACCCTGACATCTTTTTGAAGGAGCCATAAGCACTGCAGCAAAGCACAAGAACCATTCAGATATATCTGAAGAGTGAGGTGCTCACTGAGGCCTCTGCTACATTTGCTCCATTTAGTTTCTTTCCTCCTCCAGTTAAAAAAGCCCTTATAAGGAGATAATTCCAGTTAGCTTCTGAAACTTTAGTTTTGTCCAAACTGTGGACCCCAATTTAATTTGGCTTGTCTCCAGGACCCTGATGCAATTTTTTTTTTTTGCAGCCTCTTGTTACTTTGCTTTGATATAACATTTCCCCTTGGGGATCACAGAGGGAGGTCTCTTTTTGTTCTTGTTAGCTTCAGCTCTTTCTTGATTTCTTTAAATCCCAACAGTTCATTACGCACTAGCACGTTGCAAAACCATAACATGGCACTAGAGGATTTTCCCTTCTAAGTTCTTAGAGTTTTGAATAGAGCAAAGGTGCTCCAAAGGAGACAAGAGACAGGCAAACTTAAGATGCTTTTACCATGCAAGTATTTGCTAACTACAACTGCAAACTCAGTGCTGGGGATGGACAGCTTGGACTCTCAGCCATTAATTTATTAGCAAACTCCAGAGACAGCATGAAAGTACAGCCAAGTCTAGTGAGACCTGCCAGCCTAACAGCAGCCATCAGTATTTCATGGCCCCAGCTGAGTCCTTGGATGTGAAAGCAAGTAGAGAATGCGTATAGTTTAGTGTGTGTTGTCCAATTATTCAGTCCAATTATTCAGTAAGTTAAACAGCAAGCCTACTTCCTCTGTGCTGGCTTCATCACTTCCTCTGCTACATCTTCAAGGGGATACATCCCTGATTTTTAACAGCTGCAGATCTGGACAGAGACACAGGGACGTAAGCAGTGCCTTTGCTCTGCTGGCTAATTTCTCTGGAGAAATCTTCCCAGCAATGGAAGGCTGCAAACAGAAGATACCAGGATTGTCTGGTACACGTCATTGTAGGTTGGAGAAAAGGAACTCAACTCCATGAGGAGCAATGCCACAATCACACAAAATAAAGCAGTGATTGTACACAGAGACAGGACCCTTGGGCGTTGGAACTGGAGAGCTGCTGCCTGCTATTCGGTCTGACTGGAGGGCGTGTAACGTTCCGAACTGGTGAGCAAGAACCTGGATCTATCAGCACAAACTCACCCAAGGTTAGGATTGTCATGCAGCAGTCTCCAGAAAGCTGGTACCACATGGCATAGAAGATCACAAGCAGCCAGCGACATCAGCCTGCTGCAGGGACAGCATGGGCAGCCAACCCAGCCCGACTTACTGACCACATGTGGCAGCGTTAATCCAAGCACACACAACCACACCACACTCGCCACTAGCCCAGACTCCCCAATTGCTTCAAAACACACCCAAATGAGTTGAGAGGCTGGGGGCGAGGGGAAGGTGGGGGAGTGGACAGGTGGAAAAAACACCTGTGAGAACATGAGAAGACGAGGACCTTCACAAATAAGAGAACTACTCCTTGTTTTCTTGGGCTACAATGACTTAAGCATCACCACTGAAGTTGTCAGTCTCTGAAAAGGAGCTAAGGCTCTCAAAAGCAGAATTTACAAGCAGATGTGCCAAGCACTATCACTAGATCAGAAGCCACAAATAATGCTGGAGTTTTGCTTAAAATGCTGGAGAAGATGAGGCCTCTTGTTCTCAGCTCTGCAGCAGACTCCTTTGCAATGAACCTCACTGTGCTCTCTCCATCCCTTTACCACCTGGGAAGTAACTTCCCTATTGAATAAGGATGCTGGGAAGTTCACCACAAAGTGTCTCAGGTTTTTCCAATATATAGCATTATCAAACTGGAAAGCCCTACTTGACATGCTTGCTGGGACCTCAGCTCCAGCCAAAGGCAAGGAGGAAGGGAAAGATGGTGTCACCTGTGTGTAAGCAAATGAGAAGTTAGACCTGAGTCGCCACAAAGACAAAAAGAAGAAAAAAGCACCTTCCACATCCCTCAACAGCTTAGTGCTGCCTTAAAAAAACCATGTTACATTGCATACAGCTGGGACGCACAAGCAGAAACAGAAGAACTGAACAAGCACTGAAAAGTTATATCACCGGGTTAATTTTCAGAAATTTACTCCACTGAAATGCACACAGATTTATCACAAAACAAATGGAACTCCGTTGTATTTCAACAATAGGTTTATTTTAAGAAACATAACATGACATTAAGTAAAAATGCAAAATTGTGCAATTATGGCAAAATGTTTAAAAATCCACACATTTGCCCTCATAGGACTACAGTACTTCTTACTAACATACCTGAGCACTGAATGTTGGATGCCACTTCTAAACAGCCTCACGAACAGGGAGCTCTTCCATTTCTTGTAGAACATACACACACTGCATGTCTGGTGCACCAAAACTGCTTTTAGTTATTCTAAGTTTTACCGATGGAATCAAGTGGAAATTACAAAATATTTCCTTCTAAAGTAACTAATATTTTGGAAAAAGAGATTTACACTCACGTAAGTCCTTACGATGCTAGAAATTCATTTAACAAAGGGAAATAAACAAATGCAGAAAAAATAGCAAGTGGGGAAAATGTACAGATTGCTGTTTAAATATTATCAGTACCTTTGGTGCAATTATTTATTTCGGGTTTTTTTTGTTTTTCTTTTTGTGCTGTGCAAGTTTACTTAAGCCCGACTCTAAAGCAAAACTTCACCGGGAATCTGATTTTCAGCAAAATGTAGAAGCATTTTAGAATTGGCAACATGTCACAGCTACATTACTGTCTCAAACTCCTCATGCACAAGATTTAGTATATTCTACTCCCACGGCAACTTCCAGGATTTAGCTTTTAAATACATTACAGCCTTGGATCACACCCTCAGTTTGAATGGTTAAACAGAATGGAGATCTTCGTACTTTAGTGCAGATAAACAAAATTAACAAACCTACTGCAGAATTAACCACAGCGTATTGTACTTCTATACATCACATGACCAGTCAATTGCTAACTCAATTCTATTTCATAGTTTCAAGTAATATATTGAAATTTGTTCTACTAAATAAATATAGAAGATTGTCAAAAAGCAGCAAGAAATCTTGTAAATGTTCAACCAAGCTAAAAAACAAAAAGAAAAAAAAAAAAAAAAAAGGAAAAAAGTTACATAACACTTTGCAAAAAAGAAGAAATTGTTTTACACACAAATGCAACACTGTTAGGGAGGGTGCTTCAGAAAGCTTGCAGCTAGAGGCCTACAACAGCGCAAAGAGAACTAGCCAAGGACTAAGCCTAATTTTAAAAATGAAATTAGCTGTACTTGAAAAAACCCTCTTAATCTTGGCTATGGATATATATAAAACAGCATCCAGAAGAAAACTAAACAAACAACACACCTCAACACTGCTGGAAAATGCAGTCAACTTCAACTTTACTTCAGAAAAAAACTTCAGGCGCTCGTATTTGAAAGAAGCGGTTTGGTGAGTCTCCGGAAGATGAGGTATGTAATGCAAAGAGGCTTTTTTTTGTCATTTCACAGTTTTTTGTTTGTTTTTGCCTTTTAAACATTTTGTGCAAGAATTAAGTAATAGAACCAGGCAAGTGTTTCTGTGTATTAGAAAGATTCCATCTGGGAACAGTAAGACTACATAGTAAACAAACATTATCCAAATCCTCAGCCATGCCAGGGGGATAAACAATGAGCTAAATATTTGGCTCACTGAAATATCAGCTGTTAAGCCAGATAATGGTAAGTAAGCACTTACAGCCAGCAATGGCCACTGCTCTTTCAAGTTAACTGGTTTACTTGGGTCAATTTGAGAAAATAGGGAAGAGTGAGATAACACACTCACAGCTCTGCAAAAAACAGAGCTGTAAGAAATTAGACCTGTTGAATTACAGCTGATACACGTTTTAGGATTCACCTCTTCCCTTTTCAAGCCAGTTTTCACTATTGAAGTAGAGGCTGAACTTTGAACTTATTTACTTCTTAAAAATGAGCTAAATGTTAAATACATAGAGAAAAGTTTTGCAATATACTGGATCCCTATTCTGTATTTGCATTTAAGATTATTTAATCCATGGACACGTTGTTAATTTTGCTTTAATACACTGGATAATGAAGACAGCTCAGTAGTGCAAATTTTCACATTATAGATCAGAATGAAATAGAAGATATTTGAGAGTTTGATTGCAGGGAGAAAAGAAGAACAACTTGTAAAGTTAAGCCACGCTTTTCCAAGTTACTGGAGCACATGCCGACTCTGCACATAGCACTGGATTTTAGCGGAGAGAGAATAAACACCCTACACAAACAAAAAAACAAACCACAACAACACCACAACAAAAAACCCCCACGACTATTTATTAAGGCCAAATCCTGTCACCATTCTGTGCAAGAACATCACTGCAGTAAAAATGTTATGTTAAAAAAGACAATATGATGACAGGACAGGGCCTGAAAAGAGACACACACACACCATGAAAAATAACAGGCTGTCTTAAACAGTAGCATAAGACCAGCCCATTTCAGACAAACAAGTATTAAAAATGTACTAGCACCATCAACTTTTGGGTTAAAGCCCTTTATGGGATGGAAAAAAGGTTTTAAGCAGTGTTAAAAAGAAGTTTTTACAGCACTACATCTAAGTGGCAGGTGTTGGAGTTTTCCCCCCACTATCATTCATCTCAAATTTAACAGAACTCCACAGACAGGACATGGTACAGCAATGTGAACAAGCCTCTGTCCGGGGCAAAGGTATTCCATGTTTCAATTCCGACTTGAGTTTTTCCTCCCAAATTGTAGTGCACAAACAACATCACAAACATCTTAGCAGACTTCAAAAGCAGTACAGAAAAAAGATCATTATGAATCAGGATCTACCATTCCTCTACGTACTTTCAATCTAAAATTAAAACAAACGAAAAAACCCACAACTTAGCGATATTGCCTCAAATTTTACCCGTATTAAAAAAAAAAAGAAAGTGAAAAAAAAACAGAAGTCACTTCAAGACATCTTTGACATCCTTAGCTATTAACGCTAGATTTTCTTTCACTGTAGTGCATAGTTATCCTGGCTCTTCCACCTAATTTGCTCTTACCACAAAACCACCCCTCTAGTATGACATGATTAAGTGTTACCAGAAAAAAAAAATGCTGATAATTGCACTTTGTAACCTCCTTCTCATTTCCCAGGAAAATATCAGTAAATATGAAACTGAACCAGTAATTCCCTCCCCAGACTGCAACCTTTAAAGAGCACCCATCCTCATATACAAAAAACTGTCTGTTTCAGCTTACAATAAATACTGACAGAATTTCTTTGTTTTCTTTTAAGACATGTTTTCTCTAGCATCAGATTACCACTGAAATCACTAAGGCCTGTTACTGAAAAAAACAAAAATTAAATAACTTTCTGAAGACACTGCGGATACAATTTAGCAACAACACATTCAAAATGCCGGCCCAAATCCCAGAGCCTATCTGGAGTCTCATATACTTTTTGCCACTGGTCAGTAACCTCATCATACTGGTAGAGCGAATTTTTCCTGCTGGTTCTGAAAACATGTTCTTCAACAGTGACTTGAGTAGCTCTGACAAACAGATGGAGTTTGTTTTTGAGGAGTACGAGTTTTATATACGGATTAATGGACTGATCACATGGAAAGTCTTTTTTTCGAGTCCACTTATTTTGTTCAATGTCATAGGCCTCTACGGTAAACATACGTTGATGGTTTCCACAGGTTCCAGCTATGTAGTAGATGGAGTCATTGTATACAGTTGCCAAGCCTTGGATTCTAGGCACAGTCATTGGGGTCAAAAATCCCCAGTAATCCTTCTGAGGATCATAGCAGAGAAAAAATTCCCCTGAAAAGAGAGAGCAAAAATAAAACATAACTTATGCTTCATTTCCAAAACAACAATTCTGCAGCAACTAAGCTTTCAGGTATGTTCTTCCACGGACAGAAATGGTCTAACAATTTTTAAAAGCCTTGATCCCAAAGCAAAAAAAAACCTATTATCACCATTGCCTGCTTTCCTCCAAGTGTATCACAAAAATATTAAAAGCATGATTAAAAACCACAAGTTTCTATTCCACTGAAGTAGAGGGGATTTGAAACATATCTGAAATACGTTTTACATATTTCCTAGCTATCCTTTACTACTTCTAGACCACGCTTCAAAATCTGGGACCAAACATTTCAAATATCTGAAGTATTTGTTTTGTTCTTTAACATCTTCACAACATGTCATCTACAGGCTGTGCAGTCTCAGAATTCAGTGCTTGAAAGTTGTTGGATCTGAGCAAATAATTGTGTCTTGTACTACACAGTGATTTTGAAGCTATTTGTATCAGGTGGCTGGGTTACATATTTAGGATGATTTGTTTAAAAGGAAGCCAGGTGAATACTTGCTACTGATTCATCGTTAGTTTTGTGATTAGGTTATAAAACACCCCTTCTGTGGACTGCACAGAGTACTATCTACAGAATTTAGGTAACAGAAGCTCAGATGACTGAAAGCTCATGCTTTGCAAACTTGAAAAAAAGGACATGGATAAAGACCACCTTGTCTTTTGTAAAGCCAAAGGAAAAAGGCCTAACACTTGCTAAATATTAGCATAATTTAAATAATGTATAATTTCACACAGCTTTTTAAAGATTTTAACCAAGCTGCTGTGTAACTGAACACCTCAAGTATAACAAAGAATACAGATATAATAAAGTAAATTGAGTGGAACATAGCTGAAGAGATTAAGTCTTACAGATAATACATCTTTTGATCACTCACTTTTGTTCCACAGTGTAATCTCCTGTGACTGACACTTGCATTTCATTGGCATTTTAACACTCTCATCAATCCCTATTGACTACTTCAGATTTATGAGCTTTCTCTAGGAAAATTATTGAAAGTTACCTTTTTTGTACCACTTCAGTGCAATTCAATCAAGGTTTTATCTAACACACTCAAATAATAAAGTTGCCTTAATTCCACATAACACAACTATTTATAATTTGCTTGCTTATTTACGTGAGCATCGAGTTGTCATTTAAACCACTGAAGCACAAAATTAGTGCAGCTAAAATTTGTAAACAGGATGCACTCTTATTCTATAGGTTATAATATCTACTTTTTAGCAGTTCTAAGAAATATTTAAAGAATGAGCAAATACCCTACCAAGTTAATATTCCTTTTTAACCATCTAAAGCAGATAACTGACCCAACAGAAGGGACAGATTGCAAAAACTTGCCAGTGTAACAGAATTATTTAAAGTCACAACCAGAGTCAAACCTGATACAGAAACAATGAAAGAAAACTCCGTAAATCACGCAGAAGCTCACCAACCTTACCAAGCAGAAGGAAGGCAAAGTCACAAAATCAGGTTGATTTCTTCAGTAAATAACAACAACAACATTACAGTATTCTCTGGTCCAGCTTTGTATAGAGAGTGACCCAAACAGGGAGCTGGTATGGATCTAAGACCCCAGCTTCTGCAGGTGTTTATAGAGGTCACCCTCAGCAAAACATAACCAAGACACCACCTCCTCCTTTCTTTACATTTCTTGGAACTCTTACTACAGCCTTATAAATCAGTCTCAGCACTTCTAAGTGCCGACTGCTATATGGCTCACGCAGACACGCGTTTTTATAGAAGATCTCCATAAATAAAATAAAGAATAAATTATTTGACCCATTCCCATAACAATCCTTTTTATTCATTTAAGAATCAATATCTAATACACCAATCAGAGTCTGATCATTTACTGGAAGAAAAGATGTAAAGGCAGTACTGTAATTACTGACCAAAGAAACAAAGTTAACTAGAAAGCAATAAATCTAAATCATCTTTCTTTGTTATCAGGATGACTTCAAAAAGCAGGTTAGGGCAGGGAACAAAGACCTACAGTGGTTAACTTACAAGTAACCAAGAACACAGACAACAAGAATCTTCACAGGTTTAGCTAAATAAAACGCAAAGTGCTTTTTTCATATGACAATTTCTTTTCTTCAACATCAGTACATTTCACCCAGATGAGGAAGATTTAATAAAGAATTTCCATAGTAAAATTTAGTACTATGTTGTTGACTTAGAACACCACCAAACCTGCCATTTGTACAGTAACTCAATACTACAACATAGTGACACTTTCCCAGGGCAGGAGAACTCAAGTTGCACCAGGGTAGGTTTAGACTGGATATTAGGAAAAAATTCTTCACGGAAGGGTTTGTCAGACATTGGAACAGGCTGCCCAGGGAAGTGGTAGAGTCACCATCCCTGGAGGGATTTAAAAGGCATTTAGATGAGGTTCTTAGGGACATGGTTTAGTACTAGAGTTAGGTTGTTTGGACTCAATAATCCTGAGGGTCTCTTCCAACTGAAATGGTTCTATGATTCTAACTGAAGCAGCAACTTCACTCTTCCTCACCCACCATTCTCTCTAGCCTTCCTCCCACCTCTTGCCCCAGGGCACTCTTTAAATGTCCAAGAAACTCAGTTTTTTTTAAGGTGCTTAAGAGAGAGTAGGCAGTCAGCTTGAACAATCCCCACTTCCAGGAAAACACCATGTAGTCAGTCAAACCACCTTACCCTGTAAAACATAGATGTTATCCTTATATTCCACAGCACTATGAAACTCCATTGCTACCGGCATCGGACAGACAGCTGTCCAACAGTTCTCTCGGCTGTCATAGCACTCCACAGACTTGAGTGAGTTTCGTCCGTCTCCTTCATAAACACGACCACCTATTGCATACAGTTTACCACAGCAATGAACCAATTTGCAGCCTATTCTGGCTCGCAACAAAGGAGCTTTCGGAATCCACCTATTGCCAGAGTGATCATACATCCAAAAATCACTCTCTGCTCTGTGGTCAATGGAGACCTCGCTGCTGCTTGGTCTGTAACCACCCGCAATATAAATATCATTATCAGGAGATACAAGAATTCCAACCTCTCTCAAGTCATTTGGTGGCTTGCATAGTTTAAACACTCTCCCTGTGACCGAATCTAAACAAGGCACTGTTTGCTTCTTTCCTGAGTGTTTGTGGGCAGCATCAAAGCATATGATCATTTCAGAAGCGGTCATTCCAAGCCGTTGTGTATAGCCATTGGCACTATGTTGTCCCTTTTGTACACAGCTTTTGGCCATAGCCTGTGCAAACATGGGAGGGATTTTCTCTAAAAATGTCTCTTCCAACAGAGGCATACGGATGCATTTGGCAAATATTTCCGGAAGGTGCACTTCTCTCTTATTTTGTTCATGCTCAAACCACCTTATAATGCTGTCATAAACATGTTCTTCTTTGTCTACGTTTAAATCATCACTGTCGAGTATACTTATCAGTTGGTCTTTTCTCAAATGAAGAAATTCTTGCTCTTTGGTGACACTCAGAAACTTTTTACGAATGTAGTCTTGTGATCTGTCTTTGAGTTCTTGATGACCATAGTGATCAGCAAAGATAAACACCCCAATGGAGTTCTGTGGGTCCAAATGACTGATCATATATTTAGCACACTGGTCTTGTATGGAAGGGATCTGGAAGATACTAGCTGCAGTGAACAAAGCTTGAACATTGGCCTCTGTCAGCATTACTCTGGAGGTATATGCATAGTTCAATACTAAATGCATTGACTCTGCTTCAACACCAACGATTCGGACTTCTTTCTGGGTACTCTCTGTAAGGCCGCTAGTGAACATAGATCTACAAAAGAAAAATATTTAGCAGTTTATTTGTAATTACCTTCTAACTACAGGTATAATAAAATTATATTGTACAACTAATCCAAATGTGTTTGCCCTTGTATCAGCACAAATACATTTCTCATTGATGTTACACTGCCCTGTTTGGGTACCTAAATTTAAGACCAGTTCTAGACTTACTGAAACGAAAGTGGCAAGCTGGAATTTCTTGCTTAATTATCTCATTAACCCCTTATTAAGATTCACACAGTTTACAAACAAAGCTCTTGACATAACCAAGTCTTTGCACTCAACTTTCAACATGTTATTTCATGCGCATATTCTAGCATGCTGGAATATATAACTTTAAAAGGAAACAAGAAATTTAACTATGCTGTCACTGTATCCAAGATGCCCTCATACTGGAAACATTTGTTTGTTTGTTTTTAAATAATGTCGCATTTTCTCCAATTAAACTCTCCTTTGATAAACAGACACTGATTAATGCATTGATCTTAAGAAAACAATCTTTACTTACTAGGTGCACTATACTATCGATAACTACAAGGATTATTAGTATAGGTGTGGGGTTTTTTTATTTCTTTTAATGAAAATAAGTTATAATTCTAATTTTGACCACCACTAGAACAATGGACTATTGTACCTGAAATAAGGACTGATTGCAGCAAGAACATTCCTATGACAGGAGAATGTTTTCCCATGATCCACTTCCACTACAATGTCTGTCAGTTGTCCTTCATCATACATGGTTTTAAGCTGTTGAAGAATACTACAGGCATGGAAGGGGTCCATTCCACTGCTGACTGTGTTTGAAGAAGGAATTCCGTTCAGTGTTTGTGAAAACTTACTTGGCTCTACAAAGCAAAATTGGAACTGTTTAACACAAAGCAATAAACTCCTGATCGCCACCCCCCGCAAAACCCATGTGCATACAGAACTAGCACAAATGAATATTCCATCCTTCCTCACTGTCACCATCCACCAACAGCAAGTCTAACATTTTCAAGGGTGAGTAAAGATAGAAAGACACAAAGATACCACATTTTTTTCCTTTTTCCAATGGACATGTAGGTTACTATTAACCTGTAAAATTATATCCATTAATATTACAGAAAAAAATAATATCAATAGTTCGTGTTTTTTTACATACTCCATGGGAGGGGAGAAACTAAGTGAAGAATCACAAAGCTTACTGACTTATAAAATGGGAAAAAACAAAGAATGCAGAAGAATAAAATAAGCCCCAAACACACATCACCATTACACAAGTCCCTATGTACGTACTTAACTTTACACTGAAAGAGGAACTGGTTACTGACTTACACAAGTGATGGTTCATAGCATAGACTCATGAAAAAACAAGCATACAGTAAACATGTTGGGCAACAAACTTGAATTCACATAAGCTTGTACATACAATCACATGTTTTTATTTACAAATAAAATACAAATACTGATTAAAATTACTCAGGTACAAAGGAGCTCACACACCACTGTGAAAACATATGAAGTGGAGCATATGCTTCCAAGGAACATGATATGAAGTAAATCCCAAAGTGAAAATTGAGCAATATCTGTTTCGTAATAGCAGCAAAATTTTTACGCAACAACAACAAAGGAGAGCTCAAAAGAAAAACATTAGGTGGTAAGAGCTGCAAATCAGGTAAAGCTACTGACTGCAACAGAGAATGCTTCCAACAAATTTTGGGCAACAAAAAGGGGCAAAGAGGATAGCAAACAACAATGCTGATGATGAATAAGACATTTAAATTCTAACTCTCAGTGATATACAGCAGTTACAGTTTCTGTCACTCAGAATTCAGACACAGCTTTGAGCACAGTCACAATTAAACCGGGAGGGATCTGCTGTTGGACACACATTTCCCATGGCAGGCTTGGGGCCAAATACTGTCTGTGTCTCTTCAAAGTACTGCTAGGAAACATCTTCAAAACAGGGTGGTTTTTTGTTTGTTTGTTTGTTTTTTGTTTTTTTTTTTTTTTTTCAAATACAGTAGTGACTACTGAAAGGTAAGATCTACAACAGGGGACTCTACCACAGTAAATGAACTCCAACTAACCAATCATTAGGGAAAGTGAGAATGTGTACTTGTACTTGTTTAGAAACAATGCTAATCACTAGTGAGCAAATTTCAAGTAAATAATACTCTGCTAGATTAGCTCCAAAGCTTCCTAACTAGCAAACCTTTGATGTACAAGAAAACTTTGATGCAGCTGCCGGTGCAGAAAAGTTTCATTTACTTTCCAATAGTGAAAAAGATGCAAAATAGTTGTTTTCTGACCATACCAGTCACTTGGACGATGAACACATGTAATCAAGGCAGCTTTCAGTGCTGGAATAGATACTCATCCCTGTATTCCAGTTTTTCTGTTTCATCCTTGACACTATGCACATTACAGCTCTCACCCCATAAAACCTTCCCAGTCACTTTCATCACCTTCATTTTCTCACTCCTACACTAAGCATCTTTTTCCTCTATTAATATTCCTCTCACTTGCACCCTATTCCTCCCAGACACATCCCAAAGTTCTCTCCACGTTAGTTTCTCAGACACCCCTCCCTTCACCACTCCCCACATATCCAGCTTCACAGGAGCCTTTCATCACAGACAACACTGCTCCTCCTTCACAAAGACCACAGTACGGGGGTGTCCCTCAAAAGGAAACCCTCCTTCCACCCTCCCAAAGCACAGTACCACCGCACGGTATTTCTCTCTCCCCATTTACAGGCCCTCACCCAGGCGTCCTTTTACCTCACACCCCTGACCCTCCTCCTCCAAACACTCTCCTCTGCTGTCATCTTCCCCACCTAGAAGGGACAACCCACACCACAGGCCCCTCATCCAAGCAGCCCTGCCCCACCGGGCCTCCAAGAGCCCATCCACCCACCTCAGGGCCCACCACAGCCACCCCTCAGCCCAGGGCACCAAGCACCCTTCCCTCACATGGTGCTCTCCACGGACACCCCCCGCGGAGCACCCTCCCCGACACCCCTCAGCAGAGAAGCCCCAACACCCCCCGCTACGAGCCCCTCACGGAGACACCCCTCAGCGCACAGGCCCCGACACCCCTCAGCAGCGCCTTGTCCCGGGCGCCCCACCCCACAGGCCGCTCCCCCGTTCAGCCCGTTCCCCCGCCTCGCTGGCCCGGCCGCACCGACCTCCTAACGCTGCCATTCTCGGGGCCCCGCTCCGGCAGCGGGAGAGGGGGGCGGCCCGAAAGGAAATGTCACCGGCACCGCTTCCCCTGCGCCGCTTCCTCTCCGCTCCGCGCTTACTCCCGCGGAAGCCAACCCCGCTCCGCGCACCCACCAACCTGGGCCGCACCGATTGGCCGCCGCCCCCGCGGGCTGCCGGGAAATGTAGTGCAGGAGCCGGCAGGCGCCCCTCCCCTGGCGCGCAGGGCATGCTGGGAGCTGTAGTTCCCCCCGGGCGAGCCGCCTGGGAGTTGTAGTTTCCAGGAGGCGGCAGGGCCGGCGGGTTCTGCCCGTTGCGTAGCAACCAGGAGGCGGGCGCCTCAGGGCGGAGCGGCCATTTTGGGGCCCTCAGGCAGGGGCTGGTGAGCGGCGCTCAGCCCCTTGGCTCACGCTGCTCCCCTTTCCAGCACAAACAGCTTCTCCAAATAAATAAATCTGTTCCAATTTCTGCTTTCTCAGGCCTTGCACTGCCTCTCTCCGGTCCTCGCTAGCCTGCACCTCCTGGGGCAAACCTGAAGGGGATCGAGGGACACCCAGGAGCCGGCTGACCAGGAGGATGGGCAGAGCAGCCACCACAGCCATAGCTGGAAAACAGGCAGACAAGGGGGAAAAAAAAACTACGCCTGCTGTCATCCTCTTGCTGCAGGGACATGGTCAGGGGCAGGGCAGTATCTGGATGTGAAATCCAGAGTTTCGCGAGGCTGAATTGACTTTTTATGAAAACCATATAATAAGCTACTTAGTCTGAAGGCTCATCGTGCCAGGAGTCTCTTCTTTTCTCCTGTGCCTGCACCCCCAGCACGGTGTGGCCAGCCAGCCCGGCCATGCCAACCCTGCACAGAGAGCAGCTGAGTGACTCCAGCAGACAAGCTACCATTTTGTTGCCAATGACCTTTAATATCACAAAGCATGTTTTTCACTATCCCGGAGATCAAGTGGCTGATAGTCCCCGGCTTCTCCAGTTTTCTGCAGCAACTGGCCACTGGTTTCATTCCTGGTAACTGAGTCATTATCAGAAGTTTGCTGTGGAAGACCTTTTTTTTTCCTTTGCGAAATGCAGTTAGTGAAAGGATTAAATACTGGAAGCATTCAGAAGTCCAGTATATTTTTCTGGTTTTTTAATCAACATACAGTTAATACAGCTTTTAGCCGTGACGTTTGTTTTATTTAAAAAAAAAATGCAGACAAAAATGAATTTAAATAAGATTTTTAAAATGTATTTGTGTTAAACTCTTTGAAATAAAGCAGCATGGGTACATTACCAATGCTGTAAAGCAGATGAATTTAAAGGCGAGAATAGTGCCACTCAGTGCCACCTGACTGCTGCTGCTGTGGTTTTGCTTTCACTTGCAAAGCAGAGATCCTCTGCTCTAGCAATTACCAACGGTGTCCGGGCTGCTGTCGATAATAACGCTGCACAACACAGGCGCGATAGGGACCCTGATGAAGGAGGTGTAAAAGAAAATAGAACTTCACGTCTGCAAATCGATTCTGCAGTTTTCCAATTTCCCCATTCAGCAATGGCACAGCCTGTGAAATTGTCCCCAGAAATACAAAACGAAGGGAAGGAAAATACCTCCACTCTTACCTTTTAGCAAATGACATTGCCTGATACAGTTCATTTCCTTCAGTGTGGACACTTAGGCCGGGCTGGATTAGTGTTCAAAACGCAGAAGCGAAATGGAGAATGTTTTGTAGTATAGATAATGCATTGAAGTGGTACTTGGGAGCACAAGCTTTTCTTTTAATAGCTTGCCTTTGTAAGGTTTTTGGTGAAGCAAATAAATTGCCATACAAACACGTTTAAATACTTTTTTTAAGAGGCATTGACATCAGCACTTTTCCTTAGCCTGAAGTCTTTCTCAAGTGTAAACTGCCATCATGCACTCACCTCTCTGGAAAGCTTCATGAGCACTCCCCAGCACTCAAGATTTAGCACAGCATTGTGCTCCCGGGGAGGTCCAGGAATCAGGCTTTTTCACCCAGCTCTGCATATTATTTGCTGGATCTCTCAGGGGCTAAACGAAAAGTGTGTTGCCTGTGCAAGTTGCTCTGGAATCTGTGGCAGTCACCTAGCGTGTTAAAGCTAGGTATTATAGATGGCATTTGCATTGCACACAAATAGCAGAATCAGTTCTTTCACAAATTACAGGATGCTTAGTGAATTCCAGCTGCCTTTCCTTCTGCTGCACCCTTTTCTTTCTTCTGTCATTGTTTTGCCTCAGAAGCGATGCTGGCCCAGTGTTTGAATGTACAACTACAAGTCACAAAATTGGGTTCTTGGCCTGATGCTTACACTAATTTACCTCATGCTGTCAATCAAATAATTTGATTTCATGGATTTTGCCCTCCCAGGAGACAATGAGCTGTGAAGCTCTTAGAGATATATTGATGTAAAATCCTCATCAATATTAGAGTATTTTTTGGTAGCATGTTTTTTTGGTTTGGTTGGGGGTGGGAGGGTTGATGGTTGGTTTAGGGTGGTATTTTGTGTTAGTGGTTTTTGGTTTGGGTTTGCTTGTGGGCTTGTTTTTTGGTTTGGTTTTGGTTTTGTTTGTTTTTTGTTTTATTGTTTGTGGGTTTTTTTTTTGTTTTTTATTCTTCTGGCCAGCAATGCACTGAAAGTGGTGATACCGCTTTAAGATTTTGCAAGAATCCAAAATGTCCTGGTTACTGAAGGGCTGGGATGCTCTCACTTATGCTTTAATTTCACACCTACTTTATCACTCCTGCAGATACAGTTTGAAAACATACAGCTGAAAACACTTGATGGAGAAAGGGGTTTTGCCCATTGGATATTCCAAAGGTTCAAAACCAAAAATGAAATAATGTCGACCGAGAAGGAACACAGAGTCCACGTCTGTCTTTTCTAAGTGATTAGAAACATTGCCCCCCTCATGAACTCAGAACTGGCACTGCTTGTTCTGGGATTCTTGCCTTCAAAATAAAGAATGTCTTTGTCATGAGCCCAAGCAAGAAAAGAGGGGAAGAAAAGTTTTCAGGAGAAACTGAGCAAATTATACACTTTTTCAGATTTGAGAACTTAGGAAACACCAGGGAAAAAAAAAAAGTTTGAACAAACAAGCTATTGAAAAATGTTTCCCTTCTTCATTAGAACTAGAGAACAAGTTAATTAGCAAACTGTGGTTCATCTACCTTCAAATATAGGGACCAAGAAAGCATCATATCTTCGGCAAATTATTAGTTTGGATCATGCGGTAGGGAACTGCCCAAACCATCTCCAGTGCTCTTGCTGCACAAGAGATGATGCACAGAGCTCTTCTGGAGGATCCAGCTCTTGCTACACAGCATTGGGCAAGACTTTTCACGTGTACTTGTGACAATAAAATGAAGATAATAAATGCAACCAGACCAGAATAAGGGTTGGCTCAAGCAGCTTTGAAAGGGAAAAATTTTTGAGAAGTGCAGGGCATCATGAAATGAAGGGCCAACCTACCCCTGCCCACGCACACTCCACACGGTCCGAACAAAGGAAAGTACAGTTTGTAGAAGCTTGGCAAGACTTTTCAGTTTTTCACAACAACTGGTCACTTTTTTCATTAATCTCTTGGGTTTAAAAAAATAAAAAAACAAAAACCAAAAAATTGATTTCCATCAAAATTGTTTAACTATGAAATTTAAATACTATTAAAGAAAATCTTAGTATTATTTGGCATCTACCAAATATGTCTCAATTACTAATATTTACTCTTCTTTAGTTATTTATGTTAATTTGCACTGTGAATCTGTGAGAAGTAACACAGCTGATACAACTGCACTCAGAAAACAGCTCATATTTTAATTGGAAACACCTTGATATTCACTGTGGAGCAACCTAACCTTGGAAAACAATCTTTCACCAGTTTGCCTTTAATGCATAAAACACCGCTCATTTTCTGCAGTTCTGTCACCAAGGGGCACATTAATTTAGTCTCACAATAATACATCGATACATTGATTGAGGCAGAGGTTTTTTGTTTAGCAGCTCCCAGAAATCATGCATTTCTTGCAGAATCTTTTTAAAGACACTTCTTGCTGCAGTTTAAGTAGGGGGAATTGCGGATCATTAGGGGAAGTTGCCCTTCAAAGCCAATCAATCCTGCCATACCGCGCACAGCAAGCATTACAGCGGAATAGAGGGAAGACTGGCAGGGGGCAATTAATGGGGCAGATATCAAAGCGCCTTTTCTGATTACCCCATACCGCACGGTGGATTTGGCCTTGCTGAGACAGGATGGTAGAAACAAGAACCCTGATGAGATATGGCTCTGCTAATGTCAAGAAGTGCCACTTCTGAGCAGCAGGAACAACTTTATTGAAAGCGGCTGTTGTTTTGGAGGACATGTGTGCACACACGGACATGGTTCCTCCTCCCAAAGCGTTTAACCTTTCTCTTGAGGCTGACTGAAATCACACAGCTAATCCCTCCTTAATCTCAGAATGACAGGCTCTACTGTTTTCAAGCATGTCCCAAAAATCTGGGTGACTGGCGTTGTTTAGGTGATGTGACAGTGATGTATTCTGCAGCAGTCACTTTAGAACAAAATACCCATTCATCCTCTGTCAACATAAAGTTTCACAAGAACAGCTGGCAATTACTAGGAGCCTGGCAGAGAAGGCTGGGGTACCTGCGCAGAGTTAAGAAATCCGTGCTCTGCTGGGTCTGCGCTGCACAGGGGACAGAAGGAGAAGATTCAGTAAGTCTGGTCCCAGGGAATCCCCATTTTTCAGCAGACACAACACAACAGCAATAACAAAGGAAATGGTCCTGCCTGGCTTACAGCAGACTCAGAGTTCTAATTTCTCACATTGCTAATTGTATTTTTATGGTGACCCCTCCTTAACACACCAGGACCCTTGAGCTCCTTGTGGCTGTGTTCAAGGTGTGCATCAGAGTCCCAGCTGCCCACAGAAATCATGGCACTACCAGAGTGTTCACTGACACTGAGTTAACTCTCACCTCTTGTTAAAACTCAGCAGCCTGAATAGAAAATCCCATACAGATCTCCAAAGAAATAGGTCACTGATGACCTGGCCAGCTCCAGCAATTAAGAGCTGGGACTTCAATGCACTAATGTATACATAAACTGATCCAGCCGCTAGTCAGAATGGGACTCCACCACAGTGAAAGGTGCTGACACTTCCCAAAGAGCACAGGTGGCTACAGACAGCAGAAAATACAGCAACCTCTTCTGCCTGGAACAAACCAAGAAGGTTAAAAGCAAACTAGTTTTCCTTCTTAAGTGGTGGAGCTTGCATAGCTGCAACCAAATGTGTTTCTTTTTAGGCAGAAGATGGTAAACTTGAATCACTCAACACCATCCTACATCCCTGGGCTATTCCAAAGTCATCACTCGGAGCTGCTGTGATTTTCAGTTCTTTCCCTCTTCAGTAACTTGTGTGTGTGTGTGTTTTAAAGAACTTGGATATGGAAAAGACAATCCCTGGAGCTGCAACAATCTTCATATTTCAGTCTGGAAAACACTGAAAGTTTAATACACTGGAGTTATTTTCATAACTCAGAAGGCCTGTTGCTTAAAAAAAAAAAGAAGGCATCTCAGACATCTAACTTAGAATGACCATTTGTGAGTCAATACTGTCTAACAACAGGATGGGGCAGTGTGGTGTTACAGACCCATTCACTGAATGCAGAAAGGTAACAACCATAAACAAACGTATCCTTGAAAGGGTAATAGATAGCGTTGTTTTTTTTTTTTTATAAATGCCTTTGTATTTGCCTTTTTTTTTTTAAGAGGCAAGCCCAAGGTGTCAGCTTTCATAAGGAAATAAAAACCTAATACCGTGTCTTAAGTTTAAGTAATGGGCTGTGATACAGATTTCTCATCACCTGCCCTTGTTTACTTGACCCACCCAAATTCAACTGCATAATTTGTATTCTATGGATTCAATTTGGAATATTTGACTATGAATTAAATAATATTTGACTGTTTACCTAGATTTGGGTACTGCCAATTTTTGTGCTTGCGGTTTTAGAGCCTTTTCTCCTTGCGGTCAATAGCTTTATTACTGAATGGAGGGACACTGAGCTGAGGTCCAGGGAAAATGCCTAGTCTGTTATTGACTGTAAAAACGTATTTAATGGTTAGGTATTAAAAAGAATGAAAGGTTATTTCCTCTGAAATCTCTGTGCAACAGAATAAATCAGATAAATGGAAGCCAGACAACGGGTGGATTCCTAGAAATTATTTGCAAATACTATATCAGAATATGCAAGAGGGAAGATGACTCATTCTGGAATCTAAAGCAGTAAGAAGGACAACAGGGTTTTCCCCCATTTAACCCCCACCCTCCCCAAAATAAAGTTGTACAGGTTTTGCTCACTAATTCTTCTGCCAAGTGAGACTACGTCTAACTGCAGCCACTCAGCTTTAATCTGGCCCAAGGAGATTCTGGCAAAAGTAAAGCTGCAGTGATGCCAGCTGTAATACAGACCAGCCGCCCATTTAGGCTCCAAAGCCTTCAACGATTAAGCTGCTTTTGGGTCCCTGGGCTGGTCAAATTTTAGCTTCACGCACCTCTGAAGCGGAGGAACCGTTCCAAACCAAATTCTTTCTAGCATCTTCATTTCTCCTCTAAAAATCTGTCTTGATAATATATGGGAAATAACTGCTAGTTTAAAGGGCCATTTTGAGAGCTGCCTTTTTGAAAATCCCGACACATGTTACAGCTTTAAAGCCTGGAACGATGTTCTTTATACAAGAGGCCTTGAACTCTCTCTGGGCAGACCACTTTCCTATCCTCTTCGATGGAACACTTTCATATCCTCAAAGCTCACATATTTCATGGTAATAAGCTGTGGGATTTAACTGTGCTGAGACAATATGCCTGCTCTTTAACCTAGTAGAACAAAGAAGAACTTTCCAAGCAAAAATAGTTGAGATTAAATGGAACTGGCGGGGCATTTACTTTTTAGCTATTGGGGGCAAAGTGGAAGGGTTTCCAAGACTTCAGATTTCTTAAATTTGGCTAAGAATTACACTGAGTATCACTGTATGTTGACTACTGAACTTTCCTAGGCTTGCTGTATAAATAGATTATAAATTGACATACAAATAAAAGAAGAAGTTCATACAAAATAATGGTATTATCCTGCCATAACATCCATTCACATTTAAACTTAATTCTTTTGATCCATTACACAAATTTAAGAACAACTACCAAAGGCCATATTGGAGTCGACACCCAGGGTTCTTATTTGTCAGGCTTAGGATAGGACCGTCCTGTGCTGAAATGCAGAAATTGGTGGCTGTTGTGCCCCCCAACCCCTTATTCTCTATTCAGCACTCATTTGAGCCACACACAACCATTTCTGTTTCAACCATACGAGTTTTCACAGTCTGACCTCTGTAGAAGGAAAGTCAGAAACAAATGAGAGGTCAAACATTTGGAATTAGCTACATCTTAGAGAAGTTGTGACCAGTGTCACTTACTGGGGCATCACGTGGTAAAAGACATTTACAAAATCCATTAACTGAGTAAAGAAGGGAACTGCAAGGTCTGCCAAGAGACTGCACGGCCCGTGAGCCAAGACAATGATCTGGCTCTACTTTTAAGGCCACATCTCAAATGGCCACACTTACTATTTTTTAAGTAGCGCATTGGTGCTAGGTCAGATAGTCAAATGAAGCAATCTAACCCACTTAGCTGGGATTCCGTTGCCTGTTGGTTTGTTTTATGGATAATTGTTATTGCATAAAGTACTTCTTTGCATCGCACATGTCCACCAATGCACAGATGTTCCATACAGTAGAGTTTCCCTGTCTCATCCCAGAACAGGGCATTCAGCACATGCACAGGGAAAACACACTCTGACCTAGGACCTGATTCACTATTTTTTTCCACCCTTTGAATGCACTCGCCATAAAACAAGTGGCATTGGCCTGAGTTACATGCCAGGTGAGCCTAGAAGGACATACAGTTTCCATAGGAAACATGAGGTGGCCGCAGTGGAGATCAGCAAAGCACTCACCCTGGTGGATCCATCACTGCAAGAAAAAGTGCAGATGTGTCCTCTTAAGTGTGAATGTGCCTTCAAAAGTGAACTTGCTGACCAGCCAGAAAGCAAGCCTACAGACATGCCTGCAGGTATGGCGTGGCCAGCTTGGCCTTGAATGCCCATCAGCTCCTTGGGTGATCTTCAGGCCATCTGTACCAACTGCTCAGCAGTGTTCCTGCACCTCCTGGGAAGTGATCTTTGTGCCCCAAACAAAATAGAAGGCAAAGCTTGTCAGCAGCACAAGTAGCATGGGAATTGAAGGGCAGGATAAATTCAGACATTTTCAGATCCCTCACACTTGCTTGTCATAGGCATGAAGAACACTCAGAGCTCATTTTTTTTACTAATCATAGCAATAATATAAATGCTAGAAGGGAAAGTGTAATGTCACTTTCTTGTTGCAGAGACTGTTCTAATTTCTTGCAAGTGCTGTGCAGACAAGATCTCGGGATAGTCACTCTTATTCACCATTCTTTCTTTTTAAACTCCAAATGAGGGGAAATTAAAATTTTCCTCCATTTGCCAAAGAAAATAGCAGGTGTGCTTTGGGGACCTAGTAAGACAATTAAGTACCGTTTTTAGCAGCTAGTGTATCTGCTCATTTCAGCTAAAAGATTTACATCTTTATAAATAAGGATTTTATAAATTCAGATCTGAATAAAGATTCATCTTTTATCACTAAAAAGTGTGAATCCAGTTCTATCATAGTCAATACAAGTGTCCCTTTGAGGCAAAGGGAATGCTGGGAGAAAATTCACTTTGAGCGAGTAATTTCTGCACCAAGTAGTGGAGATGACATGTGGGTACAGAACTTAATTCTTGCAGTGACAGACAGATCAACAGTTGGGAAAACAAAACCATGTATTTGTTGAGGCTGACTCCTGTCTGCTAAGGGTAATAGTTTTCTATAGCTTCCTGAATTTATATATGGACTACTGATCCTGGTATTAACAGCTTTCCTGTCAAAATAATGAACTAAATCATATACACATTAAACATAATATACATAATTTAGACATATATGTAGTATGGTATGTATTGTACATATTTTTCCTCAAACATATAGGCCTGGCTTGCAGCTAAACAGAGGGAGACCTGGAATTAAGTACAACACACTAAACATAGGGCATCTGTTTCTTTTAATAAATTAAAACCCTTACCTTTGAGGCAGAGGCCAGGCTTAGCTCCCCATCTCATTGTTCTCCCCTGTCTAAAGCTGAAACACGGGATTAGTTCCACTCTCTGAATTCAATGCATAGCTAAGCTTACCTGATGTGACTTTGGGACAGCTACTCAGCAGGGAGGTTTGAAACCTAATAGTGGAACAGGAACAGAGAAACTCCCCAGCGACTACAGTGCACCAGCGTGTGAAAGCTGGAGCTGTCATTGCAACCGCATGTCAATATGGGAGCTGTGGACTGGCTCTTGGCAGCCACGCACGGTGGAATCAGCTGCAGTTCCAGGAGAAGAGGCTTGAACAGTATTAGTAAGGGAAGGACAAGAAAGTAAATGCCAGCATTTTGGAAAATCAGCCTGATTGGAAAGTTTGCATTGCGAAGTTGGGGATTTAACACAGCAGTCTCTTCCAAAGTTCATGTTTTTTTCCAAGAGCATCCTTGTTTTGTTTCTTAGATGTTACAGCATAGGGAGAAAAAGAAAAGGGGCAGCAGTGGCAAAAAGGAGATAAACCAATTCTAAGTGCAAGAGGCAGCTGTGAAAGTCACACCACAGTGCTCCAAACTCAAACAGCGGTGGCCATGCGCTGGCTTCTGTCACCTCATCCCCTGCCAGACCTCACCTGGTATGTCAGAGGAAGGCTCAGAGTGAAAGAAAGAGCATGGAAAATCAAGGGAAAACACAAAACAATGGAGAGCAGAGACAGGGAATTTGTTTTCTAAAGCAGTGATCTCACTCCATCCTTCGCTGAATACGTCCACAGAGCTCTCTGTCAGCACGACAACTCAAACATACTCCCCTTCAGTGATACACTCTTGCCAACAGGACTTGTCTGTAGTTGAATTTAGTTTTAGTTTAGATTTTAGTTTGCTCAGACACAAAGGGCTGATGTGGAGACACAGATGGACAAAGGATTGAGTGACCTCTTGGGCAGCACGAGCTCCCAGCCAAGGTGCCAGGCTGGTTTCGGGGAGCTGCCTCTTGTTGTCATCTCAGCCAATGGTATTGCAACCCCCTTCTCTTATTTCTGTTTTCCTCTTTCCTGAGGCATACAGGATGGGTGCTTAGTGGGATCACTAATTCAACTTTCCACTTTTAAATTACGGGGAAAACAAACCAAGCCAAACAACAACAACAAAATGCACATGCACACAAAAAAGAGGGGAAACAACATATAGTTCCTATAAGAAATATGAGATAACCACATTGCAGAGCAGCAAAGCATCCACCCTGGAGGATCTGTCACTGCAAGAGGACACATCTCCACTTCTCTTAAGTGTGAATATGCCTTCAAAACTAAACTTGTTCATCAGCCAAAAAGTAAGCCTACAGATGTGACTGCAGGTACAGTGTGGTCAGCTAGGGCCCTGCATGCTGATCAGCTCCTTGGGCGATCTTCAGGCCACCTGTAGCCTTAAACAAAAAAATACACACACGCACAAACAAACAAGCACAACCCACACCAGCAAAAACCAATACAAAACAAAAGAAAACACAAAACAAACAAACAAAACAAAAACCAAGCCACTGAACTGAAGCAAAACCAGCAAAAGACTGAACAAGAAAAAAGAATCAACCAACAAAGGCTGCTTTGCATCACCGCAAGATAGAAGCAAAGAATATACACCCCCAGCCTGCATTTGGCAAGGCTGGCATTCCCTTGTCACTTTGCTTTGAGCCAGACCTTTAGCTTTTACCTCCATCCTGTTGATTATGAACCTCAATATTTCTGAACTGCAGGTGTGCAACTCCAGAGCCCTAACAGAGCTTTGCTGCTTTACACCAGTGGAGCATCCTTTCCTGAAGGCAAAGCTCAGGAGAACTCCAGGATGTAATGAATCCCATCCAGTTTCCAAACAAGTATTCATTTTAAGGCCAGGATCTTTCAAACTCCCTGGGCTGCCACTCATTACCTGCCAAACCTTCCCACACTTGCAAACTGGAACAATACCAGAAGAGTTGATTAGAGTTAATAAATAACATGGGATGAAAACAAATTAGGTAGTAAATGGACCCTTGAGAAATTAGGAAAAAAGCTCTATAGCCTTTCAACTTATTCATGATTTACTAGAAAGTTGTATAATGTAGCAGGCCTGAGAGCTAGCTAAAATGCTTCTCAGGCCAAAATATCCCAATTTGAATAGCTAAGTTGCATACTGAAAGCCTGGAGAACTGTTTAAAGTAAGCTAAAAAGAGAACTGACACTCTCCCTTCCCCTCACCCCAAACCTTTGATTAAAAAAGCAACAAAAATGCTAATGTTCTGTGGTTAAGCAGGAAGGCTTAAAAAGTGGCTAACAAACCACATGAATTATTCAGGGACAAGGCTACTGCTATTCTACACACATCTCCCCAGAATGTGAGCACAAAAACACACAAGCACAATAATTTCTATGCATGTTACAGTGATAAAATAGATTCAAATAACCTCCATTAATCGCATCAACATAACATAGCCTTTCCGGATCTTTAAGGATCCATAAGAGATGCTCTAAAAATGGATGGCGTGATCCCAGTTTAAACTGGACAGGTTTTATATACTGTACAACTCCAGTGGGACAAGTATTACTTTATGTTGAATACATACAGTCAGAAGCAGCCCTATTCTTCAATCCAGGGTTGGGCAAACTTCCAGGAGGGTTGAAGATCAATAAGACGATGAACCCATTTAAATTTTCCATGCTCATAATGACCACCATCTTCCCTAAATCCAGAGGAAACCTTGCAGGCTGAAGTCATATAAACACGTGTGATCACATTTCTCTAGTAAGAAAGAGGAAGAAGGAACAAGCAGGGCTGTTGCAGAGCTGAGTGACCAGAGCAATTGCCTAGATCTCAGGCCATGGAAGGGAACATATGCATTAAACTCACTGCATGCGGGAGGCACTATCGGCCTCCTCAAGCGTACCTTTAACCTCATTTCCAGCCCAGGTACCTCAGGGTCTTGCTGAGAGGCATCAGGGTGCCTTTGGCTCTGCTGTATCTTACTTTGCCACCCACAGGTCCCCTGCTGCCATTCTGTGAACTCTTTGGCTTGCTGTGCAGCTTGCTGCCCTATAGAGCTCATTAAGGAAGCAAGCTGTGGCCTGATTGGGGAAATCCAGGTAAGACACTCATTAATAAGCTTTTCGAAGAAGTTTGCATATGACCCAGCACCTCTGAAGCACAGGGTGGAGCACAGAGCAGCAAGCCCCTGAAAGCATCTCCGAGCAAGCCTCTACAGGACCAGGGATCACACAGAGCCATATCAGCCTGCCTCCAAGTTGCTGAAAGCCAGTACCCTCAGAAACAACCACGTAAATTTGCTTACACATTAGTAGCTCTGCAGAGGACTGACTTTTACCCCAACACACATAAGACACTCCTGGCACTTTGCATAACTCCATGATTCTCAGAGCGCTGCAATACTTGCTGCCCTATTAAGGATCCTCTAGGGCCAGAAAGCCCCTTTATTGTCACTGATACCTACACAGCTGTGACTATAATCTCAAGGGAGATAACCTGGTGCTGGTCTCACAAAGAGAATCACCTGGTGCTGCAACACATCAGGTTGACGAAGAAGCCAACATGGTAGCAAACAGCAATGCTGTTAACTGCACAGCTGTATGCAATGGTTTGTTTTCTGTCAGTGGGTTTTGGGAGGGATATGAAGTATAAAAACAGTCACACAGAAGCTCAGTTATGAAAAATCAGAGGTAAAGCTTCCAATTGAACACATAGCAGCTGAGCTAAAATTATAGGTGACAATTACTGTAACTTGATTAGGCACAATAGCAAATTCACTTCCCTAAATCACTTTCACAACTCTCCTAGGAGGTCTGAAACATGTAGTATATGAGGTTCATTTAATTTCTAATGTAGTAATTATCACTGCTGAATAAAAAAAAAATAGCGGTGACAGACCCAGGAAATAAATTTAGCACTTGAGGTTTTAATAAAATTTTTATGTGCAACCCCGTTGGTTAGAAATTGTTTAATCAATCTTATCTGGTTCACAGACTTTCTGCTGAGCTTTTGCTTCATGTTATTACAAGGCAATATGCTGCAGCACCTTCTTAGCATCCCAAGTTGCAGAGCCTAAGTGCTCTTGCTATGCAAAGGCAGCACAAGCTTCTCTTACAATTGTGAACACCCACAATTTTGATCACGTGCTGCCTGTGTTGCTGTTATGCAGCCGATTGTAAGTGCTGTTAACTCAAGAGCAGGGTCCAGCTCACTCTACCTGGCTGCTGTAATGAGGTCTGTGCTCTAGATGATAACTTATTTCTGTGGCAGAGGTACCTAGTGAGCTTAATCAGATTTTCAAGATATTAGTGTGTAGGAGACATGGCCAGTCCTTTCTGAAGGGGCTTCAAGTTCCAGCCCTTAGTATAAATAACACTTTTGAGGGTTATCCATCCCAGCCCCTCGTGCCACCCCCAGCTCATCCCATCTGCAATGATTACACCTGGAGGCCTGTCCAGCAATTTGCTCAGGGGTAGTGGCTGCAGATAAAGAAACTAAGTCTGCGACCCACAACTACTGGCATTTTTGAGATTTCTCCAACTCCACAGGTTTTGCTTAAAATTTGAGTTTTCCCAAACTCCTGGGCACAGGTAGGGGAAGCTGAACCCAGATCTCCAGTCCTGCTACTTGCAGGGCCACTGCCCTGCATTAAGTTAAGCTGAAATGGTTTGTTTCTGTTTGCAAATCAGGGCAGTGTGAGTAGCAGAGCGATTAAAATGCAGTTACTAGTATCTAAGAGAAAAAAGCATTTCAGCAGGAGTCCTGGCCTGTTTCAGTATTTCTCTTACTTAACCTAAAAAGCCCATCTCCACTGTTGAACAAAATTACTGTCACTGCCAGGCTGCTTAAAATGCTCACTGTTTTAAAGCGTGCCAATATGAGTTCATTAGTGCCATTTTAACTGGGCATCAGTACCATTCACAAACAGAAGGAGCGTGGCCAGGCAGCCTGGCCAGCGCAAACAGGAGCCGGCAGCACTCACTTGGCTTTCTCCATTTTTGTCCATCAGAAACAGGTCCTCCCCCTGCCAAGGGGCTTGAGCTCTGCTCTTTCTCTTTGCCCAAACACACAGAACAATCAATCATCCATGCTGTTGTTTTGTTTTGGTTGGTTGGTTTTTTCTTTTTCTGTTCACAGTTAGTACATTAATAATTCCTGGAGTGACCCAGTGGCTAACAGGTAAATTGATAGCCCTTAAATCAGTAAAAAAAATCCCAAACCAAACCAATAAATATTTGGGTGTCATAATAAACAAAACTCATTCAGGAAATTAAAGCACTTCAACATGATAATTTGAAGTGAGAGAACAAACTGCTGCCCATAGAATTAATGTAACTTTTTTTCAAATTATTTATTTCAAGGAAAAGTGTGGAGTAAGCAATATTTTGTCCTGCTGGATGTTGGTGTGGTTCATCACATGTCCTGAAAGTCTTCTGAGATGCAGCCAGCCAAATCAAGACATCTTCATCTGACCTGTGAGGATCTCCCCTCTGCAATGATGCAGCCAGCACTGTCCAACTTCCTCCAAAGCCTCTTGAGACCGAGGGTCAAAGATGCAGGATGCCACAAGTCCTGTGTGATCAACCGGGAGCCCCTCAGAAAACAGATTGTTAGAGTTAGCAGTCACTCTGACCAGGCACCCCAAAATCCCCGTGGCCTTCAAAAATCCTAATCTTTCCATGCATGTGTCAATGCAGCAGCAAAGCCATCAAGCCATGACAAAATGATTAATTAAAGCACAACCGAAGATAGGAATTTTCTTTCTTGACTTTTTAAGTTGGAGTCTGTGTGTCATTTTGACACACTAAACAACTACAGCGTATAGATACTTGGTGCAATGATATTTTGACAGCCCATATGGACGCTGAGCGAGCCTCAGCAAAGGATTGCACAGAGGGAAAGTGTCCTCGAAATATCTGGGATGCAGAGAAACCCTTGCCCACCTCTTGGCTCAGAGCTGGCAGTGCTGCTGGGATCTGAAGGCCACTGCTGCCATCTGGTGTCACTGTCACCCGATGGAGGAGAGCTGAGATGTTGCAGGCTGGAGCTGTGTTCACTCCAGCTGGATAAATGAGAGGTGACTTGGTCCCAGACGTTGAGGAAGGACAAAGTCTTTGCTGGCAAAGGGAAGCTCTGCACATCCAAGCTGTCCGTCTTTGTCTAAAAGGAACCAGCTTGTGTGATTGAAGATAACAGAAGGAGATGTAAGAAAGCAGAAGAGAAATTGCTTAGAAGGCTTTTTGGTGAGAAGAGGCACAATCTAGCAGTGTGAGTTATGGATCCGCAGCTGTGGTTATGCTGCTGCAGCAGAGCCTGGGGAAATGCTGGGGAAGGGGGAGGTTTGCAGAGCTGTGGAGCAGAGCGGGAAGTTCATGTCTCTGGGAGCAAAACCTGGAGCCATGTGGGAATGAGGAGTTAGCAGCTCAGACATGATTAGGTCCTCCAAACCTCAGTCTTAAGTAATTTTATGTATGAGGGCAACATTCCCTTAAGGCTAATATATATCCACATTGGGGAAAGGGACCATTTAGAAGAGTGGGTGTTGCTTTCACAGCTGCTTGTTGTCGTTCCGCATTTTCCTGATCTATCTTTTGTGCCAACACCCAGATGCCCTACAAGCCCTGGCCTTGTACCACGGTGTCTCCTTCACTAAAAGACTGCATTCATATAAACATCCACTTTTATGGCCCATGGGGCAAGTCCTGCTCCCCCCTTCATCCCAGAGTGCTGACCACTGTAGCAGAATGTGCTCTCTGTGGTGACAGTTTAAATTTCAAACCCACTTTCCTCCAGGCTGCTGGAGCAGCATTTGTCATATGGGGCTGCAGAAACCTGAACTGTAGACAGCATTTGGGGCTGAGCATGGTGTTTAGCTGCTGGGGACAGTGGGCACAGAGGGCCACCCCAGCTGTGGGAGCCCAGACACAGCACTGAGTACCACCATGGTACCCTGCTCCTTGCAAGCACACACACAACTGCTCGCAACACTGGGTCATTTTGGAGCCAGCCAGGGGACATTAGTGTCATTAATTAGGTGACCATCTTAAGATGTCTCATACAATTTCTCCTGACTGTGCTGCATCGCTGTGCATCTTTTCATCAACTGAACTCCCAGGAAAACAAAATAAATGGTGGTGATCTGTGAAAAAATCTTCTTTGCATTTGCCATTAGCATGAAAACTTGCAGGGCTGCGTCCTGGAGGTGCCTGTGTATGTCCCTACCCCTTGTGCACCAACATGGGCCTTGGGGAAGGATCAGGCTCTGGGGAGCACCAGGGACCCCCACTCTGCATCCCTGGGGCCAGCTAGCTGATGGGTTCATTTAAGCCTTGGGTGCTCCTGAGAGATAAACCTTGGCAAGAGCCAGGCAAGCAGGGGTGATGTGTTTCTGATTTATATGTTTTTGGTGCATGAAGGAGTGATTTATTTCAAAGGGATCAGTGGCAAAGGAGATATTTGTGTCTCTTGTCACCACGAAGGACAATCTCTCTTGGCTAGTTATTGAACAGACACTGCTCCTGGATGCTGCAAGACCCAGGTGACATCCCGAGAGAGGCGGCCCGTGGCCTCCTATTCCCTCAGGAGACAATTATACTCAGTAGGGCATCAAGCCAACAAGCCTAGATATCAATTTTTTAAGTGACACCAATAGAAGGACTCACTCATCACGATCCCTTTTGCTGTCTACAGGTTGGAAAGCCACAATTTCTTGCTGAACTGCACAGCACTAAAAGCAACTGAATCAATTCACCAGCAATTACAGATCCAGGGCACAGATTTGCAACAGGAAAGATGCTTCAGGATCTCTCCTGAGGAGTAGTGATAAAGCTAATTTTAAGGCTATTTCCTAAATGTTATTGTCCTGGATGCTCACTTTTCCTGCCCATTCCCAGGCCTTCAGTCTGCTCAGCAGCGGTTCACACCTGCATTACAGCCTTTGCACAGCCCAGTATTTGGTCCAGGCAGCTTCACAGGAGAAAGTCCCAGTTGTTGGGGCTGTTGTCCATCTCAGCCTCTGCAGCAGAAATCTGCTTTAAGGCCACTTTTCCCAGGGGCACAGTGATACCTAATTATGCCAGCCCACTCATTAGACATGGTAATGGCTCAAGTTCCTTTTACAAGTAACAGTCAATGGTGCCTGTTAGCAAAAACTCCAAAGGGGCTGAGTTTCAGACCTCATCAACAGGCAGGCACCTCCCAAATTGTCTTTAGGTTTGGATAGCTGTATGGTAATGATAATGTGGGGTTTGGTCCTCAAATCTCACTTGTCCTCAGGGTTTTGTCAGCCACACAGACATATCTGTGCACTTGCATAGGCATAAATTAAGGAACATAGTAGCAGTGGTTTAACCCTGCAAGGACTTAGACACGGGCTTGATTTTACACGTGGTGAAGAGTTGGTGGGAGATGATAAATGGGGATTAGGATGTTGGCCAGGGCTATGGGACGAGCTGTGTTCACTTCCCTGCTTTGGCAAAAACCTCCTTTGGTGTTCTGAGCAAATCACGCAGGTCCAGTGCCTTGAAGTTTCATGGGAGTTAAATGTTAAATCTCACCATGAGATTCAAGTGCAAAACTAATGGGGCAAGAGGGAATGTGGTGCAAGAGACAATGTAATTCAAGAGGCAGATGGGCTTAGAGGGGACCGGAAAACCAAATAACCTGGACAACCTGATGCAGACTAGTTAAACCATGGAGCTTCTTCTGGAAAATTAAAAGTATATCTCTTGGGAGAGTAAGTGTGTCTAGAAATGGGGGTTTGCATTCAATTCTCAGCTGCCTTTTGCATCATCTTAAATCTCAGTGTGGCCAGTTGCCTGCAGCACCCCCAGCAAAAGGGTCCAAGCAGGATCCAGCACCACAGTCACAGGGGTTCCCATGCTGTCTTGAATCCGACAGAACCATGGAACTCCCAAGAAGTAAATATAAAGTTTTCCAAAACCTTCCACTTGCTGCAGTTCTTGTTCTTCAGTCACTGCTCCATGAAAAAAGATCCACAAGTTAAGAATGAAATAAAGCCAGCAGTAAGGGAATAATAATTATTTGATCAGCTCCCAGGGTATCAAATAGCAGTAAATTGAGCTTCAGCTAAAAAGCAGTTTTCAGTGTCATACCACTACATTTCCAAAGCTAATTTAACTATTCCATTAAAAAATGAAAACATATTCAAATGAAAACACCCATAAGATATGAAAGGAAGGCAAAAAAAGCCTTGTTGTAGAAAGGACATGAAATGCATCAGTAATTTCCCATCAGGCTACAGTTCCCTTAACTGACCATGACAGCCAAAGATGAAATAGAAATTTCTATATCAAACAGGAACACAAAGGAGAGCTGACCTTTGATCAAATGTCTGTTTGTAGTTTTGACAAGGAAATTTGCATTAAAAGAACTTATGCTGGACACTTACAGGAGAAGTTAACTCCCAGCATGTAAAGGAAGAGAGAGGTCAAACCATCCTTAAACAGCCTGTCAGATGAAAGCCACGCTCTCCTCGCTGCAGAGCTATGTGAAGTTTCGAGCCATTCAGGCTCTTTCTGAAAGCCCAATGCTGTGGGTTTTGCGATGTGATTTTTCAAAGCAGTATTTATTCAGGGGTGGGAAAAAACCTTTTTCAAGCCAACAAAGGCTTTCTCACACAAAGAAAACCCACTTTTAGCATAGCAGCAGAAGGCATAGAAAAAAAATCAAAAAGCACCAATTAATTATAATATTTAGGCCACAGACTTAGCTGGTCTTCCTTGTTTTCCAGGAGGAAAAGAACAAAAGGAAAGCAGGCTGAGAGGGAGGTCTGGGTCTGTTTCTTCATCATCGGCCCCTTCCTAAGAGCAAATGGGAGCTCACACCAGTGGTACTGTCTGTAAGGTGGCAGGTGTTGAAATGTTCAGCCAAGAAATATCAGTTGAACACGGTATTTTGAAGTGGTTACAAAAATAACTAGAGGAATTTCTGGAAATCTGCAAGAAAAGAGGTTTGTTTTTTTTAATCTTGTCAGGAAAATCACTGCTATTTATTTGAGCTATCACTACAAATGGCACAATAACAGTCATTTTTATACAGGTTTTCACAAAAGGTCCCACACTGTGCAGCTGGTTTACCAGGTTCCTTTAGCAGATTATGCCCTCCCTCATACGTATGATAATTTATTGGATTGTGTCCTTTTTTCCTTACACTTATTTCTTTAATATTTCCGAGGCTGCCCAGTTTCCTCACAGTCTGGATTTTGCAGCCCTTAGTTTCACTCCTCTTTTTTCCCCAGTAAAGACTGCAGCACTGGGATGGATTTTTGGATGCTTCCATGTCTCCCTCATCAGGGCTCCTGTACTGTGGTTTATACTGCACTTACATGCCATGGTCTATTTGCAATCACAGACATATTTAGTTTGTTAATTAAAGGTATCACTGAAGATCTCCTGCATTTCCCCAAAGGGTCCCCTATGCCTTTTTTTTTTCTTTTAACTAGAAGTTAATACCTATCGCTGCTTGCCCAGTGGGAATGCTTTCCAACTGGCTGCGAGATGTCTTGTGCAGCCCAGCCGAGCATCCTGGGTCTGGCCAGGAGAGGTCAGTGAACACACACACAGAGCCCACAATCTCCAAATTTGGCAATAAAACCATCGTATTTAATGAAAATAAGCATTTGGCGGTTTCAAGCTCCAGAAATAGGAAGCATTGTCCCCTGGTACCTGAGGCTGGTACCAGAGTCAGTGCAAGATGCCCTTTGAGGGATGCACCAAGGCATCAACATGGCCTGATCAGAGCTGGCAGCTGATCAGAGCTTAGCAAGCCCTCCAGATGTGCTTCCTGAACCAGCAGCTGCTTCAGCCTTTCCCAGTCACTCAACTTGTTATCCTCCAAGACAAAAATCTCAGGAACAAGGCTATCCAATTTAAGTATGAGGTCCTGCTGGGGCTGCCAGCAGTGACAGTGAATATCTCACCCAGTGTCTCCAGGTGCCAAGTGCCCTTGGAGAGGAAAGCACTGGACACTTTGGGAATACTTTTATTTGCAGGTGAGACCTCTCCAGCTGACGCATTTTCTATTGCACAGTCTTTCCACTTCCATCTCTATCTCCCAGTTAGTTGACTTGCCAGGGCACCAACATCCAATGCTCGGTGACAGTAACAGTGGCCTGCATGCTGCAGGGGGGACCCAGTGACACTATGAGATTCCCTCCAGAGAGGGGTGGGAGTGGGAAGAGAAACTGGGCTGGAGTTTTACAGTAACAACTAAGTAGCCAAGGTTTCTCTGCTGCATCTCCTCCTTGGAGTCACTAGCATCATTCCTGGTTCAATTAAGTTTATGGATTTTGAGGACTCTCCACGAGCCCAAAACATCTGTTTCCTGAATCTATTATAGTGTGCTGTTTTTTGCAAATATTCACAGAATTGATGTTTTCCTCTCACTGTGGTTTGAGCTCTAGTTACAAGTTTTTTCTTTAATAGACTTCAGTTTGAATCAAGCATCTAGCGTGGTCATCAGTGAAACACAAATCAACACAGGCTCTTTCTTCAAGTGTGGGGCCCTTTATAGGATAGGTTACAAACATCATGTTGAGCCTTTAACATATTTAGGTAATAGATAGTAGATACATGCTGATACCAGGAACACACACACCCCTATCCTGGGGACTGCCAGAATATTAAATTATTGTTTAGGAAGTGGTGTGAAATGCTTCTACTGGGAGCAGGTGCACAGCTCAAATGCTATTGTGGTATTTAGGTTAGAAAGGAAATCTTCTGGTAAGAAGCTTACAGAAAAATAATTTCCAGCACCCTGAAAGAGTGAGGATGGGACTTGTGACTGAATTAAACCTTAATTAAATCTTAGAGGGGAGGATCAGGGCTCTGATCCCCACAAGCAGCACAAGAAGACTTGCCTTCCCCATCCTCTTTCTGCTGCTTCCTTAGTGCTCAGCCGAACAACTTCAGCTGAGCAACTTCAGCTGCTTTTCCTGCTACTTGGAAACTAGTAGTGTCTCATTTCAAGCAGGTATTATCTGGATTCATTTGTGCAATATCATTTCATGCCAGCAACAAACCTTGTTCTCAAACTCCAGCTATTGGAGCTGCCATACAAGAAAGAAATACGAGCCCTAGTCCACCTGCTTCTTTAACCCAGGACAGGGGGTTTCATCCTGTGACCTCCATACAGGGACCTTAGGGATGGTGTGAATGGTGCTTGGAGAAAAACCCATATTCAGGCAAGTGAGAGCCTTCCAGAAACCCCAGGACTGAGTTGGTTTTCGCTGGAAGTCATTTTTTATGAGTCTGGAAGAGCCTCCACTTGCTCCCAGAGGCCTGGGCAGGCACAATGGTGAAGGAAGCCACATCCTGAGCATCCTAAACTGGTGCAGCTGATTCCCTACTGTAAGCAAAGAGAGAAACTTAGGGGTGAGAAATTACTGCAGTGCTTGGAAGGCGAAGCCCAAGTTTAATGGCTAAAACTTTTCCATAATAAATGCATTTCCACCCTGGTTCCTCACTGTGAGCTAAAAGAAACCAAAACCGACTTATGAATTACTTGCTGACCTCAGCAACCAAAGATCTTGCTGTTGCAAGAAAGTAAAACCATCTGGAGCAGAAGGCTGGGAAGGATAAAGCTACACAGGGTTAGGGCAGCTTTCTGAAACAAACTGTATAAAACTACAGAAAAAGAAGGAAGTTCTGCATAAAGACAAACAAACAAAGAAGTATAAAACAAAACAAGCAAACAAACAAAAAGGAACAGAAAAAGCAGCATTGCACTGAAGAAGCAGTCAACCAAGCTATGTTTAGGACATGGAGCAAAGTGTTTCTTCTTAGTAGGCAGGTGGAGGTGGAAGCAGGCTTTACCTCCAGTGCTTTGGGGGCAACAAGAAATCACAAGCAAGACAAGGTAGTGGCCATTGTGGCCAGTAGTCACCCTTGTTGGAGGTTCCTGCATAGGCTGTAATACATCGCTGTTAATTAGAAAGTGGGATGCCAAGTCATAAAAATCCAGATGTTCAAATAATACACATACACATAGACTCAGCCACGAACATTTTACAAACCGAGGAGCACAGCAAAAGCAAAGCACTTCTGTCAAGAGCAGCTGATCTGAAATCAAAGAGAAAATTGCTCAGACAACTTGTACTTGAGTTAAAAAGCTCGAAGACCAGATTACAGTTGGGGGAAACAGGCCGTCAATGCTGCACATGCAGTGGAAGGATCTGATAGGGAAGCAAAGCAAAAGGCGAATGCCATTTCCCCAGAGTGAGAAATATTCAGAGGAGGATTTCTGCTTTAGATTTGTCAAAAGTGTCTTAAGTTGACAATGACTCTCACTTATTTGGGGACTGGAGGAAATTAAATCTGCTGTTCTTGTGCTGTGGAACAAGAAGGAACCGTGAGGGAAGGTGTCAGAGCAACTTCACCTCTCGTACCGCTTCTATCGGAGGAGTGAAAAGAGCAAGCAGGAGAATTTAAGCTCTCAGAGGCTGACTTGAACAAGTCCATCAGGTCTGGGGGACAGTGCTCCCCACCACGCAGAGGCTGGGGCTGGCCAGGGAGGAGCCCACCTGGCCCTGCAGTTACCTGTGAGCTCTTCTCAATCCACCCTCTCTCATCCACCCCAAACAGGCTGTGGGAGATGAACCCCCAGGCCCACACTGTCCCAGGAGAGTGGCAGTGCATTCAGTGTGCAGTGACCTGGGGAGTCCAGGACAGACAGACCCCCACACCTCCGCTTTCAGTATCTCCAGACAGATCTGGGTGGAGGGAGAAACTGCAGCTCCCTCCAGTTAACCAAACCCCAAGAGCCATTCCCAAAATCCCTCATGCACACCACAAGCACGTTCTGTGGGTTGGGCGCAGGGGGCCATTGTCCTTGACCAGCGGCTCTGTAGCTGGTGACAGCAAGCTCAGAGCAGTTTCTTTTTGGGGGTGAGCTTACCCAGCTCTTAATATCCAAATATTTCACTCTAGGGAGGTGCTGTCTGCTCTTCTCCCATGCCCTATGTACTATCTGTGGTTTGGTTTGCAATCCAAAGCCATGGAAGCTCTGAGTGAGGACAGAGGGCTGTGTCCATCTTATTTCAAGTGCAGCCTTCTGCCCCCATAGAGGCACATCAGGAATCGTTCCAGCACTGACAAGAAGCAAATGAAGTTCACAGGAGGTGGAAGGAAGCGGGTGGCCTTCTGGCCCGGCCATCCTTCCCTCCTCCGCCACCATGACAGGGACAGTGAAGCTGAGGCAGTGTCACAGCTGCTTTCATGTCCTGCCAGCACTGTCCCCATGGCCCCAGCTCCCTCTGGGGAAGAGGTGGTGGGTCAAGGGGCCCTTCCCACTCCAGCACCATTCCTGGTGACAGGGCTGGGGCTCAGCACCCCTTGGCAGGGCGGTGTACCTACTGGTGGGACTTGTCCCCAGTCCATCGCCTCTTGCAACCACTGAAAGCATTTTATTTTCCACCCCTGGATGGTCCTTGGCTGCATCAGCTCTTTTCCCTGCACTATTAGGAAGGCGGCCAGAGACTATAATCACATAGAAGAGGTTCCAAATAACCTCAAAAATAAAAGATTTCCAGCACACAGACCCATAAGCACCCGTTGAGAAAAGCTCAGAAAATGTCCAGAAAACATTCAAGGACACACTTAAGCCCCACTGAAGCTTGTGCTCACCTGCAGAGAGGCCACGTTCCCAGAGCAGAATGTGCAAAGGTATCTCCTGGTCCATGGATGCTATTTCCAGCCTTTTTGTTTTTGTTCCATTTTTCCATTATTTCATTGCTATCAAATTGAACTGAGCTCAAACAACCAACCCTCAGTCTCTCATCCTGCTGTTGTACACCGCAAAAGTCCCATTCAGAGCGCGGCCAGGACAGCCACAGGTATCGCACAGGTCAGCTGGAAAGGAGGGAAAGCATCAGAGAACCAAAACAGATGCATTTTGTAAGGAAAGCTGGCATGCTCCTTGTGCTTTGCGAGAAGCAGGTTCACCTGGAGGAGCGCAGAAAGCTGAACCCCTGCCAGAGGAATAATCTGGTAAACTTCCTAATGAATATTTCTGCAACACAAAGTCTCTTTGTGGATTTCAATTAATCTAAAACACATTCATTAATTCATAGCAAAGAATTGAATTATATTTTGTTGCTGACCTCCATGTTGTTTGTCTGTAACTAGATTTCCCCTAAAAGGCAGCAGTGCTATTTAATCATAATGCCAACCTTTGGATCTACTTCAGTAGCAATTACCCTGAGCTTTGACTTTGATATAATTTATAATTCCGAACACATCATAAATAACTCTTTCTTCTCCTTTCAGTGTGGCTGTGTGAATGTGCGTGAACCCATGGAAATACGAATTGCTGCCCATTTATCCCATTCAGGCTGCGTGAGTGAATGTTGCTGCCCCAGCCACATGTCCTCGGTCACCCCAGTCTGCCCCATGGGGACACTTTCCTGGTCCTGTGGTTTGAGATACATGATGTCTGTGTTTGTCATCGAGATCCACCAGCAGCACCACCAAGCAGAGCAGTCCCAGAGGTCACATAAGATGGACCACAGCCAGCCTGCAGACCACAGCTGAGAACCTCCCAATCCAGGACACGGCCCTTCACTTTCCTGGGACTCAATGCTCAAATATATTTTTAAAAGGAAGAAACTTTAAGAAATATTTACTATCCTAACTGCTTGTGTAATAACCACCCTTATCCCTTAGACTTACTAGGGTGCTGCCAGTTATCACACGTTTAGTTAATGGTGGGAAATCTTCTTGTCTCTTTTCTGTACTTTTCAACAAAGCATTATTTTTTAAATGCAGACTGGTTTAGCCCCTTGCTTAGATGCAGAATAAAGATGAGTTTAGTGCAGGTTTCAGTTAGGAAGAGCCCAAAGATAAAGTCTAAAACCCAGCAGTATGGGATTCCCAAATACCCTAATAGATTTAAATACAAATTATCAAAAGTTCCATGAGATTTCTGCCATTTTGAATCCAAGAAAATCCTGTTAAGCAAGTCTGCTGTTTAGATACATAGGAAGTAGTACTTTGGGTTCTGGACAGGATTTTTAATGGTCCTGTTCCCTTTGAAATTCAATTAAAAAATCAGTTCTAGGTTTCAGTTCTGGCCACTCTGGATTTCCAACGAGATATGAGCATGTCACTGAAGACCTGCTCACATCAGAATGGGCTCAGCTCCTTCACAAATAACAGGTATTCCCACTACCATCAGGCAAACACAACCCAAGCCCTGCAAACAGCATAAATGCTTCATATCTCAGCTCCTGTCAACCGTGCTGAGAAACAGTCCTGGTAGCTACAGAGATGCAGGGAGCAGGAGAGGTGACTGGTACTAGAGCAAACCTGGTGACAATGGGCACATTTGGCTCCCACAGCTGTACCATTTGACAACCACAGCTGTATCATCTTTATCCAAATAGGAAGGCTTAACCACAACATATGCGCAATCAACCTGCATGGTGAAGGCACAGCTTTCATGAATTTAGTACAAAACTGATGGTTTCATCAGACCCCTAAGTGTCATTTCACAGGAACGTTTGTCAGTTACCAGTAACCCCAGTGGCTGGGCACAAACTCTGCTTTTTGGCTCCCCTGGCGTCAGTGGGTCCCAGATGAGGCAGCCCCAGCCCAAAGCATGGCCTGAAACCCTAAACACTTCAGCCCTAAATTCGGGTCTTTGAAAGAGTGGAAAATTCCCATGACCTCTTCATGTTGCTCAGCCTGCACAAGGGAGGACCTGAAACATGGGGCCTTGATAACATTGAGATGACCCTTGTCTTTGTATTCAGCAATTTTTCATGGCAGCTATCATCTGTCATCTATTTTGCACATTGGCCAGGTGGACCCAAAAATAAAGTCCCTGATACCAGCTGTGATTATAACCAGCTGGTGTTGCAGAAGGGCTCTTGCAATCACCCTCTGGCTTCTCCCATCACTGGGAGAACTCAAACAGTGACTTCTGTGTTGAGCTTAACGTTGTGAAGTTGGGCTGGTGGATCAGGAACCGGACCTTGAAGGCTCCAAGCAGGAAAGAAGTTATTAATGCTCATCCCTTCAAATTAAATTCCTGTTCAAGCCAGGCTCCCGCTTCTCAATTTGAATATGGCTCCTTCACCCTACTGGGACACCAGTCCTGCCAGATGTGCCTTTGTGGGCCACCTTGGCCAAGTTGCCCAATGGCTGATACCACTGCGCCATGCTGTGTGTGGACTGGCACAGTCCTCAGGAACTTTTTGCTCTATTTCTCAATAAAAAGCCTTTGAGATAACAGCCTGCATTCTTTCTATCTGATTATTCTTCATTGGGATCCTTATAAGTGAAGTACCATCCAGAGACAGTGGCCATGGCCCATAAATTTAATTACTAACCTTTAATTCATAGGTGGCAGAAACAGTTCTTCAAGCATCTGAGTTAATCAGGCTTTGCTGACAGTGGCAATCAATTGTTCAGCAGTCTACTCTTTGCTTAATTACTGTTGGACTACATTGCATTTTCAAAATGTCAAGCATCCTCTTTTAGAAATGTAATAAATCATTTCTACACAGTGTGCAAGGCTAGAGTAGGAGACCATTATTCTCTCACACCTGACCTTGGTGACAAGGAGCAGAAATTGATCATTTACTGTAGCAGTGAAATATCATTTAGGGAAATTGAGTCTTAACTAAGAACTTTAGATCAGTAAAAGGAAGGAGAGTTACTTTCTGGCTGTGTAAGGAAGATGCTGGCATGGGGATGTGGCACTCTTAAAACTCTTCTGTTAATGAGACACCATCTATGCTGGGGATCAAGTATCAGAGTATCAAGTGCAGCAGGAATTCACAAAGCACTGACCTGCAGATTTTCACCATGTCCCAGGGAGAGATATTCTGATTCTTGTTCTTCCAATATCAGAACAGGATATTTATGTATCAGCCAAAGACTTGTCTAGTCCTCTTGGTTTCAGAAAAGGCTGTCTTGGTGGAGGCAATTTAGTCTGCTGGAATTTGGTGAAGGCAAAAAACTTGACTATTGAGATTGCTTTAATTCAGAGGAATTAAAGCACTCCTCAGAACATGACTTTTCCAAGAATCATAGAATCATTTGGGTTGGGAAAGACCTATAAGATCATTGAGTCCAACGATTAACCTATCACTACCAAGTCCACCTCTAAACCCTGTCCCTAAGAACCTCATCTATGCATCTTTTAAACCGCTCCAGGGATGGTGACTCCACCGCTTCCCTGGGCAGCCTGTTCCAACGCCTGACAACCCTTTCCAGGAATGAATTTTTCCTAATATCCGATCTAAAACCTCCTCTAGCATAACTTGAGGCCATTTATTCTCATCCTATCACTTTTTACTTGGGAAAAGAAACCAACACTCTCCTCACTACAACCTCCTTTCAGATAGTTATAGAGAGCAATAAGGTCTCCTCTGAGCCTCCTTTTCTCCAGGCTAAACTGGCCCAGGTCCCTCAACCACTTCCCAGAGGTCTTGTGCTCCAGGCCCTCACCAGCTTCATTGCCCTGCTTTGAAGAAGACACCTCAGAGAAGATGTGGTTTCTCAATGGCACAGCTCCCCTGCTAGCACCTCATCTGGCCCCAATTCTGCCCTACGGGATGGCTGCCAAGGGAAAGCTCATTCCCATTTGTCTCCATCTGTAAGAATTAGTGGGCAATTTTTTAATTGTGTGTATTTACAGCAACTAACACAAAAGAAACCTGCTCTCTGCTCAGTCCCCAAAGACTAATAAGGTAGAAGTAATAAATGATATCTTCCTTGCTGAGAAAAGGGAGGCGTTTTCAGCAACAAGATTGTGCTCGAGTATGTTGAGAGTGGTGCATGGATTGTGGCTAGTGTCAGCCGAGATGATATGAAGATAAAATACATCCTCTGAGGATGCTGCCAGAAATAAGAAGGAAGAGACTGTGTGGTGAATCATATGGATCAAATTTCCTCTCTTATTGTGTTTTAATAGAAAAGCTTTTTGCCTGCTCCCAAGGGTACTGATGAAAATTTCCTTCAAACCAGAGGTAAGATGGGGCTTTTTTTTTTCATTAAACATACCTGCATCCAGAAAACAAACAAACAAGAACAGTTTTCCCTTCTGAAAAGCAGAGTTGGTTCAAGCTGACAGCCAACAGCAAATGGAGTGTGATGAAGAATTTAAAATGAAGCAATAAAATATTTAGCACTTGCAAGACAATAAAAAACATTTCTTAGAGTAGAAAAGAAAAGGAAGACAGATACAGAAGAAGTCCTTAATCTAAATTAACATTGCTGTTTTCTTAATTGAAAACAGATTCAGATTTTCTCCCAATTTATGCCAATGGCATTTGTTTCGTCAGGAGTTCGACTGTGTGTGTCAGTCATCACCTCTTGGTTGAAAAGTGCTGATGTAGTGGCAGCAGAATGTGATGGTTCATGTGGGAGCTTCTCGAATATGCCATGAGCTCACAGGGATACCAGCTACCACACTGGGGCCTGGCTCGGACCAGAGCTTTACTCTCACAATTTTTCTCTTTAATGTTAATATTTCCATCGATGTCCAAAGGCAGCAGCACTAGAGGGCAGTGCCTGCACACCGTGAGATCAGAGGGCTGTGTCTCTGTGGGTCTGCCGGGACACCCAGTTTTGGCTGTTCACTGGCATCTTCTCTTCTCACCTGTGTCCTTTCCATAGGGAAAGAAATGGATCCAGCCGGGGTCATTATTTTTTTTGGCTGCAAATGAGGTTGGCAGTACGAGATAACGTTCAAGATCACTCCAAACAAATGTTTTTGGTAAAACTGAAGTGAGGCATTATCGGGCATGTTTGTTACAGGCACAAAAGCAAACAGTGAAACTTAGGCCAAAAGATGAAATCATGCTGGGGGGTGTCCAGCAGCGCAGGGGAGGCAGAGCCCTGCCAGAGCGCTCCCCTGGGGTGCCGAGAAGCTGTGCCCAGCCACGCTGGGGGGACCTCATTGCTACATCTCTGCTCCAAACCCATCCTGTGGACAGAAATGCCCTTCTGGGTCCAGCCGTGCTGGTGAAAACAGCTTCTCCACCCTCGCTTGTCCTCCTGCTGCAGCAGAAAAGCCCATGGGACTCGTGTAGAGAAAGCAGCTGAAGTAATTCACATTAACCCAAACTGCGTGCGCTAAACCCTGCAAGCGGAGAAGACCTGTTGGAGGTTGGCCTGGGTTATAGGGAGCTCATATCAGCCCGGGCTACAGGTGAGAGGGGCACTTATCCCGTTCCTTTTCAAAAAGCAGTACAGCTGTCACTTTAGTCTGTCTTCCTCTGTGCCAAGCCTGGTTGCACCAGCCTCACCTTGTACCAGGTACCATGGAACCTCACAGGTTCTCTGTATATTTCTCCCCACACCAAAAAGCCATTGAGCCTGGACGGTTTGCTGTGTTAGACAAAGTCCAGACAGAGCCAAGCTCCTCTGAGCTTTCCTATGGGGCCCTGTGCAGCTGAATTGACACTCCCATGACTGATTTCTTCCAGCTTGAAGTATTTCCCTTGATGATCTGCCCTAATGGAAAAACAGCTTTTCCACCTTTCAAATGCAAGCAAGATAAAAAATGCCTTCCTCGTTCAAAAAACATGTAGAACCGCTGCCAAAGAATATGCATGTTAATAACATATCCTTTGTATGAGAAGACGGTGCTGAAATTTCAAGTGATTTCCCCAGAATACAAGCAATACCCAGAGCATGGCAAGGAGATTAAAATAATCCTTGGGTCGCCTTTCAATTTTCATGCCTTTTGTAAAATAAGTACAAATTAGCAGTGTATTACAATCTTCCAAAAGCTCTTGTTCTCACCCCCTAAGATTCCTGCTCTGCAGTTAATAAAAAACAGTTGCATAGATAACAGTTCCCTGAGGCTGAAGTGTTATTTCTAAAACAAATTGCTTACTTGAAAAAATTGCAGGGAAATCATTGTGTTTGGAAAGCTTGAAGCCTTTTCTAATTAATCCAGGAGCACAAGGGAAAGGCAGAGGTCCCGCTTCGCAACCCAGTTTCTTGAAGCGCTCGCATATCACGGGGGCTGCTCCAGGGTGTGAAACTGAGCCTGCAATCCAGAGGTTGGCTTGTTTCAGAGGACAAGGACTTGGTGGTGGTGCTGAGCTACTTTTTTTCACCAACCGGCTTATCAACCAGCTAGTTACTTTACTGGAATTGGGATCAGGAACACAGCACAACAGCTGCCTCCGAGCAAAAAAGGTACTGCTGTAGAGGTACAGCTGAATCTGCCTTTTGGGGGGAGGTACAGGGGCTTTGCTGTAGTGGGGCATATTTTCATTCCCTTTGCAGGGAAACTATGCTGCTGTAAAACCCTAGCAGCATTTCCATGGGTGGAAGCTGCAGGGTGAGAATGGCTTCAGGAATCTGCTCGTGCTTCACACTGATTTTTTCTTTCTTTTGGTCAGAAGAAAAACAAACAACGGCATTGCAGAGATGAGGAGGAGATGTCCTCACTCAACAAAGTCACCGACTGTGCTTTGTGAGAGTCTTTTCAACATCCCAGCGCTCCTCTATAAAAGTCCCCATGGGGGTTTGTAGTTCTGTGCCCAGCTCTACCCTATATAAGGTCCCTGGAGCTATGGCGCTCCTCTAGGACACTGTGCCACACAGCCAGATGAATAACCAGACCCTTCTATAGGGGAGTTCTGCAGCCTCTCCGAGACATGGCTGTTCCTCAATGCCACAATGCAAAGGGCCAGGACGTCCTTTTAGCTTCATTGAAAAGAGAACATTCTGAGTTAATTAAAAATAAAAGCAGTAGTCTGTGGTGGAATTGCCATAAGATATTTGCTGCAATGCTTTTGCTGCCGGAGGAAGCAATGGGCAGATTTGAGGATCAAAAAAGTCCACACAGGACTGCCTGGGGAAGTGGTTGAGTCACCATCCCTGGAGGTATTTAAAAGACTCATAGATGAGGTTCTTCAGCACATGGTTTAGATGTGGACTCAGCAGTGTTAAGTTAATGGTTGGACTCTGTGATCTTAAAGGTCTTTTCCAACCGAAACAATTCTGTGATTTGATTCTTTGGCCTGGAAACAGACAGATCCCCACGAGTGACCAAACATCCAGGCCCTTGTCTGCTGGGCTGAGGCTGTCTCAGGGATTTTGGCCTTGGGGAGACGGGCTCATTGGGCCACATGGCTACCAAGAACAAACACAACCATGAAGTGTGAGATGTGGAACCTGCACCTGGAGGCTACGTGTCTTCCCACACCACTTTTTAGGTACAGGTCCTCCTTGGCAGGACTCACTTCTCCAGTCTGCCCACCACCTCCTGCTACCTGTGAACTTGTCCCTCTGGAAAATAAAATAACAGTGAAGTGGGAACACTTGGTATTTTCTGTAAAACAGAGCCATTTCAGGATTCTGAGATGTGGAAATAGCTGTGAACTCTACTGCATTTATTTTCAGGTTTCCCATTTTTAAAGCCAATCTAATGAAAAATAAATAAATATGGGGCCTTGCTTTTCAAATGTATATTTACAGAGACCACCCTCTCACCCTTCGTCTTTGCCAGACTAAACAAGCTGGTTTAACTTCTTCTCTGACAGACTCCCCATTGCCATGCTGTCATGCAGCATTCATAGGAACATAGAATCGTAGAATGTCCTGAGCTGGAAGAGACCCACAAGGATCATCGAGGCCAACTCCTGTCCCTGCATATGACAACCCCACAGTTCACACCATGTATCTGAGAGTGTTGTTCAGTCTCTTCTAGAGCACTGTCAGGCGTGGGGCTGTGACACCTCCCTCGGGAGCCTGTTCCAGTACTCCTTCACCCAACGGGGGAAGAACCTTTTCTTAATGTCCAACCTAAACCCTGCACATCTTCCTGTCATTCCCTTGGGTTCTATCATTGGTCTCTAAAGAAAAGAGTTTGGTGCCTGCCCCATCTCCTCCCCTTGTGAGGAAGCTGTAGCCTCCATGGGGTCTCCTTTTAGTCTCCTCTTTTCCAGGCTGAACAAACCAAGTGACTTCAGCCTCTCCTCATATGGCTTCCTCTCCAAACCCTTCACCAACTTCATAGCCCTCTTCTGGACACTCTCTAGTTAGCTTAATATCTTTTTTATCCTGTGGTGCCCAGCCCTGCACACAGCGCTCCAGGTGAGGCCGTACCAGCGCAGAGCAGAACGGACAATCCCCTCACTGCACAGCTGGCAATGCTGTGCTGGATGCACCCAGGACACAGTTGGCCCTCTTGGCAGCCAGGGACACTGTTGGTTCATGTTCAACTTGCCATCGACCACAACCAAATACTTAAACCATCAGCTTTTATCTGTCTTGATTACAGTGGCTGTTTTGGGATTTTTCAAAATATTTTAAAATAAGTATACATGAGAGACAGAGAGAGAAGGCAATGTATGTGCAGCAGGAAGAAATCCCATGGCCTCCTTTGTTTAATGGCCCTTGGAGTGGGCAGCACAGTATATTTTTACTCATTAAATCAAAGTGGCTGCTCCTTACCCTTCAAGTCCCCAGAAAGCAACTATTCTTGATAACAGCCAGTCCCCACAGACTCATTAAGCTTTCTTGAAGCTGTTTGCAGAGGCAGGGTGCTAATCTATGAAGATAAGAAGTCAAACCTTTCACTATGAGGACATTTTTTACTACTTGCCTCGTGTTCTCCCTTGTAATTTCATCAAAGGCCAAAACTAAAAACCTATCTAATCTGTCAGAAGGGACAATCTAATCTATCATTATTAAACACTTTTATAGAGAAAAATGGATTGCAACATTAGAGAGCTTGTGATTTAGCACATGAAAGAGATGGAAAAATGTCTCTGAAATGACAAGCAATACAAAATCTGCTTTCCCAACAGAACAGATTAGCTGGTGGCACAAATAAATAAGTAAATACAGTTTAAACTGCTTAGATTTATAACAAGAGGTGTAGAAAATGCCTGGGATTTGTCAGTGATAGCCTTTTATAGCAAAAGTAGATTTTAGTGGGTATATATCAAAACGAACCTTCACCTACTCTCTGCAAGCTTTCAGAGCCAAGTGCCATGAGAGAAATCCTTGCAAGGTCTGTCACAGGGCCTTGGAAAGACATTGCAAGGTTGTGGGTGCAGAAGAGGTTGGTGTTTAATTAAGGAGGTGTGATGGTGAGAAGATTAGTACTCATATAGTCCATGAAGAAAAACAGGCTCTTCCAGCAGATAATAAAAGGCAGGGAGAAAATCTAGCTCAAATGTCCTTGTGGAGCAACTCTTGACCCTTATCTCTCCAAGCAAAGACCGGGAGAGATAGGTCTTCTCAATGTAGACACCCCAGCTAGGAGAAAATGTTTGTTCCATCATTTTTACCAGAACAGGCAAAGCAAAGGCCCAGCTGCAGGATTTTTGGATGTGCTGTGAGGCTGCAGATGGGGATTTCAAAGTCTGAGCATTCCTTGCACCCATGACTGAGACGCTCAGAGCAGAGCTGCGCACAGCCAGCTGAAAGGCTCTGGGACTCTGGATGCCATGCTGAGCCTAGAGATTTCTACTAGAAAAGGAGTCTGATTTCAACATGGGGAAACTTGCCATCATCCCAGACAGATTAATTAGACTTGGCAGATTTCTCAGTAACTGGAAACGAGATCTGTTGCCATGAAAATGTGGGAAAAAAGAGGTACTGGATGATTTATATAGGGGATATATTTGTATTGCATGCCTGGCAGCCTGAGCACAGGTTGGACCCTGTGAAACTCAGAGTCCAAAACTCAGTCTTTGCACGATCAAGGCTGAAGATGACACTAGGACGTGGCAGCAGACCCAACCCTTTCTCGCCCTTGGCTCCAGCAGCCGTCCTTTGCGCTGCTCCACTGTGTGCTCATCCGGAGATTAACTCAAGCTCTACCATGTGTTGGCTATCCGGCCACCAGACTGCAGCAAGAGTCACAGCATCATCTCTGCAGAGCAAATGCCCTCAAAACAGGGAAGGCTTGCAGAGCTTGGCTGTGCCTGCAAAGGACCGAGAAGATGGATGTCCCACCTGCAAAGCAGGACGTGTGCTGTGACCCTTCCACTGACATTTAGGCTAGAAAGCTGTTCTTTAAATGCACTGAGCACTTCCAGATTTCTAGCGTTTCAAGGGAGATTTGGCAGGGCTTTCTTGTGCTTGATTTTATTTCAGATGCCATAACATTTGGGCCTTTTTATACAGCTTTTGGCTGGTGTTAAAGCAATTTCTGTCTGTTTCTTCTTTCTCTTCCCTCCTCCCCTTTGCCATCCATGGTAGGAGGCTGACAAAAGTCAGTGACTCAGCCCTAGAAGAGAATGGAAAACTCCAACAGGGCTTTGAATTGAAATGCAGGCAAGGAAGGAGAGACCCAAGGGAAGGCTGGAGAAAGGAAAGGAAGGGGACTATAATGAGAAAAAATGTGAAGGGAGCAAATAAGCACTCTACATTGAATAAGCAAGCAAGAAATAGTTCTTACAGGCAAGTCACTTATACTCCACAGACTGAGGAAAGGTAGATTTACAAACAAGCAAATCCCAAACTATTTGAACAATTAATTTCAGGAGTTGCAGAACTATAGCCTGATTAAGCACAAATTTGTATCCCCTGTCCCCTATACCCTCAGCAGTATCAGCACCTCCTTTCTCCATGGCTCTTGTGGCCTCTTACAAAGCAAGAAAGGGCCTGTCTTAAGGGTAGAAAGGTGAGCAGAGGGACAAGTGGGCAAGAACGGGAGTGTCACAAAACTTTAAGGTGTGCAGAAGACATCATATTAAAATCCAGCAGTGGGCTTTAATGCCAGCCTAAGCTGCAAACACAATTCTCCAGCAAATCTGTGCACCCCAGTGCATCCCAAACATTCTCCGGTCTGCCTATGCTCTTCATCAGCAGTGGGGTCACTTGCTTAGCAAGTCAAGAAGGTGTCTTCCAGCATGCAAAGACATGGGTTTGGCACGAGGGCAACAAAGGACCTCTATACCCATGCACAGGGTAGTGCATTTGCTCTCCCTGCAGCCACAGGGATATACAGCGTCCCCTCCAAAGCTGGATCCAGCCCTACAGCAGTAACAGTGAACTGCTCCAAAACCAGAGGTTTTCCTTCTGTCAGATCTGCACGTCACAGAGGGACTCCCCAGGTTTTCCAGTCTCTCTGAAGAGCCAGCACGCTACCCCACAGACTTGTAAGCGAACGGTGTGATGGGCACGAAGACATCTGTGTTCTCCCAGGCTATCCAAGCACCAAATTACTAAGCCTTTTGCTGTTTTGAGTCCTTGACACGTCTGCACAACACACCGCAGAAGCATTTCAAAGGAAAAATCTGCCATTTTGGGGTTGTGGTTCTCCCTCAATGCCTCATTGTGCAGGAGAAGGGTGACAACCAAGGCATTGTACTGGCAAGCATTTCTCATCGTGCTGGGTCCCTGGGTAAGCTGTGTCCACTCTAAAGAGCTGTTGTCTTTTGCCTGCCACCACACCAGCGTGACATATCTCACACATCCATGGCAGCCTACTCGCTTCCCATTCACAAATTCCTCCGCTGAATAACACCAAAGAGTTAAGGCTCCGTCAAAAGGTTGCGTTATGGGAAGGGAAACTGGAGAAAAAATGGCTTTCAATGCAATGCGAGCATAGACAATACTGTTTTGTAACTGCGCCGTTTGATGTGCAATGACAGGAATTAATCATTTTACTTAACAGAATTACTCTTTGTTATGTAAACTTTGTAAAGTCAGTCTCATGTGACCTCTTTCAATTAGGAACAAATTGTTTAAAACCGTCATCTTTCTGAAGGCGCAGTATTCGTAAGAGCGACCCCGGGGATGGGTTGTCATTTCACCCTGGAGTACTCACAGCTGCGCAGTTTGACACCAAATGGAGACTAAAATGTGCAGAATTACTCTCTTTTTTTTTTTTGACAGAGTGATCCCTCTGCGCTTATTCTCATCTGGGGTGAACATTTGTTTCTCATTTCATTTTCTTCAGTTCTGAGAGAGCTGGCTGTGTTTTTATAGGTTTCTCATCACCTAGGTCTGTGAGCACCTCAGTGGTGAGAAGAGACATACATCCTGAGAGCCCCTCAGAGAAAAGGAAGCATTTTCCATCTGCCAAGAGAGAACCCAGACCAGGAAAGATGAAGGGCCCTATCTTCAGCAAATGAAAATCATTGCTTCAGCTCATTGCAGGGGGGTTGGACTAGATGATCTTTGAAGGTCCCTCCAACCCAAACTATTCTATGATTCTGTGAAAAAAAGTAGAGCTAATGTCATGCAGAAAGTCTGTAGCAGGGCCAAAAAGAGCCTCCAGAGGCCACAATTTCACCCCAACATCTCAGCCTTCTCTCCTGGTTCCCACAGCCTCGAGAGCTGCTGTAGCTCCCTTTGCTACCAAACAGTTTCACACAAATGATTTGACCTGCAAAAGGCTGGAAGCATCCTCTGTTACATATAGAGGGGCTCAGACTTTGACGTATTGGCTGTATTAAGGCACAGAGTGAGACTCTTGCCAGGCTGGTGTGAGCACCACGTATTTGCTTTTGAAGCTGCTTGCAGAAACACAGCAGCAGCACTTACGATGTGCATGCCCTGATGGTGCCGGGGATAATTGAGCCACATGGGCTGGGCTGCGTTTCCCAACCCTCTTTGCAGATCCCTTTTTGCCTCTGCTACCCACGGAGGGGGCTGCCCATATTCCCACTCCAGTCCTGCCCCTCCAAGAGCAAGACTCATTACATCTCATAACTTCTCTACCGCATCAACAGGCCCAAATTTTGTCCTCTTAGTGCCGTGTTAAACTAATAGCCAGCCCTGATCACTCTCACAGATAAAAGCATTTGCTCTCAGTGTTTCTCATGCATAATGCAACATTTACGCTCAGGTCCGTGGCTTTCAAAGGGTGGCTGTGCGGCTTTTATTTAAGAGCCCAATCAGAAGATACGCCACTTGGCTTTGAAAGACATCGGGTAAACTTTGATCTCAATTTCCTTGGCTGCCCTGCCCAGCAACGTTGGCTGCATTAAGAAAAACGAACCTACCTTGTCCAAATGAGAAGGCTAATGATCTCGCATCCAGGGGCTCTCAAGCTGAGCTGAGCCATTATGTACAAACCCCTCTGAAATCAAATGTGGTCAAATATTGCAGAAGGTGCCTGCCAGGTGAGCTTGTCCCTCGTACGGTGCTGCTCACCCATATGGACTTCCCCAACCATCATCGACATGACTCCAGCACAACCATAAGACTCACTTATATCTCACCACAATATAAAGCGAGGCAGCTATGGGGTCTGCAAAGGCTGAATTAACAGCTGGGGCTACAGTCCTGTTAAGCAGCTGCCCAGGGTCGCCTGAGGAATTAAACCACTGCAGTAGGTTTTTCTCAGCATCTTCCCATGCTGGTAGCTGAATATAACCCCCAGTCCCTATAGTGTCAGGTGGAAGATCTAGAAAGATGAAGCCAAAGTAGACAAAGTGGGTGCATGAAGGTGTCCAAAAGCCTGCAGCATGGCTCGCATCACAGCTGACTTCCCTCAGGACACTGGCCTGGTCTTTGCCGGGTGGTGTCATGGGATAGAAATAATCTGGATGCTGTGCTCTGCAATAAACCATGCTGGAAAACAAGTCCCATGAGCAGGAGTTTATTAAGCAATGCATGCTGCAAGTATCTGCAGGAGCTAATAATAGTGTCTTCCTCTAACAAGCTCATTATCTTATGGAGCAGTGAAACAATCTCTGGCATATTCCTCTTGATTACTGTGGCTGTATCTAGTGTTTCTATTAATGCATTTCTAATAGCTAATATTCATCGTAGTATTTCAATATGGGATTTACTCCCACTCTCTGCAAAATAGCCCTGGTTCAGCCCCAGAAAGTAAAAATAACGACAGCTATCAGCACTGCTAAGTAGTTTAGAATTTTTCTCATCTGGTTGTGCCAGTCTTTTGCATCATTACATCAGTTCTTTGTAAAAAGAAGCCCTTCCTTCTTCCCTAGGACAGAGGCTGTGTGTGCTGGGGCAGCCTCTCCATCCAAGGGGAGCAGTCATTCACCCCAGGCTCAGGGCACTGCCCCAGAATCATATACTGGGAAACCGCCTTGACTGCACTGTCAATATACCATGAATATATTGTTGGAAGCGACAACCAGTGCTTTTGACCCTCTTGAGCCAAGGAAATCAGCCTCACGGTGGGAAACTGAACAGTGATCTTGTGAAAGAATGAGGCTTCAACCCATGAGACCAAACTACCCCACAACTGAAACGTTGGATGAGAAGATGTCTGCTCCATAAAACAACTCCTAGGCCTTTAGCATCTTTTCTCAGTCCTTTTCTGGTCTCTTCATCTGATATGGTATTTACATACCCAGCTACAGTGTTCATGTCAAATACCAGCAAGACCTGATATTTTCCTGGGATGTGAAGATGTAAAAGGTGATTCAGCTGACACTGTACTGCCTCTTCTGAAGTTTCTGCTTTGTATCTCTTGAAAATCACTCTGACTAATGAAAGTTTTCTTAAACATATAAAACCCAATAAAAGTATTCATAACAATAACTTCTGCTTAGCACCATGCTACCACCATCAACAGATGACAACAGCAGCAATCCAGTGCAGTCTTCATTAGAAGCAGATCAAGGTAATGGTGCGCACACACACACACACAAACTTGTATGTTTATAAGAAAGGTCATTTCTGCAAACAGTATATTTTTTTTTCCTGAAATTCCGCCTTATTCTGTTACATCCTCACTTAATAGCAACAAAACTTAAAGAAAGGACAGCAGTTCCCTGTTTTTAGTGCTTGCAGTCACCAAAATCTAGAGGACAGAGCAAGCCAGGAAAGACACTGGAGAAATGCCTTCCCTGGGTAAAGTACCTTTTATACCCCCTGCTTTCTCCCTCGAAGCCCAGGAATTCTGATGTACAAAGCCAGTGTCTCAAGGTTGGTTCTGTCAGGAAAAGCATCAGCACATGTGTGTTTAACAGCAGTGGCGTTCCTCAGAGCTGGACCAAGCTTTAGGAGAAACCTGACCAGAAAGTGACCCCAAGGATGTCCTGGGAAGATTTGCCCCACAGCTTGTCTTGGCTGTGAAAAAACACGAGCTCCGTCCACAGCCAAAAATGCTTGACTGGGAGGGAATCGAAGGCAAAACTCCATTTCATCCAGTTCAGGGTGGTGCTGCAGACCACAGGCCATGCACGCTCTTTGGTGGAAGCCACCAGCGATGCTCACAAGTTACACCAAGACCAGGTATATTGCAACATACAACAGTATTGCAATTTCCTTCACCTGCAGCATGTTTTAATGGCATTAACAGGAACTGTGGATGCTCTCTAGCCCCAAAGGCGATCCTGTGGATGGAGCCAACAGTTATCAGTGCAGACTGCCATCATCCCAGCCTTGTTTTCAGCAACGAGCTCCAGTCCTCCAGGGTTTTATTTTCACTAAGAATTCTTCATAACTCGTATTTATTTGCTTAGTGTCAGTTAGACGTCTGCCTTTCTGTCTACACTATCTTTAGCTTCCAAAATATTTTGTATTTCAGGGAAGTATTTGAGCAACTTTTTGGAGAAGAAATAACGCAGAGCATCAAACCGCAGACCCTGCGGCTGCCTGCAGCACGCAGAGGCACCTTTAGCAGCTCAGGGATCGTGCATTCACCTTGGAAACTGTCCTGTTTGCCTTTTTTTCATTTATGTGGGGACATCCACGATCTGTTCTGAAATGTCTGCACGAGGCTGGCGCCAGAGGCGAGATCAGTGGGATTCATGGAAATAGGAGGATGGGCACGGCAGCACACAGCAGGATGCAGGGTGCTGCACAGATGCACAGCACAGCCCAGCTCAGCACCTGCTGCACTGGGGGACTGTAAGCAGTTTTTAATTAAAGAAGGATTTCCATCTAATGCCCAGGGAAGGCATGTGAATAAAATTAAACTCCCAGAAAACCTGCAGGATTAGCTTTCTCTTTTTGTTGTCACCAAGAGAGCTCTTTGCCTGTAATACCTGCTGCACAGTTTGGGTCCTGGTTTTCCTTCCCAAGCGTTTTTCTGTAAGATCAGTGCCTGCACCATTTGCACATAATCATTAGCATGTTAATTTTCATTTTCCGTATGCAAATCAGAGCTATTTGCCTTCCAGAATTTAATTTTAACACACAAAAATAAAAGGAGGAGAAAATAATAGGAGAATACTATGGGATGTTTTGGAAAGTTCTGCGCATAGAGATGCAGGTGTTCCAGCTAGCATTAGTGGCAGAAAGACCCCTTTGAGACAAGCGAGCTGGAGAGGCTGGACAGTGTCAGTCTAGGACTGGAACGGTCCACAATCACCCTTTCTTCCCATGCAGGCTCTCACACCGCAGAGCAGCTTTGGAGAATGCAAACTGGGGTCCGTTCTGAGGAAATCATAAGAATCTCCCAGGATGGGGGTCAAGCAGTGATGGGTCCTTCAGAGACGTCTACCATTGATGGGAACACTGGGTCCAGGGAACCAGGCCAAATCTAGTCCTAAATCAAACACCACATGCAGGTAACCTGGGAGCCCCAACCTACCAAACCTCTGCTGCTGTGCTGAATTACCTGCTGAGGTAACCCCACCTTGTACAAGCTGTGTGTTTCAACCATTATTTTTGATGCCACACTGGAAAGGCATAGCTCAGACCTACTGGGGTCTGAGTGGTGGGCAGTGTGGTGGTGGCAGGTGTAGCAGGGGTGGCACGAAAACGGTGGCAGATAGGCTGGCCACACTGGGTGCTCACTACCTACCAACTCACTGGGCTGGATCCAGCAGGATCCACTCCCATTGCTCCCTGTGGGATTGTGCTGATGTCCAGCTCCTGAGGCTCCAGCCGGGGTGCATCTCCCTGCAACACCAGCAGAGCTGGCAGGATCATTATCTTTGCAGCAAGCTGTTAATCAAGGCCCCCACTTGCTGTGCAGGGATATGTAGTGGGCAGCACAACGGGCCAGTGGAGCTTGTCATCGTTAATGAGATTATGCTTTCCTAATCTCACAGCAAATCGGATTTTCATGCTGTGCGCATTTATCGCAGGCTGTGAGCGAGAAGGAAGGCGAGAGACAGCACAGACCTGGCCTCCCCGGTTCAGTTCAACAAGCAGGGACTCTACAGCAGAGCGGATCTATTTTCATGTCTTTAAAGCATCTATTTGTAGATGACTTCCGAAAACAGAGAGGAAGTGGCTCACAGGTTTGCCTGAGACCCCCAGGACGGGGACACAGTGTCACTGTGCAGGACAGGGGAAAAGGAACCTAACTGCAGGCGCGTACCTCTGGTGGGGAAGGACTCAGCCCTTGGCATGCCTGTCCAGCATGAACAGCTGTGCTGTTTTCCACAGGATTATGCAACTGTTTTGTTCCCAAATAATATAACCAGTGTTATGCTTAACTTCATACCAAATCTTGTTTATCTTGCTTCAGTTTCTCAGAGAAATCATGTGTGAAATTTTACTGGGGTCTGGCTACATCTGTAGCACTCACTGCCTCCCAAGTGTCCTTCAACATGGGTCAGGGGCTCTTCCAGCACCCCAGCCCTACACTGGGGAGCAGGTTTGCTCCTGTTTGGTGACATGGCCTCTCAGGCAATCACAGCCTGTGCTGTCTCAATAAAGGCTGCAAACCCACAGCAGCTTCCCCACAACAAAACCCTGTTGCCTGACCTATGGCAATGCAGAGCATGGAGGTAAATATGGTCTGGGGTGAAGGACTCCTCCAACGAGACCTAGAAGAAAGACCCAGTGGCCAAGCTACAGAGCCTCATTCAACCTAAAGGAGACCTTTACTCTCCTCGTTAGCCCCGAAGAAAAACTATATCTACTACTGGCTGATCTGACAAAGCAGCTACGTTTCTTTTGTCACACTCATCAGAAGTACGGTGATACACCAAGGTCCAGTTTTTGGTGACGAAGGTTCATATAACCTCTCTGGGCTCTTGCTGGAGTCAAAACCATGGTCCTGTTAAATGCAGGTATAAACCCAGCATATGCAGCGTCACCGGAGCGTGTGAACAGCATCCCTGCATGCACCGAGCGGTAACTGCATGGGCAAGTCACATGTTTTCGCAACTGCGTTTTAAGAGTTTGAGCCCAACTGTTCAGCTACATATTTAGGACAAAGTTGCAATAACCAGAAAGGCTTTTGAACTTGGGAACAATAGGAGCTATTTTCAATGGGTGAATAATGTTGAAAATCTGTCTCTTAACGGCAGCTCACAGAATCATAATTTTTCCCAGTAAATAGTATAAAAGTTTAATTTTTTCTCAATGGATTTCAATGCAACATTTACTTTGAGACCGTTTATTCTTCGTCCAAGAATAGCAGGGAGACAGGCTGAAAAAGAACAAGATGATCTTTATCATTTCAAATAGAGCGATTCCAATATTTCTTTTAACCGCCTGGCTGTAGTTCTGCATGTTTATATGCATCCCATAAAAAAACAATTTTAGGAAATCATTTATTATCGTGTTTCATATCACATGCCTTTGATGAGAAATAAATCTGAAACTCATCTATATATTGCTACTGCTGGTGTAAAAACAACACAAAAATCAGTTTTCTTTTCAAAAATGAAGCATGTCCAAAATACTGTACTTCAGGAAGATGTACTGATGTTTAAAGGAAAAGAAACGTTATTCACTTGGAATTTTTTTTTATGGTAATAGTTTCTAAATGTTCATCAATGACTTAAATATTGTGGAAGATACATATTATCAATTGCACAGTGTTTTGACACTGCTAAAAAAGCTTCCTGAATAGATAAGTTTTAGAAATCTGACCTGGAATGAAAATTGATTTTGAAATATTGGAATCTCTCCGATTTCAAAGTAGGCCTCTTCATTCCTCAGTGCATGTTATTCTTCTTAATTAAAAGAATACATAGAAGCATTTTTCATAGCCTGGCAGCAGTGTGCTGGGCAAATAATTAATCTTGTATTGTCTTTTTGGCAGCATAGCACTTTCCTGCAACACTACTTGTGCAGTAGTTTATCCCTGTATGAACTAGGAGCAGGCTACGCTGAAATAAAGTTCTGATTCAGATATATTACAAGGACTGAGATTTTTAGAGCCATAAAAACAGCTGTGCACAACAATTAAAAAAGAGCAGTTTATCTAGTCCTGTGTTTCATTAATGTGGGTCTTTTATTACAACAATTCAGAGATAGCCTCCTTTTCATGTCAGACTTTGTGTTTGCTGTATTTGCTTTTTTGCTTCTTGTTGTACACATTAAAACATCTGTTTTCCATTACTGACCCTCTGAAACATGGCTTGCCACTGTAGCAAAAGCATTGAAGATGGCCATGAAAACCCTGCTTTTGTTTAGAGTGGAGTTGCCAGATACGATTATTTAAGCTGATAAAAAAACAAAGCAACCTCAGGGTCACCGGTGTTGGTGTTCTGGCCCACTTCTCTTTATTAGATATTTTTGGCCAAGGGACTTTGACTGATCTCGTCGCTGTTGTAACCTTCTGCCCAGCGATGATTTCATCATCCTCTCTACACCATTCTTCCGTGATTAGAAATGATTGTCTGACAACATGTCTGAACTGGAGGGGTGGGCAGGGTGTACAGATGCAATTAAATGAGCGGTCAGCACACAACGTGCTGCAACATCTGTTTCTATGACAGCATCCTCCGACACACACTTAGTAGGTACAACAGGAGTGTTTTCATACTGCAGCATGTCACTGTGCATCACCCTCACCTTACTGGTGAAAAGAGGCTATTGTCAATATAAGAGCTCATAAGAGGTGGCAGCAAGAAAACCAGCAATGTCCTTCAGTGATCTGCTGTGTGCTGAAGAGGCGGGAAATCCTTTTCTGTTAAAGCGAAAGGTGAGGATGGTGATGCCTCCACTTCAACATTCATCCCTTTAGGCAACAAGCAAAGCAGAGCTGGACCAAACCATGATTTACCTACAGTGATGAGAGCAGCTGCTTCCCAAAACTCAGCTTCTGGATGACTGCTGTCCTTGAAATCCACCTGCTTTCCTGTACTGGGGCCCATCGCACGTCTGACTTACCCACACACGAAGCAATTTCCTGCCAGATTTCCACTGCCGTAAGAGCAGGTTGTAAATGATGCCCAAATAGCTGCTCCTCTGCTTTAATTAGCACCGTAACTCTACATAGTCCTATTTCAAGTCAGTGATTTCCCATTCTTTATAGTCTAAAGGCTCCCCACGCCTGTTCTGATATTCATTTCCCCTCCAACGGGACACAGGCAGAATCTAGCAGGAAGTTTTCACCTCCCCTCTCAAGTCACTGACACACTGACAAGTAGAGATGAGGTCCCTCGAGTTTAAACTTGAACAAAACTGAGTGAATGTGACTGATGTTTACCGCAAGTTCAAGAACATGGAAATCTTTAATGCATGTTTTTATATGTCCTGGGATAATCTATGACCTTTTGAGTCCTTTCTTATCCAAAGCAAACTTCAGAACATAATCCTGGCAGATTTCTCAGAATCGTGACGCTGAGTGATTCTACAGATATCCCAAGCGATGCTCTGAGAGGAATGAAAATATCTTCAAGTTACCTCCCATTTAGCAAGGCATGAAAGTGAACAGTAATTGTGAAGTGCTTATTGCATGGGAAGCTGTCAGAGTAATCAGTTTGTACGTCTGTTGTGTGTCTGAGTCCCAATAAATTCCTTGCATGTTTCTGTAGTATTTAAATAATGCCCACTCCTTAGAAAACAAAATGTTTCAGTCTTTCATAGGCTTTTCACAGCATGTTGGGGGTAAGAAAGAAGTTCAGCTCTTTCTCAGAGTTGCACAGTTTATCTGATTTTGCCCATTTTCCCAGTATTCAGAGTGCGCACCCAGGGCATCTCGAGGCACAGCTGACTGGGCACATCACAGCTGAGTACCCCCACATGACTTTGTCCCCATGGCCAGAGCCACAGGAGCGAACACCATTCGTATTGTGTCCTTCACCCACAGCAAAGCAAGCTGCCTCACAGATGAGATGGGACTTGTGTTGTGGACAGCTGTGGCTGAGCAGATTTTACTCAAGGACACCAGGACAACAAATTATACTTCAAAAGTTGAGTTGCTCACTGTGTATGCAAAGCACAATGAGCTTCACAGTACTGTCTCATCGTAAAAGTCAAGATTTTCCTTCCCAAACTATGACCTGTCTAAACTCCCTGAGAAGTTCCTCCTGCAACATTTACTGTGGAGCAGAGCAGAGTTGGTAAAGAACCTCCAAATAAGACATTTTTAACATGGGCATTCCCTGCTCCCCTGCACCAGGAACAGAGTTTCTTTCAGCCCCAATTGGTAAGCAATATGTTGTGGTTGCATCTAACCCTACCAATTGTCAAGACCAGATCATTCAGGCTTCCTCTTATGCTGAGTAACGATTTCACATGTGGCATTTTAAATGCATCATCTTCAAAAGCCCTGCAAACACCAGCCACACAGATCACATCTGAAAACTCCCTGTCCCAGAGTTTAGACAGAAATGCATATCTACGTATAGGCACAGCTGAGCACCTTTCTCATTGATCATGGTTTCTCGAATATTTAAAGGATTAAGATGAACATATCCTACATATGTTCTTAATCCTAGATTTTTTATAAGACATAATTGAAACATATAATCTCAGTAACATCTGTTAGAAGATGTTGGCTGAGGAAAAGGCAATGTTTATATATTTCTTTGCTTCAAAATCATTTGTTTAGCTACCAAGAGGACATTGTAGGAGAAACTTCCTTTCCAAGCATCATGTATATGACATCAGCCCTCACTTTTTCCTATTCCAGATGAGTTTTTTGCGTATGATTTCCAAACAGAATGACTGGTTGGACCTCTCTCTAACTCCTTCCCATGGAGAGCACAGCAGCATGTGTGAAAGTCCATCTCTGTTCATCAAAGCACTTAAGCTCATGCTTAAAGTTAAGAAAACACTTAAGTGCTTTGATAAAAAGAGAAGATCTACTGAATTGGGACCAAAGAAATGCTACAGTTAGTTAATTTCCTTTGAGAACAGCCTGTATTTTCCCCAAAGGGCTAATACCATAGTTCTTCTATTCAACTCAAAAGCTGTTCCAAAGCTGCAGCAAGTTTGATAGGGTTGGCATTTCTTAGAAGCTATTTATTCAGCCATGACCAAAGTATTAAGACTCACTCTCTGTAGTAAATATGCGCAAGTGGACACACACTGGGAAATTCTTTGTCTTGTCCGTGTTCTGCTGCTGAAGGAAGACACATGGTTTCAATGATGTCTTTGTTATCTGATCAAGCATCCAGTACAATTTGCAATTTTAATGAAAATCAGACACCTGCACTGCAACTGATCTCCACTCCCAGGATTAACAGCAACAAGCAAAAGAAGCATTCCCCCTTATCGGAAGAACTGAAGCCACCGGTATCCTGTTACCAAAGCCCAGGCTGTGATTTCAGATGTTACCCAGAAGAAAGGAACCCTTTATCCTGCTTTGGACAGTGATCTCCCAGGTGGAGAACCAAACCGAAATAACTAACTAGTAGTAACATTAGCTCGGATGCAGAAGCACCAGCTGGGGAGCTTTGGCAGCACCACATCTCTGTGAGCTTCCAAGACAGGCTGCGGTGTCTGACTCCAAGACAGCACAAGTACTGCACTGGCCACAGAGCCAGCCCTCTTACAGACATCATTTACTGAGAATACAACCAGGATATGCATTTTTTTGTGTTGATTCAAGTCTTTTTTCCACTCCTTAAATCTGCACAGGCTCATTTTTACCCTGGTCTGTCTTGAACACAGCCTGAAGATGTCACACCCTGTAGCACTGAGTAAAACCCCAAAAAGAAATCAGGAGTGGTTTTGGAAAAGGGCCAAGGACCATGGTTGCAATGCCACCCACAAGAGGTCCCCCAGCACATCACCATGCCAGAGCTGAGGCTGTGTGATGCCTGACAGGGAGCATGGCCAGGCGCTGCACATGGGGCATTCAAATGTCAGGGCAAAAGATCAGCTCAACACATGCCTGGCACCTGTTTGCAAAGCCACAGCTCCAACTAAAATGGGAGAAAGACATGGTATGTGCAAAAAATGGGAAATCATTTAATAGGGTGTACCAGAGAGACTTCCTCCGCTCCAAGACACAAAGAAACCCACTTCCTCAGTGCTTTGGCCAATGTTTACTGAAGCACTTTCCAAAATGTTTCCTGATTTCTCCTCTTGCCTGAAGCCCATTTCTTTCCATCCATGGTGTTTGTTGGTGTTTTTTGCATAGGGGTAGAAGGATAAGAGAAGGAAAGGAGGAAATAAAAGTACTAGTGAGCATCTTCAGTGAGTGTATAAACTTCAAAGACTACCCCAAATCAAGAACTTGTAATAAAATCGGCAACTTTTCACACAGCCTTTGGTTGCTGACAGAAATTTGTTTCAATGGAACCCCCTGCCCCCAGGTGTGGCCATGCTCAGGTAGCTCTGACCAGACCGGAGAAGTTTCAAGTGCAAGAACACTTGGGATCTTCCTTGTCCTGAGAAGAAAGTCTTTATCTATTGCATAAGTTGTCTTCTTGTTGTAGCATGAGCTCCCTCTTTTGCCCTTCGGAAGGTAAGTCAGGCAGATCCAAAGAAAGAGCTTGTCAAATATTTTTGAGCCGTGCTTTTCTTCCTGTCCTACAGCAGGACAAACAATTTGGAGACCCCAGGTCAGCGAAGCATCACGTGTATTGCTGAATTGAGCTCTTTATGCGCATGGGCTCATGTTCCAGACAGAGGCAATGATGCCTTTTATAGCAAGACTATTTTCTAGTCAACTCTGAGTTGGGCTCTGCTTTCCTAATAAGGATTTTTCACCCCATTTTGCAAAGGAAATTCTATTATTTTGAAACTACATTTAGCCATCCCAGCTTTACATAATGTTATTGAAAACACTGTACACTCGAACCTACCACCTTTGAAATAACAGAAGCAGCTTTCTCCCCAGATTTCTCTCTGCATGGTTTAGGGAGAGGCTCTTCACCCTACCGTGGATCATGTCCTGCTGTAACACCCCAAAACGTGGTGGGCTGGTGCTGCTGCTGAGGACGTGCACACTCATTTCTAGTGTGATTTAGGGCTCATGTAAGATGGTAGAAAAAAATTTCCTGTTCATTCCAGGAAAGTCAGACACTCTTGTAATGTCCCTGCACAGCACTTGGACATACCTGTGCAAGTGCTGCAGTAGTTGTAATGAAAGCAGTTCCTTAAAGGGCCTGTTTGATACATTCACCCATTCATCCAAATTAAAATACACCCGCAGGATTTGTTTCTCCCAACATTTCTCTTCCTGCCTCCTATAAATGCCAAGTCTGAAAAAATTGTAAAACAACCACAACAAACGTTCAAACTCCACTTTCACGTCCATGTTAAGTCTCAGATCTCTTCTCCAAGTTCCACTCTTCCTGTGTGTTTGGTCAAAGAGTGCTTGGGGAAGGATCATCATGAACATGGGACATTACCAGACAACTAAGAGATGGTGTTTGCAAAAGCACCTACAGGTGGGGGTTACGTGACTCGGTGCTTAAAACTGGATATTTGAGTTGTGTCCTAAAGCACAGTGCTGTGATTACCCCAACGGGCATGTCTGTAACACACAACGGTCCTAAGAGGGGTCCTGGAAGCCATACAGCTGTGTTAGCTATTTGTCCAGCAAGGAGCTGTTCTGGTGCAGTTATGCTTCCTAACCCTGAAGTCTGATTTTTGAGAGCTTTCAGAAGGATTTGTGCCCATGATGGACTTCAAAGTTTCCTATTCCAGTCGCCTGTACTTAACTGATCTCAATGCCCAAAGTTCACACAGCAATAAAAGAGTTTTAGGAAAATTCTATGCAAAAACATTTATCAGGTAGTGTGGAGAGGGTGTCACAGGGCTGAACAGAGCTCCTGTGAATGTTCCTCTGCTCTGGGAAGGGCCCAAGCAGAAACAAGCCTGTCTAAGGGCTGTGCACATGTCCTGGGCACCACCCCTGCTCCCTGATCACTTGTCACTGAATGTGCTTGGCATGTCCCTGCGGGCACAGCAGGGCCATCTGGGCATCGTGTTCTCCATCAGAGCCTCTAGGGACCATCACAGTCCAAAACCCAATCAGCAGCAACAGCTCTGCCTCCATCCAAGGTTTTTTAGCGGTTTTGGTATAACAATCGGGTGGCGAGGAGGGGAGGGAGAAATTTAAAGCTTTGTTTTTATCTTCCTCTCTCTGTGCTTCTTTTTTCATTTCTTTTGTTTTTTAAGCAGGCAAACATCTGCAGAGCACTTTTAAGATAACCATAGCAATGACATGAGGACAATTGGCAGGCACGCTCTGTGCTCCTCAGCTGCGCGCTGTGATTCACTGGTCCGGTGCTCGGGGCTGTGTCCAAGTGGCCCAACAAGGAGGGACCTCATCACATCGAGACCTTGCCCAGAGGTCAGAGATAGAGCACATGAGAGCTTTTCCTGGAGCAGAACAGGGGAATGTAGATATCAGGGGATTTTCAATGGAAATCACAGGTGTTTCTTCCTTGCCTCCTCCCTGCGAGAGGCCCCACTATGTTCTGTTACAATTTGTTTTTCTGGCAACCAGTGTGCTCTATTTTTCTTGCCTGTGTTTTTATGACTTATGTTTGGTTTCTGCTAAAACAACAGAAAGCAGCACAGGGCTGGGCTTTTTTTGAGTAGGTTGTTGGGGTTTTTCTGTGGATTTTTTTTTTCCTTTTAGGAACTATGCAAAGAGTCACTTGGAAGCCCTGATTCCAGTAAAGCTTTTCAGAAGGATTGATGAAGGTTTCAGATCAGCTGAAGGTCACAGGTCAAACGGTTTAGCCCCCCAGGCGGGCGAGAAGATGAGATTAGCAGCCATACAGCCGCAGCTAAACCCTGAAAGAGGACAGAGGGCTCCACAGGATGCACATGACAGTGGGAGCAAGACAAGCTTTTAGCAGTGGGCTTGCAAACCACTGTTTAAAAAGTCTCACTAATAACCCACTTGTCCACCCCATTTCAGCAGAGAAAGTGACCTGCAGCTGGCCAGAAGCGAGGACAGTGAAAGAAGCAGCCACATGTTCACACAAGAGCAGAGGAATAAATATCCCATTTTTTAAGAGGAAGAGATTTTTTTCATTTGATGCACAACTACATTTAAAAAAAAAAAAATCTGATATTGCATTTAAAAGCAGAATCCATGGTTATTCATTGCAGAGGTGAGCCAAAGATCAAGCAGGGAGTTAGAGCAGGTGTTTAATAAAACTTTAGAAGAGTTGCTTTAAAAAGTATCTATTTTTTTGCTCTAGACATTAAGTATCAGTATTGGTAAAAAGTGTTATCCACACACCTTCATCTTCAGTGAAACGTTTTGGCTGTGTTTCAGAGGAAAAAATCGGTGGCATGTGGTCTGCATAAAGCATAATCATGAGTTGTTCTTTTGGCTGGTCTTGGCACAGTGGAGGTCATGAAATCATCTTTCAGAATCCTCAGCTGGACCAAGGCAGAGCCTCCTCCCAATTTCATAGTTCTCCCTACCAAGAACCTTATTCATAACTATTACCATCATCATGCCATGCATCTTCCTAGTCCTGAAAAGCATCTTGCTTTTTCCCACTGAAGACAGGGATAGAGATTAAACAAACGAACAAACAAACCCATAACAAACAAACTCAGGTATTATTTCCTGAGAAATGCATGTAAGACCCCTACACCTTCTGGCATTTCAGATTGCTCCCCTCACCGTCACTGTTGGAAGGAGAGGACTCCAGGCTCTCCAGGTGGGCTCAGGATCCGGCTCATGTTGCAGGCGTTCAATATTCAGAGGAGCAATTGCTACCAGCAGCACGTCTCTAGCCAGTGAGCCCTGCGAAGACCAGAGGTAACAAGCACCCCTCACTTTGATGAGTAACCCTACCTGTGAGACAGCTTTCAGGAGGAGGAAGGCAGTGGAAAGTCTGGAAACAGAATACAGAAAGGGAAAATTCAAGGCCTTCATGTTACGTGAGATCATTGAGGTGACTGCATACCACTGCAAGCAAAACCAACAGCGCTATTTGCATGAACAAGCATCCTTTCTCTGTCTTCACAAAGAGTTCACAAAGGATTAATAGACTTGCTATTTCAAATCATACAGAATGGACAGATCCTATTCCTGTGGTCCCCGAGACTGAAGAAAATATGTTAGACACCTGCACAACTGAGAAATGTGTTTGCTCGATGACCACCGCATTTACATAGCTGGGAGGTATTGCACAGGCTTCCTTTTCAAAGGAAGAAAAAAGAGTCTAGGCTGCTTTTCTTCTCTACACAAAAGGTGATTTATTTAAAGCCAAAAGGTGTGAAGGATTATCTTTTGAACCTGCCAAACTGGCTGCAGACATCCTGAAGAGCAGATTTTATTATTTTGTATTATATTATTTTTAAAAGAAAGAAGCTTTGGAAGCAGAGAGATGAAAACTGGCTTTCCCTTGACATATTTATTCCTCAGATTAAGTGTGTGTAACTGTATGCTATATACACACACCACTGCAGATAACAGAGGTGTTAGCTCTAGGACATTGCAACATCCGGGATGTAATTTATATCTCTCTCCACGTCTTCACTCTCAAACATATGTGGTTCATCATGTTCTTTGCCATTGCTGGACTTTGGCAGGACTCCAGCATTTCAGAGGTCGCTGGGTTCTTGAATGGCCAGTTTGTCAATACTACTTTTGCCCTCTTTACCCAGGTATTATTCAGCTTTGTACCACTAAGGCTGGTACGTGTTGGTTCTGTTCCCTGTATTGTTTATTCTCTGGTGTTTTGACCTTAGAGTTCATCTACGAAATTTGTCCAACCAGCACTTCTAGAAGCTGCTGTGAGGCTGTAGAGATGAGAACAGCAACAGGACAGGATGGGACGGGACGGGACGGGACGGGACGGGACGGGACAGGACAGGACAGGACAGGACAGGATAGGACAGGATAGGGATGGAATGGAACTGGTGTTGGGGGACACCAGTTAGAGAAAGATGAATTTGATAAACTTGATAAACTTGATAAACTTGATGTTTGCAAATTTAATACAAAGCAGAGGCTTCACTCTTCTGTCTCTAAAACTTACAGAATGAAGATCAATCACACCTTTGGCATACCTGTTTTGAATTCTACTGAAAATAATATTGGGATACCTCAGGGAGGTACTTCTTTTTTCCTTGTTTTATGTTTAAAGACCACAAGTTGTATCCCAAGGCGAAAATCTGACCTTTGCTCTTGCCAGCCAGATGCAAATCTGAGGAAAACTAAAGCAGCACAACACAGCAGGTAACAGCTGCAGTCCAACCCTGCAGCCTTCATGGCAGCACAACTCGGAAAGACTATCTTAGGTTGCCAGTGATGCTCAACCAAGCCCAACCTACAACTCTGAAATATCTACTCCATGAAGACCTCCAAGGACTGAGTCCAATCTCTTGCCAACAGATGTTCTACAAGCCAGATTTTCAGAGGACGGCTATTCAAAGCTTTCTGAAAACCAAGACCTTTAGAAGTTCCTTTAGCTGGACACCCAATATCTAAGGCATCCCAAATCCCTAGCTATTTCTGAACATCTTGGCACACAGGGCTAAGCATAGGAAATGGGTGAGATTAACGACTTCAGCTCACACATCAAGCAGGATATGAAGGGCTACATGTGCTATGTGCATAATATGTCCCTTTTGCCAGTGTCAATCACATTTTAAAGCACAAAACAAGACACTGTACCCACTTGGAGAGTAAACATTTCACTTCTCCGGATCAGAACTTAAGGGAAAGATCCTCTTTCTTCCTGTCCTCCTGCTGTTGTGTGAACTGGAGAATATAATTGTTTATTATGAAAACTAAAATTAAATCAACCAGCAAATTTACAAGCTAAAAATTCAGAGGGAGCTGCTTCCTCTCATTGAACTTCTTATGTTTTTCTTGCCTGAAAGAAGATTGAGGTTTTCCAAAGGTGTATTCAAGGATCTCGCACAAACACGCTTTGCTGCACTAGACGTTTCTTATCAGCCTCGGACTGCAAAAGCCACGATAGGAAATGTGCCATTCATTCACAGGGCTGCTGGTGGGGATCCGAGGCGTATCTTTAGCGTGTTATCACACGCTTTGTATTGTCTACTCCATCCTGAGAAAGAAACTCTCTAATCAGCCTGACATTTTCTCCTTCTGGAAATCACCAGCTTGTTTCGCTGCCTTTTGCCTTGCCTTGATTAAATACCTTCCTGTTGAAACAGTAACTAGACAACCACAATAGCAGCAAAAAAAGACTATGAAACTCAGTATCAGCTGCCCAGATTGCTGCTCTCTTTCACACGAGAACAGAGTTATTTTGAATGTATGGGCAGGGAATAGGTGGGGAAAGACTCAGAGAAGAAATTTTGCTGCTTGGTTTGCTAATGATCCACTCCTAGTGCTATCCTGTACCATCAGGGCCAAAATTTTAGGTCTGATACCACTCAGAAATTCTAGGAAATTTACAATTCACTAATTGAAAATAAGACATGTGTCTGATTTTTTTTCCATCAGAACTTTTTTCCGTTTTTCTACGGGAAAGGGTCTTCCCTTGCACCAGCCACATTACCCATTTAGATCTGCTAATTCTGATAATTTCCAGCTTTCCAAATACTTCTTAATTGTATTTCCTAAGCATAGGATATTTTTTTACTGCATCCTATTACATCAGCTGAAGTGTAAAAGTATATTGTCTAATCGGAAGGAGAACTCAATCATTAAAAATGTACACACACAAGCTACTGAGGCGGTATACATGCAAGAGTAACATTTATCTAATCGTAACGATATCAGCTTAGTGTGACATTGCCTCCCAGAAAGGGGAAAAAAATTACACTAACATTAACATTGCAATAAGATAAAAGGGCTTTTTAATGTAATTGTATCCATTCAATTAGCTTCTAGCACTTATGTTTCTAGGCTGCCCTCTCCTATAATCGTCCTTTCCTTAAAGGCAGTTTTAACTTTTCACCTCACTAAAATCTAGTGGAGGAAAACCAAAATTGTTCTTCTTTTAATCTAAACTGGTAGGCATGCAGATGTCAGACTGCTTCTGTGAATATTCAAGAAAGAATGCTGTTCTTAACATCCTGTCTAAATGGTAAATTAAACATTCTGTGGAAACCAAAATATTCCCTGTTTTACAATGCTTGTCATCAGAAAGAAAAGAAATAGTACAGTCCAGAAGTTATTCTAGTTTCAGGAAACCCATGGAAAAATTCTAACTGCACAGGAAGAATCCTTAAACTTCTTTTGCTTATGTCAATATTAATGAGTTGAACATCTTTTCTCTTTCCTGGGCAAATATTGCATGAAGCTGCATTATTCTCCTCTCGGCCACAACTCTTTGACAAATATCCTTTAGTGTAGTGTGTCGTATGGACCTTATGAGCTTGTGAGGCCATGATATGCAAGGAAAAGTCTGGGTATGGAAAAAGTCCGGTGGAAATGAAATGACAATCCCAGCAGTCTTTCTCAGACATTGTTCAACTCAATAAGGATGCTCGGGTGTCCTGCTAAGGAGTGATCCCAAAACTGGCTCCTCCCAGACTTCATCTCAGCTGTGGTTTGGATCTCTTCTTTGATCAGTGTTCGTGTTTCTTAAACCCTTATTCTTGCCAGTTTAAGGTTTTCACTATGGCTACAATAACACTCACTCTGGTATTCTTTACATGACAATTTGGGATGAGCATATTTAGCTTGAGCATCATCATATATGAAATATATTTAAATGAAGGAAATGTGGAAAAATACCAAATGACATAGTGTAATTTCTTGGTTAAAAACTTATTAACAAACATCTAAATCTTTACAAAATTGACCTTATACAATACCTCGGCTGAAACTAGTAATCAAATTCTACTCAAATTTGCCAAAACCAATTCATTAAGCTTGGCATAGAAGGACAACCAGCTGGATGCTGAGCAGGAAGACAAAGCTGATCGATACACACACACACACACACACAGACGTCCAGAGAAGATTTAAGAGCCATCCTCTGCTGCAGCTGTTTTCATAATTTAGACCCAATTTTCCTACTCACTGCACGTAGTCGTATCAGTCAGACTTAAAGGCATGAGGAAGACCTAAAGATTGGTTCAAACCTAAGCCCTTCTCGTCCATCTTAGTCATTTCACAGGCTTATAGCAGGAGTTTGTTCTTAGAAGCGTACATACAAGCCTTTCCTCGGTCAAACCAGAGCTTTAATTTATTGCAATTCAGCCACTTTGGACAAGATGACAATGTGATGACAGCAAGCCTGTACCATCAGTCTTTCTGAAAGCACCATGAGGATAGCTTCTTTGATGTTTCATGAAATTCAAAGCTTCTAAAGAGCTCATTGGAGTAGCATTGAAAAAGGGGATGAAGTTTTTGTCCAGTAAAAATGACACAACCCACCGAACTCATGGGACCTTGTTATCTGCATAGTTTCTGCCATAACCTGTCTGTCTTCGGGCCTCCAACACTAACATGCTGCACAGGATATTTTGCTATAGCATCAGCAAACTGCTCTTGAAAAAAAACAAACATAATGGGATACTCTTATCTACACTGTTACTAATGGTTTTACTAAAATTCCCGTCAAAGCCTGTGAGATATTAAAGGCAGCTCTCTTCATAGCAGAAATAAAGGGTAAAAATTAAGCAAGTCCTGTGATCATTCCTAAGCAGATTTTGCATCAGTTCTTGCATTCTTAACTAAAATAAACACCCACTTCACAGTGAATCACTTACCAAATTATCAAGTGTTTCTGAATTTTTTACCTCACATGGGTGACGAATTCCCTCCCAGAGCAGAGGCTGTATGTAGTTGGGGGGTAACTGCTGTGCAGAAGCTAAACTCACTAGCAAGAAAGCTCACAGTAAAATGATCCCTTTGATCCAATGTTCAAGATCGATCTTTAATATTACTAATTAGCTTAGACATAGTTTTGAGAGAGACAAAACAAGCAATCCACAGCAAGAGATGGAGAACCATATAGAAGAAGAGAGCCTTAGGGATGAGAGTGCAACTATCTTTGGTCTGATCCATTTACATTTAAAATTACTGGGTTTTTCTGGGAAATCCTGACCCTTGAGACATCAATATAAAAATTAATTCCTTCTTTCATTTCTATACACATCTTTCTCCTCTTGATCCTTCTTCATAAACCATGACATCTTATTTTATAGTAGCTTCCAAATGCAAGGGGGGGAGGGGGGGGTGTGCAGCTAGTGTGTGGTTTGTTGGGGTTTGTTTTGGTTTGAGGTTTTGTTGTTGTTTTTGTTTGTTTGTTTGTTTGTTTGTTTCCTATTTATCCACATTAGAAAGAGCTTTATATGCCCACAGACCTTTATAAATATATTGAGTATAATTCAGGTTTAATGGCCAATGATTGGGGATGAGTCATTGCTACAGAGTTTGCTTTGGTGTAGCTACCCAATTTTCTCTGTCAAAGAATATATGAAGTGGCTGTAGCTGAGTACATACATTATAAATCTAGGCAGGAGAAGCAGGTGCATGAGGCTCAGTCCCATTTCTTTTTTAGATCACATATAACAAAAGGTTGCATCATTACTGCATATTCCAATTACTTCTGCAGTTGTTCTAGGTACCGTAAGTCAGTCTGTCCAAGATGTATGCAGGATGTATTGATTCACTGCAGCATCTCCTCTTCCTTGTAAGAGGAGATATTGCTCAAATGCCAAAGTTATAATACATGGCTGGATTTCCAAAAGCACTTACCCTTTGGATAACTTTGTTCCTACTGACACCCCAATGAACTGTTGAAACACCAACCTGCAGGTCCGGCAAACCGAGTGGGAGGTGATTTCTTGAGAAAGATCTTGCTTTTAATGTAACAAAATTCAAAGATGCTGTGAAATGTGGGAAAGGTCCAGTGGTTGGACTCTGAAGGCAGCTCCTCCATCCCCATCCTGGATCCAGCTCTCCTCCCTTTTTCATTGACTGTAGAGGGAATGGAGGGAACTGAATCCCTAATTCAACATATAAGCATTAGCTGACCATGTCTTTGGAGGGCATGGGGTGTGTCACAGTCTTGCAAAACGTGTATACCATGCTGCCAAGAACAATCCTCATCAAGGACAGCATCACATCCTGCTGTTTTTACAGCTGTCAATTTTTCTCGTCCTGAGATGGAAGCAAACCTTTGCAGACAAACTCATCCCTGGTGTAAGTACACCGAATCAAAGTTCAGCGTCAATAAATCAGTGCCTTCATCAAGAAAGGAATTGCACAGTTGTTTTTATCTGCTATTATCTGTAAGTTTAATTGAAGTACAAAAAGTAAGTAAATTTTTAATGACAGCTGCATTCCCCATCCCAGCCTGTTGTATGACCTTCAGATATTGAAAACAAATGAATAATTGAAAACAAAGCTTCGATCATGCAACTTTTAGGTGTTTTTGAAGCTTGCCTAAGAGACCTCAAAAGACTCCTTGCACCTACCAGAAAGCAAATACTTCAATCAGTTCTGATTTTAACCATTTATCCTTTAAAAGTAAGTAAAATTGATTTCTGTACTTCTCTAATATGGCAGGAAAAAAAAGAAGTCTATACAGAAGATAAATTCTTCTGGCTTCCAGGTGGCTTAAGTCAAGAGCAGATTTACACTGCACTAGGAATCTACTACATGTTGGGGGACTTCAGCTTCGGTACTCATGAAATCAGTCCAAAGTTCATATAGAAACACTAGATTTTCATGTAGAAAGAGAATAAATTTATTTTTCCATAAGTAAATTAAACAGACAGGGTCAGGGGTTCGAACCAGCCCCTGGACCGTTTTTGCCCATACTCTCTCTATTTCTCCAGGCTGCCCCAGGAATGAAACGGCAGCAGGAGCTGTGGGGCCACCCAGGGAGAGACCCACAGATGTGGTGACAGTCAGGAGACACCACACTCATTCCTGATCACTGTAAAGGAAAACCAAACTAACACCCAGCTCAGAGCTGCACGTCACTGCAAAAGGCAGGCAATGTTTGGGTAAAAACCAGCAGAAAATATTACACTTGCCTCCAAGGACCACACTGAGTGATGAGGGGATGGGAAAGGGCATCATCCCAACAGCTCAGTGGCAAGGCCTGTCCTCCATCACATGACAAACCATTGTCCCCAAGCAAAGCAATACCTTACCTCATTGCAACACTGACCATGTGGCCACATATCTGCCCAAACACATTTTGTTCATGGATACAGAGCAGAGGAGCAACACCTCTGCCTCTAAGCATCCTTGCACGAAAAAGGACATGCAAGCATAAAATTCACCCTCTACGTGCATCCAAAAAACCCCGAACCACATATATAGAAACCCTCCTTTGCTTTTTGCTTTGGCTCTGGCTCTGCCTCTCTCTCCAGCACAGAGGGTAGTGGGTGCTTACCCCACACCCAACTGCTCCCCAGCTGCTGCCCAAGAGGTTATGGTGCATTTTCCAGTGACGGAGCTGAGCCGGTGAGAGATGCTGCACATTGCAGCCAGGCCTGGGGCACTCGTCAGTGTTTTAGAAGAAGCCCCTGAGATTTCCTTAGTTGGAAGAAAAAACATTCTCTGAATTCCCTGCTTGAGCTTTTGCTTTGTCTTAAAGGAAAATAGCAGCGGGCAGGGAGGGAGAGGTCTCCTGTCCACACTGCTGCGAGACAGGAGTTACTCCTGGCATTGCAAATAATTACCCGTGCATGAAGCAAACAGTTACAGGGAAATGCCACCTTCAGCAAAACCTAGACATGCCAGTGGTGACAGATGACCAGCCAGGAAAATGGGCTTATTGCAAGTGCAGTTACTTGTTGCAGATAAATCCTAGTTGTCAGTTGTTATCCATATGCTCAGCTCTATACTTGCAGGTCTCCCCACAGCATCGCCCTCTCCAGGCATCATGGGTCATTCAGCTCAGAAGGTCTTACTCTTTCAGGAGTTTCTTTGACTTGAAAACCTCCTAGAAAGACTATAACTCATTGTGTCCCGCAGGCCAAATCTTTCCCACTACTGCAGAACTGGAAGTTGCCCTGAGTGAAGCCTTGCGAAGGCACCTCTGGAAAAGCCAATATTTTATTTTCACTTTCTGTCTTTTAACTGTGAGACCTTAACAGGAAACAGTGCACACAATAATGTGAAATATTTAATTCACATATATTCTGTTTCATGTTTGCCATCACATAGAAATTCTGTACCAGGGAGAAAATCATTCTTCATAGCAAAACAACTGATAACTATTCATTTCCCAGTGTGGCAGAAGACACTTCCAATATTTGTAGAAGATTTGTTCACCTTTACTAGTGATAGTCTCATGTAATTGTTTGTTCTCATTTTATGCCAGTAAGTGCAAATTCACTATTGAGTTAATCGTTGTTCTTGGCAAAGCAGTGTGAGTTTTTACTGGGAAAAGTATGAAACTGATAGAGTTTATTTTCTATAAAGCTTAGTAGATTTTTAACTTAATGTTAAATTAAATGAACAACTGGTATCCCAGCTATTAAAATGCAAGATAGTCTCCTTTTCTTCTATCTGGAGCACTTTTTGAAATAAAATTGTCTTTGTATCGTTAGATAACTTGAGCAGCATTTGTCCAAAAGGGAAAATGCCACGTGTAGGATGTGCATGATCAACAGCTTTTGAAATTAATAGGAACTGAGCACTATATCCCTAAAACATCTTTGCAAACCTCAGACTGAAACCATATTCATATGCCTCGACCCCAGTCTGAGTGAGGCATCCAGCCCAGATTTCTCCCCTTAACCTGGTTTTCATTTTGAATGTGAAGTTTGCCTTTAAGAAATTAATCTTTTAAATATTAATTGGTTTTCTCAGATGCATGGCTACCATGAAAGGCTCCAGACACTGCCAGGAATGAGATTACAATGGAATATTGGTATTTGTCATGATTTGTCTACCTCTTTGCCATTTTATTTTATGTTTCAAACTTGAATAATCTGGGCCATCCATATTGAGCACCTGTGGCTTCTACATTTACAGGCACGCTGGGAGGAAAAAGGACAAGCTTCAATTTAAAAATGCCCAGTTGCACATCCAGCCCATAGCTACAGGAGTGCTCATTTCCATCTCTTCAGTGGAAAATGACTCTCCCTTTTGTCAGATATTGAGGATAAATGGAATTCCTGATTTTGAGTGCAGCCGGCCAAAACACATCCTCCCTGTTTCGAGATTACAGCCTGGTTTGGATAAAACATTGCAAAACCAAACATTGCAATTAAGGCTCAGGCAATGGGCACCCAGCAGCACTGCTCTGTGCTGAGCAGGAATCACAGCCTGGTCCATGCAGCAGCTCCCAGGGTGACCCTGCTCACCATCCCTGTGCTCAGGGGATGCTACACAGGTCCCCTCTCGCAGCCAGAGCCCAGGTGTCACCCGGCACCTCCGTTTGACGTGATGCCACAGCCTCTGGGTCAGGAAGCCTCTGAGCTACAGCTGGCTGAAGGCTGGAGAGGCAGAAACTGGGGACTTCTCGCTCCCCATGCTCCTCCCATGCTCCCAAGGTGGACCCCAGCCCACCAGGACACCAACCTGCACAACCCATCGCTCACCAGCTGTGCCCACCATGCTCAGAAAAACTCAGAAAAGGGCAAGTCAAAGCAAACTAGGTCTTTTGCCTTCAGTAAGAGTTTCTCAGGCCTTGTTGACAGAGATAACATTTGTTTTTTTGGCAAGCATATGTGTAAAACCCTATCAAACACTCCTCCTCCTGATCTGCCTGCTGGCCCTCATGTGAGTTTGGGTGGTTGTGTTTGTACACATTCGTCTGCTACGCATTTGCTATGATTTCTCGTGATTGAATAAAGCATTAATAAGATAATCAAAACAAATGCCATGTTTTGGCTGTCCCTTAAGCATGTCTGGAGCTATGTAAATTGTTCGATACCACTGCTGGAAAATGGGAATGGTGTAAAACTGTAAACATGGTGCCATATGGCTTACACACAGTTTCATGATCAATCAGCATCAAATTAAAAGCAGGAATTATTATTGAAGTTGAAATGAAGTACAAATAGCAAATCTGAGTACTTACAACTTCGGGTCACGCTTGAGCAAGGAAATAATGCTATAATTGGTTCTGTTTCAAGAGAGCCTTTAATAAGAGCTCCAAATATTTTAGAAGCATGAAGTCCTATAGCTTATCCCCAAAGAAGGCAGAAAGCTGGTGGGGTGCACACCATGGCCAGACTTTCCCCATCTGAGCCATTTTTCTACTGCTACCTCAGTTTCTTAAAGGTAAATATTCTGCTAATATTCCCAGCAGCTTTAAGGATGGATCAAAGCAAGAAAGTGAAGGCATGGGCAGACCCTGCACACTGCTGCAGAAAGTAAAGTACGATCCACCTTTAAGGATTTAAAGGAGCCTGTAGCATGTTTAACTTAACCCTGGCCATATACCTTCCTCTCACCAGATGCTCTGTACCAGGGTGAGGATGAACGGGATGAAGGGGGATGCCACAGCAGCCACTGTGTTGCAGTTCTGCCCCCTGACTAATTCAGCGAAGGGCATTGTTCCCATCACAATCCCTGCCTCGCATTGTATTGGCGTAGTGATTGCATTAGAGATTTTCCAGGAAATCTCCTTTCCAGCAGATTAGCAGGTCCCTCTCCCCACCCTCCCACCCCACGGTGCTGGGCAGTGAGACCCTCTGTCACCCACAAACCCTGGAGCAGTTAGGAGGAGTTTTAGGGTGGGAGGGCTGCAGGGCAGGGGCTGGCACTATCACTAATTTAATCCTTTTTTCCCATTATACCAGAGCCTATGATACACCAAAGGCTGTAGCATCCCCCGATACCCACCTTCATTTATTATATAAAAATTTGAGATTTTTGTCAAATCAAAATATCTACTGGGGTCTTCGGGCAGTGCCTTAGAAAACCAGGTCTCCTTTGAAAAGCAAGTGAAGCAGACAAAACAAACAGCTAGAGGTGGGGGATTCAATGGACACAGGATATTTTGCAAGCATTGAAGGTTTGGGGATTTTTCCCCATATTTCAGATTGGACTAAATGAATCAGTACAAAATTAGGATGGAAATTCTGCCAAGAAAATGACATTTTTCATACAACCCTTTAAAAGAAACAGTTCTGTCCACAGTAGCAGAACCAGGCTCTTGTCTTAGACCTCATTGGTACAAAAATAGAGAGAAATACATATTAGCATTTTGAGTTAACATGGAGCTTTTGGATTTTATGCTCTTACGTTTAAAAATAGCGGAAGGGCATTCTTTGCTGTAGCTTGATTGTCTTAGCTGATTTGCTTTAACCTCATTAATTTCTGTGGCAAAAAACACAATCTTGTGTAACTGAACCCCTAACCAGGAGAGCACTCAGACCTGCTGCCAGGCTTGAGGTGGGGGAATATTCCCATTGAACCAGAAAAACTTCCTCCAGGCAGCAAAGCTGCTCACGAGGCCAAACGCTTGGCTGAAATGGTGCCTGAATAACCGGAGCTGCGGGGGAAAGAAAGCTGCACTCAGCTGCTGATTTCCCCGGGCCACAGTGTTTGCTCGGCTGCTTTTACCACTGTGAACCTAGGGAAAAACAGAGCAAAGGAGATTCTAATACTAATTATGGTTGGGAAAAACCTGGGGCACGCTGCTGCTCTCACCAGACTGTTTGTTTAATTATGAAAATATTCTCATTAATAAACGAGATACAAGAAGCAAGAGATCCTTACTCCCTGAGCACCTTATATGTCCTTTTACCACCAGTCTGTATATCACACAGGCACTTTCTCAAAAGCACCACAAGCTCCCCTGAAAACCTCCCATCCTCTTTGGTCTCACCTGCAGCAACCCCAGCAGACTTGATCCTTTAAAGATTACAAACCTTCACATTTTCTGCTTGTTTATGTCCATTTGCTCTGCTGCTGAAACTCTTTTTTTTTTTAAGCTATTATTTTCTAAAGAAACATGAAGTTAACTCAGAGCACCGCGTCCCTTGAGTCGTGTTTTGACAGCAACACCACAGACCCCTTGCATGTCAAGAAAATGCTTGTCTGACTTTTAAAGTTCTATTTCAACAAGCACTTCAATCACTCCATCAAACTGAGGGAAGGGGAAAACAGATAAAGCAAACAAGGTACAATTTTGCCCTGTCCTTAAAAGGGAAAAATCCACCCCATGCACCCAGTGTTGATTCAGGCAAAATGCCAGTTTAGGACTTTAGTGAATTATCACCTCTTAGTAGGGCTGAAAAAACCCAAACCTTTCTCTCTTTTATTAGTCACCTGAGTCCTGCAAGGGCTGTACCTGGCCGAATAGTTTTGGGGCAAGAGAGCTCCACAGGAAGGAGCGTCCCCACATGGGGACAAAGCCACCAAGGGACCATGGCTTCTCCTCGCTCCCCGTCTGCATCCAAACGTGGTTTGGGACTGTGAAGAAGGCAGTGAAGGGAGAGTGTTTTTTAAGTAATAAGCGAATAAATAAGGAATAAAACTAACACTGCCAAGGGCCACAAGTCAAAAAAACCCAAAGTGAGCTGGAGCATTATGAAATCCAGGCAGAATATGGAAGCGCTTCCTTCACCGTTTGCATTATAACCAGCACCTAAAAAACTTCACACCTGTGCTGGGAACCTTGCCTAAAAAAAGCACAGCCAAGTATTTGAAACAAACACATTTTCAGACTTTTCTAGCCCTGAGGCATTTTTGCAGGGATTGCCAAGGCTCCGAGTCAAAGCACAGGGAGGAGAACAAACAAAACAACCCCTGGCCAAGCCTGGCTCACCTTGTGCAAAGCCACCCCAGTGGGGTGACCGCAGCTGGGTCAGACCAGAGATGGGTTTCCTAAAGAAAAGGCTCCTCCAGCATCCCAGTTGCACCTTCTGCCGTGGGCATCGTAGGTAGGAGCATTATCAGCTCAGCATCTCCAGGAAGAAAGGAAGAGCGCTCCGATTTCAACCGTCTCTAGAGCTAAATAGGACTAGATAACGACGTTGCACAATGTTGCCATAAAATGTAAAAATGGGCTCAAAATGACAAGCTGTGAATTAAGCAAAACAGCTGCATTCAGGGAGGTAATCTGCTTGCTGTCTTGTCCAGGTTTGACAGTAACTTAGTAACTCTGTGTCACCAAAATATTGATAGGGTTTCCAACCTGGCAGGGCCCCTGTACTGCATGGAGACCAACTGTATCAACAAACAAAGCAACCCCTCCGTGCTGCTGTTTAGTTAAGCGCATCTTCCTGAAAGAAACAGAAAGGTAATTCCTCAGCTGTTTATACAGCAATTTACAGCACGAGTCACCACAAACAGCCCGCTTGCCCTTGCCGTGTCCCGCAGATGCCTGGGCTGTGTTTTTGCAGCCCACCTTGCTCAGCCTGTGCCGGTGACCCCTGCCAAGCAGTAGCCAGACACCCGAGCAGACACACACAATTAGCAGCATCTCTCGTCGGACGGCTGGACTTTCTGTGTGGTCCTGCTCTTCAAAGCATGGAGACTCCAGCCCAGACCCATGCAGCGCATAGGAAACGCTCGTAGGTGGTTTTTCAAGAAGACAAACCTCCTCATCAGCCATCCCACAAGGAGCTGGACCATGCTGAAAGCCTCTTTTTCCCTTTTTTTTGCCTCACTTGGGAAAGGCACAGGGAAGGGGAGATGGCCCTCCCTGACATTGCTTGTCATACCAGATGTGGGCTCAGACATCCAAGTCTTGTCATCACCGAAACAAACGTTCCCTGTGGAGGATCATGGAGGTCCCTGTGCTAGGCAAGCCAGCAGCTCCAACAGATATAACCAAGGTTCAAAGCCATGCCCTGTGATGAATTAATGCATGGCAGAGGCACTGGGGCTGTAAGTGGGCTCCTTTAGGCCCAGTGTGGAATCTTTGGGTTCGGATTTGTCCTGCTGAGAGGTGGGGCATCACTGAGAGCCTCATGATCCTCTGTGGAGGCTGCTGACCTCATCATGGCAGCGCTGCTGGTGGACACTCACAGTAGGGATAAATCAGAGACAGTCACATCAGCGCCAATGCCAAGGTGAGAAAAGGCTATTGTTGTTACCAAGTTTGGGCTTCTTTTTAACAGAGAACGCCAGCCTCACTGGATAAAATCAATGTTTAAATTACAACCTTTGGATTTAAGGATGGAGAACCGGAAAAGGCCTCTGAATCCAGTATCCTACCACCACAAAGGAGCTAATAAAATCTCTTTCAAAAGCTAGAAAATGCTTCTTTTACAAAGCCAGAAGTTTTTAGCTGTCATTTATCCCAGGCTTGCAGGAGAGGAAGGTTTCTGAAGGCAGGGCTCAGCCCACCAGCATCTCTCTTCTCTTGCAGACACCAGACACCTGTCCTGAGAGTGGGGAAAGATGGGTGCAGTCAGGGGTGGCAAGAACCCTGTTGCTGGGAGAGCTCTTGAGAAATTTGGGAGTTTCACTGCAATGGTTTAGGGATAATCACAGTTAAGGAGAAAAGTAAATATTTCAAAATCTCCAAAAGAAGGTGGGAAAGACAGTTCCTGGGCTGGGGTAAGCTAACAAACAGTTCTTGCTCCTGGGGACAGCTTGTGTCAGCCAAAAAGCTGTCTCAAGAGCTGAGGGTAAATAGTGGCAAAATAAACATCCTTGTCTCCTGGTATGTCAAGGAAGAGGCAGTAATATACCACTACACCTCCAATTTCTAGTTATTCTGGATGAGAATTAGTGAAATCTGTTAGCATCCAGACCCCATCTTCTCCTTTGAGCATCGAAAATCCGATTTCCTAAAAAGAGAGGCACTCAAAGGCAACACGGAGATTAAAGGCATTTTACAAATGATTGCTGGTTTTCCTGGTGGCAGTTTTCACCTTGGCTCCCTTGCAGGACAGATTTGCTCCAACGCCAACCCTGCAGATTTCCAAAGACGATGACTGCAATTTGTTGCTGAGCTTCATCCTACCAACCTGGCCTGTCCTGGCAGGCCACATGGTGCCAACACGGGTCCAGCTCTGCATCTGCACCATTAACGCTGTGCCCAGGGCAGCCCCCCTGCACCCAATATCTGCTCTTTTTCTCTCTCAGCGAAGTGAAACGTGATTGCATGTTTGCAACTGCTGCACCCTCACTGGAGTCTCAACAGCTCTGTGAGTGTCTGGGCTCCTGAGGGAATAAACAGAGAGGGGAGAAAGAGCCAAAACACCAGGGGAAACAAGAGAGGAGACATGGAGCTGCCAAAAAAGACTCCCTCCTGCTTGTTCAGACAAAGCTTGTCTTACAGCCAAAAGTGGCAAAAAAACTGCTGTCCTATAAAAGCAGGCGGGGAGCAAGTAAAGCAAGAGATGCCCCTCACTGATGGCTGGACACTGGGGTTTGTGCCAGTGGAGCAGGGCTGGCCCTGCTAAGCTGGGCTCCCAGAGAACGGGCTCACCAGGCTCCTTCTGTGCATCTGTAGTGGGAAGGGTGATTTGTACCCTGTTGAGAGTGATGGAAGGGAGGAGCCGTGACAGATTTCCAACCTTCTGTCTTCTTAAAATGCCCCTCCTGACATTAAAGCAGAGATGGAACTTCAATATACAGTCATTTTTAAAAACGTTTCTGTCTCCATCTTTTCTGGATTAAACCGCGCCGTCTGTCTCCAATCTAAACGTTAAGTCAAATCGACTACAACGTGTCTGCAGAAGCCCCAAGTGGAGCCTGGGATACTGTCTGGGTTTGAAAATACTCAGTTTGAAAATCCCACAAGGTTTGAAGCTCTTAAAGCAGAGCCCACCAGGGTTGCTGATAGACATCCCTCTCCTTCCTGCGGGTGTTCGGCTCGCTGCTGAGCTGGGACACAATAGTCCGGTACTTTAGAGAAGACAGGGTGGCCGAGCAGAGGAGATGTGCAGCTGCAAGTCAGGAGACCCAGGCTGAGCTACCAAATCCATGACTCTGGACGTGTTGTGTCCTTTCTCAATTTATTGCTGACAGCATCATAAAGCCTTTTGCAACATCAATCATCTTAAAACAATAAAACTCATAAAACAGACCAAACATCTTGCTTCCAAACACATCAGCTTTAGTGACTTCAGATCTGTATCAGCTCTAAGTGCGACTTTATTATGATAAAGTAGGCTCTATTGGTCCAATACTCTTAGCAAAGTCTACTTTAATGGGCTGGAGTTTATTTTCCTGTACTACCACACACAGTCACTACTGAAGAAAACGGGGAGGACTTGATGGGACTCAAGAGCACACAGATAATTCTTTGCAACTTTAAGACTGATTTAATCTTTGCACATATGTAACGTTCCTGGACATTTTTCATTCTGAGAAGTTGCTCAGAGGATTGTGCTTAGGATGTCCAGAGAAAACTTTTATGAGGGTAATTAAAACATAGTGACAACCCACCCTAACAAGCCAAGTGATGCTGCTTTGCAAAGACTGAACTAAGTATTACTTGGTCTTGGTGGCTATTGCCCTTTTTGTACTTGGCATCTCAGCTTCCAAGCCCATAATGAAATCAACTGCAACTCCAAGAGCCAAATTTTCCCACCAGTTGCTATTAAATAATGCTCTGAATACATCCCATAGCTTTTTCTTTGTTTTTCTTCTGCCCTTTTTTTTTTTCTGCATGGGAATATAAAGTTTGATTTCTACAAGTGCTCATGCCAATGACATGCTGGCTTCAGTCCTGCATTCTGCTGCCAGTAAAACCTCATGGACTGAGTACCAGTGAAAAGTGGATGCAAAGGGTGTGTGATCACAATTTATGCAAATTTGTGTAAAAATATCAATGAATATTCATGACACTTTTGTGGCATTCAACCATCACCAGCATTTTTGACTTCTCCCACCAGTCTTGCAGCCAGCAGAGGGGAAGGGGAAAAGCTTCACTCTTCATGCAGGAGTTATCAACTCTTCACTTCTAAATCATGTCCCAACACAAATTTGCTCCAAATGCTTTGCAACACTTAGCACAGCCCATAAACATCCTGAACACAACCCTCAGTCCAAGGTGTGCCCTCTAGTCTTTCTTGGTATGTGTTACCCCACAGTCTCAAAACACAGGGCAGACACCAATGTCTCAAAACACGGGGCAGACACCAACCTCTCCAAATTACTTCAGATCTGCTGACTCTGCTAAAGACGAAATGGCATGTGAGGCACTGCCTTTCTCACAGAGATTTTACCTCTCTAAAACCAGCCAGAGTTTGGAAAGCTTCTGGTGCAGGGCAGAGAGCCTGAGCTCAGCCAGGTCCTCTGAATGCTGCTAAAATGCATGCCACCAGTAACGCTTTCTCTCATCAGCAAAAGTTTTAACAAAATCTTTGGATATTTCTACATTATTCATGGGAGACTTATTGACTACAAAAGAGAAAGCCTGTTGTAGGCAAAGAACAGCTGCATTTCCTTCTGTCAGCTTCCGTCATCTGAGATAACTTCTCCAAAGGAACATTTTCATCAAGACAGATAGAATTTACTTTCTGCAGTGAACTTGACAATAAAATACATCTAAGCGTGCTGTAAAAATGAAATGGTATGCCCATTACATCATGGTTACTACACTGCCGGGGCACTATTTTATTGATCCACAAAGCTTTAGCAGGAAAAGACTCTCAGAATTCAGTCAACTTGTGATACTGCAAGATGCCAGTTCATGTCTCTAAAATGTGTGATTTCCTTGTGGACTTTGGCTTGTAGGAGGTTAATAAACTAGCCAGTGCTGCAATGAAGTGGTGGTGCCTTTGGACATCACCACCTCAATGTTCTCCTACCTGAATGTGAGGACACTGTTTGGGGTTGGTCCCAAAGACAGTGCTCAGTGATAGTTATCACATCTCTTGTTTGGAGCTTGGTGAGGCTCAGACAGATCCACAAAATCTTTACCATATTATTTCACAGAGACAAAAAGCCTGGCAGCAGCCTACCAGACAGAGTCTTCTTTGCTTGAGGATGACATAGGAGAGGAGAAGCCATCACCGGTCATCAGCTGTCACAAAGCTGGGCACACCAAAGGAGTGAATGACCCTTCCCAGTTGCAAGGTGTCAGCAGTGCTCATCTCCACATTTATATAGTCCCGACCTGGTGTGAGGGCAGCGGTACCCAGCAAAGGATGTCGGTAGGAGCAGGAACTTGAGCCCAAACACCTAAACACAGCTGGGAAGCGCTGACACTTTTTTGGGTCATAATCTGAGCTTCTTTTCCCATGACTCCTTGCAGACATTTTTATTAATCCCTCCCACTTCACCGAGTGCTCTAGCTGGCCTTAAATTCAATCTGAAACCCCTTGAAGCCTTTTTTTTCAGTCTTTTTTGTAGGACATGATAAACTTTTGTCGGTAAAACTGAAGGCAAATGGCTTCAGTCTGACCTGATGTAGCTCTTCTGGGATCAGTCTGACTTGGCCAAAGAAAAGACAAATATTCATTCTGCACACAAAACAAGAAAAAGCTGCAAAAAGTTGTTCGACAGCTTTTTGTCATACAGAGGCACTTTCAGAGTTGTCAGGACATGAAAGAAAGCACTATTAAATAATATTTGACTTGAGTATTATGTCACATGAAGTAAACATCATCTGTTGCCCTGATGGCTTGCTTCGGGTTGGAAAACAATCTCCACTGCCAAGGCACCCAGGCAACTTTCTAAAACCAGGCTCTTGCCCAAGCACTTGGAGTGGAGTTTTTCTGTCTCCGCAACACAGCCGAGCCCCTGGCAGAGCCGTTTTCCCAGCTGCGGACAGACGGATGGACACAGAGGATGCCTGAGTAGCCCCAAATCCTATCAGGCTCAGCTGGATAAGCGAAGCCGCATCCCTCTTGGACCCTCTTTCCCAGCCAGGAAGGGATGCAGACCTCCATGGGCAGCCCTAGGGGATGGGACCTGGTTTCCAGCTATGGAACAGACCCAACCAGTCACTCAGAAGGAGACCACAGGCCTATAACCATGGGAAATGGGATGCCAAGTGTGCAAAGCCATGGGGAGAGGCAGAGGAGGTGTGTGGAGATTTTGGCTGCGGCAAGGGTCACGTTTATTCAGTGTTATTATTATAGTAGAGAAGTGAAATCAGCAGAGGAGCCACTCCAAAAATTCACCCTGGAAACAAAATTGCTTCAAGGAAGAAATAAAGGTGCAGGGGCAAGACTTAAAATGAGAAGGTAACATTTTGCTTAAGGGAGAAGTACAACCTGATGCATCAAGCAAAAATTAATCCCAGCAACAGGAAAAACACCAGCATGAAGAGCTGCTGTTGCTGTTAAGAGGAGTCTGGGGCATGCACACACCAGAAAAGGTTTAGAGAGGCAGACACCATCCCCCTCGGGCTGTCTCTTTTCCCTCTACAGTGCAAAGAGGAGAAATGAGCATCAGGATGCAGCAATGGTCTGTACAGGGATGTGGGCAAGCCCTGGAGCAATCAGCTCCTAGACAGTGCGGTGAGCACAATGGTCACACAAGGAACACACAAAATAAGGCATATAATGACAGTACCTTCAGTACAGGAAAAATCCATTCTCTTGGAAAAATTCCAGCAAGATGCCATTGGACTGATTCCACCTCTGGGGAGGTTTCGTAGATGTAAATTCACTCCTGCATGGAGAAGTTACAGTCCCAGGACATGCACTGTTCCCCCCGGAGATCCCTGCACCCCAGGAAACTCCCATTGCTCAGGGAAGCTCTCAAAGAGTCTGAGCTGAAGCCGAGACAATGGGTTTGGCTTGGGAATTGCTATGATTTTTACAGTGCTAAATTTGATAGATTACCAAGATTTATTCTGTTTGTTTTTTTAAGGGAAACGTTTTATGGAACCCAAAAATATTTTGCTAAGAAAAATAAAAAAGCCACTTACAGAAGGCTTCGTCAGCCACCACATAGACAAATGTTACTAAACACAGTGTTTAAACGGGGATTAGAGACACAGACATTAAAAACCAAGAGGCAACACAACCTCTAGCGTGCGAAGTCCCCAAGCCATCGATTGCCATGAATCAGAATGATGCTGAAGGTGGTATCAGAGCGTTCTTGCCTTGTCCTTAGACTTCTTCTCTTGGCATCTACTCCATGGTCTCAAACACAAGGCAGGGCTAAACTCTGGTGTGACCCAGGGGAATGGCCCTAACCTACATGCAAACTCCCACCACATACAGGGCTCCATTTTGTGGTCAGATTGCAAACATCTCCTAGAGATACCAGAGCTTTCGCCTTTGGATTAAGTACAAAGGCATAGTAGTGGTTTACAAATAAATGCCTTAAAGATAAATGAATGAAGTTTTTGTAGGAAAAGATGTTCTTGCAGGAAGTGAGGGAAAAGCAAATGCGAGCTAATCAGGGCAAAGGCAGAATAAATGAGTTTATGGCCAAAAACCCTCTCAATTCATTGCCATAAAAGATAAAAATTGAATGAGTAATGAGAGCACAGCTCTGTCACAGCGGGAGGAAAACAAATCTCTTCTACAGGAGGAAAAAGCGGAAAATATAAGAAATAACAATTGTCAGTATCAAACCACATTTCCCACATTTCCACATTTCTGCTGCCCATGCAGCAGACCCTGCGTACGGACAACTTCACATCTGCACTTCTGGATGATTTTCCAGGAAATTATGTTTGTAAGGGAGACAAGAAGTGAGCGGCTGCTAACCACGGCAGAGATAGAGGAAACAGGATGCCGGCCAAGCCAAGGCCGGGGCTGTGTGTCATTGTCATCTCCTCTAACGCTTCCCTAGATAAGGAAAGTGTGGATCCATTGCAGCCGGGCTGCCCTAGTGGCCCCCAGCCCTGTTGGCTGGTGGGAGACCGTGTACAGTCCAAAAGTGGGTGAAAATCACATGCCTGAAGATATCCTTCCCCATTCATCCATTTGCACAGCCTCCTCTGCATGCTAAATGATTTCCCCAGGTTTATTTTACATAGTGCTTTTCAATAGTTACAGTTGTCAGATGCTTTCTGTGACAAGACACTGGTTTTTCAGTTGCTGTTGCCAAAATTCAACTATTGGGGCTTAATTTTTCCAAGTGAGCATCTGCTTCAGTCTAGATTTTGGGGGAAAACATCTCTTGAAACATGTCTTGTGTTTCGTAGAATGAGCTCATGGAAAACAGGGTTGTTTTGTCTACACTGAGGAAAAAAAAAAAAAAAAAGAAAAAGAATCCTTACTGTTTCACAGAGAAACATCAACATTCCCATGCAATAGAGTGAAACATTAAAGTTTGCCAGAGGAGAGACAAGTTTGCAAGTTCAAAGCCATAAGAAGGAAAGCATTGCTGCTGGGGAGGCTGAGCAGTGGCCAGGACATTCTCCCCGTCACTCCAAACAGAGATCTGCCATCAGACATACTCACATCCAGAACAAACCCAGAGGATGTTCCCCTTGGAGCAATCACTAGACCCTTGCTGAGTGGAGCAATTGGACATGTCCACATGTGCATCTGCAAGGCTCTTGTTGATGCTTGGCTTGACCATGGGCTTTTTCACAGGGCAATTGCAAAGTGGTCATGTCGGGAGAGTGCTGCAAAGGTATCGTCATGCAGGCTAGTTCAAGACACAGCTGTGATTACATCATTTATTAATATGTGGTAGAGACAAGTATCCCATAACTCAAGACGAAGAGAGATTTCTAGTGCTTTGACACTAGAGATTAAACAGAAATAAACACAGAAGTATCAGTAAAAATGACTGCAAAATACCAGAAAGGTTAAGTGGTTAAGAACAGATAAAAATCAGTTTTGTTACCCTATGATAAGGATTTAACTGTAGGGATGAGAAGGGGATTTAGAGACCGTGACAAATCGACAAGTTCACTGTTTATGAATAAAGGATGTATTTAAAAGAATAAAGAGCATTTTTAGAGAGCTGATGTGTGGGCAGGAGTATAGATGTGTATAGTCTATTAAGCTGAGCATGCTGCATTTTAGACTTGCCTATCTTGAAAAATGTCTCTGAGGTACCTTGTACCAGCCTGTGTTGTTAAACCTAATGGATTAGTTAATACCTTGTTCTACAAAGCACTCTTTCAGAGATGACGATGTTTCCACTAGACTCAGTAGCTGCCTCCAATGCACACATGTACCAGTAATGAAACCCTACTACTTTCTAAATGTTTTGGAAAAAAAGTACACAAGAAAAGGCCTATAAACAAGGACAGTAGCATTAGATACATTCTTCTGAATCTTTATAGCTTGTTTGGGAACTGTTCCATATGGGCTCTGCGATACACTCCACAAGGGATGAAATCCTATGTGAAGCAAGGCCAAAACCTTCATTTGTTCCTTGGGACCCCCGGACTCAAGGTGCACTCAAGGACAAACCTCTGTCCCTTTAGCAGGGTTCCTGGGACCATAACAGCACTGGCGACCGTGGCCAGCAGGATCTGCCAGCTCCAGCCCCCCACCCTGCACTGCCCTTCACCCATTTTTCTACCTTTTTAAGATCAGAATTTTCAGAATGATCAAGTGTGATAATGACCCAACTGTTGCCTATTTGTACCAGTGCTGGGGGGTTACTGTGCACTTAGAAATAGCATCTCCACAAGCTAAATATCAAATTGAGGATGCTACACCACTGTTTTAGCAATGGAGTCGAGAAAATTAAGAGTTTTTAAACCAATTAGTAACTAAATAAAATAGCTTTAAAATTTGTATTCGTCTTAAACCAAAAGACATGTTCCAGAAAAACACTCTCCTCTCCTCCCTACCCTTTGAAAAACTTCAGATAAAGTCTTCAACACGGAACATGATTTTTCTTTATACATAATAAAATAGTCTACTTCACTTTCAGGTTACTTAGACTTCTTTTTTAAAAAACTTCTTTTGTTTTTGAAATTTCCTTTCAATGCTGACCTAAAATACACTCAAATCTGAAGGGTAACAAAGTAAAGAATGAGGATTTTTAAAAAGCTTTAGTAGAAAAATGAAAGAACCACCAACTTCAGTCTCCATACACAAGAACTTCCAGAACCTTATTTTAAAAATAAATGTGTCCTTCTCTTAAATGATTTACCTGCTCCTTTGCAGCATATTATATGTAACGTGATCACAGAATCATAGAATCATTTCATTTGGAAGAGACCCTCAGGATCATTGAGTCCAACCATAACTTTAGTATTAAACCATATCCCTAAGAACCTTGTCTAAACGTCTTTTAAACCCCTCCAGGGATGGTGACTCCACCATTTCCCTGGGCAGCCTGTTCCAATGCCTGACAAACCTTTCCGTGAAGAATTTTTTCCTAATATCCCATCTGAACCTCCTCTGGCACAACTTGAGGCCATTTCTGCTTGTCCTATCACTTGTCACTTGGGAGAAGAGACCAACACCCTCCATGCTACAACCTGCTTTCAGGTAGTTGTAGACAGTGATAAGATATCCCCTCAGCCTCCTTTTCTCCAGGCTGAACAGCACCAGTTCCCTCAACAGCTCCTCATAAGGCTTGTGCTCCAGGTGTCCCACCAGCTTCAGTGATAACAAAATTCAGAGAACATGCTCGGGCACACCTGTGTGGGCACTGCTCAGGTCTGCTTTGTGTCTGCAGAACATCTACTTGCTGAAGGACACTGGTGGCATAGGAGTGCCCACCACGGTGCCACAAGTGACTGCCAGCCTTGACATCCTGCAAGAGCTTGCCCTAACCTAGACAGCACCTACCTATAAGCAGAAGCACATGCTTAAAAAACCCTCCAGGGTTATGCAAGAAAGCTCATAAATGCGCATGGGCCTGTGGAGTTTCGCTGAACAAATTGGGCGTATTTGCACGAATGAACTTCTGCAAATTTTTCCTGTGAATAATGAAAGAAACACCAAGAAGTATCTGATAAGAAAGAGCTCTGTTGCTTGCAGTACCATGGGGTCCACATCTTGAAGAGCATTGAAAGGATTGGGCTGCAGGGAGGACAGGGACGATTCCCTGGGCTGTTTTTAAAAGGTATTTTAAAAATACAGCCAGCACGTGGAAAAAAAATTTGGAACAGCTTTCATAAAAAAGGTTTTGTTCTATCTGTCCGAGTGAAGATATTTATGGTGTCTGCTGTGTCATTCCAGATTTGTCATGGGCCATTAAATATCCACCTGGATATTGCACCATTTAACTACTGGAATGCATAAGCATTTCTGCTGCTTGTGAAAGAGCAACTATTAGCTGTATAGAGTGTAAGTGCTCTGCTATACTTTAACAAATAAATCAGAAAGTGGAGCAGATAATACAACTGTGTTCAGTTGTGGTAGACTGACAGTTATGTGTATTTATATTTTTTAACTGATCATGACAAGAATGTGAATAGGGGCTGTATATATTATTTCTGGTTTTCCCTGGAGTTTATTAGTCTTCTCGGCAATGTTTTGGAGATCCATCTGAGGGGGTGTCTTCTCAAAGCAGACCCTGCACAGACATGGTCACAAGGCAGCCCCCGCAGCCTCACACACAGGCAGATTCCTGGTATGGACAAAATAAAAGCCCATCTCATGTCAAAACATGCTCTAAGCTTTGTGCATCTGAAGGTGGAAAGCTATTGCTCAGTCAAGGTGGCTGCAACATGCCAAGATCTGGAAAACAATCCCGAATCAGGATTTCAGATTCTGTCTTTGTGCATGAAATTACCACACAAATACTCAACTGTTTTTGACAACTGCAATGCCTCAGAGATGCATTGAGCCTTCAGTAACACTTTCCAGACTCACCCCTCACACTAGCTGGTCCAGCTGCTTCACACTTGTGTTCAAGAACCACCCACCTCTTCGAAGTGTGGCTGATGATGCACGTTGTCCTCCAAAAGGGACTTTGGGGGACAATGTAACATTACTAGAAACACCACCAGTGCAGTATTTAAAGTGGAATACAAGACTCATGGGTACACAAGGCACTGAAATGGATATTCCCTCAAGAGCAAACATTTGATGACATGTGTCATGACTACAGCTCTCTTTGGTTGTCTTGGTTTATCTAACATTAAAAAAGCTTAATGTCCTATGCTTAACTGGTGGAAACAAGGTGGTACTGGAGCTGTACTGCAGTGGGATGTTGGCACGTGATGTACAAATCCAGTGGGCACGGACACCACTGGAAAAGGCTAACTCTGCCAAATCTACAGTGTTTAAAATATACATTTTTCTTTCCAATAGTCAGTGGGGATGGTGGAAAGGGACCTAAGCCCTCCCAAAAATCGAAATGGAACTGTAGAGCGTTATTAGGAAAACAAAGTGCTTTCAGCGGGAGGGATCTATCCAGGCTGGGGGGAGCTGGAGTGCAGATTTTGGGGCTGACTCTCCCGGAGCAGCCTGTAAGCCAAGCACCCTGCTCAAGGGCCAGCAGCCCAGTGGCCTTTGTTCATGGCACACGTCATCTCGCAGAGTCCCCAGGGGATGTGGATATTGGGAGTGTGTCAAAAAGGTCAGAAAATCTGGCAGGTCTCTGCCCAGATGACATCAGTTTTGGAAGAACTTTGTAGGAATCAAAGTCCTGCTGGAGAGAAAGCAAATGTCTGCAGATCTGCAACTGCAGGAGAAGGAGAAACTTTCTGCAGAATGGCTTTCTGGTTGCTCTACAAGTCATCCAGCACAGCCAGGCCCCATCAGACACCCATTTAATGCCTCCTGGTTGTCACCAGAGCAGCAGCAGCAGCTGCAGAGGTGCAGGTCGCCCCCAGGTAGGATGTTCCTCTCTCCCATGGTGGCAGAAGATTTTCTTTTGTAATTCTAAGGGATCAGACCCTAAATCTGCTGTGTTTCCTCTAATAAGCTACTCACAACAAAGGCCCCACTCTCCTCCTCTGATACCAGCGGTGTGGAATGGTGAGCGGGTGGAGGAAGGAAATGGAGAAAGATCTAGTTCCCTTGCAGAAGAATTTTATCAGCAATTTCAATGCCTCTCTACCCTTCCCAAGCCCAGAAGAGGCACATGTTCACAGTTCACCCTAAACCACAAGAGAAGTGTGAAACAACTCTTACTGTACTGGGCCATATGGATAGAAAATCTCCCTCCAGGACAAACACATTTCAAATAAACCCATCCTTGAGACACCTTTAAGGTTTAGGAGAAAGCAGGTCCTATAAAGTAAGCTCTATGGTGTTAGTTTTTGGAAGAGAAGGGGGAATTGTTTTCCTTGGCATTTCCCACCCCTTTTTGTCTCAGCTGCTGACAGGAGAAAAGCAAAACACACATGTGGTCCTCAGGACAGCAACAGGGAGAGGAAAGGAGAGTTTACAGGTTGGGGTTGACGTTAGGATGCTGCAGTGCTCTGAAGATCATCCCCAGTGCCACTCAGCACAAAACCAGCAGCTCACTGCAATCAACCAGAGCAAGGAGCACTGAGCTCCTTCTTTAGAAACAGATACTGCAAGATGCAGAAGAGGAAAGTCTTGGTAAAATGAACAAACAGTCTGTCAATGCTAGGCAAAGAACAGGTAAACAAATAATGTCACCAAATAGAAAAGTAATGGATCCAAAAACCCCATCACAACAAGACTATTGCCTCTCTATGGCTTTGCCCACTTGGACTATATTACCTCATCCAGCAACTACTAAAGCCAACAGGGTGCTTTAAATTCCTTATTCCTTTAGTTTAAATACAGCAAGACACTACTCAGTCAGTCATTATGGAGAAAGCAGGAACACTGTCAGCAGGACACATCATAGAGCAACCTGTCCTGATAGCTCAATATCAGCCGGCAGCAACAGGTAGAAGTCAGGCTGATATTTGCTTTGCTTCTTTCCCAGACTAAGATCTGACTAGTAACAGCTGCCTACTTTATGGTTGTCTCTTTTTATTATTATTCCCCTCCATGTCCCCCCCAAAAAAGGAAAAAAAAAAAAAAAAAAAGAATGTTTAAAATTTATGGCTAGAATAAACCGATTACTGTTGGCAAGTTAACTGAAGGGATCAATTGTTCCATATGGCAAAAGCCAAAGAACTCAGGGCTCTATTCACAAGAAAAGACTGATGTGCTAAAGGGCATGGAAATGCCACTTTTATTGTGTGGCAGAGAATTTTCACATTTGAATCCAAATTCCATAGGAAAGCGTGGTATGCAAGACACCCAGCTACAAGGGCTGGCCAGACGGCATGTGCGAGCAGAGAGCATGTGCACAGGGAAAACGTAATATCCCCAGCACAAAGGTTCTGTGTTCATGCCCTCCCGGCACAATGTCAGGCTTTCACACGGGCAGGGAATTATGTGCAAAATGCCTGGAAGTCAGCACCAAAAGTGCTCTGAAACAGGCAAAGCCAGAACAATGTTCTCCCCTTCTCCACCCATGCGTGGACTGTTGGGTCCGTTGCTCTTGGTGGTGCAAGAAAACATGGTGAAACTTGTGAGAATCCCTCTTTTAAGGGTGGGAGGATAAAACCCCCGCGTTGCTGTGCTTCAGGAGAAGGAGCTGCAATTCCTGAGCAGAGCAGGCTGGGGCCATACGGATGCAGATGGAGCAGGGATGCAGGGCAGGGTGAGCACAGGCACTGGCTACAGCGCGTCGGGAGAAGTCACCGGAGGTAGGACACAAAGAAACGCAAGACCCTTGGCTCAAGGACAGACATGCCAAATGTTTATGTGTTCATACAGTGGGGCATGTTGATAGAGCAGTTAAGCACGATGGATCCGAAGAAGCCAATTCAAGCCGTATTTTTGGACATGCATCAAAGGCAGCTCCCAATGGGGAAGCGGAGGGTTCAAGGCACGGCACTGCCCTGCCAGCACGGCTCGCCCCTCTCAGCCCCATGTGTCGTGCTTGCTGGGCTACTGCCCCCCAGGTCTCTTGGTGCTGGGTGCCACACAGAAAGCAGGAACAGATGCCTCCTGCTCAACACTGGGGACAGCTATTCTTTACCAGATGATTTGGTGCTTTCTGATAGACAGCTGTACAACAGCAGAGTGCCAGATAGGAATTTTGCTTTGCAGTTTCTCAAGCAGAAAATGGGAGTTGGGCTTACATTTAATAAAACCTTCAATGACAGCTAGGCACCTCGCTCCCCAAAAGGTCTTGGAAATCACAGTCCTTACTCAGTTACATGGGGAAAAGAAAAAATAAAAGAGAGAGAGAGAGTTTCCAGAACAGCCAAGTACAGATTTTTCTACAGTAAATGCCAACATCTATATTTTCCAGGTTTTGTTTTGGGATGCTCTGTCTGCGGGCATCTGAAACTCAGGACACACAAATGTTTATGTGTTTAGAAGGAGGCTCGTGGCTAAATTTGGGCAAAGTTTTGTGAACTGGAGGAGGGAGGAAAAGACAGTGGGAATGACTTCAGCCTGTGCTAGCGCAGAGCCGAATATCAGCGTTAGCAGCACGGCTCCCATCTGGGGCTGGTGCAGTGGGAGCGGGCGGTATCGATGGCTCTCTGGACGGCTGACAGCACAGATGGACTGCAGCTTAGCCTGTGACTAATTTTAACAAGCTGCTTGCACACTTACAAAAGGCAGATCTGTTGGCATTTTTACTTTCAACCACCTGGTTTTGACAAACATTTTCTGCAAATAGCACATATGTCATGAGGCTGGAGCTGGGCGACATGCAAGGCAGGGAGGAGCTTAAATCCCACGGATGGAGGTTGGGACTGGAAGTCGTCATGGCCAGGATGTCCCAACAAAAGGCACAGGTTAGCGTAACCAGCAATCGTCAACAAGCTGAAAGAAAGCAATATTCATAAGAAGAGGTAAAAAAAAATGATGTAGTTGGGCAGGTCTATTGCTCATGATGATCACTGTGCCTTCTCCAGGCATGCACTGGAGCAAGAAAACCCACAGTGCGTTGATATAAGTCTTGCACGAGTTCCTGTCCTTGTTGGGTCCATCCCTGTTAAATGCCAGAATGAGAGACACAGCTCAAGAGGGAAAAAGCCCAAAAGACAAAACAGGTTTGACCCTTCGAAGAAGAACATGTTGAACAGTTTTCATAAAAGGTTTCTATTTAAAATAGGTCCCTCTGTGTTGAAGCCAGCAGTGGAGGGCACAGCTACAGAGATGTGGTGCTTTCAGGGGTTATCCTGGATCGGTTCATACCCTCAAGCTGGATGTCTTCAAGGTGCTGCTGGGCTCCCTTGGATGAGCCTGCTCTTTTTCCATGAGATACAGAGCACAAGCTGCTCTGAGGGACCTAAACATGCAGCAATGACTTCCACAGTTTGCCTTTTCTCATCCCACAGTAACATCCACTGCCAAAATTCAGGGAGAAAGGACTGGAGTGAATTAGTGTTAGAAATGAACATTGCCAAATTAAAGCATCGTGACTAAGCACTAAGATAACAAAGAAGCTACTAACACAATCTCCATCCCTTGACTTCTTCACTGACAGGCCATTTTGGAGTAAGACTTATTGGGCTCATTGCCAGGGTGACTGGGTAAGTCCCATGATTCATGAAATGTAAACTTCCAGTTGTTGATCTTGTGATACTCTCTGCCCTTAAAACTAATCCAGCTGTTCACGGAAGTTTCTTCTGTTTTCCCAGAGCCTGGCACAAGAAGGGAGATGAAGTGCAGGAAAACATAAGAGTATAATGTCAAAATGGTGGGGCCACATCTTGACTAATTCATAGGCCTCTTTCTCTAGATGGGGATGGCGAGGGACTGCTAAAAAGTTGGTCTTTGATCAGATGAAGGAAGGGAGGACACCAAGTGGTGCAGAAATTTTCTCAATGAAATAATGTTTTCTGCCTTTTAAGAGAATGGGGTTTGTTCTTCTCTCTGCATCTAGAATTAACTTACTTTGGGTTGGATGAGGAGGAGTGGAGAAGTGAGACAGACCTGGAAATCTGCAGACCCATTCTCCTGTTAAAATGTGTTCTGGCTCACAAAGCTGAACTCTTGTTCCAGTTTGCTTTCGGGCTATACTAGAGCCATTTTCAAACTTCAGAATAAACCAAAAAGTAAAACAAGCAAACAACAATCCAAGAGCTCATGTGTCAGATCAGCTGAAGTACTGGGTCTCTCCTCCCCAGAAAGTGTTTCATATTTTTACTGCAGTGTTACCAAAGTGGGTCTCCACTGACCTATTACGTAAAGCTCATAGTCAAAACCAGACCATCAGAAATTTTCTGCACTCAGCCTCACCTCCAAAAAGGGTCAATCGGGAGTTTCAATAGTTGGTAAAATGCACACTTTCAGTTGCCTACACAACACACAAACTCTTCACAGCTTGCTTTAAATTAGTTGTGGAACGGCAGAAAGGAATGAGAAGGATTTGAAAAAAAATGGAGATTTAGGAACAAATGATAATTTATGTCTTCCAGAAAATGCAAGTCAAACCTTGCCTGTTCTGGCCCTTCAGCACTCCTGATGGGAACAGGATATGTGTTTAGCATATCTCCAAGGTATTCTCATATGAACACGACAACTGAGTGCCTACTGTGAGGACAGCTATAACAAATCACCCACATTCTTTTCAAGCCAACGTTGCAATTGTTCTTCTCGTCGGATCATCTGGCTTCAGTGTGAGCTCCCTTCAATTTCTAACATGGAAAGTATTTCCAATAGTTGACAGATGTCTTTCCTCGCTTTACACTCCTTTCTTACCCTCTTCAGTGTTAGCCTTACAGGAAATACCGAGTTAATTGGAAAGATTAGGGAAGGTCTCCTGCAGCTATCAGAGGAGAAAGTGGGAGGAGACAGAATGCAGTAAAGGGAGAATAATTCCCTTAACATTTTATTTTAGTATTAAACTTTAAATATTAACAGCCATAGGAGGGAAGGGTTCTAAAATTATGTTGAATGTTTGTTATCACTCAACACAAAGTAAAGTGATCTCTCTCATAATAATTTTAAACCAGTAGTTTAATTCCTTGCCCAAGTATAGAAGACATTTTCCAAGAAGCAAACATTTGTAAACAGTTACTAGAAATACAATTTGATCATAGTGTGCAATACCTCAGTGTACAGTCCAGCTCACTGGTTTATCCCACACACAGACCTCAGGTTTTTGCCTATTAATTTCTCTCCTGTAGAAGATGCAATATTCATTCTCAGCAGCAAAAAAAATACCAAACAAAACATACTGAGGAATTTTTGGAACATGTAGATAATGCAAAATTCTATAGAAGTTGTCTCTCATGAGCTCATTGGATTTGGAAGGAAGCAGGGTTTGATGCCAAGATTTCTCAAGGACAATAAGTCCTCCTAAAGGATCCAGGAGTGGGATCCAGGTTTTCACCTCTACCTCCTCTCCTCTGTTTCACAGTCAAAATTAATATCCTAGCATGGGTGCTAGCTTGATCTGATCCGCACTAATTTACAGGCTAGATTCAAGCATGAGTTGTCAGTGGTTCCAAAGTATTTTCTCCTCGAAAGGACACAAAACACACCCTGACCTAATTATTTTCATAAAGGTACTGGGGCCATCTAAGCTGTTTGGACAGCAGGAGCCTACAGCTGTAACAGAGAAATCTAAGCACCACCAAGCTAAATATATTACTCCTTTGGTAGTGCTGCTATTACAGTAAGACAAGCACTGTCCTCCTCGAAAAAAGAGATTTGTAATCAAAGGGAGAGGCATGGAAAATGGACACCTCTATCCTGCAGAGACCAGCTGCAAAATCCCTGCATGAGAAAAGGGTACCAAAGGAAAAAGCACTGCATGAGCGATTCTGAACACACAGCACTCAGCTCCTTAGATCCAGTGCAGGAAGACATGGTTGGAGCATGGATGTATGAACAGATAACACATTAAAAACAAAGTTTTTGTGTTTAGGCCTAGATGAGTAAGCATGGGCAATTAGCAAAGACATGGTAATTCAAAGTTCAAGTCAGTGACAGTAACTGCAGAGCTCTACAGTATCCTGGCAGGAAATCGCTTCGTTAAGGTGCAGGTCTCTGAGCTGCTACCACCATTATGATTGGTGGGGATAATTTGGGATAATTTTCAAGATCGGTATTATTTGTGTCATGCCAGTCGGCATTTATCCTGCAGGTCAAAACTCAGCACTCATTTAAAAGACATTTCAAAGCATTACCTGCTCAGGCATCTGGAAGCACTTAGGCATGAGAACCTGTTTGCTATTTATGCTGCTTAACTGTTCCCACATTAGACTGTGGTGGAAAGTTGGGTGATAGCAAAGAAAACAGCAAAGTACAAGATCCTTTCTCAGGACAACAGGACGTTAAAAGCACACAGGCAACTTTGTTTGCTCTTTGGTTTCTCCTTAACTCATGCCTTGAGAGTCCTGAGGAGCAAGTAACAAGGCAAGGGAAGGAAAATGAAGAGTAGCCATGCCTTCAGATGAGGAGGTGCTCCAGTGACATCAGGATGAAGACGGCCCTAATCTGATGGAGAACAGGAGCATCCAGAAGGGAATCTGCAAGGAACAAGGCTTTAACGAAGGATGTCTCAGAAGAGACACTGAACAGATGGGATCCGGTGAGGAGAATCTTCTGCCAGGAGCTATAAAGCCTGAAGAAAGCCCATGAGAATTGCAATGAAGGGCTGCAAGAATGCTTCATTAGCACTACTGAACTGCCAAAAAGAAGTCATAGGCCTGCAAGTCATAGCAAAACTACCCACTGCACATCCTGGGTAATTCTTACTTAAAGTTCAATGCAGTTTTGCATTACTACATCATACCTCCACATGCCACATGTGGTGGCTGGCATAAGGAAAGAGATAAATTACAGCAGAAGGCAGGCCCTGATGTGTAAAAGTTCCCAAACAGCCGTGCTCCGGAGGCAGAACTATCACCTTACATAAACAAAGCAATAGCAATCAAAGTTCAGTGCTGATAGAGGCAAAGCTGTACACGCTGGAAGGTGCTCACACCACTGCACAGGGCAGAAAGGGACCAAGAGCATTAAAGCAGAAGGGACAGGGGAGACTTCAGCTGAACAGACAGGCATGGTGAGCAACACACTGCAGTGAAACATCATGGAGAGCGATAAAAGGGATAAGGAGGGTATGTGTCACTCTGCTACTGGACAGAAGGAAGGACACGGTGCAAGGAGGAGTTCAGAGAAGCTGAGCAAACACTGAGGCAAGAAAAAAGTTCTACTCTGAAGAGCCAGTACAAATTACCTTAAAAGGAAACAAAAAAGGAAAAGACAAAGAAATCCACTTTTTATTATTTGAAGAAAACTGATGAGCCATTTCTTTTTTCCTTCTTCCGTGACTCCAGAACTGACAGAGCAAGAGGACAGCAAAAGGCACAGTTCTGTGCAACTGGAGTGTGGAGGCCATTACCACAATTTGTCACTGAAAACTGAAGCCCACACCAGCTTCAGGAGACAACTGCAAATAAGATGTGTATTAATATCTTTATCACTCAGGCCCCGGGCTGGGCACAGTTGCTACATCTTACAGTTATTATATAGAGCAGTTTTAGAGATGTTGTGCATGGACCTGCCTGCTGCTAAGTTTTATTACCTTCCCCAGCAGCAGGATAGTCCCCCATGGCAGAGGCAATGGCAGGCAGCAGATGCAGCAGCGCTCAGTGACACACATGCGGCAACGTGAGGACAGACACCTGCCAACTCCCAAAGCCAACAAATTCCTGAGCCAGGGGCAGGAAAACAAACAAATACAACAACGACTTGCCCCGACAGCATCTTGGGGCAGGAGTCCCAGCTTGTCTGAAGTATCAATATTCGTGGGCATGTATATCTGTTTGGCTTTAGAGTCATTTTAAGACTTCACTCTGTCACCATCGCCAGGCACACAGCCCATGATAATGCCCCACTGATAGTCTGCACTGTTCCGTGTGCCACAATGTCCTCGTGGGATCTTCTCACCCAGATGCCTATTATACCACATCCAAACCATTTTCCAGCCTGTGAACACATGCAAGATGTAGCCACAGTCCCAGAAATCTTGCAGCAGCCTGACCTCCACATTGCGATACAAGACTAAACAACCTTCCATTTTCATGCTTTAATGCATATCGACATAATTCACTTTTCTAATGTGAAGGTCTGTTTTCTTGTTTTGCTCCCTTCAAGCACTCTCCAGGATAGTTGTTCACCATTTTTCTTCACCAGGTCAGTTCTTTTGCTCTTACTCTGCCAAGGCATATACTCGAATCTTGATTTTCCTTTGAATCCCATCTTGTAATTATCATTGTTATCTAATTCTTCTTCAAGAGAAAGGAATGCCCCTTGGTCTTTAAATCAGCTCAGATTTGTGACCTGACTTTAAATATGTTCAGCTGAAAGCCATTAGCAATTATTCAATTGCCTTTGCTGTAAAATGGCTTAAGTTACTCAACTTTAGCCTGTTATTTGAAGAAAAAATATCAATTAAACCTTCAGCTTTAGAGAACTCACTATTATACATTAGAGGCATTTAAGAGTATTTTGATTCTAAATTTTTTCCACCAGCTTCAAGCAGAGGCCTTATTCAGAGCACCACTTTCCCACACACAAGTCCCACCACCATCTGAGATGAAGCAGGGTCCAAACGTGCCATGGACCTGAGATGGTGCTGGGTCCAACCCCATGCTTAGGACCATGGCTGAGCTGCCAGCTGCAGAGCACATAACCTGAGGAGCCAGGAGGCAACACAGGGTGGATACAGGGCAGGGGACAACTTCCTACAGGAGGTTTTGGGCCCATAGCACCTTCTTTCCAAGAGTTACTCTGAAACTACACTGCTTAGATAGTAACTTTCTCCTGGATCTGTCTTCAATGCAGACTGGAAGTAGAAATAGTCAGTACCTGATACAGGGCTGTTGTGAAATGTCTTTTGAAATGGAAGAAAGAAAGGTCAGGTATGATGCCATTACTGATGCCACTGCAGAGAAACACCTGTCTCACAAGTGTCTACCTTCAAACACAGGGCCAAATTCAGATGTGGCTTCTAACTGGCATGGACGGAAAGACATGAAATGTTCAGAAAGAAGGAAGAAAAGTTTGTAACGCACAAACCTGCCCCCACCCCCTCCAGCCAACTCCATCTCAGATATTTTCTTAACAGCATTTTCTGCGGCTGACAGTGCTGCAGAGGAGGCCAGCGTGAATCCCTGCACCACAGTAGTGGTTTGGCAGCTTTATGATGTTTTACATCACTTTTGCAAAGAGCACCATAGCTATAAAATTTGTAGCTTTCCTAAACCCCCAGAATCCATTTAATCAAAACAGTCCGGCAGCTGCACTAGGGCATTATGCAAGTGCATGGCTGCTTCTCCTTCAGCTGCTGGAGGAGGAATTTGCTGACAAGTCAAGATTAAACCTTCAGTTCCTTCTGCTCTCCCCAGCCATTATGTGCTGTTAAGAAGAAATTTCAAGTTAATTGATACAATCTCAGGAGAGGAAAATACATGCAGGATTTCTTTAACATGGTGCAGCTACAGAAGGGAAAGGCTGAGAGTGTTTACTGCTGAGTGGAAGACAGTTCATGCTCTTTGAAACTCCCTTCTCATCTTCCACTGCACAGGGTGTTGTCATGAGGTAGGCTTGTTGGAAAGCGTTTGACTTGCAATAATTTTGCAGCCCCTGAATGGATTTGCACCACCAAACCCCTTGCTTTCTGAGCTACTTTTTGTTGTGCATATTTTTTTCTTCCCAGGACCTGCCTGTATTCACAGCCCATAACTTGGCACAAGCAACAGAGCCACACCTCGCCTCCTTCCAAGCCAGAAACTGGTAGGCAAGCAATACAGCCCTATAAAACACAATTAACCTTTTCATTAAACAACAGCTCCCCAAGTGAAAACCAGGCCGCATTGAAAGGAATGAGACTGCTTTATGTTAACAGCATGTCTCAAACCTTAAAATAAAATATTTGTGCTTACATAAATAGTTGGAAAGGTAAAAGTGTCATAACACTGGGTGTTTGTTATTGGAGCTGGAGCTTGCCTCCTGCCTGCAACAAAATGTCATAACAAAGCCCGCGTTGGGCTCGCTGCGTTTACTCCTCGCTGCAGTGTTTAAAGTCAAAGACAATCCTGAGCTATAAACAGATTGCGTGATAGCCCATGCAAAGGCTCCTGTGAAAGCAGGACTTATTTTAGCGTGACACACACCCAGCATCATCTCACTGAAAAGCTTGCACCTGAGATGATGCTGGGTCCAAGCGTGCCACAGGCCTGAGATGGTTCTGGGTTCAACCATGCCACGGACCCAGCAGCTCTGCAAACTTTGCATCACCTGAGATGATGCTGGGTCTGCAGGACACTTGGGACCACAGCCCAGCTAGGGACCTGGGCCACCATCATCTCAGGTCCAGGGCACACTTGGACCCAGCATCATCTCAGGTGGTGCAAAGCTTGTAGAGCTGCTGGGTCCACGGCATGGTTGGACTCAGCAGCATCTCAGGGTGTATTGGGTCCAACCATGCCATGGACCCAGCAGCTTTGCAAGCTTTGCACCCACTGAGGTGCTGCTGGGTCCATCTCATGCTTGGGACCATGGCTAGGCTGCCAGCTGCTCCCCAAAACCTGCCCCAAAACACTATCAGCAACAGAAAGTTGACTGCAGAGCAGCATGCCCTAAAATCTGCTTTTCACAGAGAGCTTTTTCAGCCCCAGTATGAGTTAAGCTAGGCTTTCCAACCCATTAGAGCCCAGGGGAGGCTGCAGGGAGACTTTTATCACACTTGGCCAACAACAGCAGCTTCCCAGCTGCTCACAGCACCAGAGGAGCCAGGGCTGAGAGCACTCGCTGCAGCTCCTCCCTGCCAGCGGGGCCCACCTGCTACAGCAGGATGGTTTGGCAGCATTTCAGCCTTGGAGTCTATTGATCCCATGGCTGGGAGAGGTTTCAGCCATGGAGGGAATAATATAACTCATGTGCGCTGCAGAATGGGGCAGGGGGGTCTGCAGAGTCTTTGTGGACGATCAGCGCATCTCCACAGCTCTAAGGAGGAGGAATTGAGCAGCGATGGAGCACGAGGTGGACGGCACACACTCAGTGTCCATCCCCCTGGTTTCTACACCTTGACCCACCCTAGTCATTCAAAGCCTGGCTAAGAAGCAAGGAGAGAATTAGCTCTATCTAATAGAGGCAGGAGAACCCAGCATGCATTCTGATGAGGCACGACTGGGCAGAAGGCAGGTAAATTAAAAGATATCTATATCTGAGAGGTGGATCGGCATCCTTATCTTTAAAAATTCCTTAGGTAAACTACAACTTACAGCCTGCTTTGCTAGCACAGATAGGTAGTGGTGACTGTCTTGTGTAAGCTATGTGCAAGTGGTCTTGGGGAGCAACTGGCATTTTCTGTGAACCCCAAAGCAGGGACAGCCCACATGGCTGTGCCTCACCATGCAGCAGAACCTGTCCTTGGGACTGCACCTGACCAAAACACTCCTGCAGCTGTGAGCAGACAAGAATTAATGTTTAGCATAAAGTAGCATGATTCCCCCAGAACGGCTGTAGAAATACTTAGCCTAAATTAAATAAGCATTGCCATAGCAGCTAGGTGTTTATTTACAAAAGAAGACCGGGAGGCTGCAGCCAGACCTGCTCACCTCAGGTCCAAAAGACCCCCAGAGCCAGGGCAGATGGCTTGCAGGTTGTGCGTGGGGACAGGTCTAGATGATGGATCAGAGGATCAGGGTTGTAGGCTGTACTGCTCCCTCTGTGGCTCTCTGGGGTCATTCAAGAGGTGAATGATGATTACCAGGTCTCCAAATATTAGCAGACCTTTCCCTGATGGGCTGAGCCTGTGGCAGAAGCCACCCTGCTGTCCAAAGGCCAGTGCTGTGAGCAGAGCCGATGTCCTTACGTGAGCAGACCATGCACAGGGAGGTCCTCCCTGAGCTGAGTCATCTCTCTGTCACCCAACAGAGATCCTCCCTCCTGGGCAAGGAGGTCACCCTTGTACCTACACCCAAGATTATCCAGCTCTCTCTGTCTCAGAGACCCTACTCTGCCTTGCAAACCCAGACCTACTCAACCATGCAGACCCTTTCCCACGTCCTTTCCCCAGAGGTGCCCTTGGCATGAAAGCCCCTTAAAATCACCTGATTTCCACAACCCCTCCGCACTCAGCAATCTGCTTGTGTACCCAGAGGTGACATCAACTGTGGGCAGCAAGGATCCATGGTGGAACAAGACCCCACGACTGCAAGCCTTTCTTTCGGAAAAGCCTCTTATTTTATTTGCCCATTCTTGTCTGTGACTGGCCCATGTAGACCCATTTGCTGACCCTCCCCAGCTTGTGTGGAGCCAGGAAGCAGCTACAAGCTCATCTCTGGCTGGGGTGAAGGTGAGCAGGCATGGACATACAATAGCAAGCAAAGCATGGTTGCAAGACATCAGGGGAACAAGCTGAGGTTTCTGTTGCCCTCTCCCTCCACACAGGAATCCAGGGTCACGTTGTTCCCACCAGGAGAGGATTCCACAGCTGTCCTCCCGCGGGGCTTCCCTGGTCCTAAAAACCTGCCTCGCTGCAGCAGCGCTTCAAAGGGCTTTGCTCCGCACCGCCTGCCTGGCGAAGAGCAGAGGAGCCAGGAGCCAGCGATCCCAGGCTCCAGCTCTTTATCAAATGTCCCCGAGGGACCGGAGGGAAACCCAGATGCAAGGGAACGCTGATGGGTGAAGGACTTTCCTGTTTACCGAGCTCTGCTCCCACCTCCCCATCGCATCACCTGGTGCCTTGCGGTTTAGGCAGCACAGGGCTGCTGGCACGGGATCTGGGGGGCTCGAGGGGAGCCCCGTGGCAAATGCAGGCACAGGTGGGCAGCGCAGGTGGGGCAGAGGGGTGCCAGCAGCAGCCGTCTGTGGTGGGCAGGGAGCCATCGCCGCTATCGTGCTGGAATCAAACCCTCTTCTGCAAAGCGCTTGAGCTCCAGCGAGCTGGCAGCTTCCTATGGAAAAATGTGCTTGGAAGCTCTCCAGCCATCACTGCTCCTGAATAACTGACAACCCTGCACCAGCCAGATACCCCAGGATTGTGCTTCTTCCTCCCCACTGGGGAAGGACATTCAGAACCCATCCCATCCCAGTCCAGCCTTTCAGTGGCTTCCATTTCTCAAAAGAAATTCCTGCACAGCCAGAAGATTTTACCACTTTGTTCTCAGAATATCATAATATTTTCTTTTTTAATTAAATCGCATTCCCCATCTGCCTCGCACACATGTTTTGGGTAGTCTACTTTTGCCAAACATAAGGTCAACATCCACGCTACTAAGTTTCTATAGAAGTGCACAAATGCTAGAACACTGTTTTATCTAAAAAAATATGTCTGTTCACAATTTTGACCACACCAGTCTAGGGCTATGTGACTTCACTGCCCCAAAGCCTTTTGACATGAGTACACTCATTTAGCAGCATGTATTGTCCTGCTTTCTTCATTAGCAAACTCAAACCTCACAAAAATTATTTATAATATTTCCATAACAATGATGGACTTGTGGAGAGGTGTTGCTGTATTTGATTTGGGCTGCAAGCAAATGAGCAGGGATCCTCAGGCCTTAGTTTTAAAGCTCCAGAATTGTCTGAAATCAAGGGAATTCAAGAGCAAAAAGTTAAAAACCAGGGCATCAATAAGGGAGGCTGAAGTGAAGACAGCCAGGAAAAGCAAATCCCAACCTGCAGCATACAGATCAAAAAAAAAAATAAAATCTATACAGTTGGCCTGAAAGATGAAGCACATATAGATATAACAGGGCTTATGTGGTAGATGCACCACAGTGAAAAAACTCACAGTACTTCTACAGGCTTCTTGACCAGAGTTTCCAACCTTTCCCAAAGAAGGTTGTAAACTCCAACTCTCTCATTTTACAGAACTGAAGCACAAAGATTAATAATTCATACCAGCTTCCATCTATATCCTGCAGTATAAGAAGGACAGAGACGAGCACTCACTGGCCAGTGCATTACACAAATCCAGAAGCTCTATTTAATTCACAGGGGAAGGATTTTGGACAAGAGCTCACCCATTCACATGCTGTTGGGAAGCATAGTGCTTTCCCTCCCCATCCTGAAGCAAAGACTGCATTCAGCTATAAATCTGGACTAAGATCTGTAAGGCCAAATCAAGATAAGCACAAAGCAGAATGCCTGCAAGTATAAACTCATCTGCTTCAAAGCATTTCAGGCCCCAGCTGCAAATTGGTTTATTCCGAGAACAAATTGTTGCTCAACTACTTGGAAGCAGTCTTCACAAAACTTCAGGCTAGGCATCTCTGATTGAAAAGAACGTAATATCAGTGATAAATAATATCACATGAGAACACAGGAGGAGGCCTCAGCCTCCTCCAGAAGTGATATAATTAACTGCAAGACATGTTCTATCATTTCTTGCTCAATACCAGCCAATATGTTGCCCAAGACTCTTTCCCATGGTATCGTACAGAGTGTCCTTCTTCCTCTGTGCAACTCATAACAACCTTCCCGCACCCAGATAAACTCACACTAAAAAAGGACAAATAATCTCCCTTTATTAACAGTGGGTTGGCTGGCCCAGGAATTTCGGCTGAGCTTCAGGAATGCCCACAAAAACACTATATCCCATCAATAATACCTCCTGTCTTTGCAAAGGAGAGCACAGTCACATCTCAAGTACCTTACTCCCTTTGGGAAAGGAGATGCTATACACGGACAATTCAGGCCATCTGTGAGTTCATCTCCTTGTGCAGTTGGTGGCAATCTGGCTTAAACTTCAGAAACACTGAGGCCATCCCGAGTACACACCACCTCCCACCTGCACAAGTGTGACTCCTCTTTTGCGAAAGAAGCGATGGAGATCACGTCACTTCTCCTCTTGTCCCATTCAGGGTTGTCCACCAGCATAACTTGAACATATGTGTTTGGACAGTCATGGGGATGTGCAGTCAGATGGCATGATACTATTGCAGTTATTGTCTTATTTTTCCCTCTTTTTGGGAAATACAAAAAGAATATTTTCCCTTCAACATTCTCATTTTTTTAAGGTGAACAAACAAGTGTCAAACCTGTTCCTAGAAAACGGTTGTCTCCTTCCTTCTCTTCCACTCCACATGGGGAAGGGTACACGAGGAGGGACAGACAGAATGAGGGAGGACCACAGGGAGCAAAGAAGGGCCAAGAGAGAGACAATGTGAGAAGGCAAGAAAATAAACAGAAACACATGAGGTAAAACATCCCTCACTTCACCACTAGACAGCTCAGCAGGGTCCCAGATGACATGGGGAACAAGCCCAGCAACCGCAATAAAGTACCTTCCAGGTTGTGTTAAGATGAGACTTCTTCTGTAACCCATCACAAACTTGGGTTTGCCAGCACATTGAGTTGCTCAGAGGTGGTGCTGCTGCTTGAAGGGTTGCTCAGCCATGCATGTTCCCAGGACAGCGAAGAACTGAACAGATGTTTCTGTTAGTGCAGAGCCTGTGAGCTCAGGTACCCCAGGCGCTTGCAGCAGGTCCATGTATCAATGCTACGTGCACACAGCTTGACATCTCAGTTAATACATCTGGGCTTGGTCCAGTGACTCCTGGGCAGCAGAAGATCATGCTGCAGAGACTTGCCTTTCAGCAGATGTGCAAGGTAAGTGATTTGCAGGCTGGACTGCAGCTGAATGAGCAGCCCCAATAGGCAAGGCCTATCTTCACATTTTAGTTTCATTTTAGTTGAAGAAAATGCGCATAAGGTCATCTCTCTAGGGATCGGGCTGTGGGAGTTCTCTAGAGCGGCAGAACATCATCTCTCTGAAAATACCTTGCTGCTTATCAAGGAAATGAGAGACACAATGGGGCTGAGTGGTCCTTAGTGTCCCTCACCTTGGTGTCCACACGAGGCCGGGGTGGGGAGGCACATCTGGGGAAGAGCACCCATCTGCACTGGATTACTCTTTTGCTTGTTGACCTCATTTTAGCTCTCCTGCTCTGCGTTTGAAGTTCCTCTGCACAATCAAATTTAGTAATGTGCATACCTGGACTGAAAAATATCTGTCCCAGAGGCACTTCCTCAGCCGTCCTGGTTTTCATTAACCCAGCTTCTCCACTGTCCTTTTTTCACACCCATTAAACAGCACCAAAGGGAGCTGGCAATACATTTTCCTTTGCCCTTCTCTTTTGTGCTTTTCCTTGATGAACAGCTAAAGCAGATGCACAGTTGTCTTTGAAGGCTCTGGTGGATGAGCATGTTGAATCAATGATGGATTGGACCAAATGAATCACAGTGTGGGAGAAAGCGCAAGGCAATGATTTCTAAGTGGCCTTCACATCTTTACACTTAAGAACTTGCTTTAAAAGCCTGTTTTCTTCTTTTCATCTGGTTCCAGTTTCTGCAGTGCCTTTGCATATGTTGAGGGAGGTAGGGGGGAAGGAGGGGAACCTTTACATATAAACAGAAGATTCCACTTCTCCATCAGACAATAATGAAGCATTGTCATTTAGAGAGTTCAAATAGCTGAGAAACCACTTCAAGGCCATGCAAAACAACTGGGTAGCATCAGAAAAAACAGCAGCTGGCAAACTGAGCAGCAGAGTTTAAAAATCCAATATAGCAAACTAGCAAAAAATCCCACAGCTGGTTCAGTGGCCTACCTCTCCTCACTGGGACACAAGAGCTGCTTCAAAAAGCAACTTTAATGAAACGACATTTTTAGGATACGGTGAATTCCCAGAGATAACTGGATATATAACTGCTGTTGTTAATTCTCAACTGAAACCCTGAGTGCTCAGCCAAGTCCCATGTGTCCCTATCCACAGCAAGTGGGAGGTCTCCAATACCCATTCAGAGCATCAGTTGTTCCCAGCCTGGCTGCTTTTAGGCCCTCCCCGTGACCAATGATACAATTGTGTTCATCAGACAGATTTTTATTTTTCCCCGCACAGATACACCAGGGTGGATATAGAAAATCAAAGCCACTGATTTTGCGATGTTGCCGGCAGAGAGGTGCAGCCTTCCTGGGCACGGTAGCGAGGCAAAGTGTGTGGAAAAAGGAAATTGTCTTTTTGGGCTGTCAGTGCACAAGAGGGAAAAGACGTGTGTGCGCACACACAAACTTTCAGTCTCAGACATCTGAAAAAATCCCAGCAAAATCCATATCCCAGGCTGGGTATAATTTTTTATGACTAAGCAACATTCCATACACATTCATCTCCAGGTCTCTACCACACTATTCTGCAAAGGCACTCTGTGCTCAGATAACACTACCATGAGGAAGACTCTGGTGGCTGATATCTGCCTGGGCAGAGGTCTTCCCATATGCAAGCCTCTGCAGGATCTGCTTTATGTTACATCTTGAGATGAGGCCGCATGTGGAAATGCAGGTGGAAGCTTGTTCGGAGCATGGAATTTGCAAAGCCTGTTCATTTAACCAGGCCTAAACCTGAGCCAAGGACAGCTTGGTTTGCCTTCCTTTATTCTGGATGGCCCACGTGAATTGTTGCTGCTCCCATGGTAGCACAAAGAAGCGGTGGCAGCAGCGTTGGCAGCAGCGTCCGTGCTGGGGTGGGTGCACCAGCAAGAGCAGCAGTCAGCACAGATGGGAGAAGGACAAACTGGAAGCTGTTCTGTGGCCTTTGTCAGAGACAGAGTCTCAACAGAAAGCATAGAAAGGCTCCTAGAGGCATATGAATGCCCCCGTGTCACCACTTGTCACCCAGTTACATTTGCGTAGGAGCTGCACATCCATCTACAGCATCAGCAACACTGTGCAGCCCACTGCCTCCTCATCAGCTGTACTAGTAAGGGACAGATCCTCCTGCTCCAGAGATAATGGACTTGGATGCGCGAGCGCCTCTGGAAGTCAGAGGCTTGTCCCAAGAAAGCCACTGCCCTGACCTCTGCTCCCCAGCAAACAGCAACTGCCAGCACTGCAGGCAGGGATGGGTCCAGCTGCAGCTTCCCAATGAATATTCAAAATCTCCATGGTCTGGTAAACAGAGCTCTAAAAAGTGCCTACTGCTCTCTACACAGGCAGTGGTAGTTATGAAGTGCTATGAGGTTTGGAAGTATTTTATCCACGGACAATGGAAGTAGGCACGAGCTGAAACATTATTTGCTTGAGTCTTTTCCAGCGTAACACTGAGTTTACAGTTAAAACAGTGGAAAGGGTTGTATGAGCCTGTCTGTGGCCAGATGATGGTACTGCAGACTCCACTGTGAAATGTGTGAAATAGAGGTGTTTGGGACAAAGGGAAGTCTGTTAAAGTAAGAAAAGCCTGAATAAACAGTTTTTTTCCCCCCACACCACTTTCAGCTTCATCCAGCTAGAGCTTAAGGATAAAAGAACAAGGAGCTGCTGATTTTCCAGCAGTATAGAGACAGCTGGTGGCTTCAGGAAAGCATTTCTTAAGCATCGCACTGGCACGACTGATCCAATAGGAACTTGGGCCCCACGAGGCCAGTGCAGCCAAGTGCTCTTCCTTGCTTTGTGGACCTCTCAAACATTTCAAGAGAAACAAAAGCTCTCCAGCTGGAAACCACCAGGAGCCCACTTCTCTCAGTAGCCCCACAAACACAGAGACTAGTGTTGGGATGAGCCAGGAATGGTGCTGGGTGAAGCCCTGTAAAACACAATATCCCCATCCCAAGGGAGCATTTTCAGCCACCCCCATCACATTTGTCACTTGTTCTTGGTGCTTTCAGGTGCATGTACTGTAACCCAGTGGGGAGCAGCACAGCTCAGCAATGCCCATGCATTTGCTGGGCTACAGGACACTGCGCACTTTGAAGTTTTCTCGTCCAACAAGAGCGCTGGTTGGTATGAGAGCTCACATACTTGTTAGGAGGTGAAGATGATTAATTGCCATCCCCCCTTCCCCTCCAAGGGGGGGCTCCTCGATGTTGTCTCGCTGACAGTGATTTTTCAGGACCATATGGCATTTCCACATCCCATTAGTAACGCGCCTGCTGCACCCCATCCGCTCCGTGCCAAGTTTCATCTTTCACTGGGTTGGGGAACATGAAATACCAAAACTCTGGCTGAAAACTTCAAGGTCAGGATGTTTAGGGAAATGTGTTTTGGGAAAAACTAAACTTCTTTTTTTGTCATTAACTGTGCTGGTGTCACAGGCACCAGCACTGCTGTGCAAGGCCACCAATTTCACCCAAAAAAGGGTCTCATCTCCAAAAAGACATGGGTGCAATGCTAAGATGCCCTGACAGAAACCCAGCTAACCCTGGCCAAAGGGGCTGGTTTTCTTCTGTCATTACAATGTACTTTCATAAAAGCAACCAAAACCCTACTTTTGGCTCTCTTCCCTCTGCCGCCACATTATGTGATTTCCTCTGGGGTGCACGGGGATATTTTTGCTCTTTCTGGGACTGGCAGTAATTGCAAGGAACATGCCCAGAAGCCCACAGACCCAGGGAGCAGGGGACCTGCAGACTTCATGGCCAGACACAGCACGGTGAGGCAGTGCCGAGGGGCACAATGCTGCAGAGCTACAGCTGCATTAACAAGCAGATCTAGATTAACATGGCCTCAAGTTGTTCAGGTTGTTGCTTTTCATTTAGCTGGTTTTTTTTTACTCCAGGCAGTTCACCATTTCATGTCTCCAGGCCCCTCTAATGGTGCAGCTCTGTGCTCACACCTGCTTGAAGCAAGTGCACTCATCAGACCGTGGATGTAATAGAGGGCAGCTATGAGAGCAAATTCACAGCAGAAGCAATTCCCTCTCCCTGCTGCTCCTCACCACTGCCTGAGCACACCATGGGGACTTCACCCAGCTCATTTGCAGCAGAGCAAAGAGCCCTTTGCAGTTGGGCACCTGCAGAGCACTAACATGGGCGCTCTGTCCTGGTGGTGGGTGGGTGACAAAAGCCAAATCCCCCGGGAGAGCAGGCTGTGCTCCCGCGAGTGCCGCAGCCAGTGCAAGAAAACACGCAGGCTCGCTAATCCGCCCTGCACAGCCCCCCTTGGCAGGCAGCGTGGAAAATGCCAGTGCTCACAGATACGGTCTCTAAGGAGGACAGTTTCCAAAACCTAAAGCAAAGCAGGATGGGCCGCCCCAGAGGCTGGGGCAACCAGGGGCCAGCACCCACCTCCCGATCAGCTGGCAGCTCCCAGTAGCAAAGCACTGTGAAACCTGGGCCCAAACCCAGCAGGCAGTAGCCCTGCAAGCATTTTGGTCACTTATCCCTTCTCTGGTTGCTGTTTTTACAGGAGAAAGAGTCCAGCCAACTGAAAAATAAATAAATACAAAAGCCAAGCAGGGAGCAGCTTCCAAACGACATTATTTCACTTGGTCATTCAGTTCCCATCATAGAAAGGAGTTGTTTTCTCCCCTGGGGGAAGCAGTTGTTCACCTCAGTCCCCCCTGCCCAGGAGCTGGGCACTGCCATGGCCAGAAAGAGCCACCGGCAGTGGCTGTCACCAGCTCTGGGACCCAAAGCATCTCTGCAACCCCAGCAAGCCCTGCAAGGACTGGGGACTGCTGTGCCAACACTGCCCCAAGGACCCAAGCTGAGTTCTGCACCAAGATCCCTGCCCCACACTCACCAGGAGAGCCCATGGCTTCCTGCTCTGGTGGACAAGGAGATGGGGTCCATCTCCCATGGCACCTGGGAATGGGCAGAGACCCTTCTGCCATGATGCTCCTGGTTCCTTCATGAGGGAGGCTGGGAAAACCCTCCCTCAAAGACCTTCAGAGCCATGTAAGGGGAAAAAAAGAGAGAAAGAGGGAGAGGGGAAACCAGATCCCCCCTTAACTGCAGAAGATCCCTGCTGCCGAGCCCCAGTGCCCACAGGACACATACCTTCCCCAGCCCCGTGAACATGCCAGCAAACCTTGCCGCTGTCTATCTAATGTGTTCCATATGGAGCATGCACCTCCGAAACATTACTTAAAATGGGAATAAATCCTTCACAAGACCTCTGCATGACAGATACCACTTGATTGAATTGCCAAGCAAGGAACTTTTATTTTAAGGAAAAATCTACAATTAACCTATTGTCACTCCGCAGCAGAGGGAAGCAATAAACTGTATATGTCTGCTTTCCAGCCAAGTCCGAAAGGTTTATCCACAAGTCCTTCTTAGCAAATCTCCTCCGCAAGTTCTTTTGATACCTTATGGATTTGTTAAACATTTATAACATGAAAGTGAGAATATTATACACACTGCCCTGGCATAAATCACAGGTCTGATCCTCTGTATACACTGGCAATGGAAAGGGGACCTGGAAGAAGTAACAGGGTTCTAGGCTGCAAGGTGAATAACTGGAGAGGTTTCCCTCATCCCTCCATCCAGCACTAAATGCACACAAAGGTATTATGAGAAGCTGGTTCTCCCCCAGCCCCTCCAGTTTTTCAAGTTTTACACCTGGGGAAAGAAGAATGAACAATCACCGCTAGACATCAGCGAGGTGAGTGCACAGGACATTTAAGAAGTGGAAAAACATCTGTTTAGTCCAGATAGAAACCAGATGGAGGTAGGGGGGAGGTGAAGAATGAAGAAACAGTCAAGAGGAAAAACAGAAACGTGGTCAGGAAGAAGGCTGCAGGAGAAAAGAGGTGTTTCCAGGAGGCAAAAGTACCACCGCACCAAGACCTGCACCTCCTTCTCGGGCTGGTGGGCAAACAGCAGGGGATGGCTCATACTCACAGGATGAGGGGCATGGGCCCACTCCAAGTGGTTGATTTTGGAAACTCAGATGTTGCCAAGCCACTCAGGATATGTCCCCTGCATCCTCATGTTCACAAGTGCAATCAAGTCCTTCTCTTCTGCCATAATGCGGCATATTCCAGGGCTTTCAGATACACCAGTGTGGAGCTTCTATGGGTGCAGGAGGGGCAGTAAATGGAAGTGATGCCTGGGAGACAGGGTACAGCAAACAAAACCTAAAAGGGTATGGAACAAGGCCATGGCAAGGGCACGCAGGCATTTTGGGGGATGGTTGTAGTGCTTTCAGGCAGAGAATAGCAAGTAATATCAGCAAGAGGGCTGGAAATCCCCCAGAGCTGAACTGTCAGGATGCTGGGGAGAAACATCATTGCAACACCAGGGACACATTATCTGCAAATGCACTTGCGATGCGGCCAGCCAGGTTGGAAAGATCACCAGAACAGGAGAGTGAGAGGCACTGAAAAAGTCACCCCAATCTAGTAAGTTCTATTTCCTCCTGGTTTTGTGTCTCACTTTGCTCTCAGATTCCATTTTGGCTGGCAGAGAGGATTAAAAAAAAAAAAAAGGCAATATCTCTTTTAAGCTGTAAAAGACCTTCCCAATAGTATCAAATGCTACAACTGATGAGCAGTTTCCTCACTATACAGTATTTTCCCACCTTTAAAAACAAAACTCAAAACAAACTTTACTTTTTTTTTTCAAGAACTGTTTAGTTTTGAAGCCATTTTGATCCATTTTTTAAATCCAGGTGAAGTGTCCTATTTCGGGCAAGTGCCAAAACTGAAGAGTTGTGGTTTTGTTTTGTTTTTTTAAATGTCGCTGTTCAAAATGCATCAGTTTCCAAAGCTGCAAGTAGAGAAAAGTTCAACATAAACTCCCCCTTTGAATTTGGTCACTATGCAATCCAAGAATTACATTGTTCAAAAGGTCCAGTTTAGGAAAACTATTTCCCACTCCATTTTAAAGAAATACATTACAAATGGCTGCGAGGTACCTCTTAGCTTGATGAAATGCTCGGCATGAAAGGAGACCTCAAATGTCCAGAAATAATTTGCAAAGAGGTGGGAGTAAATGCACCTTTGTCTGTCCAGGTCCTACAGAGAATAAGATAAAAGTACAGGGCTGGATCAGGGGGAGGGCAGCGCAGGTGACTGAAATAGCTGAAAATGAGGATGAAGGAAGAAGAACATAGAGGTGCCCCAGAATTTGAGCAGACTGTGCTCATACAAAGCCCAATTCCAGCCCATCACAGCTGGCTGCTGGTGTCCCTGCAGGCAGGACATGCAGAGAGGTGGCATTTCAACCGTGCTTTACAACGACGAGCTGGACAAATGCAATCGGAGTTGTTCAATTTTGCAATCTCTAACAGGAGCTCATCCTACCTAACCAAACCACATCCCTGCCCTTGTGGAGCCCTTCACTGCAGACAATACAGATATGCATTTATGCTTTCTTTTAGCAAAGACAGAGCACAGATGGTCTCTTCTCTGCCCGGCTGGCTATCTGCACAAAACCTACGGAAATCAAGCTGTCCTGGAGCCCAGTACACAGACCAAGATGTTCTCCCACCAGTTTCCTCTCTAGCCAGCTCCAAATTTGTCTGCAAACCACAAGTTTAATTGGAGTTGGCAAGTGTTTTGACTTCAAAAATGTCTGTAACACCTGGAAGACAACACTCAGGTCTAAGGAAGGAGGAAATGGGATGGTATCCAAACACTATTGTCACTCTCTCAGCTGCCTGTGCTGAGCTGCCTGTACAAGAAGGAATCAGTAGCTGCAGGGTCGGGTGCATGCAGGTGATATGTGGGCAAGCAAACAGCTCTGCCTTCCTCCAGCTTCATACTGAAGCAGACTTTGCTGTCACTTTAGAGCTAGTCAATAAACCCTTTTTGGGAAAAAAACAAAAAAGACACACCCTATAACGTTTGTAGAAAATTAATTCCAAGAACTAGGAAGAGATGGCGATGAGACATTCTTAGACAAAACCGGAGACGACAAGCAGACAAATGATCTAGCAGCTAAGGGCAGAGGATGGGAAAGACTGTTCTACTGAAGGATGCCACGGGGGGGACTCTCCCCATGGGCTCCTTCAGCATCCTTGCAAGCTAGACAGCCAGTTTGGATCAAATCCACAGCAGTGCAAATCTGCACACTCCATTATCTGGCAAGGCACGAGTTCCAGCTGTCCGGACACCAGTTTTTATGCTCTTTCCCACTACAGTTTGCAACGTTTTAGGAGGAGAGGAGTGCAAAAGAGCCTGTCAGCTGTCGCAGCTGGAGCAATGCCCTGGGAAGGTGTACAGAGAGTCTGCCCTCCTGGTTTTTTAAAACCCCATGAGAGACTTCAGCACCGGTCTCAGTGCCCACTGCTTGTTCCCCCTGTTGTGGGAGGAGAAGTAACAGAGCCAGCTCCCATCGAAGCTGCTCAGGGGTGCTGGTGAGTGTGGAGTTGGACGTCCAGTTTACTACTTTTTATGCAAAAAAAAAAAAAGGCTTATGGCCAGGTTTTGCTGAGTCTTTCAAAGATCAGCTTGGGAGTAAAGATTTATCACCAGTGGCTTTACCTTAGCAGAGGGTGGAGCAGATTTCCCCTTGTCGGTAAGTTCTTACAATTCTGACCAGTCCTGCTAGTTACTGTGGCCTTTCTGACCAGCAAGGCACAGCTGAAAACCTATTCCTCTCCCACGGCTTTGGGGTCACAAATATTAACCCTCAGAAAAGATCTAGAACCGGATACAACTGCTATGACACAGAAAAATTCTGTAGCAACAGTGTGTTTTATCACATTACATAGACCTGAGAAAAACATAACCCCCCTTTGTCAGCTCCCTCACGAAGTTTCACCTTTTATTTTCAGATATCACATTGTTGAAAGCCCTACTCGTTTTTTCAGAAAGTCAGTTTATCTTTAATTAATATCTAGATAAGGAGCACACAAAATTTGAAAGTCTGATACTGAAGAGGTGAATTGGCCATTTCTGCAAGTCTTTCATTCAAAGAATTTATCAAGCCTTTAATAACAGGCACTAACATACGAGAAATGTTAACAGAGCATGATTGTTACAAAAGTAAATGGTTTACAAGCTGCTCCAACTGCAGTCCCAGAGACTGGTCTGATTTGTGTAACAGATTTCCTTCTCTTTCAGGGAACCAGTAACTTTTACATCCTTGCTGCAAAATAGAGAGCTGACGTTTTCCTGGTACAAAAACAACACATGCAACTAGAAATCAAGTCACTGTTTTATTTTTACCCCATACCTACACACATAGCACTCCATACCTTTTTAGTTATTTGGCATTCTGTTGAGTGACTGTCTTAAACCAAGGCAAATTCTTCTAAGCCAGATTTCAGAAAAATTCCCATCTCAAAAATTTGACTGATATTTTAAGATTGTGACACTGGCATGATCACCATGTGAAATGATAGATAGTTTTGTTCAAAAAAAAAAAACAACCTCAAGAACTTAAGCAAGCAAGAGCAAGTAACAAAAGCATGCACCGAGCTGTCTCCTATTAACAGCACAGATCAAATGAGCCAATGCAACTGCTTCTGCTTTGCCTAAATAAATGCCTGGATCAGTCATCAAAGTAGAATTGTTTTCCACAATACACTTCCTTGAGCAACCCAGATAGCCTTTGTGTTGGCCCCAGTAATGATGTAATGGGAAAAACTTACAGGCATTCTGTCAGAGCCATGCAGATTGCTCAAAATACTATTTCCCAAGGCTCTGGCTTCGCAGGTGCGGACTCAGCAGCCATCAAGACTTGCTATGATTAATGACTTTTTCCAACGTGTTGCTTTACATTAATACAGCAAGCTAACTTTTATTAAATTATGGATGATCTATTAGAGGATTCTAATCACCTGCAGGTTGCCATATGTAAGGAAGCTTTCCAAGCCTATGCAATCTGGGTATCTCAGAGACCAGCCAGTCTAAGCTTTGTATTACCTATATGCATGGTGACACGTACAGACCTCCTGTCTATATTGCCTTCTGCCTATTTGCCTTCTATCCAGCTGCTAAAGGAAGACATTTAGGAGAACTACTGCACCAGTCTCAAAGTTATTAGCCAAAGAACCAAGGGAAACCATCAGTCCTTACATAAACCATCTAAAAATGCCTTGGGCGTTGGAACCAGCACCCCCTCCTGAACACATCCAAGATCAGACTCTGTGCAGAAGCAGAGAAGGTATCTGAATTCCCAAGGAAACAGCTTGCACAGAGGCACCAGTTCAAACAATGTAATAGTTCAGCTAGAGTCACCCAGCCATTACTAGTTACTACTGGAGGTGAACAAAACAAGATAGCACATGATAAAATATCATTTTGTGAGAGAAGCAAGCCTCTTTCACTTACCCCTCATGCTGTAGCTTGAGATCATTATAGATATTCCAAGTGTCACAAGGTTCCACTGTGCACTCAGAAGCAGCCAGCACACCCCAGAGGCATTCCCTTCTGCCCAAAACAAGGACAAGTCCTAGGACCAGGAACAAGGAATCATCTGAAGCACAGCTCTGGTATTTCTGGCAAAACAGCCAGCAATATCATCATGCCTACTGTTTCTCTTTCAAGGACCCCTTGAAAGCTAAAAGCTTGGGACAGCAAACCTGGTGCCTGGGACATGAGATTGGAATTGATAACCTGCAGCTGATTTTTCTCCCCACAGGTGTAGCCCATCTGGAAAGGCCCAGCCAGGGAGCCACAGCACAGAGACACCGGTACACCCCATAAATGCTGTGAAGAGGAGATTGCAGCCCTACTGCATGCAGACAGCCTTGGTTCAAAGGGAGAGTTTGCATAACTAAGGTCTTGTGTATCATCTTGTGGTGCTTGATGGAGCAAAAGGAAATGAACTCAGCTCCCCTTTCTTCTCTCAGCAAGCCTGTGGTCATCCATGCCAGTCAACCTGTGCAGAGATGTGGCTATTTACAGCATTGCTGCCAGCTGGAGTCAGTAACTGCATAAACCTTTCCAGGAGAGTGATGTAAGCAGGAGGTAAGAGTGGCATTTTTTCCATTTACTTTCCACCTTCTCGTTTAGGGTTTCTGTAGGACATTGCTTGTTCTCTAAGCTGTCCTCAACAAGAATGTACTCTCAGTGCCCTGGGGAGTAGATGATGTTGCCCCAACTAGGTGAGGAGGCAGAGACAGCTGGTTGATGTGGCTTTGTCTTCAAGGTGTTTGGTTATGCATCCTCTAAAGCAGGACAGATGGTACTATTGTCCAGTGTAACCAGGACAAAAAGGCTCTGACCAAGTGGGATAGAAAGAAAGTAATGTAGCCCTCTGAAGAACAGCAAGGAAGCTAAAGTGCAAAAAGAAATCCTTGTTCAGCTTATGTCCTCTCTGGAGTGGAACAGTTGTGCAACTAAAATCTGTATGTAGCTTCCTCTAATACAAGAGAAAAATTACATGATACTGGGGTGCCTTTTCTCTTTTTTAAAGTTGTGTGGCAAGGGGCATGAGGCATCTTGTGCCTCTTTAAACAGTGCTGCCTCCAGATCACAGGTTAGTAACATATTCAATCTCACTTCTTCTCCAGGAGGTCTCACGTTGCAGTATGCCTTACTTCTGAGTTGATGGAAACCTCATCTCAAAGGCAAAAGGAATGCAATCCTCCTGGGACATAACAGAAACAGTCACTATGCATCCCTGCAACTTCCCATCGTCTCTTGCATCCTGTGGGAGATGGAGAAGACGTGTGAGAAACGGGTGTCACTGTAGACACACAGAGCTTATGAAAATCCCAAACATCCACCACTGCATCTGTGGACAAAGTTGTCCAACTACTGCAATGCTGGCATGATGATGCTAGAGACCCATTCATATGCCATGGCAAACTCTGAGAGAAGTCTGAGATCGTTCACTTCTACTTGTTTCCCCACTGTTTCTAATTAGTTATGGCATTGGCATAAAACAGGATCTGTGTCTATTAAGTCTTCATCTGCTCTTCTTTATTCCCACATGAAGTCATAATCCTTCATGTCATCCCAACTGTGCGCTATGGAAGTGATTTAAGATGTCTCAAACCAGAGGATAATGACCTCAGGTATTGAATAAAATAGAGTAACTGTGGAGGAAAACAGGCCTTGTGTCACACAGTGCTGGTAAGAAGCACATGCGTTAGCAGATGGAGACAGTGAGAGGAGTGCGGGAGAAGCTGATGTATCCACAGAAGAATTTGAAGAACAATCATGAGATTTTACACATGGCAGATGTCTAAGATATTTTGAGAGATTCTTCTCAGAGCCTCTAAGCCACAGCAGGGCCCTGCCACATATTTTGTTCCTCATATAATGACACTGTGCCATTTGTATTGCACTATTGATGCACTCCTGGGTGGTACCAGCAGGACAAGAAGTGTGGTTAATAGTTGGCTTCAAGGGCCAAACAGAAATATCAGCCTGCAGTTCAGTCCCCAGCCAAGAACGAGGCACTCAAGAGCAAGGAAACAGATTTCTTTTCTAAACAAGGGATCAAAGTATGTTGAAGCAGTGGACAAATCCTAATAGCTTCCAGTCAGATGAAGTAACAAGAGGCAGTTTGGCAGTAATAGCCCATGGTAATCACAGAGGCAGTTACTGAGTACCAATAAAAGTTGTCACAAGGTATCTTGCGCCACTTCCAGTGTGGATAAAGATCAAGTACAACAGTTGGAAAAAACTAGCTCTGACCTGCGAGGCAGCATTTGCTTGCCGGATCCTTCCGAAGTCTGGCTGCTGTGGTCATTCTGCAGTCATCTCCCTTTAATTGCTATATGGGATCCGGACCTTGGAGAACAGCCGTAACTTGTGCAACTCTCAGCTGAACTTGCCTTGAAAATACTACCAGGCGGAGACCACCCTTGCTGATGATGCCATTCATCTGTAGTATAAAGTCTTGACAGCTATTAAAAGAGTGTTCAGCTTGATAGCTTTTTGAGAGGGCACCCTGCACTCACTCCATTTGTGTTTTTCCTTATCAACCTTTTGAGCCCCCAGAAAGGTGTGTGCTGTTTTGGGGGATTGTGAGTAAGCTTTGTTTGCTGTGAAATTCATGGGAAGGTGACAGTTGTCAGCAAGGAAACGCAAGCTTGTTCTGGAAACACTTTGGAGCCTGCTACTTTTGTTAAGCAAGCTGGTGGCTCATTTTCCTGCTTAGATTGAGGCAAGGGTTTGCAGTAAAATAAAGCAAGCATTTACTATTTTTCAGATGCACCTGAAGTCTCTTGCATTTTCTAGAGGAGGTTTGTCCAGAGAGAAGAAATTGTCTCATTTTAATGCATCCCTACCTGAAAGAGAAGTTAAACTCCTCCTCCAATATTTCTAAATTTTTTTCTATTGTTCTCTGAGCAGGGGCAGGTGGCTCCTATTTCAGCTGTAGCTGGATTCCAGCTTCTTAGCTCCACTTGCATGATTTCATCTAACACATTCCTCTGGGGCTGCAAGAACTTCACGCTTCCATCTCAGCCTAGAGGTGAAAGCAACGAAATGAAGTTATACCATATAATTATAGTTATTATACCAGTTAATAGAGCTCTTCATAGCATAAATGCTAATCATGCTAGTCACTGTTAGGAATAGTTGTATCTCCAGCTCTGCTCTTGCTGTCAGAGGCTCGGCACAGATCTGAGTTCAAGCTCAGATCTGAAGAGCAAACCCCGATACCTGCCAGCTTACAAGGCCAAATCCCTCCCTGGGCTTGGGGAAACTTTGGAATTTTGGATCTTGAGCACGATTAGGAGAGGGTAATGTCATGCTGAAACGTATGATCCAAGCAGACAGACAGTGTTCATACTTCAGGTCTACCAGCTTTCTTCCTGCTCTTGGAGTTAGTCCATGGTCTTGTCTACAAAAACATGCTTTTAAGCCATTAAGTGTAAGCTCCAGGCTTGAGTGCCACAGGTTTACAGCCAAATCTTCTCTCTTGTCATGCATTTTGCTGATCCAAATGGCATGCAATATTCTGATGCGAACAGTCTGTGTTCTCTCTCCCTTCTGTTTCGACAGTAAATTGCCGTCATTCTTTTCAGATAGTCTGCTTTTAAAAAGAGGAGATAAAGATACATATGTTTATATAAAAGTTTTAAAACAACTCCTTCAGGAGTGGAACAAAAAAAAGGATCAGAGAGGGCAATGTTGTGACAGAAAGTGGATTTAGTTAATTGGATCTAGCTATTTGCACCATCTTTTGCTAACTGCCTATGCCAGTTACAGGCTGGGAAACCAATTTAACTCATTGCCTGTGAAAAACGAAATGACAGCAGCTACCTGAGTGAACTTTCACAATAACTAGGCATGATCCAGTCTTGATCAAAGACTTCATGTTCCTGGATGACCAGAGTTCAAGCACCACTCTCTGATTTTAAGAGAAAAAAAGGTTTGTGTCATTGCAAGGCAAACTCTTTGAGTTTGAGCCCAAGCTAAACTTTCATGTCAGCACTGCTAGTGACCCTGTACTGAAACTTGATTTGATCATCTCTTCCTTTAGTTCTCACTGTCATATGCTGCCTCCTGCTAAGCTGAATTGGCTTCACCCATTATAGCAGTGAGATGTTATTGTTAGTCATTGCTGCTAGGCACTTCTGGATCACATCATACATCTCGCAGGTTGTTCCAACAAAAAGAGCTCTGAGGAGCAAGGCTGGGATTCAAGAGAGACAGAGACCAGATTTTGGTGGCAAGACGCCATAAAATTGTCCTTGCAGATCAGGTGTAACAAGATCAACTAACAGACCTCTGGGATGTTGATGCTTTGGTTGATCTGGTTGTACGAGAGAAACTGTCCCTCACAATCTGGATGCCAGGAGCCGAACCACGTATCTCGCCATGAGCAGCTAATACCAGAGACCACTGTTACCTATGTATAAATGTGACTGTTGTCGTGCTGAATAATCATTGTGATCTTGTGCAGTCCCCTCACAACACACCTTCTGTAACCTTTTTAAGCACTTGCCATCATATTAATGTTGATCGACACTTGAATGCACCAGAGTGACAATATAAGGGGTCATAGCCATGGGTATCAGACATTTTGCAAGTCTCAGCACCATCAGTCTTGAGTAGAAAGCCATCATGAGCATTATTAGAAGAAAAAAAACTTTGTTACAGAGAGATTTGTGGCCCTACAGATAAAAGCAGCAGGCTGGAGTGAAGGAAAATTGTCAAATACAAGGATGGTCAATGTGAGCTAAAGTCCATCTTTTTCTATTTTCACTGCCTCTGACCTTCATTCTGGCCTCAGGAGAAGCTGAGCAGTGCCTCACAAAGCCTGACGGCATTACTTAGTCATCCATCCAACGTGTCCCATCTGCAGGGGCACTTTGCACCCTCACCAGGGCTCCTCTGCAACGCTGGGTCTCACGCTGAAAGCTGACACGTTCAAGAAAAGCAACCGTAGGTCCTAGATGGTTAGAAGTTATCTAGAGGGTTTAGCTTGCAAATCATATTACAGAGAGATTATTTAGCAGGAAGCAGAAACCAAGTTCATGTTAAAGACGAAGGGTGCCCTGCGTTCAGGGCTTGTGTGAGTTCCTGGCTGTACCCCAGGTGTGTGGGGTCACCTAAGGTGAGTCATCTGGGGCTCTGGTTCCCCAGCTGTAAAATAGGGATAATACTTCTGTTCTCACCTCAGTTTGTATTCTCTGTTTAGATTTCAAGCTCCTCAGGGCTGTGTCTTGCTACATGTATGTACAGTTCCTATTTTAATAGAGTCACGATCCAAACTGAAGCCTCCAGGCACTCCTGTATGTTATATCATAACTAATTTCACAAGAGGTTGCAATCAAATTCCTTTATCAGGGAGCAGGGTGGGGGGAGTCCTAGGAAAAAATAAAGCAAGCTATTAAAAACTGAGGAACATTTTTGCTGAAGTGGAAATAATGGTACTTTGTCCCAAAATGTATAAAATATGTATTGCAATTAAATTCTCTATTGGCAAATTGCTCTACAATTAAAAAACACAGAAGCTTGAGTGAGGCAATTAGAATAATAGTAGAGTGTTAATTATAGCTTGATGGATTCTGCATGCTGTCAGCAATTACCTTCCAAGTGTGTACTTCTGAACTGACTCCAAATCCACAAAAAGACACCGGCAGAATTAGAAATATCTTCCTTGTTGGCATGCCTTTGCCATTTTAAAATTTGTTTTCATAAATACTTTTGTAAGCTATTTAATTAGATTTAATGAGGTTCAAGGAAGAAACATCCTTCATGCTGTACACAAGCTCCTCTCTAGCAAAGGAGGGACAGAGTGTGACTGTGGGAACTATCATTTCCTACCAACTGCCTCTGCTGGATTTTTTTCAGTGCACGGCAATCTTGTGCAAACGTGAGGTGATTTGGCCCTGTTTTCAGGAGAGCTGCTTTTAGATATATTTTTTTTAATAAGGTTGCTAAGGCCTTCAGATCTCCCTCCCCATGGGAAACCCCATGGTCAGCCTCTTGTCACGGGACAGGGGAACAGCAGAGGGGCTTTGGGCATGGGCACTGCAGTGGCAGATGCATGGTGTGAGGTGGGAGTTCTGTACTCAATGGGTGAGGCTAAATCAGCAGGGCATGAGATCAGAGGTTGCAAGAGTAACTTAAAAATATTAAAATTAGTTGTTAAAATAGATTTAAAAATTTGGGCGTCAAATTTGAAACAGCTGAAAAAGAAACAAACATTTATTATTTTCATGTCTTCTCCACCAGGCAAGAGAAATCCACCCCACAGAAGTGCCTTAAACTTTGGGTTTCCCCCATTGAAGAACTAAAGATATGGTTTTTAACTGGCTATATATTTGTGTAAGACTGCACTATTTTCTGTAAGGCATCTACTGTTCCTGTCTGAAGTTCCCTCCCAGGGACAGGAGCACTTGCTTTTCATTTGCAAACAGCTTTCAAATAAATTAGGGGACTAAACATAACCCATTCTCCTATTTTTTCCAGTCCTTGAAGGCTGAAATAAGACCCTAAGCTACAACAATATGATTTTTTTTTTTTTAATCTGTTTTTTTCCACCCTCTTGGCATAACAAAAGTCAAGCCCCAAGTTTTACCTAGTGAAAGCCCCTGTGTATAAATAATGCAAATTAAGTCTTTCGAGGAAGATACAGGAAGGTATTTTGCAGTGTCTGTGCTGAAAGATGTGCTTGTTGTCAGGGACCCAGCACAAGGCTGTGTGTGGCTGGGGGGCGCCACCAGTCCCAGCCGTGCTGCTGCAGGTATGGACACCAGTGGGCATTGCCCAGCCTCGGTGCACCAGGTGTTTGGTCCCCTGGAAGGCGTGACTCAGTGGGATGGGATACCTGAAAGTCCTGGTCATCACAGCGTCGAGTGGGGAGAAGCCTTTGCAGAGATTGAGTTATTTATTGTTTATCTCAGCAATCTGATATGTTCAAAGCTGTCCCCAAGGCCAAACAGTTGTGCAGGTGGACTGTTGAAAGTAAATAGAGAAGAAGAAGGAAACGGTAGGCCAGTAATAGCTCATGCTGCTTCTTGAACTGTGAGGTTGAGCTTTTGAGTGGGGATGCTGAAATCACAAACTCTTCATCCTGGAGCAAGATCTTGCCCCACCAATAAACCCAGTTTCTTCCTTTCATATCATGTCACCTTCCAGAGCTACATCTTTCTCCCTTCAGGATTTCCAGGCTTCTTTCCCCGCTTTGAGTGCTCTTTGGTATCATTTTTGTATGCATATCTTTTCAGCAGTGCACATAGCACAGAAGCTGAAGTATCCAGGAGGTACAGGAGCTGCTGTGCCATCCTCCCCACAGTGCTGTCAGGTCCAGCAGATGACTCAATTGCTGTCTGGGGCAGACAGCTGGCTGTGTAACCTAGAAGATGCCTCTGCTTTATGTCAGATGAACTTAATTGCTCCATTGATGAAGAAAAGAAGGGGAATAGGCAGGAAAAGAGAAAGTCCTCATCCAGAGTGATAGCTTCAAAAAGTGTGTCTCTTCTCACAGCTTTCCTCAAATCATCAAAGTTGCATTTCATTGTGATCACTGATGTTGTGGTAGAGGAGAAGTGTCTTGCAAGGTATTTGCCCAGTTTGGGCAGGAATACTGAAGCCGAGACTTAAAAAACCACCACTCTTTGTCACTCTAAAAGCTGGCCTATCGTTGCCATTCCTCTTCTGTCCGTTGATGATGGTGCTTCAACATGGCACTTCTCCACATTGCAGGTTCCCACATGTGGATGTGGAGAGCAGGTGTGACTTCACATTCCTCACGAGACTCAGGGATCTGCCAACACTCAGCATCCTGCATGAGAAAGGTACACTTCAGGCTTTGAAATGGACTTCTGGGGAACCTGTGGTCCAAACTCCCCTTGTTCTGTTTGGCTTGGAGCAAATTCAACATTGCTCCTGGTTTCTGATTCAGGTGACCTGCTCTATCCTCTAGGTGACACCAATCCATGTTTGCCACCTTTCAGGAGGCAGCATGTTTTTACACCTTGGGTACCATTCTGAACAAACCTGGATGCAATTCCCCTTGTGCATGCTGTTTTATAAGAGACACAGGACTCGTGGAAGATGAGCGGTGTGATTAAAGCATCCTGTGGTGCAATGGCCCGTCCTGTTACTAAGAGGAAATACAGCTCGGTCTCTGCACTGAGGGATAATCTGCAGCAGAAAAATAGAAATCCAATCAAAGGTAGTGGTAGCAGGACTGGGTGAGAGTATCTTCCCTATACTCTCTTTCCCCTATGTAACTCCTGGTGCAAGGCTGGGGTTAAACTGTATTCCCACCTGCTGTGGGTGCACCGAGTCCTTTGAGCCCTTCCTCCCCTAAATGCTGCATGGGCCACATCCAAATATGACCCAATACAGTTGGATGCTCTCCACTAAGCTCAGGAGCAGCCTCTAAATTGTCTTTGGAGTGTATTGATGCTCTAAGATTAATTTTGCCTGTGATGATCTTGCTGCAGCTATCTAATGAGTCATGTGTTTTGGACAGTGTGCTCTCTTAAATCTGGTGTGTGCTGGGCTTTCCAAAATGGAGGTAAATTTGGGAAGTGGAACAGATGCTGAAGTGTAGTCTGAAACACAAGTGAAAAATGAATCCACTCCAGCAACTGGCTTATGGTGGGGACACACATGTCCTTTAGGAGTGTGGCCCTGCACCCACTTTGTGGCGTCCGGGGAAGGGCACATCGGATTGTGGAGGAGTCCTCGGGCCCTGGTCTTGCAGCAGATCATCCACATCCGCGGGAGGGAGATCCTCAAGCGGCGGAGCGCTTGGGGGCGGTAGCGGTCGCGGCCCCTTTAAGAGGGGCAGAGCGGGGGGGCGGTGGCCGCCCGCGTTCACACCTGGAGTGGGAAAGGGGGGCGGGCCTCGGCGCCTCTGATTGACGGGCCACCGGCATCAATGGGGCGCCGCGGCGCCTCGCCGGGGGGCCGGCTGGCCAATGGCGGAGCGCGCGGGCCCGCCGGAGGACGCCCGCCAGCCAATGGGCGGGCGCGCGGGGGGCGGTGCGGCTACATGTTGCGGTGTCGCCAACGTGGGTCCGCGGCGAGTGGCGCTCGGGCCGGGCGGGGAGCGGTGGGGCCGGGCTGGGCCGGCGGAGCAGCGGCGGGAGCGGCGCGGCGGTTCTCAGCACCGCGGGAGCGCACCGGGGACGGGGAGCACCAGCAGCCGCCGGGCCGGAGCCGTGCGGCGTGAAGGAGGAGAAGGCGGTTCCCGCGGCGGGGACACAGACCCGACCCGTCCGCCGGTGCCCGCCCGCCGGCGGGTGGATGCCGGTGCCGTGACTGCCCCGCGGGGCTGCGCCGCCAGCGGCCGAGGCGATGCTGCGGGCAGCGGAGCGGCGCTGAGCGCTTACGGGGCCCCGCGGCGTTACCGCTGCGCTCCGCGCCGGGGCCGTCCCTGCCGCCTCCTCCTCCCGCCTCGGACCTTCTCCGGTGCCGGATACAAAATGGCGGTGCCGCCACGGGCGGGCGGCGGGGCGACGGCGCTGCTGCTGCTGGGGCTGCTGGGCTCGGCCGCCGCCGACTGCCCCGCCGGCTGCGCCTGCGGCGGGGAGCTGCTGAGCTGCGGCGGGCTGGCGCTGCCCGCCGTGCCCCGGGACCTGCCCCGCTGGCCGCGGCATGTGTGAGTACCGGGCGGGGGCCGCGCCGCGCTGGGGAGGGGGCGCGACCCGGGGAGAAAGGGACTGGGGGCGAAGCGGGTGTTTGGGAAGCAGAGAGCCGCCGGGGGCAGCGCGCCGGCAGCTGGGTGTGCTGGGGGACTTAGAAAACCCCGAACAAAACAAATCAACCAAGCCCAAACTCATGCATGTGTATTTATTTTAAGCAATTTGGCCTCCGCCGCCTTGTCGGCGCTGAGCTGCGCGGTGTGAAACTTCTCTCGTGATCCGGTGTGTCCTTAGACTCCCACCCGAGGCGGGAATGGAGGCGATGAGGAGGCGGCGGGTGCGATGCTGGTCCCGGGGCTCCCGGTCCCTCGCTGGACTGGCTCTTCCCCGCATCATATGGGTGTCTTGGGCGTAAAAAGAGCCAGGAGGGGGTTTTGTCTCTAGTGATGGGATCTGCTGGAGATAACGGCCAGCTCGGGCTCCCGAATCCTTATTAGGACATCCCTCCCGCGCCCGGCCTGCTGCTCCGCGTCGGGGCTGTGCCCATCATCGCGCCCCAAATATGGACCCCAGCTGTGGGGCTGTGCTCTCCCGTTTGACGTTTCGAGCTGTCGGCTGTTAAGGTGTGAAAGCCGGTGAGGCAGCGAGCATGGGCCGAAACAGAGCCGTGGGCTCTTGAGGTGCTGTTGGGGCGTTTTGAGAAAAAACAGGTGGTCTTTTCAGTAAAAGGTGCGTGGCTGACTGCGATTCCCTTGGTTCTTGTCTGTCTATCAAAGTTATTAACCTGCAGTGTATCATATATCCTGAATGGCAGCTGAGCTTATAGCCCAGCACCTGGTGGTTAGTACGGCACTGCGACTTTTTTTTTTTTCCCTAGACAGATATTTTAGAGTGTTCAGTTCATGCCCGAGTGCGGGACAGTGCGATCGTCACTTCCCGTGAAGCGCAGTGGGGTCTGCTGGGGTTGTGTAACTGCCCAGCGCTGCTGCTGCTTCCACCCGATAAGATCTGAAATACAACATCAGACACTTGAAGCACAGAAGTTTCGGAGGGGAAAGTGTGCTCGGCTTTGACAACTCAATTAATTTGACAGCCCCAGTGCGGGAGGACTGAGAGTTTTTGCGTGTGCGCTCAGAAACTTGTAAAAATAAGTGTCCTCAACTGTTGGGTAACCTTGGGGAAACAAGGATCTAGAAGGGGAGAGGGAAAGGTGCCTCAGTACTTCTATTGCTGGGCTTTTCTGCTGTTTGAACAGATTTATAGATTATTGAATCTATAAAACCGCTGGTTGTAATGGATACTCGTTAGCTCTGCCAGGAGAGAACGGCCACTGAAGTGTTGCTGGACATCGTCCAGCTCCTTATTAAGAAGAATTATTGAAGGTTTGTCAGGTTCTCCTGGTATTATTCACTTTTGGCTGCAGAAATGCTGTGTTTTACATGAAATTATCAGGTGTCATACAGAGAGGAACGCGTGACCTCTGTGTTAAAACCCTGACTCATCCCGTTCACCTGTTGCTCTGTAGGATCCTTCTGTCTCTGCCTTGGGCACCTTTCAGGGCAAGTTTTTAGTTTTCTCAGCATAATTCCAGCATCCCACATGCTCTCCTTAAAATAGAACGGTGTATCTTTGTTAATGTAGATAAATAAGTTAATAGCCCATTCTGAACAAATTTATTGTTGTGGGTTTTTTGGGGAGTGCTAATAGCCAGGAGTGTCTTTTTTCGTATAGAATAGATTTTTTGAGTGTTTTGAGTTCAGTTTAAATTTTATTGGCGAACTAATAGCATGTATACATCTACTGCTATAGACCTGTGGGCTGTTGATCTTTTAACCACTTAGGCAGAATACGGTTTGTAATTTTTTAAACTATAAAGTAATGAAATAATTATCTAAAGTGGAAATTTGTGATGGCTTTCGTATGTGATAATGCAAAATTAAGGTTGTGGGTTTTTTTTTTCCTTGTTCATAACTAAATAAAAAGCAGATGTTTAGGACATTTTAGTTTTAAACTACTATTGTTTCTAATCACTAAAAATCACTTAAATGCTTATTTCAGTTTAGGGGACCACATTTTTCATGCTTGATAAGGATCATAAACACTAATTTCTGGTGCAGAGAATCGTTAATTTTTTTAGTTGTTTAATGTCCTCTATAAAAGCACCACATGCTGGAGAAAATTTACTTCTATGCAACTATCTGTGTAGCTTTTTTTTTTGTTTTAACATGCCCTTTTAAAGAAGCAGAAGGCGAACGCGGAGGTTTGCCGCAGCCCTGGGTCTGTTGTGCGTAAATCGGGGTGAGAGGGGCAACGTCAGCTGTGCATCCATCATCTCCATCACCTCTGCGCAGGCTGCGTCTCCCACCAAAGGTGTCTGCTGCTTCCCTGGGTGATAAGCTCAGGCATGTTTGATCACCAACAGGAGATGAGATAAACCCTGTTTTCAGTGACTGGTGGTGGCTGTGCTGTAAGTTCGTTAAAGTGCTTTTGAAAAATCCCACCTTAGCAGTTTATCTCTTTTTTTTTTTCCTAATGAGTTCCACAACACTGAAGTTGTGCTTGGAGTCGGTTTTCAGTGCGGTGGAGATAAAGCTTTTGTTTGTGGCGTTGAAAATGTGGCTCCGTGCACTGGGGAGGGTTCTGGAACAGACTTAATCATGCCGCATATTTTGTCAACAGGGCTATCAGTACTGAGGAAAAGCACTGGGATCTTTTGAAACTATTGTTATTTCTCTGTTGGCAGTAGAGCTCGGAGTTGTAATTTTTCTCCCTAGCTTTCAGAAGACATAACTGATATGCAGAAGGGCTGGTGCACTGCAGTTGCTCACAGCTAATGCGGCGTGGCACATATGTGTTTTTTTTTCTCTTAAAAGCAACAGGCAGCTCGATACAGCTACAGAAGTGTGCAGGACTTGCTGGCTGAGCAGCCCTGCGTTGGGCACGTTGCAGTGCTGTGGCATGACCTGTAGTGTCCTCGCAGGAGCTGCAGCACCTAGCTGCCTGTGAGCTCTGACCAGTCCTGCTCCACGGGGGATGCCCGGCAAAGCAAAATCTGCTGAGCAGGACTCCTCTGCAGCATCTCACTTTGCAGCTGCTGGAGACGGTTCACGTCTTTTTGAGGTTTGAGTCTAGAGCTTGTTTTTATGTTAGAGTGTAATCTGTGGCGTAAACTTTAGGGCCCAGTTTAAGTACAAGATGCTGTGTGCCCAGAAAAGCCAGGTGCAGGGCTCCAGCAGTGCCGGTGACGTGGCACATCCTCTGCGTTCTGTGTTTCTGTGTTTTCATGCGTTTGATTCTTTGAGGAATGATAGAGATTATTTCTAGGCATCATGTATGAGAGTTTTTTTCCTTCCTTTTTAGTGACAGAGCAGTAGTATTGTGGGTCCAAATCTTAATGGTGAGAAGGCTTTGGAGCTGTGGAAGTGCAGCTGGTTAGCTAATTCATTGCTGGTGTGGTCTGGAGGAATGAAAAGTTTTCTCTTAAACAGATGTTTTGCGTTTTTGGCCCAAATGACTAAGTGGAGTTTTTAGGATGCTGGGCATTCATGCACAGACCCTTCTGCCCCTGGGTCGGTGTGTGCCTGGTGTGTCCGGGAACAAGGCAGAGTCCTTGGCAGTGTCCAGCAGCACTGGGCTCAAAGCTGCTTTTGGTTTCCTAGGGGGGCTCTGGGGTTTGGCTGTGTGGATAAGATGCCCCAAGGCACCAGCTGCATGGATGTTGGCTGTTTCCACGGTGCTGCTGCTGTCTGGAAAGAGCTGGGCAAAGTGTCTGGATGTTTTAGAAAATCCTGTGGGTGCCTGCCAATGGTTTTAGGGCCTGGAAGTGCATTTGAACTAGGAGTCACGAGCAGATTTCAGCTGTGCTCGTGTATGCACACAAAGATTTTGTTGAAGGCCATGAAATGAAATGTTTGGGCTCAAAATTACCCATAAACTTAAATTTCTCGCTAAACTGGAGTTTTAATGTGCTAGGTCTTGTAGCTCTGCTCTCACATGTTAGGGTAGCTTCTCTGTTTGCTTGGTAGAGCAGAGTAAGACTCTGCAGAAAACTTGCTGTGCCGCTGCCTGCGCACAGGGTGCTCCCTGGAGTAACTTCTGCTCCTCTGCAGATGCTGGAAGAGAAGGCGATGGGGGTGACTCTTCTGCTGATGGTGCTGGGATGGGGGAGTGCTGCTGGCAGTTCCTCCCCTGCGTGTCCTACTTCCAGTCCTGCTGAAATAATGGAACAAAGATTAAGTAATCGTCACCCTGGGCTCGCAGCGCCTGGCCCGGTGCAGCTGTGGAGCCCTCACTGTGTGCTGGCTGCCTGGGGGGCCGCTGGGCTTGGAAGGAGCGCTTGGGAGAGGGGGATGCAGATTGCTGCAGGGAGCTGGTTCTCAGCCTTCTTTCTGGGGAGAGAGAGTGGAAACCCAAAGAAATTCTGCAGAACCAGCAGCTCTCTGGGTCTGGTGGTGGTCTGGGACGAGATTTTCTACTCAAGTGCAACAGCGCTGGGAGCTGCTAGAGCTTGTAAAAGAAATCCTACTCAGCTGGCAATGGTGCGCTTGGCTTTGGTGCTTCTTGGAGCATCGTCCTCAGCAGTGGCCTTGCTGGGGAAGGTTTCCAGCCCAGGGGTTGCAGGATGGCTGTGCACCCTACAGGCTTGCAGCTGCTGCTCTGGACCTTGGTCCTGGTGGGGTGACAGCAAAACTTCTCCTCACAAAGCACTGCCTCTCTGGGCCTGCTGCTTATACACAAATAAATACATGTGTTTGCAAGTAAATCCACCCTTCCTGTGTGAACATATGTTGGTGGATTTGCTGACCACCCTCAGCATGCTGTGGCATTTATTGGTGCCTACTGGAGAACAGCAGTTAACAGCAAGCCCTTTGCAACTGGTATCAGATCTTATAATCTTAATACCTGACTGAGCCACATCTGGGGCAGAAATTACCTCAATCAGACTAGGATTAGAACTACATGTGATGTTCATAATGGAGCCTGAATGGGATGAAATATCCCCATGAAGAAGCCTTTCTGGTTCTCGCAGAAGCTCCTGGCTTTAAGTGAAAGGCTCTAGGACCCCCTCAGCCTCCTCTGCATATTCCTCTTTCCTTTTAAGAAACTTCATGGCATTTAATCACTTTAGAGGCTTTTCCTCTCTACAGTGACTGCAATTTGAAACGCAGGGGTTCCATACAAAAGGAGCAAGTGCTCAATAGGCTGTGTTAATATTCAGTGCCACTTACAATGGGTGCTGTTTGAAAAGGGGAGAATGGATGGTCTGGGAGCTGGGGGAGGAGGAGCTGCAGAGGGAAAATTCCCAGGGCAGGGGAACGAGCATCTCAGTAGGCAGCTGAAAAAATGAACACACCATCAATTGTTCTCTGGGAAAATCAACCATTATTATGTGTTAGATACAGATTAATATTTTTTTTTTATTTGCTTGTGCAAATTGCTCTACAGTTTTTTGGACGCAAGGCTTGTGGGTGGCTGAGCCTTGCAGGGTTCCTACTTGGAGTTTAAGGGGTGAAGGAGCAAATATGAGGTCGATTGCCTTCCTCCTTTGCTTGCTGGCATCAAGAGGCTAGAGGTGGTAAACTGATATGTTTGGGATCCCAGACACTTCAACAAAACACTTCAGGTACTTAAATGCTTTCTTGAACATGGGTGAGATTTCACTTACCTGCTTGAAGTTAAGCTGATGCTGGAGTCTTGTCTCTGGGGATTTAGGCAGACATAGAAGCACTTTGCTGAGATGGTGCGAGTCCCTCCTGGTGCGGAGAAGTCCTACAGCACCGGGAGGATGCTGCCCAGTGTGCAGCTTTAGCAATGAGGGCTCGAAGGGTTCAAAGTGGCTTCATGCTGATGTTCTCCCCCAGGTGCTGATCTTCCTGACTGTGTGTACACCTGGGCTCTTGAAAATCTGTGCTGGCAGGTGGGAATTGCTGGGTGCCGGGAGGCCCTGCCCATGCCCAAGCAGTGCCTGCCTTTCGTTTCTGGTTGCTTTGATCTCTTGAAGAGGGATTAAAGTTGTGTCTTGAAGTTTTAGTGGCTGCAAAATGGGATGATGGCTTTCATTCCTCAGTAGCCAGCTGTGATGAGAACTTGTGTATTGTCCCTGACTTGTATGTCAACCGCACCCAGAAACTCTCAATTAGGGCTGCAGGGCTTTTAATTGATCTTGTTGGCTGCCCCGGGAGACACCTTGGATTGAGTTATCTTAGCTCATCAGCTTTTAACATAATCATTTTGTGCTGCTAACCTAATTGCCCAGTGTGACTCCCTTGTTTTGCAGGGTGGGGCTGGATGGGATCATGTGGATGAATAGAGTAATTTAGGCTAATACTGCTGGGAAGAGCCATCTGCAGAAAATCCAGGCTCCAGGTTCATCAGCTCTGCGGGACCAGGGCTGGGCAGCAATTAGCACCTTGTTGAGGGTGAGGGGAGTGATTTAACATAGAGCCTGGCTTTGGTGAATTAACAGTGAATAAACTTAGCACCTTGGTCTGTGTTGTGGTTTCATGCAAGCCTGCAAGGCTGGGTGCCCATTAGCAGCTTTTCTCTGAGGTCTTTTGCTGGTTTTGGGTGGCGTATGAAGGAAGGAGCAGAGCTGAGGCTGCAGGAAGAAACAGAGGGTGAATAAACCCTCCTTCCTATTTCCTGGTATGTCCGCCTATTAAACGATGTGCTACAAGGTATTTTTTTTCTGCTGTGCACAGGGGCCCAAGTCAAGGCCCAGGATGCCGTTGTGCTAGCGCACAGCACAAAATACCTATTATTATTCTATAATAGCTGAGTCATCCATTAATAGTTAACCAAGGTCTGCACTGCAGCCCAAGTCCTTCAACCCCAGCCTCCTCCAGCTTTAGAGCAGGACCACAACATATGTAATATGTTATGCTCCCTCATTATATTTTCAGCACGTTGTCTCTCCAGCCGCAACCATATAATTTTGGAGAAGTCTAGAAGCCGGCCCTGCTGTTTTGAGGGTACCTCTCAAGACCTGATGACGTGTTGCATCCAGTTCCATGAGCATAGTTCACTTCTGCGTGGCTGCGTTTTCAGTTTGAATAAGAATTGAAGGATGGGTTTCCAACTGTAACTGTCTGCCTAGTTTTTATTAATGTTAACCGTGCTGAACATGCAGGCAGGATGGCTGGTTATATGCACTTGTCGTTCCATGGTTTGCAGGGGCATTGCATGGATTTTGGCAGGAAAAGTATCAGAGGCCATTTACAATTGAACAGCCTTATGCAGAACTACAGATTTATTAAATGTATACTCCAATGTAATTTATAAGTTGCGTTTAAAAATGCATTAGCTGCCTAAAGCCATGTTCTGTAGCTAAGGTTTTGTGTGCAAGATAATTTGCCTTTTTTTTTTTGAGGAGGTGCATACGTAGTCTTGATACTGCTGCTCTTAATGAGGCAGTAACTTTCATTTATGAATCTTCCTTTGGTGTCTTTTTTTGGACTCCCTGGGGCAATCTCATTAATTCTGGAAATCTACAGAGGTGCAGTCTCAAATGCTTTTCTTGTAAACTCAACTCATCTATACAGGCTGCATATTGCAAATATTTCCCTTTTGTGGAAGGCACCTGTTTTTAGATCAATGCTTTCAGATTAGAAAACACACCCCATGAGTTCAGTGGAAATTTGGCTGTGAAATCTTGAAATAAGATGCTTTTTTTTCCTACATCGCCTCCTCCAGCTGGCAGTTTTTTGGTCCTTGCAGAAAGGCAGGACAAGCCCTCAGATGCAAGAAGGAAATGAGATGCAAAATGCAAAGTTGGGGCTGTGCAGATTCCTGCTTCCCCATGCACAGGGACATGAATCCATCCTCACCACTGACATGTCTGTCCCTGGTTGCCCAACGCCTGTGCTTTTGGAATGGGCACCTGCCAGGATGGGACCTGGTTGTCTTTCAGTGCTGTGACGGCTCCTCTGCCCCAGAGAGTTCACCATCAACACTAGCTAGTACCGAGCATCTCTCCAAGTATTGTCCTGTAAGCTTGATACACATTTTGCCTAGCTAGCATAGAATGGGCTGTTTTATAACTGCACTTGAAGTCTGTTTTAACCTGCCCTGTGCCAATATAAACACAGGTTTTCGATGTTATCTGTCATCTAAAAAATACTTCTAAAAAGTGCCGGCTGGCCAGTGGGCCGGCACTTGTAGCGTGCGTGGCAGCGCTCGGCTTGTGCTGTTTGATCACCCGTGCAGACCAATACCAGGGCTGAACTGGATGTGCCCAGGGCTTGGTGGCAGATACTCGGATGGAGATGGCAGGTTTACTGGGTGTTGTCTTCCGGTTGCATTTAAGGATGTGACGCTGGAGGTGTCACTGGTGCAGAGGTGTGCTGGTGGGGCTTGATGTGGGTGGTGTTCCTATAGGACTGAGGTGGTGGGAGACCTTGTGGATGGGGGAGCTGCTGCTCTGTGGGTTGTATCGTGGGTAATAAAACAGCTGTCATAGGAAATAGCCCGACTGGAGGCCCTGTGAAAAATCACCCCCTAAATGTGTTCCAGTTGTCCAAACACTGGTGTTTCTTCTTCCTCTGCTGCCTGTGCGGGGGGAGGCTGGAGCGAGCTCTCCACCACCACTGCAGGGGGACCTTCCCTGAGCAGCCTTTACTTGCTTTTTGCTCTGTCCACCCAGATTTGAGTGCTCTGAAAAGACACAGGCCTAAAAAATATCCTCTGGCAGACTGGCTGGCATGGGCTGTTCCTGCAGCAGCCCAGTCTGTGAGCAGGCAAACTCAATTTGTGTCTTCTCCAGTCCATGGTAGCTGCTTTGAGTTGGAGCTGGAAGGTGCATGGAGCCATGGGATTTTCCTCCTTTCTCACCAGGTTTTGCAGCCCCAAGGGGATGTGGAGAGTATGGCAGGGATGTGTGTATGGCCCACGTCACAGTGACTCTGTGATCCAGGAGAGCACCCTGTGCTCTGTTTGTCTTTGTAACTTACCATAAATCTTTGTCTCCATCTGAACCAGCAGGCAGTCACATCCACATTTGTATTGCATTTGTTTTGGCAAAATGAGGTGATTTCTCCTGTTTTAGGAGATTTCAACAAACCATATGATGTTTTATTTTGGAAGGTGTCATAATACTTTCCACTTTGCTAAGCATATTTTTGTGCTGTTCCTATCTATGTTCGTCTATAAACAGCTCTGTTCCTCCCTTTTCCTCCTTAAACAAGTCTTCTAAGTCAGAATTCTTGGCTTTCAAACGCCTTGGATTATTTCTGGAGTAAGGCAGTCATTCTGCATTAAATCAGTGAATAAGATAATGCATGTTTTCAGACTTTTCTGACTTTGAAGTATTTGTGAGAGTTGTGCTGTCTTTGTTTCACATCTTCTATATCCTCCTTCCTGCTTTCCAAACTTTGTTATTGAGATGGTGACCACCCAAAAGCTGTTGAGAATGACGAAGTCAAGGGGCTTTATTTGCTCATATGAGGAGATGAATGAACTTTTCCTCTTATATTAGGTTAAAAATAGTTTGAAGATAATAAAATGGTGCCTAGGCAGACTCCATCTCTGCTGTGTGAGTGGGCAAGGAGATTTCTGGTTTGGGAGGAGGTCTGCAGAGCTGAGGCTTCACCCCAGGTTTCATCTCAAGTAGTGTCACTGGGTTTGTTGCCTGTTGGACGAGGAGCCACAGCCTGTGTCTGGTCTCCAGGGATGCATGCAGGACTTGCTTCATCTCCTGCAGTTTTAGTAAATGCATCTGTTTATGGGGCTGAGTTCAGCTCCCCAATGAAGCTTCTTGGTGATCTGAACCCCTTCCAGGAGCTTAGCTCTGTTAGGAGGTTGGTGAAGGAGGGGTTCGGAGTCTTGCTGGGATGGTGCTGGTATTGGCTAATACCTGTAGGTAGGAGTGGAGGGTTTGGTGCTGCATTACCCCTGCATCGTTCCTGTGAGCAGGGGATGCTGTGGAGTCAGCACCTAAATCCTGGCCTCTTTGGGGACCAGCATTGTCTTTTCTCTGTATAAAGTGTTGTCATCTATGTGGATGGGGAGAGTCTTAGACAAAGCATCAATCCCTTGTGACTACCACTACTAAGAATTGTTTTTGGTGACTGTTTCTCTGGAGCAGAGTTTCCAGGAAGAAGGTGCCTTTGTGGCCTGATGGCTGTTGAGCAATGGGCTGCAGGTGGGACGCAGTGGCCCTGGCTGTCTGCATCTCCCTGCTCCCTGGCAGCCCTGTGGCAGGGGTGGCTGGCTGGGGCTCCCGCTGCTCATGGGCTCTGGGCTTTATAGCAAGTGTGGGGAGAAGGCAAAGCCACGCAGCATTCTTGGGGGATGCCAAATTGCAGCCCAAGCTGTTTACTACAGTATTTCTCTGTCATGGTTCCTAGCACTTGTCTCTCAAGTGCCGCCACTTCGTGGTCTGCTTAACAAGAGCCTGAGGAGCTGGCCTTTCAGCTAGCAGGGACGCTGGACTGTGCTGCACCCCTCTGCACATCTCCTAGGCTTTCCTTTTATTCAGAGCACAAGCTTTTGTTTCAGCACCGTCCCTGCATGCCCCCCCTGCCCACCCCATCCTGGTGCTGCTGCTGAGCCGATGGTGTGCGCAAGCTGCCAGTGGGGCTCTAGTTGCTGCTGTTTACTTGGTTTGCCTCACCCCCCAGTTGTAAAAACTTGAGCCAGCTTGAAGGCGAGGTTTTCAGGCACCCTGTGTTCAAGTCATAATGGCAGTGTGAGGCTTGCTGGGGAACAGGCTGTGTGTGATTAAACGATTTACGCTTGTTGTATTTTTTTTTTTCTTTTGTCAAAACAACACAAATCCACCTTTTGAGGTAGAGGAGGAGGCAGCTGAGTCCTTCTGAGCCTGCGTGCTAATTAATGTCACTTTGTGAGAGGCATGGCTAAATCAAGAGGAATTCAGTGCAGATTTACAGGCCTGCACATTCGGAAACAATATGGGGAAGTTTCCCTGTCCAGCAATTTCCAATTGCTTCCTCTATGGTTTCCTGAGTAATTCTGACCACCAGCTATAAAACTGTCTGTCTCGCCATTGCAGGATGTATCATCCCTCCATTGCCCCTGTTGCCCACCACCTCCCCAGGCTGCTCCGTCCCCTCCCTTTGGGCTCCACGTGCTTTTTGCAGCTGGTGGCAGGAAAATTTCTGACCCATGGGAAGTTGGTTTCCTGACACTGCTATGTGATGGACAATAACAGCAACAGCCCTAGTGGGACTGGGAGTGGATTGAAAATGTGCCTTGCAATGTTTTGTGGAGGTTATGGTCTGTTGTAGCTGAAATGCCTCTTGATGGTTTTCCTGCTTTTCTTTGTTTGAAATGCAGAGTTCCTCTTGGCTTGTTTGGGTGGCTTTGAAGCCACCGGAGTGAAGCAGAGCTGGTCCTTCTCCTGGTGTTCCTGTGCTGTGGGGAAGAGGTTCACAGGATTCCCATTTAGGTGTGAGAGCAAAAAGCAGAGGATGAGCCAGGAAAGAGCCCTCTGGCAGTTCTTTCTCCTCTGGGCCTTTGGTTGCTGGCTCCTTTTCTCTGTGACTATCTTCGTTGAGAGCTTTCAAGCCAAAATGAACTAACCATATCCCTCTGTGTGTATAATACTTGACAGTGCTTTTGGGGCAGTATGTGGCTCTTCGAGCTGTGCCCAGCCTGCTGCTGTGGTTGGTTTCCACCCTTGGTCTGCATTTGGCCCAGCACTGTGACAGTGGCAACTGGGAGTGGGAAGGATCCCTCCAGCTCTCATCGTGCAGTGTCTGTTGGGACTCATTGTGCAGCGAAGCAGAACTAAATGATGAGCTGGGCCTTCTTTCTGCTGCCACCAGCGGACTGCTGGCTTGGGCAAGCCTTCTTGGCCTGAAAATGGTCCTGTAATTAACATCCATCTAACCTAATGTAAGCCTATAAATATTAGGCTTTATGGATAAGCTAGAGGTCTAGTTTTCTCAGTTTTGTGGAATGCAATGGATGTTTCCAGAGGATAACTCAATTACTGTCCTGGGAGCGGTGCAAGCAGAAGACCAAGTGCATGCTTGTCTTCTGGTGCTTGTAGATGGGGAGGCACTGGGAAGGGGGTGGATCCTGTCTGGGGAGAAGAGATTCTCTGCCCAGAGCTCTTTCACAGCATGATCATCTTTGTAAAGGCCAAGAAAACTTGATCTGAAAGTCGATTTATTCATTCCGAACTCTAGCCCTGCTTTGAGGGGAGTTAATGGAGGCCACCAGCCTTGCTAGGCACGCAGGCTGTCCTGGCATGGCCACATTCCTGTACTGGAAAAGCATGTTCAGGGTGATATTTGAAATGCAGCAGAAAACCCACACTTCCTTCAGAATTTTGACTCTTGCATTTTTCATCTTGGGCAGACTTTAAAGTTTTCTGCAGTGTTCAACGGTTTGGTTTCCCTTTGCCCACATGTCAGCATTCCTGAACAAAGCAGCCTCAGGATTTGTGGAGCAGATTCTTGAAATTCTGCAAATGTTTCAAGCCAGACGATGTTTCCAGAAACTGCCTGACCTAACAAAAAGACTTGGTGGGACTTGGGCTCAGCATGGGGAAAATGAATAAGGCATTTTTATCCCTCTTTAAATGAACATCATTCCGATCAAAACCACCGTCCCCAGTCTTGGGAGCTGTTGTGCTCTGCCACCTTGTTTCTGTTAAACCACAGCTGTGCTTGTTTGAATAAAGCAGATAAATAAGATATGCATCTTAAAATGAATTTTGGTGCCCTGCTTTTTCATGTACTTCTCTGGTGATGTCATCTGAAAAGGGGTTTGGATGCCTAAAGATAGACTTGGGTGAAAGGGAAGCAAAGGTGTATGGCAGCTTGTTGACCTGAAGTCACTGCAAACTGGTGCTCAAACCCTGTTTAAGCCTCCTGGGGATGCTCTGAGCGTGTCCAGAGGTGATTCAGTCTTGTGGTCACCAGAGTACTCCATAGTCTACACCCTGCAGCACCCATGTGTTACTTTCTGGTCTGTCATGGGTGCTTCAAATGAACATTCACAATGAGGTTTTTTTTGAAGAGCTCAGTGGGAACTGCTACTTGCATCTAGAAATATGGAAATGCTGACTTTTCCCTGGGACTGGGTGGCCAGCAATGGCGTTTTGAATGCGGAACACAAGCTTTGCTCACTGCTGCCTTGTTCTGATTTAACTGTGCTGTTGCTGCGGTTGGGGTTTCGGCGTTTGACGTCTCTTCCCATGATTGTTTTATCACAGGTGTGAGCATGAGTGCCCAGGAAGGGGGTGCAGTGTCACACCACCCGGGCAGCCATGGGAGGTGCTGGGAAGCAGGAAGGCTCCCGTGTCTTGGGACCATTGACCCACGTATCTCATAACATTGTTTCTGAAGGTGAAAGCGGCAACCGCAGCAGAGACTCATTGCTATTTTGACCCAAGTGTGGGGTTTGTTTTGGGATTTTGGTTTATGCTAGCACATTTCTGGTGTGCTCAGGGATTGCAGTATTAATGTTTTCTCTTCAGAGAAGAGGTTTGACTCAGACCAAAATTGCTGATTGATTCCCTTTTTTTGCTCTCCCCCCTCTTCCCATTGAAGTGGAGAACCACTTCAAAGGCTCAGATGTGTTGGTGCCAGATGCCACGCAGTTATTGTTAGAAGAATCTGAAATATAATTGAGAACAAACCTTTGTGCATCCAAGCTTATCTGACTGTAGGCTTTCACTCATGACAGAGATAAGTGCTCAGCCTCTTCTCCTAGATTTGGTGTCTACACACTTGTCACAGCAAATGAGCTGTCTGTGAATTCTGTTACATCTGGTAAATATTTGCAAAATCTGGAAAGTGCATATTTTAAAGAGTTTTCCTATGTAAGAACACACACTGATGCTTACAAGTCACCAGCATATTTGTGGAATTCCTTGCAGTAATAAAATGTATCAAATTGATCTTGGCAGGCTAATTTCAATAGAGGTGCTGCAAGTCCAGGTTCCTCTGCTTAGCAAGTATGGAGTCACCCCTCTTCCTTTTAAGGCTTGTCTGTTCTGTGGGATATAGGATATTGCTTGACATTATATCAAAAACATTTGCAAAAGCATGGATAAGTTAGATATCAATGTTAAAGCAGAGGTTGGTGTAGGAGGTTTGTAATCCAGCTCGGTTAGTTCTCTTGGGGAAGTCCATAAGGCTGGAGGCTTCTGAGGGGCACAGCAGACTTCAGGTGCTTCCATTCCTCAGCTGCCCGATGCTGAGTACGAGCTGTTTGCACACATGATCTCATGGCGTGTGAAAACACACTATGTGGTTGCAAAGATGCATAGTGTATTTTAGATTCCTTGGATCAAAATTTGAACTGCTCCGGTGCACATTAATCGAGGGCATTGCCCTGGGACTCAGATGCCAACGCATGCTCCATGTTTAATAGGTCTTTTAGCTGTCTGATAGTTGCTGAACTTGGTGTTTCTTTTCCTTTTAATTTGCCTCCCCTACCAAAAGCACTAGCCTCGTTGCGTATGGCTGCCTGTCTGTTGTTTATTATCTCTGTTACACTGTGGTTAGTGCTCACACATGATATTTCTTTGGTTTCAGTACAGACTGAGCGGGTTGTCTGCCACTGGATCCAAAAAATGTAAACTATTTATAAATGAAAAATACTCTCCAGTTTTTAAGTGCTGTGTTGTCCCCTCTCTCTCCAACATGTGCACGTTTGGCTGATTTTGTGTAATCTCACTGATGTAAATCCAGATCTCTAACAATTTATGGGGCATGGGGCCGCCTGGAGAAATTTTGATGTGACTTTGTGCTTGAGGGGGGAGAACATGAAGTGATTAAAAAGTAATGGAAAAATGTTATTTGGCTGTGTTGCATTCAGGGCAGATACAGGGCCTAAACTCAGATAAACCTTCCTTCACAGTTCAGGGATTCTTGATTTTGGTGTTCCAGTTGGGCTCATCTCCATCATAAGCAACTCTTGAAAAAGTGAAACAGAAACTTATTAATGTGGCTTAAAATGACCTGAAACAACTGGAGTGTTGTGTGCGTGTGGTGGTTTTTCTAGTACTCCTTACAATTAAACTCTATTCTGCCTTTTGAGCATGTACTTAATTTTATATTGAACTAACATCTTATGTTTAGTCTTCCAGGGAAGAAAAATAAGACAGGATTTAATATATTTAAAGGAGGCTGGGTTAAGCTCTCTGTGCCTGTTTGGAAAGCGGGTGGGATATGATGCTGGGGGAAAAAGGCTGGACCAGAGGCTGAAATGGTCAAGCCTGGGGCAGTGGGATTCTTTTCGGGGACTGTTCACAGGATCCCAGCTAGAAATGACTCTGAAAATGATGGAAACTTTCTCATCACCAGTGCATTTAGGCAGCCTTTGCCAGGTAGCCGTGATTAGTCTGTAAGTTGTGCAAAAATTTAGTAGTGTAACTGCTGCATAAAGGAGTAAAGCATAATGAGCGTAAACTCGGTATGCTTTCCAAGTTTTCTCTGAATGCTATTTGCATGGATAGTGATAATCTCTTATTCTGCAAAATCCAATTGCTAGGAATATAGGGTTTGGGTTTTTTTTAATTTATAGTATTTGGGAGCACCTAAACACTTTCACACTTCTGTCTCCCACAAGACAGCACTTGTTGGAAAAAGCTGTTACAGCCTAGCTGGGACTGTGGAATGAAGCCTTTAATGTACTGATTGCATATTAATGAACAGCCAAGCAGGCAGGATGGTGCCAAAAAGCAGTGAGTGAGAAAGCCAGCAATATCGGCACAAACTTTGCACTCTGGAAAGTGTGAAGTGATGTTGGTGAAAGGAGTTTATTGCACAAGTGGAACACTCCGGCCCTCTTTGATGCCCAGATTTCTGTGCTAGTAAACCCAGGAAGAGTAATTGGCTGGTGGAGCTTGGTGGATTCTCATTAACCCATTCTGCCCCCCTTGCAATGCTCCCCATTTTTTGACATGTTTTGACAGTATGGGTACTTGTTCCCAAGTGTTTGGCGTGCTGTGCCTGGCATATGAAGCTGTAATACTTCTCAGAGTGTGTGGAGTTAACCATTCACATATGGTTTGTATCACCTTCAGTGGTTTTTATTGCAAGCTGTAGTGCTCCGTGCAGACCCTTCTCCTTGCCCAGTTCTGTCCTGCAGCATCAGGCAAGCAAAATCCCAGCCTGGAAAAAGCTGCTAAATGGTCAGGTGTATGAAATAATGAGTGTAATGGCTTTTGATAGCAGTGTGCTTTTTCTGATATTTGGCAGAAATTCAATTTCTTGGCTCTTGCCTCTTCATTAGCTGTGTTTCTGAATTCCGAGCTCATTACCCAAGTCCCTGGGATGTGTTTCCTAAGGGCTTCTCCTCACCTGCTTGGAAGGCAGAACCTGAGACTGGCTGTGGGCGAGTGCCAGGGTGGCATGTCCCCACGGGGTACTTGGGGACCGAGCGACAGTCGTGTGCAGTGGTTTGTCAATCGCCTCGATTATGTCTTTCTGCTCCACAGCTCCCTCCAGGAATGTGCAGTATTTGATGCGGGGGCTTGTATCCACTGTGCAGCCGACGACTTTTCCATTGGGAACATCAGGAGTATTTAAGATGATCTCGCAAATAGTTTTATTTTTAAGTTGGCCCTGGGCCAATTTTTACTTGTCTATGATGCATAAAGTGGGTTTGAAAAAATGTTGTTTCTCCTTTTCTCCCCCCATTTAAACATTTCAGGAATGTCAAGTCTTGTCAGCCTTGGCTTTCCCTTGAGGAGCTGGAGGATGTGTTTTTTATGTGATCTCAAAAGCCTGAGGGAAGGTACGTGAGGGAGGGAAGGAGCAGGTCGTTAACAAAAGCTTCCTTTATCCCAAATGTTAACGAGGCATTGCCATTAAATAGCAGCAACCACACAAAAATTCAGCCAACCTGACTTGGTTCTCGGACGTTTGGCCCCTCATGCTCTCTTTGCTGGTTCCCTGCTAAGGCCCTTGCAGTGTTTTCCAAGGTAGATATACCCCAAATTTATAACATAAACCTATTTGGAAATACAAACAGATTAAGAGAAGACTTTTCATCATTCTTTTTTCTGCTGAAGTTACTTGCAATCACCAGTAATCTGTGTGGAAAAGGGCAGATGAAGTCTGGTTTCTTGAGGATTTCTGTCTCCAGGGCTGACTAAAGCTTTAAATGACTTCAGTGGAGTGTTACCGTTTTCTCTGCACTGTGTTTCAGTGTTGCTCTCCTTCCCTCCTCTGCTGTCCACGGTGTATTTCGGTGGTTGGGGCTGCCTGTTTGCTGTAGCAATGGGCCCCAGTGATCCCATCCGGGGCCAAAGGCCGCGTGTTGGCCTGGCCGCTGTCCCTCTTCATCCTGCAGCCCGGCAGGAGCTCACTTGCCCTTCCCACCCTTCTGGTCTCATCCCCGCTTTAGGCTATTTGGGATGAGGACACACATCTGTAGCCTTGTCTTCCTTGGGAGCAAAGCTACAAGCAAGTTTCCCTTCTCTGTTCCTCATTTTTGAATGATAAACAGATTTGGTGGCTTTGGTGCATATATCCTCTCTCAGTGGGAGAAGTACTGGGGGTTTTGTGGGGCCCCTCTCCTGTTTTCCAGGCTGTTTTTCATGGAGGGCTGTAGTGAACACCTGTCTCCTGCCTTTCCTCTTGCTTCTCCTGGTGTGAAGGGTCAGTGTGCCCCATCACCACTGCCAGCTGCCCTCATGGACACTTTTGGGGGGCTGTTGGAGGTGGTGGGGAGCGGGTCGAGCTCCCTAAGCTGACAGTTACACCTTGAGCCCATAGCTGCTGCCTGGCTGGACTTCGGAGCTGAGCTCTGGATGAGGAGGGGGGGAACCCTGAAGAAGGAGGAGGAAATGTTTGCTCAATTCCTGACGTAGTGTAAAGTTCAGAGTGAGCAGATTGTGAAACGGTGTGGAGTGGGGAATCATTTTGCCTGCGGTTTGCAGATAACATGTGTGGAACAGGCAGCCAGTGTGGGGCTGGGGGCTGGGCAGCAGGGTTTATTTGTTTGTGCAGTTTGTTTCTAATTTAAATAACCTTTTATAACCCCCTCCCTCTGAATAGTAAGTGATCCCTCATTTATAAAGACCTCCCCTTATTATTTGGCCTGAAATATAGGCTGTGCTCCAGTTTTTACGATTGGGATTAATTTTTTTAATGGGTGCAGGCAGGGGGAGCGGGCAGCACAAGCCCCCATGTGTTTGCATTTCCTCTGCTGTCATAGGGCATGGGCTTCTCTCCGTGCATACCCTGGCCCCAGGACCAGCCGCCTGCTGCCCTTGCAGCTCTGCTGCTATAAATTAGGCAGCAATGTGTTCCCAGCTGTAGCAGGGCCTGGTAATTGCTCTGGGCAGGTTTATGGTGGGGAGGTGCAAAGTGCCTGCTGTCTGTCTGCCCCCCATGGATGTGGGGCTGGGAAGGCAGGATGGCAGTGTGGGAGAAGGAATGTTTCCTTGTTATGGGGAAAGGGGAGCTGGTTAGTGAGAAAACAGCGGTGTTATCCATCCCTGGAGGTGTGCAAGGCATGAGGTGTGGGGCTCTGGTGCCTTTGCTTTGAGTGCTCAGTGGATGATTGGAGAAGTGTGTTTGGATGTCAAGATGCATCTTTGGAGTTTCAGACTCTGAATTTTCCTTATTAAGAAGTTAATAAAAGGTGTCAAAGGAACCATTTTCAGACCTCAAAAATATCACAGGGATTTCATGGCAAAGTGCAGTGACCACTGAAGCTGGTTGGGCATACCAGAAACTTTATTAAGTAGTTGGATTTGATCACTTATCACTTTCAGGCTGCTTGGCTCAGACTCGCTTGCACTCTCCCTGTCCCAGGGGATGCAGGAGTCAGGCTCACGCTCCTGCTGCTGGTTGCATGTGTCTTCTTGGTGTGTTGATAGCACATGGGGGCATCTGTAAATGCCCAGGGTGGAATTCAGCCGGTGCTTAGTGCACTCTTGCTACAACAAGAAAGCAGTTGGGCTGCGTCAGGTGGCTGATACCGCTTTAGATACGGGACAGTAAATGAAATGCATTCTGCTCCTCTGTGGAGGTGTGTGGAGTGCTGTAGAGGCCTTGCTTTTGCAGGCAGGGCTCTTCCGAAGTGACTCGTTCAGGTGCTGTTGAACAGTCAAGGAAGCCTTGTGCTGGTTTTATTTGATGATGCTGTTGCATGTGTCAGCCTTGGGCGGCCACCGCCTCACCTGCTCCTCAGTCGGCCAACTTCACCTCTCAGAGTCCTGTGGGGTGAATGTAGGACAGCAGCAAGTAAATAGCAGGAGAGGATTCACTGAGAATTATGCACTTAAATTTAATTGCTAACAAGAATATTTTGGGTGTATGGTTTCCTAAGACTTCATGATAATGCTTCCTGTCCATCATGCTCATGCAGCTTCCCTGGTCTGGGCTGTCCAGGCTTTTGGTGTTTCCCGGAGGCCTTTTCTCCTTGGGTTTAGAGGAGCTCTGTCTCTTCAGGCACACACATACACGTTTTTATTCAACAAAGTCCTTCCCAGCCCACAGTTGCACTGCTCTTGCGTTACCTTGTGGGCCAGTGTCCAATTTTGAGCACAGGACAGATATATGTTTTTAATTATTTGTGCTGAAAACCAGCTTGCTTTTTCCCTAGCAGAACTAAGCAGAAAACTTCAGATATAGGAGTTTCTGATTAATTTCATAAAGTTATTAGTGAACAGTAGCAACACCATTTTAAAAAAGCTCACTTACAAGCAGTTTATTGATCTAGCAAATAAGTGGATAACACAAGCCTGGAGGTGTATGATAGTTAATGTGTAACCATTAAATAAGACTTATTTGGGGCACTTTTAATGTGTTCACATAGCAATTAAAGCTTATAAACCTGTGGAGATTTTTTTTTAATGTGGAGTAAAAGGAGAACCTGTATCACAGAGAAGGTGTTTGTGGATAAGGTACAGTTTATGTAATTGTATTCATGTGACTTGACATAAGTGTGGGGCTGCAGGAAAAAAATAAAGCTACTAGGGCTAATTCTCAAGAGCTATTGCAGCATTGCTGTGTATTGGCTTCCCTCCCAGTGACCAGTTTCTATATTGATATCAGTGTCATTCCATGTGTAGTGTTCCATTGTAAGCCTCCTGAACCAAGGGTTGTGTCCTTGGTCTTAGATGTTTGGTTTTGTTGTGTGGGTTGGTTTTTTTTGGCTCTTGTACCTATTTATGGTGTGTGTGTTTTTTTGTGTTGTTTGTTTGTTTTGTTTATCTCAAAGCAACTTTGGTTTTGTCAAATTTGTTGAAGAAAACACAAAATGTTTTCCCCCGACTAAACTATCAAGCAGTAAACATGTCCTGGAGCTCCTGGGAAGCTCTGTCCTGGTTAAAGCACTTCTTTTGGGAAATACATAGGAACCCAAGCTTTGTGGGAATGTGGGAAAGCTTTGATTTCTATTCCTTGCCTTTTTCTTTCCCAGAAAGTGTATTTTATGTAAAGTGAAGACTGAGTGGGATGTTGGGGATTCAGTAGATGAAGAACCCATGTTATGCTGTAGCTTTTTTCGACTAAAAGAAATGAATGCTGAAACCCAGGCTCATTTCAGATCTTTGCAGCAATGCTTTCTCCACACTGGCACATGTGAATGGCAGGGGAGAAAGGATGAAGGGCAGCCTGGCCCGGTTTGTGTAATTGTGATTGCAGAGCTCCAGGCAAATATTGACACCAGATTTCTTGGCAGACATGCTGTTCCTGAGATGCCCCGGGAGTAAAAGATCCTTTGGTAGCTCTTGTTGGTATATGAAGCAGCTTCTCTGGGATGGTGGAGGTGGCAAGTCAAGGGGGAGAAGCTCAGCAAGAGTGGCGGAGCTGAGAAACATGATGCTAAAGGGGCTTTCACCCAGAAATACTATAGTATTACATTGTGAGGTCTTTAACAAACAGATGGTCAGGATGCAGAGAGAGATGGGACACCTTGGTGCGTCTGTACTGCCAGTCCGGCACAGGTCTGGATGCAGGGGATGTGTGCATCTGCCCTGCTCCTTGCACCACAGGACAGCTGGTGGCTTCTTCACTTTAAAAATTTTAGAACAATAGTAATAAAAACCAACTGCCAGCCACAGGAAGGGAAAATTGTACAGTTCTGTTTTGCATCGGCAGTTGGCTGCCTGGGCTTTGTGCTGTGTCAAGGGTGTTTTGCTGAGCATGTGTGAGATAACCTGCCCTTGCTATGCTTCTAGAGAATACACCAGAGGATTGTTAACATCAGCCAGATACCTCTGTAGTGTGGCTTTGTGGCATAGTCTGGACAAAAGGTTAAATCAGGCAGTCATTTCTGCAGTGTTATTTCCTATACAACACTCTGGAGAAAGTTCAGTATCACTTAGTTAACTTTTGCAGAGCCATTTCCTGTAGGTTTTGTTAGATTATGTGTTCCCAGTTGCAGTGCAGTTATTTTCCTCTGTAAAATGCCCTACAATTTATTTTTACACTATTTTTGTTGATTTACAAAAACCTTTTGGGGGGAGCCTGTGTGTTTGGAAGATTTGCAAAGTTTATTATTTCATACCTTGCTGGGACAAATTGAGGAAAATATCTTTTTTTTTTCCTTCTTGATGTGGCTTTGCTGTAGTCAAGGCAGCCTTGGGATAGAGTCTATGTTAGTGCATGGTCCCAGGCTGCTGTGAGTCAGTGGCCTGTCCAGCTCAGGGTCCTGCTTCTGACAGCCTGGTTTTGGGAATGTCTGAGAAAACTGTGCAGGTAACAGCCAGGTTGTGCCCTGCCCAAAGCAGGAGCAGAATCTCCTCTTGGTGGCTTCACAGATGTTGTAGTGAGCTGCATGGGTATTTCTTTTCTGTGTTTTTTTCAACCATGTGGTGTGCTCTTACCCTCTGGGCTCCTTGGACTTGTCCTCTTTCATCTCTCCCATGAGAGATGGTTGGGTACCTTGGGTTCTCCATCATGGTTCCTCTCAGGATTTATTCATCTTTTGTGCGTGAAGCGCTGCTTTTTTCCATTGCCATCTGCTTAGAGCAGTAATGCTTTCCACGAGCCCCAAAAAATCTCTTATTTTGATTACCATGAAACCATGACAGCTTTCCTTATTCTCTTCATACAGACTAATTTATCTACTCTCAAAAGGGCCTGGCTTGAATTCTCCAAGCAATGAGTACACCTGTGGCCCTCCTCATGCAATAACAAACCTTGGGAGTTCCTGCTGCATTCATGTTTTCCAAATAATTGCTTTTTGGAGCATGAGGCGTTGGTGTGAAGCCAAGGTGCCTCTTGCCCCCTGAGAGGTGCAAGCAGTGAATGGTGAGCTCCTTGGCACGATGCCTGGGCTTGTGAGGACCACTCGGAAAAGCAAAATGGTATTTCTGTTCTTGGCCTACTTGTAGTGTTGGTTTTTCTATTTTCAATGCAGCCACCCACGTGGAGTTTCATGATGGGGCTTTAATTATTTTTCAGAGGCCATCTGGCAGTTTTAAGACGGCATCTACTTTGGGTTATGCCTGAGTGAGATGGGCTCAAAGCAAAAGGAAAGGAACTGTCTGCCTTTTAACATTTCCCTGCAGAATTTTTTGGATGCAGCCTTCATTCACATGAAGGGATTCCCTGTGCTTGAAGTTGGGACTGGAGCCTCGTTTGGCACATACAGACCTTCTGGTGGGCAAAAATTGATGGTTATAACAAAAAATCTGATCTCAAATGCCAAGTGGAGCAGTATGATAGTTAAGATGAAATGAGTTTATCAAATGCTTTCTGAATCCAGCAGGTTTGCAAGAGGCTGGGTCCTTAATTGCTTCCTGTAGCAAAAGAATAGGAAAAAGCTCCTCTTCCTATCTCTCTACAACACAAAGGATAAATATCTAGAGAAAGTTTGTTCCTTGATTCAACCTTATTATCGACCATCCCTTTGAATTAGCTGTGATGCTTTTAGCTGAGAAATTGCACAAATCCAAGGCAGTTTGTTGAATAATAAATCAAGGCACGCATCCAGCAAAGTACATCATGGCCCTTTGAAGTACATGAAAAAATACCTTCCCGATCTGAAGGCAAAATGTATGCTCAGCTTTGGCGCCTGACTGGTGCTGATGCAGGGTTTGAGCTTAGCTTAAGTGCCCCAACCAGGAGTCTGGGGAGCAGGAGCAAGTGGTGGCTCATGAACCAGCTGCTTTGCTTTGCCCACAGCTCCATGTGCTGAATGGTCCTGAATGGGTAAGAGACCTGAAGAGCAAAAAGCTGCAGCTACTGGAAATAGGGGCTGTCTGGGAAGTCCTGGGATGTCGGACTTCACAAAGACCAAGCTCATTTGAAGAACTTTCTAAAATTTTATTGGCTATAACTTTTCCTCTTTCGGAGTCTTTCTGCAGTTGGAGTTGCACTAATAAAGAAGTCTGGCTCTATAAGTGGAAGGAGTTGAAAAATAGCACCAGTAAGAACTGTAAAGCTCTCTATTTGTTAAAATAGTGCTTCTGTGAAAGATGTGGTGGTGTATGCTGGGAGAGCTTGTAATAAAGATTTTTTTTTTTACAAGTGTTCTTCGCAACTCAGTCATAAGCTGTACAGCTGTCCCAAAGTCTCCTGATAAAGCCTTTCTGTCCTTACACATCACTATAGGTGTATTGCCTCATGCATTACATGTGTACACATTTGTGTGCGTGTATGGCTGTATGTGCCTCTGTAAATTCACACAGTGAAACAGTCATGTACATGTGCAAGTTATTTAAGCAAGAATATATTCTTATTTGTGCAATTCTGGTGTATATAAGGAGTGCAAAGACTGGCATGTAATGACAAAAATAATGACTGGAAAGCAGCAATAGACCTAAACCCTCCTTTGGCTTCCTTGTGGTGTTCTTTGGGCAGAGACGTGAGCACCAGCTTCATCTGCTGTGGAATCTTTGCAGGTTATCTTGTTGCTGGCCCAGCAGTAAACACCAATACAGGAATTATGCCAGAAAAAGCATGAGTGCTTGTTCCAATAACGGCCCTGCTCTTAGCATTGGGGCAGGAGTATAAATTTCTATAGCACATCGTAAAATAAAGAGCATCTTCTGCAGCAGTGTCAGTCTGTAAAGTCTCTTCATTGTCAGGTGAAAGGTAGTTTCATGATAGATTTATTTGCCTTGTTTTGCAGCAAGTGCATTATATATAGCTTGGCTTTTACTCTTCCTGATCTAGGTGGAAATGGTTTCTTTTAAATGCAGCATTTCCATCTTGAAGGTCAATTAAAACAGGTTGAAGGTCAGATGAAATAAAGGGACAGAACGCTTGCTTCTTGGTGTATCTATTTTTGTAATGTTATCAGTACATGTGGTTTTATTTCTAGCATTTTGTTCCAGGGCTTCCTCTAAGGCCGAACAAATTGAGTCAGTTGGATGCAGTACAGCTTCCAATTTGGGGTTAGAAATCCATTAAATTGCTCGGTGCTTTAGTGCCAGTACAAAAGTGCTTGGAATGGAAGTGCAGAATGATTGGACATTGATTACTCAAAAAGAGAGAGGGGTGGATGCCTGTGTAAACCACACACCTCCCGCCAGGATGGCCAGCTTAGGTTTTTTTAGCTTAAAATGTGCATGCTTTGCCTTTAAAATGCTTCTCTTTATTCCGAAGAACAACTATTTTTAAACTGAAAATGGAGAGTTGTCTGCCATGTGTTTCTCACACCTCTGGGGGATTAGAGCTGGCCCTGTGGTGCTGGCAGCCGCTGCCTGCCCTGTGGGTAACTTGTCCTTTAGCTGATGCTTTGAGGTTATATACATCATTCCGTCCCAGGTGCAAGATCTTTGGATTCGGTCAGCCTCTCAGTTTCGGCCCATGGTATTGAGAAGCGCAAGGAACATCCTTGCTTGGGAGAATTTTAAACTGAGTAGGTTTGTGGCAGGCATAGCAAGGAGTCCAGTGCTGTAATTCCCCTTGGATTGCTGCTAGGTTCAGAAAGGGATTTATTTCCGCTGCAGAGTTGTCTGGGTGTTTTGTGAGACCAGAGCTATTGTCACCAGGTGGGCAGAGGGGCGCAGAATGGCACTGGCCACCGCCTCTGTCCTGCAGGTACCGCTGAGGCAGCTGCTGTGGCTCGGCTCACTCAGCTTGTTAAATTTTGCAGTAGATCTAATGAGACAGAGCTACAAGTCAAAATCTCAGCAAATATGTTTCTTAGTTGACAGCACAGCAGATGCACTGGGTGGCTGATGAGGAGCAGCCACAGGTGGAACAGAGTGGCGTAGCACAGGCAGCCAGGGCTGGCGGGGATGGGCGAAGAACGGCTCTTCCTGGGAAATTCCCTTTGCTTTTGTGCCATTCTGCTGTAGGAGGGTGGGAGGTGGTGCAGCATCAAGTGCAGGAGAGACGAGGAGCAAGCTGGTGACCCCCCATACCCAACCCGCAGGAAAAATCTGCATGCTGTTTTTTCTAAGACTTCCCCCCCCAACTCTTTGCCTGACTAGTTTTAACCAGCTCACAAATATTCCTTTGTGCTGCTTCCAAGCGAGTGTGTTTTTTGGGGGGAGATTGGTCCCTCCTGATTAACTATTAATAAGAACTGCGAGAGGATGAAGCGCTGAGCAAACACAGCAGGAGTGGATTGCCAGTCCTCTCTCTGCCATTAATGATTGACCGGGCTCTGCTCTGGCATGGCTGGGCTGAACTGGGCACGTCCAAGCCCCGCTTGCTGTGTGTTCCATGAAGGGGCGATGCTGGATGTGTGGCTGAAACTTCAGCATTGGGGTTTGGTGCTCTCCCCCCCCCTGGGGCATCGTGTATGCAAATGGTACTGCTGGGCAGTGGCACCGCGAGAGTGGTACCTGGTGATGTATTTACTAAATTAATGTTTCTGATAAATAATCTGTGGTGGTGGAGCACTGGAAAAGTATCTTCTGGGCTGGTTAAGCACTCTGAGCTTACCAGAAATCCTTGCGGACATGACTGAAACCACTTGCATCCCCAAAATGAGCAGAGCACATTGCACTTCTATGTTTTAGGAGAAGATGTATCTTAAAGTGTGTGTTATTGGATATTATAGAATGATTGACTTCGGATGTTTTTGTAAACTGTGGAAACTTCTGAACAGTGTTTGGGGAGTTTCTGAATTATCTTTCTCCCTCTGCACTCGACCTGTAACCCACAGCTGGATTTTGCGCAGTCAAGTGGTGGGAGGGTGAGGTTGCCAGTGGTTGAACGTGTTGCTGTGGGTCTTTTCAAGTTACTGAAAAAGCCAAGGGTTTAACATGGTTTATCTGCTGCAAATAATTATGAAAAATTGCACAACTTTCAGTTGAAAATATTTACTTTGCAGAAGCAGCAATTTTTGAAACTGTAAATAGCACTTAATGCTGGTTTATCAATGCAGCTCTTGTTATCAGTTAATGGAGGCTTAGCAGTTGTTCTAAGGTAGACACATACAGTAAATTACATAGTTGTTAATCCTCAATAAATTGGATTAGTGTGTTGAATACACAGTGGGGAACCTTAATTGAAAATGTTAGTAAAGCAGTCATGGCCTTTATTGATTTACTGAAGAAACACAGTGGCGATGGAAGCAGGAGCAATTTGTTTCACGAGTATTTTGTTTATAAGCTAGGCCTCCAGCCCTCGCTTCAGCGGTTTAAGACTGTGTGCTTTGCCTTTGGGAAGCAAAATCCATGAGAAATAAGTTTGCTATCGAACTAGAAAAGGGTGAATTTGCTCTTGCGCAGTGGAGCAGGCAACTTGGGAGTTTTGATTTTAGGGTATATCTTTCTCGTGACTGTAGGTAGCGCGTTAATTAAAACAATAAACCCAGAACGCACCCTATGGGTATCTGGGCAGATGAAGAGTGGAGTTTATTTGTGGGTTAAAAAAATCCTCCTCATCCCGCTTTTCCTTCCAACTTCTTACCTGTCACAGGTGGCAAGCCAGGATTGTTTTATGTTAAATTTGGTTGTTTTTATTTAGATGTCCATGCTCCTTTCGAAATGTGTTTTTGCTTTGGTATTCTTGCGGCTGATGGCTCAGTGTGTTTTGGAGGGAATCAATCTCCTTCAGGCAGCACGGCTTAACAGAAGCAGCAAATAAAGTGAAAAATTGCTGTAATTAAATACTGCCTGCTCTCACCCATGCAGCATCCCCTGTTCCCAGCATACAATAACTGCCTTTGACTGGGCTGTTGTGTTAGGAGCAGAAGAACATGCAGTCGCGATGGGGGGTTTGTAGCCTCACTAACTGCGGGCCATCTGGGGGCTGCTGCTTGGGGTGATTTTCAGAAGCAGAGAAAGAGTTGTTGAATACCTTGTCATTTATGCCTACCTTGTCCTGCCATCTTCTGTTGCTTCGGGTCCCCACTGGCTGCCAGGAGATGGGGAGGCTGTGGGTGTCCCCAGCCACGAGCGCTGGTGGGGCAATTTGCAGACAAGGGCTCACAGTTCTCATTGCCATTGAGACTGCTGGATGACTTTCAAATTACTTCCATTCTTGAAATCTTACTTTACTATTGTTTTGTTGAAATACTGATAAAAGTCTTGTTGAGTGGACCAGGATCAAACCCTGGTGAAATGAGTATCCTCATGTCTCTCCTGGTGCTGCAGAAGCACAGCAAGGGTCTGTAAGCACCTGAGTTATGCAAGTGCTTTGTACATATGTTGTGCTGTACTTGTATAGGTGTGTGATTATGTAGATTAAGTTGAAGCTAATCTTTCTTAAAAAAAAAAAAATAGAAAATAAAACATTCAGGGTATTTGGAAGAGATAGTCTTCCAAGGAAAATTTAAAATAAAAGGCAGAAAAGAACTCCACTTTCATTTTGCTGAGGTTATTAAAATAGGAGGAAATAGGATCCTAGGCTTTGTCAAAACATACTTGTATAAACTGAACAGGGCCTAAAATAACTGGACACTGCCCTTTTTAAAGACACAGATAAGCCTGTTAGATGCTCGTTGTTGTAGGAGATCTAGAAAGCCCAGCAGCAGCGTGGTCTTACCCAACGCTCCTGCGAAGGACTCCTGCCCTTCCTCAGCGACCAAGAGCCGACCTCATCATGTTCTTTATGCTTGCAGCCTCGTGTGAGGCTGGAAATGTGTCTCTGAAAGTTACTTGGAGAAAAGATGATTGTTCTCTAATTCCTTGAACCAGATCATCCACGTGCTAAATTAAATTGGAGTCCGGCACAATGCTTCTCAGTGATGTGGTTTTAATTAGTATTCTTTGCATTAATGACTGTGTGCATCTGCTGGAATTGATGTGGTATTGATTCTTCGGTGATCATGCTACAGGAATTTCCTTTAGACAGTATTGTTGGTCATGGCTGAAAGTGATTCATGGTGCAGATTTCTGGGTGTCTGGATGACCTCTCAAAGTTTGTCTTCACTGTCAAATTAGCTCATATTATGGTTTGAGGGTTGCCCTTAAGTTGCTCCCATCTGCACATAAAGCCCCTTATATGATCAGGCCATTAACCCAAGCTAATATGATGCTGCTGCTGCTAATTTGAGCTAGGACATAAGTAAAGCCTGAGTGAGCACATTCGCTTAGCTGCTAACAGAACCTCTCAGTGATGGGGCACAGCTTCACCCGCACAAGTGCTGCTTGTCCTTCCCGAGTCCTGTTGTTCTCCTCAAACCACTTGCATTAGCAAGCTGGGACACTCGCCTTTCTGGTGCCCTGTGTTTTGCTACTCTTGCCTCCTTTTAGGAGATAAATCTTTCTGACGCTTGGTGTGGAACATTTTTGTGTCCCTTCTCTTGTAAACTGGCATAGGCAGGCAGAGCTCTCCAGAGGTACACTGCAAAAGAAATCATGAGGCTCAGTTTATCGCAGCCAGACGTGCCCCAAAAAGGTGAGAATCCCAGAGGCCGCAGAGCCTGGTCAGCCCAGGTGTTGTTCAGCTCATGCTTGAGGCTGGTTGAACAGCAAGATGAAGCACAAATGCAGAGCCCTTCAGTGCATCCTTCAGCAAAGATGAATTTCTGTTCTTTGTCCTTCCTGACTGTTACGCTTAGTTTGGGAGCAGTGGAATAGTGGTGATGAGGGAGCTGAGGGGTGCAAGAATCTGTGGTTTTTCTACCAGTTTAACTGGTGGATTCAGACCCAGGAATGGTGGTGATGAGTTGGGTGAGTGATTTCCCCCAATTTCAGGCTTTGGCTTCTGGCAGTGCGTCAGCCACTTCAAAGGAATCTGTAAGAAATCCTCCACAAGGTAAATAAGGACTGCATGTCTGCTTTGTGAAGCAGCATCACTGTGGTGGCTTATGCAATTCCATTTAGCGGCCATTTGTTTTAGGGAGAACTGAAAAAAATCCCATTTAAGGGAAGGTGTTGCCATGCATGCAGCTGGGGGTGGCTGGCACTGGCTGCAGTAGCTGTTTGGCTCAGTTTCCCTCGAGGGACTAGATTTGGGACTTGTCTTCTGCACAAGGAGAAAAAAAACATGGACTAAAGCCACTTCTTTCTGTCCTTACGGTCCACACAACCACCTGAATCCTTGAAGTCTCTTCGATTGCTTTGTGCTTTAGTGTTAAGCCTCATATTTCACTGCTTATGAGGACTCTGCCATCTCTCTGGGAGCTCACAAGCTTGTTTAAAAGAGAAATTCAAGTGTGTTTTCTTCCCCGCACAGCTGTGTACTTTTAACATGGCCAATGTGTTCCCTCTCTAGTTCCCTTGGCCTCCATCCCCAAGTTAATTCAGCTGCGGCTGTGCTTTTCATACCCAATCAAGTGTGCATGGGGCCTCCATTCCAGTGCTGTAAAGCCTTCTACAAACATGTGGGAAGAGGATGGTGCCTATTCAGTAAGCTGTGGACTAGTCAGCTATCTTTCGACAGATTAGCCAGAGGAATTTCTGTTGCAGGGTTCGATTGTTCTGGGCCCTCGGCTTCCTTTTGTGCAGGAGCAATGAAAAGTTCTGTTATGACAATGGTTGACAAAGTGTTTACTGAAAGCCGCAGTTAGCAGCGGCAGAACTTGGAGCCATCCTCCTTTTCTCCAGTGCCTGTCATCAAAAGGTGCAGAAATGCTTTTGACATAATCTTCCATACTGACAGATAAATGGTTTTGCTGTAAGGGTCAGAAACTTTCACCTTGCTGAACAGAATTCAGCCATCATCATGGTGAGCAGAGACCAGGAGCCACATATGCCTTTCCTCCTTTGTCTGGAAAGCCAGCCAGGCACCTCTCTTTTCAAAAGAGAAGTGGCTTTTCTCTGCACCAGCCAAGTCCCCAAGCAGAGCCAAAACTTCTCCATGAACTCCCTGTCTACCCCACACCTTGCCCAGGGAGGCAGGATTGGCATCCCATGGTTCACTGAGCTGACCGATCCCCTCCCTGGCAAGCAGGACTCTTTATGTGACAGCATTATTACTTTCAGGAGGTGATTTCAAGGCAGGCTGGGTACCTGGTTATATTTGACAACGGTTTCCTTTCAGGCTCTGCAATGTTCAGTGATCCACAGTGCCATTGTCACAATGCTGACTAAAGGCAAACACTGTTTTCTTATTTAGAGACTGGAATGGATGAATAGACAGAACAGGGCCCTTCCTGATCGTGTGCATCTTAGTGACAGGAGGGGGAAAACCCTGCATTGTTGGATTAGCCGATATGAGGAAGACCTGAAGAAGTGTGCAATGGATAAATAACGGGCAGAGCACTTATCATGCCATCAAGTTAAAATACAGTTTAAAAAAAAAAAAAATCCAAGCCTCAGTTGAGGTTCTGTTTAACAGAGAAATAAAATCAGAAAATTAAGGGCCGCTCAAGTTGGTGGCTGTGTTCTCTCTTTGCGATCTGTAGAAGCTTCTGACCTTTGTAGGATGCTTCCCTGAATTAACAGCCCAGGCTCCTCTTGTCTAGGACTTATGTAGGATTGTCTGTTGAATTTTGTTTTCTTTCCACGGTTGCCTTGGAGGGATCAAAATATCCTCCCATGAGTAACTCAGCAGAAACTTGTGCCATGCAGAGAAGCAGAAGGACGCTTGGGCAGGCTGTGTTCTGCGTGGGTATGCAGGATGCAATTGTGGATCTGTACGTGGGTGCAGGTGCTGGGCCATGGGCCGACCACACATCAAAGACACGGTCTCCTGGAACTGGCATAAAACACTGGAGATGATGCTCTGTGACCTTCCCCTTTGGAAAGATGCCCCTGCCTGAGATAGCTCAGATGGTTTAGGGGAGTAGTGATTTGGGAAAGGATGGAGTTTTGATTTTGAGGGCTTGTTTCTTTGAAGGTGTTTTACAATATTGTTAGCGGAAACATTTGCTCATTGTGAGCTGTTGCACTGCTGCGTGGCAGAGGCAGCGCATCAGAATGCATCCTGTGCTATAGGAGAGCAGAAATGTGACCGTTTCCACCAATGGGACAGCTGTGCCCCCAGGATTGGCATTTCCAACAAGCCTGTGTTGCTGGTCTGCTTGGCCTGAGAGGGATGTTGCAGCCCTTGCAGTGCTTTGTGCGCTGCAGTACGGTTGCGACCCATGCTTTGTGGTGGGGGAATGTCATATGCACCCATGACCTCAAGTTTTGAGTTCCCCTCTTTATTTGCATTACTGGAGTCCAACCAAGACTGAGACCTCATTTCATCAGCATTGGGCAAACTGAGACAATACCTACCTCAATTTTATTTACAGTCTAAATAGACAGGACAGACAAAGGGTGGTTGTAGAAACAAAAGCTCTGGAGAGGTGATGTGACATGACCCGGTCACCCAGCAGGAGATTAAGAGAGCCAGGAATAGATGGAAGTTGCCTGACTCCCAGTCCCAATGATCTATCTGTTGGAGCCCGTTATTTCTTTCTGCCGCTCGCGTGCTGTGACCAGCATGCCAAGTGCTGTCTAGTGAGGGGATCTGAGTTCTGGAAAATGCATCTTCTGATTGCTGATGCTTCAGGCAAGAAATTTCTGGGCATTTTGATGTAAGCTAAAGATATATCTCAGAAATTGAGTAAGCTGTTTATTTTGGTGTATCTATTGAATTTCAAGTCTCCTGTTTATTCTGCACTGACTCTATTTCTAGCTTTCATTTCCCCACTGATTTTTGAACGGTGTAGTGTATGTTTGGTGAGGATACCTGGTGACTGGAGGTGGGTAGTGTGGGGAGGACTGAAGACTTCAGGGTGTGATAAGGTGGAGTTCCCCTGTATTTCTGCAGCAGCCATTGGGAAGCCTTTCTCTGTGTAGAACAGGCAAAATATGGTTGTGATGTCTGAAGGGCCAGCTACTTTTGCAATGTCTTTGTTCAGACTTCTTGAATGGCAGCAACAATAATCAGAAAGTTGCTTTAGATGATGTTAAACTGTGGCCATAAAGTCCTTTAATTTATTAAGATTGGGGTTTTTTTTCACTTGTGAGCTTCTGAAGTTCATGTCAGCATCATTCGGTGCTTGAGCATTGGCTAAGCCAGGAATCTGTTCCCTTTGACAAGTGTAGGAATGATCAGCTGGTGTCTGTGATTCTCAGTGCTTGATAAGTTACCTTGAAGAACTTCAAAGATTTGCAGCAATAGAAGGTATAGAAATACATTAAACCAGATGGATTCATGCATGGTCATGATGGTGGTTGTGTTTTCCCCTTACAGTTTATCACTAGTATTTCTGCGTCAGCTTTATCTTCATTGTGTTGAGCCTATAGGATGTTACCTGTTGTATTTCCTCATTTTGCTTGCACATCAGGCAAGGACAAGCTCCAACCTGATTTTGCTGTGTGGTTTAAAAAAAAAAAAAGTAGTAATGTAATCTGTGGGCAAATTGCACTTTAATTCATAATTGTGCTATGAATATGGACTTGGCTTTCAAATGCGCTCTGAGTTTAAACTGCAGTTTGACTTTTATTTAGATAAATGCTTTTGAGTTCATAGTGAAATGGATATCTGCTGTAGGCTGGTATTGATTTAAAGGTCTCTTGAGTGTTTTAAAATACAGTAGGGGCTTACAGGACAACGTATTTTAAAACTAGATGCTTGGTTAGGTTTTATGCTCCTGTGTGGCTTCAGGTCTAGATTCTGTTAAGAGCCAGCCTGTGTTGATTTGTAGAGCCCTCTCTCACAGCAGGTATTGGCAAAAAAATGGAACACTTCAGGCAAGATGCAGGGAACTGTCTCCAGAGCTGGCTGTGCTGAAATTATGGGGAACGGTGCGTGTGTGAGAGCTATGGATGAGAGATGTGAGAACAGGCAAATGCTTTGAGGACTTCCCATAAATGCATTATAGGAGGGTAAGTGATCAATAATTGCTTTTTAGCTTGAAAGAGGTGTTTATCGCTTCCTGCTAATCGTGTGAAGTTGGTGAGCTTTGTAGCCTTTCAAGTCTTGGTATTTCTAAGGTTGCTGTCGGCCTGGATTTCTCTTTGCATTGCCACCAAGTGCAGCGGGTTAGCAATTCAAACAGGAGGTCTCTGTGCTCTTCTGGCTGCTGCCCCTGTTTTTGTGTCCTCAGCTCTTGGGTTATGTAGCGTGTGTAAAAATTCAGTAGGTGCCCTGGTGACTTAGGTCCTGTTTACCTGCTTGGGTTCTGTGGGTACAGCTTTAAAACAAAGAAAATATACAAAAGAGGGAAGATTGGCCAGTTTTCTAGTCAGACTGGCTTGGTGGTTTGAATAAGTAGATGAATGTTTGAGGGCTTATCTAAAATCGGGCCATGAATCTTTTGGGTCATGTTCAGAGGTGCCGTAGGAGGGTGTAACCTCCCTGCAGAGGAGACGGGAGGGTTGAATTTTACCCAGGATAATATCCTAGAGCAGGGTGTGGAGCAGGGTGAAAATAAAGCAGGTCCCCCCTCACAATTTCCTTACAGCTTCTTGCGGTTGCTTTTCTTGCACCGCCCATCAATTTGCCTCTTCCCTCTTTAGATTACACACTCACAGGAATATGTGAGCGCTGCATACATCATGTTAATTAGGCCATTTGTTAATTTCTGCATCATTAGTCACTTGGTCTTAATTGATCTGTGCTCTCCCAGTGAGTCCCCAGCTGCAGGTTCAACCTGTTGTGTGTGGTGTGCTGATAGTGCAAATGTAGGAAGGGAAGCTTTGCTGTTGTGCCACGCGATGCTACAGCAGAGCACGCCAAGGATCTTGATTGTGGTGTTCAGAGTCGATGCTTTATTTGCATCATTTTTCTGTTTGCTGTCCCTCACAGTGCATTCCTTCCAGAATGTTCTGGCTGTATTTCCAAATGGTAATGTTCTGGGATCTCCCATCAGTGAAGTGCTATAATACGATCTGGATTTGAACTGTCAGGTAGCTGGAAAGTGTTGGTTGGGATTGTTGAAGAGCAAAGTGTGTACTACTGTGTAACCAGCTGAAAGCTGTAATCACACTAATTAAAAAAAAAACCTCAACATTTAGCAATATACTAATATCTTGTTAGAAAATGTAGAATATGTCATGTTTACACATAGTGAGTGTATGTACTTATGTGTGTTTTTGCTTGTAGGTAATACATGGTGGTATATAAAAACACCCCATGTGAATATAGTTATAAAATATTTAGCAGAAGGTTTGTTGATTGTTTCAATTCGGATTTTAATTTGTCAGGAAATAACCTATTCATCTGTGATTAGTTTTGTGGTTATGAATAACCAATAGAAGAATAATAAATGTAATTGTGTAATATAAAGACAAATTAAAACCACACTAATGCGAAAGAGGAAAAAGCTAGGGAGAGCTAGATGACATTTTGATCACAAAACTAAAGTAAGTCTGATGTATTCAGCAGAAAAGTGCTGCTCTGCCATGTGTAAGTGCTCTTGTTAAAAACAAACCCACCTTCTCAGTGCAATCCGGAATAAATAAAATGACTGTGTTTAGCTGAGCATAGTAACTGCAGTATGCTGATCCCACTGTCTTTCATTTTAACAGAAACCTGAGCTACAACAAGTTGACGGAGATTGATCCTTCCGCCTTTGAAGGGCTGTCAAACCTTCAGGAAATGTAAGTGTTCTTTCAAAGGTTTTAATTGTATTTTGCCAGGGCAGCTTGTGGGCCAGGAGGAAATTGTATCTAGTTTCCCAAGACAGTATGTTCCTTTAGCTTACTTGAATGAGCAGATCCAACTTGGCGTGGAGGTTTTGTTTTTTTCCTCCATATTGTACCTGTGCTGTTTTTTTAAACTAATCAATTAGCAGAACACAGCATTCCAATGAAAACAGCACAGCTGTTATTGGAAATCATTGGAGTTTGCCTCCCTCTGTCTTGTGCAGTGCTGTGAGAGAGCAGTTCAGCTGACACACCTGAACGTGCACACGTCGCTCCTTGCTGAAAGGATAACCCCGGAGCAAGGCGCAACGGCCTGGATTGTGATACCTGATGCCAACCTAACCCAAATCTCCCAGGAAACAAAGGTGTAGTGTAGTGGGATAACAAAGCACTTAACTGTGTCTCCTCCTTTCTCAGACATCTGTGCTCCTTTTGGAAGCAGAACAAGTTCTGGTTGAAGTCTTCTAGGAGAGGCTAAAACAGCAGAACTGTCTTCTGCTTTAGTTGGGGAAGTGAAGGACCTGGTGGAGGTCTGAGCAGCTGTGCCAGACTCCCCTTACTGCTAAAAGAAGCCTTGTTTGGGGAATCGTGGGATTTTCTAGCTCCCAATCTGTGTAAATGCCCTGCAGTTACACTCTCAGAGGAGCTGTGCTTGTCAGCTATTCATGGTGATTCTACCGGAGCGCTGATTTTTGGGTTTTGAAAAATGAAAGTGACTGAAATTGCAAGCGGTGGGTTGAGGTAATGAGCTCGCGTTTGAATGCTGAATCGCTGGCATACTTGAGGTTTGGGCTCTGTTTGAAGAGCTACTGATGCCTCATGGGAAACTGAAAAAACATTTCCTTTCAGAAACAATGCAGCGCTCTGTGTATATAATACATTTTCTCTTGTTCCTCTGTCTGTTTTTGTTAAGTGTTGGCTATGGGACTTGTGGAGGGGCCAGATCCTGTGATTCTTACAGGCAACAGAATTTGCTGCAGTGGGAGTTCTGCCTGACTAATGCTGGCAGGATTGGACTAATATAGCATCTCTCCCCCTGCCTGATTGCCTCTGGCTCCCCTGCTTACACTAATAGTAGGGACTTACTAGGGATCATGATGAAGTGAGGAACATGCATGAGGAGGGACTGCAGTGCTCTGCAATCAGTTCATCACAGCCATCCCAAAGAGCAGTCAGGGAGTGGAGAGAAAGTGATCCAGGTAAGCAAAATGCTGCCTACAGGATCTGTTTTCTCAACTTCTCTTTAAGCTGTGGAAAGCCTTAAATTGCTCTGTGCTTAAAGAAGAGAATCACAGCCCTGATCCCATGAGACTTTAGAATTATCCTAACATCATTGTGGCTTAGCAATAGCTTTTATTTGTGGAAGCGCCTGAAGGCCTGTGACTTTGGGGAGCGTGAAGCTGGGAAATGCCTATGGCTTCTGATTCCTTAGGTAGGGAGCTCCCTTGTGCACAGTGCTGCACGTGTCGAGAGCAGGACAAGCCCTGCACGGAACAGTCAGCTGCTAAAAAAAAGTTGTGAGGGTTCAGGGGAGGTAAGTAATGCCACTCACAGAGTAATGGTGTAGATAAGAGCTGCTTGCTGTGTCAGAAAGGCAGGGTTAAGGAAAAGGGAGAGAGCAGAGGAGTGAGTAGGAGGGAAAGGGAGCAACCAGAAATGGGAGACTGGAAGGGAGGCAGAGGTCTGGAGCTGAGCCTGGAAGGCAGGCTCTGGAAAGTGTGAGGGAGAAGCTTATTAAAAGCCCTATCTACCAATCTTGGTTGCTTTTGAATAACAGCTAAACCACAGACCACTGAAATAAACTGCATTTCACAAAGAGAACCACATCTATACTGCTAGAGCATCTCCTTTGTAAGGGTTGGGTGGGTTTTTTTTAAGCACTCTGCAAACATTCATGAAATAAGCATCATGCTGTGGCATGTCTTGAGAGCAAGTCAGTGTTTTGCTGTGCACACTGTGCTGGGCAAACCAAGTCAGCCTCAGGGAAAGAGATTGCCCCAAATAATAGATGCATTGATACGACCCAAAGCCTCCCATGGTGTTTCAGACGCTATGCCTGTGGTTCCTGAGCACTGCAGATGAGGCTCAAAGCTCTTTGTGTGTCTCTATGTGAATAATCACTGTGGTATATTGTAAAAAAACTTTGTTTTCCCTTAATTTCAAGAAAATCTCTGTGAACCAAAAGATTTAAACTGAATAGATTATCTTGGATGCTCTGTTTGCTTTGCTAAGAAAGCAATAAAATAATAGCTGTATTTACCCTACAGTTTTTCATGTTCACTGGGTTTAGGCAGTTGTTTGGTTTTTTTTTAAGAAGCTTTTTTACCTTGAAAGCTTTAAGTCTGTGTGGGATGAAATTTAGTAGCTCAAAGTGATGTGAAACCCCATGATCCCACATGCTCTGAAATAAGTAGCATTGTGCTGATGGATGCTCAGGTGGAAGGGGCTCGACTGTGACATTGCTTTCCTCCTTCAGGACACCTGTGTTTTCTCTCGTCCCCTTTGGTGACCCTTCTGGGGTTCATCCATTCTTGTGCTGCGGTTGAAAGGGTGGGATGGCGGGTGCTGCTGTGGGGTAGGCCCTTGGTCCTTCCTGGGGTTTCCTCAGGCCATGTGGATCATGGGATCCATGAAAGTGGTGCTTGCACAGCTCTCAGGTTTTCCAGGCTCTCTTGTAACAGAGAAGTAGTAACTGTGCTAAAATTCCTCTCCAAACAACTCACCTTTTATTTTCTAAAGTGCCTTTCACTGAAAGCTCTGGAGAGCTGTGCTATTTTTGAGCAGGCTCCATTTCAGCTTGACACCAGCCTGGCAACCGGACCGTAAATATTTTATATGGGTGGCCCCCCTCCTCCTCTGCCTTAGCATCCAGAGGCAGCAGGTTTGTATTGTCAAAGGTGAGGGCTGGGGAGGAGAAAGGAGGCTGAAAGTTGAAATTTGTTGAGCCTGACTCTTCTGTTTTGGGGATATTTTTTTGCTATTATTTTTGTTTGCTTTACCTGGGTGAAGGGCAAAAGGAGAGGGAAGTCTCAGACAAACACCAAGCTTGGCTTTCTCTTCTTTGTCAACGACTGGTGCCTGTGAGCCAAGAGAGAAAATGAAGTGGCAGAAGCACTTCTGACTGACTGCTGACCTGACAGGAGACTGATACACGAAAATCACACTTATGTCAGAGGAGGGTTTGACCAGTTGTTGGATGCCAGTCTGTGTCAGAGCCACTTAACCAGAGCTGACCCAGGCTAGTGGAGGGTGGGCCTAATTATCCTTCTCTCCAGTGCCTTTCAAAAAGATGTTCAGTTGGATGTTAATGGAAACATGGCACAAATATAGGCATTTTAATACACTTTCTCGCTTGCTTTGTACCTTTGAAAGGTCTAGACCTTGCTATAATAGGAGCAGCAGTGAGCTTTTAGCTGCAAAGTGGAGCTCCTTGCTGAATTGCAATGCATCTGGCTTTTTCCTTGTACATTTTAAGGTACGGGTATAATGTCAGAGGTAGAGCTGAGGCTGAGGAAGGCTTTTATCCCAGCAGTGCCTGGAACTCCTCATGAAATCAAATATCTTGCCTGCTCTCGAAGGAGTTAGAAGGAAGTTCTGGAATGGATGCGTTGCTGCCCTCTCCCACCTGCCAAAAATAGTTTTAAATAGGAAAAAAAATAAAATAGGATTGCCCCAACTTGTGCCCGTGGCTAAGCACACCTGAGCTGTGCTCCCCTGCTTGATGTGGGGTCCTCTTCTTCTCACACCTGAATTGTGATCTTTTTAAGATCTTGCAGAGCCCCTACAGCAGGGGAATAGTTTAGAAGCAGGCGGTGGTGGAGAGAGACCCAGCGAGGCTCTGCCCCAAGCAATGGCTGATGGAGGCGGCTGGGGGGTCCCAGGGAGCTGCCATGTGCTGCCTGGCTCGGCTTTAATTGCTTCAGCATGCGGTGGGGGAGTGGGCAAGATGGCTAAGAAATTAGGTAATTTTCAAGCAGCCAGACAAGCGACTGTTAGAGTAATTAATTGACTAATTCACCATACAAACAGGGGCTCTTTAAACCAAGGAAGAGCCGGTCACATGGCGAGGATCTGTTTTCAGTCAGAAAAACACTTCAAACATTAGGCCATTGAGGGGGACATTTCTGCACTGGCATTTCCAGGAGCAGGGCCCATCTGCAATTGCCATTAGCCCCGGGGGGCTCCACGGTTCTCCCTGGCCGACTGGAGCAGGTCACCTGTTTTTGGTGGCATTACTGTGCTCAGCACCAGTTCTTTGTGTGCGGTGCTGGCTGCCCTTGCAGGATTTTCAGATCTTAGTCTGGTGTGGAGAGGAGGCCTAAGGCTGCCATTCCCTGCTGCCTTGGCACCCTGGCCTGGCATGGAGGGGCAAGTTGGGGCTGTCGCTTGGGGAGGGGGTTAAATTTGTTGTCCTTAGGCAGCAGCGGGTGCAAACAGTCTTCTATCAGGCTCCACTCCCTGATAACTCTGGAAATTGAGGCTGATAGAGGGCTGTGGCACAGCGCCTTCTTCAGTGGTGCTTGACTTTGCTTAAGAGAGTGGGTGGAAGAAGGAGAAGAGCCTTGCTTTTATGGAGGTGATACTGTGGAACCAGTTATGGTGGTCTGTGATTTATTAAGGGTTGGGAGGATAAGGAGGGACTGTCAGAGAGAAACATCTCCCTTGGGATGGAGGCCTCCACCAGAATGTCAGTGATCCCAAAGAATTGTAGAGGGATGGATGAGGAAGCGCCATGGCTGTCCCCTGCTCCCACACGCTTGGTTGTAGGCTGCTTGCTTCAACAATTACTTTCTGTTTCTTGCAGGCGACTGAACAACAATGAGCTGACCACCATTCCCTCCCTGGGACCCGCTGCTGCCAGTGTCCGCTCCCTCCACCTGTAAGTCGCTGTTGCATCTTTTGGCTTTTGAGCTTGAGCTGTTTGTGGGATGGGTTTGGCTGCTACTGACCCAGAGTTTCATGTGTGTCACACCTGCTTCTGCTGACTCTCCAGACTGCAGGCTTGTTGGCACCTTAATTAAGAAACATCTTCTGCAGTTGTGCAATTTGCATGATGGTGGGCTTGATTAATGTTGTGCTTATGATCAGTGGTAACTTATGTCAGTAAACTCTACAAGTTAGCTGCACATTGAGTAAAGTTTTTTTTGTCATCTGCCTTTGGGTTTCAACGATTATGTCATACTTGCGCTATTAAAGGAGTATATAACTTTATTGTTCATATATTGTGCTTGATTTTTCTTTTTTTTTTTCTCCTGGCCCTGCTCTGATAATTTTTTCTTTTAAAGCCAGAGACTATGCACATCTTAATCTTTCAGGGAACTCATTCCAGACCTGTTTTTAGGGTCTCTTTCAACTTTTTTTTCTGAGAGTGCTTGATGAGTGCAAGGCTAGATCTGCAGAAGCTTTGAAGTTCCTGACTTTGGCAGTTTAGGTGCCTGCAGAAGTGTTGGACACCTGAGAGCACTTGTGTACCTGCCACCAAGGAACGTGGGTTGGGGATGCTGCTGAAGGGAATAAAGACATTATAATATCAGACTTCTTAGTGTCTTAAGAGTATGTATTTCTAAAATTAATTTTGCATGTGTCTGCTTGTAATGCACACCAAGAAGGAATTTTGCTGAGGTATGCATGACACCTCCCAAGTTCCCAGGAAGGGGAAGTGGTTATAGTTGATACAGACTCCAGCAAAGCACTTGAGCAGCTCAAGTGAAGGCTTCTAGTGTGTGTCCCTGCAGTGTCCATACCACCTCTCATGCACAAAAGGTTCCAACTTATGCCAAGACAACCTTTATCTCTTGACTAAAAGTAAATTCCTATTACTTAAATCAAGGACAGAATTGAGTGAAATGAACTGGCAGTGTTCCTGCTCTTCCATTAGGCAGTGTTAAAATATGCAAAGCAGAAGAACTCCCTTACTGTTTTAATTCAGTTTAGAGATTTTTAGCTTCTAATCGGTGTCCATATCTCACTCCTGGCGTGAAGTGAGTTTAGCTTTTGTTTGAGATATGGCACCTTTGATCTGGTTCTTGGGTATACCATGTTCTGGCAGAGCTTATGAAAAGTAAAGTGCTCCTCTGCTGTCATCAGTGCTGGATCTAGCAAGTCTCTCTGTAAAATGCCTAAGTAACCACTTCACCTCCCGGGTGGAGGAGGTGGCTTGTGTCTCAGCAGTTATCAGACCTGTCAAATGTGTCACACGCAGTTGGTGTGAAACCATCTCGTTTGATTTCTGCCTCCTCCCGCAGACCCTCCCTGCTTGTGTGACCACATGTGAAGTCTGGATGTGTGATCTGGGGGCTGCTGGCTGCAGAGAGGGACAGTAACTCCCTCCGAGCAGCGTGTCCCTTGTTTAAGGCACGATCCGCTGACTCGAGAGGCCATCTGCCTGCCACTTGAACTCAGCTTACTCAGGGCGTTATGCGCTTGGATTCAAAATACTCTGATTTATGGGTCAAAAGCTTACATACAATTTACCATGCAGCATGTAGTTTTAGGTCCCTCAAATCAGCTTTTCTTTCTCACAGTGTCTATAAATGATCTGAGTTTCACAAGCTCTTGTTATTTTTGCTGTTAATTTAGCCATTGGCAAAGGATCGAATTGCTGGAGCTTTGTTTTTGTTTTTTTTAATTCCTGAAACAAAACAAGCAGTTTGGAAAGGAGGAATAATGGCTGGTGGAAGGCAGGAGATTTACAGCTCCTCTGAAATTTCAGAGTGGTGCAGAAGGAAGGGGAAGGTACAAAGCCAGATGATAAAAGGACGGTATTCTAAACAGACCTGCTTAGGATCACTTTCCAGAAATCTGTATTGCTTTCCTCAGCTGCTACACATAAATAACTCTGATAGCAGGATTTGTAATGCTGCTGTCATACCTCTGCAAGAAGGATCTCTTTGTTTAGCTTGTTTCAAAGAATGCCACTTCCCCCGCCCCGCATTTCCTTTTAATTTTTATCAGAGGTAAAAATAATCTGAAAGATGTTTTAAAGTACCTGCTTTAATCGATGTTGCTGACTAACTCACATTGGAATGATTTGCTGAGGAAGTGAGGCTTTCTCCAGCCTTGGGATTCTTTAAATCAATTGGATGGCTTCCTAAAAGACGGTCCTTTAGTTCAACTCCAGGTTAATGGGCTTGATACACAAGTTGTTCCGTAAAGTTCTTTGGCCTGGTGTGATGTAAGGAATTGGATTATATGGTCATACTGGTTTCTTCTGGCCTTCAAATCTGTGAAGTAATTATTGGGGAGGCTGCCAAACTAAACCGAGGGTGAAGACTCATAATGAAGACTGTGTACTGAGAAACTGGTTTATGTTTAAGTATATAGTGTTACAGTGTATTCTTACTGCTAAAGAAAAATAAATACATTTCCTTTTTTATTTTTTTTTCCAGTGTTTAGAAATGTGTGAAGTGTGTTTACCTCACAAACCTCTGAAGTAGGTTTTGTGTATTGCATGTGGTTAAGTATTTCCAAAGGGCTGTTGAATGTATTATAAAAGCAAGAGTTGTATATATGTCACTCTAAACAGCTCTTTTGAATGAGTTACTTCATCTCCTACTCTTCCTAAATTGGGGAAGAGACTTTCTCTTCTTTTAGTGCTGGGAGAAAGAAATCTGCCAAGCTCAGATTTTCCGTAAAGGATTCTGAATGAGCTGGATTGCTTTGCATTCCCTATTTCAGGGTTTCCCATAACTGTCTCCAACACCTAAAACTCTCTTGACCCCACATGCGTGTGGACTGTGGGCCAGTCATGTATGTGTAAGCATGTGGGAATCTGTTGGAGAGAGAATTCTCAAGGCTTTCTGCAAATCTTTGGATATTTCAAGCTGCAGATGGATGCAAGCATAGCATATGTATCAAACATTCTGTGCCCTAATACACTGCCGTGAAGTTTAGTTCAGTTTAATTATTCCTTGAAGAGTCAGTTTGTTTGCCTTGCACGTTGAAAATACTGCCAAAGTCATTCATCTTGACAAGAGCAAACATAAGGGACTTGATAAGGCTTTTAATAGAACAGAAGGGAAAAATAATCTATGTACGGGTTACCAAATAAAGACAGACATTAAATGCAAACATCTGTTAATGCAAACAAAAGCCAGGAAATTCAGCTGGGAGGGGGAGAGTCTGAATCTGGACTCATTCCGAAATTACATCGGAGCAACTGAGAGGAGAATCTTGCCTGAAATTCTCACAGCATTTGTAATTTAGCTACAGTTCCTAGACATGGACGTTTGGGAGTTGATGGCAGGATGTTTTCTCTGACATGCTCTTGGCTGAGGGTTTCCCTTCCCAATGTTCTGCTGCGGCTCAAGCCTGTTAACTCTGTAGGTTCTCAGACTCTGTTACCTGGGCTGGTGGAGAAGTGGAGGGTGGAAGAAGCCATTTATTTGCAGTGGAACTGAGTCTGTTTATGTCCAGCTTCTAACTTGAGTGGAGAGGCTCCAGGGCGGCCAGGCTGATTCAGTCAGCAGCACCGATGCAGGGACACGGACACAGGCTGTTACACAGCTGTAAGGCTCAGCCTGCTGACCAGATCTCTGCAGCAAGTGTGGTAAACAGAGCACGCTGTGCTGTGTTCTTAGCTGGATAGGAATTAAGGAAGTTAACAGATCAAACACTTAAAAATCACTTTCATTTCTTTCACTAAGTCTTTCACTGCTTTTAAGCCCACAACCATTTAGGAATAAAGGGGATAGTGACCTGCGGCTGTCAGCTGTATGTTAGCAACAGTCAAAGCTGTCTGAGATGCTTTGGCCCCATGTTCTTGCTCTTAATAAGCACAGATAACAAGGAAACCAGAATAGGGGTTTTTGGAGCAAAAGAGTGTGAAATAGGATTAGCGGATTCACAGAGGATGCAGCGACATTCTGCAGCGTATTTACTGAGGAAAGTGAAATCAATAGGACTACTCTGCTGCCAAACTGAGCATAAAAGTCTCTTGAAGAAAATCAATCTTCTTTACAGGCTCATTAATGTAAAGATCAATTCGCATTAAACTGTAATTAAACAGAGAGGGCTAGTAGGAGGAGGGTAAGTGATCTACTGTGCCACAGGCAAAATATATCATGTAAAATTTGAAGACTGAATACACAGAGAATAGGAAGTGATGAAACTTGTTAGGTCTGGTGGAAGGGACTGGTGAGATGCCGATTGGGGCAGCGTGGCCCTTAAAAAAGGAGGATACTCTGTGGTATTTCATCCAGCTGCCTTGGGCAAGACAGGTCAAAAACTGCAGCCAGTAATTTCTGTATCAGGAGTAATATTTCCATTAGAGTTGCATGGTTTCTTGGAGAACTTCTCTGAAGTGTTGGGGATTTGAGTATAATGCTGGCTAAATTAGTTACATTGTTAATAATGTGACCTTTGTTGCTTGTCTGACTTTGGCTTTAATTTTCATTGTGTATCATTAGACCTCTGTACTGGATTAGAGTTGACTGGTCTTGGAGATCCCTAATGTGGCAAAATTGGGATCATACTATTGATCCTCTTCCTAGAGCTGTTGCCTCACGCTTTCTTAGGCAATGCTTGGGAAAGCAACTGTTAGCAACTATTACTTCAGTGCTGTTTGCACTGCTTCACTGATGGTGTCAGAACCTCTTTCTGAAGACCCATGTGGACCATTAGGTTCTTTGCTTTCACCCCAGACAAAAGTTTCTTGATGTTAGCTGAAACTTTTAGCCAACTTTTTCCAGGAGCTAGGATGGTGATGTTGAAATGTGACTCTAGTTTGTCTTCCTTTTTCAAGTTCAGATGGTGAAGGCCCAGCTGAGTATCCAGAAAACTGCAGCACCAGTTCCTGCCCATGGCAGCCTCTCTTGGTGACCCCTTGTAGAAGAAAGAGCTCAAAGCCTGAGCTGGTCTCTACATGAGGCGTGAGCTCACTTCGTGTTCCTGACTAGGCCAGAGTATAAACCTCTGTGTAGGCGGTGTTGATAGCTGGGAAGTTTGGGCTTAAATGAAGAATTGAGGTCTGAGCTAACACGATGGTATAGATGTGGCCTTGGAGGCCATTTGTGGCCTGGGATCCAGCTGTGCTAATTGCTGTACAAACAAAACAACTGCCTCGACCCCCAAGAGACTTAGTCTGCAAGTCATCTTTGCTGGAGTTAAAAAAAGGATGATCTAACAATTAGAAATAAGGAGAATACTCTGTTAATTCCATCTGGGTCACAGCAAGCGCTTTTGCACTCATAAGCACAAAATCCAGATGACTCAGCTGCAGCCGTGTGCGGGGTTCGGGTGAAGTCAGGCTCTGCTTGTGTGCAGGACGTGTCTTTGGCAGCTCAGAAAACCACACTGCCTGCCACGCTGCATCATCACTTGCACAAAGAAAACTTTCTCTGGTAAGTAAGGCAAAGTTGTAAACGCAGGTGTAGATGGACCAGTGGGAGCAGACTCACCCCCAGCCCCTGCTTGCATCAGTTCTTATGTGGTGTAATGTCTACAGGGACCAATTCTCTAGTGCTTACTCAGGCGATTCCCCTCAGAGGCTGGAGAGTTGCTTTCTGAGGATTTGGTACAGGTTACACCAGTCAGCTTCTATTTTTTAATGTGAATATATTGATGTGGAAAAGTGAATAAAAAGATTGCTGGCAGTTGGGTGGTTCAGTATGTACAGGCATAAGATATTCTTAAGCCCACCTCTCCTGTTTGTTTCATTCAGAGTTCGTAGTAAGGCTCTGGTGTGTAAAGTCTGCTAATTTTTGAGGCCAAAGACTGCAAGAACCTTCCCAGTGGAGGAAATTCTCGTTAATCATGTGCTCCCAAGCACCAGAAGAGACGTTGTTTTGACTTCTTGTTTGGGCTGTTGGAACTGTTCTAATCACTTGCATGTCCTCTATGAGCTTTCAGATATAATGTGAGCACATGGAAATGGCAAAGGATCTGAGGCTGTTCCAGGGGAGCTGAGTAATCGTTTGTTCTAGAAAAGCAGCAGCAGTGAAGCATAGTCCTCAGACTCAACAGAAGAGCGTCAGAAAGCAATCTGGGCACATACAGAGCAGTGTAAAACTGGCTAGAGGAAAAAGATGGTACATGTTGATGGCAGCTCGTGGAATAGCAGTTACTCCTTGAGGCTACTTTTTAATGTCTTTACTGGAGAGGATAACCATTTTGTGCAGCTGTGGCAGCTTCTTCTGCAAGTACAGAGTTGCTTTGAGCTGAGCCAGGTCTGCTGTGACATTTGCATGCTGCTTAGCAGGCCGTGCCAGTTTAGTGTCCTCTCCTTCCTCCAGAACTCACACAAGTGGTCTTTTGGGCTGGAGCATGAGATTAGGAGTTGGAATACTGGACCAGTATCTTGTGTGTGTTCCACATATTCATGACACCCCAGGACCAAATGTCTTTGTGTTTGGATAGTCCTGCTCCCTCGGAGCTGCAGAGCAGGTGTTACCCAGGGCAGATGTAACTCATGAACGTAAAGCATTTTCTAGTGCATTGTCCGAGGGCAGGTGCTTGTTGTGTATAATGCACAAGATGGTTTCCAAGTTGTCCCTCTGCAGATCGAGCCTAAGATTAGTTGTTAGGGTCATTTGTGACCATGATCTTTTGTTAAGGTCAATATGAAAAATAGCTTCATATTTGAGCCTTAGAATAGCCCAAACTTGCTACTATTAATATCTATGGTAGATTGACTGTCTCATTTAATGGCATATGGCAAATAAAGCACATGTCTACAAAAGCAATTCCTTTGTTAGTCTTCACAGGCTGAGCAGGTTTCAAACATAAATAACTTGCTGAGTTGAAAGTTTTTTAGCATATTGGAGCTTCCTGCCTAAAAATTGCTAGTAATGGCAATTTGGTTTGCTCAGGGATGAGTAAAAGCAGAGTTGCAACAGCAGTAAAAGCAAGTTAAATTATTTTTTGGATAGAATTCTCTACCCGTTTTTTATCTCTGAACTCTTGGATGATTCAGTTTTGTAACAAAATTGCGCAAAATCAGGAAACTATCAGTATGTGTTAGTGTTTCTGTGCTTTCTTCCTACTGAGGTTGCCCAGTCAGTCCTCATCATCAGTTGTCAGTTTATCCTGGTTCTTAGACCAGTGGTGCTTGCTCAGAGCATCAAATAGATGCCTGGCAAGGAGTAAGAACAGGGCTGGGGGTAGAACTGTGATTTTTATTTTTTTGAAGTATGCTGCCATAAAGCACTTTAAAAAAAGTCTCTCCATTTTGTTTACCGTCAAGCATCCTGGAAGGCTTGAGAACAGGCAGTGTCTTTTAGCTCCTCTGCATGCAACAAGGCTAAACTGTTTCAGCAGAGGTGTCAATCCTGCCCGTGTGGTTCAAAGCCCAGTGAGTAAAATACCAGTTTTACCATTTACCTTCTGCTCCATATAATGCTTAGCACTTCCATCATTGCTTCCACTAGCATAATTAGAAATTGTATGTAATTCAGAGTAGAGAAATACTAGATAAAATATGATCCTGCTATGTCTAGGTTGGAAAAGATTAGCAAAATAAATGTCTAGGAAGCTCGCTTAACTGAACAAAAGCTGGCTATCTGCTGGATTTTCTGTTTTTTTTTAACCCATGTTAAATTCCCCAGTTAATTGTAGAGATGAGCACTAGAGATAATGTCAAACGCTATGATCTTATTATTGCAAAATCAACCCTGCTGGGGGTGTGCGGCGTGGAAAATGTGATCCCTGGTTTAGGTAGATGAGAAAGTAATCAGTCAAACCTTTAGATGAAGTGATCACTTAAGAGGCCGCGCTCCCTTCCAAGTGTGCGCATAACTCTTGCTTGTTAACAGGAATTCCGCGTGAATATTGATTGGGAGTAAGTGGTTGGGTGAGTACATGTTTTGCCTGTCAAACCATTTAATGTTCAATTGCACATCAGGGAAAAAAGCAAAGGGCAGCTGGAAAATGAAACAGAACTCAGGGGCATTTGAGTGAAGAGGCAACTGTTTTAGTGGTCAGATCTGAGCAGAGAAAAGCTGGGGAGAGGGGAAGGGTTAGAGTTGAGTGCAAAAGAAAGAATCTAAATGGCTCGCTGTCCAATCTATATACTGCATGGAAACAGTTGCTGAATGGAGGGGTAATGAGCATAAACAACCAGGTCAAATGGCTTGGATTTTCTGTAATTCTTCAGGTGCACTGGAAAAGAAATACCTTTTGGTGGTCTTATTGAAAATGTGTTTGGGTTTTGTTCTGGTTTTGTGTGTGTGTGTTTTGTTTGTGGAGGGTTTTTTGGTCGTTTTTGTTTTTTCCCAGATTATATTATTGAGACAGCTGTTGTGTTGGTTTTGTTTTGTTTGTTTTTCAAAATAAGAGGAACTGAAGAAGTAAATGGTCTTACTAAAGAAGCCTGAAGAACTTATTGGCTAAGTAGTGGTAAACACTTACCACTGATTTTATAAGATTTGCTCTTCAGCTTCAGCAGATAGTGTTTTACACCAGCCTGGTTTAACACAATAGCAGTTCTACTTCACAGCTCAAATTTTCTATTCCCTGGATCTTTTGACACCTTGTTCTGCAGTTTCCCAAAGCCATCCTTCCTACTCCATGTGCTTTATTAATAGGCTGCCTTGATGTGTTAAGAAGAGCTATTTTCTTTGCTAACTTGACTATTGCTTTTCCATGCAGGAGTTATTCCTTGTTGCAGGCTGAGCAGTCTCAGCTGAGCAGAGCTCACCAAGCCTGCCTAGAGGCTGTCCCTGTTCTGGCCACCTTGCTGACAGGACAGATAAGCCCTTTCAACAGAGCACAAGTGTGTGTCATGTTGGAACAGACTAACCAGCCAGCCTATCTACAGCTCTGAAGTGTTAACAGGAGTTTGACTGACCAGTCACAAATGTGTTTCTCCAACTGCTGCCTTCTTCAAGGGGCAAGTTTTTAGCAACTTCTGCTGCAAGTTCTGTGAGACGTAGAGAATTCAGTTTGGAGACTAGACATATTGTCCTTTATTTACATTAGTATCAGGGTCACAGAGCTCTTGTGTGGTTAAATCCACCTGCTATCATTGTGTTTCTGTCAAAGGTGGGAAAGCCCCTGTGTCACATCATGGGTTTTCAGGCACAAACAGTGCGTGCTATCAAGAAGTCTGCTTGTAATTACAGTTTGGATTAATGTCCCAGCATCATGGGCAGAGTCATTACATTTGGTTTGCACTTAAATTGCTTCTCCACTTGTGTATTTTCCCCTTCTCACTCCTGCAGAGAGACAAAAGCAAAACAAAGCCACCCACAAAACACATGCACTCACTAGACTGTGGTGGATCTTCTTTACTTTGATCATTTATTGCACAAAGAGAAACTAAAATCAGCATCAGGATTTAAGGATAAAAATGCCTACATGCCTTGTGATCCTGGACCCTACTGGCTTTCAAATGAAAACGCTGCTCTTGTTGATTAGAAGCACAAAACTTACCAGCGATGAAAATGAGAAGAAGCTGCTGTCCCTGCTCAGGAGTGGGACATGGTAGTTGTTCCAGCCTCTGCTCTGGGCTCTTTAAACTGACATCTGGGCTGTATCTGATGCTTGTGTCTGTTCCTCCTCATCACAAACCTGATTTATCTCTGAGAGCAGTGATGAGCGTGTGTGTGGCATGGAGTGGCTGCTTGCACTGGGTGCTGTGCAAGTGTGGGGCTGTGGAGAGCAGGAACTTGTCAGAGCAGCAAACCAGCAGCGGTAAAGCTGGACTCTTTTTCTCAGCTTTGAGGACTGTCTTGTGCATTTAATTTGTGTTAGAAAATTGAGTTTGGCTGGCATGTATCAGCAGCAGAAGAAAGCCCTCAAGGTAAAAGGATGAGGAAAAACCAATGGTGCAACAAGAGTAGCAGACCAAAGATACAAGATGTAGAGCATAAAACACTGACCTGACTGTCATCTGCCAGCAACTGAATGACTCTTTTCAAATACTGATGCAGCCCTTCCTTTGAAGAGGCTCTGCTGAGCCCCATGACCCCTGGTGAAGAGCCACATGGTTTCCTGCGTTCTAGTATGAAAACTGCCATTTAACTGATATGACTTTCTTCCTTCTCTTCCCATAGGACAATTCTCTTCCTTAGAGTTCAGCACTCAGCAAGGCCTCTTCTCGCCTTTGCAGCCTTTCTCAGTGCTTTCTCCAGACTGGGGTTAGGATATGTGAGAAGATGGAGGGTGACAAGCAGTGGTTTGGACTGAGAGCTGGAGGAGACATGGGTGAAAGACTAGAACAGATATGAGTGTTCATAAATGGGCTGTTTCAAAATCAGCATTGATTACACTTGGTGACTTAGAGATGCGCTCGTTCCCTTGTGCCAGAGAACTACTGACCAAACTGTATTACAAGTTGGGCAGCCCTTGCTGAAGATCCCTGGCCCTGACCCTTGCAGGTGCATCATCCCGCTGAGGGATGCACACAGTCACTCTGAAGCTAATTGCTGAGATATTTTGAGGTAGAGCTGCACCCAGGGAGCCAAAGATGTGCTCTGGTATTGAGTTCATAAAAGTTGAGGAAAGCTACTTACAGAGAGGCTGTGACACACAATAAAAGATGCTTTGCACAGCCTTTTTAATGGATCTGTGCTCTTTGTGAATACGTCATTTAAAAAGCCTCTGGGGAGTACGGTCCTCATGAAACATCCAGTGTAACCAGAAGAGAACAGAAACTCTGGTCCTTTTGGATCCACCCTGTTGCTGATGGGGGGACTGTGCCCATAATAGAGACTGGCTTGTCTTCAGGAATCTTAATTTGCTTTGATGTCATAACAGGTTGTGTAATTTGCTGAGGAGATAAGTCAGCCTCCCTTTTAAAGATGACTAACTTCTAATGCTGCCTGTCCCACACGTTTTACTCTACTAGTGAGACTCAATGGCAAAGGCTTAGGAAGTTGTGTATTGCAAAAAGGACCCGAAATCAAATGGTCGAGTCAAAGAAGTCTAGTGAGATCAAAGTAGAGGGAGAAGGCTTTTAAAAGTTACATCACTTGCATCTAACACACAGCATAAGGTCCTCTAACAAGTCAAAGTTTACAAAAAGATTTCTAGTGCAGAAATATCTTAAGAGAATATGTGTCTTGCTGGATGTAGCATTTTTGGTTACATTAGAAGAAAAGTTTTCCCTTGTGCAGTTCATACTGAACCAAACAAAAGCCCTTCATGAATGTTCATCAAATCCAGGCCATTGGTCATGTCCAGCTGCTCTGAAAGCCAGCTCCTGGTGTACTTGATCTCTGCCTAACTCTTATCCATGGGGCTGCCTCATGAAAGAGCTACGAGAGTGTTCCTGGGAGGATGATAACGTCTGCCTGTGTTCAGGTACCAGGGCCCGAGGATGCTCTGAGGCCACACTGGGACCGCACCAGGGTTGATGGTTGCAGTCCGGCAATGTGAGGGGCAGAGGAGCTTGGTCCTGTGGGTGACCACAGAATAGGCTGTAATAGATAGCGAATGCATAGCCCTTGTGTCACGCTGGTCTCACATGAATAGTCCTGTTGACTACAGTGGAACTATTTGTGTGAGTAATAGTTAGCTTGGGGGAATAAGGAGGTCGTAACCCAGCCCTTGCAGTATCACTGGCTTGACTGCAAGTGGCTGCTGCTCGCAGGTCCGAAGGTGTGAATGAACAATTCCCATCTCCTCCTCTCACCATGTCCGTGGCGTGGAACAGAAATGCAGCCACATCACTGTGGAAGGTTGTATTTGTGTGTTTTGTTGTGTGGGTTGTGTGTTTTGTTGTTTGTTTGTTTTTCTCTGCTTTAAAAAAAAAAAAAAAAGGAAAAAAAATAAAGATACTTTTTCTTGATCCCCCTGTCTGTCCCAGCCTGTGTACAGCTATGGGTGGTTTGCTTCATGCTTGTCGATCCTAACCCACCAACACAAGGCAAGAACGTAACCTCATAAATGAAAGCCCTCTGAAATACATCAGTTTTGAAGCTGATGTATAGCAGATGGGAAGATGTCTGTGGACTTTCTGCCATGGTTTGATAAAGTTAGACTAGCGCTGCCAGCCTCTTCTTACTTTACACTTACGTATGATAGTTTTAAATTAAAACAGTGTAAAATGATTGCAGATGATGTTTGCTGTATCTTAGAAAGGCTTTCTTCTGACGCAATACTAGGGAGAGGGAAGATGCTCTCATACAGACTCAGGCAGAGCACGTAAACCTTTAAGGAAAAAGTAGGATACCTGGAAAAATTACACAGAGGTGTTTTGTTTTTTTTTTTTGGGGGGGGGGATGGGATCTTTGGATGATGTGTTTTCGTTCTGTAGAGTTTTTAGCTTGCTGGGGTGTTTGTGGGGTTTTTCTGTTGTTGTTGCTGTTCGGTTTTCTGGGTTTTTTTGTGGCTGACCCTAAAATGCAGTGGCTGCTTGGCCTGCCACTGCTCTGCTCTGGTGTGTGCAGCCGGCACCTGAACAAACAGAGCTGTATCTGCGGCAGCCTGGGAACCCGCCAGGATTCCTCAGGGAAGGAGTGATTCAGAGCATCTGAGAAAAGTGGGGGCAGCTTCCCTGCATCCTTGTTTCCTGCCCGGACAGTAACCCGTGCAGCCTTGCTCTCAAAGGACAGCGGGGCTGCTCCCGTAAGCAAATACGGCACATGTTGTGTTGGATAAAAATATACATTTTTATAATGATACAAAATCTTGAGCCTCTTGGATTATCCTGGCCAGGCTGACATGATAGTGCGAAGTGTCAGACAGCTACTGGGGTTTGCTCAGAGCACTTGGGAAGCATGAAACTGCTGTGGGCAGTTCAGCCTTTCTGGGAAGGTCTTGTACATGGGGATGATGTCCTGTGGATTTCCAGTGTGTCACCTGTGTGTTCACTTCATCTTTGGCTGCAGAGATGTTTCACTACTCCAGTACAGCAGAAGCAAGTCAAGTCTTTGGAAACAAAAAAGTTTTTATTAGTTAAACGTTAAAATCACGCAAGAAGTTGTGCATTGATAAACTGCATGAATTTTGAGTCAAAGCTGATGTCCAGCTCCCCATCATATTCTCCTCTTTTCTTGTCTCCATACATTAACAAGAAGCACTCGGGACACACCTTCAATTGTTAATTTTAATACCCCCACCAGAACAAACAGAAACATTTGTGTTGCTGCTGTTGTAAACACAGACATCTTCCACATTATCAGTTCTCCTTCATCCTTGTCAGGAAAATTGCTCAGGCATTGCATTTCACTCTGAAATTATGATTTTTTTTAAAATGTTTTGTGTGTGTGGCAAGTAATGGGCTAAAATCAGATGGCAGATCGTCTAAGGTGGGAGTTGTAGAAACCCATGTCTTGAATCTTCTGTAGTGTTTCTGGAAGGATCAATATTAGATCTCCATCTTCTCTGAACTGAGGAGGAGGAGGGGGGCAGGTAATTCCAGGCATGGGTTAGTCACAGTGTATATGTGATCCATCTCCTGTTACAGTTCTTTGATCTTGCTCTCTTTGCATGGCCTGTCTCTGACACCAAACCTTGCCTGTCCTTTAGTAGCGAACCCCATAACTCTTTCTGGCCCTAGTATTTGGTTTCTCCAATACTTTCCCAGTATGGAAATATTAACCAAACCCTGAACTTTTTAATCTCTCTATTTCTACTCTTGTGATCTCCCTCATATGTTAATTTCAAAAAAGTGCTCGTATATTAATAGAACCCTACCCGAAGTGCGGAGCCTCTCTTTTGAAGCTTGCTTTTATTTTTGATGCTTATAACAGGTGTTGGTTTAATAGGTTTGCTGTATTAGGGCTTTCTTTATTTCTTTCGCGAGCCCGGCCAGCTCTGTAAGCCGACACGACATGAAGGCCGAGCGTGTGACTTCTCCCTGCCTTTAGCCGCACTTCACACCAAACATTTGCGCTGCAGGCTCCCAGCGGCCAAGGCATCTTAATTCAAGCTTTGTCTAAACCAGGAGGTTTTCTGCTGATTGTATTTAAATCAGTCCAACCAAAGCCCCTCGTACATTCCCATCTGAGGGTCTGCTTGCTTTGATTTTCCGCTGTCAGCGTTCTAATGGGCAGCTGCTGAGGGGAAGTGAATGTGGCTCGGACAACAAAGGAGTGTGTTTGCGTTGCTCTCTGCATCGATTTCACACAAGTAGTTTGAAGCCACGGTCTAAATTAAACCGATTAGTGTTCTCCACAGCACAGGCTTGCTGCAAAGGGGAAGGTGAATTTTTCTCCTATTAGGTCTAGTGGAAAATGTTTCACAACCTATTTATCAAATAAATATTCACAAAGACGCTTCGAACGAGGAAACCCACCGGGATTAAAGTGTAACTTTACCTCTAAAATACAAGCTGAGATTCCTGGAAATGCTGCAAGCTTTTGACTGTGGGCCACCTGTTGTTTTCCTGCCACCCCCTTCGTCTCCCTCCTGGCTTAGAGCAAACCCAAACACGCTTTGGCTTCACTGGAACATTTTGCTTGTTTTTCTGTCTCGCAGCAGCCCGGAGGAGCACAGAGCTCGTGTTGGCCTCCTGACATGGTCCTCAAGGGCTGGGTTTAGCAAAGACATGGCTGGAGGTTAATCCAAATCTCCTGTAATCCTGAAGGGTCTATTCAAGAGTGGTGCAAAGTACAAGGGCTCAGGGGCTGTGGTACCTCGGGGTGTTGACCAGGGGTGCAGGCGGGTTCAGCAGTAGTGGCCAGAGGGTGCATTCCCTCAGCTCTCTCTGTTTGCAGCTGATGCTGGGGTGAGGGCAAAGCAGTTGCTGAACAAGTGCTGCATGTATACAGCTCACACCATAAATATAATCCACTGCTGACTTTGTTACCTTCGTTGGGTGCTGAGATGTTACAGTTCAGGGTCTCTGTTTGCTGTAAATGGGGTGTCTCTGGGAATGAGGCTGGGTGTGAGCAGAGAAGTTCAGCTGTTTTAGCCAGATCCTGCCCTATTCACGAGCAAATCCAAGTGGACTTGGATGGGGTCCTTATTTTCTGTGTTTTCTTTTTCACCTGAGCTGCTTTCACTCCAAATTCTTAGTTTTTGGCGAATGCAGTTCTGCATCATCCTGGTCCGGCAGCACGTTTCCATACACACGGGTACACTGCAGGTAGAGAGGGGTTAAGAAACTTGCCCAAGGCAGATGAGTCAGTGCCAGAGCTGGGAATAGAAACCAAGAGACTTGGCTCCTGCTCCGGGCTCTAATTGCTCAATCTCACATTGAAGCCCTGTCATCATATACTCTTGAGGTAACGCTGGCTGAAGTGCAACAGGGAAAGCTGTTTCCAGGCTGTGATACCTAAGGAGTGGGGAGAGGAAAAGACACTTGGAGGCAAATTGGTTGTGGAAGCACCAATAATTTGTGCTTTAAAGCCTGGTTTTGGCAATTGGTACTAAAATCCGATCTGTCACCTTTGAAGCCAACAAAGTGTAAACTAAGGAGCTAATTGGGAAGAATCCAGCCCTTTTCCAGTCACTGCTAAAGAGGAGAGGCAAAGTCATAACGTCACTGGGCTTTTTTTGTGTAAAACACCCTGGTGATGAGATGGGGAATGGAGACAGGCAAGTGGGGAGGATCCAAGTAACAACAGGAAGGGTTAAATCACATTTCAGCTCTTACTGAAAGAATGAAAAATAAAATGTAATCAAGCTAGTAAAAGGTTTGGACGATATTGCATTCATGTCACATGGTGTGTATAGGAAAAGTTGGCCTGGCTGGTTTTGTTTGAAGTGCAGTGCTTTGCAGCAAACTGTCTGACATTCCCCAGCTGGGACTGGCCGGGAATGGTGTTTGGAGCTGAGAGTTACATTTGGAGTCAGCCCATGTTTGAAGGAGACAGAGAGAGGGAGAGAAAGGAGCCTGTTTTTTTCCTGTGTGAAATAATTCATCTATCCAATCTGCCAGCTGTAGCACGTGAAAAGCAAGAGGCAAATGGACAGAAGTCACCTGGAACCTGCGAACGTGGCTCAAACAAAATAGTTCTTTCCTGTCCTTTTCTTGCCTTATTAAAGTCTGTCTTCTGGGACATGCTGGGAGATCTGGCAGGCGGGCAGATTGTATGTACATTGAGCAACTAAAGCCCAGAAATATTAATACTCCAGAAAAATAACATTGGCTTCTGAAGAGCACTTCATGTCCAAACTCTGTGCTCTCACTGCCTTGCAGACTTAGCTGCCCTGCACAGGGATTGTCAGGTAATTTATAGATTCTTCACGTTCATTTGTACAAGCCTTCATTTCCTGTTAATTTACAGCCAGATTCATCTCGGCCATCACAGCCTGGATGAGATCAGAGTTGAACTCGCAGCCCCTGCTTCAGCAGAGCTCCAGAAAACATGCTTGGGGTTTGCTTTCGCTTACGTCTGTGTTGAGGTACTTTCCTGAATCAGGGTTGCACACACATTTAATGGACTCTCTTCTTTTGAGGAGGAAAAGGAGTGCAATTTTTGAACTTGCAGATTCTCCTAAATTGAATTCCTTGCAAAAGAAACTAGTCTTTGGGGAAGAGACACCCCCCTCATCCACATATTGAATTTATGGAGGCCAGAAAAATCTGAATATAGTGAATTTTCCTGTATTTTAGTCTCACTATAGTATAAATTTACTGAAGCTCTGTTCCGCTCTGTGCTGTAGATGTGAAAATTCAGTCTTTATTCCTAGCTGTAAATAAATATTGGTTATTTGAATAGTAGCCATATCATTTGCCTTTTATAGAGTTTGTGGTTGCAGGGACCTGTGTACACGTAACCCGTGGAATAACCAGTTGTGTGGTTTTGAAAAATTACTTTGATTTTCCTGATGCCTTTTTGCATCACATTAGCAGCATATCGCTGTAGCGATATAAAATTTATCCTCAATGATCTGTGATCCTGCACTGAATTAATTAAGTAGCATTTAAACTCTTTAGTCAAAGCAGCAGTTTTGCAAATGTTTCCCCAGTGTCAGAACCTGTGCTGGCTGTTTTAAAGGTGACTCTCCAGAAAGCAAATGGTTCTGGGAATGTGGTTTTTACCCTCTTCCTGTTACAGGTGCCAGTAAACGTGGTGGCGAAACAATCTGGTTTTACTAACAGGGAGGATAAAGGAGCAGATGACAGTGCAGGGAGCAGGTCCCTTGCCATGTGCTATTGGTATTTTTTGGGGGGTGAGGTTTTGTTTGCAAGTGTCTTGTCTGAATTGCTGTGAGAGTCTGGAAGGGGGGTGAGGCTGGAGAAGACGGGCTCCTAGACTCCCCTCAGCTCAGTGCCTGGATGGCTGCGGTTGGCTCATCTGGATGTTTTTTGTTTTGTTTCAAAGAGCTGATGCTTTGTCGGGAGAGCTGGGATGTCCTGGTTTGCATTCAGGAGTGCTTTCACTGGCTGCTGTCTCCTCTGCTGGTTACTCAGTGGGTAGCCGGCCGGATTAAGGCACAGTACTTGTCTGAACCCTCTCTACTATCTCTTATTATTCAGCAAGTTCTCAAGTGTCTGCGGAGCGTCTCTGTTTGGAGTGCCTCACTCGCAGCCCTGCCAGTAATATCAGTGACTGCTCTAAATTCACATCAGGCATGTGCTCTGCTTCTGGTGACTAATGCGCAATGTATTTATTTAATTGGTTACTGTTCCCTCTACTGATTCAGGCCAGAGAGGAGTCAGAGGAAAGGACTAGGGTGATTTTTAGTTAGACCGTGTTGAGTACCAATGAGGTCTAGAGGTATTTAACTGTTTGACAGCTGTGGAAACCACAAGAACATCTTGTAGCGCCTTCTCTAAAGAAAAATATCAGATTGAATGCTTCAGGCTGGTACTGGTGAGGCAGCAAATGCAGGTGATTGTTTTAGGGTCTGATCCTGCAACTGGTGCTTGGGCAGAGCACTTGGGCAGAATTGTCCTAATTGCACAGTGGGATAAAGGTAGCAAAACGTGAAGAAACATTTGCAAAAACGAGCTCTCTTACAGTATTTCTTTGCATTACAAATCATTGTAATATGGCCTAAAGCTGGGGTTTTTCAGAAGGATCTTTAGGAATTAAGGAAACAATGGTTTATAACATTTGCTGAGCTCATATTTACTTATCTGTTACCTGCAGACAGCTCTGAAAATCCCATCCTATGTGTAAAACATTTGCAGATTGCTTAAACCATCGATCAGCACTCCTTGCCTGCAGGATTAAAATCCAACCCTGCAGTCATTGCATGTAATAAATCCATTCTGAAAGTGCGGGATTGTAGGAGACTGACCCCAAAATACTGGAAGGAAAACTGGTGAATGAAAACAGTGGTTCTGTAGAGGGAAGAGTCTTGTACCATACCAGAAAAAAGTGTCTGGAAGCTCACAAATATCTGTAAGCTAGTCTGTCTAACCATAGGAACAGAGTGGGAATTAGGGAAGATCTCTCTGATGTGGGTTTCCTCCTCAGACAGTTGTTGAAGCAGCACCGTAAGTCAGAGCGTATGAGCTCGGGGGCCAGCCTGTGGGCCTGCTGCTGCCTCAGGGATTCATTCTGTGTTTTTAAGAGAACTAAATTGTCTCCATTTCTCCTCCTGACTGTTTCAGGCATCACAACAGGATCCGCAGCATTGAATCAAGTCAACTGAAGCCCTACGTTACCCTGGAAACGTTGGACCTGAGTTTCAATGACATCACGGAAATCCGAAACGGCTGCTTTCCACAGGGACTTCACATAAAGGAGCTGTGAGTTTTTCTTGTTGGGAACAGCTTTTGTTGAGTTACCACAGCAGAGAGAAGGGCCTCAAACCTTTAAAAGAAAAGAGAGAGAATAATCATACAAAGTATGGAGTTATTCATCAGGATTTTAAGTGCAAAAGAGAATCAGAAGGCAGCACATTGTCCCAGCTGTCAGGTTATTTTTTGAGTTCTTTTTGGTTTCTGATATATCTGTAAAGAAAGCGGATTATTAATTGTGTGGCATGGGAATGTTGCAACAGAGAAGAGGTATCCTGCATCCTTCAGGTGTGGGTGTCTTTAGAGCTGGAAACCTAGAAGCCAGAAGAACTGTCTGCAGCAGACCCGTGTCTCTTCCCTGTTGGGAAGTGTATGTGCTGCTTCCCAGATCAGCCCATGTGCATCTGGAAAAGGGGAGGGAGAATGACTATTTCGTCAATAAAAGTGGCTACTGAATGTTAAGAACAGAAATCTCTCGTTGGTGATTTGAAGAAAACCAGGGGTTAAGCAGAGTAACACCCTCTCAATAGAGATGTTTGCCTGTTCAGGGAAACAAAAACTATTCTATGTTTTATGTACCTTCAAAAAGGTGCAGATAGATAATGCTTGCGTTAAAGTTTGTGCCTAAGTTTCTCCCCCTGGTTCTAAGTGGATATAAGACAGTCGTGTTGTGGCTGATGTTTGCTGTTGTCCTGTATAAACAGCCTCTGTGGCTGAGACTGTGGTTCAAGTAAGAAAGAGCCCTGGGGACAGGTGCTGAGGGAAAAACGGGGAACATCATCCTGCACCAGAATATTCTCCAGTTTTTGGCTCCCACTCCCAGTTGCTTTGCTGAAGTAGGAGGGTATCCAGGAGCTCTTGGGAACTGCACAGAACTTCTTTACATTCATCACATGGCTCTGGGAAAGGCACTGTGCTCTTTGCACAGCCAGAAATCCAACTGATTTGAAGTCACCTCTCTAATTTCACCAGCCTGTCTGGAGACCAACTAAATGCTGATAAAAGGAGATTTCTGACAGGACTGTTCATTTTTCTGCTGTGATTTATTGCAGCTACCTGGGGAGCAACAGAATCAGCACCCTGGAGCCTGGTGCTTTTGATAGTCTGTCACGGTCCCTGCTAATGCTTCGTCTGAGTAAAAACAGGATCACTCAGCTTCCTGTCAAGGCGTTCAGGCTACCCAGGCTAATACAACTGTGAGTAGAAATGTGCACTTTAATTAAGCTCAGCCACACTTTATGGAGACAAAATATCCCTGAGGATATGCACACCAAGTGTCACCCTTCCACACCTGCTATCTATAAAACTTAGAATATGCTATGTGGTAGTCCTCTGCCAGCACCTAGTAAAACACACTGGGAGAGGGTCCCTTTTGTCTTGTGACTATTGGCTTTTCAGGCCATTCTTCTGATCAGGTGTGAAGGGAGGGATGCTGCAGCGGTCATCAGCATCTTGTGGACTTGACGGTATAAGACAAATCCACTCCCTTGAAAGCTGCTGGTATCTGTGGCACAAGAGAGATCTGGAAAATGTTTTTATTTCAAGTGATAGAACTCAGCTACCATGTTAGTTTTCCAAGACCACACAGGTATCTTTATGTGGCAATAAAAAAGCAATGATGGAAAGCTGTTAAACTGTGCGGTGATATTTGTGCAGAGAAATTAGCACTTGAGGTGAGTTAACACACACATCATTGTTGTCCTGCCTGTGGTCCCCATGGCAGGAGCTGCATGGGGACACGTAGACATCTGCAGCTATAAATATGCTTTATGTGTAAAACAGTAGTACTGATGGTTTAGCTTTTCCCTTCTGCTGCAGTTGGAGAAAGGGCCCAGCCTGAGGCCCGTTGCAGTCTTTCCATCAAATTTGATAGGCAAAGGTCAACCCCCGTTTGTTACCATGAAGTCCACAAAAGCTTTTGGATCTTAAACCTCTAAGTGACAACCTCTTGATTGAAAGACAAATTAGCCAGGATGTGTCTAAGAAGTGGGTATGCATTTGTGGTTGCACACACGTAGTATTTATAGCTAATTTGGAACTGAACGGTGTGACACAATACCACATGTGTCTCAAAAGTCTGTTGCCTCTCAGTTGGAAGTTACTGCTCATTGACTGAGAGCTTGTAATCCACTGTGTTCATCAGCATCATGTGCAAAACTGTAATAAAAATGAGGGTCAACTCCTTCTGTTTAGGAACACAGTTTTCACTGAAAGTTGGAGTAGTTGGTACTCCGAAAGGCAGTCTCACAGCTGGTTGTTTAGCCCTATGGATAAACATGAATGAATTGCAAGTTATAGAGACTCGTAGAATTTGTGTACAGTTCTTTTTCTGGCAAAGCGTAGTGCAGTAATAGCCTAAGACGTGCAGTAAGGCCAGATTCTTTAGGCCTGCAAACATTTTCAAATTCTTTACTTGACTTTAATTACACTGGAGTGCAAGTCCAACATTATTTTTTAGGCAGTGAAAAAGTAAGCTTAAAGTTTCTATGACTTTCTCACGTTTTCCAAAACAACTTCTGATGTTGTAACCTCTACCATTTTCTTAAACACAAATGCCGAACAGGGAACTAGCCATAGATTAGTCTTGTGTATGCAGAAATGTATCCATTTTAAAAGCTCTATTTTTGGCTTTAGTGCATTGTGTTGATGAAGTTTTCCACTGACTTTGCGGAACTGGGTTTTCACCTGGTATGTCAGGGTCTAGCAATCCGTAAGACTGACATGGGTTGGTAAAGCATGCTGTGATGATGTTCGTGTTGCTATTAAGAAAAAAGGTATTCCCAAAATTTAGAAGTCCTTCCCCACCCGGGGGATGGCGGCGAAGAAATTCAATGAACCAAGCTGGAGATCTTCGTGTACACAAAATACTAAGACTGCCTTGTTATTGGAAACAACTTGTTTCACTCTTTATTAGTTTCTTATAATAGGAAACAATGTGAAATTTGTCAGTGGAACCGAAAGCTTTGCTTTCAAACTTAGCCATAACATTTTCTCCTGGGCTCACAGTTACGGCACCCACTTGAGAGCACATTTTTGCTGGGTGATTACAAGTCCTGTAAAACCAATGGGTTGTAAGAGAAATAATGCTGATGTTTTAACTGTATTGGTTCAAATGCTGTCTCTGCTTGAGAGAAGATGAAGTGTGAAAACTGATGAAAAGGATAAATGGCTTAAAATAAATGCAGAGAGAGGAGGGATAAAGAGGAACTGCCGGACTGTCTCTCTTATTTCTCTATAGTGAGAGTCTGTCGCAGGGTGAGTTTATTTAAGGGATCACACCCAGCTGGCTTCCCTGGCTAAGTCTGGGATTGAAAGTTTCCGGCAAACTTCTGCTCTCTCCTGGGAACCGTTGACAGAGGAGCTGTTGGCATTGCTGTCCCCATTGTGTGCTGCACAGATGATTTCGTGAGAAAGGACTGGGATTTAATAAACTTGTATGGCCTTGGTGATTTTAGGGAGCTGAACCGGAATCGCATCCGCCTGATTGAAGGCCTGACATTCCAGGGACTGGACAGCTTGGAAGTCCTGAAACTCCAGCGCAACAACATAAGCAAATTGACCGATGGGGCTTTCTGGGGTCTGGCCAAGATGCAAGTTCTGTAAGTTGGTGCGATGGGCTCTTTTCCCTCAAACAGCCCAGACTTCACCTGCTATCGTGTCCTTCTCTGTATTTTAGCAAGGACTCCCATCAGAGACCTGTGGGCACCTGTGCCAGTCCTCATGCTTCTTTCAGTGTCCTGCATGCACAAAGCTCTTGCCACACTCTTCTTTTTAGTTGACCCACAGTTAACTAATGCTCATTGCTTTACCCGGTGTTCTGTAGAAAAAGTCCTGTTTTTCAAGCTGTGGCAGTATTCCTTTGAAAGTTTGATTTGAACATTCAGTAAGATCTCAATTGGTCTTTAAACAAACACTCATCTGGCTTCTGCAAATTTGTTTTGACTGGTAGATGGAAACTATGTGTTACAGACCTGATTGTTCTGCCTCTTGGGATACCTAGAAACAAACTGGCCTGTCTCAGTGGTGTGTTCTTTCCATGCGAGAGAACAAATTGAATAGTCATTGCAGAGAAATGCTTGAAACTTCCAATGTGATTGATTTTCAAGTGTGTTTGCAAGGTCACAAGTGATCAAGGCAGCATGTTTCTGGACACTGCTGTCACACAACTGAGGTTCTACAAATACACACATGAATGGGATGCTTTAAGCCCAGTTTATTTGCAGGCACGGGAGATGCCCATACATCCACATATCCTCATGGGTATGTAGAAAGGTCTGTAGGAATGGCTAAAATCCCAATCCATGTTGGAAATTCTTCAGTATTTGACCAGTGCTGCTTATCTGTCAATTCTTTCTGATCTTTCTCCACAGCCACCTGGAGTATAACAGCCTGAGAGAAGTAAACAGTGGCTCTCTCTATGGCCTTTCATCTCTACACCAGCTTCACCTCAGTAACAACTCCATATCCCGGATCAACCCCGATGGCTGGAGCTTCTGTCAGAAGCTGCATGAACTGTAAGTTGGTTTCTGTTCTGGTTGGTTGGGCAGGGTTTGGTGGTAAAGTAATGTTGGCAGCAAAGGGAAGTAAGAACTTTTCCCAATCACATGGCCTACAGCTCCTGCTGTATCAACCTGTAGAAACCCAGGAACTGCAGCCTCTGAAGTGTTGCCCTTATTATTCATGACGTTATGACCTTCAGAGCACCCGATTAAAATATGTTTGCACCGGAAACAAAAACTAGAACCCACTAAAAGTATGCAGTGCCAGAAGACCTGGAGAGTTTGTGATCTGCGGCTTGCCAACACTTTTTAGCTACGTGGTTACAAGACGTGCACGGCTTGCCATATAATGACTGTACAGCCTGAAGGAAGCTTTGCTTTATCCTCTGTATTTACAAAGAACAACCATGTTTTTAAGCAGCAGAGATTTGGCCCTTTAAAGGCAGTTCTCCTTGTTTCTCCTGTTTACGCTTTACCCTTCCTGTAGGGCTCAGTTGTTGAAAAGTAAATACATGGACTTTGCTCTCCTGAGATTTCCAGCTGTGAATACAGTCTCTCTGATAAATGAAAGCAAGCCTTGCTGCTAAGGACAGCCCCACAAGGGTGTCTTTTGGGTCTGTGGCACTGCTTAATGCCTTTTTGAAGAGGCACACATGGACCCTTGCAGTATTTACAGAAGTAGCTGTCATCCCCTCGGTGGGACTGTGGAAAGATTCACTTTTTTCTTTGGAGAACTTGACGCATGTGGTTAGTGGAACTGTAAGTCATTCTGCTTGGTGCTCTGAAATCTCTTGTTAGGGATTTGTCTATCGACCAAAAAGCAGTATGGTAAAGCAGCATCCTGCTTTCAGAGGCCTCACTCTGAACTCAGACTAAAGGTTGGTGTCTGTGAGTCCCTAGGCTTTTAGGATGTCGATTCAGAGGGAGGTGGACATGACACATGTAATTCCTTTAAGTTTAGAAGCTGCAGAATTAACATGTTAACCCAGTAACCAACTGTTATCTTCTGTTGAACTTAAATTATACATCCAGGTGGGCAGAAGGAGATACTTTGTTTTTTTATTTAGCTAAATGTGTATGATTGATTAATTACCTAATTTTTCAAATTGTTGTGAAACTGCCCATGCCTAAAGGGCTTCATTGCTTGGCACAGGGCTGTAGACTGCTGTGGTTCTTTCATGTGCAGATCTTCAAGTGATATTTTACTAGATTAAGGCAGTGTCAATGGACAGATTTTCAGTGCAACAGATCAGAATCAGCACCATGCTCCACCCGTGGTCTTCTTAAATCTGAAACATCCAAAAGGGGAGTCTGTCTTCCTAAGGCGCTCACAGTTGGACCCCTGGAATAGCCAAATTCAGATCACTGCACTGTGTTTGTCGCACAGATCTGGGAGCTTTCTGCTCTCTGGGACCCAGTATCTGGTGCCTGGGTTGAGACGGGATGGGTAAGTCCTGTCTGCATCTTGCAGTGCTAATGTCAGAACTCTTTCAGGGGGAACTATGCTCATCTTTTCCACTTGACATTGTCTTTGCAAACCCTCCAGGTTTAGATGGGAGGTTGCACTCTGAGTCCTGTTATTTGTCAGGTATGGATTTGGCATCTCTTGCCAACAAGTAGCGCTAATGATGAGCTGTCGTGGCTTAGAGGCCGTCCTCTGTGGTAACTGCGGAAACCCAGTGCAGGACTCACTTGCCCTGTTGCAGAATGGAGTAGATTTGGAAAATGCCTGGTGATGTGAGGTGGTAGGAGCCACTGGGGCATGCTCGGCCTGACAAACAGGATTGTGCTGGAGTGTGAGGCCAGAGACGACATCAGCTGAGATTCTAAAGGTGATTATGTGGGTGTTAGCACACATCTCTGCAAAATTTTACAAGCTCTTGCAGGTGTTGCCTTTAGGGTAAGGCTGCTGCAGGGAGCCATCAGATACTCCTAACTGAAACTCCAACAGCCAAAGAGTTCTTACAGGAGAGGTCTGCTCTGAAATTGCAGGGTGAGGAAAGGAAGCACTAGATACATCTAGACTGCCTCTGTGCACTTGTTTGAATGTGTACGTCTCATTCCATATTTAAAGATCCTTGCTCACCTCCCCTATTGCTAAATCTGCTGGGTTTCAGTTAGTAGAAAACACTGTCTCTGTTTGTACAGGGAATGAGTTTCAAAGTCCTTGACCTAAGGAGGAGAGGTGGCCAGACCCCTGCCTATCTGTGCTGAGGAACGAGATGGTCATCTGAAGGATGAGTGGTCTCTCCTGTTTTTGGGAAAAAAACATGACCCCAAGGCTCTAGGCTGATGCAAAAGCTAACAAGGAAAATTGAGAGCTCTTGCCGTGTTAGGGGCATGAGAAAGGGCTGATTGTATTCACCAGTCAGGAGCTATGGCATCAACATCATGGAAGAATCCACAGTGGGACCATAGGATCTCATCAGAGCTAAAAGATGACTTGGCTGCTGGGTCTTTCTTTTCAGTTTTTACCTATATTTTGGTCAATGGGAATGAAATACGTTAGATGTAGCTGGTCCAGAACTGGCTGGCAGCAGGAGCCACAGCTGCACAACAGGTTTCTGGTTAAACCCTTTGTGTATCACTTTTGGCATGCTGCTCTATGTGCTGCTCGCCCACTTCTTCACCAGGCCAAAAGACTTGTGTAGAAAAACATTTCCGCTTGTTCGTTCCAGTGATTTCTCACTGGTAGAGCGATGAGAAGGTACAGGAAGCAGCAGAGATCTGCTGACTTCTCTCAACCCAGATAATCCAAACTGCCGAGAGGGGAACACGTTGTTTTGCAGATTGTCCTGTCCCATAGCAGCAATCAGAGCCCTTACATGTTGAAGGACACCTGCCAGGTGCATTAGCTCCTGAAACCTTCCATCTGCTTGCAGCTGATGAGAGAGCCCTCTAAAGACTCCTGCTGTCCGTCCATCTTGAGGTGACGTCAGGACAAACGGAGGGGAACATGCCTTCACCAGTTGTGGCAGGAACTCTTCTTTGCAGAATCAAAAGGAACTTTTTTTTCCTCAGCCAGGTTTAGGATTACTTTTGAACACCTTTTTTTTTTTTAAGCCAAATTCTTTAATCGCAGGTGAGGACATAATTTTGACTGGATGCCAGTTCTTCATAACTAACACTACAGCTTCTTTAGGAATGAAAGTATGTTGTCCCATACCTTCTTCAATCTCATTAATCTTTGCTGAATGCTTTCCAAAGCTTGCCCTATGCCCACTCACACGGCTAAAAGATAGATGGTTCATTTGCCAACTAAATGACACTCTCGGTACTTCGGAGTATGTGTCTGTTTTGACTTAGGTTTTGGCTTTGCAGTGACTTCCATGCAAGCCCTAGACACATTTATAAGCAGACTCTTTGAAGAGGCAGCACTAGAAGAGGAATTTGGAGGTTTGGAACTGAGCGAGATTTTTTTTTTCTTGTTGTCTGTACAATGAAGGATTTTGGTGCTTGTTCAAATCTGTGTAACTCCACTTTTTTAAAAGTTTAGCAGCCCAAACTCACATCTTTTAAAGTGACTTGTGCTCCCAAGTCATTAAGGTATTTTCATAACTCCTATGCAGCTGCCCTTCGTGGAGAGAGAAGCTTGAGAAAATGAGAGTAGCAGGATGTAGACGAATGCCACTTTCTGTACCTCGTCGGTGTGCAGGCGACTTGAAGCTGTGGCTGCTGCTGGTCACGCTCACCTGCCAGCAGCCCTGCAGGGCTTACCCAGGTGCGGTGACATCCAGAGACCAGGAGGAATATACTTGCAGCAGGGAGCTGTGGGTGGATGCTTCAGGCTGAAGACCACTGAGCAGTGACTCTGCCTGTTGCCACCCCACAAGGTCCCTCATTTGATGAGCCAAACTGGCCTCCAACATCAGTAGCGCTGTGGCTTGTGTGTTTTGTGAGGCGTCTGCAGTGGCTTGTAGCTTCCCATGCCCTGCCCTTGGTGTCAAATCATAGAAGCCTCATCTGCACCCTGTCTGGGAGAGAACAACAGGTTTTTTCCTAACATCTTGCAAACTGTGACAGGAGTTGTACTTAAAAAAAGAAATCTCCAAAACCAAAGAGAATACAGGCAAGAGGAAGAGATAGATGAAAAGCTAAGAAGTAAACCCCTCTGAGATTAGTCACTTGTAAGTGGAGATTTCAAGCAGACTGAACGCTCCTTGACAAAGGGGAGCGGGAGGGAAGGTGGCTGGTTTACAACAGACACCTCCTTCCCGTGCATGAAAGGAAGCATTCAATTGCCTTGTGGTGAAATGCGTTTGGCTCTCGACTGGGGTGGAGCAGGCGGTGGAGACACCCACACCCAGATGCCTGGGGCTTGCTGTGCACCAGTGCAGAACGATAAGACACCTCATGAATGCAGAAGTCTAGACCCTGCCAAGAGCGCGTGTGAACTTCAAAATCCATCCGTTTGACGTCACTCTCCACCTCGCAGGGCAGGGGGCAGGAGGGGACTGCTTTTTTCTGGAAGTCACAGGGGGACGGCAGATGGGATTGAGGACTGAACGCAACCAGGGCTGATGTCTGAGCGTTACCTGTACATATGGGGACTGAGAAAGGGTGATGCTCCCAGGCCATGGAGAAGGAGTAGCCTCTCTGTGCCATAACTAACAGTGTGCGTGTTGGGTTATCTCTCTCATTCACTTCTGGGGGAGTCTCTCTCTGCTGCCAGTACAGACAACTTCCCTATAGCCAGGTGCCAAATGCCTTGTGCTCCATTATGGTCATCAAGGCTGCCCCATGGGTGTCTTGTAGGAATATTTGCAGACTGCAGTCTTATTTCATCATCAAGCTGTTATGGATCCACCCAGTACACATTGTCTCTCGTAAGGTAGTTGTGGGAAGCAGGCACTGGTTTGGAAAATACTGGTTGGATTGACAAGGGCTGTTTGTCTTGTTTTTTCCCTCAGAATACTCTCTTACAACAACCTAACCAGGCTGGATGAGGGAAGCTTGGCAGACCTTGGGGGACTGCATGTACTACGACTGAGCCACAATTCCATCAATCATATTGCAGAAGGTGCCTTCAAGGGACTCAAAAACCTACGTGTCCTGTAAGTTGCCCCCCCAGCTCTTGTCAGCTGACACTTGTCTTCCCTCCACAGTTCATGTTCTGCCAAACCGTTCTGCTTTGCGGTCACTTGGGGTGCCTGTGTCCTCAGCATCAAGCTCCCCTACACTTGGCTTGGTTGTCTTGAGCAGCTGTTGTGTTTAACCCAGTATTCAACATCAGTGAACCTGTATTTTCTAATCAAGAGTAGTAAGGAGAATTGCAGCTGAATCCTAGTCTAAGATGGTGTTGAGAAGAAAAAAAAAAAGGCACAACAAAGAAATTCAGTGGTTGGGCTTGTGATCTGGTTATACCAGAAGTGTAACAACACATGAAGCTTCACCTAGTCTTGTGTTCAACTATGGGAGCAGGAAACTGCTACAGGTACCACGAGAGTAACCAGAAGCGTGAACTGTGGAGTTGTCATATACATGGACAGGAGATGGTCTCCGTGATCCCTGTGGGTCCCTTCCAAATCAGGACATTCTATGATTCTAAATCTTTCTCTTTAATTGGGCTCACTTGGCTCATGAAATGTTCTGTGGCTCTGATTTTCCTGATGACCTCTGAACAACTAGAAAGTTGCCATGCTATCAAGGGAGAAGTTTTGTGTGTCCCAATGTTGAACTGTAAAATGATCCATCCTGTGGTGGATGCGGCTGTTTACCAGAGACTTTTATTTTAAAGTCACTGACACAACAACAATACCTGGAAGTGTCACACTAGAAATGAGCTTGCCATCCAGAAGACAGCAACTTCTAGATTTTAGGGCTAATAGAGACCATTAGACAGATCAGTCTGACCTCCTCTGCGATGCCAGCTATGGAATTGCACCATTATGCACTGCTCAGCTCAAGAGCTACATTAGATTGAGGTACCTCTGGGCTTGCCTTACAAACATCAGAAGATGGGGAATCCAGTTCTTTTAATTGTCCATTCCTGTGTTGCCTCTGTCTCCCTTATTTGTACCCATAGGGCTGCTGGCTGCTCTCCTCCTCTCCCCAGAGCCTGCGGGCTCAGCACCTTCATCTGGCTCACCACAAAGTTCTCACACCGTGTGTTACAGCACCGTGCAAGCTCCCAGGCTGGTTTTGTTCAGCAGACTGATTTAATTCTTCCTTCAAAAGAAAAAAACATACTTTGATACTTTTATTCCTCTTCAGGATCCCACTGTGGCCTGAGTAATTAAAAGGAAATGGGAACAGAAAGATCTCCCCTTTTTACAGTACTTTTTGCATCTTACTTTTTCCTTTATTGAAGTTCACTGTGAAGGAAGTGACTGGAAAGGGAGTTTGAGTTTTGTTTGCTTTTTTCCTTTTCTTTTTTTTTAAACTGAAGCCAAAGCCTTTCAGCCACTGGGCATTCAGAAAGGGACCTTTCTGAGGCAGCTGTCAAGACCGGAACTAAAGGTTTCCAAAGAAAAATGGAGGGGAAGGGGAGCTGGTAGTTCTCTTTGCTCTGCAGTGAATGTGGAGCCTCTTTTATGTCTAGGGCAGAGGGGGGAGGCGGACAGGGAGTGTGTGAGTGAGCTCTAATTTAATAAAGAGAAGGGCCTATTGGGTCCTGCACCTGGTGAAAAAGACCCGAGCATGCTTTAATTATGGCCTATTGTTGGGGAGCCTTTGGTGGGTGTGAAACTGCTGAAATGTGGAGCTATTCAAATAGAGGTCAGGCCCAGAGACCTCAGAGCACAATGATTAACAAGGCTTCGAGCATTCAAGCTCAGCCAGCCAGAAAGAATAGGAAATTGGCAACAGGGACTGGGAGAGGAGTTTAAATACAAAGAGAGCCGGGCCAAAATACCCCACTCTTTTTTCCCTCTCTCTCTATTTTCACTCATTCGTTAAAAAGGTTTTTATTCCTCCTTTCTAACACTAAACCTTTGAGTTGCCTCTGGATGAACAAGCAATACCATTTTCTTTTTCAGTAAAACACAATGTGTGGCAGTCAATTAATAAAAGTGTGGGTCAGAGAGCTCCCACAGCCTCTTCCCACTTGTCTGTCTTTGCCATGGGAAAGGGTTTACTGGTCCAAAGACTGGTAGCCCGTGGCGGAACTGAAGAGGAGAAATGTCTGAGAAGGGATTTGCCCTTGAAAACCAAACAGAACAATGGGCATTGGCTTGGCAACCATAGGGGAAATGTAGAAACTAAGTCCAGGAGGATATATTTGCTCCCACTCCACTCAAACAGCACATCAAAGCGTCTCTCCTGGACTTGTCTCTTATGCCACCACAGCATTATGTGCACCTGCACCCTGTGGGGAGGTTGGGTTTTAACCATCCCTTTGGCACAGACCGACCCAGAGATCACCCTGACACCCGCAGGGATGCTGGCTGAGGCCAGGGCTCCCCAGGGACACAGGATTCAGGTCTCAGGCTAAAGCCAGTTGAGAAACAGGAATTGTGGCCTTTGGCCATCTCCTTTCACAGCTTTAGTTCACGCACCACAGCTGAGGAACGAGCAAAGACTGCAGCCAGCTTAGGTACTGGGAGGAAAAGTCTCATCTTGCCTGGGGAAAACCATGCTAGTATTGAAACTGGGGGATTTTAAACATTTCTGTTCTCTTCTTGTGGATTATTGTGTATTTGTGCTGTATAGCCCAAAAGCTACACTCACTCAGATGCCAGTGCTGGGAATGCAACAAAATACTTGGTTCTGGAAATCTTTTTTCCCTTTTGGTCTTCATATATTTAAACTGGAAATGTTCTGATAATCTTCAAAAGGTGTGAAAGGAGCAGCTGAGGGCTCAGGGGGGTTATCTGGACAGTTTAGTTGCTTTGTTCTTGGTTTTTGCTGGGTTTTAGATCCAAGTGATGTAACAAAACCAACAAAGCCTATTTATTTTTTCTTTCTTTTTACTTAACATTAGAAATGATAAATTTCTGTCTGTGTTGCTGGGTATGCATTGCTAGATGGAATTAAAGCTAGGAGGGAAAGATTTTTAAACAGACTGTTCAAACAGCTTTTGTGGATTTCTCTGTTTGTTCTGTGTGCTTGTTTTTCTTCAGACCTCTTTGACTCCTGTAATTGATGGTCAATTTGAAAGCCAAAAGAAGCTAAGTCTGTAAAAAGAGTTCTTACTCATTTTTTAAAAAAAGTGATTATACAGAGAGTTGGGGTTGTGTAGTGATGATGGGACTTTCCTTTGTTAAGCTTTCAAGTTCATTGCCAGAAAAAAATGCAGCTTCACAGAAAATACACCAAATCATCTTCCTAAGATACAGCTACAGAAAAATACATGTATACATTGAAACAGCCAAAATTATCTTCTTTGTAATAGCATTTAAGGACAACTGTTCCTTGCAGTTTAGTTTTAGGACTTTATTTTCTTTTTCCTCCTTTTCTTTGGATGCACAGAATTAGGAAAGGTCTCAAACCTACTTGTTAAATAGTGGCTATCTGCTACTACTGCTGTTTCAGCAACAGAGGGCTGGTTTTGGAATGCCTGGGACTAAGACACTGATTATGAGCTCTCTCTTGTCCTCTCCCCAGGGAACTGGACCACAACGACATCTCAGGCACAATAGAAGATACCAATGGAGCCTTTACAGGGCTAGAAAACCTGAGCAAGCTGTGAGTATCCCTGGGTTTGAAGTTCTGCGAAACAGTTGTGTTGTGAGCCTGCGTGGGGGTGGGTCTCTTCCCTCCAACGCAGTCTTCCTCCCTTTGCAACAAGATAGAAATCAACAGAAAATTTGAAATGTAGTAGTTTTGAAGGCTTACTGCAAGAGTGCAGATGTGGTTATCAGGCCCTTGTGTTTTGAAGATTATAGTCCTTTTAAAGCCATGAACAGACAGTGCCACATACTGTAGCTCAGAGACAGGAGAAAGAAACTTAGGTTGTTTTCATTTATAAGATTCAGCACAACTGTTCCTCGCTTCTAAAAGCAAAGAGCAACAAAAAAAGACCCCTTGCAATCTTCAGCAAAGCACTGATTGATGCAACAAATAACAATAAACAGAAGAGAAAAATCACCCCATTTCCTGTTACAACAGAGGATTGAAACAGGATTCCTTTCTGTGGGATACTCTGTCTGAAAGTGATCTTTTGGGCTTGCTTCCATGTGCAGCGACAATAAAAGGCACCATGGGGCACAGGCTCTTAAAGAGATAAAAAGAAACCTAAGGCAAGCATGCGCCTTGCAAATGTTTATAGCTTGCTTGGCCTTCACAAGTATTTTCACATTGCTCTGTACTTGTTCGAATTCTATTTGAAATCGGCTGTGTAAATCAGCCCTGTCAGAGAAGACTCTGATGGCTTGTGACAAATCAAGAGTCTTTCTAATCATTACCTCTTGCCTTTGTTTCAGTTCTCAGCACCCCCCCATCGCGCTGTCTCTGATGCTGAGATGGCACAGCCAGAGGTGCAGTAAAAGTACCTCGATGGGTAGCAGATGGCCAGAATGAATCCTGGCAGGCGGTATATTGTCGTGCTCTCATTAGAGACTCCTGGGGGAGTGGGAAGAGCTGGGGCAGGATTCATGGGGACGTAATGCTTAGGTGGAGAAGAGAAATTTGAAGTTGCAGACATAGATGGCATCTGATCATTGTTGTGGAGAGTCACTGGATCCAAGGAGAAGGGAACCAAGTTGTAGCTGCGAGTAAAGTGAGGCAGAAGGCAGAGAGGGGTGTAAGGATGGGGGCAGTCAGGCAGGGAGGCAGAATGTGGGATGGAGAGAGACCAGTAGGCACTGCTGTGCACGTGGGGTCAGGAAAAATTCTGAAGAGTTGCTAGGAAAAAGGCAGAGGAGCAGAGGTGGTGGGCGGGAGAGTCCTTGGCTGCTGTTGCTGAAGCTTTTGGTTTGAAGAAGCCAGTGAAACCATGCAAGTGGCTAGAAAGGCAGTGGGAGCAGATGCTTTTTCCAGAAGGAATTGCAGGCTGTAGGGTTATGAGTCTGCAGCGCTCCTTTGATCAGGGGGAGAAGGTGAAGGAAAGGAGCAGAGAGAGAGCTGTCCTGGTGGGATGTCCGCCATAGGGCATCCCTCCAACGTGGCCACTGGCATGGGAGCAAAAGTGGCGGTCCCAAATGATTGGGATATGTTAGAAATGCTGGGTGCAGATAACAGGAGAGGGGTGAAAAAGCCAGTGGAGACAGCATTGAGGGAAAGAGTTCAGCACAAGGATTGACTCAGCAACCAGGAGAAATGAACCCTGATGAGTTGTGGGGTCAGGCAGAGGCCAGGAGGTACAGCCAGGAGCAGGAGGAGGCAGGACCGGAGCGATGCAGCCTGCGGGGCTGTACGGGTTGTGCCTGGAGCTCTGGGCAGAGCAACAGAACAACTGTACCCTGGTTCAGTGTTTATCAGCTGGCACAAGGAACGGCTTCAAATGATGGACAGTTTTGTCTGCCGGTAGCAAAGGATGCAGCAAGGGCTTGCACAAGTCTAAAGAAGCTGAGCTTGCATATTTTTTCACATTGTTGACCTCTGGTTTTCGATGCATGTGCGCTTGAGCCAGTTCTGAGTGTGGCTGAGCGCAGGGAAGGACATGTGCCTGTGGTTTGTGGGGCGGGTTGCAGCCAGTTTCATAGCCTGGAAGAGCATGTGGATCAGGTTGGTCTTGGGCAGACGGAAGTGGTCTGATTAACCTAACAGAGCAAACCTGCTGTGGGACAGACAGGTTGCTGGGATCGTTCATTGTCAGCCGGAGTGTAAGGCTAGAAAACCCCTCAGAATGTGAGATTATTTCATTATATTTCTTGAGGCGTTTTGGAGACGCTCGGGAGTGGTCAATTTTAAAGGGATTTGCTCAGGTCTGTTTTAGCTCATCGGCATGTAAATCCCAAACTTGTAATTTTGTTTAAGGTTGAAATGAGTATCTTTCTTGCTGCTGGGATTTTTTTCGTTAGTAAAATAAAATATCAGCCTTTACAGCAAACATTTCACTGCATGATTTAGTGCCTCTGTTTAAACTGTCAATGGGCTTTAAATGCATTAGCATACAAAAAATAAATGGGCACTTCAGAGGAGACCTTCCAATGAATTAATAATCACCTCAGCTCTATGGAGATTGCCTTAAAAGCCATTCCCCTTTGATGTGGCACAGATTAGCCTCTGAAAGGATTTAGCACAGAGAGGGTTGTTCACTGAAATGAAGGTGTTAAACTGAGAGGTGGGGAGGCCAGTCACTTTAGCCTTCCCTGAATTATATATGAAGCTCTCCGGGATGGAGAGCTAAATTAAAAGGTTGCTTCAGAAAGAGGGAGTCAAGAAGCACTGAAGCATAAAAAGCATCAGTGGAATCGCTGGGGAACAAGGAGTTTCCTAATTATTCAAGCTGCTAAATGTAACCGTTTTTTTTGATGGCTCACTCAGTGACTGAGATCTTCCGCAGGTGCAAAACTGGCTGGAGGAGAAAATGCCTCTTTCTAATGAATTGCGTGCCTAGCGTATAATTACACTTCTGTGTGCGCGCCTGGCGCTGCCGGCAGCGGAGCCGCGTCCCTGGGCTCGCATTCCAGCCGCTGCAGCCCTTGGAAGGGGCTGCTGGGTTCAAACCATTTTGGAATCGGAGAAGTGGTTAGTTGAGATTTGAAAGGCGTAATGATTTTAATGAGTTTGCTGGGGCATGGCTTTATGACCAGTCTGTTACGTGTTTCTTGTGTATATAGCCATAAAATTGTGTGCACCTATACAAGTGGTTATATACATCGTGTATTTACATCCTCAGGTGTACTGTTTATCTCTGCACAGAAAAGTAAACAGATATAATCAGTATCTCCAATTTTCAGAGTCCAAGATCCACTGTAAACAATTAACAGAAATCTGCAGTTGCCAAACCCAAGTTCAGGATAACACCCTCATGTAGGAGTATGGCTCCAGAAATCAGTGTGTATGGATGCAGCCATATGACCAGAGTTCGCATATAGTAAATTATTTACTATATTAATCATTCTAATGGATTTTTCAAAGCCTTCATTAATCCAACATCCTTTTTACCAAATGATGGTACACATGATTGCACATACCCTTTACTGCTTGGTGTATCTCACCCAGGGGAAAAAGCCACACACACTCTTATGCAATAAATACCCTGGTTTTGGTGCTGTAAGATGAAGGTCAGTAAAGTTCACTGTAGATATTGGAATGACTCTGTCAATAAAGCAGGTTGTGGCTATCTGGAGCCTTTATCAGCCACCAGAATGCCTACAGTAGCTGTCTTGATTTTCGCCTCCAGTCAAACAATTAGAGAAGGGACATGGCTCTGAAAATTTGGTTGTGGTTTTGTACCAAGTTAACTCTTCCCGTAAGAAAGGGCTTCAAGCATGCATCTTGCTATGGAGGCTGGGGGGTGGCTTTGCCTGAAACTGAAGCTTTTGGTTGCAATTGCTCTGGAACGCTAAGATTTGTGATCCTGGGGCCACAGACCTTTTGTACAGAGCAAGGAGTAACCGGCCTTTCCTGTCTACTCCAGGAGTGGTGGCTCATCTGACAATACCACCATCAGGGTGATTGATTTTGTAAGAACCTACTCAGGGTCATAGTGTTGCTCAGTGACAGGCACCCAAATTCTCTCCAAAGACTTCAGGCTGCAAGGACAGATTGTGGTACAGTCTCAATCCTTGCTGTCATAACAGCCTGATGAGCCCCAGTTTTCCATCTACCCGTTGTGGCATCCACTGCTTCATCCACACCAAAACTGGGCTTTATGGGTGCCACGGCTGACACACCAGATTGTCCTGACATGTGAAGGGTGCTTTGTGGAAAGCCCTTGCGAACTCCTGCAAATGTATTTGCTCATACGATGGCTGCACGTGCTCCATCTTGCACCCCAGCCCCCTTCTCCCAGCCGGTAGCAAGCAGTGGGACCGTCATAGTTTTAGAGCCTTTTAGGTACAAGTACAGGTTGCACCCTATGTTAAAGGAAAACTCAGTCAAATACAGCACCCGATGTGCCAAGTTTTTACCGGAGGTGTGAGTCGTGACTTGCATTGGACACCACGCACAGCAGGCAGTGATAAAAGATGCGCCTGGAGGATAAACCCTAGACAGAGAGAACGTGGGGAAGGAGAGCATTTCCTAATTAATGGCATTGGTTGATGTTTTATTAAAACAGGTGAAGAGACTATCCATTTTGTATGAACCCTGCCCCTGACTGACCACCACTGGTCAATATTTATGGAGAAGTGTTACTTAGCAGAGAGCAGCTGGGCTGTGACGGCTCCAGCTGGCTGTTCGCTGCTCACCGTCCCCCTCTCGCTGCTGCACAGCCCTGTGCTGGTTGGGAGGAACGCTCTCTGCTCACAGGTGCAAGCAGGCACGCTCCTCAGCTCTGTACATTACCTTTTCTGTTCTTCCTTTTGCCCTTTGAAATTACCACTGGCCTGTTATTTGTTGCATCACATTACTTTGCTGTTGTATTTATAATAAACTGAGGAAGGAAGTCAGCAGTCACTTCAGTTAGCTGCTGTGTAAATGTGCAGCCAAGAGCCAGCCCTCAGCCCTTGTGTGTGAGTGTCCATCCACGCCAAGCAGCAGTGAATAGATTAGCACTCTTTTACTCTCTGGGAAGAAGTGAGGGAAAAAGAGTCACCGGGAGAGACCAAAATCTTGTTAAACTGTCATTGCACTTGATCCTGTCCACAGCCTGCCTGCAAAGAATAGAGGGGACTTTCTGTTACTCAGCAAGCTGGTTTCCCAGCGCTGGAGCAAGCCTACCTTTTTACGTGATACGGCACATTCCCTTTTGTGCTGTCATCACTGTTAAATTCAAATACAGATAAAAGGATTTAATTTCAGGAGTGGGAAAGTGAGTGTACTTCAGTCCCTTAATCTCCATGCAGTTCACATTTCCCAGGACTTACACTGAGCGTGTATATCAGATAAAACCACACTAATTGTGTTTCTTCCCTTTCTGCCCCCCTCTCCCCGTTTTCTTTCTGTTTATCTGGCACTGGATGTTTGGAAACTGCAGAACTCTGTTTGGAAACAAGATCAAGTCGGTGGCCAAGAAAGCATTCTCAGGGTTGGAGGCCCTGGAGCACCTGTGAGTAACCCACCATGCCTCGGAGTTTGGGGAGGGGGGCGCTGCCAAAAGTAGCTGCCTGAGAGATCTGCTAGCAATTTAATAGCGTCTTTGTAAACTGAGAAGCCAGTCCATTTGTGGGGGCCACCTGCTTCCTTCTCATTATAAGTCTGCCTCAACTTTGGCCTTTTTTTGTGCCAGGAACAAAGTTATAGAACATATGGCAAATCTGTATGCTCTTAATTTTTTTATTTGTTCTTGGATAAGTATCGCCTTGACTTGCACATTGCTGCTTTGCAGACTGTTAGCAATGAAAATATGCTATTTCAGATGTAGCCTTCTCTCCTCCTCCCTCGCTCCAACTTCCTCCTAAATCTGGGCTCTGGCAGTTACACATGTTGCAAACGACTGCATGCGATGCAGGCACCGAACATCCCCATTCAGCACAACTGACGTAGGGCAATTTGCAAGAAGTAAATTTTGGCTGCCGCTATGTAGTTTTTTTCCTGTGTCCCAAGGCTGATGACTCCAGCAGTGATTCATTAATAACTTCCTTTCTGAATTAGCACAAGCTAAAGTGTGTGAATTTTGCTCTGGATGTTTTATTGGCCGATGATCATATGAAATGTTGGTGCCATTGTGATTGTACTGAAGGGTTAGAGCTGCCTGACTGGGGGTAACATTCCCAGATACAGGTTCCCGTATTAATGCTCCACTGAGGTTTCTCTGCAAGCAGTGCTTGTCTGTCCTGCATTCCACTTACCAAACATAAGCCCTAAACCTGACACTATCCTTTTTCAGAGAACAAATGAATTTTTTAATTAGCAATAGTTGTGAAGGAAGCTTTTAAAAATACCTTCTTTTGGAAACATTGCAGTGTTTTTCTAATACAGTAATATCTACTCAAAGTCACTTTCAAATAACTTCTCAGATGCCTTTTAGTGCAACTATTTACTTTCTTTATGTTTGCTGAAGCTCTCCTCTGGGATATGACATTCCTGACTATCTTTGGTTATTGAGGGGGCTGAGGAATTTCTGAGCTATGGATGATGGAGGTAGCTGGGGCTGAGAAAGTGTGGTGAGAAGACGGGGTAGGGAACGACTTAATGATTTATTCCCATATTTCTTGTTGGTTGACCGTTGTTCTGCAATATTTACTCAATATTAGTGTATGACCCGCAAGTATGTATGGTCTTAATGAGGAGCTACCAAATCACCTGCTTCTGGAGTCATTGCTTGAATACAGAGAGCCTGTCAGAGCCACAGCATCCCTTTTGCTCACATTGCCTTTGGTTGTGTTCTGCAGGAACCTTGGGGATAACGCCATCCGCTCCATTCAAGCAGATGCTTTTGCCAAGATGAAGAGCCTGCGGCAGCTGTAAGTAATCGGACTGCACACACCATTCAGGAGGCAGGGATCCTTCTTGCTCTGGACGTGAGAAGTAGCACGTTGTTTCCAGTGGGGTGTTATCCGCATTACATTTCATTTATTTCCTCCTCTCCTCTGTCCTCCTCTGCAGGGTATTTTTATACGAGTAGATGTCACAGGAACATCTTGCATTTAATAGTGAGTCAAAGTTAGATGATCGGAACAGGTTATTCCAGCAGGTTTGCATCTGTGCAATTATTCATCTCTGCTCAGGAAGCCCAGCCCTGGTTCTGTTAGCCATCTCTCCTTCTCACACCGCCACTGATTTAATTCCCAGTGGCCCATCTGCTCCTTTGCTGTACCTATGTTTATGATTCACATACAGTACTGACATTTCAGCGATAAGCCCCGTTTGAACTGGATCCACTTGTCATCCAGCCTTCTGGTGTAAAAATACAGATGTGTTATCAGAGCTGCTGCTTGTGCTCCAGGGTGGGGCCCTGCGCTGTTATCAGACACTGTTTCCAGTCTTGCCTGGTTTCCTTTTCTCTTCTTCTCCATAAATATTTAATCCACTGTCAGTGCATTGCTACACTCTGGAGTAGTGCAACGTCTGTGGAACAAGAAATCACTTCTTTGGTATTTGGGCACGTTCAGATTCTTCTTCCTGATGCTGGAAGAGGGAATGGGATGGTCACTATTAGCAATGACATTTAATACCAGTGACTGAGGAATGAATAACATAAACATTGCATGTCCGTTGTTTGTTTATCCACCTCTATCTTTTGCACTGGCTCTTGAAACAAAAGTGAGGTGAAAGACTTATCTTATCAGAGCTTGTGGGATCCCAGATATTGTGATGGAATCTATACCATGGAAAAGGTGGCTTTTAGATAGGGCATGTATACATGCAGAATGCATCATACTGAAGTCCTGAATCTGAAGGGTCTCTCTGACCTGTGCCAGCCAGCCAGCAGTGTTTATGCCATCATGTGTGTTAAGGGCTGCATGTTTTTCTAGGACAGCAAAGTGGACAAATGTGGAAATTCAGATCACTATGTTCCCTCATTCTCTCCTTCTCCAGTCCCTTTCTTTTCCCCTTTTCTGCGCACTTTCAGACCAGGATGCCCTGAGGTTATCAGGTTGAAAAAAGGGAGGAGATTCACATCTTAGAACACAGTGCTGGACTTAGGATTGTGCTGTGCTCTTGATGTCCTGCTCTTGCACAGCTTGCACTATTGCAGGACAGGACTTTTCTCTGTGGGGCCATTTTCCCAATCTCTGAGGCACCATCACATTCAATCTGAGGGATCAGTCTGGGTTTTCCTAGGATCTTGGATGAAACCAGACCGAAGTCTGAATTCCTTGTTGGTATAAACTTGCAGTTCTTCTCTGGCCTCAGAGTGATCCTGAGCCACCTTTTGGCCCAGAATATTTAAAAAACAAAGCTTGAGCCTTCCTTTTGATTTGCCCCTTTTTCACAGCTCTTTTCTAAATTACCGTTAGGATGCTGAGAAATGTTTTTATGTCTTGCTTTCCAAACTAGGCACTGTTTGTATTGGGTTTCCAGAAATGTCTTGGGTCATTTCTTTTCCACTGCTTCTGTTAATCAGTAAACACAACGTCAGCTGCACCTCTTATCCCTGGTGATGCTGGTGGGTGAACATGTGCCTTACAGACGGGCAGGGAGGAGCCACTGAGGGAAATAAAGGTCTTACAGCAGGAACTTGGCATGTTCTCACTGTTCAGCAAGTCCCGAATTCAGCCTCACCAAAGATGCTCGAACCACAGAGGCAGAGAAGGCGCACGGGTCGCAATTACCTATGAGAAATTGGAGCAGGACGGGCTGTACTGTTGACTTGTGCCTTGGCTGCATGTCTCCTTTGTTGGTTTCTCTCACTTAAGCCAGGGAGGGGTTTGCTCGTATGTTCCCAGAGATCACTCTGGAAGTTGGTTAGTAAATAAAAGGTGCTAGGGAGTGTCACTGCAGTACAGGAGTGGGTTGCTCTGTGTGGAGATGAAATACTGTTTAAATGTGTTATGTGTTTAACGTCACTAGTGCCTCAGTGACAACCCTGCAGTCTTTTTTTTCCTTCCACCCATGCTGCGGGGGGGAGGGAGGAATGTGTCTAGCATGAAAGGGCTGTGAGCTTTCCAGCCTTCTCTGCGTGCAGGACTCACAGCAGGGCCGTGTTGGTTTTGTTTCCCTGCAGCCACATAAACAGCGACAGCTTCCTCTGCGACTGCCAGCTGAAATGGTTGCCCCAGTGGTTAGTTGAGAAAGAGCTGCAATCCTCTGTGGTGGCCACCTGCGCCCATCCTGAGTCACTGAAAAGCAAGAGCATTTTTGCCATCCTGCCAGAAAGTTTTGTGTGTGGTAAGTCTTGCCTGTGTGCTTTGAGGTTGTATGAAGGGTAGGACTCACTTGGGAAACATTGTCTTTTGACTACTAGCATGTTATTACGAGCGGGTTTCTGTTTTGTTTTGTTATCCAGTGGGATCAAAGGAAGCCCAAGCCTGCATTTTAAAAATTTGTCACTGGCTACAATTTACTTCCCACCAAAACCACACAGCGCATTGCTTGCATCCAGTGTGTTCCTTACAGCTCCCGATGTTCAATCAAAGGGTCTGATGCTTGTTCCTGTTCCAGATGGGGCTGCACAGAGACTTCTCCCGTTCTCTTGGTTTGATACCACCAAGACTGCAGCTATAATTATTTTCACTCTACAGTGTTCTGAGCTTCTTCTGTGGCTTTGTGTTCTTCACTCATCTTTCGTCCCTCTTGCAAATAACTAAAGGGTTAAAAAAGAGAAAAACAGCAGAGGAGAATCCCCTCATCACAGCTCCCTTTTTGGGGCCAGTAAGGCGTGACACATGAACCAACAGTTGCATTATAATCTTGCTTTTTGTATCCTACAGTTGTTTTTTCTTCTGAACAGCACCTACTGCTGTTCTCCCACCCAAACACCGCAGTTGACTGCACCTGAGCTGTGGCTGCAAAGCAGCTTTACTTAATACCCAGCACACACATAAACATCTACTAACTCTCTTGTAAAGGAAAGAAATGTAAATGATTGGATGAAGCCAAAGGCGATGCCACTAATGCATCCAGCTTTGGGGCAAAGTAAAGGCCTGGTTTGGTGAGCCAAACCCTGTGCTGTGGAGCCAACCAGTGTGGATCCTGGGGGGAGCTGCACATGGCTGTTTGATGAAGGAAAAAATGAGCTTTTGAGAATGCTATTGATCTAAGTTGGATGCATGACTTGCATTGAACGCAGAGCAAAAGCTTTGTTCCAGCTGGTGTCCCCTGTCCCTCCCGATCCCAGGCTGGCAGGGCTCTTCCTAGGTGGCCTCTGAGCGAGTCTGGGAGGCTTTGCTGTGTTCATCTGGAAGAAGAGATCATGAAGGCTCCATCCCCACAGCAACATCACAAAGCGAAGACAGCTTTGCTTCTCCAGTGCCTGCCAAGTCCTCCAGGCACTAGTACTCCTGGTTCCAGAGGCCTGGTTGTTTAATTAAACCTTAGTCAAATATTAAATTACACCATTTGTAGAAATCTAATAAATGAATCTGCTTGGAACTTTGCTAAAACCAACAGTCTTGAGGGCAGAGAGAAAGCATGCAAAGCTTTCCACTCCAGACGGGTGACAGGCAAATACAGCTGCTTCTGCTTTGACAGCGTGTGCTGCTGTCACCTTGCTTGCAAGAATTTATACCCAGAGGTGGCATTTGCAGCACTTTTAAGTGTCCTCCTGCTCTCCCCTCCTGCTTCACGCTAATGCAGGCCTGGAGGTGAAATTGTAAATTCAGTATTGCTCTTAATGAATGGGGTGTACAAGGAAGAATGTTTTCTTTGGACCACAGTATCTTTCTGAGGTTCAGCTACACTGGTGAAGAGAACTAGGCATTGTGTAGGTGTTTGAGGATCATGAAGTGACCATCTCAGTCCACTGGTTACAGAAGGAAGCAGAGGAACCAGAGTCCCAGCTTAGAGCAGCTGCTCAGTGGAGTTGTGTGTGGCACATCTGCACTGCAGAGCCAGTCTCGGTGGACCTTGCAAGAGAAGCTGCCCTCCTGGTGTAGACAACAGTGGATGTAAAAGCAGATGTGCTGTAGTGTGCTGTAGTGTCTTTCACTTACGCCCTGCTCATTTCTCATTGCATCTCTCTGCTTGCTCCAATCTTCCTCATAGTCCAGGACTAACTAGGCCTGTTGCTTTCTTTTAGATGATTTCCCCAAGCCGCAGATCATCATCCAGCCCGAGACGACGGTGGCTGTCCTTGGGAAGGACATCCGTTTCACGTGCTCGGCCGCCAGCAGTAGCAGCTCCCCCATGATGTTTGCGTGGAAGAAAGACAATGAGATGCTGCACAATGCTGAGATCGAGAACTTTGCCCACGTGCGGGCAAAGGATGGTGAGGTGATGGAATACACCACCATTCTGCACCTCCGGCATGTCACCTTCACCCATGAAGGGCGTTACCAGTGTATCATCACCAACCACTTTGGCTCTACCTACTCCAACAAGGCCCGACTCACTGTTAATGGTGAGTAGGAAGCTGCTTTCTCATTCCTTTCCTCAGCCTGAGTCAGTACAATTCTCTGGGACCCACTTTTGGCAGGCAGTTACTCCTGAGGGTCCATTCCTGATGGTGAGGACCTCCAAACCTCTTCACGCCACGAGCTTGCATCTCTGTGGATGCTGAAAAATGCCATGTGGGGAGCACATGCCCAGCTTGTGATGGCTTCCATCCAGCCAGGCACTTCAGCACATTCTGAACAGCTTTAGCTGCCTCTCTTTGGCTGTTCCTGTGGAGTCTCTGCCTAACGAAATGGCCAAATGCAAATGAAAATACAAAAGGATACAAAGAAGAGATAATGGGGTTTATTTCCAGGTTAACCATAGAAGAAAAGTAACCTTAGTTCCATGTTTGATGATCCTCAGTGGGGTCTTGGACTCTGCAGATAGGTGTATGCTGCAGAAACACATTGTTAGTCCCAAGCCGTTTAGATGCATCCTGTAAAAGCAGCTTATCGTTTACCATCCTCTTGCCTATAGGTAATGATGACATCCATCTCCTGTCTAGGAGGGAAATCAGAACTGCCCAGAAGATGGTGTTTTCCCCATGGAGTTGCTCATCCCTTTTTCTTGTTCTTCTTTCCCAGTGCTGCCCTCATTTATCAAAACTCCCCACGACATCACGAGCCGGACAGGGACGACAGCACGGCTGGAATGTGCTGCTGAGGGACACCCCACCCCACAGATCGCCTGGCAGAAAGATGGGGGCACGGACTTCCCCGCAGCCCGAGAACGCCGCATGCACGTCATGCCTGACGACGACGTCTTCTTCATTACGGATGTGAAGATAGAAGACATGGGTGTCTACAGCTGCACGGCACAGAACTCTGCAGGGTCTGTGCTTGCAAACGCCACCCTGACTGTACTGGGTAAGAGGCACTGTGGTGTCCCAAGAAACCAGGTGTTCTGGAAGTGGGGACTGGAAGGGATTGCTGTTGGAGCTCTTCAGCAGTTGCAGATACAGAAAGGGGGCAAAGAGGCAGTGCTCTGCACTAGTCTTGTTTCATTCTTTTACACTGTAGCTAACTAAGGAAAAATACCCTGCTAATTAAGGGGAGCCATGAGCTGCGCTTCCTCATGTGCCAAGGAAGCCCCTCCAACCACCCTATTTCCTGCTTGGTAAAATTACTTCAAAAGGAAATTGCACTCCATCTCTCTTGCTCTATGAAGTGATTCACGTGTGTCAGCCACTGTCCCTTGTCCTCGGGGGTTTCTTTGTTGGGAAGACTTAACACCGCCTGGTTATGGGAAGGCCTTGGTTGTGATTGTTTAGATGTGTTGTGGTTTGCAGTTGCCACGCTCCTGGGTACCTGGCCGTGGAGTACCAGCAATCTGTACATTTATCTATAAGAACATCAGTTGCATTCAATTATTTTAGAAGAAATCGGTTGTTACACTGTCTCCAAGAATTAATTTCTGTGTTTATTCTCCTGCAGAGACACCGTCTTTGATTCATCCACTGGAAGACCACGTAGTGTCTGTAGGTGAGACTGTGGCACTTCAGTGCAAAGCCACGGGGAGCCCTCCTCCCCGCATCACCTGGCTGAAAGGTGACCAGCCCCTCATCGTGACAGAAAGGCATCACTTCACCTCTGGCAACCAGCTGCTGATTGTTAGGAACGTTGTCTTGGAGGATGCGGGGAAATACACCTGTGAAATGTCCAACACCCTGGGGACAGAGCGTGCGCACAGCCACGTGAGCATTTTACAGTCCCTGGGCTGTCGGAAGGACCGTACGACTGTGGGGATCATCACCATCGCCGTGGTGTGTAGCATTGTGCTGACGTCTCTGGTCTGGGTCTGCATCATCTACCAAACCAGGAAGAAGAGCGAGGAGTACAGCGTCACCAACACAGGTAGCTCTGGGCTCCTGCTGAGGCTCCCTCTGGCCTTTTGTGCTGTCAGGCTTCCTGCTGCGGCTGGATCGGCAGGTCAGGTCGCCACACAATCACACTGGAAAAGCAGTTGGCTTATCTCAGTGGTTCTCTTGGCTTGGAAAGCTGGAGCCAGCTTTCAGCTGCTGTCGAAGCGTGTTCAGAGCTGCATTTCCCCACTTGGCTGGCTCTTCAGAAAGGTCTTTTCCACTTGGCAATAGTTACACGTTGCTTTGCTACTTTGATTTTCCATGACCATAAACGATAACTCTTTGGACAGTCTGGATTATATCCATGATGCTGGGAACCTGTCTTACTTCTTGGAAATCTCTATTTTCAAAGACTTTGTATTCAAAAAATAGAAAAATTAGGCTTTGAAGGTGGATTCCCATTTTCCATGTTGCCCGTAAGAGCTGTTGTAGCCCTGTTGATGAGGGGCATCCCTTACTTTTCTGGGGAAGAAGCAGCATTTACTGCTTCCTACTGATCTTCAAAGGGGATAATTTGGTGCTGCAATAAGTGTTGCAGGGAGAAACAACTCTTCTGCCTGCAACATTATACAACCTCTGAACAGGAGTATGGAAGAACCAGCCTAAGGCTCACAACCCTGCTGGCATTTGCAGCTTTCCGATGTATCACCCTTAGCTGCAGATATAGTACAATGGAGGATTTTAAAGACGTGGAGGCAGGAATGTCTTGGATACCATATGACCAGTGCAAAGTGTAACTGGGGATTTTCTCCCTTTTTCCAGTCCTGAGCATCTGGGCCTTCATGTTTTGTGTAATTGAGTTGGTTTGCGTAACAGGGGAAACTGAAATTGCCTGACATAAAAAGCCAAGGATAACTAAGGAGCTTAGACTTACCTGCCTGCTTCTGTGAGTCAAAGGCCCTGTTCTCCAGAAGTCTGTTACTCATGACTTTGGGAGACAGAGGACTTGAGTCAAATGCGGTACTCGGAATTTCAGGGGAAAAGGAAAGATTTATTTGCCCTGAAGAGACAGTTCCATCTCCACCTACCGGGTACTGACCGCACCAAAGGCAAACACCCAAAATGGCTTTACAGCACGGTATCTCACAGCTTTAAGCTTTGAAAAATCAGGGGTGACGCTTCTGAGGAGAATGGGGTGTTCAGGCATTTCTGTTTCCATCACATCTACAGAAAATACCAGAAATACCCAAATCCCTCTTGAAAATGTGATTTTTTTTTATGTGTCTTTGAAAACAGAAGCCTTTGTATCCTACTAAGAACTGACATTTCTCTGCTCCCGTTGCTCTAGATGAGACTATTGTGCCCCCCGATGTGCCGAGCTACTTGTCTTCACAAGGGACCCTGTCTGACCGGCAGGACGTGGTCGTCAGAGTAGAGAACCAGCAGCCCAATGGGCACATAGACAGCAACGGTGAGAACCCGTTTAATTGGTTTTTCTGTAATGCTGTATCTGAACTCGATACGAGGAGGGAGAAATCACAGAACAAAGTACTTCTGTGCTCGTTATGAGTTATCGGGAAGATCTGCATAATGTCATTCTCTAGCTGCTGCATTTATGCAGAACAAGGATCTGTGTTTCACCTCACAAAGCTCTCCTGTAGCTGTCCTCTCCCCATCATGACTGTTCATACAAGCCGGCTGCTTCAGAAACTGCTCAGTCAGGCCCTAAGGACTATTTTTTTGCTAATTTTGGATTAATTCTTTGGCACTACAGTTACCCCTAATTAAGCTCTACTAGAAAATACATAAACAGTGCCTGTCCCTGCCTTCAGGCTTAGAAATTAAATGCTGGGGTTTTATTGTATTTAAACAGGTTAGGAAGGAAAAGTTAAGCATTCTGGACCAAGATTCTCCAGAGATTGCACAGCATCTTGTTCTCTTAACCATTAGCTTAAAATTTTTACCTTCATTGCTATTTTTTTTCCCTTTCACAGCTTTTACTGTAGAACTAAGACTAACAAGTCATTCAGCTGGGAGCAGATGGTTGTAATCTTTAGTCAGATGGTTCGTTTGTTACAGGTATTTGTCAGACTGATGCTGGAAGGTGTCCAGATGTTGAAGCTGCCACCGCAGGTTGCAGACAGCCAAAGCTGTGCATCGGCTATAGTAAAGACACTTGGAAAACTGAAGATGTGGCGGATGGAATGCTTGTTCCAGATAAGACAGGTACAAAACCCATTAATCTGGAAAGGTATTTTGTGTTTGTACAGATCAGAAAGCACTCCCAGTCAGACAGCATTAAGAGAAGAAATTGTTACCTTCAGAAAAAAAAGCCCAGAATGATTCTCAGGTGTGAGCAGAGTAAATTTACCTTCCCTTGCTTCCTTTGATCCTCTGTCAAGCTTGGGTAGTATGAATTCGAGGAACCATCAGAAAGACGAAAGCTCCCAATAGCCATTGCTTGCAGCTGGCTGGTCAGTATTTTGATTTGAGCTCTTCCTAAAACACGAGAGCAGTTACAAACTGAAGGTGTTAACGTTTCTCATGCTCATCACTGGGGTTGTCAGTTTCAAAAAAGCTCAGCTATTTATTTTTTCTTTTCAAAATGTAAGGGTGGTTTTTGGCACTACACCTGCCTCTGCCCTTTGCCAATTTCTTGGGTGTTACACTCATACTTTGCTATTTTTAGGATGTGTTTTCTGTTCTTGTGCTGTATTGTAACATCCACAGAAAAAGTCAGTGAAACAGTTTTTCTCTCCAGGAGAAACTGTAAAGTTTAATAATGGAAAGTTGTTGAGTACACTAAGGAAATTAACTTTCAACATTTAGAAACTCCTTCCTGCTTGCTGCTTTGAATTCTGCTCATCTGTTATTACCACTAACATCAATAAAGTATCTTGAGATAACAAGATGATTTGACAGTGATCCCCGCAAAGCAGCAGCACAAAAATAAGAAAGGTAACTCCGGTATTTTAAAGCAGGTACAGGAAGCTTCCGCTTTCTATTTCTGCTCTGACTAGAAAGTCTGGAAAAGGAAACAAATGCACAGTTTATCAAAAAAAAAAGTCACAACTTCTTTGGAGTTAAAACTACTAAATGTATTAAATGGAACTGTATAAAACCAGAAATGTCTGTGTTAACTTACCGAGATTCCCACACTGCCGAGGGACAGAGGAACTCAACGGAGCGGCCTCTTCCTTCTGCACGTTCTGTGCCTCCGCGCTGACAACTCCCAGCTGCTTCATCTTTGCTGTTTTCTGTTCCCCCCGCCAGGCTACGGGCTGCCGGTTGTGTGCACGGACTGCAGCGGCAGCACGGACAGCATGAACGTCCACATCTACCCCAAGGAGTCGGAGTTCTACTCTGAGAGCCTGAAGAATATGGATAATCCCTACCCCAGCACACTGAGCAGCAAAGAACGAAATAGGAAGAGGGGTGCAGGCACCGGCGTTCTTCCCCGTCAGCCGTGCAACGGGATTGCCAGCGGCCCGAGGACGGAAACGGACGGGACCCTCTACCCCAGCAACCATGATAGAATAAGACCTGTGAGCACGACCAGCCCGCTGCTGGCAGACAAACACGGTACGTCCTTCTTTGGGGGTGTTTTTGTCTCCCCAGATGCAGTATGAACCGTCTGGGTTGTATCAGAGCCCTGTTTCTGCTCTGGCTCAAGGCCAGGAATGGTACTGGCAGGGTTGGTTTGATGTGGAGTGCTGGGACAAGCATCAACTATAACCCCGCTGGTTCTTGGGTTTCTTGCAGGCTCTACGCAAGCAGCAGCGAAGCCTTCGGAGCTTAACAACCTTAATTTGGTGAGAGCTTCACCGGCAGGAGGGTCATTAAAGCAACTGAACGTGCTTCCTGAAATTTCCCCAACACTACTGGATCTGCAGAGCGAAGCAGAAGTGAAACAGGCTCTGCTGTCCAACGGCTGCGCACCCGCGCCCAGCGACTCCCTTCACGAGTTGAAGCCACCGAACACATCGCTGGACTGAGAGGACAGGCTGCCACGTGCAAACTAACAAACACACTATTATTTTTGTTATTTTTTTTTGCACAGAGTATATAGGCTACTTACTTCTACCTCAACTCTTGAACTGATGACCTGTCAAAGGCAAACAACTGAGGTATGAGAAACAAGCTTGTATGGGGAACAAACTCCTGTTCGAGCGTCATCTGTTTGTACATAGTTTAAAACTTCCCTGAGAAGTATGAAGCGTTCAAAAGTTGACTTGCATATGAAGCACATAAATGCAAGGGATTATTGTGTAAAGAGAAAAGTATTTGATAAACTTGTACATAAGAGTTTTCATATATAAATATATATATATATATATATATAAAAATATATATATATCTTTTACAGAGGCTATTTTAATCTTTAGTGCATGGAAAACTGAGTGAAATTTTACAATTTTGGCAATATTGTTTTCAGTATCAGGTTGCTGTTAAACTTTGTGAGAGAAATAATTCTGGTGCCTTAAATGCATAAGCAGAACTTCAAAAAGCCAGATTGCTCCAAAGGGATTGTCCTCTTTTCGATGGAAGTTCCTTTAAATCAACTATCAATTGGGTTACTTAGCACAAATTTCCTTCCCCTTTGTGATTTATTGCACTTAACACACATTTAAACCGAGATCTTCAACTGTTTCAAGTGAAGTTTATAGGAAAAAACAAAATATGCAGTGAGAAATTACATAGCAACCTGATTTTTTTTCCTGTTGGTGGAAGAACTTAAATTCCATTGCTTTTCAAAACGGTGCGATACTCTGGAGGGGACCACACAAGAGGCACTAAATAATTCGGCAACAGTGCGGAGCCCCAAACCAACCGGCCGCAATGGCTGTTGGGAGCAGTGAGCAGTCATTAGCAAAATAAATAATTTATGCAATAAAGTGTGGGGTGGTCTCGTGTATTCAGAAAACAGCAGAAGGCGTTATCTGCCCATAGGTGCTGCTACAGCACTGATCCCCTACAGACTGAATTACAGGCATTTCCCTCCCAAGTGGATGCAGTTTTAGCTGTATAAGGCGAATACAACGAGATACAACCCAGCCCCGTTCAGAAGGAATAACCCATGACCAGTATAATGCATTTTAACACCTCCAAAAAAAAAATACATCTGTTCTGGAGGGGGCTTGAAACCATAGAGCTGTTTTGCCAACAAAGCTAAAATCACACTCCTAAGCTGACAGCTGTACTGCTAATTCTTGTCATACTTTCAAGTTTTGTTCCTGCAACAGGGTATTTTGCTTTCCTGTTGAACACCATTACCCCGGCTGCAGCCACACTCTTTATGTGAAAATATACACTTAACTGCCTAATGCTGCTTCGTGCAGCAGGTCTAGGCTATTCATTTAGAAGGGAAACTGTATATTTATGGTTGAAAGTACTCTGTTAAATGGACGTCCCAAGTATTTTTATTTGGTCTTTTAAGTTCATCCATGAATGGGGGGAAAAAAAAAGAAATACCCACCTTGGTCAAACAGATCTTTGTCACTTCCAATGTCACTATGATGCTTTTTATTTATAGACAGGCTGCTTTCTGTCGGTGTTGGTACCTGTGGATGGAGGACTCCCTTCCAGTTACTTGTAATTTGAGTTCTGCTAACATGAGGTTGCTAACTCTGGTGATGACTACTTCAGGGGAAGGTGATTTTTGGGGCTTTTTTTTGGGGGGGGGAGGAGGGGAGTTACTATTTTTTCTTTAGGAGCAACTCAAATGCCAGTTCCACTGAAACCAGGTCTGCTGGAAATCCACCTTTGCTAGTGCTGTGGCTCAAGCATCCAAAATAAAGGCAGAAACATCTAATTTTGTGTTCAGATCCATCACTTAGCGCTGCTGAATCCGCGCGGCCTTACCTTGAGGAGCCCCCACCGCCCGGGCTCTGTCTGGCAGCGAGTTCCTATGGCCCGGGCAGCCGAACCTGACCTTGATGGAGACATAATTCCGCCAGGTACCTGTCTGCATCAGCTCCCGACTATTGACACGTTTGCACTTTGAGACAGGTGGCGAGTTATGTTGAGTGCCAAGTTATTGAAAGCAAAGGAAACAGATGTTAGAAAAGAATAAACCGAGCATAATTTTCCCCTTTACTCAAGGGAAGAGTGCTGCAGACCTCACTCGCAAGGTGGAAGCGGTAGAAGCGGGGGAATATGGGAATTATTTAATTAACTCATTTTGCTGGCAGAAATGTCATCACCATTGCAGATACAAAGCATATTTGCCACATTAACATTTGAAAATAATGTTTCTGAATAAAGTTAACTGCCTAATGTTATGACTTCCACTAAATATGTGAATTTGCTGCTTCTAAGAGGCAATGTGAAAGAGGAAGTATTACTTTTGTGTACAAAGTTATTTATTTATTAGAAAATTTGGTACAATGTTGTACATTGAAAAACATGTAAGATATTGAAGTGTCTAACAAACGGCATTGAAGTGTCTTTAATAAAGGTTCATTTATAATATTACAGCTGTTTTGTTGAGAGTGAGCTTTTGGGAGTTTCAGTTGAAAATTAAATAAAATTCTAATCCATTGCTATAATCTTTTCTGTCTTTCTCTGATGAAAACGGGGACTAACTGCCGAAACACCCGCTCGTGAAATTAGACCCATGACTTTACCATGAGATCCTGTAGATCAGCAGGGACTTTGGCAGCCTGACTTGCACATGGGATGGAATTTGGGGGCTGAATTGAAAGATGCAATAACGAACTTGTAAGAAATACTTTTATAATATATCAACTTGCCAAAGTATCTGGCAAGCGCCATCTATAATAGCACTGAAAACAGAAGAGAGGCAGCATGTCCATATGTGAGTACCTAAGAAAAGTGGGGCCAGGAGAGCCCTGTGCTTGGCTGCAGGTGTGAACACCTCTGGTTTCTCAAACCAGTCTCATATGGAAATTCCAGAAGCAGCTCTGGAGATCAGCTTGGATTCTTGTCTTAACAACAACAAAAAAATCTCAATCTGTATATTTAAAAAAATAAAGTTTTTTCTCCTGCAAGTTATAACTTTGGGTATAAAGCAGATTTTTCTGAGACTACCCTGATAAATCCCTTAACACGTGTAAGGAGTTAAAATATTTTTAAATGAAAAAGAAAGAGCTTTTGGGAGGCTGTTTTTCTTACTCTACGTTATCCAAATAATGGCCTAAAATTAATGGTTCAAGTTTTGATGAAGTTGAAATAAAACATTGCTATGTCGTCCTGTAACTAAAAGCATCATTTTCAGCAGGATTAGACAAATCAGTGTCTCACTTGCCTGGTGCCATCCCCAGGTGAGCGTGTCCTTCCCGTGGCGCTCAGGAGTGCGGAGCTGGTCCCTCTGCACTTGGGCTCCATCTCTTCCCCGCCATTTTTAAATAAAAGCCGTGATGACAAAAACTGATTATGCAAGTATTAAGCAAAAAAAAAAGCCAACAAAAATCCAGCATTTGCACCCAAAGGCATGATTATTTTCAGCTCAAGTAATTAAATGCACTAACTGTAGTGCTGACTCTCTCATTGTGTTCAAAGAGCTTTAATAGAAAATATAAGTTAGTTTTTGAGACAGAGTAATAAATCTCACCCTCGCCCCCAATTTGTTCTGCTGTATATTTAAAACGTCTTAAAAGAGACAACCGGAGAAGCGGCGGGAAGCGCTGCTACACCGTGCCATGGGAACAGGCAGAATTAACCAGCCAATACAGGACTTGGCTGAAATCCCCTATTTTAGTTGAAGATTATTTTTAAGAATTATGTCCTTTGTTCTGTATGTTTTACTTGTTTGCCAGTTATTTTCTACGTTTTGGCTTCAAGAAAAAGTCCTATTAGTATTTAATGGGATGACAGTTTAAAAAAACATCCAGCCTTACTAAGCTTGGCCCACATGTGCAGCCTGTTCTCTGGGCGGGGACTCAGGCTTTGTGCATACACCACCCCCCCCTCCCCCGCCCCCATCCATTCACACACTGACCTGGGTTGGCATTCGCTCCCCACACCCAAAACTCCTCACACCCTCACATCTCCTTGACAAGAACAACCTCCAAGTTAAACGGCAGCATCAGTCAGCCCAGGTGTACACGTGCAGGGCCACCAGGTTGAAGCCGGTGGCGTCGGTGGCACCCACCTCCTCACCCCCGACGCGAGGAGCCCCACGGTCTCCCAGCACCACAGCCGAGCCCTTTGCAAACACTTGAACCGCCACGGCACAGCCCGGCCCCTCTCGTCCCACCGCGCTGGCGCAGCCAACGAGGGTCTTTGGTGGGTGCCAGAGCTCAGCTTTGCTGCCCACTGTCCCCACGCAAACACCCTCTACATCTAAACATTTCCAAGCATCACCTATCAAGCTGTTGGTGTAAATTCAGCCAGTTTCCCCCTCCCAGGCTCTGGTGTTAATTTTAATTGAGTAACTTCAATAAGGCTTTTTCACCAAGCTCCTCCCTGCACCATTGTGGCCACTACAGCTTCTCTTTCCCGACACAAGGGCAAGGGCAGAGGTTTGCTCAGCCTGCCGGCACCGAGCCCTCAGCATCCATGGGCAGCAGCACTTGCCCGCTCTCCTGCCTCGCCTTCCCCTCCCGCAGCATTTCCAGCCACCTGCTCCTTCAGCCACTGAGGGAGGAAGACCAAAATAAGGCAGAGCTGCGTGTCTAAGCACAGGCACAGCTGTAAAATAATACAAGCCCATGCTTTTACTGGAGAAATGTGAGTCTAATTAATAAAGCTGCACTGGCTACCACACAGGAATGCTTGCTGAGCACCTGTAGGTATAAACAGGAATATAAACTTTCACAAATACGGCTCAAATCAGAAACAAATGGATTATTGTCTTTTACAAAGAGCTCTCCCAACCTGGAATAGTTTCAGTGCTGTTGGAGGGCAGCGGGCTGTAACTCTATCGGCCCCTTCCCCGACCAGAAAAACCCTCCCTGTGTTATGAGGCAGGTGCCACTGAATTATGAAAACTCACTTTATTTCAGACTCTCCGTTCAGCCCACGACGTGGAGGTTTGCAAAACACTTCCCCTGCAGGAGTTCTAATAACTAATGCCTTTCTCAGCCACCGTAATTAGCTGTTTACCCCCCAAACATTGCTTTTTTGGCACGACTCTCTCACCATGAGCTCACTCACTTTCCATGCAGGGAAATTTCATGTTTGGGAAATTGGATTATTGGAGGATTTACTTTTCTTTAACAGTGAAAGTGGCTCTCAGCCTGCAGAACAGCTGCGAGGGGCGGCAGGAGGAAGGCGGCAGGAGGAAGGCCGTGTTTGCCGGTGGACTCCTCCTCCAGCTCGGCAGCTTCTCCAGCTCTGCAGGACCGGCCGGGCTGGGTCAGAGCAGCAGCTGCCGGGTCTTCTCGTATGTCCCCAGGAAGATGAAGCCCCCCAGGCTGATGGCTGCCATCCGTGGGACAACACCTGCGAACAAGCTGAAAGGCGAAGGAAAGGCAGTTTCAGAGGGCGAGTGGAGAGCGGATGCTGCACGGCTGGCTGCCGGAGCTTCGGAAAACAAAGCCAGGAAAAATCCTCTCTTGCTGGTTTCTTTAATCCCACCCCACTGCTCACTGAAGGAACCTGTCTGGGCTTCCCTAACAGAGCACTCCCAAGCTGGGTGGTTTTTAACCCCTCTCCACACTCCTCAGGTGCAGAAGCAAAGGTGCAGGAGGCTGTGAGCCGTGCTGTGGAGCTCAGATACATCCCCACAAAGGGCTGCAGGCAGATGGGACATGTCCCATCCTCTGCTGCCCCGATCCAGCCTCGGCAGAGGGACCCCCTCTCTCTGCCGGGAGCCCCCCACTACAGACAGCCCTGCTCACTGCAGCAGCTCATTCCCAACAATATCCAACAGAGACCAGCAGGAAGGGAGCGGGAATGGCTGCACATTCAGCTGCCATGATTTTTAGGTGCCTGATCCTAAGAGTTCTTGGAAGCGAACAGGAAACTCGGGTAAAGCCAATTGCTCAACACATCTAAGCTCACAGTTGGTTTAACAACTTCAGGATAGGTCAATGTATCCTCCCAGAGGATCACAGGCTTACTTCATTGCAAGCCAGGATTAAACATTAGGCTAGAATCTGTTTGACATCCCCCCGCTGATCTATCGCACAGCGAGAGCCCTTCGCAGCACGTTTGGCTTGCACTCCGTGGGGACACTGTCATCGGCTTCATCCAAACACGGCATGGACCCTTGTAGGAGCGTGTCCACAGTGGGACAAGGTGAAATTAATTCCTGGTGAGACAGGGCTGTGCAGGAGATGCCCACAATCCCAGGGCTGCTCAGGAGCTCTCCCCTCCCTGCCCGCGCTCGGCTACTCACGCTGCACCGGGGAAACCTCTGGCTGCAGTAACGCTGGTTTTTGTTGTAACGAGCTTTGCTAAGGAGCCTGGAGCACACAGGCAGATGGAAACATTTTATGGCTTTACTAGACAGCAATTGGGTCTATTACCATAATGACAGCTTTAAAACAGAGTAATTTGTACAAGGCATGTATGGACAGAGCGCTGATAGGGTAAATGCTGCGGTGCAGCATCGCTCTCGAAACACACACCATCCTTCTCCCACTGAATTAGGCAGGCCTTACCTCATTACAGGAGCAGTGGCAGATGCTCAGTTATAGAACAGCCCACTCGAGACACAGCTATTACACAAACGGGCAGATAACTGAGTTACCCAGAAGCTGCACCCCTGGCAACCTCTATTACTAACCATCACTTCCAAGAATCCTGGCCCTGCTGCCCCCAGTTTCCCTTTCCCACCTGCCGACCGTGGTCTCTCTGACCCACGCGTCCCCCTGGGCTCCCTTCTGCAGGCAGGGAGAGCTGCACAGCTCCAGGGCTGTCCTGAATCCAGAGAGCCGAGCTCTGCTGCAGGCCTGATGCAAACGGGTCCCTGCTGGGCCACACCTGCCCTCGTCAGCAGATGAGATTAATTGTTTATTTTCTGCTGGCTCCATCAGAAACCCCTCTGGCAGGCACAGGTCTGCTGCCTATTTGTATTTGCTGTCTGTTAGCACAGATTTCACCTGGCACCCTGCCACTCCTCTCTCCATGGCTGTGTTTTTCCCTTTTGCTTAAGCAATTCTCCCAGTTACTGGTCAGACCCAGCACCAAGGGCTGGGGGCTTCACCTCACCTCCTCATCACCAACATCTGCAATAAACACACAGCACATCAGTGACTGCAAGGACCAAACACGGGCTTCCAGGTACAGACACATCGCGCTCTCCCAAGCCGTGTGAGGAACAGCTTTGCAGGAGCCACAAATCTGCAAATCACATTTCAATCCCAGAGCAAGGCCTGGCTGAAGGTGTTAAACTCGCACAGTGTACCCTCCCCAGCCATATGCACACCCTGCAGGGTGCAGCTCTTCATTTCAGGGTTCTCAGCCCACCAACACACCTAATCCCACAGTTCCAGCAGCAAAAGTGATGTCTTGGGGCACCAATTTGGCAACCCAGAGCAAATTCCTTCTCAACAGAGACTAACCAGGACCGCTGTCTGAAGTCACCCTTTATAAAAGGCGCTGTGGTGCCTGGAGGCAGCAGAGAGGGACCAGTGCTGGAAAAGGTGCTGTGTGCTCAGCCACAAAACCTCCGCACTACGCTCCAGACCGAAGAGGTGGCCATGCTGAGAAAAATACCATTTTCATCTGACTACAGCTTTGCACTGAGCTCAGTCCTGCGGGCAGCTTGTGTTTCACAAAGCAGCAAGCCCTGGGCACGGGAGCTGCTGTCACCACTCACCTCAGCGAGATGCAGCTCTGGAGAGCGGGGTGGTCCATGTCCACCCCGACCGGGATGCTCAGTCAAGGAACAGGACACCTGGTGCAAAGCACCAGCTCTGTTCCCATCTACACACAAGCTGCGACAAACCATCTCACTGGATTTATCTAATAACCCTCGCCTTTCTCACCAGCCACTGTGAAGCTCCATCCACAGCTTTCAAAAGCCACCACCTTCTTGTGTGAAAAGCAGCTGGACAAGAAGTAAACATGTTTTCATGCAAATGGCTTATCTGATGCGCTGGCAAGAGTGAAGAGGCGCATGGATCTGCTCACTCCATCCCTATCCCATCTCCTGCCCCAGGCCTGGCTCTCTCTGGACAGAAAGGGATGTGAAATTTCTTGGCATGAAGCAGAGGGATTTACTAGGTGCAGACCAGGAAGCTGAGCCCTGCACTCTGGTTTTAATAAGGTGGCAATAAGCAATGCATCTTTCTGCCCTTAGAATTCCTCCTCTTCAAGCATGAGATTTATTAGAGGAGCCATAAATCATTTCATGTTGCAACTGGCCAAAAAAGCCTGACATTTTTATTGGTTTTGATTAATAGATTTATAATTGGCAGCAGGCATGGCAGCCTCTGCGTTTATTTTTCCCAAGACTTTCTTCCTTTTCCTTGCAGCCGATGCAGCTTGGCCTCCTTTACACGTTACTTTTTCTCCAAATCTCTTATTGTTTTGATTTCAATTGAATTGTGTTCCCTTTGGTCCTAGTCCACGGGTACTATCTTTAGGCAGTTTAATTTTGGGTTGTTTAGAAAAGGGCATTGCTGAAACGCCCTGAAAAGAACACAAATATACATATTTATTTTCTGCTGTTGGCTGGGGAAAGGGCAAGGTTTCCCCAGCCAAATCCATGCCTCTTCACATCCTTCAGAGCTCAACTGCCATCAGCAGCATCCCAGCCACCTCCAAAACGTGTCCTAGAGTCCACCAAGCCACACAGGACCCAAAACTCATCCACCAATGGGTCACTTAATTATCTCAAAGAGCCAACCTGAGACAACCCATCTCTGAGCACCGCCGGGGGGCACAGCTGGATGTCTTCCTGCAATCGGTGTTCAGGAACTTCCTGCAATTTGTTTTGAATTATTTCCCACATGTGTAGAAAGAGGACTGAGCTTTTATTAGCTGGGCAAGCAGAGATCAGATATTAAGAGAAAACCGTCTCCCACAAATCTGCGATGTGCATGCTGCTTCGAGCCAACAGTTTACAAGTGTTAGAACAGCACCCTGAAAGCACTGGCCACATCAAACGGATTAGAAACCTATGAGAAATTACAGTGAAAAGCCCCATGTAAAGCTTCCAAAAACCCTCCATTTCTCTCCCAGGCCAAGGGCATGTGGGACAAAAGCCCTACCAAAGGAAGCGCAGGTTCAATCTCAGGAACCAGAGGAGCTGTTGAAGACATATATTCACTACAAGTGGCCAATACCTGGTATGACTCATGCACTAAAAAAGGGCAAGGTAGAGTAAATGAAACAGGTGCCTGTAAAAATCAGTAATCATTTATATGCCTGTAACACTTCAAAATGTTCTACAAACTCCAGCAGAGGACTTTTTGTTCACAACACTGGTGAGAAGAGCAATTCGCTGTCTCAGGACTGGGTAAATCAAGGTAACTAAGAGACTGAATTGACATCACCCCAAACTTCTACAGTTGGTCAGAAGAAAGGCCAGAACATTTGCACACTCTGGTTATAGAAGGAGAGCAGCCAGAGAGCTGTGTGCGGCTGTTCAGGCCTATTCTTTGCACTCAAGTCTGTCTCAGAAAAATGGCATTTTTGCAACAAGTGCCTCACTGGAGAAATCCAAGTGGGCATGTGCTCAAGCCCAGACCTGATGGGAAGCTCAAAGGACAAGTCAGGGAGCACAGGGCTCCCTTCCTTCTGCTTCAGCTCATCCCTGCTGCTGGCACCACACGCTCCCATCACAAATCCCCAATAACGTTTGTTTCTGTGCTCTTCCCTGCACATTCCTCGCAGACAGTGCTAAACCAAGGACACTAGACCTCCCTAGAGGAACCTTCTTGCTCCTAGCTACCTGAGAGCTGCTCCCTGGGCATGTGTAGAGCAATTAAAAGTCTCTTCTGTATGACAGGGTTTAAATACAAGCAGACTATCCCATCCTCTCCTGTCCCCCAACACACACAGACACACAACACCCGAGATGCGCTTCTGCAGAATGTCCTTACCCTGACAGGCCTTGTGTCCTCCAGACGTCACCAAGGGTGGCCAGAACATTCCCGCTCGCGTTGCTGGAACCAGCCTGCACCATAGAAAGAGAGAGATGGGAAACTGTTGGCAGAGGGGTCTAGTTATTTACTCGAAGCATTGACAAGCAACTTTGCTCCTCACTGCAAGAGGACAGCCTTTAGATTTACTTAAAAAATACATAAGTAGTGTATTACATATGAGAATTGCCTCGAGTGCAAGAAAGACCAAGCAGTAGGACTACAGGCAATTAAATTACATGTCGGATCTCATTAGTGTGAGATGACTAATGTAAAGATGCTGTTTGAATGGTTTGAGAACATCCCAAAGCACCAGCATTCCCTTACCAACGCTGACCTGGTTGCTCAGGACAGCAGCAGACACAGATGAAATCAATTTCTTACAGTTTTATGGCAAGCACTATCCAAAGGCAAAGAAGCTGCAGCAGGTACAACACCCAGCAATGAGATACACACCACAGCAACATGGTGAGCACAGATGTGTGAGACTCGGCTGGGGAGGTGCATGTCACCAACAAAAAAACTGCCCCCACACTGAGGGACATGAGCAACAGAGTAAAAAGTATCCACAGAACCTCTGGGCTGCCTGACCTTTGCCAACACAACAGCTATTTTTGGGGCAGGAAAAGGCTTTAGGAATCTACCTGCTGAGGGCTTGTAGCTCTGGGGCTGCTGGGCTCTGCTCTGCATCAGCGAGATGATGATGGGAACACTAGACTTACTAGCAGTTTCAGTACTTGCTAAACTTACTGATTTTATAAAGCAACCTTCCTTCTCCCCTGGCTGGCAGATGTAAGCCATCACAAACTCCATGGCATAAAATTTTAGGACAGAAAATTCAGTGCCAACCCTCCTCAGAAAAGACACACACACACACATACTCAAGCCCAACAATTATCAGAACAACAGAGGAATAAATCCCTGATGGAAGTTTAACTTTGGGTGTCTGACTCTGCAAGGCTTTTCTCCTAAAGACACTGCAGGAGACTCTGGAAGCCTGGCACCAGCTTAAGCCCCTCTCAGACAGCTCTTTTGGGAAAGGACCACAAGAGCAATTCAAGGAAAGGAACACAACAATTTCATTAGCTCTGCATGTGGAACCCATTCATATCTAACCTTTCCTTCAAGGACAAGAGCAGAAATCATTACTAATAGGTTCTGATTTTTAATTCTGTAACGCCCATAGAGAAACTGTGGAACTACCCAAGCCATTCACCGGCGTGTCTGCTGGCCTCCTTTGCCCTTACCTTTGCCAACATAATTCTCGTCTTCGCTACATCGAGAGGTGTGGTGACTGCAGCTGCAAATCCACCTGAGCAAATTAAAATACCAAACACAAGTGAGACATTGTTAGGTGAATATGAATGCCACACTGCCTATAATTCCCATGGCTGTGGTCAACACTGCTCCATTATTAATGCCTACAGCATGTTTCTTTGCGCCAGAGTCCAGGTACATTTGTTGAAGGTCTGTACACAGAGTGTTTTATTCCTATGTGTTGACTTAAGGAAACAGCTCTATACTAGTTAATTGTAAATCCAAACATCCCCGTTGAGATTACTGTTCTTTAGTTTTGAACTCTATACACATATGAACATATGAAGTTGGAAGGATAATGTTTTCAAACCTCTACAGACAAGTTTGAAAGGAAGAACCTGCTCGCTCATTTGAAAAGATGGGAGAATAAGCTCATCATACTGTGCTATGTGTTGCCAATTAATTCCAACCATTCAAATGCTAGAAAGAGATGAAAGATGCTCTGCATCTGAGACACACATGCCACAGGGGCAAAGCTCTCCACAAGATACAGACAGGCTGGATCTGGACCTCAACAGTCAGACCTGGGACTGTGTTTCAAGGAAAAACGATAAGCCAGTGTTTGGGCTGGAGCTCATCTCCAACAAACAAGATCAGCTCCATTTTGGAAAACAACAATGCAAAACTGCCCATGGGTCTTGGAAGTTGTCAGAAGTCTGGTGCCACGAGTGCCATTATCACCCCATGGGAGTTTTTATTCTCCTTAATCACTCCCAAACTTCACCCTTGGAGCTCATCACTTGCACTTGGAGCAGCCAGCTCGGCTGTGGTTTTCCTCCTGAAAGACAGGAATCATCAGCTTAACCATCTGCACGTCTCACCCACAAATCTGTTTGTGTCTGTCTCCTTATTTTAACCCTGTGGTTACAGCCTGGCCTCTTGTGCTACCTAGGGATCAGCTTTGCTGCTTTTACTCCCAGGATCTTATTCCCTTTGCCTTATTTCCCCATCCTAAAATTAATCTTTCTCTCCCTCCTCTGTTCACAATATTTCAAGCAATTCATAATGAGGAAGAGCCAAAGTGAATGAAACTTTTAAAATGCAGGAGCAGCCCAGCAGTAAGTGAAGAAAGAGAAGGGGAGAAGAAAGGGGAGAAGAGAGAGACACTTGTTCTGAAATCTCTCTCTCTTCTTCCTCCTGTTTTTTTCTCTGGATCTTGTATAAATCCTGTATCTGCTACAGCAGGGAACAAAGTGACTCCAAAGTCTGAAGCCTACACAGTACCCAGGGAATAAGCTAAAAATAACCTATTTTCTGTTCCAAGTTTTATGGAATGTAGAAAAATTGATCCCTTTCTTTTCTTGGGAAGGGGGAAAAGCACTTTTTTTAAAATCTGTAAAGTAATGAAAAAAATCCATCTTCCCCACTAGCTTGTGTTTTTACCTCCATATCTCTCTCTCAACCACCTTGGCTTCAACATACTAAACCCCTGCTTTATGTTAGAAAGGAATCACACCAGCTGGTACCCTACTCTGATTTCTTACAGTTAATTAAGGAATGTCCCATGACAGTGCAGGAGATGCAGGATCTCAAACAAGAATAGCAGGGAGGCTGAGTTAGTGAACAGCCCAAAACTCCTGGCTTAGGAGCAGCTTCTGCTCACGTAAGCTCAGCCCATCTGGTTCACTCTGCCGGAAGCTTTCTAGCAGTGATACCTCACTAAAAAGCAGAAAAATGGGTTGTACTCAAGAAGCCAAAGCAGAAACTATGAGTAAGTTAAACTAAATTCCAGCCTGTTCTTGGACCTTCTTTAAGGTCAAAAATCTTTTTATTGTGAGCCAGTTTTTGAGTAAATGACCCAAAGGCTTTGAGAGAATGATCTGGTTAGAAACTTTGGTACTCATGTCAGCAATGTATTTTTAGATCAGTAAAAAATAATCTCCATGGAAAATAGTGGCTTTTCAAGTCTCGATGTAGAAGCCCTTCCTTTGCCCACAGACCAAGATAAAATTAAACAGTGAACCACATGGCTGTCAGGCCTGTATCAAGCAAAAAATCTCAATGCGTCACTCAGCTACAGAGTTGACAGTAACACTTTAGTCCCACTACCTTAGTTCCCTTATCAGATCCCAGTAATTTTTTTAAGTGTTTGTTCCTATCAGTTTCTTATTGGTAGAAGCTTCAATTTTGGCTGATAGAGTGATAAGAACAAACACAATTTATCCTCACACAATGTTCTCAAATTCTTACCTGAAAGGTTTAATCAAAGCTGATTGGTTTTCATTTTTTTCCCCAGCTAACATCTGGATGTTTCAGACTCTTTCGTTATTAACATTTCAATGTTTCTTTTTCCATCACTGGGAAGTATTTGGTACAGATTTACCAATCAATTTAGAATGACAACAGCAACAATAAAATGCTTCATAAGCACAACAAGCGGCAGGATAGCGGCTAAATTAAATGCAAGTTTGTCTATGCTTGACAAAACAAAAGATTAAAGCTAGCATGTGTTGGGAACCGCATTTTATTGAAGGCAGCGAGTCTGACAAAATGAATGAGCTTCAGCCTTAACCCTAAATGTCCAAGGTAATTTTAGAGTGACCTCTTCAACTTCAGTACACAAGTATTCAAGAAGAGGCCACAGCACTAGTGAGGTGCTGCTCAGTCCCACCTACTGGAACCAGGTAAAGAGACTTAGAACTTCAGACTATTAATCTGTATCGGATTAATACAAGAGATACAAATCTGTACAACCAGAGTCCACTCATTCAAAATAGGAAGGCTGTGCACTGGACTGTCTAATACACAGTAAGGGCCAACAGATCTTTAAGTCACTCCTTTAGTCTATTCCTGCTGCCACTGAATTCTCCAAGAGCTGTCCCATAAGGCTGGAGTCTGCTCAACTAGTCAGCAACCAGGAAAACCAGGTATCAAAGTATCAGGTGGACAAGAAAGACCTAGACACATCCAGCCTTACACTCGTCATTCCGTCTTCTCCGTGAAGCTGACAAAGAGAAAAAGGCACCTTGTCAGGCAGTCTGTGCACAGACAGACAGACAGACTCACTCACCAATGCACTCGTACAGAAAGCTCCTTTCTCCCTTACCCTAGAAGGATCTGGTGGTGACTTGGGTTCAGCAAGGAGTCATAAAGATGGATTTGCACATAGGAGAAGGCTCTTAGCTTGTTAATACTTCTAACAGAGTGACAAACTCCTCTATTGGGAAAATAAAACTTCACGCAGTAGTGGAAAATTCATCACCTGTCTCCCAAGAAATTACAATGGACACTGTATATTCACACACGTCACTGAGTGTCTCAACTCTACCAAGCGCAGGGTGTTAAACAGAAAATCCCTCTGCTACTCACACTTTCCCAGTGACCAGTTCTTGATGGAAGTGTTAGTGACAGACATCTGCACAGAATGATTGACCTTGACTTGGCAACAAGAATAAAAAGTCTTGAAGACTAAAGATATTCCCCAAGGTTCCTGCTGGCATTTCCTACCCTTTTTAGCTGTCGTATGCAAATGAAAACTGAGAAGCATCAGAACAGAGTGAAATGTTTCACCTGAGAACAATAACATAACCCTATGTCCTCAGAGTAAGGTGACCACCTGCAGAATTTGCTGCTAGTGCTATAGGAAAATGTTTCATGAGTTCTTTTGACACACTTCTCAAGTAAGATCCTATGAAGGGAGGAAAACAAGTTCTTCAGTCCCTATGTATATATATTACCCAGGACTGATTCAGGACTGAATCCCAAATCCAGGTTGAAAAACTGAGTCACACAGGTCCAAATACTAAACCTCACAGCATCCTCTTACACCAACTGATTTTCAAGTTCACAATCTTCTTCAGATCTCTTTTTATCAATCAGTTCTTATTTGAACTGTTATTGACATTATGTTAAATTTTTAAGAGGAATTTTTCCTGGTCCTTTATCACTGTGGAAACACCAGCTGCCAATGGCAAAGTGACCCAAGAAAGAACCTCTTGGGATTTCAGCAGAAATACCAAGAAACAAAGCACTGCTCCTCCAGCGATTCATCCAGCTCAGGGTTAGAAGCACAACCCAAGCAGACACTGCAGGGAAATCTTTATAACCACTCAAAAATTTATTCAGAGCTATAGAGTTAAAGAGGCTTTTAGACACAGTGTGTAATCTTGTCAAAGCAGATTACATCAAAACAAAAGTGATGGGAAGTCTTCCCCGCTAATGTGCAAAAAGCTCTCGTTAGTGCTTTATTATTCACTAGGCTTGCACTTCCATTCTTGGTGACTTTGTCACCACAGAGAATTAATTATTAATGTTAAGCCACACTTGTTTTTTACAGTAGGGAGAAAGAAGACATCTTTAACAGAGGCAATTTTCAATCGCGTTAAATGGACACTCAGGTTCTTTGACAAGCTGGAGCTGTCTCGCTGCTCCAGGGCAGCACTTTGCTTTCCCAACAGCTAATACCCTATGGCAGGATTTCCTTGCCACAGGTCCACGTCCATGGAGGACACAGGAAATCCACCCGTGGGACAGCCTGCCCTGGTACGGTGCAGTGGTCCAGCCAGGCAGCCTAAGCCCAGAGAAGAGTCGAGCACAGAGTGCGGCCTCCATCAGGCCTGGCCTGCCCACAGAACGGGGACGTGCTTCCCTCTTCTACCTCCAGCCTACCAAAGCCTGTGCCCAAATCTGAGCTGGTGTCCGAGCAGCTCAGACATCCTTAGGGAAGGTTTGGTTCAAACACAAGCTCAGGCTTAAAATTTTGTGTAGCTCTACCCTTGGATTCCTCCTTACCGGCTGCTCAGCTATCACCTTTTCTCACTCCCTGACTGCTCCAAAGAGACACCAGAGATGGTGATAAAGCTGGACAAGGCCTCCAGGGACTAAATTATTAACAGATGAGACAAAGAGGATTCCAAATTGCTGATATTTATGCTCATGCCTATTACATTTCTACAAAAAGCCCACAGATCGCATACATACATCTAACACGTGCACTCAACAAAGAGGAGTCGGACCTCTCCCAGCACTTTGGCTGAAATCGCTGCCATTTCACAGGTGCCGAATTCAATAGATTGTTGCTCTTTGTTCTGTCTTTGCCAAATAATTGATTATGACTTAGCTGGGAACTAACCAACGCACACAGGGAAACAAACAGAAGCCAAATAGGACTTTTCGTACAGTTTGTTTGTGCTTATTACCCTGTCCCATCAGGATATCTAACATATTTTTAGAAGAGCATGTCTGTGTGATTTCACCACCCCCCTACTACCACGGTGGCATTTGAAAGCATCACTGCATTTAGAAGTTGTTTTTTTGGAAAATCTTCTCTTTTTAAGGTTTATAACATGATGATTTTACATCACTCAGATGCATACGTCCATTTTCTTTTATTCACAGGGTACTGGTGGTGTTTTCACAATTTTTGTTTTAGAGTGGAAAGAAAGGGATAAAATTTTGTCTGTTGTTTTCTTCCCTTATTTGAAGCTGTATGTAGGCAGTTAATAATTTTTAACCATTCTTCAGAAAGTGGGAAATTATTTTTCCAATGCCCCCATTTAGAAAAAAAGGCTAAATATTTTCACTGAAACAGAAACAGTACTGGATTAGATCAATACAGGGCCTGCCTGTTATGTGTCTGCAGAGGCAATGGAGATGGAAGGTTCCCATCCGAAACCAGTTTAACCTTGTGAGTTTTGAAGCAGGTCCTCAAAGGACACATGAAAAAGGAAGTTTAAAATACTACTGGTGAAAAGGAAAGAATGGGGAAACAACAGAGAAGGAAAACCAGGCTGGACAAAGTGAAGCTGGAAGGATAACCCAGAAAATACATATCATCACCAATTACAACACGATCTACAAAATAGGACTCCAGTTCTGCAAAGATTTATGCTTGGGGAATGAAGACAGCTGGGCTGAACATTTCCCACCACCATGGAGCTGGAAGTCCCGGTACCATTCCAGGACCCACTGCCTCCTCCAGCACAAAATGCTGGGTCTCCCCACCATCTGCCAAAGGGGAAGGAATTGTCCACGCACAACTGCGCCTCTGGATGCTCCCTCTGCAACATTTCTGCTGGAAAGTAAGCACACACTACTGAACATCCATCAAAGAGTAGTGAGTCCAAGCACAGCTGGTCAGAATCAAGAAATATAGAGAAGGAAATGGAGGAACTGGGCTAAATTTCCAGCTGAGGTACCAAATTGGACTTCAGGAAATTACTCCTCAAGGCCTTGGGTAAATCAGATAACCTTTCCAGCTCTCTGAACATGCCTGAACACAGTATTTGTATCAATCTGACTGTAAAGAAATCAACAGAGCTAAATTAATGATCCTCTATCACACCTGCAGACCTACAGATTGCATTTTATTTTAAAGCATGTTTAGCCTGATAGCTTGGTTTCTTTCAAAACAAAAATGAATCATATGCTCCAATTGCTCTGATTTTCTTTGCAATAATTTGATGAAGTCAGTGTAAAATCCAACAGTAGACCAAATTTTAAGCAAAATAAAATCCCTTCCCATCACATAAACATGGAAAACTCAGTTGGACAAGGCCACAAGAGATCGTCTAAAATATCCCCACTGACCCAAAATGAAATCAATTCTAATTAAACCATTCCCTCACAGCTCACATGCCCTATCTACCAAACTGTGTGCAGTTTCAGCCAGGCACCCTTTCTCAGTCATGCAGTTATAGCACCCAGCAAAACGAAGCCGCAGCCTCTGCTGGAATTCTGCTGCTATTAATACTTCAGTTCCCTTAACAGAGCGTATTTTTAAAAAATTACATACAACGTAATGGCTCTGATTTTGTAAGTCATCAAAGAACAAGCTTTGCTTTTGGTAATCTCTATTTCAAGAAATGCTATAATTTCTCTTTAAACAGGACTTATTTTTTCCACACATTCTGTTACTTGTTTGGAATCTCGAAATGTATTTTAGCTCCTTGGGGTAAAGCTCTGGCTATCCATCTCTTAACTACTAATCTGTTTTTTCTATTAAGACAGTTGAGTCTCTCCTCCCTCAAACTTGTCAGCTATACTGATGAGTCATTAATTGATTCTTTTTTTCCTCCCTTATTTTTGAAACAACTACAGTAGGCTAAAATCAAGCAAGCCTACTGAAGAATTCAATTAACTTCTGGCTTGTTTGGTAATAAATAGTGCAGCATTGTATTCTGCCACTCCGTATTCTTGTTCTAATGTCTGGAGATTGCCCAGATGTTTCGTCCTCCATATTTTCCTTTTGCCACGGAAGGCTTTTGCCTCCGGGCTGAGCAGCACAAGCCTCTGCTCTCCTGACTCCAGTTAATCTACACGGCTGTCAGAGCTGTCACATGAATGGTGAATCACGGCCTCTCGCTGCAATCACTTCGGGCTCTGGGGAAGCGCTCGGAGCAGACAGCTGCACAAACCCCCACCCAAGCAAAGTTTCTCCTGGATGAGGGTTTTACAAATCAACTTTGAAATAATCGCAAAGCCTGAGTGACAGGCCCCTGGTTTTTAAATAACAGAAATTTGTCAAAAACAAATTGGTTGTCTTTCAAACAGACACCCTGTTTGAGTCTTTTTTTTCCCCTTTCCTTTGCTGACTTTCCTATTTCCAAACAACAACTGGATCCGTTTTCTTCTAAACAAACTTGAATTACAAAGGAATGTTGTTCTGCTATACTTAATAGATTTGCACATTTTTCTTTCTTCTTTAGTGTTTCCCAGTATAACATATAATCCTTTGCACCTGCAAAAGCTCCACAGACTGCTGACTGCCAAGAATCCACCACGTGACCCTGCTTCCATGACCAGAGATCCTGTGTTTAAAGAGAAAGGAAAATAAAAAGTTATTAAATGTTTGAATCTATCCGATCCCCTTGTGAGTTAACTCTGAGGATGGGAACTTAAGTGAAAAGCTATTTTTGTGGCATTTTTCAGTGATGTAATAAGCGATTTTTCCCAAGAAACTTGTGTACTTGAAAAAGCAGATGGAGTGAGAAAGATGTCTGGAACTGAGGAGGGCTCGAAGCAAATTGCTTTCAGAGGTTTCATATGTATGTATTTAAGCCTGTGGCCATGCAACTTTGCAAATATTTTGTGAATTTATTTTCTTTTTGGCAGATAAAACAGTGCAAAGCAAAACACCAAACGGGGGGGACAGCATGCAAGAACCATTATCAGTTCAGCCCAGAAGTACCAAATACTCCCCTTTAAAACGAACAATACCCAGCACAGCGAGAGTCCTGTTTGCCCCCCTACTTTTCTTAAACCAACTCTTCCTCTCACACCCCCCAAAAACCCCCATCGTTAAGAAATTACTCTTATCACTCCCATTATATCCCAAAGCAGGTGTGTCTCTGTTTTTCACTTGGCATCATTAGGGACCACACACCCTTCTCCTCCCCACTACTCCCACACACCGTGCTCCCTTCCATTTAACTCACAGCATCATTAAACACGCACATTTAAAAACACCACCAAGAACGGTGCCTTCTAAAAAAACACATCTCAAGAACCATGTCAAACATCCTGATGAGTAGGATCAGTATCAGCAATGAAAGCCAAGGCATGTGGGATGATTTTATTATGCCAGCTACGGTCACTGTGTTCTTTCCTCTTCCACCCTGTTCCATCACCACTTCCCCATCTCCTGAAATGCTTAACATTGGAAGTTCTCTGGAGGAGAGGTTTCTAGTTTATGATGTGAGATCCAGTGCTGAGCAAAAGGCATGGAATCCACCACTCTTCTGAGGCCTACCGCAGAGAAATCGGTAATTTTATTTTATGGCTGTAGCACTATCTCCTTCTTTTTAAAGCCATATTATTTCTATACTATAAAATTGTCTTCAAAGCAACCTGATAGCTGTGCCTGGCTGAGAGATTGCTCTCAGGCTCCTGGTCGGCAGTGCAGCCACTTCCCATCGAGGCACGACAACCCATTTCCCTCATTTGCTGACTCTTCATTTAGCACACTGGCCTTGTGACTTGCTTCTTCCAACTTGGCTGGTGGTTATATTTCAGTTGAATGTTTTAAAAATCAAACTGTTCAAGCAACAATGGCCAGCCACAATGTTGCTTGGTATCCTGCCATAGCTAAATAGCTGCAGCTCTGCTGTAAAAAAGCACTAAAGGGATTTCAGTCTCTTTAATGCTAACCATTCTTTTCCTGGTGTTTTCAGTATGGGCTTTTATTCTGCTGTCACTCGCAGCAGAAACTGATTTTCATCTCAGAAATAAATAAATAAGGATTCATAATTCTTCAAACCAGTATGACGCTTTTCTGGAAGAACTTACACTCTTTGGACACGCAGTTTTCTTCCATGCTGGATGAAGGACGTGTGCCCCCTAAGACAAAAGGTGCTACTTTCCAGAGCATCTAGGCATTGCCAAAGCACAAAACCCGCCTTCAAAACCCATTTTCAAAACAATTCAGGTGCTTAAGAAACCTCAAACTGAAAGTAAGGGTTTAGAAACACAACTTCTGGAGCCACTTGATAAAAACAGAATTACTGTATTTTTTCATTAAATGTTCTCCAAACATCTATACATCTACAACTAAACCCAAAAAGCCAGACATTACTTCTGATATGCAAAAAAGCACTACGGAAAATCTGCTGGAGGACTAAGAGGAAAACCAGCACATTAATACAGACGTTCATAGCTTTGCCAGAAGCTCAGCCTATTCTCAGTCATGATGGGGTTTTATGTTAATGACATTGTCCAAAGAAGTAGGAAAAGGTCATTCTCACTTCTTGGCATGTAGCTCTGCAATCTGGTTTCTGATAAAGCCTGGCTTCCCAGTACAGTTCTGCACAAAAAGCCTTTGCCAAGCAGGGCAAATGGTGATGAATTCCCATCCGTTATGCCTGCAAATTGACAACAGGTATTTGCAACAGTCAAGCAATACAGAAAATGGTTTAGAAGGGTGGAGCCAGGAATAGTTCAATTAAATTAGGGAAAAGGAGAATTGAGGCTGGAGAACAGGAAGAAAATTCCCCAACAGTGAGGTCTAGTGAACAGCAGAGCCAGCCTCCCCAGGGAGGAGAGGAAAGCCCTCTCCTTCCAGTCATTTAAAAATAGACCGGAGAAGGCACTCCAGACTGTACTGTGGGGAATAATCCTGCGTTGGCAAGGGCAGGGTGAGATGACTTCATGCATTTCTTTCCATCTCTGATTTCGGTGATTCACCCAGAGCTCCAAACCTGAATACGCAGAATAGCAAGACAGAAGTGGGGCAGAAGGACATCATCCCGGAGGAAGCTGGGGGAACAAGTACCACAGGGCCAAGAAGACCAGCAGGACTCCGACCCAAATTCTCTCTAACCACACTCACACTGTGGGCCAAGCTGATGTGCTGAAGGTCACACATGTTTTCTCTCACAGCCCACAAACCCACCAATTGACAGGGCTCTGCAGTATGTTGGGCTTGCAAGTTCTTCAGGAACACTTGCCTTTGTGCTGTATCGAGCATGTTTTTAAAAGTACTAACACAGGGCAAAGCACAGAACCTATTACAGGCTTGCAGATATAGGTAATAACATCACTGTCAAACCAGGGCCTTGCTCCTGGAAAGAAATACAGGGTCCACACACATATACCCAAAACACCGACTATGGACAGAATCGCTAGTTATTTGCAGGGACACAGTGCCCAGATCATGCTCTGCAACCCTACATGCTGCACAAATTCAGAAGAGTCACGTCCACGCCGGGGATAACAGAGAGAGCTCAGGTCTTGCACAAAAGCAGGTGTCAGAGGCCGGCTCAGAGCCCGCGGGTCACAGCTCCCTGCTCAGGGACTTCCCAGCAGGACAGAAGCACCCGTGTAATGCCTGCAGAAGCCCTGCAGCTACACTGCTTTTCCTACACACACTCTTTCAATATGAAACATACACCAGGAATCACGAGCAACACGACTGCAACGATTGGATCAGTCTGGTTTCCCTGTCACCAAACGGCTCCTACCTGCTCACACTGTGCTCCTCCTGCAGAAGGCAGCAAGAGATAGCCAGACTTTTCCAGGGCAATACCCATTCCCACCAGTATTCACAGCCCAGGAAAGCAAAACGACAAGGAGCACATTACATGAAAGCGGGCCGCCATGCCAAGCCTGTGTCATGTGTATTCTATTAAGCTAAAGGCTGAATAGAAGACTTTGTTTTCCACTTCAAAGGACCCCATCCCAATCTCTCGCTCTTCCCTTATGAATAACAAATTGGAAATAAATCTTCTGGCTGAAGCGCATGGAAACTCATACATTTGGGGCCCTCTGCAGCTTCCCAGCTCAATCACATGCTAATTTTTTTTGTAAACACTTTTATGTGATATATATGTAAATCTCGCTGTGCATTGCCGCACCATGTAAAGCAATACAGCCGGTGTATCCTCAAGGGATGGGACACAGTGGGAAGCCTGAATGCAGATTTCCAATTATTCACAGGGATAATGTTCACAGAGAAGGCTCAAGTTTTATATGTGGGCAGAACCTCACTTTTCTTCCTAACCAGCCCATTTCATGCTGTCCCATAGGCCAGTGTCTTCTGCTTCTTGCCACAAACATTATTTAGCTCTTTTGATACTGAGAATACAAGGACACCCCATTTTGCTGGGCAGAAGGCACACTGGAAAAGTCTCTCTTGGGATATACCAAAGGCCTTTCACTCTAAAAACCAAGCCTTTGACTAGTTCACACAACTCCTTACCTCTGTCACCTTTGCATTGTATTTGTGGTAAAGGTTTGGGGCAGAGATCATCTGTTTTGTGCTGGTTCTTGGTCTCTATTCAGAACATCCAAGCTGTGGTGATCCTGGCAAAGCGCAGCACTCGCACCTCTCTCAAACCTGATGACCAGAACAACACCCAAATGCTGCAGGAAGCATCACAGAGAATGAGACATCTCTGCCATGGCCTTGCTAGTCTTCAGACACCAAGACACAAGCAGACTTCATGGCATAGACTGAACTTGAGGCCTGCAGCTGAGTAAATATTACAATTCACTCCAATGATAAGCATCTGTAGTATTTCTATGTACCCCTCTGTTCAAGGCAGTGTTCAACTTCATGATAACAGAGAGGAGAAAAACCTCTCTAAATTAATGACATAGATTTGTGTGACTGTGCAGTCCTGCAGACTGAGGAAAGAAAAGCAATTCTCACGCTTGTCTTTGCTACTAGGTATTTTACTCGCAACGTGGCATTCTGCATGGCTGATCCTTACACATGCATGGCACATTAGCTACAGGAGAAGCAAAAAATTCATAAGCTGATTGCAGTTTCTATACATAAAGTCAAAAAGCATAGAGCCAAACATCCTCCCAAGTGAATTTTATGTGCTTATGTGCAGCATATGTGCAATACATGTGCAGTACACGTGTATATTATCTTGCAGGAAACATGCAAGCCCAAACATGGGAAAAATTCAATGATCTAAGTTCACTGTTGACATAAATGTTGAGACTCTATTCACTCTAATAGAGTTGTGCTCACTTATGCCCGTACTGAATTTGGCACTAGAATTAAACCCACACAAATCCTACATAAATTGAGAGAAAGAGAACAAAAGTCAGCCTACATTCAACAGCGTATTTTTCATGTTAAAAGCTTTTCATTCCCTTTTTCTCCCTATGTAATACTGCATTGATGTCTGTGATCCATTTGGATGTAAATCAAAATGGATGTGCTAAAAGCCTGGTTAAAGAAAATGTCTTCGAAACCATGTTTCCATGGCAAGGCAGAACATAATATGCCAGCTACGCTCAGTTTCCATGGCACAAAGGTCCATATACGCCTGGGGAGGAAAATGCACTTCTGAAAAATCACTTCAAAGTTAGGACAGCTTTCCTTAAGCATCTGCACTGCTACTGCCTGCTAATAAATCTGTGCTTCATACAGGCTCGTGTGAATAAATTACATGGAAAAACTACATGAGTCTTTTAAGGTTCTTCAGCAAGAAAGCAAGTATCTGAATCAAATGGTGAGCCCTCTACGTTGATTACGTCTATATTCTACCAGACACCATTGGCATCAGCAACTTCCAGAGAACTGCTTCTGGTCTAGGCATGACCAAGAGCATCACAATCTGGCTCTGTATCTACAGACTGCGTGAGCCTGTTCTACTGCTGTTTTAAATGCTGCATTGATGAGCCCAGACCATCTGACTTTCTCAAACGTGTCTGCAGTGCTGTAAGTAAGGATTGCATTTGTTTCTTTCTCTTTGGTGCAGATGGCATACAGCATTCCTTCAACTGTGCTTCGAGAGTGTGTGAATGACACTTACTGTGACACTAATAAAGCGAGGGCTGTTTGCTGAACAGCTGTTGGGTACATTGTTCTTTTGTGAGAAAAATGCAGCCGTTATGCTAATGGCATGCACACGCCACATTGGCCGCAAGTTACATCACGCCTTGAAACGCCACCATGGAAATCTGTTTTCCTGATACAGCACCTAAGCAAATGGCAGACACGTTAGCGTTATTTAATGGTTAGGGCTTAATCCCTAAATCAGCCCGATCGTTACTCAAAGATGGAGCGAGGTATGGTAGAACACTTACACTGCCTGCAAGGAAATGGGTTTAAAGTTGGGCCTGGGTTTCATTTACTCTTATATGCAGCTGAGCACAGCAGAAAAGAAATACTAGACTGCTTCTCCAGGAAAAAAGGAAAGCTGTCACCTACCTATAGAGCAGGGAAAGCCATTTTAGGCCAAGTTTGGCTACATTCCTCTATTTTCTACTTACCCTGTTAGACAGCAACAGATTTGATTGTAAATTTTAGGAGGGAAATAGCATGTGGTTTATTGTTTCAATGGTCAAGTTATAAACATGTATTACTGCTGAGAACCTCAGCTGCCTGGGCAGAAGCATTCTGTATACTTTTCATTCATATTAACTTTAAAAATCAGGTGCAATGAGCTCCAACCAAGATTAGAGTCCTCACCCTCCACGGAAACTCCCCAAGCAGTCCTTGCAGAGCACGCTTCAAGAGACGTCTCAAAGGCACGTCTGCACTGACAGCTACAAGCAAGGCTGAGCCCACCCTCAAACCAGGATTATTCACACACTATGTTGTCTATACCAGTCCCCACAAATTGAGCTCTCTGGAGGTCAAACTAGCAGAACCAAGCGAACAAGTACATGGCCAATGCCTTCATGTAGATCTTTAGTCCAGTCTACCAGGAGTTTTCCCAAGCTCTGTTGCTCTGAACACAAGTGCCTTGTGCCTGGGGTGACAGCTGAGCCTGAACACAATAAAATGGACCAAAGGAAGTGTAAGCCAAATCCCATGCCTGCTCTCCATCACGTGGGCAGAGCTCAGTTTAGGAACAACATGGGGAACTTCTGTTCTGATCCAACCAAACTTCTGCTGCTCAGCCCCACAGGTGAATAGCTGGACTCTCCCATTCTCTTTACTGCAATACCCTGCTTATTTCACAGGGTGGAGAAGAGCCTGTGCATCTTCTTCAAACCATTGTCTCTTTCTGAAGCCATGAAAGCATTCCTCTGCTTGTTCAGCACCTTACACCACTATCACATACCACCATAGCCATTACAAACTCCCACAAGAGGGACCTGCCTGTGTATCTCACCTCCATGTCTCCAGCGATTGCCTCTGAAGGTCCAACCAAATATCTCTCCTTATAAAACACCTGTTAATTGGTAAGACTTACAGATCTGAGAGAATTGTATTATTGTTAAAGCCAATGACAAAGAAAAAACACATGGGCTCACTGTAGGTTTTGCCCAGCACCAAGACAAAAAGAGGGAAATCTGGGCCCCACTGAGTGCCAGAAGAGCCAGGACATCACCTTGAGCCTGGTCAGCCCAAGATTTTTATCTTTCCTTGCAGGTGCTGGGCCCATGGAGCAGCACAGTCTGTGCCAGCCCTCCCAGAGAGGCTGTGTGTGCAAGAGCAGGACTCACCGGCACACACGCTCTGCAGGGTGAAGGCAGCCAGACCCTGACGTTATACAGTCTTAGCAATGACCAAGTGTCTCATCTCAGAATCAGACCTGTCTAATGAAAAAGACAAAAGGTTCCCAGGATAGTAGGTTTGTTTTCCCTCCTTAAAAAAACAACCAACCAACCAAAGAACCCCTTATTTTTCAAGTCTACTCATTTGAGAAGTATTTCCTCCTGCCCTGCCTGTTCTTTCTCTCCTCACTGGCTACCAGAGCCTTTTCTCCAGACATATAATACATTTGGTCTATAAAGAGAGCATTCTCCATGTACAGCTGTGTTGGAGTAACTCTCAGAGGCTCTGAAGTGCAGCCAACATGCAGAAATATAAAACCCAAGAGGACTGAGTCTTGTTTCACCTGAGATGAGTTTATCTTACAGCGCTGTTCTCTGAGGGAGCGGACCATTTCCACTCAGACATAAGCAGCAGGGACTTTTGACAAGATGTTTCTGGACTCAAACCTAACCAGAGGCTCCTGATTTTGTGAGTTTTTTTTAAACTCTGTTTTGTTGGGGAAAAAAAAAAAGGATGCTCTGCATTTCTGTCGTATGAATAGAGCAGAACAGAAGATCACACAGAAGGGATGAACTTCAGTGTTACAGTCATCTGAGTGGAGACGACATAGCCCTGGCAGCAGGTGAGAGCCAGAGCTGCGCCAGGCTCCCTGGAACCCACAACAGCTTCATGCCAAATATGCAGCCCTGTAATTTGAAATTCCCACAATGAAGAACACATATACAGTATTTCAAAACTGAGTTATAGAGGCAACCTGGAAGTTCCAAGGTAGCCTACAGAGGGCCTGTATCTTACAATGTTATTCCAAAACTTGAACTAATACAGAAGGCATTGGGCTCAGGAGGCACTGGGGAAGCACACAACTATGTTCTGCTGCCGTTCTTCAAGGCCAGCTGGCTTTGAGATGGGATCAGAAGCACTAACCCCACCTAAAAGAACCTAAACCTGATCAAACTGCCACAGTGCTAATCAGCCACAGTGCTCCTCTGAGGGCTGGTGGAGTCAATGAAATATGAAATGCCCCTTCTTGCCCTGAACTCTGAGGAGACTTCAAAATTGTTTTAGCTGTAAGGCTAAAAAGACCGAGAAGCACTACATTAACTCACCCTAGTAGAGAATTACAATCTCTGTCCTGATATCTGATACAGCATAGCACAGTTTCCTTCTCCCCTTTGGTTTGTATCAACAATCTTCACCTAACTCAAAATATGGAAAAACTAAGGACTGGGAAGAGAAAGGACATTAGGTGTACAATATAGCATTGGATGCTACCTACATCCAAAAAAATGAGGGTTTTTTTTTGTTTTTTGTTTTTTGTTTGTTTTTTATTAAAATCACCATCATTTCTTTACTGTTGTTTCTTGAGTCACTGTGATCCAAGAAATGAGTCTATTGACTCTTTCTAAAGTCTGTGTTCACCTGAGCAATTTGAAGAAAAGCCACTATTTCAAGCGGTATCTATTCCATGCTAATTACTGCAATACCCCTTTTCCAGCACACACAGTGTAGGCAACCTTATAATTCAGTAATCTCTACAATCTTCTTCTAACTTAGTTTAGTGCACGATATCTAAGTTTACTCTCATATAGGACAATTAGTCTACATTCACAGACAGAAGAAAGCTGTGCACATAAATATGTGGCTAAAGTCCACTGAAAGCATAAAGAATAATCACAGCAGCTTGGAGCAAAGCAGATACAGAAAATGGGATACAGAGGCACCTGATTTGCTGCCTACAACAAGCCTTTATTGGGCTTCTTTAAGCTTAATACTCTGCTGCTGGCTACAGCCAGCACATGCATTAGAGAAAAGGAAACTCCTCTTCTTCCACGTGCCTCACGAGCTGTCTTTTACAGTGGAAAGACATTTTTCCTCATTTTTACAGTGATTAGCTTTTGGGGGGAATTTGAAGACTGAGTCTATCATCCCTCAGCTTACATAACTTTGTTCTAATGGTTTTAAAAATGACACAGCCACAGGACTCGCACTGTTCTCTTCTGTGAAATGATCCACGCACATCATACACAACCGCTCCCGCATTTACTTTCTCAAGTAACCCCATTAATACAGTGCAGAATAGTCCCTCAGGCGTTATCTAACCAACAGCTTCAGTAAATTCTTCTGTGTCAAGGCTGCACACTGTCTCTCGTCCTTTGCACTTCTACCTCTTCTTAATTACTGTCTCTTCATGCACCCATGAGAAGCCCTACCCTGAATCATACTTCTATTGATGCTACTGGCCACTGTTGATGAGGCCATAATGATTTTTCTCCTTTGTTGTACTGTCAGGGCCATTTTTTAAGAGGTTCATTCAGACCAACAAAACATAATCTGTTTTCACTGCCTGGCTTTGATATGACAAACCTCAAGTTCTCTCCATGTCCTGAGCCAAAGTGACTGGAGCATGCAAGACTGATTTTTGCCATTTTCTACTCCTGCTTCCACAGAATATATTGCAACTGGTCCGTGGAACAAACTAACCCAGTTTTGTTTCTCTTCAGATCTCCACTGGCCTCTTTAGATTAAACATCATGTCTCATCCTAAGTGACTCACTCCTGTAGCTAGTTGAATTAAGTCTTCTTTAAAGCCCACAATCTAAACAATACATTTTATTGTCACAGCTACGTGGACATTAGTTAAAACAACTTTACATTCTGAAAACAGCTACACAACGTTGCTGTTTTATGTGGTTTTGGCAAGAAGGCTGCACTTCTTTAGCACTGCCACCTCTTGCTCTCAAACACGGCTGCTGCACTAACAATTAGCAGGTCAGGTCAGTATCACTGCCCAGGAGTTTACAGAAAGTCATTCCTAGACACCGGCAGGGAAACAGATTCCTAATAAGGCAGCCAAAGCTGCCCTGTGCAATGGAACGATATCCAGACACCACATCAGACCAAGCTTGTGGAGTTCCTATGGAATCCTCTGCAAAACACAGGTCTGCTCTGTGAAAGCTCTTCATGTTCTTCATGCTCCTCCTGCCTTGGGACTCCCATTTATATCTCACTCCCTGAAGCCTCTGGATCAGGGGTGTCACACTCATTTTCACCAGCGGCTACATCAGAGTAGTTACATTCATATAGTCCTAAAACTACATTTGGCCCTTTGAAGGCAACTGCGAGGCTGGTGTGGCCCCCAGTAAAAATGAGTTTGACACCCCTGCTCTAGATGCAAACATTCACACTGTGGGCTTGTTCCTCCAGAACAAACCAAGCTACTGACACACAAGGGGACAAGCTAATGACCCACCCAAGCATACACGGACCGAGGAGAACATAAGCTCTCTTCCCTCAAGAGAAGCAGCAAGGAAGATCACCACCGGTTCCCATCCTTCCCAGTTGGGGTCTCAGTGCCAAGCTTTCTCAGAAGTCCAGCACCCTTAAGAAGAAAATTATTCTCTCTCTAGCTCCTCTCTTATAAATATGATATTTTTGCTACATTTTGTTTTAATGATCTGCAATAATTTTCTGTGCTTTCAAGTCAGGATCTCAAAGCACGTGAGAAAACTTTGACCCCTCTGTGATCTTTTGCTGTGAGTTAAAGCAAAAAACAGAGGGACAGAGAAATGACATGACTTCAAATCCAACTCTGTGCTCAAAAATCTGGACGCTGACTCTGCCCATGATAAACAAAGCAACCAGCTAGTGGGAGAACAACACATCATTCTAAAGACTGCACTATTAAAAGACCATGCAGTTGACACCTTCTTTGAATGACCTTTGAAATACCGCATACACTGCCAATCAAAATAGCTTGCCAGCGATGCGCTGAGAGTCTCTCCCTGCCTATAAACCCAGGCTAAATCAGTCTCCTGTGTATCATTTGCAATTGCCTCCTACCTTGAAGAGTAAAATGCTAAAAAAATTAAAATTAACAAATAGCCACAACACAAGATGGTTCCCAGTTTAATCAGTAAAAACTGGGGTAGCAGATAAGATTTCTGGCATGCTGGGGAGTAAAATTCAGACTTTATGCCACATATCAATGGTTAGATGTTCCCTGGGTTTTTACAGATATTCAGGCAAATGAATTCGCATGCACAGGTAGGCTGGTACATACTTAATGATTCTTGCATGCACCCATAATTGTGATAACCAAGTTAGATGAGTAACCATGGATAGCCTATGTCAAATGTGTAATGTATTTCTGTCATTAAAGAGGACTTACCTTTAAGGACTCCCAGAGGGGAAATTGTACCAGAGAGAAAGGAATCTGGAGAGGTAGGGAAAGAAAAGAAAAATACCACAACATAATGTTACAAAAGCAAATTAGGTTGGCACATTCCTGGACTGACTAAATTAGGAACAGTTATTGTTCACTCAGCAAACTGCAGCTTATTACATTTACGAATCTTTAAGGACACTTTATGTATGCTGCCATTCAATGACTGGTTTCACTTTGTTTATCACATTCCCTGCTGAGAGGTTAATGTATCGTTACCAGGGTGGCCTAGAAGAGCAATAAGCACTATGATCTAGTGCAGGGACGTGCTTGGTTTGACGCTCAGCCAAGAAAGCCAGAAGGATGGTTCACGAAACACTCCTGAGACCAGGAACACAGTCTGGCAAAAAATAACATCTTCAGGAATACACATTCTCACAAAAGCTGAGCAGAAAACAGTTGTGCTACAACCAGGGCTTTGCAGTTTGGGCATCAGATGCAGAGAAGAACTTTTCTGAACATCTCCCAGTGATCTCACATTAACAATTTCCCCAGAGAATTAAAGCAGGTTGTGAAAAGCTACCACAACCCAACCAAAATCCAAGGGAGATGCTCGGTGGTTCTTTTCTCATCACCTACAACAAAAGCTGCTTCTGTCCAGCAACAGCCTGTATCTCCGTCTAGGCTCATTCCTGTTGCCATGTGTTCCCAGCAGTGCCTGTGCAATTCCAGCTCCTTTACAGATTTTGCCCTAATAAATGCCTAATGACCAAGTCTCTTAACACATGGGAGAAAAAGCAAACATGTCCATCAGCTCTGCAGGCTGTGCAGGGCTAACACATGGAGTAAGTGAGTTTTCACCATGAACAGAGTGATTCTTTGCAACAAGAGACGTCACATTCCAAGCTTGCCTTCCCTTACAGTTTTGTCCTCCCCGAATCTCTGCACTACGTTCTGCTGGCTCTTCCTCTTCCTTCACCACTCTGACAAGCCCTGTCCAAAATCCGCTTCAGGAATCAACCCTGCCTTTGCTATCTTCAGCTCAGGTGTCATCTTGGAAGAAGGACTCCCTAGGGAAAGAGCAGCCTGTGCCAGAATTGCCCTACAGCTATATCTGCAGGTCTACTTTGCCCCTTCCTAAATGCTTCCTGCAGTTCTCTCCTCCACCTCAACAGCCAGCCAGGCCCAGTTTCAAATCGTCTTCCACATATCTATTTTCTTCTACTCTTATCTTCCTTCCTTAAGCATGATGCATGTCAGATCAGCTTCCCCCTTATGTAGGCTAATTTTGTAGTTTGTGCATCGTTTTCTTAGTCTCAGAGAGCACTTATGCAGGTTTTGCCATGAAAAGTAACATGAGTGATGTCAGGTTAAACACATTCACTGCAGAGATATGAACAGCTTATTAAATCCAAATTCAAGCTACACAAAGGAATCTGAAATGGTACATCCATTCAACATCACAAGAGTTAAAGAGTATTGTCTGCTTCACTGTGTTGCAACTAATGATTAATAAATGAGTCTATTAAGTTAATCTGCCAGGCAAAACTAAGCTTGACAGACACCTGCCACAGAAAATTTGTTATCTGTTCAGGCAGGAAATGGCAGTGAGAAGAAATCAATGTCACTGCTGTACATTGAGCTGACAAACTGAAATCTCAGAGGAAGTTTGTCATCTTGAACAATGAGCAATATCCCTGGTGGCATCTCAGAGCCCCACAATAAAGGTCAGACAAGGCTCTTATTTATCAGGCCCTTGTAACCCTAGTATAGCAATTAAATTCTGTTTTTAATACTGGGTGAAAAAGTCCAGCTATTTGACAGTAATATGTGCTAATATATTTACAAGAAGATATATATATCTCCGTATACTGCTGCATCATTGTTGAATTGGAGTTTAATGGCATGGTTTCTTTACAACGTAAAATGAAAAGCAACACAATCTTCTATTATCTAGGCCAAAAAAATAGAAAAAAGACCCCAACAATACCCACTACATTTGCTTCGCATTTGTTAAAAGAGAGAAGAGGAAACGCTCTGTATCCAGCTGTACAGCAAACAAAACAAGCTTTCAAATAGTCTCCAAGTTTTGCTTCTTTTACGCGTGAATGAGTCGTAAAATTATGCAGCTGTTAATAAGACAACAAGGGAAGCTTTTGACATAAACCCTTTTTTATCTCCTAGCTAGAAGCATTTCAGTTAAAGAGGAAATTTGTTCATGATTGCTGTTTGATTTTCAAGGGTAGTGATGTTTGCTTTCCGTGTCCCGCTCAGTGGGGACCAGACCTGCATGGGGCTTATCAGCTTCACTTTTCCCCGTGCACCCCGTGAGATGCTGCGACGCGCAGGCTTCCAAAACAGCCGGGAAGATTTGGGATGTGCGTCAGTGGGACCTGCACAGACACTGGGCAACCTGCTCTCTAAGATGCCTGCAGGATAAGGGCCCAAACATTCACAAGTCACACTTCCACAGGGTTTGGAAACTTGCAAAACAAACTAGGAAACAGCACCAACAAAAACAAGCAGAGCAGCACCTTGGCTTGCATCAAGAAGATCATAACAAGAGGTGTCCACCATTTTTTACAGCCATCCATCAGAGCCTATTTGACAACATCCTGACTTTAAAACAAAAGCCACACAGGCAATTTCACAGTATCACAGTATGTTTGGGATTGGAAGGGACCTCAAAAGATCATCTAGTCCAATCCCCCTGCTGGAGCAGGAACGCCCAGGTGAGGTCACACAGGAACATGTCCAGGCAGGTTTGAATGTCTCCAGAGAAGGAGACTCCACAACCTCCCTGGGCAGCCTGTTCCAGTGTCTGTCACCCTTACTGAGAAGAAGTTTTTTCTCAAATTTAAGCGGAACCTCTTGTGTTCCAGCTTGATCCCATTACCCCTTGTCCTATCATTGTTTGCCACCGAGAAGAGCCTGGCTCCATCCTCATGGCACTCACCCTTTATATATTTATAAACACTAATGAGGTCCCCCCTTAGTCTCCTCTTCTCCAAACTAAAGAGACCCAGCTCCCTCAGCCTTTCTTCATAAGGGAGGTGCTCCACTCCCTTCATCTTCATTGCCCTACGCTGGACCCTCTCCAGCAGTTCCCTGTCCTTCTTGAACTGAGGGGCAATTTCATGGGCGCTGGAATGAAAGGGAGTCTGGCTTCCTGCGAGTTTGGGTTTTGTCATTGGATTCTCTGAAGCCAAATAATTTCCAAGCCGGTTTCGGCGATCTTCCCACAACACGGACCTCTATCACATTTCTTCTCTACATTTATTCCACATCCTCTGTTGAAAGTTCAGTTCCTACTGCAAGCCTTTCCTCAAACCCCTTCATCGCCTTTATTCTGTCCTCACACCCGTATCTTCAAGAAACTTATAGGAACTTGTATTTCTCTTTGCAGCCTCTGCCTTTCTGCCACATTTCCGCGGCCAACGTGCCCCAGGGCTGCGCAGGCCGCTGTGCATCCGTGTGCGCAAACACCCTGTGTGCACAAGGCTCGTTCCCCTAAGAGATCAGACTAACCAGCCCACACCCAAAAGCAGGATTAACATATGCAAAAAGAAATAGCTGTGCGAGGGTAACTCGCCCAACAATTAAAAAGCCTTTAGATGGCTTACTGCCCTTTATCCCTCTACCACGACAGACGTGACAAAATCTCGCAGTCTGGGGATACTTCTTAATTTGCACATTTACAGTATTTCATTCCTTTTCATATTTTGCTTTTTAGAAGAAAAGCTCTTCAGCAATGAACAGAATCACACCCTGCCAGGCAGCAATATTTATGCCTGAAATAGGCTGAGGCAACAATAAAAATGTGGTCCACACATGTGGGTGACTTTCTGCCAGCAAATATGAAACCCTGGCGAGCTCCACCAACCTCTCATTTGACGTTAATATAAAATAGACAGAGTACCAGCTCTCATGTCTGGCCCAATGTTATATAACTGTGCTGTTTGTTCGACAGAGTCAACTCCTACACACACACACACACACACACACACAAAAGTTTGAAGCGCCCAGACAGCTGTAAATCATTATTCTAAAATGTTTTATAGGTCAATGAAATTATCATTTACTCTGGTCACTCTAGTCCTTAGCACCTGATGCCTAACATAATGAAATGAACGTTGCAGATTCTTGTTTCTACAGATCTACTTAATTTTCCTGACACAGCTGGATTTAAAAACATTATTTTTAATAAGTTACTTCTAGAAACAGTTGCACTTCACAGCCAGGAAAACAGATACACACTTCTCCACTTCTAAAAAAAATACCAATCTTCAAGTACTGAAGACTGACAGCAGAGAAAAAGTCGTCCCACCAAATACTGTTTAATTAAAGAAAGTTAATAATAACTCTTTGTAACTACAACACAGCATTTTAAAGTAACTCGAAATTCACACATCCAATATCTCATGCTGCATTGCAAACTGACATGGTCCAAAAGGAAACGCAGAAGCCATGGAGCAAGGAGAGCACGCAGGAGAAATGGCAAAGGAGGAGGGAGAAGAACCAGAAGAAAAATAAAACAAAAAAACAACCTCCTCTCTCCCCCCCCCCCCCCAACCCTCATCAGTCCTTTCAGAACTGGGATTCCCTTCCAAATATGAGAATTCTTTCACACAAAGAGGAAACAGATGTCCATGGCTGGAATTTGCATGTGGCTTTATTCTCTTCTAGGATACAATAAAACTACTCTTCTTCTCATCCTCCGAGCTAGAAATTAAACAGTGGCATGTCATGCATAGTCCAGCTGTGCTTTCTACTTCCAACCTTTATTAGCAATATATTTAAAAAGAAGAAAAAAGAGAGACAGAAAGAAAGGGAGAAACTAGAAAAGCATAAGAAATGAAAAACCATGTGGTATGTGTTCTCAAAACAATATAAAACCTACAGATGTTCTTAACTAATCTGTGGCACATGTTTGTTTATTCAGGTTTTCCCTGTCTCCAGTTCAGCAGGCTTTGCTCTCCAGAAAAGCTATCTGTTTTTACAAACATTACAGTAAATACTGAAGGAGAGATGGGCATAAACAGCCAGAGGATGAGCCAGGCTCACCTTGTAAGAGCTTTCTCAACATCCCTGAAACTGCTCTCACCTACACCTCCACTGTTCCCTACGTTAGCAGAACGCGGAGAAAAGCCCATGGTTATGAAGAGGATTTTGACAGTACTAATATCACAAAGGCCACCAGCAAGAACACCTGTTCACTTCAGGGAGAACGTACCGCAGCCGTCACAGAGTGGCTCGCAAACTTGCACCTCACTTGTCGCTTGCCCGGACTTTGACAAGGCCCATGGAGATGCCATCACCACTGGAACCTGGATTTACAAGGAGATCCCCACCACGGCGTCTGAGCTGTGGGTGCCAAACTGTGCCTTCTCCATTGTCATTATAAAGAAAAGTCTAATAACCCACTTCTGAATATCTAAAAAATATACTGGTTTCCAAGGATACATAAACCTCAAATTTCACCTCAAATTTCAGGAGAGCAATCTTCTCTTTACCTAAGTTCTTTTTACATTCCTTTTTTTTTTAAACAGCTTCTTTATAAAAGATGGTTCTTTACAAACACTTTCAAATTACAATAGAATAAAACAACCCTGTCTGCCCACTGGAGTTAACAGTAAAACATTTACATTAATAATCATAGTAAATCTGGTTCAGTGTCTTGTCCTCCTAAAATTCTTCACGTGCTTGCCCAATAGATCTGGATTATGATAAACTGATGTTCCAGCTATAAATATACTTCCCCCATGATGTGATTTGATAAAACAGCATGAAATAAGGTAAGTTTCCCCTCCAGCCCTGTCAGAGGTCACAGTAGACACCATTATGAAGACCTGTAGCTTTCCACAATACTGACTAAAGGTGAAGGTGTAGAGGAGCTCAGCAGAGCCATCATCCATGGTATAGCCCAAAGCAGACTTATTTTCTTGCAAAGCTTCAATTAATACTGCTTTCCTGATCCTCCTTGACAAATTGCAGACTCCACAAGGAACCCAACAAAGGTAATCTGTAATCTTAACAAGAATGACTGTCAAAGCCATCAGCCATGTTCCTGCAGCACCGAGAGATGAAAGGTGTAAGCGTGGTGAAAGAATGGATGTTTATATGTTAAATAAATGATGGAGGGCTTTGTTAATAAACACTGATGCAATTAGAAACAAAACTCTTCAGGCAATATGACAGCATTGGGTTATCAGTGTCCAGAGAAGATCTCCTCTTGGCTCCCTTCCACAAAGGACACAGTAAAAGACCACATTCACATACAGCACCTTCCTATAAGACCGCACAAAGCCAAAGAGGTGGAACCCCATGGGAAGCAGGGCCATCAGTGGTAAAACTATCAAGTTGTATTTGCAACAAACAACTTTTCACAGCTCTTGGGAGTTGAACCGATGGCTCTACAGCACTGCCAGGGGCAAAGGAACGGCATTTAGGGTGGTAGAAACACAGGTCTCAACAGTGTCAAGAGTGTGATTAAAACAAAAGCTTTGGATCATGCACCAGCATCCACCTGAGGTAATCAGCTATTCCCCCATTTTCAAGCAAATAGCATTAACCCTGTGCGAGTTGGGAGAGAACTGCATGTTATAAATGGGAAGAAATACAAAATTCCTTAATTCTAATCATTATTCTGATTCAAGCATTCACTAGCTCTCAAGTAAATATTTGCATCGTGCTTCCTCTGTTTCCCCAGCTCTAAATCCAAAGCATTTCCACTTGTCACCTACCATATGTCAATGTTTGGAAGTAAATTCTTTTCTGAGACAAAATATTATGTGCTCCACATGGTTGCTTAATTTGGTTACAAACCATTCTAACAGGTGTGCTTTGGACATGTGTGGCAGAATTTCACATAAGACAGGGCTTTTTTTTTTAAACAGCACTACGCACTTGTTATAAAATTAACATATAATGGGCATTATGTAGAGACAAATAAGTAGATTGTACGATGCATAGCAAATTCTATCCAGTTTTTCCTCCACTAGAAAAAGCTGTTATGAAACAAACAAACAAAAACAGTTTCTAGAGGGGTAATATTGACCAGCAGAGGGGAAAGACCCAGGCAGAGATCCAGCATGAGTGCATGTTCCAAAACATTGGGAGAAGAGAAGCACAGAGGCAGATGCACAAACTCAATGCAGGCTGGATTGATTTAAGAGAGTCTGAAGATCGCAGAGCCCTAACTTTACATGAGACAGACCATGACTGAGCTATTGAAGGCTCTTTTCTCAAAGAAACAATATTAACAGCTTTCAAAATCACTGCCTTTTGCACAAGCCCCTTACTTTGCTGGGAGGACAGAATACCTATTAGAATGTATAGTGTTACCCACAGAAGTCAATATTATTAGACTCCAAACAGTAGCTGGACTGACCAGCTCCTAATTATACAAATAATATCCATGTTCTCCCATTTTCCAACAAACAAGCACTAAAGGAGGTGCCCATTTTGCTATTCCTTCTCAAGAACAATATATCAGAAAAATCCTCAACAAGAAAATGAATATGCTGACATGGACTTGTACATGCTGTTTTCAAGGCGCAGATAAAAATCTGGTCGGATAAAAGATGAGTTTAGCAGCTCTAGAAGAATGAAGGTATTGTTTAACAGGAAACAGATGTATGTCAGATGGCAAACTCATTAAAGTGTCCCATCGTTAAAGGAAACGGGATAACAACGAGCCATCTGAAAAAACCCGAACTGATCAGGAAATACACAAGCCGCAGCTAATCTCCTATTTATTGGTAGGTAATGCCTTTAAGTCATGCACATGCATTGAGTTTAGGACCATGAAGGACTAATCTTTGTTCTCATGAAAAAAACATAGGGGCAGAACCCTGGAGCATGGAGCATTTCTGGAAGAAGTCTTCTGAGGAAAAACCCTAACATTTGGAGAAGCTATTACAGCAATACGTGGGTGCACACACACACACACACGGTTATGTGCTGCTGCTTGGGCAGCATGTCAGTTCTCTGATTTGTATTTGGCATTTGTAATGTACATTTACATACAAGTTACTCTTTTAATGTAATTACAGCAACGCTTTATGAAAGGCAACTATCAAATGAGATCCTCCAAGTACAAACATACACAAATCTGATTGAAGCAAAAAAAAAATTGTAGGTAGACACTGGACTGACAGATTTGCAGTATCACAGAAGTTGAACAATTCCTCAAATAAGCATTTTGCACGAGGTAAAAGGACCTGAGTACAAGGAATTAAACAAGCAGCATGTTTGATTCACAAGGCAGGTGGATCTACGGAGAGGAAAGGGTGAGAGTTGCTTCATCCAGCAAATATTCAATCAAAGAAACTTGACAACAGCGCAGCTCTAATTGTACCGACATCAGCACAGGAATTTGCATCCTCAGAGTAACAGCCACAAAAAGTTAACAGACTGGAAAGAAACAGGTGATTCTTGCTTCCTGGATGTATCTCAACCTATAGCAGTTTTGTTATACATTATGATTATAAACATAACACAGCAGCTCTCACCATAAAAACTAAATACATTTCTCTCCAGGAGATTTCTGAATGTCACAAAAAAAAAAAACCCAGGGGAAAATGCATCTTTGCTTTTGCATATGGGCCTGATCCAAAGTTCACTGAAATCACTGGGAATTTTGCACACATGTTTTCAACAGTTTTTGGATCAGGACCTGTGCTCAAGGAGAAAAGAGGAGAGGGCAGGTGAAAGGGTTCTAGCACAGAAGGATCAACTAATTCAGATCCCACTGTGTCCTTCCCAGGTTGCACAGCCTCAGACTCATGGTGAGAGCAGGATCCAAGATGTGACCTTTTTCACATCTTAAGCAGGAACTGCGGCAAATTCACTGGTTTTGCAGAATTGGACACAACAGACCTACTAGTATTTGACCCCAAACTGTGTACATTTAAGTACAACTTAAAGTCCCAATAAAGTTAATGCAAGCTAAGCAAATTCTTTTGAATGTCTTACCAAATAGAAACTTTCGTGTTCTGCTGCATCAATAGCCCTGATTTTTTGGTAAGGGTGTTACTGAGCATTTGCCTTCTGTAAAAATTCAAACAAACAACAACCACCAAAACCACACCAAAAATGTAGAACAAGACAAGTAACCAAATGCTGCTTTAAACACAACATGCCACAGATACTATAAGAAAATTACTCCATCGATGCCAGTGCAAAACCAACATTAATGGAAGAACTACTATAAACCAGCAACTTGAAACTTCTTTCTTTGAACTGCATGATCCATGCAGCACTGTTTATATATCTTACACCATTATCTCCATCATGTGGCAGAGAGGAAAAAATGCAGATAATTGTCGAATTTAGTAAATGCTATTCATGTAAAGGTATTTTACTTATCTTACACACATGTATACACACTTCTGTGCATACACATCCAAAATTTTGTGAGTAACTCACAAAATGGGGCACAGCTAAGCTTTCTTCTGTGACTGCTTTTTGCAACTATTTAGGAACAGCCATATTTGCATTGCACAGTGCAGTAAAAGAAGAAATAGCCTTGGCCTGCAAGGTTCTCAGTCCCAATGGGTGTCAACGAAACAAGGCTCAGGGAAAGCCCCCGGACGGGACAGCGAGTGGCTGTCACACAGCAGCCTGACGGGCAGGTCAGCAGAGGTGGGGTTAAAGGACTGATCTTCACAGCCTCCTTCGAAGAGTTTGCCATGTGTTCTCTGTTGGTGTTGGCTGAACAGGAGTTGGCTCTGCAAAGCACTAAAACACATGTCCAATTTCCCACCTCTTTACACAGGAGCAATTACATGTGTCCTGAAGTCCTGTACTAAATATTCTGACTATCCTGTGTGCCTGAACTAAGACTGGACTATTTTCTCTCCCTCACCTACCTTTTTTAGTTTTTAATAAACAGTTGTGTTGCTTTAGCGCAAACCACAAGACAGGGTCTTGCAGAAGTCACACAGTGAAGCAACTCAGCTATTTTACATCAGGGGACGTAATAGCTTATGACAATCGTTTCTCTTAGCTTTTACGTATTAAAGCATGAGCTTTCCTGAACTGCAGCTACAGTTCCACAAACTTTAATCTGATTCTACATTACAAAAGACACAATTGAAACCCCATTAAAGTGATTTGAAAAATCACAACAAGCATTTGATTGAACCCAAATGAACAGTTAGACAACACACGTACAGATACAGGAAGGATGGTTCCTTTATTATTTTTTTACCCTCTCTCTTTTTTTTTTTTTGACAGTTTAACCAATTCTGCAGACCCTTTAACTATTTAAACAGGAAGCCCCCTGGACCCCTCAGACCTCCCTGCGTATGCAGCTGGAGAGCTGCTCTGCTCCTAATGGAGCGTTTCTTTCCCCCCCAAGGCAGCAGCTGGAGGATGTCGGGCTGGACACCGCAGGGCCACCTGGGACCTGCTGCCCTCCCAGGTGTGGGCTTGCCCGCTCGTCCGCAGCAATCGAGCCCCTGGGAAAGCCGAAAACCATCTCGCTGCCTGCAGCCCCCACCTTCCTGCCTGTCAGCGAGCTGGGAAAAAACTTTAGAGGCGGCTGGCTGCGTGCAGAGAGCGGGAAGGGTTCACTTTCAAGAACCTCTTTCAGGTTTCCTCAGAGGAGTCTAACCCTGCTTGCACAACAGCACCACCATTATAAGACCTGTGGAAATAAAAGCCATTACTCTCCAACTATTTGTTTCAACCCATTGATGGAGAAGATGGTTTCACCATAAGCCTTTGAATTAATTTGCATGTCTTTATACAGCCTAACCATGATATTAAACCACAAAGCTAAACCAAAATAACTTCCCACACTCTGTTTACTCAGCTTGGACATGAGGAAAGTGCACCAAACTGCAAGAGCACGGGAACAGGTTCCAGAGGAACAAAGGTGCTTTGGTGGGCAAGAACTAAACAAATAGAACATCCCAGACACACACAAACCCTTATTTTCTTCATTTGCTCAGCCTGCAGGGCTGTCCACACATCCCAGCTATAGGTTTGGGCTGGTTTTGATGGGAACTGAACTCCAGAGCATGGCACCAGCTAACTCTTGTTCTATGAAATCCTGGTTAGAGCTGTGATCAGAGAAGTAGACACTGTAAAGTTTCCACTTTAGCAATATAAATCATCCCCTCCATGCTTGGCAAAGGACTTAAGAACATGCTTAACTTTCACTGTTGCTGAATAGGAGCAAGATTGTGCTTTAAAAACATTAAAGAGCAGACCCAAACAAGTTTTCAGACTCCATACTCTTCTTTACGCTCCCAACTTCCCATTAATCTAAAAGTTCTCTCAGAGTTGGAGCTGAGCCGAAGTGTTGCGTTGAACTGACGCCTAAACAAAGTTTTCTGCTAATTTGGTGCTGCAACTAACGTGGTGAATGAAGAGAAAAGCCAAAGAAAATAGTCTAAACTTTTCTGTGGGTTACTTTATATATACAATAAAGAACTCAAAGTGACCCCAAATAGCCAACAGAGGATAAGCCAAGATAACAACACAACTGCAGCTCCACCAAGAGATTTTAGCATCACAACTAGCAGCAGAAAAACCCAAGCAGTCAATGTAACTGCCAGGGCCCCGCCATGGGATCGGATCCCACCATTTCCAGCACATTCCTCTGCCACGCAGCAGGTCTGAGCACAGCATCTGCTGCACTGACGGTCCCTTTAAGAAACGTCCTTCTGTGGAAACCATCGACACCAAAAGGAGAAGGCCAAATTGCACACCCATTGCAGTGTGGCCTCTAGAGGGAAAGGGATGGGAAATGCTGCTCTCACAGCTTTAATTCATTTAAAGGCCATTTCACATCCAGAAGATTCCACTGAGATTATTTCTTTTCCTCATTAGTTTTGCAACCATGTTAAATGCCCATCACAGCCAAGCAGCAGATTTGCCGATTCCCTGCTGCCATAGGTAGATTCATAAAACCCACAAGTGCAATAGCTTGAGTTGTGTTGCCTGGTATGAGCTTCTGCCTGTGATGCACAGCAGTAGATGGTATTTACAAACATATGGTTTGAGCCACAGTCTTCCTAATCGTTTTCCAGCTGGGAAACAGAAAATCAGCACTGAAATAACTTTCATGCTAACAGTCATTACTTGAAAAGAAAGACAATCAAAGATAAAAATGTTGGTTGGGGAAATATCCAGACATTCCCTAACCATGAGTAATCTCCAGAAATTTTACCATTTCAGAAGTATTTGAGTATCTTCTTGAGACACCTGCCCTTAATGTAGGTCTACAGAACTGTTTCCGTTCCTGCAGCAACTGGATGCCACCCACAGGCCCTGTAAAGCACACGTGATGCTCCTTTCACCCTGAAACTGAGGTGTATCTGCCCAAATTAGCTGAACAAAATTGCAAAGCAGCATCTGAAGGAAAACAACTACTGATCCTGATCTCAGACGTGGTGTCCCTGAGGTTGCCCTGCACATAGCTGGACTCAAAGAACTTGGCTGTGCAGTAAAGAAAAATTAACAAACAAGTTAAGAATCAAATAGAAAAGGAAAGAAAGTAATGCTATCACCTAATACAAAGAATGATCTCAAAGCAGTGTAACGTTCATAACCTTTTGGGGTGAATTGGAACGGACTGGTGTTAGCAGCATATAATATATCCAGGTGACTTAAAACAGTATTTTTTCTAATGAGATTAGCAAGCTATGCATTACCATTCCCACAATGTTTCAACCTCAAGGCATTTTAATTACATTTTTCATTTATCTTCCTTGGGATTTTCTAATTTGTGCCAGAATGCTTTCTTCACTTAAAACACAGTTTTTATCTCAGAGCAAGTACTAATAGATCATTTCAGACAACGCAACCAAAATCTGCAGAAGTCATACAAGAGCAAAAATCAACTAGGGCTTTCAATCAAAAAATACATCATCATTAACACTTTTCTTTTTTATTTCTCAAATAGTAACAACAAATGCTGGCAGTGGTCTTCGGGATCACAAAAAGTGTTAAGAAACGTGTGGAACAGTGTGCTGATTCTGCATCCACACATATAATTTTAAAAGCTCAGTTAACATGATGCCACTAAATGACCTGACTTTGTTTGCAAGTCCTGCCGTGAATATTATCAGTGTCTGAGACCTAGGACTAACCTGAGGTGGAAAGGAGGTTCCCAAACGCGTGTTGAAATGCTGACAGAGATGGTGAAAATAGCTTTGTTATGTTGGAGGAAAATGTCCAGTAGACTGAGAAAGAGACTGTGAGACAGAATGACCTCTGCTTCTGCTCTCTGCTTGCACTCCCCTCCAGCTGCAGCTGTGGGGATGAAGGGGTTACCACTTTCGCCCTGTTCCCAAGTGCTTATCACAACCTGTGACACACCTGACTGTCCCCATCCCTCCCTAGCTCCTGTCTGGCTCCTCAGGTAACTGCTTCATCCCCACTTCATGCCAAATGAGCTAGGTTAAAAATGATGAGTGTAACAGGGGCCGTAAGCTCCTCAGCTGGCTGTGTAGCCAGAAAAGAATCTCTGAGTATGGCCTAAGCCTGACTTAACTCTCGGGCTTAAACCAAGGATGAGCTATTTTCACCACCACCAGCATGGTGCACCCAGCAGCAGCCATCCCAGAAAAAGACCCCAATATGATGCCCTGTGCCCACAGACGAACTGATAAGTACCTATTTGGAAAGCATAGTCGAACCCTGGAAAGACCCTCCTATCCATGTTTCCAGACCCTGAACAACAAACTTCACAAGATGTGCTGATAGAAAAAAAGTAAAAAGAACTTGTGCCTTTGCTTTGCAACACGTAGCAACTCAGTAAGATAAATGACAAAAGCCTTTACTGTGGTGGAATAGTTAAATACCATCACAATAAAATTCCACCTGTCAGCTCCAAAAGCACCCCACATGTAGAATTTACACAAGCTGAACTGGAGCTGGTTCAGGGCATGTCATAACAGTTAGTCATTTCTGCACTGTGCACTGTTAAAATTGGCCTCAAGATGAATTGAGTGCCTGTAAAGGGCAACCATATTTCAAGCAAACCAGGACATGCTCAGGGTAGCTGGGCTGTCCCTTCAGCTGCATTCCAGAGTGTTTAATTTTTGCCACTCGGTTATTACGAAAAATATCTTGAGTACACTTCCAAAAAATTCCGCAATCCAGTAAAAATACTTTGTGGTATTGGAGGAGAAAGGAGAAGAAAGGTATTAGTTGATATTGAAGGGATTTTGCATAGCATTATTCCAACCTACACTCCTAAGCGTAAAAGTAAGAATCACGAGTATGTTTTGCTCACAAGCCATTTTTTTGTGATGCTTTGCAGTGAAAGCCAGTTCTGGTGTAGGAGACAGCATTACTAGTGTAGATAAAGGGCACCGTACTTTATTTCACTCACACTCTGTTTTTTTCCCAAAAAATCTCACAGCGTGCAAAAGACTTTTGAATCAAGCCAGTGGTGCTGAGCATCCACATCCGCTTTTCAAGTCAACTTAACTTCAGGCAACCAAATACAGGGGAAATAATCAGGCACAGCCCTTCTCAGAAACAGTGCATTAGGGCAGTCAGTCTGACACAAATGAATAGAAATCCTCCTGGGCTTTCTCTGAAATTAATGCACCAATAATGCAAGATTAATACATAATAATGAGACCATTTTCTTCCATGTCACACAAACTACATATAGTATATCAGCACACCGCACGCACTTTGAAGCCAGCAAATTACATGTCAGCAACAAATACATTTCAGATGTAGCAACTAGAAGGGTCATTAGTGGCAATTTCACAGTGAAGGCTGCGTGTCCCCTTTACCTACACAGCTGAAATACATTTTGGATGCTCTGGTAAACAGATCAGACGTTTCAGTGACACATTTTTGGCAGAGTATTTGCTCGATTTTGAAGGTAAATATTTTTGGAAATGATTCACCATTCAAATTTCACAATTCTCATATTTCTCTGGATTTTTCCAAAGGAAAATAAAAAACGCCCTCTCATAACCTTCAAAAACAGATCTCTGAGGCTCATTAAAAAAAGAGGAGAGAATCTGATATTTTGGATTTCCCTTTGCCATACACAGTCCAGACCCCGAACTAGTTAAAACTTCCTCCCCTTTCTATCTCCTGATGTTACCAACATCCCGTTCATAAAATCCACCATTTGGAGAGTTAATGAGAAATCTGAATGGCCAACGGGGCTGCACAAGTCTGTGGTGTCCTCTGGGCATAAGGCATTGAGCAGGGAGTGATGTGGCAGTAAGGAGTGATCACACATTAGAGAAAGAGAACATGGAAAAAGCAGCTACAATTTTGTCGCAGGTCACTTTTGTACCAATCACTTCACAAATAACTGAAGATTTGCCCCAGGACCTGCAAATACGGGAGGGGAGGCAAATGTCATTGCTTAATTCACTTAAAAGAAATGCAGCACAGACGGTGTAAGCTGAAGTGCCACTTTGGTGACAGTTTATTCTTGAAAAATAAATCATTTATACACCTGACACAGCTCGTTTCTTCCTTTCATGATAATTATAGTTTTAGAAGCCTCATTTAAGGGGTGCAAATTAATTTCCAAATTCCACCTACTGTCAAAGAGTGTATTTTATTAGTTGATTGATTACCTGCAGAAGCACTTCAGGAGACACCTTGGAGGCAAACAAGGATTGCTGTGACAGCTCCTTTAAGATATGGCTCTGCTCCTAAATCCTGATGAGCCCAGAGATAAAATAACTGCATACAGGTGTTATCATCTAGAGAACTTTGGGATGTTTGTGCCTCAGAGAAGTACATTTCCTCTCTAGAACACACAGATACTTGCCTTGATGGTACAGCCTTTGCTTTGCGAGAAGTCCCATAAGCTGCCTGGGTTGGGTGCATTTCCACAGCCAGGCAAAAAGCCAGAAGAGCCATGGAGAACTACCCTGCCCTCAAGCTCAGTGTACTCCTAAGGTCTTCTGCACTCCCAAAACACAGATCACTTGGCCTTCTCCAGCTTACAGGCCTGGATGACATTCAACTGGTTTCAAATTTCTGAGCCAAATATACTTCTTGTAAGTTTGATATATGCCAGTTATGGAGGTGGCAGGATTTATAGCAAATTTTACCATGGCTTCTTTGCTGTCGTTTCAGACCTCTGCACTGACCAGAGCTTCCAGCAGACCTGTGCTATTCGTGTTGCAGCAAAAAGACCTTTACATGTGCAATGGGAGTTCTCCTTGCAATCTGGTTTGGTACCCAAAGATCACGGTGAGAAGAAACCAACGTAGCCCAGTACATCTCATATACACCAAGTTCAATTATCTCTACACAATACAGGCACCCTAACACGTCATTTAGATACTGAAGAAAATCTCCATAGAGAAACAACTCTTCCAATAACACAAGTGGAGCAATGCAGAGTATAATGAATTTTATAGGCTTTATCCACTTGTTTTACTGAAGTCTCTTACTCTACACGATACTGAAAGCACTGCTTCCTTACGTTTCTTGTTCACTTTCTCTTACAGCTACACCTGCCATTCCCGGGAATTACAATATTACAGGGAAAACAAGATCCCAAGCTGTAGACCAAGGGCAGTGCCTGTTCCCAACATGTTTGACCTGTTTTAAGGGCCTCTTGTGATGGATGGGCCTGCGCCATGATCAGCTCAGGTGCTGCTTTGTTGGATAGTTCCCCAGAGCTATTTAAGTCATTACTTCTTCACCTTCTCATCACAGGCATAACAACAGATTTTTCTCTTCTCCTTCACAGAAATTTTTCAAGTACTTGTCTTTATTTATCATTTTTCTTCCCTGTGGCTTTTTCAATGCTTTTCCTTCCTTTCACGCACAAGGACATCAGTCTCAAAGACTGACAAAGGCAATTCTCACTGTGTATTTCATCAGCAAGCCTATGCCAGATTGTCAGCAATAGCTGGTTAAGTCTAAACCAACATTAACCCTTCATGTTTGGAAGCAGAAGAAAATACAGAGTCAGAATAGTCTAACAGAGATTCTCTCGTCTGACAGCAATACATTTCTTTTTCTGATTTTGAGCTAGTGAGATGTTACAATCTCCCTTCAGTATGCATGGAAGGAACATCAGAGTTGAACATGTCTGAAGTGGAAGAACAGAAAAACAGATTTTGAAAATCTGAGAACTTAATACCCTCTGGCAAAATAATAATGGAAGATAAAATGTCTTTTCAGAAGCGCTTTGCAAAGCTGAGGATATGTGGTAAAGGGAAGGATTGCCCTGGACTTTGAAAAGACCACCTGAAGCCAGAATTTATCTACAGCAGTTGTAGTTTTCAAGATGCGGATGCCTAGTGTGACTATTAAACAAGCATAAGCCCTTGACGTGACTCTCAGCTAAAACAAGATCAGAAAGCTACTTGCTGCACTTCTTTTTAATTTCTCTCTCTCTCAAAAAAAAGGGGGGGGGGCAAAAAATCCCAACCACCAATAACAATAGAAGCAAAACAAACAAACAAAAAAACAACCCAACAACACCACCACACAACTTCCGAGAACAACAGTCGGATCTCAGCAAAGATCAAACAGGAGCTTATTGCTCCAAATCTGCCCTTGATTAAACGCGGAGCCTTCCACCACTCAACAGTTGTTACAAGGTTAGAGAGACAACTCTCATCTAAAATGTCATATAACGCAACAGTAATTAACCAACTCTGACAAACACTGTACTACAAACCTACTTCAATTTTAACCTGTATCGTATGCTGGAAACTTGCAGTCGAACATTCTGTATTTTCTCATTTGCCCACATACGCTTGTTATTAAAACCACATGCGGGCACTGAATCATTTCATGGTTCGTTTGGAGACAAACATGCAGAAAATTGTGGGAAACAAGTATAACCCTAAAAGTCTGTGCACGCCTGTGCAGTCTGAGGCATTCTGTGGTGCAGAACCTTGAGCTACAGACTCTGTTATTGTGGAGCTCAAAAGTGAACAGGAGAGAAGTCACCATATATGTACACTGAATTTCTGAGATCATTAGCAAAGTCAGCCAGTGTGACAGCTTCACCCCGCAGTGCCTTGCAAAAATGGCACGTGTGTGCTTGACTGTTAGTCACAACAAAAAATCCTTAAGTGAGGCAGTGGGACAGTCCTTCATTTCTGAAACTGGTCTGGCACTGAGAATTCCCCAACTGCATAGGAAGTTGGTAGCATAACCTCAGGCAAAGCACTCAATCTTTCTGGATCTGACATCTGGAAAAAATGGTAGCCCTTCATCTTGTCCCTTGGACTACAAGGTCATCAGCTCAAAGATGACCTTTTGCTGGGAGGACACAGTAAAACAGTAAGGCTTTGCTTTTGATGGGGTTTGTATGGATTATTCATATTACAGCAGCGGCTGAAGGACCCAAACATAATGTGCCAGCTCAGATGTGCAATAACACGCATGAAGTCTACCTGAGAACACAACCTCTTTCCACTAATGATTACTGCTGCATTCAGAAGTATAAATTTCCTGAAGGGAAGAACTTCTGGATGAGCGTTTTCTATAAGAACACATCTCACCTACACGTCTTATTCTCCAGCAACACAAGGGACATTCAGATTATGTCCACAGATCTCCAATTTTGCTTTGAAGCCTAAAACAGCACGTACGTGATCCAGATTTCTTGTAGAGTCCTCTGTCAAGAGTCAAAAAGGTCAGATCCTGACACCGCAACACAAACATTTCTAGTAGCTGCAAGATCTCAGCTTTCCTCTTACAGGGGCATATGCTCACACATACACGGCATTTTCCATGGAACACAGTGCTTCAAGATAAAATTAAAGCATTAAATGACAAGGTCTTCCAGGAAGTTCCAGGGGAGACCTCTCAAAGTCAACTCTGATAAAATGGCTGTCGACTAGAAGGCTTCACAAAGAAGTCATTTGTGAAGAAAGACAAGGAAGATGATAAATGATACATCTAAAGCTCCACAATCTATCTGGCCAAATAAGGGCCACATATTTCTCACAAGAACAACCTGTTAGCTGTAGCTTTACAAGGACAGGAATGACACTCAAAATCTCAATGAAAATCTCAGACCTCACCCTTCCACTAGTGTTTCCACCTTGTTTTTATTAATGTAATGCTATAAAGTAGAACTTCTAACTGGTATTAATGAGGCAGTAAACATCCCCTTTCAGAAAAGGAAGATGTAATTTCAAACAGCTGCATATATAAAACTCCATCTCATACTAAATAGCTGATTCCTGAAGAAGGAAAATAAAGCAAGCCCAGCCAGGTTCCTGTGACTGAGGCTTCTGATACTTCTGATGGATGGTTGGAAAGGTAGAAAGGAGGGAAGGGGTCACAAAATTTACAAGCATGAAACAATCACAGAACAATATCCATCAAGATGATTACTGCAGTCATTTCAGGACTAGGGAAAGAGGTGGCTTCAGTACCAAAAATCTTCAGTATATACTAAACTTGTTTTTTTGACCAAGCTTTTAAGGTATTAGGAAACAGTATTGGCTGCTCTGCACTACTCTAGGAAGAGCCATTCATTTCCACTCCATTTGCAACACCGGTGAGCTGCGGACACAAGACAGTTCTTCTCTCCTATGTGCTTCTGAACAGAGATGAAACTTTTTCCAGGAGGAAAATCCATATCTTTGAAGGAAAGAACTTTATAGTGCAATCTAAATATTCATCAAAGCTCTACTTGTAACAGCAGGAACTTAGCACAGGGAGGCAGGTGGGATGAATAAGAATTTATGGGATGTCTGTAGACATATTAAATATCGTAAGTTCTTCAAAGCACAGGTAACACTGAAATGGAGTTTACAGACACAGTTCATTCACAATACGCACGGTCTCAATCTATACTCAATACCTTCTCATATTAAAGCACATTCAGAAGATACCATCTGCTCTTTATAGGCATTGGTAATCAAAAGGTTTTCTGTCACTGTAAGCACAAGCATTAAAGGATATATTGCAGTAAAACTCATGGTAAAACCAAAGCAGTGCTCAACTCTGCATTCTTTTGTCCAAAGCTACACCTGTGTGCTTGATCAGAAAGTTTATTCAAGCTGTGGCATCTGCACAGGGCCCATATTCTTGACACTTGAGTTTCCAAAACCTGCAAAATACTTTTGTTCATTAGGATTTTCCAATGCTGTCATTTCTTTACTGTCAAAGCACAATTTGATGATTTCTCTGTTAGGCAACAAACTTCTATCTCCTGATTATTCTCATGGAAAAATGAAAGAAGGGGTAAGACAAGGTACTAGTAATTTCCTGTCAATTCAACATGCTTCATCAAGTAAAGAAAACCAGGGTACCCGCCATACTGATGCCTGGAAGCAGCCTGACCCTGCAAACATCTCATTCAAGCAGTTCACACTTAAGTTAACAGGAGCTTGGAGAGCAGAACAGCTCTTAAGACACAGAAATACCAATAGTTCTGGTTTATAGTGATTTTTCTTTACTGTACTAAAATACTTCAAAACACGCTTGTACAAAAAACATTTCCATCCCAGTAACATGGAATGTTAAGATGTGATTGAACAGAAAAGCTTTAGGGTCACAAAATGCTATCCAATTTTACTGTCTCTGATCCAATCTGTAGCCCAGGTATCCACTTTCAAATAGAACTAAAGCACACTGGGAGCTTTATACTCTCTGAACTGTTATTAAGCTGCACTATAAATTTAATTACGGAAACACCTTAGACAGAATTAAATAGTAATGCTTGTAGGCAGAAATAAAATCACAAATGGTAGAAATAACATCGATAGATTCACATAAAACATTAGAAGAGTGCTAAACCTTAAAAGAAGCAAAGTAGTAGATACCTCAAAAGAAAAAGATTTCTAAGTCCATTCAAGTACCTGTAACAGTTACGGACAGCATTGATTGAAAATAAACCAGCAATGGCAAATTTCCTCCTTTGCAAACATACAGCATTTACAAGTCTGATTCATGATGGGTAATGGCCATTACAACCCAATGCACATACAACACCATGCAATTCTATTTTCTTGGCTTTAAGCTGCCTGATCCTCCCTTAACTGACCTTTTTTTTTTGGCTATTTCAGGAATTTCGCTATAATAAACTATGGAATTCTGCTCATAGAGAGAAAACTCCATAACTAAATCTTCAATTAAATGGTCTCATATCTACCAGGAAAAGGAAAGTGGTACCTCAGACCTGCGTCACCGTTTGGTTAGTTGCAGACTATCCATAACAACTGCGAAAAGGACATCGGCGCTGATGGAAGTTTGAGGACATTTTGTACCAAGAAGTATTCCTCGTTTTTAATTCCTGAGAGGTTTCAGGAATGCCCTGAAGTAAACTTTCAACTTGTTAATCTCCACAAGTATTTGGACTGTAGCCCATGTATTTTCAGTGGGTACCTGAGACATGATAAATGACAGTATTTGGTTAGCACAGTAAAACTTGGCACCTTTGCCAACTAGCAATACCATCAAACATGGTCTTAATCCAAATTTCACTGGCATTGTTGGGTTTTGCCTTCCACCAGCTCCAACTACAAAATGTCTGGATGGTCAAAATTTAGTTAATCACTTGGATAACAATAGTTAATCAGTACTAAGGTTTCCACCTCCACCATATGCTTATAACCCATCTCCAAAAAGTCACTGCTGTACCAGTAAGTAATGTAACACAAGCCATTCAAAAGGATATTTATTGACATCTTGTCTCTGACTGTACAGAGGTGCATTTTTAGACTGGATTGCTATTGAAGCGGTGCATGAAATTGCCTTCTTTTTCCTCTCTGCTTGACTTTCGAACTCACCATCTGATTTTCAGCAATTAAGACGGAGTTAGGCACGAAACTCCTAAAACTTCTGTGAACATCAAACAAACATCTCAAATACATCTGCAAGCATTTTGGTTGAGCTGAGAGACTCCATTTGGCAACATCACTTTGCAGGAAAGGCTGCAGAAAGAGCTCAATAGTTATCTGTATGGCACAGGCAGGTGACCAGCACAGGGACACCTGGGGAAGTGCCCCAGCTCATGTTGTCACCTGCTCAACCAAGAGCTCAGGGCTGTAGGAGGGAGTTTTGGAGCATGAAAGCAGAGCTTGAGACAGTGCAATAGGGAAGGCAGAGATGCTGTGGATTATGGGTCCATAGGAAAATGTGTTTAGTTTTTTTATAGACCTTCTTTGGTAAAAAAAAGGTCCTATGACCTTGAGAACAGGATGCTGGACAGGCATTGCACCATGTGCAGAGATGACCGGGTGCACGTCCAGGGAAGACGGCGTGCATGCAGCTCAACAGCCGCTCAGAATTTCCTACAGAAAACAGAACCATCCCAAATGTGGCCAAGGGAAAACCACAGATGAAACAACAAAGAAAACAAAAAGCCGCTGCAGACCTGTGTAAATAAACGGTGAAGCTGTTTAAACCCCAAGGATTTCTGGTTTGTGGTGCTGGATTAAAGAGTAAAGCAGAAGCCTAAGAGATTCTGCCTGTATTCTGCTCTTAAAGGAAACATAATGCACAAAAGACAGACTGGCAGCAGAAGGAAGATCCAGTGTTTGGGGATCAGTGTACAACTATTAAAGCTGAAGTGCTTTTTAACAGGGTTCTCCAACATATAGCTTCTGTGGGGATGCGCTGGAGACCATTTACAGAGCCCTTTCCCAAGCTCAGGGCATCACTTAGTCTTTCTTGGCCACAAAATGTTATCTCTGGCTGTTCAGGACATGTTCCAAGTCTATAGTCTTGCTGAGGAGATGGGGAAATCTGTGAGGCCAACAGGCCAGCAGACATCTGAGGAACAGCTGCTAAGAACTCTGGAAGTTCCAGGGACCTCAAAGTTGATTAAAAATAGAAATAATTTAATCAAGGTCACATTTGTCCTGAGAAAGAAGGAATTCTCTTTAAATACACAGTATTTTATTACAGCAAAAGTACTCCTTGTGTTGGCAATTCACAGGCCTTGGGAAAATAAATACTTTAAAGTCATTCAAGGCCATCCCGTCAAACACTGATCTCAGCAAGTGGTCCCATGGTTTCAGTGTCTGCCCCATGACCCAGGCAGGATCTTCCAGCTACCTACTTAGCACAAAATTCATATTGATCCTTGAACTTGCTTCTTCCTGCCAATACTACCCAGCTCTGCTCTCTTTTTAAATTAAAAATTGGGGGAAATACTAGAGAAAGGAAATTTAGCAATGGGAATAGTGAATAGTTCCCTTACACACACAAGACATTTCCAACTCCCATACTTCAGAGTCAAAGAGCTAAACCTGATTTAAGCACTTAAGCAGCCTTACTTGTTTCTGGAAGTACTAGGGGGAGCTCTGTATGTCTGGTGGTTTTTGAGAGAGCACGAAGGTAAAATGAAATCACAGGCAAGAAGATACATTCTTTTTAGTAATACACAGGATTCCTGCGGCCTGAATGAGTTTATTTCTAAACTGCTGTGACTACCAAGCAAACCATGTTTTTGCCTTCCCTTCTTTATGTTCCCTTCTGTTGAAGTAAATGAACAAAAGAGGTTAGTTTATCAAACCATAGATATACATATTTTTAGCTGAGAGTCATCACACTTGGAGCTCTGAAAATTTTTAAAAGGACACAGAGCTAAGCATGAGCTGGACAAAACAAGGAAAGGTACTTTCAGTCACTCTGAGCACAGAACACAGATGGGCAGATTGAATTTTCCAAGAGCTGGCCACAATAAACGCATCCCAGGGCACAAGGGGTGACGGCACAGTGGAACAAGGAGGGATTCTTGACTGATTTGGAAGGTTTTGTTTGTGCCCAATGGCTTAAGAAATGTGTTCATCCTTCCTTGAAGACTACATTTGTAATGCTGTACCATTGCTGGGGTGAGTCAGAGGTTAAGTTACTGGCCGGATAAATTCCAACAGAACAATTTATGTTCACCTGACCCATAGATCTGTGCAACATATTGACTCAGAGTAAAACAAAGGACTAAAGATCTTTTGTATCTAGTCTTTCAGCACTCTGAACGAGCCACAGCCCTGTAGGATCTCAGGCAGAATCCTCTCCCCGTGGTTTGCCAACCCCAAACACTTATTTTTAAGTATTTCTCCCTCACTCAATAGTTGTTGTTTTCCCTCGTTTATTTTCTCTCACAGACATCTGGAATATCTAGGCAGGGTGAGTTTACTCTCAGTCATTGTGCGCAGAGGCCATGGCAGTTCACCAGCCTCTTAAATCATACAACTACACTGTCTTCTTCAAACACCCTCCTAAAATTCCGAATCGAGCATCAACAATTATGAAATAGGCTCTAAAAAGTACAGGAATGAAAACAAACACATCAGGGCTTTTTTGTTGGCTGGTGTTTAAAACTTCACCAGAGCATCTAGTTTGCTTCTCATTTTTTCCATGGTTGTTAGATGTATATACACTTCAGTTTTCTCAAAAACAGCTCGTATTTTACATACTCACATCAGTCTAAGAGATGTGTATCATAAAAGGCACAGCGAGAAGACAGAGTAACATCCAGGTTTATCCAGAGAACATTTATGCACCTGGCACATTCATATTGTCTCTCAACAGAGCGTATGACACGTATCATAACATCAGGGAAGGGAACGCTTCAGTGATTTGAACAGGCACCGTGGGCTTTATTCTTTCTCCAGTCAATGACAGTTGAGGCCAGAAAGTGCCTGACCTGCCACAGAAATTCCTGGGCTCAGTTTCTAATCTCACACTTTCAGAAACATTGTGTTCTAAAAGTAACAATTAGTACTATTAAATATTCAGAATAAGCATCTCTCAACTACATAATATTCAAGATGAACAGAATAAACACATACATAAACTGACAACAAAAGTGAAATAAATAATAGAGAACATGAGCGAACAGAGCCACAAATCCAAAATGAAATTCCTCCTCTTTAAGATGAAGTATTAGCACTCATAGAAAACATGCATATATTTCAGAGTACCAAGAAGAGTAAATAAATAAGAAAACAAAAGAATAACTAAAAAAATACATAAACTACAACCTTGTGGGATATAGTTTTGATACAAATACTAGGGACAACCAAAAGAGGAATAACATTCTTTAGAATCTAATGCTACCAAATCCCAGAAAAAATTCATATATTAATTTACAAAACAAATCCTGTTTTGCAAGGGAGGATGCAAAAACCAAATAAGGCCATTTTTGAAGAGAGGCTTGAAGGGAAAGATAAATGGGGAATAAGTAGGAAGGATCATTTATTTTCCCAGATAATAAATATAAGCTGTGCCCCCCAAATATCAATCACTGGAGTAAGAAATCTCCGAGCCAGCTGCATCCACTTAAAAGGGTTAATGTAAAAGTTTGGGATTTGCAGTACCTACTTCTACAGTCATTTTTGCTGGGAGTGCTTGTAGGAACAAGGACTCACTGAGTGGAGGTTGAATGCTTGCCTTTTAACAGCTGCCAGCTGTGAGGCTGAAACACAGCAGGACACCTTTCCTACCTCCCAGCTTCCCTGAGGATTCCACATCTGGCCCCATGAAGAGAGACAAGATACTGGACTGGAGAGAACATGGGTCTGATCCCATCAGGCAAGTGTGAGCTATCTGGCATCTTATTAAGGGACTAGAAACAGAAAAGGGACAGGGTTAGAAAAAGAGCTTGTCTTTCAGCTAAGTTGCAAGCTTATGGGTTTCTGGAGGGCATAGAGGGCTGCAGTGAATTTTCACTCTGTACAAACTTGTATAGGACAAGAACTTTATCCCTAAAGCACTATAAAAACAACTCTCGGGCATTTGTGTAGAACTCAATTATACTATTTAGCAGGGGAAAAAACAAAACAAAACACTGCACTACTGCTGAATGCTTAACTTTTGTAAGCAAAACACTGGGAGTTAAATTAGAAGCAATAGTTAGCCAGCTGGAAAGCTGATGGTAAAACACACTGAGAAGCCATAATTTCCCACATTCTTTTGCTACCAAGAAATCATACAGCCCTTTTTAAGGTGACTGATAAGCTCAGAGGTAGTGCATGCAATGAACTATTGAAGGGCAATGATGCTTATTGAACGAGGTCAGCACCTGTGTGTATCTTTAAGGAGTAACAAACAGTGTCTGCCTGGTGATGCCCAGCTACTGTCTGCTAGATGGCACAACAGAGTTCAAACCACCACAAAGTTCAGAACTAAGAAAAAGGCTGTTGTGGGCAAGATGCAGGAGGGAAAGGAGCTACTGGAGTAAGTTACTGAATGGTGCAGTGAAAATAAACCTTTGGTCCACTTGTTTTATACTGCTGAAAGAGTAAAACAAGACTCCCATTGCCATTGAGTTGTAGAGGATCTGCAATACAGAAGATGGTTTTTGACTTCATAAAGCATCTGTTGATGGAGTCTGGGGTGCATATTAAGACAGAGAAATGTTTACTGCTTCTTTTAAAACAAGGAGAATGAAAAGAGCTATCTTTGGTAGCGTTCTCTATGAAACCTCAAAACATGAATAGCTTTATTAATCTGATTCAAAACTGTAACTAGAAGCGAGGTCTACATGTAAAAGCAAAAGTCATGAATGTGTTTGATGTATTTTAAGTAAGGCAGTGAACTGCAGTTGTTATTTACAGATCAAAGACGCTCCAGCAGGGTCCTGAAACAATTTAAGTGAGAAATGCCAAAATCTGATTTCATCCATGTCCATATGTTGCTTTGAACTTGTAATTCACAGAATTGGTCACTATATTGAACTAATTATCAGGCTTAACGCTTGCCAATTTTGATGGCTGTGCTCCCTTATAAAAAAGTCAGGTTTGAAGGAAGGCGGAATGATATATTGGAAGACGCGCAGCCTTTATTGAAATCTGGGGAGGAAAAGCAACAAATATACAAAAGATATCCCCTCTCTCCAAAAACAAACCATCATTTAAGTTTTCTAATTGGTTGCTGTGACACAGATTAGCAAAATAATAGTCAGCATAAACCAACCGATATAAAGTGGTTAATTCCTCCCCCCTCAAAGGAAAAGCTTCTTGTAACAGTTAAGTGGAAAAATATCTATGCTATCTAAAAATCTAATGAGAACATATATTGTACATAGAAGTAAACCTAAAACAACAATTTCACAGCAGAGCCTAATACATTTAAATCAAAATACAAATGACAGTTAAAAGAAACACTGATAAAGTATTTCTGCAGGCAGGAATATATAAGCACAGTGTGTTCTGGTATCAGTAGAGAGACTAAAAATTACTTTTTTGCCAATTAGTTACAGCAGTTGGAAGTGACCACAAACACTGGCTTACCAAAGCAGTGATTTCAGGAATCACACAGCTTAGGCCGTAATTAAAAAGCAATCTATGGGAAATAGGTTATTACCAGTATTTAGCAGCTAATTTGTTCGTTAATGCCTTAACAAAGCTCTCCTTTGATTGCAGTGGAGGGGGAAACAACTTCAAGAGGATTATTTGCTATTAAGACTTGTACTCAATTGTTGAGAAGGGCTGATGTGCTCCTGCAATTACAATTGCAGAGCAGGCACCAGGAAAGCTGGATGGATCCGGCCCGTGCTGCAGGCAGCAATTCCCATGTGCAGGGCAGAACTCTGGCCTCTGAACGTTAAGGATAATTCAGAGTACCCTCACAAATGTGAGTGTTTGCTAATTAATAGAGAGGTGCAAGCTGAATGTTCCTTGATGACAATCACATATTTTATTTTACCATCACTCACATCAATGTGGGTTTTTTTTCCCCCCTCTATATGATTTAATTCTATTTCTGTTGCTTTTCCTGCCAACACCACCTCTTCAGACTCTTATTACCCTATCTCAATTGCCAAGACGTTCCTATAGCAAAAGCTGTGAATAAAAATGTCTTTAACAGCATAATTGAACCTGAGGCATACTTTCTATGTAAGAGTTGCTTTGGGGAGCTGTAGCCCAGCTGACACAGAACCTCAGGAAGCCTTCAGCTGCAGAGCAAAGCAAAGAGGCCCATTAATCATATTTATCAAGACTGTCTACCCCGGCTTTCATGCAGTTAGGGGAAATGTGCTATTCTACTTCAGCAACAAGGAGCAAGGCTAAAACAAACTGACCTAACTGCATGGGTCATTTCCAGAAATAGAAAGTATACTGGCAGCACATCTGTGCAGGCCAGAAGGCAAAATGCTGGGAGGGTTGGAGAAAAAGGAGAAAAAAAGAGCCACTCAAAACCTGTGAGGTATGTGGCCCAGTATTAATTTTGCCACTGGCTAAATATTCCTTTAATTGGCATTCAATACATTTAAAGTCAGAAAGACAAGATTCAGCTAAGTGCCTCATGGTCTTATATTCCATGAGACTTCTAAAATGTTTTCTTACACTTCAGGATTTCATATCAGCAAAAGGAAGAACAGAGCAGACAACCTCCCACTAAGGTATGAACATTCATTCTGATATGTATGGATACTTCTTTATTTGCTCTTCTATTTTTAAGTTAAGAGACCATACAATGTCAAATGCAAACACAGAATACAATGTACTAGCTGTTCTCCCATGGAAAGTATCCTGGTTTATGTTTCTCTCTCTCTTTTTGAGGAGTTTGTTTTGTCTGAAAAAGCATTGAGAAGCCTCAGTTTACTCATGACAGAAATGTATCCATGTCACATATTATGCATCACTAGCAGCCTTTAACTGGGAAAGGTCCAAGCCCGGGACAGCCAGAGGGACCCAAGTGTTGCTGCATCTGCAGCACGATGCCAAAACCTTCAGGCCAAGCTCTACTTTATCACAACTAGACCTGCCGGCTTCGAAAAGCCCAACCACAATTTTCACATATACAACCAGCATAAAAAGAAAATTTGCAGAGCTTACACTTTATTGGCTTCTATAAAATTAACAGAAAAATAAAAGTGAGATAAGAGCCTCGTTTAATAACACCGTTTCCATCTGCAGTATAAACACCAGACCGGCTTTGCCTACATTTCTATAAAAATAATGAAAATCATGCTACCCGCCATCTCTCCTGTTCCATCCCCCACAGGCATTTCCAACTACACACAAAATGACGTGGGATTCTCAAACTGGGATAATGACCATGTGGCGTGTACACCTTCTAGATTATAAACCTTACTGTATTTTTTTCTTAAAAACAGATAAACTAAAGAAATGCAGCATCTTGGCAAAAACTGATGCTAAAATAAAATTTAAAATAGCTTACTGCATAACCTGTGAAGTCTCAGCATGGACACTGTAATATGTTATGATCATACAAGCTCTTATCTTCTTCACGATCACATAGGCATTATTCCACTGGGCAGGAATACACAGGGAATGCTACAGACCTTATTCAGTTAATTTATAAGAACAAAAACCCAGTCAAATTCAAAAACAGGAATCAATAAAATCATTCCCAAACTGAATCTCACTCCATTTACTCACACAAGTTAGTCCCCGGAAATTCAATGGGACGAGTCCCCAGAATCAAATAAAATTAATAACGTTTCAAATTTTATGTTTCCTTTGCAGCTGGGTTGAGAGGCAGATTAAAGCAAATTCAGTTCCAAGATCCACAGGTCAGCCTGAGCCCTTGCGAGAGGCATTTCTCAGGCTGGCACCGCAGCAAGCGCAGGCGTCGCGTGCCCTCTAGCGTGTGGCAGCTCGTAGCACTGCAGTCTGTCTGCCCAAAGCAAGGAAAGAACAGGAGAAAGGGCACTGTGCTCCACTCTTATTTATTATTTTTTCAAATAGAAGCAAAAGTTGCTATGCCCAAAATTAGCTCTATTCCCCTTAACTGGCCGAAACCTGTACTGTAAGAATTGATTGCTAGTCCACTCTCAAGATTCCCCTTTAAACAAGCCAGGAAAGTTGTTTCATCTATTCTGTTAGCTAAATCCTGGCCTTTGAAATATTCTGAATATAGGTATGACTTTCAGTGTTTTCTTTTTTTGGTGTTCACTTCTACATTCAAAACACTGGAATCAATTCTTATTTACTGCAAGACAACAATAAGCTAGTCTTTCTAAAAAAAATGAAGTATGATCTGTATTAAGCATTTGAAAGAAACGTTCTTGAGGCAGACTCTCATGAGCACATCTCCAGCCACGCTTCTAAACATCATAACTGTGAGAAATTACATCAGCTCTCTGCCGCAGATCTGGTTTCGTTTTCACACCTTTCACCGTAACCTTTGGGTTTCAAATTCAACTTTTCAGTTTCATATTTCTCAATAGATGTCTAATATTTATTTACATATACCTAAGTATATATCTAAGTATACATTTATATGAACAAGTAACAGAGCCATTATATGCATATATAATCTAGTGACATGTCAGGGGTGGGTGGAATTATTACTGCTCAAATGAAGGCATGGTTTCAGCAGCAGCAGTCTAGATTAAAAACAGTTTCCTCTACATGCTTTAGCTACATCCCTTCAAATCTGCTGTTGTACCTACAGATGAAAGATCATGATCAATACCACCCTCGAAATCTGCACAAAAGGTAATTTGAGGATTAAGGTTCCCAGCAAACCCAGCATCACTGACAGGCATGATATTGAGGATACCTGCAGACCTGAATTTTCATATTGAGGGTATGGATGACAAATTCTTACAATGCTGGGATGATTTAAGAGATTTTCCCCAGCCCCACTGCCAGAGGTTCCTCACGCAGAACCAGAAGAAGCCAGTATATATCAGGCTGTTCTTTGAACTGCAGCTCAAAGCTGCTGCTTCCTGCTACTTTAAGCTAAAGAGGTGTTGAAGCCACAACAGAAAGGAGGACACTGTCCAAAAAAAAATCACTAGAGCTCACATGTCAACGCCTTCAGGCCTCCCTCTTGCAGAACTACTTCAACAAGCTACAGAATATGAAAACATTATCTTTCTGATAAAAGAGAAAGCAAGATGACAGCCACCACTCAATTAGTGGCTGGAGACTCCCAAGTGCTAAAGGCTCCCAGTCACTGCCAAGTTCAAGGGCAAGCAGACACCAGCCAGCCCTGGCTCCTGGCCCCACACCAGCCCGGATCCCCACAACTCCACTATGCCCTCAGGTCCTGAAGAGCATCTTCTCTTGGCCAAAACAGACACTCAAGTCTTTGTGTTAAAGCAGAACCACTGGCTGAGTTAACATCATACAAGAAATTTGGGGAAAAAGCTTTTGATCTTGGATTGCTGATCCTTTTAACTGTCCTTCTGTTTTTTAGCAGATGTAGAGAAAATGGGTAATAGCAGCCCAGGTGTGAAAACCAGACAATTGCTATTAATATTGACAGCAGTGTGATTCTAGCAATGGAAGTATTCCACTGTAAAAATCATGTTTTGGTCTACTTCAGGCTACAATTTCATCCTTGAAAGACAGCCCTGTACTTTTAGAAAATTGCTAAACTGCTCGTTGTTCCACACCAGTCACACGCATTTATAGGACTAGTTGCTTCAGGGAGTCCAAGACGCTTGACAAGGTATTATTAAAAACAATACCATATTTTACATGTACATGCATCCCTATGTCTCTTTGTACAGATTTTATATAAACAGATATACGGCATGCACATACCTTTCTAGGGTTAAAGAATTAGGCACTTCAGCACAGACATATAGAAATTGCTTCACCCACAAATGAAGCATCATCTTCACCAGCTACAGCCCGGCCACCAGCAGGATTACTCTACAATTTAGTAGAACAGGAAATCTTCCCTCCCACTGAGAACTACAGAAAGAATTTAGACAGACAAAACACAGTTGTCCATAGTGGAATGTGGCTGTGGAATTAAAACTAAGTAGTCACCACTCAGCCAAAAAAATGCATAGATTTTTGTTTGATTCTTTCTTTTTTTGCTTTGAAACAGTCACAAGTGTTAAGGCCAGCCACATTTTACAGCAGTAGGCACAACTGTCCAGTCCCATTAGACTTGTAGTGGCTTCCTCTGACTTCAGTGGGACGCTGTCAGGCTACAATGACTGAAGATTCAAAGTTATTCCATTAACTCTAATATCCTTAGTTTGCCCTGGAAAGATTTAAAGATGTTGCTCATCCAGTGACACTATCAGATAGCTTAAAAAAAAAAAAAAAATATATATATATATATATATATATTTAAATACCCCTTATCCTCACTTATTTGCTACTTAGTACTTTTACTATTTCAAGTCTTTTCTCCTCCTTTTACAGTGAGGAATAGATCTCTTGGTGCCTGTCCTTCCTCTTTTTACAGTCCCACCTTCCCGTCAGGGAAAGGGATGCTTTTGGTGTGTTCTCCTTCATGAGGGATTTGCAACCAATTCCAGATACTTTGTCACAGATAAGTTTGTTTAGGTGGGGAAATCCATGCTCTCCAGTGGAGATCGCATGTGTGCTCTTCAAGCCATTGTGAAACATGTGAAGATTAAAAGCAATCAATGTAAAGAATATAGTTTTTTAGGTTATATTAAAATAAAACCCAACCAGACAAAAAAACCCCAACATAACAAACCACCACACACAACAACACAACAATCACGTATACATTATCACAGCATGAAGAAAAGCGGAACAAAGTTAGGAATGTGTTTGGTGAACAATAAAATGCCTACACCATGAATACTACAGAAAACATCATTTGCAAAAATGCTTTAGCAAAGCCACTCACAGAATGTATGGAAATAGTATCTCTGTTTCAAGCATGCAGTAGGATATGCTTCCTTCAAGACACTGCTTGCATACACATTCACTTGGAGAGAATCTGCATTATCAAATCACATAAACCCTTTTTAGTCCACATAGTTTTCAAAGTTTTTTTTGTTCAAAGACCCTGGATGCAAGGCCGTGGTGTTCAAAATACAGAAACACTCTGCATACGTGAAATTCTATTCATCTTAAGATATCCACTGATACCAGACAGATGCAATAATTGTACACTCCACTTGTAAACTGCACATCGATGGCAGCAAGGATGGCTACGTTCTGCTTCTAATGAGTATATATGGATATTACACCTAGCCTGAGAAATAGAGTTCAATCAGAAAATCTGAGACCATTGCACATGCTTGCCAAAAAAAAGACACCCCTTGCACTCCAAACTTCAACAAGGAATTTGCTTGAGGTCTCTGTCCACCCTGGCTGGTTTATTTGCCATTCAGGCATGTCACCAAACTTATTTCCCACAACTGGTAAATTAGAAAAAGCAGGGTTATTTTGTGCTCTGTAGAAGTCATTTATAACTGCTTTTCAAGGTCTCCATGTTCATTTCCAAGTACTATTCCAGAGTTTACAGAGAAAAGGTAACGAGCATAACCTACAACAGCAAAAGACAATGATGTCTTTTGTCCATTTGTCAATGTTCCAGGTAAGAAGCAGGGATGTGCCTGAGCTCTTATCCCAGAGCATGGACTTGCTCCCTGCTCTTTCCCCACAAGAATTACCTTTAACTCTTACACACCTTTCAAAATGAAAATCCCTTGAACACAGATATCTAGAATGGTACAAGTGATACAAGAGCTGATACAACTCCAGTGATAGGCTTTCCATGACAGGCTAATGTTAATGGTGTGGGGAAAGCAGGGACTTATTTTTCAACTTTCCTCCCATAAATCATGTCACACAACTTCTGCTCAACTTTCCACATGGCAGAGGCTAGCTAGTTAATCCATTTTACAGTTCCTATCCCTTTCATGAGACTGTTCTTGCTCTATATGGAAACAACACAGCCAAAGAAGTGCTGGTTTCCCAGTAAAAGTCAAAACTCCCAGTATTAGAGATCCTGCCTGGCAAATTCCTGGTTAAACCTAACCTGTCTAGAATTGCAAAATAAAAAAAAAACAGTTCAGTTGTCCAGAAGGTAACAAAAGACAGATACTGCACATATTTCATCAAGGAGGATGTTTATTTTTCCAAATATTGTATTAAGATAGTGTCCTGTTTGCCCATTTTATGGACATCTGCTCTGTAATACACAGAGAATAGTAGAAGATCAAAGTCCTAATTGTGCAAGTAAAAGAATGTATTAATAACATTCTTTCTGTCCTACAGCAACAGAGATAAACTTTAAAAAAAAAACCTCTAACAGCTAGGAGAACAGGATATTTATATAAAGATGTCCTAACAAAAGAAAAGCATGCAAAACTACCTCTAGTGGATAAACAAACCAGGCTCCCTGTTTGCAGATTGTTCCCTATCGAGCTCAGCCCTCAGAGATCCCCTCCCTCCCTCAGTCAATAGTGTTTAACATATCTCAGCTGGGCTTCACATTTTTACACAAACCCTTCTCAGCATCCTTTGTTCACTGAGCCTTTAAATTTAGGAAAATGCAGCAGGTGTTACCTTTAAGCCACATTTTGCTGCCAGTTGCTTTAGATTCTCTCTCCCAGGTTGCAAGTCATGTAAGGAGGAGTTTTTTTGTTGGTCTTTTTTCTGCTAGTTCCTTCTTCATCTGCATAGGCTGCACTGCATATCCCTTTTGATATATACAATATATCAGGACACTTACTCTGCAGCACACACAGAAAAAGCACTACCTCCTCCTCAGGAGACATTATTAGTTCTTGGCTTTCTGAGATTGGGAAGAGCCCCCAATTTGTTGCCTGTTTGTCACACTGCTTCCACTCGTTAATGCAATAGCATTCTTTGAACTAGCTGTCTTTCTCCTCTCCAAAATTAATATAGCATGGAGTACTCTGTCTCTCTCCCAAGATAGCAGTAGCTGCCTTCATCCACTTAGAGTTCTGACTTGCGTACACTGAAGGGGACAAAAAACAAACAAACATACATAAAAACCACCACAAACCAACCCACAACTGCACTGACTTAAATAAACTAGGACTCTTTAAAGTGATGACTAGGCTGTCTCACTGAAAGTAAAATCAACAGCACGCTGTACAAGAGTTGGGTTCAGACTTACCAGTAGTTTACTTTCAAATTCAGAGCTCTGAGGTCTGAAACAACATTGTCAAGTAAAGTGTCATTACCAGCTCTACCTGAACAGAGGCCACCACAAGCAGAGAGCCTGAACTGTCTCAAAAGAGTCTACAAGTCAGGGGACAGGTTTACTCTGGGCTGCATGCACAGCAAAGACTGGCATTAGAAAGCGATTCTCAGTCTTCTTTCAAGACACCTGTGAGTTATAAAGAGCTAGTCATCCCCCATCCCCTTTGAGGAAGAGTTTAATATTAATTTTAGCTCCTTTCAAAACTACCTCTGGGCTAGGGCCAAGTCCATCTGCAGTATTTTTAAAAGTGATGAAAGAAATTAAAACCACACAGAACTCAGGACTCGCTCAGTTCTTCCAAACTATGATAACGCAAGACAGAAAGGACACAACAGTTAATGGTGGCACTGCTTGTGCGAAGCTGCAACCTGCACCTAGAGAGGCAGATGGTGAAGTAACTCATGGTACACAGGCAAACTGGACAAGGCACTTTATTTTCTTGTGTGTTGTCCTCTCATTCATAATAACGTCCTTTTAAGACATCTGCTAGAGTCCTGTAACGTTAATGGAAATGGAAAAGCTCCAATGGGAACTCAGGGGTTTTCTCTCTTTTTCCCATGAACTGAACATTATGGAATTTTAACAGATGTTCTACTTGGTCATAGTTAATAAAATGAATTATGCAGGAATTAAAAATCTGGCTCCATTTGCTTATATTAGATCTCAGCAGCAGAACTACGTTCCCATTAAATACATTCTAGAGGTTTTACAGTGGATTTATAGTCTGCTCCTGCCTTGTTATAAGATGGCTGGAGATTTTACAAATGAACTTGTCTCTGTTCTGGAAAACATTAGTAAATTTACCTGTTCATTGACTGTTCTTAGTAGCATGATCCAGTTTCCACAATGATGCGCACTGATACGCTACAACCATAGGAAAGGACAATTCTCACTTGGATTTGCTTTGGAAATGACATAATGGGAATTCCACATGATTTCACAGCCTCCGATTTCTGCCGTTTATTCAAAGTCTCATTCAGCAACCTAATAACCGTACTCCCACTTTGAGCTTTATCACAAAAGCTTTCCCCTTGGAGCACAGATGCCTCTTCCAGGCTCTTACTGCCAACAGAATGATGCACTGTACCCCACTTCCCTTTCGATTCAAGGATTAGTTCCGTGTAACTACATCAAAGGAAGAAGTAAAGACCAAAATGTAACGGACACAAGAGAACAGGCACCAAAAATGAGGTAGGGAAAGCCACCAGCCAAAAATTCCAAGCATTGAGGTACACTCAGACAAAGTTATTTCTTTCTCTTCTGCTATTCATTTGTACAGAAGGTATTTTGACAGGAAAATAAAGGGCATAAGTGAGAGTGAGAATCAAAAATGAATTATGAAACAACTACCTTGCAACAGAACAGTAGCAGCACATCAGCTAATGCAAATCACATGGAGCAGAATGAGGCTGTGCTGAAAAGATCTACTATGCTCTAGGAAAATACGAGGTTTTAACATTGAACTCCCTTTACAAACAATCAGACTCATTTTCATTTGAGTCTAAGCAATTAGCAAGCAGATCTTTATTTAGGGACCAAAATCCGCTTTATGTAATATGAAAAAAATATTATCCTGATGCAACAACTAAAATAAACCTTTTTTAAATTCTGGCTTAAGAATTTTGCCAGTGCAAGAATATAATAATATTAAAACTATCAATATTTCCAGCCTTTTCCAATTATTTTTAAATGAAAAATCATGCACTGAAGCCCCTCTATGCAAAAAACCCACTCCACTGTAACTAAACAAAAGGTGTCGTGTAAGTAAAGAACCAAAGCATGTAAACAAATTCGGTAAGTACAAAAGTCTTCTGGAATTAAATATCAGCATATATACGTACTGCAGCTACCTGGATGTGTCCCGTAATGAATTAATATAGATTTTTATCTGAAAATAAAGACTTTGCCTCAAGGAAGAACTGTACTTTGTACAGTTTTCCTCTGTACTAGAAGGGAAAATAGTAAAATTAAATACCAGGCTTACAACAGTTCCAGCTGAAGGTTCAATACCCTGTTCTTACTCAAGTGGCCATTGTCTTACAATATTTAGTTTTAGAAAAATGCAACAGTCTTAACAGTGTTAAATTCAAAGAGATTTTTTTTTTTTTAAAGACATCACCTATGATTTGTTTCATCTTGAAAAGAAAGCACATTTCATTTGGTAATCATTTATTTCTCATTCTATTGGACAGATTCTCCCAAAAAGCAATACTTCACCCGAAATCAGTTCTGAAGGATCTTTTATGAATATACATAATGGAGAGGACCCCCATTATATTTCCAACAAAGTGCTGCCATTTTGAGTAAACAAAGTTATCTCAGCAGGGTCACACACTATGCCATGAATACGGTCTGCAAATTAATTACCACCCTGACATATGTCAAAACAAATATTATGGAGAATAGCACCCAGTAGTAACCATGTGCTTTATCTACCTGTTAGTATTCAAAATCAGTATTCAATGGGATCTAAATTTATTCATTTATTCAGAACTCCTCAGAGAAATCAAAATGATTCGTTGGCCTTTTTTTGCCCATCTCCAAATGAAATCTGAGTGAATAACACATGTTTAGTGAGCCAGAAAATAAGTACAGGATGAAGCTATGGTGGGGGTTACGTTTCAGAAAAGCAGGTGTCATCTCTGCACAAATAACTAATTTTTTAAACATTCAAAACTACTGAAATAGACTGCAGAGCATTATCATTTGTCAGCAATTTAAGGATCACTAAATCGGGTATTTCTTTTTTTAGGTCATATCCATCTTTGTTCCGTACACTTAACAAGAGCTGGCTAACATAACCATCCTAAAAACAGTTTTCAGCATGAAGAAAGGCTTTTAAAAGCAGAGCTATTGAATGAAGGCTTAAAAAGCCTCTATTGTCATCAATGGCAATACGATCAACAGATCTGATCCTGTGTTTCAAAAACAAAAGCAGCAAATACCCAAACCTTTTGTACTCAGTTGAGCTATATAAGGAGAGGACAAACCAACACGTATCATTGAACACAGTGAGTAAAGAACCTTTCCTGGACAATAGCTGTTATGTTTCCATGCGAATTGAGCCTCCTCTCTGTATCTGAGGTACTCATGATGCAACTTCTGTTTTGTCAAATATGACCCCCTGGGATCCAATTCTGGAACAGTTTTACACTTAAAGTTGTTCATCAGTATGTTTTTCTACTTTTTTTATAATCTGCCTTCAGTTCACACAGCATGTCAAACAATTCCATGACACCAATCCTCTAATTCACAGTACGTTTATGAAGATATTTTCGTTTAGGAACTATTTTCTGCCAAGCAGGCAAAAAATATTTTTAGCTCCATTTGTTTTCCAAGAGTGAAGTATTAATACTTCTGATTTAGAATTAAGTAATGCCATATCACAGCTACAGACTAAATGAATTTCTTTCACACATTTTTTTTTCCTTAAATAAAAAAAGAGCACACAATCCTCCCTATATACAGATGACAGCTAATCTCTTGGCATCTACTGACAAATATATTTAAAGAAAGCCTAAATCTGTCTGTGCCAAACTTGGCCTGATGCCACCAGTTCACCATTGTTGGCATACATATTTCACATGATGCAATCACAAGACTTGAGGAAGCTTCCAGTACTTTATTTTACGGTTTTCATCATGTTAACATATACCTTTCCATCCTTTTATGATTTAGCAGCAGCAGAAATGAGAGGTGGGATGGTAGATGATGTCTTGCATGTAGTGTAGTGTACATTATCAGTATTCTCTTTAAATTACAAGCTCATAATTTATCTAGAATGAAACATGCTAGGATTTAGAGCTTATGGTTAGAGCAATTGATCTCAACTGTATTACTATCTTGTTAGAAAACAAAGCAAGGCAAAGGAATCAATTAAAAACAAGAGAAAGACAAGTGTTTTACCTCTCTTAATACTGTGCTTTTATAACCCCGATAAAGTCCTTGAATACCCTGTAAACCAACAAAAGAAAGCATCAGCTATAGGGAATTAGGTTGCCAAAGACCACAATTTATCGGTGATTATGAGGCAAGCGCTACAGCATTACTGAATGTCACACCTGAACTTCGTGCAAATTGAGTATATTGATTATAACATTGTATACTGTACTCCATGATTTACAATGCCAGAGCTTTTTATGTTCATTTCAAAGAACATTCAACCACTGTTCAGAGTAATCAGTAATAGAGAAGAAAATATACCTTACAGTTAAAATTAAAAAGGTGAGAAGGCACAGAAACATATTATTTCAAACTCTACTTGCGCAATATTTTGGTCTAGAGGTATCCACTATCTCATAAATATTTCGAAACTAGTACTGTTCTATTTAAATAGCCCATGCAAAATAAACCCATAGGATGCCAGCTTCCAATGTCCACCCTCTAAGCCTTGTTTTAGAGCTTTTATCAACACAAGTATTTCGTACTTTTAGCAAGCTGATAAAATTCCAACCAACTGAAATTTTATAAGCGTATATAATATTATGTTTAATATCTTAAAGGACATTTTATTCCAGTGTTGGGCAAGTCTCTGGCCAGCTAGAAAGTAGGGGAAAACAATGGTTTTGAACGTACCAGCTTGAATGACCAAGTTCAGAAATAACCAAATGACAGAAAGAAGTTCCAGCAAATAAAAATCAATTGGATTATTCAAAGGTCATATCTATGTCTTCCTTCTTCTGGATTTTACATAACAGAAACAGGTATAATATTTTTCCCCCCAGTGTTTTCAGGACCCACTTTCTCTCATGGAATAAAACTTGCAAAACATCCCTTGTGAGACTCTGTAAAAACAGTGGTGAACAAGTTTTACAGGATTAAACAGTATAACTACTGAAAAGATGACAAAAGCTCTTATTTTCCAGAAGTTGCCAATACTGGATGAGCACTCATTTCCAAAGCTCCTACAGAGCCTCTGCCTGGTGCCTTTAGAATATGTCCCCCCGAGCCTGCTCCAAAACTGTAAATCATTCAACAAACTCTGGGTACAGAGACTCGACATCCTGTTGTTCCAGACAAGGGCTGTTTGTCTAAATACATGTAGAATTTGGGAAACTGGAAAGCTAAGTCTCATTTTGGTGGTGTTTATTTTTTTGGTTGATTGGGTGTTTTTGTGGTTTTTGCTTGCTTGGCTTTTTTGTGCATTTTTTTGCTTTTGTTTGTTTTGGGTTTTGTTTTGTTTTTTTAATTGTAGGTACCCCATATAAAAGGAGGAGGAAACAAAGGAGTCGTTTAGAGTACGCATGCAAGTGCACACACATGGGAGACATGGGGGTTTGGTTTCCTTAGACATAACATGCCAATCACTTTTGACAACAGAAGAATAGGTGGGAAAGTGCTGAGACCACAGAACTGGACTAAAGTTGTAGGAATGCTTCCGGACATGTACAGCACTGAGTTGGAAGAAAGAAGCAACTTCTTTCAAATTTTGCTTTGAACTCACCTCATGATACAGGGTGTGGGAGAGAATCCGGAGGGTACTTGAGGAAGAAGAGACCTGGGCCCTTTGCTTGACAACCTCTGATGGAACCCGTATGAGGCATGCGACCTGCAAAAGAAGTGTAAGTTCAGAAAGCAAGTCCTTTTGCTGCCTTGCTTTGCACACAGCTGACACATTTAGACATTGTTCCAAGTACAGAAACCTAAGAAATGAGGAAATAATTTTTCTGATTATATGACTTGAACTTAAAAGCTGTTTATGAGCAGCTTATATATTTGCTCTGAGACCTATATACTTTCTGAACACAAAATTGTACTAACAGAAAAATCTGAGTATCCTTGAGATTTTTGACTTCCAGCAAATTTGGGTGGGATCAATCAGCAATGAAACCAAAATTTTGAAGCCATCTTGCCTTCTGGCATCCACAGGAATTTTTCCCCCACTCTCAAATCTAAACTGCAAATTCAGGACTTGAAGAACAAACTTCCCTCCGAGGTGGTTCCTTTGTGCCCTCTAGTGGCTGATGGCAAGAGACACTCCAGTTAGCATTACATGCATACGATATATTCAAGGTTTACCTTAAAACATGCATTGGATTTCATTCAAGGTGAAGCATTGGATTGATTCTTTCCTATACAATGAATTTACTAGGCAAGAAGGGCCACTGCAGCTGGATGTAATAATGTAGCTGCTGCCACAAATCTCCAGCTTTTCTTAAAAAGCCTTAAAGTGACTTTGAGACGTTCACCAGCCACTATGACTTCAGGTAAGAGTCAATCTTGTGTGCACATAATTCTGAGGAATGAGAATCCTGAAATGTTAGAGAGTTAGAAGCCTCTCAGCTCTCTAGAAAATGCCTGTTTACCAGCATTTCATCTTTTAAGACAAGTTTGTCTTCAGTTGGCCCCAGGGACTGGAGGTAAAACATTGGAGACATCACAGGCCTTTGCCAGATTTTTAGCCTTTCTTGGTCTCATCTTGTGCCAGGCTCAGGAACACACTGTGATGAATTTGGTCCCTAGATGTAAAGGTGATCACTGAGTACTTCAAGAGCAACCTAGGGGAAAGCTGTCCACCTGAAGCGGCAAACTAAGCTGCTATCTCAGAAACCCACAGGTGCCAAAGAGAATTTGAGTTCAGGAATCCACAGCCAGATTGCACAGAGATGGCAACCTGAGTGGTCTTTTGTGGGTAACACAGTACAAGGTTTAAGTTCCATTTTCACAAAGAGACCAAGAAAAAAAATCCCTTATTTTGTTACATTCCTACGGGTTTACCACGCAACAATATCCAGAAGTCATTACAAACAGATCTAACTCCATACGCTCTTCAGTTCTCAGGGTCAAAAATAACAAGTGACCCCAATCTGTCAAGAAAATAAGAACTGTCAAGTTTTCTGATAGTTCAGCATAAATATTTATAGAACTTCATGCTTCATAACACTCCATGTCCTTATATTAGCCTTTTTATTCCTTAAAAATACGGAGGCAGGAGGAAAGCTTTAAAAAGGCTGGGATGAAAACAATCTAGTCAATCAAGAGCAGACAAAGAGCCCAGCGTGGCTTCCTGACATCTGGGGTGCTGCAGTTTTGGCAGGAGAAGGGTGGCTACAAAGTAACGTCTCCATTTCCCCAGGACTACTTGGGGTGCATTTCATTTCAAATTAACTTTGATGTTTCTCCCATTTGAATTTGCGCTTGCAAGGGAATCTGTGGCTGCACAAGAACAAAAACAGTGATTACACCGTGTTGTTATGAAAGGAAATAAAGGCTTGTGTCACCTGGGCTGCGCTGTCAGATTGGCTCCACAGGGCACTTCTGGTACTAAAAAAGCCACCAGCTGCAACTGCCAACATCAGACTGAATGGTGACATTTTCACTGTGCACTTGAACTTACAACGTGTTACCTTATTTGTTCCTACATGTGTACCTTACTATCAATAACAATCTGAGCAGTCTTTTGATGTCAAATGTGGGTCTCTAAAGGGAAGTATGCAAGATGAAGTTCACATATATCTTATTAGCCCACAGGGTTAAAACAAAAGAAACAACCTAGGACAGAATGGGTGCAGAAAATCCTCAATCACTGCAGCACCTTCCAGGTGACGCTGCCAAAGTTAAAAGAACACAATGCACATCTCCACAGTTTGCTTTCTTAGCTAAATACATTAAAGTAGCACCAGTATGGTAACACTGTACTGACAGAATTCACACTTGAGTTTTCAGACATCAAAAAGCTATAAGCAAATTGCACGAGCAAGGGTGAAAGATATAATTACATGGCTGCACTGCAGTAGCTGTCCATGCATTTGCTTTTACCTGCACATCAAGTACTAGAAAAATAGACACAGAAAACAGACAATAACATGACCTCACATGGTGGGGGCCATTTACTTCCCTAATCACCAAGAGCCCAGGAAGAATTTGCTTTTTAATCTCTTGGCTGTTTACATAGGTGTAACCTGTTGCTACAGAAGAGCACAACACAGGTGGCAAAACTCAGGCCATTCCTGGTGTATCCTACCAGTTTTGGGGATTTCCCCAGGATGAATTAGCGCTCTGGCAACCCTCTGCATAGCCAGCCATGGAGAGGGGACAGCAGCGGGTCCTTGGTCACCTCAGCAAACATTAGGGCATCAGACAACATCACCCTGTTGATATGGGCTACGCTCATTTTTCCAAGCAAGCTCTAGAGCCAGGAGTTATTTCCATCTTTTGATGGGAATGGAAAGAATCAAGATCCTACAGATCAAGTTCATGGGGAAAATGGGTGCTGACCTATGGGTTCCTTCCTTATTTACCAGGCCAGGTAATACAGTTCTCCAGTTTTCAGCTTCTCTCTCCCATGTCAATGCATACCATACTTACCATAAGGGCAGGAAGACAATAACACTGAAATAAAGCTTAAAACTAAAAATCCTTGAGCTGTTAACTACAGCTACAAGCAAAGCTCTTATTAGCTTACAGACCAGGCAGGCAGAAATGACAATACTAGCACCTATTACCTTTCTAGTCTTTTAATACTGTAATCACTTCTGAACAAAAGAGTACGGAATTTCCAAATCCTTGTCTTAAATCATGACCAGGTCAAAGGGTGACGCTAGTATTCAGATGCTAACCTACATGCATTTTTAATTTGCTACCTTGCATTAACCAGTTAGGGATAAAAGCAAAACCAGGACTATTTTGTTAACCTTTATCTATGTACTGCTAAGACAATATATCTTCCAACGAAATGAAGGTGATTTTTTTTCTTCTGCCAGTTCGGGGAAAGGTGATGTTATTTTTTGATACTCCTTGATGAATCGATGCTGCCATCTCCTGGCCAGACTCATGTTGGAAACAGACTTTCCTGATGGTTCTGGCCGATTCCTCAACAGATCATGAAGATTGACTGGTGCAATTAAAGTCTCAAAAGTGCCTTGAAGTCAACACAAAGCCTCTTTATATACCAACTTAAACCATTTCAGTACACCTGAAACCTGTTTCTACATGGCTGTAGCTAATCGAAAAGATACGCTGCAAATAGCACCAGAAACCCACAGTCTTTTGCATGGGCTCACCTAAGTTCATTCAAAATACTTTTATTTTAAATCACTAACTTCTAGATAGGAGCCAATCCTACCTAAAGCTGCAGCAGCTGTTCAGAATTAGGCAGTACTCATCTAATCAGCACAAGGCTACCAATCATTTTTGTCTGGACAGTAAGACACATAACAAAGAGCAAAGAGGGGACAGCCCTGCTTCCAGGGGGGTTTGGTGCAGGTGGGTCTCCCCAGGCCTTGATGATTCAATAGCCAGGGAACAGTGAAAGCTGTGAGCTGTACACAGCTCATCCAGGGAAACCAGCAAACACAGTCTATTATGAAAACGGCTGAAGAAAACTCCCAACCAAAAGGAGGTTATTCTTTTTTTTAATGCTGTTATGGTTAACATGACAAAGAGGCTGAATTAGATGGTTGGACTAGAAAAAACCCATTGCATTGCCACTACAAATATGCAAATTCTGGAGCAAGCACTTATCTGCAAACCACCATGACACCACTTCTAGTTCACTGGCACGTCCTTGCTTCTCTATCCAATGTTCTGCTCTTTAGGCAAAGCCAAATAGAAGACAGTGACAACATCTTTAGAAAAGAATACAACTCCTCCTGGTCTTCAGAGATGTATTATTATCCAAATATAAACATATCACATTTAGATTAACAGCCTTTCACTTCCACCCTTTGTGCTCCAAGCTAACCATTTTCTACATGGCTGATTTTGTAGGACTTAGTAAACAACCAAAGACAACATGTGCATTTGTTATAAGGCAACTACACCACATTTCAAGCACTAACCTCGCAGGCATGATCTGTGCACGAGATGTCTGCAGAACCATTTGAAAGAGGACAGAGCAGGTGTTACACTCGTTATGAAGGACTTGTGCTGGGTATTTAAATTGGGTTGATGGACAGAAGGATTTTCTCAGAACTGGGGAGGCACCTGGTACAACACTATTCACAGTTTTGTAGCTCTAAGAAGAGCAGCTGGAAAAAGCATTTCCTTACACAGGCTGGCATGCAGCCTGCACAGCTGATTATCTGACTCACACTCTTAAAAGCTCCCACAATCATACTGAGAAGTTCTTATCTTTAATAAAAGACAGATATTACCCATGCCCTTAAGACTACTGAAGGGCAAAGATTAAAAGCCCATCCTGTTAAGATGCCGGCACCTGGTGTTCTCAGGGCTAATGAACTGATCCGGTCTCTGAACTAACCTGGGCTTGGGTGAGGATCAACACCAGATTTTTCCCACTTCATAATTACCCAGCCATTCTGCTTCAAGGCAGGAGAAGAGCAGTCTAAGGACAGAGAACTGCTCTGGGACATGATAGGGGCTGGTGATTTGGGAACCTGCACTCAGCGATTCACAGCAAATCTCTGGCTTGCTAAGCCTAATTTGAAATTTGGATCCAGAAACATGTGGTAGGCTCCAGAAAACCTTTCTGTGTTGCGGCTTTAAACCCTTTAAAGCACTTTCTGAAGGATTTTAAATTTCCCAAGCAGGAGGTTAGTTTTAATGACTTTGTCTGAATAGGCGGGGAAGCTTTAATTGATGTTCACCACATAAATATAACTTAGCACAGAACTAGAGGAACATACCTGGGGAGAGTTACTCTTAAATGTCATTTGCATAAGTTCATTCTTAATCAAATAAGAACCTAATTTATGACACTATACAACTTTGTATCCAGAGAGCAGAGACTTTAAACTAAACCTCACAATACCTGTGCAAGATAATCACTAACCCATTCAGGAGAAAAAGCTGCTGCACAAAAATGACAACAAAGAGGCTATGACTTAGCAAAGGACACATGTTTAGGCTGCGGTCAATCTGGTAACAAAATCCTTATCTCTCACCCCATTCTTGAAGGTCAGAAGGATTACCTGTTCCAACATAATGTAGAAAGAGCAAGAAAAATGAAATGGAGCAACTCTAAAACCCTGCTGAAAGAGACTGAACAATAAAGAAGTTTTTAGTGGTTTGGGTTTGGTGTGGGTTGATTTTGTTTGTTTATGTGGTTCTTTTGTTTGGTTGGTTTTTCTTTTTAAGTGTACTCTGCATTGGTCCTGAACACACTCCTGCAGACAAAAGTTACCTTATAGCTCGGGTGTGTGGTGTTAATTTGTTGGGTTTTTTTAATATTAAAAAATGCTGCTTCCCAAAATATATTAATAAATATGACATAATCTGAGCATCTGAATTTCTATGTCAGATGCTCCCTTTTAAGTAGGAAGTTGCTATTTTTAATCTGAAACATGAAAAATGTCCTTTTCCATTCCTCAGATAGCTGAATTATTAAATTCATATGCAAGTCTAAAATTAAGAGATCTTAAATTGCACCGATTTCCCTTGGATCCTGAAAAAGAAGGAGAAATTTCCCTTTTGGTTCAAGTTCAGGGCTCTCAGCAAGCCTTGAATTCAGCACTGCAGCTTTCCATGCCTTTCCAAACTCTGTAAGTTCATGTTTGGTTTTTCAGATCTCATTGGGATTCCCTTCTCCGATACAAGAGGAAAAATAACTATTTTGATGCAATATTATGAGATTAGCAAAGTATTTCATCCTCGCAATAATTGTTTCTAGACTCTGGTCACAGTTCTTGGATTGGGAATGTTAAATAGCAGGGAAGGTGGAGAGCATGAGATTTTATCTGTAGATGGAAGATGAACTGCATCACCCTTCCCACCACCAGGAAAATTAACAGAAAAGCAGAGGAACATGAAATATGCATTTGTCATTTGGTTTCATATTTCCTTTGAAGAGAGAAGCCTGAGTTGCTGCAACCATAGACCCGTAACAGTTCAAACACCAATAAGCCTTCATCTAAATAACTGCTTCCCTTTTGACCAAGACAGAACAAAAATTTAAGTTTCTATGGTCTGTAATCTGCTGTGGGTCACAACTCAAGTTGTGAACAAGCCCTTCCACACATTTGTCAGCAGGCTGTGCTACCTGCTGAAGCAAATCTGAAGTGGGGAATTGAAGCATTGACACCTATTTTGATGAAGAAATTGTCTCCAGGAAGGGCAGAAATTGCCCAATATTTGTACTGTCCACTATCACTTTCTGCTTTAAGTGCCAAGCCCAGAGAAAAAGTGTGTCTTCAAAATAAAAACTCAGATTATGCTAATCTTGTTTTCCCCTTCCGTACTGTGCACAGCACAGATGTGCCCTTTCAGCACAGTTAAATTCAGTCCTGTGCAAAGCTGCTGGGGTCACCAACAGGTGACTCCATTCCTAATTTAAAACCCATAGAGAGAACAGGTTTTGACTAATGGGAAGGTTTAGACAATGCCAAGCTCTTTGTCCCATCTTTTCCTCTGACTGACACAACAGGGCCTTCATAAATTTAATTGCAGCTCCCTGTACGCTGGCAGGAAACATTTCTTCAAAGAGCAATCTCACCCAGCAAGATCCCTCAGATCTCAGCACTTCCCAGAGCTTACAAACATACTATTTCAGAGATGAGACCATTAACAGGAACTGAATATCACAAGCATTTGGAAAACTGGAGCTTCTGCAGAAATGTTTTCAGCTTCCTCCAAGTTTCCACCTCAGATGACTTCACCTAGAATCAGCAGAGCTGTTTTGCAGGGTGCTATTACATCCTGTCATTGTCAAACTTAAGTCAGCTACCTATTATTGCTTTCCAGAGCTCACTTCTTCCTGCTACAGAGCATCGTCGGCACCACCACGTACTTCTTCCTTCTCAATGGCCATCTTGGCTGAGCCTTTTCACCCCAGCTGCCTGAAGTCCGTCACTTCATAGCCCTCTCAACATGGGCTCCTGCTCTTCTCTCACGATTTCCTTCCCCACGTGTGGCTCTTCAATTGCCCAGCGACATGACCTACAACTCTTGCTGTGGGTTCCCTGCCTACTTCTCTATCAGCCACCTCAGAAACACCTTGAAAAACTTTTCTTTCCCCCCTCAAACAGTGGAAATATGTGGCAAGTTCTCTTCACAGCAAGGAGAAACTGTTATACCAGTTATATCAGTTAATGAGCAAAGAAAAGGGCAAGTTTGTGAAGCTGGCAAGCCTGACACTAAACACTTCTTTACAGAAGTACTTCTCCCTGCAGATGTTTTAAAAGTTTGTCTGCTTTGCATAACTAAATTAGTCTTTCAAAGTTTAATCAATGTAGAGTTTGTTTCCTTTTTAAAATTAAATGTAAAAGTTACAGAAAGCGGCCAGCTGTTGTGCACAACTCTTTTGTACTCCAGCACAAACTGCCCCACAGATTTTGCTCAGTACAGACACAAGCAGTTGGTTTAAACTCAAGTGGCAGAAATCAGACAGCTGAATAGCTTAAAGAAAAAAAATCCTCCTTAGCCTGGTTGATGCTTGAATCATAAATTACTACCACATTTAAATACAGAAAGCCCTAAAGCCAAAAGGAAGAGTAGACCCTTAATTCAACCTACAGAATTTTCTGCATGATGCAATCTATCCCAGCAGCTCTTCCACCACTGAGAGTCTGTTAAACTTATTTTGAAAGGTGCAAGAAACTAATCGCATCCACCAGCCAAACTGTTCTTTCAGCAGAAGTAGTGTGGTGCATCCCATCCAGCATAAAACTGTTTCCCAGGAGCCAAGTGGGGTCAGGCTGTGTTACAAGAGGACAAATGTTAATGAGATTCCAGGCAAGAGAACATAGGCAATATTTTCTGAAAACACATTAAGTCTCCTGTTGAAAGATGACTAGTATTTTACAATTTGCTTGGTCTCTTGGGGTTACATTGGCCCAGAACACGGAAATTTCAACTACATTGTATTTTATCAAGTATTTTCCTTTAATTGATCCCCTACTCTTTCCTACAGCCTTTTCACTTGAAGAATTATGGGCTTGTCCACATATGGAGCTATTTAGAAATAGTTATTCCTGACAAATCCTGTACAGAACCTTACTTTGGAATAAACTTACCTTAAACTATCTGAGACATTTTCAAAGCTGACTCTGGCAAAATACATTGCAAGCCAGGAAATCCATCAGGAAATACTTTTCAATTACTTATTTCTCATGTGTACTCTTTAACCCAAATTAGCTTTCCCCTATTGACACTTTGTGCTACAAATATTACTAAATTGGCTGAATATCAGCCCTAGGATTGAAAGAAAAGAGATGACAACCATCAAGCTTCTACTCTTTACTGCAAAGTAGCATGTGCTCTAAGCCCTGAATTGAGTAGATAACACAAAGCAATCTAGGAAAGGTGGCTGATGAAAAGGAGGAGATGCAGTTAACATGGAGCACATGAGAGAAGATCAGCTTGGGTGGCTGTTCAGCTGTTTGACACTTCTTAATTTGCTGTTTCGGCCTTTAATTGTATGATGAATTTGTTGGCAGCATTTGTGGATTCATGCCTCCATTCATCTTTATTTACAATCAATTTTCAGCTGCAGCTCTAATTTGAGTTTCCATCCGCTCAAACTATCCTCCTCCTCCACTGGCCCTTAATGGCAGCAGTCTCACCTTTACAACCACCTTCCAACCACTCCTCAGCTATGTTTCTGCATAAGGATTTGGCAAAAATCCTGCAGCTCTGTATTACAGGGCTGACCTCACCTAGATTAATTTATGAATATTTCAAAATTCAGCACAATTTATTCAAAAGACTACATACGTTGCTGCAGTCCCCACCATTGCTCGTCTTGCTGGGGTCAGCACATTCTCCTTCTCAGTCCCTATATGCATCCAGATATGCGCAGAACAAAAGATACAGTCATGCCTAAAATGACAGGCACTGATCAATGAAAACAGAAAAGAAACAAACAAACAAACTTAAGTACTGTGGAAGAGGTTCCATCAAACTTTGGCTGCTGTCAGACTTTGGATACTACTTTGAATACTATGGTCTGCCAGCCCATACTACACTGGTTGAGAGGAGATAGGATGCACAACAGACAATCCTAAGTTATTAATACCGATGTTCACGTTCTAATCAGATGAACCACACACTTACCACAAAATTGTGACAAAACTTTTGGATGTTTGAATGCAAATTGATTCAACATCCCTTTCTCAAATTTTTGGAAAAAAACGTTAAGTGTGAGGCTACGCTAAAATCCTTGCTGAAGACAGCCAAGCCTCTCACCTTCGAAGAGAGTCCCTACCTAACCATTCAGAGCTCTCTCAGAATATTGCTGAAGTTTCCATCTCTTCCTGCGAGGTTTGTGTTCCACCAAAGCCCAGCAGGTAGCCCAAGTTTCAGCATTCTTGCAGCCAGACCAGAAACACCTTTCTAGACTTATAAGCTTGTCCAGCATTTACAGAACTCAAGGGACCACAGTGCACAGACACTGAAGCAGAATGAAAACAAGCCAGATGAGGAACCTAAAGTATCATGGCTACATCTGCTTAAAAATTTAACAGGACAAACAAACGCAGGCACAGTGTCACCAATATGATTAGGCAGTTTTCAGGATCTGAGTTACTCTCTGGTGCCACAGCACACTCTGCAGACACAGCGCTTCATTGCAATAACTTGGGATCTGGCAGACTTGGGGACACTCTGCAGTGTTAACACATCTCCAGCGCTGTAATCCTAAAGTACTCTGGAAACCTGCACAAGGACAAAAGCAGCTCAGTAACTTCAGCTGGTAATCTACTTTCAGAGCACGGTCATTACTGCTGGCTGCCGAAAGAACGGGACATCTACCTCTCACCCTGGTTCTCAGTCCTCCCCCACACTTTCTCTCACAAGTGAGCTGAAGTGAAGGTACCTTGTTTTCCTACAGAGTAGAGGGAAATAATAATAATAATAAAAAAAAAGACATCACCAAAAATAGCCAATCAAAAATAAAAGGTCAGAAAGATGAGAGTGAACCTGATACTTACAGGCAACAGCCCAAAACTTTCACTGAATATCTTGCAAGGCTCAGATTGTGACCATAACAACATCTAAACCTCAGATGGAAAAGCCTGTTGTCAGCTGGCTGCTCTAGAACGTGATCCAAATGACTTTATTCTCACCTCCACGGAAAAGCCAGCAGGATGTAAACTTAACTGTGCAGAACCCAGCCACTTTGGCACTCATGAAGGAAACCTCATCAGTCAAACTGCAACAATCTCAAACTTGTCTCATAAAACCATGTTTGCAGGAGCCTGGTAGGGGATGCCCAGAGAGGGATGTCTCTCTATCAAAGTTTCTTGAAATCAATAATATTCACTGTCATAATTAAAGTGCCATAAAAAATTATGTACAAATCAATCTGGGGCTATACAATTAACTATGGATCTGCAAGATGCACCTAGTTATTTAAAATGGGCACTAGGAGGTTAAAAATACTGTTCCTTGTCAGAGTTACTTACACCGCCTTAGAATATTAAAAGTAAAACTTTAGAACATCTGGTTTTCCTTTCCACTCCCTATGATATCATGTTTTCCAAGTACATTTGGCAGCTCACTGTAAAGATACAGGCAGACTAAACATACAGGGCAATGCAGACTCAAGATGAAAAATTCCAAAGCCCTGGACTCAGTAAGTGTGTTTCCTATCTCCAAATTTCAGTTACCCAAGTGGTATAATAAGGGTTTTTTCCCCCCTTGGTAACTCATGTATCCTTCAACCTTCTTCCTAGATGAGATGCTATACCATATATCTGCTCTCCAGAGTTTTGGCTGTATCTTTGTGAGTAATTTTTCATGTATTATGGGATACTCTGTGTCCCCATACAGCAAGATTCAGTTATAGGAAAAAATAATTATGTTTAACAGGGTCAGATTTTCTATGTACTTTCCTTTATCTCACTCTGGGAGATGAGATTAGCCTTCCATATTCCTCCTGCCCAAAAGGAAAAGAAAACACATGCTACACCCACTGCTTTTTTACTGCTTGGTTTTGTGCCTTCTCGCCTGGAACTGGGAAATTGGACCAAACCAGTTCCAGGGGACCATGTTTCCCACGAATTTACACAGGCTGTCAACAATACAGAAGAGTGGCTGCTATAAAAACTAAACCCTCCCATTTGACTGACTTCTCCCATATATTTCAATATATCTTGATGCAACCTTTGCATTTTTTTTAATCTTTACCCATTTTATTATTTTTACTGGGTCACAGTCAAAACACAGATTAGTCAGTATTAACACACCTTTAAGCTTTGCACATAACTCACATTTTAGCGATGCACAAGAAAGTAGCTGACTCATTTATACTCAGCAGTGAAGGAGCAGCAACCCTACAAACTCAATATCAGTTCCTTGCTCTAAATCTTAATTTCTCCATTTTGTAAAAAGACAGTTTGGAAACGCAGAGAGATGCCTTGGGAATCCTAACATGACAGAGTCTTTGGCTCATTATTTCACATTTAAAAGCAATTTATATCATAGTGATTATTAAAGTGTACAAAGGAGAAAAGTACATATTAAAAAAAAACTACTGACAAAATAATAGTCCCAGTGGTTATGCCCTGATTAAAATTTAATGACTAATCAATAAAACTATAATTATAGCTTTCACCCTGACGCAATTTGGAATAGTTTATATATTTCTATTGATCGGCTAAGACTTTATATAAAACAAATGTGAGAAGATCTTGCATTATGTTATTTTTATTACAGGTTTGTTGTAGCAAACCTCTAAATCCCTATCTCAATTATTTTACAGCTTAGTTCTCCCATCACACTGAGAGGAAAACCTAGCAAAACGCAGAACCTTATTAGCTGAAAAAAGCTGTTACAACACCATAGCTTCCATACCATAAAGTCAGATTGCCATTTCAATGGCTATCACTATATATTTCTCTGGCCGTAGAGCAGCAAAGACAAGCACACGATACAGCCCTGAGCAACACATTCAATTTACGCTGCATCTCCCTTTGTTGGCCTGAAAGTAAAAGCAGTAAATGTCCAAATTGTGAGGGACATGAGACTACAGACCACCTTGGAAAAAACGGGCAACACATTTTGCAATCATGCAAGGAATCATCTGTAGCCCACTGTTCTTCAGCTACTGATGATTAAATTACCCAGTTATCATTTCCTCACAGAAAATTATTATTTTCATGAGAACTGTCACAAGTACAGAGATGGTCAACATTCAAAAAAGATATGACATCAATCCTGGGCCTCTCCTCCCACAGACACACAACACATGAACATCTTTCTTACCACTTCCCCAAGGGACGCAGCCACCATGTGCGTTGCAGGCGTCAAGTAAGGTGTAGAGCTGTGGGGCAGCATGGATTTCACATTCTCATAGGTGATAAAAAATGCAGCAGCTGAAATTTAAGAATACATGCAGTCATTTAACTGTTCCTCCACCACAGAACTAGCATAAAAACGTTTAAAGGTGGATTTTGTCACCTATTATTCTAACACTGTAGTTGAAAACAGGGTATTTTTACCCCCAAACAGTACAATAGTATCAACACAATCTGTGGGGTAATTCATTCAGAAGTTCATGCTCCTGGCTATCACTGGAAAGCCTCATGTTAACAGCAGAGGAACCAACACTTAAGGCTGTATTTAGTATTGACATAAGGAAAGATGTGTTAATTAGTCACAAATGTCCAATAGGTTTTGAAAAAATGGTATCTTCATATTCATATTAAAAGATAGGAAGGGTAAAGAGAAGGCTGGTTTGTTGAACTGGATGGATCGTCTTTATTATTTGGAAAAAAAATAATCAGTTAATTAATTGAAAAGAAAAAAAAATCACCATACACGTCTGCTACCCTGCAATGTGCAAACTATTTCAGTACCAGTTATTAAAAATTTCTTCCTAGCTATCATCAGTTTAATATTTGGCACTTTAGCTCCAGAAAAAAACTCTTCAAAGCTTCTGAAGAACTCTTAAAAGTCCTGTCCAGCGAACGAGAAACATACAGAACTAAACTGAGCACAGCAACATGAGCTGTGTTTGTTCACTGAAACAGACAACTACAAAGGCACTTGCACCTTAAGGGTTATCCCTTCTTCTAAAGATAATTTTAGCTCTCTGTCATATGTTGGAAAGATAAAACCACAGTTCAGATTTTGAAGATGTAAATCCCAAAAAAAAAAATGACATGTCTTACGGGGGAACAGATTTTAATTGTAAAGAAGGGCTATGTGAATTGCTTTCTGCTAATCAAAAGATGCTTATCACCACAAAAGGAGATAAGAGAGTAGACAAGATAAAGAAATGAATTTTTTTATATCATCTTATGAAGGACATCAAACATCTGAAGGTGTCAGTGGATTTGTCAGCAAAGTTGTCCTAACACAACTGACAGCATAGCTTGCTGCTTTTTTATCCTTCCCTACAAAGACAAAATGGACAAAGGCATTAGCAATTTTAGATGTCTTTTCTCTCCAGCATTTACTTTTTAAAGCTTCAGTTTCAAAAGTATTCCTGATGTCTTCTGATTGTAAGTGTTGTAGTTGTTTCCAGACAGAAAAGGAGAGGCAGAGCAACCCCATGGCAACTAACTCAAAGACCTCCAGTGCTCAAGCACTTTGAATTGCGTCCAGTTCATTTCCAATGCCCTGAAAGGGTGTGTCATGACAAAAGCATCCAGGGGAAGCAAGGCTCAAGCCCTCTCTGGCACCTAGAAATGCTTTAGGGTGTCCCTATAAGTAAGAATAGGCCTATGAGACATCCAAGAACACTTTCACGGAGTAAGGGTTGCTTTTCAGAGCAAACATGCAGCAGCCTTCACTCCAGGCTCACTCAAAGAACTTGTTCAAGGCTGTACAATTCTAGAAACCACTCCTCACAGCTGGACATGGACTTACAGAATCCAATTACCTGCAGGAGAGGAAGCCACGGACATTAATGTCCTGTACTACGTAAGTTCCCATTTAAAGAAGACAAAGCATAATCCAAAGAAAATTTACCATTTGGAAAGGATCCTATAGCAGTGGACGGAACTCCAGCATAGATGCCACGAAACCCACCAGCCTTCCTAAATCCTTGAGGACTCTGCAGTCTTGTTTTTACAGTATCCAGGGGAAAAAGGATCAAGTCAACACAGACACCAGCAACTCCACCAGCCTTCAAGACAAAACCATGGAATAAAGAATATTAATATTCATAGAGGTGAAGTTGTGGTGCTTATGTAACTGAGGCATACCTAAAAACCAAAACCAAAGCACTACTGACCATATCCTGTTGTCTAATTATAAACTGACAGTCTTACACACACACTTCAATAGATTCTATAGCCACAACAAGGAAGCTTCAACAAAAGCAAGAAAGCAACAGACATTACAACTTTTAAACCATTTTTAAGGTATTTTCAAAACAATCTCCATGTTTTGAATAGCACAAGCAAAGCAATGCAACACTTACCCCCCCATGCCTATAAACAAGACAGTGAATGTCACTTATAAAGATGACACAGCACAGAATGACCAGCACCTCTAGGAAGTTGTGTGATAAGATCAGGGAAAGACAGAAGCAAGTCTGCTTCCTTGTAAGCATCGCTAGAAAGCACGTTCACATTTTTTGAGCAAAAATCTTCATTTGAAGTGTTAGCCCCCCGATTTCCTCGGTTGAACAAAGCCTAAAGTAAAACTGCTTTATGTTCTTTTGCTGACAAAAGCCTATAAGAAAAAAATAAAGATACTTTCACAGTCATAAAGAAAAGGAGAAAGTTTTTATTCAAAGCAATCCTTAAAACTAAACCCCAAATAGTTTCAACTAAAGCTCAATCTTTTTCTGTTGTCTGTGTTTCTAAACGACATCTGGTTTGTAGAAAATAACGACTTGTTAAAAATAAGAGAGTGAAATAAATGGTTTGAAGTCTACCACATATAGAACAGCACACAACAAGTAGCTGCACCAATTTTTAACTCAGCCTGAATACAAATCACATGTGTGTGATTCGCACTTTTTTTCTCCAGGGCCAACAGAGGATTCAGGGAGGTGTTCACAATCTACTACTAAAGTTTTAATCAATAAGTTAATTACTTTTTTTAATCTAGTTTGCTATTTTGCATGTATTGATTTTTCTTCCCTCTTTTTCATCAAAATCCTTATCTGTTCAAAATAACATCGATCAGATTTAATCTACCCATCTGTTAAAACATGAATCAAAAGTTACTAATTGCTTCTTTAGTTTTCAAAGTTCTGTATCTTAAATGTCATTTAAATTCATGAAGCGGCTAATAGAGCACCTGCCAGAGGGCGACAACACCTGTGTGCTCACACCATCAGCAGAAAGTGGTCATGATTTTTAGATAATAAGACAACTAAAACACACCTTCTCCCCCACCTTTTGCAACAGCAGCGTTATCAGCAGGGGAACAGCTGAAAACCTTTACCAGGAATTGGACATACCCGTTAAACTTAACGTCAGTAAAGCGATTTAATGAAACCAGGACCTAATTATTGAGCCATGACCTTTCAGTTGAGTGCCTCCGGGGTGTCCCCCAGTTCCCCCCTTGCCATGGGGGCACCACAGCCCTGCTGCCCCACACAGCGCCGAGGGCGAGCGCTGGGGCTGTGCCAGGGGGTCCCCAGCTCTGGGGCCTGGGGGCTTTGCCCCCACATGCGGCTCTGCTGGGAGTACGCGTTGAAAAGCAGCTTTAGGGTGGGAAATAAAGCACGAAGTACACGCTCCACGACCCCGACAACCCCGGCCCGGGGGCGTCTGCTGAAGCCAAAGGGGACGGGCCCAGGCGCGCTCCCGCCGCCCAGGCGCGCTCCTGCCGCCCCGCCTGCACAGGCCGCCGTGTCGCCTTGGCAACGGGCAGGCCCGGGTGCGCTCACTCACCGCCAAGGCCGCCCAGGACTCTCGCGGCTCCATGCAGGGGTGGCGGTACGCGGTGGCCACACGACGCGGCACAGACCAGCTCCGCGCACCACGGGACGGGACTAAACCCCCCGCTCTGGCCGTGCCCCGGGCGCGCACACGGGCGCAGCCATGTTGCTGCCCCTGACCCGCGGTCAGGCGGGAACGTGTCCTCACTGCGCATGTGTGCTGACGCCGCGCATGCGCACGGCGGGTGGTGACGCCGCTGCCCACAGCTGGGGAGTAATGTGCTCACTCTGTTAGGGTGAAAGCACCAATCAGTTATTACTAAGCTTTAACTAGTTGTTACTTAATGGTGATTTTCTGTGTGGTAGCAGTCGTGCTGCTCCAGGAAACTGGAGAACAGGCATCTCCTGCTGTCCGGGCTTCCGAGGTGCTGGTGGGTTCTCCAATGGCCACTGCAGTTCCTTCTGCACACAGCTGGGATCTGTTCAGAAAATAAAACCTAAGGCCACTGGGAAAAAAAGGTGTTTTGAGGGAAAAACATTTCTGAGGTCACTTGGGGCTTTTCCTCAGTTCATGACTGCAGCACAAATGCCCCATGCGTGGTCCTGCTGACACCAGAATTTCCATGGGCTGTTCCTGCAAAGAGCAGGTTATAGAAAAGCACAGGGAAGTTAATAAATCCCCCTGGCCAAGGTTGTCTCTTCTGCCAGTTTCTGGGAAGTGTGTTCACTCCCTGGAAATGAAAATGTCATTTTTCACTCCCATCCCATCAGGAACACTTTCATATTTGTGTCCCTGAGGCCTCTACCCATCCCCACAAAGGGCACTCAAATCCACAGCAGTTTCAAAAGCTCCAAGGAGGATTTTGGCACAGAGGCCTCACATAATCCTCAACCAGCAGGAAACTACACTTGAAATTACGGGAAATAAAATTCTAGGGGAGGGAAAAGGGGTAAATCTTGGAGAGCACTATAGTACATGCAGAGCTGGAAAATTGGCAGGCTTCAATTCCATATTTCCTTGGCTGCAAGCATATCACTGGGGATGACTTTTGGACGTAGCAGCTGGGGACGTGATGATGCCTCCATGTTTTCAGCATCAGTAACGGCCCTCAGGCAGCTCAGCTCCTCTTCATCAAACTGCTAAGGGTGTTTGCAGGTGGGAAGCACCGTGCTATCCTGCCCCGTAACATCTGCCTTCAGCAGCACAGTGATTGGCATCAAAGTGGTGTTACCAACTCCAGCAAATTTATTACAGCTCTCCTGCAACACTGTGATTTTTTTTCTGAAGTGCCTCAGTCCCCAGAGACAGGTGATGTTAGAATAGTCTTCATTTAATTTAGTCTTCATTTTCATTTGAGTGAAAAGCTCAAAGCTCTGCAGGCAAAAGTAGAAAGAACCTGAGTTTGTTATATTTCTCAATTTCCTTTGATTTTTAAGGGAGCTCCCTGTTTTTCTGGTCTCAATTTACAATTTTTTATGATAATCTGGTGGATTCTCAGTACTTTATTCTAATTTAGGCTTTGTTATGTTTATTGGGGATCACTTCTTGGTTTCATATCGGACATGATCAAACAGGTGGACTTCAATGTTCCTAGCACACCTGACCCCAGTATGGCAGTCTGACCACCCTTCCTTCCAAAGCCTGTGATATTTGTGAAGCCTAAGGCAGGCCAGTTTGCTGTCCTAGGAATTAATTCCTGAAAACTTTGGTTCTGATTCCTGGAAGAAGTAGGAGCCACAGTTACATATTTCAGCTGTGATGTAACAAAGACTGGACTGTGAGCAGTTATTACAGTAACACCCAGCAGAGTACCTGGCTTTATGAAGGAACTCTGCTATTTAGACAGGAAAAAAAAATCTGAAATCTACCATTTCCAGCTCTTATTCTGGTAAGTGGCTAAATAAACACAAAAGCTGAAAGTTCCTCAGTTTCCAAGTTCATGTCTGTTGTTAAATTAGGTACTTTGGAGCAGTATTGAGGGGAAAAATCAGACATCTGCGTTAAATGAAACATGCTTTTAGAGTTACTGTTATCCCCATACAACCCACTGATGGCAGGCCTTAAAACGAGACCTTATTCCCTACGTGTGCCCCGGGGGGGTCTCTTGATGTAGGGGTTCTTGGGGTCATAGCAAGGATTTTTCACATTGTTCAGTGTAAAGCTTTCAGTTACACTCAGTGACAGTGACTCTTTGATTTATCACCTTCTGTCAGAAGACCTGCTGCTGCATCAGAGAGGTCACAACCTCCTATTCTTCCAAACCACTGTTCTGTCTTAAATGAACAAGTTCTGCTTAATGCTGCAGGCCACACATTAATCTCTAAGTCCTTCAGTGGACTCCCCCTGAGCTTGAAGAGTAAGCTGAATGAAGGAGAAGACCTATTTTCTCACGTCCTTTCTTCCTTGTGAAGAAATGTCACAGGTGCTGCCCAGCATCTCCACTGCAAGTGAAGAAGGTGGGCCGAGCAGAAGCACCTGGCAAAGGAAGTCCCTGACTGCACCTGGACGACAGATGTTCCTGGTCCTATACCAAAGCTCAAGCCTATTTTCAGCTCATTCATGGTCCTGTGCCTACTCCCAAGCTGGCTTTCAGCTGTGACTGAAGCTCAGGGGCTGGAGGGCACGCTGAGGAACAGCCAAGTGCTCCTTTTCCCTGGCTCTGTGGGTACAACACGCTATAGCAGAGGAGACAATAGCTGTGTCCATGCTGCTGCCAGTGCTGACTCTGCCAGCACTGGAACAGCTTAGTGGCTACCAGCTTTTTGCTTAGTCCATCCTTTCACCTGCTTTTTCATTCCCTTTTCCTCTTTTTCTTACCTGCCCATGGCTGCAGGAGTGCTTTTAAAAATGACTGCACCTCGCTTGCTTCCCTGAGCCTTTGCAGCACATAAAAGCCTTGGCCTGAGTTGAAAAGCCTTTTAATTACAGTATGACAAAGAAGATATTGCATCTATGGATGCACTGAGTGGGATATAAGCTGCCAACAACATAGCAAACCTCTAGTTTGTACTCTGCAAAAAAGACATTATAGGGAACAAATACCAGCTACTGATGGGTGCACTTTGTCAGGGCTACTTAAGCACCATTTTGGATCGATTTCACACTATTAATTCTTCCACTGGTACAACAATGCAAATATACAAAAATATGTGTATGTCTATATGTATACGCATATCTGTGTGCTTGTTTGTGTGCATTTCCGCCCCTGCCTGCCCCCCCGAATCTCTAGCTGCTATAGGACTTCTGACACCAGCAGCAGAAGAAATATTGATCTGGTCATAACGTATTAAGGCTGCTGAAGAGCAGATGTTAAAAACAGACTTCTTGGCATATATCAGCCCCTGACAGTATCAGTCACAGACATGTTCCAGTTTATTTATTAAAGCAATTGCTCTCCTGATTCTGTTTATTGTCTTTCTCCTGGGCAATTCAGGCACATCAGAGCCAACCCCTTCCAACCCGTCAGCCCTTCTTGGATTGTGGATTTTTCTTCAGCTCGGACAACAGCCTGCAACTCTTGCTTCCTGAGAAACCGGGCCCATCCCACTGTTGCAAAGAGCAGATGGAAATATATCAGCTGCAAAAATTTATCCTGGCATAAATATAGTGAAAATAAAATCTCAGACATCCTTTTAATTTGATAGTAAGCAGGTAAATAATGGGGCCAGGGAGGCCACCCAGAACAGGAATTTCAATGACATGGCCTCATACAACATCCAAGAGGCTGCAATGCACCACAGGAGCATGGCATGGCAGAGGGGCCTGGTAATTCAAGGTCTAGAAACAAAACATAACCCTTTGGCCATCAAAAACTTTTTAATCTTATTTTATTACAAACAGCTGCAGAACTGTGAAATGAGTGCAGAGCAAACGGCCTTCCCTGAGACCATGTCAGTGCACAGGAGAGCGATGTGCACCAGAAAGATGTGACACTTCTCCAGGAGACAGTGTTGTCACCAGCCTCCTTAAACACCTGCCACATGCACACACTATGGCAAGAGATCCTGCTCTATCTTTGCAGAAGCACAGGCTTAAATTCTGCCATTTCTTTCTGCCAGGGACAGGACAGCAACACTCTTGGCCACAGCTTCAGCGTAGTACAATCCAAGAGGCCTCCTGACACCAAGTGGCCGGGGGCTCTTGTGCAAGGGAGCAGAGTCCCCTGCCCAGTCTCACTTTTTCTGCCTCAACTCTCCTGCAAACTATAAGGAAGACTGGTTTAATGTGCATTTTAGGTCACTGTTTGCCACTCAGACACTATAAGCTTCCCCTCACGCTTACAGTAGAGTTCCCTGTTGCTAAGAAATATGGCAGTTTTTAGAAATTTTGCTGAAAAACTAATTGCAGTACGTTTTTCTGGAAACAGATGGGGGAACCAGACAGCCAGAGGTTTAATAACTCCTTTGAGTACTTAACAGCAGAAACACTAGTCCCCAAATTCATTAAGAAAAAAAGTGATTAATGAAGATATAGATTTTGCATAATGATAGAAAGCCTTAAACTGTACAACTTTCTGATGATCCTCATTTATTCTGCCTTATTGGCCGCCTGGACAATTGAAAATGAATGGTCTGGGAAAGACAGAAAATAAGCATTTTAACTACTGGGTAAAGTAAGTGAAATAACATAGTGACCTTTTTCATGTGAACACGTTTTCCAGAGACTCTCTGCAGGCAGCCTTACAGCATGGCTGAGTTAATCTAATATTTCCATTTAGCACATGACAGAAATGGAGGAAAATCTTAATTATGCCTGCGTTTGCAGTCATAGACCAAACCCCTGACACTGGAATCACTCACATCTGTTCTCAGCTCATTTTGTGGGCTGATGCAATGACTTAGTTGACTCAGGACGCAGAGTTAAGAAAACGCTTGCAACAGGATGGACCTAAGCTGCCCAGACAGTTGTGCGTTACCAGATGGTCCCAGAAAAGCATCCCTGACATTCCTGCAGTGTGGCCAAAGCTGGGACAACAGGTTCCTTCAGCCACTGAATTGCTTGAGTCATTCTCCTAGTTAATTAGTACCTTCCTCTATTTAAAAAAAAAAGAGAATTAACAGACTTGGTCTCTTCCAAAGGCTGCAGCCATTGTTAATGAAACACGAGGTTGGCTGTCCCCTCAGAGGAGAGGGTGCAATGTAAGTGCTAGACCCACTGATCCTCCCCTTCCAACCAGTACAGACCAGCAGGAGACCAAGACCATCCTGGTGGAGGCCCAGCATGAGCCCTCAGGCTATTTTGCTTGACCCTAATAAGGAATACACAATTAAAATTTGATTTCGTTGAATTTCATGTTTTTGGAGAGCTGGACACTGACTCCTCCCTGTTCCATCATGATGGATGGATCCTCCATCCTGATGCCACAGCCCAGCAACAATGGCAGCCCCTGAGAGGGGCCTGTGGCTCCAGCTCAAGGATGATCCTCACCTCCACTGCTCAGCTCCATCAACCTTCTGGCAGAAATAAATTGCAATTGCATCCGTATAGACAAGAGGCAATATTTTAGAAAATTAGTTCATTGCCAGCTGTTTGCTCAGCTCAGGGTTTTTAATCAGATAAATTCCTCCTCTGGTTCCCAGGGAGCACAGCTGATGGGAAGTACTTGCAGTGACATATAGGGCAGCCACCACAGCTGAAATTATCTACCTATTGGGAGATCCCGCTAAAGAAAGGAGGTTAAGGCTTTATTTGAAGAGCTAAATTTCAGCATGTAAACTGCAGCTAATTTTTAAATGTAAACCATAAAAAGAATGCAGTTTGCTTTAAAAAATGGGCTGTGTATTTGTCGCTGTGTACTTGATATGTTTCATTTTTAGTGTCATTTATTTCAAAATATTTTCTCCATCTGTTTTGTCTACTCAGAGAAGGACAAAGAAACCAAAAAACCACAGATGACAGCATAAGGACATGGAGCAGAGGGCTGAAGGGAGTACAGACTCTCATAAGGACTAGCTGCTGGAGCACATTGCCTGCCCCAAAACTCTTGCACATTCCTTTTTGCTACCACTCCACTCTGCCACCTGCGTCCTGCAAGTCCACATGAAGTCCTGCTTCATTTTCCTCTTCTGCAGAGACAACACTGGAGTGAATGGAGGTGACTACTCCATGGAGAGTCCCATCTCAAAGTCCAAAACAGAGGCAGGATGTGTGTGCTGCCCTGTCCTAAGGAGGGAGTCATCAGGGAGGGAGGAAGGCTACCTAACCCCCATCTTCATTACCCCTGTCTAGTAACTGGGTCTCCAATCTCTGGATGCTAACCTGAAGTCTTACATTAGAGCAGCATCAGTCCAGCACAGATTATACACCTCAACCTGGACAAGTGCAAACCCTATCTGTAGGCAATGCTTGTTTTTTGAATTATAATAAGCACAAGAGGAGACTAAAACTTTTGTGGCACTAAATGTTGGGCTAAAATGTTAATAGTCAAACAAAGCTGGGATTACAGTGAGGCAAAAGTGACATAAAACAGGATCATGTCTCAGCAGTACCTAAACATTTTCAGGTTAATCAGTCCTATCAGCTGCAGAAACTTAACCTTATTGGGTATTTTAGACTATCCCTAGAGGCATCTGTGTGCATCTGTTGGCACCCAAAGCCCTGCACCATTGCTGTAACAGCCACTGAATCCAGCAGCCAAGCCTAATAGCCAGGATGTGATTTGACATTGCAAAAAAGGTGTCATTTCATCCTGATAACACGGTGCTCCTGGACATCCATGCAGCTGCTCTTTTACATGAGGCTCCCACTGCTTTCTCCCTCCGTGCATCTCTTATTCCTAACTGAGATATTTCAATCTCATCTTGGTCATGACTATGAGATTCATTCTGTGTTTTCTTTGACATTGTGGAGCACAACCCTTTGGTGAGAAGCAGCCAAAAGATCCTTCCCAGGAACAGCGGAAGGAGGCTGATGAAATTCTTGTTCAACCTCCTGTGACTTTCCAGGGCCCGCTTCCTTTTCCTTCTGTTTTGCAGCAAGAGAGACTTGCCAGCTTTAGTCCTCTCAAAATTATCAGAGCTGGCTTCCGATGAGAAGTTTCCCAACAGGAGAAGTTTAGGATCATTTCTTCATATCGTGCCATTGTGAGCTGCATTGCCATTCCCAGCCGATAACCTGTCATTCGTATTCTGTTGCAGAAAAGCCATTATCTAAAGGAAACACAAAAGCATGGGAACACAGGCTGTTTGTACATGGGGAAGGAGAAGCATATGACATGTGAATTTGCCAGATGTTACCACTCCAAATCTTATTAAAATATGCCCTGTACTGACCATGGCTGCTTTATTTGTACATGGAAGGAGTTGGAAGATAAAAGACATTACTGACAGTGTTATAATGGCCTGACCAGGCAGCCTGGGAGCAATTCCCTGACACAACATCACAATTTCTTGACATTGTATAGGCTGTTGATCTGGGTTTTGTGTAGTCCTGACCACTGTTTCATTTGACAGTATCCTTCCTTCACATCTATTCAGACAGATTGTTTTCCAGAAAATTATACCAGCTTCCAATACAATGGATACGTATTACCAAAGAAAGGTATTTTTTTTAAAAAGGAAAAAAAAAAAATCACTTCTGTTAGTCACGTATTTCTGCATATTGACCTTCAACTTCAACCCTTTACCCGAGGTAACTGATACAATCTACATTAAAAAATTCTGAGATATTAAAAAGATTCGTTTTAACTTGTTGACTTCAAAAATATAACTTACAGCATGAACGAATGTGTATTTGGTTTGTAAAGGGACCTGACTTTTGTCCAGCTCAGATGATGCCTCAAGGCATGTTTTAATGCTCCTCTGACAGTGTTTTGTGTTTATCTAGTTGAAAATATTCCAGGTGATTAAAAAAATTACTCACTGTTGCTTAAAAATCTATTCTGTATGTATTTATTTCACATATTTTGGCTTTAAAGGAGGCTGTTCCAATTATCCATCCCCTCTTTCCTCAATCCCTCCCATCTCACACCTAAACATGCTTTGGGGCACACTGTGTAGATGGAGAGGCATAGAACGGCTTAATCTCAGCTTGCTCACACTTTGAACTGGCTTGATCCATGCGAGGTCAGATGTGGAGACAGGGCCACGTCAGCTCCTCCACAGCCACTCAAAAGGCTGCACCTTTTTGTGTGCAGCACTCTGCCAGCAGGTAGGGAGAATTAAAATCTATCCATCCTCCTCCATTTGCCACCCCAGGGCCAGTGATGCTCTCTAAAAATGGTTCAGTTCTGGGTCAAATCTGTAAGTCTTTTTTCAAATGCAGCTGCAAGTTCAGCTCCCTCTTCTAGACAAGTCAACTTCTCTGCAAGAGCACCCACCATCCTGGTGCTGCCTGCAGGCAAGATGTGCCAGCTCCTGCCTGTGGATGCCAACAGACCTCTGCATACAGCTCCTGACTCAAGTACCTCCAGGGCAGAGGTTGAAGCTGCCAGACCTCCAGCATCCAAGTTTGTTTTTTTTTTTTCCAGGGGAAAATCTAAATCTCCCATGCCAAGACTGGTGCCCAAGCTCTTTAAAAGTCCAGAAAGCCAGAGAGTGCCCTTAAATGGTGCCTGTTTATTCCTTATTGCCTTTTATTCTCTTCAGGGAACAATATGGGGAGGCTGTTCCAGAAATACAGATATTGTAATTATTATTTTTATTATTATGGAGTGTGCCCAGAAGCTTATTTTTAAGTCAAGTCACCTCTGTACCCTGTAGTGCCTCAATTTGGAAGTTCACACTTGAAAGGAGAGAGAATTGCATCCATACTCATCCTCTGTCCTTATCGGCAGGCATGGGGCTGCTCTGATGAGCTCTAATCACACACGTGAGTCTGAAATGGGGAGAGATGGCCTTTCTCTGTGCACAGAATAATCAACTTTGAGTTAAATGCAGTGCTTTGAAGTGATTTGTATCCCTTCTCACCCCCACCTCCTCAGTCTAATTAACTCTTCTAATAGAATTAATCAGCACACTAAATATGAGACTCGCTAATGACTAAAAAAAACATACCACTATCCATTCCAAAATACAATTACACTGACAAACTCAATTACATGCCTCAGTCGCTTCTGAAATTACTCACTGATATTGGACTGTGCACAGTTTAAGTTTCATTGTTGAAAGAAATCATAAACACTTTCTAAATTGTACAATGTTTACAGAAATACACAGAAGCACAGCTTTTATTACCCATGTGGCAAAATTAATTTGACACATTGAAAGCAAATGAATAGAGCTGGAGGACTCTATTCAGGCAGTATTCTTCCCACTGATACAATTTACACTGGGGGAACATCTAACACATTAACCTTATTAGAATCTGGTGTAGGTAAATAGCATTTCAAAGGGAAGGAGGAAGGCTTAGAATCAAAATCCTTTCTGCATTTGAATAAGAAACACAAATTTCTGCACTTTTAGCTGTTCATTTAGTACAAAAAACCCTTTCACTAAGGAAATTTTTGCTCCGAAATCAGGAAATCTTTTGCAGCAGGAGCTTGGCTTTAGTCTTTTAAGTCTGTGATGAACTCTTCAGCTGAAAATAAATTCCAATTCGACTTGATAATGTAAGTTTAGCTTAATTTGCAAGTCAGAAGAAGTAGAAAAATGTTGCTTTTTTTTTTTTTAATAACCAAGTTTATCAAAGTTCATCTTGATCCGAAGATACAGAGAGTTCCTGAACTTTTTCCTTGTCTGGTCATACACAACACCTGCTTCTCAGTTTAGTTTCTTTTCAAACTACGATACCAGTCAAACAGTAATATTTGTAACCCACGGGATGGAGGCACTCTTGCTTGTGATTGGCCACAAGCAAATAAAGATTGAAGCTCCAGGCTAGTGAAGCGCTTGTTCAACTTAAAACACCAGTTTCCTACCCCAAGCAACACCCTACCATACTTAGAAAGAGCTTATATCCTTGTAGAATCAGTACAAACTGTTTTATACCTCTTGAGCCTCAAAAGTGCAGTGGCACTTGCTTCATAGAGATTTCTCATCTCAGTGGAGTAGGTTACTGAAGGAACTAAGGATTATTGGTCTAAATGCCCTTTTAAAAGCCTGGAATTTTGAAGTGTACCCCAGGGATATAGGGAACATACTGATGGGTGTCGCTTTCTGCTGAACCCAAGGGAGACCCAGGACCTGTCAAAGGGAGGGAGGAACAGGAGCCCCAGTTTTAACCAGAACATTAGAGGTGTTAAACCTTGGGCAGATTCATTCAGAGACCTAATGCCTGCTCCACAGGCTCTTTCCTTCTGGCACCAGGATGATGGTGGGAAATGTCTTTGTACTTGCATGTTTGAAGGGAATGTTCCCACATACTGTGCTCTGCTAACATCCACCCTCTTGGAGTCCCCCATCCACCCACCCACCCAGGCTCCCCTGCTCTAAAACAGAGAAGAAACCAAAACCTAGTCAAGAAAGGTTGTTCAATGCAAATGATGATTGGACTGCACTAGCAAGGAAGACTTTCTCATCTGTTCCTTAAAAGCTATTGATGCTGGTCTCATGCTGGGACAGTAACATTCTGGAGGAAGGACAAGGGGAAGGGATCTCCAGAAGAAACAATCCAACACCCTTCAGAGGAATGTTTGTCACATTTTTGGCTTTATGACATGCCTATTTATTTCACAGCATGCCAGTCACACACTTCCGTGCTCTACTCCCCTTCCTGCTTGAGTTCCCTTCATGTGCAGCCTGCCACTTCATACCCATCTACTGTTACTCCTTTCCTCTCCATCAGGTATTTAAAGGTATTGAAGTATTAAAACAGATTTTATTCTAATCCACATTCCCAATCCCTGTTACAAGTGCTATAACATGACCACACAGCTTCATGGCTGAAGACACATGTTGGGATAAAGACAGATCAATGTTATGAAACTGAGGCCTTGAGCAAAGGGCACCTTTTGCTGGAGCTCAAGAACAAGACTGGCTTCATGAACTAATAGATTTTGTACTTTCAGAGGAATATCACACATCAAACTGAAACCATTCAGGAAGATTGGATGTGGAGAGCTATTCCACATCCAGGCACCTTCTTTATTAATTCTGCACATTTCTGCAGTCGCCAGTGATGCATTAGATGACACTTGCAAAGGATTACAGACCTGATACAATATTAGATAAAAATTACAAGTGAGAAGCTATTTTACTGCTATTTATTTTCATCAGCTAAGCATCACTCTCCTAAATGGTGTTCTAGTTTGGTCGATATTGGCTTTTCAGACTGCTGAGAAGTTTTGTAATTCTTTTTAGTTCGTAGCTTACATATAGAAATCAATAATAGTTTGCAATTTGTTGAAACAGAAATGGTCATGTTAGGAGTAACACATGCCTGATTTCTTCATGCATTCTATTCCCAGTCCCTCAGCAAAGTGAGAATTGGATTCATTTCTCAGTCAATCCATTATATCCAATAATTAAAACCAGTTATTTCCACATCCCACACACTTTTTTTTTTAATTGACCTGGTGGTGAGACATAAAGCAAGCATGAACATGGCTGTGAGTTTTCCTTAACATCACTGGTGTCACAGGGAATCCTTTCTTTGATTCAGGGAAAGCTGGAAGAAGCTCCCTCTCCAGCCAGCACATCTAAAATAGCCTGAATATTGGTCAGTGGGGAGCAAAGCCAACCAAGTCTCTTCTGCTTCAGTGCTACTATAAAATTCTTCTATTCTTGAAAGTTTAATGGCATATGAGGATTTTTTTTATAAATATACTTGCAGTAACTGTAAAATAAGCCTTAAAGGTTCTGAGTTTTCAGAAGAAATAAAACAAGTGAAAGGGAATGTCTTACAGACCATTGGGGACTGGCTATGGAAGATCCAAATTAGAGTTTCTAGCCCACCTCCTTCAAACAGGCTCAATCTGAAAGCGTATTGGAGCCCTAACAACAAAGAATGCAAGTCATTGAGTACTTTGTGATTTATGCAAAGTAGAATATACCAACATAATCACATATGATAAAATTACCATGGCTTCATGGGTCACAGTCTGCCCATTCCAAACGTGAAACAGGACAACTTCACATAATAGCCTACAGGCTGCGGTACTTCAGTGGTCTCAGGTGATACTTCCTCACTAAGAAAAACCAAACCAAACCCCAAATAAAAAAACAAAACCAAACAAAAACGAACATGTTTTCCATATCTCATTGACTGCAGCCATTGAGATACCTAGGGCTGGGGTTTCTCTTTCGATCAAAGTTTGCGCTCACATCATCAGAAATAGAAATTTTGCTGGTTTTCAGGTAGATCTGTGGTGATTAACTGAATAATTATCACACTCAAGATCTCCCTTTTTGGAAATCAGCTGGGAATTGGTTATCAGCTTCCAAACACACTGCAAAGAGTTCAGCTTTGAATACCATTTCCACACCATAACTGATTCACCTCAAATCTTGTGTTTCAACGAGCAAACCCCACTGAAACAGCCACGACGTACTGTCACTGCAATGTCAGACATCCACTGAAATGTTTCTGGGCTGAGACTACCATCTAGTGTCCTAATGACAGACTGCGGCCTCTTTGAGGTGGGGGCAGAATTTACAATGCACTTGTTTGTTCACTTCTATAATTACATTATCATAAATAATTAATCTCCTGAGACACATGTACAAATAGGATAGAGACTGAAGGCCACACAATGCCATCTTATTTTCTCCACTTGAATTAGGACAGGAAAGTCAACTAGGCTTATGATCTTGGAAAAAAAAAGCACTGAGCTGGTTTAATAATAGCTCTCACAGAAAGCCTAAGTGAAATGTTTGGTTTCTGTATTTTTCTTCCAGAGGTCCAGTGAAATTGATAGCACTTTATACTCTTATTAGCACACCTGGGATATCCCACAGAACCGGCCCAGATCAAGTGTGGAATCTCAGTGCTTCACCAGATATCTCTTACTGCCTTGGGAGCATCTTCAGCTCTCCTTGGAGAAGCTCATGACACAGCTGTGCCAGACCAGCCAATGCTTCCAGACACTTCCTGGTGTGGAGGTGATAAGCATGTTTAGAACCTCTCCAGGGTGCTAGAAGAGTTTGTTTTCCTCTAAAATGGGTCTCCCAAATTGGGAACCTTCTTGGAGTCTGAGCCCCAGCCCCACTGCATGGCTGCTTCAGTGAGCAACAGGTGACTTCAGCAGCATTAACCTAACTAAGGGACAGTCTTTGTTTGCTGTGCCCAGCTTATAAAATCAAGTCCAAGGAGACATCGAGTGATCCTCCAGCCCTACAAAGCTGCCTGAAGGGGAGGAGGACTATGTTCTGTCCAGGTTGCTGCAGGGGAGACTGGAAAATGCATTGGAAGCCACTGAAACACTGAATACTTTGGCACAGGGAGGGAACACCTCTTCCAGCCTTTGACTTTTATCAAATTACCATTCACCTTCTATTATACTTTCCAACATAATTTTAAATAAAAGACACAATGGGAAGTTCCCCTTTGACCTACAAAAACCTCTTGTATCTTTCCAAGAGAAGTTACCTTAAAATCCTCCCATTCCTCCACTTACAGTTTCAATGTGCTGTAACAACATTTTCAGCTAGAAAAATATTGCATTAGGGACTATTGGGGCAGCTCTGCTTTATTGCAGGTATTGAATGATCCGTGACAGACTGCACTACACTAGGCTCATTATATATGACTTCCATTGAAAACACTGTAGTTCAGAGAAAGCCTTGAACCTGCTGACAGCAAAGAAGAGCCATTACATCGCTTTTGATGCTAAAGCCATAATGGTATTTTATTTCTTCAAATTATTGACACAATTTCACAATTTTGTAAGGGGTCTAGGCATCCTCAAGCTGAAGGTATTGGTGCTCTTGAACCCCTTTTAGAGCGCTTGCCTTTCATTTTCAGCATACTTGAAATATTCTCTCTCACGGGCTGTGAACAAATCTCAAATTTCTCTTGAAGCTCAGATATCCAAGCTGTAACCCTCAGCACACCTTCTCAGACTGATAAAGCCATTTGAAAATTAAAACTGCTTGGTAACATAGGCCAAAGTGAATTTTGCTGCCCTAGAATGAGAGCTGAACCTTTCCTGTAGAGGAAATGGAGATGTCACTGGGTTGCAGAGCCCTCTGCTCCTTTGCAGTGAGGGAGAGGATGGAGATTGCTCCCAGCAGAAATTCCCTGCCTGTTCCCTATGCTGGAATCAGGGCTGGCATATAGGTAGGAAATTGGGGCAGATCTCCTGGTCTCACCACAGGCCTGAGCCAGCCAAGACCAGGGAAAGCAGCAAAACTCTCAGGTCATCCAGTTCTGGAGAGACATTTCAAAAGAAAGAGGGGCAGAAACAAGGGTCCCTCTCATTTCTGGTCTGGCCAGAAATGTGACAGCAGGGAGAAATGGCTCAGGACTGACATGCAGGCAAGTTCTTCCATCTAAAATTAAACTGACACTGTTGATATCTAAACCTGATGGTTCTTGTCTCTTGGTGCTAGTTGTTTGGCAGCAGCCAAGAAATCCCTTTTAGAGGAAAGCAGTTTTATTGATTTAAGAGAAAACCCTATTTGACAGATTTGTCACCAACATTTGCCCTTGCCACTGATATCCAGCAATCAGAGGAACAGACTATTTCCACCATCCTGGGGTTAATACCAGCAGATATTTTCCTGTCCTGTCTCTCTCCTTCCTTCCCACTTGTTAGTGCCCTTGTCACACAGACCCAAATGAAACCCCTCTCCTACAGTTCCCAGGGCCAGAAGCCACACAGCTGCTCAGGGCAGGCATACCAGGAGATTACCTCAGAGCTCAAAACCAACAGAAATGTTAGGCTAATAATTTAAGAAAATTCATGCAAAAGTGAGAGAAAATACATTAATCTACCTGCAACAGCAAAGCCCTCTGTAAAACAAAGGCAACAAGTGTGCATTTTCCATAATGAGTAGAAACTACTTCCCTACTCATAGGAAGCTTCTTTTGGAGTTTTGAACAGCCTGCAGGAAGCCCAGGATTACCAATGTTCATGTTTCAGGGCAACTCCATTGTCACTAGGACCACATCAGTATTAGTGTGCAGGCATCCCTGAAAACCAGGAAACAAAGTTGTCTTACATGAGCAACCAAGCACAACCCAAAACTTAAATTGCAGGCCTGATTGTTAGCAGCCTGTTAGAACACAGACAGCCTTTTAACTAGAAAAAAATAACACTCAGAAAAGGCTTAAGGTCAACTTATCATAGAAGAAAAAAAAAACACCATGAGCAGAGCAGCACCCAGCATCTCTATGTTGAAAGCTAACCACTGCAAGAAGCAGAGCTTTGCTATATCTTTGTCTTGGGAATAATAATACAGTGAAAGCTCACCTATTTATTCCCAGCCTTGATCCATTGCCATGCTCCAAAAGCAGTGCACCACAGCACCAGCTCCTCAACTCAGAAAGCTTTTAGTCTAAAAAAAAAAATTGCTATACTCTCCCTAGATAACTGGGCTCGGCTTTATCTGTGGTGGGCAACTGATCCCTCCCTTCCTCAGCTGATCCAAATCAGTCAATTACTGACTTAGCTGGGAGAGACAATCCCTTAAAAAGGCACGTAGGAGAGGCTTGGAGGGAAAGGGTTTTGTCTTCTGAAGGGAGTATAGGGCAGGTTGAAAGAAGGAGTCTCAGGAGTCAGCTGGTTACCAGGCAGCAGGTGCTGAGTTGGAAGAGCAATATGACTGAGATAAAAGAGGAAGACTCAATGAGAAGATATGATGAAGAGATAGAGCTGTGAAGTGGGAAGGTTTTTTGAATTATAGTCAAGTTTGCTACGTATCTTAAGAAATGCTTTAGAACATTGTCTGACTAGGATCACCTTAAGTGAGGGTGAGCTGGCTGTAGGGGGTCTTATTGCATGTAATCTTTGCTGAGTTAGCATATAGTCTAGGCAAGAGGAGTACTGAAGTCCTTCGGTTTAGAATTTAATAGAGCACTTACTTGATATGCAACCACTTAAATGATCATTGGCAGAGCTGATAGTATAGAGATGAGTGCATGTAATGTAATGTAATGTGGCTTGTGGGTTCTAAAAAGAAAAAGAAGTGCTGGTGGTGTGGATAGTTCAGAGGTCCCTAGCAGAACCCCAGGAGCTATTTCAGCCTGATGGAACTCCAGGAGATGAAGGCTGGGGCAGGCAGCCCTGGCCTCAGTGTTCATGTGCTGCATAAACAGGTAAACCCAAGGTGCTGGGAAAGGCAGGCAGGATAGTGTTACTATTTCTGCTCCATGTACGGTTGCTCACCACGCTGCATGTCTGATTTAGAACAAGCCCACTGGGTTGATTGACTTCTGAGTTTTCTTTAAGCTACCAAGTGGGATTCAGAAATGCCTTTCTGTGAATTTGCAGCTGGAGGGCAGGTGTTACAGCTGAGCCACTGTGTGCATCTCTGGGCTGTGTCTTCACATTCACTCTTTTAGTGATGAGTGCTTCCCCAGCCTCTTGGGCTCTGCTTTTTGTCTGCCTCACATAGGAGGAACAGATACAGAAAAGCAAAACAGGTAAGCTTAAGTATAAAACCAGAGAAGAGGAAGGAATGGGGGAAGCCCTGGACAAATAGCTATAGCAAGGCATGTTAATTAAGGCTGAGAGAGGGTCTGCCACACATCAATGCCAGGTTTCTAAAAGCTGCTAGAGGAGAACACTGAGGGCTGCTTGAGTCCCCCTAGTCTTATTTTTTAAGTGGATCCCTGCTGAATAACAGGGCTTAGGCAGGCAGCCCATGGCCCCACTCAGAAAGTTCCTGCCCCAAATGTAACAGGGTAGGAAAATTGAGTAGCAGTACCTGCTGTCTCAGTTATGGTGGGAAGGAACCAGGTACCTGCCATGGGAGGAGGCATAGGGGCTTCAGTGGTGCTGGGAAGAGTGGGACCAGGGTGAGAAGTAGCTCCAGGGATGGAGCAGGAGTGGCACAGGGAGGACATGTTTCTATCCGGATAAGGGCTGAGAACAAGGCAGGTGGTAGTGAAAGGTGTTATGTGGCCCTGCAGAGAGGGGGATCATAAAGATAGCTCTCATATGGGGCATGGAGGTGGAAGTTCTTCATGAGTTGGGATTTTTCTGCCCCAAAACTAATTCTTCTGTTAGTCAAGAGCAATTTACTGAAAATTTTGCAGCAGGTAGCACCCAGGTCTTCATCTTTGAGATCACTGTTATTGAGTACTCTTGAGAAAGCCCTTCAATGGCATTATTCAGAGTTTCAAGCATGTTCCTACACTCTAAATGCTTGAATGGGGGCTGGGTCAGGTCCTCAGCATGTTTGATACTGTATCTTAGCTGGAGGGATTGCTTTAACTTTCATAGCAATGACTTGGGATGGATAAGAAGAGCAATTATATGTTCCAAGAGTCAGAACTAGGTGTTTCAATATTATGTTTCTTCTGTCATTTTATTTAATAATCCATTGCCCCTTGGTTAATAGCTTTCCCCTTGATTAACCTGTATAAATCAAAACTTCATGGCTTTATCCCTGACATGTCATATATTCTGAGTTGAGGGTAATGAATCGTGCCATGGGTTAATGTACTCTGCCTCCTGTTTAGAAAAAGTTCTGTATGAAGAAAACACCTTGGCTTCCAAATTGAGTTGTCAGCATACTGTCAAGATTTAGAGAAAGAAATGCTGAGGAACCTAATAACATGCGGCCAGGGATTACACAGCCCTGAGCAGAATACGAAGCTGTGAGGGCTCACGTAGCCTGTGCTGTCGGCCTTCTGGGTGTCTTGGCCAATGCATGCAACTGCCTTGCTCTGCATTTGCTGCCTTTCTGTCCCACATCCTCTGCCCATGCTGCCTCATTTGTGAGTGGTGCAGGCAGCAGCTGCCCTTTTGCACTGCGGCTGACCCCAAAGATGTGGCCACAGTAGCCTGTGGTCTGTAAGGGCTGCTGCAAACCTCCCAAATCTATGGCACCTCCCAAATGAACACTGTTTGAAATGCTTTGTGACTTGTTTGGTTTGGTGTTTGTGTGTGTGGTGTTTGTTTTTGTTGTTGTGGGAGCTACTGTTTTTCTTAAGGCAGGACGATTGCAGTTTGGGCTCCCAACTTGAACAGCAAGGAGAGAAGCGCTGGTTCCACTTCTGGGCATGGTGATTACTGTTCTTACCAAGCTGAACTGCTCCCCCAAACACAAGCACTACTTTCCTTGGCCGCTAGATGCAGCTCACGCTGCATTGCAATCTGGTTTGGCATCATTTAGGTTTGTGTGTTTGTGTTTTGTTTTGGGTTTTTTTGTTTGTGGCTTTTGTTTGGTTGGTTGGTTTTTGTTTGTTTGTTTTCTGGGCATTGCTGTTTAATTATTTCCCTTGTTTCTGAGTGAGTGTGTATTTGGGAAGGAGGGTGTTGAATATTTATCTTATAACCTTCCTGTTTCACTGCCAAGTCTCTCTCCCCCCAGTTTTTTCGTTGCTGCATAAACTGTATCCATTTTGAATGCCAAATCATCACTCCTCCTGTCTCCATACAGAAATATACTCAGCTGCAATGCTTTGATGGCCCTCTCAGAGCTAATGGGGAGGGAAGAACTCAAGTGAGTGAATGGGGAGCACACTGATTTTTCAGCCTCAAGTTGAGTATAAAATTTTATACTGAGCTTTCCACTCCCTGCAGTTTCATTTTTTCCAAGTAGTTCTTATGCTGCAGGTGTTGCATTTCAGCACTGCCTCTCAGTCAACAGACGTCCAGGGGAAGGAGCCTCCAGCTCCCACCTCCAACAAGAGCAAAACCTCAGCGTAGGGCTGGGGAGCATGTGATGGGAATGGGTGAGGACCAGGAGCTCTGTTCTGGTTTGAAATCCCACCCTGCCTAAAACAGCAGGATGAGAGCAAGTGTCCTCAGAGAAACAGGGAGGCTGCAGCAGTTGAAGGCATGATTAAAGGCTGTTTGAAGTTGTCTGAGAATAGATGGAGAAGAGCAGGAATGAGGCTGCCATTGAAAAAATCAGAGTTGTTGAAAGCTGAGGCTGGATGTTGGAACATCAAGGGTTGAGGAACCAAAGGAGTGAAGCTGCAGTGGTCCTTTCTCTTCTCTTACAATGGCTTCAGAGCTCACCTGGCTGTGGGATGCCCTGGGAGATGTGAATGGCAGGTGGGCCATGGTGCTCGTGAAAGGCTGGTTGAGGCTGTGAAATGCAAGCTTTGCTTTGGCTGATTTCTATGGGAATGTAGGGCCTGTCCTGACACTGCCTTTGAGCACATTTTCTAGAACTGCATATAGTATTCACTATTATCCTCTGCTTAAACCTGTTTTTCTTCTTGAGGATGTTCTTTGCTTTTCCCCTGGGCCCTCGTGGCCTGGGCTCTTACTCCTTCCACTTCACACTCTGTTCAGCCCAGGGGTGTGGGAGGAGGAACAACAGCCTGAGGAACTCTGCACTCTCCCCTTGTATGTTTGAGCCCAGCTGGCTTTGCTTGCTGGGTTTCTAGCTGAAGGGTTCCTGGGTGGAAGGAGCCCCATCACCCACAGGTGATGGATGGGTGCCAGCCCTGGCCACTGTTGAGGCTGGATTAGCTCTGAGTGTCCTGGGACACAGGACATGCTAACCTGGCTGTCACTGTGGCATCAATTCCAGCTTAGTTAATACTATTTTCTTACACAATGAGGTTGTTGGCGATTATGATATTTTTGTAGCTGTGACTTACAAGCAGCCAAGGCACTAGAAATTACCAGCAGTGGCTGTGGGCACTTGCAGAGAACAGCTGGGGAGGAAGACATACAGGCTGGGTGATTTTATTTTCCTTTGGAGGCAGGGAGATGTTCCTATTCAGCAGTTTTCCCCTGGGAGAAGCAGCAAGGTAGCTACACTATTACTCCTGAGGTTTTTGTTTGTTTATTTGTATTTTAGCAGATCTAAAATAATTTCTTCATAATGCACCAGATGAGATGGCTCAGACCTGCTGTGAAAGAAGCAGAAAGTAATGCACACAGTTTATAATATTTCTTTGAGCTTCTGCTTTTGTACTGAAAAATGGGCTTCTTCCAGTTAAAATGCTTTTAGATGGCATATTCACAGATGTTCTCTCCAGCTTGCTTAAATACAAACTCGTATTGATCAATGTGATGGCCACTGACTGGCCAGCATCTTCCTCACTTGCTAGGGGCATGGGAATGCTGCAGACAGCTCCTTGGAGCCTCTCTGAGGCCAGTGTTGCCATCCATCAGCTCCGCTTTCCATCATTCATGAGGCTGAACCAAGGGAAAAGCTTCTTGAGACTGAGCTTTGGGAAGGAGAGGAAAAACATGTCCCCGTGCAGAACTGCAAGAAGGCAGGGTGAGCAGTGAACAACACCAGCTTCAGGGCTGGGGACAGCGAATAACTGGAGAAGTGGCTGCAGCCATACCGGTCATCCTGACTGTGCCGATTCAATCCCCATCCATTGCAACAGGTAAAGCAGAACCCAGCTTTTGGAAATCCAGTGTTGCTGTTTGTGCAGGTGCCACCAGTCCCTCCCAGCAGAGCCAGGTCCCAGCCCGGCACCCAGTCTGTCAGCACAGTGCTGTCCTGCGTCTCCTCCCTAACAAGGCTTTGATTGGTTTCATTTCCCATTGAGGAAAAATACAGCAGAAAAATAGAAGCAGATGTTTTTAGACAATGTCTAGGGCTCCTGGAGCTTCAAAGAGCTTTTTGATTGCATAGGCTTTAAAAAAAAAACCACATATAAAAGAGAGCCCTTCACTGTATTTTCACTAAGGCAAAGCCTTCTTTGAAATTCGTATGAGGAGAGATTGTCAGACTAAGCCACCATGGGGAGAGCCTTATTGCTCACAAAACACATTTAAAATCCTTCTCAGATTTTTCTTTTTTCAATGTGGTGCCTTGGAGGGCACGGTCAGTTCCTGGGCTGTGCCAGGAGGGCTGGCAGAGGGCTTGCTCCCCTCCACGGGCTATGTGTCCAGCAGTGCTGAGCTCTGGCCAGCACCCCCAGGACTCGCTATGCTCCCCTCGGCTGAATCCAGCAGAGAAATTGCAGCTCTAGTAGATCTGCTGCATGTTGGTGCTTCCATCTGCACGTATCTAACCATCTCCTTTGGACCCACAGGGCATTATGGTCATGGGGGTAAGTCCAGGTTCCTCTGGATGCAAGTGCAGTTTTCAATGCAATTGCTGGTACAGTTCCATTTGGCAAGTTGTTTTGTCTCCATAAGAGCTGGAGGAGTGTTGTTACTGCAGGGAGGACATGAAGACATGTATTTTTCTGCATGCCGAAGTAGTGTAGGAAAGCTTTTGCATTTGTGTTTGAAAAATCCCTTTTTCTGATTATTTTGAGAACTTTTTTCCTACCTATATGGGGATCTGAAACAGCTTTGAATGATAGAAAGCAGGCACGGGGCTGCAAAATAAAAGCCCCGTCACCATGCACAAGCAGAGATGCACAACCATTGGGAAATCCTTTCATCAACTTCAGATCACTTCTCTCTCCCTTCTGCATGAATCCTACCTGCAGCTCCACACATTCTGGATGTTGCAGGGGCCTTTCCAGAAGTTGCTTTTAAATACCTGGTTGTGTTTTGTTTTCTTCCCATGCTTGATAAGAAGGAAACACTTCCACTTCGATTGCCTTAAGCTTCTACTTCTTGCAAAGAATTCTGTAGGAAATTGTATTGTTTTTGCAAAGTTATCTTCTGAATGACAAAAATGAGAGATTAGAGCTCTCAAAAGCACCTGTTTATCATAAAGTCATACTATTTTGCAGCCAGCTAAAGACAGATATTACATAAATGGTCCCACATGTCTCACAGGGCTTCCCCTAGCCCTTTGCAGAGGCACCTGACACAGGTCTCCCACAGCACTGGGGGTCCAGCAAAACCACAAACCTTCAACAGCAGATTGCAGCAAAAATGGTAGTTTGGAGGCTTTTCACTCTCAGTCAAAACTCCCAGAAGCCTATTAGCAGCTCTTAGGATGTGACCAAGTCCTCTCCTGGTCCCCCCTTGCAGCCCTCCCCTGCCAGGAGCAGCCACTTCTGGGATGCCTGAGTGAGCTGGGCCAGTTATTTCTCAGCCATGTGATTTTATATTCTGGAGTTATAGCAAGTTAAGTAGCCTTGGCTCCCAAGAATGTCTTCTCAGTCCCGTGTTTGTCCCGGCTGTGTTTTGGCAGCTCCAGGAGGGCTCTGCGGGCAGGACGGGAAGCACAAAGCAGCCGGGAGCCTGTGCCGTGCCCAGGCCTGGCTTTGCTTGCTGCTGGGAGCATGTAGTGCCCAGAAAAACGCTCACTGTAAGAGCTCTCCACTGCAATCTTAAAAACACGAGGGATGTATGAGGAGGTATATTTGTAGTGACTAAGTGCTGGTACAGGGAGTGCACAAGGTGATAAAAAAAATCCTCATCTCTACCTTGCTTAATGGTCTGGAAAAAACCTGGCATATTCTCAGGGACTGCAGAGGGTTTACTATCTGGCTGATGATGCTAATTTAATTATACGCCAGCAGGTGGTGCCCAAGTAGAAAAAGGAAACTAATACAGTGTTCTCACCCGATGTGCAGTTGCGAGTGGCATTTCATTTCCCTGCTCAAGTGATGCTCCAGTCGTTCAGGCAACATTTAACAACTCAATATTGGCGTTTTCTTCTTTCTGTCTTATCCCATCTCCCCAGACAGCTCCCAGATCCTCATACCTTGTGAGAGAGGACTGGGAAATACCAGTTGATACTAAGGAAAACAGTTTTGTGTGCACACTCGGTCCAAGGGGTCTGCTTGGTCCCACCTCAGTTGAAACTGTAGAGAGGGGACAGGTTAAACCAAATTAGTGTCTCATGGTTTGCAGGCTGCAGTTTTTCCCAGCTGTGATCATTACTTCTAGAGATTATACCAAAAATGTGGAAAATAAAGAGCCTGGGCCCTGTTGAATGTTTTATGCAGGAGTGAGAAGTGGCTTCTCTTGGCCTCCTTTTAAAAATACAAGGAAAGGGATTTTGTGTCACCTGCTTTCTCCTGCAAAAAAGACATGAACCTACTCAGCTGGTTCACACTAAGCAGATGCAAAAATACCAGTTTATGTATTCTGTAGCTCTGGCAAGTTGCTGATCTGAGTGTTTTTTGCAGGTGCTAAAACACAGAACACAGACACTGCCTCTGCAGGGCTGGCAGGCTCTTTAAAGGAAAGCACAAACCCCTGCAATTCCTTAACTTCAGTAAAAAATGAGACCAGTTTTTCTCTGCAGTAGGACAGGAAACCTGTAAATGGCACTTTCATGATCCTGTTTCCCTGCGTTGAAAACAAGGAGTGAAGCTTTGCCCCTTTGCTGTGGTTGTGCTGGTCTGTGTGATACGAAGCTGGTCACACTTGGCCCTGCCTGAGCAATGGGAAACACAGGCAGATGTCCAGGTAGCACCAGCCATCTCCCAGCTGAAAACCAGCCTTGTTAAAATGTAAGCTGGACATCCAGCTCAGCAGGAGGCTGTTGCCATCTTGTTACTCCTGAAAATGGAGGCCAAGGTAACTAAGTAATGCCTAGGAGCGACTTTTTCATCTGATCGGTGAGAGTAAAGGGCCTGAGCCCCACCAAGAGCAGATTCTGCTGCAGGAGATTTTCTGCCAGTTGGAAAGCAGAGTCTCTCTTCTCCCTCCTCTTGTTGAAATTCCCGACACAAGCAGACAAGCCTGATTAGAGTCAGTATATACTGGTCCTTTAGGAGCTGAGCAGACAGGGAAGACTGTCAGGGAAGAGATTGCTTCCACTGGTAATTTATGCAGTTATTCTCCCTTTCTTTTTTTTTCCCCCTACGGAGAACATAAAACATTTCTGCTAGAGAGGAGATGAGCCACTTCAACCATCTGCAGAAACCACTGAACACAGATCGCTTAGAGGCCTTAGAGCAGGTTGGGCTCTTTGCTGGCAGTGGCACTACCTATATGTTAGCCACGTTTATCTCGTTGGAGTGGGGATCCCAGTCATTTCATCCTCTAGAGAGCTGAATAAAATAAAAGCCAGAACATCACAAGGTCCAGATTCGTATCCTGGGGAGGAGGTGAAAAGACAAGGCTACTAAATGATTAAATTTTTTTTTTGTTTTACTCCTTGGTAACCGGTTTTTCTGATCTTTGCTGAAAATACACAGTGCTTTCATGGCTCAAGCCTGGTTCCTGTCAGTGCTGCAGATGGTTGTGCTGCTTCTCCTTCTATATTAATGCTGACAGTCACGTATCGCTGAAAGGCTTGCAGAAAAGGTCCCATGTGTTGTGTGTTTGCACTGGGGAACCAGTGCAGGAACAGCAGAGAAAACACACTTGTAGGCAATGATTTGTGTTGCTTTCCTGGCACACATATACATACAGATACCAAGAACATAGTTTCAAAGCTCGGTGGTGAGCCTCATCTTGGCCCATGATGTGCTCTGGACCTCACTGCGACTCCAGCTGCTCCCACTGCTCAGATATTGGACAAGCCCAGACGTAGTCCTGGGCATCCTTGCAAATGGCTGAGTGTTGCAGAAAGGCAGAGTGGTTGGGTGGCCCCAGAGAGTACCAAATTCCCCCAAGTCACAAGAATATAAAGTATATCTCTAGCATGAGAACATCCTTTGTTTCTTGCCCAGTGCTTCACAACCCATTGCAGCATCACTCTCCCCAGCTGGTCCTTGCCCTTCCTAGTCTCACACAATACACATGATTATTAAATTAGGTCTCATGCTGTCCCTGACATTGCTCAGGGCTACATGCTGACAGTGCCTGGCAGGGCAGGGGACACCTGCCAGGTGCTCACCTTCAGATCCCCTCTCAGATACCATTGCTTGCAGCGGTAATACACAGGCAATACCTCCAAGGAGTTAATTTAATCATGTCTCAGATTGTACCCGTTCCACTCAGTTATTACTGCGCAAGTCAGGACAACCACACAGCGTGTTCAGCTTATCTGGGAGATAACATTTTATCAACATGCCAAGAGCTACAACTAATGAGGCACAGAACAGAGGAAGCCAAGTGTAGTAACTGGTACGTACCATCTTTCCAAACACTGATATCAGTCTCTTGCAGGGAAGAGCACACAAAGAACTAATGAGTAAATACCCAGGTACCAGGCAGAGCCAGCAGCTGTCCCTAGACATTTGATCTGTTCTTAACAGAACCTACAAATTGCTGTTGTATAGTCAGTAGGATCTTGCACAGCATCTCAGTCACCTGTTTTAATATTCAGATTAAATTTAAGGTTTGTGAACAATCAAAGATGGGAATTTGAGGGTCCCCAGTCCCAAAGAGAGCTGCTGGCAGGGCCTTGGACGGGTTCCTGCTGTCAGACCGGGTTCTTTTCTTCTCAACCTCCCATCGGCCCTGCCAAGAGGTGCCAGCAGGGCCCTTTGTTTGTGGCAATATTAAGGACAGTGCAAAAGGCCAAAGCAATCACAGAGAGCCATATCAGTCACTGATACAGGGGGATTAACACATCTCAAGACACGCCACTTGCTTTTGAGAGCAAGCATACAGCAAAAGCCTTGATGTACTCTGGGAAACCTCTGCTCACTTCAGCCTCTTCTCCCAGGGCTGCTAAAGAAGGGAGCTCTGGCCAGGAGCAGAGGTTGCCTGTGGGGCTTGGAAGTACCAGCAATCAGAAAGGCTCAGCCCAAGAGCTGTGTGTCCTTGGTAGGCAAGAGGGAAACATCTGTTTCTGTAGGAGACTCTGCTCTTGCCAAGAGCAGGAGGCTCAAGCGAGAGAGAAGAAAGTGTTACGTGGGCAGAGACTAAAATCTCTTTTATAATGAATGCCTGATGGAGAATAGGCTTAAAGTTTAAACATAAGATGGCAGAGCCAAGTCAGAGAAACCACTCTGTCACACCAACAAACTTCTGAGTGGGCATATGATTCCTTGAGGCTCCTGTCCTTTTTGTTGGTTATGTTATCCAGAAGAAAAGAAGAAGAGCCTGAACACCCAGCTATGGCTCATTATTTTTGTGTTTTTCTGGTGAAGAGATAAATTATTTTTATTTATTACCATTGACTAGGTGCCCTACCTCATTACTGACTGCCATTTTTCACGAACAAAGACTAAGCAAACGGCTGCAGATTGCAGTGCTGAGGGCAATTAGGCCATGCAAAGCAGTCAGTCCCTTTGCCACCCCATCCTGCAGCAGGGCTTGGCTGGGTGTTAGATGGTGTTAGATCCCAAATCTCTTCCCAGCCTCCTAGGGCCAGGAATCAATGCAATCCACGCTCCCCGTATCTGCTCTGTGGAGAGCTTTAGCTCCAACTTTAAAGCGAATACAGCTGTGAAATGAGAGCTGTATATCTTTTTGAGGCACATTTTACCTTGTCAGTGACTATAGCATTAACATTGGCAGCTTCCCAAGCCCTCTCGCCTTTCCAGTTTAAATAAAACCAGAACAACAGCAAGGCTGGAACGAAAGGCTGTACTGTCAGTCTCCCTGGATCACACTCTTCTGTCAAGGGTCAGGTAACCATGCCAGTCAAATCACAACCCTCCTCCATCCCAAGGCCTCGGGTCACATTTTTGGAAAAATCCAAGCAAATCTTTGCACAAGTCATCACACCTGCACTCAGACTGTTTGTAAAGAACATATTTTGTATTAATAGAACACGTTTTCAGGGACTTCTTGCCCCCAGGAGTTCTCTTTGAGGCAAAGAATTTATTAAGAAGTTTAGAAAAAAAGAGAGACGTTTATATCCATAGGAAGGATATCCAGGAGAATAGTCAGCATACGTAAGACTGCAGACTTCCAGAAAGGATATAAACTCAGTCAAACATTAATAAACAATAAGCTGTTTTCAGTCTTTGCTCTTTCTTTCCTACCATGCCTGCTGATAGGAGGTAAAAGCTTTCATTCAGGGAACTGGGACAGATGGTTATTGCTCCTAAAAAGAAAGAAGGAACACCAGTTTCTCGTAGAAAAATCAGATAATGCCAGAAACATTTGCAGGCAAAATTTACCCTGCTGAAAGTAACAGAAGTTTTGCCTTAGAGACAGCAAAAAAATCACAGAATCAGAGAGTGGATGAGACTGGGAGGCAGCGTCTGAGATCATGTTGTCCCTGCTCAAAGCATAGTCATCTACAGCAAGTTGCCCAGGATCATGTCCCATTGAGCTTTGAACATCTGCATGGATGGAGACACTAGAACCCCTCTGGGCAACCTGTTTCAGTGTTCAGCCACCCTATAGTAAGGAAATTGTTTCTTATGTTTAAGTGGAATTTCCTGTATTTCAGTTTGTGCCCATTGCCTCTTGTTCTTTCACTGAGCACCACTGAGAAGAGTCTTGACCTGCTGGCAATGCTCTGCCGTGACCTTCTTTGCCCCAGGTGGCACACTGCTGCCTCATGTTCAACTTGCTGGCCACCAGGACCCCCAGGACTTTCTCTGCAGAACTTCTCTCCAGCTGTTTAGCACCCAGCCTGTCCTGGTTCCTGGGGTTATTCCTGCCCAGGCATGGGACTTTGAATTTGTTAGCCCATTTCTCCAGCCTGCCAAGGTCTCTCTGAAGAGCAGAATAACCATCTGGTATACTACCACTCTTCCTAGTTTTGTATTGTCTGTCCCCTCTCTTCACTTAAACTCCCAGCACCTCAGACACCCTCATTTTTCATCAAGGTGGACATTCTTAATGTGTCTGAGCTTGGAAGAGGCTCTCAGGAAACCATTTCTCAGGTGCTGCAGCTCTTATTCCTCCCACTGACTTGCTTGTGTTCCCATGTTTCATCAGCCTGGGTGCTCTGAGCTCTGATGTAACTTTCTGACAGAAAGAGAAAAGAAGGACAAGAAAAAACGCAAAGGTTGTGCAAGCAGAGAGGGAATTTGGAGGGTACCTCTAATTAAGTTATTCGTGAACGAAGCCAAACACCTTTACAAAATGAAAAGATCATCTGTGAAACTGGCACTGAATCCAGCTTCTAAAATTAATTCAGGGAGGAAAGACGGATAGATAAAACACCAGCCAAGGAAAAGTTGTTAATTGCCAAGACAGGCGGCTGCTTTCTCTGCACTGTGAGTGTTAACTGCGGTTAGAGACAGGAAGAGTTGGATTAAGGCTACCAGAGCTGATGTGAACCACCATCCTTGAACTCAAATCCCAGGAGAACCAAAAGACCTGGGGGTGAGTTAATAGCAACAAAAGGTCTTTCAGCCTGCTGGACCACCTACTACTTTGATGAGAAACTGAGGAAATTTACCATTAAGATTAAAATGCAGCCATGGAAGATGAGTTGTTTTTGCACGGCACTCAGGCAAGTATCTTCCTGGACCATCATTTCCGAAACCTGGCTGCTTCCAGTACAAGTGACATGGCTGAGGAGACCAGATTAAAGACTTGCATGTCAAGGGAAATGGATGGAATGCTGTCATCTTCTACTAATTTATTATTATTTTGCCCAGCTTGGAACCAGGGAGAAGAACTGATTATTCACTGCTCTGACCCTGCATGGACCCATTTGCCACTGGGGTCAGCATTAATTCCAGTTTCTGGAAGCAGCAGTAGCCTTATATCTAACCATTAATTAGAAGTAAGATGCATTTGTCCTGTGTTTTCCACAGAGATCACTGAAGTTCTGGGTTATATGAATGAACCTGAGGCAAAGCTTGTTGCTGGCCTGCTCTTCACAAGCAGACCATGCTGCAGGGACCAAGGTCAGCAGTACCAGGTGGGTGGAGGAGAGTCGTAGTTTCTCCTTGTAGCTCCTGGCCAGAGGATTCAAAAATGAGTTGTTTCTTCCCTCGGGCAGGATCTGTGAGTGCTGAGCTACCAGCTGGTCCACACCTCAGACACACTGCAGGAAGGCTCAGCAGTACCTGTTCTTCAAAATGAAGAGTGAGGTTGCAAGCCAGCTCAGAAAATGCTTCCATTTACAGTAACTGAAGGATGAAACCTATATAATAACCTTCCTACAGGTCATTAACTGAAGATAAATGCCACGCAATTATGAATATATCTGATATTTATTATAATGGTACTGATCATAATGAATTAAGTCAGTGTTTAGGTGAGTTATTTCCATAAGTAATTTAGTGTAAGTTAAATTTTCCTTTACCAAATCTGTTTTAGAGCCCATAACTTTATCTTTAATGCATGATGTATCACTTAATGACAGCTTTTGGCTGTGCATTAGTGAACTCCAGTTGATACAGTATTTCTTCCAGATAATTTTCCTTATAAAGGAAATACAGCATTTGTATGCAATTTCATGCCAACTCTTGAAAAAGGGACTAAGAGTGAAGGTGTATGTATGTATTTATCTATGAGGGAGGTGAAGGTGGATATTTACAGAGCATCTCCCCAGCAATGCCTTTGCTTGCACATGGTCAAGTACCAGTGGATTAAAGACCATGGCTGTGTAATTGGGCTGAAGATAGTTCTTCATCAATGTCAGCAGTAGTGGTACCCTTTTCTGAAATGTAACCACCACTGAACGAAACCATGAGGATGATCTTATGTCTAACAAAGTTTCGGAGAAGCTGAGAGTTGGACAGGGTTGTGTGACCTTCAGAAAACAGGATTAGTTCAGGATTAGTAACCTTGTTCACAGATATCTCCAGTGTAATTAAACTGTGATCAAAAGCAACATCAATAAGTGATATAATGCTTAAAGTATATCGCTGAATTAATGACCTCTCTTGCTGACAGCTGAACTTTGGTGAGACAGGCCACAAACACCAGCTAGGAGCTAGCTGTGGTTTGGAATTGAAAATTAAAACATAAAACCGAGAGTCTTCAAAGAATAATGAAGAGGACATTTGGGATGTGCAACTGCACTGTAGGTGCAGAGCAAGGGCTTCAGAAGTCCTTGGAGGGGCTTTCTTGAACTGCAAAGAGAAGAAAAGGCACTTTTTCTGTCTCTTGCATATCAATATTTAGCAATACTGCTTTGGTTGAATGTTTTCTAATGTACTTAATTTTCTTTCTTATCAAGAAAGAAATGTAGTTTAAAAGGACTGCTCAGCTGCAAATGTCTTCCTACAAAGAATTTTAAAATTTTACCTTTTCAGAGGAAAAAAAAATAAGCTTTTTAGCCTCTGAAATTTCAGTAATTACTTTCCAAATCAGAGTGCTGCACCTCCAAATGCGGCTAGTGGAGCGAAGCTTTGTACTTGCTGCTGATCAGCAAATGCCAGCAAGGTAATGTATTTTGTAAGGTCCTGATGACAAGAACAATCTATTAGGAAAGTCGGGAAGGTCAAATGTGATATAATGAAATCTCCCAGCATGTCATCTTTTACAGCCATAATGCTCCTTTCTGGGTCGGTGCTGTGGATCAGAGAGGCGGTGGTGTGCCCGGTGGAGATGGTGATCCTGTAATATATTTGGAGATGGTGTCAACCAAGCTGGACTCCACAGGGAACTGCAAGTCCCCTTTCCATAGTGTCTAATGAATAACAGATACGATGAATAACGTTTCAGAAATTGATCATAACCCTGCTCTGCCCAGAGGCGGGGTTCAGCTGCTTTACCTGCTTGTTTGCCTGCAGCAACGCATCCTCTGACACTCTGCCTCGGGCAGGTGGGATGCTGCAGCTGAATTTTGTGCCTCTGAGCTGCTCCTCTTTCCCTATGCCTGGGGTTTTCAAGATATTTCAAACCTTTTACAAAAGGGAGTTACAACATCTTGCCATTAATTTATATAAGTTTGCACAAAGCTCCTGATACTATAACGCCTTAATGGAATCATACTAGTCTTACACAGAAAGTTAATTTCATTAAAAAACCGACATGGGCAATGCCACAAAGATCTTCTATGTGGCTTTAGTTCCTGCTTCAACTCTTCTGCAGAACCACTGTCTCAATACAGCCCACCCAGGTAGCACATTGTGCTGTAGCTCGACTTTCAGTACGGAATCAGACCAAGTTTATCACTGCACTGATGAACCTGTATTAGCTGTGTTGTTTATTGGAGATGCATATCCAAAACCAGTTCATATTTCAATACAAAGACCACCAGTCACTGTGGCAGTGGTCTGCACCACTTCTCTGCAAAATGGTATACAAGTGATTTCTTCATAAAAATCTTCCTACCTTCTTAATTGAAATCTTTTCTCTGAAACGAGCAAGGAGTTTTCTGTGCCCACCGCCATGGGGCATCCTGATTGGCTTTAGGTGTAAAGATTAGGCTGACTGGACAGTGAAACAAAAGAACAGTTTTTAACAGTGCAAAACATTTTGAGTTTGCTGCCAGCCAGAGCTCAGCATGTTTAATTAAGGTGTGTGAGCTTGAAGGAGGCTAATCTTTGCTGTTGAAGCTAATTTTTGCTGGTTTATTAGATAATACAGTAAAAGAAAGATTGAGATTCCTTTTTCCCATTTTCTTTGTCACCAGAAGTAGGGGAGGGAGATAAAATCCCTTCACTTGAAATCATCCTAATGAAGGACCAGAATCACTACAATTAAACGGAGGCACAGCTGCACACCTCGCTGCGCACACCCAGGTCCCACTCTCCATTTCCCCAGTAAGGATGTTTCCAGAATGACTGCTTGGGCTAAAGTTCATAATTAAAACTGTAAATCTTGGCTCACTGCTAAATTTGCCCATATGCAGAGAGAGAGTAGGAGGGAAAAGGAGGGGAGTGTGTCTCCCTCCCAGGAAGCCTTGTTTACTATGATAGTATTTTGGGGTTTTCTTATGTTAGTGGTGCTTATCAGGCTTGCAAAGAGACAGGTACTGAGGGCACCCCTATATAGAGATTTTTTGTGGACCTGACGACCGTCAGCAGTACCAGCTTGTTTCTGTTTTGCAGCAGAGCCCTGCAATACAGAAGCATTGGTGGAGCCAGATGTCTTCACCCAGGGTTCCCATGCCAGCAGCAAGATTTGGGGGGTGATCAGGGACATCCTGTTGCCATGAAGCACAGATGAAAGCTTCAAATTGAAATGCTTCGCTGTGCAATTCATCATCCTCACTGCAGCTCTTCAGCAGTGCCCTGGGAGGAGCAGGGTAGCAGTGAGTCTCCTAGAAAGACCTGATCCCTTAGGAGGTTGGGGGACACTCATGAACAATTGCAGTTTAATCAATGAGTAATCTGCTGCCTGTGATTAATAGCTGTCGTTGCACATTTTCAGCACAAAACTGGTAAGCAAATCCCTACAGCGTGAGCTGGGACTAGACAGAGCCTGGCTCGCACATCATGCAGCCCTGCACATCCTCCTCTGCAAGTATCTTGGTGCATCCCAGTTATTGACAAATGAAGTACTGCAGTAAAACTAACAACTACAGTTTACCACAATGGAGGGAATAATATGCTTTCTGATAGACCACCTGAATTTTATGTTTTTTTTTTTTTTTCCCAGTGGAAAAGGCATATCTAATTTACCAGCAGCTATGATCCTCTGTCACATACTTCTGACAGGGTTGCGTGTAAACAAATCCCTCCTTATCATTTGTCCATCATCTGTCTGAATATGGCAGAATAAGGTTTTATTGAAAATGTTCACGTGCCCATGGCATGGGGCTGAGTCACTGCTTGCAGTAAACAAAGCAAGACAAAGCTGTAGAGCATGTCTATAAATAAACATGATGAATCCATACCTTTATGAGTAAAAGCTGCATGTCTCTGCCCAGGAGACAGCCCTTTGTTGAAATGATGATTTATTGCTATTAAAATTGTGTGATTAGCCAAGCTTGGAAAGCAGACCCAGAAAATCTCACGGCTGCCTACTCACATGATGAGTTTCACCGAGCACAGAAATGTAGGAACATTCTATCAAGTCAGAATTTCAGAGGAAAACATTTAATTATAAGGTCAGTTCCTGATGATGCAAATGTGGATTTTCAGTTGCAAAATTACTACATGATTTATAATGAAGTTTACATTTGAAATTCTAAAATATTCACACACACACACCCCAAGAAAGAAAGAAGAAGTGCTGTGATAAAGCCAAATTATATGGTGTCAATCAGCCATCTGTTGTGCACTGTGGTTTCTAACGATCAAGGTGAAAACTTTGGTAGGCTGTAAAAATAGAGAATTACAACAATCAATCTCCCTGCAGTAAATACTTTAAGCATAGTCAACGTGAGGTAACATATGCTGGAATTATCACTGAGTTCAGTTGTATCATGAACAAATCTGAACATCTGATACCCAAGGTGGGACATTCAGCCAAGGAGATACTATTATTTGTGGATGCACCAAGCAGGGCTCTGTAGTACACATCTGATGAGGAAAGGAAAGAGAAAGGGGAATCCCCTACATTAGTGTGAAAACTGTCATCCAAATAACCCTGCAGAGTCCCGAAGCGTGCCATGTGCTGTCTGCTGACCTTTATGTACATAAGTAAATCAATTTTCCTTTGGAGTGGGTCCTTTATATGACCACCTACCCTTTGCTGGCTCATTTTATTTACCTTAGATATCTCAATAACAGCATAATATGAGCCCATCAAAAGCCTTATCTGATGAAACCTCTTTGGGTGGCTCCTTTCATGCTCCCATTTTCAATGGATTCAAAAGTAATGTTCTCTTTACTTTTCACAGTATCACACAGTATCACAGTATGTTTGGGATTGGAAGGGACCTCAAAAGATCATCTAGTCCAATCCCCCTGCTGGAGCAGGAACACCTAGGTGAGGTCACACAGGAATATGTCCAGGTGGGTTTTGAATGTCTCCAGAGAAGGAGACTCCACAACCTCCCTGGGCAGCCTGGTCCAGTGTCTGTCACCCTCACTTGAGAAGTTGTTTTTTCTCAAATTTAAGTAGAACCTCTTGTGTTCCAGCTTGATCCCATTACCCCTTGTCCTATCATTGTTTGCCACTGAGAAGAGCCTGGCTCCATCCTCATGGCAATCACCCTTTATATATTTATAAACATTAATAAGGTCACCCCTCAGTCTCCTCTTCTCCAAACTAAAGAGACCCAGCTCCCTCAGCCTTTCTTCATAAGGGAGGTGCTCCACTCCCTTAATCATCTTTGTTGCCCTTTTCCTCCTGAAGGATATTTTCCTTATCACCTGTGCCAACTGGGAAGCACATGTACATCTTTTTTTAAAAATTAGCCTGTTTTGAAATGGTTGCTATCACTGGGCCTGAGCTCATCATTGTGAGATGGTCGTTGAGATGATTTGGCCTTGGAGGAGTGAGGCTTCAGAGGAAGGAAGCAGGGCTTGTTGGTTCATAATGAGCAACCCAGGATTTCTTCTCCTGAATTACACCTGTGGAGGAGCAGGTAGATATAAACTATGTGGCAATTACCCATACAAGTGGCCAGACAAGAGCTTTTGTGCGAAGATGTAGTTATTTGTCATTTGCCTTTTCATGGATGATCTTTTCTCTTTCTTGACACAACATGTTCTAACTCTACGAAATCTGAGAAACACAAACAGGAATCTGTATGTTGATTACATGAAGATCATAAAGATGCATTGGATGGATGATACATTATAATAGCTCTTAGAAAAAAACAGTGATGGATCTGTGAGCCTGCATTCATTTGACATGTTGCAAGTCTGGAGACCAAGGTCAGCAGGTGCATATTGAGCCAGATTTCGTGAACATAACTGATTAAATCCTGCCAGGCAGGCGCCAGCCAGAATCCTGCAAGAGGATGCTCCCAAAGTCAACTTCTCTGCTTAGAAGCAGATTGTGAAGCATAAATCTGAACCCAGAGCTCTGTGATAGATTCAGTCCATTTCATGGGGTTCAGCTCCAGCCACTGGCAGAGGTTGCAGTCATGGGCTGCTGGGCTCACCATCTGCACCATCATCCAAAAAATAACAGCCTGTTATTAGTGGTATTGCAAAGGCTGGAAGCCCACGGCTCTGCAGCATTCATACCTTATGGTGGAAGCTGCATCTGTGTCTGGTAAAGGTAGAAATCAAGATGAGGGGACTGTACTGCGTGTCCCTCCCCAGTACCTGCTGAACCAACTGGCCATCATCAGCAGAGTTGAAGAGTGGTGAGGACACTTCAGAGGTGTTAAAGATTTTAGGTCCTAAGCAGAGCACAGTGACCCAGATTAGTACAACAGGATCAACCACAGCAGGAGGCCAGCAATTATCTGCTTAATTCGGCTGGGGCACAAGAAAATTAGTACCAGCTGCTGGCCAGACAGGGAGCACATCACAGCTGGTGCAGCCACCCCAGCCTGACCCCCTGGAGGTTAAAAGATGGGGGATCTGATGGTTACCATGATGCGGGGCTGCTGGGTAGAGGCTGTATTAGCCTCACTGCTTGTGGGCTGATGTACCCCAGGGCTTGGACCAGCATGCTGTGTGACCCAGTGTGCAACAAGGTAATCCCAAAACTGTTTGCTTGGAGTAACATCTCAGGAAGACTCCTGCACTGGAAGAAAGAGGCAATTGTTGTTTGATCAGTGCAATGCTTCAGGCTCTTGTCCCCATGGTGTGCTTTGGTTTTGTTGTTGTTTCTAAGTGTGCCTTGTGCTTACCCCTTAACAGTTTTCAAGACATATGGCACTAAGAAATGGAGTCTTACCTTGCAGTGTGGTGACATAAACAGGGGTCTCTGTTTCTGTCAGTGTGGAAGAGCATCCTCTAAGTGTGGCATCATGGGAACTTAGCACCTCAATAACAGACACTGTTTGGAAAGCCTGCAATATATTATATTAAAGGCAGATGCTACAGGAACAAATAGGCAAACAATTGTATTACTACTTCAAAAGGAGCTGATTCTGCAACTAGTTGACTGTTTTTCAGGTAAAATCTTTTATATATATATATAAATGTGCCTATGAAAACATTACGTTGCAAAGGCCGTTAAAATATATCCAGGGTTCCTGAGCTGGCAGAGAAAAAGGCTGGCCAAGGTGGGGTTTGCTGATGAATGGTATATTGCAACCATTGCACAGGAATGTAGTAGGCACTGTGCTTCTGCAGCACTCAAAGGGCTTTGGGCTTGGACGGGTGCTCAGACCCGCCTATGTGCTCTGAGCTTCCTCCTGGTCTGTGGTGGGGTTGTATTTGGTGGTAGAATGCCAGCTCCATGGCTGGCAAACAGCTTGTGGCTGAAGGGTACAATGGACCCTTGCAGGAGAACAGAGCTGATTTAACTGTTTTCTAGTGAATAGTGTTAATTTGGAGAGAGAAAATTCCTCCCCCTGAAATTTAGCAATTATCTGGTGAGTGGACCAGGGAGCCAGTTGGGTGTGCGCAGTGAAGCCCAGAGCAAAACTGGCCTCTGAGCAGCTCCATGCAGCCTCACCGAGTGGTACACCCTGCAGAATAGTAGTACAGGCAGTCTCCCAGCCAAAAGCCTCAAAGATGGAGCTGTTTTTTAATGGTCCCCTGTACAGCTGTTAGACCTTAAAGAGAATTTACATTACAGCCAGCTGTTATGAAGGTATTTTATTGATATAGGAAATACAGAAAGAGAAATGGTGGCTTTTAGTCTTCTGGTTGCTTGTGCTTTCCTGCCCCATAATTCACAACCCTTTGTGTCAGAGGCTAAAAATCTGTCCTGGTGTGTGCTCTGAGGTGTCCCCTTGTTCCTCCCACTTGGCCAGACCAAAACCCCCCTTAGGTGCTTCCTTCCCACCTGCTTCCCAGGTCTTCTGCTTCTGGTCAGGCACCTGAGGGATGGGGGGGCTCCTGAGAGCAGAAGGGCTGAAATGGCAACTGTGAAACACATGAAAGCAGTGAAGTCTGGCATAGTGTTAGATGGGAGCCACAGGGAGCATGAGAAATGCTGCAGTAACAGGCAGAGGTGAATCCTTTTCCGAGTGCCCCTACAGAGGGCACGTGCCGCAGCAGGGCTTAAATTTATGTCTTCTTGTTTCATTTTGCTTTGTGGGTGGGTGAGGGCTCGGTCTTTCCACTTCATTTATGCACAGGATACAAGAAGATGCCTCATTGCACAGGGATGCACACAGGCACAACATACCACAGAACACGTGCATCACATCCAGTCCCAGGAGTGCCGCCTGCTAATATTAAATTAACCACAAGGGCACTAATAGTGCTGCAGCAGCGTATTAGCTTTTCTCCCTGCACAGCCTCTGTGGCTGTCATTTGGCACCTCAGCTGAAAAGCTTGGCTGGGATGTTTGGCAATCTGCGATGGGAAGGAAAGGGAGGATCTGTAGTTGCTCTGCTTCCCCGGAGTATATATGCAGCAACTGTGGGACTGGGATTAGGACATAGGGCTGATGCCAAGCCTGCGGCTCAGAGTGGCACTGGTAGACTTCATGAATGACCCACAAACACTGAGCAGATGAGGGGAGGCTGAGAGCAGAAGCAGAACTGCAGAAAAATACCTGATGTGTCTGTCCACTGAGGTGTGAACCATTAGAATTACACAGGATGTTAATTTTCCCCCCTGCAAGTCATGCCTGAAATTTGTTCTCATAAATGAGCTTGTTTTTATTAGAGGGAACTTGCCTTTACTGGGTTATAAATCTGAACGTGAACGCTAATTTTATTGCCCCCTGTTCTAGAGGATAGCAGAAATACAAACATTACAATCCAGATAGCATATGTAAAAGCACAGACACTGCAACTGAGCGTGTTCCTGATGAATTTCAAGCAGGACATGAGCGCTGCCTCTCTCACCTCCTAGTTGGCTGCTCTAGAGCTGGCCCAGGTGAGCTGATACCTGCCTGGCACAGCTCACAGCATAAGTAAGAGTTAAACAATGATGGAGAATTGGTAGTGTTGACTGGTGTGATTCCAAAGTTTAGGTACATTTTTGAAATTCCTATGGCACTTGCTTAGTGTCCCAGTTATAGCAATAGGGCAGGTTTTCTCTCATATTCCTTTCTGCTGTAGCAGAATCAGCTATAGCTACTGGGTGCAGGTGCAGAGTGATGGGAGTGAACCTGCACCCAGCACCATCTTGCTATGAGGAACGAGCCCAGTGAGGCTCCAGAGGAGGCTGGTGGCATTAGCTGCATCACGGTTCTCTGACCAAGTTGTTTTCTCATGCACGATTTATGTTGCTCCTCTCCAAAATTATTTGGTTGGAACATTTTCTTCGGTGCAGACCTCCAGTGAAGAGGTTCTGGCTATATAAACAAAAAAATTACATGATTTCAGGTCGCTGTGAATAGCACAGATTTCCATGGAACAAAAGCTCTTGGAGGTTCCTTGCCTGCCTTGCTGAGAGAAGTGATTTCAAATGTAGTAGAATACTCTGTCCCCAGTGCTCAAATTACAGCTGAGTCTACAGTAGAAACTCTTCCTGGGAAGGAAATAAGAGTTGAGAGTTTAAATTTTTTGGCCAACACTTGTTTGTTGGTAAAAGGAATTTTATGCTGGCATAGCTGCATTCACATGACTTTTGTTGGTGTAGAAATGTCATGAAAAATGGTATCCCTAAGGAGTATTGCTGTGCAGTCAAAACTTTTATCTATAACTCAGTCCTGGAGATAATTTGTGACTGTCTAGAGTCAGTGTATTTTTGTTTGTGTAGCTTATGTCATTTCTTTGACTAAACTAAGCCATCATTTTAGAGTTACCTTGGCAAAGCTTTTTGTTGCAGACAGGACCTATGTGTTGATTAAAAACAGACAAATGGGCACACAACACAAGTGTTAAAAAGATATTTTTGTGATAAACACTAAGGACGCTGATTAACTCTCTGCTGCCAAGTGTTGAAGCTGTGCAGTGTGCTGACCCTGCTCCGGGGCGGGTATCTCGGCAGATGCTGCAGATCAAAGGAAGGAACAGAGCTATTCAGTGGTTTTCATTACTGACCATGGCATGCAGCAAAGTCCTGCATTGCCCCATATAGAAAGAGGCTCAGCCATTAAACATGGTACAGATTTGTTGTTCATCTGTTTCTTGGCAATTATGTCCAAGGCTGGTTTAAAGAAATAGTTTATTGAAGTGACATTGGTTCTTTCAATATTAACTTGGGAAAAATAAAAAAATTGATGTAATCCCTGCAAATATGAGCTAAGACAGAAATGGCTTTGAGCGAAAGCGCACTGATGTTGAACTCCAAAAACAGGCTGAGGAGTATGGAAAAAAGGTGGGGGCTGGCTGCAGGTTTGTGATGGCCTGATCCTACCCGCTCTGTCCAGGGGAAATATTCCTGTGGTTTTCAATGAGATGAAGGTGTCTGTTGTGTGTGCTCATGTTGCTCTCTTGCTAAGTGTCTCTGCGTGCAGATCCGTGGCAGCTCGAACATTGGGTGCCCAGCTGGCATGTATGTGCTCGCTGTAGTCCCTTGTTTCCAGCGGGCTCTGGAGGCACCCTGTGGTCACGTGGGAAAGCCTGGATGAGCAAACTAGAAGAAAATCTGTTCATCTGATGATTCAAGTGAATTCAGCTAAAAAATAGCAAGATGTGGTGCTGCAGTGAGGTTGTAGTTAGCTGTGTCACTCAGCTAATCCAAAGGTTTGATTTTTCTTTTGGGCATTATAATAGGACACAGTTGATGCATGTTTCAAAGCTGTTTTCACCACCTGAATTTGCGATGAGGAAGGCCAACTTTTTTCCACTAATATACCCCTTGCACTACAGAGATGTACTTTGATCTGAGGCATGCTGGTCAGCGCAGCTGCCAAGACCTCAGCTGATCTTATAGGGCCCTTCTTTTGCTTTGAAGACTTGTGCAAAGGTGCTGAACTCAGTCAGGAAGGAAGGATGTGAATGTCCTGGAGACCCATTTCCCACTGCAATTATGTAACTCACCCCAGAAACCCAGGAGAAATCATTTACACTTCCATTTACATCCCACTTGCAGCATCTCATCCAAAGGCATGGCTAAGCCACCTCCTTCCCCATCTGTACTTTAAATGTCTCAGGATGCAAAAGTGTGTGGAGCAGGATCTTCCTCCCAAGACAGTCCTGAAAGCCATCTTAAATCATGGTCCTGGCATGAAAAATGAGTCACTCAGAACCACAACATATTTCACCTTCTTCGAGTAGTTTTAAGCCAAGTTTTCATATTATTTTTTTTAACCTTATCTGGAGATTTGATATGCACTTATTTAAATGAATTCCCTTTAAAATGCTGTTTGTGTTCATCCCCAGACTTTAAATCTGTTTGATGGGAGAGAGTTGGAGCAGATAACTATGATCTGAATACCTCACAAGTTAATGAAGTGATATCTTTATGGCATTTGCTTCTAAAGCACCCCACAGGTGCTCAGTGTAGCCAAGTGCTGCCAACTTCTGCCAGGGCTTGTAAGGGGAAGGCTCAAAAACCAAGTACTGAAGCCCAGCACAGAAGCAGTGAGACCATCCTCTTGCTGGATCTGCCAGGCTGAGTTAGGACAGGGGACAAGGCAAGTAATTCCTCCAGCCTCGCAGGCAGGGAGGGTTGAGGTCCAGAAGTTCTATCTTCTGCTGGCCCCTGGGCCATGTCATCTGTGCATCCAAAATGTCTGCTTGGGGGTGGATGCTTCCCCAAGTTCAGCCGTCTGTTCTCAGCCTTTGTTGGCATAGAAACATCCCTTCCAATTAACCTTCAGCAAAATATACAGATACAGAAGTATTCCACAAACAAATGATTCTTTCTTTCTTTCTTTGAAAATGAGGAGTCAAAAATGTGAACTTGGGTCGTCTTAATTTTGGAGTATTTCAGGTTCTCTGCAGACTGTTGCCAGGCTGTGTAGCTGTTCCCTACTGATAGTAACAGGCAGACAAAATACTAAGCAGTCAAATTTCCCCTCTCATTCAGCCTTGTCCTCTGCATGTTTTAGAGAAGAGAATGGGAAGTGGGCCTAATAACTATGTAAATTGCTTGTAGCAGGAAACAATCAAGTGAGGATTAGTAAACTCAAGGCTTTTGAAAGGCTGGGACAAATCCCTCACAAAGGTACCTGAATTGCTGCCAAATGCCCCATCCTATTGGAAAATGTCCTGCATACCTGTCACTGCCCATCAGTGCCAGACTCTTGATGGGCTCATACTGCATTTGCCAAAGCTGGAGGAGAAGGTGTCCTGGCCCAGTCTCCTCCCTTGCTGAAACTGCTGAATTCATAAGTCAGGAGAGCAATTCCTGGATTACCCTCCTCCTCTTCTCCTCCTGCCTGTATTCAAGCCCTTGGTGAGACCCATCCCCAAGGAGTAACCATGACATTCCCCTGGAAAGAAAAGGAGTATGATCCTTCTTGACATACTGGTGGAAAAGAATAGTGCTCAGGTTCTGAGCCTGAAACTCATCAAGGCAAAGGATCCCACTGATGAGCAAAGCTGGTTTACTGGAGGGAAGGGAGCAGATGTGCATCAAATGTGGCTAGTTACTGACTATGAGAAAAAATGGTGCACACTGCACTTTGTGTCCCTGCCCAAGTAACTATTAATAGAAAATAGGATGTGTTGTAGCTTGTGTGGCATGAGGGGCTTGAAATACCATCTAGGTGATACCAAGATGCAATACACAGAGTGTGACAGGCATTTTTAACCCAAGTGCCTGCAGACAGAGTGCTGGCTGCCTGTGGTGCCCATGGAGGGGTGTGAAATTACAGCCCATCACAGAGGTACGATGGCATTCCAGCATGCTGCCATTTTCATTACAGTCTTTGTCAAAAAGATGGATACAGATGCTGTGTAGTGTTCTTGGTATTAAAATAAGAAAGTTTTTTTTTTTTTTTTCCATCTTCTGTTCTCAGCATCAGCTATCAGAGTGAGCCATCAGTCAGATGGCAGTGCTGATAGATCTTCATTTTCACTGTGTGCTTTCACTCAATTTTGTGACAAAGATTACTAGACCAGAAAATAGTGTGCCATTAATACATTCCACTGGTAATATTAGGACTAAAATGGAACAGGGAAAATGGCACAAGATGTGCCTTTCCAATGAACAAAGATAGCAGCATCAGAGAATGAAATGACTCAAAAAGAAGCAAAGTTTGGCTGGGAGGTAAAATCCAAGCAATCCATCCCATGCTGTGTTCACCTGTAGCCCTGCCATTTGGGTCCATCGTTTGGAGTCTCAGCTCTGTGGTTCTTATACAATGTCCAGCATGATGGGATGCCAATCCAGGCTGTGCCCAAGATGCAGCTGTGTTGTAAATGCTTAAAATCCATCCAGGCTAATAACTCTAAGTAGGCATGGCTGTGACTTAACGAGGCTGGAGGATCTGGCACATCTGCAAAATGACTTACAGTGGGATGTGAAGGATGTATGACCACAAATTGTGTCCTTTCTTCCACCTTTCCACTGGGCACTTTCTATACTGCTTTAGCAAGGTTGTTCATGTTTCCTCGTTTCCATCTCTACCAGGGTTTCATAAGGCAAGAAAGCACAGCAGGAAAGTGTACCATCTTTGCTACACAAGAAGCATTGCAGCCAGCAGCTCTGGTGAGGTGCTACAGTAGCCCAGTATGTTTAAGGTGTGTGAAAGAAGTAGACAAAAGCAATGTTGCAGCATCCTCTGCAAATGTCATGTCCATCTCCCTTTATGCCAATCTGAAAAAGGTTGGATGCGTGTTCATCAGGCAGATTAGGACAGGCTGTCAGCAGTGTAAGGCTCAGGCAGAGTAGGACACAGCAGCTCTTGTCAGCACAGCCTCTCCCTCTGAAGTCTGCAGCAAAGAGTCTCAGAGCTATAAAATGTCATTTGGCTGTTACCAGCCTGTCACGTTAGCTTCCTGATGGTAGTGGGTGGTTCTTGTCTTTCTGATCATACAGGTCACTTCTAAATAATTCTTCTAAATAGATATGACAATGATTCTAATAAGTAGGATGGCTGTAAACTTTTGAAGAAGGGATTTTTTTTAAGCCTTAAAGTATGGACTCTAACAACCTAAAGAGTAAAAATTTCTTTCCCTCTGAACATCCTTCTACTCATTCACAGTCAATGACACTGCAGTATTCACATCTCTCCCGTTGCTTTTATAAACAGTAATGAGGGAATAATGTTAAAGTCAAATAATAGATCATTACACTATATTTCTAGGAGAAAAACCACCTTTGTAACAGGCAATAAGCAGTGCCATTGCAGTGCAATATACCACGTCTAAGCTAGAGATGTGTGGCTTAGAAGTTCATACATGGACAGCCCTAAACTACAGCATCAGATCCAAATGCATCCTACATGTTCTTCTGTGACTGGGTTGGGATCTTTAGCCCTGGAGATCAAAAGGCTTCTAGCCCTCGATACTGAGGCTGTTGGTCCTGCTTCACTGCTGCTTTCTGCCTTGCACTGACTCCTCAGCAAGTGGAAATCCTTGGAGTTCAGTGAGGAAACACTAGAAAAATTGAGCAAGACTTTTCTATTATTTGTTTGGTCATCTCCTTTGCTATCTGTTGAATCATAAATATTGGGTGATTTATGACTTATATTGCCAGGAAGAGATACTTCCCAGCTACCCTTAAACTGTAGTGTTGCCCACCCTGTCTCCAGCCAACACCAGCCATAGCATTGCCCTGCTGGCATTCAAAGTACTACTGGGTGGGATCTGCTCCCACCCTGTGTGTCTGGAGGGAATGAGTCACACTGGTGTCCTTAACGCATTCCCTTTATGGATCACTGGAAACTGCCTCAGGAGCTGGAGTGACATCCAGAGCTGCAAACTGGGCAATGTGCTCTCTAACCCAGATACTCCACGTGACAGCTGAGCTGACTGGCTCAAGTCTGGACATCTGTCATGTCCATCTTCCTCTTGCTGCTCCATTTCCCTGCACTGCAGGAGAACCAGGGGTGCTCAAATGTGGATAGAATTTTTTGGCAAAGGCTGCACAGACAGTCTTGATGCTTTATTATACACAAGGTATGCAGGCCAGCTTAGAAACAGGTGGGAACAGTGCAAGGTGTGTATAATTTCCTATTTCTAGTCCTCTTTTTGTCAAAACCCAGCCCACCAAATGAGCCATCAGACACCTTCCTCATTTACAGATCCTATTTCCAAAGTTGAACGTCTATATACTCATGGGCATGACTGTTTCCTTCCCTCCCTGCACCTACCTTAATGCGTTTTGGCTCTTTGCCCTCTGAAGTCCATAAATTTCTTTCTATAAGTGACCTTTGAATCAACCCCTAGGATACTGCAGTCTCAGAGAAAGAAGCTGGAGCTTCATTATTTATTTTAATGGATGTAAACTGTAGCAAATTTCTAAACTTTGCTTTTTTAAAACACAGGGTGATAAGAAAGGTTCTTAATAGAGACATATCCGCATACCTTGCTCACACAACATCACCCGTTATGATCCATTAGTATGTTACCAGAGTGAGGACTGAAGATCTTGGTCTTGTGTCACTTCTCATTTCCAGCCTAACCTATAAGCTTCTCTAGAGATAATTTTGTAAACATACATGGCAGATTGCTGAGTGTGTGTATTCATCGCTTAAATCAGTACATCCGGCAAGCAACCCCAAGCATAGAGGCCAGCAGGTTATGCTGTTGAAAGCTTTGTGGGATTTCTCCAACCTCAATGCATTTTATGTCATGTATTTGGTATGCTGGTAGTGAATCTGTTGTAAAGAAATGGGCTTCAACATTTTCAGGCACATTTTTTTAATGTAAATCTTTGCCAGCAATTATCACATGTAACCCAGGAGTTTTGCTAGTGATCAAATAAAATAAATGATCTTGTTTATTTCTTTCACTCGCTTCATTATAATGGTTTGGTCTCAAAATCCAATTACAGATAGTTTGGCTCTGTGCTAAGTTTTGTGTCCAACCTCTTTTGTAGGCCCATCCTGAGAACTGTATTTCAGTAATCTGTTGACAATGCTGTAGTTTCTTCTGGACCACTAATTTATAGGCAAGGAAACAAATAGCTCTTGCAGACAGTAGGAGAAGAGGAGTAAGCACATAAAAAAAGCAGATGGTAAGTAAAGCCACTTAGTGTGATTCAGGTTCTTAAAGAGAATGTTCATTGCACTGAGCAGTTCCAGTATGTTATGAGAAGCATCTATCCTGAGCAAAAGGTGGGCAACGGATGATAATGACACCTGATTGAAATTCAGAAGGAAACAGTAATACAGACTTTTACAGCAAGAGCTGAGACTCACCAGAGACTAAGCACAAATTATTTTGATGACTAACAGCTCAGCTGAAACAAGCAGAGTCTGTTTGAGTTTTTTCCTGTGATGAATCAAAAGTTTATGATCAGGGCTATTTTTCCCCCTTTAAGGGAGGAGCTGGAGGTGAGAAGTGAAGATCACCCATGAAGTCTCATATCCAAGTTCTCCTGTTCAGGAACTCGCAGCTTTTTCAGTCACAGGCTCACAGTTTGGGCGAGTGAAGTGACAAAGCACGGGGCTGGAAAAGCCAAAGAGCAGAGGTAATGCCTGTTATTTCTCCAGAGCATCCAAGTCATCAGTTTATTCCAGACTCTTTGCTGTCCAAGTACTCCTGCAATTAGCCCTAACTCTTATGAACAGTTCAGTAGCCAGGGGAGTGAGATTGCAAAGGTGAGTTACCAAAATATTCCCTGCAAACAACTCTACCCTCTCTCCTTCCCTTCTGTGCTAAAGAAAGGCTGGAAAGAGGTGACAGTGAAATACAGATATGAGTAGGAAAACAAAGAGCTGTAGAGAGAGAAGAAAACTGATGGAGAAATGTAGGCAGTAAAAAAATCCCAGAGGGCAGAAGAAGCAGAGAAAGGCATGGGAAGAGACCACTTCTGGAGTCTAACCAAGACAAAATATCTCCTTAATTAGGCAGAGGCACACAGCTTCCAGCCTCAGCATGTCCCAGACATCAACCCTTGTGATTAGCACATTTCTGTGTATTACAGCATCTTCTTCAAGTCACTGGAGGTGTTCCAGCTTTCCACTCATTATCATTTTCCCCTCTGAACTGGATGTGGCTGTATTCTGAAATAAGGTAGCCTGGGCTTCTCAGCACAGGGTAGTGAAGTATCATGCCAACAGGCAGAAGTGTGCAGAAATCTCCCACTGGCTCTTGTTTAGGATGTGGACAGTCAAGGATATGGAGTTTCTCCTGGAGCCTTCTCCTCTTTCCAGCTGCATGCCAGCTTGTGGCACTGCCTCTACCATTCACCCCAGGCCAAGCTTGGCCCACTGATTCTAGGAGGTCCTGTCAAGTTGACCTGTCCTTGCAGTGCTTGCTAAAGAATAGCTTTTGTACAGCCAGAGTGGCATTTCAACCTCCATATCCACTGATGGTCAGTTCTGTGCCTCAATCTGTCACCTGCTCATGGCAAGCACCCAGAGCATGACAGTCCTTGTGGCAGTGATACAGCTGTCTTGTTCCTTGAGCAGCCCTGATGCCTGAGGTAGGTGTTACATTAGTGGTGTGTTTGGTGGTGGGAGCTTGCATGGCCTCACTTTGATAGGACATTTCTCAACAGCGTTTGTAGCAGGCAGCATCACTGCCCTTGACGCTGGGTTGTTCAGAACATCTCCTTTTCCTGCTTGACTTGTCTGTAGCTCAGCTCTCTCAGAGGTTATTGATTGGTGTTTGGTTTGTTTTGGGGTTGTTTTGTTGTTGTTATTTGTTTGTTTTCCTATTATCTTCTTTCTCAAGTCCTCCCAAAGTGGGAGAAGATTTGAACAGTGCTTTAAAGGTTTATGCTGACACAATTTAAAAATAGTATTGAAGGCTCTGGTGTCCTGGCAGAGATGGGAGGTTGCTTATAGCTTCTGTAGAGGGAATATATTGGTGTGCTGATCTTTCAAGATGACTTCCTTCACCACAAGGGTCATTACTCCATGCTGACCACCCTGAGTACAAAGCATTGCCCTTCACTGGTGTGGGCAAAACCTGGAGTCCTTAGGGTCTGAGGTAAAGCTGTAGGATATGGTGCGATATTACACCCGTTCTAGTGTTATTACTTAACCAGCTCCTGTGCAGCTACAATTCCTTGAGTATGTTGGAACAAATCCATCAAGTTTAGAAAATCCCAAGGGATGGCAATGGTTTAGCTGTGATGGAGAAAATGCTTGAAAACCTGGCTAGCTCCCACCAAATTTGGGAAGTAAATTCCACTGAGATTGGATGATGGTCTGGTCCATCCGTTCCGAAGACCCTTATAGCATGAGTCTGCCCACTGTAGTGGCCTCGTGCGTCTGTTAATAAAAGATCAACCATTTAACTTACCCATGCAAGCTCCAACCGTATTTAGCGTTTCAGAAATGACCACCCAGGTGTAATTTGCAACTGTGACAGTAGTTTCTTCCAGCCCAAACTGTGTGCCATACCTGGCCATGGCTATGCTCAGTGATAGTCGCAAGATCCTGAAGAACAGAAGGAGAGTACTGCTTCCAGATATCTTGAAAGTATTGAATTATTGCAGGTTCTAATGTTCAGTAGATTAAGTTACCCTTTCAAGTGACCTCAAATGTAATAAAGAACCAAGACTAGTCAGTGCAGTGGTTTTATTGCAGAAAATCACAAAATGATGTACTGTAGCAGTATAAACTTCTAATAAATTACTTTGAGTAACGAACCATGAGAAATACTAAAGGCATGTAAACTGTGTATTTCTAGGGGAAGATGCCTGTGGTGGGTAAAATACATACATAGATCCCATAAGAAAATTGTAGGTGTGATTTAGTTGGATTTATTTCCTACTGAGACTCAATCATACTGATTTGACTACGATAATGTCTGTGGCAAATTCCTGTACATATCAGTGAGTGTAGAGTGTCATTGTTATGGATTAGTGAAAATGACCTGTCTGTGTCAAAAGGTACAGTCAGGTATTAGAACTACCTGCATTTTTATGATTCATGCTTTTTGTGTTCCCTGTATTTTGGTGTTGGTTTTGGTTCAGTCATTTAGATCCTGCTTCATTGACTTAAGTCCAACTATTTCTCCAGAAAATATATAGGGCTGGCTCCACAGCTGATACAAATATGCATAGTTCCATCACTTCAGTGGAGCTTCACTGATTTATATCGCGGCTGGGAGATTCTTCCTGAGATTCATCAGTGTAACAACTTCATATTAACTGTTATGACAGAGGATAAAATGCACAGTGACTTTAACTGACTATGAATCACTGTTTTCAGGCAGTGGGGCTTCTCACTGAGGGATGCATTCTGCATTAGGAGTACATTTTCTTAGGAAAACGTTGTCCAGGACAGACCATCCCTTTTATGAGAAGATTTAATCCCTTTTCAAAAGGGCAGGCAAAGGTGTGACTGCCATATGCTGCAGCTGCAGGGGTGTTTCTTGGGCTGATGTGCATACGTACAGCCATAACCTGACCCAACTGCATGAGTGCTTGAATGACTCTACTGCAAAGCCAAATGGGCTGTGATAGAGGAAAGAGAGGTTAACATACTATTTGTGTTATAAATAGAGCTGCATGTGTGGAGAAAGTTCTGAGCACAAAGGACAAAGAGACAAAAAAAGAAGAGATGCTGTGGTCAGGCAGTGTGTTGCAGTTGTGTATTAGGGCACCTCTGCAGCCTCTGCTCCAGGCTCTTGCTCCTCATCTCCAGATGAGCCATACATGCACTGAACTCAAAGCCATTCCTGTATAATTAAGGGAAATTCTCTGCATGCATAGAAGCCGTGGTTGTGAAAGTTTGGTGTAAGCCAGGGGCAACATGGAAATTTAGAAGCACTGGGTGTGCAGTAAGTCCCTGAATTACCTGTGCTCTTACCATTGCCTGCAGGGGAAGTGCTGGTGAATATTTTTGTAGAGCAAAAAGGGCATACAGCCATCTCCTAGCCCTTTCAGATGGTGTGTAATCAAACTCAGAGGGTTGACTCTTTAATTAATTAACTGACATGAGAATAATTTTGAATGCAAATACGTTGTAATTGATATATTGTTTTTATTTGTGAAATATAAAGGAGTGAGTCTGAACTAACATATCAGATTTGAATTATCTAGCAGCTGGGTGGATTTGATCCAGTCTCTTAAGGAGATTAAGTTCAGCATCAAGTCCAGCATTTTAATTGTTATTAAATATTTGCAGAGTAACTAGAAGCCATAGTTGATAGAAAATTGCTAGTACACTAGTCCCGTGTATCTGCAGGAAAATCCCTACCTGGAAGAGGGTCATAATCGAACTAGGCAAGATGGACAAAGAATGTGCTGTCAGGCAAATAGGAATGGAGTCACAGAGGAAGGACATCACTTGCCCAGGGTGACAGAGGAGGTCTGTGGCAGAGCCAGGGACTGAAATCAGATCTTAAGGGCAACAAGATTGTTCAACTGAGCTTAGCCTAAAGTCATATCATTTTTCACTACGAAGTTAAGCCAATCATCCAAAAAAATTTCAATGGATGTGGTAAATGAACAGTTAATTAAGCCCTGGAATGGGATGTGGTAAATTCTGTGCTCATTGTAGTCTCTGAGTTAAGGTTGGATGTCTTCCTCTTAGACATGCTCTGCATTCTCCACAAATTCCTGGATTAAAGCTGGGAAGTGCTGGGTGTATTTCAGAGGTCTTCAGTACATGACAGCCTGAGCTGGGTGACAGTGGCGGTACTTCATGGCTTCCAGATGCATGAACCTGGGAGAACTTCTGAGTCCTGAGCAAGACCCTGACCATGTGCTGTTTGAACTTCCGCTTTAAAGATCTTTGCCTTCAGTTCAGGGCTGCTGCTAACAGTAACTTAAACTAAATGGATATGAACTCCCATTTTTCCCAAATGTAAATCACTGAAAAGGGAAAGAAAGCTGAAACTTTCTAAGACTTCATCCATTTTGAGAACCAGGCAAAAGAATGTAGAATTTATACCTGCTTTTATTCCCTGTGAAACAATTATTGTAAGTGACCATAAGCAGACAGTAAAGTTTCAGGCTGGTTTTATCTTTGAATTTCACCTCATGACTCTAAGGATGAAGTGTGAGAGCAGGGAGGTTGGGACATGGACCAAGCACATCACGGCTGCCTGCTTGCCAGAGAGCCAGGAAAAGTATTCTTATTTGTCTCTCTAATCCCTGTGGCACATGATGAATTACTGGCATTAATCTATCTGGCCATAACATCCTCAGAGCTCACAAGTCGTATGTTCATGCCACTGCCTTTTGTAAACATGTATTTTAAATATGCATTGATCGGGCATGCACAGTTATTATTCATCAAAATGTTCTTGTCTCTCAGCATTTAATAACAATAATAAAGATTAATGCTAAGCTCCAACAAAGAAAAAGGCTGCATGGCTATGTATTTATTTTGCAAGTTTAATTAAGGCTGTTTGTTACAATGAAAATTAATGTTATTGTCTTCTCAAGTGCAGCATAGCCAATGTGAAATAACTGGATTTCACACTGCAGCTATCTGAAATGGCACTGGGCTGGAATCAGTCAAAAGGAGATGATACCCTAGATGCGTTTGTGTTTATAACTTTTTTTAGTTGATGAATGATAAGAAAACATGGTTACTGCAGTTTTCTTTTGGTGAGGGTGAATGGGTGGTCTGAACCACTTTGTTTCATCTCTCACTTTGTAAGAGCCCCTACCGGTAACCTTAGATAAATCATTTACCCTCTTAAGACTTTGTTTACCCTTCAGGAACTTGTTGGGTTGAACCCAAAACCAAGGAAGGGCTTTTAAACTATGAACTAAAGGGGAAAAAGTTTTTTATGGATATATTGTAATTAGTCCTTAATATTATTTGAAGTAGAAACCTGTTCTTATGATGAGCTAGAAATTGCCAGGCAGTGAGTCAATGCATTTCTCTTTCTTCCAGCATCACCATGGCTGAGAATGACATTGGCCAACCTGAGCCCCTCTGTGAGGGGAGGACACAGGGGTGCTTGCTATGACTGAGGGAACCAGCCCTCCTCTCTGAACCCAAGTAAAACTACATGCTTGACTTGATCAATGCATTACAGAAAAGCAGAGCTTCTGTTTCTGGAGAGCTGCTCTCCTCCTTTCCCAGCCAAAACTTCTTAAACCCCCAATGCTGGTCCCAGCTACTGGGTCTTCTAACAATTCCAAAAACACCAGCACAACTATGAATGGCCATTGCCTTTGTGTCCCGCCCCTGTGCCAAACTGCCAGGTGGTTTTGGACAGCCCTGGCACCCTCTCCTCCATGCCCACCCCTGGCAGGACTGACTCTATCCAGTGCCCAGCTGGCACCAACCCATGAGGGCTGTCACACAGGAGCTCCCAGCGTCTCACCCTCCATGGGATTTTCGAAGGCAGTGGTTACTGCTTCTGAAGCTTCACAATTAAGAGAAATGGGTAAAAATCCTCATGTTTTCCATATGTCTCTTGAATTGAAGTATCTGGCCTTTACCGTGCAAGAAGCAGCTGGCATATCCTGTTACTGCAAATAGGTTTCAAAGTAAGATGTATTTCATTTGCTTTATTTCAATCAATAACTCTCAAATGTACTTTGGATTTGCCATCTCGATATGCTCACTTGAAATTGGTGTGAGTATATTAGGTTGCAAAGAAGCAAGGACAGTCACAAAAAAGGACACCAGGCACAACCTGCCACTTTTCCTTTCCCTTTTTTTATGGTGCATTGCAGTGTCTATACCTTCTAGTCCTTTGCTTCCACCAGTATTATTAGCCCTTCTACATCCCAGCATATTCACATTTTGAATGCAAATTTGCAGCTACCTTATAGAGTAAGATATTAGGTTTGAAAATGTTTCTTTGGCTGGGAGTATTTCCTAAATGCAATATTACTCTGGGCAAAACTAGCTGCTGGCTTCTGAATATCTGCAATCAGAAAAAATTCAGCAGGTCTGGCTTTATCCAGTGGAGGGCAAAGCCACCCACTGGCAGCCTAGGCTGTCCAGGAGCCTCTTCCTGGCTTCATGCCACTGTTTCCTTTAAAAACAAAATTAAACATCCTCAGACCCCAAAGATGGCCCATGGGAAATGCACTTTGGAAAACAAGTCCCTTTTCCAGATGGGTCCCTGCAAGCTGGATGGACCAGCACTCTTGGTAACTGGGTACAGTGTTTTCATCATCTTTTATGAGCCTTTTCTTTGTGTTGCATGAAAATTGTGACTTTAAGGACCGTTACTGCTGTAAGAGCAGGAAACAGAGACGACTCTTGCTGGAAAGAGAATGAACTGTGAGTAGAGCAGGTAAAGGGGGGAAAAGCATGAGGAAGAACATGGCCAAAGGTCCACCCAAGGAGGACCAGTGTGTTTCAGCCCCTCTGTCACCTTATCATACCCCTCATTTCATAGCTCTTTATTACTTATCCTCCCACCCCAATCACCATCTATGTAATTCTGTACATGAATAGCTCACAATCACTGTGTCTGCCCCCTGAAAGAGGAGTGTTCAGGGTGAAACTTTCTAGGGCCAGGCTGCCCCACTGCTGCCATTGAGATCAACGGGAGCAAATGATGTCCTGCTCACCATAGAAGTGTAGGAATTAGGCTACAATTCATCTACCTCAGTATGGTGGCTCCAGCTATGACCAAGAGCATTTGAGGATGCTCAAGCAAATTGTACTAGGAGTGTGCTGAGTAATTAGCCTACCAACAGCCTTGTTGTAATCCTAAATTGTCAGGGATTGCATTGCTCTTCACAGCAGAATATTTTTATCCTTTCCAAAGCTCTTTGTATAAACTGCTGCTAAAAGTTATTCCTTCCTCCAATCTGCTCAGTTCTTGGCTTGGAAATGAGATAATTTCTATCTGTGTTTTATAAAGTTATGATCAAATTCTAATCAAAACACTAACCCCAAGGTATTTCCAGATGCCTTGCCAATAACTAACAGAGACAGTAAATACGATTTGATACCTTAGAGCTCCTCCAAGTCTGATTCTCATTGAGATTAAAGCCTTCAGGCAACTGAGAATTTGGCTCCTACACTGCTGACAAAAATCTAATCAGAAATAGGGGTGGGATTCCCAGTGGTTCCCAAGAGATCCTTGCCTGGCTATGAAATGAGCATTTAGGGTTTCATTTCTGGCAGTTGTCTGTTGGAAAAATAAAACCTGACATTTTAATGTGAGCCCTTCATACAAAAGGAGTTTTCGAAAGCAGAGAGATCTGCAAAGCCACACACAAAAAGAAGAGAAGAAGGGAAAATTAGATGGAGGAAACATCTGCTAAAGTTTTCCTGTTATTTCTGGAATGTTTGTATAACTCAAGCATTCCCTAACTCCTTTCATATCACACACATCTTTGCTAAAATATTGTCTCGTGTCCCACTCCCCATCACATAACCTCTCTCCCCGCTTGCGTTTGCTTACACAGAAAAGCAATATCAGGAATGTACTTAATGCATCTGAGTAGTGTTTTAATGGGGCCGAGCAGCTGGAGATGAGAAAGGCATTGCAGTCCCTCATCTCCAGCAAGCTGCTGGCAGCAGCTTTGCCAACCACAACTGGAAACCCTCTGAATCTCTTCATCTCCTCTTGCAGCTGTTAAAGCAAGGAGAAAACACCCCCAGAACTGAGGCAGCCTTGTGTTTCTTGTTATAAAGTTAATGCAAAAGGCTGGTCTCATTAAACTTTTAGTAGCAGTTTGGTTTAGATCTGTGCAAAAAAAAAAAAAAGTGCTGGATACTGGTCTGATTATTAAATTTGCTCAGACCTTGCTGAAATTGTAATGGATGGAGTGCATCACATTTAGGATAAAAGGTAAAAACTCACTTGGATTGTCCTGGTGCTGTCATAAATGAATCATCACTTAGCTATTAAGACCCATGCTCAGTCATGCAATTTAGAGCATACTGAAAAGAAGCACTGGCTGATTCATATAACAATATCAAAGCACAGCACATTTGCCTGCTTGTTCACAGTGAAATATCCAGGTGGTTTGACAGACTTCGATGCACTTTTGTTGCGAAGCTGGAAGAGTGTTCCTGCTGACTGAAAACTTCTCTTCTGTCCAAGCAGAAGGAAAAAAGGCAAGGAAAGCTTCAGTCATACACTTGGATGGTCATCAAGGGGTAGTCTGTCCATCTGGGCAACCTGGTATTTGTTGCCATCTGAGATTCTGATCACTGGTGCTGGCCATGCTGTCACCTGCAATGTGGACACCTCCCACTAGAGGATAGAGAGAAAAGACCAAACTTTCTCAGTTTCTTGAGCAGCTTACTGAAACGACTCCCCTAGCTGGGTTTTACATAGTAAAGTGGGGTCTTGGTCCTGTTACTAATCCTCTAAGGGTTTTCTCGTCCTCCATGCCTGTATAAGATACATAACAAAATCCATCCTGTAAGGAAACTTTTATTTTGTTCAATCAGAAACATATGATATTAACCTTTTGGGGAAAATACATCAAGTTTTACATTTGCTCCTACAGTAACATTAGGAATTGATTTTAGGACAGACTACAGCAATCCTAGTTAGTACTTTAGCAGTACTGTAAAAATAGGTTTCAAGTTACTAGTATGGGAATCATTGCCTAGATACCATAATAGCAGGCAATATGGGAAAACCTTAAATAGACAGTGATTATATATATAAGTAGAGCATGTAATTTAGTGTGGGAATGGCTGGGCTTAACACCTGTATGTAGTCCTTAAGTATGTTCAGCGAAGTAATTTCCAGAAGCCTAAATTAATAAATTGAGTGGTGTTTTTCTTCTCATTAGACAGACTTGACTCCTTGTTTTCATTACCATTACATGCCAAGTAAGGCTCTTTTCTCCCTCAGGCGCAAGGACTGAGTAACAATTTCATGTACAAAGCTCTTTCCAAAAGCCGCCTGTGCTCTGCCCCCTTGTTTCCAAGTGGGAGCAGTGAGATGGAGGGGGCTTATGGCTGAAAGGTCCCAACCAGAGCTGCTCTTGTGATCATGGGCAGTACAGAAGCTGTCTGGATGAGGAAGAAATTGGGTCTCTCTTCCCATAGATGTCAAAATATCCTGCTTATGTTAAAAAAACCCAAGCCACTAATTCAAACTTACACCCTCCCCTTTAACTCCCACATGTTTCAAACATCAGAAAACACTGTCTGCTAGTAGTATAAACCTCTTTCTAGCAAAGATACTGCCCAAAACTTTCTTCTCTCCATTTTTGCCCCACTTTACTTGTGTGTTCTCTGACATGCAGACAAGCAATACCTGGCAGATCTCTGCTCACACAGTTGCTTTCCTGCCTCATGTGTAACAACTGGGTGCTGGCTCCTGTTCCAGCTCCATAAGGAACTAAATGCTCTTGTATTTTTCTAAGGTTAAGGTAATTTGCCATGCCACCAATTTCAATGAAACTTCCCACAAACTTCAGTGTGATCTGTAGCACAGACCCTTCCACTGTGCATGTCATAAAAATCACTGCAATGTGGGATCAGCCACCGATGTTGTAAAATAGTGTAATGACTCTTAGTTTCTTTTACATGCATGTGTATGGATGTATCAGTGCACATGACTATTTCTCATTAGAAAGCAAGTTCTGTGAACATGAATGGAATAAAAGTAGTAATCCACTGGCTGAATTAGAGCCTTGGGGTAAACAAGAGTGACCCACTGAAGCCAAAAATAATTTGCAAAGTTTTCTCCCCGTTATTGTCTCTGACAGCACTCCTCTGAAAACAAAAGTGCTAGATATGAAAACCAATTAGCAGGCATAGAATAATCCAAATCTTTCATCTAGAAAACATTATGCTTTATTTATTTTTTCCACAATCAAGCAATGTTTAAAAAGCTGGGCTCTGCTTTTTGTCAGAAGAAAATTAATAACCTCCATTTCTTCTTCCCTACTTTAGAAAGAAGGTTTGTGTCAGTAACAGATCAGAGAATGCACAGAGGTTTCTGATCAATTTACAGCTGATGTTTGTTTGCATTGTTTTAGAGTTCGATCATTTTTTAAGTTATCCTTGAGCTATCACCACATGAAATATCTGTCAGAGCCCACGGGAGAGCTTGCAGATCGCCTCTGAGGGGGCTTTGCTCTTCTCAAGAAAGAAAAAACCCTTTAGTAAAGAGCTGAGTGACTCTGCAATGCTTGTCCATGTCCTCCTCCAGCTCTTGGCCACTGATCTTAGTGAGTGATGTGCATACTGATCTCTTTGAAAGATGTATCTGGAGTACTAGCCAGAAAACAGGTTGGATCTTTAGTTTAGTACGCTTGGGGTTATTTACTGCATTGGCCTGAACTGGAGAGGAAGGTTTACAAAATAAATGGGGATCTGAAAAGGAATGACCCCTCTTATATTCCTGGATTATGCCCCAAGAGTTGATTTACTGCACATCAGTTTGGAGAGCTGCAGCAGCCCCTCCGGAGGCTGGAGCCTGGAGATGTGGGAGCAGGACAAGCTCTGGGATGTGATCCTGGAGTCACCCCAAGATGTGATCTTGGAGGAGCTCTGCTGCAGCACTGCACTGCAGGATGGGGTGCACAATGAGCCCCCCCAAATCCCGTCCATCAGCACCGTATGGATCCAGGATGCTCATGTGGTGGAGAGGATGGTCATTTACTGTCAGTAAAGCTGATGGATAACTGAAGTCACTCAGTCACCAAACAGTGTGAATCACATTGCATGCTTTGCCATGAGAAAGCTATTTGGACAAGCAGGGAAATTAACAGATCAAGAGAAAATTTGGTATTATATCAGTTGTGACAGCTGCAAATTCTGCTAATTTTTATCAATTGACTGGAAGTTTAATTAGGCCAGGATGTCAATTCAAGCTTGGCCATAAAAATGTGTATTTCAACTAAGATAATAATCAATGGTTCTCTTTAAATGTTATAAACACTTTTCTGAACAGGCGGGTTGAATGTCGTGTTATTGAAGCTGCTAATTTAGTACACTATTCAGTGGACGTAAATCATTGCTCACGTGAACACTAACTTCTCAGTTCTTCAGCTAAAGGTAGTATTTTTTCTGGAAGCATATTTGGACACTTTATATCGGTCATTAATAATGCAGAAACTAAACAGCAGTTAAAGTGAGAAAGAAATATATGCTGTGGTTTGTAGGACTGCTGAGTAACTGCAGTCCTAGTTAGAGATAACAGATGTTGTGGGTGTTCTGCACTTCAAAAATATCCTTCCCATGGTCTTCAGGAAAATGAATGGGCCTAATTTAAATGAAGAGATTCTTCTATTTTCTGAAATATCACATGGATTCATTTTATTGACTCATTAGTAAATTAATCCATTGATCCTTAAGCTCTTTGATCAATGAAATACATGCCCAGGAGTGTCTTTGGGCTATCATGGCTATTAAATGTAGTACAGTGGTTGGGCTGCTTTTGTTTTTTAATGAATTGCTTGGTTTGGCTGCGAACAATGAACACTTTCCAGTGTGTATGGAACAAGCTTAGGGATGTGGAGGAGACAAATTAATGTCCTTGGCTTCTTGCTGCCACAGGGACAGCCACCTTGCATGTCGGTGTGTGACGTTTCTGTCACCACTCAGCCCGTGATGGGCAAAGCTGAGCATGGCCCCTCTTCCTGAACTTCAGGACTTTCTTGTTTCCCCTTTCCCATAGTGTGTCCTTGCCATGTGCCTTCCTCTGAGGCTTCAAGCATCTCTGTGTTTGCCGGGCTGTTTTATCACAGCAGTTGTGTGAGAAGGAGTTGAGGTTTGAAGGAGTTAAGCTGCTTTCCCATCTCGTGTTGGTTTGTGTGGTAAAACATGACGGGTCAAGTTCTGTGGTCTAACCTAGCTGCTCTGAGCTCAACTCTGAGAACAGAGTGGTTGAACTGGTTTTAGGTCACCCTCTCGGCAGTTCTTGTTTTGGCTCAGCTTTAGTCTGAGCTCTGGGGAGAGACAAGAAGGTCTTGGAGGTTGCTTGGGCTGCAGGGGCTGTCAGGAGCCTCAGCAACAGTCCTGGGCGGGTAATCCCTGCTCCCCAGGCCAGACATAGGCTGTGAGAGCCCCCAGCCCAACCAGAGGAGCCCAAGGTGCGTATTTCTCCCTTGAGTTGTTCCCTGCCCTCCTATCCAGGGCAGAGACATTTTAGTCCCGTTCATAAGCCTTTGGTCTGGTTCAGAGGGGCTTGCTGAGCTTGGACCTGTTTTGGATGTGACACAATTGCCAAGTTTGACACACTATGGTCTGGGTTCTGGTTTGGACTGGTCTGGAGTGAAATTTTAGGCATTGGAAAGGCATTACACTCCCTCCAAAAAAGCCTGAGCCTTTCTTGAGAGCTCATTTCTTTTTCTGGGTCTCAGCCAAACTTCTGACATTGCAGGAGTTTTGTGTGCTGTAAGGATTCTTGCTTCTAAAGGCTGTTCATGGGTAATGCACTGCTTTCTGCCAGCATGGGCACCAACTTTACTTTGAAATGCCGGTTTTATTCTTCCTTATTAGACCACAAAAGAGATTATCATCTGCTTTCACACTCTGAGTAAAGAAACCATCGTAGGGGCAGTGCAGGCAGTCCCCTTTCTTCAAAACCTAATGCCCTGAAAACAGTCTGGTTACACCTGTGTCTCCTGGAGATGAGCATCTGGCAGAACTGGAGCTAATCCAGGCTCCTAAATTAGAGGGAAATTTACATGCTCTCCCTTCTTTCCTTTTGTCAGAAACCTAAGGAAGTCAGATGGTCTTAGATCAAGATAGGTTGACTACATTACGTTTTCTCCTGTAAATGATCAGCTACCTTCTATGTGTTGGTTAGGACAACAAAGTGGGGTCTTTTTGCTTGATCTTTTCAAAGATGAGGGTTGAAATAACTTAATACGGAAGAACGGCTCTCCTCCTGTCTTCAAACAGGAGCAAATTTCAGGCTTTAATCCAGGTTCTTTGGAGATCAGGCCTGAAAACTGGATTGTGAATGTCCATTGAATGCCAAAGTAAAAGCTGCAAATCTTTGTACTAAGGAAAAACAACTGACTTAAAATTAGGCATTTCCATAGGAAAGGAGTTTTTTGGTCTCAGTGGTGTCTGGCAAAGTTTGATGTTCTTGTTGTGTTATATTTGGTATAACAGAAGTGGCCTCATTAGATACAAGCTCCATATGATAAATTATAGATCTAAAAATATCCATCACAACTAGATGATGTAATGAAACAAATTTTAGCTTAGGAGCAGAAGAAAGAGAGGAACTTGATAAGTAACAATTGGATACAACGTCTGCTGAGACTTCTGTGATGTTTCTGCTAAACATTAAGCACAATTAATTTCATGTGTAAAATGCCATTTTCACAGCCTCGTACCTGGGCGTGTGTCAAGATCTGTGCATGGTCACAGAGCTGCAGAAACCTGGATGTAACACAGTGACCTTTTGCTGTCAGGTCGATTTTACAGCCTTGTCAGGACAAAGACTGCAAAATCCACTCTGCCAGTGGACATTGGCTGGGGCTGATTGCAAGTATTTCTGGTCATGCAACATATATTGTGTGGGGCTAAAACACTTCTAAACACTTTTCAATTGAATGTGCCAGCAACCTTCAGAGATTTGCAGATTTGCTGCTTTGTCATACTTTGTATGTGATTTGCATTCACTGGGGTGTGCTGAGAGGAGCTGGGAACAGGCAGCTGTGTGGTGTTGGGTGTCCTGTGCCAAGGATGCAGTTAGAAAGTCGTGGAGATGGGCTGGGTGGCCACAGCATCCATGGTTAGCTGGGATGTGTCCCAGAACAGTGATGCAGTGTGGATAAGGACTAAATAAGTCCTGGATTTTGGAAAAGCTGCTGAGCCAAACTTCCCATGCAGCAGCTTGATACACATTTCCAAAGCAATCTCTTGCCCTGGAAAGGGCTAAGGAGCTGTAGACTCTTAAAGAATGAAAGCTTATATTAGGTGTGACAGGTACAGAAACTTGCAACTGAAGAAGCTGCCGCTGGAAGCCCTAAGGTCAAACACAACTAGTGAGATCTCACATCTCATTCAGGATCTGCATTTCAAATAAGTAGTTGTTACTTAGATCCTCTCTAGATGCTTCAGCCGCTTCCTGCCATCAGTAGAGGTTCATCACTGTGGCCACAAATATTATTAACATGAGATTGGCTTTGGACGGGATTGTCCATGCTGCTTTTCCAGCATGAATTCATATTAAGATATGCATCAGATGTCACCCCAGATACCCAGTTTAACCCTTCCGGCCCCATAATCATAAATCTTTATCTTTGTTTGCCCTGTGTGTGTTTCTGTCTCTGTGTCTCCTGCAAGTAAATGTTTGTGGTATCACTAACCATGTGTATCGTTTGCTTTAACCCCGTGCTCTCATGCTCAATTTAAAGTATAAATCAGTGAAATTAATTAAGGTTTCTTTGAGCGCACTATTGCTTCCAAGTCCTTTAGTGCCTTCGTTTAAATAGGCAATGTATGACTAGGGTCATAGCCAAGGATGTCAAATGCTTTTTTTACACTGCTGAAGCAATGGTCGTGGTGTGCACCGTTTATGTGGGTGATGGCAGGCTGCTGCCTTTGAATTCTTATTCAGTCTGCAGCCATTTACTGCAGACCAGAAGCTATAATGACTAGGAGGAAAATTTGCTCCATTTCAGACAGAGCTATTAAAAGAAAATTATTCTCAAAGCAATTCTTATCTCATGATGGGATTGTTGAATTACTGCATATTATGGGAAAGGAAATTGCACATGTTGACTTCTCTTCCCATTAGAACTATTGTTTTATTACAATTGTCATACATCCACACACACATTTTTGTTTTAAATCTTTTTCAAAAATGAAACTGTCCTGCATTAGGTACTGAACATAAGCTAAAGTTAGCAAAATTAAAGAGCAGACTGTTCAGACAGGTTTTCAAAGGTTAGCAGGAATGGCGATTCCTTCTGTTGTCCATGTAAGTGCACATCTCAGACACAAGCAAGAGCAAGGCACTGAGGAATAACGTGTCCGTACTTACAGGACTACCCAGAGAGGTAATGCCCAAGAGAGACAGCTCAAACAGTCCCAGACACTGCCCCTCCTCCTTATCCCATCCCATACTATCACCAGGGTACAAACCCATAAGTAGCACATAGATATCTAGTGTGGGAGTCTGCAAGTCAGCCCCACAAGCTAATCATGGTGAGAACCTGGCTGCAAAAGGATGTCAGTGCTCGTGGTTTTACGCTGTCCCACGTGCAAAAAGCCCTTTTTGGTGCCTTGGTTCAGTTTGTGGTTCCGATCCAGTCTGGTTCATGTCTCCCAACACCTGACGTACTGCTCGGTGGGGCCAGGAATCACCTTGCTCACCCTCCCTTGCCCATGCAACCTCGTTGGATTTGGTGGCACCATCTGCAGATGTGTAATGCAACTGAACTATGTAAGAAGTAACTATTTTCACTTACCTCTGGTTTTAGACCAAAATGCTAAATCTAAATGTGCTTCAACTTCTATCACAAATGTCCAAGGCAATGGTGTGGAAATAATATGTAGCTTAGAAAAGAAATCAGAAGAAATACTTTTCTTGACCTCTTGGGTGTTACAGAACATTAGTCCACTGACACCTTCCCGCAGAAGCTGTGCAGGCAGTGCTTTTTGATGTTGTTTCCAAAGTGTGTACCAGGTGCTTGGGATTTATCAGAGGAGAAGAGGCTTGAGTTTGGCTGAACAGAGCCGTGCCATGGTTCCAGGTGTGCACAGCAGCACAGCGTATGCTCACACAGAGGATGCTGACCCAGCAGTCTGCAGCCACCACACCGAAACCTTTTCCTGTTGGAAAGGGCTTCATCATCTCTTCTCTTACCTTTAGTTTCCTTCTCCAAAAGCTTCTGCATGATAACAGGAAACAAATGTGGAATCAGGAAACTGCCTGATACGCCCCAGTTGACCAATTAATCACTGGTCTGCGTGCCTGTGATGATGGGCCCTAATAAACAGTGGTGCCACTACCCCTTCCCCTTCCGACTGCTTATCTCTTCCATACCCCCTTCTCTGCCAGCTCAGCCCCTCTCCTCTGCGGCATTGCAGCAGCCAGCTCAAGGACACAGCCCTGAGTTTCTCTCCAGAGGTTCTGCTGCTAATGTGCCATTCTCAAAGTATAATGAGTATTTTTGTGCCTAAGCAAACAACCCCCCTATAGATCTATACATGTCGCTGCCTGTTTTTGGCTGGGGTGGGAGATCCTTCAGCCATGGGAAGCAGAAATCAGTTAAGTGTATGTCAGCTGCTCAGTTCATGTCTTGATCTGCCTCCTGGGATGAGGAAAAGGACTCATGTTGTTGTGAAACCTCTTTGCTAAATGGGCTCCTCCTGTGAATGGTGTAGGAACAGGAAACCATTTTCCTCCTCTTTAAAGTTTTGGTGTAATTTGAGAGTCAAGCTCTATGCAGATCAGAACATGTTAGTAATGTCTGGAAAGTAATTACTGCATACATTATTATTTTAATATTTACTAAGTGCTGACAGTGTAATACTTTTATTAAAACTTTAGGAAGGGTGAAATACATACCGCAAGGCACGGTGAGATGAAGATAGTGTTCTGAAATCACTCATTTATATTTCAATTTTGCAGTCACATTCCTGTGACCTACCTTTAATCATATATTGGCTTCTTTGTGTCTTAAATTTATGTGAGGTAGCTAATGATTTTAATTTAAAGTTCTTTATGGAAGAATGCAAATAATATTTTTGCCCAGTGAAGCCATGCTGGGAACTACTTCTTGAAAAGCAATTTATCATTGTATCCAAGAGCACTGGAAGAGGTTGAGCTTTCCTAGAAGCTGGAAGTCTTTCTTTTCACTTATTGTGACCATAGAAGAGCAATATGCCAAGGGTCATCAGGACAAGATATCTGTTTTTAAAAAAGAACTGATGAAACTAAAATCCTTTTGGCCTCTGGATGTTTTCTCTACAATGAGGGGAATCCACTAAAACAATCTTACAAAATAAAAGAGCAGCATTTGCAATATTCTTTTGAATGTGGCAGGTTGGGTAATCTAATCCAATCCAGATTTTCTACTGATTTTTTTTCTGCCCAAAACAAAATTATCATAACCAATAAAGGTAGGTTTAAACTTTTTATCTAGCTTGCATACTCTTTGGAGATTGTGCAGGCTTGTCACCTGAAGGAATGGATTTCTTTAAGGAAAAGCATTGGTGATAGTGGTTTGACTCATTAATTGTCTGTCAAATTGATCAGAAGCATTAGTGAAGTTGATTTAGATGCTCCATGAAGATCTGAGTCACAATATGGGTGAACTGCTGAGGTCAGGGTCCTGGAACAAATGTTTGTGCTGTGTCCAGACTAGGCTTCACTGTAACATTTGGTAATTCAAGCAATTGGCCCTTGACTATTTTAATTTAAAACAGGACCACAGACTTGAGAGAAAAATCTATAGCAATATAGTTATTTGAATATATGAACTTCGAGACAGCTGAGGGACACAAAAAGCACCGAGAATCCCACAGTCTACAAGAAATGAATAGCTAATAGGTGCAGTTCCCCTGACATCTGGATTTCACTACAGCGAAGCATTGTGGAAACCTGACTGGATTGCAATTGCAGGCTTGTATCCCATGGCTTTAGCTAAAACTCTTCGGTTTTATACTTTGTTTTAATTCCTAGGTTATTAATTGCCAATACAGATAAGATGTCTTAATGTGCATGAGCTCTCCTTCTATTGCATTCCTTTAGGAAGATATCATTACATTTCAGCCACACATCATTAAACATTTCAAAATACATCCAGAAAGGCAGTTGTATGTACAAGACACATTATTACAGGTAATATATTTTGCTAAGCTTCACAACCCTGTAGATAAAGAGACAGCTTGTGCCTTCGCCGCTGGTGCAGGCGTGTTCGGGGTACATGCAGCATCCATCACCAATTTTTCTACTAACGAACACCAAAGCAGTTAAACACAGCTGAACACTTTTCCAACTTCTTTTTCTGTGCCTTGGTTCCTGACCTTCAGACACCAAGGCTGTGTGCCTGCCTTTGCAGAGCAAGAAAACAGATTGTGGCCCAAAAGCCAAAATCCTCAGTCAATACAAGGATGGATGCTTCACCACCAGACCCCTCATGTAGTTGTTTGTATGAGGGTGAAGTTTAAAGGTGGCAAGGTACAAAACACTACCAACCCCCTCGATGTGAGGCGGTGGGGAATTGAGCCCTTAATCCACGCTGCGCTGTCTGGGCAGCGCTCACATTGAGGGATTTCTGCTTTCAGCTAAATTGATTAGCTTTACAGTGCTGTTTCAGTGGTTGTCTGGGTTTGAGCAAGTCCTGTATCTATTACCAGCCATTCTTCTTATCCTCAGAGAACCTCTCTCAAAGTTCAGCCCAGTGAAGTTGCCCACAGGGTAGTCTTATTATAGTCAATACCAATAAAATCACAGGCAGCAGGAGAGTGGACAGGCTCCTTACACTGAATGAGAGCTCAGAAGAGATGTGATTTCTTAGAATATGGTACCACAAATACACCACTGCCCTCAGATATAAAAATCACCGGTACCATATCGAAGGTATTTTACTTGTGCATCTGAGCTTTCTCAGAGATCTTGTCTGTAGCTATATGTCAGATTATACTTAACCGTTATCATGCTGAATCGAGAAGTCTCCATTAAGAGACTCCTAGCTGGGCACACATGCTGGCATACTGATTTTCCAGACAGTTTAGTACCGCTGCATTAAGCCACTGAGCAGGCTTGAATATATAAGGTCCTCCACGCATCAGAAGATGCTCTCAGGTGCTTCTGCGCTGCACAGTGCAGCCCCCCCGGGGTTAAGGCTCAGCAGCGCAGAACTGCTCTGGGTAATTAGAGCAATGGCAGCCTGGGTGGGGTGAGTCTGCAATGGGTGCCCCCCCAGAGAGCCTGTTCATGCAGTCACAGCACACAGAGGGACAGAGCACCAGGCTATTGGTAGTAACTGAGCAAATTGGCGTTTTTTATATATATTATTCTTTGAAGGAAGGTGAAGGGATATTTAGATTTGACTCATTTCTCCCAATCTCCTTTTCTGCAGTGGTGAAGTAAATGATCTCTTCTATTGAGAGCCTTATTAGATGGCTTATCACACACTTAAATGCAATTCTTCAGACAGGAGAAGCTGTCTACAAATCCTGTTCTTTAAACATGCTTTGAAGTCTGGTGATTTACTCTTTCTCACTCATCCATGCACCTATATTTATGTTTATCCACTTTAAATTGCATTAACACCAGCACCACAGCGGTTTGCTGTGCCTGGTCTGGCTGCATTAGTCTGTCTGTCCTGCTCTGCAGATCAGAGATGGGCATCACACCAGCTGCCTGCAGCCAAGCAGTGGTATTTACAGGAGGTTTTTCTTGTGTCAGTTACTGTAGCTGGATTAAAGAACTGACATAACTAACACTGCTTATTTTATCCTGATAGATTTACTGTAAATCTTTTCTGTGAGCCATATTTAGAAGGAGCCTGGTGACGGGTAGTTGTACATGTCTAGAACTGCAGCCAGTACTAAAATAGTGGGTACTCAAACATGGTGCTCTGGGTATAACTAATGCTGGCACAGTTCTGGGAGGAATTTTGTCCCTTTTCCAACACACATGCTATTACACGACTATCCTCGACCCAATGAGATATTCACCTGCATCTGATGGACTGGACACTGACTATGTCTGAGGCAGAAAACAGGATTTTGATGGGGGATTATTTGAGTGGAGTTATCAAATCAAATCCTGCTCCCTCTGTCTTTAAAAGCTCTCTCAGTGGTTGCATTACGTCCTTTCTATTTGCAAATACAAGAGAGCAGCAACAGTAAACCCTCAGACCACATGGAAAAGAAACAGCATCAATGTGTGACAACACATTTGCAGCCCAGCCCCAATCTGTGTAAAGCGGATCGTTCCCACAGCACACAGCCTGGCTGGGATTAGAGAAAACCTCAGGATTTTTTTGATTCCTAAAGCTGTTACTTGGATTTGATAAATAAACAGTTGCTTTTACATACAAGTGAATGGTGTTAACGATAGCAACAACACGCCAAGGTGCTAGCCAACAAATTGCGTATTGCAAGCAGTGGGTGATGAGGGATTTGAGGAGGGGGACCACAGTTTAATTAACTCTGCCACAATGCGGCAGCTGAGTTTCGTCAGCCCAAGACAAAGATGTTGAAAGAAACTCGTGTTCCTGAGGGGGCCTCAGGATGCTAAAGGTGATGGTACGTTTTTTGTGGCTGTGCATCCCCAGGCACCAGCACCCACAAAGGACCACAGTGGAATGAGGAGAGTGAGGGGATCTGTGGCAGCAGCAACCTGGTGGGAATGGGTGATCTTCTGAGAGATGCTGGAGACAGCAGAGGGAAGAGGAGCATCCTGGAGAAGTCTGAACATGGCAGGGGTAGAGGTGGGTTGCATTCATTCCTGGTTTGACCACACATGAAGAATTACATTTGGAACAGCATCCATATAGTTAAACACTGCGTAGTGTGTGCAGCTCACAAGGAACCAATGCCCAGGCACTAGCAGCAAGGAGCAAAATCGGAGACATCAGTTTAGCAGGAATTTGGGGTCCCCTGAATGTACCCTGATGCTGACATCACCCTATAGAGGCAGAGCTAATATGCAGTTTTCAATGAACATTTACAATTAAGGCCCAGTATAGAAAAAAAACTCAATTCCTCCGCAAAGTCAGGTAACTCCAAACAAAAGGAAAATTCCCTTCCTCAGTCCCTTTCTCCCAGAGCAGCTGCTTCATTAAGGTAATTCAGGCACCTCTGTTCCCTCTCCACAGGGTGCTAATGGATGAAGATGCTTTACAGAAAGCCTGAGTCCCAGCACACGCTGAGACATGTGCTGGCTCCCCTGCAGACACTGACTTTGGGCAACTGCCCAGGGAGAGAGATTTGGGGAGCCCAGAAACCTCCTTGCTCTTCATTTGCTCTTCAATTCTATGCGTGCTGCTGCAGTGGAAAAAGCCATCAAGGCTCTTGGAGGGATCAGAGATCGATACCATGCATATCAAACCAGTGGTTGGAAAACTTTGGGTGAAAGTGTAATACTGTGAGTGCTTCCAGCTCTGTTTCATTCAAGTCCTGATACTGAGATTTTAGTACAATGCCAATTTTAGCTTGAATTGTCTGACAGCTCTTCTTTGTGAAGAGGAGCAGTATTGACAGAATGGTACTTTTTGAACAAGAAGTGATTTTCTTTCTCCCCAGAGAAAATAGACTCCATGTGTAATAGGAGGATATTTTTTCTTTTCCTTCTGAACTAAGGCTGCACAAAAAGAAAGCCTGGTAGCTGGCTTTCATTACAGTTATGTTTTTGAGTTTTCTGGGAAAATAGGTATTACTTATAGGATCTGAGCACACACTATTTTAGGGGGGTTCCTCTTGAAGTTACTGCTCAGGTACCTTCTCCAGGAGGCTGGATGAACTACATGCCCTGGGCAGGTCCTGGGTAAATCCCGAGGGTCCCAGGTGAGGAAAGATGAAAGTAATTTCATTTTTAAGCTGGCTCTCATTAACTATCCTCTTGAGCTGAAGGGGACCATGGTGTATTAAGTGGTGTCAGTGCCATAAAGCAGAATTGGACCTGCAAGGCGATGAAGCAGCCCTTCACATGTGCAATGACAGGACCAAAGGGACCACTCCCCATTCATGGGCTCTCAAAATCTGCTTCCTAAATAGCAGTTTGCTGTCCCGTGGACAGAGAAAATTGTTTATTCTAGAAGAAAATGAACTGACAACCCAAAATGTCTCTGTCAGCCTCCTTTTTCTTCATCATACTTATCTTGCCACTCATGTCATGCCACAATGAGAAGCAGCAAGGAAGGAGCTGCTACCTGAAATAGTCCTGAAATCACATTATAATAGTAAATCACAAAGGCAGCATGGCTGTGTCACCTCTGCAACCTTTGGCTTGGAAAGGGTGAGTGGACACAGTGGCCACTCAAGACACCTGATTTCCACCCACCTCATCTATCTGCCTGTGACCTGCCTGCTGCAGGAAACTGTTTCCTTAATGAGAGACAAAGCAATGGGACTATATGACAACCCCTCATGTAATGCTCTGAGCGCAAGGAGATCCAGAGACAGAAAAGTCAGTATCATAATGAAAAATGTAATTAAAGTTTTGCTCAGATTGAATCAATTACATCTCTCACAAGTACCCGGTATAGATTTCAGCCTCAACCCCAGGGATATGTAGTCTGATCCCTCTGAAATCCCAGAAGCAGGGTCCTAAGCCCAGTATACATGCCATTTGTATGGCTTAAACCCAAGAATATGCTTCCAAACAACTTTAGCTCCGTAGGATTTGTATTTTATTGTCTCTGAGCAAACGCAAGTGAGCGGAAGCTGTTTCTGCCACAAGGAAGATGACTTTTGAGGCACGATCTGTAAATAGAAGGAAAGGGCTATTTTGGCTATATATTTGAATTGGCAGAAAACTGCAGCAGATTGCATTATTCAGTGGGTAATGTAATGTTAATGCGGCCTTGTAGCCGGGGGGAGAGAAGTTAAGGTTTAATCATTTTGTAATGCACTTACATTGCCCATTTTAGATTTGTCAGCTGTCGTAAATGAACTGCAGTTTTATCCTGGGACTATATATAGAATTACTATTTATATGTTTTTCATCTGCAGATTATGCAGTTTAAATGAATAAAAGAAAGGAAAGCACCAGGACAGAGCGAGGGGGAGATGTGCCCTCGCCTCTGCTCTGTTCAGAGAATTCCTCAGTGCCTCCACACAGGAAAATGTTGCCTTTGCCTAAGCCTGGGCTGAGATGGTTGACATTTTCAATAAAACAAAACTCATTTTCAACAAACCATTTAATGTCATGGAGAGCGAGGCAAGGAAATGCTGTAATTCAAAATACAGCCACATAGGAATGGCAGTTGCTGAACTTCTGCTTTGTGTCTTATGTACTTATCACTCATAAGCACCAAACTCCAGGAAATCCTCTCCCATGGCATCACTCCTCACCAGTTTTATTGAAAAACCGTAATATACTTTTGCATTCTAAATGCTGACTAAAAGCCACCCATGTTACGGCTTTTTGTGTACATATTTCAGCAGTTCTCAAACAAAGATGATTCCTCCTTCGACTGCCGAGTCCTGCTGCTTTCTCTGCTGCGTCCCTTCACAGCATCACTGGAAATCTCATGGCGCGTTGCAGACTACCCCAGCACTGATTAATGTCCTTGCCAAGGAAAGAAAAGAAAAGAAAAGAAAAGAAAAGAAAAGAAAAGAAAAGAAAAGAAAAGAAAAGAAAAGAAAAGAAAAGAAAAGAAAAGAAAAGAAAAGAAAAGAAAAGAAAAGAAAAGAAAAGAGAAGGGAGGGGAAGGGAGGGGAAGGGAAGGGAAGGGAAGGGAAGGGAAGGGAAGGGAAGGGAAGGGAAGGGAAGGGAAGGGAAGGGAAGGGAAGGGAAGGGAAGGGAAGGGAAGGGAAGGGAAGAAAAGAAAAGAAAAGAAAAGAAAAGAAAAGAAAAGAAAAGAAAAGAAAAGAAAAGAAAAGAAAAGAAAAGAAAAGAAAAGAAAAGAAGAAAAGAAAAGAAAAGAAAAGAAAAGAAAAGAAAAGAAAAGAAAAGAAAAGAAAAGAAAAGAAAAGAAAAGAAAAGAAAAGAAAAGAAAGAAGGTTTGCAAACAGTTTTGCTGCTCCTATCAGCTCCTATCAGCTTGCTGAAGTATTTGAGTGTGTTCGCTTTTTTGGGGCAGCCATTTGAAAAAATCCAAAGGAAACTTGAGAAAGCAGAACATCCTGCTGATCATAAATTTCAAGTATTCCCATTGTCTCATCTTTTAATCCAATTCTTACTCTGGAAGCAATTTCTGTAGGGAGTTTTTGCTTTAACTGTTCTCTCCACTGCTATGTCCTACAGGACCAAAGGATTTCTTTTCTCCAACAATAATAACGATGTTTTTTAAGAAGCAAGAGTACCCTGATTTTCATCCATAGCATTTACCTACAAAGAGCATGATAAATTACACAGAAAATGCAGTCTATCCTTCCTGCAGGACAGCCTGATTTATGGACTGTGCATCTGTTTCATATAAAGTGCCCCGAGTAGAACAAAAGCCTCCATTCTAGCAAAACCAGGACAGTCTCTTTAGTTTTCAATAAATCATGTTCTACCTGTGGGATACCTTGTTAACGACTATATGCTAAATCCAGAGGGGGTTTTCCTTTTTCTTTTTTTTTTAAATTTTCCTTTTTTATTTTTAGCCATCCATCACAAATATCCTGAGTTTCTGTGGCCAGCCGAACACCCTTGTTGCCCAGGCAAAACTCCTTTGCATTTCAGAGGGAGTTTGGCATTAGTAAACTCACTATATCAAATATTTCATTTATAACACACGTTTGTGCAATGATCCATCTCAGAGTGACCAGGCTTCATAATCCAGCCTGAAAAAAAACATAAGCAAAAATCTTCCTTCATTCTGCTTGTCATTAACATCTTTGCCTTTACCAGCCCAATTTTTTTGTTTTGAATTTGGGATGTCACAGGATGTTCTGGGCTTCCATTAAGGAGCCTAAATTCTATATCGAGGGGAAATACCTGGGCCCTCACTGTGGGAAATGCCTTCTCAGGGCAGGAGAAGACCATGGCCTACTCAGGAAAGCGAAGGAAGCAAAGGGACCAGCAGAGTTATGGAGAAGTGGAATGAGGTTTCAGCAGAAAACATGCTCCGTTCCCCCTTTGAACTTGTCCCTTCCTGGTGGAGATCCCAGCCCCATGGCTCCCCTCCCCAGCCCTTCTCTTCGCATCTTCAGCACCAACATTCCCCAAACCACCTGAGGTTTTCAGAGGCAGAAGGATGGGATGAAAACCATGTTCCCAGTGCAGCTCTCCTGAAAGCATGTGAGACACGAACAAACTGAACCCAAGGGGCTCCTGTCTGTCAAAGGCACTGATGCAAAACCGAGATCATCATTTGAAGACTTATACTGATGTTACTGGGAGTGGAAATTGTTTTTTTACTGAGGGCATAATTCATGCAGGAGGATGCTTATAGCATCCAAAAGGCTTTAAGCGAGCATTATGATACTGTCAGTGAAGTACAAAGGTGTCCAGGGAAAAAGGGAGTAAATTCCTGTAGAATACTGGCACGATGAGCCATGGCAGAGCTGGATCTGATTTCCTACCCTGTGGGCTGCATCCCTGATGCCTTCACATCCCCCTTTTGCCCCAGCCCTTGTCTGGTGAACTACAGCCACACCAGCAGTTCCTCAGCAGAGCCATGAGGTCTTTGTACACAGCTGCAGTACCAGGTCCACCTGAAGTCCATCTGATGTCCATCTGATGTGCCTGATGTCCCACTGATTCTGCGGCCCTCCTGAAGAAGACTCTGGGGAGCTGGAGCACGATGACTTTGAGATACATGCTGCCTCTCCTCTTGTGTTTTTTCCTGGGCAATGGGGGTCTTGATTTCTGACAAAGCCTTGTGTTCCCACTGTAATATAAATTACAGTGTAAAAATATCACAGATGGAATGAGATAAGTCCTTGACCTTGTTTCTTTGCTGCAAAAAGCCAGGTGGTGCTTCTGCCAGTTTCTCTATTGCCAGTCAGGAATCAAGCAGTTCCCTGTCATTAAATTGCCAGTCCTTTGTCCCTGGGCATAGAGCAACATAAAGTCACCTTTCCAACATTTTGCCAACTGTTGAGACATGTTGCTATTTCAGTGTTCTCTGCAATGTTATTTCCTTTGCTCAGGTGGTGCATCGCCAGGCTGCTGGGACCAGACCCCGGGGATGAACCGTGCAGCCTGCACGTGAGGCTGCTCTAAAAAGTACCTCTTCTCTGCAGGGGACCTGAAGAAGCCCTTGGGCTTGAGGACACTTTGGTTTGCTTGTTCTTTGCCTCTTAGACCCAGGAATGTCCCAGGTGCCAACCTTGTCCTGCCACAAGTGACCCAGGACACCTGGCAGCAGCACAGGTTGTCCAAGGTGCCACTTTGGGCTTCTTCTTCTGAGGAATGCTTTCCAAAACACTATGGTCCATGGTGTAGTTGGCGTCTATGTGCTTTTTTTATGAGGAAAGTTTCTGCTTCGGCCTTTTTTCAACTGTTTTGCCTGCCTTTCTGATGCCTTTGCCAGCCTGGCCAGGACTGAATTTGGCCCCTGACAGTCACTTCTTCATTAATCAGATATTTGCCACAGTGGCAGGGTTGTTGTGAGGTCTAATTAAGTTTACAGTTTCTAATTAAATTGGTTTGAGATCCTGAGGTGGAAGGCCTTTTAAGAGCAATCATTTATTAAAAAGTTAGGAATTTTTGCTCCAGCAACCTTTTGTAATGAACTAATTTTAGCATCCAGAGGTGAAGGATGAGTCATCCTTTCTCAGTCTTTGGTGATGTTGGTTGAAGCTTTTTTTCATTCACCTTAATCAACGAAGCAATCAAAAATTGCTAATCACCTTTATGAAGGCACTTATGTCAGGGTGAAATATGTGGTGATCACATACACAGTCAGGAAGCAAATAACATTTGCTCAAAAAGGATAAATGTGCTGGACCACAGAGATGTGGGAGACCCGGACTGCAACCCTCATGTCCCTCTTCCTACAGTAATTTTTAATCCCAGCACACAGATAATTAATAGGTGGTATTTGACAGGGTGTCTCATGTCCTTCTCCTGAGCCAGCCACTTGGAACAGGCTGCGCTGTGTCCTGCATGGCTGCGCACCTTCGTTATTCAGATAAAGTTTGTACCTTCCTTTTTTCAGACTCAATCAACCAAATCAAACATTTCCCATGGAAGATTCCATTAAAAGTCATTCAGATATGCCAGAGAAATGTTCAAAATTATCAAAATTGACCAATTCACTCTTCTTGCCTTTGTATGCCAAAATTATCTTAAATCTTAATAAACCCTAATCAATGCCTACTTTATGCTTACAAATAAGAGTGACCCATTAAAGCCCCCCTTTAAAGGGAGCTTTGGGGCCAGACCAGGTCCTTACTCACATGGTGTTTCCTCCATGGCCAACTGCACATTAATTCACTTTTAGTCTTCGGAGATTGGAGAACCTTATTGCCTTTGTCCCCTATTTGTGTTACAACCTTTTGTCACAGGAAACTGAGTCACCCGGTCGTGATATTGAGAGCCTGCTGAATTCTTACCTCCCTAGTCTTCCCTTTGGATAAATGCTTGAGTTTCGACTGATATCTCACTTAAGATAACTAAGATAATTTAAAGAAGAAAAGCAGTGGATTGAGGAGATGTGGACTGTGACCCTCCTGCCCCACTTTCCCTGGTCATATTCTGCTTCCAACATCTGGAGAATTAATTGGTGCTCTTTGATGGGTTGTCTCATTTAAAGTAACTAAGAAAATTCGACTTTCTCCTAGGCCTTTAGAACTTGTTGATATGCAACACATAAAGGACTGAGAGGTTCATAGATATTTAACTTGAAGACTTTCTCCCTACAAAATAATGCTCATATGTTGGAAATGTCTTTTTCAGGGTGAAGCTTTGGTAAAGCTTTTTTAACACTTTGAAATGTTTTCAATGTTTAAATTTAAATTGCTTTCCAGATATCCAGTTTGAACCATCTTCTTTATATTCAAATGTAAAGTTATTATAAAACAGGATTATAATAAGGCCAGGGAGAAAATGACATAATTCAAAATAATCTAAGAACATTGAGGGTGGACTTTATCTGAATTTTCTTTCCCTTTTCAGTCTGTATTTCTTTCGTCCTGAGTTAAAACAAGGAAATATTTCTAAACCTTCCAAGTTCAAAAACATTTCCTTGCCCAGCTCTAATTGCTTGATTGAATTATTTGTAGACAGATCACAACTACCTTCAATTAATCAGTTCCATGAATGCTTTTTTTTCCATAATCCCTGACCCATAGCTCATTCACAGACCTGATGCTTGTGCTGATTTAATTAGCAATTTAACTTGTGTGACCTGTGGGTGCTTCCTGTTTGCATGGACCCTCATGTAAGCCCAGTATTTGCATACAGCTTCTAATTCTCACTTAAAATTCACCCTTTCAAAAAACTTTTTTTGCCTCTGACCTCCCATGCTGGGGTCCATGTGGGAAGTTGATGCACTGGGAGCACAAACCCAGCTGGAATGAATTTGTTTAAAAAGCTGAGAGGACTTTCACTGAGAATTTTTGGCATTGCTCACCCTGTTCTAATTGCTTTATAAATTTAATGGAGTTAATGTTGGCCACTGGGTGCTGGGTTGGTTACAGATAAGGGCTATAAAGGCAGCCCAGGGCCCCTCTTGGTGGAGGAGGGATGGTGCTGAGGAGGAAGATGAGGAGCAGGTCTCATTTAAGTGGCTTCTGCATAGTAAGTTGGTAGCCCAGGTGACGTTCCCAGAAATTGCTTCATCCCCAGGAGTCTGTGGGGTTTGGTAGGTGCTGTGGTGCTCCTGCAGAGAATTTCCACTCCCACAAGCCATAAAGGTGGCAACAAAATACTTTCCCCCTCTCTTCCTCCTTTGTTCACAAGAGCTGGTTACTCAGAGACTACCACAATATCAGGACTGCTATGGTATTTCAGTTATGAGCTATGTATTGAAAGCTTCTCTTTTTTGTTTGGTGTGTGTTTTGGTGTTGTGGGGCTTTTTGTTGTTATTGTAGGTTTTGTTTGTTTGTTTTTTCCTTTCCACTTAGACCCATGTATTTTCTTGCTGTATTAACAGTGGAAAGCTAAGGCTTTGATTCTGTATGAGAATACTGGAGCTCATATAGAATACTTCTATATGAGACTGAAGCACAGGACAATCTGAAGGCAACACGCAGGCTTTGCCTTCAGATTGTCCTGTGCTCCCATCTCTATTACTGTAAATAAAGCACCAGCAGCCAGTTTACAAAATTCACTTTAGACAGCTCTGGCTTTATTTGTAGCTATTAACCAACAGGGCTGTCATTTGAGAAACTGTGTTATAGACCTGCTCAGAGCAGGTTGCAGTGGGCTGAGCAGTTGATGGCCACACCAGGGCAGTTGCAGAGAGTAAACAGCCCAGCTATAACTCCGTGTGTCACGGGGAGCAATAAAACCGTATCAAGAAGGCATCGCAAGCACCTAATGAGAATCAGATGCAGCATAATATAGGCCATGGGCATGCTCTTATCCAGATGCGCAGGGAATTATGTGCATCAACAGAGTATAATTTGGTTTTACATCTTATTTTTCATCCTCAACCTCAGAGGGAAATGAGTTAGTTACTGGCAGTGGTGTGTAGGAAAGCTGCTGTTACGTACTCAGCGATTGCTCACACATAGCTTGGTGTGATAGAGCTTCCCTCGGGGACCGGGAACTTATCTCTGCTTACAGGGGGCTGGAGCAGACATTGTGATGTCTCCTGAGCAAAATGCCCAGCTTTGGCTGGGAGAGAGAAGAAGAGTGACCTTGCATCTGAGCAGCCTCTGGGGTAGGAGAGGTGAGCTGGGGTCACTTGTTGCAGGGCAGGCACTGGCAGTGTCACAGCTGTGGGTGTCACAGCCCTGTCCCTCACCACAGCAGGTCCTGCTGTTGGAGCTATGGCATGGAGCAGGTGGCAGAGGTGAAGGCTAGCTTTGCCAGGTGACACTAGTCTTTTCCTTGGGTGCTGGAGAAAAGGGATCAGCTCCACTGAAGCTGTGACTTCAGATTTGGTCTCAGGGCTGGGGAAGGAGGTTTTCGTCTGCCATGTCTCCTGCTGTGCTGGTTTCCAAGCTTGAGGGTCAGAAAGCTGTAGGGCATTAGCAGGAAATTTGCTTCCCAACTGAAGAGGAAAGCTGCTTCCAGCCTCGCCTGCCTTTTGGTACTTGCGATTGCACAAATGACTGCATTTGTTGTGATAAATGCAGAAAATCCTGAACTTAATGTATGCACATTTTAAATGCAAAGGGAAAGGAGGCTGTCAGTCGGCCAAGCAGGGCTGGAAGGCAGATGATCTGGGTGTTAAGCCTTGTTTGGCCTTGGTGAGCTGTGTAAATCTGGGCAAAGAACTCCATTCCTCCTCCTTTAAATTGGAAATAACTCACAGAAAGCCTTAACTTTTTAAATGAAATGTGCCTTTAGCTGCACCTCTGAGTGCAAGGTGCTGTAAATGGGATTTATGTTGATGTAATGGACCTATGTCTCCTCTTCTAAGGCTGCTTGGAGGTTGGCTGACTTGTTTCCAGGATTGAGATTTCCAGTGTTTGAGAGGGACCAATCTGACCCCCGTATTGCAGAAGCAAAGATGCTTCGAGGGCCTGGCAGCAAGGGGACTTGTTTTCTCCTTGGATCCAAACCTGCTTGACAACCTCATTCCTCCCTGCCACAGAGCTGGCTGCACAAAACCTACCCCTGCTGCACACCACAAAGTGGAGGAGAATTGCTTCAAGCCAACTGGGAGCTGTGCATCTTCTCATTACCACCAGCCTCAGCTCACCAGGAGGCTCTTTGTTATACTGCATGACGCTGGTATCTGTGATATGGAACAGCTGGTATCACTTGACTGTTTGGAGAAAAGAATATGTTTGGGGCAGATATACAGCAGTTTCTCACTGGGGAGGTGTTGTTCTCAAAGATTTTGCACTCTGATTATCTGTATTACCCTCAAGGCTTCCCCATGTGTTTTGGTTAGAAATCCTTTCCCTTGAGCATGGCTGAGCAAGGATGCAGCTCTCTAGTGTGTACCTGGCCCCCACTGCCCTGTTACCCAGAGGGGTCTGGGGGAGCTCAGCATCCAACAGCATCCAGCTCCAGTACAGTCAGACCTGCGATGCTGCAAGAGCTGTATAATCAAGACAGATTTGTGTTAATTACCCACATACCTGTAAAAACCTTAACGTTCAGGATTAAGGGCAAAGAAATTATACTCAGGGGATATTTTAATGAGCAGAAAAAAACTATACTTTGGCTCACAAGTAACTTTTACATTAAAACTTCCTCAGCTTATAATTAGAAATTTAATGTTTTGTGAACTGCAGTTCAGAAACTATGGGAAAAATGGTTTGTTTCCCACCCCGACTTACTTTCTTGATCAGTGCTCCCAGATTTGTCTTCTGGTGGTTAAAAACATAGCACTTATGCCTGCCCTGTCTCACAGTTTAAATTTACAGGGCACTTCTGATTTTATATATATATATATTTTATATTTATATATATATATTCATTTGGGCACTTAGTGAACCAGAACTAGTGTGAGTGTTTGGCCATTTGGGAGCAGAGGGGAGGGCAAAGAAAAGGCAGGTGGTGTAGGGGCCACAGGTCTTCTGGGGATTGTTACCCTCCCAGTTCATGGGAGCTGGTTGGTGTGGGGGGATCTGCCCAGGGAAGGAACAGTGTCCTCCAGAGGCCACGACACCATGCAAAACACACAATAAATGACATAGAGGCAACTGGGTAGTTATGCTTCTCTTCTGTGCTCCTGAGTTCAGTTCACACTCCAAGCTCTTGGGCCAAGGAAGGTGTCGCACTGCCCTCTGCAAAGATGGTTTTTTTTGAAGGGATCTCTTCAGCTACACACTTCTGCCTCTCTACCGTGAGTGCAGGGCAGGAGATCTGCTGATCACCTTTTGCTCCTCCTGGGGACTCCCATTTACTCTGCCATTCCTAATACCTACATCTGCAGCCCATGCCACGCAAGCACGATGGTTTAATGCACAGCACTCCCCATTTCAGGGGTAAATGCATGTGTGATGCTGAGGCTTGGTGTGTGCAAAGAGGCATCATCCCTTACGCCACTGTTGCATGACAACACCGTCGAAGGAAGCTACACAGGGAGGAAAGAGGTCAGAAATAGTAACCAAGAGGTATAGCTTCAGACTGCCTCTTCATTAATCTTGGAGTGTAGTCACTTAAAAATAACTGTGACCTTTATTCCCTATCCATTTGCATGAGGCTGTTTAATTGTTGCTGTTTGTGGAAAATGACCATGGAGTGTATGGGCTGAGTGGTTCTCTAGCCAGCCAGGCTCAAAGGGACAAAGGCTGATAGGGCTCAGATGAGACACATTGGAGTTCAGATGAGTGCTTAGGGGAAGGGGAAAAAAGTGCTTATCTGAATTGGATGGCTTGCTAAAGGCAGGAGGGCACATCCTCGGGGCTGGTTGTGCATGCTCTCTTGCTTGAGGAAAGAGGGTGTAAGGGAGAGGTACCCACCAAGGAGGCAGCAGCACAATGAGCCCCATGGGTGCTTGGGTGCAGGAAGAAGCCTGCAACCGCAAAAGTGAGTTTCTCAAATCTGGAAGCTGAGGTTTTTAAGCCCAGAAGCACGCTTTTCTATGGAAGCATTTGGGGAACAGCTGGTATCAGCTATTGCTGCTCCTCCTTGTCCATGGGGATGGATTGCATTGCTGTAAATTACTGCATTGGCAGCAGTCCCTGTTCACACCCCATGCCTCAGTAAAATCGTAGGCTGGGAATGAAAGATGTGGAGCATCAGTCCTGGCTTTATGCCACCTGGGAGTTGTCTGTGTGAAGGCAATCCTTGGGTACCATTTGGGTGAACTTTCTAGGAGATTTTTACTGCTTCAGAAGCTGGTTGTGAGGGACAAGCAAATTTGGATCTAGCCCACATGATCTGCATATAGCAGAAATCCAGATACACCCAGAAGGAAAGAAAGGAAATTAGGACAACAGAAGCTGATGGGCTGAAAACTTAATTAACATCTTGAAAAATCTGACCTGAACTCAGGCTCTTTCCATTTCTCTTTTCCTTTGTCACTATTGGTTTGTGTTTGTTTTTTTTTTTTTTCTTTTTGATATATATATATATATTTTTTTAATATTACTGCTCAAGATACATTTTACTCCCAGATTAGGAATAAATTATATCAACTAAATGTCAGGCTAATGTGTTAATTCTGTTGCAATGCAGTGGAAAAATCATAAAATAGAATTCCCCGCCATGTACCTTCCTCTGATTCACTCTGGCTCAGCTAATAGCTTTGCAGCCCTGTAGATTTCAAACAACCAAAGAACTACCCAAAAGCTTTCTCTTTATTGCATCCATCTGCTGCACTAGGATGGGGAGCAGCTCCTTGTGATACACTTAGAATAACACATCTGCTGCTGTACATCGCAGTACAAGGTCCTGGACCCTTCCCTTGCTTTCTATGACAAACAAGCAACAGAATAACAAATAAAACTGTAGTTGCCTTTGTCATCTCCAGCTCCTTGTGCTGCAGGCTAGATGAAATACTCACACAATCATGGCACTATCCCATATTTATTTAAAAGTATTAAACTATTTATAATGGAGAGGTCATCAGCATGCTGCATTCATTAGTGAGGGCTCCAGGGAAAAGACAGCAGTGAGCAAAAAACACAAAGAGGCTCTACACAGAAGAAGGAGCGAAGAAGCATCATTTTGAAATGTCAATGCTGAGCGGCAATTAAAACCAGGAAGACTTAAAATACAGGTAATTTCAATAGTCTGAGCACAACAGCCAGCCCTGGCTGCCAAGGAACCCATGGTGGAATTCCCATGGATGTAAGGATAGAGAATCAGGTCTGTGCTGCACAGTAAAATGTAAATGGATTTTCTTTATGAAAGGAAGGATTAAATTGCTGCTTATGTAGAGAACTGATGGGGTAAAGGCAGGCACGTGGCAAGAGGCAGGCAGGGTTGTGTTCAGGCAAGGGCTGCAGGATGCTGAGCACTACAAACTGTGGGATGGCTGTCGAGCTGCACACAGGTGAGTACAAGGTTTCTGCAGGCTGGAAAACATCACTTGAGGGAAAGAGGCTGATCTGCACAATGGGGTGCAAAGCCAGCGCTGGGTCAGGTTGCTCAGAAAAGGCCATTTGACCTTGCAAGGTGCTCCTGGGCGTCACAGGACAAGCGTGTGTTGCAGTGAAATGATAAAAGAGGGGAGCAGGGATGTGCTCTCTCTTTTGGAAAGTGTTTATGAGCAAACATGAATTTGTTCAGTAAGTACATTTGAAGTAACCTGATGCTCTCGCAGTGTTTTTTATGGCTCTCAGTCCCCCGTTGCACCTTGTGCAAGTGCTGTCCATTTCTGCTGACTTCGCATGCAAGCACAAGCTAACTGTGGTACTGAGGCTCACATTAGGATAATGAATTGGAAGAGGTCAAAGAAGATGAAGAAATGAATATTTTATCTTTGGCTTGCCATGTCCTTTCAGAAATTAATTTGCATTGGGCACTTGCATGGTACTTTCTATATTTCCTCTTCTCATGTTTTTTTTTTCTTTTTTCTTTTTAAATAGACATGGATAACAACCAAAACCCAAAGTGCTCATATGGGCTTTGGAGTTGTCCTTGGCTCTTTATGTTTCACATTTCTCAGGCTGCATTCTGAACACATGTTTTTAGAGGTTTCTCGCTCCAATTTTTCCCTTACCTGAACAGAGTGTTTTCATGTTTTTAGTGACAACATCGCAGCTCTTGCGAAGTGGCCTAAACAAAACCCAGAGCTGTATTTCCCTTCCTTCTCTGCTCCAGGGTCTTTCCTCTCCCTGGTTTCTGTCTTTGCTCTTTTTTTCCCCTCCTGCCCTGAAACTCCACTAAAAATTTCCCAGCTTTTAGGAGTCCCTGCAGGCATGGGGGGAATGATCCTTAATTCCTGATTTCCATCTTATTGCTGGGCTCAGGGCATTTTATTTTAATATAGAATTTTATGGGAATTCCTAAAGGGACTTTTCACATCCATATTTCCTTGTAATGTTGCTGCTGAATCATCTAGGAACTGAAACTTGCTTGGCTGGAGAGCAATGTGTTTTTATAAATTATCGACATGCTGAAATTGGCCTCTGTTCAAAGCAAGCCTTCTACTTTGCTAATATGCCTTGAGTCTAATCCCTGATGTATTGTGGAGGACAAAGATGACTGATCTCCAGCCGGTAAGGCTGGATGCAGGGCCTAGTGACACACACAGGAGATGGAAACTGAGAACATATACGCCAGGGGCAGCATTATCGCTAACATATTAGAAGTGCAAAGACAATTCTGTTGCTTCAGATGTTATATTTCCAAAGAGTCATAAGGGAGCAACAGCTCTCAAGAGCAGGCACAAGTTATTCACTGCAGGCTATCTTCTGATGGGCTCCTTTCTCCCAGTTTTGGTCCTCAACTGAGCGGTGGGCTGTGTCTATCACTGTACAATGCAGCTCTGTTTCCATGGATCCAGATTTTCAATGAAAAGCTTATTTGGTGCAAGACAGGAGTGTTGAGCATTAATTCTACAGCAATAAAAAAATAAGTTGGCCTAGCAGTAAAATGGTGTTGAGGGATGTATGGGAGCTGTGACATCCATCCATTGTGGTGCTGTATGGACGGATTTCTTGCACGGGGTTTTGCTAAGTGGTCTTGGATTTGTGGAAAGCCTCCATGACTTCATGCTGAGGGCTTGGATTTGAGCTGTCCCTGCTGTGTCACAGGAGCAATATTTTGACTTATCCACACTGCGGTGGCTGCCAATGACGGGTCTGGCAAGCTGCTGTTGGCAGAACTGTGCAATGGACTCCTTGATCTCCATTGAGCAGAGGAGGAAGGTGGAGCTGCTGCTTCTTTGAGCCTGCCTGGCAGAGGCATGATTCAGATTTTACAGCTACTTCACTGCTGATCTTGTTGCCAGAAAGGGATAATATTCAAGGAATCACTTATCTTTCAGTTGCTGCTGTCCCAAGACCCTGCATGCACCTTATAAAACTAGTTCTGTGACTTGGCCAACTGGTCACCCAGAGGTTCAGACTCTCCCATGACTCCCCCCTTTCTTATTTACCTGCTGCTCTGCTTAACCTTCTGTGCCCTGCAAGCAGTCCCTTACCTGGAGAGGAGGCGATGGCTATTTGCTGAGTGACCCAGAATCAAACAGTATTTGTTGTGATTTCCCTGTATCTTTAAGCTTCTGACTAAGCTGTGTTCCATGGAGGCAGAATTTGTTCCATGAGAGGCTAATGACCTGATGAAAATTAATGCCCTTGGCCCCTGGTAGCATGAGCTTGACTCAAAGCCAACCGAAACTTGCTGTGGGCACTGGCTCAAAACACCACAGCCCCATCGTGCTGAGTATTTTATGGACAGCCCTGAGCTTGTAGCTGGAGAGCACGAGGAGATATGAAGCCCACATAGCAGGCAGATGAGAACCCATCAGCCCATCCAACACATTGCTGAATACAAAACGAGAAAGGAAGCTTGTAAATACCACACCAAGGAGGCCAGCCCGTGCTGCAAGGATGGGCTGGCGGTCGTACAAGCCTTAGCGCTGCCGCTCACTTCTTGGTCTGCTAATCTGCCACCCAACTGGAGTTTATTTGCTAGAAGTTCTTCCCCAAGCTGGCTCCCAGCAGAGTCTCTGCTGATCCAGCTGTCATCTCTGCACCGCACCGGAGAGCAATGCCAGGCTGGAGCAGAAACAAGCATATAGCTGACAGCTCCAGGATTGGGCCCCAACATACTTTTATGATGATGCTAAGAATTATAGAGCAAACAATACTTAGCCCACAAAAGCTATATGAGAGCTGTTCCCATGATGTTTGCTCAGTCCTCAACTAATTTAGCACATGGGACGGACTGGCAGATTATGCAGCGAGACATGCTAATTCGAGCCTGTGGTTCACGTGAAAGAATGACAAGACAGTCTGGGAGGACAATGCAAGCTAATATTAGAATGCCAGGCAGGGAGTCAGGAATCCTAATCCCAACTGTCACTGACCTGCTCCCAGGCCCTGAATCCCTCTTTGGAGCTGCTTGGAGAAAAGGGACATCTCCCTTTATGTTTGGCTGACTTAGCCTGGAGCCGTTTATCCCAGCCAAGGCTTCTGGCTGTTATTGTATATAAATAGTAACGATGATCATAATCTTTCCATAGAGGGTATGGCACTGTATCCAAGATGCTGCTTTTGTTGGACCAAGCACATGCATGCAGTAGATTCTTCTCTAGCATGAAGATGCTCTTGTGGGACCAGCAAGCAATAAGTTGATCAGGAATGTTTCTGTGAAGATACAGCATCAGACATCACCACGAACTCTTCTGCTTCAGTGCTTCAAAAAGCAAGACAGGGTTTGTACACCTTCCAAATCACTGGGTGATATCTTGTGGTGTGTTAATTGGCTCTGCTTCTGAGAACAGTTATGTGTGTGCTCAGTCTTACACATGTGCTTGTCGGATGCCTGTAAATTACTCTCATAGCAAATGAAGCCAGTCCCCAGATGGCGGCAGGATCAGGGCCGTGCTGTGTGTTGCTGACTCATCTGTAGTGGCTTTTGCCAGAATTATGATTATGACCCAGAGAGGGACCTCCCAGCTACTCCTCACTCTTGAGAGAAGAGCACAGTGATACTGGTTTGGAAGAACTTCTTCAAACACTCAGCTTGCCCATCATTGTGTCTTACTGCTATTTCTTTCTCTCTTTCTCTCTTTCTCTCTTTCTCTCTTTCTCTCTTTCTCTCTTTCTCTCTTTCTCTTCTCTCCTCTCTCTCTTTCTCTCTCTCTCTCTTTCTCTCTCTCTCTTTCTCTCTCTCTCTCTTCTCTCTCTCTCTTTCTCTCTCTCTCTCTTTCTCTCTCTCTCTCTTTCTCTCTCTCTCTCTTTCTCTCTCTCTCTCTTTCTCTCTCTCTCTCTTTCTCTCTCTTTCTCCCCTCTCTCTTTCTCCCTCTCTCTTTCTCCCTCTCTCTCTTTCTCCCTCTCTCTTTCTCCCTCTCTCCTTTTCTCTCTCTCTCTTTCTTTCTCTCTCTTTCTTTCTCTCTCTCTCTTTCTCTCTCTCTTTCTCTCTTTCTTTCTCTCTTATTGAAGGTACTTGAGCACATTTTTTGTAAGGATGAAATCAATTATCTATCATAGAAATATTTTCCCCATTTAGAGTTTCTGCTGGGGGGCAAGAGATTTCTGCTGTTTATTCTGTATACAGAATGGTTATTAATATTCTGTGCTTCAATTCACTTTTGGAAAAAAAAATAACTAGATAGTGGAGCTGGTGGACAAGATACTGCACTGATGCAATCCCACATGCCAGTTAGTTTTGGGAAGCTGAGCCTTTGTGGCTAGTTTTATTATCAAATCATGAGATTGACACCTTTAATTAGCTCCACACAAGCTGTTTCAACCAGGCAGTGCTATGGGGAGAGGTGAGTTTTTCCAAGCTCTGTCTGCCTGTTTTTTTTCTAAATTTAAGCCATCAGACTCAAATACACATCCATCACAAGGGACTATCAACTTACTTAACACACAGCATCTTTGAAAGATTCAGACTTTGCCTCTTCTTTATGGCGCAATAAAGACTTACAGCAGAAGTCTTTCCTGACTTAGCTGTCACCTGGTAGTTTTCAGGTTTTTTAGGGGGAATGAATAGCAAATTTTATGTGTTGAAGATACACAGAGAAAATAGAGCGGAGATACAGAGAATGAGATAGGGAGGCGGTACTGTGTAAAAAGCAGGGGAGGGACAGGGAAAGGCATCTCCGTGAGCCTCAACAGAGCTGATGGTGGAGGTTAAGAATGTGGTGGGGCTCCCCGTGTACCTGCAGAGGGAAGGAGGAGGGTGACAAAGGAGGAGAGAATGAGACTCTTGGGGTCTGAAGTGAGCTTGGGTGAATGTTGGTGCCTTGGGCAGTTGAGTCAAGCCCTCAGTACAAATGTGAGTCCTTTTCCTTTTTGAGCAGGAGAAGTAGAAAGGAGGAGGTTTATCAGCTGAAACAGATGAATTAGGATAGCTTATCTTAGCAAGGCAGAGCTATTGTCTGCTGAAAAGTCTCTGGTAACTCATGCAGAGCCATTAAAATAGCAAAAGAAAAATTCCTAGGGAAGAATGTGACTTAATATCTACCAGACTGGGGGCAGGAACTTACTCCTCCTGTGACTAGGTCACAGTCAAGAAAGACTGGAAGAGTCAAAGCTTTTCTTTTGTTTCTTCTCTTTTTTTTTTTTTTTTTTTTGAAATAGCAGTTCGAAATGCTTCTATGTGTACCAAACCTCCACTCCTGTAAAATCTGCCCCAAATGGATAAAAGTTGAAATATGTGGCAGGCTCAGCTTCCCTTGCAAAGCCAATCTGATCCTTGCTCTAACCACAGGCTGTGCCCTCTCCCCTCCGCTCTGGACTTCTGGGGAGCTTTCCAGGGCTGGGAACAGCCCAGCTCCCTCCTTGCCAAAAAGCCGCACCCGCAGCAATCATATCCTGGAACAGCAATGACTTCTGCAGGGAAGCTATGGTTGAAAGAGATTAATAAACTCAGAAACACAAATGTTAATGAAAGTTAATGAGGTCTATGATTTTTAATTGTGTTGGATTTTTATTTATTTATTTTTTTTTTTTTTTTAAATCTCACTTTTTAAAAGGACTGTTGGGTTCACGCTATCTGTAAGACTCCCCAAGAGGGTATTGCTGTGCTGCCAGGTGGTCAATCTGGGCCCTTGTGTTTCCACCCAATAAGCTCAACAACATCCCAATACACCTGGCCTGTTGTGTGTTATTTAAGCCCTAGTGTATGACAGAGCATGTTTTATGGAGCCATTAATTTATGCTGTGGGTGACTTTAACCACCCAAGAAGTATATTAATGGCCCTATAAAATACACCCTGGAGTGTCTTAATATGGTTATGAGATTGATCTTCAGCTTTATATTCCACTGTGTGTGATGTTATTGAAATAAATTGTAGAGGAAGGTGACACAAGGGATCACAGTAAGGGGTGAGTTCCTTTTTTCTTCTTAGGATTCTGTGGTCACAGATTGTCACAGTGAGTGAGCTGTGGGATAGGGATCCAGCCACCCAGTGGTGGGAGGCTGGAGATGTCCCACCCAAGATGTTTTTGGGGATGGAGCTTGCTAAATGTCCCTAGGCAGCACCTGTCTGTGCTGGGTGGTCTGTGGCTCTAACCAGAACTCGTGTCCTGACACTTGGGAGGTTTTTCTACAGAGTTCAACTGGTACCTGAAGTTGGGTCATCCGCTGAAACACTTGCCAGAGCCAGAACTCAAAGCAGCATCAGCCCAGCTCCTCCTTGCTACCAGAGAGAAGTACCAGCTTGTCTAGAAACCCTGGACACTGCACAGAAATGTCTTCTCTAATTAAGATTAGGTGGGATTAATATGAACAGCAGTTCCCATTTGGGAGATACAGCAACACAGGGATTTCTTACTGAGAGATGCTGGTAGTGTGAGTGTACTAACAGGAAACCCTGACATCTTAAAGGTTCGAAGCCTGTGTTTAAAGTCTCTTTTTTCATAGGATCCACATACTCAGGCTTTCAAAGCCTTGAGGCCTATGATGTAGAAGTATTGAAGGTTTGAGGTTTAGCTGGAAAATAAGAATAAAGTCTGTTGTATTAAATAATCTGTACTTTTGTTTGTAGCCTTCATCATTGTCATATATATTTTTTTTATGCTCTCTGTTGGGAGCGCGTGGCTCTGAACTCTTGTAAACCCACAACATTCTCAGCGACTAGACATGGTTTTTCATCCCAAAACAAGTAAAACTGTGGTTTTCTCTAGTTTTAGTATGAAATTTGAGAGAATTATTTGATGCTTTGGGGAGCTTTGACCCATTTAAAAATCCAAGACATAGCGTGAAATTTCAGAGATGCTTATAAGACCAAGACCACGGATCGATATCCTATTTGAAATGACAATTTTAGCTGTTGTTGTGTGTTTGCAAGGGCGCCCAAAGCATGCTGAGCACCTCCTGAAGGAGGAAGAAAGCACCAGCCCACTCATCCCAACAGATTAGAGGCCGCAGACAGATGGGCTGCCAAACCACAGCGACTGTAGACAAAAGAACAAGGGAATTGGACTCTGCTTAAAGCTCTGAGCCAGCCCAAATCAGGTTTGACAGTGATGTTGTGGGCTGTGAACCAGTAAAGAGTGTGCTGTCCTGCATGAGATGAGGCTGGACCAGCCACTGCAGGTGAGGTAGGATGGAATGTCTGCAGCCAGGCTTGCTTGGACCAGAGATGCGCCTGACCTTCTCCCTGCCCGGTGTTAACGTTCAGCTGTTCCCCAGGTAGGTGTCCTGTGAAGCTTCATTAATTACTATTTATAAAGTGTTTAGAGACCCTTGCAAAAGGAGGGTAGAACTGTAGTTGTTAGAGATGAAAGTGGTCTGTTAATCATTAAGTCAGTTCCCTGCAAAGACAGGACCATGCAGCTGAAACGCAAAGACAGGTTTTTGTGCCATGTAATGACCTGGCTATCCATTAGGCTGGTGTCAGGGACTCTTCTAGGTGAGAACAGCCCTGCTACCAGTCACAGGCTCAGTGCTGTTAATGGCTGACTAAGAGCTTCCTTTAATAGTGGTGGTTGGAGCAGCGGTAAAATGCTGGGCACTTGCAGGGTTAGGAATGAGGGCAATGAAAAATCTTAGCTATATTTGAGCTGTTACAAGTGATGCCAGAGTCCAAGATCTAGGGCTATCCTGACTAACAGCTTGACCTACTGGTCCTTACTGGGTGCAGCTCGGAGATAAAATGGTAGGAAGCTGGTAATGCAGGAAAACTGAAGGCAAAGTCTTAAAATCAAGAGAAAGTTCTGGCTGAGCTTTGTGGATTTTGTTAATTACCAGCAAGAACAATTTTGGGAACACAGTGGCCCAGACATGAGTATGGTGTCAGGATTTTTATGGGAACAACTCACACTTGCATTGGTGTTGCAAGGTTTGGAAGTAAATAGAAAATGTGGCTCAGAAATCTGCCATCTCTAAACCTTCCTAGCAAAATTGTTTTTCTAGTGTTTTTCAAAAACTCTTCCATGAGGCATGAGTCGTTCTGTAAGATCTATTCAGGGCAGCCACAGCTCATGTGATACTCACATGGATCCCAGATGAATCTTAGCTTAGCAGGGCTGTCACATAACACATCCTGCAAAACGATGGTGATGAAAACACGTCACACCCAGCTCTCAGCTGTGAACAGGAGTCTCCTTGCGCTGTGAACTCACACATGTGACGCAACTATCAGCTGGTGCACAGATGAGATATAAACCCTTTCCTGTTAGCCATGCTGCCACTCCTCAGGGCTTGTGGGCCTCCTGAAGCATTTATTGCCCAGGGAGTTTAGTCTTTACTGGTGAAGGCACAATGGAAAGTGTGCTGTCATCCTACAAAGTGACAAATTGGGTAGCAGGTTACAGAGCCAGTGATAGCAGATGTAAGGCAGTTATTGCTGCTCAAACGTAGCGAATCGTCACAGCTTTAAGCATGAAAATTAGGTAGTAAAGTTCTAAATGGAAAGAAATCTTTTAGAGAGATGGAACAAAACAAGGGCTAGACACAGAGGGTAATGTGAATTTTATGAATTTGCTTCTGCATTTGCCCTTCATAGGCAGGAAGGCAGGCTCTGCCCCGCTCCTTGGAAGGGGCTCAGGTACTTATTCCAACTTTCTGAGCCCTGGCAATTCCATCTGCTTCCCATGGAGAGACGTGGACAGTGATGCCTAAGGCGTGGCGGATGGAGCTGACTCACTGCTGTGGTACATGACATTGGGCAAAGTGCTCCCTTGCCTGGAGGTGGCCGTGCCACTTGGGCCACAGACAGCAACTTCTGCAGCCGCAGAGCAGCACCGGCAGCGATGGGGATTTTACAAAATAGCCATCTGAGAGATCTCGGCTGGGGGAAAGAAAGTGGTGGGGATGCAGACTGTGAGGGAAGGACAAGGCTTCCGTACTTCTAGGACAGATGCAAGGGCAAGGAAGGTACCCCTGTCACCCCCTGAAGGTCTGCGAGCTAAGCCTGGCTGATCAGAGCACCAGAGGACTTAGGCTGAACTCCATCCCCAGCTATTGTGCACTGGCTTCCTGAGCCTGCCAGCTCTCCTGCATCACAGACTGTTTCGGTACACGCATGGCTTGAAAAGATGTGAGATAAGAGATCAACACGGGCAGCAGCAGAAGTCTGCGGGCTGTAGCAGCAGAGCACACATTAGGGCAGTGCAGGGAGGGAGACCAGGCTTTTTGTTTCCCTGTGTCACTTCTCAGTCCCGATTAGCAGCAAAATAGGACACACACATATCTGACAACTGAATTCCTTGCTGGAAGGGGTTCGGTCATGCATAAGACTGCTCAAAATGAGGCCTGGCTTTCAGGTTTGAAAGCACAGAGCATGACCTGGAAGGGACAGCTGGTACATGCACACTTACTTATTTTCCCCTTTCGAGTTTTGCACCAGTTCTGGGTAACTTTGAAGAGTTGTGGTCAAGGGCAAATAAATGGATGCATGTCGCATTCCCGAGCAGACAGACCTCACTGTAGGTCTGTCCAGCTTCTAAATGAATATATGGGGAAAATAAAACACGAGAACTTTATTAGCAGCAAATTCGAGCACTTGGAGACTAAGAAGTGGAGAATCGAGGATACAAGCACAGCTTTAACTCATCCTTTTGCAAGCTCTTTGATACTATTTTAATTACAGGCTTGTGCAAGTTTTTCCTTGGCACTTCTGCCTCATTGTGTCCTCTCCTGTAACAAACCCCTGGAAAGCACAGGTGAGCAGTGATTCCGGAGGTTTGCAACTTGCAAAATCCTAGAAATCCTCCTGGGAAAACAAGGGATTACCCTTGCTCTCCCCCAAAACATTAACATCTTCAGGGTCCGAACTTTTCCAGGAGCAACCAGCGGAGCCGTGTGTGGTGAAGACCCCTCTCTGCCCCACAGCCCCTTCCCAGAGCTGAGTTATTTCTGCTGGGGGGTTTCGCCCAAGCCCCGCCCGAGGGGCACAGCCGCAGGCACCCACTTTCCCTTTCGGAAAAGTTCTTCGTGAGAGCGGGGCCCTTCCAACCGGGTCACGCACCGGCCCCGCGGCCGGGGGTACCGCGGTGGGACCGGGGCTCGCACGTGTGGCGCGGGGGGGCCGGGCCGGGCCGGGCCGTGCCGGGGGCGGGGAGGCGGGCGGGGGCCGGGCCGGGGCGGGGTGTGCGAGGGCGCCTGCGCCGGCGGCGCGGAGCGCGGCGGAGCGGGACGGACCGAAGTGTAACAAAACAAACGGGTCTTTGTATTGCCTTAAAGGCGCCGTGCGCCGCCTCCGCGCCCCGCGCAGCGCCCGCGGAGAGGGGCAGCAAAACAGAGCAGCAGCGCGGGAAGGAGAGGACCAGCCGGATTTGCTTTTTCAGCGCTTTTTTTTTTTCTTTCCTTTCTTTCTTTTTTTTTTTTTTTTTTTAATACACGGGAGAGGGACGGCGAGAGGCGGGCGCGCGCCCTCCGCGGGCGCGGAGCCATGCGGGCCGAGCGCGGCCGGAGCGGGGCGCGGCGCCGGCGGTGATGGCTTGAGGGGCCCCGGACCGGCGGCGCGGTCTATGAGGCAGCCGGTCGGCGCCCCCTGCGCACCTGCTTATCGCTCTCCCGCGGGCGCGGAGAGCCGCGCAGCACCATGTCGCGCGTCGTCCAGAAGAAGAACCACTGGGCCAGCCGGGTGCGGCAGTGCTCGCTCACCCGCGGGCCCGGCGGGCAGCTGGGCTTCGTCCTGCTCGGCGGCGCGGAGCACGGCGAGTTCCCCTACGCGGGCGCGGTGGTGGGGGACGGCGAGGCAGCGCTGAGCGAAGGGGAGCTGCTGCTGGAGGTGCAGGGGGTCCGCGTCTCGGGGCTGCCGCGCTACGACGTGCTGGAAGTGATCCGGAGCTGCAAGGACCCCATCGTGGTGAAAGCCGTCCGACAAGGTGCGAGCGGGGACGCGGGGGGACCCACCTTGCGCTGCCCACGGGGCTGCGGGGGAGGCGGAGGGCACCTCCGAGGGTACCGGGTGGCCAAGGGCTAGATGTGGTACAGAAGTGAGATGGGAACATTTGCACTTTTATCGTGTGCACTTCTGCACGGGCACCTTATCGTCCGGACTCAGTCTGGAGTCTCCCTGCAGTTTTCTGGCCTGCGCTAAGCACCACGAGCAGTTGCGTGAGACTTTCCCGAAGGTACCGCGGAGCCTCCAGTGCTCCCTGCGGGGGCACCCACGGGTGTTGAGGGGGGAACCCTGGGTCCGGGACTGACCCCTGGAGCTGCCAAGGCAGACCCGCAGCTGGGGGAATGTGGCAGAGATTTCCTCCTCCAGCAGCTGAGCATCCTTTCGAGCAGCCGCGTTGCTGAGGGAATAACTGGAGTCTTGTTCAAAAAGTGCAGCATGTTATTACCGGCTGTCTGCCTTGGGAAGGGAAAAGCTGTGACCCTCTTGCCAGGGCAGTTCTTCTCTCTGGCTGAAAGTCAGCTCGGGTTTGCCTTTTTTTTTTTTCTTTCCCTGATTTGCCCTAGGTGAGGGCACATCTGCGCTCCCAGCCCTGCCATGCACAGGTGAAGGCATGCGCAGGTAGCTCTTTCATTTGGCTGAGGAAGAGGATAGGAAGAGTCCTCTCATGCGAGATTGAAAAAAAAAAAAAAGAAACCAAAACACTTCACATCCGTGTACATGTAACAGTCACTCAACAGGTTAGTGTAACAGGCCTGGCTAATGGGCTTGTAATTTCCAGGACAGGACTTGAGTTTAGTGCCAGGAAACTGTTAGTGTTGCCACAGCTGCTCTGGGGTTGGTTGTATGGGCAGGATGAGCAGGGCTGCAGCTGAACACCTGGAGATGCGCAGGGTGGAAAAGCACCCCAGGGTCAGTTCCAGTGGGAGGAAGGAAGGGAAGTTTTCTTCCTATCACCCAAGAGATTCCTTAGGGGAAAGTTTATTTGTCATCCAGGCATGTGTACATCCCAAAGTTGAGGCTTTTGCTGTAGCTGGTGGTGCAAGAGGGTTTTTATTCTGTAGTTGGTTCAGCCCAGCTGGTCACTGCAGACAAGATTCGTGGCCAGCTGGCAGAACTGTCACCTGAAGTCTGATCCCTGGTCTCATCCATGAGCAGAACCGGAGGGCTGCAGGCACTTGTTTCACAGTCATCCTTCAAACCTCCGGAGCTGGAGCAGGTCGCAGCAATGGGGTGTCAGAGCAGAGCTGAGCCATGGCTGGGCTGTGCAATCCCCTCTGCCACCTGCTCCCCTCCTGCAGGGCTAATGCCAGCTCAAACCTGCCTGGGAGCCGGTGTCCCGAAGCACAGCTACTTGTTAGTGATTTCCAAGAGCCAGTAGAAATATTCTAGCAAACAGTGTCGAACTCCAACACAACCGGTTTTCTTTATAAATGCACATTTTCCCTGCTGCATTTTCTCAGCTTCACTGAGGAGTGGGGAGCGAAACTGAGCCTGCTGGTTTCCCTGCCCAGGCGGGAGGGCAAGAAAAGCGTGGAGAAAAGTATGAGGAAATTAGGCAGCTTTTTTTTTTTTTTTTTTTTTCCATACTGATTGTTTTAGCAGAAGTGTTAAAATACAGCTTCTGATTTTGCAATGTGATCAGTGTTGGTAAATTAACAGAGGTGTTTATAAAACTCCTTCCCAACCAAGCAATTTGTCATTAAACTTTTGGTTGTTTTGGAAACACTAGTTAATCTAAATAGAAACATGTCATAGGAATATACCAGAAATGACAGACTTCAGTGGTAAATGTGTCTCAGCTCCTGCGTATGGTCAAAAGAAGGGGTGAGAGCTGAGTTTCAGCAGACTGGTTGGGCTTACCTGGAAGCTGGTTGAAAAAGGTTCAAAACCCAGCCTGGAGTCAGGGCAGGCACTTGAACCTTGGACCATCCTCATTCAGAAGTGAGAACCAAGTCCCTGGTTACTATGGGACTGCAGTTTCCTTCCCTCCCGCCCCGCCCTGTATTTTATTTTTTTAAAATGCTTTATTAAACGGGAATGTAGAATATGCATTTGTATATTTTTAAAATAGTTAAATATTTTTGTGGGCTGGAAGGCAGCTCCCTGTGCCACTCAGTGATAGCCTGGTAACTGCACACTCCTCTGCGCAGAACAGGGAACTCCCTTATGGATCAGGATCATAAGTGTAGAAAAGAAGAGTGTTTTAATTAAAATGCATTTCTTTTATGTTGATTAAAAAAATCTCATTATGGGGATGGCAACTGCCATTCAACAGGCGGTGTGTGGCACTAGAGCAGAGAGTGAAGGAGTGTGAAGATAAGATTGTAATGACATTTTTAACTAAGATTCTCCTCCTTTTCGCAGTTCTTAGTGCCTAATCAACTGGTGCTGAAGTGCTAGGGCAATATTAGCTTGGAAAGGTATAGGTTTTATTGCCTTGTCTATTTCGTTTGACATTTACAAGGCTGGAAAAACAGGAAATTTACTATAAATAAGTCACTCATCTGCAGGCATGAACAGAGAAAATAACTGTTCTGACCTTGCACTTAGTGGAAGACAAGAGACTGGGATGTGAAACATAGGTGGAATAGGCTATGTATGGGATTTATCATTGAACTAGATTTTATAGGTTTGCAGGTCTACATGCAGTATTTTTTCTTGCTTTTGTGAGTTGTAAGTTTGAGTAGGTTCCCACAAAGTACAAAAAGGGGGAACCTACCTAAATTCACTTAATTGGAATAACGATATTTAATACTGCTCATGTGGGATTTCTCAGTCCTTTGCTTAACCTGTGAGAAAAACTAAATAACTTTAATGAAGATTTTCCTTTCTTTTCCCCATATGCACCCTTTTTAGGTATTATGTTTGAGGCAAAAAAATGTACCACTATAGTTGCCTGTTTTGTAGAGAGAGATAGAGGAAGAATCTGCTGCCATGTATCTCAGCAACTTTCAGAACTGTCAAATGTGTGGAAAAAACCTCAGTTAACATGTAGTGCTTTTATGACTGACTGTTTCCATCTTACATCTGTGCCTAAATTCTGATGAAATTGGCAATTAACTCCTGTGGAGTTAATAAATGCATTTTTATTATTACTTGGTCTGAGAGTATAGAATTAATAGATGGAATTACAGGAGTAATGGTCATGTATTCTTGTTTAAAGCAGGCATTGCCTTAACAGGATGATTTCTCAGCTGTATTGTGAATATTGTACCTTCCTTGAACACATTTCATGTTTGTCAAAATAGCTCACTTGGGTAAATTGATAATATATGGTTCACTCGGATAAAACAAAATTGGGCATACTATTTCTTCTTATGTATCTCAATTAACAGAGTCCAGCACAACAGAACAGAAGTTTATCATCCCCTGTTATTCACAGGGGAAGAAGCAAGGCTGTATCTATAAAAAATTGACGGCGTTTTGTTTAAGGCAAGGTATCTGGGTTTTCTTTCTCCCTCAGTGACAGATCGACACATTCAGTGAGATTCAGATTGTGGCCTTTAAGTTTTTTTGCTCCTTGTTTAGCCGACCTGTGCCAAGTCATACTAAGCCAAGAAGTCGGTATGGGAAACTGTCAAAGTTAATATGTTTGTACACTTATTTTTAAATTGTGGGCTTTTTTTGTTCTCCGTTCCCTAAAAAGTCTCAGGATTCCAAACTCTAAATGACCAGTTGCTTTGAAGGCAGGAGGTGCTGAGTTTATGCAATTAAAGATTTTCATAGTGCTTTACAGCTGGGATGATCTCACAGTAGGGAGGAATTGTAGGTTTGTGGGGTTTTTTTCTCTTTGCCCTACACAGGGCAAACAGGAGCAGGCGTGATCCCAAACAGAAACCGTCACTGTTTACCCAGTGCTATCAGCTGCATTTGTTTCTTTTCAAACATTAACTTGACCCTAAGATAAATTCTGAAATATGGTGCAGTGACTCAGCGCTTCAATGTCAGGCTTGCATTTGTTACACGAAGCGATCATGCGATGTTGAAATTAGTTACATGTACTAATGTGAACAAAACCAGCTTCTTTCAAAGAGTTTGCATGAGCTGGCATTTGGACCTTTTTCTTTCATTTTCCTGAGAGCTCGTGAGAGAATTGCTGGCTTGGATTTTTTTTTTGTAGAACATTAAAAATGACGCATCTGTAAATTTGTGTGTGTTCAGTAGTCTGGCAAACACTGGTAAGCAGAGTGTCACTTTGTTAGTGGGTGACATTGAACATCCCACGTTAGGTCGGCGGTGCCTCCCTGAGCTGCAGTGGAGCTGGCGCTGGGTTTGCTGTGCGGGCAGCTGCCACCCTTGGCCAGCCCGGGGAAAGCTGTGCAGAGAGCGAGCTCTGGCTGTTCTTAGTTTGCTTCCGCAGCCTCATGCATGAGCTCCAAGGAGCATTTTCCTTTAGTCCTTGCATAGCTGAGTGCCAGTCACTTGCATGGTAAATTCTGTACGTTGTTTTTCCGTTTGACCCAAATTCTTTTAGGACCCAAGTGGATTTCAAGTGGAGGGAAAGATTTGCCATCCGAACATTTGGGTGACATTCATGCGTTTTAGATTTATAAGGCCTGTTTTCAACACTGACCTGCTGGGAGAAGCCTTGTGCAGGGCTAGTCACCACATGAAATAAAAAAAGGCAGAATCTCTTTTTTGCATTACTTCTAATACATTTTTCTACAAATCAGTAATCTTTAGAGTAGTATTGCATTTAGTAGTCGCGACGTGTATGTCTGTGTACTAAATGCTGTGATGAAGACCTTGTCTTTACTATGCCTTAATTTGCAGTGCAGTACCTGTCAGGATTTAGAAGATGATCCTACTTGTGGCAAACCAGTTCATCCATCCTCTCTGGAGCCATGAGGTAGCACCCAGAGATGGACATTAGAGCCCAAATGCCACATCTTTTCTGTTACCAAAAATTTCAGGAATTAATGCCATCCTCTTAGTGGCATGAAATGGGATTATGTTTTCCACAATAAGTTTAATATTTACACCCATTGAGATGGGACTCCAGGCTCCCTCTTTATGGCCGGTCAGATCACAGAGCAATTAAATCACAATTATATTCTAATTATGAGCAGTCATTCAACATTGCAAAATAAGATGTTAACACCATCCTGCCTGCTGTTTCTGTTTACTTTTTAAGACCAAGTTACAACTCCTGCATGAGTGACTTATTGGCCTGCCATTGTGGGATTTAAGATTAAACTTCCATGTATCTTGTTAGAAATGCAGGAACTTCTTTTACAGGTTTGAAAGCCAAACCATCAGTAGCTCATTGTATTCCCATGTTTGGTATTGTCATGTTCCTCTGGTTCAGGCTGCAATCATGCATGGCTGTTTCTGTATCTCTTTCCCTATCTGATGCCTGAGAAGTACCCTGCTCCTTTGGCAGTGTGTACCTGCACAAGGAACACGTTTGCCCAAGGGCAGCTACATTAAGATGTAAAGATTTTCTGAGTAGCACTTGCCTGGCTGTGCAGAACTGATGGTTTGGGCGAACACATTCCTCATTTGTTAGATTTTAGCATCCTCAGCTTGGAGGTAACTGAGAATATGCTGCTGCCTTAGGGGCTCTTTCTGTCGCATTACAAGGTGTGAGCTGTGGGCAAGGGTGGGATCCTTGGGACCTCTGTTGAGGTTTTTAAAAATAATTTGACCGAGTTTGTTATTTACATTTCTTTACTCTCATCCAGACACAAGCTGTGCTTGCTAGTTATTTCAAGTGTTGCGTTTTTTTTTTCACACTTCCTCTGACTTTGAGTGGAACGCATAAATCAAGACATATGGGTTTTGATCTTTGTTTGCTGCAAGTGACTTAAATTTCTTGGTGAAAAGCACGGAGTACTGGTTCTGTATGAGCAAGTGCCACGAATTTATAGGAGGACTACGACGAATTTGAGACGAAAAAAAAGCTGAAGACAGTGATCTTACCATGAGCAGTCAGTGGTACTCAGGGGGCTGATACTCACACCTCTCCATCCCATTTCAGCTCCTCCAGCTCCACATCCCGACTCCGGGAGCAGCAAAATTCAGGATCCTCTCAGTCTGTATTTTTTTTTTTTTTTCTAGCTCAGCTGTGGAAAAAAAAAATTGTTTTGCCTTTTAGGAACTGAGTATTAAGTGACCTGTTTGCACCAAGGGCATAGGGATGGGTCGGCTCGCTGTGATGTACGAAGATCCTATCCGCTCCTGTTGCCCTGTCACCAGAGGCATCGCTTGCAGGACGGAGAAAACAGCAGCTTTTCAGGGCTGAGTGACAGTGCTGCTGAGCATGCAAGAACAGTTCCTGCAGAAACGTAATTTCCACCACTATCATCATTTTCTCTGTCTCTCTTGACACTTGAGATTTTGTTTTCTCAGTTCATGTTTCAGTCTCGTGCAATTTGCTTTGGCTCAACTGCTGTGCTGGTTTGACAGGTGAGGCTGCATGTCCTGCTAGAGCTGGCAGCCCCATGAGACCCACATATTCAGTGCATTTGTTGGTTTAAGTTTGGGGTTCCCCGCAAAGATCTGGTGTTGGGAAATAAACCTAAGCCTGAGCTATTGGCCAGAGTTTGTTTTCTGCTGATCTGATAAGAGAGCTGTGGCTGCCTGTTTCCAGAGCAGCTTGGCAGCTTTTACTTTGGGCTGGTATGTTGGCAGATTTAGATTTTTATTTTTCTTTATTTTGCTTTTTTGCTTTTCCATTACACCAAATAAACAGACCAGCATCTTGGTCCTGCAGGAGCAGCGTGGCTCAGGTTAGCTGGGATATTTTTGTTGAGATCCACCCTTCAGTTTCCAAAGGTCAGACACTCCATCCATCCTCCCTCCTGCGACATTTTAAATGGTTTCCAGAGCTATTTCACTGCTATGGGCTGGAATGATGGCACTGCTCTCTCTGCTGGTCTGCAGTCCTGACTTAGGCATCATTTGTGCTGAACTGTTTTGTGTTAGTAATATTATTTAAGCCTTTTTTTTTTTTTTTTTGCTGCCCCTAGTAGACCTTGGAGAAACAAAGTAGTTTTTTTCTTCAGGTCCTGACGTTTTGGTTACATTTTTACAGACTTGGCTTTTGATTGAGAACAGTTCCTGTTTTTACATCTGAGAGGGCTTGTGTCATAACTTAAAAGAAAAATAAGGTAAAAATATTTATTGGATTTCACTGATTGTTCCCTATTAGACTAAACAATAGTGCTTATTACATAGTGTGAAAATAATGCAAACCACCCTGTCTTCATAATGGAACAGGAGAAAAAAGAAAACAAAACAAACAAAGCCTTTGGGATGACTTGCAAAGTGGAACAGATGCCCTTACATTTGGAAGGCATTTGAATAAGGAATCAATTTTGCATGGTTTGCTAGTCCTTGACTAAAGAGTTCATTGTCTTGGATTATACATCTGTAATTTTGAAGCCCTGAAGTCAGTGCCTCAGTACAATTAGGTTGGGTAGAGACCGACTTTTCTTTCTTCATATCCTTAATCACAGGGACTTGTTTTTTAAGGGGAAAACCTCGACTCTGGGATTTTCATTTAGTTATTAACAAAAAGCCTTTGAAAAAGAAGCTGCCTAAAATCCAGCCACTCCCTCAACACAAACAAAGCTGTGCAGATAGAGTACTTAAAAAAAAAACCCAAAACTTTGATGTTCAACTTCTCCTATTCCAGTGGAGAAGATCCTGTGCTAAGTGGGTGTTAGTCCAAACCGATGACAGACGCAGATGTGTTTTGGATGCATGAGAGAGAGAGGGGAAAGTTACCTCCCAAACAGGCTGAACTGGGCAGGTGAGGACCTGGGCTGCAGAATAATTGAAAAGACTTCAAAAGACAGCAGAGAAGATGCCTGTTCTCCTTTCCCAAAGGTGCCTGCAGATTCCTAATTAGCAATATAAGTGGCAGGGGTACAAGAGGATCCTCCTGGGGCTCGGACCTGCAGAGGAACAGTTCACTGGAGCCTTGCTGGAACCAGGGGTGGCTGGAGGAGAGGGGCAGGAAGAGCAGCAGGAGATGTGTGAGAGATAACAAACGCATCAGGTTGAGGAAAGATTTCTCTGTTCACTGCTGGGTTTGTTACTGATGCTGAGGCCATCTCTAAAAGCAGAGGTAGCCGAGCGCTTTCTGCAGGACCAGCTGATGACAGAGCAGTCTAGACCAACATGTTCTTCTTCAGGGAGCCCTAAATGCCTACAATGATGTATAATAATATAGGATACAACTTTGTCGTTGAATATCCTGTTAGGACACAATGCCTAAAATAGCTGGTGTTCCTCCAGGCTGCAGCCTGCGTGTCGCCTGCCCAGCGTGGGGACGGCCGAGGATGCCTGGCACAGCGCAGCCTGGGGTGCCTGCTGCCCAGTGAGCCTGGAGAGGAGAAGAATGTGGCTTGGCTGGGTTTGGGGACACCGTCTAGTTCCCCCCTTTGCAGTGCTGGCACTGGTGCTTGGCAAAGGCCCTGAGGGACAGGACGCCTGATGGGGCTTTGGCAACCACCGGTCCAGCCCAGGCTTTGTTCTCTCCCTGTCCTAAGGGTGAAAGGGGGATTAGTTTGATGTAAAACAAAGAATTGTGTCCTTTTCTTTTCCCTGGTATGCATTTTTCCTTAAACAATGAAGTGACTAATATAGAATGTCTTGTTAATGTGCGCTGGTCGTGGTGAGCAGCAGCAGCTTGGCTTCATGAGCACAGCCCAAGGCTCTGCTGGTTCACAGTGGGGCACTTGCATTTGGTTGTTTTTGAAGAAAATCAGTAAGTTGTTTTATATTGGGAAAGGATGGCTTTGTTGTTGTTGTTGTTAGTTTGTCTTTGCCCATACCCTAGCAAACTTTGTATGTTTATTTTATGTGCAAATACTAAACTTGTTTAGTAATGGTATATAGTGTTTTGTCAACTTTTGTAAAGTATGCGCTATGGAGTCTTCCAGTCCTCCATGTCACCTACTATCTGCTATTATTAATCAGACTGTTTCCAAATGGAGATCTGACTTGACAAATACTTTTCTACATTTAACATAGCTGCATTACCTTTTGTTTGTTTGTTTTTGGTAAATGATGATGTATGGACAGTCTGAGATTCGCCTGGTGTCACGTGGAGGTATTTTTCTCTGAATTTAACCATGGTCTATATAAATCTTTCATGTGGCAGGAAACTTTGTTTACTACATGTGGATCGAGGCAATTAAACTCTCAATAATTTTCTGTCTGGCTTTCTATGGAAGGTGCGGAACTGCTCTGGGCAAAATCCAGGCAGGGTGTTGAGGACACCAGAGCTGTGCTGGTCCAAGGGTTGGCTGCTTGGAGAGGTTACATATAGGGGAATGTTTTATATCCACATAGAGCCTACACCCAGCCTAAGAGGAAGAGCTTGTGAAAATATTGTGTCACCTATCAAAATACTTTGAATTCTTGGGTGAGGCTCTTGGAGCACGTCACTGATGTGTGTATATGAATATATATATATTTATTTTTTTCACTTTAGCATTCATATGGTCAAACACTTCTTCAATGAAGAGTTCCGGAATCTCATCTTCTTATCTGTCTCTCTCTATTTACTTCTTGTTTTTCTTTTCCTCCCATTGTAATCCTATGACTTTGGCAGCTCAGGCTGTTAAAGAGCCAGTGTCATAGATTTTGCCATAAGTAGCAAAATTAGTTATTGGCACAACTATTTGAAAGCTGAAGACTATGAAACCACCACCATTATGGCTGAGAATGGTTCCTGTGCCCATTGTCTCATCACGAGATGCATGGGCAGCCTCTGATCCTGAAAAAAACATTTAAATTCACTTCTGTGGTGTTCCTGTGGTAAAACCGTTTTAGCGATACTTGTCCTGTAAATTATCTGAAGGAACATGATGGTTTTAAAAGACAGCTCGTTCATGAAACCTCTCTTGCTTTTTAAGTGGGTTTTGCGATATGGCTTCTGAAGGAGATCCAGATTCCCTTTTCCTGACAAATTTCTGGGGGCAGCTGCTGTCTAGACCTTTGTCTGGTCCCTGTGAGTCATTTTGAGAGTGCAGGAGGGGAAACTAGTGTGCACCTATAAACGTTACCTCGGAAAGGTGCCCAGTTTCGCTGTGCACGCAGGTCTCTGGCATTTTAAAGGCAATAAAGTGGCATTTAGCTCCCTCATTGCAGAGTCAGATGGCAGTTACTCTTTAACAGAAGGGCATTCCTTTCTGAAGGTGCAAGGAGTGGGAAATACATGGATCCATGATGGCATCTTTCAAGCCTGATGAAGTTTGGGTCCCCTCTTGTGCCAGACAGCACATGAACTTAGGAGAGTTGCTCTTGCCTGGATGCTTTGGGGAAGAAGAACAAGATCTAAAAAGACCCCAACTGATGTTTGGAGGGGGGAACCCCCAAAAGAGACCCACAAATCTCAGCTCCCCAGTGCTGTGGTGCTCTTCCCAGATCTTCATTAAAATGGGAAACAGACAAACTGCTTAGTTGGAGCAGCTCCCTTCTGCATTGCCCGGCTGTCCTGCTCAGGTGGAGGTTTGCCACAATAGTCTTTCAATTTAAAAACACCCTGTAAGTTTTTTACTGTGTGCTTGTAAAATATGCCAAAGGCTGAAATTTTTATCTGCAGAAGAGATGACCTAGGGACTATCGAAGGTGGCTTTTCCATTTATTTTTCTTTTATGTTGCCAATTTTCCAGTTGTATTAGTTGATGCTGGAAATACACACACACTAGTTTTTCCAGGAGCTAAATAGAGTCTCTTTTTTTTCCCTCTTTTCTCCACATAGTTCTGATCTGGGGTAGGATATCTTGGTCACATTGCAGATTGGTAAGCAGTTAGTGTGTAAATTTGGATCTCCTGAAGCTGTTAGACATGAGAAAAGCCCCAGTAAATATGAGAGTGATTTAAGCATGTGCTAACGTAACACGTCGCAGAGGGCTTTTTCTGTCTGTATTTAAAAGATGCTAATAATCGGTGCTGAGGCTTGCCTAAACCAGTGTGGAAATTGCTGTTTGCCTAAAAGCCGGGCAAGTTGTCACAATCCCAAAGACCAAATTGCCGTTAAAAGGCTGCAGTGGATTAATCAAAATCTGTTTCAAATTGATTTAGTGTGGCTGGCGCGTAACTCAGCCTGGTCATCCGTACCCTGTGCTTTGTGCCAGTTTGAATCCCAGAGAGCGAGCGGGTGGGTTGTCATTGCCTCTTGCTGGAACGGCGCTGCCTGCTCTCTCCTGAAGATGCTGGGGAAAACGAGGAAACCCTGGCCCCCAAACTGGCTTGTCACAGTTAACTTTTATTTTCAGTATTCTTCTCTCATTCTGTACAGCATCTGCCGTAGCGGGAGCTGCCTGGATGGGATCTTGCCCCTGGCTGGGAATACAAGTATATTTCCGCAGTGCAATTGAGTTGGCAGGGAAGGTTCCATCAGCTGCCTGTCTGGAACCCATTTCAGGAGGTGCTGGATATAGTAATTTGTTGATTTATTTTTGACAAGAATTGTTTCTGCTGCCTGCAGCACCTCCTGCCCTGCTGGCCTGGGGTTGTGTGCTTACAAGGAAGATTAGAACCTTTTCTTTAAAAAGTTAGGGACTTTCTTAGCCATCTTTAATTAAAACTGGTGTTCCTCTTTTCCTGTATTGATTGCAGATAGAGGTAGATTTTACTGTAACAAACAGCCACACAGCTGATTTTATATGTACTTGTTGCTGCTCTGCTCCTGTTGCTCTGTTTTTCTAAAACTCAAGCATCTTCCCAGTGACCTGTGGGCTGTGTCAGGATAAGTCCCCTCTCCCTGAGCTCCCAGCTGAGCACAGCCTTCCTGTTAGCATCACCAACTGATAAACAAAACTTCTTCCAGGCCTCCGAAGGACAGACCTTTCACATATTCAGACACAGCAGCAGCAGTGCTGAATGCTGATAGCTGTCTGAACTGGTGGCAGAAACACTGGGGAATATTTATCGCATATTTATTTTTTCTTAAAATCCCTGATATAGAAGAGGCCTCAGCATTATTATGCGTTGCAGTGGACCATAAAACTTTTTGGCATAAAAACATTGTTTCTAGCTCAAGTTTAGCAAAAAGATGCTCTCAGCTCTCTTTCAGCTATTTCACATTTATGTCTTGTAATACACAGGTGGACATTAAGTTGCCATGTTTACAGAAAATATGTCTGAAGTTTCTCCCTCTAGGAGGTAAATAGGCAGCTTGGTGAATATTGCTTGAAACCAAGTTAAAAAATACAGAATGGCATTTGCATTGTTTTTCCCTTCTCTCAACTCTATATTTCCTCTTCACTGGTCAAATCAAATGTCAGTGACATTTCAAAGTCTTCCTGAATGGCAAAATTAGAAATATTCCTTTTCTAAGAAGACTGCAAGAGGTAGTTCAAACATTGCATGCAGCCACTCTGGTAGGAAGTTGTTTAACTTGTCGAAATCTCTCTTTGAACTGCAGAACCTCTATTGAAAATGACAAATTGCTTAAAGCAGTTTCCATGTTAGTCTTTAAAAAATTCAGTTTCTTTCCATTCAGAACATGTGAAAGACATTTGTGCACTTGCCTGACTGTTTCTCTGTCCTAAGGCTGATCACACTTGGTGGCTTTGGACTTAATGTAATTTTCACATGCAGCTGCTCAGCTGTTTTTTTTTTTTCCCTCAACTTTTTATTGAATGGGACTTCCCCCCCCCCTCTTTTTCTCTTCTTGCTGCCTTAGCTTAGACATGAAAAGTCAAATATCTCCCTGGTTCAGACTTTGGGGATCACAGGCAGAGCAGAGGAGGAATGCTCTAAGGTCTTTGCTTTGCAGAAGTAGTATTCAGAGCTTTAAAAAATCCATAATTTAAGCTGGAAAGTCTGTGTCCACAGCCAAGTTGTAACACCCTTTAAAACAGTCAAGCATTGAGTTAGTGTTAGTGCTTCGCAAAATGACAAAATATCTTTTGCTTGAATGTTTTCAACTACTGCTCTGTAGCTGTCACTTCAGCAGAAGGATGTACACAGGCAGGTACCAGATGCAGAGCCATACAGTTGGCTGTAACTGCTGTAGAGGTAAAATTTGCTCAATTGAAGAGGCCTTTTTCTCTCTCTTTAAAATATATATATATATATATATACACACATACATATATATTCAAGTTATCACCATGCTCCAGTGACCCTGCACAGAGCAGCATGCTATGTGGGATGTATCCCATTAGGATGTATTGCACTTGGGCTTGTGAAAGAAGAGGGAAGTACCTTAGTGTGGAAGAGAAGTGCGTCTCCTTAGCAATGCTTGATAAATGGCAGGCTCCAAAAATAAGGTGGGAATCATATTTCTGGAGCCTTAACAGGCAGAGCTGAGGCTTTCTGTGCTCCACCTTTCACCTGGAGTGAATTGCACCAGTGTATTAATTTGCAGAGCTGTCTTTTTGTGTGGCTCCAGAGATGGGTCTGTCTGCAGGTACATGAGCAAAAGCTCACATGCGTGTCCACTGGTGTCCTCCAAGCTTGGCTGGAAGGCAGGCTTTGGGCTGCACTCGGGTCTGTGAAACACAGGACACAAATTGTTCTCTTTCTGACTGGAAGGTGCTTTGCTATCCCATATGACATCAGATGAAAAGAAATCGGCATTGCCCCATTGCTCTGCTTGAGATAGCCCTGTTGCTCAAGAGGGATGGTTACTGAGTTAGACAGCAGTCAGGAGGGGATTTGAGGACAATCCAGATGCTTTTTCTATAACTTGAAGGCATGTCATATACTGACACTTCTATTTTTACCCACCTTTTTTTGTAATATTGTTTTTCTTTTATCTGCTATGATCCCTTCGTTCTTGGCAGGTTTGGGCTGATGTGATATTTTGACTTTTTTTTTGGTAACTCTTTCTAGTTGCCTTTTAACATTTTGTTACAACGTTACTTTGTTTCTAAAATGGTACTTTAAAAAGTAACAGTTACAAAGCCTCTAGGTTATGTCTTTATTTTTCTTCTCAGGAGTGTTTTTGGAAATTAACTTAGTGCCAGAATGATGCTGTTTTCTTTGGTGTAGGATGTGTCACTGCAGATTCAGGTGAGCTCTCCTCAGTTGCTTTCCTGTTGGAAACACTGGTTAATATAATGTGTTTTAAAATAAAGTGTTACAAGCTGGCACCCACTGGTAAGAATAACCTGTGTCCTGATCTCTTCTAGGCAGAAGGCAGTTTATTCCTGTGAGCGTGGAGGATTTATATACCTTGTTTATGGTGTTTGTTGCCTTTTGCAGAATATTAGATGCTGCCTTTGGCTATTGTTATGTGAAGAAATGTCTGATCCATTTCTGAACCCTGCAAAGCTCCCTGATATCAGGCATTATATATATATATAAACGGATATTAAGCCTGCCTCGGTGGCTGTTGCATCTCTGGCTAATAAAATCAGTGCATCCTAAATACCCCACAGATACTTATTACAGAACCAGCTTCTTTATTTATGTAAGGAAGTGAGGGTTTTAGTCCCTTTTCTGTTGCAATGTATTTGGGTTGTTTTCTGCTTGTCCGACAGCCAGGACTGTGTTGCTGTCATGTTCCCACAGTTTCATGCCTGTGGTTGATGATTAACCTGTTCCTTTAATAATGGTGCCAGATTTATTCTGAAGACCTTTTTTCTTCCCTGCTCTCCAGTTGCAACCCAGATTAAATGCAGTCTCTTCCCAGCAGGACACTGGATTTAGTTAATATTCCACTGGAGGTGTGCTAATAAAAGTCCTTGTTGCTTGTATGGAGAGAAGCGAGCTCAATGCATTTGGCTTATTTAATATCTGGGGTCAAGAGAATGCACCAAAATGTAGGAGTAAATGCCTTTTAAAAGCAAAGTTGAGAACATGGGTGCAGATACCTGATCAACAGCATTTGTAATAATCAATGTACCAGCAAGATTTTTTTGTTTTGTGTTTGAGGGGGCTGATATTTGGAGAGTACAACCACAAATTTGGTTAGAGACCATTATCCTCCGTGGAGCTGAGAGGACAGACGGATGGTCTATCTCAGACTCTGTATTTGAAAGGGCCCTGTTCCACTTTGCTCACTGTCCCAGATGGGACTGTGGCAGTAGCGGCTTTTGTGGGGTGACCGATGGCAGGTGAATGGCTGAGGATGTGATGCCTGGGGCTGCTCCTGGACATTTGCAAGGTCAGGTCTGATGGCAGCAAGGGCAGCGTCCTCCTCCGGCCCATTTCTGGGGGACTGCAGGGCTGTGGGAGCAGGGACCATTGGCTCTGTGAACACAGTGAGTGAACTCTTGTAGGGTTCAGGGTATTCCTAGGTATGGGTATGGCAAAGCACACAACATTAAAATTAATGAGCACTCATGCAATTTTAACTAGAATAAAAACAGTTGCAAAACTCACCTACTGAATAACACCAAAGTCTCTTTTCCTGGGGAGAGGTGGGTGTTTGTGGAGCTACTGAGGCTTAGCTCCTGCATTGCTCCCCTTTCAAAGATGCCATCTTTTGATTTATCTTCCTTCTCCAGAATTTCCTTTCAGCCTTAAAAAGCAGTGCTTATCATCACTGTTGTCAGAAGCCTGTGCAGCAGTTTGAGTTACTGCCTTTCTGTTTCTAGTACCATGTAAGCAAACATAAATCTGTGTATGATACCAATTTACATTTGGTGGGATTTGCCCTGACATGTCCAAAGCTTCTGACTCCTGATTCTTCGTATGAGCAACTTCAATAATATAGAGCCCTGGTGGCAAGACCCAATTTAAAATAAAGTTCTGCAGGTAAAACCAGAAAGGCATGAACTGTATGCCTGTGGTTTACAACTAAGCTAACTGAGGAGCTGAAATTCTGCTCTGCATATTGTCTGGAGTGCTGCACTCCTAATGGCAATGTGAGTTTCTGGCCCGTGCCGTAGCCAGGACAGGAGCCGTCTGGTGTGGGCTGAGTGAGGCGCCGGGATTTCACAGTGGGAAGAGGCGATAGCAGCAATTCCTCAGCTGCTTGCAGGATGATACAGTCTTGCTTTTCTCATGGGTGCTACTTTTATTTAGGTCAGCCTGGCTTTTTGGATTAAAAAGTGTTTACACATAACACCTTAAGTTCTTGTTGGTGTGGTTTTGGTTTGTATTATTTTTTTTTCCCTTTTATTTGTACTCAGCCTAGTGTGCCTCTCTTCATTCAAGAACAAGGTGGTTTTAAGGGGAGTGTAAACTGTAAAACTTCCATTAGCTCTATCAAGTGGTAGCAATGCACCCCTGCTAACATCGTGTAACACCTTGGCTTGAAAGTTTACTACATTGGCTTTATGAGATTCAAAGCTTTTTGCACCGTATGAAAGGGAGGCTTTGCTGTAAAATCCTGTTCCTTACTAATCTATCTCTTCTTCAAATATTCTGAAATCAGATGCAAGCTATCACAGAACTTGCTATGTGCTTTGTAGACCTGTAAAGGAGAAGTTTGATGCATGTGTGAATTACTGTGTTAAATGAAGCAAGAAAACATGCTGTAGTTGCTTGATAGAGACTTCTGTCATTTGGGACTGATATTTTTCAAATAACTTCGTTTCTCATTCTTGATAATGAGATTTTTAAGTATGTACTGAGGCTGTTGAAATCAGTAGCTCTAGAGGACCAGGTTTTAAGTGATACCTAGAAGTTTTGTTTGTTTTATTATTTTTATTTTTTTTTTTAAATGAAGGATGTTACGTATGTGCACGTAGTAGAAATTCATCACTATAAGGTCAGGGATAGGTCCCTGTACAGCTAGAAACTTTTGGGGGAGAAACTTTGTGTATTGCCAATTTTGCGCTAATACTTTATTTTTCTTAAATAATTTTGTAATTCTTTTTATGGGTACTGAATTACTTCCGTGACACACCACATTGCAGACAAGGGCAAAAGTTTAGCAATCTGCAGTGCAGAAGGGCTGATTTCATTGCCAGCTGCTGATTCTGGCTGTGCAGCTCTTGTACCAGCCAATTAAAGCCACACTCATTACAGCCTTTGCGGTTTGGAAGTGAAGTGTTCCTGCCTTTAACTCGTAGTTTTACAGGATGTTGGTTTAGGCTGGAGGTTTGCTAAGCCTGAAATCTTATATTTTCCTCTGGTGTGTGCTCAAGCATTACGGGAGGTGAACAAGGAGAACTACATGGAAAGTTGTGTACCATGGAATGGGAAGGTGTGTGTTTCTTTCTGACAGCATCATGAACCTGAAGTCGCCTCCTAAAATATTCATGAAATACTGTAGTATCTGATGTACCAAGTTGCTGCAAATAGGAACAATCTCTGCTGCAGTGTCGGTGTTGAAAAAAATGTCTGGTGTTGTAGGAAGTGCTGAACATCCCTTAGTGAGCATATTCCTTCAAGTCCTCAGGCAGAGATTTCTACCTGCCTCCTTCTTGGGGACTTTCTGCCATGTTTGCAGATCATTTGGAGAAAGCTGCTGGACAAAGAGGAGGTCCCAGAGGGGGAAGAGGCAGAGATGGAAGAAGAATGTGACCCTCTGAGCTGTTACTATTTCAAGTCAAACTTAATTTTTAGCTTTTCATAAACAAAACTTTGTGCCAGCTTTTTATATAGCTCTGAAGTCTGTTGTGGCTGCTGCTCCATGGCTATAACCTCCATGGGTGCCACAGGGAGAAGAGCCAACCTCCCCTTTCCAAAATGCCTCTTGGCCCTCAGGAAGACCTTTGGGGAGGTGCTTTGTGGAAGGACAAGCATTCTAGCTCTTCTCAACATCTTGTGACAGCTTCTTTATTCGGGGTTAATATATCTAATGGCTCGAGTGAGATGCCGGACTCCTTGCAGGTCACTATGGGAGCTGGTGCCCTTCATCTTTTGACCCAAGGAACCATCTTTGTATCCAGTACTTTCATATTTGACCTGGAAATGCAGTATTTGCTCTGGAAATGCAGTGTGCGGCATGGCCAGGGAAGCAGCCGGGATCCCATCTCTCAAGAGAGGATTAGTGATGTTTAGTTTTCTTACGCCATTACAGCCCTGTTGATTTTAACTTGGAAACTTCAGTGAAAACCACACACGATGCTGTGAAAATTCATACTTAGTAACAAGTAAACAAGTGACTGAACAGTTTGACTGACTCAGGAAACTCCCTCCAGACATTGTGGGGAGGAGGAGCTTTGCATTTTTCTTGTGCTGTGTTTATTTTTGGTCTCGCCTCTAACATTGCTGTTAGTACAATTGCAGCCCTGCAGATTGAAGTCCCAGAATGAGGGAGAGTTGAAAAAACAATGCTGCAAAGTGGTCAGAATCTCTAGGATATTGCAGCTATGTCATGCTGCAGGCAATTTAGTCCATTATTTGCCTGCCTGGGTACAGCTCAGTGCCTCAGCTCTTTGATTTCCTTGCACATCTCTTCTTGTCGGGGTTGATGTCTTCAGTGATGACTCTGTCCTTGTGACTTGAAGTGCTGTGTTTGTGATGCTTATATTTTTGGGTATAGTAGTTGTCTTTTTAGGCCTCTTCCTCCCAAGAGAATGTATTTTGCACTTTTTCTGAGGATATATTTTGTTTCAGAGTGGAAAGAGAAGAAAGTAGTTTGAGTCCTTTACAGCTCCCATCACCCATAACCCTTATCTGAAGCTGGCATATCAATAGCGGTTGAGTGTTACTGGGTGTTAAATTTGGAGTTTTGGGTGGTGTTGGTGAGGATAATCTTGATGGTAGCACCTAATTGCAAGACCAGATAATTTACCCAAGAGCTCTCATCTTTTCAAGGAGGCTCAATTTTTTTTTCCAGGGCTAGCTGTGTTAGTCTGAGCAGGATATTTGATCTTTACATCAAATAATGGCTGTTGGGTTTTCTGAGTTGTCTTTTGCTGATAGTTAGTGAAAGTCCACAGAGATGTCAGAGGATGTTATTCAGGACTGCCTAGTTCTCAAAAACTCTTAGAAATAGCAGTTTCTGTTAACAGCCAGTGTGCAGTTTGGATTGTATTGGGGCTATTTCAGAGAAAACAGTTTTATCAGAAATAGCTGAATCTAAGGATATTTGTCTTCTGCAGTAATAGAATCTGTACCTGGTCAGCAATGAGAGACAGGTTGGAGCAGTTGCAAATGCTCACTGGCTGTGGTGGTGGGGAAGTGTCGCCCTTTTCATGCAGGACAAAGGTCAGGCAGCAGCGGGCAGCCTGCACCAGGCAGAGCATCACTGGCAGGGTCTGGCCACCATGGGATGGGTAATGGGAGACCTGTAAATGGGCCATCCAGAGCAGGGATGCCTCTGCTCGGAGAGATGCTTATCACCTGGCCAACCTGGTTGTCTGCTCCCCTAGCTCCTCCAGAGCTCTCCCCTCTGTGAGGGCTGTGAATGTGAAGGTAGCTGTTTAACCAACATACCTTAAGGCATACCCTCAAATAGTTACCAAAGAGCCTAATTCTGTATTTTAACCCCTCTAAGGCTGGTTTTGCTTATCTGTGAGCAGGGGAGCTGATGCAGCCTTGGAGGAAGACACTGTGTCTGAGGGAGCATGTCCAGGACCCATCCCATGCTTGACACACATAGTTTGGTCAAAATAAGGTGATGCAGAGTGGACACTCAGCAGCATCATGCGTAACCTATGTCTTGGTAATTGTTAATGATCCTTGTGAGTCTTTTCATCTGAGCTGATTTGACTTCTGATAATATGACTTTAGGGTGAGTGGGAAGGGTTTGCAGGAGGTTCCTAACCAGCATGTACTGTTGGGTATTTTCATTAGTGGAAGGGGCCAGTTAACAGAGGGGGGGAATGAGGGGCCTGTCTGTGCTCAGATGCAATTCTGCTGCTGTCGTGTGTACCCAGAGTGTCACAGTGTGTTTGAGCTGTGGAGGAGGAGGCTGGTGTAACACCAGGAACTTGAACTGTTTTGTTTTTGGGGTTGTTTTGTTGACTTCTGACAAATTTGGGTGCTTAGAGAGCAACTCTTCTTGGCAAACATCAGCAAGCTCTGATCAGCTTCCTTGTAACTGAACACCTTTCAACAAAACCAGCTGTTTTCCAAATGAACTGGTTGTTGGGTTTAGTTCATTTTTAAACAAAGCAAGATCTCTGGAGCCTGGTACCTGTTTGAGTCCATCTGTGATAACGTCAAAAGGTTCTTAGTTAAAATGCAGCTGAAGAATAATTTAAAACTACAACAGTGTGAGCAGGGGTGGTTATAGAAACTGTGGAGATCTGTTTCTCTACTTGGGAATCTTGGATTAAAGTGTGTTGTTACAAGAAAATCCAAATGACAAGTTTTATTCAGTCTCTATTATTCATGCACTGAATACCTCTTAAGGCTCTGCAGAAATATGTCCTTTTCTAGACTTATAATGAGTAGACAAACACTATGTGTTTACAACAAATGCTGGAGGATTTACGGGTAACTACTATGTGGTTTGAAGTAACAATATACACAATGTGTTGTAAATGATTCCCTTTCTATATTTGTCCTATGTTTAATATAAGACTAAATGCAAGAATTTATGGGCTTAAAAAATCCCAACTTTCCGATGCTGAAAGCAAAACCAATGATCTATAATGAGGCTTTACAGTATATATAGTATTTTTAAACGCTTTAAAAATTTTATTTCCTTAATGTATTTTCCATGTAAAAATATGTATTTTTTTACTTCAAATAGGATGCTGTTGGTTGCACTTACCAGCAGACAGCTGGGGGATTCTAGTGCCTTAACCACGCAGCAGTTGTTAATTAAAAATACATAATTCTACCCTGATTAGCTTATAATGATTGTAATCCCCTTAAATTTGATTATTACCGCAGCATGGTAACCTCAACCACCCTCTGTTTCATTGTGGGGTCTGTGAGTAGCAAAACTAGTCATTAAGAGCTGATAGCTGGTTCCTGAAGGATTGCTTCCCAAGCAGGAGAGTGCAGGGGGATAAAGATGCCCTGTTCCCATTTGCCCGGTTTGGGGTGTTTTTTCCTCGCTGTTCTGCTCGGCTGGTGTTATCTCAGCAGCGGCAACTTCTGTGACGGCACAGGGCAGGGGGAAATCTGGGGAGCTGCAGGAACAAATACTGCGTGCATCTGGATGCAGCAGGCAAGCAATGCATTTTAGCAGTGATATTTGTTCATTGCTACTTTGGTTGTGATAAGTTTATTCTTGTCTTTTGACTTGATTAAAAAAAGCAACCAACCAAACAACAACCACAAAAACCCAACCAACCAACCAAAACCTCTAAACCAAAATCAAAACAACAAAACACAAGCAAAAAACCAAGACACGCACCTGGTCAGTTTTGCAAAACATTAAAGCTGTGCTTTTCATCCCTAGGATGGCTTTGCTTTCATTTTCTGCCCATCTACTTATCCTTTACCTGTTTTTCTCATGGTATTTTGTAGCCCTTGGTAGCAGGGAATGACCTCTTTCTTTCTTCTGCAGCACCTGGGTACTTGGGACATTGTGGGACAGAGCAATAATAAATAACTGCTGCTGGACAGCAGTGTGGAAACCCTGAGTTCAGGACTGCAGTGTCCTGAACCCACCAGACCCCAGACTGGTTTGGACAGCAAAGATGCGCTGGCCAGTGTGAACTGACAATTAGTTCCAAGATCTGTGCATTGGTGGGGCAGCTGGATGGGTCTTATATATATATTTTTTTTTGTTGTTGTTTTTTAAGCTATTAATTATGAATTATTCTGTATCTCAGATAACAGAGCCTAGGTGCCTTACTTTATAGCTGTTCTATTTCAGAGGTCAGGGCAAGGCTGGGGTGCATCATATAAGATATATGAAGAAAAAATATTTTTTTCCTTAATATTCTTCTTATTATTCCCCTTAGCATGTGGTGTGGAGGTGTTTTGTTGTTGTTGTTTTTGTTTGGTGTTTTTCTTTAATTTATTGGGATTGAAACCAGCTTTTTTAGTGCATTTAAAAAAATCCATAATTTATATAAGATTTTGATGCACAGATGTTCCCTTTCAGTTTCATTCCACCACATATGGACATTTGCATACAAATAAAAGGAAATGTTTTCTGTGTGTAGACAGTTGATAGCTGTTCATTAGGTAAAGTTAGCTAATATAATGCTTGTTAATTTTAAAGCTCTCTTGTGGTTGGGAAGGAGCCAGGGCTATTGATTGGGTCTGAGAGATACAGTTCCTTGCAGCTCTGAGGGTTCATCTCTGGTCTGAGAGTTACGAGTCCATAGTCGACATGTTCTCAGGTAAAAGAGAGAATTTCAGTGACTTCAAACTTTCCCTTTAAACTCCACCTGGGATGTGAGATGGATATAGAAAAAGGACAGTGATAGAGATTTATGATTCTCTTCACCGAAGAGACAACTTGCATTGCCATGACATCTTGTATCTCAGAAGAAGTTAATCACAGCTTTTTTCTGTGTTGCTGGGTTACATTGCTTTGAGAAAAAACAGAAACTGCTATGAGCAGTATGAATAGCTGAAACCACAAGTCCCACTGAGATTACAGCCAACTCCTCCTAAAGGAAACGGATTCAACCACCAACATAGTTTTTCATTAGAGGATTTTTTTTCTGAGTGAACAGAATACTCCTATTGTGGCATAATTGTTTAGCTTTTGGATATGTAGGCAGGGTTGCAACTACATGACTGTTTAAAAAAAATAATTCAGCTTGAGGAGGAGGAGGGGAGTGTAAAGAGACATTTGGCTTTTTATTTCATTTTGTAGCATGCTGTAGGATAATGCAGCAGGTTTTAATTTTCTTGTGTTCTGTGCTTTTTGGCTCTGCAAGGCAGGGAAGGAGTAAAGTCTGTCTTGCATTTCACGACAAATCTAAATCTGATGGACAAAAGTTTTGGCTATCTGATTGAAACCTTTTGTTGCTGAGACTGAATGACTCTACCAGGCTGACAGGGCTAGAGTAATTTGTGTCTCAAATTCATTATTTTGAACTTTTAAAATGTATTTAGTTGTGATTAATGGGAAGCTAGTCTTTTCATTATATCAATATGATAAAGGCTAAAAATCAAACGGAGATGTAAGCAGAGAAAATGACGTATGCAAACCCAATGGAAACAGGAGTTCATACCCACAGCTTTCATTTAATTTAAGGGGTTTTTAATTTATTATTTCTGATAGCTTGACCCTTCAGTACTCCAGAGAGGTACCCAGTTCTTCAAGATGTGCAAAACAATGGTAGTTTTGATAAACTTCAATTAAACAGAAGGTGGCAAAGTTTAGCATATTAATACTTGTCAAATGGAATTACTTCTGCCTCTTAGCTGAAGGCCCAGAAATTGGTCTGGTCCGTTCTTTCCTTGCCCTTGTATTGACAAGTACATCGCTTGTCAACGAAACATGTTACTGTTTTGTACAGATGGGCTTGTAAAAAGGCAGCATTTGCTTAAGGATTTAGGATGTGCAGACAGTTAGGAATTTAAAAAATGATTGAAGAATTGGGCATCTCGGATCTGTGGTTGTTGGTGTGAAGAAAAGACCAAGATTTCCAAAAAGCGTTTGAATATCTACTCGCTGGAAGCACGATGATTTAAAATGTATCAAAGTGGTCTAGCGCAATCGGTTTTAATCCTGTGAATCTCAGTTGTGTTCTTGTACTGTCTAGGTTAAATGTAGCAACCATACATTAGGAAATTTTAAAATCTAGGATTAGCTAGTCAGTATTTCTTTGTAGACTTTTCTCACGGGAATTGTCTGACCGGTTACACCATGACCACAAAATGTCAGACAATGCAAGGATCTTCCCCCCACACTTTATTTCCATCTCTCCTCACAGAGGCAGCTCCTTGGAGTGGTGGTAGCTGTGGTTTGCTTCTTTTTTCCTAGGAAGCTTGTGAGCAAACCCTTGGGCTTGCTGGTAAAGTTCTTACTCACATCAGATCTTTGCCAGAAAGTTTTCTGGATGAAGCTGTGCATGTTTCAAAATGCCTTTGGAAATGGATAACAAATGAGGGACTGAAATTAATGTCTTGATCTTTTGAAAAAACTGCTGAGCACTTAATTGATGTTTCCATAGACATTTCTCAGTGGAATGAAAATGGCACCATGAGGCTGCCCATGGCTCCTCACCTGCCCATATTTAATGCCTCTTTTTAGGCAAGCTCTCAGCAGATTTGGAAAGCACATCATGTGTAGTAGGTACTCTTGAAAATGATGTCTTTGCAACTCTCTGGATTTAAATACTTCCATTTATTTCATCTTTAATGTTTTATTAACCACCTAAACCAGTGCAGATTGCAGCTAAAGATTCAGCAGCTAAACCAGATAAACCAGTATGTTTAGCTAAACTGAACATATGTTGATAGGAAGATAGGCTGAGTGCTCCCGTGTGCTGTTGCGGGGAGCTGGGTTGGTGAGGAATGCATTGCTGAGACCTGGCAAGGTAGTGCAAAAGGTTAAATTCCAGAAGAGGTGGAAACCATCCAGAGAAGACATGTGCTTCAATGGGAGTAGAATCTAATTAAAATAATCCATCATGAGGAAATGAGTATGTTTGAGCCTTATTCAGCAAGAGAGAGTGTAGCTCGAGGAAACAAAACAAGTAAACTTGGTCTAAATTGCAGAGAAAATTAATATAGACAGTTGATTAAAAATGTGAAAGAGCTTTAAAATGTAAAACTTCTTAAAAGGAACAAATAAAATATCATTCCTGTAAGAAAAGTCATAACTCTGAAAGCCAAAGCAAAATGGATAGCAGGAGTTACTTGTTTGAAAACAAACCCCAAACCCATTAAAAATATTTAAAACACTGCAAATTGCTTTCAGAAGGTCCAAGGTGGCTCGTGACTGGTGCAGTGGCCCGTGTTCACGTGAGATTTGGAAAAGTGGCTGCTGCCTTTGGTCACCAGGGATGTACGTGACCCTAGATGATTTGAGAACAGCCTTCATCCCCAGGCCCCTGGCTCCCTTTGCTGGTGGTTGGTTTGGAGCCTTCAAAAACCCAGATGTGCTGTTTGACTGAAAAGTACCAGGATGTCAATTTGGGCTGTAACAGCGTCTTCTCCTGCATAGGCCAGTCCCACCCGCTGGCTCTGGTCCCTCCCTGGCTCTTTCCTGGGGTTCTGTTGGGTACAAGGGTGTCCAAAGTGCAGAGCATCCCTTCTGGAGCACAGTCCTGCTGTGCTGCAAGGAGGGATGGTCTGATTTCTGCCTTTTCCCTGCCGTGTCAGCAGTTCACAAGCATGCACTAAGGAAAAAAACTGAGCTAGGCTACAAAATGCTGCTTCTAAGGGCCTCTGGTGAAGTTCAGCCATCCCTGGTCTTGCTTGGAGTAGGAAATCTGGAAAGCTGTGTCACATCTCATGGTGTTTCTATCATCGCATAGCCTCTGGAAGCACCAGGGCAAGGCTATTTGCATTGATAAGAAAATGGCAGCATGTACCATATGCAAATGTGTATGTATTATTTATTTTTATATACATATACACAACATATATGCAGGGTCTTTCAAAAAGATGGACCCAACATGTTACAACTACACAAAAACTTACAAATGGTTTAATGAGTTATCAAATTTTAGTAACCTTTTAATAAATGCTTTATGTTCTCTCCACTTGCTGTATGGATTGTAAGAGTTTCATTCATGGACGGTTCATAGTTGCAGAGATACAGTAATTTCAAATTGGGTCCATCTTTTTGAAACACCCTGTATACGAAATCTCTGTCTTGTTCCTTGGGAGTCAACTTTTTATTGTGCTGTATGAGACATTATTTGTCAAACTGAAGGTAACTGTAATGCAAGTCCCCAAAGCAATAAAAGGTGGTCTAACGTGCATGTCTGCTCTGAATGTAATAAACCATGTCCCAGGGCTGCAAATGTTTTGTGCGTAAAGTGAGGTGATGAGTATCTTGGGTTTGTTTGGGTTTTTTTCATACTTTTTTTTTTCATTGCACTCATTAAAACAAATGCATGTACTTGTCAATCTGCCATTTTTTTTAAGTACATGCTGTAGAAGGAGGATGAAGGTGTCTCCTACAGAAGCTAGGTTTGTACTTTCATGTAGCAGAGGCAATTTAAGTAGGCTGGAAGGCTGCCCTGAGGAAGACACCCATCATCTGGGGAAAACCAGGTAAGCAAATGTGACACCTCATGAGCTGCATTCCTGAAAGATCTGGGGTTATCTAGTTGTAAATGGCACTGTTCTTTGGTATGTAGAAGCCTAATTACTGTTTGGGAGATACAATGGAATGTGTAACTTTACCCAATTAAATCTCTGTAGCCTTGTGTGTGTTTAAGTGCAGTTGAACCTGTTACAAACGGCTTGCTGAGCTGAGGGCAGGCTGGTATCCCAGCTCGTGGGTGATAAATAAGGTGCAAGATCTGTTCCGTATTGGGACATGTGAAAATTTTACCTTGGAAGTACACAGTGCAGATTTTCTGAAGTCATAACATTGTGACACCACCAACCCTGTACCAAAGGTTTTGCAGTGTCTTTACCAAAACTCTGTAAAAAGAAAAGCAGCCAGCCAGCCCATTCCCGAATACATAAATGATGCTCTTCCAGCAGAGCTTGAGATGTGCAGCGATCTCCAAAGGTTATTTGGACAGGAATCCATCAGCACATCTCCTGTCTCAGGGCAAGGGTTGAGATCATTGGTCCCTCCCCAGCTCGGGCATAGGGACTCCCACACCATCATTTTCATTATGTTTTCTTGACTGCAGGTAAATTAGAAAGTTTGCCATGGAACTTGTTCACTGAGGCTGCGTTTCTTTTTCTTTGCCATCCCTTCTTCACCTGCCGCGTCTTCCCTGTTGTCAAACTGGATCCTTACAGGGTGATATTCGTCCATCTCACCCCTGAGGAGTATATTGGGTTAGGTTTTGGGTGCCTGCCAGTGTTTGTTGTAGATAACTAGGTTAGTTCCAAGCAATGAATTGCAATTTGCATACTGATGAAGGTGGGACACTGTCTCTCATTTAATGTAGTGAAGTGAAATAATTGTTTTCCAGCTGAGTGACTTGGCATGACTTTATAATTAATTTTGTAATTGGTGGAACACATACTTTCTAATGACACTGGTCAGTTGTCGACCAGGACACAATGTTGTATTCATTACCAGATTGCTGCCTTTGACCAAAACCAACAGTTCCACTGTTTGACCACTGGATGATCCATGACACTGTGTCACCTGCGCTGCAGAGTGCTATTTAATTGACTTACAGGATTTACTCTGAAGTTGTTGGCTAGCCTTGTAAACATTGCTTCTCTGGAAAATCATTTGTAGTAGCTGGCAAGCTCAGGGTAACTTTTGTGTGAAATACTCTTCTGTTTTGTTTTTTTTTTTTTTAATGTTTATAGGTGTGACTTCACCTTCTTCCCAGGGAAAATCATGTTCTTGTAGTGTTGCGAAGCAGTGCTGTTCTGCTTCAGGGGACTGTTTCGTGCAGGCAGGACTATTGAGGCTGTAGAGTGTGTGTATGTATGTTCGTATTCACAGTATCACAGTATGTTTGGGATTGGAAGGGACCTCAAAAGATCATCTAGTCCAATCTCCCTGCTGGAGCAGGAATGCCTAAGTGAGGTCACACAGGAACATGTCCAGGCGGGTTTGAATGTCTCCAGAGAAGAAGACTCCACAACCTCCCTGGGCAGCCTGGTCCAGTTCTCTGTCACCCTTACTGAGAAGAAGTTTTTTCTCAAATTTAAGTGGAACCTCTTGTGTTCCAGCTTGATCCCATTACCCCTTGTCCTATCATTGTTTGCCACCGAGAAGAGCCTGGCTCCATCCTCATGGCAATCACCCTTTATATATTTATAAACATTAATAAGGTCCCCCCTTAGTCTCCTCTTCTCCAAACTAAAGAGACCCAGCTCCCTCAGCTTTTCTTCATAAGGGAGGTGCATATCTATATGTCATGTCTCCAACTCTGCCAAGGTGAGAGACATCTTATGCCGAGACCTGTGAAGGGGTCACCTTGGGGTGATGCTGAGCACAGAGTAGCTGACCAGAGCATGGTCATCTTTGTGATGGGTGAGAAAATAAAACTGGCAGGAGAAATTAGTATGGAATTGTTGGATAAAGATTGTTTATGGGGGAAAAGTTGATTTTTCTCAGATGATTTCCAGGTTTTCAGCTTTGAGAGCTCCTACTCAGAACTGTTCTTATTTGTGGTACTTATTGCCTTTCCCAACAGGGAAACCACTTTATATTTAGCAAAAGGGTGAGGCAGAAGCAGCTTTGATGAAAGTGTGGATTCCAAGCCATTTTTTTACAAATCAGTGCAAGTTCCAACAGCACTTAGTGATTTTGCTTGCGATGCTCAGCATATGACCTAGATGATGTGCAGAAAACACTGGGAACGGAGCCACACGAGGGCTTAAATAAGAAATGGCTAGCACGTAGATGAGGACCTTGCATGATGGAAGGTAAATTAAAGTGATCAAACTGTTGAGTCTTCTGGCACAGACAGGATTCTACCATGTGGAAGGCCATCTTTTGGAAACCGGGTGCATGTGCACTAGGACACTTGTCTGTGGTGGCTGGAGATGTCCCCTCATGGGCCACCACGTGCTAGCCGTTTCTTATTTAAGCCCTCGTGTGGCTCCATTCCCAGTGTTTTCTGCACATCTCACACAGTTGTAACTGAGGGAAGCTTTGGAAAAGGCCGGCATGGGCATGACCACATGTTTGAGAGGTGTAATTAATGGCCCTCTCGGAGCAGTCCTGAGTTACCTCACCGGAGCGTTTCTGCTCTGAGCAGGGAAGGGAACCAGAGCCTGAGCTGTGGCCTGCACCTCTCTTTCACATCTGGCAGGCAGCACGGGGGGTGCATGTCCCTGCTTGGGGACTGCATTTGTCCCTTGGTACCCATGTTGCTCCCTCAATACCCTTGTTGCTCAGCCCTGCCACAGGGCATCGCCATCAGGCAATGAATTTGTTAGATCTTGGCTGACTGAGCTGGTGCTTGTCATGTGAAGAAGATGACACATCTGTCAAAACAAGGCCAAAGTGCTACTGTTTGAGAAAGAAGGGTTTATGTGCTTTCCTTCAGCAGCATGGTCTTTTCGCATGCTGTCTCTTGTGCTCTCCAACCATCAGTGATTGCTGCCCTGGCCAGATCTTGTGTAAAATAACCCCTTTCACTGAGCTCTTTTTCCTGTCAGCTCCACATCCTTATTTTGTGTGGGGTTGCACAAACATTTGACATAACACAAACAGTGATAGGAAAGGGTCAGATAAAACTGGGATTGATGCATTCTTTTCCCCCAGTGACAATTTTGCTTTTGATGCACATCAGTCTACCACCTAAGGGAAGGAGAACAGAGCTGAGAGTTTAAATATTTGCCAAAGATATGCTATCGCCATGAAAAATGTATCGACTGTTGAAAGGTAAGGGAGGGCCAAGTTAACTCTGGGAAAAATAGCTGATATTTCAGATTTCAAGGTGTAAGGAAATTCTTATTTTACCTAGTGCTAATTTGTAAATTATAGCCAGATGAGTGTGACTGTTGCAATTCAGGAATGGCATATTTATACAACACTCGTGATGGATACTATGCATTTCATAACAACCACATAACCTGCCTTGGGCTTGTTTTTAACATATCCCTTTGAGTTGAACATTTTTTCTGGAGTTTTCTTTAACTTTGGGTGGCCTGAGTGAGTTTTAACAACCCAGCACAGTAGGGATGAGTAATACGAGAGTCAGTGTTATTTCTGAATTTCATTGTCTTTGAAGACTGAGGTCAGATACTTTGTTCTTTTGGCTGCAAAGCCAATGGTTTGATCTTTCTTGAATACATGTATGCATTTCAAGTCTGTGCTCTCCCTTAAGTGGTTTTCTGGCCTTTTAGGTTCCTTTTTTCCTTCTTTTGTCAAGAAAATTGGTTGGAAACGTCTATTCAACTCCAGCTGCTTTCGAAGTCTCACTGGGAGGAGCGGGCTGAAGGAAAGCTGTGGTGTTAAGTGACATGGGGACTTCATCCTGGTTGCGTGTTCGAGGTACCTTTTGCTCCTGCAAAGTGCCCTCTTCCCATGGTACTGGGATTTTTACTTTCTCTAATTGTAAAACACAGGGCAGCTTTTGTGTTGAGGTGGCCCAAGTAATGCCACAAACCTCGTTTTTTACGGAGGATGCTTGGCCCTAGCAGGAAACCTGTTATCAAGCAGACCATGCTCAGGTCTCTGCTGTGGGTGCCTCGGAGTCTGCAAAGTGCCTGTTGGAACACTAGAGCAGAGTCTTTCTACAGGACTAATGCAAAAATGTGAAAAATTCAAGTGTGAGGTGTCTGCAGCGAGGTGGTGCAGAGGAGGACAGGGTGGCTCTGGGTGTCTGGTGGTCTGGGGCAGAAATGCCAAGGAGATGGGAGTCTTGCTCTCACAGCTTATTCTGAGACTCTGCAATTCCCTTTCATTTTCATTGGCCCTTTCCCCGTCTCTCTCTTAAAAAGACACAGAAATGCAAGACTGTCACACCAGCATCTGCTTGAATACTAGCCTTGCATGTGTGTCATGCTTGTGAAATCTCATTCTGAGTTTAAAATGTTTGTATGAACTGTCACAGCTTTGGATTAACTGGTTGGTCTTGTTGGACAATCTCAGCCGTAATGCATCTGTGCTTGGCTTGTGTCAGGAGTGCTTGTTTTGAGTAGAAACAACCCCCCTTTTTATTTTATTTTTAATTTTGTGTGACAGCTTTGAAATAGGAAATTTCATTTTCCCATTCTTTTCTTTTTAATGTTATGTAGTTATGGTCCTGCCAGTCTGGCAACTTCAGCTAAGGCTGTCCAGGACTTTGCTAGATTTTGGAGTGGCAAAGCTGATTTTTTGTGTGGAGGTTCTGGGAGAGATGTGCCTGTTGGTTTGCAGTCCTCAGCCTCTGGGAAATCTCTTAATTGCCCAGATTTAAGCAAAAGTCTGTGGGAAGAAGCTCCTCACAGAAGCTGCTTTTGCACATTGTTTTACTGCAGTTACATGGACGTTGAGGTTTTTGTGTTTTTTGTTTTTTTTTGTAGACTGAAACTGAATAAAAAGCTGATTACGATATTTCATTGGCGTTTCCTCTTTAACAGTTCATTTATTATGTATAAATGCAGTGTTATGTATTCCAGGTAATTTATATAATTACTGTGCCATTAAGCTTGTCTACTTAGAATCAACAACATTAGAAAACGTGAAATTTGAGTGTCTGCAATAGTGGTTGCCTGGCTATATTATATCCTGTATGAGATCCTTCCTTTCTGTTTTTTCTTTTTTTTTCTGTATGAACCTTTAACACCAGCACAAGTTGCATTAAAGCTGAATGATTAAACAGGAAAAATATTTGATTGGAATGACATCTATGTAAAACATTACTTCTTTAGTGATGTTGTTGGAATATTTAATATTTTCATTTCCTAGCCCCTGGGAATCGAACTATGCAGCCTTAACACTGCTCTCCAAAGGAAACAGGGAATGGTTTCCCCACATTAATTTGCAGAGAGCTTATTGCCGCAGGGAGTTACCGAGGGCCAGAATTCAGCAACGTTTGAGACAATGCCAGTTATTAAATGTACACAAACTGTTGGAGCAACAGTGACTAAGGCAAAAAGCCTCCTAACCAAAACCCAACCTTTTGAAATTAAGAATATTGAATAGGATATGGCTTCATGCTTCAGAATATACATCAATATTAAGTCTGAATTTGGGAAGAAGGTTTCTCTGGGGCTCTTTAGGAGGCGTTGCTGTCACCACTTCACCCCATGTCCTGTGCCTTGTCTGGTCCAGCTGGGATGCTCTCACCTGCCAGCAGTGATGTTTAGCATGGAGCATCAGAGCATTGGGGGTTTATAGGAGAAGGGATTTCTCCTTCCTTTCTCCACCTCTATTTGCAGCTCCTTACTAGATGCTGTTTAAGTCCCAATAACCAGTGTTTTGTCATTTCTTACCCATCTGTGTTTGCTTGCCTTAGATCCATGGTTTTCACCCAAACAGCAAGACACAAATAGGGACTGAAGGAGTGTTGTAGTACTGGGGGATATCTGTCCCAGTTACTGGCGGGTGGGAAACTCTGCTGGGCTGTTTAAAGAATAATAATCTGAAGGACTTAAAATATCTTTGTCTTTATGGCTTTTATGTGGTCATCAGTCATCACACTGCTGTGCTTCTGCACGAAAAGCCAGCAGTGAGAGTATTTCTGAGGGTCCAAGGACTGTCAGGCAGCCCAGTGCCATGGATATCCGGAATTCTCCTGCACTTCCCTCTCAGCAGTTGTCCAAGACCTGATGGCTCTTACTTCATTTTAAAATCTCTCAAATAAGGCATGTGCCAACCTGCAAGCTTGGATTTAACCTTTTGCCTGAACTGACAGAAGCTGGTGCCTTTGTGCTGGGCCAACGGTGCAGGGCTGGTGCCTGGGAGCACGGGGCAAGACCTTTGCTCTCGGGGCAAATGCATCACATCTGAATGGGAGATATGTTCATGCACTGCAAGTGTGCTCCAGCTTCCTTGAAAGCATTGTCAAGTCTGGCTTTGAGGTTTAAGTGTGCTTTTTGACTGTGTTTTCTTTGGAGTTTTTTTTTGTTTCAATAAATTATAAACACTTGGTGGAAGAAAGTGGGTTGGATTCCAGCTAGCACCCAAAAAAACTTCCATGAACTGTGATACTTTTGTCTTTATCAGATATCTTCCCTAGATACCATTTTATTCAGGCTTGGTCTTAGAAAAGCCATTTTTCTGAAGGAGTTAAAACTGGTTTGTTCAGCCTTTAGGCCTTTCTTTGCTCCATAGTGGTTTTTATCAGTTCCAGTCTGAGAGCACAGTGCCCTTTTCCTTGCAAGAAAATGTGAAGCTGTAGAAGGGGTGGGGGAGGGCAAGCAATGTTATTTCCCCCCTGAAGTCATCACCTACAGAGCTGATACTGATGGCATTTTAATAGATGAAGTGCTCCCCATCCAATATTGTGATAGAAATTCATTATGTGCAGAATCGGTGAAGCTGGGGGAAGGGAAAAAAAAAAAGAAGCAAAACAACAATTGATTTGTGTTGGAAGACGGGGAAGGGCAAAATATAATAAATGGGACTGTTAAATGTTTGGTGATTTGATGGGGTCTCATCAGCCTCTTCTAAGAGCTCTTGGGTCCTAATATAATAATTCAGAAATCTCAGGGATAAACAAGCTGCTCCTCATAAAGCTCTCGTCCAGCCAAATTGCAGTCAAGGCTTTTTTAGATGATTGCTTGATTGTGTATGTAGTTTTTGTATTTGGAAAGTGTTTGACTGAAACAGGATTAATCTCAGGAAATTAGACTATCAGTATAGGTACAACAATTTGCCTTTCTACTGTGAGTACTTTGCTTCTGTAGAGAATAATTGATCAGGGTTCAGTGTCTGAGCAATTGCTTCCATTTTTTATTTAGCTGTGCTCATTTCTATGTTCAAAATCTCCCTTTTCCCAAAAACTCAGCCTGTGGAGGCAGCTTTGGGGAAAGAAATTACTTCAGAGCTTTGAAAAAACAAAAGTGCAAAGTTTAACAAATTTCATCTTGGCCAAAAGCACTTAATACCAAGAATATTGTAAATGCTTTCTGTTGGAATTACTCCCTCTGGGCTGCTAATCTGGGCGCAATCCAGGCGTTTGCTCCTGACCTTACTCCCTTCCTGGAGATCTGAGCATGTTGCTCATGAGAGAGCAAGACGGGGAAGGAGGAGCTGGTATAGCTGTTGTTTTCCAGAGGAAATGAAGTAATGTCACTTTTGGTAGCAATTATCGGCTCTGCAACGTCTTCAGAAAAGGTGACGTTCCTCAGAAAGGAAAAGCAGCTGATGAGAAATCTCGAAGGAGCCTCCTATGTTTGCTTACATTCTTCTCTAACAGCAGTGCGGGCTGGCTGTAGTTTTATATCTGAGTTGTTAGGAGATAATTTTATCACTTAATCCCTCTGTTTCTTTACTGGTGGATGGGAAAGACATCCCCCTGGGATTAATCTACCAAGGTTACACCTGCAGGAGCAGGACGCAGGGCTGTGAGATCCCTGGGGCATGGGAAAAGTGGCCCTTAGTGTCTGTCCAAACTGTGGTGTGATATGGTCTTACCTTACCTGGGAGCCTTTCAGCCTGTCTCCACTAGAAATCTTGCATCATCTGCATTTTTATGTTATTCTTTAAGAGAATCCTGGTCCCAGCAGCAATGAACCTGTTGGGTGCTGCTCCATCCCATGGCACCTGCATGGACCTGTTCAACAGGTTTCCGCCTGCGGAGCCCTGTTGCTTCAGTGCTGTTTAAATAAGGAGAGAATTTAGAAAGCTTTCAGCATTGGCAATGGTGTGCAAACAGCACTGAAGCCAAAGACCGACCTCCCGCAAACAGCAGCTTTGGGAGCCATCAGGAGTTTTTGACATCTGTAGCAGGTCCTCACTTCTGCTGCAGCAATGCGCTCCTTGGAACTGTGCTGGAGGCCGGGGCTGGCTGGGGAGAGCTTTTGTTCTGCTGGAGATGCCCATGTTGGTGTTTCCCCAGCCTACTTCAGCAATCAGCTGCTTTTTTATTTATTTATTTTTTTCCTTCTATTCTGTATGTATGTTTTCAGTGTTTGTGGAGACAGGCGGTGTGCTGTACTACTTGCTTAGGCCTAATAAATACTTAAAATATTTCTCCTCTGAGCCCACGGCAGCCAAGCAGTGTGGTGCAACTCCTAGTGGGGTCTGAGTGTATGATGGTGCATCTGGGATTTTGAGTGGTTGGGTCTGTTTGTCCTCAACTTGCTCCAGATCAACCAGGTGTAATTAATGTTTCCAACAAGCACTTGGCCTTTTGATGCAAAGCCTCTGCACGCCCTGTGACCTGGGCAGGAGGGGACCTTCTGCAGCATATCACTTGGGAAGGCTCAGGAAAGGTTAACAGAACTGTTTATCCTTTTTTTTTTTTTTCCCTAATTTTTTGCTTCTTCCTGCCTTTCCTGTTCTTACCCAGCCACTCAGCTATGGGGGAAGAAAAGAAAAAAACACAGCAGGTTTCCTTGCAATATTGGTTGGAATGTTCTGGAAAACAGGAATTGTGAGTCATTGGTCCCAAATTAACGCTTGTGTGCGAGGCTGAAATGACATGTAAGAGATGGGTCACCTCTGGAGACAGGAAGAATGTGGTATCACACTCATAACACTCAAGGCTACAGTTCAGCTTGTGTCGGCTCTTCCGTTTATAAAATTCTCATTGGAGAGGCTTGTAAACATCTCTGTGCATTAGTCTCATCTGGAATTGAGGGTTTCAGCCTGGGAACAGGTTTTAAAAGCAAACAGCCCTCTTCTGTTGCTCTTATGCTTTAAAACAGAGAGTGTAAAAGTTTCTTTATGTGTCCTTGGAGCCTGCAGAGATCAGCAGTTTCTGGAGGAATTTCTTCTGCTGGGTTTCTTTTGCAAAATGTAAATACAAGCCACAGGTTTGAGATGGATTTCTGGATTTTGAGTCTCGAGGGTCTCGTTCTGACCTACTTGCTGACATGAGAAACAAGAGGTTTCTCTGCATCACCCAGGAAATTTTTGCTGGTTTGAAGGACACTGGGTTTTCTTATTATTATTATTCTTTTGTTTGGTTTTGTTTTGTTTTCTTCTTTTTTTCTTTTTCATCTTACTTTCTCTGCACGTCCACCTTTGCTATACTCTGCCCTCCTCACAGCCAAGCAGGCTGATACAGATGCACCATAATCTCCTCCATCGAGTCACCTGGGCTGGTGTGAATACAAGGAGTGGGAGCACCCACGGGCATTTTGGGGCTACTGCAGCTCGAGGAGCAGGCACTGCCCTCGGGGTTAGCAGTCCTTTAATCCTCTTGGTTGATATTGTTTAAAGAACCAATATAAGCCCCAGAATTTACCTAGGTTAAAAACCAGTATCCCAAGTCAAGGTGAAATTCCTCTTTCATTGAAATGTGGTTTGGAAAAATATTTCACTACTGCAGCTCCTTTCAAGAGGTTGACCTTGGATCGTTAATCTTAAAAATATGCAGTGCATTTGAGGTTTCTTTTTTCTAGAGAGGGAATAAATGCCACAGTTCTCAAAGTATCTCCCCAGAATTAGGGAAACAAATCCAAAACCCAGAGTAGTCAATAAGTGGAGTATAGGCTAATCCAGGACTGACAAGAATTTCATGCCATCAGAATTGGCTTTATTTTGTTAATTTGCCTTTCCTTTTTTTTTTTTTTTTTTCTTCCCATTATTCCTGTTGCAGTTCGCTATCCACCAATGCATACATGTTAGTAAGCACTTTAATTCTCTGTGAAATCATAAAGCTGCAGCCTTGGAAGCTGAAATGCCCCATTTTTAGCCTCCACTAATGTACCTTGTACACAAATTTCCTCCAATAATTCTCAGTTCAGGTGGCCCAAAGCCTCCTGCTGATCATTTGGGACAATTCACTTTCTAGTCTCTCAGAAACAGCTAACGAGGTTCCCAGTCTAGTATCTGCTGTTGTGTGGTCCTGTGATGCTGTGTGCTGGGTGGTTGTAGGTGATGGGGGGAACACCAGAGCCCTGATCTTGGGCAGGTTGGATCAGTGTTGGATGAGCAGCTCTGCCCAGCCCTGCTCTCCGGCAGCAATGAGGGGAGCATCTCCTCTCAGGAGTGGAGATGTCACTTGCTCAGGCCATAAGAAGGACTGGAAGGTGCCTCTTTGGATGCTGGAGATGGTCTTTGAGGGTACAGCTGGATTAGAGCTGAAACCGCCTGGGCTGCTTTGAAGAGTTGGTGGAGCAGGATGTACTGCTGGCCAGCCATGAGCAGGGGAGATTTCTCCATGTGAAACACAGTTTGTCATGGATGGTTTCAACCATCCAAATTAAAACAGATAGCTCTTGGTCAGGTGAGGGTTCCCTCCCCAACTTGGCATCTGGTCACTCAACCATTGCTGCATGCTGTTGCCAGCACAAACCTGCTTTCGTCTCTCCTGCTGTTCCTGCTTGTTTCAGAAATCTGTTCCTTCTAAGTACATTTTCCTATAATTATATTTTTTTTGCCCAACTGTATGTAACAACCAGCTCTGTTAAAGCAGGAGGGCAGCACCAGAGGGGCAAAACAGAGACCACCTTGGCTCCTGGGTGCAGATGTGGTGGTGAAAAGGACACATGCGGTATTTGAATATGTTAAATGCCAAAAGTTAGTGCTGTCCAGAAATAAGCATATTGACAGGAGGAAAGTGATCAGCAGAGAAACACAAGGTTTTGAAGCCAAGGCATGAGATAAAGAGGAGAGCTTGCTTGCCGTGACATGGCTGTGCATTCAGGGAGAGGGAAGATGCAGAGTTCCTGGTGCTCCTGGGGAATGACCTGTGGGCTGGACGGCTCAGAAGGGACCAAGGAGAAGCGTGTGGGTCTCCTCAAGCAGGGACCCGACTCGGCACTGGGCTGCGAGCAGGGGCTGCAAACCCTGAATGCCAGGCAGGCAGCCAGGTGTGGAAATGTTCTTCCTTGGGCTCAGGAGAAGTTTGAGCAACTGCTCTTCTCCCCTGGCAGGCTGGTGAGCCCCCAGGGCATGAATTGTTCTGTTTTGTAATTAAAAAACATCTGTTTCTGTAAATGCTTTTGAGGGGGGTGGTATCATTGAAAATATGCTCCTTGCTAAGGTTTTTGCTGAGAGTGGAAGTTGGAGGTGACTAATTTCTGTAGTGTTTTGCCTTTTATTAGCTACAGATAGGGAAGGAAGCAGGGTTTGTCATGGCATTTACCGCTGGGGTGGCAGTTCCCAGATTTTACCCTGTGAAAGTGCAGGTCATTTCCAGTTACCCTTTACAAAAGGGTGAGGAAATTTCTGTGTATTTATCAAAGACTTTTATTTTCCTGTCTTCTCAGATGTAACAACTATTTTGCAAGACTAGGTTGGTTTGGGAGAATGTTTTGGGGTTTTAATAGATTAAAAAGTACAAATAATGTGGCACCAAAATTGCAATGTGGGACCGGGTTTGATTGAAAATGAAACTGTGCTCTGCATCTCACAGACCGTGGACTTGCACTCACAATGTGTAGCATGAACTGTTGTGCTGGTTGGTGATATTATTCCCACTTTATCTTCAGAGAAATTGGAAGATGGAGAGGATTCGGTGTTTTTTCTAGATGAATGTTTCTTTGGAAATTGTGTCCCAACAGGTGATAAAGCTATGACAGCGTTTATTGCTGTTTCTTGACTTTATTATTTGGCAGTTGAGAAGTGCCCTTCTGGAGCATGTGTGGGCATCAGCTCAGTTCCACTCCTGTGCTGCTGTGTCCAGTGTGTCCTCAGATGTCTGCATGGTGAGACACCATGACTTGCTGGGTAGCCACCGTGGTGATATTTTGGCATGTGGTCCTTGTGAGGAGCCATCTCTGGGGTGAACACCCCATTTGGGGTGTTCACAGCATGGATCCCTGGCAGGGAGAGGGCTCGCAGGGGGACCAAGAGTCTGTTGTGAGGTTGGGGAGGGCATCGTGCAGAGGGATAGACGTATGGGCCCTCTCATGGGGGTGGTGGTGGTGGTACTCACCCTGTCACGCCCCACAAAAGGAGATGGGAAGAGATTGTCGCTGAGATAGTCCAGGGCTCATCTTTGAGTCAGCGTGAGTGTTCTTGTACAGCATACATACGTGCCTGCAAAGGTACCTCCTGACCTGGTATAGGGCACATCAGTGCAGGCTCTAGCAGCAACTTTGATCAAACCAAGTCTATAAGGGCTTTTTTTTTGGTTTAATGGTGAAAAATACAGCTAAACTGGAGACCTGCCTAAATGCCTTTACATGTGTGCTGTACGTGTTTGCTCTGGTTGGAGCTGGAAGTCTCCAAGTCTCTTTCATGTGACTTAACTGCCTGTAGATAAATCATGCTAATTGGGACACCGTGCAGAGCACATTTAAATGAACACAATAAGGAGCTGCATAACTAGGAGCCTTTCAAAAATACTGAAAAAAATTATTAGACTTTCTCCGATCATAATGGAAGATAGCAAATAATGTTTTTTGCTTTGCACCTTCAAACTACTTTTCCCTATACAAAAACAGAGGAGGTGATGAGGAATGGGAGTCTCTATAAATTCCCTCTTGTTTCTGTTCAGGCAAAGTTAAATCAGAAATGTCCAAATGTTGCACGCACACAGTCTGTCTGGCAGGATTGATTCTCCTCAGCCAGCTGAGCTGCTCTCTGCTCCCAAAGCAGGGAATTCACAACCTGCTGATGGACATTCCCCAGCCCTGGCCAAGGAGGAGACATGTTTGTCCTGTATGGGTACCCAGCTGACTGAAGCTCGACAGTGGGACACTCATTAGAGCCACTTGGTACTTCTGGCTGCTGCTTTATTAGGCTTTGTGAAAATTAATAAAAAGTGATGTTGAAGTTTGAATTACACTGCTGGATATCTGCATAAGTGTTCTTTTCTTCCTTTACCAGATCCTAATGACTTCAGTATTTTCATCTACTGAAATATATGAACTCGCACTTGAATGAGTTTGAGATAGAAGGCAGGAATGGTAGCCATGGCTTAAATTTCGTATTCTCTCCACCCCTTTCATAGAAACGGTTGTCTCAGATGTTGCTGGGAATCTTCTCTAGTGTCCTCTGAAAATCAGTGATGAAACCAAAGTCAGTGTGGTAGAGTTCCTTAACATTTAGCCCACACTTATAAATATTTGATTATGAAATATGACACCCACGTATGTAAATATTTGCCTAAATGAAGTGGCCCTAACCTGCTGGCGCCAAGGGTTGCTTGTTCTTCTCAACTTTGTGTAAGGGTGTTGTAGGAATAAGGGTACATGACACCAGGCACTTGGCCTAGAGAAGGATGATCTATAACCCAGAAGAGTTAATTTCTAATGAAAGGGGAAACCTCAAGGGAGAAGACAGAGAATTTGTAAACCAAAAGTAGTAGAATTTCAGCCTTCGCAAAAATACGCAACCAGTAGAGTGATGAAGAGGAGAGGTTAAAACAATGCAGATGCAATTTAAAAAGCTGCATGCACTGAGGAGACTTAGACATGTTAGAAGATGCTCTGAAAAAAATCAATGAGAAACAGAAAGAGGAAATGTTTTAAGAAAATCTTTTTCTTCCCATGTCTCTTGTGCCAGATCCCAGTCTGATTTCTGTGTGCACCTGCAGCCCTGTTATAGCTAATGGAAAGGTATGAGCAGGCAAAGGTCTGCTGGAATGGAAACATTAGGAAATTAGAAATTTTTTTAATGATGATTTATTGGAAGAATGGTTGTAAGTTTTTAATGTGTGAATGCAGTTATGAGTATGTATGGGGTGTTGCACATTAACCGTTTCCCCCATATTATTTGCTATTTTTAGTGCCTGAGGCCTTGTTAAAATGGGTTTTATGGAAATGCTTGCTCACGCAGTTATATAAAATGGGCATGCGTGTAATTGTCCATTTCAAAATGAAGCTAGCAAATTGCAGTTTCACATTGTAGTGTAACAGAAGGCTGTGTTGGTTTTTGTGTTTTTATTTTATTTTTTTCTTTTTTAATTTTATTTTTTCACCACTTAGAGCCCCATGCAGCCCCTTCCTTTGTTCTGTCTCGCTCATTACTGCCTGCATCTCCAGGTTACAAGAAAACAGTCAAACGATGTGGTCATTCATCTCTGTAAGCTTCTAACGAGCTTATCAGGAAAGAACTATATATATTTCTTGCACCCCTCTTGCATCGAGAGATGCTTCCTCAGGCCATGAATAATTAGGTTGGCCCACCTAAGCTAATTACAAGCTGCCTCACCATTCCAAATACCCTCAGGGAAACATTGTTAGGACTCTCTTACCAGGTTAATGGGTTCTCTGTACTCTGAATATTAGGTTGACCTTTACCACCCTGACCAAAAATGCAGTGTATGGGATCTTTTGCTGTGCCAATTTGTGACTCATTTGCTACTAAGAGCATCATCTCTACTCTTCTGTGAATGGCAAGCTCAGAGGGCAAGGGCAAAACTTGTCTTGATCAGGCACTTTGGATTCCATCCATCAGCCCAACAGTGCAACTGCAAAAACTTCTTTGAGAGTCTTGTGAATTGCAAGGTGGAAGCAAGCAAGTCCTTAATGTCCCTGTTTGTGTTTAGAGCCCCTGCAAAATTTGATCATTTGTGCTTCTGATGTGATTACCTTTCAAATCTGCTCAGTGTTGTCTGGCAAACTTAACTCACCTGCTTATCTTCAAGAAAGCAAATGTACCAGTTATTGCCTACTAGAAAATGCAAGTTGAGCTGTGTGGTTTTTTTCTTTTCAGTGAGCTTGCTGTGATTTTGTTTTGACAGATTGAGCTGTGTTTCACTTTGCTTTCATTTTTCACCCTGTCAAAAGAATTTTTAGTGCATATTTTTTTTTTCCTTCCCCTGCCTCTTGCTGTCTGTATGGATCAGTGCATTCAAGCAGTGACTCCCTCTCCTCTGCATTGCTGGTTCGCAGCTTCTTGTGCTGCAGAGGCCTGAGCTGAACCTTCCCATGGGAAGCTCAGGTCAAGCCCTGGCTATCTCTATGGGCAGCATCTTCCGCCATGGGCAGGACGTGCAGGAGAGGTGGTAGGACCAGGTGAGCCTCCAAGGGGGAAAACACCTTAAGTTTTCTTTATTTTTCACTTGTCTTGTGTTGCATTTCTTCTGACCAGCCCCAGGGAGCGTGCGTTTGGCTGGATCATCTCTGCTGCTCAGGGACAGCTGCACAACGCATCGCTCTGCCCTCAATGTTGCAGGGGATGTGGGATGGTTGCTGTTCTCAGCTGTAGAAGCTGGTTGTTTGAAGCTGATGTGTGTAAGGATTTAGAGGTTTGACTTCCACTCCTGCCCTACGCTGAATTACATCCCTTCACAAGCCCATATTGCAGTTACTGTGTTAATCTAGGGAGTCTTCATGTAATTGTTCTATGTATTGCCTATATTGGAAAAAAGCTGCTGTTTAACTAAGTCAATTAGAAAAGTATAGGGTTTACATTGAGCTCACTTTAATATTGGCATAGTTCAGCTGACCTAGCGCTGCAGCGTTTAGTGGTAAGTGAATGTCTGAGCTACACTGATTTAAGCAAGGGGAAGCTGAAATCAGGTTTAAGTGTACCATCTTCATGGCAGCATTTCTGAATAGCTTTGGGAATGGAGCCTTAGGGGAATCAAGTGTGGGAGATGGTGGAAATCCGTTAGCGAAGGTGGATCCCTGCCCCTGGGGAGCCTCTGCAGTACAGCAACACAGAGCTGCCAGCACTGCAGGATGTGTGATGCCTTAAAACAGGGCATGCCAGATCCCTCCTGCACTGAGGGCAGTCCAGGCATCATATATACATCTTGGTTTGTTCTTTTTATCAGGCAAAAGCCCTACATTTGTGCAGAGTGTGTGCTCGGTGCTTTCCCAAGCCATAAAGGCTGCAGGACCCTGCTGTGCTCCTACAGTGGCAGGTGTAGCTGGTCCATGTTGCGTTGATTCTCTGGCTGTAGGGATGTGTTGCTCCTGTGTCTCTCGCTGCTCTGGGATATATTCTGTGGGGACCAGATACTGCTTCTCTGCCCACAAGGAACTGAAGTGATAGTGATCACATATGGAATCCCTAAGTACTTCTTTTCCTTTTTGGACTTCTAAGTTTGGATTACTTTTTTTGATGCAGTTTCCCTTGTTTTATGGGATGCATGTGCCATTCTTGCCTGCTTCATATTTCATTTCTTGAAGCCCTTGATTTCAGTCGCATTGCAGTGACCAGCAGGTCTGGCTATATCGTGAAGCCTTCCAAATTCTCCTTCAGTTTCTCGAAGTGTACATAGGACAAGCAGAGATTTATTTGCATAACTTGGTCAAATGGAGGTTAGTGTGAAATAAAATACATGCACGTGTTCCTCTTGGCCTCCCCTGGTGTTGGGTCAAGTTTGGCTTATTTTTTCGGAGTCCTCCCATTGTCAGAACTTTTCAGGGATCTGGGCTCTGGCCCACTCGCTGTCAGTAGTAGTTTACTTTACTTCTCAGTAAATTCTCCATGTTTGCAAACCTCCCCCAAAGATATCATATTACAGCATCCCTCACATGATGGGTCTGGTAGTGGGAAAAAAAATTACTTTCTTGTAGTCCAAACATATAGCCCTTTCCATTATGTATGAGTGAAGTGTTCAAAGGATGCAAAACCTTTGAAGCTGGCTCAGGTGTCTCTTTTCCTCCCCCATCCCCCACCTTCCCTGGTGCCTTATCATACTGGTGGTGTGAATTTGCCATTCTCTGGATGAAACAGAGGGAGAGAATGATTGGGAGAAAACCAACCAGGGCTATACCAAGACAACTCTTCTGTCTTGGGTGGTCCTTGTGTCATGGCCTCTGCCAGGTGCGATGCTCTCTGGGAAGGTACCACCATGCCCTTGCCTTCTTCTGGGATCCCTCCTGAAGCAGTCACTGCTGCTGTTCCTCGGGGCAGGACTTGGGAGTAGGTGTACCTGTGGTCTGGCAAACTATGGCCTTTCTTCATAGATAAAATGAAGCCATTGCCTTGAAACAAGACAGTTCAGTGCCTAAGTGACACACAGCTATGTTTGAACCCTCTGAATGGTTATGGGCCCAGTTCAGGTTTTGTCTTGAGTCCTGACCCTGAAATGTGCCCTGGCAACTCAGATGTCCCTACAGCTTGGGATCCAGCATGATAGTTATGCCTGTATCTGCTGCATGAGGTGCTTTGGGCAGGGTGTGAGGACAGGCTGAAGTGAGGTCTTGGAGGGGAGTGATTTATCTCTCAGGAGGTCTCTCTACCTTCAAAGGATAGGTATTCACTGGCATGTGCCTCTCCTGGAGCTGAGCATCCTGGTCCTCTCCTGCCTTCATAAGTTGCAACCACAACACTGTCCTTGAGTAGTGAGGTGACACTGGAGAAGGTGGCTTGCTAGCTAAATATTTTATATACAAGGGCCAGTGTTTGAATCCTTAGTGGTTGATGTGTCCGTGGCCAGGGTGCCTGTTACATAGCTGAAAATGTTACTATAATGACTACCATCTTCTGGACTTTCCAGGCCCAATTATCTCCAAATTGTTGGTTGAGAGATTTGCTATCAGAGTTCCCTTCCCTGATACTGGAGAAGGATTGCAGATGAACGGAAGGTGGTGTTAACAGTGGAAAATAGCTTTTCTTTCTCGCTCCTCCCCTGTGAAGGTAAAATGTTTCACTCTGCCTAGAGTTTAGCAACAGTATATGTTTAAACTGTTTGTTGAAGCTGAAAGTGGTTACACTGGTATCCTAAAAGAAATAAAAGCAGTGACTTGAGATGGAGAGATAGGAGACAAAGCAGCAATGGGGTTGTAATTGATTTATTTATTGCAGCCTTGAGAGCAAGAAGTATTACAGAGGACAGAATTCCTATAATGTTTATACAAGGCTGTAAGAAATTGATTACAGCTCAGACTTGTTTTGTTGCATGCTGCCGAGAGGAATCATAAAAGTAATGCAACAAAGTTTTGAACATCCTGTTACTGCTGTTGTATTTGAAAGCCTCATTTGCCACAATGAAAACCTTTAATTTGTTCTTCTTGCCAGCTCCAGTTGTGTTTGCTTCCAACTTGTGTGCATTGCTGCTTGCAGGATTCAGGTGTTTCAGGCCGCGGTCCTTTGGAGGTGAATTGTTTCTTCTATTCTCAGTCAGTTGGAACAAAAACGAGTTCAGGGTTTTGCAGAAGTGTGTTTCCCCACAGAGGTATTTTCTTGTAGCTGTTATTTGTAAAGCAGGACTTACCCTCTCTTTGTCATACTTAGAACTATGGAAAAGCTTTTCCTGATGTTCTTCCCAATTTGTTCCACCTGATCCCATCTTCCCACTGAACTGTTAAGGGCTTAATGCTCTGGCACGTGGTGCTCAGCAGCGGCACTGGGAGGGGGCAGCTTTCCTGCAGCCCTCTGGCTGTCCCAGTGGGACTGAGACCTGGGCTTGCATTTCTGTCCCAGAGGATGTCTGGGTTCCTTGGCAATGGCTTGTGCCCCTGGCTGCCCCCCTTCATTCAGCCTCGAAGCGAATACAAGTAACAGATCTTGTAAAGGTTTTGACATTTAAGACATTTTACAGCCAGAAATTCCTCACTCCTCTAGCTGTCCTCCTACCTGCCCAGGGCAGTGTGTAATAAATCTCAGTATTTCTGTGCATTTCTAAGCATGTATTCCTGTGTGAACTGCTCTAGGTGAACCTGCTTTAGCAGGTGGCTTGGACTAGATGATCTTCCAACCCCAACCATTCTGTGATTCAGTGATTCTGTAAGTGTTCATAAGCCACTGCTGGTAAATTAAGTTACTTTCACCTGTTTACTTTCTAATGTTCTCTTTAGGTGAACGTGCATTAAAATGGTTTTCAGTTGAATCTTCTCTAAAGCAGTGACATGTTATGTCCCTTTAGGAACTGCATGCAGCAGTAGAATGAGAGCCATAAAGATAGAACACACAGGTTGCTTGTGTCCAGCAAGACTAAAACTAACAATAAAAGAGACATAGGAGCACTGTCTTCCTGCCTGCCAACTCACAAGGTCCCTGGCCCCCTCTGCAGGGCTGCTGGAAGGGCTGGTGGAGCAATTTGGGGTGGGTTGCACATGGTGATGCTGAGCAATTTGGGGCAGAGATGTCCTAGCAGCTACCCTGGGCTGGAGTATATACCTGAGGGCACAGTGCACACAATGCCTTGGTTTTGGTTTTGTGGGTAACTTTGAGATGACTGTAGATGCTCATTTAGCCTTTTCTTGCCACAAACTTGTTTGCAGAACAGGTGTGTTCATTTAGGAGGTTTTGAAGCCCATCTACTGTTAACTAATACTGTTTCAAATGAGGCGAGTGTGTGTGGGGGTGAGAGTGCTGACAGACCATTTCAGCACAGGTAAGATGGGTTTGGTCCAAACTGTTAGTCAATGGTTGGGTTCAGGAATTGCTGCAGCTGTTTTTAGCACACATCTGCTGATGTTCTTCACAAAGTCCAGTAAGCTGGACACAGGATTGCTGAGCTACATGAAGAAGGCAATTCTAAAATTATTAACCTGCTGATTTGAAGTAATTGAATTACTGTCAATTGCATCAGTGAAAGCAGCACTTGCCACTTACCTTGCAGTACATGCCTATGATGGAGCAATGGAGAGGGGGATTTTAGTTGAGATTTCTAGTTTCAATGATAATAGAGAATGGAAGGAGTCTGGATCTGACATACTCCGAGCAGTCATCCCACCAGATCTCACAGAAGACAATAGCAGAGAGCAAAGTACTGAATTCTATTCAGTGTGTTCCCACCAAGAAGGAAAATTGAGGGAAAACACATGCGAAATAGTGGCAACTGGGAGGAATGGGCAAAATAACACAGCAGGATTTAAGGACTCAGTTCTTTTTATTTTGACATTAAGAGAATGGGTTCGAATGAGAGTCTGTGTGCTATTGGTTTCAGCACGTCTGGTGTTCTGTGGCGTAGTTTTACCTGAAAATGTGGCGCAGACTTAAGTTGCAGGATCTTAATTATGAGGATATTTTATTTTAAACTTCTTGAACAGTAAGAAAGTGGTGCTGTGGAAGAACTGAGATTTTTACAAATCGGTGTCTTTACAGTTGGATTTCTGAATTTATTTAGATAACAGCAACAAGATTTGTGAAGATACTTTTCCTGGTATTATTTTACTCTAAAGTACTGAGTATATTTGAGCCTTCACTGGCTGTAGAGGGAACTGCAAGATGTTCAGTACATCTGATACTTCCTATGTACAAGGTCCAATCATGGATTTGAGTGCCTGGCACCACTAGTAAACATCTTGATTCATGTAATGTAAGCTTAGAAAAACAAAATTAGAATCAGATGCTGCCTTTTTTTTTTTTCCCCTTCCTTTCCCTGTTTCGGTCTTAGGCCAAATGTTTTACTGTGTAATACAGCTGAATTGTTTGCTTTATCTCATAAAACAAATAGGCCTTTGTTCCTCATTTTGGACTGATGTTTTCCTCAGCTCTGTGTTGTGGCTTAGCTATACCCTACCTTCTCTCATGATCTTTTTGGTTTTTCTTGGAGTGTGTGCAGTTATAATGGTCTGGAGTTCAGCCTTCACTGGTAGCTGACAGTTGTCCTTTCCATGCCACAAGGAGCTGCTGCATAGACAGTGGAAATATACTGATAAATCGTTGCATTTGTGTTAGGATTTTTGTTTTGCTTTGATATGGTATGTATCATTACCCATTTGAAACTAACTTAATTAATGGTTGCAAAAACCCTCTTACTTGGCATAGGCAAAGGAAGCGGAGTTTAAAAGGAAAGGCAAAAAAAAACCCCTTAATCTGCAGTGTTTCATTTAATAAGCAGTATTTTGGGGTTCCTTTTGTTATGTGCTACCTTTTGAACTCTGTAAACCAGCATGCAGATCTAATTCACAACAACGTCACTGTGTTAAGCTGCACAAGTAAACACTTTAAATGGGAGGAAGCACCTGCGTATCGCTATTGTCTCTCTTCTTCCATTAGCAAAAGTTTCTGGGCTGGCTTCGTTCAAGCCAAACCTTCCAGTTAGTGGGAATCCACAGGCAGCGGTAGGCAGAAAGCAAAGCTCAGCAAAGCTGGAGAAGTGAGTGTGCATCCGAGAAGGATCGGGCATGGAGGGGAGCGTGGGTGTGCGTGTGGGCACCCGCACACGAGTGGGCTACCAAGTGCTTGCACATCGCCTGGGCCACCAAAGAGCGAGCTGCCAGGATTACAGAAGTCTGCAAGGTAGGTTTTTGCAAGGCTTGCTGGACCTGAAGGTTTTGGTGGGGTTGCAGAGGCAGCTGAACCCTGATGGCCATGGTGCTTTCAGGCACATAATGCTCTGAAGTTATTGCCATCATCCCGCTCATTGGGTTTGTGTAAGAAGATGTTTGACTTAATTGCTTTCTTGTTGAGTTTATATGTTTCTTATAGACCAACACCATTGCTTGGTGAGGAACTGGTTAAGGCATCATGGTTATAGATTCAGCCTGTACTTTACAAGACAAGTTAAAGCTGGAAAAGCTGGCTTGTATAGAAGAGCCTTAAAGGCTAAAATCTCTTTAGTTTACCCAAGATGGGTCAGGAGGTGACTTATCATGATGTAAAAGTGTCTGCAAACAAGATTTTTGCTAGTAGAGAAATTATTTTGATATAGGAAACGAAAGCGTAAAAAAGTTCAGCGACTTGAAACTGAATTTGGATAAATTCAACTTAGAAACTACTAGGATGGATCTCCTGTCTCTAGTGCTGCGTTCATACTGTGTCTGTGCCCAACAAGATATTGCGGGCAGTGTAGAAATCGCTAGATGAAGTGTTTAGTGTTGTATAGGAGATCTAGTTAGAACAGTGTCACTTTTAGATTTTTGTGTTTTCAATCTCTACATGTTAGAGGCATTTGGTGTTGTAGTACCCGGAGAGCAGGAACTACATCTCAATTTATTAAGTGTTCATTTCTTGGCATTTGAGATACTTGCGGTGGAATGCTAGTAATTATTTTATTAGTCCTTCTAAGATCAGTTACCATTTAGGAGAAATTGTCTTTGTGCCCTCTAGTGGAAAAATTACTTATTTAAAGGCTTTCAAATTGGGTGAAGTTCTTGCAAAAAAAGTGGAATGTGTGAGAAAGGCCACAGAGAAGCAGAGCAAGGCTGGAGAGATGAGGGGTCACAAGAGGCGGACGTGCTCTGTGCTTCCTCTGCTTCAGTCCTCACAAAACTGTAATGCTAATTGCATACACAGGTGTGTAGCTTTTGTAAATGGGGGAGGTAAGGGGATGTGAATAGAGAAAGAAGAGATTATCCAATGCTCATGGGATCTCAGTTTGGTGAAGTTATTCTAGAGTACTGGTCTTGTCAAGCTCTGAGCCTCTGGTGATTGCAGACAATGTTCCCTGCGGTATGTGGAGGGAGGGAAGAGCAAAGCCCACTCCAGACCTTCAATGAGAGGGAGAAAATGAAGGATCAGAGAATCTGAGCCCACTTCCACAAAAAAGTTCCAGAGCCGTTTGTGAACAGCAGAGAGGAGAAGGATGGGGTAAATCTGTCCAGCTTCTCTCTTTAATGGAATAACTGGTTAGTGCATGAGAGGGGCTGCTGATGTGACCAAGCATTTTTGATGTGAGCAGAGCTTGATGACTGTCTTGGTAACCAGCAAAAACAATCAGATGCCACCATGATGAGGTGTACAGAAGAGGGGTGTGTGGTGGTGGCTCTGGAGGGAACAGGAGCCAAGTGACCAAATGCAAGCAGGCAGTGTGGTATGTGGGTGTTGTGGATGACCAGCTCAAACATGTCAACAGCATCCTGAGGTTTGAGGAAAGGAGTCGAATCTCTCTCCGAGTCATCATTACAGAAGCTTTGTGCGTAAGACAAGGCTGATAATTGCTTCTTGCTGTGCTGAGGGGTGCTGGGCAATGCAAAGCAGGAGGGAAACAGTCACGCTTGCAAGTCTGGAGATGAACTGCACAGACGGGAGGCTCGACAAATGAGACCAGAGAGGGAAAGCTGAAGGAATTGTATTTGGAAATATAAGCCTGAATGTAGGCGATACCTTTTCTGTAAAAAGGATGGTGATCACATTTTAGTACCCACTGGGGGAAAATACCTTTGTTTGTCTGAAAACCATATTCAAGGTGTGTATTGGGGAAGAGTTTCTCACTAGGAGGGTAATGAAGCAACAATAAAAAAAAATTGTGAATCTGCTTAACTGGAGGATTTGCAGAGCAGTTAAACCAGTCCCTCTCATGGATGGTGTGATTTCTTCCCCCTCTCTGTTGCCTTTTGTCCATCCACCCACCACACAAAGCCTATTTCACTCATTAACCCACCAAGTTGAACTTTTAAATTCTGTTGCTTAGAGGTGCTTTCAGGGACTGGGGGTCAAAACCGGTAGCAGTGTTGTAGGCTGTTATGTGGCTTTGGGATATAAATTCTACTCTCAGTGCAGCCATGAAAACTTCAAGCACAGATGTAGATCACAAGAAATTGCTGCTGTCCCATACATTTTTTCCATCCCTCTCTCTCTCTGTTTCTTTCTGAAGCTGCTCATTTAGGATGTTGTAAGAGCAACAGATGTGAATGTGATGGAGTCCCCTCCCACCATCACTGTCATGTTTCCTTTCCTTGTGCTGGACTGTCATTCTTGTTTATTTTGGTTTGAATTATAGTTGTAAAAACTGTTACATTGCTGTTTATTTACTGTGTGTCATGAATCACTGTTTATATTTGCTGCTGTTTGCATTGCCTCCTCTCTCCCTCTGTCTTATGGTTGCAGCCACAGCGCTCCTCTGAGCTCTGCTCTCAGAGCTGCTTCTCCTGTTTTGAGTCTATGGTGCTCTGTGAGTGCAGGAGAAAGCGACCCAACAGTGAAGATTCAGAATTAGGCTTTTTAAAAACTATTATTTTATGGTGTTTCCACCCCCCGCTACTATTTGTCCTGTCATTTTTGTAAGGGTCCTTGCTCAATTGAAAAGATTCATTGGAGTCTCCTCCCTGAGATCTCTGTGCTTAATTAATCTCAATCTTACTTTTGATACTACTTTTTTTTAGATGTGCGAATTTCAGGGAAGGGGGGAAAATCGTGTTAGAAGGACGTTTTTCAAAGTTACTGAGGTGCCCATGCACAATTCCATCATCTGCTGTCATACTGGCAGGTGTTAATCCCTTCACGTGCATTGTCACTGGGACGAGACCATAACGCAGGAAGGATTTTAAGGGACTTGGCTCTCACTGTCTCAGCACAGCAGCAAGTTGCTTTTCTTTGCCATGCCTCAGTTTTTTCTGCTGTGTCAAATGGGGATAAAGTTGTAACTCCAGGCCTAGCTCCCCGAGCCATCACCCCAGGATGCTGAAGCACTTCCACCATCACTTGCTAGGTTTATTTTTGGTCCAGGATAATGTTTTGCTATGCATCAAAGCTTTGCATGTCAAGATCACTAAAGCAACCAGTTCTAATGCCTTGTTCTATCAGTTGTCTCTCGAGACAGCTAAAGCCCAAGAAGCACACAGGGGCTTCGTGTTTCAGCCCGAAGGCGAGCAGAAGTTGTTCAAATACTTCACATTTCTGCTAAATGGGACACGGGCAAGGTGCAAGGAAAGCACCATGACCTTGGTCGCTGGCAGCCCAGGGCAAGGGGTGGCTTGTCCTAGGACTGCCCAAGAGAGACAGACTTGTGCCTCAGCTTCCCTACTTAAGGAAAGGAGTTGGTGACTTTTGCAGAGTGCTTTAAGTGTGTGTGTTATAAATGCTGGGTAAGAGCTTGTTCTCAAGCTGGAAAATCCCCCTGACTCTTCATGGATATTGTCTGGTCCTGTAGGCTAAATTAAGAACAAAACTTCCTTCCAAGCCATTTTAGGAGCATAAATGGTCTCAAATGGTTTGCTTTGAAGTTTACAGGCTAGGTGCCTGCTGCTCACGCCACCAGCACAATTTCTGTCTGAGGTAAAGGCAAATGCCCAGATGCTCTGCGTTGTGGTATCTGACCGCAAGGTTGTAGTGTGGCCACGGTTGCAAGGAGCTGCTGGTCTATCAGGAACTGGGGTGGACTGAACTGGCCTCTGGGAGGGGCTGTGGGTGCTCTGGGTGGATGGGGAGAGTTCTCATGGCTTTGAGTGATACCTTGTGCCCCCTTTCCTTGCTCCTAGTAAAGTGCTGTCATTGTTAGCCAAGAAAATCATACAGCTCCTTTTCTTTGAAATCTGAAAGGTGATGTCTTGCAAGTTTCTCTGTGTATTTATCAAGGAGAATTAGGCAATTTATTTGTGTCAGTTTAATAGGGCTTTGGCTTACAGAGGTCCATGTGAGACAATTAATGACAGGTCCCGAGTCTGTTTTGGGTTGTCCACCAGCTCAGCAAACAAATATTTGTGAATCCACTGTAAAATAGCTCCAAACTTCTTGAGCCTCAGTTGGCAGCCTTGCTAGAAAACAGGCAGGTTTTCAGGTATAAAATGTCCATTTTGACTCTTTACGTTCCGTGGGCCGCCTGAGAACACTTAATTTTTTACTCTATTTGTAATGCAAACCCTTTTAATTGTCTCCAATTTATAAATTCCTATTTTGGTACTTGAGTGGCTCTAAGAAAACACTCATCTTTTAGTGGATAGTAATCAGTGTCAGAGGAAACGGAGAATAGATGGTGTGTTAAATGGTGTCAGTTCCAGCAACTGAAATGTATAATTTAAGTCACTTATATTTAATCATCTTTTAAACACTGAATTTCAGCTTCTGCTGCTTGACTCACAGGAAGCTAACAGCTATTTAATGCCACCGTGGTAACACTTGAAATTTTCTTAAGCTCCTGTAAATTGTGACGTGTCTCTTTACTGCATGTGTTGGTGCTGCATCCGCAGCAGATTGTCCGAGCCTGGCTGCAGCTGGGTGCAGGGGTTGGGCTCTGCTTCACCTTCTGCCAGCCCCAGTTTTGGAAGTCTCAATTTTTTTACCTTCTCATGGACCCATAACATCTGCTGTAAATACCACAGCAAATGTAACAGCTGCTGAGGGCAGGATTAGGGATCTGGGGTCCATGTCTAACAGCTAAACATATTCTAGCAGTTCAGCAGGTTGAAAAATAAAGCCTTTAAAGCTGTGTGCATCATGCTCCGGATCCATGCCGTGAGGATGTTTCCCACTGGAGTGAGGTTGTGTTTGGTTCAGACTGGCATCCATTGCCTGGAAGTGGAAAGCTTTGATTTCCTGCATTTCAGCAAGGAAAAGGTTCAATGTGGTGTGCAGCAGGTCCAGATCCTGCCTGGGGAGCGGAGCAGCAGCTGCCCCTGGGCACTGCAGGAGCCCACTGGCCACAACCATGTGTGTGGGGCTGTGGGAGCTTTGCTGAGTTTGTTGGTGACATGTGCACAAGACACTAACTATTCACTGCAGTGAGAGTATGTGTGATTTAGAACTGCATTTTATGGGGTTGTGAGTATATGATTGTATGCATATGTATATGCATATATAAATACATGTATGCGTGTATAAAGAAGACTGTAAATATTTTTTAAAAGCAGCTGAGAAGCCCTGTATGGGTTTAGGATCACATGGGGTTCTGGTCCCTGGCTGCCTCCTCTCTGTCCACTCCCTTGCACTTGCCCCTACGGGCAGTCTGGCTGTGGATGAAATAATTTAATGCAATTCTTGCTCATGGCAACTGGTTGATGTCGTTAGTGGAGGGAGCAGAATTTCATCCATAAAATATACAACTGAGATTCTGGGGAGCGAGCCCCAGAAGGAAGGGATTAGCAGCAAAGGGAACCTGTGCACTCTCCGTGTAACACAAAAGTTGGTTGCCTTTATTTGAAATTCCACATTGAGATGCTGTTATAACAGACTGTTTGCCTACATGGGATATAGGTAGTTTTTGTTGTGCCTAGCAGTCAAATTATATAGTCTAAAATTAGAACCTGCCACTTCTATTTAGAATAAAACTTGCTTTCCTTTATATGTGTGAGAATAGCAGCATTTCAAGCATGCTGAGCTCTACCGAATGTTCACCGGATTTGCAAAGGAGCCCATTAGTGCTCGCGGAGGTTAACTACAAGGAGGGAGCAGTGGGGGGGAACGTCTTAATGAGACAGAGGGTGAAGAGTTGATGTGAGGACACGGAGCGCTCGGAGCCACCTTCTGCTGTGGGAAGAATCCGGCTGTTGCTGGAGAATCGGCAAACTGGGGTAGCGGACAGCTCGGCGGTCCTGTCGCCGTGAGGAAGAGGAGATTTCCAAACTGCCTCTCTGAGACTCTCCTGCAGCACTGGAGGTGGCTCGAATGTGGATCAGGAGATGATGGAGGAGCTTTGGTCTTTTCCTGCAGATTCCCCAGGGCTCAGAGAACTTGGGTCAAGCTGGTGCAGGAGGGTGGCAAATTCAGCCTGAGCTGTGAGAAGCTCTTAGCTGCCCTCCTATGGGGCAGGCCCCCAAAATGGGGTGGCTCAGATTTAGCAGGCACCAGGAGGCAACGCTGCATTGGTTTTCAGTGGGAGTTTTTCCTCAGACTGGGGGATCAAGCCTGGAAGCCTGATGGAAATATTAGGCCTTGGGGGAGAAGTTCTTCCAGGGGAACATGGATCCTTTTTTTCTGTGCATTTACAGTTCTCCAGATTGTGTTTAATTTCCTATTTTATTATTTTAAAGACAGAGCACTTTGTGGTGACAGGAAGAACTAAAGGAATAATTGGAAATTTATTCTGTGCGTGTCACCCTGTTTCATATTGTTGAAGTAGTGGCAGAAAGCCCATCATTTCCTTGAATTTATTCACTGCTCAGAATTACTCACAGCATAAATTTCTGGGTGGGTGGGAAAAACCCAACAATTTAAATGCTCATGTAAGTTGTGAGGTAAGATAAAAAAAGCGCTTTTTGCTTCTTTTAGCTTATTTGGTGCCTGCTTCCCCTAAGATTTATAGCAATGGTAACTGGTCTGGTAAATGGTCTTTTAGCTTTAAGATTTTTCCAGTTTTTTAATGTAAAGTGCATATTTCTACTTTATTGCATGACTCCAGGAGCTGAGTTTTTTTAGAAAGCCATCAGATATGTGTGAAAATCATCAGTCTTGGCAGCTCTGAAGTCGTTAAAGAGATGTTCAGTGCTGTATTTGCTCAGAACTGAGTGTATTGGGACTGGGTATATTGCTAAGTCTGGCGTGCTGAACAGCATGGCTTTTTTGAAGCTTCTAGTACAAGTGCATGCATTTTTATTTTTAAGTTTATTTTCTGCTGCACTTGATAGAACTTTGTTCACTGCGATGATTGACTTTTTAAAGGCAAAATCCTAGAGAACCGCAGGTAACTACTTTGACAAAACACAGATTTTGCTCTTCGGTAAGTTGCTGATGTCAACGCTGTAAATGAGGGTACCTGGAGATGCACTGTACACCTCTGCCAGTCGGGGTACCTGGGAGCTTTGCATTTTCCTGGCTCAGGTGCTCAGCTCTGGGTGGCCTCATGGTCATCACATCATGGGCCGTCCTGTCAGGTGGCCCCGAGCTGTGCCATGGTTTTGTTTTTGAAGAAAACTACAAGTCATGGAAAATAAGAGCTTATGAAGAAAGGCCCTCACATGTATCAACATATGATCTTACAATAAAGAGAGCCTGGCTCTATTTTTATTTTATTTTATTTTTATTTTACTTTATTTTATTTTATTTTTATTTTAAACTCTTAACAGTCTGAAAAGTCATGCCTGGCAAGATGTGTGCTCAAAAGGAGGGTGCTCGCTTTATCAAGCGCAGAGATCTTGAGTCCACGAGCATGGGGTGGGTTGGCCTTCCATCGCCTCTGTCCCCATCCCTGCCCAGCAATGCCCCATGGTGACAGTGACTCAGCCCCTGGGAGAGGTGTCTGGCTTCTGCTCAGGGGTGACCCTCATCTCCACCACTCAGCTCCATCAGCCTCCAGATCAACCTGCTGTGGCCCAATTTGCTTTTAGGAGAGTTTGACTTGTGTTAAACTTCAAAGTAAAAGGAACCAGCCTCATATCATGGCTCTTGTGAGTACCAGGGGAGACCTGATGAAAGGAGAGGGCAGAATCCCATCTGTGTTACCTGTGCTGGTGCCGATGGCTTCTGTTTGGGCTCCCAAGATCAGGGTATTGAGAACACCACCTTTCTGTTGTCTACCCTCAGTGTGACTGGGCTGCTTCTGTACTTGCCCAGTCCCAACTTAATCAAAAGGGCTTATTTGCAGATTTGGGAAGACCTGGGGAAGTAGCATCATTTACAAGGAAGATATGGTAAAGAGCAAATATTTCTGTAGCTGGACATGCAAGCCAGTGTGCCAGCTCTGCCCAGCCAGCTGGTGGGGATGCCAGCCACCCCGTGGACACCCGCTGGAGACTTGGTCCCCATCCCAGATGTCTGGCCAGATTGGCACTGACGTCCTGCATAAATAGTACATTTATAAGAAGTTGGCTGACTTAGGATTTTCACCTGCGGTGTGACATGGACCTGTCATTGGGATCCTGCTGTGAAATTGGCAGAGCAAGATCTCTGACTGGGAGAGCAGTGGCCATCTGGCCAAGAGTAGGTTTTCATGCTAGAGTGCAGGTGACATGAGGAAGCTATATGGAAATTGGATCAGATTCTGGTGCAAGACTTCTGGCATCCTTTGACTTTGGGGAAGCAGTGCTCCCCGAACCAAATGTGCACTTCCAGCTGAGGGAAAGCAGCCTGCTCTTCTCATCCTTCTGCCCATTTCCCTTTCTGATCTATAGGATTTCGTGTCTCAGCTCCAGCAGCTTTGGTTATATTTGCAGTACTGTTTGGATACTGGAGGAGAATTTTTTTGACAGTCACCTGGGAGCTGTTCCTTATTTGCTGAAGTTCTGGGTTTACAGTGATGCAAGCAATGTGATACTATTTAGCAGCTATAAAAGAGGTTGAGGCCCTGTTGTCTTAGGTATTGTAAAAATGCCTTGTAAAAGGCTGTATATTATCCAAATGTGTCACAAGAAAGGCAAGCAAAAGAAGGAATAAGCCAGACCTTCACAGCTGCTCCTTATAGATGGGAAACTGAGGCACAGCCAGACATGCAGGTGTGTTTTGCCAACACCTGAAATGGCACCCAGATCTTCTGTGTTTTCCTTTTGTTGTATGAGTTAGAGTCAGTTGCTAAAACAGGCTACGGCTGAGTGCAATTTGCTCGCTGCTTTATCCCCTTTTGAGTTGAAATGCTTTGAAAGGGATCCAAGATAAAGCTCATCCGCAGCTGGGACATCTCTAATCTGCTTTCAGGGAAGCTTTTTTTTTCCCCTCCCTGCAACCTGGCCAGGGAGGAACCGGGAGCATGCTCAGTGTCCCGCGCCCAGGTACGAAGCAGAGGAGTGCTTGTGATCACACCCTCTGCCAGCAGTTTGTCTGTACGTCCGTCTGGAGATCCCAAAACGGAGTGAGTGAGAGAAGAGGGCAGGTAAGGAGTGCTGAGCACGGGCTTGCGTGGCAAAACTGAATCCCAGGGCAGGTTTTGTCTTCTAAGAGATAAGGAAGAGGTTCAAGTAGGAGTGAATGAGTCTGAAAGGAGTTTCTCCAGGTGCATCCCCTGAGTGGCCTCTGTGGAGGCTCTTTGTTTGCTCCCTCTCCCCAGCCCATCCTTCGGAGCCATCTTGAGAGCTCGGGTTCATTTAGTTTGTTTCTGATTAAGTTCCTGGGCTGCTGGTTGTTGGGGCAGGGTTGCCCGTCGGTCATCCTGGCTTGTGGCACAATCTGCATGCTCAGTGCCAGTATCAGCTTTGGCTCTAGCCTATAATTTTAGAAATGAATTTTGCAAGCTGCAAGTCTTACCAAGAAAAGCTGTCAGGTAATTTTTTTTATTAAAAAAAAAAAAAATTCCTCTTGAATTTCTTGCTTCTCTGAAATTCTTACCTGGTTGGTGCTGGGTGGCTGCCGGAAAGGGCGGCGCTCGAACCCTCTCCCCCTGTAGCTAGCAAGTTATGTGTGTTCTTTGCTGCTGTGAAAGCCTAAATATTTATGTTATGGTTCTGTTTCCTCATCATGGTCTTTATTTAAAGATCATTGTGGTTATAGTTCCTAAATGATTTGAGCTCTAATAAATGGAGTAGTTTATTCTATTTCACTTCAACAAGCCAAAATAATAACTTGATTTTTCAGGATATAAATTAATTTTTAAGGTATTGTTTGCTTTTACTATTAAAGTTGTTTACAAGAAATTGTTTTTAAGCAACATATTGTTCACTTGTGTATTTTAAAAGAATAACAATAAAACAGTGTTATGCTCCTGATTTCCCTTTGAAAAGGCAAAGTAACCCTCCAAGCAGTGTTGCTTTCCGTGCTGTAATGGTTCTTTGCTGTTTACCATTGTGTTCCTTAAATAAAAAGCACAAGATGATCCTTCCTTACAGAAACATAACAATTGTTTTTATAAACAGCGTGTGCTCTGGTATCTGTTGCAAATAACTAGATTCTTGTTTATAATTGTATTTTCTTAATGAGAAATCAGGTTGTTGGATACTTCCTTGTTTTTTGGAACTAGTTGTACTATGCTTTTTAAAAGCACTTTATGTAGTTTTGAGTCATTAACTTCTGATACAATGCAATGTAAATGGAGGAAGTCCGTATTTGGAGGGCTCCCACAGCACAGGTTGTCCCAGCAAGGATCACTCTGGATGTGTTTGGTGAACTCCTAAATTCAAAGCCTCCTCTTGCTTGTGGCTCAGGGCAGGGCTGATGAAATTGGGAAAACCTGCAATTCCCAGAGCTAAGCATAGGCTTGAATACCTTACTGAACTCAGCCTTAACTTGTTCTCCCTTATTGCCTACACCTGCATGTGCTGCAGATAGCCAAGGGGCCACGGTGGGAGTGGTTGGGTAGGTTTTGTTCTTTGCTTTGAAGGACTGGTGATAAATATTAGAGTCCCCCCACCCCCAATCATCTTGTCAGGCAATGCAAACAATTCCCTGGTGACTGATGAGAAAGGAGAAGGCTGGCATTTATAGCTCTAACTGAGGCTGCAGGAGAGCGCTCCTAAATGCATAGAAAATGTTTGCAAGTCGAGCTTGTCAAGGCAGCATCCTCTGCAACGCTGTGGGACCGGGGCAATGCGAGCGAATGTCTAATGGGTGCTCTGAGGTGAGGAGAACCAGAGTCGTAAATCCTTCTGAAAGAGCTGCAGATGCTGGAAAATTTGCTGTGGGTGCTTGAGCTGCTGCGGTGTGGGGTGCGGTGCCAGGGTGCTGGGGAGAGGGGTGGGCGATGGGTGCTGAGCCTGGCTTAGTGCTGCTGTTGCCTTGCCTGCCTCTTGCCTTGGGCAGGGAAGTTGTTTTTCTCTATCAGAGAGAAAGGGCTGATGTATTTTTCACGTCCAAGCCTTACTGCCAGGAGCGCTGCTGAGTTTTGAAGGCATTATGCTGTCCCAGAAATACTTACTGCTGTCATTTGCTGCCTGTGCCCTACATGTTGTCCCAGCAGCATCTTTGTGATAGTCTGTGGGTGACAAAGGCACCAGAGTTGGGCATGGACTGGTTTCTCTGTGAGGATCCCTGGACTATGGTCAGGGTGCTCAGCTGTTCCTCTGCTGGTGCTGTTCTCCCAACTTGCGCTCCATGCTTGACTGATGGTGACAGAGCCAACGTGGTTCAGGGAAGACTCTGGCTTGTCTCATTTGTCTTTCCTAGTTATGTCCTTTGTTATGCAGATCCTCTCCGTCTCCCTTCCTCTCTTGAAGCAATGCTGCTGGAGCACAGAGACTTTACCTTCTCTGCATAGTTTCTTCCAACAGCAAAGCTCCAGGGATGCATTCCTGGTATAGTGCTCAGCAATCTCTAGTTTCTGCAAGTGATCTGAAACCTCCCTGCTGTGTTTGCACACCACAGCGGAGGTTTTCAGGCCTGGGACTTGAGCTGCTCGGCTCTGCAGTGTCTTCCAGGGAGAGCCTTTGTGAAGATGAAGCTGCTTTCTCTTGCTGTGTGCCATCTCCTGTGCCATTATCCATCTCCAAAACTATTTATCTGTAAATGCATTTAACAGTAAAACAAAGCCTAACAATAAACAGCCTTCCAAAACTGTGCAGTTTTAGTCTTCTGATCTTACTGCCTTTTGTCTGTAGGCTGTTCTGACGTATTCATGTCAAGAGAGGAAAGATTCTGGGAGATTCTGATAAATTTGTACAGTCCCTGCATAGTCTAGGAGGAGGTCTAATTTGATCTGACGTTTACTAATCTGCCAGGACTTTCAGTGATTTGTTTTCATACTGAGTTGAGTTTCATATGCCATAGAGAAATGGGTGAACATATTGCATCAGTAACAACAGCAAATATGAAGCCAAGTTTTTTTATTAATGCACTTGAAAGTTCCTTTCTGTTTGCTTTTTATAGTGATTTATTCTTTTTTGCTAATTGTCAGGTTGCTAATTTCATTCACCTGTTGAAATGCTGGCAGAGTATTTGCTGTGAATTACGCGAGGCTTTTTGTCAGGTTTAGTCTTGCATTGCATTCATATCTTCCTAAGTCTGTCGCCTTAGCGTGCCAGTTCTGAAAGTGATTCCAAATATCAAATTGTTTTTCTACCCACCGCATGTGAATTGTCCAATGGCAGCTTATATAGTGGATAGATATTCTTGAATTTATGTACTTCAGTTATTGCCACAATAGGGTGGGAGGGTCCCCGTTTGCTTATGTGTTTCTGACAGTTTGTGAATAAATTAAAGGAACAGTGAAGTTCCCCACTACATGGTTTTGGTGTTAAGTGGTGTGGTGTATTTTTTTAAGGAGTTTATTCAAACCCCTGGATCAGAAAAACTCATGTGACAGTTCTGATCCTTGTATACGAAACCCAGAGGGTATGAATCTTTTTTTGTAAATATTGTTCCTTTACAGAAACCCACAGTGTTTGCATAAATGCAGCATGGGAAAGTTTGTGCACAAGAAATATTAGTTCTTGTTTAAGAACCTCCCCCCCAACCACATGCAAAACGTCACGCTATTATCTTTGATTTGAAGCCTCAACAGTGTATTGCCTGCCACGAAATAAGGCATGATAAGACCTCTGACAATAAAGGTGCCTGTACATGGGGTACCAAATGAAGATGCTAACTTGGAGTATCCCATCAGTTTAAGTCTGTTTTTGTGTCGCTGTGAGATGTCTGGTTTGAAGCTGAGACATTGGATTAAGGTTTCCAGGACTGAGCTTCAGGCTTGTGAGCAAGTGCAGCCTGGCCGGGGGCTACCACAGTGCTCAGGACTCCCCCTCCCCGAGGTCTCTGCTCCCACCACACCAGTGGCTTCTCTGCTTCTTTCAAGGAAAACACAAATCAGTACTCGCTGTGTGACCTGATGTCATGTAAGCTTTTGTTGCCCATTTTCTGTGTCTGATTGCTTCCTTGCAAACCCTCCAGCTCCTTCCCAGACAGAGGACAGAAGGGAGCACAGCGGGGGCTCTTTTCCTGCACAGGAATTAGGTGGTGGGCCTTGTGAGGGCACGTTAACTCCCCTGCCATGAGAGGCAGAAACAGCCGTATGTCACTGCTTCCAGAGCTCCAGCAACATCTCTGCAGCCCTTTATCCAGGGAAAGGGCTCCAGCCAGCCTAGCCAGCCTCAGGGCCATGTGGCACAGTCATCTATGTCCTTGTTTTATTTCCTCAGATTGTATTTTGTTAACCTTTTTCCGCGCTTGCTTTCTATGGAGTTATTTCTGACGTGCACAAGAGGAGCTTGGTGTTTCTGGCCTCCTCTGCACCCCTGTGAGTGTGATCGAAAGACTCGAACTTTCCAATGGATGCTTGGTACTCCCCAGGCAAGGCTTGTGGAAGTGCCAAGTTCCTTACCATCCTCCTCCTCTTCCCTGCCTGCTGCAGCATCCCAGCCCAGGGCTGGGGAGGGACACCTGCTTTAAAGCAATGCAGTGTGTTTTACAGCCTTGTAACCTAACAGCCATCAGGAAGGAGTTCATTGTTTCTGGAATTAGTAAAACATTAACTGGTTGCCAGTAAACCTGGAGTGGAGTGCAGCTGGCCATGCGTTTTGTTTGGTTTGGTTTAAAACCCATTTAGGATAAAATCTGTTGACAGCTTACAGCTGTGTAGCAAAATTTTTCATATTCACACCATGAGTAAGTTGGCAGAAGGTCTGGGATGTTCACCAGCTATATTACTCAGTTTTTAGTATCAGCATATTAACTGCACACTTGGCATTTTACAATTGCAGTGACTTTATATTAAGCAATTCCTTTGATAATAATCTGGGTTGAGAGAGCATTCATTGTGCCTAGGTTCTTTGTTAAGGTTTTAAAATAATACCAACTTTTGAAGACAAAAGTTTTTAAAGAGGCACACTTTCTTCTCAGGGACTTTTAATAACTAACAGGATACTCGTGTTTTTAACACGGTAGGGAAGCTCTGAGCCACCTCTGCACTGTAACTCCTTTTACTCCATTAGGATTTTTGCTATGTATAAGATTTCTAAAAAAAAAAAAACCAAAACAAAAAAACAAAAAACAAGCAAACTAGAAAAAAAACTAACCTTATTATTCTCTCTCTTCCCAAAGAGACATTATTGTCCATTTTGCCAAATGCTGTGAAGCTTGGTAGGAAGGGTGGCTCTGAGTAGAACTCTCTGCTTTCACCAGTGCTGCTTCTGGCTGATGTCCACAGTGACAGAGGAGGTTCACATGTCTGTTTTGGGGAACCCATCCTGTCTTTGCACAAATATTGTGCAATTAGGAGTGTGGCATCAGCAGGGAGTGGTGCTGAAAGCTGGGGTGCCATGCAGTCAGATGGAGCAACCTCTGCAAGATGTGAACTGTCTCACAAAGCCAGGCTTGGTAAAGACATTAAAATATGTTAATTTATCATAGTTTGGACTGTAAATGAGGGGAGGTGGTGAAGGGAAAGGGAATTATTTGCTTAGTTTCGACTATTGCTGCTGTTTAAACTTATCAGCCCTGAAACATTTATACTTGCTGCAAACCTTCTTTTATTTATTTGTTAATCCTGTCTATCAGCTCTCACCAACGAGCTGCTGAAGTGTCTTCACTGCTTAAGTCTCACCTCTTATTTGCAAAATGTGTGGCAGTGGGTTTTTGGTTTGGAATAGCCCAAGTTTCCAGGTCATCTCCAACCAGCTGAGGGCTTTCAAACAGTATTACCCAAATCAATGCTGTTAGCTCCCAAACTCTGCCTTGAGAATCATGAAAGGCTTCATTTCTGGCATGGTCTCCAACTCCTAGGTTGGTACGTTGCTTGAACCCTGTGGTGCTGTGTGTCTTGGACTTGGGTGTTTCTTGACCAGGACTTGGATCGTCCTGTCACGCAGGGCAGGGAGTGGGTGAACTGCAAGTGCAAACCAGCACTGAAAAGCTGTGAGATGCCCTGTGGTCACCTCTGGAGGTTGGACATCTTGCCTCTGGCAGGTCTGTCTCCACCTCCTGAGGAATTTGGCTCAGGCTGGTGACAGAGGTGGAGTTTGAGACCTCACCTGTTCTTAAAAGAAGCCTAAATTGAACCTTGTGTTCCCATCATTGAGAAGGAATGGTTGCAGTAAGGATATGGGTTGATGAATGTTGCAGGGCAACCAGTAGAGAATTGTTTAAAATAGTTAAGGCTTTTTTCCTCCATTTTTCTCTCCTCTTCCTTTTTTGTTGTAATTATAATAAATGACTTAGGCAGAGCACTACAGAGTTTGATCCTGAAAGCCTTAAAAATGCTGGCTCAGGCCCAATCATTTTTATTTGCCGAGGTTAAGTATGATGTGTTTTTTATATGCGTCAGAAGAAGCTTATACATGTGTGACTTGTTTTATTTCTTAAACTATTTGACATATGCAGAAAAAAGAACTTGTAACTCTTTGCTTACTGAGATGATTTGTAAGAGAAGCCAAAGCAAAGTGATTCTCCACTGACTTTTTTCACACTAAATATTCATTAGTTCAACTTGATTTAATATGAATCATTAGACCATATGCTTAGCAAAATTTGTCCCCACTTCACCCAGGCAGGATAGGCCTGGGCAGCCCAACTCATCTAATTAATGGTAAAGCAGAACTCAGTGGTCTGAGTGCCTTTTGGATAAGGTCCTCTGCAAGGTAGGGGCTTTTTATATAACATAGTTGTCTTTCAGTACAACTTTCCCATCTATACAGTTACAATAAAATGTTTTTGTGAATGTATATCTCCTCGCAAATGAGTTTTTCTGCCAACCAGGAGGGAATTACCCTGCCAATACTGGAGAGCTTTAACTGCTCTTTGGTGCACCCCAGGTTGTTCCATGGGCCCGCTTGTGTCAAACAACATGAGGAAGTAGACGGGGAAGAAAGCACTGATCACTCAGTTCTCTAGGGGTTTGCTTAGATGGATGTGAGAGTTGTCCAAGCTGATGAAGATCTCCATCCAGGGTCTTCTTGTTGCCCTGGTAGGAAGGACCCGTTCCTTATGAGGAGGAGTGCGTTTGTTGCCTAGTGTTGTTATCCTGACTGGAGGCTGTTTTCTAAAGGTCAAGAGCATTGCAGAGGTCTTAATTCTTGTGCCCAGGGTTTGTTGTCCATGGATTTAGCATTTTTGTTAACTGTTTGCTGAACCAAGGCGATTTTTATACAATATATTAAAATAGTCTTCTTTCACAGCCAACTGGTTGAACTGAGCGAGCAGTCTGACATATATCCTTTCTGGGAAGCCTTTTTAAGCATCTCTTCCTCATCTTTTCTATACAGTAGTACCTTCTTTTATGTAGTTTTTGTTCAAGTATATAAAAATGGGAGATTATGTTCTTATTAGTCCATGCTTCAATAGCTACAGATTAAAAAGGACCGTTATATTAAAGCTCTGTTGTAATTCTACGAGTAATACATTGTCAAAAAATAGAATACACTTTTTTTAACAGGGTGGATAATTAACCACTGAAGCAATTTATGAAGGGTTACCCAGTGGGTTCCCTGTCACGGAAGGTGTTAAATCAAGGATTGATGTATAGGGAAATGCTCTAGTTAAAGCAGAAGTCAGGGAGGAACTGATTGATATGATGTGGCCTATGTTATGTGGGGAGATGGGAATAGATCATCTCAGGATCCCTTGAGGCTATAAATCCATATGAATCTGTTACCTATAAATATTGATGGAAGATTAGACCTGAATGTGTAAAATGTCTTTAATTTCTCTGAGTGACTGCAGTGCCATATTGAGACATTGTTCTGGTCCCAGCTCGATGTCACCTTGTGAATTAACGGGGTGATTTAATGAGCACTTCTGGGTTGCTGCCTCTGTGTGTTCACCAAAGCTGATGTGGCTTAGCTGGTGAGAGGGAGAAGATCAGATTCTCAGAGACTGTGACGTATCTGCAGAAAAAATTTCAGGGTAAGAAATGCCCCCCTTCCCTTGTGGCAAAAAAAAAACAAACCCAAAACACAAACTGACATAATGAAGGACTGTATATTTTATGCTTTTTTCCTGAGGAAAATTATATAGACCTTTTAAAATGCATTCAACAAAATAAGAAATCACATATTTTCTCACTTTCCTTAGAAGGAGAAAATCTTAGAGGCTTTCAGGTTTTAATAACTCTTTGCTTTGAATTCCATCCAGTTCTGATTGTAAAATGAATCCCCCATTTTACAGCTGAGTAATGTTCGGAAGTGTTACAAATGTGCGGACCAATTCATCCTTCAATTTAGGGATGCTGCATGCATTTTGTAGAATTATTGAGAATGTGCTTAAGAAAATTTTTTTTCAGTTGTGCTTCTGTGTTAGTCATTGGATTCATTCAAAGGTTTTCTTTATATTACCATTTACTTAATCACAGATTTATGTGCTGCAGCCTGTTTTGAAAGTAATTACCAGCTAAATGATGGTGTAACTGTGGTTCATGCGGGAAGTGCCTGCCCATGAATACTAAAGACTCATGGAGTGATACCTGGTATATTGTGGCTTAATGGAAGTGCTGCATCTGATCCAATCTGTATCACTTAGCTATTAAAAGTGTTGAGAGGGCACATATAGTTGTATGAGGGAGTGAGAAGTTAGTCGTCGTTTGTAGAGATGAGGTCCTGAGACATAGAAACAGATTGAAAAAAATGGATGCCTAGAGTTGGTTATTTACACGGGGGTTTACTGTAAGTGTGTTGTTTTTCAGTAATGGCTTGATATTTTTGTTTTTTTCCTCCCCCCTGCCTTCTTCCTCCAGCTCAGTGTTGATGGGACTGAGCACGTCTCAATCTTTTCCACTGAACATAGAGACTTGGGTCTTGAGTGAGGTGTTTGCTTGGACAGGGGCTGCTGGCAGTGCTGGTGTCTGTCCGTCACTGCCTGTCTGTCCCACCGGCCGTCCTGATGGCTGCTGGGTGCTCAGCACAGCGGGGGACAAAGCAAACAGCAAATACTGCTGAAGCCCTGGGGACCTGCTTTCTCTTAAAGCCAGGTCAGCAGTCTTGTCCTTAACTATTGCCAGTCGCTACACATCCCCCCTGTTTTTGGCTTTAGTTTTTTCATGGTGGTGTGGCTGTGCGCTGAATCAGACCCATCTCCCATAGTGTCTGCCTCCTCCTGCTGCCCATCCAGCGCTGTAGATACTTGGTCGGGTCCAGCAAACAGATCTGCACCCTGTCATCGAGATAACAATTTTCTTGACCGATGGATTCAAGGGTCTATCTGCCTCTGCTTTACTATCACAATTTATTGCCTCAGTATTTGTTTGGTGGAAGGTTTTTGTGTTTTAATACCCGCCCTGCAGTCCATTGCCAGGAAATTTAGAACCTGTGAGTGATTTCAAAGGCCATCTGACTCCAGTGCTTCCAGCAGGATTTATGTTTTTGCTGGTTCAGAATTACAGTGTCATAGGCTTTTTATTTGTTCTTGTTATGTCATGGGCATCTGCAGACTGAGTCCAGTTTTCTTCAGCCGTTTATGTGCAAATACATCTCTGATCTCGTGAAAGGAGGTCATTCTTTATTTCTACTGAATGCTGCTCCAAGAAAAAGACCCCCACCCCTATAAGTCATTAAAAGAAAATGGTATTAATCATGCCAAAATTGATGGTTGCAAAATGCATGACTGTAATGTTCATAGGAAGGCTGGAAAAAGCTCTTGGTTATTTGGAGTATACTCCTAATTCAGTATCCGATCAGGTTTTATTCTGGTAAATTGGCTTGCTGTGTGCAGTTCAGCTGGCAGAGGAGCCTGGGGCATATTGCCAGGGCTGCAATGGGATTCCAGAAAGACTTAATTTCATTTCTAATTGTTGCAAAGAATCATTTATTTAGAGGTTAAGCTCCTACTCTGTTTCCCGACTGGCCGAAACAGTAGGAAGTTCCCTTCAGAGATTACTTCTAAAATTGTGACTTTTGGTGGAATCTGAAGGTTGCAGTATGCAAGAATTAAGGTCTGGCCCTTTTGCTTACAAATGGCTTTTGAATTCTGAGTCAGGACTTTAACCTGTTTCTGGCTGATCTCAAAGTAAACATGTTTATGGCCATATGTGCTGTTGTGAATTCTAACAACTGCCAAATGTAACAGAATAACTCGATTCATTTTTTAAAATGCTTCACCGGGGATCTGCCTCTTTTTCTTTCTTTTTTTTTCTTCTTCTTTAACCTGACAATAAAATATCTTCTTCTAACTAGCATGATATGTACTACAGCAGGAAAAGGGGAATACATTTTCTAGATATTGGTCAGGTCTCCTAAGAAGGGGCACTGGACATTAATGCAGGAGATTCATTCTGGGAGGGCAGAAAGAAGAAATCTCAGGTTCTGAGTTGTGGTTGAAGTGATACCCACCTGTGTGTGGATACGTTGGGTGCTTGGTCACTGTGACATAAAGCGGCTCGGCTGCCAGATTGCCCTGTTACCGTTGCTTTATGAAGCAATGAGGTTGTGACAGTACCAGGTAATTGTATTTCCACTTAAAGCTTCAACTTGTTTTGTCTAAGATGATGATGCATCAAAACAAAATCAATTTCTGTGCCATTAATAAAAGCTCTGTAACAGACTTCAGATTGCCAAGTGATAAAAATCCCATTTCACTCTTCCCTCAAGTTTTAGCCATGTCATTCAAACATCATCTGCAGATGTGTTCATTATCTGTGTTTGTTTGTTGTGCCTTGGACAAGCAACAAAGCGTTTTGCGGGAAGGCAATATCATTTACAGGGTGATATAGTTAAATGACTATATGCTTTTGCTAATACTGCTGTAGAAGAGATGCAAGTGATTCCTGAGTCCTGGCTGACAGCGCACCATCGGCATGTGTAACCAGCACACTGTAACCTCCGTTCCTGTCTGCCTAACGTTTAATCTAGTATACATTTACTTATCCAAATATTACTTTGGGTTTTTTTATAGCTGTCATTGCTGTTCAGCTCAGAATAGCAAATGTCAGAAAAGAGTTACAAATACCACCAGTGTTTTCTTCGGTTTATTTATTTGATGGCAGCTCTGTATAACTGTTTGAAAGGGAAAATACAGAACAGTGGTATGATTTTGTGAGGGCAGGCAAGGATTTGTGTTTTTGTCACCCTAGGCAGTAACCAGCATGAAGCAAAGATGACAAGCCTTGCCCTGGAGAGCTTCCTCTTTGCCTTTTGATATGTATTTTTATACTAGTACTAATCTCGCTTTGTACTAGGATTTCTAGCATGGCAGGGATGGAGAGGAACCTCTGTTGAGCCACCTCTAACTGGTCCAGAGGCACTGACAGAAACTGCATAAGTGTTTTGGGGCACCATTCCAAGCAAACCTCCAGTGTGGTGGTAAGAAAGCGCTCCTGGAAACATCACTTCTGGGTCCTTTCGCCAAATGTTTCAAACAGGGAGGTTTTCTTGAAAGCTGATATAGATTATTCTTGTAAGAAAAGGTAGATGTTCTGAAATGCACATTTCTCAGGTAGTGACCTTGCTTCCTGAACAGGTTCTCTTATAACATTTTAAAAATGAAACCTGCTGTGCTTTATAGCTAGAATGTTGTCAACAGGCACATTATCCATGAATTCTGGAGATGTTCTTGTTGTTGGAAAGAACACTGGTGTTGATTCAAATATACCACTGGGTTTTTAGTAGGCATATTTAAAAGGAGTGTACTGTGGCATCAACAGATGCTCCACTTCCAGCTGCAAGTAGTTGTCTAATAGTGCTTTGTACTAGTAACTGCCTTGCACATCCCATCTTGGATGCAGCTGTGTAATACTAATTCTTAAATACAGTGAGGTGGTTCTTTTTTTTAAAAAAAACATTATTTCAGTTTTCTTGGAGGCAGCAAGATAGATAGGGTATCATACATGTTTTTCTTGAAGTCAGTGGATTGTTGACATTACATTTGTAAGTGTTTGGGGCTGGGAAGCAGTTGTTAAAAATTCTGAGGAATCTTTTAGTTGTAGGGAGGAGCTGAGGGAAGCAGGGTGGTCTGGTGGGGAAGAACTCCAGGATGGTCTCAACAAGTTGTTCAACTTCTTCATGTTTCAGCTCCCTTGTCTGAAATGATGATGATAGCAGCCAACTTCTTTGAGCTTTGCTCAGGAAGATGGCTACATCCTTAAAATCTAGACCTATGAAAGGCAAGTTTTGTTTTCCTTTCTGCCTTTGCTATGAAATTCTTCTTATGTTGTTGCTCCTTTTAGAAGCTGGTCCAAAAGGGCCATATTTGTATAAACAAAAGCCTCCCACTCAGTTGTGTGATTTGCACACCCTGAGGTGTCATCCCATGGTCAAGAGCTGGGGTGGTCACAAGTCTGTCCTTGTCTCTGGGCCTATGGGGAAGGGCTGTCTGGGGAACTTGAGACTAATTCCAGCCTTTTGGTTATTATTATCTTTTTTTTCCTCTCCCTCAGTACAATCTGGCTATTAACATTTGTGGAAGTTTAGTAAAAACAAAAATAAATGTGGACTCTTTCACTTACTTCACTTCCTCTGTAATTGCCAGCCCATATCTTCCTCCATTATCCTTTCATCTTCTTTTCAAACTGGCTAATAGTTGCTTAGTGATTACATTTAATGGTGTGAGAGCCTTTTAGTTTGGATACCCTGCTTTTCCTCCCCTGTAGCTTATAGAGATGTTTACATTTTTAGCCAGAGCTATGATTTGTCTCCTATATAATTTCTTGGAAAGCAACAGTTCACATTCCTAGACAGGCATACTGAATTTATTTTGATACCATTTCCTTTTTGATGCATTTCCCACACTCATTTCACCCTGTGCGATCTCTTGATTAGTTTAACTAACTGTGGCCCTTTCCGTAGATTTATTTCTTCACAGTGAAATGTATATCTTAGCCTGTCTAGTACAGTCTTTAGGGCTAAGTTTCAAAATTCATGGCAAGCAGGTTGAGATGGAGGAAACTATGGTAAAGGAAATATTTCATCAGGTCCTGTTTTGTACAGCTGGAGTGTGCAGTTTCATTGGGATGCTCTCCTCATGTAGGTGCAGCTGGTGCTTGGAGAGCTTTGCTGGTGGAGGCACATCATGGTGCTGGAGCAAAGCAAGTGCTGGTAAAAGCACTTTGGTGTTGGCTAACAGACTGTGCTTGGACAGGATGGAAATGTCATTTAAAAATTATCCACTTCATCAGTGTTATTGGTGAAAACTTTCAGGATGGAACTCATCCAGGGAGAGAGCCAGATCGCTCACATCTCACCTGCCGATGGAAAGGCATGGTCCTAAGTAGCCCAAAAATGCTCTCTGGCTGTGGGCAGAGGAGAGGTTTTGGCACAGCATTGTGAGCTCGGGCATATCTTTGTGCTGCTCCACTTGTGAGGGGGTGGGAAAGGGAGATGGTGTGGACGTGCGAGGCACAAAACCGCTGCCACTTGGATTGGAGCTAAAGTATTCTTTTTTAGGAAAAACATGCTGTGCGATACAAGGCTGGTAAACGAGAGTCTGGAGTATTGCAAGCCCTTTAAGTGTTCAACCCAAACCTCTCAAGGCTTTTATCTGGCTGTGTATTTTCTGCTCTGGCACTAAGAAATTTTGAAGCTTTAAGAATAATGTCCAGTCTCAGTGTCTGTGGTGTAGCAGCATTGCTGACTCATCTCCACTTAAATACTGGATAAATCCTTTGTTAGGGAGTGAGGGATTTTTTTTATATATAGCCATATGATGTCTATTTTCATTACTGAGTTTGCAATCCTAGCAGTTGTAACAAAGCAAAACTCAAAGCTTCGGAGAAGTGGTTGGGGGTGTTTGTGGAATGAATAATGATCTAATATGAGGCCTCAGCAGGGTGAAAGATGTAAAACTAGCATCTCTTCTGCTGTTGGGGATTTTTTTAAGATAAATTCGCTAGCAATGAGAAGTATTTTAAACGTTGCTGCTGTTGCTGATAGGAACAGGCTATTAAATTGCTACAGTCAACGTTCCTTTGGGTCCTGGTCATAAGCCAAGCTGCCAACTATTTGTAAATTTACTGACAGTCAGTAAGCAGAATATAATATTTAAACTGTCAGAAAACTAATATCCACTCGTTTCAGGGAAACGTAGCTCTGCTTCTCTTGGGCTCTGGCTTTTAATAGTGTTTGGTTACTACTCTTATTTTCCACTTCTCTGAACTCCAAGACTGACCCAGAAAAAAGTAGAGAGGAGATGAAGAAGTGGCCACCTGCCTTTCACTGTGCACTCCATTCTTTTCATCATCCATAACATTATCCTGGTCCTTTTCTGGCAGAGATGCTCAAGACTGTAGCCAAATTCCCAAGACCTGGGATCTCAGTCTTGCTATGGCTTGCGATGAAGGTTGTTCAGTCTGAGTGAGCTGTGAATGTAAAAGCAGACATTCACAAGTGCTAACTATACGATCCTTACGAATCCCTTCCAGCTTGAGATATTATGTGATTCTATATGTGTGTGCTAACTTCCTGGGGTGCATGCTCAGAAACAGCTTGAGAAACCCTAGGAAATACTTTGAACTTATTTATCATACCACTAAAATGTTTTGGGGAAAATGGCACAATCATTTGTTTGCTGCTTGGTTTTGAAATGCAGACCTGTTCTGAATTACCCATGCAAAGATAGTTCTCTGTTGTGAGCCAGTGTTACATGAGGAAAGATTTTTTTTCTTTACTGTACAGCAATATTATGGGTTTTTACCCAGTTGTGGACCTTCACCTGAAATAGATTTTTTTTGTAACTATAATACCTATGTTGGGCATCCATAAGATATGAATACAGGTGGGTTTTCACTGTGCCCAGCTGAGCAATAATCATTCTGTCACATGAGGAGGAGTAGCCCAGTTGGCCAAGGGGACAGATCTCCCATGGCACGGCTATCCTTCCATTCCTGTGCCCCGGTGGTGGAGAGAGTGTGTATTTGCCTCTGAGATGGGATGATTTCACTGGTCACATGTAGGTTGTGGCCTTGATAAACTCAGAAGTACAAGTTTTAATGTACCACTGTGATGATTAGATTATAGGCAACCTCAAAATAAGAAATGACTTTGTTTAATCTAGAGGGGTCTTTTTCGCGCCTCTGGAAAGCTGCTGATCCACGTCAGGATTATGCCAAGCTTGAAATGTTTGGATGAAGAGGGGAAAGGACATGATAGCAGCTCATTGCGAAGTGGTCAGTGACCCGTGCTGAGGGTGTTCACCTGCACGGCTGGATGCTTGGGCTCGAGTTCCTGATTTCAGCCAGACACTGCTGAGTTGGACCCTTTTCCCTTGTGTGCCAGAGGAGCAAGCACACCTCTCTCTGTCCTGTTGTTTGCCAGAAATTCTTTCTTTTAAATAAGGAACTTTCTTCCTCAAAAGCAGTGCATTCCCCTGAGCAGTCCTGGCTTGGGTGAATCATAGTGTTCATAGAAAAAAATGTGTTGAGACGTGCCTGAATTCCCCGCTGTCTGTGCTCCTGGGCTTTGCCTCGTGTAGCATGTGGGGAAGCGATGTGAATTCCCACTGTCTCCTTTGAAGCTTGGCCCAGACAAAAGACGTAAGAAATGGGAAGGTGATCTCTGCTCTGGAGTATCCTCGAGCTACAGCTGACATTACCTGGGCACGCAGAGGCCACTTGTGTGTGCTGTTACTGCTCAAGTGCAAATAAATATATTATTTATCACTGTGTGCTGTCAGCGTGTTCGAAATTAAGCCCAAAGCCTGCTATACCAGTAAGTGTTTTACCAATCATTATAGCATTTGTCAACATTATGGGCTGCCGTCTGAGCCAGTAATAAATGTGTGGTGTTTCTGCTAGACTAAATGGTTTTCCCAAGGAGGGGTGTATTTAATGAAGAAAGAATAGCGCAAGCTGTACAAGTGGCAAGATCAGTTGTTTTAACAAAATGGTTATAAATGGTGTAGAGCAAGGTGGCACGGGCTGTGGAGGGGGATGTCTCATCATCCAACCCTGAAGGGTGCCCTGGAGTGGTCTGGGTTGGGCACCTTGACTCTTTGGCACATGTCTTGGCAGATGCATTTAAAAAGAAAAATAAGGCAAGCAACTAATTGCTAAATCACAGAATCACAGAATGTTAGGGATTGGAAGGGACCTCAAAAGATCATCTAGTCCAATCCTCCTGCCAGAGCAGGAACACCTAGATGAGGTTACACAGGAAGGTGTCCAGGTGGGTTTTGAATGTCTCCACAGGAGGAGGAGACTCCACAACCCCCCTGGGCAGCCTGTTCCAGTGTTCTGATACCCTCACTGAGAAGTAGTTTCTTCTTGTATTTAAGTGGAACCTCATGTGTTCCAATTTGTATCCATTGCCCCTTGTCCTGTCATTGGTTGTCACTGAGAAGAGCCTGTGAGGAATGGAAGGGGAGAATGATGTGGAGTCAACCTGGTTTGTGTTAGTGGCCCCGGGGAGAAGCATCCGAGCTGCTGAGCTGGGAATTTCACCTCCCACCTGTGGTGGGACAGGGGTGCGAGGGCTGGGCTCCCACCGCTGCAGTGTGCAAAGGTACGGGTGTTCAGTAATGGTTTGGAAAGGAGGGAGCTGCAAAGGCTGTTCTTCTCACCCTCAGGCTGGAAGTGCATGGCTTGACTCTTGGTTTCTGCTTCCTTTATTTCAAAAGGGCAGTTTCAGTGTGTGCTCAGCCTGCCAGATGGTGGTATGCGACGAAAGCACCAAAGAGGGAGGGAGAAGCATATCTGTGCCCAGGATCTGGGGAAACCTGACTTCTTAAATTGCTGACAGCTGTTGGGGAACTGGAGGGTGCAGTCTGGATTATGAAAATTGGGATTGTGGTATTTGCTGAAAGTACCTCCATCCTACTTCGGGTGGTGAGGCTGGGTTTTGTATATGGGGTTTGTATCATTTAGCTGTTGCACAGTCTATGAATGTGTATGAGAGGGTTTGTCTCCCCTTGAGCAAATATCCCTCTTTCCGCCAGAGCAGGAAAGCGGAGGTGGAAGCTCGCTGCCTTTGCAGTGAATAACAAACAAGTGCATGAGCGTATTTTGGGGGCGACGCTGTTACTGGACACCACCAAGGTGGGACATCCAGGGCTGCTATAGCATACTGAGATCTCACTGGGTGCTGAAACCATTTTAAAAAGTTGCATCATCAAAATACCGGGAAAGAGGAGAAAATAAAAGCTAAGACCATTTGTTTGAAAGACAGTGTCATTAAGTATTCAAGTGAAGTAACAATGCCGCTTAATTTTTATTTTTTTTCTGAAGCAAAGTTGATGCATTATCTCCCTAACAAATGGCTCATGCTGCAAAAGTGAAACATGACACCTTCTCCAAATCAGACTGTTCAGTTTTATAAATGACAGCGTCACCTATCACTGTGTCAGCAAGATAAATGGATGATTTTTCAAATGGTCCAAAAGATTTATTTTTCACTACGTTTTCCCTATAGTGAGTACTCCACTTGTACCCAAAGGATTACTGGAACAGTAGGCTTTCTCTGTAGCCACTGCCTAGAAGTAAATACTATATAATTGTATTATGTATAAATTAGGTATACTATGGTATACAGTGTGTGTACATCTAGTATATGTATCTATATATACTATATATGTATTTAAAATCTATTAAATATAGTAAATACTAGCTAGTAAGATTATACCTATGCATGTACTAGGAATCACAGTTCCTTTGATAACAGACCATGTCCATTACCTACTAGCCAGAACTCAACCTGAGTAACCTCGAGACCTTAATGGAAAAGTGGCCAAAAGTACAATTACACCCTCTATGTTGGAAATGGCTCTTTTTCTTCCCCTCAGTACCTCATCCCTCCTACAGTGAGACACTTAAAATCTTAAGGCTTAATAACACGATTCTGGATTGCATCTGTCTTTTGCAAGTGTAGTTCTAAAAATATTTACTATTCCCTTTAGGAAAGAACTTTCGAGTCAAGGTTCAGAAGATCCTTTGTTTCTGCCCTATGCATATGTTTAATTTAGAAAATCTTGCTTAGTTATTGTGGTTTACTGACTTGACGTCAGGGGGACTGCTAGATTATCACACCTGACCTGTGTAACCCAAGCCCTTGGATCCCACCCAGCAGTTCCTGGTGTTCAGACTTCAGCATTGACCCCTGGCTCTGAGCCGTGCACTGGAAATGTGGCTGTCCCGCCTGAGCTTCACAGCTTGATTTTTTTTCCCCTCTCTCCTAAGAGATTTTTTCTATTTTATTTCTTTTTTTTTTTTTAATTATTTTTTTTGTTGAGATCTGGTTGCAGAGTTTTGTGTTTTCCGAATCTGCTCCAAAAATGCTGGGAGCACTCAGGCAAAGCATCACATCACTGCTGCCTTGTAAAATACCAGTGGGACGAGGAGGGGGGACGCAGCCTGGACCACTGTGTTGCACTTATCAGCCTCTTGGGTGACCTTGTAGGATTTTATTGTCACCCTGCAATAAACGGTGACAACTTGTTTGCAGGGAGTGGAAGAACGTGTTTCACTATTAAAAAAGCAATGTCAGACAGCAAAATTTCCACTTGAATTTAGATTACACATCCAAGTTCATCACCCTTTACGTAAACTGGTAATCGTGATACCCTCTGTCATAAATTTGAACTTCAGCATTGCAGTGAATCTCATGAAGTGGCAGGCACAAGGCTTCTCCATGATCATTTGGGGAAGGGAGGGAAAGGCAATACAAGTTGGTATTTATTTCTCAGCAGTGATGAGGTCAGGTTTCCAAAGCATCAATATTGAGTGTGGAGATGCCTTTTAACTGTGGAGCTGAAAGTATGATGAAACTTCCAAGCATTATGCCAAAACAAGGCAGAAGTGTGTCAAAAGAGATGTCCATTGGTGATGCTTAAGGCAAAGTTGATTTTCTTTTTGTAACTTCTGGCTGAGGAGCTGGCGTGGGAAGGGTTGTAGCATGGTAGGACTGATTTCTGAGCAGCTCCTGGCAAACCAAAAGTGAACTAACTTCAGTTAAGTTAAAGAGGGGGAAGAGACTATCCATATCCTCTGCATACAAGTGTTCCAGATTTATGAAGGAAAGCACTGGGGTTTGTTTCTTTGTTTTTCTGTGGGCAACTGTGCTCCTTTAGGTACGTTTTCAATCGCTTTTAATTAAGGGGTGTTTGTCAGCCTTTCTCAAGTGTTGTGTTATCATAAGCAGTGCAGTAACAGGTACCTGGAGAGAAGACCAAATCTATTTCAGTGCTAAATGAGATTTGTAATCTGCGGTGGGTTAGCTGAAATATTTTAATACCACCCGGGCTGTTGCTGCAGTGACAATACACTCCAGCTATTGTAGAGGCTTTGCACATCTTCTTTTCCCAGTGTCCTTTTTCCCTTTCTTCCCCTATTCCATTTCAGATACTAAGTTTGGAGCTAGTATGAAGGTTAGCTTCAAAAATCTCAGGATTTTAATGATTTTTGACCATGTTCACCATGTGGAAAGAAAAAATGATCTGCTTGCAGGAAACTGCTTGGCTGACCATCTTTTACTCTGCGTAAATAAAAATAGATTAACTTTTTGTAGTTTAAAAGTCTGAACTTTTGTTTAGGTGCACCCCTTTGAACCAAGTATTGATTACTGTGGCATCGCTTGGGAGAAACTGTTTCACGTTTTCGAAGTGTGTGTGGATTTGTACATGCCTGCCCGCCTGATGTTGTGAACTGCAACAGTACAGCTGTAAAAAAGAACAACAAAAGAAAAATTTAAAAAAAAAAGAAAGAGAAAAAAGAAGGAAAAAAAAAAAAGTTGTAGAGGTCTTGTCACTGAGCTTTTTGTTTGCATAGGGGAATATCTGTCTGAGATTTAACATGCTGTTCCTAACACTGCTGTTACAGAGCTGTAAATCCTTGCCATTTCTTATTGGGATTTAATAATTTTATTTTTTTTTCTTCCTTAATCAAAGTGCTGTAGTCAAGAGTTGCAATTAGAGTGTATTAGTTTATTTGATTGTCACTGTTGTAATAACATGTAATAATAACATGACAAGATTTTATTCATCTATCATAAAATGCTTAAATATTGTCACTTTAAATAACTTTAAACTAGAGCTCTTGTATGTTGATCGACTAATTGGTCTTGTTTTCATTGACACAACTCTTTAAACACAAGCTGTTTAAAGATTTAATACTCACTTTAATTTCTTTGGTAGAAGATTCCTAACCAGTTGGAGCAGGGAAGCGGGGGAAGGCTCTTAGGCAGAGCTGTATGCACTCTGTGTGCACATACTTGAAATAAACCACATTTTTTGCTGCTTGCTCCATCAGTTTGGACAAAATGAAGTGTATATTTTTTTCCTTCCAAATTGATCATGTGCTTTTTAAAACATGAAGTTGTCATGTTGCTTTGTTTGTTTTTCCCCCACCACCTCCAGGTTCATAATTTTCATGGACTGACATTCAATTTAAACTCCTGGACAAAGTATCAGATAAAACGTGTACTTTATATTAATAACTAATACCTGGAAGCTTGCATGTGTTTGTTCTTAAAAGATGGCTTGGTGTGCTGGGTGTTGTCTCATTTAGCATTCTTGACTGATCTATACCAACTCGTTTCAATAAAACATTATCAAATTTCCTTTACCATGGGGCTCCTGGAAGCCCCAGGAGACAGTTTGTGTTGAGGGGTGGGTTTGGGAGGCCAGACCATTTATTGGCAGTTGAATTTGTCTTTGAAAACCTAACAGGGGAAGAAACAACTCTCTGATTTGGCTGTGAGGGGTGCAGGCACACTATGTCTGTGCAGGTATTTGCCCCCTCTCATCTGTGGCTTTCCTGGAAGAGCACATGGGTGTCTCGTCTGTGGGCAATGCTGAAGGTATCTAAAGTCCCTTGCTGTTTCCTGTGGCAGTTGCTTGCGAAATATTTGAGCAGCAGCCAAGGTAGCAGAGCCCTTCCCATTAGAGAAGGGGTGCGAGGGCCACCAGTGCTGTGACCTGAAGAGATGCCAGCAGAGCTCTGCTGCAGTGCATGGTGCATGTGCCCAGCTGGGACGTACAGGTCATCATTGGGGATTACACGACACTGTGCTGCTATGAGGCTTGTGGGGCAAAACACCTTGGTAGACCTCGACCTGAGGCAGGGAGGCAGTGGGAGGAAAAGAAAGGCCAGGAGTCACTTTTAATTCCCTGCAGACTGAACCCTACCTCTTATTGGCCTCCTGTGTGTCCCCAGCTATCCCCAGCATTTGTACCCACAGGTGATGTGAGCTGTGTGGGGAACAGCTCTGGCTGCAAAGAAAGAAGAGTTGGTGGCCAGGTCTGGGAGTCAGCAGGGAAGATGGGCAGAAGACAGGAGGAGTGTTTTCTGCTGTGACCTGAATGTTTGTCAAGTGTAAAATCTTCACAGCTTAAAGCTAAGTGTTTTGGCTCTGTCTGCAAGGTGTTCCCAAATGTGCTAGTGTCTCTCTTTGCAGGCACCTGTGCCCAAATGTTCTCATGGAGACTGCTGCCAGTCTTTAAACAGAGCATTTGCTACAGGCTGCTGTATAATAAAGTGGAGTGGGAGATAGAAGTAGTGAATTTTCCTTCTGAATAAGCACATCCTCCCTGCTTCTTGTAAGAGCACACTTAAGGCTACTATAAAATGCTTAAACCTATTAGATGTCACTTCCTTGGGTGGAATTGGTGGAGGTTTTTTTTCCCCTAGGTTGTGTGCTGGGACCCTCTGAGCTCGCATTCCATAAATCAGCGTGTAATGAGTTGTGTTACTGTCAAGGGTATCGTCTTGTGGTTTGGCAGCGGCTGCAGTCTAACAAATGATCCCAGTGTGGTAAAGACCGTTTGAAGAGAGCAGAAGGTTGGCTTGCACAGAAGTTTTACCAGCAACATCCATCAGCAATTTAATCTCACTCCTTTATTATTTGTTTTGGTGTTGTGTTTGTTTTGTGTGTTCATGAAGCAGATCACTCTGGTTTTTACAGAAAAATAAAAACCACCAAAGTGTTGTCAGAAAGCTTTTGCAAATCTTTGGGAACTCTGAAGTGTGTTGGTGGTGGCTGGGTTGTCCCTCATTGCTCCATCTCCTTGCTACCCCGGGAAATTTTCAGTGATGACTCTGTTCTTTAAAATAATGAAACTTCTGCCAGACTTATTTGCCTGTATGGTAGGTAGCAAAATGTCTTCTATTTACAGCTGGGATAGTATGCTGCTCTTTGCTCAGGTGGGGAGGAATGATTTAACTTCAGATGTGAGCCACATAACTGACTTGCACGCATGCGGAATTCTCCTGGGGAAGCGCTCGAGTCCAAAAAAAGTGTAGTGGTCTTAAGGGAATTCAAGTTGCAGTTACTACAGTTTTGCATATTTTGCTCCCATAGAGACTCTAGTGTCTCTTCAGCAGCAACAAGAACAACTACTATTTGGTGTAAGAAGGGAAGTGAAATGAGTTTTTATGATTGAAGAAAGGCACAGATAAGGAAAGAGACCTTAAATGAACTGTAACACCCCACATTTGGAAATGTGATAAGGAGTACAGTTTATTAGAGTTTACCTTTCTCTGAAATTAAGCAAAGCCATCCAACATAAAAGCAATTATTTCTGTACCCAGGAGTCTGACCATCTCATTTTTCAGTTTCATCTTCCAAGTAATCACAAATCTGCAAACCAAGGGCTCTATGTTTCTGCAAAACTGAGATGAATCTAAGCTGTAATTATAATAGGAATACTTCCTTCTTTTGGAGATACTTTTTTTTCCCCCCATGTCTTCAGGAAATGAAAAGGAAATTATTTCGTTTTTGAGTACAAGATTTGAAATGGTAACTTTGATGTAATGGGAAAGCTTTCTGGTGGGATTCAGTGTTTCTGGTTCAGGGCTCTTATATGAAAAATGGTGCCTTTCCCTGTTAGACCTTTCTTGGCCGTGACTGAAGCTTTGTATGGGACCTGTCTTAATTGCAGGGAGATGGTGTGTGCTACAGGGGGTGGAATTAAGCTTTTAGTCATGCTGTGCCATGTCTTATTTATCAACCACAATGTGAAACACCAAGTTACGTTTAAACAGACACAAGCTATATGCTGGGAATCAAAACATGGGCTGAGCCAATGCCTGGGAGTTGAATGTCTGTGTTTATGAATGTGCAGATTCAGTACATGTATTTCAGATGTCACTGTTGTCTTAACAAGTGTCACATACATAGCAACATCTGGGTGACACTGGTATGTCTGTGTGTGAAATGACATTGTACGTATTCAGGGTAAAGCTTACCCGTGAATTTAGCTTAATCTTTAGTAGAGGCAGTTTTATTACCAGATTTGTTTTCTGAGGATTAAGAAACATTTGGAGCATGTCAATTTAGTCAACTGACACTTTTGTTAATGATGTGCTTTAGTGAAGCAGTGTGGTCTGAATGGGCGACAGAAATGACAGTTAATTATGTGTAGAAAACACAAGGGTTTGCTATTTGAAATATATGTAAACAGAAAAAAAAAATCCCAACTCCTTTTCCTGTGCGAGTAATATCTGTAAATTTAGGGTTACTGCAATAAGCAAGAAATTAAAGCATGTAGGAGCTTGGAAGGGATTTGGTTGGTGTTTGCAATTGGCTTGTGCTTCGACTCCCTATGCTAGGGAGTGAGCATGGAGCCAGCTCACTGAAGGAAAAACCAAGCTCTAGGCTGGGCCGGAGTGCTTTGGAACGGCAGGCCAAAGGATGTGAAGACTGATTCATGAAGTGGGTGTGCAGGACGGGAAAACCCCGAGAGGCCTTGCATAGTACAGCTTTCACTTTGGGGAGGTGCGCATGGACAACTCTGCCTCTGCATGGTGGCCTATCGAGGAGAATCCCTCTTTTCGGAGACCTGGCTGGGTGTTGCAGCTGCTGCGGCTTGCAGAAGTGTGTGGAGCTCCAGCTAAGTTTCTCAAAGTCAGAAAGACTCCATTTGTATCCTGGTTGCTGACAATCAACCATATTTCTTGTATATAATTTAATTGCCAGCATATGGGCCATTTGTCTGACCACAAAAGCTTTTATTCACGTGCTTTAAATTTTTAAAGCCTTGTCATCAGCAGAAATATCACACAGCGCAAAGCTTTTTCTTCTTTTGCAGCCACTTAGCTCTGTGGCACAGCGATAGAGTGACAGAAGTGTGCCGCCATGGATCTAGGTGATCATGCTGATGGGCACCCCTGGGTGACTAATCAGTAAGTGGCTTTTAGACCTGTTTGACTGGGGGGAGAGAAGGAGCCAGGCATAAGGAAGCTGTAATCCTTTGCTCATCTTTGTTGGAGACCCTGGTGTTCTGTAACCATGGTTTGAGGTCCTGCAGTGCACTCAAGTATTCAGATTGCTTATTAAGAATATGTGGCATTGTTACAGGTAGCAAATAATTATGTTTGCAATACAAAATATCATTTTGTCCTCTCTTATCAGCTTCATTTGTGTATAGAAGTGCTGCCATGTTGTGGTGCATTCTGGTTGGATCTATTCATAGTATTCTGTTGTTTGTGTGGATCTTTTGAAGGAGAGGCTTCTGAATATTTTGTAAGACTATGGAAATGTGACTGTGAAAACGCTTGAAAACACTTATGACTTCTCTCCAAATGATTAGATTTCGAATTAACAATGTCCTTAACAGCAAAAACATGTACTGCCTTGAATTATGAAGAAGGCTAAATGTATCACACCATCAGCATTAGAGGACTACACGCAAACTGTTGTTCTTTTATACAAAGCACTTGAAGTTCATAACTTTGTCAATCAAACATTATATTTTCAAATATTTTATTTGTTTAAAAGCTGTCTGGACTTCAGAGTAAATGTAATGTTCCTGAGCTACTAAGCTGTTGCCCTCAGTGAAGGATAAAGATATATAAAGATTCCACATTTCCAAAATCTTGTTGGTTGTTCATTAGCTGCTATGTGAAAGCTTCCTCTTCTGCGTGTCTGAGATGTGAAACTGGAAGAGACCTTATGGTCATTAGTTCAGATCCCTACAGGGCCAGGAAGGCTCATGTCCTATATAATACTGTCACAGAATTTAATGAAATAATTTTCCTTTTCTTCCCTCCAACACTCCAAACCTCACTGCCTCGGTGGTTAAAAGCCTTCACAAGAAACTTTAATTTGTGCAGGTCCCTGTGCCAGCCCCATCAGGTAGGTACGGCGGCATCCAAGCTGGTCTGTCTGCCTCTCACTTGACCGTTCACGGAGAGTGGCATTAGCATGGGTGCTCGGGAAAATGCCAGAAATTACATCATGCTTTACATCTCTTCCTTTTATTAAGGTGGCTTTCCAGCATACGTGCTTTTAACTACCCTCAGCCCAACCCTTCACATCACTGTGCTGGGGAGGATGGGTGTGGGACCTGGTGAGGCTTGGCTCACCCATGGGAAATAGTCTTGGGGCAGATGTGTACTTACACATTTCTTGGGGATATGTGCTAGTCAGGCCACAGCTCTGATTTGTATTGGCATTGCCTATTTAGCAGTGTACAAAAATAGCATGTATCCTCCTGTTCTCTAACAGGCTGTCACTTTTTAATTGCTGTAGAGGCAGTACTTTGAAGAATTTCTGTAATCTTTTTATTCTTAAAAGACGAAACCGTTCTCTCTTGAAATATCATTAGTGGATCAAAAAAACTTTATAATTCCCTTGGGATAATAACTAAAAACTGGTGGTTGAGTTGTTGCAGTGACCGGTTTCTCAGAGATTATTGCATAATTAATCATGTTATTGAAGAAGGAGAGAAATCAGAAGTGGAAGGTAATTATTTGAGTTCTTTGCATCATCCATCAAAATGCATCAAGGCCTTTTATTATAATGCGTCTTCTGAAGGGATCTTGGGGATTCTGCAAGTCTTTTGTTACCAGGGAGGATCAACTTTACTTCAACCTGTCTGAGCAACTCTCTTTTTTCTTTTTTTTTTTCCAAGTGCCCATTAAAAATCTTCTAAATTAGACATTCTTTTGGCTTTGTCAGGTAATTTGTTTCTGTGCTTGTTGGTGATGAGAGGCAACAACCAGAATCTGGACCTTGGGAAAATTTGGTTTGTTATATTAACAATTTCCATGTACTTCTACCTTTAATAAACTTGGGTTCTGCTTTGTTGTTATTTTGGTGGCTAATTAACATGGTAAAGATTATTCCTGTGAGCACACTTGGGTTTTGTAAGTTTTATCTGCTGATATCTGTGAGCAGACTGCCTGAAAGATTGTATCATTTAATTAAAGAAAGAACAAACAAGAGGATTAATGTAATCTATGGGATGGGGACAGGAGACTGTAAAAGGTCAGGCGAGAACTAACGCAGGGTCTTTTTGAATCTCTGGTGAAAAACATGCATGGTTCACTGCATGCTGAAATTGGTAAAGAAAATCCTTTAATACTTCTGGTAAATGATGAATGGTAAAATCTTGGTGTCAAATATGAACATTCTGATTTACATTTAAATAGTTTAGGTTTCCTTGCATGTGTCATGTGTAGCATAAAATAATGCTCTGTTATTGCAAATATTATGTTTAATGAAAGTAAGTACCATCATCACCAGTGTTAATGTGCTGCACTTAGTAGTCTGTTTCCAAATATTGATTTGTGGTAAATGGCCTTTATCATCACTGTAAGATTTTGTCTGGAAAATGTTTTGTGTTGGAACCTGGAGACATTCACTGGTGGTCTGGTTATGGTTGTCAATGATCGCTATTATTGCCATATTGTTACCGTCAGTTTGCCCAGTGTCTTACAGACCTGTGAAGAATGGAGCACGTGCCTCTCTCTCAAGAATTTAGGGTCTGTGATGACTTGGGGACCAGCTGGACAGCAAACACCAAGGTGAAGGTGGGGTTAGCAGATCTCAAAGTTGGGTGACGACTTCAAGGAAGGTCAATGTTGAGCAATTCTCAAAACCCCAGTGTAGGTTTCAGTGAGGTGTGGACAGTCAAAGGAAACATTCTGGCCTGCAGAGCTGGATGCTGGTCATAATTTCTCAGTTTGGATTCAAAGCTGTGGACTGAACTTCATCTTCCAAGAGATTTTCTGTTTATAAAAATCATTGCAGCTTACCAGATCTGTCTTGAAATAACTTCCTCATTTACATAATTAAGCTATAAATAGGAGAGTAAATGAAAGTACTTTTTAAGGATAAGGTTGTTATTTCTTATTTAGGTTCAGGAGGCTTATTGCCCAGTATGTGGGTGATTTTCCTAAACCCTTTTCTTTGCAAAAATGATGCTTGTTCACCCTGGGGCTCTGTAGATTCAGGTGCTGTTTGAGAGAAGTATAAATGATCACTTTGAGTTATGGGAGCCTGTGGGTGACAGTAGCAGTTAGGAAAACCTCACCCATTATTGTATTCTTCCATATTTACTGTGAGCCTGGAAGGTAGAGGCAGTCAGGACAAATAGAGATGGTTTTCTGTTGGCGTTTTTACTCCCTCTGAAATAAAAATAAAATATCTGAGATTGCCAGCTGACTATAGCTCAGCGAGCTTGTGTCAGAGACAATTGTGTCTGTAGAGGTGTCTAGTCGTAAATACTGTGCCTCTAGGCCAATATTATTGATATTGCAAATAATAGCTTCTACCATTGAAGCTTGCATGTAATTTATTGCAGAGGATGTTGTGCTGACTGTTTCTTTAGATAGTTTTTCCTATTTGAGTACTTGCTGAGCCAGGATCCCTGGCATGGATATCGTGGTGACACTGCCTTGTACTGACTGTCGAGTACCAGCAGCAAGCTGAAGCAGCTGGTATGGGAGATTTGGGTTACCGGTCAAAAAAGTTTGTTTGCTGCCTGTCAGAAAGTGCTTATCCAAAAAGAGTTAAGCAACTCTTGCTTAGTTTTCAGATGAAAATCAGCCATGCACAACAAGAAGCAGCTTAAGCTGCCTTGAAACTCAGTCTCTCTTGATGCCAGAGTAGCAGATGGCCTGTTGTCACTGCAGATGAAAATTATGTTAATTAATATATTACAAAACTGACTCTAGTTGAGCATTTGTTTTTTACAAACATGTGATTATCGGCTTTTCTGGAAGATGAATTTTGAGAATATTTGGACTGATTTATTTCTACAGCAGTTGAGAATAGGCTCTGAAATAGCTTTCTGGAGATTTAATATGCTGTTTGTTTTTGGTACTGTAACTAGAAATGGATATAAGTAATTTGATTGGTGAGGACACAGTTTAAAGAACTTGGGGTAAATTAGTTTAAAGAGCTTGTAAATATATTGTGCGATTGCTGTAACCTTGTGCAGAGCATACACTCTCATCTGCTGCGCACACGAGCACCTCAGAGATGGCTACACCATGACCCTGTCCCGAAGAGCAGCTACTTTCAATATTTATAGCAGGTAATTAATAGAAGGGTGGATTGAGTGAAGATCTGAATTCTTCATTATTCCTGAGCTGAAACTTTGTGTGCACATTTTTCCCCCTAAAGGAAACCTGTAGAAATTCAGGATGTTTTCAGGGTCCCTCTTTGCAGATCTCCTGGCAGATATTAAATGACTTTGAGATGGGTGTCTCTTTGGCAGGTTTCACAAGCCAAGGCCAGCCCATGTTTTTGCTGTTGAAAAATTAACTTCTGCAAGACCCAGTACAATCAATATTTCATTTCTGTTCTTCCAAATAATTTAAAGTCTCCTGAAAAGTCCAAATGCTACCATTCGAGAGCCTTTGTATGCGGGCTAGAAAGCTTTTATTTTCTTGCCTGTAGGAGCGTGTTGGCTTAGGCTAAAGGGTGGTATTGGCAATAGCCGGCACAGATGCTTCAGAAGGTGTAAATCCTCCCCAGTCGGCAGATTCAGATAATCTGTCTCCTACTGTTAGCCACATCCTGACTGACTTAATCCCCAAAGCATGAGCTTTAATATCCTTTATAAAAGCCTCTTCCTAATTCACAAGGTCCTTGTGTAGTTTTCCTCCCTTGTGAAGTTACTGCTGGGTGGCTGAGAGCTGTTCCAGGCTGTCTGAAAGGCAAAGAGGTATTTGCTGGAGGATGCCAAAGGCTGGTCATGAAACTGCCTCTGTGCTGCTACCAGCTTCCTCTCTGCAATTTGCAGAATATGCTTATTTTTATTTCTTATCTGATCCTTCACTTGCCAACTTTGATTTCCTTATGAAAAATGCTGGTTTCTGGTGGTGTGGCCCTTGCTCAGGCAGTCTTTAGTTCTGTGTGGTCTGATAGAACCTTATTCCTTCATCTCCCTTCTTCAGGAGGTTTGTCTTCTCATGAAATGGAGAGTACTATGGCACCAATGTCTTAGCCAGGAGAATGCACTGAGCATTTCATGACCAAATCAACCCTGCCTGGCTGGGAGCTCTTTCCTGTCTTGAAAAGCCCAGCTTAGCCATACTGTAAGCTGGTGCTGGCTGGTGTTGGCAGAAAGCCCCGACAACTCTTGGCTGAGCAGGGAGGCCCGGCAGCTTTCCACAGAGTGACGCATTTTACACCAAATTGCCCGTGTTTCCTGGCAGAGGTGGCTTTGCTGCAGCATCTCTGGGTATTGGGGAAGGCGGTGGCAGCGGTGGGATTCAGCAGGTTCTGCTGCCACACGGGGCCCAGTTTGGCGAGTGGAACACAGCCAGCCCTTGCTGCCAAAGGGAAGGGCAGTTATGGTGACAATGTTCCACAATGCTGCTTTTAATTCAGAAAAGTATCTTGGGTGAGTTCTGTGAAGGGTCAGCATTACTCAGTGCATGCAGCTTGCTGCCCTTTTTAGCTCCCATTGGCCTCCTATAAAATTCGGAACAAATCGGACTTCATTTTCCCACCTCAGAAATCAGGTGTGAGGCTTTTCCACCGCACTGTTTGATCCCTGGGAGGTGCTCAGGTAGCAACGACTTAGAGCATCTCCATGTGCCCAACTCCGTGCAAGCACAAGGTTGACCCTTCCCTGCCTTCCTGAACATTTGGCAATTGTTTGAGATCCTGTGTGGAAATTACAGCAAAATATTTTCATTTTATTTATGCTAGTCATTGTGAGGAGGGGAGAGTTCTTCACATGAATGTAAAAGCACAGGTTTTACAGAGCTGCAAAATACACTGCAGGCTCTTGTTTTAGAAGAACCCAGAGAGACTAATGGGTTTGTGTTGAAGGTTGAGCGGTTTTGATTTTTTTTTTTTTTTTTTTTCTTTTTCCATTCTTTTTAGGGAAACCTGTTTGTTTTAACTAAATTGCAAAAGATTGAATGCTCATGAGAGCTGCTTTTAATTGCTTTGTAGCAAGTGTTATTTTTCTTCCCAATCTCACCATTAACCTGCTCCCTGTGGTTTCCCAGTGTAAGTTCTGCTGTTGGTACAAATTGATTGTGCCTCTGCCTTTTGTGTTGGGGAGAGAGGCAAAATTTATTCCCAGTGCCCTTGGCTTGCTAGAAATCTCTTCCTGGCAGGCTCTGTGAATACAAGTGCTGATCTGGGATTATTTAAGGGCTCAGCATTTTTGTGTTGTCCTGAATGCTATTTTATTCCCTCCCACCCCCCTCTAGTCTTTGTTTTTACTAGAATTTAAATAACTTGAATTATGCCTCAAATTAGTGGTAAACAGGATTATGTGGGTGTGACTTGGACATAAACGTTGTGTTTCACTAACTTGTTACGTTGGGGGAGTGAGGGGAAAAAATGAAATGTCTGCTGTTTGGAGCTGAAAATGTGAATGCCTGAATAAAGCCAGTGATTCATTATATTTGAAGGAAAGTTTTGGACAGGGATTTATTTGCCTAATTTGAAATTGCCTTTGAATTCGTATGTGACTCTAGAGTTTTGTTTTGCTGTCAGTGTCTAATCTGCGCAAAATGATAGTTTGAGTTAGCGAAGAGGTAGTAAATGTTGTAGTTTGCACAGCTTCCAGTGCCATATATAGACTTATTTCATACTCAGGAATGCATTTGCCTTTAAGCCCTGACTCGGAGCAGCACATAAGCATGTGCGTAAGCAGGCTCACTGATTTCTGCAGGCTGTGCAGTGCACAGCTCTGCCAGGGCTCCTGGTAGTGATAAGGAAGACAATAAATTCCCAACAGAAAGTGATGGGTCTGAGTGCAGTGATGGATACTTTCTGCAGTGCTTGGCCTCCCTACCTCTTTTTTTTTTAAGAAAAAAAAAAAAAAATAAAAGTGCAGAGGTGTGGGAAAATAGCGATATTAGACACCGATGTCTGTGTTTGTTGTTGGCAAGTGCTGCCTGAAGTGTCAAGCCCTGCATGTGTCACTCTTCACCAACATGTGGTGGGTTGTTGGAGGTTATCGGTTGTTGTGCTTCCCAGGTGGGATGAATTGCAGACGGATGTGCAACAGGGAAAGCTCACAGAAGCACGGGCATGTACAAGCCTGTTCACAAGCATCCAGGGTTTGTGGGCATGGGGTGTCCTGAGATGCATTCAGAAAGAGCAGATACCACTGGAGAGAAGAAAACAAATCTTAGTCTGAAGGCAGATGGAGAGTGCACAGGAGAAGAAGAAATGATAGCCAGAGGACTTGATTTAGAAATAAGCTAGGAAAGATTTCAGAGAACATGCCCTCAAGCACAGAGAGCAGCTTCCAGTGCCAAGAGGCTGCTCACGATGAGTAGAAAGACAAGCCATGAGTAAAGGTTTAGAGCAATATTCAAGTCAGTCAACCAAAGATTTGCAGCTGCAACCAACTATTAATAACAGATGATTTGATACCAGAACTGGAGGTCAAAACCAAAGGACTGCTGATACTGCACCATGTTTGTCTTGTCTTGCTTAGCAAGCCTTCGCATGGTAGTTTGGGGAAGTTTCAAGAAAACAACCAGCTTGCTTCTCAGTTTCACCTTGCGGGCAGTGACAACCCATGCTGCCTACTCTAAGGCTTCCTGATGACCGTGTATGACAACATGATCATCACAGCAGCGTTACATGATGACATTCCTTTATGTGGATCCTGGACACTTTTTTAGTAGTCCCTGTAAATGCCTGTGGTTGTGTGTTTCACCTTAGGATAGGGTGTAATTCAAGTTTTGCCTGTTTCTTGATTGCTGTTGGTGTCCTTTTCCCTGTAATTTTTCACCTCTTCATTTGACAAAGGGATCTCAGGCCTGTGTTTTCATTGCTCTGCCCTTTTGCGTAAGCGGTGAAAAAGGTGTCCTGTGGGTGATGTGTACACATGCACACCTCCTCCTCGTTACTGTTATTGCTAGCATGGTACTTGAAAGAAGAATAAATAAGTGATCTCATCCTGTTGTAGACATCTGTAGCCAGAATTGCTTTTATCTTTTTTTTTTTTTTCCTCTATGGGTGTTGTTCTTGCCTTCACCATTTTCTCACATATGTCTTGACATAGAACATGTCCATACAGAGATCCTCAGGACAGTTGAATTAAATTAACTAAAGGTGTGAATTTAAAAAGGATTATTTAAACCTCATTAAAGCTCTGTGTTTGCACACTTTTCAAAATTAAAGTTGCTTTAATTTGATTTCAGTTCACTTCTCTTCCTAAGTGGAGTAATCTCAATTTAATTAAGGCGAATTAATTGAGTAAATGTCCAAAGAGAGATTTAATGCCAGGTAGAAAAGGAGCATGCAAGGAAAATGAGTGAAAGGGAAGTCGAGCTTGTTCAAAACTAGTAGAAACAAAAACTTAATAGTCTGAGATTTGGCAAGAATTAGATGTGATCAGTGGCAAACACTGTAATTGTTACCTTGTAAAAGAGGCTATCATCAAGTGAAAACCATTTCTTTTGGCTCATGTGGGCAAACTCACATCACTCCTTAATTCTGGGCAGCAGCCCAATATTGTGAAAGGGGAATGCTGGGTGTATTGAATGTCTTCTCATTTTACTTTATTTGTTCCTTTAGGAACTAGAGTAGATTTATGCGAAATAATAACCTGTTTGTTTTAACTCCCTGCCTCCTCCATCTCTGTTTCTTACACAATATTTTTTCTGGTGTGTTTGTTTTTTTCTTGAGGACAGCAGAGATTGGGAGGAACAGCACTGAAAACACATCCCTTCTTTCACATGAAGGTACTTATCTCCACCTGTGTATGAGGTGCTCAGCCCAATCTCATTTATATCTTGTCCAAACAAATTTGTTTCAGGTCCTTATCTGCCAGTTCTGCAGAAGGTTCGACAGTGGCAACAGTGAGAAAAGTGAAGAGGTGTAATTCATGACAGCATGGGGGTGAAATGCAGAGGTGGGAAATTGTTGGTGTTGGTGGTGCTCAGCATGACCTTGAGTTTTGTTATTAGCAATTAATGAAGAAGCGTCTCTGCTGTGGAGTCAGGAATCAAGCAGCATTAGATATCAAGCTGTTTCATAAAACCTAGGAAAAAAGGCATGTTTTGCAGTAGTAAGACCTTTTACCTCTTTGTAGTGGGTCAAACATAGGCATGTTAGCTTTGTTCATGCTTGTACTCTGGTTGTTAGATTAGTAACTCCAGGTGTATGGATGAGGAGTTCTGTAAGTATTTTCTAGTTTCCTTATTCTGCCTCTGTGTTGGAACAAATATTTAGTGAACTGGACCTTATCCTGGGATAAGCCATGCTGGCAGTTTTATCCTTTAGCCTCTTATGTTATATTTCTGATGGTGGAAACAGGCTTACGTGGGCTTCTCCTTTGCTCCCTAGCATGCCATTGGAAAGGTGAAATGCATAATTTTTTTGGTGTGAGGATTTTGGATCCTTCCCCATCTCCTTCCTTATTGGACTCCATGCAAATCTCTTTTCCAAAGAGAGCCAGAATGTTGCCTTCTTCCAACGCTGCCTTCATCCCCAAGATGTCCAGGAGCTGACTACCTGCCTCCACCAGCTCCAAGGGCATTTTGTGGTCATTTAAGAGCCAAGCTCTGCCCAACAACACTGTCACAGTGGGACACTTCACAAGTGTAAACTGCATGGTCAGAGGTAGAGAAATGTAGGTTCTTGCTGTTTCTTATATGTTGCATTTTTTCCATTAGGAATGTGGTTTATCAAAGTCTTTGTATCTGAAATGAGTTCTTCTTTCTACTTTGTTGCCTGAATGTTAAATCCAAAATCTGGGTTTCAGACTTCTCTTGGAAATTTGGTTTTACATATCTTTGGGCTGTCATCTGTGCAAAGTAAGGGGAAAAGAGGCACAGTTTTAAATATCTCTATATAGGAGATGATGTATGCTAAATTCAGAAACTGTTTAAACAGACATTTAACAAGAAAGCAAATATAGTAAGGAGCTTCAGCTTATTCGATAAAAATGTTTTTGATGGAGAAGAATAAGGTGTAGGTAGGCTATTGGTTCCTTTAGCAGCACTAAATTACATGATATACTTGGAAAGCTTAGAAAGTATATGTGAATGGAGACATAGGTATTTAGATTGACCTGTGTTAATACAGCAAAACTCTATCTTACATGAGCAATTTATCCTTATATTTCTTATTTAGGCAACTTATTACTGTGAAGGAATTGGTGATACTGGTCCTTAAGCACCATTTAAAACTAAATTAATTGCACCAAAGGTTAGTAGAAAATAGTAATAAATCCCATTATCTTTGATTTGTGCGTCAGTAATACAGGTCAAAGAACTCAAATGGCATTGGAGAGCTATCAAGGCAGCTACTTGGATTTGATGTTGACTTCTAGCAGATGCAAACTCTATTTCATACTTTGAACTGGAAGCATTTGTATTTTACAGTCAGTTAGAGCCAGAAACCTTGTATGTTTGAGTCATAGGACTCAATTTTTACAGGCTAAGCAGGGAAATACTAATGCCAGTTTCCTTCCATGTATGTTCTTCAGTTAACTGGTGGTGAACAGTTTTCAAAAGGAGATGCTTTTTGGCAACCAGTCACGGGCTTTTCTGGCTTCTTTAGTAGTCAAATGAAATGGCCCAAGCAGTGAAGAAATACCTGTTGTCCTCATCAGCAGCATCGCTGCCTTTGCCTGCAGTGTGTCTTCCTTTCTGAAGGATATTCCACCTTCTGCTGGAGCTCTGAGCCTCCTAGGAGAGATAGTGGGCTGGTTGATAATATGGCATTACTAAACAGATGTGATTATTTTTTTTTTTCCTCTCTGCAGCATCTTGTCTGTTAATGGTAAGAAGTGGTCAAAAGGAAAACAGTTGCTGATTAGTGTAAGAATAGTTGCTATATCTGCTTATTTGGACTTCAGGTCTTGACAGTGTTTTTTATCCTCCCCAGACTGTGTTGAAATTTGCAGCTTTTTTTAGAGAGAAAGCTGTACAAGAAGACAGTGAAGCCATTCAAAATAGGAGTTAGTTTATCCTTAATTTGCTATAGTGAAGGCATCTCATTAGGTTGAATTTCTCACCCCCTGCAAATCAGGTACTGAAATGTTGGTATCTCTGCCTTCTAAGTTCATTTGCTGTACTTTAAATTCAGAGAATGTCTTCCCTGTAAAGAACACAGATTATATTGCTTCAAAGGCAGCCAGTCCCCAAGAACAAACCCAACTTGCTCCATGAACCCTCTTAGAAACTACTCTCCCTGTTCCCAAAGGACGTGGCCAAGCATCTTTGTTAGTGAGGATGTGGCTGGGTTGGGAGACCACGTGAGGATATTGGGAGCCTGGGTACCTCCACTTATTGGGAAGCTGAGCTGGCAGGACAGGGTGGAAACTGCATCATTGTTATATGGGGCTGATTGACCTTCAGCTGAGCTCTGGCTGAAGCTCAGTGATGTGTTGCTGCTTTTTCCATCCTGTGCCAATGCTTTAAGGAGAAACACTTAAGGAAATAGTTGCAATATTTGCGTCTGCTCTATATGGCGTAATCTGCATTTTGCAAATTCCATGGTGTAGCAGGACAAAGAGAAAAGTTTTCTCATCCTTGGTTTTGAACTGTGGTATAATCTGTGAATGAGCTTCTATCAAAATTAACAGACAAATGTTAATATTTAGAGCAAATAAGCTTAAGTTTTTTTTTCTCAACTCTCTCCTACTGCTTCCTGTAAACTAATTAACCATAAAGTGTTAAAAAGCACAGTACCAAATTAACAGTTGTCTTTACATATATTATTGTAATTCAAAATATTTTCCTTATGGTCTTTCAAATCTAAATCCTTATACAATAGGATCTCTCTACCACAAGCATTTTCAGAGCTTTCATTAGTTCTCAGTGTACCAGCATTTATCACTTTCTGTGCTCTCTCCTGAAAACTTAGAGGCTGTTAACATTGTGAATTGCGTTGCAGTGCTGTCTACGCTAATTAGGTTTTTTCCTGGCTTGGTTTATGCCTCAGAGATGTGCTGCAGAAGAAAAACAGCTAGATAAAGAAAGCTATTACAGCATTAATGAATCCGTGCAGCTCGACTGGAAAGTAGCGTAAGCTGATGGCAACAGGCTGTGGGGTGGGGAAGAAGTTTGGGTCTGACAGTCCATGAAGACCCCAACCTCACCCAAATGAGATGTGGCCTCTCTGCCTCATTTCTTTGTAAAACCAAATAGGACAACCCTGTTGGCAAGTAAGGGTGCTGCAAAGAGTGCTTTGTATTCTTTTTCCTCAACTGCTTTGCTGACTTCTTTAGAGAGGTGCGATAGAAATGTTGCTGTGGTAATTGCAAGCTCTTGCTCTTACAATGTAGTGGTAGTTGGGGAAGCGGTAAGGACTACTTGTTCCGCCACTTCTCTGAAAATAAAGTTGCTTCTTTTTGTGCTGCAGACACAGTCCTGTTCTGCTCTCTTGTTCAGTTGAAATGTATGGAAACCTCACAAAGTGCTGGTTTGGAGCCCCTGGCCAGCCTGAAGATGAGGACAAGGTGCAGATCAGTGGCTTGTGATTCAGAGCTCTACCTTAGAGAGTTGTGATCTCAGCAGGCTGCAGTCACCCCTCCTGCATGTGGCACTTACGGGTAAAGGAGGGGATGTGAAGCCTTGGAGACATTTCTGCTCTGGTGCAATTTCAGACTTAGTGCTGAAGTCTGTAGTCGTTTTGGTGCATGTGGTTAAGAGCAGTCCAGTTGACTTGAACCTCTGTTTTATGTTTACTGTTTTCCCTTTTCCTTAAGGGAAAATGATGGTACTAGATCTGTTATTTGTTGAAGTGTTGAATCTCTAGGACTGCTGTGATTCTTAGTGCCTCTGAGATGCACACTGATGGGGCAGCGATGAATGTAATTCCCTCTGGCATGGTCAGATACCTGCTGCTGTAATGGGTTCTTTACAAGAAACTGGATCAAACATTACAGAAGGGAGAGGTGATTTTTTAATCCTTTTTTTTCTCTCTTTTTTTTTTCTTTTTCAGCCTAAGGCTCTCAATCAACCAAAAATAGTGTTCAGCTGTAGCCAGCATTTCTCTCTCTCTCTCTCAAGATTGATGGGGAGGTTCAAGTGGAAGATGTGTTCCCTGTAGCAGCCTGTCATTTTGCAGTGCCAGTAACCACACTTGAGCCTCTACTCTGGAAGCGGAGAACTTGTCCTTCTTGTCTCCAAGGACAAGCAAGTCTTAAGTCTGCCACAGTTCTTTGCACTACCAATGGCTTTGCACAGTCCAAGAAATACTATCTTACCTCTCTTATGCAGTATTGGCATAATGTTTGTTGTATGTTTAGGTTTGCACGTAGCAGCTCTGAGGAGATAGCTACCATAGTAAGACTTTCAAGAACATTAACCCTTGGAACGAGTAGCTAATTTGGCTGTAAAGCAAGAGGTGAAAACGCACAGGATTGTCAGAGGGAGAGGGAAAGCTTAATCAGAAACTGTTTTGATAAAAACATTGTGCTTTTGGCAGAAGTCCTGCTAAGCACACTGCATCCAGGACACACAGCTTTGTTGTAGTCTTTTATTTATTTTTCTCTCCAACTGACATTAAACACAATAATTAAAGCCACAGAGATTAACATGTCAAACCAAGCTTTTAATTTGTCCTCCTTTATATTATTTTATTACTTTTTCTGTGAGCTACTCGATTTTCCCTTATTTCAGCAGTTCATGTCTTTAAGGAAGGTTGATTCAACAGCATGTTAGTGGCAGAGGGAGGAAAAAAGTCTTGCTCTCTGTCTGGAACTTCTTCATATAAATACTTTGTACATTAATGAGAGAAAATTATCTTTGTAAGCAGCCTTTCTTCTGGTAATAAGCTTGACATAGCAGACGTTTTGAGGCATTAGGAATAGAGATTTATTTCCAAATGACCATCCAGGCTGTTCAAAAGGATTTTGATTTTTATAATTAGTTTTTCCTGTTTATATGTTTTACCATATTTATCTTTTTTGCCTTAGCAAAGGCAGCTTTTCATTTAAACACAAATACTTGCATTTCGTGGATTTTATTCTGCTTGATATATTAAATGCATCCAGCCAGTAATGTAATTATCCTTCTATGGAATTTCTGCTTAAAATGCTCCTTGTGGTGTGTTAGTAGATTCCTGGAGAAAACAGTGTTATATCACAGCAGCATTCTGATATGAGGAAAAATAAAGCTATTGATCTGTTCCAGAGGAAAATAATATGTTTGAGACTGTAGTTCCCTCCCTCATTATCTTGCAAAGGAGGGGACCTAGGAAGGCTGCAGTGAAAGGAGCTGTAGCTCACGGGGTGCTTTTTGCTGCTCTTTCCTTTAAGAGTAGATCTTTGCCTGTGAGCAAGCAATTAGCAATGCTGAAACAGCTATTAGGTACCTACTGGAAGCATTTTTATTGCATAACACAAAACAGGGCTGCTGCACTTGAGGGATGCCGGGGGTCAGCCACGCTCCCTTTACAGAAAAGATCTGCTGGTGAGATGTTTCTTCTCCCTTGTGCATGGCAAGGGCTATTGATGTGGTGGAAGAAGAGCTGGTGAAGAAGATAAGGCAAAGCCTTTTTCAGCTGGTGGTTACCTGTATGTCAGGACATCAAGTGGTCTAGTTTTGCTCCACTTCCAATTTGCCTGCCTGGGCAAGCAGTGAGAGACATACATCAAAGAAGAACTTGTGAAGCTGCTAGTGAGCTTTGTTTGCCCTACAAGGGTTTCCATTGGAAGGGGTGAGCATCCCCATGGTTCATAAGCTGTTTTGTGCTTCTGTCATGTTCCTCTTTGGTGGAATGCAAAGCTCTGAACTCACTCAAAGGGCAGAGCAGAGCTGGCAGCCAACACCTCCTGCCTTACAATGTGTTCCACCCCTGCTTGGCTTGGTCAGTCTCACCTGAATGTGCAGAGACATAACCAGCTCCTAATGGATGTCCTACTGCCAGGTGGCATTCAAGGGGCTGGTGTAAACGGGACTGGAGGAGCTTGAGTTTTAGCATGCACCGTGTTTGTTGGAAGTGAGGTCCTGGGTGTGTCTCTCCTGCTGCTCTGTGCAGCCTTGGTATATTGTGCAGCATAAAACAGGAGCACTCATTTGGCAGCTTGCTCTGAGAAAATCAGTGTGCCTGTCTGCTAAGTCCTGGTTAGTGGTATGTTAAACTTGGACCCATTAGGCTTCCAGTGAATGAGCCGTAGCAGAGATGCACATCTTACGTTTTTTTAATGGTATGCAGCAGGTAGAGTTAAAACAAACCAGTCTCCCTAATTTGCGTCATGTTGCTTTATTATCTGCAAAACGCGCTCTCTTGCTTTGCTGGAAGCCAGAGCGTTTGCCAGCCTGGCTGTTGCATGTCTCTGGGATTTAGTTTCCACTCACAGAGACTGACTGCTGCTATGCAGACAGAAAACCACAAAACTTTGATTTTAGTTGGCAGCCATACTTGGACCACTGTAAAAGAGAAAATGTATTTGGACTATGTCGGCCCATAACTCACACACCCCTCCACACTTCGACTTCAGAGAAGAGATCAAGGCAAATGCTCTGCTCTGGATTAGAGCTGATAAAGGCCTGTGATGGACCATTCCACTCTGCAAAGGGGCAGTGAATCTAGGGAAGCTTTGAGATCGTGTGTAACCCTGAATGTGTCTCCAATGCAGTCAGTTTGTTACTGTAATTTATGGGGATGAAATTAGTGGTCTTTAAAGTTCAGCTCATTTGGGTGCTGATCAAATACTTGCCTATAGGGCTTAGCACAGGCAGTAGCATCCCCTTAGGGAGCTTAATGGACCTTTGAGCAAGCTGTTTTTCAGCTACCTTGGATACATCTTCCAAGAATTGATCTCATTCCTCACTGCAGTGAGGATATACTTGCCCCTCCAGGACACATTCCCCTGGGAAATAATGAACTTCTGTGTTTGCTCTTGGCTGTGTGCTCTGTCCTGTCAAGGTGTGCAGACTCACCTTTCTGACCCTTCCAAGCTGCTTGTTTCTCATCTGCTTTGTATGACCAGAACCATCAGAGGCCATTCTGCTGAGTATGGTCCAAATTCAGTGCAGTTCAAACAGTTACAAAAGGAGGCTTTGTTCTGTTTTTTACCAAGGAAAAAACAACATTACAGGTGTTAGGGAGGAATCGCATAGAAGATGCTCTTACTCTCTATTTGCAGCTCTTTCCAACAAACTGCTTTTCTCAATTATCTTTTTGCAGTATGTGTTCGGTTTGTTCCTCTGCAGACTCTTTCAACAAGGTGGCTTTCAAACTCGTAGCATGTTTTTGAGCATAAAGTGCTCTTTTACTCTTGTTAAGCACACATATGCATGCATGCACCCATGCTCGCTCTCTTCTGGCAATACTCAACTATTTGTGTTCTTTAGAAAACAAGCTATTTTGTTTTGAACACAATAGTAGGATGCACATGATTGCTGTCACTTGTTGGGAAAGTAGCCATCATTGCACGATTCAATGCTTAATGCAGAAGAGGCTCGCTTTGTAACCTCCCTGCATTTTCCGTGGAAAAGACCTTTTAGTGGTTAAGCTGTTGCTGTTTTTCTGTGTGTTGGTCTCTTGCTGGGACTGCAAAAGCGAGACAGTGGCTCCCTCTGGAGCCAGCACCACTGTGACTCCAGGGACTGTCTCTGTTGCTGAATCTGTCAGAGTTTTCAGCTAAATATGTCAGCTCAAGATGCCTATTGCCTGCCCAGTCTGCTTGTGGTGTACTGAGAAGATTAAAATTAGCTCAGAAGTTCAAATAGAAGTTGTACAAGCAGGAATGTTGTCTTGATACCCTGTAATTACTTTTTTTTTTTTTTATTTACACCTATATTTATCACATTCTACCCCAGAGATTTGTGTAGAAATTCACTTAACATCATATCTGTTAAACAATATGTAGTGCAATATTTCTGTGGATAAATTTCATTGAATTTACCTGGTTGTAAGCTGAAGTACCCCTTGTTGGGGTAGGCTAGTACAGCAGCCAGTGTGCAGTGAGGGCAGCACTGTTGTTACTGTGTGTGTGCCTGAAGTCTGTTGAAGTGATATTTTGTTGTGATGGCCCAAAATGGTGAATACCATTTGTACTGTTGGGTTTTTTTCTTTCATTATTTAGATCAAGTAGCAATTGTTTGCAAAGAAATCCTTGCATCCTTTGTAGCATTTAAATGGGGCTGAACACCTTGAATTAAGCATAATTAGGTGTTGCTGTACCATGTAGGGACCTTAGCTGGGCTCCTATCATCAAGGTCACTTTACAGCCATGTGATTAGGTGACAGTCTTGCCTTGGGCAACTTAAACATGCATGACTGTGTGAGCTAAGCCTATGAGCAAAAGCTGGTTTAGAGGATGCCCACCAAAGGAGATGCCTGGAGCTTCTGCTGAATGTGGTGGGCCTGGTGGAAGTCTAGTGGAGCTGGGCTTGCTCCATGTCTGCTCCTGCTGCCAATGATGCCAAATGTCTCAGGCTGGAGCTAGCTGAGAGGCCTAGGGCTCCCTTGTGTCACTTGTCAGGCCTTTTCCTGACATCAGCTACTGCCAACCTAGAGATGAAACAAGTCTGGTTTGAAAGCTCTGATTTTTATAGATGCAGCGGAGCAGTGCTTCTGCTAGGTCTGCTGCAGACTTGAAGTCTGTAGGCTTAATAGTGAACTAGTTTGCAGGCAGCTAAGCCTGAGAGGAAAGGGGAAACACTAACAAGTGTTGGGGAGAACACTAGTGGCTGGGGAGGGGGAGCAGTGGCTGGGAAATCTTTGGAAACCTGTTTGGAGTGTGTAGGTTAAGACTCACATCTAGGCTTGCTGGGCATTAGCTCTGTCTCAGGCTTGTTGACCATACTGAGAGGACTTGTGGTTGTCCCAGTGGATGTTTGCATGCCCAAAGACGTTCCTGGAGCAAACAGCGCAGAGATGTACTGGGTATGCTATGGACAGTCCAATAGCCAACTATCAGTCTCTCGCTAATGATATCTCAGATGTCACCTGGGTGCTGTTGTCTTCTAGGAAGATGGTGAGCTCCACAAAGAGATGGGGCAGGTGGTAACCTCTGAACTATGGCACTGTGCCCTGGAGATGTTGAATAAGATCTGTAATAGTGAATTTTTACATAATTTTGTTTTGAAGTAGTTTCAAAATTAGGAGACAATTGTTTAATGTTTGCATTTGCATACTTTCTGATGTCATAAAACTAAGGAAAACACTCATCCTTCCTTTTGTGTCATAGGAACCTCTAATCTTGATGCATACTGGCTCCTGAAGAGCATTCCTGAGCTGCTAGGTGCTTTCCCTAGATGTCTGTTGGTGGGGAAATGACCCACAGAGAAGTGCAGGTTGTGGCACACGGCAGTTGAGTTCCCTGGGCACTCATGGGTTCCCCTGGGTCTGGTGTGGAAAAAAAAGTAGCGTCTTTTGGCAGCCTCAATTTAAGGAGTGGCAGAGCATCAACCCTATATCTCTGCAAGCTTAGATATTGCTTCTCACACCCCTTTGCTGCTAGATGATTTTAGCACTAATAGAGCTGTTATATATTTTGGCTTACATTCATTGTTCTGCCAGTGTGCATTTGAATGACTGCTCTGGTGTGGGAGGTCCTGCTGAATTCATCACGTTTCCTTACAAGCTGAATTACAATGCCTGGTTTCCTCAGTGTTGTACACAGTGATATTACAGCATAAAGAAAGTCTGACACAAATTCTGAGTTTTTATTATCAACAGGCTTTGTGGTGGCAAGGAGTAGAAGAGAGTCATTGTTATAATGTTTCATTATGCACAGTCCTGATGTGAGGCTTGTAGAAATCTGAGAGTGACTGAGGAGAGCAAGTTTCCTTTGAAATGTTTTCAAAAGGTTTATTAGCAGGCAAATTGATGCGGAAACCCCTGAATGGGATGACATGAAGAAAAGAGTAAGGTATTGAGGGCAATATTGGCTATTCCCTTTTTGAACAAATGTGTCTGCCGGGGAAAAATATCACTGTTTTCCCTCTAAAAAAGAAAAACAACTGGACCTGTGTTTGAATCTCGTGCTTTAAAAATGATTGAAATAAAATGTACCTTTTCCTTTTAGTTTGAATAGACTTGATGTACTCTCCAGCAACTTGTTAAAATAACATGTAATTTTATATTGTGTTGTAAAGGAATACATTTTATTTGTAATGTTTTTCATAAAGTTTTGAGGAAATGTTAATATTTATATTTGTGACATATAGTATTGTGAATAAAGGAAAAATATACCCTTATATATTTCAGTAGCTGTGCGTTATAGTCCAGTATTTATTAAAGCAGGTGATGGACTGTCTTCTATGTTTAAAAGAATAGTAGCAAAAGAGTTCTGAATCTATGCAAGATACTTTTACAGACTTCTTATATGAAATAACGACCTTTCTGCAGATCTGCTTTCTCAGCTAACATGCAGTATTTGGAACAGAACTGTGTTTCTGCCCTGTCTGCAGCAGGTTTCCAGTGTGTTCCTGACAATCAGAGCTCAGAAGTAAGGCTGACAGGGTAGCGTATGTTATTCTGGAGTTTAAGGAAAAGGTGGATGTTTCTTTTCCTAGAATATTTTAATATTGGTACTTTTAAGGGCAGTTTAACTGCATAAATCCTTTGCTTCCTAAGAAGAGAAATGCAGACTTGGCTTTGGGAGTACTTTAAGTTTGCAGCTGACATTTCCAGATGACAGCAGACACGCAAAGTACCTTTAGTGTCCACAAAGCACCGGTGCCAGGGAAGAAGTGATCGATCTGTCACATCAGTGTTTGTCCTGTCTCAAGCTTGAGTGGGTTTACTGACATTTCACATTTTTCGATCTTTATGCTGACTCTTTCTTGAGCACTTACCTCCTTCATCCCCAAACCCTTTCTTCCCTCTCTGGAATAGCATCTGCTCTTAAGTGGGAGTTTTCTGCTTTAGGTTTTTAAAAGGTGCCCTCTCGTGGTGAGCGTCAGTTTCTACACAGTGATTTTATTTATTAATTTATTTGAGAAAATCCTTTGACAGGAAATAGATGTCATGGATGTCTCTTAGTCCTATATAGTAGGTAAATGTCTTACATTAAGGCAAATAAATATTCCTTTTTTACTCTTGCCTAGTTACAGTGGTAGTTTTGCTTAGGCTGGACGATGTGCCTCTTAGTCCCTCAGGGAGGGGTGTCAAACTCATTTTCACTCGGGGCCACATCACCCTTGTGGTTGCCTTCAAAGGGCTGAATGTAATTTTAGGACTATATAAATGTAACTACTCCCTCCTAAGGGATCATGGAAAACCCTCAGGGATTTGGGGTGTTGAGGTGGGAGATGTCAGCAGCTTTGAAAGTTGTGGCACTTTGTCATTTGCCTATGTTTTGTAGGATATATTGTATATAAACATAAACACTGCAAAGACTGTGTAAATGACTTGTTTTGGTTGTTCACATCAGGAGCAGTCAGGGGTGAATTTACAAATCTATTAATTGAATGGTAAAGAAGAACTAATTTACATTGAAAAGAGAGCAACATGCAGTGGGAGATTTTATGTACTGCAGGCTGTGTCACCTCTGAGCCTGTGATCAGTCAGGGGCTTGGACCCCAGCTTTTAGGAAATGTGGGCATTTTTCTATATGAAAGACAAGTCGAATCTTCATAAGTCTGTATTGCCTCACCTGAAAGACACTCATTCAGAGATATGAATGCCACATAGGATTGTTGAGGCAAAGGAGCAACAGTGTGGCTTCAGTTTGTGATGTTTGAATAATAGGCAAATATTAAAAAAATCCTGAATTATGAGTATTCATGTTCTTAAAAGTTCCTGTTAAGTAAAACACGAGCAACCCATGCGGTACAGGCATGTTCTTGAGAGCAGACCTCTCAAAGGAAGTTTGAACTACTCAAACTTCTGCTCTGGTGTCTTATTGACTTGTGCCCAAGACCCATATCTGTAACTTGACTGATCAATGAAATATGCTCATCTAGAACATGACAGTTCCTGATTTATCAGGTTGAACAGTGAATCATCAGTTTTTGAGCTACCAAACTTGAAACACCAATTCTAGATGGAAGTGTTGATTATTTCAGTTTAGGGCAGCTAAAAATACTTCCTCTAAAACTTTCTAGAGGCTAATTGAGACCCTGTAATGTCAATTCCAGAAGAGTAGAATCAATTTGATCACACGTAGCTGTAGAGCAAGGCTGTTTGCATTAATAACGTCACTGGTTGGTGATGGAAGAGGTCGTATCTGCAGTGATGTGTGCTGGAGCATAAATTGAGTAGTTGAGATGAAAGGGCTCTGTAACTTGCTACTGTTGTGGAATTTAAGAAATTTACACTGCTGCCAGCAATCTATTTAAAAGTCAATGGCTGGAAACCAAATGACTGAGAGTGTGTTCCTTGGCCTTAAATGTGCTTTTGAGTAATTTTTCACAAAATGATTAGATAAAGGAGGGGGAGGATGGGAAAACAAGAGATGATTTTTTTTTTTTCCTGCTTTATCTCATTAATTGTACTTGCAAAGCATAATACAACTACAAATTCCCTTTTAAGAGGATGTGGTTTAAATGCAAGTATTACAAATGATACATTGCTATAATGTGAGAGCTCCTCGGAAGTTAAGAATTGGGTCAGAACTAAAAGCGAGACCTATTTGGAGGATCAAGTTGGAGCCCATGGCGCCCATTTTAATTCTGACATAATCATAAGGGATGCTTTGCAAGTCAAAACCTGTATTGCAAACTCAAGGTTAATATGGGCCATAAGCATTGAAGAGAATATTGCGTAGCATGTAAGTTGCTGAATGTGGTTTTGCCTATGCGTATTTTAAGTATGTGCTTATATCCTGTGTGCCATGCTCCCTTGAAAAGCTGCCCATGTTTAAGCTCTCATTCTTAATTCAGGTAAATAGGAGATAAATAAAAATAACTTATTGGTCTTTGAAAAAACAGATGAGCTGCCTAATATTTACCATGTAGGAAGGGCATAGAGCAAGTCACATGGAGTAGCAGGTCTGTGGTGAATTTCTTTCTTAATACAACATTTTCCAGTGTCTGTATCCTGGAACCACTCAGGTATTGAGTTTGGGTGAGGTGGATCATGTACCTCCCATTTATTGCAAGCCTTGTGTATTAAGGACTTTTTCCTAAACCATGAATTTAAGATCATCCTTGTATTGAATTCTTGAAGAACAGATGCAAATACTGTTGTGAGTCACTGAAGTACTTGCAGGTTTTGCTGGCAAAAGTGAAGGGAGCTGTGTTCAGCCTGGGAATGCAGACTCGTGTGATCTGTGCAGGGCTGGGTCCCCATTGAACAGGTATTCAAATGTGGGGGTGTAACGGGAGAACCTGAGATTGCAAAGGCAGGTTTGTCAGGGGGATTACATGGCCACTTGCTAAGTAATTGCACAAGTGTCTTTCATCTGCTTCTGGCTGTAGGCAACATAGAAATGTGGTTCCTATTAAATCTGTGGCTCCACTGAGGGGCACCAGCTTTCATTGTTATATTTTTTTTATTTTTTTTTTTTTTTTTATTTTGGTTCTGATGGGTGAAGCTGGATTTCATTATTATATATTTCATTATTCTAGTGGTATGTGTGCCCAAAGTTAAATCTTCTTGCAAACTGACACAATTGCAACAGATGTGTTTTGTTTTGTTTTTTAACCAGCTTCATTGTATACCTTAAAAAAAAAAAAAAGATGAATTGTGTTCTATATAACTGCTTTATTTGCATTTTCTTGTGTGCAGTATTTATTAGTTCTAAATGAAAATTATGTTGGCCAATAAAATGGATCATCTCAGTTATATTTAAATCTGTTCTGCAGATTTCTCAGCTTTATCATTTCTATTGCTTTTATTGCTATCACATGAGCAATGCAATAATACGTATTTCTGTCATATGGTATTGGGATTTTTTTTATCTTTTCATTTTGATCTTCCAGGAATAAAATGACAAAGCTAAATAATATTTTGATTTCCTTTCCTGGTCCTACTGATGTAATTTCATCTGTAATAGCTTGTTCTGTTGTTTTGCTCTCAGATGTCTTGCTTTGGCAGTACCATTTGCAACCAAATGAAGGGAGCACCTGATTTTAATGGACGATGTAGTCCTACAGAGTACTCAGACAGATTAGATGTTAAAATCTTTGGTTATTTCTTGCATCCTAGGGGCATAGCTGAAGCCCAGTGATGATCTCGGTGTTGCAGACACTGGTCAGTGCAATGTATGGAGCCTTCCTGGCTGTACAGTCTTATGCGTATCTTCCCTCATCTCCCGTGGGATGCCTTGAAAAATCTTTTTCCGTTTTCTGCAATTTTCTGCTAAAATGAAACGCAAAGTATAAGGTGGACATATTTGCAAGTCCAACTTGAAATATGCAGGTATCTACTGAAGGAAAGGACCTTAATACGTGATGGTAGAAATCTTTCCCTAAGGTCTGTTTCTTTACATAATTGCGTCCCAACTTTAGCTCAGTAGTAGGTCTTATTTGCCTTGGGTGCCAGTTCATCAAACCGTATTAAGCATGTATTTACACTTGTCCCAGCTGAGAAAAGCATTCAAGCATGTAATTAAGTCCTATCTATGTTGGTGGGATTTAAGTAAAAGCTTTAAGTTAAACACATGTCAAAATGCCCTGCTGAGCTGGGAAGGGTTGCTGGATGCCAGCTGCAGGGTCCGTCTGGGTTTTTCATTTGGGGCATGCGGATATGATGGGAGAAGCCAGGTGTGTAGAAGCAACCTCTTGACAGAACACTCTTTGAGCATTCCCGGTGCTGCCAAACCAGCTATTTATCAGTCTGGGGATTTTCTGGCCCTTCATCCCTTCTGCCTTGGCCCCGGTGAAATACAGTCCCGTGACTGGGCCAGCATTGCCGTGGCCAGGAGAAGGGCTTCAGCTGGCCACCACCCTGTTACCTGTGGTGACACCAGAGATTTTCCTAACATTGGGCTGACAGTGGGTTTGCTGCCTTGAGGAGGAGTGAAACGTGAACTAGAGGGTTTCCTGGCTTTGGCTGCCTCTGAGCTAATGATACAGTTGTTATAAATACAGCTGTGCAATGCCATAATACAGGGGTAGCTGTCGTGGGGTAATGCTATACAATGGGCTATTAGCAGTATAAGGCACCTTCCTACCTCTGTTCCTGCGTTTACATTAGGGCTTATAACTAGTCTAATTGTATTGATTTAAAAAAAGATAAAATTAAAAATCACCCCTCCCTCTGGTATAATTATGCACTGGTTTATGGAGACTTTTAAATCAAAGTAATTCTTTAAACTAAGACAGTCTTATGTTTGATCTTTTGTTATGATTAAAAACTAGTGGAAAAGACTCTTAAATAGGGGAAGAAAGTGGAACTTGAAAGCAGCTGTGGGAAACCTGAATCCATGTTTTGGAATTATTCTTTTTTTTTTTTCTCATCTGCCATGATTTAACCCCTCAGTGGACAGCCATGCCATGGTTTCTAGCCCAGTTCATGAACTTTTAGTCTTCTGTTGCCATTTAAGCCACGAACATTGAGAACCCCATAGGACCAGCTGTCTGTAGCTGGGTGAAAGTCATTGCTTTCACAGCAAAGAAAAAAACAACACACCCTCAAGATGGCAACACTAGTGCTTTCAGAACAAGATGGCATGTTTGTAATCATTTTCTGTGGGATGCTTGTTTATCATCCTTTATGCTATGATTAAATCTGCTCGGTACCCTGTTCCTTCTACATGTGGGAGTTAAAACAAGGGCAGGATCCTTTACCTGTGCAAGGAGCAAGGCTGCCTTTGCCAAGGAGTGTGCTCTCTTCCTCTTCACAATGTTGAGAGTGAGAACATGGCCGTCATCTATGCCTGCGGTGACGCCTTTTGATGCTGCCTCTTTTGTTTAGATATTTCAGTACCACACCTGATCAAGTGAGCACGTAACTCCCTGCAGGAGTGGGAGCTGGTGCTTGACTTCACTCCGCAACTGTGTGTTACTGCTTTCTGTAAGTTACGTATCAAGTGGAGTGGGAAAGCCTTCTTGAGAAGATGAGGCTCTAAGGAGCATCCTTGGCATAGTTTGTGGTTTCTCTTTGCAACAACACACTTGAAAGGAGTTGAGTTGGTGAGGAGGGAAGGAGTCAAAACAGATTAATGCGTTGCAAGCTCTCATGGTCATGGAGAGAAGGAAAACTCAAGTGACTCTATGCACAACAGCTTACAAGTGGTCTCTGTGTATAGTGCTTTACGCCTTCTCTGTACTTCTCACTCAGCAATGTGGTATCAAAATGGTGCAAGCCATGAAGATGCCGTTCATTTGTGTTTGCTCTCTCCAAGCTACAGACGTGTTTTAGCTTTCTCCCAGTGAGTGGACTGGCCATAATGGCAATGTTACAAGTCCCAGTGTCTGTGACAGGCTTCAAAATAGTGGGAACTGATGTTCATTTATAATTTTGTTGACACTGTCCTCTGATAGTAAAAAAAGTATCCCCATATGCCTGAATGAGAGGTCTATCCCTTTCCTGATGCTTGGTGGAAATAGCAAATGTATCACACTCCCACAAATAGACCTGGCTAAGGACATACTAAGGTGTGTGAGTGTCTCTTTTCTGTGTTTTGCCTCTGAATTTTAAAATGCTTTGAATTTTTAAAATCTTTTGTTAAACACACTCAACAAATCACATCATGGTTGCAGTGCACAGCGAAGGAAGAAGAACACTTTCCTCAAATTTCAACACTAGAGCTGGAAGCCCTAAAAACCCAAAAAAACAAGGGTTTTTGTTTCATTCTCAGTTGTAAATCAGGAGGGGCCATGAACATGCTGCAGGTGATTGCCTTCTGTGGCATTGCACACAAATGTAAAATTATGTCTATTTCTTGCTGAATTGGGAGCCATACCTCTCAGTAACGTTTTATGGGGGGGGAAATAAAGCCCTTTCTGGCAGATTCATTGTTCATAACTCCAGCTGCAAGTCATTTTTTCCAGAGATTGTTCAAGTGGGTGCAGGTGCTCAGTGAGGGTTTCTCTGTCTGCAGACAAGGAAAATCTGCAGCGGGCATGGAGGTGGGCAGATGGTCCCAGCCAGTGGAGACCACTGTTTACCCCTTTACATGGAGGTGGTCACCTTGGTTCTCACCTCTGCCTCCTGTGACAGAAAGTTATTGGGCAATGGACTCTGTCCACCCAGGTCAGAGAAAGAGGAGGAGGACCTCCAGGTGCTAGAGCAGACCTTTTCTCTCAGCCCATGGTGAGACCATGTTGGAGCAGGTATCCACACTGCAGCTCTGTGGTGAGTTGACCATGTCCAGCTGTCAGATGCCCATCTAGCTACTCTCTCATTCCCCCTCCTCAACAGGATAAGGGATGAGAATACAATGGAAAGGCTTGTGGGTCAGGATAAAGGCAGGGTGATTGCCTACCAGTTACCATTACAGGCAAAACAGATTCAACTTGGTGAAAAATTAATTTAATTTATAGCAAATTAAAACAGTATTGGATAGTGAGAAACAAAGACAAATTTGAACACCTTTATCCCACCAGGCCTTTTTTCCAGGCTCAGCTTCACTCCATAATTCCCAGCTCCTCTGTGCCCATCTCCCCCAGCAGCACAGGGAGAATGGGACTGTGGCTGGTCCGTCACAGTTCTTCTCTGCTGCTCCATCCTCCTCCTCATGCTTTTCCCTTACTCCAGCCTGGGCTCTTACCATGGGCTGCACATCAAGAACTGCTTTGGTGTGGATTCATTGCAATGAACTTCCCTTTGGACTCAGATTTGCTGTGCTCCCTGTATGCAGTGGATGTCTCCCTTTAGGTCAAGCAGCTTCTCTTTTTGAAAGAGAAGGCCATCTGCTATATGTGCTGTTGGACTTGGCATTGCCATTGGGCAAATGCACCCCTCATTAACTATATCCCTGCAGCATTAAGAGCTAACAAAATAAGATGGAATGTTTCAGGTCTTATTGCATTTGAAATAGTTTCATTTTTACTCTGCATTTAGACATTAAAATGTTTTTTTTTTTTTTCCTTTTTTCAATGACAATTTCTTCCCAGACTTTCAACACTTTTATCTACATTATTCTCATTTTCACCTGTCTTTTGTGCAGCTCTTCCACTCGTCAGAGCCCTAATGAGATTTATGAGTGAGATTAGTTAGCAAGGAATGAAATAAGCATTACAGGGGGCATTTGTGAGTGGATGAATAGTTTTGACTTTAGAAGCTATTTTAAATTTCAAATCCAAACAGAAAGGATTAAAAAAAAAAAAGAAAAAGAAAGAAAAGGAATGTAGAGTCACTACAGGAACAGAACAGCTACCTGGTCCCTGAGCTGGATCTGCCCATGTGGTGGTAGTCTGTTTCAACCAGGGAGTTGGTATTTGCGCCTGCTCTGTTTTGGACTATTATCTTTCTGAAAATAACTAAGATCGTATGCTGCCCAAATAAGTAAAAAAGTAAAAGGAAATGGTAGATTGAGCTGTGGTTATTGCCTTGAGTATTTTTTGTTTATTCCCAGCTAGCTCGTGTGGAGGTACCTCTTTTCCTCAGGAGACTCTGAATGGCACAACACCTTTGAGATCTGGGAATGCTCAAGAACCTCACCCAGCCTACAGTACTTCCTTTTAGCTAAACTTAACTTGCAGCATAAGGTTGAAAGTTAGTTTCCTTAACTGTAAATATTACAGTCAGAAGAAAATGTAGTTCTGTAATAATTTCAGTCCCTGCAGAATGACCTACCAAGGAGGGCCCCTGCCTGAAGAGGTAATTTTTTTTTTCCCCTTGTTGAAAGAACATTTCCCCTGCTTAATATGGTGGAACTTCAGTTTGCACTCGAGAGATTGTGAGCAATTAGTGTCTCAGCAAAGACAGTCTCTCACAGTGAGTCATGAGCCCTTCACAGTTAGGTAAGTTTTGGAGACATCGGAGCCACACAAGTTCCCTTGAAATAACATCATCTTCATTGTGGATCTTGTGGATTCTTCCACTGCTGCAAAGAAGCATTTGCCTCTTGTTTTTTTGTCTGTTCCCTCAAACACTGTTGCTCTTAACAAGAAATACTGAGTTGTGGAGGCGATGGGCACTGCCTTCCAGGAGATGTGATGACTGGCAGGTTGAGATTGCAGGTTTTCCTCTGATGCTTAAGATTAATTTTACTGATGCTTTCAATGGGCTAGACCTTTTAAAAATGAAAATATTTTCCATCATATTAGTAAGACGGAACAGGTAGCTCTTGTCAGACTGTGTTTCAGGCACTGTTGCACTGACCTCTTCAAACTGCTTTTCTTTAGATACATTAACATGAGGGCTGTCTCTTCCATGTAATTCAGGATGTGCACTGAATACTCTTCTTATTGTGCCTGTTTATGTATTGTTCAGATTTTTGGTTTGAACTAATGTTACATTTTACCCATGGGTCCTTTCTTTTGTATTTAATTACATATCTTTCTGCTGGCTTTCTTCTGAATGATGCTTGCTGTTGCTTGAGGGACGAGTAAGTCATACAGATGGTTAAGCTATGCTCAGATAGCTCTTTTTCATTTTTTTTTTAATAAGTTGAAGTTGAAACAAGTGCAGAAAAACTTTCCCTTTTCATCTGTCACGTGTTCAGCTGTGTCTTGGGGAACTGGTTTCTTCTAATGTGTCCACTGATGCCTCTTAGGGTGAATAATGATGTGTGATATATAGCTGAAGGCAACAGCGTACACTCTTTAAATTTGGTCGCGCTCATCAGATCGTCTGTTATTCCCCTTCTATTTGTTTGCATTTTGCTGCCAGCTCTTGATAAAGATGATGTCAGTAGGAAGTGAAGGTGCAAGCACTGCATATCTTTACAATTAATAGAATGAGAAGCAGAAGTTTTTTTGCTGTTTATTTATAAACAAATGCCACAACGCTCTTTGCCTTTAATTTGAAATTTTAACAAATCATCCAAATGGTAGAGGCTTTGTATAAACTATTTTGTGCTGTTGGTGACACAAAATAACGGATTACAACTGTGAGCCACCAACAATTTTGGTTATTTTTGACAATGTGAAAAAAAAATATAGTATGACATTACAAGACACAGTAATTATGAGTAATATTATAGCATTGCCATAGTTTCATGCACGTTATCCATGGTTATAAACACAAAATTATCCCTGGTGTTGAAATGCCCTGTGGGCACTAAATATGTGCAGCAGTATGCTGGGAAATCTACCCCAGGGTCCTTTTTCCGTACCCACTGCTGGGAAAAAAAGTATTTGGCTGATCTTCCTCTTTGTTGCTGCCATGGAATATTCTAACGGCCATGTGTGCATCAGAGAGATGTCTGGCGAGAAGATGCAGACCTTTCCCTTCCCAGAGACGGATTTTGTTCTTTGCTGCATGCATCTCTCCTTTCAGAGTCTTGGAGATGCCTCTTCAACCCTCCATGTAACCTGGAGGAGCTGCTGGCTCAAAGCAAATATAATATGGTCTATCTCCACCTAAAGTTGAGAACCCCCGTGCAGATACACATTCCAGAGAGGAGATCGTGTTCAGAGAGGCCCAGTGTCTGCCAGAGATGTGGGCATTGCTGGAAGCAGAAAGGTTGAGGAGCAGCTGGAGCAGGAGGACCCACAGCTTTCCTGGGGTGGCAGGAAGATTGATGTACATGGTCTTGGCATCAAAGCTGGGTGCCTGGGTGCCTGTGCTGAGGGGTTGTTCTATTTCTGTCTGCTCCATTTCACTGAAAATGTGGGAAGCTTAAAATCCATTAGCCAATTCTGTCATAAAGTCAGGCTTTTCCTGTTCCCTGCTGAATCTGACACTAGGGAGGGGAAAAAGCAGCCCTAACTCGGTAAATATCACTTTAATAACAGTGTAATAACAAATAACGCTGTAATTTTATATCTACAATTTACGTTCCTTGTATTTTTTAGACTCTGGATGAACAAAGTATAGTAATAACTGGCGTCAATTTAAATAAGGGAAGGTGATAATCGTAACCTTTGAAATAACTGGAACTTTTTATATACTTTGCAAATATATTCTGTGAAAGGTTATGCTGGTGCTTTAGCTAGACACAGAAATTTTAGTGTCTTTTCCCCCATAATTTCTTCAGTGCTATTTTCTCTTTATTAGTGTAATTATTACAGGTTAGTACTGCTATCATTTTCTCTTTTCATGGCTCTGTAGCATGCTATTATTTTCAGGAAGCAAAAAGTAGGTGTCTTTAATAGTACCATTACTGTTCTTCAGCCTTTAAATTTCATATAAAAACTAGTTAAGGGGTATGATCCTAGTGTTAAAATGACTCTCCATGGAAGGCAATAAGATGATTTATAACATAAATATAAACCCTTAATAGGCAGCCAAAATGGCAGCCCTCAGAGATTTAGTGGCACCAATGCTAAGCTTTTGATCACTTTAACAACACATTCCTAGATTTTTATGCAGCGAAGGAAAATTTATTTCCTTAGCAATGGACCTCAGGGCATCAGACGGTGTGTGTTTCATTCTGTTGCCCTGAACTTTAGCTAATTTATTGACAGCATTGGGATGTAGGGATGGCAATTCTGGGAGTTTAGGGTGATGGTGACTTAAATGCTTGGAGTCAGCTGTGAAAATTCAGATCAGTTCAGAAGGGATTGAAGGTTTTGTTAACCAAATGACTTGGTGTGTGACTTGGTGTCACACCTGAGAGTTTATTGCAGCAAGTTGCACCAGTTGGTAATTCAGCAGCTGGAGGTCTTGGAGCTGATCTGCAAACAAGTCAGCCTGAAGCCTTAGGCATGTGATGATTTTTTGGTGCTTAAGGTTTCTGTTTCTTTTATTGTGTTTTTCCAACAGCTTTTAGTCACAGCCCAAACTTAGACTTGACCTTGGCAGGTATGGAAGTCACCCCATCCTGCCACCTTGTGTAGCCCAAGGGAGGTGACAGCACTACGTGGCTCAGCTTGGCCGGTATCAGGGCGGTGTTTCCCATCTCCTTTCTCTCCTGTGCTGAAAGACACGTGGCAAATTACTTGCTTTCCAGTGAAAGATGCATTTTATGTGAGTTACTCAGGTTAAACGAGCATTGTCTGAGGTCCTGTTTGGTTGCAGTTAAGGCCAGGAGTGGGGGACCTTTGGCAGCAGAGCCATTGCTCTGTTAGCAATGAGTAATGGAGAGTCTGTGCTAATAAATAATTAATTCTCTAAGTACCTTTCTCTGTGTCCTCTCTTGAGTTTCAATGTAGGAACACAGAGCTGAATCTTTGGTTTGAATCTGATTCTCCTCTTTACCTTGCCTTGAATGCTGAAGAACAGTATTTGTAGCTCTATTAGTGCTACCTGCTGTGTATAGCTGTGCTCTTTCTCTGTCTGTCTGCCTCCTCTTCTGCAATACACAGGTCTGGAAACTCTTCCCCCAGGGCAGAAATTTTGCAACCAGCAATAAAACCTCTAAATGTTTGGCACTGTTTAACATGGCAATGTTTCAATACCAAACCTTTTTAGATTTCATTGGAAATTCAGGTAGCTGACCTCATTTGCTGTCAATATTTATTCAAACAGTTGAGAAACTGCTTGCTCTCTAGGCTGCTGGAATATTAATTTGACTGCAAATATATTAACTTTTGCTGTCTCCCTTTGGCATTTCTTTATTTGCTACCAGTAAAGCCCTAACTTGCCTAAGGTTTTGGCACACTTAGCTAAGGCTTAGTATTTAGTTGAGTATTTAGTCTGTACCTAAGGTTGCAGTCATGACATTTTTTAGCCTTTGGAAGAAGTAAATGCTAGGAAAATAATTTCCTCCCTATGCAGCTGTGTTCAGAAAGCTGCTAGTGAAAGCTGTTTCTGCTAAAATAACACTGAATTTTTAAACAAGATCTTCATACTGTTATGCACAATATGATGTTCTTTTAAAATTTTGAAATAACATAAAGACTCCTTTTCATCTTTTATTGCTTGCGTACCGTGAGATCAGAGATGTATGAACTTGTTTGACTGTGGCTGTAGTCTCCTAGCTAATTGTTAAGATAACATAGCTGCGATGTAGAACCTTGCAGCAGCCGTACTCCTCTAAACATTTTGATGCAAGCAAGCCTGTTTGATATTTCAGTTTTCGATCCCATTTCAATTGTCAATGTTTGTTTCTCCAAGTCCCTGTGTCATATTCAGAAAGGCATATCAGAATAATTTCAGTTTTCTTTTAAAAACATTGTTTTTATTACTGGATTTCTGGTATAAACAGTGCATTCATCACCAGGATATTCACATACACTCACCAAAGAAATTAAAAGCATCTGGGAAAGATCAGCTAAATATTCAGACCTGTCCCTTTCAATTATTGTACAGTTTATGTTTTGCAGTATAACCAAGGCCAGAGTTCCATGTATTCAATGTCTAAATGTTTGTTTTACTCTGAAATGAGGAGGAGAGAGAAGTCTTTTTAAAGACCCACCATTTAACCGTCAAAACCAGCTTTGTTATTATTTCTGTGTATGCTGTAAATGCCTGAGGTGGGATCAGGAGTCTGTTACCGTATGTCCTGACCTTGCTGAAATGGGTCTCTCTGGGACAGATGGAGGGTACGGAGGGAGGGCTGAGGTGTGAATTGCCCAGTTCTACCTGGCAGCTCAGTGGCAAAGTTGGGTTGTTTCACCAATTTCCCTCTCTGCTGACATCTCAAGTGGGAGTGTGTTGCCCATCAGGCTCAGCGCGGTGTCTGGGGAGGGTGCAGCTTGTGGGACTGATGCCACCAGGACTGACAAGTCTTGCACCAAGCTGCTGGGGACCCTTGGGGACAGGCCCCTGGAGGGGTCTCCTCATGCGCCCATGCCAGTAGCAAGGTCAGGGAATAAAAATACAACCTTTTAAAATCCCTTTGAAAGACTAGAAGTATCGTCAAATATGAAGGAAGTGCTGGTGCAAGGTTTATTTGTAGCTTTCTCTAGAAAATATTTAAATAATTCCTTTATGGCTGTGAACAGTTCTGCCAGCCCAACATCAAGCACATAATTTCCTCTGTTCCTGGTCCCAAATGTATGAATTTTAAATGGAATGTTACACTTTAGATAAAAGTCCCTGAAATATATCAGGTTTCCTGTGACATTAAAATGGTGCTGTGCAAACAGAGGCACATATCACTGTCATGCATTAATGACACCTCTCAGTGTGTGTGACGACCTCAGACGCAGCGGCTCAGCGTGTCGGTTAGTAATGCTCTGCAGGAAAGAGCAATTCCCTATATTTAAGGTGGGTGAGATGAGGCAAAATCTTCCTTCTGCAGGGGAACTGAGAGGTGATGCTGAGAATCAGCAACTAGGCTTGGGACATTTTCTAACTCAACACAGGAACCTGTAAAGTTAAAATAAATTTTGCTTCACTTTCTGTGTAATGTTGAGCTGAGCCAGCAACACCTGTCTCGAATTTCCATCAAATGTGGTAAAAACCTGTCAGTTTTGAGCTTTTCTGCATAACATATCTGTAACAGAAACCAGCATTTGAGCATAACTGAGACAGGTGAGCAGCGTGATCTGTCATTATATTTAAATGTACCAGAGAGACTTTGTGCTTCTCATGCTCTGTGGCAATGCTGGATCTATATCTGATAGTGTCTTTGCTCGTTGTTGTGGGGCTGCATGGTGTCCTGCTGTTGGGAGAGAGTGGCCGATGTGCAGATATTCAGGGGCAGCCACCAAACACTTGGGAACCCATCTCTGTTACCTACTTTGTACCATTAAGAACATCACTAGCTCTTGATGCAATTACATGCAGTGACTGACTGACATGGTCTCTCCCTTCCACAGTGGCCTATGGTAGTTCCTACGGAGCATTCAGCATTTATGTATATTAAATAAAGTAATTGTGAATTATAAGATTAGTGGGTGAGGGAAGAAGCTACATGCACTCAGGAAACCCTGATGCAGTTGGTCTCTGTCCTGTATGCACGGCCATCATGACACACAGCTCTGAATGACAACAAGCAGGTCCTTGTAGTCAGGCCCCTCTGGTTCATGCTTTAAAACTCTGTCTGTGTGTAAAAATGCCCCCTCTCCATCCTTATCTATACCAGTACTTGAGGTCATCTTGCTCATGAAACATGGTTCAGGAGCATCTTGGCTGTCCAGTCTTTCCATGAACAACTGGGTTTGCTGGATACATGGACAGATTTGAGAGCTGGTCACCCCTCCATCTGATGCACATTCCCCTTGTGCTTTGCATCACAGCAGCTGAGGGAAAACATGGTTCTCTGTTGGCCAGACCACCTCATCCAGGGCTAGATTGAACACTGGCCAAAATGGCAGCGTTATTTGCTTCTCTACCTGCTACTGGTCTCACTACCCACCGAGGAGCAGGGATGTTTTCTCTCATCCTTGACTGACTCTGGCAAACTTTTTGCAACAACCTCTTCAAAGGATTTCTTCATGCACTGGGTAGCATGGGTCCAGCAGCCCCAAAGACCACTGGGTTATTTGGATGTAGACTGTTGTGTTTGGATATGGTCTTATGCTGCAAACCTATGGGGAAAATAGAATGCATTAGCTCTGATCTAGCAATATTCAAAAATGTCCCTTCAACTTGGAAAAACTTTGGAGAGCCCAGAAAATGCAGCATTGTCAGAAAATCTGTTGAAATATTATGGCCTGGGTCTCTTCTTGCATTGTTAAACACAGTGGGGAAATCTATCTTTGACGTGCTTTCTTGCAGATACAGATGTAGGTACTTCTAGAAATTCACATTTAAAGTTATAGGGTGGAGGGAGCTCTCCCAAGTTTCCTGTGTCACAGAAAGAGGAGCATAAATATTGCAGAAATTAGTGTTTTACAGTTACTTTGGTTAGCTTGATGGGCACCTATTCCTTTCAACTTAAGCCAGTGCTTTACCCTGAAAGCCCATTGCACATTTGCATAATTAAAATACAATTAAAAACTTTCTGAACAATAAACTGTATAGAGCTGATGTGGGGTGAGGGAGGGTTAGAAATCTTTCCCACAGTTCTACCTCAGTAACTCAGCAGCTGAGATGTCTTGTTTGTAGATTCTAAATAATCAGATACTTTCTCTGGTCTTTTTGAGGGTTTCTTATTCTGTGTACCAAGAGCCCAACTCCAGGCTCACTGAAGTTGTTTTCCATTTGTCTCCAATAGCCGAACTGGAAGGTATTTTGAGGAGGAAGAGGAAAAAAGGGAATACAGTTTTGTGGACCTGTATGAGATGAGGCACCAAGTGGCTGCTCCTTCTTGTTCTTCTGGTTTCCGAGGCATTTGCACTTTGACCGTTTGACTTGGCTTTACATTGCTTATTGAAGATGTCGGTGAAAAGCTCCAGTGTTTTACTGATGCTTTCTTTTTAGTGTTGTAGATTTTGTCCCTTGTGATAGTTTTATATATTAGTACCTTCTTTTAAATGAGTATAATCAGTCTATGACTGCAGCCAAAGACTTCACGGCAGCCATGGATTCTGCCTAGAACCCTGTGGATTTCAGATCATTCTAGGCTTATAATTTGGCTCCTATTTACTGCTGAGACTTGCACCAAAAACCTTTAATACCTGAGCAGAGCATCAGGGATGCAGTTTTTGTTCAATAACAATTGATCCAGGTGGACAAGGACTACAGATTGGGCTTTCCTTGTGGGATGGAGGACTCTTACGAGGTCTGTGGCTGTTGTGGGTCAGGTGGTAGCCCCTGGGCTGCTCAGAGCCAGCCTCCTTTCTCCTTACGCCTGGGAGGATCAGACAACTTGGGTCTGTACACGGGAGGGTAATTATGGAAAGCGTTGTACTCCAATGATTTTGTATCTGGTAAGAATGTTAATCACGTCTCTGTATTTGATATAAATATTTACAGCTGAACTGTTTTAATTGGAAACTACTGTTGATTTTAAAAACATTCTACACAAGTGATACAGCGTCTTTGCATGCTTAATAGGCAGAACTGGTTTCATGTGTGATTTAGGGTACTAAATAAAATATTAAGTTATGCAGAGTAAAATGTAAATGTATGTTGCTTATTTATGTTTTTCAGGTAAGAAATTGCATTCCGTTAAGCAAGGCTGCCTAAGGGAGTTGACAGATGCTGGCTCTGTGCATTCATTTGTAAGCTACCAAATCATGCAAAGCACTCTAGCCTGCGAAATTAGGAGTTCCGATTGTAAGAAAGATATTTTATCTGTTCTTAACATGGTGAAGAATTTTTAAAAGACAGCAGAGGTGAGGAAGGTGATCTCAGTGAATGTGTCTTAGCCACATTTGCGAACTGCATAGGCAATCAGGTGTCTTCTCCAGAGGAGCTGAGAGTTAAGATCAATTTGGCAAGATTTCTTGCCATGCTCTCTAAGACATGCCGTATCTGAACAGTTAGAAGTCCCAGTGGGGTGATGAGAGACCATATGTCATGCCAGCGTTTCTCAAAACACTCGCAGAACTACTACTGCATCTGGCAAGTGGGTTTCCTGCTGACTGTTCCAGGCTGGACATTTTAAATTTCCAGTTTGAACAAGCTGCAGAAGCAGAAAAAGAGCCAAACTGATCCATGAAGGCATTGCTGTTGGGCTAAGATGCCTGTCAAAGCATATACTTTAAAAAAAATATATAATCTTTTTGTGAAATAAACCAGAGAAGGGGTAAAACCATGGTCTGGTTTGCTTATTTTGGCCTAATAGGTGATCAGTTACAGATTAGGAAAGTGATAATCCAAGTATAAATGACCAGCACTTTCATTTTAATTCTTAAGTTAATTAATACTATTTTTGTTTACATTTGCTACAAAAGGACAATATTGTGTCTTTTTTCTATTTTTTTTCTGGGTTTACTTGGGGAAATGTAGCAGTGTGGTTCAAAAATGAGAAAAGAGAGAGAGTGCCTAAATAGAGGTGTTGTAATGAAAACATAAATGAGCCAAGACAGCTTGACTAGGTTTGTTACCTTTATTCCAAATGCTATTACTCTGCTTAGGGGTAAGAACTTGGCCTCCCTATTGATGCTACTCTGGTATAATGAAAACAGGTTTGGAAGTAAAAGCAATAGCAAGTCTTCAGTTCTTCTAGTGCAAAACAAGTATTTGGTTATAAATTAACTGTTAAAAGCCAGTGAAATACATAGTTTTGACTTCCAGCAACAAAACTTTGTGATAACAGAAGCATTTACCGTGGCTTATGTCTTTTTATTAAATTCCTGTTCTGATAGATAACATCAAACAGCAAGAAGTAAATAAACAATATATTTCTTCCTGTGGCATTTTGAAAACAAAGAATCATATACCAGCCTTCAAAATATTCTAAAATTGCCCATGAAATATAACCATGAAGATGTCAGCTGTCTGTGTATCATTGTATCAATGTTTTATTTGTGATTAATATTGGTTTCTCTGTCGTGCTCATCCTACCACATTTTAAAAGCTGAAAAATAAGACTAAACAGAGGGTTTGATTTAAAATGTGAAACTTTGAAGTATAATCTTCTAATACTTTTTAAACTTTATGAATCAGAGGCAAGCTGTGGGTCTTTCTGGTTGCTAACCTTTAAAGTATTTATGTAAAGGCTTGGATCGTGAAACTATAACTATATGAGCATCTTTAGTTTACTTTGGAAGGCAGTGTCAGGCTCCTTCCCATTTTTAGTTTTTTTAGTATTTTTAGTATTATTCATATATAGATGCATGGATTTTGATTGCTTGGGGTTGTCATTAGGACTGCTGAAGAAAACCTTCTGAATAACATTCTTGGTTTATCAGTTGCTTTCTTACACCATCAGAAACATCAGTGAAAAGGCGGGTTGGCTGGCATATTTACAAGGATTGACTTCTCGATGCCAGAATGACTCTTGACCTGAGATATATCAAATTCCAGAATTTGTCAGTTACTGAGGGGAAACACAGGACACAGTCTTGAACTGATTACAGATTTGGAATATGGCTGTCTAAAAATATTCTTAGATTAGTGCTGTGCTACTAATTAAATTTCTTTGATTCAGTGTCCAGAATGAAAAATAGTAAAGAAAAATAGTTCCTGATCACTAATAATTGGAGATCTTACCTCTCCAGTTTTCTCAGCACAATGAAAATCAAAAAGAATCATTTTACCATAATGCATCATTCTATTTTTACTTTTTATCCTGTTTGATATTTTGACAGGTTTCTGGATTAAATTATTACTTTTTAAATGTCCAAACAAAACATTTCCTCCAAATTTTCTTCCTTCCCTTTGCAAAACTCAATACTCAATACTATCCAAATTAAAGACTAGTTTATGGTCCTTTCATAAACCTGCATGTTTTTCAGTGAATTTTGTGTACAAATTTTGCCTGATTACTCTAGACCTGTCTGATATTTCTCAGATAATCAGTTGGACAAACATTTCTTTAAAAAATGTGACAAAAGGAAGTTTGCAGGTCTAGTTATATTGTATATTTAAGTATTACCACCCAGTATTTCATCTGCACAGTGATATATTATCCCCTATCTCAAAACTCCATTTCAAACCCCCCCCACTTGTTTTTTTTTGGCAAATCTCTGTGGTAAGCAATACAAAAGGCATAAAAATGTTGATTCCAATCTCTTATAGCTAAGAAGTCTACCAACTACAATCAATAATTCTGAATTTCTAGGGTAAATTAAATGAAAGCAATATACATGATTCTCCCTCATTACACAGGAGAGGAATGGGAAGCTAGAAACGTGATCTGGTTCTTGTAGATACTTGATGAAAAATAATAAAGCTTTGCAGGAAGGTAGCCACCAGGAGTCTAAAATTGATTTGCTTCATTACAGCTGCTTGAGATTTGCATTTTACAATGGGAGACATTTTTCCTTCCTAAGTAGTTTATTTGTTAAGACAAGGAGAGAAAAGATTTTGCTTAGACAAAGACTGAAGAAACCCTCAAGCATTACTTCATAAAGGTAAAGCTATGCTCTGTCTTTGCCATGGAGACAATGAGGCACAGGTGCAGGAGAGCTAATTCAAGTCATTAATCCTAATATGACTACATCTCCTGGCCTTTCAGTGCCAAAAAGGTTGTTTGAAGGAGGTCACCATTTTATTTCTACAGTAAATGGAAAAACTTTCCCTAAAATTGCTGTGTGGGCCCCTGGTGCTGCAGTGGGCTCCTGTAAGGGAGCTTCTGCTTGCACATACGTGGCCACCTCCTGCTCCTCTTTTAATACTCCTTGTTAATTCTATGGTTGTGATGATTTTCATCCTCAAAGCACCTCAAGCACATGCCTAATTTAAAGCACAGCTAGTGTCGTGGAAGTCGGATGGGATTGAAAGCTCCCACGGCTCAGTGTGACCTGGGAGCGCAGGGACCCTTGGCCTGTAGTGTTTATAGGCAAACCAGGCATGGCTGTGGTAAATAGAGCAGCTGTTGGACTTCCGTACCCGAGACAATGTGAGAGGTAGACACAGGAAAACTTTGGACTAACATGCTGCCCATCTACTTGGTTGCAATCTGTTCCTCAGCAAACACGAACTTTTGTTGGGTGATAGACGATGACATATTGAGTCTTTTGGATTATATGGGTGAGCCTTAATTATTCTTAGCTGAACATAAGGCTGGAAAATATTTGGCAGGAAGATGCTTTTGCATTTTAATTAATCAATGTCCTTTTCATGAAAATAAAATGAACCCTCTGCCCTCGGTTGGCTTTGACAGTGGAGAACGATGTCCTCAGCAGATCTCATGTTTGTTTTGCTCTTTAGTTCCAAAATACCGCCCTGGACCTGGGAAAAGAAGGTTATATGGGGGTTTTGCCGGTTTGGAATTTGTCCTGCATCTTAATTTTGATTCCCTGCATGATGCTGTCAGCCAACAGAGATGTCTCTTTAAGTGTGATAAAGGGGATGGATGTGGGTGCTTTTCTTGCAGAAATTAAACCCAGATTTATGTATCTGGGAAATTGGCTGTCCTACCCAGTTGATGCAGTATGTGAATTTTCAAACTCCATGCTATGCTGTAGAGATTCCTCTTGCCTATTCTCTTTCAAACTATTTCCCCAGAAGGAGAAGTGCCAGCAGAATTTTAATATGCATAAACTGTGGAGGCAATGAAGATAATTAACAGCAGGGTACCCAATTTTGAAGTACTGTATTTATCATCCTTTATAGTTCTTTTTTTATGACTCACTTTTTGTCAGGCTGCGAAAGATTTCTTCCAGACAGAGCTGATGTTTTCTTGCAGAAAATGGGGAAAGTATGTGATCTGGGGAAACTAGAACCTAGTCCTGCTCTTCTTGAAGTCAATTCCAAGGCTGCCATTGATTTTACCAGCAGCCAGTTTGAACATTTGGACTGCAGCTCATTCAAAAATACTCCAGGCTGCAGTATGATAAAATAAATAGAATATGGATAGGTCTGCTCTGCTTTCACTGACCATGATGCTGCCTTCAGATTTAACACAGAATTTCATCTCGGCACCAGTTTTCAGATATGCAGAATATTAACATCATTAATTCATTTGTACCATCCTGAGGAATTTAAATCAACTGGGAACTTTATTCTTCCAATTCAAAACACAATTTGAATCTGTAAGGAATTACAGTTGTTGTTAATGACTCTTACGTAATTAATTTCTTTATGAAATAGAATGAATGCTTACTGTCTCAGGTACCAAATGGCTCATATTCTTACAGCGCTATTTCAATTTTAATTTAATTAAACTGTAGGATATCTAGTTGAGAAACATTATAAAGAGAAAAAGAACTTACTTAAAATGAAAGGCAGAGTGATATTATATTTGCAGTGATAAAACCTAAATCAGGTGGAAGTGGAAATCTAAATCAAGTGGAAGACTAGTGTATAATCTGTAATCTCTGTTTGAAATGTAAGACACTTTGCAGTCAATTACTTAATCTAATTTGTTTTCAGATCAGTCTTATTTTAAAAGTGGCTTGTCTTTCATTGCTTTGTGTTCTTCTGCAGAGCAGGTCATGGCATCTGAGGTAGCTTGCACAGGGTGCTTTTGTACAGCTGTAAATCTGTTGGATGAATACTCAGCTGGCCACAAAGCCTCTTAAACTCAATAGATGGCACTGGATTACACCGTTCTTGCCGTTTTGTTGTCTTTGCCAAGCTGATTACTGTTTTGCGAAAGTTTGTAAGAAAGATTTGAGCTTTTGTAGCTATTGTCGTGGTTTACTGTGGTGTTGTGGCGTTTTTTTTGTGTTTTTTTTTTTTTTTCCTTTATTTTTTTAAACAATTGCAGTGTACTTCAGTGTTTTAGGAACATATTGTCTTTGTAAACATATGCACTGTGTACTACTTGTGCTTCTGATGAATAAAATGGAACCATTTGGGTTGGAAAGACTCTTGGGAGATTGTGTAGTCCAACCTCTTGCTCAAAGCTGAGACAGCACCGAATTCACACCAAATTGTTCAGGGCTTTGTCTAGTCAGCTCTTGAAAACCTCCAAGGATTCTTGAGCTTCTCTGGGCTCCTGTTCCAATCCTTAATTATACTCAGGGTGAATATATCCGGTCCAGATAGTTCCATGAGCCAGCACTGTGCCCTTGCGGCCAGGAAGGCCAATGGCATCCTGGGGTGTATTAGAAGGGGGGTGGCTAGTAGATCGAGAGAGGTCCTCCTTCCCCTCTACTCCGCCCTGATGAGACCACATCTGCAATATTGTGTCCAGTTCTGGGCCCCTCAGTTCAAGAAGGACAGGGAACTGCTGGAGAGGGTCCAGCGTAGGGCAACCAAGATGATTAAGGGAGTGGAGCACCTCCCTTATGAAGAAAGGCTGAGGGAGCTGGGTCTCTTCAGTTTGGAGAAGAGGAGACTAAGGGGGGACCTCATTAATGTTTATAAATATATAAAGAGTGAGTGCCATGAGGATGGAGCCAGGCTCTTCTCGGTGGCAAACAACGATAGGACAAGGGGTAATGGAATCAAGCTGGAACACAAGAGGTTCCGCTTAAATTTGAGAAAAAACTTCTTCTCAGTAAGGGTGACAGACACTGGACCAGGCTGCCCAGGGAGGTTGTGGAGTCTCCTTCTCTGGAGACATTCAAAACCCGCCTGGACATGTTCCTGTGCGACCTCACCTAGGCGTTCCTGCTCCAGCAGGGGGATTGGACTAGATGATCTTTTGAGGTCCCTTCCAATCCCAAACATACTGTGATACTGTGATACTGTGATCTCATTCTTCTACCAGGTACCTCAGTGAGGAGCATGGCTGTATTGCCTGTAAGCCCTGCCTAGATCCTTGTTGGCTTCTGTAGGTCCCTCTAAGCCTTCTCCTTTCCAGGTTAAACTACCTCAGCCTCTTCTCACAGCTGATGTGCTCCAGCCACTGACCATCTTGGTGGTCTTGGCTGGACTCGCTTAAGCTGATCATCATCTTTCTTGTATTAGGGGGACTCAAAATTGGAGGCAGTGTTCCAGGTGTGGATGAATGAGTATTGAGTAAAGAGGATTAATCACCTCCCTGGATCTACTGGTTTACGCCCTTGTTGCTACAGCCCTGCATCCTGATGGCCTTCACTGATGCTACTGCTCACTGACTGTCCACCTGGACCCCAGGTCCCTGTGCAGCATTTGTGCAAATGTGGTCCTACACCAAAGTTTGCAGAACACTGCCTTTTTTACTGAGAAAGGCAAACACTGCATTAATATCTTAAAACTTTGACTCACGTCTGCTCTCTTGCCAAAAGAGTGAACCACCACCTGCTGTTAATTAAAAACAGCCTGCTCTAGCTTGTGGCTAAGACTGAACTCAGGCATATGCATCTCCTGTTTAAGCAGAGAAGTTGTTTTAGGCATCCATGTGATTCTCCTTGGCATCCTGTTTCTTTTAAAGGCCAAATTCAACCCTTTCTCTTGACTCCCACTGGCTTTGAGCTGTGCCTAAAACATTTCCTTTCAGTCAAAACCTGTCCCACCACTGCCTTCTAGACTGCTTGCACACACACTGAAAGAGCCCTGTGGAAGCATTAGAGAGTAAATTAGAATGAATTAGAGAAGCCAGGTTTTATAAAGGCTGGAGGAAATGCAATGTAAATGCCAGTGACAGAGAGGAACTGCCAGTTCCTTCAAGCTGAAATCTTGTTTGTCTTTGTGTGTGTGTGTGTCGTAGTTTATCCTGAGCTAGCAATACAACTATGATAGCCACTCACTTGCCCCCCTACCCTATCCTCCAAATAGGAGAGAGAATCAAAAGGGAAGGGGGAAACTTGGGTTGAGATACACATAGTTTAATAAAATATCAAAATACTAATACACTACTAGTAAACTTATATATAGTAGAAATACAATAGAAATAGAATATAAAATGTTCTTTAAGCCTTTTTGGTTTTCTAGAGGTGACACAGAATTATTGGTATTGGTTTTAGTTCCTAAGTAAATTTTCATATTTAATGGATCATTTGCATGGCATCTCTGCACAAGGGCTGGAACTGGTGCAGCCTAATGCAACCTGTTAACCCTCACCTCCCCAAACAGTATTAAAAAGAGAGGAGAAAAATTTTAAAAAGTGTTATTTAGACCCTTGGCTTTTTTGAAAAACTCTCTGCTAGAGCTATGAAGTCTAGCTGTTTTCTAGCACTTACCTTTTCTTAGTATAATTAGAAGTTTAGCCACAGGTTTACTCCACAAAACCAAACTCCAGATCTTCACACAAAGGCAGCCCAGGGTTGGCACATACTGCTGCTTACAGCAGCCAAGCTTTTAATTGATTAATCTTCTGACAGTGCTGCAATGAGAACTGAACCTTTTAAATAGTTCCTTACTACTTTCAAAGTACTCTAAAGCCCTTTCTGAAAAAGCTGGGAGTCAATACTGCTTGGCATCACAGCTATAGACAAAACTGACAGCTCTTACTCTGTCAGCAGCTCTTCAAATGCACAACAAATGGTATAACTTGGGGTTTTTTTGTAGGAAATGTCCTCTGACCAGGCTACCAGCACACTCATGTTTTATTTTTTTCAGAGCATGCAGGAAAATTTTTCTGTAACCACTCTGTCTGTAGAGCTTTTGTACTCTGAAAGCACCTGAAACCATCGCTGCACTTCTCTGAGCAGGACCGGTGTTTGGGATTGTCCCTCATCCGTCCTTTGGGGCATTTTACAGAGGGGAATTCTGATATTACCCTGCCTGTTCTTAGTGTGGCCTTCATTAGAATAAAGCTTAATTTCAGTCTGACTGAGGGCTTGTGCAGCACTTCAGAATAGGCGATCAGTTTGGCTTAATTTCTCTGAGCATTGCAGCTTGTTTTGGTTCACAGGAGCCAACTGCACAGAGCTGTTGCCACTCCATCTTCCTGTGCGTAGGGAGTGTTTTGCTGCAGGATACATGTTGAGCTCCTCCTGCACTTGGAGGCACCTTCTTCGTGTTCTAGGAATTGTTTGATTCCCAGGAGCTTGAGTGTGCTAGTGCATTCTCTGCAGTGCCTGCCCCATGTGCTTTCAGTACTCCTGGAGCTCACTGTTTCTCCGTTCATCTTACGTTCTCTGGGGCTGGGAAGACCCTAGCAGATCGGAGTTGACCAGGTGTAATTTGCACCATGTTCTGGATCATTTGTAAACCATGCCCCAGGTATTTGGAGCCTCACGTAAGCTAAAGTGATGATGGCTGGATCTGGGAGGAAGAAGTCCTGGGGAGGTGTCAGCAGAGGTCTGTACTGCTATGAACACCTACTGTTCCTCCAACCCATGGCACATGCTGGTTAGGGAGATCCTTGGGTGCACAGTTATTACATCGTCCCTTGAGACACGTGTTTATGGAATTGTCTATGAGCACAGGGAGGTATCTGGCCCTGCCTAAGCCTTTTGCTTTGTTTGGATGGCTGCTGGAGATCTTTGGGGCAGTCAGACTCCCTCCAAAGGGAGTCTGGTGGTGGGGTGGCTGTGGGACACGGGTGCTGTAACCCTGCCTCTGCTGTCTGTGTGCAGCCCTGGGGCAGGCTGTTTAATCTCAGCTTGATCTCCTCTGGAGATTTGACCTTATTTCCCCACTGTATAATTTTTGCAGCCACATGAGGATTGAAGATTAATTAGTTAATATCTGTGAAGCACTTTGAGTATGTTATTTAAGGGTGAAGTAGTATCGTAATTCTCTAGGGAAGTGTCACATTGTTTAATGTGTGTACTGGCATCTGTCCTTCCTTGAAACGTATAAATTCCGTTTCAGATCCTTTGATTTCCAGATATTCATTATTCATTTTGCCCTAGTCTGGAACTTGCTTTTCATTTGATTAGAATTAGAAACATACCTTCTATATGGCAATAGTACGTAAACTTAATTTCAGCTTTTGGGTACATTACTAGTTTCAGCAGGATTTCTGGGAAATACTACCATAACTACTTTGGTCTATAGAACTGAGGGACTGCTCTAATTCCTGTGTGTAATTTTCACTGCATGTACTTTTCTAAAATGACTATAGTTTTTGTATTTATTTTCATCCTGATACATCTGCACAATATTTACAGGGGGAAACTGTAATGCCTCTCAGCAGTGAAGATGATGCTCAGAAGGTTGCTAACCTTTGTTCTCTATATTGGCTAAGGAAATATTCAGAAAAACACACACACATGCAGTGTTTCTTTGGAGAGCTAGCTATTACAATGTGAGATGGAAAGCTGCCATTCTTGCCTTCATCTCTAAGAGAAACTGCTTTAGATGTTTGACTTCAAGTTTTCTGTCTTTTTCTGTGCGGAGTTTATCCTGTGATTTTTGCTGTGCTTCTTATCCCTCAATTTCTTGCTCCTTCCTATCTCTAATGCTGTCATCAGCTGTTGTTCAGTGGAAAGCTGGCAAATATGTGAACTAATCATCTTCCTTCTGTCTGAAGTTTTCTCTCCAGGGGTCTTTAGAAGGCAATTTCTCTTTCTCTAAATCAAGGTAGCAGAAATCACATAGCTTTCATTTTACCGACTCAATGCATGGCCATTTGGTATTTTTAAAGCTCTCATACTGTCTGCAATCTGTCCTACCCTCTGAATACATATTCTGTGCATATCCACTCCAATGACTTATTATACATCTTGTTTTCGGAAGAAAGCCTGTAGTTGCTGTCAAATATCTGGCCCTTTAGATGATTCAAGAATCCCAAGGTAATGACCGAGCAAATTTCTCTGTAGGCCGAGGCGACCCTTGCTTGGGGCCAGAGCAGGACAGCAGGGGACAAAGCCAGACATGCTTCTCCCCTGAGATATGTATGGGAAGGGTTGAATTAGCCAGGTGGTTCAACCAGCAGCACCTGAAGTCATGTTAGGGTTGCTAGAGGGCACAGGAGCTGCGCATGGATGCAGGGATGTTTCCCATCTGCTGTCTGCAGGCCCTTGTGAAAGGCCCCCAAGGGAAGAACTGCAAGTTCTTGATTTGCTCTGGCACTTTTGGCCTTGGCACCCACACAGGGACTGTATTTGGCATGAAAACTGCTTTTCTGCACCATTTTTGTGACAAGCTGCAGTGGCTTTAGGTCTAGAATGGATTAAATACAACTCCACTCCAGCCCCTGTATGTTGTGTTTATAGATAACTATTTGTTGATCCACATGGGAATTGCTTTCCATTTTTAGCATCTATATAAAAATCCATGCTATATATAAACGTGTCGCCTTCATAAGGGCCTGAAACTTCTTCCCACTAGCTTTGCTGACACTTTTGCAGAAGTGGGCGGTTATAACAGCACAAAAACCTGACATTCAGCATCCTGAAGGACCTGCCTTCTGACACAAAGCGCACTCATTCTCACACAGGCCAATTCTTTACCTGTATACTTTTGCACACTTTGGGGAGGTCTGGAATGACCTAGCAATCTAGATAACTGCTTCATGATGAGAAGTAACAGGAGCACAGATCCAGCTGATAGAGAAGCATCATCTATATTGCCTGCTCTGAAGTTAACACACATAGGCAAAATTATTGCTTATTTTCAGCAATAGAACTTGTGTTGGGGAGTGGAGAGAGGGGAGGCTTTCCTGTGAGGTCTGTCCCAGTCCTTCTTTCCTGTCTCCTCTTCAGAAAGGCTGGAGGTTTGCAGTTCCATGGGAGCTGAAGCATGCTGGGCACTAAACTCAGTGTTAACTTTTGGCAATGCTGAAGGGCCTGGCAGCTGATCTAGGTCTAGGACCCTGAGCAGTAGAAGCAGGCAATGAAAAGGCCGCGTGTGTCCCACACAGTTTAGTCTGTCAGGGCTGCCAACAAATACCTGGTCCCGTTCGGGCTGGCAGGGAGAAGAGAGCGATCACATTGTTCCTCGGCACCCCCCAGCCTCTGCCGCTCCTTCATCCATCACAGCACGGGCTCCATGCTGTCCCTGCAGAAGCGATGACTTTCATTATTACTGTTTCTTCAGGGCTGTCCCAAGAGTGCTGAAGACAGCTCTTTCACAGCCATACCTCCCCAGTATAAGTACAGGGTGTTTCAAAACGATGGACCCAATTTGAAATCATTATTGCTTTGAAATCAGGTCCATCTTTTTGAAACACCCTGTATTACTGCAAACGGTGGCTTGCACTTGGTCAGCCTTCTGGAAATCATTGCCTATGTTTTCATTTGTAAAAGGAATGAACTTTAACTTGGTATAACTTCTAAGCTAGCTTTTTTTTTTTTCCCCATAGTTATATAAAATACAAATATCCTGAGATAAAAATGAGTGTTTTGGTGTAATCAGTTTCCATAAATATTTCATTGGTGTAATTACCTGGTATTTTAAATTATTTTCTTGCTTGGCTTGTGCATGATAAAAATACAAAACCTTAATTCATTTCTGGAGTGTCATTTTGAAATAAGTGTGTGGATGCATTTGTAAAACCTATTAAAAGAAAGAGGGGATAAAATAAAGTCATTCAGGAAACAAACATCCAATCATTTTGAGCAACGTGAGATGAAATTGAAAAATACCCTTCCAAATTTGTGAAAATCTCATTAGTTTTGTTAATTAAAAAGGTATTTTGAATTGTATGTTGTTGGATCTTATAGCAAAGAAAACAAATCATGTCTGAATACCGTTCAATTTTTCCCCCTTTTCTCGTTTTAAAGGTTTGTGCTATAAAGCATATATGTAATACTGCAGCAGGTCTGAAAAATCTCTCTTGAACACTGTAAAAATTACTGTGATTCTTTTGGTTTTAGAGATTAATGGATTTTTCATTTCTTTTCCTTTTTCTTCTTTCTCCCCCCACTAGCTTATTTCCTTTATTTTTTCAATAAATGATAGAGCTTGATGTAAAATCAAGCTTTTTCTTAGTGATTTTAATGACATAAACTACATCAGAGAGATTTTTTCAGTGTTTTGCTTCTGTCACGAGGACTGAATGGAACTGTAGCATGAATATGAGTTTTTTCATCCTTTGTCCAATTTTGGAGGTCTTTCCTTGTTTAATTATGCTGTCTTCTTTGTTCTCACATCCATACCAAAAAACAGCTGGTGTCAGCAGGCTCAGATCACCATGGAGATCTTCCTAAAGTAAAATCTGATATTAGTTACTATTGGCCAGTAACGAAGCATTATGGATCAACAAAAGCTGCCTTCCCAAAATCCCAAATCCTCTTGTGTGTTTCAAACCTCATACAAAGAAGCTGCAAGTTCATGGCCTGATCCCTGATAAAACCTAACCCTGCAGCTCCCTCTGGAATTTTATGGGTCTTTTTTCCCTGGATGCCCATGTCTGCACTCTGGGAGTAACTAAACCATTGCAGAGGATGCAGTGATGTATGCTGCATGAGCACACTGCTGATTAAACTGGCATGAAAACAAGTGATTCCTATGTGTAAAGGTAGCAAACAGAGGCTGGGTGTATTTGCCTTAAATTTCACCAAGGTGGTCTTGACACTAAAAGCAAATACTTCACTGTGATGGGAGAATAATTGACACAAAAATGCATGTATTTGTGTCTGAATGCTGGCTGCTGCAATGAGAGGTTATGTGGTTACATTGTGCAGGGTTGATTTGAATTCCAGGCTCTCTAAGGCAAGCACCCAGTGGGCGGCAGTGTGCTAGTTTTGGATGAGGCATGTTCGTTCTTTCTTTCTTTCTTTTTTTTTTTTTACATTCTCCAGCTAGTTTCCATGGTGATGACTGCAGCTATGATGCCTGTGTAAAGCGGAGAGGGAAAGAGAACTAAGAGGGCGATGTTGCATTAAACTAGGAGCTGAGTAACCCATGACAGTCACAGTGGTGACAGCAAACAGCAAGTTCTGCCAGTAAGAAAGTAGTAGACACAGAAATCATGGATGCCTGAAGAGCAGCTTCCATCAAGCTGTTTTGATGGAGTGGTCTAAAAGCAGCAGTAAACCTGAAGGATTTAAGGGGAAAAAACAAAGCAAATTAATCACATATTTCCTTTAGCTGAACCAGACTCACTGCTGGAGATTTTAGAAGGTTTTTGTATTGTATGGGTAAAGTTGTGATAAAAATAATAACAATACACAATAAAACTGAACACGGATTCTCCTGCCAGTAGTTTAAAGCGATACATCTAACTAATAAATGCCCCGTCAGAGAAGCATTGTTTTTTATTAACTCATTCAAGTTTTACATTCAATCAATTTTATTTTCTAGTAAAAGAAATAGTTGTCAGGCTTGAAATATGGATTTGTTAGACCTGTATCTAAAAATCTCTTTTGAACACATTGCACCTCCTCTGCAGCAGCAGCCTCCAAATTACACAGCAGAGGTCTTGAAATTCATGCACTGCAGTAATTGTCGATACTGTTGACTTTGCACCGTAATCATCTGTGACTGCTATGAGACGTGGCTGAATTTAATGCCCACAGTCTACAGCTTATCAGTGTAGATTGATCCATGTCTGTTTTGTGTAAAAGCTGCTGATCAAGGAGTTCTACAGGTCTGTCTTTCTCATACCTGCCTTTCTCATACCTACTTCTTCCTCACTGCTTCAATTTGATCAGTTTGTCCCGCTTGCCCTGAGCAGAGATTGCCAGATAGTGAAGGGTCTTCTGGCTCTTGCGAGGGGGCAGCAACTGAAGTCGTAACACATGTTGCATGAAATGGAGCTCTGAAACCATGGTATTTGCTCAAAATGTAACTGTGTACCAAAGTTGAGTGTTGTTTTTTGTTTTGTTTTTAAGGAAAAAAAAAAGGGGGGGGGGGGGGGAGGGGGAGAAGGGTGGGATGTTTGGAGGATGCTTTACCCAGTGCAGTCTGTAGGAATGTACATATGGATCTATGGATCACAGTGATCTTTCCCCAGGCTTCCCTAGTCTTTCGGTAAATCTGGATTAATCACTGGTGATGTCCTACATTTTCCCAGATTTTCTGTCTCCCTCTGTCATCTCTCATCACCTTTGTCTGTAGGGTCCTTGACCAGCACCCCATCACCAGCAGAAGTCTCCCTGTGTGCAATTTGATCCTGTCTCATTGAGGATCCTACCAGCCCCTGAAGTGATTCCACCCTGATAATGCTTAAATTCACCTTCAACCTCCTGCCTTCCCTGGCAGATCCGCACGTCTGCGTTCCCTCCAGACCATGCTCCATATGCAACCTTGGGTGGTACAGCAGGAAGACTCAAGCACGCCTATCTTCTAAGGCAGTTGGATTTAAAGCTTCGTGTCTGTTTATTTGGTTTTGAGATAAAGATACAAGTAGTAGGAGTTGCAAAACCATTGTTGGAAAGAGAGACATTTGCCTCTTTGACTGCTAGAGGGGCAACATGGATGACGAACCTTGTTCGCAGAAATTGCTATGTGTGTTAGTGTTTCTCGGTGTTCAGTGTGGATTTCTAAAGGATCAAACAGGAAGAAAATCAGCCTTTCTGCAGCTCTGGGTGCATGGGTTTGCACAGGAGAAATGCTAGAATCTCACTAAATGGCAGGTTTGAACAAGAGATGAAAAGAAAGTAATGAGATTGCTGGATCATCTTTTTATTTTTTTGTGGTTGCTCTGTCTCTCTGTATCTTTCTGTCTCATTCTCAATGCTCACACTTCTTTAATGAAAGATGATCAGCTGCATATGCTTCCCAGTACTCATAGCAGTTCTTCTGTATGGAGGATGTTTGGGCATTGCTGACTATGACTCTTAAAAAAAGTGATCTTTATATCAAAGGGTGACCAGACAAGATTAAATATCATTTCCTTCTGGAAATGGAATACCTGAGGATACTTTTCCTCTGTAGAGCTAAGTTACATTTCAGGGAGGTGGCTTGGTCGAATTGACTTCGTGAGCATGAAACCTTCATTGTCAATGTGGAAAATCAGCTCGCTCAAAAGGGTTATTTTCTGTACTTATACAGCTTATTGCAAGATTTTTGAGGGATGCTAAATATATTGCAGCCAAGGAAAGCTGACAAGGATTGTAGCTGCCAAAGTTCTCACAGCAATTCCATTGCTTTTTCAGCAACAAAGCGATGAAAAATACTGTTAACTTGGCAAAACCTGTTTTTCTGTGTTTCTCAGGATGTGGTAACAATCCTCACTTAACTAACTGAATATAAGTCAGCAAAAATAAAACCTGCTTTCAACAAAAATTAAAGCTATGTAACTGAACCAGTATCTAAAATTAGTGCATCACTTTCCTTGTTGAAATACATCACCCTTCTCCAAATGAATTAGACTGAGACTCAAGACTTGGGGATTAGTAGAGGGCTTAATTAAAACATCATCAGTGTTGTCCCTGCAGAATCAAAATCCTGACACTCTGGTTACTGAACTATATTTGAGCCTTAATTTTAAATGACTGACTTTTGCTTTAAAGGGATCAACACTTAGAAACTTAAACACAGCTTTCTTTTTGGAATTGTTGCCTCGTGTGTTTGCAGATCAAAATAATTCTCACCATTTTATTAGTGCTATGATCCCTTTTTCAAGTTAGTACAACACATGGAGAGCTTTGGCAAGTTAATGATGCTTACTCTCTTGGCTTTCAAAATGCAGTATTAATAGCTGAACAAAGCCTTTCAGATTTGCAGCATTCATCCTACCCAGAGGTCCATGTTTCCCAGAAGGCTGCAGATTGATATCAGTTTGGCTGTAGCCTGTCAAATACATACCAATTTCAAATGCTAAGCTTCAACAAGAACTCTTCCTTTTTAGTCTTGGCAAGGAAGACATTAGTCAATAAAAATTTCAAATTAAAAATACCAAAAGAGTCCAACAAGTTCAAGCATTTTTTTAGTAAAGAGAGCTCTGATGTCTAGGGTTATGGTCAGGTTTTCAAGTTGGTGACAAGAAATTCATATTATTGTTGTTTGGCTTATCTTGTTTGTTGTATATTTGTGTAATAAAGGATAGCACAGCGATTGGTGCAGCTTTTGGCACTCTCTGGTAGACATTGGCTGCCTGTAGCTAAACCAGGGCTTTGCATAACATGTACATATTGTGCAAGAGGAGTGTTAAAGATTTCTGCAAGATTTTTGGTGACTCAAATGCATGAAAAAGAGTATGCATTAAATGACAGAAAATATTTTATTTTCAAAAGGCTACTGTGAATTATGAATAAGCTTAAGTTTGCATATCTTAAGATTTAAGGAGAACTTGTCTTAGTTCTTGATTTTATTTTTTTTTTTCCTGACTTGAGATTACCTTATGCATGTTTTTATAGCAGGTGGTGAGAGTCTGCCTTTCCTAGGAGCTTTAAAGTCCATTTTAACTAATTTAACTAACTCAGCTTCCCTGAAATTGTAGAAACACAATCCTCACACAGTTTTTGACCTTTCTATGTTCTTCATCTGGCACATTAAACAGTTTGTGGCCAGCCCTGTGCCACTAAATGTGTCACATTTGTTAGAGGTTTTGATGTGGTAATAGTGGAGGGAGGATATATTTTGTGGGCTTCTGAGGGCAAAATGCCTTATTTCATGGTTACCTACAATTTTAGGGCACTGGATTTGATGCAGATGTTGGCCTTCAGCACGATGTTCCTCAAATGATAATGTGTAGATGTAGTATCTTGATTTGCAGTCTAATGGTCTGGGATCATAAGTGTTATTTTTCTATTAATTCTGTGATTGCCTGGGTATATTCTGTGTCTGCAGTTTGAAATCATATATTGAAAATAAATCAAACACATATTCCATCTTTGTGAGCTGTGCCAATGCAGTGATTATAATAGAAAGACTTGAAGAAAATAATGACCATACCATATCCTAGGAATGAATGGCTGAAACTTGAAAGTCAAGTTAAAAATGTCTTGTAAAACTGCTCTCAGTTTGCCTCTCACTCCAACGTGAGTAAATTAGGTGTAGTGCCACTCAAGTCAGTGGTTCAGAAGGAACATGAATGATAGGAGTATGTGTTCCAATATTTAAGGGGTTCAGCTAATTTGCAGTCTCAGATTCAGATCTGTGAATGTCACTTCAAGATTCTCCCCTGTTTCGAATATAACACTTCTCAGGCACTTGCAATTTAAGCAGAATTCCTGGGCACAACTGCTTAGCCAAAATGACCTATCCATGGCTTTTAGAAAATTCAAAGGAGCAAATCTTTTGTGTTAGCTCTCATTGAATCTACTTGATTTTCTGTAATAAAAGCATGTGTGAATGTAGATGAAATGTGCATCAGAGCAGGTTTCCCAATTTGCTGACCAGATTAAATTTCAAGAAATTTCAAATCACTCTTGGTCACTAAGGATTTTCTCCATTGTAGTCTGAATATAAGTTTTCCGCTGGGGAGGCATACTGCCACTTTGATGGCTGCACGTTTAAACTTTTTACCAAGCATTGTTCTTACTTTTTTATGTGGCATCAGCTTGAAGCTGCCCAGACAACAGATCAGTGACAGTACTGAAGACCAGCTATGAAAAGTAACAGCTGGCTATTTTAGTCCCCACAACCCTGCGAGAAAAAAGCACAGACCATGCCTATGTTCATGTCCTGGCTGCACAAGCAACAGAAAGATTTCCTCATGGCTTTTACATTAATGTGCTCTAAACTGCTAAGTCAGAGCTCTTATTTTCCCCTTGAGCTGGCAGCTCCCTTTAATCCACACTTTAAGCACACATTTTAAAGTATGTTGTTTTTGGAAAGATCTTTAGCAACTTCCCTCTCGCTTCCAGACACAGAGGTCTCTTTCCAGAATTGATGGCTTCTACTTGAGTGAACTGCTCTGTCTCTGGGCTCTGTGAAAGACGAAGTCTGTGAGTTCTGGGATCACCTTTCTAAATGGGACCTCATAAAAGGCAAGGTGAAAGGAAGGGCAGCTTGAAGGGGGAAAAAAATAGATGAACCTCGAGAGTTTAGTTTGGCAAGAAACAGTGTAAGTTTGTTGTGCTTTAAAAACTTTTATTGGACTCTCTCCTGTTTTAATTATACCTTATGTTTATTACCTTCATCATGTATTAATGTATAAAGCATGCGGATGTGGCACTGTACAAGTGTGACTTAGTTCCTTGAGCCTTAATTTCTCTCATGCATCCAGCCAGAGGTATCACAAGAGTGATGTCCTGTGGCTTTCCTCACCTCATCCTGTTAGACTTACGGCGGTGCCCAGCATGGGCAGCTCCAGGCTCACCACACGGGGTGCAGGATTGACAGAGCAAAACCACAGCTTTGCACTCCTGAATACTTGCAGTCGACACAACCATCCAGCTACCACTCACACCACTCCCTAATTTCCTATGCTGCATGTAGAAGTGATGCCTTTTTCATGGGTTGGGGGTGGCAGCTTGGTAGAGCATGTCCCAGAGGTCATCGTGGCCATCATGGCCTGTTGTGGGGACCAATGCAGCGTTTTTGTGTCTAACCTAGGTGAGAAAGTTGAGTTGTGATGTAGGGACTTACCTTGACTATTGCTTATAGACCTTCCAAGGCTACTGTACTTGCTCTGTACTGGTGGTCATCCTTTTTCACTTGTGACCCATATAATTATGATGGCAGCAGGATTTGCTGCTCTATCTCCTTATTGTTTCCTATGTGAGCATTTCTCAGTGAGACAGTTTATTTCATTTTACATGTCTGCAAATAACAACTTGTTTTCTTCAATATTTCAGTAGACTGTCTGAGTTGTTAGCATTCTTTGAAGACCTTTCTTCTTGGGGTCATCAATTGCTAGAAACAAGTTTTATACTGTCCTAGGAAATAAATATCTTTGATATTTCATAGAAGAGCTTCCTATATTTGCAGTTAAAAAAAAAAAAATCTTTATGTAGGCAAGACAAATGCTAAGACATTTTACTTGCAGTCTGCTGATGACTTTTGCAAACATTAAAAGTATTGCTGTTTCCACTTCATTGATCGAGTGAGTTGTGATGAAATTTAATTTTGCTATGTCATTTGAAATAGTTCAATAGTCAGAATACCTATTATGATGCAGCCTCATTGCACATATTTTTGTGCTTTTGGGTATGTGCATAATCTCAGAGACTCATCTTTAGTGCTTAGAAACTGGTGCTTAACCATAGACAGTACTTGGAAGCTTGTATCTACCATATTCATGGTATGAACCATTTATTTCCTTTCTAACCAGTAATTTTTCAAGGCATAAGTACTATCTCTACATCCAGAGCAGGCACATGAAACTGGAACATGCCTTACAATTGCCTCTCAAATTCATTAAAATAAAGAAAATTTTAATTTGCATCCAGATGCTTGAAGACATACTTGGTCACAAAAAGGATGTGGTAGAAGACTTGTGCATGTACAGTTAACTGTGTAATTAATAAGCCAGGGAAATATAGCTAGAATCACTTATTCCAGAAGGGAGACATTTGGGTTCAAATTAAATGTTGTTTTTTTTTCTACAGCTCTCACTCATTTCTTGGGACAATGCCAAGCGTTCGAATTTAAAATTCAGTGTTATCCTTGCATTTTAGTTAAGTCAGACTTACTTTCTCCAACATATAGGTGAATGAGGAAAACACCAAAATAAATATAGTGTTGCTCTTTTTAACATCAGCAGCTAGACAAAATACAGGGTCTTGCAGTTTATCACAGCCATGAGAACAAATTGCTGATGGAGTCGGATGTATTTTTTTGTAATTCAGCTTATTTGTAAGTGTGTTTCAAGTTCTACTTTCCAGATGTGTTTTTACCGCTGTTAATTGCAGGAACTCATTAAAATTATTTTGGATAACTAAAGATAGGGCTTCTGGAAGAGAAATATTGGATTATCCAATCTCTGGCAATCAGGTTAATTTTAAAATTTCTTTGTTCTACAATTTAAAAAACATGCTGTCTTGATTTTGGAGGGAGGAAGGTTACCATAGCAGACCTGTGTTCATGCCAGCCATGATAGTTAATTACTGACAATTAATGAGAGCTGTCCAAAGGAGAGGGATGTGGGGAATATGTTTCCTGCCAGGCATTTTGCAATTGCTCTGCTCCTTCCACCCAGGCCAGCTGTCGAGCCCCACTGTACATTAGAGGAGGTAATGGCCATTTCTTGAGGTGGACAAACCTGAGGAATCTTGTTCTGAGTCTAAATGTGAAGTAGCAAAAAGTGAATATCATTGCACTGGATTTTGAAGCTTAGCTGCATGTTTTCCTTGAAGTTAGATACTAAAAAACAAACCTAAAGTTTTCTTCATTTAGGAGTGGAATCTTTATGTTGAGCCAAAGGGATTGATGTAGCCATTCCAAATACATAAGTGTCTCTCACACCTGTATAATGAATAATGGGGATTTTATTAGCCACTCCTTTCCTCCTGAACCAGGCAAATTTTCATTCCCAGTAAGAAGGCACTATCGAACTCATCAGAGGAGCCCGTAGAAAGACTGGGAAGGGTCAGCCAGCAGTGATGTTTCCTTGTCACTTCCCTCTTTACTCTCTCCATCTCCAACTGAAGGTGCTGGCCAGACAGGTTTATAATCATCACAGTTCTTCACTTTTCCAGCTTGCAGTGGTGTTTATGTCTGTACAGTGACCACCAAATTATCCTAAATTTCTCGGTCTGGGCTTTGCAGGGGGAGAGCTTACAGGGCTGCAGCAAAGGCTGCTGGAAACGATGCAACTCAACACAGTCATTGCTGGGATGCCTGGAGTGGGTCGTGCTGAAACACTGGGGATCTCTTCAAGCTCCTGTCTGTTTTGCTGCAGATCTGCTGTCAACAATTAAGCTTTCTATAGGGAGCCACAACCCTGCCTATATTGATTTTTCTAAACAGTTACTCTGTTTTAGTGCCCTTGAAGGGACTATATGTCTTTTTAATTAAAAATAAAGTAAATATCAAACGAGTGATGAGGGGTGCAGTGGGCAGCAACCCAACTGCATATTGACTTTTTGTTCTGGAGGTGGATTCATATGAACTCCAGGACATGGAAATGTTTTACCCTTACTGGTTATTTCATGTGGTGACCTCATGGGAAGCATACTGGCATGACTTGGAAATACAGCACGTATTTTATTTTATACTCCGAGAAATTCAAGCAGTTAAATTCACATGACAGGTTTGTTTGTTTGGGTTTTTTTAAGGTTCTCAAGACAGCTTTCATTGATACTGTGGTTTCACCCCTGAAATTTCCATATTTCCACTGTTGCGGATTTGGCTACATGCTTGAGGTCCATGATCTTCCATCTCAGCAGCGTGATGGGTATACTCCCAGTGTGGGATTGTGTGTTTAAGGCACTGGGACTGTTGGTGTGATACCAGCATGAGATACCTTCTTAGGAAAGTTTTGTGGAAGTCCTTAGTATACTAATACATTAAATTTCTGTTGGTCTTCTTGTTGTTAGTTTTTAATCCTTTTTCAAAGGAGTATCTTTACATACTGGTAGATATTTTAAAATACTGCTAGAAAACTGGAGTTTAGATTTATGGCACATTAGGAAGCTGCTGTAAGTTAGAAGTATATGCACAGACAGATATCACAGGATGTCTAATATGCAGTTAATTCACAACTGTCTTACAGGTAATTCAGCTGTGTAGCAGTAAGGTCAGTTGAAGGAACTGGAGCAAGCTTGTAACACCAGTAAGATGGCAATTCATGAGTTGATTCTAAAATTTTTGTGCAGGTGTGTCAAGCTTCTATTTGTGCAAAAAACCCTCCAACAACCCACCACCACTAAAATCTTTAGTGGCATTTGTTTAGGGATTTGGAGGCATGAAGGAGGCGAGGAGGAAAGAGGGATTTCTCTGGCTGACTCACTCTGCATGCCTTGTGTTTGGTTTACCATGGGCAGCAGTGAAATAATGAACAAAAAGGAAAATAAACCCAGGAAATAATCGGTAAATCTCAGTGTGTTCAGGAGAGCATAATAATTATTTTAGATAAAGATATTGAAGGATGTAGAAACAGTAACTTTCTGGGGATCACCCAGGTGGCCAGGGCAGAGCTTGGAGTTTTGCACAAGTCAGCTCTCACATGCTGCTCACTGGACCACCAAGCAAAAGAAAAGTGAAAAGTGGGTTTGTGCTTTTAACACTTCCATAGTAAGCACTGATTAGAATTGCTCTTATAATTTTATGGCAATAAATCTTACTTGACAGTTCTGTTGTGTTTTGGTGGGAGATGGATGGGAAGGAGGATGCAGCAATCGATTGCTTCATCTAACTAGGCAGGAGCAGGAGACATGAATTTACAGGAAGAATAGTGAAGCTGTTTGGACCAACTAAGTTTCTTAGAAAATAATCCCAGAATTTTCATGTGGAAAAACATCTCTCGCTGTTTGCTACAGAAGAAATGAGAAAACTTGCAGAGCAAGTGACAAGGTTTGCCACACCACGATGTGTTGTTCTGAGCGATCGGTGTGGTGAGCTCCAATAACTCAGCTGTTCTTCAGGCTCCAGATAAATTGCAGAGACAAAACAAATCTTAATTTCCGTGGCTTAAATAGTGATTTAAAGAACCATCCCTAAAGTGGATCAATACAGTAATCTGTTTCAGGTAAATAGGTAGATGTGAGCAAAAAGGCCCAGGGAAGTTCACATCTCTTTCTCAATGCCCTAAACATTCTGGTGGGCCTGGACAGACTGAGTGTGCTTTGTGCTTACTGAGACTGGGTTGTGTTTTCTCTTTGATGCTTTTTGTTTGGAGACAGTTTCCTTTAAGGCTGATTTACCAGAGCAACAGTGCATTGATGCACACATAAGCCTGTTTTACAAGGGTAGAAACCAGACATCTCAGATTACACAGAAAAGGGGACATTTTTGAAATTCCTTCCACTCCTACCCGCCTCCCCCCACTAAATTTTGTAAGATAGCAAGTTTTGTACTGATCTGTTGATAAGAATTGCCTTTATAATTCTGTTTCTGGACCTAATTATCAAATTGAGTCAGCATTGTTGTCTGTGCTGCATGCAGTCTCCTACTTCTCCACAAGCTTATGGTCCAATGGATACCAACACAGAGCTGAAGTGAATATTATATATTTTTTTTCTTTGTAAACTACGCTGCTGGGCTGTCCAGAGCCACATGCAAGCATGTTCTAAGGAGAACACCAAATTACAGATAATAAACAACCCTTACCACTGGCAACGCCAGGTTAATTGTTTTGGTTTTGTTGCTTTCTCTCTAATTTTTACTGCTTTTGTCTTTGTTGTGTCTTGTGGTATTTAATGCTATCATGTACTTTTGCCTTATGAGCGCTGGCTTGTGGAGTAGCAGTATTAATCATGAAATAATGAAGCATGGGCTTCATGGATGTGTTATTTTGGCAAGACTCTTGGCAGCAGTCTGATCTGGAGCTGGCCTTGCTAAAACTGAGCTTTTGACAGAATATTCTCTTTGAAGGGTAGCTACCGCAGCATTTGGTATTCAGTGGCTCTGGGCACAGTACATCTAAAGGAGTTCATCCAATATTGATCGTCTTCCAGTAAAATGAAAAGGAAAAATGAGGAGGAAAAAAAAAGAATCATATTGTAGAGCTCATATTTTTAAGTTTTTGTTCCCTGATCTTGGTCTGAAATGTCACAAGTCTGAAGCCTTAGCAGGGCAAAAGACAGCATTAAAGCTTTGTCTTTTGTAAATGCAAGTTAATGTTTTCTGACTTGCAGCCTTATGGCGAAAAGAATGAACCTGTTTCTGAGAGTATTGCTATATATTGTAAAATGAGATAATGGTATAGCATCTGAAAATGTCTTCAAGGCTGTTTTAGATACGTCTTAATTTATTTGGCCCCAGAAAGCATGACTTCGTTGCTGTGTTTAAATGTGGTTTTAAAAGGAGTAGTCCTGCCTCCGTTTTGGCCACAGAGAAAATTGGTTTGGTTCTCTGAACTGACTGAGAATTAATCTCTTTGCTTTATTGCTGTTGTCTTTCGCACCAGTGCTTTGCCATCCCCGCGTAGTTGCGAGTGCCAAGGCAAAGCAGGACCACGGGAGACTGGAAGGGGTAAGGAAAGGGACTGATGATTTTGGCAGCCGTGCCGTCCAGATCACCTTGGGCTGGCTGACATTTCCATCCTTAGGCTGTGTTCACATGTCCACAGAGGATGAAAATCCACAGAGGATGAAAATGGTGCTTCTTGAGGGGCGTCTGATCTCCAGGTCAGACCCCATAACTGGCTGTGTGGGGCAGTGCCAGACTGTTGCAAAAAAGACATCATTTAAGCTGAACTGACTTATTTTGCATTTGCCAGGAGTCTATAACTTCTTGAGACACAGTATCTTACTGAACATACTTTGACCTGTATGAACAAAAGTAGTTCATGGAGGTGTTGGCAGTGTTATCAGTATTTGCTGATGCAGAACAGCTGCCTGGGTACTGGAGACTTTAACCAGCGTTTGTCAGTGTAATGGGCCGGGATGGATGATCCTGGCCCACAGAGGGACCCTGACACCACTACCTTTCAAGATGCATTAGCGAGCTGCCTATAATAATTTTCATATGAAACAGCATTAGCTGTTTTTTGTGTTTTGTGTGTATCTGTATGTTAATCTTCAGACCTACTAGATGGGATTTTGCATGGTGTGCATGAGTAGGCTTTACGTTTCTTTCCATGTGCAGACTCATCTTGGATATCTGGGATAACAGGTTTATAATGAGAAACCGCTGAAGCCATTTCTTGTCATTAGAAATTCATTCAGTGTTAGGAGGCTGAAGCTAACAACAACAAGGTTGTAATGTTGCAGTGCAAACAAATATGGAAAAAAGGCTATGGTTTACTTAAAATTCTCATATGCCATTAAGAGAATGGGTAAATGTGATTTCATTTCTGATATTCTTTATTAGTTTTTCATACACAGTGTGGTGTGGAAGCACTTGTATTTCAATTTATTTTCTAGAAAAAGCCTTCTTTCATAATCTCTCAGTCAGCTCATTATGAATAGCGACCTCTGATCGTAGAAGGCTATTAATTCTTAATTATCTGCTGGTAATTTATTTGTGCATGAATTTAGCAATCTATTAGGTGGTGATTTATTTTTGAGAGAAGTATGTAATGAAAAATTTTAAGATTTGCTTTCCCTCACCCCTCCCTCTTTTGACTTGCAGTGGAATTAGCTGATTGATTAGATTACAGGATTTATCCAAACCACGCTCTGTGTGTGAGAGATTGTAGTTAAGTACATTAAGAAAATCTGAAGCAAGACACAGATAAATGAAGTGGTCTTTTTGATGGCAGTCACTGAATTAGGCTAGTGGCTGAGAAATTGGAAGTTAAATTAACAAACACTAGAGGGTTGATCTAATTCTTCAGGTGTGTTTTTTTTGTTCTTCCAATCTTTCTTGATTTAGGGTGTCTAAAAGTTTTTGAGTGGAAATATGAATCCTGCATGGCAAAGGAGCTCGGTAGCAGTGAGCTGGTGTTCTTCTGAGCTGTGGGGCTACCTGGAATATGGACTGAAATGTTCAATCTAATGCTGCTTTTCCCCACAACAGTGAGGGGTAGAAAGTGAGACCTGAACCTCTCGCTGCCAATTCAGTTCGTGAAGCCGTGTCCTGCCATCTTCCCTCATGCTGAATGGAAGCAGGCAAAAACTAACATGTTTTGCCAATACTTTTCTAGAGGTGAAGTGTGGGATTTCTCTAAAGCAATCACCTCTCACCCTGTGCTTCTTCTATTGGCATAACATGAATCTCAGTTTTCAAAAATCACCATAGCTTGATTTAACCTAAGGCAAGAGCTAGGTATTTAATGGTGGGTGTCATCTAGCTGACTTGATAGTAGTCTTAAATTTGTGCCTGTGGTTCAGCAGCTGAGCCGTGGCAGCTGTCAGGGTGTGCAGCTTTTGGTAATTTCATTTACCATCATTTGCAGCGGATGGGGTGAGAATTTAAACCAAATTACTTCTGTTAACAGTTGTCTTTTCACACCTTGTTGTGTGACTTAAAGGCGTAACAACACAATTTGTGCTTTAGGCACTGGAATACATTGTGACTTACTGGTTTTCCTAGTGGGCTTCGTGTGCATCAAATCAAGCCTCTTTGCTGAGCAGTTCAGTGTAGAAGTTAATTAGTCATTAAAAGAGTTAGTGGGGCTTTTTTTCCTAACTCAAGTTATCTTTAGTGTGCTGTCTGGAAAGTGACTGCTGGAATGTGACTTTTGCCGAGTGAGCCCGCTCTGTGCGGCTGCTCGACAGCGCAGAGCTGAGCACAGGGGCTCCTTTTTCCTATAGAATGCCCTGTCTTCGCGTGCTAGTTTGCTACATTTAGCTCTGTTTGAAGGAGTGACAGTCTATGGCACATTCGTCACATCAAAGATTTCCTTAGTAATTGGCCTCAAGTCTGACAAGATAAATAGCTCAGAGGAAGAAGATGTCATTAAGTAAGTATCATTCACTCTTCCGTGTTGCTGGACACGGTGGTCCCTAAGCAGAGTGCAGAGTGTAGCGCATCTTCACTGATGGCTGAGAATGGCAAAATACGCTATTTATGCCCCATACAGTGAATACCTGGGGCCTGCTCACTGTGGGCTGCAGCTCTGCCTAGTTAGCATGGTTCGTACATGATGTGGAGTGGAAGGCAGCTTCCCAGTGATGCTGTCCTTCATGCAGATCATCCCACTGCATCCCTGGGACCCTCTGCGGGGCAGCAGGGCACAAATGGTTTCCCCAAAGCCAGAAAGAGGCAGAAACTGAGACCTGAAAAGCATCAGAACGGCAGATCCAGCTTCTCTTAAGCAGTCTTACTTTAAGTAGGGTCTCTTCTGTTCAGCATTTCTGATAGCGAAGTGATAGAGTTGCTGTGAACCCAAGGCAGCTCTGCTAGTCTGTACCTCTTTACATCTTGCTTCAAGGCTAGGGAAAGGACCAGCAGGAGACTGGCAATGCAGGGTAGTGCTGGTGGAGGGTTCTTGGACCGTTGACTGTGGTGTATTTTCTCTCCCACTGTTGCAGCCAGAAGTGTTGGCCAGCCCCACTGGTGGCATCTGCAGTCCCCTTAGAAAAGGGTTTCCAGGTGTCTGGCAAGAAAGGCGGAGCTGAGATGCAGAAATTACATTTTCAGATAATGTGTATGCATTCTTAATCAGATTTTGGACTTCGCCTTAATTGCGTTTAGCCTGTAGATAAGCTGATGTAATTTCGGCAATCTGAAACCTCTCTTCTTGCACCTAGCTGTGGCGGCAGGATGGACAGCAGTGGTCTGACATGATGGGCTTGTCTCAACTTTTGACTTCATTGTCAGCTGCTGTGTGCAAGGAGCAATATAAGACATAGCCAAAAGCTGGGTCTGGAGATGCAGCCATGATGCTGAGCCCGGCCCTGAGGGAGATGGGTGCTGGAAGCATTGCTGGCTTGTTTCTCCTTCCTTGGAGAGGCTGTTTATCAAGATAAATGATGGTATGTTAGTTTGGGAGAGGGCACTTAATCAGCTATTTCTCCTTAGTTACAGATGTCTTTTCTTCAAAGCCATGTACTCAGCAAAGCACACAGCCAGCGTAGCTGAAATAGCCACGGAACAGCCATCCCAGTTGATCACAAGGCTTCCAAACAGAGAACCATTTGTTTCTGGAGTCTGAGGCGGATATTCAGTGAAAACATGATGGCAGTACATTAAAAATTGCAGTTTATTTTTCAAGCATGCCTAGGGTTGCGCAACATTAGCCTGGCTTGCGATCTGCAAGTGTAGAACAGCCGCAATTCTGTCTCACCCGTAATTTTATGGAGGTTGGTAACAGCAAATAGCATATCTTATTTTGACAAAGGAAAGAATTCGGCTATGTATCAGTCTGGAGAACTCTTAATAAAATAATTGAAAAGATCTGGCAATTTATTCTTTTCTCAGAACTATGTGAAATGTAACTTGATGATTGCTGTGCACCTTATGATAAGCATACAATGAGCATTGCGGCGGGGGGGATTTTAAAGGGGCCTAATTGTCATTTGGTTTATAGAGAATTTCTGGAAAGATCATAAAAAGTTGGGAATGCTTTAAAAAGTATTTAGAAATGATCAGGTAGGAACCATAGTCCTTAGGTGATAATTTCATAGCATGATACTGCAGTTATGGTTGGACTTGATGATCTTGAGGGTCTCTTCCAACCTAAACATTTCTATGATTTTATGATTTTAAGTTGGTTATTGCCCTCTGTATGTTCAGCACTCTTTGGCTGTGTAATTTCCAAGATAACTAACTCAAAACCCTAGGGATGATGCTGGGCTCTGCTGTTTACACGTGAATTCAGAGAGGTTTTCAAGGATGAGGAAGAAGCTTAAAATTTAGCCTGAACTAATTTGCATATGTTGGCCTTTGAGTTAACAAATTGCAGTTGGGAAAAGATCAGATTTCATAACAAAGACATAATCTTGTCTGAGTTTGAAAAAATTTCAGTGCAACAACCTAACTTCCAGTTTAAGGTCTGAAATGTACAGAAGATTCCCTGCTTTTCCAGGCAAATTCATTTCTACTCCAGTTTCAAACCCAGGGTGATTTACAGTCTAGTTTGGAGAGTGCTTAGCACAGGCCTAAGCAAAGCCTGTAAGCTGGCCATGAGCGCTTTTGAGCCCTACAGCTCTGCAAAGCAATAAAGCAGAGAGGTATAAAGCGTATTTTTTCTGAGAAACAGAAATAAATGGTGGAGTGAAATATTTCTGTTGATTAATATTTCACTTTGAAATGGATTAGGAAGAAACTGTGAATTATGTATTTTGATTCAATCCATTGCTGCTTAAAATATAATCTTGGTAGATTTGCAGCTAGCACGGTGCATTTTAATTTTGTCTTTTTATTTCTCTAGAACCCAAACTTAGTTGTATCCATGTTCACATGAATTGTGCATCTCTGTGTTGCTTGGGTTTGTATATGCCCTTAAATATTTCACTGTCTTTGTAGCTTATTTGTGTATATTTGATTTCACTGAAGTTTCTCAGATTGTTTTAAACTTTCACTGAGGTGCCACACTCCAACCACACACCCAAATGAGCGGAGGCATACCTGTCAATGACAACCAGGCAAAATTAGCAGCATTCCGTGATGAAGCTGTTTGTTGAAAACATCTGTAGGAGATGGTGAAGCAGAGCTCTCAAGCAAATATACCTTTATTTTAGGCAGAAGTGAGGATGGGGAATTGGCTGTTAGTGGTGGTGGAGGCTCCACAGCCCGTCCTATGTGTTATCCTCAGTCATCAGTAAAGACAGTCTAAAACCCTTCTGGTTTAAAATATACTTAAATGAAGTTCCTTGGAAGTTGCCGCCAGAGACCTTATGTTCAATCACTGTCAGCAGAAAATGGATGGAAGTTGTAATCTGCAATTCAGTGGCAGGTGTAATCACCAGTGGCTAGATCTCCTTTCTTGGAAGCATTTAAATCTTGCATATGTTTTAATTATATATTAGTATTACTTGCTTTCAGAAATTTCTATGGTGTGCAGGTGCAAAATCAGCCATTGTCTTGCCTATGTTGTTCAAAGGTTTAATGGTATTGTATTTAACATATAATTCATTTAATAACATATGCATCTTATTTTTAAGAGGGCAAAATTGCTGTTTTCCCCTTGCACAATTTTGAGTAGACAAAATATGAGTAGTTGGTAGCATAAGCAACACACTGAAACACCTATTTTCCCCATCTGCAACCTTACAAGACTAAACATGGAAATGGATTTGTTTCTTGTTGATAACAACTCCTACAATTCATTGCTGAATGCACACGCTCATTAAGAGAAAATTATTGTGAGGCCACAAGCTACGCAGCAGATGAGAAATTAAGCAAGGCTGAGGATGAAGGACTGAGCAAACAGTATGTAAAATGAAGATGGGCAGTTTCTTTGTGATTATAACCAGCTATTTGGACTAGAGATCTGTTGATTCATATATTTGACAAATGTGCTTATGGTTCCAATGTAATTAGAAGCTTCTAAATTGAAAAGAGCTGGTAGCTAACTGCTGATGAATATCTTGAAAATTCAAGTTGAAGAAACTTCAGACAGTTGGAATTATTATGTTTTAAGTTAAAAAAGAAATAGTAAATAATTTGTTTTAATAAGAATCATAAGAAGAAGGACAAACACTGAAATCTGAAAAGAATCCTGGAGGACTATAAAATTAATCTGATTTTACTTGGTTTCTAATTTTGGAGGCCAGAATTTTCCAGTGTGTTGAGCTGCCTTTTTTTTTCTCTTTACTAATCCAATTTTCAAATGTGTTGAACATCCACAACTCCTATTGGCTTTGCTGAGAGCTGCAGCTTCAAAAAATAATATGTTTTGTTAGAGACAGGAAGAGAGCTAAATGGGAGAGAACAGGGGCTGCAGTGATCTGATGAGAAAGGCTGTGAAAGAACAAACAGAAGAAATATAAGAAATATTATATTTTTTTGGTGGGTGGCAGGTAAGACAGCAATTGGGTTTGAATAAAGAACACTGATATTTTGCTGGGTAGAACCAAAAAGCCCTTTGAAGGACCTGGTAGCACATGTAGCAACCTCAAAGCTTAGTTCCAAAAAGGGCCAGGGAAGGGCGTTGGGGTTTGAAATCCATGAGCTGTAGAAGATTCATTTATAAAAGCAGAAGTACTTTTCACTTCATACTTTGGCACGTAATATCCTCCTTGCTGGCACTAATGATGTGGAGACATTTTTCTATCAAATGGTTTCTGACAGTTCAATTGCCAAAAATACTCAAGTGGCAGAATGCAACTGCAATTACTAACAGTGTGCTTGCCCCAGAGTCTGTAAATTCTCTCATGAAGGCCTAAAAAGCCCATTCACGTTGTCTAGAAATAGCAGCAATAACCATGGTAATAAGTTCTTCTCTTTGTTGCTGTGGTTCAATTCTTTTCATGGGTAGGCTGCAAAAAAGCCATTTGATTTTTTTCTGTAGCTGCCTCTATTGTAAGGAGATGTTTCTGTTCTCCAGGAGCAACAGCGCTGCTGAAAGCCCTGCAGCAGCCTAGTTTCTGGATTCTGAAATTTAGCTGAGGGGTTTTGTGTTTGGTCTGGAGGAGATGATGCATCCTGAGGGAGTCCGCACTGCCCTGGGGAGCAGCATGGGAGAGGACAGGACACTACGGATTCGGGTTCTGCCCAAGCCACCAAGTGATTTAGTGCACATCACGTCACTCCTCTGGAGCTGATTACCGACCTAAACGCAGCCTAATGAAATTTACCATTCTTGTGGTGTGTCTGTCCATATACATGTGTTGCTCATGCATGCTCAGAGGGATTCCCTCATTATTCTCTGGAGCTGTAGGGCAGTCCATCCGGAGAATGCAGGGTTTGGAAGTTCTTTCTATCTAGAGTAGTTTTACTCAGTTTAACGTGGCCAAAAATAGGCTGTGATCCTGCAAATTGCTCCTGGGCAAATTTCTGCAGGGAGTACTACTGACAATAACAGGGTCTATTAAGATGTAAGACGTGTCCACAAAGAGTATCATGAAGGAGTGGGGTATAGAAAAGGGATAAGAAGTAGTTGTGTGAGGCAGCTTGTCTGTGCCAAGTTGCTCACGTATGTAAGGGTTTGCAGCTTTTCGGCTCTAAATCCAGTACTTAGAAACTGCTGTTGAGTCACATGGACAGTCAGCTTTGATGCTCGTTAGAAGCAAGAAGCATGAATATAGACTTACTCTCCCTGTTATTAAAGATTATTTTATCCTATAAGATTGTTGTCATGGTATGATGCTTGAACAATTTACAAATGTAGCTTCAGAATATAAATGCATTTGCTTCTGTAAGCTCTCCAAATCAGAAGCAGTGAAGTTTTCAGCAGCTATTTATCAGAGCCCTTTGAATGACACAAGCTTTTGTTTATTTAGCTTGAATTTCTAGGACACTCCATGAGATAAATACTAGAAACGGCTGTCATTGAACAAACTCTCTTTTTTAAAAAACATGTTAGTTCTCAGTGTTGTGAAGTGTCTCAAGAAGTTTTGCAGGGAAAAAATCAAACCACAACAAACCAAGTTTACTTTGTAATTAATATTGTATTAGAAGTTACCTTTGTGCTAGTAAATGTGCCTGTGAATGTTTTGGGTGCTGAGGCCAGCAGGTACAAGATGACCCACATCCATACCATTGAAAGTCTCCTAACCTACAAAACATTCCCATGAAAAAGGGTGGAAACAGTGCCAACTCTTAACCTGTGCCTGGGATTGCATGGGAAATTGTGCCGGGGATCCTTCTAACAGCTTAATAGTATAGACAATGGTGGCCCAGGGCACAGGAGCATCCCTGACCACTGTGTGATGTAAGTTTGGACACTGCTGGAGTCACGGTTACAGCTGCTAAATGAACTTTCCATTGTTTCTAAGGCAGTGTATAAATAAGGTTTGCTTTGTTGTAGAGTGTGTCACAGGATGACATTGCTGCTTTTGCTGAAAGGAAGATTTCATGTAATGCTTTGAAGAACATTAGTGTTATCTTTTTTCCTATGTAGCGTTAAAACCTACCAGCAGCGGAGTAAGATGCAAATATCCTCTAACATTAAGCTCTAGTTCTTTACAACAGAGAAAAGTCATTAAATTGATGGAGATGTTTCAGTAAGTTTTGAGTTTATTTAGTAAACAGATATTACCCATAGATTGCTATGCAACAGCACTCTTCATTGTCAGTTAAACTACTGATGTTGTGGGATGTCTGGTCTTATTTTCTCCTGCATGCACTTCACCCTTTCCACTCTACCCATACATAGACTGCAGCCTCAATTCTTATTGCATGAGAGCATCTGGGTAGGGATACCAAGGACAAGTTTGGAGATTTTTAAGACAAGATGTTAGCATAGTTGTTAGAGATGTTTCTGCACTTGCTATGTAAATGACTTAACATTTCATGAATGCAAAGTAAATCAGTTCTCTCATGTTGCTTGGGTTTAATCATTTTTGATTCTTGGTTAGCATATTTCGTAACCAAAGCCTGAATTTTTTTAGTCTGCATTTGTCAATGATGCAAAAATCACCTTGTTATGCAGGATGAAGAATTTTATGTGTGGAATCTGGGCTGAGCTATAAGCTGCTAGGAGAGAAAGAAGCTATTAAGACATCCTGAGACTGTACATAATACAATGTCCCATTTTGGGCTCTGTGACAGAGCTGTGTTAATTTATCTCTGTTCTAGCAGATGACAGCTCTGCTCTTCTCATCCTGGGCTTCTCCAAAGCAGTGAATTATTTTTTATTTTTCAAGTATATCAAGTAATTATTTTTTCCAAGTCTTCCTAGACAGAGTCTCCTTGGCTTGGTTATGGTTTGATCTAATTTGAATTGACAATCAGTACCAAATATCAGAAAGTGTTGTGTCTCATAGTAAAACCCAAGGATGAAGCTAAATGGAAACAATTGAATATGAGTCATATCATAGTTAGTCCAATGACTTGGATGTGACTCTAATCTTGGTTTCCCAGGAACTTGGTTTCTTGGCCTTTTTCCAGGTTGAAGAAGAGCAAATCTTTCAGAAGTAGATTGTCTGGGCAATGCACCTGTCGCGTTAAAGCCTTTGCATTTTCTGTGGTATACTATGATTTGCTTCTCTTACAAATTTTCATGATGTGACAAAGATGTGATGAAAATTCTGGATTTTAGATCCAGAAAAGTCATTGTTGAACAAAACACTGGCAATAAATTCAATTTGGAAGCTTATTCTATTCATTCATAGCCTGTAATTCTTTTGTGAAATCAACATCTAAACAAACCTAATTATTAAAAGGAGACTAAAGATCCTTGTTGTCTTGTTGAAGATGAAATCTTTATGAGGGAAGGGGAAAAGTAACTTTCCATTACTGAGAAGGAATACCTATGTGCTCCTAGTCATCTTTACTTCACCTGATCTGCAATTCAAAAAGTTGGATTCAGAATTTGTGGAGATTATTACATTTGAGTTCCTTATTCCAAGTGGCTTTAGCAGTGTTTAAGTCAGCTTTACAATAAGTCTGTGTGTATTAAAGCAAAAATTAAAAGATTTCTAGATAATGACTCTAATGAAGAAGTATTGCCAAAAAGCTGCCAAAGAGATCAAATGTACTTAGAAGTGCCTTGAAAAGAATATTTAATAGAATACCAGTCAGTACATGTGTAATGATGACCTAGATTCAAATCCATGGTACTTCTGTTAGTGTAAATGGAATGCTACTGCTGTAAACTTTTATAGTCTAACTTTAACCTGCTTGCCCAGAAACTAGAAAGTATTTTTTAACTTTTGTTTTGGAATAACAGCGGTTCTCCTCTTGCAACTGGCAGTGAATTAGAATGACAACCAAAGCATTCCCAGCCGTGCTTCCATAGGACAAGCCCCTTGCCTACAATAAAGAGAATGAAATGTGGGAAGCTGAGCATTTGCAATCTAGAAGTTGACAGTTTGTCTTACAGAAAAAAAACTGGTGCAAGTTTTATTGAAGGTTGTTAGAAGTAAAAAAGTCCTTGAAGCAAATATCTTCAAATACTTTGGATCTCTCTTGGCCTGTTGTTATTTTGAGAAGTGGCTGGACTTGTTCTAGCAAAGGAGAAGGGACAGGTGGCTTTTCTTTAAAAATGCCATGCACTGCTGCTGCTTTATGTTCAGATGATGCAGCGTTACACAAGGTTAATGGCAGTATAGCAATGCCAATGCATTAACTGTGACTTTTTGATAATTTTTTTAAGTTTTTGGGTGACAAAGCAGGTAGCTGAACCACCTAGAACTTCACATCTGTGTGGTAAGAAAGATAAATGGGTAGAAAAAGTGATTCTACAACAGCAATGAACATCTCTGTTTTTTCTGGATGGTGTCTTCATCCCCTCTTAATCGTAGAGGCAGATGGAGAGTTATTCCTTCCCGCTCATGTAGAGGGGAAAATTTACAGTTTTAATACCTGTTTTGGGAGTATTTTAGCATGCTGCACTTAAAAAGATCAAATTTTTAGTTTAGACTTTGCCACCGGTTTATTTTATTTAGTTAGCTGTGTAACCAAGAAAAACCTGGTGTTGTGTGAAAAAGAGAGGTGGTAATCTGTACCTTAATTCATTTGCTTTCCTTACCAGACATAGTTTGCCGGTGTCTCTCTGAACATTTTCCCAGTCAGCTGCAGACTGAGCTTGGCCACAGTGTGGTTGGGTTGGATTCCCATCCCAGGCAGACAAGCTCTATTTGGCCTTGGGACCCCTGGGTTCGTATGGCTTTCAATCACGAGAAATGCTAAATTGACAGTTACTTTCAAGTTCATGCCATAGCACCAACTCCCTGCTGCTCCACATTGCGTGGTTTCGTAGCTGCCCTTTGTATTGAATTTCTTCCAAATGAGCTTCACTTGTTGACAGATTTTGAGATTTTCATGGTTGCCCTGTGCATTTCAATGCATAGTCCTGGTCTTTGGTCTTGAAATAATTTATAGCATAATGAATTGTTATAATGCTGTGTGATAAAACCCCATTGAGAGGATGGATTCTAAACAGAAGAATGTGTTCACTAAATGTTTTAGAACTGATCCTCAACAGTTCCTAACGGAGAGCTGTGAATGCTGGTAGACCTGCTGCTCTCTGCCATGTCTCTTCCAAGGCCAAGAGTGTTAAGAGCTCTTGGGTCAGGCAATCAAGTGGCCTCGAACGGGCTGTTTTCTCCTCTTCTCCTGTCTGCATGAATTCCATGTGTCCTTCTGAATCAAAATTTTTCATATGTAAAATTACAAGTGCTTCCATGCCCTAACTATAAGAATATGCTGCATTAATGTTCACAATGTACATTACGGATATGACTGCACAACAGGTTATAACCACAGTATATGTTAAGATATACGCATATATATTAAAAAAAATATGGGGTTTTGTTTGGTTTTTTTTTTTGATCAACAAAATAACAGATGTGACTTGAATCCTACAATTTGAAAAAAGTTTCAAATTCATGCTAGTAATTTTCTGGGTCCTTTTATTAGCAGCATTTTTACTGCAGCTTGTAAGGGACTCAAGATGTTCTCAAATCTTGAATAAGTTACAATGAAGAAAATATAAGCTTTTCAGCTATTTTAACCACCTTCTCCAATGTTAAGACTGGAAGACATTCTACTTTTGTACCCTCAGCCAGTTTGTATGGTCTGCTGTTTTGTGTTGCTACAGCAGACTTTTTCTCATTCTCTTCCTTGTTTTATTAGATAGTTCTACTTTGAATTGCCTTTAATTTCAGTGATGCTATTCAGCATGAAAGCTATAATCCTAGAATCGTGCTCTCTTCTTAGCAGAACTGATGGGAAATAATTTTGTTGTACACTTTACATATGGTAATAACAGTAAGTCTTGACATTTGCTCTTCTTTGTAGTTATTTTAGGTTCTGTACAGCAAAGAAAACAGGCTGTTGGCCTGTCTGGTGCTGGCCTGTAATGGAACAATTAAACTGTTTCTGCACAGTCACATAAGGATGCACAGCAGTGGTTATTTGAGTTTCTCAATATTTTTGCTATTCCTGAAATGTCTGATTATGTTTTGAAGAAGTTAGGACAGATACAAATCCGTCTCACAAAATAAGTTTCCTCAAGTAGAATAAGTGTCCTCAAGTAGAAGAAAAGGGTGCAGCTGTGTGTGTGTAGCATACGTATAGCTGTATATTTGTCTTGTGGACATTCCTACTGGTATCCTATGAGGCTCAGGGTACTTGGTACTGCACAAAGGATGTTGGAAAGTGTCTGGTAGTTCATTGAACTTTTGAGCAGAATGGAGGGTTTAGTAAAGAAAAGAAAGGCACAATAAGTTAAAAAATGGGATAATGTAATTTGAATTATTTGGAAAGTATCCAGCCTCTAAAAAAACAAACAAAACAAACAGACAACCCCCCCAAACAACAAAACAAACAGAGAAAAACAAATGCAAACAAAACCCACAAACAAAATAAAAAAACAACATACACAGAGAAAAAAGAAAAGCAAAGAAAAAGTGGTTAAAAAAAAAAAAGGTGCCCTTTCCATTTAAAGATTGTCTGTCCTCATCATCGTGTACTTGTATCTCTCTCACACCTTCTGTCATTGGGTACTTAAACAGCGAGAACTGTTTTTTCTGAGTTGTGGACCATTTAATCACACATTAGCAAGACGAACATGGCATTTGAAGCATAGCCGTGAAAGGAGACTCTGTGGTCCCGGAACGATCTGTAAGAATAACAATCACTCACCTGGTAGTCTGGAACTTTCTGAAAAGCAGCAGGCTAAAGGGCAAACGTGAACCACTGAAGGACCTCAGTGCTGTGAAGGAGTTTATCCTTTCACATTTCTTGCCACTCTACTATGTCTAAACTGTGGATACTGAATAAAAAGAACCTTATCTTCCTAAAACGCCATCCAATTTTATATTTCTGAAATATTTTCTCAATGAAATTGTGGAAGTGATGACAAGCCATGCTGTTTTCATCTTTTCTCTTTTCAGTTCCCCCACAACATTGTGACACATACCATATTTGAAGTCTAACTGCAAAAATGTTTCCTGTGAAATTTAATTGAGAATTCATTGTGAAGTCAGAAATTTGCTTAATATCAAGCCTACTTCTTTGGTTAGGCAAAGGACTTGGAAAAGGAAGGAATGGGGTATGATTTTCATTTTCAGGGCATATAATACTCAGAATGGCATTTAATGGGAACTGAAGGGATGGTGGTGATTTCATTTGCACAGAACTATTTCAGTCATTTGTAATGATTTACCAGGAAGGAAAAACCAAGGTGGAGTTGGCAAGCTTTGTAGAGTTTTAAGCTTTAAAATGCAAAGGAGGAGAAAATCCATTGTGAGGAATTACAAGGAAAAAGTTGCAGAAGACACCATCGAGAGATGTTTGATTTCCTGGCACTGACAACCTCAGCAGGCTGCTGTCTTTAATGCAGACAGCTTCCACTGTTGCTCTGATTCTCCTCTAGCTTCCGCAGACATAAGTCCTTTGACATTAATAAGTTCTTGCATAGCTGATAGAAGAACTGAACTGAAACCTGGCTGGGATCTTTTCTGTCTTCCCCTTGAGTGCCTGTAGTCGTCTCACACATTTTACATTCTTTAATGAGGGAACAAAACATGATCCTGAATAAATGAGTTAACAGTTTTGTGTGTGTTTGCACGTGTGCATTTAACAGGCTCAGGGTAGTTCTTTGTTATCATGCAAGTCAAGTCAACCTTCTCCTGATATTAGCAATTCTTTCTGTTGTATGAGCTGCATTGCTTGCAGTATTGAACAGATTTTTCTTAAAGAATTCAGGCTGAAGTAAAAGGTGAATTCTTATTGAAACAGGTTGTTGAAAGGATGCAGAAGTGTTCAAAAGCTTCTGTTGCATATATGCTCTTGGGCACAGAGAATATCTAATCTGTTTGTCTTCTAAGAAGATCAAACCAATTTGTGTTGCTTATGGAAACTGAAATGTTTCAGAAAAAATGTATGTATATATACATACACAGAAAAAAAAAAAGTCAGATGGGTTGAGAGAAGTGTACAGTTTGTTTAGCTTGCATTAGTTTGCCATGTAATAAAACTGGTGAGAGTAATGGCATGTTGTGGTGGTGCTCTGCTTCATATACTTCTATAAACAGTATTCAAGCACAGAATTATTCATGGCTGCTGAACAGTAAAGCTGCTCAAATCCTTTCAAAATTAAAGCTGGTGGTCAAAATACCAATGTCTTAACCAGATCAGTGACTTTCAAAACAAAATTTGAGGTCTTCCATTTGCTTTGGCATGGACATATTTATGTTTAGTGTATCATAACTGTTGTAGCTTAAAAGCAACTGCTTTTTTATTGAGGAAGCAGTGTGACTTTCCTTAGAAACAGATTTAAACATGATATTTCATAGATAAGAAATGATAGTTGGTGAAATTGTTTGATGTTCAATACTCATTTTTATTCAGAGGACTTATTTCTACCCTGTATGTTCCACTGACTGTACATATAAGCAGCCCTTTTGTGTGCCATATTTCTCAATTAAATTCTCCTGCAGAATCACTTTGCTACTTTGCCTGAGAAGATAAAGACATTCTCCGGCAGGAAATCTGAATTCAAATTATAAGATGCATACTTCTCACTTCCTTTTTAATAACATCTGATTATTTTTTTTTCGTATTAATGAGTTTCTTAGATCTACCTTTCGATGGAAAATCACAATGTAAAGAGAAAAATGCTGTTATAATGACACTGCAATAATTGTTGCCCTTGTGTCCTGAACTTGATTCTCCCCTTTGTATTTTGACCCTGTGTCAGAAGGTCACCGTTGTATTTGCATTTTGACAAATTTCTACTCCTTTTTCCCTTTGTGAAAATGAATTGTCATAGCCATGAATACTTTGCATAAATAGCTTATCATTTCATTAAACTGTGATTTATAGCTATCACATTGGAGTGTTTGTGTTCTTCAGCCCTTCTGTTCAGTAGACACTAATCTGCTAGACAGTACGATGTGATCATTTATCAGATATGTTTTGCTCCCGGTTTACCTCAGCTTAACTGCATACTGCATTCTCAATTGTAGGTGCTCAGGTATGAATGTCTTGTGTCATCCAACAACCGGAAGATATTAATGTTTCTGCACATGCTATTGTGTGTTTATGCCATTTGGAAATACCGTAGGAGGACTTGTTGTATATGAGTTCTTGACCTGGAGTTTTGAGCTTGTGTGAGATGAGCAGAAGGACAGTGTGGAGTTTTCCAGAGGAGCTGCTGGCCGTGGAAGAAAAGGCTCAGGGCTCTGCTCACCCTGAGGGAAGCGCTGGTGTCATGGGGGTGACTGGTTCTGGGACAGACCATTGCAAACCCCAAGCAACCTCCATCTCCCCATACCTGTAAACTGGAGCTGTGAGGAACCTCAGGTCCCATCCACTTGCCTCCTGTTAGATTTGAGTGGGGTGGTGGTGATTATTAGCACCTAATTCACACTTTCCTGTGGTTTATTGGAGTGGTTTCCTGAAACTTTGAACACCTTTGAAACCCACTTCTTTCCTTCCTAATCTCTGTAATTCTACATGTTGAATTTATTGGAGAGTGGGGTATGGGTCAGATGAGGCTGTGGCCCCTTGGCTTTAGGGGATGCACTGGCTTTCAGTGAGTGTTCCGGCCCAGGTGGATTATCTTGATGGTGACATGATGTGTGTACAGTTCTGTCTGCATTTTATCTTGTCCATCAGTGAATCTAAGCTTGCAACAGAAACACCTTGATGATGAATGTTTTCAGATTCTGAACACTTCTTAGGTGGGTGTAAAGTTAATCCGCTTGACTGAATTCAGAGTTGCTTAAGCAGGATTGTGAAGTTTAGGGATTTTGCAGAGTAGTAAAAACAAACAAAAAGAACCCCAAAGAGAAAAACCTATTGTGTCATTGTTGTTGAGATGTGCACAAGTTTGGCTTTAAAATAGTCATGACATTGCACGGTGTAAGGGGAAGAGGATCCTTTATGTTGTCATTGCTGTGTTTGCAGTTACCCCTGGAGTCCACAAGAACCAAGTCAAACCTGAGACTTTTGCTTCGCTTTCTCAATGGGCGCAAGATGCCGTAGAGACACAGATGCCTTAATGCAAATATTTTTCCTGGAAAGGAATTATCTTTATAAGCCATGCAAACCCTTTGTTTTTATGTTTTCAGGCAACTTAAATTTCTCTGCCTGAAATACAGATTTTTTTGGTTTTGTTAGTGTAGCTTGACTGTTATATTGGTTCAAAATTAGAATCAGACCTTCTACTAATTGGTACTTCTTTCTCTTGATTATTTTGTCAATTATTATAAATTCCTAACATTGAGTATGTAGCTTAAAAAGCTACTGAAACAAAACCCAAACCATTTCCTCGCCTTCAAAAAAGGGAGAATAAACCTTTCAGTTCTTCCCTTTTTGGACTCAAAGGTCAGCATTGATGCAGCAGGATGAAACTGCAGGATAATTAAACCATGTAGCATTACCTGTAAGCACTGTCTTTTTCAATCCCTATTGATACTTTTGAAATCACTCTGAACTGGTCAAGCCATACCTGATGTTTGTTTTAATTAAAAAAATCAGCACACAAAGCTCCTTTGATTTTCCCTGTGAAGGTAGAAAACCCATTAATGTCATGTGCACTGTTCACCATCTGAGACTTTTCCCCCACCTCCTCCTATGTTACATATATAATACCTTTTTCTTCTAGACACTGAATTCATTGGCTATTAGGATGCAGATGAGTTAAATGAGAGAAAAGGCAGGCTCCTGCTGCCTGCACCTTCACACTGACATGAGACCGTGCTGTAGGTGAGAAAGAAAGGCATCTTATAAAGGGTTTTAAAAGCAGCAGCGTAACCCTGCAAACCATTCTGAGCAGGAGACTTTTTAAAACTTTCTGGTAAATGACGTCAAAGGAAATTAGAGAAAATGTTGTGTATTTGAATACTGGAAGTTCAGGGAGTCTGAAAAAGGTTCGTCTCTGTCTTCATGCTACTCAGAGAAACAATAACAGCTAAATGGGATATAACTCACTAGTCTGATGCAGCATGTTAAGCACATGAGCAAAAGAAAGCTCAAAGTCCTTTCTCTTTAAATTGCAGATAGAACACATTAATATTCATTTTGTTCTGTGCCGTCGTCTTATGTTTCAACCCCCAGATGATAATTAAGACAATAGAAGATAAAATTCTGTACTGTATAAAATTGCATTCAAGCCTTAACAAATAAGAGATTATTCTGTCCAGTAAACAAAACATAATCATCCTGGCACCCTTACGAAGGAGAGCCTAAAATAGAAACACTGCTTTTTATAGGTCATGTAAAATGTCATCGTCTCTTTCATTATCTGTTCTGTTTGGATGAAAAAGAACTGATTAATTTAAAAAGAACCTTGGCTTATTTACTAACAAGGTTATTTTCTCATTGATTGCTAGGAAGTCTGGTTCCTTTGGAAGGGGTTGCAAATTATGAGAAAATCAATTGTCAGCCTGTGTAGATGCATCTGCCATTTATGTGCTGGCAGCGTAGGCTCGTGTGTACATGGTGTTTATACAGCAGCTTTGGATGTACCTTGTGTGAATGAAACTTCTGGGTCAGGGAAAAGTGTGAAGGCAGCATCATACTACAAACGGACCAGTCTCACAAGCTGCTTCTGAAAACTTAGCTGTCAAACAAGCTGTGTCTTAAAGGAAAGACCAAAACCAAAGAAATGTGAAATTAGACCAATGAATTAATATTTAGGCATATGATTTTAAAACTCCCAGGGTAAAAATGTGCAAAAACACAACATATCAGAGACGATGGGTTTACCAGGCTGGTCTGGCTGGACTCGCTCAGAAGCAGAGTTTATTTTGAAAAAACCGAGGGTCTCACCATGGGGTTCGTCATCGGGGGAGCGTGACTGGCACAAAGCTGCTGCAATAGTGCAGCTCCTGTCTGGAGGACACTTGGGATTTTGGGTTCCCCGTCTGAACTGTTCCTCGGTGGTTCCTGGATATTGTGAATTATGCTCAAAAAACCAACTGTCTTCTAAAGTTCTTCCTTTGTTCTTCTACCCTGATTCAGACTCTGAAAGTGGGACTATGTTAAAAGTGGGAACAACACGTTATTCTGGATTGCTCCTTTGACAAGTAGCTATTCCTTTTTCATGCTATTTGTCTGGTACCTTTTTTTTTTGCCAAGCTGTGAGGTCCTGACCAAAGTCCTTTTAAGTCAGCAGAAAAACTGTCAATGACTTGGTGAGTGGAGGCAGAGCTTTCCAAAGTCCCAAGGTAACAGAGGAGCAGGAACTGCAGTGACGTTTAATGTGAGGCCAATACTGTTCTTCCTTGCATCTCTTGTTAGATCATTTTAGAGCTCTTCAAACTATTTTTTCCCTCTAGTAGCAGATGGAGTAAAAGGAGCTCCAGTGTACCTGTGTTGCCTAAAATGTCTTTCCACTTTGCAAAGCATTTAGAGCTTAGACTGTGGACTCCCAAAAGTGAGAGAAGTGTAAAAAGAATTTGAGGCTAAGCTGATTAGAGCTTTCTATTTCAGAATTAGTGTGAGACCTCCATCTAAATGGATTTGATTAAGTGGGGCTGGAAAACGGTTGTTAGCAAACCAACTGAGAAAGTGTAAGGAGAGCACTCCAAAATAATAGAATAAAAAGTTAAGGAGGAAGAATTAGTATTTGGACACTTACTGCAGATTTTTATTGCTTTCTATGGCATCTCTTGTCTTTAGCTGGGTCATCAGAACACTTATCAAAATAATTTAAAAAATAAAGTGGCTGTTGGTTTTAATGGCAATGACGATAAAGCTGATGCTTGAGCATGCAGATTTCCTGGCAGAACTGCAAACTGGTTAGAATCATGTGAGTCTGTAGAGCCGACACCAAGCAAAAATGGGCATAAAGCATGGTCAGGTCTGCTTGCATCCTGCAAAATGGAAAAAGCCCCATGAAGCCAAAGCCAGCAGCAAAGCCTGATTAAACATTTTATCTCTGCTTTTCTTGTTAATCTTTCACAGAAGTCATTCATCGTAGATATACAAGAAAGCCACCAAGACAGCTGCTAGAAACAGTAATGTAATGGGAATTAAACTGGTGTTTATTTCCACTTTGAATTTGGGAAGCTGTTATTTTGTCCACTTCTGGTTTTGTATTTTCCAGTTAACTGTTTTTAGTGTGAGATGCCTGACGCTAATGAAGGCCTCACTTGGGCCTCACTGGGCAGCCAAAAAGCCTGTATTTCCTCTTCTACCAAACCAGAATCTGTGAAACTTCATTCTGAAGGTGCCAATTTTTGTGGTTTTCAGAACTGAAGCGGTACTTTGGCTCCCTTTTTCTTTGTGATGTGAAGATCTAACCTCAGTAGCAGTAGGTTTTCATAAGCCGCCACTTTTGGATTAGCATGCTAATTTTTATTCCTGCAGTATGTGTTTTCTAAGGAGTGTAAGAAGGACAGAGAGATGAGGCGTGTGGGCAGAAGGACTTGACTGGCCTGAGTGTGGAAACTTATGAACCGGTGGCCAGGATCAGGGTAGCCTGGCAAGCCAAGGCGTGATCTGAAAAGGCGCCATCAGAGCTATGTCCGATTTCTGCAGAAATGTCATGTTCCTGCAGAATATCTTCATTTTGACAAATGCAATTTTGTGATCAAAAGCATTCCATGAAAAATGTCAAACCCGCTGTATGCTTGAGTCAAGTTTTCCCCTCTTTATTCCAATATTCTATTTTTCACCAAAAGAGACCATGTCCTTTTGATTCTGTCGCAGAATTGCTCTGCTTTACATATAAAGGGGCCATTTGTATGCTGTTTCTTCGTAATTAAAATTCTTATCCCCAAAAATGTGTTTTCCATTAAAAATTCCTGCCCTGCACTAATAAATCTAAATCTTGTAGCTATTGTCTCTGGAAATATACATTTTGCTATATGCCACATATAAACATTTATTTCCTGTTAGAGAAAATGTGGTTTTTACCATCTGTAATATTCATATTTGTTTCTTGGGGGGGAGGGAAGTTAGGGTGACAGAAACATGATACAGGCACTCCTAAACACATTAAGAAAACAAGACTTTGTGACCAGGGCAAAAGAAAAGGTTTGTTACAGAGCCTAGTAAGCTTTTTCATGTACACTTTAAATTTTTTTTTAATTGCCAAACTTGCCTTATGTGAGATATTAAATTTATGTTGGAGAACAAAGCTATTCAAGTTCATTATTGTTTTGGTTTTGAATGCAAGTTTTTCCATATTTTGGCTGCTGTCATTGGCTGGGCTTTAAGGCGGTGGTTATAGAAGAGAAGGGTTGTTCTATGTGGAAGCAACAGTCCTGAGAATCAGAGAACTTTTGTTTTACATTATTGTATATGGAATAGCTAATGGCAGCTTTGCCCTTGTTCGCTTTACTTTAGCTGACAATTTGAGTTTTGCCCAGTAAGATATGGTAGTACTTTATTAAACTCATAACAAACTCGATGGCAATAGTGCTTGCTTGCTCCAGCCAACTCATTTGTCCTCTCAGTGCTTTAAAATCTTATTTTAGAATTTCATTTCCATTTTCTCCACAAAAGAGAGGCCCACAATGCTGTGGATTGAATCACTTTTACAACAGAATTGGCTCATTAGCGCTTCCCCTTTACCAGTGAGGTTTTCTGAACTTGTGTTGGTTCTTGGTCAACTGAGCAATTGAAAAGATTTAGCTCATTGCATCATTTTGCTCTGACCTCTTTTAAATTGCTGTTGGATCTCCCATTCTTCCAGATCCTTTACCTACCTGTTCAGTGCTGTCTTTCTAAATTAGATTTCCAAGTGATAGCTTGAGACATTATAGAACTAGTTTGAATCAATTGCACTTTAAACTTGAACATATTTTTTCCAAGAAAAACACTCAACCTTGTGTAACATTTTCCAGGGTTAAAGAATGTACTCCAAGCATCAGAAAATTGTTCCAATGGTAGGCTAAAAATAAAACAAAAATATTTGCAGTTAGGGTAAATAACCAGAGCTAGTTTGGTTTCTCAGATCATGTTTTCCCATTGTCTACAATACGAAATTAAAAAAAGCTGCAGTCAGGTTGTGTTTTTTTTAACCAGTGCGACCTTCTTGCTCAATTTTTGTGGCTTCTTGTGCCTCTTTTAAAGTGTGCTTCAACAACTCCCAACTGTTATACACATTTTTCTGTTTAAATGGGGTTCTTTCCCCAACAGATTTAGCTCATAATTATTTTCAGCTTTGAGAGTCTGACTTTCTAAATCACAAAGTGTTGTTGCCTGTTTGCCTTCTTTATGTACTGTATATTAGTAGCTTGGTGCCTCCTCTATATGTCCACAACTGTGTAATTATAAAGAAAAAAAGAAAAGAGCAGGTCCATCTCAGGTTAAGCTTAGTTCTGTGCTCTTTGAAAATAACATAGTAAGAATAGGACCTTTACTCACTATTGCCAGGCCACAGTAAGACTTGCTTCTGTCTGTTTTTCTTGACAGATTTTGTTTCTGTGAGATCACTAGAGCAGGCTGGAATATTAACCTGTAGATTCTTTTTCTTTGGTGAGACACTAGAGCACCTGAGTGTGCATCATCCAGCCATGCTGGAGAATGGAGTGTCAGTCAGCATGTGCTTTGGACAGAGCTTCCAAAGGACACGTTGTCATTTTCAGCTGGTTTATTCCAAGAAGGCCAACATTTTCTGTCTGGTAGAGACACTTGTAAGGGAAAAAAATAATTAAAAAAGCAGCATCAAATTTCTAGTGTTCTGATAATGTCTGCATTTAGTGTGCCTTTACAGCCTGACCATCAGAGGTTCTCAGCGTTGGATATTATGCATTCAGTACCTCTGGAAATCAGGCCGTTAATATTGACATATGCCTGGGAGCCAGTGAGGGCAGAGTGAAAAACTATAAAGCTGTGATTAGTATTCAGAGGTGACCTGGCTGGGCAATGGGATTTTGTCCCTCCAGCAATCAAGGAAGAACAAGGATGAAAAGGGACTTAGCTTGACTGCTGAAGGAGTTTGAGGTCATGTTTAATAAAAAGCACCAAAACCCATTACTCGTGCTTAAATTAAAGAGAAGAACAAGCAAAAAAAAAAAACCAAACACAAACACAAAGAATATGAGTAGTTATTAAAAATTCCTGAATACAGGCATCTATGTCACTTTTTCCCCATTTTTCTGGAAGAATGAAATACTGTATTTAGGGAATAGGTTTCAGATTTTGCAAATATTTTCCTAGTGCCATTCTAGAAAATGAGTTGTTTGGCATATTGTTATGTGAGGCTTGTTCTGCTAAAGCATTGTAATGCCGTCTGTTTCTCAAGCTGATTTGGCTTTTACAGCTCAAATATTATATCCCACTTTTAGAACATATGGTAACTCCTTTCAGGAGACATACAGAGATATGCATCTCATTTCCAGAAATGGGTCGTTGCCTTTGAGTGAAAGACTGCAAGTGCTTTTCATCTTGATTTTCCTGTTCTTACTAGTCTATCTATACTTTCTTCTTCACCCCCTGCCCTGCTTCTGCTGCCTCCCATGAGCCTTCCCTGCATCCCAGAGAAGGAAAGACTCGCTGGCAGCTTTGAGTCTGAGCAGCAGTAAAGAAACAATGGTCCCTTATCCAGGTTGTTTCTTGCAACACAGTTTTACAGACAAGGTGTCAGTGACAAATGCTGCTATGTGGCTCCCATGCAGACTGTGCTTTCCTGATGAAGTATTAGAGGAAGGTTGGGTTGCTCACGTCGCCTAGTCTGTGTTCATTGATGGGAAGGCTTGGTGGAGACGGGACGTGAGCCTCTCGGCCTGAATCTTTCAGGGCCGCTCTTGGAATAGAGGCTGCATCCTATGCTGCTCTCTTACAATGATTTCATTCTACATTCACTTCAAATGAGTAGGAGTTTTTTTCTTTTCTTACTTTTTTTTAAAAGCCTACGTGGCAACAACAACGATTCTTGCCCATAATGACCACTTCATACTCCTCATTGCTCTTCCTTGCTGGCACACAGTGCAAAAAGCCTCAACACAGCAGTGTCTTTGTGTGCAAGACAAAATGCCTCACTGGGAAGAATGTCTCTGCTTCCCTAAGTTCACCTCTGGGTCTGGCTTTCTGTAAAGTTTTGCAGAGCTGAGGCTTTGCTCTGGGCACTTGGTTTAAGGTCAGCACCAAGAGGAAGCATTTATGGACGTGACTTTAATGTTACAGCTTGATTGTCAGCCAGTTAACTTAGGCCTTTAGTTCAACACTGATCTGACCACAGAACTGGCTAAAGCATTTAGCATGATGCCAGTCCAGATTTAATAGAAAACGAGTCTAGAGTACAGTGCATTACTTTGTTTTTTTGCACACGTACCTCTCCAAGCTTTCCTGTGAAAACCTTATAGGGCATGTGGCTGTTAATCAGTATAATGGTTTATCTTGGAGACTTTTCATTTTAGTAGGAAAATATTCTGCATTTGTGATCCCAGCAGGTCCCTTCACTCACCTTGACTCACCTTGTTCTCAGCTGTCATTCCCAGAGACCACTTGAGAGTCTGGGCTCCCTCCTTGTCTTGTTTTTGTGGATTCTTTAAAGTGAAAAAAGAAAACAAAAAGCTGAGGCAAGAGCTTGCAGCATTTCTTGAAAACAGCATGAGGGAAGAGAAGACCACTCCTGTGAGTCAATAGCAGAGTAGTAGTAGTTCATCTTCAGGTTTCGTTGGTTGGGTTCATGATTAACTATGCTGTAGGCAAAGAGCGCCCTGTCTGGCTTTACATCTGCCAGCATCCATATGGATGCAGTAAAGCTGTATTTCTGAAGCTCTGTGCCTGACCAGTTAAAATGTGCTTAGAGTTACCTATGGCCAACAGTTGTTAATACTGCTGACCTTTCTTTTCACTCTGCTATTCATCATATGTTCTTGTTCCTTGAGCTGCATGCTTTCAGTTACTCATATTTTTGCCTCACATGTGTTGGATTTTCCCTTCTAGACTTTCCTTGGTCAGGTACAGTTGCCACTTTCTTTGGAGAAATGTGATCTTTTATTCAGTGTTGAGGTGCTATATAGGCTCCTTATGGACACAAAAGATACCAGATGCTTTAAGAAAAGAGGAGTAGAAAATGCCTTTACTTTAAGGTAGGACTCCTCTACATGGAAACCTTCTGCAGCCTGCAGCAAAGCCATGCCAAAAATCAACAGAATCAGGTTTTTGCTATGTGTAGACACAGCTTCAGCAATGCCCAGCAGTTTGTGTCACCCACCAACACTATGGACAACTTGACCTGCTCGGAGATAGAAGGGATCTAGTACTGTATATGTAGTTAAACAGTCCTCTTAAAAACAAACAAAACCTCCAACCTTGGTATTTTGAGCAAGAAAATAATAAAATAGATTATTCTTGAGGAAGAAAGATCTAATTACTACTGTCATTCACGCAATAGCTCTCAGATGACTGAGCTAGGCCTATCCAGGCCCTCCTTTGAATCCTTACAAAAATAGAGCTTGAACTGGCAAATGTTTTAATATTGTATTGACTTAAAGCTTCAGGATGTATTTGACTGCGATGATGCTGTGAAACTCTTACTTTCTCCATTTTGTTTCTTGTTCTTGGAGAGCATTGTCAGTGTCAGCCAAATCTATAGGACACCCTGCTGTCAAACATGATCGTAATCAATAGCTTTCCTGCAGGAACCATCTATGATGGACCACGCTCTCCTTCCTGGGATGCTGCTGTAGCTGTGTTGCCTCCCTCTCTCCCCGTTTCTCCTGGGTTGCAAGGATGTCAGAAGGCGGAGGAAGGTTTCTTTTCCAGGAGCTTTAATAAATTCAAGACTGAAACTGTAGGGCACCAAAAGCTTGAAAAGGCCAAAGGGGGAGAAAGGCTGGTCTTTCTGCTGCATTTGCTGCCATTGAATTCAGCTGGGGCAACAGAAGTGTATTTGTCACAAATGTTCAAAGTTTTCCAGCCTGGTATATAAACAGTAATATTTTTGCTTTTCAACCTCCAAACTTGAGCTCTTTGGTTTTTTGTAGAACTTCTCAGCTGAAAGACTATTTGTTTAAATTTGCACTCGAAATATGAATCCCTGCTAATGCACAGAAAATAAGGTGGAGCACCCTGTGAATACAGTAGATTAGGTTAGGTGCTCATAGAATAGCTTCACCAGGGATTTATGATCTGTTAAGTGCATTTCTGTAGCAGCAAATGCTGAATTACCACTTCAGTGCTGGTTCATTCACCCATGCGGATTGGAAGCGATACCAAAAAGTACTGTGCCAAGAAAGCTCTTGCCTGCTCCTGATTCTGAACACGACCTGAAAGTTTTGAGTGAATAAGTCTCCTTCAGATTCACAACTTACACCTAAAATAATATTTGAAGAAGTTCTGTTAGTAATAAAGTAACAAGTGTTATTCATTCTCCAGACAGGAATTACTAGCTGCACTGAAGTGCTTGCTGCTGATTCAGCAGGTCGGCTGCTGCTGAAGTCTTAACCGTGCTCCATCAAAGTTGAGTTTTATTGCTGTGTAGGTAGTTCATCCTGTAACTTTGTGCAATTCTTTATAGCATAACCCTCCAGCTTATCATAATTTCCTTCCACGGGAAGGGATTTTTCAATGGATGTGGCTTTGTTGTTCTGAGAGGGTTTTAAAGCATAAAAATTGGAAAGTATTTTATGTTTTACTTCAGGAAGGTAGTTAAAGGATGGACAGTTATTTTGCTTTGGTTGCGGTATGGATTTGTTAGAATAATGGAAACGTCTAGGCTCTGATCTGAGCAGTTCATCCAACTGGAGTCTGGCTATAGCAGGCTGGTACAAATTAAAGTAATATACTGAATGGGACTGGGTGTAGCATTTCCGACAAATATCTAGTTTACACCCTAGACCAGCAGGTTTTTGTCAGCAGAGCCTCTCCAAACTGGTGTGGAAGAATCGCTGACAATGACAGAATATTGCTATTGAAGCATTTATGGGGGACATCCAAACATCTGGACTTTATGGGACTGGTTTGTACCCAGCATTAAAAGTTTACTTGTGTTTTTTGTTGGTTTTTCATAGAGGAAAAAAGAGAAGAAAACAGAATTGGAAACAAATCAGGTGTCTGCTGAGCCATGTTAAGTGTTAAGCTGAACTCCCATGGCAATGTTTAAATATCTTTTTAGCACACTGAGCCATAAAAGATTTTAAAGTTTACTTGTGTTAGAAAAATGTAGTAGCAATTAATTTACCACCATGTTGTGGGTGAACAAGGCACCTTCATTTCATGGGTGGCTGGAAGAAGGAACATGCTTAGATTATATTGAATTTAAGAAGCCACATGAATACTTCAGGCTTTTAAACTGGATGTTTTTACTTTGTGATCTTATTTGAACTCCAGCCAACCATGATGAATGTTTTCTGTCTTACTCTGTATCCTTGTGTCTTTGACCTCACAGGAGACATGAAATAACAAACATAGGTACTGGACTTTATTTACTTATTTACTTAGTAGTTAAAACAAGAAAGCAAACAAAACCATGGTGTGTTTCACCTCTTCTCCCAGCACCCTCTTGACAAATGGTTGTTGGAACAGTGTTAAACTGTGACCTTAAAGCCACGGGCGTAATGAAACTGTTATCTGGCAGATGTGACAGACTCATCTTACATAAATCACTCTCTTTTGTCACTGCTGGCATATGGCCAATGAATCTTCTAATTATTGAATGGCTTTTATAGCCCCATTATTTATAATCACTTTTGGACAGCAGCTGGAAGACAAGGATGGGACAGAATGAAATGATATAGCACAAACTATTATCATTTGTGTAACAAGTGCTGGGATTAGGAATATTTGATGAAGATGTGGTTACCAGCACAGTCTTGTTAAATGATAGAAATCTACTCAGCCTTCATTTTTGTCTTCTAAGATGAGCTGCTGCCTACAGGACCTTACCATGAAAAATATTTTGTTAATGGATCCAGAAATAGAATATGAATCTCCAGACATTAACAAAATGTATGTTTGATTATTTGCACCATCTTTATGTGAGGGCTTGAGGAAAATCCATTGCAGATATTAGTGAGACACAGTGAAGATGCCGTGACACTACTATTGTGTCCAATTCTGTATGGAATGGTTTTAGAGAAGTAGTTTCTGCCCTGTCTGTGTCCATCTTTTTAGTAAGAATTTAAAAACAGATTTAGATTTTAGTCTTTAGTTACTTTATCAATATTTTAACATTTCTTTAAAACGAACAAACAAACAAATCTTGTTTTGGTGGATTTTTTGTTTTGGGAGGATTTTTTTTAAGGGAGATGATAGATTTAAAACTAGCTTACAGTTATACACTTAATAATTGAGTGAAACTATTTTGGCAGGAATTATAGATGAATTTGTGTTGAGTCCTGTCTGCTGGGTTGAGCAGCAGCCTTGGAGAAAGGAGCATGACTGAAGTCACCCAGCCTTTAAGGCTGGTCAACTAAGATTACAAGTCCACTCACCACTTCAGCAAATGGGGGCTGCAGATTCTCTGCTTGTGCCTCTAAATGTGTGCGGATATTTTTGTTTTGTTTTCTTTTTTTTCTTTTTTCTTTTTTTTTTTTTTAATCTGGAGTTCTGTATTTTGTAGCACAGAAGTAAAACCTTGCTAACCATGATAACTTATTAATGTTCATTAAATACTTTCTGATAGAGATCTTCAGATGAAAGGCTATGTTATAATCAGGGTTTACACTGCAAATCCAACATGTGCAGTCTTTATGTCTTAAAAACACTGAACCCTTCCCTTTCGACACAGACATCAGGGTGGCGAGAGAGAGTCTTAATCCAGATGACTCTATTGCACTTTTATCCCTTTAGCAGGGCCTTTAACCTCTCATTGCTTCATGGCCCTGTTGTTTTGAAATGGTCTTTGTCTGCCCACAGAGGATCCCTCTGCTAAAGATACCTTAAAATGGAGATCATGACAAGAGACGGGGGATTCTGCGGCAATTCAGGAACAGAAAATGGGTTTTTCCATTTCAGATTATATCAGTCTCTGTGAATGTAGCGATTGGGAGCCTTCCAAAGAAGGGTAAAGCAAAAATATATACTAGTGTAAACCTGCTTAAAGGAATGTAATATAGGTCGGAGATCACTGTGTCCTGAGCCTGCCCCGACCCTTCTTCACACAGGCATCTATAGGCTGTCAGAGTATAGCTGTTTATCAGGATTATCTGTGGCCGTCTCAAAACATAGATGGAATAAAACAGCTGCAGTAATTAATATAAACATAAACTATGAAATGATAGTTTCCAAATGCATAAAACATGAGTTCAAAATATATCCTCAGAATATACATATTGCACAGTTCTGGCATGGACTATCTGCCAGCTGGCAGGAAGGTGCTGTCAGCCCTGCCTTGTTCATGCTCAGCTTTTTCTTGAAAAAAAATAATAATAAATCAGGTTTTGCTTGATCATTTATTTAGTCTGCTTTCCTTATGGGAAGCTCATGTGTCATTAGGGTAAGAAGCTTCAAGCCCCCCAAGTCTGCGCTGATGGTGCTGGGGAAGAGATGGATGTTGGTGTGCAGCAAAGACAGCATTGGATGAGCAGGGATGCAGCTTTCTTCCCTGCAGCACCTGGAAATTATAGCAGTAAGCATCGGAGCACAATTCAAAGCATAGTTTCTCTAGTGACTTTAATATTAATATTAGGTAGCTGTTGGAGTACAAATACGTGACAGAGGATTGAGAGTTTGTGTGTAGAAACAATCAATAGTTTTCATTAAACACAAAATCATGTAGCTTACGTGTTTATCTCCACAGAATTGACAAGCACAGTCTGTTTCTCAGAAAAGTGTATGTCAGTAATTATTATTATTATTTATTTTTTTCTTTTGGAGGGAGATGTTTTGTTTCCCCATAGGGATTTGGTTTTGCTACTAAAATATTGTTGTTACGATGTAATGGTTTAGGAGAACAATTGATATACTCTAAAATGCAGTATAATAATTAAGAATAATTGAGAAAACTAGCCATTCAGTGAAATGCACTTTGTTTCATTCAAAGATAAAGAAAAAATTCAAATAATAAGATGGAAGCATCTCAGATTAGGAGTAGCACAATGGGGAGAGAAGCAGTGGAAAGTTGGTTCTCAGAGTGTATCTTCACATAAAGAAAAGCATTGGTTTCATTCAGCAGGAAAAAAGAAAAGGAACAAAACAGTTACAGCAATAAACCCCAATTTTTGAACATATTATACTTCTAAAACTTTAATTTTGGTGAGTTGAGTTTAGTAGGGACAAATTTCTTTTTGCATTTTTTGAATGTCTGTATTTCTAACGCTAGGTATATCAGCATAATTATGATTGCAGAAATAACAAGGTTATTTTTCTGTGTGTAAATAAATGCATTTGCAACATCTCCAGGCCAGCAGGAAGGAATTGCTGAGCACTGGCTCATAAAACCTGTATCCCCCAATTTAGAAACTGCTGTTTCTGGCCTGCGTCTTTTGTTCCTCTGGTCTTCTCGCTGTAGGATCTCTCTTCATGCTTTTAGTAGAGAAGAAAAGAAATAATCTCAAAAGAGTACACATAAGATCCAACCTGCTTGAGACCAGAGAAGTACTTTGAAGGGTAGTAGAATTCTTCTGGTTAACACAGGTCATCTCTAAGGAAACTGGAGCCAAGTATTTTCTTGAGCACAATTTATGCATGGAATTAGACTTTGTGAAGGCAGCACTTTTGCATAAAATCAGGTGGTTCTGTCACCTGCCCTTCAACCCAGCCTGCTGATGGTTGGGTATGGACAGAAGCCATCAGCAGGTGAGACTTATTTTCAGAGGGAGTATGCACAAGCAAGGGGTGCTCCTGAGGGTCAGAAGGAGTTTTACTGCTACAATTTGCACACAGGAGGTTGCTGAAATGTCTCTGGCATGTCTTTCAGATTCTCAGGAACGGCAGGTGCATGCATTTTAGACTCAAAAAGAATTTATCGAAATTTTAAAACTTCCATATAGCACCAGAATCTACTAAATGATGCCAATGTCAAGTGTGTGCCCTCTGAACAGATTTTTGGAAAAGATAATCAGAGTGGATTGAAACATTTCAAATGTCAAAGACTCCAACATGTCCCAGGGTCAATTCTTTTGTCAGCTTTCTACACGGTGTTAGTTCTGTCTTGAGCTCATTTTCTTCTTCCATGCTCTGGATCAAGCTGCATGGGGTGAGCTTGCTTTTGTCCAGAGCTATGGTAGCAGCTGCTGAACTGAGATCATCAGAGTTGTGAGAAGCCTTCATGTCTGTCAAGAATTTTCTGGAATTTAGGAGCAAAAATGTGTCTTAGCAAACAGTTTGTGTGTGTGTTTGTTTTTTTTTTCTCTTCTCCTTCCATTTAAAATAGATGTAATAGAAATGAGCATCACCATGAGCTCCCTGAGGGGACGAACATGAGTGTCACTGTTGCTATAGCCCCTATTTTTCCAACTGCCATCTTGGCTAGAGCGTCAGTGACTCGGCTGGGAAATCCCAGCTACTGCATAAACCAAATAGCCAAACTTTCCAGCGGGGGCTGTAATAGACTGAGATGCTCAATGGAATGGGCACAGAGGGAAGCTAAAAGCAGATATCATCAGTAAATTGCATATTTGCTGGGGTCAAACAAGCCTTTGCTCAGCAGAGCTTTTTCACCTCTACACATTACTGTGACATAAATCATTGAATCATGAATCACACAGTATTTCAGGAAAAAGCCTACATTATATGATACATGTAGCTCAGTGCATTAATTTCTTCACTAGAATAAGCCCTTGCATTATGTCCAAACTATTTTTCATATTTGTTCTTTCTGTTACGAGAAGCCACACTGTCTTACTTGAAAATATTTTGTTTCTGGAAAAATACTTCATTAAGTTGCTCTGGTTCATATGTTCTGCCACAAGAAAGGATTTTGTGTTCAGCAGCTAGCAATATTCATTTTCAACTCATTCATCTTTATTCTCACATACTTCTGAAAGTGTTTGAAACTGAATGGGGAAATAAATAGATTGAAGTGAAAAGTGTCGGTTATTATTCTGCTATTTTTAAGGGCTTTGGGTGCTCTTAATGTCTTCAATCAATTCTTTTCTATCTCCTGCTGTGTGCTGGGGTAGATACCAGTGCGGACTACAGTGCTTGTTTGATTTTGTACCATGTTCAGCTGTGTTAGTACCTCTAATGGGAGAAGCAGCCTTTGCCTTCTCCCTGTCTGCCCAGCTCACCCTCCAGTGACTTGCAAAAGCAATACACTACCTTTGTTTTTTTTCTTCTTTTTCACATCATCTGTCTTTTCTCCATTTGCTCAGACAAATAAGTGATAAAAGGGAATGATGATCTGTTTAACACCACAGGAAGAAAGATATATTATGAGACAAGAGAGACCTCTTGTTTACAGCGAGTTATTTTTGGTAATTAGCCATTTGTAGAGGAAGATGAGCCTCCGCTCGTAAAGTCAGCATGCCATAATTTAGGGGACTCTGAATGGAAGTCTTAACATTTGCCTGAATTGGAAAAGTTAATTGTGTGCATTTAGAAATAAATAAATGGCTGTTTTTTTCTTTGCAGGAAGCAGACTGAACAAAGACCTGAGACATTATCTCAACCAGAGGTTTCAGAAAGGATCGCCGGATCACGATCTGCAGCAGACTATTCGAGATAACCTTTATCGCCATGCTGTGCCTTGTAAGTAGCAGAACATTGACGCAGTGGATTGCAAGTAGTAGAAGTTAATTATTTTTTTTTTTTTTTTGAGGCAGCCTTCACCTGATTTTGTGCACAACTCCAGGCAAGACCCAGTGTTCACCTTGGGCAGACTTCCATGTGTGACCGCAGATAGGGTTCAGGTAGGGGTGAAAAGGAAAGCAGTTGATCCCTGAACTCTGCTTTTTTGGTGACCTTTCGGGAACAGTTGATGGTTTGATACAGATCTGTGTTGCTTACTGTGAAGAAAAAACCCTACAAAATCAGCATTGAAGCGAGTGCTTGCCTTAGAAATAGCCTTCATAAATATCATTATGGTCAATGTTCCTTTATTGGTTTGAAACCAATAAACGTCCTTTTATTTTTACTTCCTTAGGAGAACTTTATTTCTGGTGCTTATTTAACTTGTGAAATTGAACAGCATTTTATGACTGGATGCCATTGTAGCAGGGGAACTGTTGCTGTTGGAAGGTCAACCTCAATTCAAGTAGGAGATAAACAGCAAGAGGTAGTGAAGCTGAGAAAGAAATGCTCTTTTCTTCACTCAAAGAACAACCAGGAGGAAAACAGACAAGTTTAGAGAATGTGATCTTTAGAAATTCAGAATCTTTACCCAAAATCAGACTGTCCCTGGCATTTCAGGAAGATGTACAAAGAGTGGAGAATGATCTAATTTCATTGCACCTCCGTTTGGCATTCCCCAGCTGCCGGGAGCCACTATTCTAAAGAAAAGGGTTTTCTGCTTGTACTTTGATAAACTGTGGGGATAATGGTTATGCTTTTCAGATCAGGCTGGGATAAGAACTCATAAACATAGTTTAGTTATAGCATACTGAGATGAGCAGCAAAATATTTTGAAGTTTCCTATCTCAGCATGAATCAGAGGTTGTTTATCTCGGTAGACTTACATAAATATTGAATAATGAGGTTGCCATTCAAAAATTGGTATTTGCCAAAAAATACCACGTAATTGTATGTAGAGTAATAGCTGTTTTCAATCTAAGTGTTGCATGCAGGAGAACTGTGTACAACCACAGCTAAAATTGTGTGGTAGCACTGACAAATGTTGTTTCTCCAAATGGCAGGCGCTGTATATCACCATTGAGTTTATTCTCATTTTAGCAGTGGGAAGAATGGACCAAACTAAGCTTGAAGTGTTGTGCATGGACATAAAAAATAAATATGGATTATTATTTTCTATTGAACACTTAAATTTTCCATTTTGTCAATGTGAAATATGATTAGTTTTCAATCATTTAGGTTGCCTTACTGCAGGTTTCTAAAGTAGGCTGCAGAAGGTGCCTTCTAGGAGAACATGGGCAACATTAGGTTCAGGAGGTGCAATGTCATGATACTGATGTTCTTCTGCCTGTGTTCTATTCCGATTTCTAAAGCAGCAAATAAAGCAAATGAGCGTAAGTCCTGTGGAAGCATTTTGTGCATTATCAATGTTATATTTTAAAATGGTTTCCATTGATTCTTTTCTCTGGTTTATTGAACTTGACGGTGAGCTAAACTGCTTGGACTTGCTAAAGACTTCTGATTTAGTATGAAGAGCAGTGAAAGTGATCCCTGACTTTTAGAAATAGCTGGGGGAGATATGGGTTCTCAGTGTATCGATGAGAATATCAGTACTTATGTTCCATTTATGAAACAAACAGAAAATCTGGGAAGTTGAGTTAGTTATTTTGTGTGTCCATATTTGCTGAGTTGTAAAACATGTAGCGTTTAATTTTTTCTTTATGTACTGTGGGGATGGTATTAATGGTAGCTTTTAAGAGTGATATTGATATTCATATGTGAATTTGAATGACGCTGCTGCACATACAGTGGGTTCAGATGCGTTACAGGTCTGGAGATTAATCTAGCTGTACACTCATATTTTTATTCCTTGGTACATGTGACCAGTAAATCCAGAGCTCTGGACCAATCTCTAGTGCTAATGGATTATGAAGTCTTGTATTTTGAAAATGGAATTCCCTGCTGATTATGCGGTAAACACAAACAAGAACACAAGGTCACTTGGACTGAGCATGCTTGGCCTGACAGCTGCTTTTTGTTGCACTAATATAAAGGCTAAATGAAGTGATAATTAGTAAATCCAAAATGGAGAAAGGTGATGTTAACCAGTTCTTTCCAGAAATTCTAGTAAGAATCCCATGTGGTTCAGCTCTGACTAGTTTGGTGCAGGTTGTGGGAAAACCCAGAGGGCTTCTTCCCACCCAACTGGAGCTTTTGTAGAAGGTGGAGGTCAAGCAGAGGGGAGGAAAGATGTTGAAAATTTGACTTGACCGTATTATTTCATGTGACAATGACAGGCTGCTTGAGCATCGTTTAGATTTTTACTTTAGGGGAGCTGGTTAAGGATTTGCTTTATTTTCTGGTGAACCATCGAAGGTAAGAGAGTGGGGTGATGCCAGCTCCCAAGGTGGTTATGGCCATTGCCTGAATGGGTGACACAGGGATGAGCAACCAGAGGACTTCATCCCTAAACGTGGGAGCTGTCATAAAGAATGTGACCTTAAAATGGACCGAAAAGTGAAATATTATTGAAATGAGTAGGTGAACCACGTGATTATTTTGGAAGCTGAGGTCTTCACCTGCTTCTCGGTGTCCTGTGCCCCTTCAGCATGCTTCCTTTGAGTCTTCAAACCTCAGCTCCCTGCTCCCCATTGAGCTGATTTTCCCTGCAAAGATCTCTAGTAAACAACAGCTGTGACAAGTTTCCAGGTGGCTTCCAAGTTTGGTTGTCAGGCTGTTGTGAGTGCTCTGCTGTTACTATCACCCCAAACCCACGGGTTTATTTACAAAACCAAAGCATTCTTTGGAATTTACAACCTCAGAATTATAATCTAGGACCAAGCCAGAGTAAAGAAGAGACACCCTATTTAAGTTTTTGGATGGTGTATCAGTGCTAATGAAGCCATGCATTTACAAGACACAGATCTCTGAAAGAGTTAGTGCAGTTCAGCAGCTGAACTAGCTGAATCAACAGTGTGTTATTTTCTTCACTTTCTTCCTGATATTCTCATTTCACTGTTAAATTCACATGCTGGGTCAGAGAAGCCTTTTTTTAAAAAAAAAACAAAGAGTATTTTTGTCTTCTGTTTATGAAAAATCAGCATCTTAAACTTGAGCAAAGTTATCCTCTTTATGTGTTCAGATAAATAACAGTTTGCATTCCTGGCATGTAGCATCCGCTGTCAAAACTAGAAAAAAATCCTCATATACATCATCCAGATTAGCAAGATGTTGGTCCAGTCTCTAGCTATCCCCTTTGCCTTGTTTTGTTCTGAAGCAACACATTTTTCCTGTTTTCTGATGTGCCTAATGAAGATCACCAGAAATAGAGGGCTGGTTGTGGGCTGGTTAATGGCTCCATCGAGCTTGGAGTAGACTGTGAATTGGCAACAATGTTGTGATTACTGATTGGCCATGACTGTACCAGAAGTACTTTGACTGATGTAGAGACTCTACCCACAACTTATTTCTAGTCTGGTTTTCACTTATTCCAGCTCAATTGTGCCAGCCTAAACACTGAAGAGCACAAAGGCGGGTTTACCAACTGTGTGAGACGTCTTGCTAGGGCACCTTGTGGCATGTCTGAGGCCACCTGGGCTGACAGAAGTTGTTGTGACTTGCATTACATCTGATTTGGGGGCAGGCTGAGAGTCTGTATGTAGAGTGTAATGTCATCCTGGCATTAAGGTTCAGAGAGTGTTTCGAGGAGCAGAACTCCCCCAAACAGGATTGGTGTGTGTGAAGATTTACTTAGTGAAAAAATGTGATTAGTTGGAAGTACATCTCATAATATATCCATTAAATAATAGGTGCTTCCAAGTAGCCTTATCTTGGGATATGTGTGTAATAGTGTTAATTGAGAAAGATATGTGATAGCAACTTGTTTTAACAATATAATGCAGCAGCATGTCTAAACCACTGTTCACGGAAGGCTGAACAGACAGGATTATCTTCCTCATTTTGAAATGATGGTAGAGGGCATCTGTTTAAAACAAACAAGCAATACTGACCATTTGTCCTAGTTGCTTATTCTCAGCAACCTGACAGCAGTTTTCTTTTCACAGTGTATTGAGAAGAATCAGAGAGATGATATTATTTCCATAAAGCTTATCTCAGCATGTGTTTCTTGTGTTGTTGTTGGGCACATTTACTTGATTCTGTGCTTATTTGAGTCCTGTGTGACATGCAGAGGCGGCTGTGGTGGATCTGGCATCTGCACCTTGCCAAAACAGTGTACCTGGTGGAGGCATGACTGAAATAACAGATCAGTGATCCCCTCCTTATTCATATATATTCTATATTTGTCTTATTTCAGTACTGTGCAATTCCTTTCTTTGCCAGGCTGTAGTCTTATGATGAAGAAAAGCTCTGGAAAATGCAAGGTCTTCCTGATGGTAGATGCAACAGGGGCAAGGTCATGGCTAGCTTAGAGTTAAGTCTTGGATGTCGACCTAGACATTATGTGGGAATATATATTTTTTTCCCTCCTCTTCCCAAAATTGGCTTTAAAACCTCAGGAGGTCATCACTCAACAGTTGATTCATTTTCCCAAAACAAGTACATGGGATGGGACTAACTGACTGGAGATTTTAACATTAGAGGTTTACCACTTTCATTTTGGTGTCCTCTCACCTTCCCAGAGTTTGATCTGTTCCTGTGCTTTCAATTACAGAACAGTAGCTCCAACTGCTGTGGTAAGACTTAGAGGGGAGCATGGAGCAAAATAGAAAGAAATGGATAAAAGTCAATAGTATAAGTGTCAAGTGATCTGTAAGGAGGCTTAGAAAAAAGACAGCGGCACCCAAGTATCTGGCTGACCTGAGCCCACTCACATTTCAGTGGGAAATCTGAGAGTAAGTTGCCTTATTCCAAGCGATCTGCTGGTGCAAAGTCTCCTTTCAGAGGAAAACCCATAATAATGATCGAAGAAACTTCACAGTATTTATGGGACAAACTTTAGTAAGTGGATGTAGAAGAGCACATTGAACCTCATTATCTGGAGTAAATGTTTTCATAGATAATCAAACTGACAAAAGGTAGTTTCGTTGCTCCAGGAGTAGTTGGAGCTGCAACAAGTGTAACCACCATCTGATGGAGCTGATGGAGAACTGGAGAGATTAAATGTGCTGGGGTGTGATGAAGCCGCTGTGAAACACGCAGACTTAGATGATTTCCCAGGACAGTTTTCAAAGCCCTGTAGCACTGCGTTCCCCACAAGTACTTCTGAGCTTCAAAATCAATTGATTGAAGGGACATGCAAACCAGCTTACAGAAGGATTTTTCTTTAGAATATTGAGCATAATAATGTATCAGTATACTGGGAAAAATGTTGAAGTGAAGAAGAAAGACCTCAATGTTACAAATGAATGTGTTTTTACACGTGGGGATATTTGAGTCACAATTTTGAAGTTATTTTTAGTGACTAATTTTTTTTATGGATCAACAGAATCTCTGACAGTACACATTGTTTTTTCTTCACAGGCAATAAATCATGAGTTTACGCACACAAATGTTCTTTGAATTCTCAAAAGCTTTCCAGATCTGCAGCCATATTTATTATCCGAGTACCTTTTGTTGCAGTTCCCTTCCTAAAGGTGTAATTCTGCCTTTGTAATGAGAAAAAGTTGCAGTGTCCATGAAATACTAATTTGAAGGCCCACACTGATAAGGTGATGAACAACAAGCTGATCTGTTTTCTAACACACGAAAAGTAATCAATTGTTTTACAAGATTTATGTTAGGAAAAAGGTTTTAAATATTCTTAAAATAGTGTCCTTATCACTAGGGTGCAACATACAGGTACCAGCAGTATGTGAAGATAATTTTTCTCAAGAACATTTTCTTGTGAGTTGATCTAATTCTGAAGAATATGAGGCATATTTTCCATGCCAGCTAATGTACACACATTTACTATTTTCCTGTATTTTCTATCCTGAGTGCAGCCAGTGGGTTTAGAAAATCCTTGTAGCTGTGTTCCAGGGAGTGCAGAATTGCAGCAGAGTACCCTGCGGTTTTCAGGGATATAATTATTTCACATATTAGTGAACCAGATGTATTTTCACTTTTTAGAGAGAAAAATGCCCTGTTGTGAGCAACAGGGCCAATATTTCTGTATTTTAGTTCCTTTCTCTACACAGCCATTTCTGTTCAATCTAGGAGAGTTCAGACCTTTTTTTGCCATCTGGTCTGTCCTTTCAGATCAATAGTGCATTTTGTTCCAGTGGAACTATTGGGTATTTTTTTTGGTACATTTGGAAATAAAAGCACTTACGATAGCAAATATTGCTCCATCTGCTTACCCATTTGTAAGGAATAGCTTTTTTGTATTTCACTGTACACCCAGTTGAAATTGCATGAGGCACCAGAGAACAGTAGAAAACAGAAGAGCTCAGCCTTATAGGCTCTCCCATGCCACTTGCCAAAGGAGATTTGGGTAAGAAGTGTGGGAAGAGATTACACAGTTAGGATTCTTTGTTTTCTTTGTTAGTCTCCAGAGTACTTAATTTTGTGGGGGGTTTTTTAGTTGTGTGTATTTTTTTTTGGTTGTGTTGCTTTGTTTTGTTTTTTTCCATTGCCGTTGCTTTGTACTATGGCAAAGCATCTGCAAGTGGGTCTTTAGGTAGTACCAACAATGTCTGCGCATATGTTTTAAAACTTAAAAGTTTCTAAGTTTGTGAGTCTCTGGGAAAGCAGAGAGTAAATTTGAGCCGGGAGCAGGTACTGCTGTTGGGAGGTTGAAGGGGTGGAGGTGAGTTACCCCCCATACTTCAAAACTGGCTCTGTCCTGCAATAGCTTTTCACATGATGTCCCAGGGTCCTGATTAGATTGTTTGTGATGGCTGCAGCGTCCCAGCTTTTGAATTCATTGAGGTGGTTTAATTTATTTTCAGCTACCGCTGTGTATCTGTTCAAGGTTTACAGTGTATTGATTATGCTACAAGCCGAGAAAATGAGTGTTCCAGGCAAAAGGAGCAGTTTAAAATGAGGAAAAATTAAATCTGTAGCTGTTCTTTAATCTGTTCTTCCACTCACATTTGCATTTGGTATTCACATTTGGTATTTTGTGATTAAGTCTCTCTGGAAAGTGCCCGTCGCTCTGGTCAGGTTTGTTTATGTTTGGATGCGTTGGTTTGCCTGGTGGTTTCAGAGTTACAAAAGACCTGTGCTTCTTGCATCAAAGGTGTCAGTACTGCAAAGAGGATGCCTGAAAATCCTATTTATATGTTATTATTCTGGTCCAGGGCGGTACCCACAATACAGTGGCATTCAGAGGAGGAAATAAATGCCTGTGTGATTCTCAGTCACACACGTTGCTGCCCTGACAGAGCCCAGGAGGGTAATGGCAGATGCTGGCTCCTGACGGTTTGATGGGGGTGCAGACTTGCTACATTTCATCTTCAAACAATTATCCTTTTTTTAACATTACCATGCTCCTTCACATAAAGTGTGCTGTATTTGTCCTCTAAATCCTTTCTCCCTTTATTTCAGCAGAGAGGAGATTAGCTGTGTAATCATTTATAAAGCTGTTTAGATTCTGCTAGCTGGTTTTCTTTGGGGAGAGTCCTACCCAATACCTTTACTAAGAATGACTCTGTAAATTAATCTTCATTGATTTCCTTCCCCCCAAACCCCCAATGAATAAGTAAGTAGAAAAAAATAGAACAAATATTTCTAGTTCTGCCCCTATTGAAGGAGAAATAAATCTTTTCTATTAGTCAAAATGGCCAAATGTATCCTTTTTTTATAATATCCTCTTGAACAATTAGAGCTTTGAGTTATGAAGTCAAGATTCCTGGGTCATTGCCAGAACCGATTTGTTTAAGGGGAACACTAGCTCCCTGAATTCCTTTTAAAGGGCTTTGTAATGTCCCAGACTGCTCTTAATTAGTGATTTAAGAGGGAATACATCTGTTTCACTGAGGACTGTGAAAATTATTATTTAAATGGAAATGTTTAAGAAATGGCTCTTTGAAAGGCTAATGTACCTCCAAAATGAGATGTGGATCACAGAGTAATCAGGTGGATAGTGATCTAGCAGTTCTACTTGCAGGGTATTTTTAGAGCTGAAGATAGAGAAAAACATTCAAAGACCCTTGGAAGCATCATCTGCCATTGAATTATCTTTCATAATTCATCATTCATTCACTGCCTGCACTTTTTCTTTAAACTTCAGGTTTAACAGCTAATTCACTCGGAGAGAAAAAATTTAACAAGTGTACATGTTGGTAAACAGAGGTTTGTAGAAAGAAGCAGTATTGCTTATTAAATAAATGGATGATATTTATCTTAGACCATTATGACAACTCAAATAATGTCACTACAGTATGGATTTTTCTACCAAATTTAAAGCTACTTTATGGAAGATTGTCATATGCTAAAAACACGCAGCTAATCTTTGCTCTCTTAGGGATTGAACTGGTGAATGTCAGAAGTGAGGGGCTGGGGCAGGTGACAGGTGAAGGAGGAACTCCAAATTAAGAAGCTGCTGCTTTTAGCAAACTCTTCCCTGAATACATGTGGAGATGGATATTTATAAATGCAGCATTACCATCTCCTACTGTTCACAGGTCTTGAATTAGGAATGAAAAACTTGAAATTGGATATTTTGATTATTATAGTTTACCTATTAGTTTCTGAGCCCTTACTGCCATCTTTCTTCATGTTTTTCTGGGTTGTGGCTTTTTCTTTGCATTTTGTTTTGTTCAGAGGGGGCTAAAACATTAAAGCTGAAAATGTACTTGAATACTGAGGTTATTTTCACCTCTCGTAAATCCAGGTATGTAAGGTTTTGAGAAAAGCAGGAAGTGTTGCAAGACATAGAGAGAGTTGAGGAAAACCCAGCAGGACACTAAATGGCAGTGCAGAAGTAGGAGGGCTGGACTCTGCAGTGGACCCAGTTCTTTCAGGAATGTAAACATCCCATAATGTTCATAAGTATCTTTTCCATTTTTGCATTCCCATAATTTTAAATATATAGTTTGCTATCTCAGCCCTCCGCAATCCTCTGCAAAACACCCGGTGTTTTCTAGAAGAGAATAGCTGATGAGATGCGATATGCTGCTCCCGTGTAACTAACCGCACTGGAGAATCACATTGACAGACAATCTGTAAATTGCCCACATTATAGAACATTGATGATACCATTAAAATGGTAAATTTAATATTATAGTTCTATTAGATTTCACCCTCATTAACTCTGATCTGATAAACAACCTCCGGCGTATTTTGAAGGTATTGGTCACCTTACAATCACCACTGCTCCTCTTTATCTGGCATTTCAAGCTGCTATAGATTTATAGTTCTTCTGTCATCTAATCTGTACTTACTCCTTTATTTTTTATTTGAATTTGTGCTCAGAAGCAGACTCTTTCCTAGAGGGCCATGGGCATGCAATTAAGCATAAAGTCATGCTAAATTCCTTTCCTGAGATTTTGGACAAAATTGGTTTTATAGAATAAAATGAACCCAATGTTCAGGCAAGCACAATGCAGACCCCTGGAGGTGTTTTAAGACTAGGCAATTCGGAAGGGTCATGCTGGTGGCTGTATGTTCTTGACTTTTGCAAACAGGTATCAGAGCAACCTCAGCAAAATCTTGCTGGAGATGTAGGTGCCGAGGAGGGGAGCAAGTGTGGGCTGTGGCAGCTGCTGCAGCACATCTGGGAGCTGGAAAAGCCCAGGAAACCTTTTTCAGCTGTGTCCATCCAGCAGAGAAAACTTCTACTCCCAAACATTAATCCTCAAGCAGCAAAACCATGAGCCGCAGCTCAAGAAAAGTAACCTTAGCTCCTCTCAACTGGCAGGGTGGCTGCTGTGGAGGTATCACTCGGCTCCTCGTTTTCCTAAGTGAGTCGTGGTTTAATTAGAGCACTGTCTGGAGGAGGAGGTGGTTGTTATACATCACCTATCACAATGTAAAAGTGGAAAGTGATGCAGAAACGCTGACCCTTAATCTGAAGTGCACCATCTGTGTTTTATTTCCACATCTTGCTGAGTTTACAGTTATTTGAATTCACAGTTTGTTCCCCATTTGCTGTTCCCACATGGTAAGTGAATTGGATCCAAAATGTACTGATGAAAGATTGAGAAGTCTGTTGGAGAAGTTTGTTCCTACCTACGAGAGTGCTCTATCTCACACTTCTTCCACCCTGCGAGTTAAATCCCAGCTGTAAAATCTTGTCTCAAGATGGTCTTCTTTCATGGTGGGAAGTTGGGGTTACCATAAGGACAAACACTCCTTTCCCTTTCCTGAAGTGATTTATGGTTTGCCTTTGACTTTCTGCTCAAGAAAAGTTAGAGTTTTCTCTCACATTTAACAAAGTATTTGCTTTACTGTTCCTGTTAATTGTGTGGATGCTTATCTGGTGGTGCTTGGCATTGGAGCATCACTCTTATTTAGTATTTTTTCTTTGTTAGTATGAGCCAGTGTTTGATGCTAAAATTAGACTGGGTACCATATCATGAAGGGAGCTGTAATTATGATTGTATAATAACATTTTTCATGGTGCAACTTTAAATTACTCTGATTTAAAAATGGGCAAACAATTCAAAAGTGGGTTGAATTTCATTTATTCTTCTCCATTTCCTTTTTTTTTTTTTCTTTTTATACTACTGACAGCAACCATTTTCTTAAGGCATGACTAACTGTAAAAAAGATATAAAATTTAAACATGTTGTATTTCAAAAGCAAGCCATCAATATGCTGAAGGCTATATAAACTTAAATACCTTCTTTGGCTTTTGCTGTAGACCACACAAGCTCTGAGAAATTGATTACTCTGGTGCTTGGAGGGGCTTTCATGATACAGAAACAGAGATTGGCATCGAATTTCTTTCTTTGTGTGTGGGACAATTTTGGGAAAGAGAAAAAGCCTTTAAACCCCAGATTAAAAATAAGTCATTTCATTGTTTCCTTTCTCCCCCCTTTCTAAATCTTATGAAAGAGTTTTCATAAATGATTGGGGAGCTGCATCTCTGAATAAATGGAAAGTAAAAGGCTCCATTTCTTTTTCAATAAAGAGGCTTTTTTTTTTTTTCCTGGAATGTCCCATTTAGGTGCTGCCTCATTGGACTATAATCTGGTGAGAGAGTTTCAGTCTGGTTTATGCAGATTCTTTTTATTTTGTAGACATCAAGAGAAGGGGTGAGGAATTAAGAGTTATTTATTTTCGTGTTGCTGTCTACAAATTTACTGTATTCAGTACTTGAAACTCATAATTATCAAAGGCTTTGAACTTCCCATGGGGACTGTGAGCTGACTGGACACATACCCCAAAAAGAGCCTGGCACTCAATAAGGCTATTGTTGAAAGATCAGGAAGGTGAATCTTGAGCAGAGATTTTTTATCTTTTATTTTTAAACAAGAGACACATAGTGGGCCAGCACCTTGGGCCAGGTGGTGTTTTAATGAAAATATTTATGTCCCGTAAAATTAAGACTGGTTTATTTGTTGATAATCAGGCCATTCTCCTGTTCACGTATGGTTATTTCTCTTAGAAAAGGTAACATAAGGCTTGCTTGTCTCTCGGTGGCATTTTTCCCCTACCCAGTTCCAGCGTTTTGGGAATGGGGTTACCTCAGCAAGAGCAGTCGCTGTGTTTGTGCTGTTGGGTTTGGTAGTGGAACCAAGAGATGATGTTTTTTCCTTGTGTTGCCTGGCCCTTGCACACACGTGCTGTCAATGTGTGAGCCGTCACCTGTGTCCACACCTGTCCCCAGCAGCTTTGCGAGCGATGGCTGTTCGCTGCTGTGGTTCCGAACCTCTGCTTCTCACAGCAGTGGTGGTGGGTGCTGTCCCTACCACGTCTGAGCCCTGGTCCATGGGAGCAGGTGATGGGGTGACCCCCCAGTGCCCTGTGCCCACCCCACTGGCACCTCCTGTGCATCCCTCGAGGTCCGACCATCACTGACTAACCGAAAGCCACAGTTTCCTTTCAGTGTGGAGGCCGCTGGGATTTCAGTTCTGCATCGAAGCAATCCTGTCCTGTGAGATACATGGAAAGCGTCCAAGACGGACACCTGCTGGCTCTGAAGCAGTCAAGTGCTTTTTCCAAAATATCTTTGGCCCCTGTTCTTGATGTTTACTCTTAAAAAGATGCAGGCATGTGTTGGCTGTGAAAGGAAAATAAAGAAAGAAATACTTTCTGCTCTCACCAAAATTCCCTGCAGATTTAAAAGGAAGATGAAAGTTGGTACTTTAAGAGAAACTCGAAGCCCTTGGGACAAGCAGAGCAGAAAACAGAAGGATGCTCTGTACGTCTGATTGCTTGCAAAAATGAGTGCTGTGTCTGTTATGGAGAGAGAAACAGATAGAAATACATATTCACGTAGTTCCCTCATTCTGGTGCCTTGCAAACTAGGACAATACCGTTTTGCACTTCCCTGGGCATATTCTCAAACAGCAGCTCGGCAAAGGTGACAGAGAAATAAAAAGGGTGAGGGAGAAATAAGAGATGGGGGTGGGGGGAAATCTGCTTCATGATATTTCAGATCTCCAGCATACACAGGTGCTTTTTAATCCCTCTGGCCTACATATTCCACAGCCCTAGGAATAGAGGAGTTGTGATGTAATGCTCTTTTCCTCACACTCCCAGCTTAAATACAGATGGAAATTGTTGTCATGTGTTAGAAATGTCACCAATAATATAAAAGGCAGGCTTCTGCGTTCTCCCTTTTGCACTGTCAGCTGCTGCTGCCAGCTTATTCTTCCCTCTCAAACCTATTGTCATGTGGCAGAAACCCTGATGTAAGTAAGCCCTGTCCTCCCCCTGCTTATGATCCCTGCATTTTTTATTCCCCTCTGCTGCAGTGCTGAGGATCATTACATACCACGACTTAAAGACAAGACCTCACAAAGGAAGGATTAATCTTGTATTTGTGCTTGAATTTCGAAGGACTCAGGCAAGTGAGAACGTTCTGTTGTATTCTCTTTCTTCTGTTTCTTTCCTAGATGCTAAGATACGAAATGAAAAGCAGCAAATGTGATAAGCTAGGTCTGTGTTTACAGAGCGAACCCAGTGGTTCCTCAGCTGTAGGTTGTGCGGGTACGGAGCGAGCGGGTTATATCGGGGAGGCTTTGGGCTTGGGGAGGGAGCAGCGGAGCTGCACAGCCTTAGCCCAGCCTGGGAGGAGGACAGATGGCTAGTGCTGCTTTTTAATTCATCAAGCAGGCTTTACGTGAGGCCCGTTGGTGAGCGGGTGCGCCGCGAAAAGCGGGGTCAATGGGCACGAATAGGCTGAGATCAGGACCAGATGCCTGCTGAACAATGGGGCTTTTGAAAGAAATGCGGGAGGAAGCGTGGCGCTTGCTTTGTACAGCCTCCGCATTGCAGGTTGGAATGGGGCAGCTCCGATTTAATGAAGTGCATTCCTAAACGTGGTCGTCAGCCCAGGCTGGGAGACAAGGGGACATGTCAGATGGGGGCTTGTGGGGCCGGCATGGTGGGGGGGAGCAATCCACTGATGGATTGCCCTGAACAATGCACTCTTAGTGTTGGATGGGAAAAACCATCAATACATCCCTGTGCATATTAATGCGATACAGCAGGTGTTACTAAATGTCTGTCCCTGCGTTGTTCTCCTGCAGCGCAGCCGAGGAGGGGGCAGGAAGGAGACCTCCCCAGGCACGTACTCAGCTGGGGTGGACATGTAGCTGCTCCCTAGACAGCCGTGCACACCGAAAGTAAAGTTGGAGGAGAGAATCAGTGTGTGTTTCTACTCCTGGGGCTGCAGCGTGGGGCAAGGTGCTGTGAGCTGAGCTGGGCAGCGATCCCTGTGCTGGCTCTGGCAAGCAAGGGGTGGGGGGACAGGCTCAGAGAGGCTGGTCACAGCTTAAAGGCACAGCAGGGCAGGAGGGTCCTTTTTTCTGCCAAACATCCTCTAAACTAAGCAGGTGTGAGGGCTGGGAAGTGAATCTCCCAAGAGCGGGCTGGGTCACTGGGGCAGAGGGCAAGGAGGGAGGAGGCAGAGATGCTGTCTTTGCTGAAATCTGGCAGTGAGAGAGTTAAAAAAGGGCATATCTTTTTTTTTTCCCCCATCTTCTCCAGAAATACATCAATTGTGAATGAGTTGCAGAAGCTGTGTGTGAATTGCAATAAGCAAGGTGTACAACATGTATAAAACCAAATAAAATATCTATTTCTTCTATACATATCGTGCTGCGCTGGCTGGATATACCCCTCCTTAAGACAGTTTTCTATGTAACAGAAGTAACATCCCTAAATACTTAGAGCCATGTTAGCCAGTGTAATTCTTAAAGGCTTCGGTGGGGGCAAGTATACATAGTCTGTCATTATCATATATATTTCTTAATAAAAAGACACCCATTTAATTGCTGCCATTGTATTGTCTACTCCCCTTGTGATTTGTGACATTCTATACTGTATTTGTCAGCAGAATGAAAGGGCTCTTTGTTTGTTATTCATATTATGGCACACTGCATCTTTCAGCAAAAATGGAATATTTGCCTTTAGAGTTAACTTGGCTGGTGCTCTGTGCCCACTGTTGCACTGGAGAGGGTTTCAGATTTTCCCAGGTATTTCAAAGGAATTTGCAGGCAAGGCTTGTATTATTCTATTTATTTCTTATTTACATATCAGTGTGTTAATAGTGATGAAGAGTGATCAGCTTCATTTGCCCACAGGACAGCTAAAGCCTGTGGCTGCAGCAGCTTCGCATATTGCGGCTGCCCTTCCGTATATCCCTTGTCTGTGGGTGAATGGCCAAGTCGACCGTGAACTAGGATTTAGTCCTTGTGTACCTTCCATCTTTTGCTGGTGTGCAAACTGCCAAGAAGAGTTTAGAAAAATAAACCAAGGGTTTGTAATACAGACAAGAGCATGGGTTAATAAAGGTGGTTAGTGAATGGCCAGCTATGAGAGTGACTATTTGGGGACAGTAGTAGCACTTGCAGAGTACTTTCCAGCCACCGGTGCTGACTGTGTGCTGGATGAGGTTACAATATCATCTAACATCAACAGCATTATCCGTTGCTATCTGTTTACTGTCCTTTTCTTGCTCTAGCTGCTTGCTGTCAGTCTGTCTGCATGTAAATGGGAATAGTTTACAAGTGTAGTGGCTGGAATTAGTAGCCAAAGAGGATCCAAATTTAAGGCAGTGCTTGCCCTGATGATTAACAAGACTTCTAACATACTTGCATCACATGAATATACACAGCTTGTCTTTGAACCAGGTTCAGCAGCTTGAGCTTTGTGGTGTTAATTATGCTCATTCTCTATTCTGCAGAGCACAAGGAAAAATGGGCAAAATAAAGTGTAGCTCAGTCCCAGGAGGCTGTGAGCCCTGCGAATGGCTTTTCTGTTGGAGGCTCTGGCTCAGTAAAGGGCCAGATTGTGAACCTGTTGCTTGTTGATGTGTGGCTTCTCCTGCAGTGTGGGAAATTATGTCAAGGAGTAACTTTGCTCTGGAGAGAGCAAGGGATTCGCTCAGTGGTGCAGAAGAAGGGATTGTTTTCTCCCTTGCCAGCTTGTTTCAATTCGTCATTGCCTACTGCTAGCTGCTGTCAGATGGAAGCAATGATGGATCCTTGTAGATCCAAGAATGATGCTTCGCTTCCTTGTGGGAAGCTGCTGCAGATCTGGTGAGAAAAGAGCACAGGCAGCTGCTCCAGGAGCACTTCAGCTCCTTGCTGTTGCAGCGTGGCGGAGCCAGGTTTTGCCATAACAGCAATATGCCTTCTCCAGTTGAATTTCTGTTTTGTTTTGTTTGTTTGTTTGTTTTTATGCACTCTTCTAATGCAAGTAATCCAAACTGCGATTTGAAGTTTAGAGTATCCCTTTTGTCATTATTGACAACCCCTAGCACAAGTAAGGCTGTCATAGCATTCAAAGTTGTGCAGAAAGAAAAAAGCAACCATGAAAGGCATTTATTCAGCAGCAGAAACTCATTAAATGGTGCTGGGTCCTTGACTCTGCATCTGACAGTAATAATACTTAGCTTGCATTTCAGTTATTTAAAAGTTCATATGCTGCAGGTAAGGCTCTTGCCTGCACTTTGAAGCTTGTGTATAGATGCCTTTCTGACAGCTTTCCATCTCTTCCAGTGAAATGATTCTCTAAATGGTTATGCAAGAAATGCTTCTGCAATTAATGCACATTAAGTCATCTTGGTCAAGAGATACTGGGTGCTGTGGTATCCAATAAAGCTGATTCAAAATGTGGTGCTATTTTCAGGCAAATTCTGCTAAATCCTGTCCTGAAATCCTCTGAATATTTTGCTCTTGAATATTCTGGTAAGCATGGTGACTGGTTCACTGTGTTAATCCTATATGGTCTTTCTGTCTGCAGCTAATCCTGAGCTGTTGTTGCTGTTCTGCATACATGAGTAAGATTCTTTTCCCCCCTCCCCTTGATGATATCCAGTAGAATTCCAGCTGACTACTAAAAGATAACAGATCAAATGTCCTACTCTTCCTTTTTCTTCTCCTCAAGTAAGTGAGTTGAGTTTCTTCTACTTGAAAAACAAAACGTGGAGAAGTAGGAAAAATATCCCTGATCTATTGTGCTCTATCTGAAGGCTCTGACTCGGTGTAGGACGTCTTCAGGAATCCCAGCTGTAGACAAATCTGGAAGAAAAGACATGTTTAAAGCAATTTTTCAAGTTTACATAGGACTGGCAGAATTTCTGTTACAACTTCTCATTAATTAAAGATGAAGTTGGTAGTGATGGCTACAGTTAAAGTTCCCAAGTTATTGGGTTTTCCCAGTTTTTCCTTGCACAGTGAAATGCAGGGAGGAACCATAAGCTGGATTACTTTTGAGAGATGTGCTTTGGCAAAATCTGTCCCTTTCTGGTCAAAAAATCCTTTCCTTTGGGATAGTTAGTATCACCTCAAAATTAATACTTGACCATGTTTCAGATTTAGTAAAAAAGCACACATAAGGAAGGGTGATAATTTAGTGTTGGGTTGATTCCCCTCACCCCTGCTGATTTCACCCATGGGACAGACATTGTATCTCCTTATAGTAAGGTTAGCATACTTGCATAAAATATGTTAATATTAACGTGCCCTATATTGACATGGTTACAGGGGATATGTATATTGGGTACGTGTGTATAATAGAAATACTCACACTTGCATTTATTAATAACTGCTAGCATCAGAATTTCATGAACTGAAGAGTCCATGGTAACTTAAGTGAAACTTTTTCTTAAAAATTGTGTAATATTTAGTTGATGTAAAATGTCATAAACACGTACAATCTTTCCTTGGAAGAGACTGAATATTTTTTTTCTTTTAAATACTCTTTCAAAGGTTTCATTAAGAAAATTAAATCCCAAAATAAAAATAGTTGACCCAGCAGTTTGATGCCAATGAGGCAAAATTCCCAAGGAAACTGTGTAAAGTCAGTCCTAAGTGAGCTGTGCCTGAATGACTTTGTCGTATATATATGTCATATATTTTCTCAAAATTTTCTGTATTGAAAAAGGCAAAAAACTACTAGATGAATAATGTAGTCCTGTCAGCAATTGTTAGAATAATGAGTATCACTTATAATATTGAAAAGTAGCTTGTTGCTTTCCCTACCCAAGCAGAGGTAGTGTCCCACCTGGGATCGGCGGTGTTACCGCTTTCCTCCTTTCCCTGAGGAAACTCTTGATCTGTTGTAGATTGGAAGTTTCAATTTGTTTGGGGTTTTTTTTTGGTGTGTTTGTTTTGTTTTCATCATGGTTCAACATTGCCTTTTAATGCATTTGAAGATAAGGTGAGAATCAGGCATATCAAAAATAAAAGCTCTGAAAGAGCACTGTTTCTCAAATCGTGATATATTGGGGAAAAAGTAAAATTGCTTCTCTCTTTTCTCCTCTTTTCACTGTCTCTGGGTAGAGGTTTTACCAGAAGACTTCGGCAGGTTTGCTGCTGGCATTGAGAACACTCTGGTGTTGATTTTTTTACGTTAATTTAAACAAATGGGGAGCAGCTGAATAATAGTCATGTAGAAGGTGCTATTGGAAATGCACGCGTTGTCAGCACTGCGGTGGTGATTAATAGTGTGTCATTTCTTGATGGTGTGCCAACAATTTGGCAGCAGAATGCAAACCCTGGGTAGGGGTGGGGAAGTGACTGGGGATTAAAAAGTCTTCTCTTCCTCTTTTTCTTATATGGGCCACAAAAAGAGCCTGAGGCTTGAGACATCCCCTGAGGAACCCGAGTCCTTTCCTTTATCAGATGATGGGAAGGGGCTGTAGCAGCACAAGAACTTGCACAGTGCTACAGTGATGGGTGGTTAAAGGTGTATTTGGAATGTAGTTTAGTTGACAAGACAATATTTTACCACATTCAGCTGCATGAGCGAAACTGTCATTTGCCTTTTCTACACAAAGATTTGGTTTTTTTTTCTTCTTTTGAAGATGTAGTCAACTCATTTTGAGCCCTAATCAGGAAGTGATTTAGAGTCTGTGCTCATTAAATCCTTCCCTTCACTCCTGGGACTGCCAGTGAGGATGTCACACATTACTTGCTGATGAGATAAATGTTTTTATGAAGGAGATGAATGCCCCAGAAAGTATTCTCACAGTGCCAAACCACTGGGAAACTGGAAAGGGTCTAGAAAGGCACAGTGAGACTGGCATTCGAGTACTCGAGTTAGTTTTGCCATCATTTTGATAAGCAGCTGTGATTTGGGGCACATGGAGGCTGAGCCCTGCTGTTCTCATTATTTGAAGTTTCAGATTTTCTTCAGGTTATTAGGGTACAACACAGAGCATTTAATTCCCTTATCAGCTCCTTTAGTCATTGTTTGATTGGGTGAATCCTTTTCAATTTTTTTCCATTTTTCTTTCTCATATTTCGTGTATTCTATTATTTTATTAGTTCAGTGGCCTTTATGGGTCACTGCAGTCTAACTAGTCTGACTTTTATAAAGGTCTTGGTGACTAAATATTAGTGACCTCTATTCATCTTCCTTGTGCTTCTTCAAGATAGTGCAGTCTGATTTTGAGCTGCACTGTGCTACAGTATCAGCAACTTAATGGCACAGTGTATCACAACCCATTTCTTCTCTGCAGATGAAGGTGTCCATTCAGTACATCATGTTGATGAGTTTCTGCTTCAGAGTTTATGGTAAATAGGATCCCTGTGAAAGAGGTGGAGAGAAACTAGCCTGTGAAACTTTGCTAGCCTAACTAAAATAAAGAAATGTACTGTGACACAATTAAAAGTATATTGTTGGATTCAGGAGAGCCCTAGGAAATACTAACAAGCTAAGCATGATTGACTTGAGTTTCCAAATTCTGTAAGAGGAAATGGGAGACTTAGCATTGACTTCATTAGGGAGCTTGTTATACTAACAGAAGTATTTTTGGAAAACTCAGCTTTGTATTGGTAGGCTTGGATTTTGGGGCATTTCCTGTTGGGCAACATCTATGAGGCATTTCCTTTGCTGCCTTTTGGTCAGAGCTGAACAGACATGGGTCTGAGGCAAATTTGGGGTTCCAAGGTTAAGAAATCTCAGAATTGATGCTTCCATAATTTGACCATTTTACACATGATCTTCTGCCATTATCTGGGCAAGTCTTGTTGAATACATGTGCTCAGACTTGTTTTCTTATTCTGGCAACCCTCTGTTGCACGCTATGTGAGAAACGGGTTTTATAGGTGAAATGAGAAAGTCCAACATCAGGAAATACCTGCATGCACAAAGAGGAACAAAAACAGTTCAAGCAATCTGGACTGTGGTCTTTGGTAGCTCAGAAGTACTTAATTTGGGAGACTGTGTTTTAGCAGGCATATAAAAATTATAATATTATAGGCTTTTTAAAAGGGTGGGGGGAGCAAAGGAACACCACAAAATTTCAAAGTCCTACTTTCCTCCCAAATGTGAGAGCAAGCTATTATAGGAGGGGCAGAGAACAACTATGGGAGATTTCATCCACAGTATTTAAAGTTTGGGAAACTTTGAAATGAGAGTCACTGAAAGTAGAAGCTTGTAATGGGGTGTGTGAAACAGCCTTTTCAGGTGTTGCTGCTGGCTGCATCTGACACACAAAGCTTAAATTTTTAAGCAAGGGGAGATTTTAGTGCCACCCAAACGTTGCTTTCATACGCAGAAGTCTTTGCATCTCTAGCTGCAAAAAGGCACACTGTCACCATGGGGGAGATCTTTAAATTGAAGGACCTTTCTCTAATAAAAGGTCTGCTTCACTGTAAAGGAGGTACTAGGGTTATATCATCTTGAAGGGCAGGCTGGTGAATGGGATATTATTATCTTGGTGTGTTCTATTAGTAAAATATTTAAAAGTGGCTCACTCCTGGTGAATTACCTGCTGACCCGATCCTTGAGCAGCCTTATTAAATAGTTGCCTGTTGTAACATTCTTTATGAAGTTAAAGCATGTCCCACTGCACTAAGCACTATTTCAGATATCCCCATTATGACAAAAAGTCTTTATATAGTAATAGTGCAAACCGATGGCTCTCATGGGTACTTTCATAATGAGGTTTTATGGTAACTGTTCTTTGATCCCTTTTCTCCTTTAACCAGTGTATCAAATTTACTCAATTCCTCTCCATATTCATAAACAAATTCGCTCTCTTAACATCTCCGATGTTCCAAACACCACTTCTGATGCAGAATGAGTTTACCAAAAGAAACAGTGGCATAAAATCAGGGTATCTTTGCACAGCACAATTGCCTGGGTTGGCTCAGCTTAACGAGCTCATCAGCTGAGCTGCTGTTGCTGGCTGTGCCTGAGCAACGGCAAAATGAAACGACTTAGTTCAAAATCTTAAACTTTTACTATTTAAAAACTCATACTCTGCTTGAGTCCTGGGGCACTCTGATGCTGTTGCATGGCCTGTGGTAACTTGGTTTGTTTTGGTCACCTGTCTATAACCTCAGAAGAGTTTTAAAAGCCAGTAAATATTTCTGTTTGCCATATGGTGGTAGGCAGCTGCCTTTGCTAGTGTTACTTGAGGTTTGCAATAATGTTACAGAAATTATGGGGATGTGACCAGCACCTGAACAAACAATTGCACTTGTGCCTTGGGCTTTTAAACTATATTCCTTGGATATTCTTGGGTGGAGTGGAAGAAATCGTGAACTCTTTTGATGTCTTTCATGACCTCAGATCTAATTACGCTATTTTTTGACAGCTTTCCCTCAGGAGTTCCTTATTTTACATGCATTTTAAAAATACACATTCAAATGAGCCTGACACTATTAAATTTTGTCGTCTAGTTATTTTATGTTGCTGACCATCGCCTTGGTACTTGAACCTCTTCCTACAGAGAGTCTTCAGTGCACTTCAAGAACCCGTGGTCTGTCCTTCCTGCTGAAATAGAAAGCATGATTGGGTTAAAACCTTCTGGTTATTCTCCCTTGCCTCATATGCCTTCTTCCTGTTTGACTATATTTGGTTTTATTCTGATGCATCCAGCCAATAAGAAACAGAGGTGTTCGGAGCCTGCCAGTTCTGCTTCTGTCATTTTACCCATCAAGTTTGCTAAATCCCATCTTTATGCCTTGAAACTTGTGACAGCGAGAGTTGGCAACGTGCAGTGGGAACTGGTGGTCCAGACCCCAGCTTTGCAACGAGCCAACAGGTACTTCTGTAGGCTGGTGGGTATCTCCCAGCTGTGTATTCTCTGGGAGCTTCCTGTCTTTGCCACTGGCCACCGTCCTGTCTGCATGCCACAGGCTTATCTATCTCCAAAAAAGAGGAAAAATTGAGAAAATTACCTGTCCTAAGACACTGCAAGCTCTGTTGATAGAAGAGTGTTATTGACTGGGTGAAGTGATTGATCTTTTGCATATCCTTCCACAGTTTATCTCAACTCTGAGAATTGTCTTTGCCCTCTGAAGAGCTGTTTCATTAGCTTTGTTTCAACAAAAAAAGAGGAAAATCAATATGTTGCATGAAGCAACCGCAAGGAATAGTCCTGCTTTCTGGAAAAGTGCTGCAGGAGCTGGGGTGGCTGCTGCTTTGGTCTCTGCTGCTGTTTGACACAGCCTACAGATGATCCAAACTCTGTGCAGCAGCAGGACTAAAACAGCTCCTGTATTCAAAGCTTCTCTCTCTTTAAGTTTTATTTAAAAAGGTTTATTGGGCTCTGCTTGCAAGCCAACATGTACCACACTGCTCTGACTGTGAGGTCCGATACCATCTCAGTAATTAAGTGCCTGCATCCTACAGCACAGTGGGCTTAATAGGCTGTCAGCAGTTTAAATGCCACCTGATATTAAATTTATCAGTCTAACTTTTTCAGCGTTCTGCAGCTGATCCACTGTAACAATGACCATGGCAAGTTGTGTATAGACAGTGCCTGCTGCACAGGCACTGCCTGGTTGCATTAATTGCTGATCTGTTATCTTCCTCGAAAGGCAGGAGGAGTGAAGAAGGGCAGCACTATATTTAAGGCAGGTTTTTGCCCAGGTCCTGTCAGTCCATTCTCTAGTAGACTTTTTGGGCTTCCAGGGCATGAAGCTGTGATGAGCAGCAAGGCAGCTGTGTCCCCTGGGTGATGGGACAGGGTGCAGGGTGGCAGGTCAGCCCACCAACCCAGGTCTGACCGTGATGGGGATGCAGGCAGTGGGTGTGCAGGGTGCTGGGAGCAGGACTGGGCTCCCCCCATCCCACACAGGGCACTCACAGCTCCTGATAAACCTTACACAGCAACAGCAACCTGCTTTTTTGCTGGAATGGCCCAACTGCTGCAAGGAAGGGAGCAAGAGTGAATGTTTAGGAGGAAGGAGAGGGCCTGGGGCTTGGATTTGCTTGTGCTGCTGTGGAGCTGCACCCCTGTTGAGTGCTCTTTGGGGCAAAAACCTCCGTTATTTGGCATTATGTAGAAGACATGGTACTTTAGGGTCCTAGTTGCATTAGAGTTCTTCATGCCCCACTTCCAAATACAAATAATGGTGAAAATTCATCCCTCTCCATGTTATTTTCTCCCATGGTAAGTCTGGGCTAATGATACACTCCTTTTTTAAAGCTCATTGGGTTCAGTGGATGAAAAGCCATATCTAATTATTAAAGTACAGCTTTTATGGTGCTGCCTTTAGAAAGAAGGGGAAAAAATAATATTAACTTGTAGAAAGAAGGGGAAAAAATAATATTCACTTGGCAAAATATTGTGTTGTGTATGGAGCTTTGGAAATCTGACTTTCATTGTTAGAGCTAAAATTAAGAAGGACAATTCTGTATATTCTCATACCAAAACCAGGCCTCTATTGAGGCTGCATAGAAGCTTTCTGCACCACTAGAAATGAATAAAAAAGAAAAAGGAACAAACTGAAACAAAAGAAGGGCTGGTCCAAAATAAGATGAAGTAAAGGCAGTGATGCCTGCGAGTGTCATTTGTTGTCTTCGGGACTCAGAGATGCTCAGGCATTGGGTGCTTAGTGGAATATACACCTCTGGCCACATCATTTTCATGGCCATTAAGTTCAAATGCTTATCTGTTTCCTGAGATGAAAGAAGTGAGAGCTCTCTCAAAAAAAGCAGCCTGCAAATTCTGAAACAGCTGTGCTGCATGCAATTTGCCTGGGAACTATACCTCAAAATACCATTTTTACCTACTTTGAACAAGGCAGAGGCTGATGTGAGTGCCTAATTGTTTTGTCTCGAGATTGTTTTCCCAGAAAATACATTTCAAGACTTTATTTTTTTGTAAATGTGTGCATATAATTATAGATAAAGGCTAATTTGTGTCTCTGAATATTGTACTGTCAAATGGAAGCTGAGTGGTTTAATACCAAAATGGCACTTCACATCTAAATCATGCCTATGTGTTTCTCGTATTTATAATACATTCAGTAGCTAATCATCACCTAATTTGACTTTCCTAAGTAACATGTCACATTAGATAGTCTAATGGTTTATTTGGAAAATAGGAAGCAAAAATGATACTGCATTGGGTTAAGACTAATATTGAAGTTAAAAAGAAGACAAAAAGAAACGTCACATTTGTCTGCCTATGTGCACTTAACTTTGATGACCACATAGATTTGATGATCACCAGAATGATGGAAAGTTTAACAAATTTGACTAATACATTGAAAATCTCAAAAATTGTAACAAAACCTAACAAAAATGTAAATTTTTGTAGCAATATCCAAACTGCAAGATGAAATTCTTGCTCAAAACACCACAGGATATTATCAATACTTAGATCTCAATTTCCAGTAAAAGCCTACCTGTGTGCAGATTTTAGGAAAATAAGAAAGATAAACTTGTGACTTTGTCACCATGATGGGATGATCCAAATCATAGAAAGAAAAAGCTGGGGAAGTCAAGACGCTCAGTCTCAAAATCAATAATAGCAAAGTATTTCAGGGGGAAAAGTCTGCTTTCCCATGCATTGGGCCAAGTTGTTCATGCTCACCATTCCTTTTTTTTTTTTGTGATATCAGATGTGGCTGGATTAAAAAGCAAACAGCTCTGCCCATCACCCAGCTGGAAAAAACTAATGTGCCGCAATATACAGCTCTGATAGTATTCATATGGTCAGCCCACATGATGATGATTTAAATTATCGTGAAGTTGTTCTTTTTATAATATAGAATATTTTTTTTTTTAAGAAAAAGTTACTTGGTAGGCTTAATAGTTGCCAAACATTTCAGAATTCTTTTGCTATCGAACTGTTTAGAAGTTCCTGGGAAAATTGTGTTATTTTATTTGTAAGCCCAGATGAAAATGCTCAACTAAATATGACCCAGATCCGTTAAAACATTTGCAAGTTACAGAACTGTGGCCAAAAGAAAAGTCCAGCTTTTGCCAAAAAAATACTTAATTTTAAAAATATGTAATATTACAGGTATTTAATTTTTAATGCAGATAGTTTTTTGTGGGTTTTTTTTTTGTGGTGTTTTATCCCTGTCTTTTATTGGGCAAGAGGTGTTGGAAAGCAGAATAGCTGTGGACAGCTTGTGGAAACTTGTTTTGGAATGAATAAAACTGCAATTTTAGCACTCAGTATTTTTTTGTGTGTGTGCTTACAAACGGCTTTGTGTGGGGAACTGAAGGGAAAATGTTGCCTTTGGAGCCATGATGCATTCCAGGTATGATTTTTTTCCAACTACGAATTCTCTTGATTCACTTCTGATATGTGTTTTTGGAGTTTCAGAGAGAACAATTGCATTCTGTGGGTATGACAGAGACAGAGCACTTGTGTTTGACCTGGTCCTGTTGATTTCAGGTGAGCATTGGATCAGGGTTTTGTTGCTTTAGTGGGAATACACGTGATGCTTTTGGAGGGAGGAGGATCTTCAGCTCCAGTGCTGCTCTATAGTGGCCACTCACCAGTATTATAGTTTGGTTCAAACCAGTTGTGACCATATTTCCTGAGTTATTCCAGGGGATGAACACCCTCTGACTTGGGGGATAATAAATCAGTACATTTATAAGGCATGCTCATCAGCTGGGCTTTAATTTATTTGTTGTGCTAGTAATTAGATGGGAAATATTTCTTTAATGTCTGAGTGTGGTTGTCTGTGTAAAGAGCTGCTGACCCCTCAGGATAGCATTCTTCACTCTGGAAACACCTCAGCCTTGTAAATAAGGAATTTGTGTAACACTAGCAACAGATTTACAGAACAAAGAAAGACTCCTCTTGCCTGTCTCTTGAACCAATAAAATATCTTGAGTGTTTTTTCATTTGTTTACTACATACAAAATAGGTCCTGACGAACTGCTGAAGGTATAAGTTGGTTTCTGCCAGTCTTGGAGACATACGAATGTTTTAAACGTAGTCTTAAAATGTATTGCGTTGTTGAAGTTATAGCTGTGATGGAGGAGTTACTGGGTGAAACATTCTTTGCTTGTCTTGAGAGGTCAGACTAGATTATGATAGTGGTATTTTCTTGTGGAAGATTCTTTCTTTTGGGTTGTTCTAAACTTGAGTTATAACAGCAAAAAAATCCTTATGCATCACAACAGAGGCCTGTTTCCTAGTTTGACGTCCTCAGATGACATAAATCACTGCAACCACTTTTTGTGTCGGGTCACAGGCTTGGATAAGCATATTTAGTCATATCAAGCTGCTGAATGTTTTGAGGTTCATCTATGACTAACTAAAAGTCTTTAAAAATAGACCAAACATCACAAAGCTCTTGAAATGTTTTGTGATATAATGTCTACTTCAAATAAATGGGATAGTCTCAATTGCCTCTTACAGCTGGTTCATTTTAATGGATTTTTATCCTCTTTTCTTTCCCTGATCAAAACAAATGCAGCTCACCTCTGGTATGAGGTCAGATGGGTTCTTGATGAGATTTGCTAATGCCCATGCTTATGGTAACAGGCATAGACCCACCTGACATAAAAGGCTTCCTTTGCCCTCATCCCTGCACATCCACGTCACCTGCTTGCATGGGGACAATCCAGGACAGCCTCTGAATACCCTGGCACATAGTCAGAATCTTACTGTCAGCTATATGAACAGTGGGGTTTGGTGCATGGGTCCTGTTGCCTGTTGAAGAAGGGCTAATAAGGACTAGGTGAAGGCCCACAAGACCTAAGATAGAACAGCTTTTTAGATGAGGCCCTCCCTTTAATTAAAGATCTTCCTCAGCATTACATGTGCTGTTTGTCTGCTAAGGCCATGATGTTTTGAGGATCTTTACTTCTGGGCTTTCAGTCCTTTAGAATTCAAGGCTTGCGCTAATGGGTCTTGGATCTGAACTTGTCAGTTTGGGGTTTTTCCTTAATAGAAATCATCACCGATCCAAACTATAGGTAGCTCACATCACTGAGATGTGAGACATAAAGGAGACACATACAGAACGTCTTCAGGTGAAAATGAGGGGCAGACTGTCCAGAGCCATCGACACCTAAAAAGATCCCAAAAGATGAGGTTTTACTCTCTTTTTTTTTTTTTTTCCCTTCTCATTGTATAGGGATGAAAAGGCTCCCACTCTTAATCTGAATTTCAATTACGTTGTTCTTCATGAATTTAAACCATTTGGTGGGGCAGACAGTCAGAAGTGGAAACTGAATTCCGGAATGTCAGTGAAGCCTACTCTGTGCCAGTAGATGATGCACCATAGTCACAGACTTGAAAACATTTAATTTTCAAAATCTCGTTATGTAAGGGGACACAAAACAATGTACAAGTCTTGGGGCCATGCTTGCAACTGATATAGATCAGTGTAGCACCATGGATTTTGGGGTAGCAACACCAATTTCTGCTAGTTGGGATCCTGGCCTTTAATCTGTTGTCAATCTAATAAAATCGAGCTGCTCTAATTACCACGGTGTCTGTCAGAAATATGTTTGCTTGAAATGATAAAGCTGAGTTGGATCCTGGAGCCCACACAAGCCAGCACACACTGTGCAAATCTGAGCTAAACCATTTGTTTGCCCACTTATGGAGAGGTTGTCCACGGTCATGGTATGTGTGGAAAGACAGCGGGGGAGTGAGAGGAACAACTGAAACATATGGCCAAAGTGAGCTGTCTCTTTATTCCAATGCATCAGGATAAGACAAGCTGTTGAACTGATGAGAAACCTTCTTTATATATATATATATATATATATATACACACCAGATTTCAAGATTAAAACTGGAAGAAATTCAGTACCACTGTTCTCACATATATGTTTGAATGAAGGTATAGCAAACTGTTAAACTGAAAGCAGGAAAAAAGCCCCCAAACCCAACCTCCCTAAATCCATAATAGCTGCATCATTATGTAAAAGAAAACAGCAATTTCCCCACCAAAATGTCCATAAACTGAAACCTTATCAATACTTCCAGATGCTCGCTGACTTTATGATACCGTTAAGTTTAATTGAGCTGATATAATGGATTGTATTTGCATGTAACAAGGTCTTTTTAGAATCAGGTTTGGGAAGCATGCAAGTGCAAGAGAAGAGTGGCATAAATTGAGCCATGCTCTTCACTGCAACTTAACTGTTAATTTTGACCTTGTGTTTCTTGAAGAAAAATGTGTAAGTGGCATTTTCCCAGTATCCCTGAACTCCTGAATGGTCAAATAATTCCTTGACATGCTGGAGCGAAAGAATGCCATCCAGAGGGACCTGGACAGGCTTGAGAGTGGGCCTGTGTGAACCTCATGAAGTTCAACAAGGCCAAGTGTGAGGTCCTGCACATGGGTCAGGGCAACCCCAAGCACAAATACAGGCTGGGCAGAGAATGGAGAAGGAGGACTTGGGGGTGTTAATTGATGAGAAGCTCAACAGGACCAGCAATGCCCTCTTGCAGCCCAGAAAGCCAAATGTATCCTGGGCTTCATCAAAATAAGTGTGACCAGCAGCTCAAGAGAGGTGATTCTCCTGCTTCTGCTCTGCTCTTGTGAGACCCCACTTGGAGTATTGCATTCATTTTTAGGGCCTCCAACATAAGAAGGACATGGACCTGTTGGAGTGAGTCCAGAGGAGGCCACAAAGATGATCAGAGAGCTGGAGCGCTTCTGTTAAGACAGGCTAAGAGAGTTGGGGTTGTTCATCCTGGAGAAAAGAAGGTTCCGGGGAGACCTTATAGCAGCTTTCCAGTACCTAAAGGAGACCTACAACAAAGCTGGAGAGGGACTTTTTACAAGATTATGTAGTGATAAGACAAGGGTAATGGCTCTAAACTGAAAGAGGGTGGATTTAGATTAGTTATAAGGAAGAAATTCTTCCCCACAAGGGTGATGAGGCACCGGAACAGGCGGCCCAGAGAAGCTGTGGATGCCCCATCCCTGGAATTGTTCAGGGCCAGATTGGATGGGGCTTTGGGCAACCTGGTCTAGTGGAAGGTGTCCCTGTCCATGGCAGGGAGGTTGGAACTAGGTCCCTTCCAAATCAAACTATTCTGTGATTCTGTAATATAAAATATAGGTGAATCTTCTGTGGAAAAGATATTTGATTATTTTCAAATTAAAACCAGGATTGTGACAATTTTGAAGTGGGAGTAATGGAAAGTATGAATTTTCCTACTTATTTGTGCATGCAAGTATTGACAAGACCAAAATCGTAATGCATGTTTTGGCTTCTGCTATCGGTTTGATGCCTTGTGTGCTTTTAATAAACATTAGTTGTCCTGCATTCTTATTAAATGGGCATATTTATGTTCTAGCACTCAGTTGGGAAGGAACGATTGCAACTGTTATTTTATAATGGAGAAATTTGCTTGGCATCAGTGCATATGCAAAACAGAGTTCTGCTTTTGGAAAGGCTTGACTAAGTGATCAGCTATTGCAATAAATTTGAATAGAATAATGCAAACCAATGAAAAATCTAATTAATGGATGAAAAAAACCCAATAGTCTATCTTGGGGTTACTATTCTGTCTCACCTAAAAGACCATATTTTCTTTTTCTTTTGGGTTCTTCTAATGGTCCAGCTGTAGTTACTTTCTGACTTACCTGGTATCAATATTCTGCAGAGTACTTTGAGAGTTGCAGTTCACCAAGCATATTTTTACCTACTGCCAGATGTCAAGTATAATCTTTTGGTTCACGTGCTGGCTGAAAGAGCTATGCTATTTCATTTAGCTTTGTTGGAGTGTATTCATTGCTTTTTGATTGGCTTTCAGTTGCAAATCATGCCGTGAAGTACATTTTATTCTGTGTTTGTTTTTCAACACAGGACTGTGATGAGCAATTTTTCTAATGACAATAGTTTCACAAATTCAGCAGCCAGGGAAACAGGCAGATCACTGTGGTTATGCACCCAAAAATCTTTTGTTTAGAGTTATGCCATTTGTGTTTGGAAAGAGGGAAGCAACTTTGTTCAGTGTTTTATCTTTAGGGTTACATAGGAGCAAATAAAATATGCAGGCTAACTAGATTGTATAGAGCCATGGGTGCTTCACAGAGGATTAGTGAAAACAGTGTGGGATTTTTTTCCATGTTACTCTTTAAGGGCTTTCAGCTAAGATATCTTTATTTGTGCATTGCATAGTCAATATTTGTGCTATATTACTTAAGCATTTTTGGAAATGGATGGGGTGCTAGCATTGGCCAACAGTTCTCACCAATCCCAGGACTGTCACAGAATCACCTGCCAGTTCCTTCCTGGAATCATGTTCCTGCATCAAGTACTTTGCTGAGAGTTTTAATTTTCTATCTTGCATTTCTGAAGTGTTGGCTGCTGTCAGAAATTTCTAGGAAGTGCATAGCTGTCTACTTTTCTTTCTGGGTGAACTATTCCCTTTTATTACCATAAGAAAACCTTAAGCTCTTCTCCATTACTGTGTCATTTAGTCATTATAGGCAGATGAGTTTATCTTCTAGAAAGTGCCTTAAAGATGTTAAAGTGATAGCATTGCAATTTAAAACCCTTCTGACACTGTCTGTTCCACTAGAGTACTAAATCTTCACATGTGAATGAAAATCAAATAAAGCTTTCACTGGTTAAAAAATATAAGAAAATGCTCACACTTTCATATAGCAGTGACTGTGTCATCTCAGTGAAGTTCAAAGAGCAAACCCTTTTATGCACAGACAACATTTACTCTTGAGATCCATTGCTATTTCCTAGACTTTTGTGGCAAAAAAATAACACAGGATTTTGTAGTTATCACGCCATTTACCACAGTGTCACTTAACTGATCTTGCTCGTTCGTATTCTGAAAAAGAAAACTACATTGTCAAGAAAGCCAAAACTTCCTAACTGATGGACTAGAAACAAACTGAGAAGTGTGGAAGGGTTTTCTTTGTCTTCTATGCATGATAGTGTAGTTGTTATCTGTATGGTGCCATTTAGGAGGGAAGTAAGAAATTCTGTATTTGTAGTTTCATCTCTAAGTGCCAAAGCTCTATACAAAAGCTGTACAGTAGAAGTTGTTTCACAAAAGTGAGGTCTCTCCAACAGCATCATAGATTTGAAAACAGAGCAAAATTTCATGGTTGAAATACCATCATCGAATTGTCCTCTGTTCTTTTCTTTCAGGTAGACCAAAAGCTAATAATTCTGCATGCTAGTTAATCCTTTAATATGAGGCGATGGAGAGAGGATAATAGCTCTTTTCTCCTTATTTTTTCTCTTGTAGTTTCTGCAATCTGAGTTTCCATAGGGTCTTGTGTATCTGCACGTGTAATCGATGCTGTGAACAGCCTAGTCCAAGACCTGCAGCCCTGTACTGCTGAGTACAACTTGCATTTTTAATTGTTAATTAAAAATCACGGGTACTCAGCATTTGTAATGGCAATCAATACAATAATCAAAGCATAACTAGGAATTACTGAATAGAGCAAAATCCATCACATTTACTTAGTCTTTGTGATCCTTTGGGGGAAAAACAACCAACCAACCTATTTTTTACTGAATTATTGTATCCATGATAATCCAGGTAAAACTGGATAAGAAGAGGTGACTTCCGATGCCAGATGCAATCTTCTCTCATCCTGTCTCTCACAACAGAGGATGCCTAGCCACCAATGTCATGGGTATTTTATGGAGTACATTTGAATAGAGGGGACTTGATGGGAGGGAGGATTCCCTCACTGCATGTGCTGTGCCATGGGAATGAGTAGGGTCTTCCTGGCCAGGGGGATCATAGAATCATTTCGGTTGGAAGACACCCTCATGACCATTGAGTCCAACCATAATCTAACCTAACTCTAGCACTAAACCGTGTCCCTAAGAACCTAATCTTAAACGCCTTTTAAACACCTCCAGGGTTGTTAAGTCCAGTCAGACCTGGGGACAAGCTGGCAGTTTTCAAACCCAAAGGAAGGTCCCTTACCTTCTGCCTCTGCTTAATCATCCTTGCAAGGCTGAACTTCTTCTCTTGCTTTATCTGCACATGTATTAATCACGTATGCCACACCCATCCCCCCCAAACTCTGGAGCCTGCGTGCAGCTTTGAGCAGGACTTGGACAAGCTGCCTCTCTTCTCTGCATGGAATTTGCTGAAGCTGCACCTCAGTCCCACAGGTTTGTTCCTCTGCTCCTCCCATCCCACATGTGTAAGATCCTGATCGGACCATAGTTTGCAACGTCATGTAGGGACCACTGACCTCTCAGGCACTTATGTTTGCAGATTCTGGGCTACAGCTTCTAAAAAAAAAGAAAAAGAGGAGATGTCTTTGTGAATTAATAAAAAAGTCCTAAATAACCTATGTCTATATGTCCTTTCTCATTTTTCCATTGTCTGAGTCTATTAGCCATAAGGTAGCAGTTGACATAAGGCAGCAGTTGACTGGGGTGACTGGCAAGTGATTTGGTTTTTAGACTTCAGGAAGGAAGTTGTCTTCTTTGAAAACCATTTCAGTATCTCACCATAGAGACAAGAATAAAATGAAGGGGTTGATTCCTATGGCAGTTATTTTGTACTAGCTCTGTTGGATAAAACAGATTACTTACATGGCCAGTGAACTTGCATTGCTTGTTTGATTTGGGTTGCATTGTATGAACTGAAACAAAAACCACATCCAGACTGCTTTGGAGTGGAAGAATTCTACTCTCAGTTCAATCTGTTTTCCTTGTTGTTGTTTCCGTGTAATGAAAAGATAAATATGCAAACATATTTACTTCATTAATTTTAAACAGTGCCAGGAAAAAGGCTCTGTCTAGGGATGGTGGAAAAATATTGTGAAAATTAGCTCTACATATTTTGCTTTCAGTCAACTCTGTTAATTAGGATCAAAGTACTGCAATTTTTAAAAGTTCTTTACTGCCTCTTCCCACACATTTCCATATTTCAAAAAGATGCAGTTAACTAAGTCTGAGATTGTCAGTAAACCCTATGGGAATGAGGGTTGATGTACTAATAGCTGGGTACCAACACCTCTCAGTCCTCCAAAAATGGCAGGATTAGCTATAGGGTGAGGGAAGGTTGGGCTGCCTGTCCCTTGGGGTGGCCACAGGGATGGCAATGGGGCAATCATTTCCCACCCATTCTCCTTGCAGGTCCTCTCTGTGGGATGGTTGCATGTGGTTTCATCTTTGTGCTGATAAGACAAGTCCTGTGAGACAGCTACTTTTACAGGTGTGAAAACATCTCTTTTTGTTTTGTAATTGTCAATAGGATACTTGGAGGAAGAAGGAAGAATATGTTTAATAAATTGGGCTGGTGCTTGCCACCCATAGATTGCAGTTTTCCAAATGAACTCAATACCAAATGAAGTCTATAAGGTAGTGGTTATCTGAAAAGGAAACTAAAGCACAGAAAGGTGAAGCGCAGTCCCCCAAATCCCCAGCAAGCTGGGGCAGGGCTGCCCTACCAGAGTCATCACACATGGAGGTGCTCACGCTGGGTTTCATCTGGCTTTCCTCTCAAGCATGAAGACATTTTGGTTGTAAGCAGGCATATAGTTATGGAAGGATGTTGAGTCAGCTTAAAAATCATGCTGAGATAAATAATTTACCTTTATTTGCATGGATAACAGTTAAAATTCTAAATGCTATTTTTTCCGTGTTTAGGGGGACTTATGACTAATTTACGTTGCTGTGTTGCGTTTTCTCAGTTCAGATGCAAGGGTCACTAATTTCATGCTTCAATATATATTTTACTTTCCAGTTATCATGCATTAAAAGGCCACAGTATTTAGATTTAAAACATTGTGTGGATTTCTCTGGTTTCATTGCCATATCTCTGGTGTTCAGACTGTTAGTCAAGGCTTGTTAGAGTTTTGTTTTTAAATGCTATGTAACTGTTGATAAATCTGATACAGAATTCTGTACAGTTGACATAGATTTGGTCTAATTTAATCACGTTGGAAAAGTTGGCAGGAGGTTTATTCTGCCCTCATTGCAGAAGTGTGAGCTCTTTTCCCCCTCCTGAGAAGCCCTTGGCACTCTGCTTGTCCATTCTCAGTGAGACAAACCTTGCCTTGTAATTCACGGCGGTTGGGTGAGTTATTGCATGCATCAAACACGCATTTTCCCAACTCAAATGACTGACAACAGCGTATCAGAATGGGTCATGGGCGAAGGATCGTTATTGCTTAACTGCAGGTGCCTTGGAGCAGGAATCAGTCTCGTTATTCTTTGTTAGTACAGCATCTTCCAGAACATGGACCTGGTCTGTAGTTTGGCTATAAAACAAATCCTATTGCGGGCTCTTAGTGCTGTATACTCGCTTCCTCGACTGTTCTTTGCAACTGGCTACAGAGCTGTAACTGCACCAGAGGAGAAACAAAGGCACAGACAGGCTTTCGTTTTGAAAACAAGACAATGGGAAGAGCCTGGCTTTGGTGCCAGAAATCATCCTCTTTTGCATCTCTTGAAACTTCACATTTATGTGAACTGATCACATGTTGCACTTTACAAATGGCCAACGGTTTTGTCCCCTTCCTTTCATGAGACACTTGCTGGTGATCTAATCGGGCTGGACACGCATAGCAGCTACCAGCCTTCTCTCTTCTCACTTCTAGTAACTTTCTTGGGCATAGCTGCTGATACAAGGTACTGTGGTTGCTTGCTTTTTTGGGGCGTGGGAGAGATAGGGAGATAATCTTCTTGAAAAGTGCACAGCTATTTGGTGAACTTTTAAATAAAATTCAAAATCAATCCATTTCTGTCTTTGGGTACAGTTTAATGGGAGGCCTGTAGTGGGCTGCTCTTTGGCATTAATTGTTGCAGTTTTCTGCAGTGAGGCTGGCGTGCATTTGTATTCAGGCAGAGAATTTCTAGGTGCAGGGGGAGATTTGAGTCTGACTCAACCCGCATTTCAAGCAGGGGGCTGTGCATGCCTCTCATCCGCATCTCGCTCCTGCATTCTCCTCAGCTCCCGGGGCCGCTGGCCTGAAGAGCGTGGCTGTGGCGTCCCAGCAGAGACGCAGTCCCAGCTGACAGCACACTGAGTGTTCAGGACCCACAGGTCCAAATCTCAGCACTGCCTTTCCTTGGTTGCTTGATTTTAGGAAAATAGCCTCCCTTCCTCTGTGTCCCTTTGTGCTTGCCCTTTGTTAGTAAGTAGGAATGCTGTTTGGTTCTCCTATAAAATGTATTGAATTCCAAAGAGTCAATGCTCTATTTAAGGGCTTGCTATTACTTGTTATTTCACCAAAGTGTAAACAAAAAGAATGAGCTATTTAGTGCTTGATGTTTGGTAGCAGAATTGAGGGAAATTACCTTTAGGCTGAAACACTAAAAGAAAGAACAAATGTGTATTGCATGTTCCTAACTAATAAAAATTACAGATGTGGTTTCTAATCCTCAGCCTGATCTCTCCTGTGTTTCAATTAATAAGAATAGCTTCCATCCGAGAATATTATTTTAAGACAGAATTAAAAGAACCATTTGCAGGTAGGTCATAGAATGTCCTGAGTTGGAAGGGACCCACAAAGATCACAGAGTCCAACTCCTGTCCCTGCACAGGACAACCCCACAGTTTACACCATGTGTCTGAGGGTGTTGTCTAGTCTCTTCTTGAACACTGTCAGGCTTGTGGCCGTGACACCTCCCTGATCATCATCAGTCAGTCTGCGGTAACACAGAGTGGGTGGTCAACCTGTGCCCCCTGAGCTGTTTGCAGCTCCTGAGCAGTTCAAGCGTGCTGAATTGCAGTGCACAATGGCCAATGAGGTCGGGTGGCCACGGGTGCTGGGGTGACCGAAGTCCTCAGCAAGGAGAGGGGAGTTAGCAGGGGGCTGCCTGCTGAGGCAGGTTCAGGCTGGCTCTAGGGCACAAAGGAGCAGCAGGACACATCATGTCTCTGAACTGATGGGACATGTCTCATGGCACATGTTGTTTGGTGTGTACTTCACAAGTTTAACACTGAGTCATTGGCAGTGGCATATAAAAAGTCTGATTGCATTGTACCAAGGCAACGCATAAACCTGCATTGGAGCCCATTGCCTTTCTGTGGATCTGGTGAGCAAGGTGTGAAGTTGGAGGCATTATTTGGAAAAAAGGAGCTGAGGAGGGGGGCAGTGAGAGATCTTGGAAATAAAACTAGCTCCCTGATTCATGTGTGCTCAGGGAAGTGTCCTTGCTCATGTGTGAAGGATCTCAAAATCCTGCTGGAAGGAGACATTCTCCCTGGCTGGGGAAGCTCCTGTGGCTTTCAGCAGCACAGCTTGTGAGGCCACAGCATTTATGGAAAGAAAGCTGGCTTCTGCCTTGCAGGAGTGAGCTAAGATCCCAGTGTTTGTGATCACACAGGTCGAAAAGGGCAGAGTACGCTACAGCTGGATCACCAAATTGCAAGCTTTTTTTGTTATTATTTTTGTTGTTGTTGTTGATTGAGCCCTATGAAGATGAGCAGATTGCTGTCAGGTGTCCTTCTGAGAAGTATCATGCTGTCTAAAACTAATGAGATTTTAAAGCGGGTCAAAATGGACAGCTCATCTTGGCAGACTGGAAGCTGTGATCTCAATTGCACTGGTTTAGGCTTAAGTCTAGCCTCCTATAGCACAACTTTGCAGTGGTCATTAAAATGAAGTAGTTGGAATAAATTGTATCAAGTGGATCCTTTGATGTCAATCAGCTGCATGTCAGAGCCTGGCTCATGTTAACTCATGTCAGGAGGAGCAGAGGTAAGGAAGGCGGCTTTCACATGGGTTCACGGATGGAGGAGCTTCTAGTGTGTAATGAAGTGAGTTGTGGCCATCACTTTCTAAAATGTTTTATTCTTCTGTTTGTTTATTTTTAAAGAAAACACAAAGGTGGGGGGTGAGTGAGAACAGCCTTGTATTCTTCCTATATTTGTTGGCCTGTGTCTTTCTAAAAATGTCAGACTTAAAAATTTAATGTTTCAGTATTGCAGGAAAAATTGTATCCTCATCATTTTGTCTGCAGGATTTCCCCTAGATTTTGCATCACCTAATTTTGATTTAAAATGATTCTTTTCTTAGGTCAGCAAAGAGATAGCAAGGGCCAGAATTACAGCTGCAGTAAATCTGATGGTCTCCCTTGGCAGGGAGCAGCCAGGCACTAGGTTGTTCATGTGGATGGTGTGCACCTACCTGTGTCCTGCAGACAATAAAGTCAGCCATAATTTTCCAATCCTAGAACACTGAATCAATGCTGGGAAAATGACATAAGGCCCAGGAAAGTCCAAACCTCCCTCCCAGCACAGGTATTTGTAGAAGTCCCCCCTGCAGTCACAAGGACTTCAGGGAATGGTTTCTTGGCTCTGTGCTCCTTTGCTCTTCTGAACGTTTCCAGTGTTTCCATTTTCTTCCGTCCAAACCCAGCATTTCCCTGCTTAAGACTTAGCCCTTTCAAAGAGAAACCCAGTTGCTCATGGTCCATCACCTGTGGCCATCTCAGCCCAGGTGCTTTCTTCCCTTGCACTTGTATAAATCTGTGTGGCTGCATTGACAGCAAGGCCACTTCCACCCCAGAATCTAATAGCGTCACTTTACGTCCAAGTATCAATTTCTATATTAGTGGTGTCAGTTTTCCTTATGTTAAGCACCATTAACATAATCATATATGTCTCTGGCAGCGAGCATACCTTCAGAGGTGCCTCAGCTGAGTGTAACGTGAGCTGCCCTCCAGCTACAGAAAACAAAAGGTTGTGTGTTAACAATATTAATGGCTGCACGCAACCAGTGCAGATGAAATCAGGCTTACTTTTAATCAGTCTTCAGGGGTTTCATGTGCTGAGGCTATTTGTTTATAGCGGAGGCCAGGTTGTGCCAGAATCTATTAAGCGCTGGAAAACTGATCAGTCCTTTTTTTGCTCATTTCTAATGTGAGAAAAAGAGACACTCTCTGGCAGGGAAGCAAACCTGAAACGACACTTCGCAGAGTATCTCTCTCTCTCTCTATATATATATGTACACCATATATCAACTAAAATTTGCTTAACTGGGTCACTTTATGGCATGAAGGATCTATTTTAAAGATTTTCTTTATTACACAAAACCATGCAGAAGTTTAAAAATGAGCACTCTGAGTTTTGTAACACTGAGAATTTTCATGTTTCTACTCTTGCAAAACAAACCAAAAATTCACAATGCAAAGTACAAGTGTACCGGACAGCCACGTAGGTGTCATGCTTGTCTTTTTCAAAACTAGACATTTGCAGGATCTATATTCTGTATACTTCTATTTATCAGTAAAAAGATTGCTGTTCAGAGGCAGTCACTAGAATACATGCTGCCAGACATTCCGTGTAAAAGCAAAAAGAAATATCAAAACAATGTGGGTTGTTTTTTTTGTTGTTGTTTTGATTTGGGTTTTTTTGAAGGTGATAATAGTTCTGTAGTTGCATCTGCCTGGGCTCAGTACCAGAGAAACTTGTTGAAATTTTAGGTGTGGTTTAAACAGTGCAGATTAAATAATCTGTTCCTAAAAATCAATGAATATGAAGAAAAAAGCCGTGCATAACTGTGCACAGTTTCCAGGTGGTAGCTGAATATTGCTTTTCAGATTTGTGCCTTGTTTGTGTACCTTTGTGTAGTATCCTGAAAAAAGCAAGATTTGGTCTCCAAGGACACACGCATGTATTCCTGTTTAGCAAGAGTGCAGATGTGAAGGACCAGCTTACAGATGAAGCAATGAACAGAGATCTTCCTCTCTTGGAGATGTTAGTACCACATTGATCAGGCTTTTTCCTTCTTTCTTCTTCTCCTGTCCTGCCTGAAATAATTAAATATAGTGAAGTAAGTGTCAAATTATAGTCTGAGAGAAGTCGAGAACCAAGCAGTTGTGCTGCCAGCCAGCTTAAAAGGCTGAGGTTGTTTTTTACCTTCCTTCTGCAAGTCTTGTGGATATGGGCTCCAACTGTTTTTCTCTGAAGTCACATTTTCAGGCTGATTTAAGATTGCTTATGTGTTTTTCTCCTCCCTTCGTTCCTTTCTGCAGAGTTTTGGCCAACTCCAGGACTACATGGTGAGCATTAGTGTTTTGGCAGGAGACTGTGATGCTCTGAGGGGGTTGCTTCAAGGATGCTGAGCATCAGGGCTTCTGAGATTCCTGGAGAGAAAGATCTCAAGGGATTTTTTTTTTTGAGAACCAGATTGTGTTCTCTTAACAAGGGAAAAAATGACTTATAAATAACTTTATCCTGCTTCGAATTATTTTTGAAAAATATTAACTTAGATTCTAGCAATGTCCTAAGCTACCTTTTAGAAATAAAATGTGACAGTAAGGAATGGACTTTCATTTTCACCTATTCAAGGTGACAAATTGGACCCTTTTTTTCCTTAATGTCCCACATCCTGCTGCCATCAGGAACAATGGCAAACTCCTATTGACTAAAATGGGAGAATGGTTTTGCCTTTTTTCAAGGCTAAATTCTAATTAATCCTGAAAACCAGGCTAACTCTGCTTTGCATTGGGGGTATCACACCTGGCTCACATATCTTTGCATTGTGCATACTCAGTCTTTTGTTCCTGCTTGAATTATCTCCAGCTTTGTCCCTGTGCTCTGGGCACCTGCAGCCCCTTTGAGATACTGAGCAGTGGGATTTTGCTGAAGAGGTGGTGGAAGATGAAGGTGCTCACTCCTGCCAGGTGCCAACTGTGATCTGATCATCGGGAGAGACACCAGGGGTGCAACATCCTTCACCTCTCCTGCAATCCTGTCGGTTTTGCTCATATTTGCCAAACAAAACAGACAGGAGGTGCTTCAGGTCCCCCTCAGGTCTCAGGCTGTTCCCCATGGCTCTCGGCTGGATGCACTTGACCTTGTCCAGGCCGTGAACCACTGACCATGTGCTTGCCCTGGCTGCTGGCATATTGATGTGAGCAGCAGCTGCAGGTTTGGTGGCAGTACAGACTGCCCTTACACTGGATGCTGTATCGTAATTCCATATGGGATGAGAGACAGCAATGTGCCGAGCTTATTAAATACTCTGTAGTGCAATCCTGAAGTGACCTCAATCCTGCCTCCTGCTTCCTCTCACCTTTCAGGCGAGAGGTAATGAGCAAGCAGAGATGAGCGAAGGGGTCGTACTGAACCTCCCTACTCAGACAGGAGCAAATTGAAGATAACAGCTTATTGCTGACACTGAAAATTACCAGCAGGCGGAGGAACAGCTTTACCTTTCAGGATTGCTGGAGGTCCTGCTCCCACCCTGCACCTCCATTCATGCTTTTGTGTTCCATTTCTTTCCCTAAGTTTGAAATGAATTTGTAGCCAACTCCAACAGCTTTCTGCACTTCAGTTTTACCTTTGTTGAGATGTTTCTTACTGTCTGCAGTCACATTTGGACAGTGACCCTGATTAAAGCTTCATTTGCTTTCGGGTATTGGCAGCCTTTGCAACATTATGAAGTTGGAAATGGCATAGGAAGCATGAGGTTTGTTTCTTTTCTTTTTTTATTCTTCCCTCCACACACGCCTTTTATTCTCTTCTCTTTTCTTAAGCCTCTGAGGAATTTCAGGAGTAAGTTCAAACTTTCAGAGCCATAAAAACACTGAGCTCCTTTCTCTTTTAGAAAAGGAAGATGGTTTTATGGAGTTTTGTGTTTGTGTGGTTTGTGTGTGGTGACTCCAGCAGCCAGGATTTTAAGCCAACTACACAACTGTGTGATGTTATGCCACGATGTGTTCCTATTGACCCATTTTTGGAAAACCTGCTTTTTTTTTTTTTAAGCATCAAATACCTTATCAGTCTTTGCCTTTGTTTTATGTGGTTGGCTTACACTAACTCCTAGTTACATGCAAATGCTGACGTGAAGTCATCATCTGTCACTGATCAGCCAGGTTGTTTGGAGAACTCTTTCAATTAACTGTGTTACTTTGTGAAGGAAGAGTTTAGATAACCAAGAGAAAATGTATTTATAGGATATATATGTGTGCATATATTTATAGCCTCCTTACATATACATATTTGCTTCCCGCATTGGAGGGGAAGAAGAAGGGCACTGTTAGTCCTAAAGATACACTGGGAAGAGAGAGGGGCTGAAGTCCTTCTCTCCTTTGTGCAATGATAGAAAAGCCAAATGGCTTTTATAAATGTCATGTCTTCATGTTTGACCCTGTGGATCCCATTCATCACTTTATTTAAGAGGCATATGTCTTTTGTGTGCTGTGTCCACCGGGCTTGCTCCCCACTCCCAAGGATGGCAAACAGTGCATCCTGTCTGCCACCTCATTAGAGCTTCATTTCAGTGCGTGTGTGTTTATTTCTATATGCATATTTTAAGATGGTTCATGGTGGGAAGAGGAGGAGAAAAGAGACGACGTATCACATTTTTCTTTTTTAAAACAGCATGGCTCTGTACAGACCAAGGATACACTGGCTGTGGTCAGCGTCTCTCTCTCCAGGACTGTTTCAGGCTTCATCTAGGGTCTCTGTCTGATGCTTTGTATTTATTAGAAGGCTGGTGGGGCTAAGGGGGGGAAGAAAAAGAAAATAAATGGCCTTTCCCTTTAAAGTAAACCCATTCTTAGGCTTTGCCTTTTCAGCCAGCTCTCAGTGCCTTGCTCCGGTAAGCGAGAGGTCCAGCCCGCGTTCGCCGGCGCTGTTGGTTGTCAGGATCATGTGGTTTGCTCAGTGGGTGCTGTGAGAATCGTGTTTATCCAGGGCCATGTGGAGGTGGGCGGGTGCCTACCCGGGGACAGGGGACAGGAGAAGCCGGGCTCGCACAACCGCTACGCTGTGAATAGCCCACATTGACTGAACTGTCTAACCGGACTAATTTGCTGTGCCTGTGGGCTTGATAAAAGAAGCAGCTGCTGGTGAGGGTTTGCTCAGATGCATGTAGATGAGACTGTGGACTGCCAGAAGGATCCAAGCAGATTTTTTTTTTTGCTTCTTCGCTGCATTTCTTCTGGAATCCCTACCTCCGGCTCCCGTGAAGTTACGTTGATCAGGTAAACTATTTTAGTTCTTCCCTGCCTTTCGTGGTCACCGGCCGGCGTGCCTGGCTGCTGGATGGATCGCTGAATGAACGGGCTGTGCTGCAGGGGTGGCAGGAACAGCTCCCTTTAGAGCAGACACACATTTTCACTGCTCCCTGCAAGCTGGCAGTCGTGAGGCTCTGAAAATTGTGCAGCCATGTTACACAGCCACAATTATTTCCCTTCCTCCCCCTCTCCTCTCCATTTAATTTTGCTGTGATCTAAATAAGGCTAAGTCTGGTATTTCTCGTTTGCATCTGTCGATGCACCAGCCAGCCATGTTTTTCATGTGATTATGTACACTGTGCGAGTCTTGCTGGGGATGCAAAGATGTTCGCTGTCCTTTCGGTGTCAGGCCCTTTACATCTTCTCCTGGGGAAAAAAAAAAAAAAAAAAAAAAAAAAAAATCAGAAAATAACTGTAGCATATTGCATGGATTTTTGTGAGCACTGGGCAAGCGGGCTAAAGGGCTTCTTTGGAAGCAGAGAGAAGATGAGAGCTGAAGGCTTCCCACATCCCCTCACCTACCAAATTTGATTGTTTGTATTAAAATAGGTGTTGCCACATATTATCCCCCAAGTCCTTACCTCCTCCTACATTTGGGTCTATTTTTTGAGTGTTGATTGAATAAAACCATGGCTCAGCTGGAGAAAATGAAGGAAAAAAAAAGGATGAAAAGGGTGGCCTTTTGTGTTGAGATCTTTTGTGCAGCTCACCCACCCCCCTACAGCTTCCCGGGGTAGTACCAGCAGCCTTGAGTTTAACTGGCTGCTGCCTGACAAAACAGCCTTGCAGAATTTGGGTGGGGGGGGGAGGAAGAGTGGGAGCTCAGATGTGTCTGCTTGCGGTGTGAGAGAGATGTTAAATGGGATTGAGAATCTGCAGACTGGAAAATGCTGCACAATTTAATGGAAAGGGTATTACCTGCAGGGATTAACCCTATTTACTGACAATCTCTTTTCTTTCTGCTTCTTCACTTCACACTTGCTGTGTAATAGCTATTGAGTTTCTGCAGCAAGAGCTTGGGTGCTTTGGAGCACAGTAGTGATTTTACCTGACATGTTTAAGAAATGCCTTAAAACCTGAGTGTTTCACTTCTCCTTAAAGGAAGAATTGGAAGGGGTTGGGTTGTCCCTCCATGCAAGATGTGTTAATCACCAGGTAACATCTTGTGAACTCCCGTGAGTTTAGAATTCAGTTGCTCTGAATATTTTGCCACTTTTCCACACTTGAAGTGCTCCCATCCTGAATATATCTTTATGCAACGGTTCCTGTAAGCATTGCCACTTTTGGGGTTGAGGATGGCTTTTTGTTGTGGGATTCATGGTTCCTGTGGTCTCTGTTACTGGAGGTGCTAGGTCTCTGAATGAGCCCTGGCATACTCTTTTGCAAAGAAATGCCTTGATGAGAAAGTGTTACTTTATTCTCACACATAGGAATGGATGGAAGGATGGATGGATGGATAGATAGATAGATAGATATCCTGGTTAAATGGGGGGATTTTAAGGTGGCCTTTGCCTGCATTTTAGAGTGAAGCTTCTCTTCAATGCTAGACTTCAGTTTTAGCCTTTGCTGTTTTACAGACCAGGGGGAGCACAGTGCAGTGGACACGCTCACCCACTGGAGACCAGAGCACTTGATATGACAGTGCTTGTACTGCTCTGCTTTCCTGCATCTCAAGTCTCACATCTGTGCAAACTCATACCTTCACAGCATCTTACAGACTGGTTGCTATTGTCCCCCACAGTCAGAATTGAGCATGTTGTAATTAACAATGTGTCTATAGGACTGTTTGAGTTTATACATGTATCTAAGACCTGATTTTTCCCTATCTCACTGTAAATACCGTAATAAGACTTGTAACTGGGTAGCTTAGCACACATGGCATCCATCCCTGTGCAAAAATTGGGTTGTCATTAAGCAAACATTTTCCAAAGTTTCAGAGAGAGTAGAGTGGGTCCAGACCTTTCCTGGAAGGGTCTGAATTCTAACCCAGCAGCCTGGGGGTTTTTGTTCTCCCAGGATGTTGCTGCCTGATTAATCCCTTTTCTTGTGGGACATGGGCTGAGCAGAGGTTGGCTATTGTTGATGTGAATTATGGAGTGGATGATCATATCATCTGTTGCTTTTAGTGGTATGCACTATAAAATACTTGTACAGGCAGTTCAAATAAGCTGGAAGAAGATAAATCTGAAGGAAGGAAAAGAGTCAAAATTGTGAAACTTCAAGTTGTGTATGGACTGTCTCACCAGAGGAGGATGCTTTGTGGGGATTGAGGTGCCTCTAGCAGGATTAGCACATGAAAACATATGTTTGACTTCAGTTGTCAGTAGGGTCAGGAAAATTTAACTAACAACTCAGTAAACAGCAGCAGCAACAAATCCATGGGATAGAAAATCCCTTCTAAATTCCTTACTTCTGTGTAAATTTCCAGCTATGATTTTTATATGTTTTTTTTTGGTTTTTAACCTTTTTTTTTTCCTCCAGGTTGAAAGCAGGTGAGCCTAGAAAGGAAACACTGAGGTGAATTGTACATAGAATATTGCCAGCCAAAAGTGTAACACTTAAAATTATTAAAAAATGAAAAAATACGTCTTTTCCACCATCATTTGCTTTGCAGGCATAATTAGAACTAGGGACCGGATTTCAGACAGAGGAGTGGTTTTCTGCTTGACAGTTTTCCTTTCAAGACCTCATTGGTGTGCTTTCCAGTGACTGGTGTCTGGATAGATACATGATTGTAAAAGCATAGTTTGCAATATGAGGTGCTGTTTTTAAGATGTCCCTTCACAGTGCATTTAAAATACTGGTCTTCGTGTGTCTTCTGAGGTTTGGTAGGGTGGTGAGATTATCATACTATTTTCTTATATTTCATTGTAAAAAGGAAAGAAAAAGCTTTTCAAAATATTGGTTCGTAATACATGAATAAAAACCAAATAAACCTTCCATGCTACTGCCTAAAGAGAGTTTCACCCATGATGATGATCTGCTGTATAGGTTGTCACTCTGCTTAAATTCCACAGCAGAACTGTGACACCATCTGTTCCCTTTCACTGTGTGCAAAAAATGGTTTCCTTTCATTAGCATTAAGCTGCATAAAGAGACTGGAGATCTAGATATATCCCAGTCTTTCAGTGACACATACCTTCTTAAGAGAGAGTTCACTACAAGCATCACTTGTATTCCTAAGAGAGAATGGGAGGTTTTGAGTAATATGCTATTAAAGGACATTGAATGGAGGGGGAGGGGAATAAAAAACACCGCATCCATACATTGTGATGAAACCAGAGAGCTTTCTGAGATGTGCTAAAATGTTGGTGATTCAGAACAAACGTTTTTACTATTGTGTTCTCTGAAGGCAGCAGGTCTGGTGCCCACTGGTGTTGATATGGTACCTGGGCTGCTTTGGTGCCTCTGGGATGCAGCAGTTGCCTGGACATGCCCTCTTTTCACTAAAAAGTTAGATCAGGACCTCTGCAAAGTCCTAGGATGAAGCTCAGTAGCAGAATTTTACTTAAAGTTATGCATTTTGCTTCCATTATCTCTTTTGATTGATCATGCTGTGTTTTAATGTCATTTTAATGCTGGCACGCTGAACTGTTGGTGATGACACTGAGACGTGTACTCAGCAGTGCCCTGTTGCAGGCTCATCTTCTGACCACTCTGGCAGGATGACTTGGTAAATAAATGCAAGGCAGGAGAAATCAGCATCATTCTTCTCTGAAACGCTATCTATATGTAAATCTGCGGTGCCATTTTTTTTTCCCCTTTAAAAGTTGAAAAGCACTTTCTGCTCCTCTTCAACAGTTGTTCCCTCTGAATTACATGAAGCAATGAGAGAGGTCAGCCAATGCTGTCCTGTGGGAATGAAACCTCTTTTTGTTGTTATTCCTCGAAGCTGTTGCAAATAATATTGGAGATGCAGTGAACGTAGAGCAAAACAAACCACCAGAATTACACCGCATACCCAGTGGATCACAATCATAAAATATTAATCAGGCACTGCAGATCTGAGTTGTCATCTCCTCACATGAAACGAGGCACATAGCCCCACTCCTCCCCTGCCCCAAGAAGGTCACAGAATTAAAATATTTTGTTAGTTGTGATTAATAAAGACGCCTGACACACCACTTGTTGAAAGGAGTAGTCTCTCAGAATTTTGGGTCAGGTTTAAATGATCAGACTTTAGAGCCTGATAAGCACAAGCCTGTGCTGAGCATTGGAGGGAGTACAACGTAGTTGGTTTAAGCTTATACCAACTGGTGAAATTTACTTCTCTTGGATGTGACTGTGTTGCACCGTGACTTGAAAAGTGGGTTTGCCCAGTTATCTTTTAGCAGTTCTTTCTTCCTTCAAACTTGGTTAGTTCTTCTCATCTCTGCGTTTCAGCAGTGATAAGAGCCTTGTTGCTCAGGTGCATTTTGAAACTTCAGTTCTGGTGACATCTCCCATTTCAAACCAATTTAATACCACCACAGCTCTTTCTCTACAAGCTGACAGGCGGGAATGAATGAGTCGTCAAGATATAAGAACTTCGCCTGCCATGCAGTCACAGGGAAAGACGTCCTTAAGAAGATATGTTCTTTCTTGGATGTGGTGCTGTCAGAGCAGCTGGGAATTTCTCACTTGCCCATTCTAGTGAGGGTCTGCTGCTTCCTGGTTGGAGGAGCAGCATGTTCTGGACGTGCGATGTGGTTCAGGTGGTTAATTTACTCCATATAAAGAGATACGTAGGTCTGCAGGGTGCTGCTGGGCATGGCCTGTGTACTCACAGCTGGAGCTGGCCAGAGCTTTTCTCTACCAGAGACTTCCCTCTGCCCAAGCGGCAGTTTTCATACAATCTGTTGGAGCAGAATAAGTTTGAAATTTTCTCCTGATGCAAAATAAAAGATCTGATTTTACTATTCTCAGAGTAATTGGAGAGAATTTGGCTACAGAAATATAATGATAGTGGTGAAAGAGAATGCAGATTTCTGTAACTGGCTGCACTGTTAAAGTCCCAGGAGCTACAGAAATCCTTTGTAAAGAAGTCCTGATTTTAGGAATTGCTCCTTACCTAAGTCATGTTGCTTCAAGTTGCAGTTCTTAAAACAACCCACAAAAATATGAAATCTAATTTATGACAACCATTTGTGATCCAGTGTATAAGGAACAGACTGGAGATGCAAAAAGAGGATGCAGGACCTGGGATTCAAGGTGCTGGGCTGCAGCATTTGTTCATCACTACACAAAGTTATACCTGTCCTAGTGCAGAAATCCCTGTGACAAGTCTGGAGGGCAGCAGAGCTTTGTGGCTGAGTGTGTGGGCAAAGTGCATCTTGCCACATCAATGATGGTGGGTACCCAGGGTCCAGTGGTGTACCAGCCCATGAGGAAAAAACATTGGACAGTAGAAGGAGGCTTGAGAAGGGGTAAAGCCATGATGCTGAAATGTGCTGGGTTTCCCTATATTTTACACTGAAAAGAGTCAGATCTTCCCCTTCCCCCCAGCTAGTGTGTGTGGTGTTGTGTCTTGCAGATGTATTGAAAATCTGTGTTAGAGCTGTGAACAATTAACACATTTCCCGAGGACACATGGAGAGAAACTGAACTTGCATGTGATGTAGCGCAGTTCTGCCTTGATAGATCTTGGCTACACCTAGGATTTCTAATTGTTTTACTGACACACTACCATGTTTAAACTCTGGTGGTGTCCTGGTGTGTGGAGAGGGTTCATGACGCCAGTGTAGATTGCTGGGATGCTGTGAAGCTTCCCATTCAAATGGATTCAGACTTAAATTCAAATTCAGACTGGCAGTTTTCACCTTAAAAAATGTGCTTTGCATTCTTTTTAAGATGATGTCTTCAGAAAAAAACAAAACAAAACAAAAAACCCCTAATGAGTAGAGTTCAATGGGAAGCAGGTACATTTTTATAAGTTCAAGACCCATTGCATTTTTTGTTGAAGAAAGGTGAGACACAAATGAAAAATCACCCTTATTGCAGCCAAAACATGTTGGGGAGAGCATGGGAGAACTGCCCTTTCATAAACCAGTTTGGTGCTCTCGCCGCACTCCTGGAGCATGGAAAACACATCCAGTTCCTGCACTGCTCAGTGGAGACCAGGAGCATAGGGAAAGCAAAAGGACCGGGTTAACATCTGCCTGAGGAGGGAAACAGCGGGTGACTGGGACTCATGCAGAAGAGGAGAGGGTGGAGATGAAAAGCAATAGAGCAATGGTTATGGTCTGAGGAACGCTTTTCAGAGACCATGACATGAATGAGGAATAACGACAGTGGGCGTTTTGGGGGAAGGCTCCCAGTCTTAAGCTTCAGTAATTTGAGATGGATTTGAGATTAAAATTGTGCGATCTGAATGTATCAATGACTTTTCTCTGTAATTAGAGCTCCTGATACTCTCTTGGATACTATGGGTACACTAAGACCTCATTCGAAGCACTTGAATGCGGATTTTAGTACTGTGCTGGATTGGGGCCACTGTGATAAATACAAATGTTAATCATTTTCCAGGCTCATACTTAAAATTCAGTGGTTGAAGTTTGCAAACTGATTGTGCAGATTGCCAGATTAGGTCCAATTACTCAAATTTAGATGAGCTTTGCATAAAACATACAAATGTGTTTGATGCAGTATTCTGCTTAGGTCTGTGATTTTATTTCACCAGGCTTATATTTGCATGAGTTCATTAAAATTGGTTTCATTTCTTTTTTCCCTAGCATCGCTTTGAAAAAGTGGTATTTAAGCTGGGGAAAAATAGTAAAGAACAGGCTTGTAATTATAAAATGAAACTATATGAAGTCACGCAGCACAGTTGTGGTTCTTTCTGTCAAAGAGAGAACTTGAGAGCTCATTACTGAGCCCAAAGTTCAAGCTAACCACTCTCTGTCAAAGGTTTCCAGCATATCGGTCCATTAAATGAGACCTTCTGCTGTATGGTTATCCAGTGTCTGTGGTTCAGTCGTTGATTGGTGAGGGAGATTTCCACTTCATCAGGGCTGCTCTTTGTTTGTATTCTAATTAGTATTTATTTTTCTTATTAGAAATAATAACTCAGACAAGGAAGCACTGCTCCTCTTCTGTTTGTTAATCCTTTGAAAAAAAGGCGAGATGTTTCTCAGCCTGAACAAATGAGAAAATCTCCAGCCAGACTAAAGGCTTTAATGAGGTTGTTACCTCTCTCTAAAGCCACCTGACCCTTTCAGAAGGGTGACGATCTTGCATCTCCTGGAGCATGAAGACATGCCTTCTTGTCTTTATTAATGACTTTGTTTATTGCTGTATAAGGTATCCAAGTGTCAAAATAATATTTATGTTTAGTTAGAAGTACCATTTAGTGCTCCAGTAAGTTACGGTTTGTTATTTGGAAATTATTTGATCTAGTTCATGGTTCAGATGATAAAAAACACACTAACTTTGCATGCAAAATCACATTTTAAAAGTGAACTGTAATATAGCTATACACGCATACTATATATGTATCTGTATTGGCATAAGAATGAATTATCTGTGCTGTGAACCAGTACACTTTTACACAGCAGTTTAAACAATAATCTCCAGGAGTCTCAAAAAAGCCTTAATGTTGTAATAAATTGGTAATGAGTTGCTTAAAAAAAATGTATTATGGTATCTTAACAGCAACTTTGTAATCAAGATTGCAAAACAGTTTCTATTGCAAGCAGGTTCTGACCTTCTGCTCTTTCCCAGCCTTCTCCAAGGGGTGGTTTTCAACCTGAAATTCCTTGTGCGTGATGGGGAGGGATTGTTCCAACTCTTCCAGTCCTCCATCATCTGAGGGTGCTTGCACAACGTGTTTGCTGTCATTCTTCTATTTTGTCAAGACATAGCGATTTTGCTTTTGAAAAAGTGTTGTAGCCCTCAGACAAAGTGGAGCATGTCAGAAAGGATTTTGTATAGGAAAAAAGGTAGTAGTGTTTGGTTGCCTGTCATGATGGTTACTCAGGTATTTTTAGAATTGTAGAGTTGTTCACAGGACGTAAAAATTTGTGAGACAATCATCTCTGACCTTGCTAAATCATGTAAACCTTAGTTACTGCTTGGGTGCGGTAGCCTAAATACCTTTCTGTAATCCCTTGGCTTGTAAAAAATAGCCATGAAAATGGAAATATCTCTGGAGATCTCAGAGTGTCCTATTTCCCCACTACCCACTGCAGCACTCTTAAAAAATATCTTTATGCACTTGATCCACCTTTGTGCGTGCAGCCCTTTTCTGGGTAGGTACTTGAGGGCCACATGCTTCTCTTGGTAGGAAATAGGAACAGTAGCTCCATTATTTCTGGAATTACTCCTGGTGAACACTAACATTTCAGCACTTCCTCTGAGGGCCATGGTGGTGTCAGCGTGAGTTTTAGCATGCGACGATGGGAGTTTGTGCAGAATATAGTTGTATATATTTTTTTTTCCACGTTGTTACAAGCAAGACAGTCTGGGCAGAAATGTCTAGTGCAATTGATTTTCAGTTGCTTTCTCCATGAAAGCTGTTGCTTATTCATTTCATTTGTTTTTCTGCTGTATTTCAGAATAAAAGCTGTAGAAAATACAGACCTCCAAGTGATAATTGTGTTAAGTTACAAGGCTAACCTCAGTGACTGAGCTGTGAAACAGGATTGTAAATACAGGCTGCAGTTATCCTTGGACTATAGTCTTTTATGAATGTTTCAGCATTTTCACTCAGTTTGTCACTTCTAGCAAGGCACCGATTGTACCAGTCAGAGTTGCCTCATCTGAAAAAATGATAATGCTAGTTTTTGCCTACCGCCCAGAAATGGGGGAGACTTCATGGGATGAGCGGTGTGTTGCCTGCCAGCAGCTCCGTGTCATGGGACAGCCCAGTCCCTTCCTGCTCTGTGACACTGCACAGCCCTGGCACTCAGCAGCAATGATGCATTTGCCCTCAGTGGGAGCCGAGGTATTTGACACCTCTGAAAAATGAGGCTTATATCAAGTAGCCTGTTCAAGCACTTTATAAAAATGAACTCTTTAGTCTTTGCTGTATAAAACAAGACAGCAAACTGAGGCAGAGGAGGGAAAGCCAAGCAGACAGGCAGCCACAAAACTCTGGAGCCTTCCTGTGCCTGGGCTGAGCTGTTCTGCTAGGATGATGCCCTGTGAAAGAAGCAGGGAAGGCAGCAAAGATAAGCACGCTGCTGTCTGCCAGCAGAAACCAAAGAAAACAGTCACTAAAAAGAACACTTCAGTTGGACTCTTCTAATCAGAGGTGTTCTGCGTCTTCCCTTTGCCTTTGGAGGTCAGAAGGGGCTGCAGTCTGCAACTGGTCTGGCCAAATTTAATGTGATGGAGGGCGATGTGACTTGCAAATCATGTTTTGTGGTGCATGGAGGTATGGAAGGAGTCATGGTCCAGACAGGGTTATATCTTCTGGCTGTTGTCTCCATCACAGGGAACAATGGGAAGACTCAGTCACCAGGACTGGTTTGCTGTATTTATCACCCTAACTTGTATAATGGTGTTTTCTGCTGATATCCAAAAGAAGGGTGGATTTGAACTGGTGTAAATGTATTAACTCAGGAATCTGCCTCTTGTGACTTCCACCTTGAGATTTACTAAGCATTACCTGAATTTGTATTGTCAAAACTTGAACTTTTTCTTGATCTTCCTACTTAAGTGAGATCCATCAGGGCCATCCTTATTTCCTCCAAATTTTAAGCGAAAGTGATGCTACTACTCTCTGCATTTCCAGAGACAGAGAGATGGGCCATCAGTGTTGTGTACTTGGACACAGTAGAGGCTGGCCTAATTCACTCCAACTCAGAAGATAAATACTGTGAATGTTCATAGGTTTGTTTACATAAAAACTCAATCTGTGAAGCTCTTAGAGTGTGGTTTAATGGGCAAAGCACAGGAATTGAGGTATGTAGGCAGTGGTAGCAAATATGCCTCTCTGACCTTCTTTTATAACCTTGGGAAGCTTTTCCTTTTCTGTAAAACAATACATCCCTGCTTTGCTAAAGTGCCTTTAAGTGTACTGATGAAGTGCTGTGTACAACCAGCACAGGATAAGTGCCTTTATCTGCTGTGTCGGTTATTCCTATGCTAAGGCTGGCTGCTGGAGGAATAAATAGAACCTGTTCCTTTGTATTAAGTAACTGCCCAAGTTCATGTCTGTTCTATATTTAAGCATACATTTATATGTTTTAAGACACGCTTCTTTACAAGTTTTGTTATTAAACACATGTGCCTTTCATAGTGTCATTGGGATCATAAAATTTAAATGCTGGATGCAGAAAGGGGAAAACAAGAAAACCTTTAACCTGTACATTATTAGAAATCCATTTCAGATGATCCCTGTGGAAACGTTAGTGATAGTTTTGTTTCTGAAGACAGACAGTAACTAGTCATGATTTTCTCCAGAAAGGAAATAATATGAACTGTGCAAAGTCTAATGAAGGGAAGTAGCTGATTTATTGTGAAAATTTATAGCATTCTAATGTTGCTTGGTTTTTATGTTAATCTTATTGTGTGGACTGTGTGTTGGGAATAATTGAGAAACACAGAGGATAGAGTAGTTTTTGTAGTCCTTAAATTAGTATCTAATGAGTGTAGGTTATAGCCTTGGTCAACAGCAGCACCAGTTTATTTTGAAACTTTTCCAGAGTTTAAGCCACTTTAATATCTTATGTTTTGAGATATAATAGAATCCAGAATAGAACTGTGTCCTGTAAGGATTGTTTCAAGGAGAGCTTCCTTTAAACCTTGAGAAGAGTCGACAGGAGGAAGTGAAAAAGAGAAGAAAACCCGGCCTATGTGTAGTGGAAATTCTCTCATTTGAATTTTGAGCATAGGTTGCTTTAGTTACAACAGAAATACAATGGCAATGCCACTGCTGTATTTGCTGCTATTGCAGAAACTGGAATGTCACATAAGACCTTCCATGCTGGGAATGATCAAAAAGTCCCCCCAGGTTTTTGGCTCATCCTTTGGTCTTAAAACGCCTTTTGAAGAGAACATATGTGGAAGAAGCCAGGGCAGAGGACACGGTGCCAAGGTTTCTGCTGCAATGCTGGACTGCCACTGAATTTCAGGAGCAGCTGTGTCCAGGGGGAGGTGAGCACCTTTGGGCATCCTTGAAGATGGCTTCCAAAGTCCTGCTCTGCAGCTCCCTTTGCTGTAGGTTTGTCATAAAATCCTTGTGTTTTCCTCCTGGTCTTCATCTTTATGAGAGCAAGTGAGCACTGAATTATGCGCAACCCATAGGTTATCTCTCCATATTGACTCCAGATTAGAAAAAAAGCAGTCATGCTGCTTCCAAATAGCTGTTTTTTGGGGGGGGTTCTGCTGCAGTCTTTTTTGGGAGAGCACTGCGACATGTACCAAGCTGAAAACTCTGCCTGCAACATCTCTTTATTAACAGGAATTAACATATTAAAAAGATATTTTAAAGGTGCATTATATAATTTAATCCTAGGCTTTGGAAGAAGAGTGTCCTTTCTGTGTTAAATATGCTTTTGTGTGGTAAAATAAGTGTCGATGTGTGAATTGTCTAGCAACTACATGGTCATGATAACTGAGATACATTTATCATATGTAGAATTTGTGACATCTTCTACTTAACAAGAAAAAAGAAAATCTGTCTCTGGCAAAAGCACATTCTTCTTTCCTGCTTACTACCCACAAATTAATCTTTTACATGACATATTTTTAATGTCACGGAGATATCTGGGAAATCCTCCTCTTCCTTACAAAATTAAATGTGCCAGAGCTGAGGACAGGATGGGAGTGGATTTACCCTGCACCAAGCACAGCTTTTCTAGATGCAAAGATTCTGGATGTTCAAAAAGGTTGCCTAGACAGCTTGGCAAACAAGAGCTATATGTTGCTGAAGCCTGGAAATCTTTTGCCTACCCCATGAGAGGACCACCTCTAGACTTGAGAAAGAGCTGTGCAATCAGACTTGAAAGCTCTCACACTTAAAAGCTCTTTTTTCTTTTTTTTAAGTGTTTTATTATTTCCTGCTGAGTTTCTTTGTCAATGCAAAAAATGTGTTCCAGTACAGTGAATGTATTTTTATTAAACCAGACTCTTTCTAATTTTTCTGTGCACCACTGTAGAAGAAGGAAAATCTACAGAGAGTTCCAGTAAACCACTGCTGGGAACGACCACTGTATCTCCAGATGGGCTGTGGTGAATAAAGATTATTTGTGTCTGCAACAGCTGATAGGTCCCATTCATGTTGGGTTTAGTATGGCTTGAACTTAAAGCTAAAGAAAACAGCTTGTACATAGTGGACAGCAGATTTAAAGCTCTCTCATGGGGTTTTATTCTTGATTCAGTGTGGAGTAGCCTGGGAAGGGTGACATAGTCACAGCCCAGAGGTGTGCTGGGTGCTGTAGACACTCAGCACAATATCAGTATCCAAGATTATCAACAACGTATGATGCAAACTGATGGAGAAAGGAAGGAACTCTGTGAAACAACTTGCTGGACTGTAGTCAGGGATTCTGGCACTCTGACAAGCTGGTTGCTGTCAGGAGGGTCTTTTGGGTTTAGAGCATCGTAGAGAAAGAAGACTGGGAAAGGAACATTCCGATGGCTTCTCACCAGGAGTGCCTATCAGTGTTACTGTAGGCAGAAGAGGATAGTGTGTAGGAGGATGGAGAAAACACTGCTGAGGGCAGATGGATAAGTTGTTAGTGGATATTCCATAACGTGAAATAGTAGTATGTAAGAGAGAAAGGCATATATTGATTTAGTAAAGTCTCAGATTAACTAGTGTTTAATGGTCCCTCTGGTTTGGAAGGAGGAGTTAACAGATTCCACTTTGGTTTTCTCAATTTAGCTATTGCTTGGACTCCCAGTAAGCTGACAGCTGTCTATAAACTCAAAAGCAGCAGGAGCAAAGGTAGAAAGAGATTTTTTTTTGCCATAGGTCTGCTTTTTTATTCCTTCTGCTTGAGGAAGATTAGGATTTTCTCTACCTTTCACCCTTGGCACTCTTCCATGTTGTTTTTAATTGCAAAGCAATGTGGTGCTTTTTCCTCAGCCCAAACAGTTGGCATATGATTCTTTTGTGCAACTGAGGCAATAAAGTGCTGTATTAATCACTTCACGCAAGGTAATAAACCATAGCAGAACTGTTGCTTTTACCTCTCAGGTTTCTAATAAATTGTCCAATTTCTTGAAGACCTTAGAAGTGGGATCCTGAGTCTGGGTTTAAGTCTGTGTCTTTCCTGTCGTCTTCTGCGTGACCTTGCACCATATGAGATACTGAAAATAAATCTCTTTTGCAGCGTAATTCCTAAAATGTGAGCATATTTGGAAGCAGGGTTGTAGACAAACTATGTGGCTCATGTACTTAGTAAAACCTCATTTAGGTGTGGGGAAAAAAAAGTCACTTTGCTATACTTCCATCCTGAACCATATGGCTTTTTGTGAAATGTTGCTAAGTGCAAGCTACATTTCTTCTCCAGCAAGATTAAAGAGAAAACTGAGGTAGGATGGTTACCATTTGGGATGATTAGAGAAGCTGGAATGTGAGAAGCTCTTCAAAATTTCCCTTCTCAACATTGCTTATTTTGTCAACAGTGCAAACCATCGTGCACACACCACAACAGATAAAGGGAATTTGGAAATCTAGGATCCAAATGGTTTTTGGTCTTCTGAGACTGACACTACCTTACTTTCCCTACACACTTTTGTAAGCACCATTTTGGGAAAGCACTACAGGAACAAAGGTTTCGGAGACCCCACATGAAGGCTGTAAGCTGGTGAGTTCCCCAGTGTGCCAGAGGAAGATGTTGCACTTGTCTTTCCTTTTGCTGCTGCGGGATAGGCAACCCATGTAAAATCTTTGTCAAGAAGATGCTACACTTAGAAACAAACAGTTGAGCTGCAGGAAGTGAACACATGAATGCATTTGGCCCAATGGAAAGGTAATATGAAATTACTTTCTCTCATTTATTTCACCATACTTTGAGTAGTTGGGCTAAGGGGGACTCTGCAGTGAGGTGCTGCAGCACAGCTCGGCAGCACAGTCAATGCTAAATGGTGGTACCTGGATCTGGGTGCTCTAAAATCTCAGAAAAGCTTCCATTTTCTTTCCTTTAATTTTTGAAAGCAACAAAGATTGCTTGCAATGTAAATGCTTGCTGGAATTTAAATACACTTAAGACAAAACAAATGCCAGAACAGAACGATTTTTCAGGTTAACAGTCTTTGCGATATTGGTGGCAATATTTCTGTCCAGGGTTCTCTTGCAAGCTAGGCACAAAGAAAGAGTGCTGGAAAAGCAGAAAACCGCAACATTTACAATGGAGAAAACTGTAACTTTCCCTCCTGGGACAAAGTGCTCATCAACTGAACAGCTGTTCTGTTCTACAGAGGATGCTGCCAAGGTTGTTAGTGTCTACAAATCAAGTATCTTGCTCATGATATTTTGTGAAGTATTTAATTTCTAGGTGAAGGAAGGAGGAGTGAATAAATTATTTTATCCCTTGTCACATCTCTGCTGTGTGAAGTGCAGCCATTGTACTCCCAGTTTGAGATTGGCTTCCATATTTTTTAATTACAAAATTAAAATATTGTAATGATTAAACTTTGCTCAGGAGCAATAGCAATCTCAATTGTGTCTAATTGGGAAGAAAAAAAAATGGAAAAAACCCCAAACCTTGAGTTTTAATGTGGGTCGTTTACACACTAAGTATAGTATGTTTGAAAAAAATGTCACCTTAGTATTTCAATATTTCAAGATGGTTCTGGAGTATATTTGGAGTCTGGTTGTGCTACCACAATTTCCCAGGTGGGGCCAATACTGCTACTGTGAGAGAGAGAAGGGGCCAGAGCTGTATGGAAAACTGTTAAATTCTTCAAGGGTTGGCTGCCAGAGTAGAATGGGCTTTGGGAAGATTTGCTTATAAGAGGAGCCTGTGTGATACTTATCTCAATGAACTGGGCAGCCAGAATTGTAACAGGATCAAGAAGTGATCCTGAGCTGATCCTTGAATGCTTTGGGTGTTTTGTCACTGTCAAATTTGACTTTTTAAGTGTGAAAAAATAATTTCCATTTTTGTGACTATCATTCACAATGTATGAGCTGCAAACATAGAGTTGGCTTGCTGAAATCAGGAAACAAGAATTGTGCATGCTTAGGTGATTTTTTCCTTTTAAAAAGAATTGTAGATAGATTAAAAATTCAGAATTCATAGCAGGCTTCTTAATAAACACAGATGCAGCCCAGAGGAGAACTTTTCCATTCCAAATTATATTGCTAGGATTTTTTTTTAAATAAAACTTGACCTACATTTGCAGTCCCACCTAAAATAGCACACCTTGCAGGTGATTTCCATGTGGTTTTATGTTCTAGCAGATTACTGTGCTGATGGCAGAATTTCTTCTTTAATAATGCAATAAAAATGTAAGTAAGCAACAGTAACTCAGCTGCCAAGCCACAGCCAGGGACTCACAGTCAATTCAGTTGATGGAAGAAAACTTGAGATTAGAAAAGACAGTCAAAGGCATTGCTTCTGTTTTAGGTAGGGAAGTGACTATATCATGAAAATGGGATGGGGTAGAACCTGCCATATGGTGAACAGCCAGCATGTCTGGGCACTGATGAGGGAGGTGCTGGGGCATGTACTAGTGAACCTGAAGAAGCCTGTCTGATTTTGAAGGAGTGTGCAGAGGCAGAGGAGAAGAGATCGAAGAGGGTGTCTGGGCAGTCCCAGGGGCAGGATGAAGAAGCTGAGGCTGTCAGGTGAAGTATAGAGAGGCTCACAGTGACAAGAGCAACAAGGAGGGGTTGACACCAAAATTCAGTGGCACTGAGGAAGCCAGGCTGGTGACACTGGGTTGATGATGCTCGGTTGGTTGTACTCCTGAGGTAGCATTCAGCTCACCTGACTGCAGATATCTACATCTGAGCTGACAGTCCAGAAGCCCTTTAAAGCCAATGAAGCAAAATTGGTGCTCCTAGAATGCAGCTCAGGTCCTCATAAGGTGGCTGTTGGATGAGTATGTTTGTGTCTCACCTTTGAGAGCAAAGGGACTCTGAAGCAGTAAGCTCGGTTTGACATGTCTACCTTGTCAGCCTTGAAAGCTGGGTGAGACAGATGCCACCTCCAGGATACGACCCAAGGCACGCTGCAGCTAATGGCAGGGGTTTTTGGTGGTCATTAGGGGACAATGGAGTTCATTCTTACCAGCAGCAGAACAAATGAGATTTAAGATTCTACTGCAGAACATCAGTAGAAGAGGTTTCCAGCAGATAAGACTGAGCTGCTCCTTGCACGACTGGCTGCTCTGAAAATCCAGTCTGCTTGGTTAGGTGCACTGAGTGCTAATAAGATGGCTTGTGGGTCATTATTTCTTGAGATGGTGTCAAAGGCTACAGAACATCTTGTTAGTAGCTGCGGGAGGACTATGATATATCCTGATTTTGTTTTCTGCCAAAGGAAAAGGGTGATTTAGTGCTTTTCTCACAGGAACCAAGTGCTGGAATAAACTCCAGGGTCATGAAATCCAGTGACCTTGTTCCCTCAGACAAACACATCATATCATCCCTTTCATAAACTGATCAAATATTTGATCTTGCAGAAACCCAGCACACTGCAGGTTATGCTGACAAAAATAAAACAAGCTTTTGTAGGGGAGAAAGCAGCATTTCTCTATGCCTTTCCCTAGCTCTTTGTTTGTTGTTTGATGTACTGTGGTGTCAGTACTCAGGGCTTTACTGAAGCAGTAAATATAGGTTTTAAGAGAAGATCTGGCTTGTTTAGTGTTTGAACATCTTTGTGCTGTCCATGGTAATTCTCACCTATCTCCTCATGGCTTTGAAACGGTAGTCATGTTTATAAATGGCTTTAAGATAATTGATGAAAGAGCTGATTTACATGAAGAACAAAGTAGTGCTGAAACTTTGGGTGATCCCTATCCACACCTTTCTGGTGCTTAGGGAAATATAATGTGAAAAGGGGGAAAGGTATTTTGTTGGATTTTTTTTTTCCTCTGCTTCCACTCACCTTTGTTCCTGCTTGTGGGGGATGTCTATATAGCACAATTGCTCTGTTCCCAAGGAGGCTTTTGAAAAGTAATCAGTTGGTCAAAGTATAAATAAACTGCATCACATTAAGTGAAATAAGGCCCCAGAATTAATATTTCCCATTATTAGAGATCACCTTTCCTTTTTACTTTGGAGAGGTGACAAACTGTGTTCAGGGTATGTCCTTGCAAGAGAGCTGGAGCGCAGGTCCCTGGCAATTTCTGCAAAGTGGCTTCTGGTAATAAAGCTGGAAGGTTAAAAATAGACCGAAACTGAGAAATAGGTATAAAGATCTATTGAAAGTTTAGGGCTGATCATATAGCTTTCTTTGTGTTTTCTTTTTTAACTGTAAAAAGAACTGAGCTGTTGCTTGCAATGTAATGAAGAGAAGAACTCATAGAATACTCACAAGAAAATTTAGTCAAGTCTGCTATTGATTTTATTTCTTTGAGGTTAGTTGCTGTAAATAACCTTTGTAGAGAATTGTATACCTCTTCCAAAAAACCAAACTGGAAAAAAGCCCTTGGACCGAGCAGCCACCAGACTTTCCAAACACTAATATTTGAAACAAGGCTGGGGCCGAGAGCTGGTACGTTGTGAAGTGCTGTGGCATGTTTGGGAGAGGCGAGGATGCTTCTCTAGCAGCACGGAGCCCCAACATACCGCAGACACAGCAGGGGTGTGAGTGGCAGCTTTGCCAATCTCGCCTTCGCATCCCCCACTGCCTCCAAACCCCTTGCTGCAGAGGGGCTGCCACGGAGACGCCTTTTCCAGGCTGAAGCCCTCCCAGGCACCAGATCTGCCTTGCCCACCCCTCCCTTGTGTAGGTTTTTCTCGCCTCACGCTTCCTTCTTTGCTTGACATCTCACGTCTTTGCGTTCCGGGCGGCCGGGGGGTTGTGGCGGGGCTGCGTTCGCCCCCCGCTGCCGTTTGGCCACGGTGCTGACGGTCGGTAGTCGACAGAAGCTGATGATTGATGTCAAGGCTGGGAGCAAACAGCTGCTGATTTGATTATTACCGTTTCATCTCCTAACCTTTTGGAGCATTATGGGAATATTTATTCACTTAGTCACGCTTAATGGCATTCGGTGCAGTACTTCCCCAGGAACAATGAAGGAGTGGTGTTCTACAGAGGTAGTTCCGAAATTCTTGTTCTTGTTGTTTGTATTTATTTACAGATATGGGGAGAGAAGTGAAGAAGATCTTGCTGTATGGGGGAATGGAAAATTTGGCTATTTGACTGGGAGCAGTTGCAGACATAGATGTGCAATATGTTAATAAAGTAATTGTGCTATGTTGCTATAAAGCGGATGGCTTCATTATAAAATTCTTGTTTTAATACTGTCGTTATAGCAGATGTATAGCATATGAACTAATTTGCATGCAGATAAGGAGGCTCTGACAGCTTGGTAGCATAATTACTGCATAGCATACAGCCCACTAGTGCTGTGAGCAGGAGCTGTTACTGGACGGGTGCTCATGGGACTAATTACATTGGCTTTGTTAAATTTAAAATAGTGTATAGCTAGGAAAGAGACCCCTCTCCTGTGCTCCCTGGTGTTGTGTACAGTAAGTTACAGAAGCCTTGAACTGCTGCAGCCATTTTAAGCCATGCAAATGCCTGGATCTCAGCACCTCCCAGCATAGTGGAGTAATAGACTTTTATTTAACTGGGGAGCCCGTATGAGCTTCCACACGAAAGGTTTTAAAACTGTGATATTTCTGTACATTAGAACTCCAGTTAGATCTTTTTGATAAGTGAAGAAACAAAGTTACTACAGCTACAGCTTTTGTTTAGTATCTGGTGAAAGCAGATGCCGAATGTGTGAACTTAAACTAGTGAAAGGATTCTCTCCCCTTTCACTGGTGTGCCTATTGCTTTGCTTCACCATATCTCTGTCTTCATGATTTGTCTCCACCTGATTTCAAGCATATTTCTGTTTCTTTTTTTTCTCCCTCTGCTTTGACTGTGTCTGCAGTTCTTAAAGATCTTATTATATAGGTTCCTTTATGAATTTCAAAATGTTTAATTCATTAGCAGGCCATTATAAACTGAAGGCATTTTATTTTCCTGGGGAAATAAAGACAGTACCACAGGAGATTATTTTTCCCCCTGTTACATTCCCCCCACCCAGTACTCTCAGATTAGCTTGCAGCAAAAGGAGGAATTTGTGAATGCACAGTTGACTTTGATTACGTAAGCTGGAAACTGGCAAACAGAATGGATTTATTTCAATTTCACTAACTTTAAAAAGAAATGTATTTTAAATTGGAAGTGCCTTTGGGCGTCAGACGAATGGGAAGCCAAGCAGAAAGTGTGTATTCCCTCCCTGACCTCACCTGCGGTGCAGGTGATGCCAGGTAGCTGGCCGGATGGAGCTGCTGGGGTTGCAGGTCACACCTGAGGGGACTGGGATGGTTTTGGAGAGGGGGTAAGAGGGAGATGGGGACCATGGGCTCTCTGCCATTGAGGAGGAAAGAAGCTGCCCATCAGGGGCACTGAGATTTCGGGCATCTTGCTGGGAATGACCAAGGGGAGCAGCCACCTTCCTGCCTTGTTGGGACTGGGTTACCTGCTAAGCCAGGGTGATGTTCCATCAGGTGCTGTGACTGCCCGGCTCCCTGGAGGTGTCATCCCACCTTGGCAGCGCCCACCAGGCGCTCCTCGAAACTCAGTGAGCTGGGGCAGGGCTCAGCATGGAGCCACCCTCCCTGAAAGCAGGATGGACCCACCAAGAAACTGCAGAGCCACTCAGCTCCTCTGGCCCATTTTTGGGTAGGGGTGTTGTGCTCCACTGTCTTAATACGTTCAACCCTTTGGGGTAAATGTTGCAAAGGCCCTTTTTCTGTTTCCATAATACCCCACGCTAGGCAAACATTAACTTAGGCTTTTTTGTTCTTTGATGCTAAAGATTTACCCAGGTATTTTGTTTTGCAAAATTCAAGCCCCTCCTTGTATGAGTTTCTTGCATTTTGTTAATATGGGAATATTAATAGCCTGCTGGCATTACTGTTAACGTGGAGTTTGTGGTGTAGGGTAACAAATTTTTGGAATGGTTTGTTAATCTTATCAACAGTCATCATGCGTTTATTAATAGTAATTAGAGCTAATCACAGTGTCACATTTGGAACTTTTAGTATCAGTCAAACAAGCAGGTTTTTTTTAGAAAATTATAATTTTCTGGGAAATGTAAATATTTAAAAAATTAGATCTGGTAAGAGAAGGGGTGCAGGAAAACACCAAATGTTTTACACTAAAAGTCTTGTCCCTTCCTTCCTTTTACCTCCACCTCCCAAAGCAAAGTAAAAAGAGGAAGAAGGAGGGAAAGACCCTATCTCTCTTTAAACAAAAATTGCTTGTTAAAACCATTTTATTAGGCTTTTTTTCCATATATTATCAGAGATTTCAAGGCAATTTTTGCAGGATATTCAGGCAGCTTTAATGTAATATTGCATGCGTGTTGTGATTTTTTAATTTTTTTTTTTTTGGTGCTGAACTTGAGATACTTTAAAGGTTTTTGATTTTTGAAAGGTCAGGAAGGAACACCGTTCTTTTGAAAATCAGTGCTCTGTGCTCTCTGGACTGGGTGCCCACTGTCTCAGTCAGACAATCAAACCTTTCCCTCACATCTGTGCTGCACAGTCCTCCAGGTGCCTTGTGATGTCCTTTTAGCACAAGTCATGAATGAGTCCTTTGGATGTCTTGCAGTCACATCAACAATAAAAGGAGTAAGAGAATCTCTAAGAATTCATGATTGGACTTTGTTGTTGTTTTCTTACCAACTCTGCTCCTCCGTTTATGCTCTTCAGACCTGCTGTTACCACTCAGGAAACAGATTATCCAACACTTCTCCATTTTCCAGCCCAATCAGAGATTCCTCCTGAATCAGCAGCACTTATTATCTCCAACTGCATGTAATCATGGTAGAGTGGTTGCACTACCATGGCTGGATAATGTCAGCATTTCTGTTCTAGCCCCATACTTTCAGTACAGTGAAATGTGGATATAAAAACTCACTTTAGCTTGATAGTCTTTTCAGAGGTGAGATATAAAGTGTGCGCAATCAGCCTTTAAGCAGCTAGAGAAACTCAGAACAAAAAATTCCCCTTTGGGATGTCAGTCGTAAAAATGTGATGTTTAACTTGAGCTCTGCGCAATGAACTTTTCTCTCCTATTTAGAAAGCTTGTAACTAACTGGGGTTGATTATATTTTTGCAAACAGATTAAGCATCTGAAATTAGTGACTAGAGTGTCTGTGAAAAATCACTAATGCACAGTCGCAGGATTTGCAGATTGGTGCAACTAAAAAAAATAGTAAAAAAAATTTAAAAAGTGGGCTCCAGTTTTAAAAATGTAACATGTGTGCCAAAATGTCATGAATATTTACGAAGGGTGAGGAATGACTCCCGCAGAGCTATTCTACTCCAGCAAACATTTGAGTATATTCATTTAACAATCTAATAATGCAGTTGTATAAAATACTTTATATATATTTAATCAGTTATTAAAATGGTACTTGACATGCAAGTCTGTTTCACAAAGGTCAGCTTTTCCCAGTTGTTTTTCTTTGAGTGGCATTTTTAACCCTTTTTCTTCCTGCACAGTCTGCCCTCTTCTTTGTGTTGCCCCCAGCCCCATTTGCAACAACTTGAATTAAGGGCAGGAGGCTGGCATTAACTTATGTCCCTGGGGTCTCTGCAGTATGAACCAGACTGGTGTTCTTTAAAACATTCAGACAGGAGAATAGTGTGAGACTTGGTTTGTGTTTAAGAACACAGATAAGAGTTCTGCCTCATGCTCTACTGCTTATCGTATTCATGCCAGCGGAGAAACCAGCAATGGTTGTAATGCTCTGCCTAAGCTTTGACACACTTCTAATTATACCAAACAGTGCTGTAAACTCTGGAGGTGATAATGAAGCCAGGACCCGTGTGTCAGCAGGGCTTCAAAGGGGTAATGCATTCCTATGCTGCACCACTGTTCCTTACTGGTATGTCTGTGGGGACCCAGGCTCCTGCAATCGTGTCTTGCTTATTTTCACTGAGCTGAGAGGTGACATATGTGGAGCAGTGGGGGTTTGTAATTTTATCAAGGTAATTGAGTATTAACCATTTGTGTTCCCTTTGGGAAATATGTGAGGAGAGAGGCAAGGGCAGGAGGCTGTTCATACAAGACCTTCATAAAAACCTCATTGCCTAGAAAGTGATGACAGGTCTTTAGTGTTCTGGTGTCCCATGACAAACTTTATCTGCCTCTGAGCTTGTGCTGTAGGACATGAATGACCCCTGTAAAACCACCTTATTTATATTGCACAAATTCAGCATTCACAAAATCAGGATGTGAAGCATGTGGAGGTGTGAAAAGTAAGGGAAGGACTACAACGGAGATGAGCTAGAAACTTGCCCTCGGAAGCTCTTGATGAGCAGGGAAGGCTCTCTTTTTCTAGAAGTTATAAGCATAACCTTGGTGTTCTCCTACATTTTCCTAACTGAGGTATGAACACGTCTTGCAGACCTTGACATGTTCTGCTCTTTAATCTTAGCACGTGAACCAAATTAGCTCACAGAGAGGGAGGTAACCAACTTTCCCTTTTCTTCAGGTTGTCTAAGGAGAGAAAAAATAACCTTCCAGGATTTAATCACTAAGAACACCTTAATGTCTGGATGACCTGACAATTTAAACTAGACTTGTTTCTTAATGCATCATCCCTGAAAGATGTGTTAGGGAGAGTTGTTCTTCTGTCCTTTGTGGTTTGAAAGAGTCTGTCTTGATTTTCAGGAAGGGAAGGAGTGATCTGGTTAGGAAAGCTATGCTGGATTCTTGGACTTTTGGTGTTACAGATGTGCCTGTCACAGCCCTTAGAGGCCACTTTCTCTCCTGCATTAACTTCACCTTCTGCTCTCCTTCAGCCCCAGAGACAAATGAGCTTTACAGTGTTTTGGTATTAACAAAGCAAATAGCTAGGGGCTTCGTATATCCAGTTATAGAAATATTGTGACCATTGCTACCTGACAGGTATACTAGTCTAGATTGATTCATTGTTATTTGTAAATTCACATGCAACCATTGTTTCCAAAAAGATTAGGAGTGTAAACTTAAGATCATCTAATAGTACCTCAATTAACCTGTAGATATCTTCAGCACTTGAGCTTTCATTGGTGTCTTCTCATGGCCACATGTGTAACTTCCACTGGTGCTAGTGGGAAACTGCTTGAACACACAAAGTGTGGAATAGACCAGGAAATCACTTACTTGTCCTTGTGAGACACTGTATGTAGATCTGTAACAAGCAAGAGTCACAACTGGCACCATATACTCTGAACCATTTCTGCTGAACGATGCTGATGTGTGCACAGTGGAAAATATCCACTTAGGTTTACAGTAGCAAGAGACTCTCATTAATCAAAGAAGCTTTCTCAAAGTTAGACTTTTTAAAAGTGCGTAAGTTCATCCTTGTGCATTTATCTTGCAGAAAAATTCTGAATCCAAGCTCTTGCTGATCAATGGGTGCATTAATTATGCACAAAAGGTTCAATTCTGCCAGCCTTCTTCACTTGAGATTCTGCTTTGCCCTGGGAGGAATTGGCTTGCGTTATGCAGGTTGGACAAATTCACCTACAGTCTGAACTTCTGTAAAAGTCTCCAGGGAAGGTCAAGTTTCTGTTATTTTCAATAATAAATGAGATTCCCATTGAGTAAAATGATCCAGGAAATCAGCTTCAGCTCTCTGAATAACCCTGTGTGGCCTCTAATGGAAGGCTGGGAAGAAGCCATGGAGTTGGAAAAGAGATGATTCTCTCCCAGCTGCAGGTCTTGCAACTCTAACCTGGTAGAGTTGGCTGCAAGGAAACAAGTGTTAATGACTTTCTATGTATTGTGAATAATGTCTCAGAGCTGTGATTTTGAATACACTTGCTTACAGTCTTGGCCTCTCTCAGGTAAAGTTCTTATAGGCAAAAGAGCTCTACAAGAATACAGTAATAAGAGAAGAGGATGGTATTTGTGTAATGGACAAAATGCTTTCTCACAACTCACAGCAATGTTTTCCCCTCACCATGTTTTTTTTGCCAAGTAGGTATTTGGAAGTGTTAGTAATTGTGTTTCCCTCTTCATCTCTGGAAGTAGACTAATTTGGCTTAACAGTCAGAAAAAATATTAAAATAATAATTAATGTGATTCATTCCTCTAGATAGTGTAAAGCATAATTTAAAAATCAATAGTGGTAGGAAAAATGCTATAGTGAATGTTTCAAAGTTTACATTTTCTGCTGAGGTACAAAGTGACCTGAAAGAAGTGAGTGACTATTCATCAAAAGGATATGTGTTTCCTGATAATACCATTTTATTTGCTCTTTCCAGTTATTAATCTCAGAATTGCTGAAAATATATGGGATAATGGATGATTGCTATGCAGAGCTCTAATTTACTGCACAGTCACTGTGAGAAAGTGCTTTAGCTACTTTTGCTCTTTTGTGTTGCCTCAATTTTATCCATGTGTTTTGCTCCAGAAGTCGTCTGTTGTTTTTCAGTGTATGCACATAAACAGCTCTTGCCGCTATGCCTAAATATTGAGTCAGCGGTTCCCACTGATGAAGCCATCACCAAGGACTGTCACATTTATCTCAACAGATCAGCATCACAGAGCATGTAATGCTATTAGCCCCAAAACGTTGTCTGTTAACCACAGAATCCTGGGACACAAGTGACCTTCTGCTCTTTTGCTTTCTAATCAGCTCTGAGCTTGGGCTGCCAGCTTGGCTGCTCCATGCCTCCATAACCCATCTGAAAAATGGGTGCAATTTCATTTCCCCACATTGCTGAACACATTTTGAAGGCGAATATAATGACAAATGGGAACTGCTTAGATATTTGATGAATGTTGGAGGGTTTGGATTAATTTTATTTTTATTTTAAATATTTAAAATGCCTATGATTAAATTATGTCACATCCATTGGGCTTTGGTCACTTTCATTCTGCAGTTGCAGAGGTAGCAGGGATTCCTTTCTGGTTCTCTTTTGCCTTTCTTCAACATTTCCTTGGTGGGGTGAGACAAAGGTTTCTTTAAAAAAATAAGTTCTAGTGTCACAAAGCAATACATCACCAATGGTGTTCTTGAATGTTTAAGCTTTATTGCTATATTTCATTTATGACTTCATCTGAGTATACATCTGTATATCATTGTACTGGGAAATGAGGCACCTAACAGATCAATCAGTGGCTAGTCTCGTAATTAAGGCTCTGATTCACTGTGTATGGAAGTTGGTCTTGAAGCAATTGGGAGACTTGTGTGCTTTGAACTGAGCAGGTGATATGCAGTAAGTGCCATTACCAGTTCTGGACCAGTGTCTGACTGATAAAGTGGTTTCACCTGCGTCGGTCATCTGATGGACTCAGTACGGTTGTCAAAGGATAAATACTTCACACTTTGAAAATAAGTGCTGAAGTTCAGGTTTAAACTTTATTTCTTTTAGTAAGGTCTTATCTGCTATATATGACATCCTTGTCATGAAGAAAAGCTTTCTGTCTCTGTGATAATCGCTTGACTGTCCTCTAAGTCAAATATAGATACTTCTGAGACAATCTCATCTCAGTGCATTTCTAAAGCCTACGTCTGAAAGTGTGTTTTCAGGCATTCACGTTCCAGGCATGTACTGATCTAGTATCTTGAGAAAGCAGATTTCTGGGGATACTGTCTTCTCAACGCTCCAGATCACAACATCTCCAGCAATGGTGTCTAAGCTGAGGAGGTAGTTGTGGTTCAAGGAGTCCTTCCTTACCCTCGGTGCAATGCCAACACAGGTACAAGCTAAAACCTGGTGGTGATTTTGTTTGTCAGAAATTGGAGGAGAGACAAGGAACAGCTCATTTCGGTTGGGCTGCCAGACAGTTGTGCGAGGATAATTTTTTGTGTGCTGTTTATTTATGTTGGATTCAAACTGGTGACAGTGGGGCTGGAGATGCTCTGGAATTACTCAGCACAGTGAATGCAGGAGCTGCAGGCTCTGTGTGGCGTCTCATGTTGTCTTTTGGCCGGTCAATACCAGAAGGGCATTGGTAAACCAGCAAATGAGTTTAAAATGGCATTTAAAATTGGGCCACTGGCAGAAAATGATTTGCAAAATGCTAATAAAATGACGGAGTGTGTAATGTGATGGAATGATTGTTTTGTGTGAACTCAGAGCTATAAACGCCTACACAGGGACATTTAACAGAGAGAAGGTATAACTAGAAGTCATCAGATGAAATGAGGCAAAGACCATTAAAGTCAAACACTATGTCATTGTCCCCAGTTTAAGCACTGGAGTATTTTATAGGGGTGGTGTTTGGCTTCAGAAAGGCAGAGTAAAGCACCCCGTCGGTATATATCCTATGCAATTCATAGGTGATGATAGGAGTGGGAGGCAAGGTTTTTATTATTTGTGTACAACTGAAAAAGCAATAAAATAAACGGAGAAGCCTGTATACATTATCAATAGCGTGAAGGTTAGTTTCGGCCTGCAGAGATTCAGAGTTATGTGGTACCTAACCAGCAGGCTTACTGTACCAGGAAATGTTTTAATTAAAAGTGAGGAAAATGCATTGTAACTTACATTTTCTTTAGTATTTTATTGCACTTACAAAGCTATAAGGATTAATAAGCTCTTTCTGTGCTAGAGCTGGGCATGTGGAATTTACAGAAAGGGAACAATAAAAAAAAATCTAACAGTTTTTATTTCAGTGAGGTAAGGAAAGAATTAAAATGAATATATTTGTGTTCTTTTACATTTTAACACTTCCATTTATCAATAGGGATGAATCCAACACTCAAACACCAACCAATTTCTAATGTTTAACACGTTTTTTTTAGCATTCTGAACAGTTGCATAATCACAACATTACAGAAAGTGAACCAGAAGAAAGTTTTTAACTAGCTAAAGCATTAACAATCATGAACGACTAAAGCATGCTGTAGAGCTACTGAAAAAAAATACAGGACTTGGTAGCAGCTAACAACAGGTAAAATTAAAGGACAGGATCTGTAGGGAATAGTGCCTAAATGCACATATTGTTAGGTAGATTTGCTGTCTGTTCTAGTCCTTCCCTTGAGTTTTACAGTAAGTGCATCCATATGGCTACATAACTGCATGTTTCCATAATCTGCATACTTCTTCCTGTTGCTGATACATTTGCATTTATTGATCAGTATTGAATGTGAATCTGTAAAACTGCTAAGCAAAGCTCAAGGAGGTTTTGTCAGGGAATGAGACTCACCTGAACCAAGGGTTGGCGAGTGAGCAGAGCCAAAAATTGAAGAGCAACAGGAGACTCATGGCTAAGGGTGTGACGAGGTTATCACAGCTGGAAATCCATTTGGTTTATTGCATTTCACAGCTCTGAGCTAGAGGAGAAAGTACACTGTGGCGACAATATCTCTGGTATATGTTGTTCAGAGGAAAAGACTGGTTTAAATAACTATATTGATGTCCTGTGGAAGTATGATGGAAAGGTGTTCTGTTATTTTAAAAAGGGAAAAAAAAACCCTCTTTCTGAGACTCTTTGTTCAGTAGACTGGATATAGTCACTGAAACAACTTCAGGCAATGCCTCGGAGATAAATATGTACGTTTTATATGACTCTTTCTATTTTACAGAGATTAGACTAATGAACTGATCTAGTTTTAGGCACATGCTGTTAGGTGAGGGGTTTTACCAAGACTTTTAACTGCAAATTAGAGGTCTGCTAGAAGGGCAATTAAAGTCAACAGATAGAGTTTTATATCACACCCAACCAGGGATGACCCACATTGTGTTGTACTTATCTCAGCAGTACTAACAGCCTTGGAAGACAAACAACAAGGGAGGTAAATAATCTTTATGCAAGCAGCTGAGATATCGGACATAAAATAATCTCATATTTATTGCTGTGGCTTTAAAGTGCAGAATATATTTTCACGGTTATATGCGCATATATGTATGCAGATGTCAAAAGCAATCATTGGTTTTAGATAAAAACTGAATTGAAATACTGCAGGTATTCAATCTGTGTTGGATACTCCATTTATTATTACTTAATTACAATATCTGCTCATAGGACACCTCTGCAGCAGAACAGCAAATAAGATATATTGTTTCTGGGAGAGTAAAATATTTTGGTATCCAAGTTTTAAAGAAGACAGATAAGTTACTCCTTCCAATAGTTGTGGCAGCTGGTATAGTTGTGCCATTGTGGGGAACAAACAGACAGTGTTGCTCCTGTGAAATCCCACAGTTAATCTTGCTGTGAGATAGATTTACACAAATATGGCTAACAACAGTTTTCGGTGTGTCAGGTTTTTTTAATTCTTCCCTTGGTTACAATAGTCACATATGTTGCCCAAACAAGTTTTCCTTTTTATTATTTTTTTCTTTTAAAAATCCAAGATTAAACTTTCCATAATGTTCTTGTTCACTCTGTTTCTGCTTCAAGACTCCACTGCATGCTTTCCATCAAATTGGGAAGTTCTTACAGTATTTCATGGTGGTTGAAAAGGATTGTACAATGTGTACAAAACTCTTAGGTTTCTCTGGAAAATCAGTGGACTCACCTCGTCTGACTTGCGTGATTTGTGTATCTCTTTGCTCTGTGACTCGGTAATTGATCCTGCAAGAGTTTACAGTATAGCCAGTTTTAGGGAATAACTTCCTTACCACCCAGTCCCGACTGCTTTCTTGGCTCCTCATCTTTCCCGAAGCCTTTTCCTCCCAGTCTTCTGTCTTTAAAATTAAGCAAAAGGTCTGAGAGTGTTTTATTTTTTATCTGTTCTATTATTCTGCTCAAATATGACCTACTCAAAACTTGTACCAAGATCCAATAGTTAATGAAAAACAATTTTTGATGCTGCACCGTCTTAAGCTCAGCCAATCAGGCCAGCATGAGTGGGAGCTGGCGCGTGTTCTGTTTGTTGGCAGCTGGGTGCCTGCCTCTCCTGACCAGTTCACAGCGTGGCTTGGCTGCCATGAAACGCTCAGAATGGGCTACACCTTCTCTTTGGCAATTTGTAGAAATCAGATAGCTTTGTAAGGAGCCATGAAAAAAGCAGATATAAAGCAAGACAGGTTGTACCTCCCAATGAACTACTTCCTATAATGTGGGTGTAATAAATAAGACAATGAGCTATATGTTTAAAAGTGCTGTTTGCGTGGGAACGACCCTGCATCCCATGTCTCCTGTGACTTATTTCAAAGTAGATTTTAAGCCCTCATCCTCTGACACCATTGGCCTGTTGTATTTAATATAAATGTGTGCATTTGTATGTAAAAGTCATCTTAATCCATGTTGTGCGTTTCCACAGCCGCTTCAGGCACACAGCGTGGAGCACGGCTGTGCCTCGGCATGGTGGGCTGGAGGTGGCTGGTATGGGACAGCCCTGAGCTACAGGGTTGAGATAGTTTGGGGTGCTTGATCTACAAGCTTAAAAATAACCAGCTAATAAAGGTTGCTCTGTGATTATCCAGTGTGTGTATTTAATTTACCCTGTTCAGCTGTAGCCTTTTCCAAGAAAATTTGTACTGGAAGTAACAGTGACAATTTTCTCATAGAAGAAAGGTGGTTCTTTAGAAATAAAGGTCTGTGTCATTGTTGTGGCATTATCTAGACTTCTAAAAATGTATCTGTGAGAGAAAATGAATATAAATGCAAGTATATAATCACCCTGTTAATTTACTTTCAGCTAATTTAACTTCCCATAAGTCACATACACACTTATATAAATGGCAATTTTCATTCATTTCTGTGCCAATATTTAAAAGCAGAACATTACAGTGCAATCTCATTAGTACAGCTTTATTGATTTATAAAATTACACTTTATTACACTAATCCATATATGAGAAAGAATAGAAGTGTGCATAGTTACAGCTAAGGTCTTCTCATCAAGGGGGTACATAGTTTGCTTTTTCATCAGTAGTTCACAATTTAAATTAGTGGATGTCATGCTGTTGGACTCCATGAACACAGGATTAATGGCAAACTCATTAGTTCATGAAGTTTAATCTTCTTGGTGGGTGTCCCTCCTCATAGGAAATGAGAAGGAATCGGCTGCAGGTGTCTGGTGAGGTAACAGCAATCACTCAAAGAGAGAGGTCCAGAAGGCGAGCTGCTGCTATTGCAAACCCAAGAACATTTATTATTTATGTTTTATTTGATGCCAGAATAGTCTTTTTTCCTTAGGAGAAAGCAAATGCATGCTCTGAAGGACACATATAGAGGTGGTATCTGCAGTAGTACCATCAGTGGTACTTTCCCAGGCCATAGAGGTACTGCTGTATTTGGATATTTGGCATAGATCCTTAAACACATCTTCTTTTAAGTGGCTTTCTTGGGGAGTGTAGCAGGTTTTGTACCCTTACTTTTAGTCATCAGGTAATTATCAGTTTCTTTTAAATTGGTCCTACAGTTGAAAGTGAACCCCCTCGTGCTGAATTGGCTGTGCGTAGCCACAGCGTGGTGTTTTGCAACACACACAAACGAGCTTGCTAAGTCCCAATGCAGCAGCAAGTTATTTTTGTCCCTTTTAATCTGTTAGGCCCTGTTCCTGATCTGTAGGGTTTCCTAAATCCCATTGATTTCTCTAGGATTAGACTCCTGAAGTCCTTTGAGAGCCTGGGTCTGGCTGATCTTGTGCTATAAAATGGAAATGAACACACTGTCCCTACTTCAAAATGCTACAAGGATAAATGTGTTAAAGATTATCAATGTTCTGATTTGGTGGCAAGGAAGGCCACAGAATACCCAAAATAGATTTTAAAAGGGACAAAAATAACATGCTGCCTGGAGGGTAAACGAACTCCAAGCTGTTGCTGTGTGGTTGGGCTGAATTGTGTCTCCGGGTAGGCTCCAGGCAGCCAGTACTTTGAGAGACAGGACCAGAGAGATGCCACTGGAGATGGTGCTTCAGAAAGATGAAGAGCGGCTTTTATGTGCACAGAGGGTTGACCTGCCATTGCTCATGTGCGCAGTGGCACAGGTCCTTGAGCGAGAGGGGATCCTCACAAGCTGCTGCTGGGTGGTCCAGCTTTGGCTGCTTAGCGTTGTTGGAAAGACTGGTGGGAGAAGGAGATACTGAGCTCTTTGTACAAATCCCTTCTATCTCCCCCTATAGAAGAAAAATGACTTGAGACTGCAGCCACAAAATGCCTTTGTCTCGGAAATATGTCTGTAGAAAGACAGGTTTGTCTTGGTCAGCTGTTTTCTGGGTTTAATCTGTCATTCCTGCTGACCATGGTGACAGAAATTTTGCTTTTAGTACTGCAGTTATCTGTGTGGCCAGAAAGAGTCCATCAGCATCTGTTCCTGCACATGCATCATTAACAGAGATATGAATTAATTTCTAGTGACAGACCACATTGTCCTTTGGACTGAATTTCTACTCCACCACCAAGACACTTGGAATGCTTGTCACGTTCTTGTGGTTTATAGGTATCAAATGACTGGCTAGAGAAGGGACAGACAACATTTAAAAGTCCCAGAATGATCTTCCTGATTTTCAGGTTTCAGGATAAAATTCTATTTATAAGTCGAGCCTGTTTGATTTGTAACAGACTAGTCCCCTCTGAAACTTTGTATTTTCATGTAGTTACAACTATAAATTACCCCTTACCACAGGTAAGTGGTGACAAACATGTATAATGGATAGCATAACCTGGTCCAAATACAATTTCTTCCACTGCTGTTAAAAAAAAATAAAAATGTCAGTAGTCTTAGTTTGGATAACTCCAAAAGTCAATAAGATGAAGTAGTTCTGTGTACAATGTTTTCTCAAGATAGGTTACACTTTATTTTTTGTTAAATGTAGATAAGGCTATTTCTAATACTGTGCTGCAGATAAGCTCTGCCTTAAGCTTGGTTTACTAATCAGGTTGTCTCTTCTGGAGACAGACCAGGTTGTCTCTGTCTCTTCCATTCTCCACTTATCATTCGCAGTTCTGTGGGGTTTGTCCTCCCTCCCAGTTATCTGGCACCATAGGTAACAGGAGAGACAATGCAGCCTCCCCAAATTGTCCTGTGACAGGAGGGAAGAAGGTGACCTTTACACACTGTGCAGAGGGAAGAGGGGCTGTTTTCCTAATATGTTTCTTTGTTGTCAGCTGGAGAGTTTTTCAGTGTAGGTGATGGGAGCAGTCCCTTCTTGCTGAATGAACGAACATACCAGTCTTTGAGAGCAATGGCAAGAACATCCTTCCTTCTAACTCACCTGCAAACAGCCTCTCAGCAAACCCCCACAACAGCGCTTGGCATTGCAGCTTTGTGAGTCAGTAGCATCCCTGTACGCTTCACATTAGACATTATTTACTACAGTTCCACTCACATGTGGTAACCACCAGTGACTCGAGTTTGTATGAAATATGGTTGTAGCAACGATATCATTACTCCGAGTGTACAACTCCCACATTATCTGTCATTTTAGGAGAAACTGCTCCATGGAGATGAGAAGCAAATGGCTTGTGGTTTGACCACTTATATTTTGGTGGCTTACCAGATTACTACTGCCCACCAGTGGAATTGAATAAGGAATTTGCAGAAATCATTGGTTTGCAAATGGGAAATGTAGGTATTCTGCACTTGAGAGGTCAACTTCTGAATGACTTGCTAGGGGCTGTTTTGGTGCATAGTAACAGAATTACTGCTCAAGAACTGTTTTTGTTTTGACAAGAAAGAAATTGAAGTGACAATAGCCCCTTTGAAGTCTTATTTTTAGATTGAAATAAGCAAGATGCTGATTAATTTAGCAGCAGGGCATCAGTGGCTATTAACAGCTTAACATGAGGCCCTAGTAGATTGATAAGGAGCTAAATAGTCTCTGAATCACATATTAACAATCTGGCCATACTATAATTTAGGCACATGTTGGGTAATTGTCAGTGTGGTTGATAGACAACACAACCGCAGCAGCTATTTGTCTTTTAAATGGGCACTTAAATTATTCAGAATAATAGTTGATAGTCATCAGTACATCTGAGCCATAATCCAGTTATTCTAGGCATGGATGACAAGCTTTAATTTAGTTATCTTAAATACAGCACCAGACTCTGCGTGGGCAAGCTCACTTGTGTCTATAAGCAATTTCTCAGGTGGGGTCTGCAACCCATGATGAGATCCATTTTCTGCGGCCCGAGCCTTAGTGGTGCATGAATAAACCAGGATGCAGCTAGTTTGGGTGTGATTACCAAACCAAGAGCTGGGCAAACATTTCACCTGGCATCCATCTGGGCCTCCCATGTTATCCATAGTTTTACCTTCTGAGATCAAGAGGAAAGGTAAAACTTGCAATGCTAACTAGCAGCCTTATTTTTTTAATTTGTTTTCTTAAATCTGCTGTGGTTACAGAAGTTTTGAGCAATTCTCCTGTGAATTTAATGTCTGTTTAGTTTTATATCTGGCACAACATTCTAGCCAAATAAGAGTGGCAGTTTATGAACCATTAAATGTGTAGAAGAAGTTGATAACCACTCAGTTTCTCCTCCGGTTCCTTCTTGTTGTAGCATTAAGAATTCTGACCTAGTCACACAGTGGGACGTCGCTTGAATTAATTAGCTAAATTGCTACCTAATGGCAATAAGATTTTATGCCACTTAATATTTCAGTGCAAACATGGCAGGCAGGTTAACGTATTTAAATATGATTGGCTTGCCTTTTCTAGTGGAGTATCTTAACTCCTGTTTGGGCTGTCTGCAGCACTCATTGTGCTCAATTAATTCAGCCATTAGCAGCAGTCTGATCTGCTATTAGCTCTGATAAAAGGTACAGTCATATCCATAGCCCTCTCCTTCAGTGATGACCATCCTGCAGTAAGGATGCTGAAATGCAATTTAAAGGAGGAGGGAGGACATGCGCCCAATATGCTTTGCACATAACTAAGTCACGTTAATGATGAGAGACTTATTTACAATTTGGAGTTTATCAGCAGAAAGCTCCAATGGTTGCTTGCAGCCTGCAATGGGGTTGGGCTGTGCACACACACGGTGCACAATGGTCGAACAGTTGTTTCAGGCCACGGAAGCGCTTGCAGTGGAAGGTGCCAATTATTCTTCGCGTCCTGTGCCTGAGAAAAGTCATCGAGTTTGCTTACGTGCCTCTTGGTTTTCTTTTCTTTCCCCCTTTCTTTCCGCCCGCCCTCTTCTCCCACCCCCCTTGTGAAGCAGCCCTTCTGGCTTTGTTGTAAGCGTGGTTTGTAATCATTGTACACATCCCAGATGGTTCATGAAAACTCTTTGAAATGCCATCTGCCAGGCGTGTGTCCAGCCGGCAGCCTGTCATTCTGCTACAAGAAAAACGGAGGCGGGTTTTCCCTTCCCCCTGCCTTTCTGAATCGCATTCAGTAACACTTGCTCAGATGTGAAGCAGGATAACAGCCCGAGCATCTGCAAGCAATCTCTGCTCTAGACAGCAACATGGAAAGTTGTTGGGTTTTTCGCCTTCGCTCAGATAAGATATCCTAACCAGTGTAGTTTTTATTTTCCCTCTGTTTGTTGCTGGAGACCGAAGCAAGGTGTCAAATGTTATCTCTGTGATGTAATGTTTTTCTTTTATGCGATGACTTGGTGTTTCTAATTCATTCAGTGTGTGTTGCAGGCAGTCATGCTGATAGTGAACACATCTGCAGTTTTTCAACTTGAACATATTCAGGAAATTAAGAACACTGAGATGAAACAAATAGATCCATTAAAATGGCTAAGAGGAATCATGGCAGAGATGTAATTGTCATGTCAAATAGGCAGCCAGCACTAGTAAACTGCTGACTGCAGTCTCACTGCTATAAAAATTCAGAAGGAAAAAAAAAAATGGATTAATACTCTCTGTGGGGACGTACAGATAAAGAAGACAGCTTTAAAAGATAAAGATGAGTCTTAAAGTTCCCTGATCTTTGTGTCTCATGAATGTGTGTTGTCAGTTACTGGGAAAAAGTGTGTCCTGATCTTTGTCATGCAGACCGCGTGCCGCATGGCTTGGGGTGACAGTTTGACTGATGTGTTGGATGAGGAGCACTACAGAGTCTAATTCTCACTCCCATTGTGCTTCAGGCATGGGACAGCTACACCACATCCTTGGACATACCTATTGCTGAGGCTCTTCATTCTTTTTCCTTCCCTCTCACAGGCCTGGTTTAGGGGAACCCGGCAGTGGTCAACAGCCGTGATGCTGCGGTGAGGGTCATGACAGCCTGAACATCTACAGCAGTGTCGGTGCTCAGGGAGGAGATGCTGCATTTGGGCTGTGACCCTTCCTCCCAGCTGCTGGCTGCGTGCCTGCTCCTCATGTGCCTTTAGATGGAAGCGCAGGCACTGGGGCAGACGGGGGCATGTGGTGCAGTTCCACTGTTTCTGTGGTCTAGATCTGTGAAAGACATCTGCCCTCTGCTACAAACTACTTGGTAAAAATCATTTCGGTCTTACTGTAAGGATTCAAGAATATAAAGAACGTAAAATCAAACAGAAAACAGTAATTGTGCTAGTGGTGTGGAGATATCTATCACCATTTCCATCCCCTTTTTTGCTTCTCCTCCTCCTGCCTTCACCCATTCACGTAGCTCTAAAAGAAGGAATGACAGAAAAAGCACAGGAATCTATAGGCTATCTGAAACCTGATGGTAAATAGTTAAAAGAGAGTTTCTGTTTTAAAACAAGAAATGGAGGATATTAGAGAAAGTGGATGTCATAAAGGAAATTAATCTAGTGATAGTCTTTCAAGTGTGTCACTCTGTCAAGGCTGACCTCTTGAACAGTCTCTCGGATGAATAGGGCATAAGCAGACTTTCCGCTTCCCTGGCACTTGAGGACAACATTTGCCAGATGCAGACATGGTAAATTTATGCTCTTTCAACTTCTCAGAGCTGGAATCTTCCCAATTAGTTTCCAGAAGCTCAGCTTCTTTATACTTTCTTCAGTCCTGTTATAGAGGGTTTAAGAAATTGTGTGCATGGAGAAGGCACTGCCCAGGGGTCGGAAGAGTTGCACAGAAGTGAGAAATCATGCTTCATTAAATGTTAGGTATGGTTTCCACATCTCTGAAGTTATTCCCAAGCCAGCAGATTGGTTGCGGCCACAGCACTTAACACTTTCAATTCTCTAACTCTGCTCTTTCGTCTAAAGTTCAGTTTCTTATACTTGTAAATCTGTTTTATATTTAATCTCAGATGTACAAAATCCAACCATCCCCTAGCCGCCAGAGTCATGGAAAATAAAGGCTATTGAACAGAAATTGATCCTAATCAATTAAGCTGTGCTCAGTGACCTAAAATGCAATGGCCCAAGCCGTCTTAGCAAAAAGTCATGAAATGACTCATCTTACACCACGCTTCAAAGGGCTGTAAATTGGTCAGAGGGGAGAAGAGTTTCAGAGCTGGCAGAGTAGCAGTGATCAGAGCCCTGTTCTCCATGGGTACTATTCAAATCGATGAGTGCTAGAGAAACATTCAGCATGAATTATTACTCAACAGAAAAAGTATTTCTTGAACTGGAATGAGCTCATCGGTGAACTTCTGTGAGAAGAGTGTGCAGGTTGTCTCTTTAGTGAGCATGTGTGAACAGTGCATCAAAACTGTCTCACAGTACTTTTTAATGCTGAATAAAAAATAATAGCATAAATAAAGAGAAAATATTAGGAAGAAAGGAGAAAATATCTTTATGGTGTGAAAGAATATTTGGTGAGATAAAGCAATACAGAAATAATGGAAGCTGAAAGAAGTTGCATTATCTCAAAATACAGATTTCAATTTTTGCAAAGTTGAAGTATAAGAGACTGTACTAATGGCAGGAAGGTAATTGCTGGCATATTCCCAGGTACCAAACTCTTCCAGCTGTGTTTCTGCATGTGATATGAGAGATTTCTTTGCCAGAGAGTCTTTCTGGGAATATAAAAAAAAAATCGTCATTGGGTGGAACAACTGCTACTGCCAGTTCAGCCTGTGATCTATGTCATGTTTTTATGTGGCCTTCTAACTAGACTCTTGACAATGCTCTCTGTGTAGCTCACCAAATTGTATTTTTCAGATACTATTGGTTCTTTATGATCATTTTTTATTATTCCTTTTCACTCCTGATAAGAAAACCACTATATTAACATGCTCATTTTTCCTTTCAGGCACAACCCGCCCTCCAAGAGAAGGAGAAGTGCCTGGTGTGGACTATAACTTTCTGACTGTGGAGGAGTTTCTGGAGTTGGAGCGAAGTGGGACCCTTCTGGAAGTAGGAACCTACGAAGGTATGGAGCCATGGGCAGGGAAAAAGCACTTCAAATAACTGTGGTAGGACACTGGACTTGCAACACCCTCAGTCATGTTAACCAACCTGAGTTAGGACCTCACTTCCCATCCTAGTGCTCTACGTCCCTTTCCTCTGTCTACCCTGGCAGATGAAATTCCAATATTGCTGTGCTTTTGTCTTTTCCCTTCAAGTTAACTACCTTCACTTCAAATTACCTACCTTAAAAGATTAACATCAGTAGGCCAGGAAAATCCAATATGAAATGTGGTAAAGAAGTACTGAGTGAAGGCAGCTTGGCAGTGAATGAAAAATGCATCTTTTCTTTGTATCTGCTGTATCCCATCTCCCTGCTCAATTTTTCTTCCCTCCTGCTGTCCGTCTTTCCCTTCATGTTCCCTAAGTACACATCCTTCATCACCCAGCTGTGTCTCACTATGCAGCTACACGTTGTGCTGCTTTTGGCCTTTTTGGCCTTTTTTTCCCTTCTTTAGTATTGGATAATTACTTTTAACTTGGCTCATTGTGTTGATGCTTTTTATAGCACAGCTTTACAAACAACAGCACTGAGACAGCCAAAGGGCACTGAAATGTCACTAGGGTGAGAGGAGGAGAAAGATAGCTTTGACTTCCAAGAAAATGCAAGGCAAATTGGCCATATTTAAGTACACAATAGGATTTGTGTAATTGAACCTACAATCTATATCTCCTTTAAACCCTAAACTCCTTTTAGAGTGTTTTGTTTGTTTGGGTTCTTTTGTTTGTGTTTTTTTTTGTTTGTTTTTTGTTTTGTTTGTTTTTGTGGGTTTTTTTTGTGTGTGTGTTTCATTTTGTTTTGTTTTTCTTCCTGGAGACCATTCAAATGTACCTCTTGAGAAAACAATGAAAATAAATATGTTTCGAAGTCTTTCCAGTGTATTTCAGCTCATTCATGTCATATTTCCATTTGCAAGAAGCTAAACAAGTCGTCTTGTAATTATAAGAAGTTGAAAAAGCCTTATGCTTGCAGCTGTTAATAAGAAACATGGAATACATTTGAAAACATGAACTACACACAAATAGTTGATAATCTTTGAAAAGTAGTCGTCAAATATGAACAAAAAGGACTGTGACATGTGGTTTTGGTTTTCAAGCTCAAAGGAAAAATCCTGAAACACTGTTTAGTCTACTTTTTTAAAAACTCCCATATAGAGTAACCTTTAATCCTTGTACTTATTCCCAACTACAGACAATCATAGTGTCAAACCTGGTTTAGGTGAAGATGCTAAATGTGTAATTTGGTTTCACTCTTCCACCTCTTGGGGCTGATTAGCTCCATCAGCACCAATGCTAACGTTCCAGCAGCAGCACTTCTCCAAAATGAGCTTTTTCCTCTCTATGTTTCTAATTATAACACTAAATTAGTTTTCTTTGTCATGGTGCTTGAAATAGATTAGCTGAGCTGCCTCACCATTACTTCCTGATCATATTTGTTCTGATGACCTTTCCACTTGGAAAGACCAAATGGGTAACTGTCTGTGAGCTGCCTCCTGGGAACAGCTGGGAATTAGTTTTTGGGAAATGTTGAACCCATCTGGGAGAGTGAGCACGTGGTCGTATCGTTGTGTATGTGGTTATTTGCAGTAGCAGCTACACTGTTTAGATTTTGTGGGTTGCTCTTTTGAGTTGCACAAGATGAGGTTGATGCATATTTTGTTTCTGTGGGTGATCGAAGTGTCTGAACTCCGAAGGAATAATTTGTCAGAAGTGCCAAAAAGCCTCTTTCCCCATTGACATCAGTGATGCTGGTGCATAGTGGTTCTGGAAAGCTGGCCCATGGAAGGCAAAATCAATAAGAATAAAGCAAATAATGATGATGCATGTGTGCACATATGCATTGAGACATATTACTATTTGATTGTAATGTGAAATAAATAAAGTTCATTTTTCACTTACAGCTTCAAGAAATTATTTTGCTGCCTTTCAGTATTTCTTTAATGGCTTTGTTGTACTCTTTTTGGAAATCTTATTTTACAGCTGTATTGATCAAGACAGTGTTGGTCTTGATTAGATCTCAGAAGACTCTGTGATTCAGATTCAATGCTGCAATCACCAGCAATTTTGTCTATTAAAAAAAACCCCAAAACCTGCCAAAAAAACCCAGACCACAAAGTAAGTTAGACTTATCGTGTCCAAGTCTTTGTTATTGCCCAGCTTTATAGTCTTAGATCACTTTAATTAGCATTTTTTAATGCACCACCATGATGGTGTTGATTGTGTTTTTGACCCTGCCAGTGATGGCTTATTGTAAACCAGAGGGATGGAACTCAACAAAAAGAAATAATCTTCTATTTCTCTCTGGAGAGTAACAAAAATAATACCTTTAAAGCATGGCTTTTATTATTAATAATGCTACCTATTGTACTGAGTAGGAATCAAACAATTGCAAAGATAGGGCTGCTTTTGATTACAATGTAATGAGGTGATTTAGATATGAAGGAAACGGAGTGCTATGAAATGGAGAGTAGTGATGTAGTGATGATGAATGGGAAGTTTTCATGTGCTTGGCAGTCACAAGCTCGTGTAGCTCAAGGTGGATTGTGGTTTGGGGTGGTTGGTGGTCCCAAGGTCCCTTCTAGCACTTAATTTCTAAGCATCTGTATGTGGTGGTAGGGAGATGGATGTATCCTCTGTATTTCTGACCTGAATAATCAAGACAAAAGTTTTGTCATTGCTGGATGATGTTTGTTTGCTTCTTGAAGGCATAAAGCCATCCAGATACTGGCATTGTCATTGGGAAAACCTTGCAGGAGAAGATGTAACATGGGCATTTGTTTAGTGATATTTACTAAAGGGAACTTCTGGGGAGCAAGATTAGAAAACAGGGAGCTGTCAGAAGAGGGGTAATACACAGGACTTTGTTGCTGATACAGATACTATTGATCTGGAAAGAATAAAGAACAAGCAGAAGAGAACAGCTGGAAACCATAAAAGAGTAGGAGAGTGTATCAGATTTTGAAGGAACAATCCAGGTTTCCACAGTGCTCTAATTGCAAAGAGAGAAACTGCAGGCTGAATAGGGCATAAAAGGTGTTGCCTACCTACTGGGCTGCATAATGTCATTATTCTTCCTTCTGGCAAACAGGTTCCTCTGGGCAGTTTTTAATTCACATCCTTGGTGAATGCAGAGCGGGCATGGCAGCTGCTTTTCTGGTCACCTGTCACCTCCATGGTGTGTTCTGCACCCAAAATGCTCCAAAAATCCTGTTCAGGTGGGAAGGGGGTGTTTGCAAGCCTTAGTTCCTGAGGTTTTCAGTTCCAGGTTTAATATGCTGATTTTTAACAATAAAGCCTAGGAATTTCTTTATTCCCCCTAATGAAAGCTACATGTTGATCATGTGAAGCCAGGAACTAGAGCTGAAATCCTGGAAGACCTGCCCAAAGCTGTGATGCTGCACCAGTATTAGTGCTTTTTGCACCACGTGCTTGCTAGTGAAGCTGCACACAACATGGTCAAGACAGTAACTCCCATTGACTATACTTGTTAGGAAGGAAGAGTCTTTTTAGAGTGCACCTTGTCTGGGCCTTCTGGTGGATAGGAAACCATGATAATTGTAATCTCAGGCATTTATTGAATGGTACTTTAAGGCATAAAATACTGATGGATGCACGGAAGTATTTGTGTAGGTTACTAATTATTTAGCAATTACTTCTGCATTTGAATTGCAGGCTCTCACGGGGACCCTAAGGGAGGACTGTTTTGAGCAGAACCACAGCTTCTGAATTTTATTCCAATTTCTGCCCCAGCTGCTGAGTGGCCCGGGGCAAATCAGGTGACTGCTCTGTACTTCAGGTTACTGGCCTGGAGAACATTAAAACAACACTTAAGTCTCTCTTCATTAATATTTCAGCAGATATTCTGTGCCTGCGGTTATCTCCTAGTACAAATAGGAGGTGGGGAGTGGGGCAGTGATGTTTCAAAGGGCTGTGCTGAGGGCAGCAGAGGAGATGGGTGCTGTGCAGGGGGACTTTAGCATGGTGGCTGGATTTTGAATGAGGATGGCTGTGTCGCCAGGGTCTGGCAAGGCTGTATTAATGAATGCCTGCCCAGCACTTAGTGATCCTCAAAAGAAAAAGTGCTGCACTTTTTAACATGTGAAGGGTTATTACATTATAGCATATTATTGTCAAGGCATCATCTTTCATTCTCAGGACAAGTGTTATGTGATTGCCAAGAGAAGTAATAAGTAATCTGCATTAGTCTCATGACTAAGATGTAATGGGGTGACTTGCTAACATTTTTAAAGTGTATAAAACTAGCTACTGTAGACAGGGTCTCTGATTGTGGTACTTAATGAGTGTAATAAATTACCTTAATAGTGCAGTTAGAATTTCAGCTGAAGTAGAGAGGTGTACTCAGCAACATGCTTCAAATCAAGATGCCTTTAGCCTAATTTATCTGATGTGATAGTTCTCCTTGGGTTTTTCTGTAGCAGCTCTTCTCTCCCAGCTGCTTTAGCAAAATGGCTGGATTTTCTTTACTTACTGGTCTTGTGGTGCCTTTACAGGCTGTGTGTTTTGCCAACTTGGTAAAACCTTGAAATGAGAGCTGTGTCTGTGGCATCAAAACATGACAGGAAGGTTGGGCGAGTAAGGGCGGCAGATGCTGGGGATGCCCATGCAGCAGAACAACATGTTCTGCTTAATAAGATAAGATCCGCTTATTAATGTCTCCGTACTACAGATTGATTCAATAAATCATACTGGCTCCTTTAGCACCATTACAATGTATCATGTCAAACACCCACATCTGTGCACTGCAGAGTGATTCCTGTTCTGTCTTTGGCTTTTATACTTTTATTTCCTTTTTTTTTTTATTTATTTTATTTTTTTTTTAACAATTAGTGATTAAAAAAAACATGTTCTTGTGTATGTGCACAACTATCAGTGTTACACATGACTACTGCTTACTGAAGTGTCATCTGGTAACAATGCTTCATTTCACAAACAGCTACAATGGTAGCTGAGGAAATCTCTCTAAAAGCAAGTATTCAAATATCTGTTATGGTTTCAGTGTGGTTTTGAATTACCTATGGCATTCCTGATTAGCATCATTCTGTGCGCTTTCAATAAGAAGTTCTCCAATGTGTGCTCTCTCTGAAATTGTTCATTACCTGTCCAGCTCCTCATTGTTTCTTGATGCATCTTAGAACATGAACCTTGGGAGAAAAGGTGGTTCATAAACACCTCTGGCAAAAAAGGATATAGTGAGTCGGTTGCGTTTTTCTTGAGTTAGATCTCAGGTTGTTTTAAGGTGTTACTTACTCTCTAACTGCAGTGCGATGTGTCGAAGACCGCTCATAGCAGTCAATGGATATATGGTAGCCAGGTGCATTTTGCCATTGATTCTTGGTGCTGGCTGCGCTCGAGGCTGCCTCTAGAATTGGCTGCTCCTGGCTGATATTATCCGGCTCTGTTGCAGCCGGGCAGCCCTTCTGGCCTCTGCAGCCCTGGCATTTCCCTGCCGCTGCAGAGCACACGGTGAGCCACCATCCTTTGGACACACAAGGTATTAATGGGACCCATTCTCATGGTGGGAGTATATATATAAATATTTCAGTGTTTTCAAGAAGACTTGCATGTTGCTGTGGCTTAACATCACATTTGCTTGATTCCTGCAGCATTGTGCTAGGCAGGGTGTGTTCCAGCTGCTTCTCCTGTGTTCTCTTTATATACCATGCACAAGGACATGCTTATTTATGTTCTATATTATTTCTTTTTTTAATCTGTTTGCATGTGGATATAGCAGTTGCTCTAATGTAGCTGAGTTCAGGAAACACCCTGAGCTCCCACAGCCATCTCACATCCCATGCTACCAAGATCTTACTGCTTATGTGTTACTTTAAGTATCTTTGCTTTGTTTTGGCTTGTTAGAAATTTTTGATGCATAAAATATACTTGGACACAGCTGTATATGAGTGTTAACAATACCATATGGCAATACTTAGTGATATCTCAACATGGGAAAAATCAGAATAAATGAGACTGAGTTTAATCTGTAGGTGACTTTCTGCTGTGCTGTCATTGCCTATGAGGATACTAATTGGAAAGTATGTTAAATTTCAGACATAAATTGAAATGTGCATATTGTAACGTTTTCACTAATTTGACAAGAAACCCAGACTGATCTTTCAGTTCACCTCACCATTAATAACTGCAAAACCTGACAGAGAATCTACTATTTAAAGCAAATCAGATTTGCATATATTGCAGGTTAATTTATCTGAGATCTCTTTCCTTGCCTATGTTTTGCTTCCGATCCAGATGCTGTATCTGCGGCCACCTCCTGGTTGCCTGGATACTCCGAATTTCCTCCAGGCAATTGCTAATCAATGTGCAGTTGCAGCTAGGTGAATCCCAAGACAGCAGCCAGATCTGTCATCTAAATGTAGAAATCTGTAGCAGAATTTGATCTGGGAGGAGAACAGACAAAACACTGTAGCAGGAGTTCTGCTCCCAGGAAACAATTCATCCTGTGCTAATCAGATGCAAGCACCCTTGCTGGGTTGGATGAGCACAGGCTCTTCTCCTAAAATTAAGGGTCAATTGTTTTGGTTCTTCTACAGTGCAGAGAAGAAGGGCTGCAAGTCAGAAAAGAACACAATTACAGTAATAATTACATTTAAAGTCTCTGTGTCAAGGCCTTGCTTAATTTTGCTGCTTATCTCCAAGTCTGTTTCCCAAAATACCCACTCACATCAATACAGTGAGCTATGAACTGCTTTTTAAAAACATGAGCTGTTAATGGAGTCCTTGTTAGCAGTGGTAGCTTTGAAGATCAGATGCACTTCTTGTGGATGCAGAGTCCTCTCTGTTTCTTGGGTTTTCTTATAATTGCAAAATTATGCCTCACTGTAGGCGTCAATAAATTCAGAACTGCGAGAACTCTACTCAGTACTTCCCTGAGAGACAAATGGACTCCTAGTCCCAGGACTAAATTTCTTCACACCAGAAAAGCAAGACAAATCCTCCTCCCCAGAAAAATACAATAGCTACAGCAAAGCCAACACCTACAGATTAGAGTAACTGAAATATAGAGTTTGGGACCACATTCTTCAATTGATGTTGTACCATTAGAATTAATGCTCAAGTCCCACTCGACCTTGCAGGCAGCTCCTCTACCTTTTTTCACCTCTGCCACCCCGCCGCAGCCCAGAAACCTCCATGGTCTCATCTTCCCTCTCTGCAAAGTGAAACACCCACTTTCGTATCCATTCCACCTTTAAGATTGCGTCTCTGTTCTCATGCATTTCTACCCATTCTAGAAACAGCATCTTGGATGGATGAAATCCTTTTAACTGTAATTGAATCAAATGGTGATTGCCAAAAGTTTTTATGGAGTAGACTTATAGTTACTTACTTAAGGGTAGCTAATTGGTGTGCTTTTGTGAATTACATTTCAGCTTCCAGGTCACAAAAACAACTTAAGGTTGTCTGTGAATTTACTGCCCATCAGAGGAATATTTACTAAGAATGTTTTGTTATTTTGAAATGTAAGACAAATTTTCCATTACCACTAGGTTTCTAAAACTTAAAAAGAAAGTTGTCTTGGCTGATAGCATAGCTTTAATTCATAAGCTGCAGGACAGAGTAGAAGCTGCTGTAGATTGCTTACATTGATTATGATCACTGCTTGAATTGGCAGAGGAAGAAGTGTTATGATGATGAGAACTTGTCTTATTGTTGTGATTAGCTGTTACCACAGTCTAATTACTGTGTGTGATGCTAAAGTGTGTAAGCTGCTGACACTTAGAGATAAGGGGGATGAAAAGGAATCAGCTCATTCCAAATAGTTGTTCTGGTTTTATTTCATTATTGTTGTTATTTTTGTGCACTCTCCTGAGTGGTGCTTTAGAGTGCATGGATTAAGTCATGGCTTTGGCTGCAAAAGCCATCAAACTTCAGTTGTGGTTAAATAATTTTTAAGCATCAGGGGACTGAATAAAATAAGGGTTAGTGAAAGGTGATGACAAGGAATTCAGCTAATTGTATGTGCATCTGCTGAGTGAATGCATTGTTATTAGCTATTAATTCAGTTGCTGTAGGCAGAATATAAATGTGTTTGAGGATAAAGCTTAGAAGCCCAGTTCCCATAGGAATCAGACATGGGAAAGTGTTGTTTCTGCCATGCTGGCTGCTTCAGAACTGGCGTTTCCACAGAAAAGTAGAGGTTTTTCCAGTGCTTTGATCAAGAAATCTCCATTGTCTGGGAGATGGGCTGCTCTTCTCCAGCTTTGAGACATCATGTTGGGGACACAGTGCTCAGAAGTTCTGCAGAGCTTTACCTGAGCTGTTGGAGGAGCTCAGCACCCCAGGGAGTCCTGCCCTAACTACTGTGCTGACTTTGGAAAATGTTTTGGGATCCTCTGGGATGACAGATGCTTGTGTATGCACATGTAACATGCTGTTAATAATTAGAGCTGATTGGATATTCAGTACAAATTACACTGGCTATGAAGTTAGCCCCTTCTTTAGGCTTACAAGTGGCTCACAAAACACTGTTAAAGCATATTTTTAAATGTATGTTTTTTCATAAACATTGACAGATTTAATTTGAACAAATAACGTCGAGCTTGAATGTTATAAAATTCTTGCTGGGCTGTTCACTATCAGTTGTTAATGGTGCATGTTTGGATTTCTGAGTCACAGGGTAAATATTTTCTCTTTCTAATTTCTAGGATTAAACATGAGTTTCGATGATCATTTTAAGTGCCAGTCTCTCCTAATGGTGTGTCTGCCCCCATGCCCAGGCTCACGTACCGTATCTTCAAAAAGAACTGCTTCAAGAAGTAGTTCTGACTGCACCCAGCAAACATGAGGAAAAGAGAGTATTTCCATTTTCTCTCATTCCCCATGTCACTTGGAAGCTCTACTGAAGCTTTATTTTGCAGTTTCCCATCATGAGCTGGGTTTTTTCTCAAACCTGTACGTCCTTGTGTGGATCTGAAGGAAGAGCTGTGATTGATTTATTTTTTTTTAATATTGACTCAAGCTGAATTTGCCTCTTGTGGAGGAAAAAGAAAATTCAGCCGTAATGGCTGCATTTCCCATATTCTGCCAAACAAAACCCACACATGCAGAGCCACGTTCAGTTTCAAATTCATATTTGCTTTTTGCATGTGTTCATATATACTCGTAGGGATCCTCTAAGACACCACACTCTGTTGGTAGAAAATCATTATTCACTCATAACACCAACAGCTACGGCTGGTTTGAAAAGTGACTAATGATTTCGATGTAAGCAAATCTGAGATGCTTTAGAGAAGCCTGTTTTTCTGCTGAGGAACAGCTCTTCATGGACTATTAGGAACTCTAACCTTGCTTGTTGCTAGAGGAACTGATAAGGAAGGAAACTCAAAGATATAATAATATATTTGTCTGTAATTGGAGGAAGGATGGTAACATCTGTGCTATGTTCTTGTCCAGGAGAAATAAAAATCCACACGTGCTGTATGTCCCCTTCAATCACTTTGTTGCATTAACTGCAAAAAGATTTAACCGTTTACAACAAATCTGAAATAAATTTTGCACAAAATAGTGATGTGCAGTGCCATAAATAAAAAGTGTTCTTATGTATTTGGCACACATGTGGATCTCTCTGCTTAGCAGTTAATATCCTTAGAAAATACACATTTTGTGTGGAGGAAAAAGAAAAAATCCCTCAGAATCCCAAAGTAGCAGCATTCTGAAGGGAAATGCGGAAATGGATAGGATGACAACAGGGTAGAACATCCTTTTTCTGCCTACCTACCTTTGTGTTTTCCCTTTGTACTCACTCTCCCCGCTTCCTCCTCTTTTTGTATAAAATAGTCCTGCAGTATATAGAGCATAAGAATAATTTCTCTAGCAGAGACTGCAACCTGCTTGAAGAGCCTCCATCCCCATTAGAGCCTTTTCCAGAAGAAGTAATTTCCCTCTCCCTATAAATTATGCATCAATGTACATTTAAGATTCTGAGATGATGAACAGAAGATGAAAGCATTGAAGAGCGTTACTGCTCCTATGGAGCTGAATCCACGACGTTGTATACAGGCTCAAACACACCTTGTTAAGGCAAACCTGCACGTGTTGCTGTCCTAGTACTCCGGCTGTAAAAGCATGGAGATAGGAGCTCCTCCCGTTTCTCCTGTCTCAGCACTGTGAGAGTTATTCTCCTCTTGGAAGACAGTTAGTGGGAAAGAGCAACCTGTGTCCAAATTGGTCTTCCCAGATGGACTCTGCCAGCCTGATCCAGGGTGATTCCTGGTCTCCTTTGCTCCTGACATGTCCAGAGACCTTCCAGAGTCTCAGGTTGAAATATGTGAGAGGTGGGACACACGTGATCCCTATGGCCTTACCCTACAGCTGGCAACACACACAGCTTCGGGGTTGTTGGGCACTGAGATGCTCTAATGGGAAGGGACATTCAGTCCGCTAAACAGGAGTCAAGATTAACAACTCGTACTTCCAAAGTGAAATAAGGATTTGTTGCTTTGAACCTCAAGTGTGTGATGGCTGAGCAGAATGAAATTAGTTGGGTGAGTGGAGCTACTACATACAGTAGAGCTTCCTGGCTAACTTTAAACTCAGTGTCAAAGTGCACTGTATGAATGATGTTCTTGGCTTCTGAAACAAAAATACACCTGCATATGTATAAAAATAAATGGAAAAATTATATCTTTTTTAGCACAAATGAGGTTTTAAAGTGCCTTTGCACAATCTGCCTTTGGCATGTGGTTTTCATCTAGTGTAACAGAGGTAGAAGAGGGGCATGTACACTTTCTGGGTAATGGATATTAAATATATCACTAATTAGGTACTGAAAAATTGAAAAATGCTTTCAGGTTATACATAGCCTATGGAGATAGTTGAAGAATGTAATCAAATGTACATGTATATATTGGAGAAGAATTTTGTGCTGCTGCCGCAGTTGAAGCTGTATGCACGCACCCCACATGTTTATACAAAGCTCTATGGGAGGGCATCCTTTGTATTCTGTCATGCCAGAAAGTATAGGGGAGAATTTTTAAGTTCACCCTTGGAATCTGAAGGTAGCAAATGAAAACTAAAAATAATTCTTGAAAGGGAAAATTTGGAGAGTTTTGTCTACAAGTGTTGTATATCACAGGTCATTGTACAAAAAAATGAACTATGCACCTTGCAATAGGCCTGAATTCCTATAATGCCCAGATCTGAGATGCCTGTGGAGCATTTCAGGGCAAGTCAAGCACCACTGTGCTGTTTGAGGTGCAGTAAAACAGGAACAGTGGAATAACCTCTGTGCAGTTCTGGCATCAACGAACCTGTAATTCATCTGTGTTTCTTTCATGGTCACTTAAATGACAGTGAAGTATCCCAAGCACTTTCCACTGTTTGCAGCACATCTGGCGATGTCTGCCAAGAGCTGTGGTTTGCACAACTGTGGGTGCATCTTTGTCCCTTGAAGTTTTGCTTGAAGGTCTGTTTGTTCACTTCTACCCAAGTTGACCCAACTGTGGAGTTTTCTCTTTGCAGAATGCAGTGCCACATGGTGACTTTCCTTTTCTCTCCTTTGACAAAGATTTCTTCTAGAGTGAGAATAGTTTTTGCTTTTCAAGTGCAACATCCTTTTTAAAAGAACCTGTGTATTAAAGCAGGCCATCGAGCCTTTCATCACTTATCTGGGTGATGGCAGTCATGAATTTTTTATTTTCTGCAGGGCTCACTCCAGATCTGCCACAGCATTGTGTGGGTGCACACATGCAAAAAGGCTACTAATTGAAATTCAGATGTAACGAGATGAAGTTTTGCTGTTCACCATGACTGCCTTTTGTTTTAGCCCTTGTATGCTCGGTGCACCTAAACAATGCAACCGTTGCTTCTCCTGTTAGATGCAACAAGAATAACTTAAAAGGCAGGAAATATTTCTGTGTCTGCTCTAGAGATGAAATATGCCCCCCAAAAATGGGGATGGCATGTGTTAGTTTATTTATTTGCTCACTTGTGGGGAGAGACAGAGATTTTGATGGAACTGAAATGAAAATAAAACAGGATTTTTTCTGCTATGAACTGCTCTCTTTTGAAGATGCAAATGTGTTTCTATTGCCTAGGTAACTATTATGGAACGCCCAAGCCTCCCAGCCAGCCCCTCAGTGGGAAAGTGACTTCCACCGATGCTTTACAAAACCTGCAGTCTGGCTCCAAGCAGTCAACTCCAAAGCGAACCAAGTCTTACAATGATATGCAAAATGCTGGCATAGTGCATGCAGAGAATGAGGAAGAGGATGATGTACCTGAAATGAGCAGCAGCTTCACAGGTAAAATGAAAATATCGCCGTCCATCAGTTATGATACATGGGAAGGTTTTTGGAGGGGGATTTTTTATTTTTAATGGGTTTCCTGCAAAGCTGTCAATCCCAGACAGAACTGGCCAGCAGCACCAGGATGACAGGTGTCTGTGTGTGGACAATCATATGCATAGTTTTGTCTTCTAGAAAGGCCTTGTGAGACTGACTGAGCTTGATGAGAAAAAAATGGGGAAAAACACAAATCAGTTGGTTGCAGAACATTCAAAGGAGAGTTGAGCTATGGTTGACAGTTCCAGGCATTATAAACAGTATGACATGGCTCAGCCAGTATACATTTGAAATTAATGATTGCTACTTCCAAAATATGTTGCTGTCCTTTCCCCTTCCTTCCTTCTAGAGATACCTGTCACATACAATTACTAGGTCTTCCTCTCCAAGGTACCTTCCAGCAAACTAAGAGCTGCTTGCTACAGGAATGAGGTCTGAAGCATGGGTGCAAGCTCTCTATTTTTATGAAGGCTTTGTGTCCTACTAAACAGAGATCTCAGTCCCACCATGGCTACCTTTGAGCATTGGCTGAAAGATCACTGGAAACTTTTACAATCTAAAATCGAGTGCTGTGCAGGCAGATTGAGGGCAAAATACTGTTAGAGATCAGTTGAGTTTCCACAGAAGTGAACTAGAAGTTTGTGAAGCTCCTCCCCATGTCTGCGATCCTAGTATTTGTTACCGCTTAGAGCATTACTTATTGAGCTCAGTTTCAAACTGAATTAATCTTCTTAACTCCCTTTGAGGTAGGTCCTTAGCAACCAGCATTATCAGCACCCCCAAGCCTTTCACAACTGCTTGCTCTGGGTGCTCACCATCACTGGTGACTGGTCCTTTGTCCTCTGATCACTTCCCACCACCATAACAATTTTCCCTCCCAGCCTCTGATGACTCATAGGAGCTGTCATCCCAGTTCCTAACTGCCAAAGTCTTGGCTCTAACACCTGTGTAGAGCTGTAAAGGCATTTAGGCTGAGGTTTAGATTTGCCTCTCTCTGGGCCAAACTATCAAATGGCTTTGAGGGTTGCGCTTTGTTACAACTTTCTTACCCAAATCACTCCTGGCTGGCCTAATTCTCCCCCAGGTTTGAGTTTCTGTCTCTGCTAACCAGCTCATTTACCTAAGGGTAGTTTCTCACATGTTGTGACATGGTGACAACCTCAGCCCTTGTTACGGGATCTGATTTTGGGAGGAAGTTAGTGGAAGATGCTGTTTGACTTCCTTGCTGTCAGTCTCAGTCTGGTGCCCCTGAACTGACTCCACCATCATTTCTGTTCCTTGTTTCCCTTCACAAGATGAAATACTTGAAGGTGCAGCTCATTTGTCACAATGTTATCACACCTCCATTAAATGGGCACAGAATCAAGAAAAGAGTTATTTCTCATTTACCAATGTGATTCCTTATGCTTATTTCACATGTAAGTGTGCTAGCCACACTAACGTGCTCCTGCTTCCTTAGAAGATGTCTTGATGACTTGTGTTTTCCAGACTTTGACATGTTTACACTCGCAGTCTTAAGCTGGCGATGATTCATTCATGCTTCTTTATCTTGTCAGCTTCTACCTAAAAATATCGAACACCAGGAAGGCTAGAAAGCAGGCAGCTAAGAGTAGTGGTATAGTCTAGCTCTTTTTTTTTTCCTTTTCTCCCAGTTTATTGTTTTCAGTATCTTGCCTTCTTGTAAAGGCAGCACACACACTAGACACAGAGCAGGAGCTGCAGTTAATGCCCCCCCCAGAAACCAAGGCTGTGGACTGTGAGTTGAGGACGGCAACAGTCTCCAGTCTGGAGAGTGAGATGAGGTTTCAGCTGGGAAGCCCTTTCAGTCCCACTGCTTGAGGATATGACATAGGGTGACACTGATCTCTCTGTCTTCCGCTTGGCGTGTTGCCTGCAGCATGTACTGGTGACTGGTGGTCCCAGGTGATTTGGAAGTACTGCCATGAATTTTCAACACCTTCAAGAACCGAAGAGAGAAAATTCCTTTGGTAGACACAGGGATAGTTTTAGAATTTGTCTGTTGTTGTCAAAACCTCTCTGTGAAGGAGTTAGGGGCACAAACCTGGTTCGTGGAGAGCATTTACTGTGATTAGGGGTGCAGGGAATGAGCAGCAGTGTTGAAAGGATACAGCTCAAAACTGCATGGACATAAGCATCAGAAATGATTCCTTAGAGGCAAAAGGGCCAGATAAATAATAAAATAGTCCTGAGTGACTTTGACTGGAAGGATACAGTGATGAGCCACGGAATAAGCCTCCTCAGACAGCTAGAACAGGCACTAGTAAGCAGCAACATGTGGATACGTGATGCAGTGCTGACATCCATTTCAATTTTTAGTTTAAAATAATGCACTGTGCTAAAGTCATTCACCATCACCTTCTTGAATCTGAGCCTCTGGCTACCTTCCCCACTTGCAAAATTCTCCTTTCTTGATCATTCTTCAAAATGGAAATTTCATTCTCCTAATCCCTGTCCCACAATAGGCACTGCGGGAGTGAACCTGTAAGCCTGCTCAGAATCCCATTGAACTCATCTACATCAGTGAGCCCTGGCCCCAGCCAGCCCAGAAGACTTTGGTGCCTCAGCAGGTCCTATTAGAGCAAGCATGGTAGCTGTTCACAGCTCCTGATCTGCGCTGGCAAGAGTCTGGCTGGCAGAGCTTGTGTGGGCAGAGCAAGCTCATCCCTGCTGGAAAAAAGACAGCAGAGTCCCTGCTCTCGGTTCATCTGTTGCTATGTCTTGCGAATTAAAAACCAGGGAGAGGAAAACTCTAAGGGTGAACCCAGAGAAGCAAATGGGAGGAGAAAAAGTCTGATTTTCAATTTTATTTCTGCTTTTGTTTATTCTGCAGCAGAGTCTGTTGACCAAGACGAGCATAATACGCATATCATAAGGGAGACAGCCCCACCGTCTGCGATTGACAGCCACATCAACGTTCCCACCACGGAACCATCTCAGAACCTCCCTCAATACCTACCTCCTTCTGCTGAGGATAACCTAGGTCCTCTGCCAGAAAACTGGGAGATGGCCTACACCGAGAACGGAGAAGTCTATTTTATAGAGTAAAGCACATTTTTGTTGTCCTAGTTCCTTCTCTCCCTCTCTCTGGGCATAAGTAAACCTCCATGGATGCATTTTGTATGTGTATTAAATATATAGTGTACACAGTTATGTTGCAGAGCTGTAAGTTCTTTACTGCTTGTGAAGGGATTTTGCATTTCTGGATTGGATTAACATCCAAATTACTCCTGAGTTCAAAGGCAGGTGGAATTGCTTGTTTTATGAGGGTAGTCACAAAAACAACAGACACTTATAAAATATGGGCCAGTTGTTTTCACAGGTGGAATGAAAGCTCGTAATTAAAAGGGCAGAGACTTAATTTCTGGAGCTGGCCTCTGTGCATAATGCAGCAGAGAGAATTCCTCTGGTCATGTGCTCAGGCAGCAGCAGAGCTAAGGAATGGAATTTGTGTGTTGTCTTCTCTGTCAGAGCAAATGGGCCAAGTGTGTTAACATGCTCCAGTGGTTTGCAGAAGGCACAGCTCAGTGCCAAGCAGGCACAGTAAGTTTGGAAGAGCAAGAAGGACCTCGTGCTCTGCAGTCTTTGCCTGAGCGCTGAGTGCTGTCAGCAGTTTTATGATGATATTGATTTTTTTCATGCCATAAATAATAGTCTCTAATTATACTTGTCTGGATTTATTGAGGTAGGAGTGACTTATAAAATGGGACCTGTTAGTGAAAGAGATTTTTTGCACAGAGTTTAGATAGACATTAAAATTCAATTAGCTTATGAAACTCAAGCCCTTAGCTGTCCAAATAGAGGAAAGGGGGGAGGTATTGATTTTGGATTTGATGGTCTGTTTAATGTGGTCTTGGAAATGGAGATTCTCTGTGCACCAGAAGCCAGTGGCCAGTTAGTACAGAAGAATACCCTCTGCTATTGCTCCTTCTGGTTCTCCAGAGGGTTGTGCTGGAGTAGGGCACTAAGGGGACCAGTCCTGCTCCATCATCAGAAGAGGGGACTTCTGGACACAGATGAGGAAAGGTTCATCAGAACAGGTTTAGCCTTGGCTACAATGTCAGGATACACATCATAAAAGGGTGCCAGAAGATCTGAGGAGTGACTGAGAGCACTGCAGCAGCTCTTCACCAGCTGGGAGAGGGCTACTGTAAAAAAGGCCATTTTCCAGGACATTCTCAATTACCTGAAGTGGCTCCACCAAACCCCTGGTGTGAGCCAAAGTCTAGAAGGCACAATGTAAATTCTCATCAGCTGCATATCAGATGAAATGAAAATGTGTTAACTATCCCAAACATGGTATTCTACCCCTAATTATTATCCTCAGGGTGCCTCATTCTTTGCTGTACTTTCTGGCTTTAATGTATATAACACAGCCTGTGTAATAGCCCACCCAGCCTGCCATTTTCCTCCCTGGAGCAGGACAGATGATGAGCTCTAAATGCTGCCCAAGCAGCTGGTTGCTCCTTTTTTTTTTCCCTGCATGGGCCCCTGCTGTCCATCCTTACAGGTGCTACAGCAAGGGGTTCTGCTGCTGCCACTGATGTCCCCAAAACCCATCCCCATCACTGCTGTAGTCTCTATGTGGATGTGTTCTCTTAGCAGTGCGGGACTGTGGCACCTTAAATAATTTGTTAGACCTTTTGCAGGAGAATCATATATGTGGTGGAAAAATGTAGCCTGCATACACGACTGTCTGTCTGGCATGGAAATCTAGTGCCACACCAACTGCTTCCTTCCCTGCTGTGCAGATTGACCATTTTGACAATACATACGCACAAGGGGTGATTTTGTGTGAGAACGTGTTAGTGTGGATGCAGCACTGAGAGACTGCAGTTCTATTAATTCTAAGGACACCCTGAGCCTAGAAACAATTTAGTTTGATTTGTATCAAATTAAGAGAGCAGCTAATGAGCTGTGTGGACCCAAGCTGGCTCAGATGTCTGTACCATCATCTACAGTTCTTTGGGTTATCAAGGCAGGGTGCTGAAGGGAACAGCGTGGGAACATCTGAGCTGCTTGCACAGAACAGCTCCAGTGGGACCAGAGCTGCATGTTGGATAACCCATCCTGATGGCTTGTAGCTGAAGCAATTTGGCTCTCAAGATGTGTTTTCTGGTGCTTTAATTGGGTTTTTCATTACCCAAAGTATCCCAATCCCTCGTTACCCTGCATGAAGATCTGTGTGTGTTACAGATCTAACATGATTCTGTCTGAATGTGTGATCTGAAAGGTGTTCAGCTAAATTTTCTGTGCCTCAGCAAACCACGCTGTTGTGAGCCTTTGGTGAGCCAGACAAAGTCACACAAAGTATGCAAATATTTCATTGCTGTCCTCTCACCTCCCTATTTTTCAGCCAGATTACAGGCTTTCTTATTTACAAGTTGGCAGAACCCCTCTGTTTTATTACTGTTAATTTGCCTGGCTTACTATATTTCTGCTGTTCATTTTTCTAGTTGGTGATTAATTGCTCTGAAGTGTACAAAAGGATTAAATGCGTTTGCTCATTCTGCCTTGGGAGGGCTGGATAGCAGGATGTGTTAAAACAAGGCTGTTTTATTTACACACTCAGATCCTAAGAACAGGGCAGTCCCCTATTCTTGCAATAAAATACAAGTTTGCTGGTCAGTTGTTAGTTCCTCAAGGATCATAGCCCTCATTACAGCATTTCCAGCTTCATGAGACTGTTGTGAGGCTAAGGTTAAGTTTGTAAACCTCTCTGAGACCTTGAAGGGAAAGTAAATAGCATTACTACTGTTAAGCAGTGTTAAAGGCTAAGCTAGATAAATGATACCTCAGGGACTGGAGGGCTATCTTTGTGGGTTATGTCTGAGATGACATCAGGCTGTAAAAGAGGCATTATATTACAAGATTGTCTCTGTATGCAAATGAAATTATGGGAGAATAGTTTCTAGAAAATGTATTTGAAGCCTGTTTGCTATGCAGCTTTCACCTCTGGGACTGGCATCACAATAGTGTCAGGGGACTTGTAGAAGGGAAGAGTTGAAAGTAAAGCTGTTCTAATTCCATCAAAGGCTTTGACAGAACAATTTTATTTGTGTAATTAAAAAGTTTTCACTGGAAATGTTGGTTTTGACTAATGCTTGAGTCAAACCTGGACAAATGTCAGAGGTCTTTTGCAGGAACAAAGATCACTGCATGGTTTAGGAACAAAGGGAAAATTCTGTCTTTTCTTCAGGAGGCAAATGACACAGACACAGGTCCTGGAATTAAGAAACAAACCACCAAAAGCAGAAGTTTGGAAATTAATATTATAATATTGCAGCTTTCACATGCATCCTTCCAGTCAGGAATGTTGTTCTGTATATTTTCACTTCTCACCTTTGTGTTTTCAATTCCAAGATTCTTGTGATTTGCAAAACATCAAAATGTAATGTTTCTTCTGAAGCCAAAGTATGCCTTCAGGTCCGTTGAATGGTAACGAGGATATATACTTTTATGTCACTGATATTTCAGCTCCGCTTTATTAACAAAGGTCATATTTCCATTTTTGGTTTCCAGCCATAACACAAAAACAACATCTTGGCTAGATCCACGGTGCCTGAACAAACAGCAGAAGCCTCTAGAAGAATGTGAAGATGATGGTAAGAGACTGCAAGTATTGAAATAATAATGTGTTGGGTCCATTTCTAGGTGGCTTTCTTCCTTTCCTTTTCCCCTTTCCAATAATCTGTGTTAGAAATACTTAATAATAATAAAAAAGGTTTATTAGTAAGGGCACAGAGACAATATCCATTATGTTGTTGTAAAGTCACTGTGTATGTAAGATAGCCACTGAGATGGCAGATCATTTAATAAAGATCAAAGAGGTGCTAAAAGTTAGAGACCTCTGTTTCTGCAAATGCATTTGAATAGTCACTGATGCTGAACAAGACTCAAAGCTTTCTAACATGTTTGTTCCTTGGATGGCTGTGTAGGAGGAAAGCGACTGAGTCTCTGTTTGCTCTGTTAAACATCAACCACCCGATTTACATGAATTGAAAGAGTTATGTTGTTGTTTCCTTGTCTGAGCAGAAATAACTCAGTTGCTTCACTTCTGCAGTTAAATTCTGACAGTCCACTTAGTGTTATGATTGCTGAAAACAAATTCCATTTGAAAGTGTACGTTTTTGCCACAGAAAATGTACACTGATGTAATTTTGTATTCCTTGAGATGTTGGAAATGCAAGCCACTGTCCAATTTATAGCAGCCAAATGCAGGACTGTTAAAAGAGGTTCATTCGCTGCATCCTTTAGGAGATGCTGAAAGAAAAAGGGAACCGTGATGAAAATAACTTAAATGTTTGGGAAAACCTGTGTGTAAATTTTGGTCTACTGACCAGGAAATGTGATGGTATTCTAATGTGTAATTTTGGCTAGCACAATGCTATAATGCTAGACATATCTTAAAAATGGAAGGGTTTATTTGTCAGTGTTGGTGCTGTAAAATTAGTTTTTGTAATACAATTAACATCCTACTGGTGTGAGTCAGCTCAATAAGAACTGTGGTTTTAGTATTTTGCAAAACAACCGACTCAATCCCCTTTTACTGGTAGGTTCAAACCGGGGCTCCAAAACTGCTGTTACTATTTTTGCGCATGCAGTTTTTCAACCTCCGCTTCCTTTTGCGTGTGAGATTTTGCAGGATGTGAGAATTTTCCTGTGCAGCTTTTGCTGCCATGATGAAGCAGCTCACCAGCTTCCTAGTGCATAATGCAGCATATCCCAGCCCGCAAGGATGTGTAAAGACCGGGCAAAATCCGAAGCACACCGAGCTGATGCCTGCTTCAGATCCCTAGCAACTAGCATCATCTGTCAAGGAGTGAGCAGGGGGAGCTGGATTAATGAAGGCCTTGCTCTGCGCCTAAAAATGGATATGTCAGTGGGTAATCAAAACTGGAAGGAAATTAAATAATAGTGTGTGCAGGCAAAGCTCCCTCCTCCTTGCAGTTAAGTATTGCTGGCAGTTTAGAGAGGGGGTTGCTAAGCCTCAGCACAAGCTTTCCTCTTTCAGAAGAGGCTAGTTATCCCTAAAACACAACTTGGCTTTCACTACCAGCAAGACTCCCACTATGCCGATAGCCCCGGTGATGCCAATGAGGGTCACTGTGCTCTGGGCCAGGGCACGGAGCAGCAGCAGGATGAGGCAAGAGAGGGTGGCTGAGCTCCTCCATCAAACAGCCATAAGCCTCCTTGCAGAAGGGAGTCTTTCAAACCTCATGTACTGTTAGCAGTTCTAAAACAAGCCTTGGGGTAATTTATGTAATTGGAATTAGAAACATACAGTTGGGTAATTTTTTGTATTTGATCAAGTTGATAATTTTACAGAGTAGTGGCATTTTTGTTTATCAGGTCCTTAATATCAGCTAATTTCATCTTCCCCCACACCTCTTCACTTCATTCACCAAGTTGCTCATTAATGAATATTTTTAACATTCAGTAGTTAAATCAATTGCTTCATAGCTACAGCTGTGCACCGCACTGTTTTGCTTGGCTGCCCTGATCTTGCTTTGCAGATAAAAATAATTGTATTTTAGAAAACAGTGTGAGTACAAAGAAGAGAGAAGGCTATTTTTACTGCATTATAGTTGCTGGACGTTTTTGGCAAGGGGCACTGTTGGGAGTATTTCCACTGCAGTCAGTGGGACTCTTCCTCTGTTTTCTTTGGGCCGTGTGTGCGCACTTGAGTTTTCAGGCTCGATCCCATCCTGTTTGTGGTTGTTATGAATGTTAGATGTCATTTCAGATTTGTTTGGGTGCAGTTGCCTTGTGTTATTTCTTCATCAGGATACATGTTCCTATCATGTTTTTGGTTGTTTGCAGTTGTTTAGGCTATCAAAGGAAATTGCAATTCATATTTCATGCTAATGGTCCTTAACAACTTTTTTGGTAGAATATATTGTGAACAGGTCATGGAACTGGTTTTTTAGGTGTCCAAATTTTCAAAAGAAATACTGTGAAACTACATCTTCTGTTTGCTTCTATCATTCATTTATGTGGTTTATACTTTACTGTATTAGGTCCAAGATTGTTTTTACCATCTTTGTTCTGGTTTTGTCATAATCTTTCATTTTCAGACTGCATTATTGTTATTTATAGGCTAAGCAATACTTTAATCATTTGTGTCACTGTTAACTTATGAATATGGAGCAGATAATGATAAATTGAGCAACAGTGAATATTGATGGCTTTGTGTGTTTGAAAAATTATGTGATCTTTGTCCTAGGTGCCCTGCTGCACTGGTGCATTCCTGTATATGCTTCACCAGTACATCTGGACTTCAGTGGGGGCCTGTGCCTCCAGCTAAACAAGGCGCTTCACTTCGTGTCTGTGTTAAATCATCTGAGTGGTTATGGCGAAGTCAATTGGACCTTGTATGCACATAAATTTAGGTACTTTCTTGAAAACCTTGCTACGTTAGTTCTTATTTAGATGCAAGGTTTTCCTCTCAGATTTCTTCATTAGTATTCAGGTCTAACCTTCTGATGGATCCATGTGTCGAAAGAACGTATTGCGAAGGTCGGACCGTGCAGATCTGAGGGAGAAAGCTTCATTACAGTGAGAACAACACAAATGTATTACTTGGCCATACCAAACTGTGGCATGCAAGTAGTAAATTGATACAGATACTTTGAGAATGCAAGAAACAGTTATTTCGTTATCTACATCAGATCCATCAATATTCAGATCACTAAAGTGCAATAAATTGAAATCTTGGGCATCGTCTGTAGATAATTAGTGCCAGTTCTGCTGTTTACTGTAGGGATTTTCTTGCTTGGTGCTGGTATCTGAAATTTTCTTTTAATTTTTTCTGTCTCATTTACTGCTCTTCCCTTGGAGAAGAAGGGGTACACACGGAGGAACTGGACAGTGAACTAGGTAAATCATCCATCTCTCATTTTGATGTTTGATTTCAATTGCACTGTTTCAAGCTTTTACTTACTTTCTCTTTTGTATCATTTTGCATCTTTCAGTTTCTTTATTTCAACAAGTCTAATTTATTAGCGAAACCTCTCTAGCATACAAAGCATTAATCCTCCCCTGGTTTCAAATCTACAGTGTTTTTCTTACTGATTCAGAGTTTGTAGAAAGCGGGAGGGCCTTAATCTTGCAAGGTTTATTCAACGTTGCTTCCTCCTGGATCCTGCTGAAATCAGGGGGTTTCCCATTGGCATCACTGGCTCCAGAAAAAGCTTATAGATGCCAAAGCTGAAATAGAGTAGCTAGTGATGCTTTTTCACTGGGGCTAAAGACATTTCCCAGAGAAGAGAAGAGTGATTCAGAAAGTTTAAGTATTGCATAGGATGCTTCTGCTGAGCTTGTGAATGAAACAGCTGAAAATTTTCCCTCAGTAGGTGATTTTATAAACAGATGATTTTCAATGATGTGCTACACTTTTATTTCTGCATCTTTTTGTGAAGAATGCTGTCTTGATATCTAATCTCAGTGGTGCTCATTCTGTTTATACTGATGGTGGAGGTAGTTGTTATTTCTGTTCAGCTATGCTCTAGTGCATTTGGAAAGCTGAAAGGCATAAAAGATTGCATAGGATTTTATTTCCACTAGGTCTGTTATTGCTTTTAAAAAGGACTGTATTTACAGTTTATAGTTCTGCGTACTGGAGGATTGTATTACCAGAGAATTAACCTCTGGTTTCTGTAATGACTTGCAAGTAAGTGTATTCTGCTTCTGTGTGATTGATACGGCCTCAGCAGCCAGCAGCTATTGAGTGGACTTTTAGCACTACTCCAGGAACTGATCTTCTGGATAATATGCCTGGAATAATGTTGGAGACCTAACTTCTTTTAGTGCAGGCATTTGAAAGAGATGACAATTGTAAGAAAAATGCAGTCACTGTAGTGGTACATTAGCATTATGCTCAGCTCATACAAATAATCAGCAGCAGACTGAGTAACAGAAGTAGGTGGATGCACACCAACAACCTGCTAAGATTTCTCAGGACAGTCTTCACAAAGGGTGAAAGGGGTGGGGGGGAAAAGGCAAATTTAGAGGCACTAATGAAATGGAAATATTCCCTTTTTTCAGTGTGATATCAGGATCTAGTGCAAGAGAAGAGCTGAAAAAATAGATGCAGGGAAACTCATTAATTGATAAGCCTGATCCTAGTTCTGCAGGTACTTACATACACAAGTGTTTTGCTCAAACATCATGAGATATATGCCTTGTTTTAATGCAGATAAGCTTTATTGAGCTCATAGCCCATTAATATACTGTTGAGATTTGCAAATGTTGCAGTGTAAAGAAAGACCTTTTCAGATCCCTTGGTTGGCTACAGCAGCGTTAGGGAGGAGGCATGAAAACATGTGGCCTATTCACTAACATTACTCGTAATTAATACAAACTGGTTGGCACCAGATATTTAGCAGCTGAGCTTGTCAACAGTTTCTGTTCTAAATATGAGAAAATTAAAACTTGAAGCACTTGCACAACTACTTATTTTCAAAAGATGGAGGCTGAATATGGAGCAATAAGTCACTTATTTTTAACGGAAAGTTTTACAAAAGGACACAAAAATTGAAAGTAGAATTGGGCATACTAAGCAGGGGCATCTCAGTAGGAATCCATGTATTTACCCTAGATTTAAAAATGTAAAACTGGATATTTTTCCACTGAATTTACCTGCTGACAAATGTTCTGAGGTTGCGGAGTGCTGCATGGGTGCACCAAGAGAAAAACTGTATGGCTCACTCAGGCTCCTAAGGATGCAAAATATTCTTGGAAATCTTGTATTTGTAATAAAATCGGATGCTCTCGGTCATCTTTAGTCTGGCAGGAGAGGTAGAGAAGGGAGATGAATAATATAAAGCCGTTAAAAAGTTTGACTGTGAAACATGGCTATGTTTTAGAGATCTTTCAGAGGCTTTTAGAAGTCAGAAAGCACATCTATGTAGTCAATGAGTAATGTGTTGAAAGCTGCAGTTTTGTGCGTTGTTACTTCTGAAAACACAGAGATGTGCTCCTCAAATGGAAAGCTGCAGAGATAGAGAACTGGAAAGATTCTGGCACGATACCATTTTTGGGGTTAAGGAAAGTGCTGGTTTTCTGACCTGTGAAAGCTCTTTAAAAGAAAATAATTGAAAAAAAAGTGTAATGCCAAAACATTTTGTGAACAGAATAAAAGCAAAAAAAAAAATAAAGTTTAAACTTTAAAAATAGAAAACACTTAATAGTCCAAAATAGACAGAAGATATTTAGTGGGAAAAGAAGTCAAAAACTCGTTTTAAGGCATTTGTGCATTACTTCGCCCTTCCCTCATTCACTTTTTGTTTTTCTTCTGCCCCCAGCTCGGTCTCTTTACCATTCTACTTTCACCATAGTGCAAAGAATTAGGTGGCTGCCACAACGTGTGATTTTTCCTGTTTGCGTGCTAGGTCTTAATTTAATTGCACTGAAACTCTTTAAGCCAGTCCCACAGTGTTTTCACCATATGGGACTCCTTTGCGAACGTGAGAGTTGCCTTTGCAAAAAGACTTTCAAGTTTGGCCTTTAACTTTTTAACTTTCTCTGACACACATTTGCACGTTGTGAAAGGAATATCTGTTTCCGAAGAGTTCATTTCAGATCAGTCTGTTGATAAAATTGTGGAGTATTTTCATGCCCAAAAGTTAGCACTGGCTTGCATTTAATTGCTTATGTCTCAAGGAATCCAAAGATGTTAAACCCAATAAGGATAAAATAGTTATAAGGATGGAAAACCTGCCTTATATCTGCAACTAAGGGACATGTGGAGCAAAACCCATGAAAATGGATTTTCTCTGATCTCCAGCCAATTCTGAACACAAACATAAACTTTGAGTAATTAGTCCATGTGTGTTTGTATAGATTCTGTTCATCCTCAGTCTGGAGATATTTCTATCCTTATGGCAACATAGCTGAAGTCTATAAATGCAGAACTAGACAGTTACATTTATTCTAAACAATGGGCCATTGTAGATTGCCAGTGCTCAGCAACTGATGCCATTAATAGTAATAAAAAATCTTTGCATTTAATAATAAACAAACAGATTATTTACTATCAGTCTTGTCAATTTAGTGATAAATTTTGAAGAATTATTTTGCATGGAGTATTTGAATTTGTGTTATCTGACGGTATCTTTTTTGTGGTTTGTTTTTTTTTTTTCATTTAAATGAATGTACATTCTCTGTGGAACCACACTTGCACAGTCCATAGCATGGTGGAGCCCTCTTTAGAGTTGATTCACAGTCTTGCACAAACACGCCACTCTGTATTGTTAATAGGATGATTATTTCAGTACCCACAGCCAACAGGAACATTGTGTTTGAATGAGTGGGACAAGGATCAGGCCCTTAAGTAATACATACAGCTTTAATAACCCTCAGTTGGATGCTGAAGTGATTTTATTACATTTGTTAATTATAGTTAAAGTACCATGTGCAGTCTAGAAAACCAACAGGAACAAAAGTGGATACATTTCCAAATGTTAATTTCATCTTCAGAACTGTTTTTTGTTAATTATGCTAATTTAAAAAAGGAAATCTTTGTTACATGTGATTATGGCAACATGTGTTTTTACATTAAGTGCTATGCTTTGAAATACATCTGTGTGTGCCAGCCCCACTTGGGTGGATTCCATATGCCAGGCGTGTACATTAAATTCATTTTGTCCAGTTTCAAGATGTGCTTTTGCGTTGAGATTGTGACTGAGCAATGCAGTGTAAATCCCTAAGAAAGGAGTAAAGACACCCCACTTTTTCAGGAGTGGTAAGCATAAGAAGCTCAATCCTGGCACAGGAGGTGCAAGTGGTCTCTCTGTTAGTGTGCTACAGTTGCTGCCATAATCTCACCCATTTTATCATAGAATCATAGAATAGTTTGGGTTGGAAGGGACCTTCAAAGGTCACCTAGTCCACCCACCTGCCATGAGCAGGGACAGCTTCACCCAGCTCAGGTTGCTCAGAGCCCCGTCCAGCCTGGCGTTGAATGTCTCCAGGGAAGGAGCATCCACCACCTCTCTGCGCAACCTGGGCCAGTGTTTCCAGTACCAGTATCCCCAAGTCCTTCTCTGCAGGGCTGCTCCTGTTGGTATTAAAATGCTGCTGGCCTGTTGCATCAACTCCCACTGCAGTGCCTCCGTCCAGGGCCACTCTGCCCATGGTGGTCAAACCAGGAGGGAAATTGAGGCACTCCAAGAAAAGAAATTTGTTGATCATTTGTTTAATGTAAAAAGCAAATCTAAAATTGGCTGGCATAGACACCTTCCCACTGATTTGCTAATCCAGCACTGGTGGGACAGGCTATGATGTTGGTGCCGTGCTATGCCAGCCTTTAAAAGGAGGCTGTGATCATTCTGAAGTTTTCAAAGTGATTTCTGAGTTACTGATGAGTTTTGCATGCTGAGCAGGGGCAGCTATCTGTCAGAAAAAAAAACAAACTGGAGTCTTCAGTAATGCTTTTTCTATTTGCAGAGTTGCCTGCTGGTTGGGAGAAAATTGAGGATCCCATATATGGTGTCTACTATGTAGAGTAAGTGCCGATTCTGGTGTGCCTGTTGGGCAGAAGGCTTTTCTGGTAGCTTCTCATACCAAGGAGGAGAACACGCTGGCCCCTGTACATGGTGGGGGATGCCACAGGGGCTGGGAGAGCAAACCCTGCCCTGCCATTCCCCATCGCCTGGTGGGCTCTGACAGCAGCACCCTGGGGTTAGGGTGGGCTCAGGAGGATACAGAGCACCCCTGGGTTTGGGTGTGCAGGAGCCCCAGCACATCACAAAATGCTTTTATCCAGAGAACATTAACAAGCATGCAATTAACTGATCTCCATCCCCTTTGTATAGTGCTATGGTCTAAATATGAGGGTGCAAAGAAGACCACCAATTTGGTTACAAATCAGAAAACACTCAAAAGGAGGAATGGATGAGCCAGTGTGACCGAACAGCCCTGGCAGAGGTTCTTGCATCAGGCTGTTGTGAATAGAATTACAGGTCTAATGGGATTCTCCCTGGAATTAAAACAACTTCTTCTTGATCTAGATGTCAGATTGCTCCCTTGGGAAACCAGACATCTGAGTTTTGTTTCATCACTGACCCCATAAAATGAATTTTTAATTATGTGTATACTCCTGTCTAGTAGGATGGCTTATGATAGCCCTCAGAATAGACATGGAATACAGCTTCTCTCTGCTTTGGCTCATTTCTGTCCCTGCCATCTGTGCCTAGGGAAACAAGGTTAGCAAACTGTGTAATTAAGGCTTGACATTTATTTACCAAAGACATCAAGAATATTTTTCAGCTATTAAATGCCATGCCAAGAGGTCTTTATAGCATTTTTTTCTGTCACTTTATATATACATGTCTGCTGGTTTTGTGGCACTCCTTAGTGATGAAATTAAATAGAAAACTAACAGCAATGAGACATAAGTTTATTTTACTTGCTATCTATAATCTAGCAAGATGGTTATAATTTGAGCGTTTGTCTCTGTCCCTTCCAATTCAGGCACTCTATTATTACATAATAATTTTATTGAAACAATGGTATCATGAAAAAGTTTAGATAATTTTTAAAGCAGTTATCATTTTTTTCTTGACTTTCTGAAGATACCTTGAAATTGGAAATCGTTTACAGAACTCATTAACTCGTTGGTTTTCGATTGGTGCCACCGCCCTGTCACCTGTGGCTGGTGACCGGTGACCATCCTTTGCTTTTATAGGATGGTTAATCCTCTGCAGAGTGCATGGCTTGTCTGTCATGTTTGGACCTGGACTGCCTTTTTTTTCCTTTTCTTGAGATTGGTAAGAGGTGTTAGCTCCAAATATCCCATACAGGTCAAAAGCTGCCGAGACGGACAGCTGTAATTTCATCAAACACTGCTTTCCACTGGGAGTATCTTCTGGTGGCTAATTCTGGGTATATTTTGATCCATTTGGAGCCCAGATTTTCAGCTCATAGCCTGCATCTGCACTGTTATTTTTAAGATGCCCTTTTAGTGTGCATTGATCAGATAACTGACAGATGTTACCAGTTGTTGGTTTTTGTTTTGGTCTTTTTTTTTAATTTTAATGTGTTTGTAGGAATTAACCATTCCTACTCAACACATCATATCAATACTGGAATCTACTTGTTTTCCTGAATATTCTTTTAGGCATGACAAGGTGAGCCTTGCTCCATGCACACTGCTGTTGGGTTTGTTTGGTATTTTACTCCTTTCCCCAGAGCAGTTTCATAGCTGGCCGTCATTCCTGCTTGTCACATAAAGGGTTTCCTAATTTATTGCTCTCTTTCATCTCCAGCCACATCAACCGGAAGACACAGTATGAAAACCCAGTTCTTGAAGCAAAGCGGAAGAAGCAGCTTGAGCAACAGCAACAGCCACCAGAAGGTTGGAACCATGGAGGGCCTGATGATTGGGGTTTTCATGAGGGAACATGCCCTCCCTCACCTTGGCAGCACCATGCCAATGTATTTGTCCTCTTTCTATGGCCTTAACATTTATAGGCAAAATGACGCACACAGGAAAGGTTGCATGCACCCTCACGTAAGATGCAGCAAAAGAGAAAATCTAAACCATATAACCACTTAAACATAGCAGTTTTCAGCCCTGTTAAAGGGGAGAGGTTTTTCTTGTAATGTTCTTTATTTCTGGACAGTTTCTAGCCTTCCTAGAAGCAATTAAAACAGGTGTTTTCCTCTTTAGTCTTCTCCATCAAGTTACTCACTGTAGCTGGTGTTGTTGCAGTCTGCACTGGGACTCATAGGCTATGGAAGGGATGAGAAGTTCGCCTTTACACATGCATTGGAGAAACCCCTCTGCCTGAGAGAATTCTTAACCCAAGGCCTTTGGTTGTTGCCCAGCTCTAACATCTGAAGTGATTTAATTATTTTAAACACTTTTTTATTTTCTATTTTTTTTCAGCCTTTTTATGTGGATTTTTCTTGTTTTATGTGTTTTGTTTTCTTGTTTTTCTTATTTCTGCGGTGAGGGGCCTGTGGCATTTGGGTTGTAGCTTTTGCACCAAGTTATTCAACAGCAGCTATTATCTGAGGGGAAAATAATTCAGGCTTCAGCATTCCTCCTGCAGACCCATTTCCCACAACATCAGCTCTTCTACTATGGCTGCCATGGGGAATAGATTTCATATAAATGTCAGGACCACCTAGATATAAATCAAGTCCCATGTTTGAGTGTGAATTAGGATGTCCCAGCAGATGGATCAATAGACCTGAACATAGAGGGTCCTCCAGGACTGTTTTTTTTGGATGTCTCATTCATTTTATTCCCTCTCCACATGACTCTTTTTTCCTTTCTTGCCATGCTTCTCACATCTCCTCTGCTTGAACCCCATGTTCCCAGTGTGTGTACATGTAGAAGCTCATAGCGCTGTTGTGAAACGAGTAACGTTTCCCTCTCTGCCCTCTCTAGAATGGACAGAGGAGTGTCCATCTCTCCCACCACCCGCTGCTCCAAACCATGTTTCAAACAACCAAGAGGCAGTTCGGGAAGCACCCGTGCAAGGTAACAACCTTGTTAAACCCGTTGTAAAAGTGGAACAAGGTTTTTTTTCCCGAGAATGAAATTCTCTCAACCACCAGCAAAGGGACTATGTCTGTGACTGGTGTTACACATCAGGGCACGTGCCCATTTATCTGAACTTCCATAGATTTTGAGACTAGTTGTTTCAAGACCACATTTGTTGCCAAATTAAAGAGGCAAATGAGATTGCCTGCATCAAGAAAGGACTGTGTCTACTCATTTGTAGCATTCCAAGTCATGGTACAAACATAAGGTACAACATTGGTGGGATTTAGCAGCAACTGCGGTGGATACAAGTGCAGGTAGGAGGAGACCCTTTTATACAGAGCTGTATGGATGTGCAAGAATTAGGCTTCTACACCTCCTAAACCTACTGAGTTTAGAAAGTGGCTCTTATAATAATCTAGTGCAGAGATTTCTTTCCATTCTCATAGGTCAACATTCCCTTCCAAAAAGCAGCATAAAATCTCACCGTGTTGCACTGTTATTAAGACACAGACATGCATCAACATGGTTTTAGTTTGAGAGCTCAAGCCAATGTCACCTCAACTCTGCATTCATAGGTAGGTAGCTAAAACAGTTAAAATAGTTTAAGAGCCATGGAAACTGTTCAGCATATTTGGGAGCTGTGATATGCACAAGTTGTTGGCATTGTTTGGCAGGACCTTGGTTTTGAAGAGCTAGGGTATCTTGGTTGTATTTGTTACACCTGAGCAGCCAGATTGTGGTATTGCCACAGACAAATCTGGCTTGCAACTTTATGGATTTTCCTTTTTGTGTGCTTTGAATCCAAATGAAACTTTGCAGGGGGGTATGAGGTGGGGAGAACACAGGGAGATCCTCTGCTGTTTGGAGAACTTTGCAGAGCTGACTTTCTATAGTAATAGAGAGTAAAGGCACAAGTGTCATGGCCATATGTTAGGAGCAAATTACATCATGTTTCTGAAAAACCTGAGTTCAAGCTCCTCTGGGAATCTCTGCATGAGGAGGGAATAATACTGAGAACTCACTTTGAACCTGTACATGTGTACAAGTACTTTGGGCTGTTATGGCCTTATTTATTAGTGTCAGTGGTCTGTGCATAGCCAACTGCTCACAGACCAGTTGCTTGTCTTAAATAACCAACCAGACAGGACATGAATGAATCATTCCTGAATTTGCAGTGTGAGCAGAAGCATTGCCAGATCAGGTTGCCAGCAGGGGCAGAGAGGTCCTCTTGTACCTGTTGCAATACAAGTGCTCTCTGGTTACAAGTGGTTGTAAGTAGGCTTCATCTTTGGCTACATCTAAATTGCATAGCAAGCGCATGGCATTGCCCTGGTCTGCATGAACCAAAGGCTGAGGAAGCTGAGAGAGGGGGAATCTGACTGGAGCATCCTGCCAGATGTCTGTGTGATCTATCTCATCCTGATAAGAGCTGGGACCATCCAGGGAGAGGCTGGCCCCAGGAGGTGGGAAATACTCCTATGCTCTGCAGGTCAGCCATGATTTCCGAAAACAAGCTTGGTGTAGGATACTGCTGTCCTGAGCTGCCTTTCCTGCCATGAAGAGCCAGGGAGTGCTCCCTGCTGTAGATGGCAGCAGATCAGCCCTTCCAGAAACAGATTTGTGAAATTTAACAGTACCCAAAGCCCCAGGCACATTCCCGAGGGGTATTAGAAGAGTACGTTAGAGTAATCCAGATTTGCAGCAAGGAATAAACACGGGAGGTCTGAGCATGTCATTACAGTGCCCCAAAAACACTGGTCTTCCTTGAGGACACACCTGTGAATGTCAGCTTTGCCTTGTACGCTGTGAGGCTGAAGCAAGGGCTGCCCAAGCATCCATGCACGGTGATGCAGAGGAGCCATCACGCATGGGATGGGATGGCATCAGAAGCCTCACTCCCAACAGCCAGCCACATTTTAGGAGAGCATTTTCTGTCTCAGGACCAGTCTGAGTGACATGTTCTGGTACCAGCTGATGATTCCTTCTCTCTTTCATTCTTTCTTCTTCCTTTCTCAATGCTGTTGCCTCTTCTTTCACTCTCCATTTGCAGCAGGTATTTCCATCTTCCCTGTCAGCCTGTCCTATGCCCAGAGGTTCCCATCTTTCCCACTGATGGCACTGCTGGTGGGGACGTGGGCACAAGAAACCCTCCTTATGACCTGACACCTCTCTCCTACCTGGGGTTTTGTAGATATACTCATTTAAAATGTGATCCCTTCCCAAATGCAGTAGGTGGGATATAGCCTGTGATGCTGCTAGCCTGTTACTACAGGGTAAATTCACCCTGTGTTTGTAGGCAGATGCCAGCAAGCTGTGCTTGTTCTGCTCACCTTTTGAACCAGAACTCAGTACAGGACTGTTGCCTCTCAGCTGCATTTGCTACCTGAGACACATTGGGTTGCACTCGATAGTCAGGGCTTTTTTGCAGCTTGGGGTCTGGGCAGAGCATCTGCCCACGATGTGCAGGATCACCCTGTTCCTGTGCTACCCTTCAAAGGCAGAAGACTGGAAGTCCTCACGCTCTCCCCTCATGAATAATCTTCAAATATACTTTCCACACCCCCCCACCCCCAGTCAAAGCCTTATGAGTCTCAAATCCCCTCCTTCTGGTCTCCTTTCTGAACAGAGGCCCACAGCAGTGCTGCTGAGGTTTTTGAAAGTACGCCAGCTCTCCTGGCTGCAATACATGCTGCTGATCCTGGAGCTGTCACCAGAGGGCTTAGTGGCACAGTCTTTTCCCCTCTAAGCATTAAAAACAATTAAAAGTGCAAAGATGTTTAGTGTTGTCCCTGTGAAGTACAGCAACCATGATTTCACTTTCTGAGCCTGTGCAACATGCTTTACAAGTATGTGCCTTTGTCTTTGGAGCACCTCGTTCCCTCTTAACCGTGCTCCCGGAGAGCACTAACAGCCCTCCAGCAACAGCTGCTCTGGTCCCGGGCTGCTCTTTGATCCGTACTTCACAACAGAGCATTTCATCCACATCAGGCAAGGAACAAAAAGGAAAGAGAAAAGACTTCAAACAGTGTCTGAAGAACAACATCAGCATCCTCCCCCTTTTTCACCAGAGGAGGCCACAGGGTGGTAGCGGTAGTGGGGTGAGGGGTTGTGCTAAAGGGTCATGCAGTGTCTTCACACAGCTCAGGAGCTTCTTTTTGCTTGGTGGGCTGGGAGAAAGCCAAGTGGTGAAAAACAGTTATACTCCTTTTTCTGCAGAAACTCTCACAGCGGTCTCCTTCTGTAGGAGGCATTTGTGCTGCCCCTCTCCCATCCTTCCTAGGATGGATGTAACCACCTCAGGACAGACATAAGACACATATCCAAGGCTTTAATATATTCCATTCCTTAAACCAGCAAGTTTTCACCTTTGTAGCCTTGAGGCTTTGGTGTGCACAACCACAGCTAAAAAAGTGCCAGGCACTAGGGGTTTTGCTCACTCCTTTTGCTGCATGATTGGATCCAAGGAGACAGGTGGATTGAGGAAGTGAGAGGATGCTGAAGTGAATTTCAGTCCCGTTCCAGCACACCACTGTGTTTGTCTGTGTACTTGTTAGAGTGGGGAGGGACAGAGAAAAAGCAGATCAAACGCTCTTGCCTGCATGTTTATAGATTTTCCAAACTTCCTACACAGGAAAACCTTTTTTTACACGAAACCCTTCTGAGTTAAAAGGGAAGTTCATCCACACCAAGCTAAGGAAAAGCAGCAGGGGTTTTGGCTTCACCGTCGTTGGAGGAGATGAGCCGGATGAATTTCTTCAAATCAAAAGTTTGGTGCTTGATGGCCCTGCAGCGCTGGATGGCAAAATGGAAACAGGTATCGATGATTTAAATCAAAACCACCACCACTACTTTGGTTTATGTTTTCATGTGCAATTCATAGAGGACTGTAGTCCTTATCCCCATTTTGGGAAAAGGCATTCAGCTTTCCCATCAGCAAGCAGCAAAGTGAGATATACATTGAAGGATATGTTCAAAATCTTATAGCAAGGCACTTCATGTGCTGGAATTTCACATCAGGTGTCAAAATAGCCAGCTGGGGCCCTGCCAGCTCCTGCTTTCCCCTTGCTGCCAGCAGTTGTGGGGTCCCACCTCAGGCTGCGTGTTACTGCTCCCTCCTGTGGCAATGGCTGCTGTACTTTTGTAGGGCTGCATCACCCCGTGTTTGTGTATCTGCTGTGCTGCTCACCTCATCTCCCACGATACTCCCAGGGAACGGGTGGAGGAGTGGGCAAGTTTCCCTGTGTGGAGGCACCAAGGGCCAATTTGTTTTGCCAGAGGTTGGGCCCAGCATGATGAAATCCTGTTACTTGAGGTCACAACCCCTCACTTGCAGATGCAGCATCACAACATTAAACATCCCTGTGTTGCAGCCCCAGTGTTAAAATATGAATCGTAACTTAATCAATGCCTAGATTTCAGGCTGAAGTATGTCTGAGGCATGACATGTGGCACCATATTTGAGCAGTTGGTGTTTGAGAGCCTTCTGTTATAGGTCTCATGTGCTCTCAGTTTTGTTTCTATCATATGTCAGTGTAGCACAGCGTATAATAGTGAGAGCTGGGCTTCAGAATAACTGTTAAATGGGCCATATACTATCATTTGAATCTATTAATTTTTTTCATGAGCCAATTCCATTTTCACTTTCAAAAACGTTTATGTACATAAAGGCTTTATGCAGCGAATCCATTGTGTACAAATATTCTTGCTTGCCAAGTGTCACCACTCCTTTTCCTTGCAAAGGTACTTACATGCTACTATTTACCTGTGAGTGGTACCTGTAGATGCTGTGGATCAGCTCACAGGCTCTAGTCCTCACATGCACAAAACAATATGTTTGGTATATCTGTGTCCTCTGCAGGGGACGTCATAGTCAGCGTGAACGATACATGTGTGCTGGGACACACTCATGCTCAAGTTGTGAAAATCTTCCAGTCCATCCCCATCGGTGCCAGCGTGGACCTCGAACTGTGCCGAGGCTACCCCCTGCCCTTCGATCCCGATGATCCCAACACAAGCCTCGTTACATCCGTGGCAATTTTGGACAAAGAGCCGATCATTGTGAACGGGCAGGAAAATTATGACTCCCCGGCAAGCCACAGTAGTAAAACAGGGAAAGTAAATGGCACAAAGGAAGCAAGACCCAGCAGCCCGGCTGAGGTCTCTTCCAACGGACCCCATGGTTACCCCAATGACACGGTCTCTTTGGCATCTTCAATAGCAACACAACCTGAACTCATAACTGTGCATATAGTGAAAGGGCCTATGGGCTTTGGGTTTACTATAGCAGACAGTCCTGGCGGGGGTGGCCAAAGAGTGAAACAAATCGTGGACAGCCCACGGTGCCGCGGCCTGAAGGAGGGCGATCTTATAGTTGAAGTCAACAAGAAGAGTGTGCAGAGCCTCACTCACAACCAGGTGGTGGATATGCTGATTGAATGTCCTAAGGGAAGTGAAGTCACGTTGCTGGTGCAGCGAGGAGGTAAGTGTTAAAACTGCTCTAAAATGTTTTTTCTTGAAATTAAAAAAAAGTGTGTCATGAAAGACCTGCTTCCTAAGCTTCTCTGTAGATAATGGTTTATGTCCCGAGATGTAGGAACTGCCCCAAGTTGGCAGCTGTCAGGTCACAGAGATGGTTAAAATTATTTATTGTTTGATGGAACATTGGGGGAAATGTGCACATAGTTGCTGTGTGCACATGCACCGCACATGTCTTCTGCTAATGCACAAAAGGGTGGCATGGTTACGTGTGTGGCTACACCTTGACTTAGATAACAAACCCTGGTCTCATACTCATAATAATTTATTTTTTATAAATAGAACATGAATGTTTCTTGAACTGTCTTTAGAGATGGAAGAGGCTGGCAATATGTTCTGTAATTTGCAGTGTTCAAAATCGGATATCCAATGACTCTTCACTGTGGAAGGATTACACCTGGATTACTGTTGGGAACAGAGGAGAGAATTTAAAATACTCCAAGTTCTAAGCAATTGAAATGTTACTTCTGGACATGTTTACTTGCTACACATTTGGGAGCTGAGCTTATTTTTGGTTGCATTGCTGAGAGTCCACCAGCAAGTAGAAAACCCACCCTGCAGGCAGTGTGTCTGCAGCCCACATGGGAGCATGGATGAGGGGTCATCTGCCGGGGGGGTCAGGCCGTCCACAGGAACTTTGCCTATGAAGAATAAGTGCAATTTAATCTGAGGTAGCACATCTCACCTTGTGCGTCATGCCCTCAGTCTGTAGACCAAAATTACAGGAGGAGCTACTGTTGAGCTTTCAGGGAAGGTCCAGGTTGGGTGTTGGGTGCAAAGCCAAGAGCAGAGGGTCAGCACTCCCTCCCTCTGTTCCAACATGGGCACCAGGGATCTGAGCACAGCCCTGCTGTGCTCCCTGTCCCACGCAGTGGTTTTTATGAACAAACAGGCACACTTGTGCTCAGCACCTTGCAGGGACGGGCGCGCTGCAGAGACAGAGTTAAGCTGGCAAGTAGGTGCTGAACACAGACCTAGAAGGGACATTCGATATAAAAGTACTTTTCTGATGCCTTTTCTAAAGTGTTTTGATTGCAGTAAGTTAGCAACAAAAGCCAGACCATTGACAAGCTGCTTCCTGAATTTACAAGTCTGGTTTGTTGTTTTTAAAGACCTATTTCAAGGAATCGAGGACATTGATTCTGCAATTAATAGAAGCTCTGGAGGAAACACTGTCTTTCTTAGATACGTTCTTTTCAAGTGCTTACTGTGTTTTGGTAAATTAAGAAGTAAAGAACAGAATATATTGAGAATTCTCCAATTTTCAAAGTGTGAGTTACCTGAAGACTTCCAGTACTAGAGAGGTTTAAAAATGCACTGTGTTCTCATGATTAATATATGTATTATGGAGAAAATATGGTTGGAATAAAATAGCAGCTATCATTAATCCTCCTGGAGAGCGTATATATATCTAGTAACACCATACATTAATTATTTGAATTGTGGCTGACATTTAATAATCCTCCTTATGCCTTAAAGCCATAATGAAAAGATTTGATGAGGAAGTAAAAGTGTAGTTTTAATATGATAGTAAATAGTTCCCTGATAATCTTGCTGAATCGCTCTCTTTTTTTTTAATTTTTTTCTTTTTTCTTTTTTTTTTTTTTTTTTTAATTGAGATACTAACCACACATTGAGAATTTGCTATCACCTTCCTAGATATTTCCTATATCAATCTCTTTGAACTGCCTCCCTCTGTCAAGGTCCTGACATTGGTGGCCCTGGATCCATGGTTAATCATGGAGACGTGTTTTTCTTTGCATCCAGAAGAAAGCTGGACTAAAAGGCACACGGGTTGTGGCACAGAAGCCAAGCAGGATACAGGCAGCAATAGCAGCTCTGGCAACAAAACCAGTCAGGTTTGTTTAAAGCTTGTCAGACAGGGCTGCCTGAAATGCACCCAGCACTTGGTGCTGCTGCACTTGGATCCTTTCTCCTGTAGCTTTACCTCGTGTTACCCCTGCCAAATCTTCTATCAGAAGTACCATCCCCGGACAAGGTGCCGCTATTTATTTTGGTCCGATTACAGAAATGTATTTGGCTCCAGTGTCTGATAAGCTCCTTCAGGGCTCTTGAAGCTGTTCTTCCTCAGGTTCACTGTCAGTTGTCCTTTCCTCCTCCTCCCTCTGGTGTTCAGTGAAGAAAATGCTCAGATGCTGTCGGGCGTCCTTGCATTAGCCTAACATTTGCATTCAGTCAGGCTTTTCATGAAGCATCCCTGCAACAGTAAGGCTGGTGTTCAGAGCTGTCGAAAGGATTTGTCACAAGTGATTATTAATCAGGCAGAAAAATATCAGAAAGAGATACACAGGAAAAACTCTTTCTGCTCGAAGTTACTGGTGCACTCCCAACAACAAGGTTTAATTGTTAAAACGCAAACCCACAGCCGCTGAGAGCAGCCTGTAAAATATTTACTGTGAAGTGTGTTGAGCTGAAGCGTGACTTGTGGGAGCAGGCGAGTCCTGCCATTGCCTTTGTGTGAGGAACAGAAGGGCAATTTCAGGAAGGATGAAGATGAAATGCCCCCTCTGGGTGCTTAACTGCCCACCTGTCATTTGAAAATCATTTGCAGGACTCATACATGATTGGGGCAGGGGGATAAATACATTGAGACAGGGACAATGTCAGGTCATTGAGATTTTGCTTTTCAGAGGCCCCACAGAAAACTTGCCTTATCTATGTTCTGATTTTATTTTTTAATTTCCCCTTCATCCTCTCCTATCTAGGGTTTAATTATATTATTGCTTTTGCTTTCCTATTTCACCTGCGTGTAGCACTCGCTAAAACTCACTGAGAATATCTCGTGTTTTGGACTTCAAAACTTGAGGGTTCGAAAAGATGAACACTGTGTAGAAGCAGGTGCAGAGCTGCTAATTGGACTAATTGGATTGCTAATATCGGAAAAGGTGCTTTTGCATAGCAAAATGAAGGGGCAGGGGACAAAATTTTTGTCTCTAACTGTTAGATAGGAGAGACAGAAGATACTTAAACCAGAGTTGGCTGAAGAAGAACTGTGTATTGTTCAGCCATGAGTAATTTAACCCGGAAAGGAGAAGAAAGTGCCAACCCATTAGAACTTGTAAGTCAAACTGGAGGAGGCAGAAAGGCTTTGCTGTCTGGAGGTGAAGCTCAGCACATTTGATGGGGATCTGACATGGTGCCTGCAACAATAGAGGAGATGCTTGATAACCCAGCAGGACCACTCAAGAGCTTTATACCTGAAAGTACACCAGTGCCACTGGTTTCGAAATGCAGAATTAAGTGTATGTTTTTGTCTGTGTGCTGCACAATGTGATTACACATTTCAGTTATTTTAAAGAATTATTGTTAATAAGGCCACAACAGGCACATCTTGAATATTTGTAGCTGAAAAGGTTCTTTTAACCTTGTGCCTACCAAGTACATGAAGTACTTTTCTCAAAAAAAAAGAGCAAAGAAAGAAGGTAATAATATTTGCCACTTGAAATCCATTTGTCATTGAAGTCTTGTCTACGCACAGTAATCGACTGAAATAAGCAATTCTCAAATGCCTCTCCATTCTGCACAGATTCTATTCATAATAAAAACAACATTTTGTCAGAATAATTTCCCTGCTTCCCAAGAGACTTTTATTCTGGGAGTTGTGTCTATGCTGGGACAGGTAGGGGGCTGTTTCAGAACAAGTTATTTTGCAAAACTATTGTGCTGTATTTTTTGGAGTTACTAAGATATAACATTTGTTTCAGTGAGAACACTTTTGTTTCTAACGACTATGTTTTGTGAATTACCTCAGATTAAAAAGGATTTTTTTTCCCTTTTGGTTTTCTCTTTTTCTTTTTAGGTCAGTCTTCAGATCATCCAAAATTATCGTGATTAGTTTGTGTTCAGTTAAAAGAATTAAACTGAGCAGTTTTCATGCAGGTTTGAATGGATAGTTTCTCTTCAAAGCATTCACAGTTAGTGGTCACAAGCACCTTTATTCACTGGAAGGTTAAAAATAACATAAACCTTTGTGTTATCTACCTAATCCCCTTGAAGTTGTGTTCCCACTTAGCTCCAGATCAAAGAAAAAGCATGCAGGTGAAATGTCACTCACATGTCATATGCAAATTAGTGGTGTTTCTAAAAGCTCTCTCTAGTACCAAATTCACATTAAACTGGGGAATGGAAATCCATCTTCTGAAAAATATATGATACATATGCTAGAGTTTCAAAACTAAATGTATTTTATGGGAAGAAGAACCAATGCAACATCTACCTGTCTGAATGCCTGTCAGCAGGTGCCTGAGTCTTAACTCCATGAAAAAGTGCAAAGTAAATTCCCTGTTCTTGGTTCAATTGAATAGAAGGTGTTTGTGGGGAGCAACGAGGTAGGTGGAAGTGGGGAGAGGTGTGGGCCATCAGTCCTGCGTATGTGGTCCTTGACTCAGTGGTCTAAAGAAGGTCCTTGTGGTACATATAACTACAAAAAATATTTGCAGCAATGGAACAAAATTGCAAAGCTCTAAAGCAATGAACCTATTAAGTCTCCTTAGCTAGATGGACCTTCCCTTGCTGTTCTGGTGATGCTCTTGACATGAGAGGGCAATTAATTGCCGATACTTCCCACGGAGAGGAGTTAACTCCTTCTACTGACAATGCGCTGGAGAGTCAACTGCCCTGGATTTGAAGGCTCTTTCTGTAGTCTGAAATGGAAGGACAACTCTTTTCTTCCTCAATTTATCTTGTGTCCATGACACTGAAACATTGCACAGTAATATAAAGATATGAGTCTTTTTCTTTACAGTGCTTGCTGCAGCTTCAAGCTCACCCCAGCCAGGGCAGAGAGAATTACAAGATCCTTTAGACACCGTGGAAAAACTTTACAAACAGTATGTTGTAACATCGTGTAACTGAAAGCACATTATAGCAGTATAATTGAAATCACATTGTTCCTTGAGATGTAGAGTGTCAAAATACAATGCTTGGGCATAAATGAGCCATGGCATTGAGCATTAAATATCTGAGCTGAGTGAAATGTGTTACTGCTGCAGGTTTCAGAAGATATCTCCTCACTATTCCAACTTTTCTACCCCCCCATGAACCCCTGCCAGTATGATTTTAGAAGCAAAAATATTTTCTTTGTACTTGTTTATCAAGATCCTTTCCCCCTGTGGAAATAAATTTTTACCTTCCTGTCCTTACCCAAAAGTGTTAGAAATGGATCATTTAGTGGCAAGAGCCAAACAAATCGAAATTAAAAAAGAAAAAAGAAAAAAGGCAGCATCTCACAGTGTTGGAATTAGAGCTGCTTTTCAGTTGCTATCCCTAATGCTGTAAAACCATGGTAATTAGAGCTGCAATCAGCTATTCAGAGCAGACTTGAACTCTTTTGAACAAGCCACTCATTTCTGTTTGCCCTTTAGGCTTGCAGTGAAGAGCAAGTTGAAAGTCATGCCACTTAAGCATCTAGCTGCCAGAAAATTTCAAACTGTCTTAGCAGCTGCTGAATTAGAGAAAAAGTGAGTCTGAACTGCACTTAGGACAAAAATCACAACCTGAGAATCATCTGACCGTTACCACAGAGCGTGTTTGCCTGTGCCAAACCTTCTGGAAAGGGAAGAAAAGTTCACCATTTCCAGCAGTGTTTTCAGTTCCTAAGACAGAGGGAGCAGAGCATTATACTGAGGTCTTTGTCCTGTGTTTGGATCCATAGGAACCCCCCCGAACCTGATCTTGCTGAGGAGCACTGAGCTGCCAGTACCGATTGTGGTCCGTGGCACCTTTACGGTTGGTTTCCTTGTTCTTTTTCCCAGCCCACCATGTTGTGGCGGCTTCTTCCCTCACCCAGAGCAGGAGCAGACCTAATTCCTCTCTGCCATCTGGTGTGCTTAGCTCACCTCTATGTTTTTTGAAAAAATCCCATTTCAAGTCACCTGTTTTCTCCTTGCCTTACCTTTTGTCAATCACCACCAGCCACCAAAGCTCTCAGTACCTTCTATTTGGGAATCAGACATGTTTGTTGAATCTCCCAGCAATTTGTCACTCAGTATGGGTAATTTCTAGCCATACACTGAAAAAATACCAAATATTACAGTACAAATAGTAATATTCAGAAATAACAGGTGGGGGGATGTTTTTGATAGCTCACAGGTGCCCCTCACTAGTTAGTAAGTTCTATTTAAAAAATCAGCGTCATAGAAAGCCTGAAGAAATATATGTCCATGTGTAATGCCAAGATTTATTTTTCAAGTTTGTTACTTTGTATTCCAGGGTTATTACTTTTTAATTACAGAGTTATGGATTTCCCGATTAAATTTGGAATCTCATTTGGCATTTAAAAATCCATCTTCAATTGTGTCCTTTTGTTTATTTTTGCTACTATTTCCTTTAAAGTGATTTGCCTGGGAAAGAAGGGAATCAAATTAGTAAAGTTTGTAAGTTGATCTACAAACTGCATTAGGAATAAAATTTTGTTTTTTGAAGGTTTTGTAATGTTACTTTTGCATTTTCTGAAAATAGGCAATCCTAGTAAATATACATTGCTAAAACTTGTGGCTTAATATGCAGGAAAGGAGCAGGTCTGTGGGAAACCCTTAGTTAGGAGTAGCTGCATCTTTTTTTTTCCAAACCACCAAGTCACTCTTTGTTATTCTCTCTTCTCTGTTAAGTGGAATTATATTCTAACAAGGTCAGAAAAAGCTGATAAAACTTTAAAGCAAGTCTGATGTCACATTTACTATTCTCTTACAGCCTTATTCTGATTAGGGACTAGTATATCAAGGAGGAGATACAAAAATCAGTTAAAGTCAGAAAAAAAGATGAAATAAAGGAAATGTTACACATTTTGAAATTTTTAATAAGAAGTTTGAAGTTCATAGCCCTTATTAGAATTGCTTATGTGCATGTATTTCGATCCAATGCACAAGTTAATTTTCCTCTAAGCAGCTCCAGAGTGTTAGATACGCCTTTTTGGGGCAGCACTGTGTATTGTTATGCAGCACCATACGCTGATCACTGGTAATTGGTTTTGTAAAGCAAGCTAGCAGGAACTTGTTTTCTCTTTGTGATAAAAATAAGCCGAACCTAACATTTAAAATCAGGTCGTGTTATAAATAATGTAATATTTTGGGATTACACAGTGTTTTTCTCCTTCAAAGTGTTTTACAGGTGTTAATCTTACTGACATTAGCCATTTGCTTTTAATGATCTGAATTTGCAAGGTTTGGGATAACTCTGCTTACCAAAAACATTAAAGGGGAAATTTTGGTGCTGCTGAAGTCTGTGACAAGGCTCCCATTAAACTCCAGGAGGCAGCAGGGTTTCACCAAGGGTTTGGATGCCTACAAATGCTTGCAGCCACAAAGTGTCATTGTCCGTAGCTTGTTCAGACACCAAATAGTTTGATGTGCATTACTAATGTTCATATAAATAGTGTATTTGTGGGAACTAGTTAATTGACGTTACCAGGTTGTGCTGGAGTTTCTCAGGGCAAAACACTCAGTTGAAATAGGAAGTGACAAATTCAAATATCAGCCTCAGAAATCCCAAGTGCCTAAAAATCCTATATTAAACTCCCAAAATTCCAGATGTAAAAATGCCACATTGGAGTTTTTTGTGTCTTTTTATTTCAAGCCTCTACTATTCATATCCAATTGCCTTTTCTAAACCCTGGGAGGCTAAGAAACTCCAGACAAAGCACATTGTCATACGAGCACCCGATTCCAAAAACATCTTTATAATATTACAATTCTGATAATAAAGGAGAATTGGCATTGCTGGTATGTGGACATTTTAATTGCCTGCAGAATTTCCAGCTCTTGCTGGTGTGATACATGCAAAGTGCTGATCGTGATCCATTAATCATTTGAGGCACAAGTGTTTTCCCCTCAGCTACCCTTCATTAACTCCGTTTGCACTGATTCTCTTCTAGAAATGAGTAAGCAGATGAAGAGAAGCCTGTGGAATCTGCTTTTTGGGTCAGCATTAGTTTTACACCAATTGCCCTGCATTTTTGTGGCAACGTGGCCTATCTATACTATAGCTTGTGACCCCCAGATATATGTGTCATCTAAGCTCCAGAGTCACTTGGAAGGGTAAAATAGGATAGAACAGTTGCTGATTCATTGCTTGCCATTTTCTTACACATTTTGCATTAGTTTCAAGGACTGAGATAATTTCCTAAAATTTTGAGATGTTTCACAAAGCGTGCTTTAAAGCCAAGAGTAAACCTGTGCTTTAATTATTGAGGTGAACATTTAACATATTTGGAATAAAAAAATCATGTCAATTTTGTGTCATCTTGCCTGCTGACAGCACAATAGTAGTGGTGTGCACATTATGCGCATGGCTGCCTTTCTGTGGCAGGGAATCTAGATCTGCTTTAAATTCAGTAAGAAAACCAAAGCATTTGCTGAACGCTGGAAGAAAAAAAAATCTGAAATCTTCCCATCAGGATGTTTTGTTGCACGAACCACCTTATCTTGCAGAAAGCTCTTAGATGGGAACAAACCAGGAGGTTGCTTAGCAAATGAAAGATGAGAGCTCTGAAATTCTTCCTAAAGTCTTTTACATTTTTTTCTCCCTAGCTTGAGGTTTTGAAAGTTGGCACTTTTCTTTTTTTTTTCCCCTTATGTTTTGACTTGGTTTTGGTATTAAATGCTGAAGTGGTATAAGTGGAGCAACTCAAACCCACACAGTGTTGTTTTATATCAAATGTGATGTGATGTAACACAAGGCGGCACAGCAGAACCTAATACTGTGCACTAGCTAAGGCAAATTTATCTGGAGATGTGCCTCCCACATATTCATCAGGGTTTGCACAGCAGGAAATGGAGCAGATTTGGAGCTGTGCAGCAAGGAGGGGTTTATTGCACCCAGCTTTACCTCCAACCCTTACATACCGCCTGTGTGGCATTTCGGTGTGCATGCACTTGTAAATAATGAGTTTTTATCAGGCATGTTGCAGGTGGGTGCAGTGACTGCTGCCCTGATTTGGCATTATAATAACCAGTCAGAATTAATGGGATATTAGAAATCCAAGAAAGGTCTTTGTTTATCACTGCAATTAAATACATTTGGAGAGTCATTAAAAGCAATGGCAGGCAGGCAAAACTGAGGAAGAAGGATGGCTTTGTAATGGACTGCTCAATGGTTTTATGAGACAGATTGTTTTTAAGTATATATCTTCATGTCTCTAAGTCTATTCAGTTTTTTTTCCCCCATTTTGCATTGGCATTTTATGTTTATTCATTTTCATGTTTATATTTTCTTGGTCAGACGGACTTATTTTTGTGATGATGACAGTAACTAGGACTGCACTGGCTTTAAGACCCTGTTATAGCTGTGTCTTTTGTGTCAGAAGACCTGCAATGTACCATGAGTTGGACTTCAGAAGTTGGTAGGACTTGTAGAGCAGACAGATTTGGTGGAGGACACTGAGCTTCAGGGAGATGGCAGAGCTGGCTGAGGGTGCTGGGGCAGGTCAGGGCCCTGTTGCTGGGTGCATACAAAGGTAATGTTGGTCGGGATATGGCAGGTAAATATCGGTCCCCAGAAGTTTTGACTCCTAGTCCTTAAGGCTTAGTTTCTGAGATGTGCAGTTACATACTTGCGAGTATTTCGAGTTACTGATTTATTTTAATAGAACACTGTATTTTAAATCTAATGAAGTTATATTTTGTGAAAACATCTGCAAAACCATTGTCCTTTAGTAAAGGTTTTCTGTCTTAGCCTGCCATGTGTGCACGTGCAATCCCTGGGTCTGAATCTGGCTAAGCATTCTGTGAATAGTAGCTTATTATTAAGGGATGTTATTTATTAACAGCAACAACAAACTAATGCCAAGAGGGCATCCCCTTTGTGCAGGCTGCTCTCCAAATATGAAATATGAGAATCTGTCATAAGCCACACAGGTCTGAGCATGTGGATTTACACCTTGTAACAGTGCTGTGATAAGTCTGAAGACAAACACCCTCACTGAGCAGGATAAATACAGATGTGACAAGAGCAAAATATGGTTTCTTCTCTACCAGTGTCCTCCGTGCTGAGTTTGGAGTGGTACATGAGGTTGGCCTTGAGGTCCTGCTGCCCTTCGGAACCGCCATGGCATGGGACATCCAGCTAAGGAGAGGGGTTTGGGACTGCACACCTTCAAAATTGCAGCATGCCCAAAAAATTGTGAGATGTGAATTAGAAATAAAGCGTATGAGTCATAGATTTTGTGGGCTTGGGGAAAAGGGTAGGTACCTTAATCTATATCCACGTATGTATGCTTATGCATATGAAAAAAGGAAAGAATACATGAGTACACACACACAATTATGTAAAAAGAACATGAGGGTTTCCAATTACTTTCCAAATCTATTTTTTACCATTCACGTGGTTTCAGAAATTTAATGTCTGTGTACATATTTGTTTAAATATTAACACAGATTTTAATCTAAGCATATGACTCCAACAGCTCAAGCTTTAGGAGAATTATCTTCATTTAATAGGTTCAAAATAAAATAACTGCTGACATGCTTTCAACCATAGGTTAGATGGGTAATTGTCACACTAATTCCCAATCTCTTTATTATCTTACTCTCTTGGCATTGCCATATGTATCTTTCTACACAGTTAAATTTCTATTTTTGTAGTAATTAAATAGCATTTTATTAGGCTATATCTTCTTTATCACTTCTAAAATCAATTCAGCTTTGAGATGCTGAAAATATGACTGAAACTTCAATTACAAGGAATTGTTTAGCATCCTGACCAAAGATGAGTAATTGAGTCTAATACAATTTAACATCTTTAGAGCACCTAGAACTGAAATTCTTGTTAATAGCAGTAATATACTATGCCTCATTATGTTTTTTTCGCTAGTGCCAGTGGTTAATAATGACTGAGATGGCCTCTTGAACACATCACTTTCTTAGCATTAGCATTAGAAATGTGGCATTTTTCACTATATTTCGTAGTTACCAAACTTGATTTATGGCAGGGCTATATTCCTTCAGTGTAAATTATTCTCTCGCTTAAAGCCTGTATTGCACAGCTAATTTTTTTGCTAGTGCAGTTACACTCTTGTTATGCAAATCACGATGAGGAGCAGAAAAGTTGGGCAGGGACAAGGTTGGGATTTTCTTCTTAATGGGCTCCCAATGTCTGTATAAGATTGTGTCTCCTGCTGCAAATTATTCTGATGTTTTCTTGTTCTTTTTCCAGTCTGGAAAAGTTCTAGTTCCATCTATTTTTGTAGATAGTATTTGTCCTTCATTAGAAATTCTTTGGCAATGGATTATTCAGAATCAAGGGGATTACTTTGTCACCACTAACTTCCTGTCCCCTGCTCCCCCGGCAGCACTAATATCCATTAGCATTAATTATTTAAAGTTCCATGTCTTGCACACAGAAAGTAACAATCAGTGTGCTATGCCAGGTATATGGTTGTGCACCCCCCGACTCCAGTACTTTACCTCTCATCTTTTGAAGTGTCTCTTTTCTTTGGTACAGCCTTTGGTTTTTATTTAGCACAGTATAAGCAGAACTTTTAGAAAACTTGTTATTTATTTTTTTTTTCAGACAGGAACATTTTCTCTGTAAACGTTAACCTTGTGACACAGTCTGAAATGTTTCTTTTCTTGTGGTTTTATTCATCCCCCACTAACTTTCTGCTGTTGTGAATTCTGGGCTGCAGAAGACATAATGGTGAAACCAAATGGGTGACCCTTTCACTTAGACTCACCTGTGGCTTTTTTTTGCTGTTGGATATGGGCAGTCCACCAAGTGGCCAGATTGAGACTGTTAAGCAATCACGAGAAGTGAAGATCTAGACACAGTTGTTCTTTTCCTTCATGTGCAAAAACACTCGAAAACTGAAAAATGTTGTGCAGTAGCCACAAAAGTTGCAAACAATAAATGTAAAACGGTAGTCTAGCTTCTAGACTGGCTTTTAGCAATTTCAAGCACCTTTGTCCTATGGGTGGATTGTGCAAACTGGTACTGAATTGTCCCAACTTTGGTTGAAATCCCATTGAAATGTACACTTTTTTTTTTTTTTTTTACCTTTGCGGTGGCAGGAAAACTGTTCACGCCAACAGGCCTTCACATAACTGAGCTGTTCAGATGGATTGACTGGATGACTCCTCTGCTGTATAGAGATAGGTCTTCTCTAAGATTCAACTTTTGATCATTTTGATCCACCATTTCTAAAATTGCAGGGTTGTAGAACAGGGTATGATGTGTCTGGTGTCCATCTAGGTAATTTTTGAGCATTTTTGGGCTTATGAGCTCTCACGAGTATAAGGCCTGGGCCACGGTTTGGGTTTGTAGACACACATTGCATTCTGTATATGCTCAGTAAAACAGAACTTGCCATGTGTTGTGGTCTTACCAACCTACTTTGGTTGCATAAAGACAAAACATCTGAGTAAAAGTTCCTGTAAAACTTTAGGACCACCGCATGTTAGAAACAGCAACACTTGTTGTCACAGTTTTGTCCCATGGGTTCTTCCATGAACTTGTCATAGGTAGGATTAGGGAATCTACAGCTTCCCACCTCTAGAAGTTTTACCACACAAGATTGCAAAAATTAACACATGCCAAATAACATGAAGTAAGATGGGTTGTGTCCTTATTGCATGGACTGCATCACTCACAGCGTAATATGGTGTCACACAACAGAAACACTGCTCCTGACGGGTAATGGTGTTGAGAGTGCTGAAGTCATGGTACAAAACTTGCTTAATGATTTGCATTTTTCCCCCTATGTTATAAAACATAGTTGAGCAGATGGATGCAGCCAGCTGTACGTAGAGCTTTAGGGAGTACTAGGGAGAAAAGAGAGAGGTTTTTGTTAAGATAAATGTAATAATCTCTGTGATAATTAGTTTAATTTAGATCCCTGCATCTGACTCATTTTTGACTAACCTTGTATGAAGCCTTTCTTGCCTCGCTGACGAGTCTGTGAATTTAGTTTGATTACAATCCCTTTTTTCGTGCCTGCGGATTGCTCACTGATCACTGATATTTTTCATTAAGCAGTTGCTTTATTACATTGTTATTTAGAAGGGAGTAATTTGTGTTTTCTAATTAATTTAATTCCAGGCACATTTAGTAAGTAGCTACAATGAGCCCATTCAAGGGGTTTTGGGTCATATTGACATTGTTTACCAGATGTGCTCATTTGTTTTAAAACACTGTTAACTCTGTGATGACAACAGCCCTGTTCAGTTGCTTGACTCTTCCACCTTCTCTAATCTGCACCTCCAAACCCCCACAAAATTAAAAGATTCATTTCAAGTCCTAGTGAGAGATGTCCATAGGCATTAAATCACAGAGGAATTATATTGTAAACAGTGTCGATATAAACTATTAGTGTTCCATTACCAGATTTGAGAGCAGAGCAGCACAGAAGCCTCTTTGCTCCTCTCAGCCAGGGAAGTGAATGCCGTTATTCCAACCAAATCCAAATAATGTAAAATAATGGATAATGCCAAAGAGATGCAAACTGAGTGTGAAGTCCACGCTTGGTCCATTTACCTCTGAAAAACTTTCAATGAGGCTTCAGGAGAGAACGGGACAGCCAGGAGAATGAGCATACCAAGCAAGGAATGACGTGAGCAGTGGCCTGGCCAGTGATGGGAAACAGTTAATGTGATCAAAAGATTATTTTTGTTATTCATAGTTGTCACCGTCCCAATATCATAGACATTGGCAGATTTTTATGCCAGAAGCTTCTTGATAAAGCTTAGCGTTTTCTTGCTAGTGATGCTCCCAAGGATTTAGGGGTTATTCAAGCACTTCCTATTCATTGCTGTTAAACACTTCATCCATTCCATCATCTGAACATGGAAACTACTTATTATAACTACCACTTGCTCATTTGGCCTGCTGTGTCAAGAACTGGGATTTTAAAATGAGAGACCCTAATTAGATGAATAAATAACTTTTTTAAAAGAAAAGAATTATTGAACAAGTTATTCCTCTGGCTATAAGCTTGTCCCATGAAAAACTACCAAGATTTGTTAACATGTTCTGCAGTCATTTATTTTCAAAAAGTCAATTACTGCTTGTTCTGCAGTTAAGTCTGGCACAAAGCAGTGACACTGTAAGATTCATTTGCCTCTGAAGAACCAGCCAAACAATGGTCTTGATATGTTTTCTATTATTTTTCAACCATTTTCCATCTCTTTTGAATTGGAACAGCCAAAATTAATGGCAAACTTTGAAGGAAAGGTTTGTTCAGTAGTTCATACTTAGTAAATTTTAACATTTAATGTTTATGATGCAATAGACTGAATTATAGCACAATTTGAACCAAAAACCCAGCTGCATCTCAGCTTCATTATTTGTGGGAAACATTTAAATTGCTGTAATGCCTTTTTCTGGCTCATGTTGGTCTGTTAAGGGTGAGTGCATGCACGGGGATGTGTTCTACCTATTGATTTAATAGGAAAGAGCATCTCTTGGAAAGGGAGAGTAAACGTGTGTGCATGCGTGTGGAAGGGGAGAGGAAGAATCTCTGTGTGTTTATCTCTGCGATAAATGATGCCTGTTAAAAATGTGACTTGCCATGAATGTTATTAGTGCTTTCATCTTTATTATACAAACACGGTCACCGTCAGCAGAAATGAAGCTGCAATTTTCATTGTTTAGTTCAAGCAGTTTTGATGTTCCATTGTCCCCTGATCAGTCTTTGCCTGGAGGGGTATCAGCTATTGGCTGGGAATGCATGAGAGTGACGTGCATAGCACAGACATTCCTCAAAAGCTGAAAATATTTCATTTCAAATACTCATTACAGTTCTCATCTGAGTCTGTGAGCAGGCAGCAAAGTGGGTTTACTTATCGTTTTTAATTGTGGATCTTCCCTTTTCAGAACTAACATCTCCCAAATTACCTTAAAATCAGCTTCTTCCTAGACATGTTTGTAATTCGCCTGCATCACTTATTCTCTGTGTAAAAGTTAGACAAGGACATGGGTTTTACCACAAACAAAATGCCTAAAGTAGAAAACATAATGCGGCATAAATGCCACATAAATCACATCCTAAATACAAAAGCAGATTTCAAACATCTGAATTACTGAGCACTTAATGTGGAATGTAATCTGTGTTTTGGTTTGTTTGTTTTCTGGAGTGTCACACATTGCAAAAGATGGGGAGTTCCCTTTCCTCCAAGCGTGGAGGAAAAGGGGATTTGCAAAATGCCCAGGAAAGAGCTTTTCCTGCCTTGTGGGTAAATCCCCCAGGCAAGTGTCTCCTTTGCTGCTGGGAATTGGGCTATATGCAGAAGTAGTCAATAGAAATCCCAGTTTTAAGTTGTCTTGCTCATCACAGAGCAAGGACGAGGCTGCTTCAAAATGCAAAATTGTCCTTGAAAAAACCTTCTCTGTTGCCCTCCCACTTATTTCTTCCTTTGCATCAACTGCAACCTGTATAAACCCCATTCTTCAAGGGTCAGGACTTTGCAGTGCTGTTTTCAAATCACAGCTTTCTGAAATTGTAACTAACAGATAAAATCTCTGGCTTCAAAGATTTACACTTAGGATGGACAGGAAGGAAACTGTGTGTTTTGTCAGAACATCCACGTTTTTAGGAATAAAAGCTTATTCCTCCCCATGCTTTTGTTTCCCTTTGCCCAACCTATGCCTCCTGGCTCAAGCTGATGCACATTTTCCTTTCAAAAAAAAAAAAATCTATTCCTAGAGAAATACTTTTTTTTAAAAAAAGAAATCAACCTGTTCCCCCTGCACTGCTGCGATTGGTCTGATAAAAATCGCCGAGCCGATCGCGTCAAAAGGAAATAGCCTCGGCTTTAATTGTAAGCTAAGACTCCCGTAATCCAGGGGAGCATTTGAGATTCTGCCCAAGCGCTGGCTTGGGCTGTGGGTTTCTCTCGCAGCCTCCCGGCTGCTGCGGCACGAGTCAGCAGAGCTGATGCAGATAGAGCTCTCCCCCCGCGCCCGTCGCTCCCTCGCTCTCCCTCTCCCCGGGCTTTTGATTCGATATGAACAGACTGGTAACTCCGATGCGAGAGGGAAAGCTGACATAACTCTGCAGATGGCTACGGTCGGATGATACACCTAGGGATTTTTTCTTTAAGGGAAGGTAACGTTTAGATGCTAATGTTTATTTTTCCCTTGTTGCCATTTTCCAGGACTGCCGGTCCCGAAGAAGAGCCCGAAGTCGGTAAGCACTTTTCAGTTACTATTTTTGTCTGTTTGTCTGCTTTGAAGGAGAAAGGCATGAGTTCAGTTTGTTTTCTTTGTGGGTTTCAATTGTTTTAAGTTGTCTTTCTGTTGCAACCGTGATTACCTTGCACAGCTCCTGCTGCATGGGGAGATGAAAGAGGAATGCGGTATGGAAGGGGAAATTGTTTGCAAATAAAACCTCAGGTTTACAGATCCTCTTCCCTGACAGATTGAGCTTCTCTGTCATTTAACTTATTAAAAAAAAAAAAACTATTGTTTCCTTTTGGAAGGATGGGAGGCTCCACCTTCTTGCCAGATAGCAGTTCCTTTCGGGTGTTCACAGGCACCAACCTTTTCCATTAACTCCCGGAGTTTTCTCGAGTACCCTCAGCTGAATTATTAACAGAATGGGAAAGCGTGCACCTTGCCAAGAGAGACAAAGCATGAACAGAGCACAATTATGGTTCCCCGGGAATACAGTTAGATGTCTGAGTGCTTGCTCTGGAGGCATTTTCATACTGAGCAGGATTGTGCTTGCAGGTGTGAGATTCCTGATTTGTTTAAAAAAATACAACAGAATGGCATTTTTTTGTCTCTTCTAATCCTGTTTGCATGTAAAGCTGTTACTGGGATGACACATTAGCTAATGGAAGCCGTGATCTAAAATACCGTTAAAGCTCCACGCATGAAACTGTGGAATAAACTTATGTGCTATTAGTACGCAAGAAAAAGAAATGTTTTCTTTTTAAAGGAAATAGAATACTTAAAGCCTGAATATTTCCAGTTATCTGTTGAGGGGGAGGGGAAAAAAGAGAATTCTCTTGCAGTCGCTTTGTGGGAGCAGAGCGAGTGAGGTGTTTGTCGTGTTGTAAGACGGTGTGAAACTTCACCGATGGTCCCCAGTAGGTGCCAAAAACTGCAGCTGGGCACAGCCCACCAAGCTGCAAACCTGGGCAAGTGGTTTATGAAAGGGCTGAGCAAAAGGCTCCTGCTTTTAATACGAGTTCTCTATTCATCCAAAAAAAAAAAAGCAAGCCCTGAAATAATTAATGTGATTCTGATGGCTTAGGGCAGCGCTGATTACAGTCACGTGAGCCCAGGCCTCTACCACTGTCAGCTCACATTAATGTTGAGAGGCAGAAGCGCGGGGTGAGCTCCCTTGCAAATCACAGGCATGTCAGACCCTGCGCACTCACTTCTGTCATACGCTGAGATTATTTCAGCCTCCGGTAAAACAGAAGCAAGTGTGTAAAATACATACGCGTCTGGCACGTTTCTTTTCTCTGCCTGCACTTTTTTCCTCAGTCGGAGCAGGAGTTGGTTGCGTTCAATCCAGACTCTGACTCCAGTCATTAAACCAGCCCCGATCAATGAGTCTCGGTCTGTTCAAGGCATGGAGGCTCCCATGTGGATGCTCTGGCTTTGTCACATGCATGTTTGGCATCAGGTAAAGGGGGATCCTGGCCTGCCAGGCACTTCTCTCATTAGCAGCGATGCTCTGTGAAAATGTGAGCAGCATCTAAATCCACGTTGGGATAATCCTGCCTTGGTGAACAAAGGAACTGCTTAGAAACAGGTGTAGCCCTGCACGAGCAGATTTCTCCCTGCTATTTGCTTTGAGGAGCCAGTCAGCCCTGCGAAAGCAGTCCCATTCCTGCATGTACCTCTCCCAAAGCCCCGTCACTTTGCTTTAGGGTCCCTCCAGTAATTTTTACTGTGACCCTAGGCAGTGCTGCTGCCTCTAAAGCACAGGATTTACAAAAACCAGAGCCTCCTATTCCCCCTGCTTGCACACCGGATCTTTTATACTGTCAATTAGCAGTGATGTTTTACAGTGCTGCCGCATTGTGTGGTGTTTAATGACCAACTGCTCCTTGGCGGGGCAGAGCACAGTGTGTTGGAGCCGGCGCAGCCGCTCCTTCGTTCCCAGGCGTCGGTGATGTGCGTGAGTTAAGCGTGGAAACCTGGAGCAAAATGTCTCAGAGCACCTGTATGCAGACAAGGAAACTCTCGTTGGGGCTGTCTGGAATGGATTTACACCAACACCAGACCATGTGTGGCCAAGGCGATGGCCAAAAGCATAAAAGCAGTGGTATTGTTTAACACGTTCCTCCCTGAGTTTGCTTGCAGGGGTGGTTGTGCTCAGCTGTGGGGTGAGGGTGGCCCAGCCCTTTTGCCCATGAAGATTCACACTTGCTCTTGTCCTGGCAGGGGAGGGCTATGCCTGCCCCTCTGTCACACTCCCTGGCTGGGACGTCACCTCGCTGTGCCCTGCTCAGCATGTCCCAAGGGTGGTTTTCCTGCACTTGCAGGTGCTGGGTGGATGCAGATGCTGCTGACTGAGCTGTGCCCCACTGGGCTGTCCCAGCACCACACGGCTGGACATAGGGTTGGTTGCTGCCTGCCCAGGTCCCTCTGCCCCACACAGGGGGGATGTTTGCCAGCACTTCTTGATTAAGAGTTAGAGGACAGTGTACATCCAGGCCGGGAGCAGTTGGTTTGTTCTTTACTTGTATTCATTCTTTGTTTCTTCTCCTGCATCAGGGAGACATGAGCTCCGGTCTCCATCCTTTTCTGGTTCACTCAGTGCAGTGACGAGCCCTCTCCTGTTACCTCGGATCCTTTCCCACAGCCCGGACACAATCCCGACTTGCTGCCAATGGCTGTTTCTTTCTCAAACAAGCTCTATTTTTAGCTATCAGCCCCAGTCTTGTATTTCCCAAAGTCTGACTCCAGGCTGTTGGATACCACCCGGCTGGTTTAGAGAGGTTTATTAGTGCTGAGGCTGCAGCATGGGCCGAGAATATTTTTCTGCCTTGAGCTCAGTTTTCCTGGGCTGTATTTTTCAGCCTGTATATATCTTCTGTTAAGCTTTGCTCTTTTTCTAAGTTTTTAAGGAGAGTTTTTCAACTTTGGTGGAAGTGCCAAATTAGTTTAAAAAAGTTTGCAGCCATACATGGGACTGGGCACTTTCGGCAGCTCTCTGTGCTGCTCGTTTTCAGTTTCCTGTTGCTTCTTCTTTAGATGAAAATGGATGGTATTTTGATATTGACCATCTGGGTATATACTTTTGCAGTTGCATGTTCTGTAGTATAGCATTTTTTTTCTGCAATTATCTTGATATAATATGGATGAAAACAAACTTTTTTTCTTTTTTTTTTTTTTTTTCCTTGTTGCTTGCACCAAAATATTCCACAAGGGGGCAAAGATTCCCATTTCCAGCTTGGTTTACTCTCACTGCCAGGACAAGCTTCTCCAAAATGCTTTAGAGCACAAAATCTGCAGTTAGATCATAAGAAGACAGGATCACTGCAGGGGGAAGAAAGTGCTAAGCTCTTCCAAAAATCTGATTTTTATTTTGGGTGTGAATAAATACATTGTCAGCATAACTGAATTTTGTAGCCAAAACTGCAATTCCTATGCACAGCCTGTCCCTGACAATAGAATTGTCATGTATTTCAGGTGGACAGGCTGCAATTTGGGCTCTGCTGATGTCCCGTTTCTACCAAGAGCAGAAGTAGCTTCCATAGCACGAGTGTTTGTACAATACATCCCTCTGCTTCCAGAGACCATTTTTTTTCCTCCACCTTGATATGCAGTGGGAGGAAACCACAGCAACTCTTCTCTCTTGGAGTTTAATGCCTGGAGAATCCCATGCCAAAAAAGCTTTGGTGTCTGTTCGTGCCGCAGGGCTTGCTCCCTGCCACCCTCGTCTCTTCTGCTGCGGGTTTCTCTCTGCCTGACACAGACAGACACAACTGCTGCTAATAATTAGTGTCCCATCTCTGCCTGCAGCCACCTCTCAGCCATGTCACTGGCCTCAGTTGTTTTAGCAGTTGCTGTACAAAGTAGCAGTTAATTACTCTTTCATTTAGCATGAATGACAAACTGGTCTCTGCGATGTGGGTATCTGTAGCATTTTCTGGGCACTTGGAGACTTTTATAAGCAGGTTTTCCTCCTGTCTCCTTTTGAAGCGCAACAGCTCCGAGCTCCCTGGCTCACATTGCCTTTGCTGTTTTCTTCCCTTCCTATAATCAGGATGCTCAGTGTGGGCTCACTCAGCCTCTCTGCTAAGGGAGAAGCTGCCTTTCATGTTGGCAAATGGAGTGTCTGTGGCTGAAATTGGGTTTGCAGAGTGCGGGGATGAAACCCTGGGAGGCTGATGGATGCCCAAGCCCTGACTGCTGTGCTCCCGCTTCTACAGCCATAGCCCCCAAAGCTGCACTTGGAAATCCAAGCCACCCTGACATTCCTGTTAACCTTAACCGGTGGGGAAAGGACAGCTAGACAGGACTTTTTCTCCTAATCATACGTTTTCCTTATGTTTTGTGCGATGAGCACTGCAAAGTTTCAGCAAAGAAGCTGGCACAGGCCGTGCATCTCAGACCTGGGGCTTGGGTAAGGGCATGAGAAGCTCTAGCTTTCCATGTATTTATTTTGTTATGGCTGCAATGCTGTACCAAGGTGGTTTGTTTTATCCCATCACCTGCATTTAAACATGCAGTCTGCCTAAATGGACTCAATATAGTCATCATAGTCTTTACTTCTAGCCACTTTTGGTCAAGAGTCTTTCAGGCAAGCTGTTTATGCTTATCCACAGCTCTGGAGAAGAACACAGACTGTTGAGGGCCAGGCTTACTGTTGATGACTTGACTAGTTCTGTGCCCCATGCTCTTTTAGCTGCTGTCAGAAGTCAACCCAGTTCAGCTGGTCTGCTTTACTTTGCACTGAAAAACATTATCAACATCTTGGGGTGAGGTCTGTCACCAAACAGCCTCATGCTCATCTGGCCCTGATTTAGCTGCTTTCCTGCCCATAGGTGAGCTGAGTGAGCTGGACAGTCAGATCCAGACCCAGAAGGATTGTCCCAAAGCAAGGAATGAGGCAAGAGATAGAGAAGCCATCCTTTCATTGACATATCGTCAGCTCATCTCTCCTGGGAAAGCTCCACTTTGCACCAAGGCACAAACTTCTTGATCCAGGCAGTCACCATGGTAGGAGAGCAGGTGCTGGGACCTCTGCAAGTCCTGATGCTGCTGGTGTGCTGAAGCTGCTACAGCACATGAAAAGAAGTTTGGCCCAAAACTTTTTTGGCCTCATCTGGTGATGTGAAAGTTGATTAATATTGCCTTGAATTGAATTAATTTAATTACATATATTCATGATTCCCATGGTTGTATTCTCCTTTCTCTGTTCTCCTCTTCAACTCCTGAATAGAGACATTTCAGGCTTATTAAAGGAATTCTTGTTTGGAAAAGCAGCTGTCCCTGTGAAGAAGTTTTCCCCTACTTCTTGCAAAATATCTGTGTATTTGCAATTGCAACTCTAGTCTAATTAGAGGTGGTTTTGCTTGAGATATGCTGACGCTTTCATTTGCAACCCAAATACAAAACAGAATTCATAGTTCGCTCAATATTTAGATCTTTCATATCACAAGATGAGAGCACTTTTTAAAGTTCAAACTTTGTTTCCTTTTTAAATCAGAAAGTTTCCAGAGTTCTCAACATTTCCCCAAGGGCTGAATAAAGCTTCACATTTTAGTCCCTGTACTCTAACTTCTATAAACCAGCTATTTCCAGTGAGATTGCCCTGAAGTTTCTCAGGATGCTTGTAGTTATTTCAGTAGTTTGGCCAAACAAACGAAACAATCCAGATGGCTAGACTGCTGGACTGAAAGTTATGAAGCTTTTTTTTTTTTCTTTTTTAAAAATATTTTTAAGTTACAAGGGAGTGATTATCCACAGCATAGATGCTTTAAAACTGCTTCATTTAAAAACTGAAGGGCTGCATGTGAATTAGCCTCTTTAACCACTTAAAAAGCTAAAAATGTTTGAAAATGGTTCAGATATTTGTATTTGAAAGTCTGCAGATGAGTAATCACAGCAGGTATGCTTTGTTCAAAATTGCTTTAACGGACAAAGAAGATTTTACATTGTAGTTGATTGAGACACTTTAAAAAGTGCTGGTGGTGGATCATCAACTCGAATGTAAGGCTGCAAGGTCAGTCATTTGGGCTGCTGAAGCTGGTTTTTTTTTCCAAAGCATAAACTTAAAAATACATTTAAATAAATTATGTGTGTGTGTGTATATATATATTATATTATTGTTAAGACTCAAAGGAGGGTGCTTTCCTATGACGACTTTCTCCTCTGTAATTAATTCAGCCCTGCTCAGTGGAGTGTTGGCCACCTGGGGGTTCACACTGAGCATAAAGAAGAGGATCCCAGACCTACGTGCTCCTCAGCACTCCCCCTGCACTGATCTGCTTTGGGTTTGCCACTGGCTTTTCTCCCTACCCTGACTTGCTTTTCTATGGACAACTCCCTCAGAGCAGAGGCTCTTGTCACAATGTTTTCAGGCATCCCCTGCCAGCAGGAGGCTTTACATTTTTGTCTGAGATTTCGTGGTACAAGTGGCTGACCCCTTTTAGCCAGGAAATTGTGGATGTTGTAGAAACAACCTGTAAGATGCTATTTTTCCAGCTGCTCTCTGCGACACAGCAGCCCCAGGAAAGTGCCAGCTCTCTGTACTGGAGCAGGTGGAAGATTGGACTCAACCTTGATGCCAAACCAAGGTCATCTCAAAAGAGCATTAAAAAGCATTTGCTGTACAGTTTGGGGAGCTCTTGTTGAGGGAAGATTTTGCTGCATGTTGAGTAGTACAAATCCCAGCAATGCAAATGTGATTTGTGCTTCATCTGAGCCCACCATTGTGAATTCGACTTAAGAATTATGTACCCTGCTTAGCTAAATATTGAGCAGGCAGAGCTCTTGACATACTGCTTTTGAATAAGCCTTGAATTTAGGTGGACATATTTTTTCCTGTTTTAATGTACCAAATTAAAACAAGGAAGTTGAAATGTAAATAGGCATTTTCGTATTTGTGAAGGGCTGCTGTAATCCTGTGGATGCTCTGGGAAGCAGAGCCATGAAGTGGTACTCTCTCGTCCACCCACTTGTGATGTGGGGGTTGCAAGAGCTGCAGAGGAAAAGTGATCTTTCATAGTAAGGGCTGTGCTTGAACCTGTTTCAAAGGGAGTGTTTAAGTTTTCATGGTAAAATTTGGTAGTTTTTCCTTTTTCCTGAAGGCTCTAGTTAGACCCTAATGTTATCTGAGTAGAAAGTGCTTGAGTTTTTCCTGCCTTAATGTAGGAAAAAAATAAGTGCACTGAAACTAGTAACCTATAATGAGATTTAGTTGGGTTTTTTCATGTGCGAGATGGAGAACTGCATATTTTTTATGATAAAATACCTTCTTTTGCATATCTCTTTCTGTCAGTCTGCCTATCAAAATCTGTCATTGGGGAATTTAACTGTACCCAGCATTAACTGGTGGCAGCAAAACTGATTTATGTATTTACTTATGTGCATGCAGAAACCCTGAGAAGAGGGAGAAAAATTGATGGAAAACACCCACTCAAAGACCAATAACCGTCTGTTCTCTCTCTCTCTTTCCACTTGCTTTCTTCCTTACAGCAACCACTTGAAAGGAAAGACAGCCAAAACAGTTCTCAGCACAGCGTCTCCAGCCACCGCAGTGGCCACACCGCATCCCCCATCCACAGCACACAGGGACTGCCGGACTGCGCCGCTGCCGAGGCACCGGCCGCCGATCAACCCGACGCTTCTGGGCAGAAAAAGCCAGATCCATTCAAAATCTGGGCCCAGTCCAGGAGCATGTATGAAAGCCGACGTGAGTATGAAGCAGGTGTGGTTGCTAAGGCTACGGCTCTGGCAGCTGCTCTGTGTATATTTTCTTTGCGAAGAACTGAATCTTGTAGATTTCTGTTGAAAATGTAAGGCTTCAGTTTGTTAATTTGGTATCTGTCAGTGATGTCTGCTTGATGGGGTGCAGTTTCCTCTCTGATGAGGAATTAATTTAGATCATCTCTAGGAAAGGGCACTTAGACCAAAGATTAATATGAAAAATCACTTTAAAATTAAAGACCATATTTTCCCCTGTTTTTTTGATTTTACTTGCAAATTAGGCTAAAGAAGAATTTCCAAGTTTGTTATCCAGATCCTAAACTCTTTTTTTTGAGGTCAAGACTCATTGTCTGATATGCATAGGAATTTCAGTAAGGAGAAGTAGTATTTAGTTTGCTGAAATTCATATCAGATGCTTTCCAGTCCAGGAAGGAGAAAATCCAGCTGAGCCATTTTACTTTGACCAGAGTGGACACTTTAACAATACAGATATGAAATGCATATTGAAAGTGGCTTTTGTGGCAATTAATAATCTGCATGTTTGGCTAATAGTTCAGTAGGGCTTTGGCTCTGCTCCAAGACTATAAATATGGTTTCAGTCAGTTTCTTCTCTAAAAACCAAGGAAACACACTGGCTTTGCTTTAATTGCACTGCTGAAGATGATTGAATCTGCAAAAGCTTCTTAAAGAAAAGAGTTAGAGTATTAGGTTCATTTTCAAAAGCAGTAGCAACTTCAGTTACAGAAAAGAGAGCTTCAAAGTTTTGGTGCTCCAAGAGTATCACCTGGAGTTTGATTTTATTGTGGTAACTGGAAATCAGTAAAAACAGTATGAAATGAACATTACCCCAAAACGAAAAATGGTAGGACTGTTTTTTTTTCTGACCAAATGAATCACTTTGAGATCTTAAGTTCTAGAAAAATTAAATCATGAGTCACAGTTTCTTGGCTGAAGATGCATCTCTTTGGATTCAATGTCTCAGCAATGCAGTTTGTAGGTGTCTCAGCTTCTATGCGCTGCTTCCTGTCCCTTGCCAGGGACCCCGCACAGTGACCGTGCCGGCTCTTGGGCCAGATCCTGCTGATCTGTGGAGAAGTGCAGTGACAAAACTGGCACATGAATCTTGTTGAAATAGAAGAAAGCGGCAGAGAGCCAAGGCACGGTGGCTCTTCAACCCTGCAGCGCTGCAGTTTGAGCTCCTCTTTTTGCCAGGATGGACACAGTTGAGGCTATCACTGTCCCATGGCACTGGTATCACCCTTGCTCAGCTCACATGGTTCCCACAGACTCTGTGCTGGCATTGCCTCTGACCCCCTGCAGCTACTTAGCTAATTTCTAATGAACTGTTTAACTCATACTGATTAGTCATTAGTATCAGCTTAGCAGCCTTAACTCCTGCCTGTCTTTCTCGATAAAACCTGAGGCTGAGCCAGAGAAATCCTGAAGTGCATAGGCAGGCAGTTGCTCTTCTGTGTCCACTTCTAACATGCGTGCTAAATCCCCCCTCTTTCTTCGATGGCTGAAGGTATTTATCCTTGTCTGTGCTTAGAGTCCTTCCAGAAGACTTTTCACCATCTCTTGACCTGCTTGTTTCCCACACCCTATCTCTCTCTGTGCCACAATCCTCTCTGCTTGTGCCTTTTGCTAGACTGGGATCCGCCATGCCCCTTTAGCTTCCCCATCTCACCTTTCTGTGGTCCAGCATCTCTGTAGTGGGGTGGATCCCTTTCTATTGCTTCAGTCCTTGTCTTCTGCCTCTTCTACCAGGTGAGACCTACCTGTTTGAACATCAGTTATTTTCTACCAGCTTTTTGCCCCATTGCCATTTCCTTCCTAGGAAGGTGTTTTCTGAGATTTCTTGGTTTCATAGATAGAGGGTTTTTGGAGAATGGCAGAAATGTGATGTGGTTATGTCTCTTTGTAAACGTCTGCCACTAGAAATGTCCAAGAGCCTATGAATTTCCAACCCTTAACTGGAATGAAAAACATTCCCTGGGGATTAACCTGCACTCTTACCTTGCGACATGGCTTTATTGCACCTAATGAAAAGTGAAGATAAACAGAAAAGATACAGTCTAAGTGAAAAGAGCAGTTGGAAATGCTCTGTCTCCTGTCACAGTCTGACCCCAAAGTGTGACTGGTGGTTTTATTTAGAGACCACTGGTCAGCTCTTGCTCCTTCCCTCACCTTTCATCCCTCTCACCAGTCCCACAAATGCAGACTGTGGTTCACAGCTGAAACCTGATGCCTCTTCTGCCCTGGGAGCTTGGGGTGACCAATGTTTCTTTCCCTATATTTGGTCTGCATGAAAAGTGGGGACTTGCATCCCAGTGTTGCCCAGGCACCGGCTGTGTGGCTCTTGGATCACATGCAGGGAGATCTGAAGAAATGGAGCACCATGCGGGAAGGGAGAAACTGTTCTCCGGGACTCTACTTTTACTGTCCGTCTGCTCCACATGTGCTGTTCTTCATGTTTTTACCCAGCTGCAGTCCATTTTAATTCCAGTGCCTTCTTCGGCTGGCAGTGATACAGTCATATCATTGCTTTTTTCTTTGCTTGAGTAGCCATTCCCTTTGGCTTTGGGACTGAGGTTCTCACCTCCTCTCCCATGACACCCATGGCTTTGGGTGCTAGCTGGGACTCTCTCTGCATTCTTCTGATGAAGACGTGACCAAAACAAAATGAATATCTGATGTAGAGCAGGAGGATGCCCCCCTAGTGCCAATGTTGAAACTGCCTGATGCATCCTCAGGTTGGGTATTAGGAAAAATTTCTTCACGGAAAGGGATGTCAGGCATTGGAACGGTTGCCCAGAGAAGTGGTGGAGTCACCATCCCTGGAGGGGTTTAAGAGACACATAGATAAGGTTCTTGGGCACATCGTTTAGTGCTAGAGTTAGGTTATGGTTGGACTCAGTGATATTAAGGGTCTTTTCCAACCAAAATGATTCTATGATCCTATAACTGGGACATTTGGTGGGTCCTAGAGGCTCCCACTGCCCGAGGAGCCCCAGCTCAGCTATCCCATCTGTCCTTGCCGCCCAGTCCAGGGCTTGCTCTCTGATGATTCATGGCCTTAAATTTTAATAACTCTGAAAAGAATGTTCTTTTGGGAAGCAGGGTTTTAAATCCCCAACAAGTGGACTGAAAAACAGCAACAACCCTTTGTGTTGAAGTATGTGATAAGGTTAAAAAAGACAAAATTTTAGAGCATTAAATCATCTTCAGTGTTTTACCTCATACCATTTGTGAAATTGTTGAGTATAAAGAGAACATAGTGCAATTTTTCAAGTACAGTTGACACAAAAAGATGAATTCATTAGCTCCAACCCAGACAGAATTTTTTTAAATCTAAAAATAATAATATAAAGAGTTTTCATTCAGTATATGAATACATCATCTCCGGGATGTTTCTAAGAAGTACTGAATCTATAATGCCTTCTACACTGGGAGTGCATCCCACTGTTATTAACATTAATAATAATAATGTAGACATGGGAAGCACAAGGCAACATTATAATTTTTCAGGATTGGTAAAATGTATTCTTCCTTTCTTTGAGTATTCTTTGGATCAGTATTTTGTAAAAAAAAAGACTATATTTGACTTATGTGACTTGTCTCACTGAAGCTATTGGTAGAGCAGAATTTGGTTCAAAAGCAGCAAATAACCCATAATTTTGTAAAACATGTATTTTTTTATTTACCCTATGCATCTTAATATCAGGAAATGCTCAGATTCTGTGGAAGAGAGCCACAGACATTGTCTGTTTAGGGGAAGAAAAGGGGGGGGGGGAGGGGGGGCGGAAAAGAAGGAAGAAAAATTAAGCTGGAATTAATAATGCACAGTGAAGCAATGGCTCCGTAACTATGTCTGGACTTTGGCTGAGTGGCCGCAGATGAGAACTACAACTTCATTCAACACATATGGGCTAAAGTTCCTCCACACGCAGCTCCCCTGTTTGAGGGGATCAGGCCTGCAAGGTGCAGAGCACTTGGGCTCCACTCCAAGCTGTAAACCCAAAGAGACTTGGATGCTTTAAGGTAAGGCTAAGCTAAAATGCTCTGCTGCAATCTGGCCCGGAGTTGCAGTTCTTTGCTGGATTAAGACTTATGAGAATAGCCGGCTTTGTGTTAAGTGAATCTGAGAACAGATCATTTGGTGGCGATAACAAATGTAGTCTTTGCTGGTGTTAAGTTTTAACTGCTTGAGCTCCTCCTCATGGGTAACTCATTGCTGCTGGTGGGAGTTGTGTACATGTGAATCAGAGTGAGGGACAAACCCTTAAGGTTTAAACACTAAAGTGGATCCAAGAATGACATACGTGAAAAACACTCAGAGAAACAGTAACTGAATAGTTTGTCAGAGAACCACAATTCTGAAATTTTGCACTGCTTTATTGAAAATATATTTTTATAATATGCTTTTTATTTTTCAATGTATTATTAAACTTCCTTAAAGATTAACGCAATCTGTTGTCAAATTTTTCTCATGTGGCCTGATTGCTTTGCAAAATACCATATCCTACATATGGCCATCTGTCAAAACAGCAGTGACAAAATGAATTAATCTGAATTGCAGATGTGTTAATGAATCCCTTTGAAGGGCTTAAGCATTTAATTAAAAGTAAAGCCGAACACGATAGATAATTTTTAAAGCTTTTAAAATATTCTAAGTTATCAGCAATATTTGAATTTTATTTTCAGGCACATAATTTATTTGCTAGGATTTTGTCTTCCCAAATCTAATTAAAACAATACAAACAAGTCTTGACCCCAGTGTGTAGTGTTCATTCACCAGCAATTACATAGAATTAAAAATATTTACACAATGATACCAAACATTAGATACTTTCTCCCTAACATGAAAAAGAAAAATACCCTCAGGAAATTGCAGCCACCTTCTAATCAGACTGGCTTTAAAGATCGTAGTGAATAAAAGCCCCTTGGTGGGGTTATGTCCTTTTATTATATTAATAGGAGACAGTTACAGTCATACACTTGGGCACACAGATGTGTCCATGCCCTTAGAGAATGTCTTGCTAAAAAGCCCTTGGTCCTTGCAGCACAGTGTGTGAGCAGCAGAGGCTGCAGAGATGTTGACGGAGCTGGTCTGTGGGCATCACTTTGCTGATGTTCATCAGGCACCAGCCTGGCCCATGGCTCAGCCCAGAGATCCCTGACCCTCAGTGGGAGAACTTGGTCTTCTTGTTGAAAACACACCGAAGCCATCTTTCAAAAGTTTGCCATGCCACCAGAAGGTTTAGTTGAAAAGAAATACAGAAAAACTGTAATTCTTCTGCAGTGGGACAATTTAGAAAACAAGGCTTTCCTTCAAAATCTGGAATCTCATGAAATTTATGGATAAATCACACGACTTTTCAACACTGAAACTCTCCATCAGCTTCAATGAGACTATGCACTCTTAATTTCAGAATTGTTTCTATATACTTTGCTAAATCTGGGCCTTAAAACTTTTGTACTTTGCAGCATTGAAAGTGCTGCTACCTCCAATGAACTAGTGACTAAAGCAAACTCACACTGATTACTCTGAATCCATCTTTTGTTGAAACTGATACCACACTGAGCAGAATCTTTTTTTATATAACAAGTAGGATAATTGTTAAAGTTTGCATAAGAAAGTTTGATTAAAATTACCTCTAAGCACTGTGTTCATTTTCATCACCATGCATTTAGAATTTCTTTTAACATTAGAAAAATATTTCAATTTGGAAAAGTAACCGTATCATGATGGTGAAAGTTTTTTTGTAGAAAAGTATTTTTAAGGTGTTCCCAAAGAAATTCCTCCTCTGAGGAGCAAAAAGTGTTCTTCAAATATACCTGCATGCATGTGCATAAATGTATAAATTCTCATGTGTGTGTGTGTGTATTATATATCCACATGTACACAGGCATGTGTAGATAGACATGTAAGTTAGTATATTGTAATCCATAGTAACTATAACCTTAGCAATTATTTGCATGAAAGCCTAACATGATCCATACAGTCAAAATTAATTAAATGAACTAACAAGAAAGCAGATATGTTAAGCTTTGCAAAATTGTAAAATTAATATTACAGCTATGTCACCTTCGCCTGCAACTGGACTGAGCAAGGGTGAGAGAGAGAGAGAAAGAGAAATCAGTTCCACGAGTTTTGGAGAATGTAAGACTGTGCTGAGAATGTATCTGTGTCTTGTGGTGTCTTGTTCTGGTGTCATTGCTGCTCTGTGGCGGGAAGGTCTTTATCACCAGGGGAGTCTGTCAGGGCCATATTCCGAGGTTTAGCCACGAAGGTGCAAAGTTCTTGCTTTACTCTGTACTGGCTAGCGTCGGATTTCATAGGCAGCGGTGGGGGGTACCGTGTCCCATTTTGTTCATGGGATGTGGATGGGGCTGTAACACTCACCCCTCCTTTCATTCCTCCTCACGGCCCTAGCAGAACTCTTCTTACCGCTTTTGTGACACTCTTCAAATGGTCTTGTTTAATTCGAGATGAGCAAACTGGCAAGTTTGAGCCAGTTGGACTGTGTATGTTTTTTTTGGAGTCAGACATGCTTGAGATCAGGTCAAGGTGCAAAGATGAAATGACTGACTCCTGGAGGCCATTTTTAATTGTTTTTCAGCAAAGTTTCAGCATCAGCATTAAATTGTCCCTCTAAATAAAAAAAGTGACTCCTCTAAAGCTCTACTCAATAATGGACAACCTGAAGTAATTCTCCAGTATGGAGAGCCTCAGAGGGTCCCTCCTCAGCTGTAAGGCAGCATGGAGGTGGATGGGGTTTTCTTAATCACTGTACTACAGAGCTGGTGCAAAAAGTGGTAAAAGGAGTTTTGTTCGGTTTGTAATCATGCTGTGTAAATGTGTGTCGCCTGTATGTTTGTTGTATCTGTGTTGCACCTCTGTGTAATCCTTCCAGTGGAAAGAGAGTTACATGAATGAACTTGCTTCTTTGGGTGTAGTCTTGTCTTTTTCTGTTGCTTTGGTGTGACACTGCCATTACACCTCAGCTTGCCATGATCTTCAGCGGCTGTTTATTGGCTGGCTGGTACCCGAAACAGGAACATATGGCATCGTTCCCTGAGGCTGGAGAGTTGACAAATGGGAAGGTGTTGAGAGATGCCGAGGAAGTGGGCCCACGCTGAAGCTCTCTGCAGAAGCCACTTTGCCTCTGCCAGATCCAACACACGCTATTAATTGGTTGGGGCCAGCCTTTGCCAAAAAAATCCTGCAAAGTGCTGGAGAGATGCTTCCAAATTTGTCTGCTCTTCACGTTTCCCCTCGCGGAAGGCAGTGACAAACACCAATTAATTAATTGTTCAAGTTCTGCTGTTGTGCTGCATGCCTGTATGGTGACGAGCTGCCTTCAGCCAGCTCATCTCAACAGATGAACCATCAGGCTTCCAGCCTGGTCATCACCTGATTGTTCTGTAATTGTATCTGGACAAAAATTAGCCTCTAGTTCAGTAGAGTAATGTGCACAGCTCTTAAGAGTAGTTTATAACTGTGAGTAATTAGAAAGTGAAAATATGACATATAAAACCAATGCATTAAACCAGTTTGAATGAAAAACAAGAGATCTGTGCCTTAGCACTTACTTGTTCCTTTAATTTTAGTATTCCCAGATCTTAACCTGTTGAGTCATTGAAGAGAGAGCATCAGAGCTAGCCAAAAGTCTTAACACTGAAAAGCACGACTAGACCCAGACCTTTGTGCAATAGGCACCGATAGTGTAAAATGTAATTAGGGCCCAGTCTGACTCTCACTGATTTTAATGGAAAACAACCAGTTTGTCTGCTCATACATACAGAAAACTAGATGATGTTTCACTAAACACGTTGCATCCAGTATCTGCGTATGCACTTATTTAAATTACATTCCTGAATGATACCCATTGGTTTCTTTACTAAAGATACAGACAGTTGACTTGTAAAGGAACAGCTTTTTTATCATTAATTATAAATTTTGGGAGGAGGTCATTACAAAATTAGTGAATGTTACAGATACTAACCAATAAATATTAAATGAACCTGAAGTTGTCTTCTGATATGATTTAATGTTAGCAATTAATTTTGCATTTTTAAAAAAAGGGATGAAAGCAAGCATGAATAAGTTAATATAAAACATTACTGTTCAACTGCACTTCAAGGTTAGTACTTCGCTGTATGTAATATTCATTGTAAAAGCCTCGCTGATGTTCCATAGTAATGAGTTAGGTAAGGCTGAGCTTTTCTATGTTTCCAGCTGGTTTTGTCTGTTCAGTGGTTCTACAGAGCCCATACATGAGCAAGTGAGAGTCAGGAGAGATGATTTGCTTTCAGTGGAGCCCTTCTGTTTTACGCCAGCCGGGGATCTGTCCCATAGTTATTTAAAGCAGTGTCAGTATACAGATAGCAAACTATGCTTGTGGAAGTTAATTAAACAGTAGAAGTCATAACAAGTGGCTCTTTTGTCTCCCATGAAAGAGGAGACAGCTGTATTGTTTCTGGCAGAGTGATTCTCAGTTGTACACTTTTATTTGTTGATGATTTAGAAGAGGCTCTTGCACTGGGTAATGATGCTAATATTGACGGTAGGAAATACTATAAAGAGAAACAAGTGGCAAGACACAATTAGACGCCTAGAATATAGAAACCACCATATAATTTTTAGCTGTGATTTAAATAATAATCCTTTAGTATTTAAACCTATAAATGTTCTTAATATGTCTAAAAAAATCAAGACTGCATCATTTAAAGAGTAAACTGTGCAGCATATCCCTTTAAACGTACATCAGAGTAATCCTGATTTGGGTTAAAAGGGTGGGGTTTTGATTAAAAAATATATTTTCCTTCTTTCCCTTCAGTTCCAGATTACCAAGAGCAGGACATCTTTCTATGGAGAAAGGAAACCGGTTTTGGATTTAGGATTCTAGGTGGAAATGAGCCTGGAGAACCTGTGAGTACATCTGGAAGTGGTCTTGTTTTAACATATTTCAGAATCACAGCAGTAGCATGTACAGATGTGCAGAGCTGCACTGCGGTATCTCTGTTAAAACAACTGTTGTGCTATGCATTTATGTCCCGCAACTCCTCCCTACCCTCCCTCAAAAAAAACCCAACCACCTAACCAAACGAAAAAAAAACACTTCCACAACTGAAATGGATTTGGCTTCCCCTACTATTTCTCGGTTTTTAGATAGCCCAAATGAAAACACGTAGGCCTGAAATTGCCTGGACACTGAGGAAAGGCTGTCCTGGTCAGGTTTGCAAGTATTTTGATCCTAAAGTTTCTATTTGTTCAATTCCTTTCTCGAATTCGCTTAACGTCTTTAAATCCAGTGCACATGGAAGGTATCAGGCTAAAATCTATGGTCTTTCCTGTGCCTGCACAGGTCAAAACTACCTAGTCAAACTACCTAGGTCAAAACTTCTCTCATGTTACAGTAATTCCACAGAACTCACTGAAGATAAGCTAAGACTGATTTGGTGGACAGGCGAGTGGCATAGAGCTTGTAAACCCTAGAGGCAACTGAAAGGACAACTCAATCTCAGCCTCCTTGACAAGACCCTCAGTGCTTTTAACCGTCTTCCTCTCTGGTCACTGTCTGGTTGACCACATTTCCCAAGGCTGACTGTCATTAGAGTGAATGGACGGCCTGAAGAAACAAAATGTCAATTTATTACGATTTCACAATGTGGCTCTATTCACATGGAGCAACTTTGCTGACCAGCAGACGTTTATCAACAACTTCCCTACTAAATTAGGTCTAACTGACAGTGCCCCTTGCTTCCCGCTGGCTGTTGAGCTAGTTCTCATTTACCACTTTTTTTTTTCCTTTTCTTTCTTTCCTTTCTCCTATTCGTGCTAATTCGTCAGATTTACATTGGTCACATTGTACCGCTGGGTGCTGCTGATGCTGACGGCCGCCTGAGATCGGGTGATGAACTGATCTGTGTGGACGGGACGCCTGTTGTTGGGAAATCGCACCAGCTTGTCGTCCAGCTTATGCAACAGGCAGCCAAACAAGGTCACGTCAATCTGACCGTCAGGCGCAAAGTGGTTTACACAGGTAGGCTGCAGTGTTGCTCTGCAGGGGTCGATTTTCTTGCCAGACTCCATCTGTTCAACAAACGGTTTGAAGAAAAAGAAGCTTCTCCTCATAATACTGGGAAAACTCAGGGGATGCGGTGTTATCCTTCCTCTTTCGCCTGTTTTTACTCTTTTCTATTCTTGATCAAATAAATTTCAAATATTTTGTTTTCAGTCAAGACTCTCTTAATCTCAGTTGGCTTCCCCAGTCTCCATGAAGGTTTCTGATAAAACAAGGAACTGTTCAGTTGCCACACATTGTTTCTAGTTGGACTCATGCAGCAACAGACTCTGTGCCTGACTGCTTGTGTTTTCTGTTCCCCAAATAACTGCTGCCTGATAGCTACCCTTAAACTGGGAGTGAGTGACAAGATGCTGAAGAGGCCCCAGGAGGTGAAGCAAGGGCAGAGCATGAGTGAGGGCATTGGTGTGCTAATGTCCCAGGCACAACAGGAGCTTCAACTGAGGTTGCTACATATAGTCAGCTAACCGCAGGATGCAAAACTGTGCCATTGCTTCTGGTAGTGCAGGGTGCGCATGTTTGTTGTAACCAAGAGGTTTCTGTGTGCCGAGTTATGCCACATGTTGTGCACACTCTGCACAAGTGCGTGGTCTAAATGGATGAAAAAGAAGCTGACAGACAGAGAGGCAAAGAGAAGGGATGCTGCCTGGTGGCACCCAGATTAGTGACACAAAAATGTCCTGTTAGCAAAGAAGATGAAGGCATGAGCATAAGCTTTCTAAATGACAGGTGGCCTTATGCTTAATATTAGAGAGTAACAACTTGGTGCTGTCTCTTCTTGTGAGTCCCTTTAGGGAGCTTGAGTGTGGGATTTGGTGCAGCTCACTTATTCAAAAGGAAGAACATTATGTAGCTTTTCAAGTTTAGGCATCAGCAGAAAAATAGGCAGTGATGTACTTTAAGATTAAAAAATGTCAAAATAACCATCAGGTTGAAAATTAGGTCCACAGTGGAAGATAGGACTAGAACAGTACCTCTGAAACAGCTCTGTATTTTTATCCAGGGCTGAGCTCCTTCTGCACAATATTAAATAGATATTCACTTCTCATTTCTCTTCTTCTCATTGTGGATTAAATGAAGGGCTATGTCTCCCCTCTAATACCCTGTCTCTCCTTCCTGACAAAGAGCTGCCAATGTGAGAGGAGCTTTAGGAGATGAGGTTTGGGAGGAAGAGAAAGAGCAGCTGAATTTTTGGTATTGTTTTTGTGTGTAGATTTTCTATCCAGTTTAACAGCCCCCAGGCTGGAAATTACCATGAAAGATTTAGATTCATGAGACATCTCGATAAAAACCCTTGATATTTCATTCAGGGGCTTGTTACTTCAGACTGAGCTATTTCTGAATCATTTCAAATGTGGACACTTACTCTAAGATAAATTATTCAGGATTCCTTATTTCACCTTAGATTTGCAGGCTTTGAATTCCAGCATAACTTTGTAGAGAAGCCTCTTCCTGAATTTTGATCCATTATTCCTCCTCTCATCTATAAACTAGTACAAAAGGATTGTTCACCTAAATGGGTACTTCATGTCTTGAGACTCTTATAGGGGAAGTTTATACTCCCGTATTCTTAATATGTAGAATACTATATATTTAGTACATACATTGAGTATGTAAGTGCAGACAGGTACTTCTAAGTGTTTTAAAGTTGTTTTTCTTTGGATCATGGGTTTACAGACTTAGATTTTGTTTGGCACCCATTTTCTTCATGTTGTTTTTAAGATCTTCAACTTAATTTTGCTTCACCAAATTGGAGAGGTGACCTGATTAGCTGAGGCAGCCATTCAGCGGAGACAAGTGCAATATGCTGCTCTCAACTGCACAAATGGACTGTGGATAACAGGCTGAGCAACAAAAAAACAGAAGCTATTGTGGGCCACGAGTTCTAATCTGAGGTTGGCTCAGGTGAAGAAAAACACTGTGCTGGGATATCGACAGGGGAAACTCTCCTGATTTCCCAGCAGATGATGGTTCAGCTGCAGTATGGTCCAGCACTTCAAGAAAGACATGTTTGAGTTGGAGAGAGCCCAACTGGAGGGAGTCCAGAGGACCAGTGAGAATAAGGAGAGCTCTAGAAAACATGGTCTGCAAGGAAATATTGAACAAATTCGGATTGTTTAGCCTAAAGCAGAGGAGAGGGAGGAGGTGTTACACTCATCAAGACTATAAGAGGCTGCTGCAAAGAGGAAGGGAATAATATGTTCTCCATATGCCTGCTAGATAGAACTAGAAATAATACCCTTATGTTGCAGCAAGGAAGATTTAAGTTAGATATTGCAACCAATAGATTGCTTGGGGAGATATTTAACAGCAGATTAGACAAACATCTGCCAGGACTGACAGTAAGCATAGTTGGTCCTGGCTTGAGCAGGCTGTGGGCTAAGTGATTTTTTTGAGATTTCTTCAAGCCTTTTGGTAGCTGATTAGATTTTAAACTAATACCACTTCCAACTTCAGTTGCTGTTAAACACTTGGTTAATGTTAATAATGTTTAATGGTTCCACACCCTGACTGTGCCAGACAGTACAGATGATAGTTGCTGGTTCTTCCATCAAGAAAACCTTGGTTCACAAGATTTTTTTGCTTTAGTGTGAGTAGTTATTACTTAAGATCACAGTAATCAAAGGCAATCAGTGCTACCAAAGTGATAGTATTGAGTTTAAAAATGCAGAGGCGTTAAGTGTTGGGTGTTTGATATTACTCTCTCTCCTGTGGGCTTGTGCACATATGCATGGTTGCGCATATGTAAATGAAGTGGGGGTCTGATATCTAAAGGAGACACCTCTGAACCAGTGTAATCCACGTTTTAAATGCTACAGAGCATCCGAGTACGCAGCACTACACTGGTTTAACTGTACTGCTGCTATAGTTTGGCAGCAAAACACTTTGGCTGTATGACCATGCACTGGAGAGGATGAGCATTTATAGTCAGTGCTGTCACCAAACAGAGCTGTTGGTGGTGACATCCAAAAGGAGACAGAGCCTTTGATCATTGTGGCCATGATTTATAGATGAAAGTAGGTGAGCTGCCTTTTTTTCCTTTGCCTTTTTCTCGGTGGACGGCACTTTTCAAGCACTAAATGGTGCAGCCTGCTCACACAGTCTTTTTTCTTTTTTCTTCTTCCCAGTTCCCAAGGCAGAAAATGAAGTCCCATCCCCAGCCTCTTCCCACCACAGCAGCAACCAGCCGGCCTCGCTGACAGAGGAGAAGCGAACGCCGCAGGGCAGCCAGAACTCCCTCAACACCGTCAGCTCGGGCAGCGGCAGCACCAGCGGCATCGGCAGCGGTGGCGGCGGGGGCAGCGGTGTTGTCAGCGCCGTGGTCCAGCCCTACGATGTGGAAATCCGCCGCGGTGAAAATGAGGGGTTTGGCTTTGTCATCGTCTCGTCGGTGAGCAGGCCAGAGGCGGGGACAACATTTGGTAAGTCTTGGGGTTTTATCAATGCACCTCGAGTGAGATGCAGATTTGAGTGCTGCAGTGCAAGGAGGCAAACGGGGATCTGTTTAATTAAACATCATGAGCATGCCCTAATTAATGTAATTAATAGCTTAATCAGAGGCCAAGTCTTGGTAGGTGTTTGCTTCCTGGGTTTTGTTCAGCACTGAGTCAAGAAAAGCAAAATCAGAAATCCAAACCTGAAAGGGAAAAATGCCACCAATGGCGATTCCTGATGCTCCCTGCAAGCTGGACACCTTTCTGGGGTTCGCTGTCAGAAGACCAGCCAGGGACCACCCAACCCCCAAGTGATTCTGTTTGCTAAAGCAGAAATGGAGCAGGTGGAATGAAATATGTCTCCTTATGGTGGAATTGAGCCAGTTGATTTAAAAGCAGTGATGCTTAAACTGATTAACTTCTCTTTGGCAATCAGGGTTATTCTGATCCTCATTATGGAGTGAGCATGCTGATAGCTGGGAAGTTTTAATTAATAGTGCTTGCTGGTGAGACATGAAATGGAGAATACTGTTAAAAAAAACAGGTTATTTTTTACCTATTCCACTTGTTCCCAAATCCATTTCTTCCGAATAGGGGGAAATGAAGTTCATGTGATGTCGGACTTAATATCTTCCCCTAATAGAAGTAGTCATGGTTTCTTTCTGAAGACAATACTTTCTACTAGACAGACTCACATTTCCAGGTGTTGCTGCAGAAGAGGTGCACATAATCTGGTTCTGCAAGTATGCACAAAACAGCCTACTCTAGAGCAGAAGTGTCGTTGCAAGGAGGAAACCAGTCAGAGATGCTGTTTTCTTCCCTTTCCATCTCCTCCAAAAGGACCAGAGGCAGCATCCATTTATACTTTGTAGGGGAAAAAGCAGCTCCTCCTTCCGTGTTAGTCTGTGGTGTGTGATAGGGATGGAGGGGGAAAGGAAAGACAGAATGAGTGCACTGGCCCTGCCTCACATAGTCTCTCAGAGCAGGGCTGTGGTTTGCAGACAAAATACATTGCAGTCTCCCTGTACAGCTGGAATGCTCCTGAGGCACGCAGGTGCATGTAGCAAGAAGTAGCCTTTCCCCCTTGTTTTTCCTAGCATTGGCAGTGCCATTGCTAGTGAATAAGGTATTGGTGTAGAATTGGCCATTTCTACCACCGTTCTGGGCAGTCACGGCATCAGAGATTTCAAGGAGAAAATATCTGGTATAGACCTGATGCATTGAGTTCTGGGAGTTCTCAGATGCACTGTCCTTGCTGCTGGAAACTGCTCTTCCAGAATAGGTATTTTGGTGCCAGAACACAATGGTGTAATGCAGGGGTGTCAAACTCATTTCCATCGGGGGCCACATCAGCCTCACAGTTGCCTTCATAAGACTGAATGCAATTTTAGGACTATAGGAACTAGGAGTAGTTAACTAAATTCATACAGTCCTAAAACTACATTCGGCTCTTTGAAAGCAACTGTGAGGCTGATGTGGCCCCCGGTGGAAATGAGTTTGACAGCCCTGGTGTAATGTAATATAGATTAAATTGAACTCAGCCTAAACTGGAGAGAGAGCTTTTATCTTCTGAAAGTATTTGCAAACGTGTGTGTGAATAACTTTTACTGTATGAAGACTGTGCTTTAACTCTTTTCTGCAGAGAAACCTTGACCTGAGGTTGTAAAGAGTTGTGTTTGCTTTAGCCTAAGATTCTCGCTAACTGGAAGTTTTCTGTGCAGGGGCTCCTCATGGAGATCTGTTGATCTGTGACTGTTTTTCCTATATTTTTTTTCAAGTGTATTCAGCTTTTTCCTAATACTCTGCATGAGATACGTTCCCTCTGCTATGTGGTGCTTGCTTTGGACCTGCTTTGTAGTTTTTTTCTTTCATGGGTAGTATTTGGAGATGGGCCAAACTGGTTCTAAAACTCACTTTGGTCACTTTGGTGTGTGCTCTGTCGTCTATGTCCTGTGGATTGAATAGAGTAGGAGCTCATTTCACCCTCCAAACAGCCTTTAAACTGGAGGAGTCTTTGTATTTCCAGGAAGGGAAACTTTCTAAAATCACTGTAAAATAACAGAAAAAAAAAATCCCCACATTGTTTGCAGCTAACATTAACACTTTCTGCCAGTTTTTATTGTGTATTTCCAACCTTGTTCTCTCACCTCACATTCCTTTCCTTACCTGTTTCTTCTCTATGGTCTTTCTAGTGTTGCCATGTGTGCAGCAATGTATATCTCTAAAACTACTAATCAAATAAAGACTACAGCATAGATAGATAAGTGCATCTTGAGGGTGAATGTATTGTGGATGTAAAGTATGGGATGACCACTCTATACATCAAGGCTTTAACCATGTTCTGTGTCCCAAGGGTCTCTTGCCCGTGTAGGAACCTGTACAAAAGCCCGATGGATTTATCTGAGTGAAGCTGTGTATGCCCCCGTGTCCCAGTTCTGCATTTTATGGATGACCCTGTGTTTTTGGGACAAACAATCACATGGAACAGGAGGAGAGTTTTGTCTCCAAAACACATTCATCCTACAGTGCGCTTGCTCTGTGTGTCAGACATCTCAATGGTTTTGTGTGTGTGGTTTTAGAGGTATTTAAATGCGGAGGTCTTTATTCCTGCCCTGCTCCCATCGCGATGCCATCTAATATTGTACAAGGGGAAGGATTAACTTGATTCAACAGAGGCTGACGTGGATGCCTGCACCAAACGAGTTACCTTTGTCAGTCTTGGCCCATCTGTAGTGGTCCTGTACCTTCCCTGGTAGTACCTTTAGTCACAAATAGAAGAAAACCATTTCATCTTGCTTCCTCATGCAGTGCTGAAAGATTGGGTCTTCACGGTAGAAAGGGAGTCGCATTCCCTCCTAGGCCTAGAACAATTTTATCTTTCTAAATTGAGAAAGAACAAAACATTGGCAGAAGCTTGAACAGCATCTGACTTAGAGAAAAAACTAGAGACGCTGACACCGATGTAATCTTGGAGGAGGAGGGTTGTGTTTTCTACAAACAGTTTCCATTTTTTTATTCAAAAATTGGGTTATGATGGGGCTGCACTTGTCTATAAAAATTCATCATTTATTAACAGAAAACAAGGGGGAGGTTAAATGATTTACAAACCACCTTTTTGTAACAGAAGCACTGTGCACTCATACTAGTTGATTGCCAATGTTTTGAACACTGGCAGCAAAGCTATCCTATAATAACTTTTGCTTGATGCATTAATTAATTAACCCTTAACCTTCTCTTTCCCTTTTCAACCCTTTTTCTCCTTTTCCCCTTCACCCACATATGTAATCAATTAAAAAAACAAAACCAAAACAAAAACAACCCCCAAACCAATACAAAAGCGGGAAATGCATGTGTGGCCATGCCTCACAAAATAGGTCGGATAATTGAAGGGAGTCCCGCAGACCGCTGTGGCAAGCTGAAAGTAGGCGATCGGATCTTGGCCGTGAATGGGTGCTCCATCACCAACAAGTCACATTCAGACATCGTCAACCTCATTAAGGAAGCGGGAAACACCGTTACCCTGCGCATCATTCCAGGAGATGGTAAAGTATATGTTTCCTGCTGTCTTATCTGACCCTCTTTTTGGTTTTGTTCCTGGGCTTGTTACATCAGTCGAAGCTGCAAAGTCATGAAGGGCTCAATTTCCACTCCCACTTTGGAAATTAGCAGTGAGGGAGGTTGTGAGTGTTCCATAGCTTTATTTTTTGTTTCCATACAAATGGGAGTTCTTTTTTTAAACAAGGAGGTGCTGATTCTACATTTGAAAAAGAACCCATTTTATCATGTTCCTCCATGTATCTCTGTAAATTTGATGCATGTCTCAGTACACTTCGATTTGATTCTTAGGTTGATAATGCAGCTTTAGAATACTTGGGAATCACTAGTTAATATATGGGATTCCTGAAGCTTCGTGTATATATATAAAAGCAGGCTATAGAGTAAAGAGATCACAGAAAAGGATAAACACTTTGTCATGTTGTAAGCTGTTTGAAAAGAGGATTTGTTTTTATTCTGGGTAAGTTGCTTTGGGAACAAGCTCAGTAAATTTTGAAATGACTTTGTTCCATTCCAATGGCTCTGGAGCTGCTGTGTGCTTGCAGCTGACCATTGTAAGAGTTATCCTAGACAGGATCTCATGATTTCAGATCAGAGGGAATGTGCAGGATCCTTTATAATATGCTGACACTTGGTACCGGTTTCAGGTCATTGAACTGTTTAATAAAAATAAGGAGCTGTGTTATATATCAATTTCATTAAATTCATCCCTAGCTGTGATGCCAAATAGGAATAGAGCAGAAACATATGTAAAGCAGAACTAAAGCTGCTGTGGTTCTAAATTCTAAGTACTTTATTTGTTCATTGTCCTGCTCTGCCATGGATGGGTTCATAGTGAGAACTCATTAGGCAGAAATCTTTTTAATTGGCTCTCTTTTTAAGCTGAATCCACAGGTTTAAGATTTGATGGCTCAGGTACAGAGCTAGTGAGCCTTTCTTAGAGTTGTACAGGATATTATTTGCATTCAGTTAAATGTTACATTCAGAGAAAGTGTGATTAAGTTTAAAAGAAGGGTTGAGAAAGTATGACTGAACTGAGCCTGGTACCTGCAAAGCAGAATGGAGAAGTTATATGATATGATTTCCAGCAAGAAGCATTTGATAGTTGCTGACTCTCATACTTTCTAATCTGAAACATGGAATTGGTTACCCCACAGAGCATGATTATGCTATGTTTATCTTTAGGATAAAAATAGGCCAGGATGAGAAATGATCTGGTTATAAATTATTTCTGTTTATCTGTTTTGCATGAAAGGCTTTATTTTCCTACTGTTTAGTAGCTATCAGGTCAAATGGTATATGATCCTTTGCTGCTTCCAGCAAATTGAGTGTTCATGAATAATAAAATGGCCGTGAATCATGCTAACATCTGAGCTGGCCTGTGTGTGCCAGTTTTGGAAGGTAAACTGGGAAAATAATTGGTCAGTGCTTCTATTTTAGTTTCTGATCGAAATCCAGGAAGGTGAATCTTTGAATAATCTTTTTAAAAGGTAAAAATACCTAAGAGGTTAATAACTTTTGAATGGTTTAGGAGCTATAGCATCCTGACATGAATGCTCAGCCAGTCTTTTTCATGCAAATATGTGTACAAAACATAATTTTCAATTGCTTAGGTTAGAATGGAAGTCTGTACCTGTGACTGACAAGTATTCCCAGAGAAGGTGGAAAGCTGTAATTTAGGGAAGAAGCCAACTCTTGTCTCTCATCACAATGCAGGCTTCTAGTCTTTTAATTTACTGTCCCTTTGAAATTCAGATTGCCAACTTTGCTCAGAATTACCTGCATTTAATTTCCAAAAGCAAATAAAGCAAACACTCTGGAAATTGCTGAGAGGTTTGCTCTTAAAAATAAAAATAAAAAAAAAAAGACATTTAAGAAACTGATCTCAATGTTGTTTTCTTTTTGCTGTCCTTGGGTGCTTTTGATTTGGTTTTTATTTTTGTTGCTTTTGGGGTGCTTTTTTTGTAAATATAAATGGTCTTACAGTGCACTTAAGGGAGCGGGGAAGAGAATAAATAAGAAGCCATGCTTCTGAGACAAACATGAAACTAAGGTTTATCACAAAACTCACAATAAACTCACACTGCTAATCTCTTCTAACATTATTAAAAACACCAAGAGTTTTTGCTGTATAATAAGTCTTGCACCAACTCATTGCCCTAGACCACTGCAGGAGTGCATCTGCCATGAAATGACAATGCTGTAACATATCACCAGCTGATGCAAGGACACAGAGTGCTGAAAAATGACAAGCTTAGATTAGACAATTGGTGTCTGAGTGTTCTACAGCAGAATGGGGCAAGGAATCAATGAAATATTTAGGATTTAGAATGTATAATTGTAATTCTAATAGAGACAATTTTTCCTTTATTTGTGTTCTGTTCCAGTTTTGCATGGAGGCTGGCACGCGTCCTGAGCCAGTGTCTGAAAAACTAGCAAAATTATGCACAACTCCTGACTCATGGGGTAGGGTGGGCTAAAGATAGGCACAGTACAGTGGCATAGAGATACATCTGTACCAAGATTTGTTGTTGCTCTGCTTGGTATTCTTAGTGTGACCCACTAAAGGGTAGAAATCTTGCATTCTCTTTGAAGCCCATCTTCATCTGATCTCCAAATATTTGTGGAGGTTTTCAGAGGCTTTTGTTCTGGATGAATAGAGAACACTTAACCACGTTTCAAGGCCTTCTTATGTTGGAGACTAATTTTAGCATCAAGGCACCTTCACAAAATCCAACAGTGTAACCACACATAGGGACGTCTCCTTCTCACACGAGCCAGTTGCCAGCAGCACATCCTCACGAGGGCATGTTTTGGTCATGACTACCCTGAGAGATGCAGGTAGACCCAGGAGCTGCTCCTGCTCTCTGAGCCACCGGACACAAGCCAGCTCTGGTCTGGAAGATGTTACAGCTCCATATGTTGAGGGTTTGGGCATGTTAACTTGGCCACATTGCTGCAGGCAAAGGAGCTTTGCTGTCCTTGCACCCATCTGTTTAAATGGCTCTTCTTTTAATGTTTCCCATTTTCTGAGTTGCCATTGACATGCACAGAAAGGAAAAGCCTTCACCTCATCTAGATATCTCCACAATGAAAATAAATTCATTAAATAGAATAGGTTTCCAGGACCAAGTAAGCCCACAACCACCACCGCTCCTTAATTCAGGCAAAAAACCCTCCCATTTCTGCAATTTTTTATTACAGCTGAACTCTATTTAACAATGGCAGATTTCTCCATAGTCAATCAAATGAATTACCGAATGTCTGGGGCTTAAGAGGCAAACAAGGGCAGGATAGAAGACCTTGTAATTTAATGTTGGAGAGCCAGATGTTTCCACTGGTTTTCATTGCTGTTTTCTGTTGGTGGCTTTTTCTTAAATGGGGTTGGAACTAAAGAAATTCACTCAAGAAACAAGGTGCATGACCTTAATTTTAGGCAGAATGAGTTCTGGGTTAATTCTGGTCTTATTGAAGTCCATGATAAAGGTCCAAAATGACAAGGGGACCATTTTGCCGTGCCATGCTGTGAGGGACACCTTGATAGTCGCTTTTCATTTGTGCCTACAGCTACTCCCTTCCCAGATTTGTGAAGCAGGAGGGAGGACCTCTTCTGGGAGCATCTCCTTCTGTGTGTAGAGAAATACGGCATTTGCACAGGCTGATGTTGTACTGACAACCCTTTACCATGGCATAAATTGAGTTTTGAAGTTAATACTGCTCTATGTATTCTCTCGATGTGTGCTTTTGTAAATGGTTCCAGAGCTGCCGATGCATTTACTACAGGTGGTTCCACGTCCCTGTGTGCAGCTTTGAGTAGTCAGGCAGCAGCGAGTTTTATTGCAAAGATGGATTTCAGGATTTCAGGAAGTTTGCATTTTAGCTACTTTGAATATCACCTTGTGAGGTATTAGATAAAAGCCATGTCTCAATCCTACTGCAGATTGCAGTTTCTGATGGAGGAAACACTGATAAGCTTATAATCCATGGAATAGTTATTGCTACTGTAAAATTAATCCAGTCATCCTACCATATTTGGAGACTTTAATGATTGGAATTCATGTCGTTAGACAACAGACAAAACATTCTTCAACCCCTCGTCCAGAAGTCAGTCTTTGTTCTGAGTGTGTCTAATGGTCAAAGATGTTTCTAATCTAGATTTCACAATTATTTTTCTTCTTTTTTTTTTTTTTTTCCAATTGAGTGGCTGTATTTTATTTTATTTTTTTTTTTAGGTTAATGAGAATGCTGATGTGTTTGCTTACTGAAAAAAAAACTGAGTCATTTGTGTATATATTATATAAATATACTACATATATTGTATAAATATTTGACTCCCTGCTCTACACTATTTGTGATGGGTAGATGTGGCAGTTTCCAATATGCATGTTTTTTGCTCATTAGTTTTTGCAGTGACAATAAAGGTAAAGATGATGTCTTCCCTAAAGCCTTGACATTTTCAAGAGCATAGAATACAGCATCAGCAGTTATGTGACAAATGCTTCGAAGTTGGTTAGGGGTGTTTAATAGTTTTCCTCTTACGAAGAAGAAAAACAGAATACACAGTAATTTGGTACATCTGGTGACAGATACTGGTAAAAAGATGAGCCATGCGGGATGTATCATGTTAAGTTTCAATGTGCAACTCAAAGGCCAATATTTCTCTACAACTGAGGTTCTGTACTATTTCATATATATAATTACTACAATTTAGCTTAAACTTTATCCTGTTAGTTTTTGGATTTAAGAAATTTGAGCTAATCTCATGTTCTTTAAAAACAACATAATGATGGTTTCTAGTGAAATGCCGTTGTAAAACTTTTGTTTTATCAATTAATATCCAATGGTCTTCCCTTATAATGAAAAAAAAAAAAAATTATTTTGCAGAATCCTCCAATGCTACTTTATTGACCAATGCAGAAAAAATTGCTACAATTACAACCACACATACTCCTCAGCAAATACCACAGGAGACCAGGTCAGACTGTTTACCTTGAGGAGAGCACGTTGACGTGCTCTCTCTTTGGTTACTTCTCAATCATCTTCACATCCCATGAGCTTTATTTTTCCTCTCTCCCTCTTTCTGTCACTTGCCACAGCAGGAACAACACCAAACCAAAGCAGGAATCCCAGTTTGATTTCAAACCACCCCAAGCAGCACAGGTAAGGCGAACCTTTCTAATTATTTTGTTTATCACAGACTGTTGCTTCCAATCTGCTTGAGGGCTGCATTCAAATGTTTCCCTTGACAATTCCTACTGGGAAGCTGTTCTCCCTTGGTCTGTTTGCTGAAGAAAGAGGAATTTGCTGGTTAGTTTCTTAATACGTGTTGGTGTTGTTTCAGCTGAGAAACATTTCCAACACATTCTCATCGAGACTTCTAGGGAGAACAAAAAAGGGACGAAAAAAAGCTGACATTTTTACAACAGTAATAATTTATATGTTTGTTTATTGAATTGTATATTTGGAGGGGCCTCTCTAGAAAGTACTGTTGTGTGTAAATGATAAATTCAGAGGACAAAAAAGAGGAAAAGTTAAGGGGGGCAATAACCGGAGTGTTCCAGCCTTCACATATGGCATCTTATTAGAGAGATTATCTGTCTCACCGTTAACTTTCCTTGCCACTGGCCATCCTAGAAGTGACCTCTTCCATTAGGGATTTCAAAACTTCCCTACGGTAACAACATTTATGCAAAACAATGCACTTACTTCTGAGCTTCTTGCAAAGGAATAGATGAGGTGGTAACAAAAAGGAAAAGCCAGCGCCATGGCATAGACTTGTCCCAGGTACCATTAGACATTTACCTAAAGCCTGGCACTGGCAGTGAGGTTGCCTCAGCCTTCCTTTGCAGTTGGTAGAGCATCAACCACCCTCCAGAAATGTGCTTTTCTGCCCTGGGCACAGGAGGTGGTGTATAACAGAGGTGCCTAAAAATACATGGCATGTGGCCAAGGCCATTCAGCCAAAGAGCCCTTTGCACCGCTGGCACTACAAATAACAGTGTGGTATCTGAGGAAGCAGAAAATTCTAGTGTGCATGTGAAAACTCAACTGATTTTCTCTTTTTAATTATGAGCAACAACAACGAAAATATGTGTTAGTTGGATAATTTCAAAATGAGGGTAGAGCAGCATTTAACTTTCTGTTCAATTGCACGCATGTTGTCTTTCTTCCAGCAGGACCAAGACTTTTACACTGTTGAGCTGGAGAGAGGAGCCAAAGGGTTTGGCTTTAGCCTGCGAGGTGGCCGGGAGTACAACATGGATCTGTACGTGTTGCGGCTTGCTGAGGATGGGCCAGCTGAGAGATGTGGGAAGATGAGGGTACGTGCAAATAAAAAACGCTTCTTTGCAGTAAACTGCCTTCCCTTTCTCTCCCGTACAGGCACAGCTTCTGCTGTGCCTGCTAAGAGGAAAATTAAATGTTAACTGAAAGGAGCAGTGTTTCCTATTTACTTTTATCAATGGCTTCTGTCACTCTGTGCATACAGCCCGTAACAATGAGAGTGCATTGGAAGATTTCACTCCCTTGTTCCAAGCCATGTTTCCAAATTCTAATACGTAATCTGACTTGTAAAGCCCAACAAGGTACATGTAGCAATGAAAATGTAATAGCCTCAGCTTTGAAACTGCAGCTGTGAGTAGGGAGTCAACATGTTCCTCCTGATCCTCTCCTCTGTCAGTGAGCAGAGTGGACAGAGAGCATAGATATTGACCCAGGGGTTACAAAATTATAGTATAGTTTTGGTTAGTATTAACTGTTAACTCCACATGTCAGCTAAATTATCAACATTTTTACAAGTGCATATGTTCTAAAATGCCTCCAGAAATAATAAATTAATAATAAATTGCCAAGTTTTATGTACTCCTTGCTCCTCAGTTAGAGAATGCATGATAACTTTACAGCATGTGTCTTTTTCTCCTCTGGATATATCGTGCAAAGAGCATTTTCAAAATTCTTTTGCTAGGAATAGATTTATAGGTCCAATATTTTTGCTGATGAAAATAAATCAGTGCTGCCCTGTGGAAGTCAATGCTTTGACAGTCTTCCAAGCCCTGTTTCCCTATCCCAATGAATAATTATATTTACAAAAGCAGCTTTGCTGGTTCATAGTAGGTATTATATCCAAGTGAGTAACAGACCTGAGCAAACTACTTGAACATCCCAGTGACAGCAGACTGTAAAACAAGCAACCACTTTGACCGGAGATTTTACAAAGAATATAAATAAAATAAAAGAACACTGGTCCTAACACAGCTATAGGTATTGAACAATACAGTATGTGAGGTGGTTTTATGGAACAGCAATGAAATATTTTGATACCTCAAGCTTTCCCTGTTGCCTTCCTGTCTCCAATGGGCTGTCACTGGAAGCAGTTGGATGTATTTAGCTTCATGTGGTGCATAGCTCTTTCAACTTTGCTGTGGTCATTGTCTTGTGGTGTGCTGGTGGTGTCCCTCGTGGGGGCTTGTGGCTAATCTTAGACTTTTTTTATTTCATTGACAGATCGGTGATGAAATCTTAGAGATCAACGGAGAAACTACCAAGAACATGAAGCACGCTCGGGCCATCGAACTGATTAAAAATGGTGGCCGCAGGGTCCGCCTGTTTCTGAAACGCGGAGATGGCTCTGTCCCAGAATATGGTGGGTCAAACTATGAAAACATTCCTTTCTTCCCTGGCATCACTCCATGAATGATTTGTCTCAAGATCTGAAGCGGGAATTCTTTTTTATTTTCCTTTCTCACCAGTGTCTTACCAACCTTTGCAACATATGGTTAATTGCCTCGCTTGTGCTGAATTTTCTACACATTTCATCCTTTGCTTGCTTCCATGGACTTGGGGCGCAGTGTAAGGCAAGATCATCATAGCAGTATTTTTGGTGATCAGAGAGGAAAACAAAACAAAACAAAACCTTATTGTCTTGTCCAGCCAAACAAGGAATGTCATTGAACTGTGCCAAACTGTTTCTCAGCGGCTGAATTGTTTTTTTTTCAAATAGGTCTCTACTTCTAATCAATGCAAAAACTGGGATTCTGAGTTATTATTCTGAAGCAGTGATTTTTTAATTCTTTTGGTAGGTTTTTCTCTTAGTTCCGGTCTGTATCCATAGACATGAATGCCAAGATGGCTTATGAGATTTTTTGCCTTCCCTTAATATTTATGTAAATACTTATAAAGTTATTTAAGAAAAATAAGGAAAGGAAAAAAAAAAAAAAAAAAAAGCTTTACTGCAAAAATATATTGATTTGGCCTCCTGAGCCCTTTTCTTCCCCCTTAAACTGTCTGCTGGTTTCAACTAGTTAATTTGTAAGGTACGAAAAGGTGAGGAGTTTATGAAAAGGTGCTCTTGTGTCCGTCTTGGGGGAAACATTCAGTCCTTGTTTCTTACTAAGAATTGCATTAGATTCCTTTTCTTCTCCTGGAGGTTGGATTGCTGGGTGGCTTAACTTAGCACACTATTTAATATTATAATTATGTCTTATTTATTTGAGATAATTGTCAAATATTGTGCCCTCGATGGAGGGCTGCTCCCAACCAAAGGTCTTTGAAGTTTCTATAGAAACTGATGATTGAAGGGATGTCCTTTATACTTTTCATCCTGTATTTGGGTTATTTCTGTGTCAGTAAGTTCTGTGTTTATCATTCACTCCATGTCCTAAAACCAGAAACAAAACCCTTCTGCACAATTTATGAACTCAATTTTCTTTACATTTACTGTACCACATTTGAGAATTTCTGCTTATTCTGCTCATTAATTTAACTTAAAATGACCAATTCAGAGTATAACCAACAAACAATTGAAATGTTTAATAATATGGAAGGGAGGTTGTGGGTTTACACTTCTGTACTATAAATAGCACACCGAAAGGTTCAATGATGGCACTGAAATTCTGTAATGTTCTTTCTACCTTTGTCTTTTCCTATACTCCTTTGGATGTACAGTACTGTATCATATGCTAGACTGCATAAAAACCCTGTAAATTAAGTGCTTCACTTCTCAAAGCATATGTCTGTTGCACTGAGGATGGAAATCCACCACCGATTTTCTTTTGGCTAATGCTAAACCACTAAGCGTTCATTCTTCAAGCAAGGATTTAATATACAGGGGTTGCACTACTGTAAAGAATATCCTTGTAACATTTGGGACTCCTTCCTCTCTTTGTTCTGTTCGCTGCAGTCGCAAATGGTTCCTCTAATAATGTTAAGTTCCAATATTTTTCTGACTCGATTGGAACGTGCTTCTCTATGAGGCTGTATATTTTTGTAATGAGTTTTGTACTTATTTTTAATGTCGTGGTCTCTGGTGGACTTTATTTTCGTTGTTGTTTGATTGTTAATGTTTTTTCTATGACATTCTGTGTCGCTGTTCCAGCTGTCTTTTAGAATGGATGCTCTCGTTGTCTGGGTTATTAAATCACCTCTTAGATGTCTCTCTATGTCACGATAATAACAACTGCTGTCTTTGCAGCCTTATATTTGGGTGAAGCCTAGACAATCTGACTGGAAAAATAAACTTTCTTTATTCTAAGATAAAATATTAATATGAAGATTTTTCTTTCTTTCATCTTTATTATAGGGAATCTAAATTTTCTACTTTTCTCTTTCTCTTTCTCTTACTTTTCTTGGTGCTGGGCTCTTCCTTCCTCAGCGATGATACCTCCTAATATCGCTGCATGTATGAGAAATGACAAGCTCGGGGAGTCTTGCTTCTACCTTATGGGCCATAATCAAACTACGGTTTGTAGCTAAAATCAATATTAGGTGTTTTTGTGCTGTGGCCTAATTCCCTCACATTGCTTTCCGCTTTGCTATATTTTATATGTACAGCAGTTCATTCTGAGCACCCTGCGTCCCCTGAATTGTAAGTACACCCCAGGACACGTTTAAACCTTGCTGGTACCTTGTGCAATAGCCTGGTTGCCACAAGCCACGTGCTTACAGCTATGGAAAAGCAGTGTGGTCCCCAGCTGCTGCCTGAAAAAGCTAATAAGTGAAAATGCACACACGTGAGTCACAGCACGGGTTTCACCTGGAAATCACAAATATCGTGGCCCATGCACACAGTGACCCTCCCAAGCTCAGGAATGGAAATGACATCAAGAAGGAGATACTTTGTGTGATGGCAGGACGAATGAGCACATAGAATGATTGGCTTGGGGGAGGGAAGACAAAAAGGAGGTAAACAGAAGAAAATTATTTGCCCAAGTGTGTGTGAGGGTTTTCAGTTGTTGCCATCAGGACAGTCCACCTCAGGGTGGGGGTCTGGGTGCAGGAAGCGTAGCTGACACCAGCCGAGCTGCCCTGCAGAAGTTACTTTAACAAAGAAAACAATAAGCAAATGAAAGCAATGCTCACATTAAGTCAGCACAGCTACTTTAATGATTGCCGTATCTATAATGAATCATTCATAAACATCCGTTACAAGTGATGTGAGTAATTGTAGCTTAGCTACAGTACAGGGGCTGGTTTTTACTTTGGGGGTTGTTTTTTTCCTTCAGCTTTGCAGTTTGTCTCGCAGAGGTAGCTCAGCTGTATTTTACCTGAAATAGTACATGAAAAATAATGAGCTGGAGATTAGGTTTTAATCAAAGCCATCCTACATATTACAATATCTTTCCATTGCTTTGATATGAAAAAAATCATAACCTCTGTCATCATTGTTCGAATCATTGTGGCAAAACCAAAATCTACCTGAGGACTTTTTGTAACATGGTAGAACTAAGTGAGATTAAGTAATGTCTTAAATGAAATGGAAATTGCATTATTACAGTCTAATTCTCACACCTTCAAAATGTTATTTTACAAGGCAAAAACTTAATAATCAATTCTATTTTCTGTACATTTTCTGCTATTTGAAACAAGGCCTCCCACACCTGGAAGGCAATTCTTTCAAAAGACTTGAAAGAAAAAAATCCTTCCCTAAAGACCCTCTTTATTGGAAACTGTTAAAAAAAAAAAGCCAACAACCCCAACTGGAAAGAAAGTAGGGTAACCAAAACATTATGAATTTGGGCTTGGGGAAAATGTAAAATGCCCCATGACCAGAAGAGCAATAAGATGATATCGGCTTGGACCAAAACACGACTAACGAACAGAGCAGCACCAGTACTAACCTGTAACTCTCGTTGTTCGCAGTTAAATTAACAAAAGCTTCGGTTAGCCCTCTCTGACTGCTTTAACAGTTGTTTGTTTTTGTCACTAATGAAGTCTGAAGAGTGATAAGTGGTGTCACGGCGCTGCAGAAGGCATCGGTACCAAACACTTTGCTGTTATTTTCTTTCAGACCCCAGCAGTGACAGGAACAGTCCCGCCACAGGTTCACAAAACGTATCGGAAATGAAACCCATGCCATCCGACCGACGGCAGCACCCATCATCGGAGTCCAGTTATCCACCAGACCTTCACAAATCATCACAACATGGGGACAAGCGGACTTATGTTAGAGACCTAAAAGGCAGCAGAGAGTTTAGCAGACATCCCAATGAACACCACACTTGGAATGGGACTTCTAAAACCAACGACCACGTGCCAGGCAGGAGGACGGAGAGATCGCCGGAGAGGAGGCGCGAGAGGCAGCCGGAGAGGGCGGTGGTGAACGGGCAGAAGAGGAGGTCTCCCGAAAAGCGCAGGGAAGGGACGAGGAGCGCCGACAACACTTTGGAGAGGCGGGAACGACACGAGAGGAGGAGAGACCTCTCCCCTGAGAGGCGCAGAGAGCGGTCCCCCGGCCGCCGCCGGCGGTCTCTGGAGAGACTCACGGAGCCCAGGAGGTCGCCCGACCGGAGAAGAGAGAGCTCCCTGGACCGGCGGGCCAAGTCCTCCGACCGGCGGAGGGAGAGGTCGCCCGACAGACGGCTCAGGGAGGAGCGAGCCGGCCGCCGGGAGAGGGAAGAGCCCGGCTGGAAGCAGGAGCCAAGCCGCAGGCACCCGCCCGAGCAGCGCCGGCGGCCACACAAGGAGTGCAGCACCGACCTCAGCATCTGAGGGGTCCCCCGGGGTCCCCGTCACCTTCCCCACATGGCAGGAGCCGAGGAGAGAGAGTGGGAGCTGAAACCATCCGGCTTTTGCAGGCGAGGAAGCATCCATCCGGCAACTGCTGATCCTACAAACCTTTTATGCAGATTAAATCTTATAAAAAAATAAAAAAAAGTGTTGTGCCTGATGTATAATATTAAAGAAAGTATTTTTCAGTGTATTCTTTTTTTTTAATTACTTGCCAAATGTTGGTCCTAAAGGATTATAAAATTTTGTTTCTACATTCTTTGTAGATTTCTTAAGAATAATTCCTTTATTGGGCTACTTTCCCTCCTCCCCAATATAGTGAATGGGGGGTAGCCAGTAATATAGGCAAAGGATTTTATGACCACGTTTGAATAATTTGATCCAGACTGTTCTCTAGTGACTCACTGCTACACTGTATGTAGAAAATTTTTTAAGGGTTGGGGGTGGGAAAGGAAGAAAATGGTTCATCTCAGTAGGAATGGAGCGCTTCTGCTGAAGGAATTAAAAACAAGAGACAAATGTTCCTAAAATTGCAAGAACTGTTTGAAGAGACTACTGTTTCAATGAAGGATATTTATAATAATAATTAATAATTAAAAAAAAAATACAAACCCACACAGCACAAGATGATTTGAGATAAGGAATTTCTAGTTTGTTCCATGAACAGTTTATACTTTCAGGCCCCCTCTACAGGATGCACAAAGACAGAAGGACTGGTAACCACCATGCCTGTGTCACACACTAACGTAGACTGTTGATCTCTCATTAGCCTCAGCAACACTTAACGATATTTCATTAAGGCAGCCGCCGCAGCCCTACTCATCTTCTAGATGTATATGGACAGCAACCCGAGCATGCATGGTATTTATTGTTTGTCTGCTTTGAAGCAAGAGGAGGGATCGGGATCCTGGGACAAGGCACAATGCGGTGCGGTGGGAGCAAAGTCCTCTCTCTTGGAGCGGGTGTATTCCTTCTGCTCAGGCAAAACCAGTGGGCTTTTCTTATTTTGCCAGATTCCAAAAGCTCTCTCTTCTTCTCGCTGTATATTTAAGTTTTTTATTTTGTTGGTTCATCCTTACTGGGGCAGAAGGAGTTTACTTGCTGGGGGGAGGGGTTGGGGGGGGGGAATTAAAAAAAAAAATAGATTTATCAAAGGAAAAACACAGGCAAAAAGAGGCAATCAGTGAGACAACCTGGTTGTAATATGGAAGCCTATCCATACTGGTTTTATGCTGTAAATTTGAATCTAAGAACAGCAGCAAAAGGGAAACCTGCAAGTTTCTAAGTTGTATTTTTAAATTTGCAAGTTGTGTGGTAAGTCTGCTGTAGTATTGGTATAAGATTGGTATAAGGATTACTGCCTAGCTGAGCCAAAATGTTTGCCGTTATTGTTGGACCACTAAAGTAAACTGCTGCTTTTTACAGTGCATTGGTGTGTACATGTATACTGTTTCACATTTTCCATATGAACACAAAAACATTGCAAGTCTATCACTGTTGTTGCCATGGTACTGTAAAAACAAAACCAAGAAAGAAGATGGCCGATCATTGTGTGTACAGTTTAAATTGTAATTAATAGAGCCTGTTGGAAAAAAAAAAACAACCTGTTGCCTTTTTCTTGTATAAAAGAGGATTTATGACAAAATTTAGCTGTGAGGAATGTGATTAAGTGTTTATATTTCTGAAAATGGAACAAATTGATTCAGGGGATATATTTTAATGTAAACTGAATCAGGTATGTAAAGCTGTTTTAAAATGGGAGACTATATAAGTAATTCTAAAGCTTTTGTTGGTTTGAATATCAATTCTTCATGGTGGGCCTGCTTATGGATTATTAAGCACTTGTATGCAGTCTATGTTCTTCAACCACCATTTCTTGCAATGTGCTTTAGACATAATGCTCTTTTCTGTGTTGATGAAAAGCAGTATGTGGGCCAATCTTTTTTATAAAACACTATGCATATATAAATACCACATTGTTCATAGCTTTATTTGACTTTTTGGGTTTATACATAACACTAGTACAAGTAGATGTGGACTTACCCAGTACAAGCTTCTTGCCTTGGAACAGACACTATGTATATGATGTAGCAACAAAGAAGGAGAAAGTCTGTGAATGCTATTTTTATTATCAAATAAAGTTTTCCATACAAAGCATACATATGATTGTAGTGGTAAGATAAAGGAGGAGCCACACCTTGACGTTATTTACTCATCCCTGTCTATATTAGTAAATTGTAGGTTACAGTCTCCAAGGGCCATCCATTAAATATGTATTAATGATCTGTTTGACAAGCCTTAAAGCAACAATTCCTAGTTTTCCAATACAAAATTTTCTTCCACCAAACAATCAGAAGCCAAAGGTTTAGGTGAAGCAGAGTTTGTTATACGTCTGGGCTTTGTGTCGTTGGTCCTTCATAACATGTCAGCAGTGCAACAGTTTAAAATAAAGGCAGCAACTACTCTATTGCAGTTGCTGGGGTTGTTGGTGTCATATTTATATATATGTGTATATATACATACATATATATCCATATCGCTAAGATTATCTGTCTCCCATCTCTTAGTTCTTCAAATGTGTAAAGATTAGTAACTTAAGGATTGCAAAACTGTTTACTTTAAATAGATTTTTCTTTAATAACTTTTAGACATTGTGGAGTTTATGAGGCCCCTCTCATATGTTTTCCAAATAATTCAGCTAACCTGCTGGGAGTCTGGGCAGCTTAACAGTTGCTGCTGAATGGTTTGTGTTTCCAACCACAGCATCTGCAGAGTGATTTGTCTGATAGAGCCTGAGTCTTTTGAGTTGGGATTGGGTCACTGAGAAAGTGTTTGATTATTTTAGGTTTGAATCTTTTATTATGTTCAATACCTTTTTACTCTAAAATTATGTTGTATGGGTTGTATGGGTTCTGAATTTGTATCTTCTGCTGTTACTGCTATTTGTCCTCTCTTCGCTCATGTTATGACATAGTGCAAACAATCTTGGGGAGCCGCCTAGGTGAGTCTCAAGCTTTTGAAGTGCGTCTTTGAAGTGCTGAGTCTCCAGCTAAAGAAGATACTACATAGATAATACTAAAATTACATTTGACAGAAATATTTAATTTAAAAAACTCTGCACACTGACAAAAAAAAAAAGTTATTCAAAATGCATTTTTAGTGGTGGCATCTTTTCTACTGCTTCCAAACCCACTGGGAGCTGGAGCCTTACTCTAAAGCATGAGCATTGCAACTCCATATTCTGTGGTACAGTCTTATTCACTTTAATTAGTTCCAGCCTTACTTCTGACTATAAAATATTTTTCAAAACTCGTAAAATGAAAAGAAACCTTTTTTTAGATTGCAACTTGGCTCATGTTGTGTCAGACAAAGTTCTACAACTATGCAGTTGCCAAAAAGATGAATTAGAATGTGTTTCTGATGAAGAACTGAAAAGTTTATGAAGTGGTAAGTGAAAAAGCTCTACAAATTGATATTATTAGGTTTTAGATTTGATTTAGATTTCAATTTCATATCTTTTTTTTTTATTGGTGTTACGTGGTCAGGATCCTGTGCCATCAATGTGTTCAGTCCTGTTATTTGTGTGTTGATTAACACGTAATCGTGAAAGTTTTTGACTGCAAATGGGCTGTTCAACCACCGTGGAGAATTATGTGGGGTTTGATCTTTTTGGTTAGAATTCCAAGTAACTTCTAGGTTAGCTGAGCTACGTTTACTGCCTTCATTCGGTCTCACTTGAATATTCATTCCTTGGCATATTCAAGCTAGTGTTTTATTGAATAGTGGTCTTGTGTAAAATGTATCTTCTGTACTAGGCTTGTTTTATCACCAGAGTAGTAATTATAGATAGTCTTCTCCTCCTCACTTTGATGCCTTTTGTTACAACAGGCTTTCAGCTCTGTCTCTTGGCTGACTGTTCTGCTGAAGAACATTATAAATGGCTCATAATATGCTCAGTTTATTTGGCTCTCATAAATAGTCCCAGGAAAAGATGTCATTTATGACCCACTGCTGCCATCTGTAAATGTGTGCCTGTTCAGCCTTTGGGATTGTATTTTCTTAGGATTTATTTTTAAAAAAGGAAGTGTAGGGACTAAAAACTATCGCAATTTACTTAGCAGTTGTTGTAAATCACGTGAGTCTGAGATTATGCCAGTTTCTGTGTTGGATGTGATGCTAATCCATCATCACTGCTTCCTGGGTATAAAATGAAAAGGCAGTAAAGTGTCATACAAATGGAAAATTGTGGGGTTTCAGGATATAGAAGAGTGTAGAATATGTACTGCCACAAGGGCTGCTGCTTAATGCATGTAGAAATTAAGTGGTGGGGATTGACTGTGATATGACAATCTGCCACACAAACATGAACTTCAAGTCAGAGATTGCTTTTCAGAATTTAAGGCATATAAATTTCTTTTTCCTTACTGCTTCTGAACTCGCAGCAAGATAGTGTTATACCTGTACAATACACTGGGAGAAATTTGGCTTCACTTTTTAGGATATCTTCTTCCAGATTCCTGTAAGAGGCTTTCAAACCACGTCTCCAAATGAACTCCTGGCAATTAACATACAGTTTGCTGTGGTCTAAAATTTAAACTTTAAAATGCTCATTAAAATAATAAATGGCCATCAAAGTTTTAAAATGCAGTCATTTCTGCAGGCAGAGCTTCTAAAATATTTAAAATTATTATGTTTCTTGATATTTCCAGGGCCTGAGAGAGGAAGACAGCACACATGCTCCTTCCCAGGTGGAATTGTGCTACCTGCAGGATTGTTTCTAAAGTGAACTAACAAACTACATAAAAAAGTAGGAAGTTGTCTGCAGACTTGTGTCTGAATTCTCAAATAGCCATAAGTCTGCTGCAGCAGGAGGAAGAGAAGAGCAGAAAATGGTCTACAGAGAAATACTTATTCTGAGCATTTACTTTGGTCATACTCAAGCAAATCCAAATTGCTGGCTTTGTGCCTCAGCCAAGGTTATTCAGTCCATTCCTAAGCTGATGTGACTTTGGTGCTGACTGTAAAAAAGTCAGGCTTGGATGGAATGAGAATTCCACCTTGTTTAGATGGTTTTCTGTAGACCAGGCTTCACCTCCACCCCCATTTCATATATGACCAGTCTTAAATTTCCTCTCTCTTTGCTTTGCACTTGTCAGAAACTTCAGTCTTAGGATTTTCTGTATGTCATTAGAGGACTGAGCATACGTGACGTTACTTTGCATCTACTGTGAGCTAAGAGCATATGTATGGATGTATCTGTGGCTGAGTGTATCTGCAGTGATTTGTTGAGTCAGGAAAACTGGATAGTGAGACTGTCCCACCAAGCCCAGTGGCTCCTATAAGTGTGAGCGAGATTCATTAAATTAGCTGTCTTGCTTCCATCTAAGGATAGTCAGAAACAGGAATGTCTGGGGGAGGAAGTTGGCTGAGGCTCATTCCATATGTGCTACAGAAAATATTGATTGGATGTGGAAGGAACTTAGAGAGTTTCTTGAGGACTCAGGCTTTTGTTCCACATAAATGAGCAGCTTTTTTCTCATTGTTTCTGTGCAAGATTCTTCTGGATCCTGTTTTTGCTTCTGAGACTCCAGTTTGCTTTGGGGACCCACAGGCAACTTCTTTCCTCTCTGTTTGATCCAACAATTGTTGCCAGTGCTTTGAAGTGCTGAGTCTGCTGGCAAAGCCTTTGCCTTTGTAACCTTTGAGCTGCAGTTGTGTAATACGGGGCTCACTTCCAAGAACACAAGGCAGTTTTTCTGCTGTACAGTACTGCACCAGACATGGTCGGTACGTCCCGTTCTCACTCCTTGGTGGAAACAGAGGTCCTAACCACAAACATGGAGAGCTGAGGAGAGGGCATCCTCAGACAGAGCCAAGAATGACTCTCTGAAGGTGCACCAACATACCTTGTGCAATGGTTTTCCAGATGTGACATAAAAACTAAAAGAAGTCGTAAAATTTGTGTGGCTGATTCACAGTGCTGAATGCATTATCCCATGAAATGATTTACTGAATGGTTAGAAGATGTTTAAAGATCCCCATGCACATTATTTGCGTGTTATTAATAACAGTAACAGAAAGAAAAGACCATAAAAAATATATGGCATATGTTTTCTTGGCGTGGTTTCCTATATTCTTGTGGAGAATGCATCAGACATCTGTTTTCCTTCTGCAGTCTCTTCTCTGGTTGGAAGGATAATTTGGTGGGACAGGTGTTTTTAGACAAAATGCTGGGGATATCAAAAAGAGATCTTGCTGGAATCTCAGTGAAAAAGCCTAAACCAGTTTTTCAGTAGTCCTTGGAAAGTATCATTTTCTACAAGTGATACTTTATGTCACTTAATATACATTTGCTACCCATAAAAAGGTTTAATTCTTAACAAAAGGAACTGATAACTGCACCTTCCTAACATGCATGGAACACCTTGGCCAAAAGTTTCTTTTTCTTCCTCTGACCAATTAACAGGATTGAAAGTTGATAACCACTGAATTGCCTTGTGGTTTTGGGACAGCTTGGTATGAAGTCTTCAACAAATTGTGCAATAACAATGCAAAAATATGCAAACTATAAACAGTTCTGGGTGCTTAACATGATTATCTAGAACCTGTGTCAAGAGCCTGGAACAAGCCTACGTGAGGGACACATATCTGCAGGGTGCATCGCTGTGGGCTGGTGCCTTCCAGCTGCTGCCCACAAAGCTGGAGCATCTGGGGCTCGGAGGCAGCTGGGCTGCCTTTATTCCAGCACTCAGTGGCTTGAACTGGTGGGCACACAGCTCTGCATGACTCCTGAGTGTGTGTGTGCATCTCAGTGGCATCCCAGAGCCAGAAGAGGGTTTTTTCCTCCCTGAATACCCCAAGTAAGGAGGACTGCTTCCGTTTGCTGGGGAAGCAGTCATTCCCTATGGCATTGCATCAAGTCAAATATTTTACCCTGAAATTCTGCCTATCTTAGAGATTAATCTGGGTTTGTAACTAAAATTAATACTTACAATCATTGTTTCTGCTATTGCATTAGCTTGTTGCAGAAATTCATATCCCTCTACTTACTAAAAATTTCATTCATCAGCCTGACTCTTCTTATTCCAATTATGATTTAATAAAGATAGATCTTTTTTCTAACACAGCTTCATGGCATTTCCAAATAATGTATCCTTTCTATGACTGACATGTGTTTTACAGCCATGGAGTCTCATGATTTTTGCATCAAAATTTATTCTGTTAAAAGGATGCACTCCAATTCAGTGAACCAAAACCAGACACACACTGCCTGAAGGTTTAGATGTGCTTTACTGCCTGCTTCATTGTGAAAAATGATCCATAAAGATATCTGTTCACAGGGAAAGTCAAGTGCATTTCATAGTAAAGTACTGAAAAATGAGACAACTAGACTGTTGTTCTGATCTTCATTAAAAAGTAGATTTATGCTTGCTTGCACTTCTGTCCAAAATGAAGTTTGGTTTTCAGGGTTTTTTTAAATGTATGTTTTTGCTGCTTTGTGTTATTCAGTTTGCCTTCCTACCTGAAATTTATAGCTGCTAAAGCCTCATGATTCATATCATTGTCTTGCTGTATCTGTTTTGATAAAGTGGCATACAGATGGTTGCTTTATTTTGTCTTTACCAACTTTTACTGCAAATCATAGCAATTCATTCTTTCTCCATCTCTGGTTCCTACAAGGTCTTGTACTAAAGGCAGGAGGTTGTGAGATTTGGGGATTCATTTATCAGAACAGTATTGTATCAGCAGTTTTGCAGCAAAAGGGAAAAGTTGGGAAAACAGTGAAAAGCTGCACCAGCAGATTTCATACATCAGGATAGCAGCAAAAAACTGATTTTCTGATTTTGCGCTAAAACAGGACAACTTTTGTTTGCATGGAGTCCTGCCAAACCTACATTAATTGTATTTAATTTGATTGCTTGGAGCCCAGATGAAAAACTTTTCAAATTAGTTGACTGTAATCATGGAGATACTGATTGACAAAAAAGCCTTGCTGCAGAAAGCACACCAGCATATGCCTGAGTTCTGCAGAAGTCAAGGGACATAATAATTTAATTAAGAGCCTTCCTGAGCAAGGTCAGGAATGTTCATAGGAGTCATAACGACCAGCATTGTCTCAACCTGTGCCAGAAACAACACCACTTTGTGGCTTACTGATTAATGGTTTTCATGGTTTCCTGTCCTTGGATTTTTTCTTAACGGCTCTGACAAGGATCTCCACGTGTGAGACCTGTTCCACATGTGCTATCAAGTGGCAATGCCCCTTGTGCAATATGAGGTCGTTCAAAACCTGGTTGTGTCTTTACATCCCATTATTGCTTTCTCCCTCCCCAGGAAGTTCCCCTCATGGTGTCTTCCCCACATCTCTCCACTTGCTCTGCAGTGCTCCTGTTCTCCAGGATCTGGCTCTACGCTGGGGATATCGATTCATCTGGTGTGCTGGATGAGAAGAGCATCTCTTCTCTCTTGTGATGGACATTTTTAGAGGGTTTCTGTTTCTTTTTGTCACAGGTTCTTACAGTCCCTATGCTGGGCAATATTCCCAGTCTTGCCCTGGTATTTCATAGCTCAGCCTCAGGTGCATACTCAGACTGTAGGGACATATTCACATCTTGGGTGTCACCAGATCCTGTCTGAGGGGGCTCAGTGCTGGCTAAAGTACACACACCAAAACACTGTGCTGCACGTACCCTTGATAAAGCCCTCTGCACTGTCAGTGAGCAGTTTTGTATTGAAATTAAGGTGCCAAAAAACAGGTATACAGAACTGTGCAGGTTCTTCAAATAAAATAGTGTTTCCATAGCAATGAAATAGTTAGGTACTACACAAATGGTCTAGAGTTAATAAAGAAGAAGCTGTAGTTTGAGTATTTTCTAGGACGGAAGTGAACCAGAAATACTAAGGGAAAGGCAGATGTTGAAACAAAGATAAAGCCAAGTGCACAAAAATCTATTTTCTTAAAAATAAAACAACAAAAAAAGGCCTGTCATAATGATAGTCAGGGTAGCATTTAGCTCTAAATGACTAAGTTAAGAACAAAAAAACTGCAAAACACAAGCAAAATGGAAATGTAAACAGCTGAAGAGAGATGTCTGCTCAAAAGATAGCACAAATTTTTCAAAATTTTCTTTTTTTTTTTTCAAAATGTTAACCTTTCAAAAATTCTACCTTTCCTATAACCTTGTATAAAAAAAAAAAAATCCTCCCCTCCAAAAGAAAAGCCCAGCCTTCATATGTCACCGTGTTTTTCCCCTCTTGGTACACCCATGAAAACATCTGGAATTGTTTCAATGTAGTATGAACATTAAAGATAAAGCAGCAGAAAAGTATTGAGGAAATAGAAGAAACCTTGGACTGAATTTCCCCCCACACTCTCATTTTCTTTCTTTGCATATTTAGCTGGGTTAAAACTAGGTCAGACTCTGCCCGCCATGTGCTGAAGCTGCGGCTGTGACATTAGCCTGGAGCTGCCTCTGTCTGCTGTCACTTTTCAGGGCTGGTATGAGATATCTGGTGGAGTCGGAGAGCCCGATCTTCCTCTTTCAGACCGTGGTGTAAATCAGAGTGATTCTGCAGAGGAGTGAGACATGGCGAGGGATGGAAAAAGCAAGGACCAAGCACCTACAGACACTGTGAGAACCAGTGGGAGTTGGATCCTGAAGGCCTGGCCAGGGAGGACCAGAGGGTTCAGTCATATGAATGATATTCACCCGTAGGGCAGGAGCTCTGGGTTGCAGCAGGGTTAGCAGGGTTCATGACTTCGGACAAGGGAGGGTTTCATGCTTTGAAAGGAGGCAGCCAAAGGCTTTCTTATTGGCATGGAGAGGAGTGGGTGGACAAGATGTGTGGGCAGGAACACTTGCATCAGATTGAGTATGAGTCTGCTGGTATGAACAGAGACAACAGCCTGTCAGGCACCTCATCTACTCTTACTGAAAAGAGCAGATATTCTTCCCCATGAGAAACAACATGCACATGAGCACACAGCCCTTTGGTGACCTTTTTTGCTTGAGCAAGAGCATTGCTGGCGAAGGACCAAACCCTGATCAGGCTGCTCGATGCCAGCACGCTAGTGTTAGAGGAGATGAAACATATTAATCCCTGCACCCGATTACAGGTTTCTTAATACTACAAGAGAGTTCAAAAGTACAGACCAAAATCCAGGAACTGAAGTTCCTTGGACTTCTGAAATGAACACATCTTTACAGGGAAGTGTAAATCCTCACATGCTGACAGTGCAGCAATGGATTAGCCCTGACAAATGGACCTTTAACAAATCAGGGTCAATATTGACAAGATGAAAGATTTCTTTCTTTTTTTTGTTATTCGGAAACACAAAATAAGTCAAAGGGAAGGGAGACTATTCCCCAACATGCTTCTAAGAAACTCCCCAAACAAGTGCACCCTGTAATGCTTGCTTATTGTAAGAAAACTTGGAGGGCACAGGGACTTCGGGTCCCAAGGTAGTGAGAATGTACTTACTCTTTTTTGATGTGTTTTACTTTTTAAAAAAAAATGTTTTATTTTGCCTTTTCTCTAATGATTAATAAATTGAGATTGTGTTTTCAGAAGCAAGGATAATCACAGTACCTCAGCACAGGCATTTCGGCTGGGATGGTGGGGTCAGCTGAGCAGCACCTAAATGAGATTGCTATATTCACTGTCTGAAGAATTTAATTCTCCACATTAATTGTATTAAGTTCCGATCTCGAGGACCTAAAATGAAAAAGTATGAAGACTCCAGTCTGGTTTTATTCCTATTACCCAGGAGAAAATGGTAGACTTCTAGAATATCTTGACAATAGTAGGATGCAGGGAGGCGGAGGAGAAGGAGGCAGTAAACATGAGAAGAGAGTGATCCACGTGTGTCCCTTGGTGTTGGCTGAGTTAAACAGCAAAATAAAGGCAGTATATCAGCCAATACTGTTGTGTAAAGGATGCAAGATGCATCTGTCATGCTTCACAGGCTGCAGAAGCCATTATCCTTTGTGAAAGGCAGAATATTTCACTAGGCATATTTGAACCATCCTTGATCTGCTGGGTGTTGTTGAAATTGGCTCTTGGGCTTAGGATCTGGCCAGCCCAGATATGCTGAACAGAGTCTCTTGCTAAGCTGCTGGGTACAGCAGGTGATGAAGCTGTTGCAGTTCTCCAAATCTGGGCCCTGTAGAGCAGCTGGGGCTGAGCTGAGCAGGAACTCTTAGAAACCTTCCACCTGAGAGCCAAGGCAGGTCAGCCTCACCTCCATCCCTGGAAAGGTGATGGAACTGGGAGGAGTGGCTGACAAGCCAGAAGGCTGTGCTGCCATCCAGCGAGACCTGGACAGGCTGGAGAGTTGGGCAGGAAAAAATTAATGAAATATAACAAGGGCAAGTGTAGAGTCTTAAATCTGGGCAGGAACAACCCCAGGTTCCAGTATAAGCTGGGGAATGACCTGTTGGAGAGCAGTGTAGAGGAAAGGGACTTGGGGGATCTGGTGGACAGCAGGATGACCATGAGTCAGCACTGTGCCCTTGTGGCCAGGAAGGCCAATGGCATCCTGGGGTGTATTAGAATAAGGGTGGTTAGTAAGTCGAGAGAGGTTCTCCTTCCCCTCCGCTCTGCCCTGGTGAGACCATATCTGGAATGTTGTGTCTAGTTCTGGGCCGCTCAGTTCAAGAAGGACAGGGAACTGCTGGACAGAGTCCAGCGCAGAACAATGAAGATGATGAAGGGAGGGGAGCATCTCCTATATGAGGAAAGGCTGAGGGAGAAGAGGAGACTGAGGGGTGACCTCATTAATGTTTATAAATATGTAAAGGGTGAGTGTCACGTGGATGGAGCCAGGCTCTTCGCAGTGACAACCAATGATAAGACGGGGTAATGTGTACAAACTGGAACACAGGAGATTCCACTTAAGTATGAGAAGAAACTTATCCTCAGGGTAACAGAACACTGGAACAGGCTGCCCAGGGAGGTTGTGGAGTCTCCTTCTCTGGAGACATTCAAAACCTGCCTGGACACCTTCCTGTGTAACCTCATCTGGGTGTTCCTGCTCTGGCAGGGGGATTGGACTGGATGAGCTTTTGATGTCCCTTCCAATCCCTGACATTCTGTGATTCTGTATAATGGACATCCAAAAGCTGAGGCTGCAAAGCTCGGTGCGCTCCGAGCCAGCTGCAACTGTGGTTCAGCTCGGGACTCATGAGGCACCTGGCACAGAGGCTGAAGGAGAGTTGCTCATTTGCTGTGTTTTGTACAAGGACAGATATATCTGGCAGCAATAGATGTGACAATCCTGAGCAGATTCTCACTCCTGAATGCACAGGTTGCTGTCTTAGAAACCAGACACCTGCAGTTTGTATTGTATGCATGCACACACGTATGCAGTTCCTGGTTCTTCACCCCCAGGATTTTCTGCATGCTAAACACAGCCAAAACAGCCAAAGACTCCCTTTTCTTTTTTTAAAAATGTTTTTATTGTTGGGGTTTTGTTGTTGTTATTGGGTTTGGTTTGGCTTTTTCCACCATCAGACAAGTTAATATAGTTGGTTCCTTCAATCAAGATTTGAATCCATCTGATCACCTGCCCTAACCTAATCTACTCTTCTCTCCGCTCCTGGCTTTTGGCAGCCTTTAGCTGTAACCACAAGCATCAACTCTGAACTGTGAGGTGCCCTTCCCACCTCAACACTCTCTTCTGATAATGGTTGGTTGCCAAAATAAGTCCCCTGTGGCTTAGAGGTGAAGGGAAAAATAGCTTTTCTAAATCTCTTGACTCGTTTGGGTAAGGTGGTTTTCTTTTTTTCCATGAAGCATGTAGTTTGTGGCAGTTCAGCCTCTGCAGTGGATTGTTCATGCCAGGGTTAGAACACGGAGAGTAGATGTCAAGCTGAGCAGGATCTCCTAAGCCACTGGGCACAGAGAAAGGGAAGAGAGAGAGACTGCCAAAAATGTTGGTAAGGTGACCATGCCGCAAAACCTTTGGTTGTCCTTGTCACATGCATTGGTGGCCAACATGTTACACACCCCCCACCCCAGTCTCCTCAGGCCTGGGGATGGGAGCATGGGAGAATGTCAGAGACCGTTGTGAATGAGAGGGACCCGTCCCCTCAGAAGAAAGGAGGCTTCCAAAATCACAAGGACCCTCGGACCCTTTTGGACCTGACCTGCAGACCGTGTCCTTGGGAGAAGGGGGTGGTGATGAATTTGCTGTTGCATTGGGTGTAGGTGGCAGCGTGTTGGACACGCCCAGTATCATTATAATTGAAATTCTTTATCAAGTGCCTGGGTGTTTATCTTGGAGAGCTTGAAAGAGTTATGAATCTGACGAGTGCATATCAGGCTGGGGTGGAGAGCACAAGAACAATCATCATCAGTGTGGCAGGCAATATATTATGGCTGGCTTGCCAGATTGAAAAGTGAATGTGATTTGTCTTTGTGTTTGCTTTACCAAGGGATAAGAGACTGTTTTGCTTGCTCAGGTGTTTAGAGTATTTTAACTCTGCCTTTGTCTTGCTGTGTTTGGGAATTAGCTTCTAAGTGTTTGTGCATTCCTCCTTCTCAAACTGGAGGTTATTTGTGTGTTTGTTCAGAATGAAACAGGTCTGCTGTGTGTGATATTACTTCACGCTCTCATTGATTGCTTTGCTGCTGCTGCAGTTTTGGAGGGGAAGTGGCACAAAGAAGCTGAAGTAGCGTTTCTGTTTGAGAAGAATGAGGCACAGAATTGTGCTATTTATTTAAGAAGCTGTTGCTATGTTTATTAAAACAGCATTGGTTTCTGTAAGTCTCCTCTTCTGCTGTAAGAGAGGAGGATAAAAAGCAAGAATTCCAGTTCAGGTTAAAGGACTCATAAGTAAGAAAGACACCTGAAAGGGAGACAAACAGGTGCAAACAGTGACATTCAGAAAACCATATAGTGGCAAAAAATTAGTCTTTTGGCTTCTCAAGTAAGCTTTCTTCCTCCTGACATGGCTCTCTGCTTCTGGAACAGAAGTAGTTTGCATCTGGGCAGCCCAGAGCTGGGGCACAGAGTCTGTCGGTCCTCATCCATGCAGTCATGGCCTTAGCGTGACATTAATGCCAAATGTGTGGCTGGTAGTATTTTTTTTGAGAGAATTATTGAATTTGACACTGACACAGGAAGGATTCTATAGGCTATCTCCAGACTTTTTCCTGCAGGGAGCAGGAACCATTCCATAATAACTCACCATCCGATTTACCTAGAGATGTCACAAAATATTCTCTCCAAGTGGCCTGCGTAAGTACTGGATGGTTAGAGGACTTGTTTGTTTGTTTGTTTCTTAATTCTCTAGGAATAATTCATTGGCTGACAGCTGTGTTTGTGCAATGACTAGGTGTACCCCTTAGAAACAAGCCCTGACAATCTACTCAGCACCCAATTTGGCTTTGCTGCATCTGTGCACTTGTAGTCACTCTGTTATGCAATCTCTGTGCCTCTACCCACAGTCTGTTGACATTCATTTATTCATTTGATTTCAGCTTCACATGCAGCAACCGCTGTCATTTCCATATTACAAAAGGAGGCTAGGAACATGTTGATACAAGGCTTGGGCTCGTGTCTATGCTCAGAGAACAGATGGGGAAAGCTCTGTAGTCATCAACAAAAAGAGGGTACTCAAGGACATCTTCCCTTTGGTTGCAGGCTCTGTTGGGAGACATGATCGGAAGTGGGACTTCCATTCCATGAGAAAGGTTGGAATAAAAATTTTGTCCTATTTTTGCAAAATAAAATTCCAGTTTTTAGTGGATGGGAAGAGGCAAGACTGTTACAATTTTCAGAGAAACAACCCAAATGCTCTGATACTTCTGAAACAAAAACATAACTGAAACACCAAGGAAGAAGTACATCTTCTTGCTTTGGGTCCTTCAAAGGGTCTAGGATCCAGTCACCCTCAGTTAGGGCAAGAATAAACAGTGGATCTTTTGAACATGGCATTCCCAGCTCTGTGACGCAGCTAGGAACCGCCAAAGTCATCACAAAAGGCAGCTCTTCCAGCATCTCCCCCCTACCTCTTGGTTCCTAGAAATGCCCATTATGGTATGAGGAACAGACAGTTTACAGTAAGCACACAAAAAAGATTTAGAGGTGATTTTTTGACTAAATGGTTTCAGGTTTGCCCAGGGCTGTGGGGAAATGGACTGGGTAGCTCTTACTTGATTTCTCACTGTACTCATCTCTCTAGCTATTGCTCTTCTTTTCAGTATACATTGCCTACCTTTGCCTCCTCCATTTCCAATTTGATCTATCAGCTTGACACAAGAAAAGTGATGTGGGTACATTTCTCATCTGTATTGCAGGATAAAAGCTGCCCTCTTATTTCTACCATTTGGAGAGGCGAGAAAATGTGGACAAGCTCCCCACAAAAAAGTAAGACCAGCAGGTGCCCTTTCATTTTCTGGGACTGTCTGCTTGTCCTAGAGGAAGATGGATCTTGGCTGAGAGACAAAAACACAAAGCACTTATTGGATAATCTTCTACCGGTGACAAAGGCTGCAATGATAAAGGAAACGAGAAGCTTCCTGGAGGCAAAATGCAGGTCACCTGGAAATGCTGACTTTAGCCTTTGCACATCTTAATTTGACCTCCTGTCACAAACTGGCCAAAGCTCTAAAAGGACCTACTTTATCTCTCTAGAGATAGGAAACTTGCCTCCCTGTAATTTTTATCTAACGCAGTTATGCTGTAGAATTGTGATGACTGCCTCTGCAGCACTCGCCTGCTGCTATAATGGGATAATTGCAGATAAAGGTAATGTGGTTTTAATTTCATATCATTATTAGGCTGTTGGTAGGTAAATGTATAGGAGATGTTTTAATAAAGCAATTTGAACTTTCCCGTAGTGAGCTTTTAGAAGGATGTATCAACCATAAGTGAATGGCATAGACCTAATCAATAATTGCAGAATTGCTAGAGAGGAGATTAGGAGATGAGGTAAAATGTGGTGGCCTGTCCCAAGCTTTGGCACAATGACAAGTGCTCAGGGCTAGGGCTCAGGCTGGAGGGCAGTGCTTCTACTTATGCAGTTGAAGCAAGACCCAGGAGGTGTGGCTTCCAGTCCTAGCTCTGCCAGAGATGGCTCTTTCTGAAATCATATACCTCTTGTGTCACCTTTATGAGACCAAGATTATTCCTTTGCCTTCTTCCCTGGAAAGGCACTGATGGCAAGAAATTTTCTTTGACCACCTGTGGGTGTAGCTGAACTCTCTGTTGATATCTGCTGGGCTAAGAAATAAATCAAGTGCTCAGGAAGCTTGGGCTTTGGTATCCTCTTCCTCCAATGGAGAAAAATGCCTTTTCCTTAGCCTGTCTTGCATTGTTTGACATGAAAGATCATCTGCTGTGTTCCTGCCCTCTGCCTGCAACCATAGAGACTGGTGAGGAGTTGTCTTGTTGCAGCTGCTCTATCCTCTGTGGGGTGAGTAGCCTTGATTAGGAGAACAGGAGCTGTTCCCATGCAGGTAGGTACTGCATAAAGAAACTGGCTCTTAGTCGTCCATTTGTTGTGTTTTGTCCACAGCACATTCTTTACACTAAAGGATTTTTCCCAGCACTGAAAGCATGAGCATTTCCCTATTATTAAATTTCTGTTTCATTCTCCTCATTTGGAAAGGAGGGGATCCAGGACAATGTTGGTTCTCCAGCTCCTTGACATTTGTTTGATTTCCCATATTGTCCAAAAACTCTGCCATCTCAGTCAATAACATACTCAGCCCTTCAGACATGCAGGGAGCATCAACTCACTTGTTAGGCTCCAGATATTCAGTTCTTTATGTTGCTTTTTGTTTGTTTGGTTTTTCTTTTTTTTTTTTCTTTCCATTTTTATATCTGCCTTGCAGCTGTATTCTTACCTTATGGAAATCTTAGCCAGTGTGCTGAGGTCTTAGTGGAAATACATGCTGTTTGTCAAGCAGCCTCTTCATCTGCTTTCTTTCAATTCTTTTCTCCTTAGAATCCAGCCCATGATTTTCATGCCTGGTAAGAATGCAGTAGCTGAATCCTTCAGATTTGTATGTTAAAGTACTGTATCCCATGTACATAGAAATAACTTCATTAGCCCTGAATACAGAGTACATATTCTTCTGCGTAGAATAGAGCTTTGACTCTGATTAAACTCTTAAAGATGGTGTTATTGTCGTATTTCTTATGAAGGTTTGGATAAGAACTAATTATTTACTAATATTAGTGAAGTTTTTTTATTTATGTTTGTGCTTTGTGGCTGAAATATATGATAACAAATTCCATCTGTCCATTTAATTAATGTTCACAGTGCTGTGAAGAGGGCTTCCCAGCAGCAGAGAATATGACATTTGACTCAGCAAATTGAAAAGTCATGATAAAAGGTGATTAATGTTATTTCAAAATGCAATTACCATTTGGCACAAAGCAGGTTTGGGTCTTTGATTGCTGAGGAGATGTGGGCTCGATGTAAAAGGCACTTGATGCTGCTGGTGCTGGGTCAACTGTAAATGTTTCATGACTTCTCTCACCTTAGAAAAAGTGCAATGCCAACCTGTCACAGGAGCACATCTAATTGCTCTTTGACAACATTTTCATTGTCGCATGCATATGCACTGCAGCCCTGCCTTTCACCCACACCTCTGCCCTCAGAGCTCTTGACATTAAAAGCTATTGATGGATGAGCTTGTTTTGACTGATTTTGAATCCACTTGAACATTACAGGTTTGAAAGTTCAGTGCTGATGTAACTGAGTTAGCATTCTGAGGGAGAGGAGAATGCTGGCAAAAGGGGAAAGGTGTTTCAATGGGAAAAACTGGTGGAAAAGAGAGAAAGGTGGTGAGGGGAGACACCAAGAAGCAGCTGGCAGTGGGAAAGGATCAGAGGCAGAGCAGAGAATTGAAAACTAAATACAGTGTGTGTGTGGGCATGCATTTGGCTCGTTCTTGAAGCTGTGCTTACCAGTGGGTTTTTTTTCTTGCCTGAAAAGTGACTTAGTTAAGAAAGCAAAATCTGTTTTGCATGGAGAAATACCAGTTCTATGTGCAATGGGCTGAAAAAGGTGATGAACTTGGTCCTGTGTTCCAGACCATGGAAACTTTGGATTTTGACTCATTGAAGAATCACCCCTTTCCTCCCCACCTATTACTCTCCGCTCTTCCAGCTCAGGCAGATGGGAGAACAGGATTAGTGCAGCAACACAACTCTGACAGACCTGGGAAAGGCAGTTTTCAACCTGAGGGAACTGCAAAATATCATAAGACACATGTTGGATTATATAATGCCAGGTGCTGCATAAGACTGAGCTGATCACGGCCACACGCCAAGAGGCTGTGCCTGCAAAGGTCTCCCCTGCACCAGGGCTTGTGTGACCGGGCGGGAGAGGCTCAGGAAAAGTTAGAATTGCATAAAGCAATCTCCCATTGTTTCCAGCATCTCGTCCAGAATGCAAACTCCCTTTCATCACCATTCAGAAGTATTAATATCTGCTCCACTCATTGCATCACATCTGGATGGCTGACAGGATATAATAGAGGTCAGAAAGGATTATATTTCTTGGTCTCCACTTCACTGGCCAGGAACTGGCTGGTGTAGATGAGGCATGCTTATAAGATTATAATGGTAATTTGTAAGCCTTTGCTCAAAGCACTGCAACTGAATCTGTTGTACAAGTGCAGCTGATGGCCAAAATCCAAGTCTTTGATAAATCACTTTATTGCTGACCTAATGAGTTCTTCATGACAAGAAGATTTCTGCAGCGGCTCATTCAACAAGCTATTTTCTATACCGGTGGTCAGGACTGAAGAAATGGTTGCACAGAGAACAGCTAGGAGGTATGCCACTTTGCAGAGATTAATTGGAGACTTGATTGGTTTCACTATCACACACCAGATGTTCTCTCTTTTGTTAAAAAAAAAAAAAAAAAGTCCAGACAGTGGCTTAATTTAGATTTACTTCATTAGCTGCAGATGTCACTGCATTCTACTGTATTCAAATAATTGATAAGATTAGTGTCTTTCCTGACTGAGAGACTCATTCTCTTTTTCAATTAATCCTAAAAGCTCGATTTGAGGAGGAAAGGGGCAAAAATTTCTGAACCTGTTTTTCTTCTTGCCTCCTTGCAGAGGAGGGTATATTGAGGAATGTCTGGATCCACACGGTTCATGGATGAGGGAGAGATGCCACCACTGCCAGCCCCGTGGTGCTTCTCAGCCCATCACCCCATGCAGAAAACAGTCCTCCTACAAGAAGACCCGAAGGTGAGTGACCACCATAGTGATGCTACTGGGGCTTTGTGATCACCGCTCAGCCTGGGGACGCAAGTCTGCAGAGGCATATCAGGAGTGAAAACAATATTCTCTGCATTGTGCTTTTAACCACCTAGGTCTTGAAGCACTTAGCAATAGGGGCTGGTGTCTTTTCTTCCCAGTTACAGAACAGGGAACTGAGGTAGACAGCCAAGATGGGCATTTAGTTGCCAAGCCTGTTCTGTTATTTCAGCATCCCTTTTCTCCTGAGTTCCCTGCAGCACAGGAGCCTGTTCTTTTGCACTGAGGTCCCCTTTGAGGCTTCGGTGTAACAACCAGCTGGAGCTATTCAAGTTCTTTAAAAAAAATGGTATCTTAGATGACTAATTATCACCAGGTGACTAACAGCTAATGCTTCTGGGCAGAGCTGTACCTATAATAACCAGTCATCACTGCATTTGCTAAAAATGAGGAGGGTAATAAAAGATAAATTTTGCTTGAGCTGGAACTTTTTCCAGGTCGAGTCTCTTCTTATTTCACTGTTAATCTTGAAGTATTACATAAGGTGTGGGGCTGCAGACTTCTGCAAGGTTGGATCTGGGATAATTAAAATGAAATCTTTTCTCTCTGGAGACTCTCTGTGTTAACCTGGGCAGCATGGAGCCATCTCATGGGACCCCCACAAGGAGACATCTCACCATGCTGGCTGCCATGTCTGTGATACAGCAGGGGTTTGCTGTCTCTCCTTGGATGAGTATGCAAAGAGGTCCCCTGAAATAATTGAAAAGCCTTGGCGGGTTCTGTTTAAATAGAAGGTAAAAAATACTAGTTTAAACAAAGTGCTTGGTTTTGCAGGGACATGAGCCCTCTACAGTGAAATTAAAAGGTGTTGTTCGAGGCAAGTGCTTGGGGTGTCTGGAGCAACAAGTCTGAACTACCCAGCAGATGCAGGGATGGCCATGGTTTTCTGCTGAGATGTTTTGACTTTAATTTACAAGCAGCAGAGGTTTCGCTCATCCTCCATGCTCCCTGCCCAGACTGCTGACCCCACAGTCTCCCCTGAAAGCAGATGTTTTATTAACCATATCTTCCTCTCTTGGCCTTATTTTTGTGTTTGATTTTCCTTTCTTCCTCCAGAAAAATTCCCATGTTGGCCATTGTATCAAAGATTTGTCATCTCACTAACATTTTGGGTTTTCCTTTCTTCCCAGCAATTTCCTTGTGTTGTACAAAGACTTTTAATTCACCATGGGACCCTTCAGCAGACTCCTCCAGGGCTTGGAGGAAGAAGGATGGGGCCACGTCTGTGTCCATTACCCAACATTGTCTTGGGGCAGGAGCCACCTCTTTTTCCATAGCACCTATAGGAGCTATCGACCATACACTGTGTAAATGCTGCAGAAGTTATGTAAGTTAGGAGGCAAATGCTTCTGGCCACTGTAATTCAGCATTGCTCTGTTGACTTGTGACCCAAAGCATGCTAACAAATTGTGTGTGTCAGAGGCAATAAGTGATGTGAAAACAGATGATCACTGGGTGTCATTTAAATTCGCAAAGGGTTTAAAATATTTGCCAGGCTTCAGTCAGGAGAATGACTTTTTACTTTTATGTGTGGAAATGGCCATGTGCTTGTATATAAAACGTTCCCAATAGCCACCATTTTAGGAAGTTCATTCCACAAAGGAGTCTCAAAACCAAACTAATTTTACCATGCCAGCCCTTTCATTGCCATGAACTGAGTGCTTTAAACAATTGTCTAAAGAAAAGTTTATTGGTGTTGCAGGCAAGCTCAGGCTGCTGGGACTCGTGGTTTGATTTGTTTTGTTTTGTTTTGTTCTGTGTTTTTGGTTTTGTTTTGTTGTTGTTGTTTGGGGTTTTTTTTGTTTGTTTGTTTGGTTGGTTTTTTTTAATGTCAAAAACCAGGCTATCCAAGTTCACACCAACAGAGATGGATTTAATTCAGTTGTTTTCCTTTCTTTCTGGGCTGACTTCTTGTTTGGTTCATTTTCTATCTGCTTAACCCTTTGCTAACTTAAGAAATGGTATTCAATGATTGACATCTGCATATCCTTAATTGTATGTTGGTATTGGATTGTAAGAGCAACATATTTGTTGTAATAGCTAGGAGAAGAAAGATGCGTGATATTTTGGGAGTGGGCAGGAGGGTGCATGTGTGATGAAAATTAGGCAACCAGTTAAATTCCCTGTTGACAATCACGACATGCGTTATCTGCTATCTCATCGTGCCTGTGCAGAGCTATCAACAGCTGTGATATCACAGCTGTCAACTCATACCACCTTGCAACTTATGATTAACAGGATTTCCTCTTCGGTTATTAAAGTAATAACAAGAGATACTCTGTGGAAAGCAACAGAACTCGCAGCAATTGAATGTACTCTTTCCCTGAAATACATCTCAGCTTATTACCTGGCAAAAGGTATTAAGCACCACACTTTCAATACCTGTAGTCAACCAGAGCTTTATGGGCTGCAACTTATCAAATGTGATCTGGGTAAACTCCTTTGATTTCAATGCAGACTTATACTGGGACTTTGGCTCTATTTTAGCTATTTAGTGTTTTGTCTCTGCTGGGACCTGGAGTCAGCCAGGGCTCTGGGGTGGACGTGCTGGGACTTCCCTGTGAGTTAAGGACATCAAAGGGGCTTTGAATTTTTAAACTGGCCTTGTATTGGTTGTCTAGAACATACACTAAATAAGACAACTCTTGAAAAGGATAAATTTAGATCTGATGAATAAATAAAAGGGTTCAGAAACCAATTTCTCTCCAACTTTACAGCAGGACAGACTTTGCTCTTGTGTTACCCTTTGTCTACTACTTTCCAGAAGCCTCTAGCAAGTTCCATGTGGATCTATCTGGGTTCCTGGTGTACAATCCTCCCCACTATGCCCTGCAGGAAAGGCTGACACTTGTTCCCCACTACTTCCAGGGCTGCCCCCATCCCATATGCCATGTCCCACCCCTTCACCTGCTCCTGCCCTATTGCCTGGAGATCACTGGCTTGGCTATGATGCCTCCTGGACCGTTCCATGCAGAATAGACAGTCCACATCTTCTCCTGAGGCATCACCTGTGGTAAGACAGCTGTGACAAATCTTCTGTTTAAGAGGTAAATGCATCCCACCGTGAGCAACAGTATTATTCCCAAAAACCCTAAATTTGGCCATTAGTGTTTAACCAGTCAGTAAATCATATTCCCTTGTGTGCACTGAACTTGCTCATGGTAATAGTCATTACCTAGAGCACCTTCTGACTTTATAAAGAATATCAGCCAGTGCAGAATGACAACCAAGAAAGTCAACCAGCTATTTTGCAGCCATTCTTTGGTGTAAACTCCAAAACATTGCCTTGCTGTTTGTCCAGAAACTTTGTAATGTGATGGAGGTCTGTGTCATGGCTGTGTGTCTGGGAGTCCCCACACATGGCATAATAAGTTCTTTGTGTTGTCCCAGTGGGCTTGTATCATCTGTAGCAATTCCTTTTCTTCTGTTTCCTATCTGGAAAATGAAATTGTTGCTCTGCCTTGTCTAGCAAGATGCTGGATGAGCTGGGCCAGAATCTCAGCTGGAGCCAGTTGGATCTACTGTAAATCATAAAGTAAAACTGCAATTTGACATTTTGTGGTCCAGGTTCAGTTTGGCTGGCTGTCCATCTGTCAATGTGCCTGTTTGTGTTTGTCTGTCTATCTTGTCCTATAGTCAACTACTACACATGCATATATGAAATTCCATTTCAGTCCTGATTCACAGAAGTATTTAGTGCCTCATTAATCCTTATGCAATTCTGGACATTTCATCTTTTTTTTTTCTGGTGTTTTTGGGGTAAAGCTGACAAATAAACAGCTAAATCTTTCAGTCACTGGCTGCTGTAATCAACTAGCTATAAGAAGATGTGGTGAAGTTATTTCTATTTTTCAGAGAGAATAATTCTTCTCTCTCCTTCCACATGGCAGGAAAAAAAAAACGTTCTGGTAATGTAGGAGCTTAGAATTTGTTTTGAAAGTGCCTCTAGTTGACTGACAAGACAAACAAATGTGGTTCACTTGTATTAAAAAAACTGTTTTATAATCCTTCTATACAATGAAAATGATGTGTGAGGTATAAATATTCTGGAGTAACAATTGCATCCACTTAAATTTGTGAAAGAAATAACTAAGGAAAATGATGTTGCAAGTGATTTCACACCTGACCTGGGGCTTTGCAGTTCATCAGCCGATGAAACTGTAGGGTCCCCTCCTGCTTTCCAGTTCCAGCTTATATCAGGCCAGTGTGTGTCAGTGAACAGCTGCATACTGTGGCTACTTAAATTAACACTAAACAGGATGTTTCAATTGAAGCTACGCTTATTTCAGCAGTAAGCTCAGAATTTGTCAATATCTGAGGTGATACTTCAGGGACCTTGATGTCCTCAAGCTCATGTTCTGGGGCAGGCTGCTAGATCCTCTTGGAAATCAAGGAACTCGTATCCGTGTACTTCTCAGTAAGTCTTTCTTCACCTTTTTAAGGGAGAATTGACTGCTGACTTGATTGCTTGCATGTTGTGTGTTTTGGATCTCATATATACACATATTTAAGAACTGCTTTTCCACTAAGAATCAAGTGAACATTTCCCATAAATGCTTTATCTTTTGTCCCTTTTCCCTTATCTTGAGAAAAGCTCATCTTCGTGCGCTTGTTTACTCATATGATGAAAAAGTATCTTTTCTTCCTAGTCATTGTGTACGAATCTACAATAAAAATGAGGTATATAAGCCATCAGAGACATAGCTACAGGCAAGAAGCAAAGTGGGCTTAGTGACCTTGATGTGCATGCCATAGTTGTTATGGCAACAGGCAAGTGAAATCACTGTTGCTAAGGCTCAAAGAAATAAAGCAATCTCAGTCACTTAGTGGTCATTATTCTCTAGTAACTTAATTTTGAGTTTGCTGCAAGCTAAACTGCGAAATGAGTCAGCAAACGATCTGAAATACTTAGGAAAAATATGAATGAGGGGATATTCTTTTCAGTCCACTTCCACTGAGCCCCTTCAGCGACAATGTCAGGAGCAACCACAGAGGTTTTCAAGCACCTGGTGAATTGGGGAGATAATTCCCAGTGGTTATTAGGAGCCACATTGCGACGCAAAGTGCAGCCTTGAGGCAGGAGCAGCGGATGGTGCTGACCCCCTGGAAGAGCAGGAGACAGCGTGGTCTGGAGATATTTCTCTTTCTTATCTGAGATTGGTGATTTGCAGCTTGTATTTATGAGCAATAAATTATAATTCTATGCCATACTTTTATTTTTGCTTGACCACAGCTAAGATTTGACTAATCCTCTCAGACGTGTGAGGACTGGACAGAAGTGTAGTTAGACTAGGAGAAAAAGAATTCTTTTTTTTTGTGTGTGTTTTTAACAGGTGAAAATAAAGACCCCCTTTAAGAAATTCTAGTAAGCTGAATGTTGGAAAACACTTTTTTATTTTTTTATTTTTTTAATGAATTTTGTAAACCTTAAAGAGGTTTAGGGGTTTTAGCAGAATAGTAAAACTTCAAGAATAAACTGAGTGTGCAAATATCAATGCCAGGTTTCACTGAAATTAAAAAAAAAAAGCCATGACAAATCTTATCCCAGTAAAATTCATGGAACTTGAACACACACAGAGGGAAACTCCAGTCAGATTGCGTTTTGCTGGAAAATGAATATCACCATATGGTCAGAATATTGCTGTTCTTGAATTCATTCATAGACCAACGCCAAAGAGAAGATAGTATTTCCCTAAAATAAATACACAAAACCTGCTATTACAGACACACCACCAAATTCTGCAGAAATGTCATTGCAGGCTCTAGTGTCCTGTTCTGTGGTTGTGAATTAGATTTTTCTAAAGGCTAATTGCAAACCCCTTTTGATTCCCAGTTAATTTCCAAAGAGGCCAGATGTGAATTTGTAGTTCAGGCCTCTATATTGCTCCAGAAAAAGCAGCAGCATTAGCAGCTGAAAGCAGTCATTATGTGTTTGTTCCCGGTGCAGACTGATTGCTCATCAAGCAGAGCAGAATCCTGTACAGGCTGAGCTGGATCACAGCGCTATACATATGTATTCCTTCTTGAAAATTGACACAATCAGGCTATTCATGTATCCTGCCAAGATGCCTCTTGGTTTCAGATGCCCTGGGTGATTGCAGGGAAGATTTGCTTCTGTGTCTGTATACTCTGGCATTTATCAGGATGGTCTCCATTGAAATCAGCGGCATTTCACTGAAACGTGGATGAAATTGGAATTGATCCTGAGGATGAAAGCTGGTCCATGGAGGACATCAGGACTGGCCCCCTTCAATTCATATGGCTTTGAAAATGTGCCTGGCACATGTCTGTGATGTTGGGCTGCAGGATTTGGGATGAGTGCTGGGACTTGCTATTGTCCTTAGGCATTGCTGCTGGCTCGGCCTTGACTGATCTGCTGAATTTGCTACAGGCTTGCTTTTCTGGCATATCTCTGCCACAGCTGCGTGTTTGTCATGAACACACTTCTGCCTTAGCCCTGAGTGAACTGGCCAGGGTTGAGAAGGTGCTGCTTTCCTCTCGCCTGCCAAGGGGGATGTTCTGGGGCTGATCCACCTGCTGACGTGTGAGCCCTGCATCAGCCCCCCCACAAGCTGGGAACCCGGTTAGCTGGGGAACCCTGTGGATGTGCAGCTGAAACCTGAGCCGGGTACCTACAGAGTCAAGAGGATGCTCGAGAAATGCCAGCGTTGCTATTTGAGAAGCCACTGCAATATAGATAAATAAGGGCACCAGTATTACCATTTTGTTTCAACATTTTAAATCTGGCTTGATGCTATAGTCTGCAGAGCTTCTCTCTGGTATGCTAAGAACTTCGCTAGAATCTGATGTAGAGACTTCAATCCCTCTCTGACTACTCTGTATCATGCTGGTTTTGGAGTAATCCACTTAGTGACAAAAATTGCTAAGGCTCCTTTTATATCCAGCTCTCTTTCATCTGCTTCTTTAAAACTTAGACCAGCTGATTGCTGGCAGGGCCTCCAGCAACTACGTGTAATTAAAGTATTCATTAAAAAAATTGATCATTAAATTAAATGGTTACTGAGAATGTTGTTGCTAAACAGTCAAGCAGATGATTAAGCAAAGCTTTACATGAATATCCAGAACAGAAAAAACAATTATGGAAATTGCCATTCTCCTTGAAGTGAGCTGCAGTGCATTCCCATTCACACTGGTGTTTTCAGCTGTATTGTCGGAAGGGGAGTAACTGCAAGAGGTCCGTCCCATCAGTGGGCTGCTAAGTGGTAAACAAGTTCACACAGTGATGCCTCGGCATGACATGTGCGTGTTTTCATTGTCTGTAGAATGGGAATATGAGAGTCTGAAAAGGCACATGAAGGTTTCAGCCAGGAAAGAAAAACAAGGGTGTTTTTTTTTTATTTTTGAGGGAGTGGAAACATATTTCAGCTGAACTCTGGACTTGCTGAATTTTCTGCTTTATTCTTTTCATCTTTGAAAATCTTTCCCTTTTACTTAGGCATTCTTCAGCAAGATATCTCCAGCCAATGTGTCTGTCTGTAGTACAGATCTTGTTTTCCTGATCAGTGGCATCAGAACTGCTCCATTTGAAGTTTTATGGCATTCTCTGATTTAGTGGGGTCTTTTAATAATGTATTGTGCTTGAGACCTACCTCTGTGCTTGAAATGTCACTTGGAGTCAATGTGGCCACTTCTTGGGAGAGCAGGAGCAAGAAAGGTTAAGTTTAAAAAAAAAAGAAAGAAGGAAAGAAACAAAGAATTTGTGATGTCCAACTGCTTGGGAGAAGTTGGAGGTGTCTGTGAGTACTTGTTCAAACATTCACAGCCTCCCATCACCTTTCATCACCTTTCATGCATTGCCTTCTGGTGCAGATAGAAGACAAGAAAAATTTCTACCCCACTACTCAAAATATTTTGATGGTAGAGGGTATTACAGTTATTTTTGCATGCTTGTAAGAGACAGTTATTGCTTGAAAAAAAAAATCCTCTAAATAGAAAAGGAAAAACAGCCAAAAGGTAAGAAAAAGAATCTATTTTCTCACTGCTAGTTAATGTGGGCGTAACAACATCACAGATCCAAGCTGTGAAGGTAAGCCTATGGAAGTGGTGGGAGTTCATCCACCATATTCTGGATCTCTTTGACTTTTGCAAGGTGTCTGGGCTTACGTTAAAGCAATTTCCCTGAGAATATATTTAGGAAGCTGCTAGTAAAGCTTGTGTGCTATAGTTGACAGAAGAATCTGGTGGGAGAAATGGTTTATGTTGTTAGTTGTGCTCTGCCTGTTTGTGCACATTTAATCAACATCCTCATGGAGTACCTCACAGTTTTTGTTGTTGGTGTTGTTTTTGCTGTACAACGTGCTAAAAAGGACAGCAGGGACAAATCAAGATTTAATTTAAAAACTGGAATTGGTCTCAAAGTGGCAGAAGAATCCACATAAATCAAGCTGGTAGTGTTTTCTGATCATCAGTTACTGCCAACACTTTTACCTGCAACCTTAATTAATAGTGTCCTGTAAAAGACTCTTGTGGAAAGCTTGTGGCACTTGAGAGTGATTCAGCTGTCTTGTCTGTGCCATTTGCCAGAAAGACTCTGGGTTAATTTACTTGTTTGCCAGGGTTATGGGCAGTATGAAACATAAAAATGCTATAAAAGAGTTCTCTTAATTATTTGCTGCCTTTGATTAGAGAAAAACAATGCCTTTGTTGATCCCCACTTCCTGCAAGCATCATTTGGGGAAAAGACATCCAATGTATTGATTTAATAATAAACATGCTTTAGTCCCTGGGCTTCACTTCTGCCTGAAAGCACCTCTGACTGGGGAGGGAGCTGTAGTCTATACCAACCATTATACGCCTGGAGATGAACTTGTCTCTCTCTGTTTGTAAATAAGTGTGAATGTTACAAGAGAGATTAATGAAAGGGATGTATACCTTTGTATACAAATACATGGAGGTAATAGACGATGGAGAATGCGGAGGTCCTTAGTTTCTGTAGGACCAGTAAAATTTGCACTATAAACAATTTCCCAAGGAGTGTTTTTGATAGGAAGGTTTAAATAAAGAGGGAAGAGAGGCATTGCCTCATCCTCCCTCAGGTAGGATGAGGATAATAGAGCAAACCCTCTCTCCCGCCCCACAAAACATATGGGCAGTACATCCCAGAAAATGTTGTATGGAAGGAAGGAGTGATTTGTTTCTCTGTGCTGGGCATGTGAAGTGTTGCCCAGGAGATCTGGACTGTGACTAAACCCCACAAAGGCTCTGGGGGCTTCAAGAGGCTCAGATCATGTGAACATCGCAATTACAATGTTAACCTAAACAACCTAAAAATTGCTGTCCTGGGTCCACCCACTCCCCCCAGCAGAGTACTTGTTGGCCTCAGACCCCAGCTGCTTTGGAGAACTGTCCACAGAAAAATGTTTGCAGTGTTGACAATCATGTTAGCAGGGAGTAATCAATCAGATCCACTTGCATAAACACAGAGAGAGCAATTGATTACTTGTAGCTCTGCTAACAATTGCAGCACCAACAGGCCCCAGGGCTTCAGGAGTTTAAATGGACTAAAAATTCATGGTTGCTATTTGGATCTGATCACCTTTCATCCTACTCAGAAAGATTAAAAGAAATTAGTTTTTTGGTACTAGGATGCTTATAAAAACAACATTCTTTAATGCAATCCATAAACCCTCTCCCGTAAATAACTTGCTAAGTGTTAAGGGGAGCTCCCAACGTGCTTTTCAGGTACCTTTCTGCTACCTCCTTCTGCACCTCTGCCAAACCTGGCCCGGAGTAAGTGCTACAAAGAGAGGAAAGTGTGAATTCATGTTTGTATAACTTGTTGGGTTTGACTGGGGAAGGAAATGCTAATGACACTATGAAACCACGTTCTGTGCTCTCTGGTATTATAGTTTGTGTGTAGGGATTATCCCAGATGTGCCAGGTTTATGCAAAGCATGGTTACACTGAAAGCACTTTCCAAAATTCAGGGGAAATTTTCAGAAGGAAAAAAACATTTCTGGAAGACTTTGCTAGAAGGTCTGAAAACTCAATCTGCTCAATTTCTTTGTTGCTTGACCAGCTTGTGAGATGGTGATGTTGTACTGAGCTGCTAGAGAAGGGAATATGCTCAGTGCCTTTCAGTGAGAAGGGCTGAGGTTTTAAAACAAAACTAACATGTTAGTATTGTTGTAACTGAGACAAACAGCCAGTTTGCTGCTAACTTTTTGAACAGTTTTAATGTGTAATTAAGTCTCTGTGGCACTAGCAATGTGGAGATAAAACAGTTTTATAGGGCTGCGTGTATCTCACTCAGGAAGATTACTTGGGTTTTAAATGGTTTCCAATACCTAAAATGACACGACTGAATTGGAGACAAACTTTAAGTAAATCTCCCACCTTCCATTAAGTTTTGTTCTGAATTGAGTGCCTGCTCAAAGCAGATATATCTTCACTGCATGGTAGTCTGGATAGTGTCGCTAATCTTTTTCTCCTCTAAATGCAAAATATTTTCCTCTGTAGCTTGGGTACAGTCACAAACAGAAATCTTACCTTCAGAGGGACTCATATTGTGAATACTTCAGCAGGGCTGGAACACCTTGGATCTGAGAGCAGCAAGATACCCCTGTGCATAACTGGGGCTCTGCAGACACCCTCTCCCTATTGCTCTTTCTCTCCCCTCCCCACAAATTACTTGTTAATTTTCCCCGGTGGCTGTTTTGACTTGTAGGCTCTTACTAGCTAGAATTATTTTTCAGAATAAGCCCTTAAATTTGCTTTTGCAGTGTGAGTGTGTTGCTCTTTGGTTACAGCTAAGCTGATACATCTTTTGCTAAGCTAAAGTCAAAATACTCTTCAGTGTTGCTTCAATTAACATCGTTTGTTAGCACTGACATCCCAATGACTAACTGCAGTCAGAGTTTAACTGATTTAATTTAAATGTCTTACAGCAAATGAATTACCCAGGGTAAATCCGAACCCTGTGTCACTTGTCCAATGCTTTATTGGTTTTGAATGCAAAATTAACTTTTCAAAGAGCTTGCCAGCATCCAGACATTTTAACATCTTTAGAGTATCACAGTCCCTGTATCAAATTGGACAGTTCTACATGCTCAGGGAGTGGTTCTACCCTTTTTATCAAGGCTGGATAATGACTCATTCCTCCAAGATTACAATGCTACACAGCCAGAGAAAAGGAGCAAAAAACAGATCCAGAGGGCAAAGTGAAAATAATAGCCTCTTCTGTATTTTCAAGTAAGCCAGAGATTTAGGAAACCGTTTTTGTTATGTTGTAAATGTTTTATGGCTCTGGACTTTTCCATGCAAAAGGTTTCACTGTGTTAACACTGGGGTTTTAATGTAAATTATCCTCAGAGCAGACTGTAAATATACACAGGGACAGAGTAAGAGGATGCACTGGAGAAAAGTACAGTTAAGCACCAAAATGTGAAAAATGCAATTGAGGTGATCAGCAAATCACTGGAGTGAGGACTTGTCACACAGGGCTGGGCAGCACAGGGACCACTGGTGTCCTCCTCTGGCATTGCTCAACGAGGTGTTTGGCTTTGTGCTGTGTCACGTGGGTTTAGTACCTCGGTTTCTTTGGCTCCAAGGCAGTGATTGTGCATGTGTGGAAGATGGCAGCAGACAGGCTTGGGCTTCCATGTTGGTTTGAAAAACATCTCAAAATGTGGTATTTTGGGCAAGACCTCATTGCTGGAGCAGGTCTCAGGGGCTTCTGCATCTGAGAGTCAATCTGTTTTTTCCTACTGTATCAGCTGTTCTGATAGGAGTTGTTTCCTCTCCCTGTAAAACTTGTGTCTCTCTTTAGGAAAAGCATGTTTCTGCTGGGTGTTAACTTTCAAGAGTTTGCTGTCCTGCCATGCAGCTGTGACAAGACAAGAGTTTTCCTATGAGATAAACCAGCGAATATCAGCAGTCAGTGTGTGTCATGGAGAAGACATAGAAGCTGATGGTACTGTCTTTAAAAACTACTAGCACCTTGTCTCAACTAGCGTTGCGCAATGCAGGAATAGTGACATCGCTGTCCTGGGTAAAAGAAAACCCCGTGCAGATATTATTGAAGTTACTTTCTTAGTCAGATCTCGGAGCACATCCTTAACAGGACCCTCAGTTTTCATACCTTTGTCTTCTAAGTGAGCTTTTCTCCTTGGCTGCTGTTCCCTGGGGCACGTGCAAGCATAATGCCCCATCAAGAATGTGTGTATGGTAAGGGTGAGGATGGTTTCTTTTGGGACCAGCACACCCTGGGTGCAGTCCTGGAAGAAGAAAAGAGCAGCTGTGATTTCATCTGGGAATCTCCCTTGATTTGGGGGGACAAGAGACTCCTGAGATTGCATGTGAGCTCCTACCACCTGAACTGGTTTGTCCTATGACAGCATTAAAAAGCAAGGTGGGCACTGCTCTCAACAGTCAATTTATCCCTTAATGATGGAGTGTATTGCCAGTGAAGTCCAAAAATCTGACAATTGCAGTCATTCTTTAATTGTAACTTGAGCTGTATACTTGAAAGGTTAGTCTGGTGTTTTATGGCTGGCTACTTTATCTTTTAATTAAATGCCCATCAAACCTCTTTGATCTGAGGAACAAGGGCTCATAAAATGCAGAGTCACTGCTCTGCCCAGGTAATTCTCGCTAATCCAGATTGTCTCATCCTGCAGCATGGAGGTAATTTGAAATGAGGCTGTGGGTTGCTGTTGGGCTCCTGTCTCTGCTGAACCTGTTGATTTGCATTCTGAGAGGATCTTCCAGGAGATAATGGGATTTGTGAGGAAAGTTGATTTTACCTTGTTATGGGGTGAGGGAATAAAGTTATCTTCTGGACAAGAGGCAATACAGGATGGTAATTACTCAGCCAGGTGGAAGGTAGCAGGGAACAGGGGAGACACAGCTGCTTTGCCTGACCAGCCCTGGATTGTTCTTTATTATAGAAATACCATCATAGAGTTAAGTAGTTCCCTGAGGCTAGGAAATGAAAGAAAATAAACTCCCAATCCTAGGTTGCAAAAAATCATGAGCACAATTGCAGGAAATAATGAAAATCTTTGACTTCATGAGATAAAATTTAGATAGCTTTGGGTTTCTTTTGAGTTTATTTTCTGAGGATTTTGTACTCCTAGATCCAAATTTAAAGCTTCTTCTGGCACCCTTAACAACAGGAATTTTATTTTTTCTTGGACTTAAGGGTTTTTCTTGTGATCACCTGAATTGAAAAACTCAATAATCCCAAATAATGCAAGGTTCATTAAAAAAATGTTTGCAAGAATTTATCAATCTTGAGGCATCCTCTACCTGTTCAGTGGCATCTTTCCTGCTCTGGGTACCATGGCTCACTGCAGCAGTTCTCAACTGTGCTTCTAGCAGTTCCCAGGAAATGTCCTCTCTTTCTCCTCACCCTTCATATCTTCCCAGCTTGACAAATGCTTGTTAAAAACCTGTATGAGACAGCAGTGTCCAAAACAAGCTTAGGCAGTAACTATTAATACACATAAATATGTGAATCTGTGTGCCAAGCTGTTCCACAGATACAGGGTTATTTTTAAAAAGGAGCTGTCTTATTCACTCATTCCTTAGGATAACTTCTCCCTCTGTCAGAGCTCAGCACCTCCTGCCCAGCAGTGCAAGCTCACTCCTGGAGGAGTCTCTTCAAGGGCCATCAATGGGAGCACTTCACTACCTACCAAACCTCAGTGTATGTAATTTAATACGCATCATGGGTTAATTTGTAGTGATGCTTCACACCTCCTCTGACTGCTGACCCAGAAGGTGTATGTAGGGCTACAGAAGAATTCTGGTTTGATAAATGACTAATCTGTTTATGAGGTTACCCCATCCATACAGCACCATACAGCGTCTGTTGGTGATGACTACCATGGTTGACTTCTATTATACACCTTTCTTGTGCTATTTGTAACATTCCATTATCGTTAAGCCTGGTGTGTTGGTTTTAAGAACCAGGTTGGATGTCTGGACCACTAAGTAAATTAACAATCAACTTTGCTCATTCTGAAACCACTGAGGTTCCTTGTGGTTCTTCTGCTTTCATTTGTGTGCAGTAGCCTCTACATCTTCCTCAGCCTCTCAGAGGTAAAAATCACATTATTCTCGTCCTTAAGAGCTTCCTGGGTTTCTCCTCTCAGTCAATTGGGCAGGACAACAGTTGTCATTTACATGAAGAATTGATTGAGATCACTCACATAAGCATTTGAAAAGCATTCCATACATCACAGTAAGTATACCTTAAATGACAGTTAAAATGCTTCATTACATTGGTTAATCTTACAGTTAAATCATTCAGATGGGATACATCACCAGAGGCTGTCGAAGGTCAGGTCTTTCCTTTTATTTTCAAAGCCAGAGTCTGAGTTCACTAATGTCTTATAAGGACACAAGGTGATAAAACATCATTTTAGTGTGGTTCAGAGATATTTCAAAGTTGACTCACTCCAAAGATAATTGTTCTTATTTCTTCATTAACAGGAAGGTTATGCCCTTCTGTGCATGAAAATAAAGAACAGCGTAACTCTCAGGTGAGATCTTAAGTGGATTCCATCTTACAAAATGTTCTCTAACTAACAAACTTTTTGATTAGACATCAAAAAGCCTCATTGGTTTCTATTAGTAGGCTTAAGTCAGATACTAGTGGTAAAATTAAACATTTTGACTTAGCCATCAGATCTAGCAAAAATATACTAATACTCCTTCCAAAAGAAACAGGGAATAAAAGCGAAAGTTCTCCTGAAGTCTTAAAACTTGTAGCTAGTCTAGAAAAACAACTTAATTGATGTTCTCCCTGACCTTTCTAATCTTTTCATTTCGGAGCTGGGAAACTGGGCCTTTAAGAGCTTTATGGCAGCAGAGTGTAAGTGTTCTTTGTGCTGTAGCTTTTCATTGTGAACTCAAATATTAAGAACTGTTTGTGACAGCTTCTGGTATTAAATGTTAGAGTGACATCTATAATCACTTAACTTTTTCCCTTAAACATCAACTTTTAAGGTATTCTCTACAAAACTGCATGTACACATTTTGACCTGTCAATTAGCAACCGCAACACAGCCACACAAAAAGTGTCCAGCATAAAAAAAATCAATTGTATTGATTTCTAAAGGGAAAGATCACTTGAGAGATGGGTCACAAAGTCCTAAAAAACATTATTTCAGTACTAAACATTTCTATGGTCAGAGGCCGTTTTTTCAACAATGCACTGTACGATGTTACTCTGATTTGAGTTGAACCCTATCAAAATTAACGGGTTTAACCACCACCTTGCATAAGGCAGCTGTAAGAGACAGTGACCACCTGTTCCTGCTCCCTTCCCCCACTCACCTCCCCCCCAAAAATGCCAAATGAATATTGTTTAGGATTTTGAAAGCCCAGAACTTGCATGGATGCTCTTTTGCAAAGTAGTGTATGAGAAGATTTGCAGAAGAGAGAAAGAGTCACTTAACCTGGAAATGATGTGTGTTGGGGGGAGCTTAGAAAAGACTTTGGAGCCATGGTGAGGGGGAGGGGATGGGTAATTTTCAGTGGTTTGATTCTTGTTTTTTTCTTAAAAAGCTGGACTTCATGCAGTTGTTACTGCATTGGAGCTACCTGACCCATCACCTTTCCCCTAAATGAAACAACTTCCAAGGTTCTGAATTGTGACTAATTATTTCTGTCAAAAGTACAAGCAGTATTAGTGGCTTCTGTTTCAGTATCTGCCTAGCACACTGCCTCCTCAATCACCAAAACTTCTGATCCTGTGGAAAGATATTAAAAAACATGGAAGATGGCATGTGTCATCACATATTTTTCCACACAGGTGGTCTAATACCAAAACTGGCTGCTGGCCGAGACAAGGGAAGGCTCTGTATAGCAAATACACCTGCAAATGTGCACACTGGGGTTGAGGAGACCCCAGGACAGGCTCTGGGAGAACAAACCCATGTCCTGCAGAGTCCTTTGTGGGTTACACCCTTCATTTCTCAGTTGAACTGATCTGTAGATCAGCTGGTAACCACATTTGGCTTTCCAGATCATGCTTTACAAAAGGACTGCTTTTCGGCAAGAATGTTACAACTATAATGCACTGCATACGTTTCCTCAAATTCTTCCTTTCATAAATGCTGTGTCCCATTAGCACAATTAAATGAAATGGCCAGGGTAAGGGAAACAAAGACCCTTTGAGGTCACCTGCCTCTATCCACAGGTGGCAGAAGGAGCCTTTTGGTAACTTATTAAGACCTTCCGTGCCTGACTTTGAGATGACAAAAGAAAGGTGAGATGAGTATCAAACAACCAATAAAAGTGTTGTACTGCTGCCAGTCTGTCCCCCATCCTCATTTCTTACACAGCTACCTCTGCAAAGGAGTTCTTTATGTTGGTAACCTGTTCCCAGGAATAGGCACATCAATTCTTTAGTGCATGATCAACAGCTCTATCTAAAGGACAACTTACCCAGGGTGGAGGTTTCTTTGCAGATTTTACTGGTCATCTTAAAAGGCTGGCTTATCATTTCACACCATGAATACTTCATTTTATTAAGGAAAATCTGTCAGTGACTGACTTATAAATGAGCTGACCTCACAGGAGGAGGGTGTTATATTTCTTTTTGGAAGCATCTTGACAAATATCATGTAATATCATGTAATTCAGCAGGTCATAAATCCCCAAACTCAAATCCTGCCTGAAAGGCCTGAGTAGAAAGAGATTGTCCCGTCCTAAGTTCCTTGAGAGCCTGCTGTGTTTTCTATGAGTTTCACTATGAAAAATAACATAATAACATAACACCATTTGTATTTAAAAGATGCATTTTGGAATGGAGCCCAGGAAAGACCTAAAGTTGACCCCAGTCAAATACTTGTCCACTTTTTCACAGATTGTGTGCTGTGTGAAAACACTTGCATTTTTGTTTATCTCAACACTTTCTTCTCCTAATTAGGTCTGCACTGTACAGCTTTCTGTCTGACATGTTGTAAGATACAACTGAGATGGTGCATTTCACTGCAAAGGTGGTGGCTGCGGCAATCTGAGGTGGGTGATGGAATCACTTTAGAGTCTTTGCTTTGATGAGCAGCGAGGTTTAATTGCAATTAGCTGACACAGTGCCGACTGCAATTTGGCCTGGTCTAAGCAGAACAGCCAGCATCACGTCAGCTAGCTCAGCTCTCTACACATGACTGCATTTCTAATGAAGACTAGCCCTTTGGTGGACAGCTGTCATGAAATTCTCCATCTTTCTCTACTGCTCTCTCTTACATGCTGCAGTGGACAAAATCATTATAAATGGAGCATGAGTATAGATATTCGCTTATTGGTTTGGCTTTTCTAAGGCTCAGGGCACTTGGGCTGTGCTGTGCTCGGTAAAAAGCTGAATTTGTTAGTGTGAGAGAAAATGGATCAGTCTTTCAACAGAACTTCCCATCCCTCAGCCCTTACAAAGTGGGATCATTTTTCCTGCCGTTATTCCCAGGGGGAGTACATTCTGTCAAATACGCAATTGCCTAAAAATGTGGGGATCCCTGTTGGCCTGGGGTGCAATATTTCCCTCACATTGCCCTAGCAGCCTGTTTTGAGAGCATGCAGCCCTACAAATTGTTGTAGCTGTTTGTTCACCTTGCTCCTCAGCATCACGAAAAGTGACTCTTCACTAGTTGACATTAGGTGAGGGTTTCATCACTGAAACCTGCTGCTTGAAGTTGTTCATGATGTCTCTCACTGATTTTTAGAAAACAATTATGCTGGCTTCTCCCCAGCACCTCCTGTCCATTGTTTTCATTTGTTTCTCCATTTTATGTATGATTTCTGGTCTTAAACTCAACAGACTACAGAATCAGGTTTGTAAAGGTACCTAGACATTGAAAAAATTCATTATAATAGGGTGCCTTTTGAAAATATTGCTACACTTCTGTCTTTTATTTTAAGCTTTTAACTATTGTTAAACATTTGGCCCTTAAAACATGTTTCTGAAACCAGACTGAGCTCAGATTTAGCCTTTCTGCTATCTAGAGCCTGTGCCCCACATTTTGACAAATCAATCATTGCTATTCCTGCTTCGAAGCTGTAGAACAGGCTGTCAACTGATATTAATCAATCTTTGTCATTGCCCATTTCCAAAAGTCATTAGCATGCTCAGCTTCACATTATATTCTCCAGCAGAAAAATAACACATTGTCAACTGTACTTTGTTATGAGTTACTACACAAGTGACCTTATTGGTTGCACATATGTAATAGAAGTCTGTATTTACTAAGAACCTTCAGGTTTTTTATGTTTGCCTTTATAGTATTTGTTTTTTACATTACTTTGTTTTCCTTAGCAGGCAAAACAGCTGATTCCAAGTAAATGAAGATAGCTGAAGAGCTGGTATGAACATTATAAGTAAATGAAGATATCAAGTACATCTGACTGTTGGAACACTAGGAAATGATTAATGACCCTTTCACACATTAAAAAGGGGTCTGCCAGCACAGAGCTATTTCTATTGCCAGAGAGTAACACTTTAAATTCCTATCAATGTGGCCATGGTGGAGCTGGTGTGTATAAAAATCTTTCTTCCCAGCCATCAAGGCTTTACAGATGGATTTCTCTTCCTAGTTATTCCTCATGACGCTTGGCAAAGGATGACTGTAAGATACCTCCTTTCTCTTTTTAATTCCTTTTTTTTTTCAGAGAAGAACAATTCAGTTTAGAAAGGCCTTTGTACCATATTGCTTATTTGTCTTTGTTGTTGCCCTCTACGTGCCAAGGGCAAAAAATGATGCATCCTCTCCAAGCTGATCCACGCTGCTGGATGCCACGGTCCCCAGACTAACGTGGTGGAGACCAACATAGTGGACACCACCCTGCAGTGCACCAAGGGGCTGATCTCCCCCAGGAGCTGCAGCCCCATCTCAGCATCCCCAGCTCCTGTAAAGCTCTCACAACCCCACTCTCCATGAAGACATGTAATAAGGAAAACCTTCACGGGGTCCTGAGCACGAAACCAATCTAGTTCTGACAACAGGTCTGAGACCTCAGAAGATGCAGCTGCAGGATCCTTTGCAAGGACTGGTGATTAATGCGGATTTCTTCACCATCAGGTGAGCATGGAAACTTTAACAGTGTTGAAAGTTAGAGTTTTGCGCCAGCAAGGGCCCTCAGGGGTCAGCGAATCCAATCCTCTGCTGCCGTAGGCAAGCACACCATAAAACCCCTTTAAAAATGGAACAGTCTTTATATTAAAACTACCTGTTTGCAAAGCTGAATCAGAAGCGGGTCCAGTGCAGGATGCTTATAAACATCTATCTCATTTCCAGAGTAAATTCACTCTGGGCAATAATAACAATTTTTGTTCTTTGTACTGGTTTCTCAATGTTTTCTCACAGTCCCCACTGTTGGCCAAGATCTCGCATATATTCGGAAAAAATATCAACACTTAGTGTAGGAAATGGAGCACAAGTTGGATTTCTGGTAGATTTTTTTTTTTAAACTTCATTGAGGAAAGAACCCCTACCATATGCAGCAAGTAGGTGTCCTCACTCCCTTCCATTTCTAGATTGCCTTAAGGTGTAGCCTCAGGAAAAATACATTACAGATTCAAGTCCTGAGCTGATGAATGCTACTCTTATGGCAGTAAGTTCAAGATCTGAAATGAACTCTTAAGAGTTATCACTAGCAGGAGACAGCAGCAGGCAATGGGAAGCATTCCAGGGTGTTGCTGCTGAAAAACCCTTTCAGCTGAGGATCCACAAAACCTCACAGTACAGGTTGTGACATCAAGACACCCTCAACTGTAAAAGAAAATAGAATATTAGTCAAGGCTTCAACAGCCCTTCAATATGTCATGGGTTTTATTTGGACTAAATCTCAGTCAGGCAGGTCACTCTGCAGTATTCTCATCCAATGCTGTATTTTGCTTTAACTGGTTTATCAGAAGAATCAATCTCACTGGTATAATAAGAGTTCTAGTAACTCTGGAAGGAATTTCTGCTACTGGCTGGAAGAAAAAGAAGAATGCAGAAGTTTTAAATCAGTTCACACAAGGACACCTTAAACTCTGCCCAGTAAAAGCTTCACAACATAATTTGTCTGTCTTACCTGGAAAGTTTTATTATGAATACTTAGTAGGAGGTGTCAACACCAAAATGTCAAGTTTCTTGGTCAAAAAACGTGTGTCATCTTCTCTTATCTAGGTTTTATTTAGAAAAATGCATGCAGGAGTTTCTGACACACCAGATTCAGCCTGAGTCAGTGACAATAGCAGATAATTGCCAGCAAACCACTTAGTGTATTTTAATAATGTCTGAAGAGTTTCCTGAATCCTCAGCCACGTCTCTCCCTAACACAAACATTTTCAATATTTAATTTGGGTGATGCCAAGGAAGACTGTCCTCATCTTCTCAACAGCTGAAAAACCGTGAACAGGTCTCACAAATATTGTGGCAAACAGCAGTAATGAGCTACCTTGACAGTGAGGGAGGATGGCTGTTGTGATCATCCATGGTCAGCTCTGCTATTGCAGTGAGAAGGGCACAAAGGTTTGGATTTTTGAACCCACTGTAGAGTTTGGGTGGTGGGTTTGTTTTTGTGTTGTTTGTTTTGGTTTTGCTTGTTTTTGTTTTTTGTTTGTTGTTGTTGTTGTTGTTTTTCTTTTCCCCCTGTAACTTCTTACTCTAGCAAATGAGCTTCATCCTGTTTCAGCGAGCATAAGCTGTTGTAGCTTCAATGATTACATATTTCATAGGCCATTGATTGAAGTGCTCTTTACAGTCCTTTCCCTTCTGAATGAATGTTTATGCCCTGGAGGTTTCTTCAAAGGACCCAGGGATGAGGGTTTCAACTTAAGAAAACATTTGTGCAGGTCCACATAGGCAGCCTTGCTCAGCACGGCAGGTAAGTATGTGAAACACATTAGAGATTATGGTGTGAAAACACACAGAGTTATATACATGCCTGAGTGTGCAGGTGGATAACAACAGACTGTTCTAAAATCAATTAGAAAATGGTGCAAGATGTATCTTGGCACCTATTTTATGTTATTTTTGTGTATGAGCTTTTGTTTCTTTGTTGGTTTTGTTTTGTTTTTCTCTTCTGCTTATGTAAGCAATCCATTAAATACCAGTACCCAAGAAAGAACCAGTATTGTGTCAGAAAAGCACCTTTTCCCTTCTGCCATCGTCAGTTTTTCTTTCTCCTCTGTGAGCATCATTCCTTCCTCCTCCAGTGAGCTTCTAATGCCTTTCTGCTTGAATGCTATGGTTACCACATTGCATCCACTGATTTTGAAAATAAGTTTTCCCAATGCCTATTTCTGTCAGGTATTAAGTGCTGTCCAAGGCAGGTCTGATAAACAGTGAAATAAAATCAGACCTGATCTATGTCCGTTCTGCAGAAGAAAGAGGTGATATTTGCAGCCATTTGAATGATGGCGTAAAAGCACAGGACGAGATCCTGCAGTGCAGACTGCTCCTGTGCCTTCGCATTTCTGCAACCTCTCTCCATGGGCTGTCCCATCGATTCCAGATCTGTTTCAGGAGCCTGGCAGGGAGGTCAGTGGGTTGAGGGGGTGCACAGCAGCCATAACTGAGCCACCAAGGCCACTGAGATGCCTTGGTCAGCGTCCTCCAGGTGGATGAGGCAGTGGATGACTTCAGGGGTGGGATGTCTTCTCAAAGGTGTAGCAGTATTACTGAGATCTTTATCCCCAGCAGAACTTTTGTGTTGCCCATCAGGCCTCATGGGATAATAGACCACTAAACGTGTATCTTGAAAATTTACTCCCTATAGTCTATCGGAGACTGTGTGGAGGGAATGCCTCTAGCTCCAGACATGCTATTGCCCGTGATTACTGAGCTGGTTGTAGTTATTTCTAGGTAAAACATTAATCATGATGGATTGATTTTTTTATGTTTGGGATATGTGACCCTAAAGAAACAAATTTTAGCGGAGTATTAATTAAATGCTGATTCCTGCCATTAACCAGTGCTTTAAAAATGTTTAACACAGCCTGTGTGTGGCAAAGTGCTTTCATAATAGTGCAGTTTTCTATTTGTTATCTTTTCCATTGTTCCTCCACCTTGAGTTGTGGTTGTATTGTTATTTTTCCTTTGATTTTTTTACCTTTACCCATCTTTCTGATTTTACTGCCCAGAGTGGATGGATACCCTAAACTGTGCAAGACATCCGTGCTTTAAGAATGGTGAGAAATAGAAATGTTTTAACCTCTTGGGACAAAATACTATGGGCATTGCTTTACAACTGAGGGGAACTGGTTTTATCGATTGCCCCTCCCCTCCAATTTAAAAAAAATGAATCACCTAACAGCAAAGGCCCCTTATGTGTTGCAGCACAAGAGGGCAGTGTTACGTTGAATTGAGTCGCACAAGGGTACGATTAGCATGGGAACACTTTATGGCTGATTAATTTACCCTGTTTGTGAGGAGGTGACTGCTTGGGAAGCTCAGGGTGAGGCCAGCTCCCCGGTGGGGCTCGACAGTGGAAGAGGCAGTCAAGTTCATAAACCACCTTCTTCGCCTGGTTTGGTGTCAGCTGCCTTGTGACACTGCCGGGCAGAGCATTTTGGGGCACAGGTTTTGCTCCAGGGTTCTGACAGCCACCCTGACCCCCATGGGGGTCTGCTGTGACTTACAGCACCCATCTGTCTCTGCCTACTGGGTTTTCCAATCCTACCTTGGGCACAGGGTTGCATTGGTGGCTCTTGCCTGAAAACTCAGCAAAGCAGCTGCTTCATTATCTGCATCTGGATTTAACAGAGCAGGAATGCAAATTCTTCACCAATTCCCTCCCGTGTCATGGCTGGGGGTAATATGTCCCAGCTCCCACTGTCTCTGATGGAGCTGCTGGAGCACTTGTGCCATGTCACATTACCCAGCATCCACAGGAACAAACTGGGCTGGTCCAACACAGAGGCTTGCCAGTCCTGAACTGTGTCAGTAAATGACAACCTTGTCAGTCAATGCCTTTTATGAGGCAATAAAAGAGAAGAAGTTAAAAAAAAAAAAAATATTATGCATGGGAACAGCTGTGAGTGTATAAAACTAAAGGTGTCCTCCCAGGGAAAGGAGGGATGGGGAGAGGAACCTCTCCACAAAACAAGCATCACTCCCCCGCAGGGTACCAGAAACCTGATCTTTCACAGCATGGTCCTGTTTTACTGGGAGCTGCCTGGCCTCTGGGGCTCCTTTGTCAGCCTCTGTTTTTTCATGAATGATCTGAGAGTGTGGCTTATCTCTTCCTCCCTGTTTTCAAGGTAGCATGACATTAAAAGCAAAGGTTTTACATGTAACTGTAGTGGCTGATCTTGAAACATGTATTACTGCACATGCAAAGAAAAGGTTGAGTATAGAAATGCATAATTTATTTATGCCTGAAGGCTGGTTGCTTTTATGTTCTCTAGTTTTCTGTTGGTTGTACATGCCTGGGAATGGACTTAAATCACTGACATGAGCATGGTGCTCTGAACATGAAATGGAGGCCACTAAAGGATTCATCTGTGCTTCATACTGTCTCAGCCAAGCCTGCCCATCTCAGGTGGTGCAAAGTCTTAGGAGACCCCACTGCAGGCTCAAAGCCTCAGGCACTATCATTTTTTCATGTACAAGAAAAAATACCTTGTTTTAATAGGAATTAATTAGCAGTTTAAATACTTGCAGGGCAGGAAATTCCCCATGGGGCTAACTTGTTAAGGTTTCTTTACACATTACCTCCCAGGAGGATGCAGACTTTCCCTCATTTTCCAGCATCTCTTGCTGCTTCAGCATTAACTCCAGTAATTGTATTACAGCTGCAAAGTAATGCAACTGCAACCATAAAATCTTTCCACTGCTCCTCTGTTCTCTTGTGTTAGATAGGATTGTGATGGGCAATAATTTATAAAAGAGTTATAGAATCTGAGGTTATAGTGTCACATATTCATGTCCAGGGTGCCTTAAAGCAGTGACAAGGTGATAATGTCAGTGTAACCACACACCCAGTTTGCATTATTTATTGCTCTCATAAATGACAAATTTGTATTTTAAAATGATTGAGACATTTATCTGCTGTCCCAAAAAGCCAAATTACGAATGTGACATAATCTTATCTCTAGGACAGACATTCCATTTTATTATTGGCATTTAATGAGAGAATGTGTAATTGAAGGAAAGTAATTAACCTGTTTCTAGGAACCTTGTAGCTTTAATAAACAGGCAGCTAATGCAGCTGTAAGTGTGTTGCTGGGAGCCCTGTCTGCCAAAGCCGACTTCTGAGACAGGTGGTCTGCATTACAATGAGAGAGAAGACAGTGTAGGAATGTCTACAAAATGGTACCACAGAGTTGCATTCTCTTTAGGAGTTTTAATTTTTGAGACATTTTGCAAAGGGGTGATTTCTCCTCCTGTGGGGTGACCAGTAAGTTGGGGCAGGGGTTGAAGTGAGATGAATCCCTGCTGAACCCTGGTGTGGCTTTACCACAGATATAACAGTCCTGGTAATTTGGGAGACCCTCACATGTGGTGACTGAATAGGACAGGAATCCCATTCAGTTTTCTTTATCTAGTGACAATCACTAAGACTTGGAGTGACCAACTAGTAGAAGCAGTTAAAAATTAAGTAATGTTGAGTTATCCTATCAGCAAAAAACAGTGCTGTTAGTCTGGGCTGGCTCTCCACTGATGTGTCTGCTCTGTGTGGTGTGGCTTCTCCCGTGCCACACCTGCTGCAGCGTGAGATGCTCTGCTGGAAGCTGTTCTTGCTGCACATAGCAAGAGAAGACAACCACAAACAAATTCTGTGGGTCCTCTGTCACTGTTCCACATTTTCCCCTTTTTGAAAAATGTGACTCGTTCCTATAGTTTAAAGCCCTTTCTGGTTGTGGAGGTGTAGAGTGTATCCAGAAGGACAATAAGCACGAGTAGCAGGAAGAGAATTTGCAAGTAGGTATATGGGAAAACTTATTCACAATATATGTGGTGAAACGCTAGAAAATGTGGGATCCTGGAGATATTCAGATACTCTACACTAGGCCCTGAGCAACTTGATCCACCTTTGACATGAGCCCAGCTTGGAGCCAGAGGTTGGGATCAGTGACTTCCAGTGATGTCTCCCAACCCAAACTACTCTGAATCTGGAAGCTGATCTGCTCCCTGACCACTTGAATCCCAGAAAGTGCTTGTCTGGCTGCCTCGGGATATGGGGGCTGTGCCTCTGGGTAAGACAGGGATGAAGACCTCTATCTGGAAGGTGTACAGCATCTGTGCTGTACCTGCCCCAAATACAGGTGTGTGCTGTGCTTTTGGTGCTGCCAGGCTTATCAGCCTTTCGTGCAGTTTATTACAGGGATACGAGGAAATTATATTTAAGAGCTCATGCAAATTATGAGGATGCTGGGAAGCTGTTCTGACACCTGACAAGCCACTGCTCTTCTGCTCTAAAAATTCTCTGTATCTGCTTATCCTTTTCAAAGTGACACCAGTATGAATGTGTCTGATTCTGTAAAGTGTGCTTTTTCTGCAGGCATTCAAGCTACTTTGAGCTGCATGATTATGAGAGCTTAGTCTCAGCTCCTGGTTTGCTGTCACCATCAGCATTCATAACCATTGCCTGAGAGGCACTGGGTGGTGCCAATCAAGCTCTGGTGCAGCTGCAGGTGAGTGCATTCCTCTACTGGAGCCTTGGCACGCCTTGTATCACTGTCACCCTGTGATGATTCCCTCACTGCACTGGATAGTCAGGAAGGTAAGGAAGGCTGTGCCTGTAATTTAAATGAGAATCTGGCTCGTCTGAGGTTCACAGTCCTGCCACAAGGTTAATTACTTTAAATAAATATGGCAGTGAAATCTTCCATTATCTTCTTTGGTATACTGATAGAAAGTTCAAGGAAAAGAAAACTGATATGAATTTACACTTCAGAATTGTACTACGTCTGGAAAATATTTGCCCTGGTGCAGTTGCTGACGAAGTGATAGTATGGACAGCAGCAGGCTTATCTGTGTGGGGAAATGTCTGGACCAGCAAATCATTTCTCATGTAACCAAAGCCTAGACAGTTCTGTAAGCTGGATACATGGCCATGGCAGGAGGAAGGTGCCATAAAATTCAGACAAATGACCATAACCACCCAGAGGTTTTCTATTTGCTGCAACTAATCCAAGCTGGGTGTGTGTGGTGTGGCGTGATGCCAGCACCTTCCTTGGATGCACAGCCACTGGAAGCTGAGCGTGCATGCACGAGGTGTCAGCTGGCTGGGGATTTGCAGTTGCATAATGGGATGGAGCATAAATTCAAGTCCTGATATTATCTCTGGAGATGGCATTGGAACTATTTGACACCTTATCAGTTCATAACATGTCGGCTTTTGAAACACTCCACTTGAATTTATGAGCTTTGCCTGTGAAATGGCGCTGTGCAATGCACTCAGGGCAGCTATCATGGGCTTCAGATGTCAACTGCCATGCCTGCCATCCAGTTTAGTGCAAGATAGTCCCCTGTACAGCTGTGGTTTTGGCTTCTTGTTCCGAGTTTTCAAAACAAGGGTATAGTGGCTCCTCCAGTGCTGGCTCTCCATCCACCACCTCCATCCAAAGGTCCCCGAGCAGGGAAGCAGCCCCTGAGCTGGTGTCTGGTGCTCCAGCACAGCTGCAGGAACAGCCTCCTGCCTTGCCAAGGAATGAAAAAGGGAAGGAGGTTCATTTTCTGCGGTGAGCTCATATTCTGAGAATGGGCCGTGGTGGCTTATTGCTAACATATGCAGCACTAGACTATACACAGCCAGGGCTTGGGGGGTGGCTGGGGATTGCCTGCAATCCCAAACAACAAAGCAGGAGAGGTTTACAGGGGGGTGACAACGGCGATTGCACCTCCTCATGCTGCCAAGAGGCCAGACACTAACTGGCCAGATGTTAACACCGAGGGGTTTTAACCAGTCACAGTGCTTTGAAGTTTTTTTTCCTGAGCTCTGAGTGTATCTTTTGAAAGGCTAAAATACACTTCGAGTGCTGTGTTGTCATTGCGGCGTCCGGTCCTGCTGTAGGATGTACCAGTGTCTCAGAATAGAAGGCATATATTTTTTTGTTGAGATTTAGTTTCTGAATGAGTGAAAGATCAAGCAATTGCCATAAAGCTTTTCTCTGAGTAATGCTCTTGTCCTTCTAGATTTGGGTGACTATCTGACACAGTCTATATTGGCTGACGATTAAAGGGTAGAGGGAGACTGTGGGTCTGGCTGCAGTTTCCTTCCACCCTGTCCTGGCAAAACAAAGCAAAGACAAATGTGACATCCCGCCCCGTGCATTAGGTAGGGGAGCAGTTTAGGGACTCGGAGACTGGGGGATGCTGGGCTGGGCTGCCCTCACCGATGGAGCCAGGCTGACTCCATACTCCCTGGCTGGATTGCGTGGGGAAGGGAAGCACATGGGAACTTGCAGCTCTGTGACGCTGGGCACTGGAGGGATCTTGGTGGAAAAGCAGGCAAAGTGCACTGAAGGTCTTCTAGAAAGGACCATACAGTCTTCAGAAGGCTTTCAGGTCATGTTGGATTAACATGCATTGAGAAAGCTGAGGTGTAACTGATCCTTGGTATAAGGGTGTGCTAGAGTCCAGAAATGCTGAGCTGAGGTCCTTCCCAGCCTTTTCACCCCTGTGAATCTCCAACCATGACCCTCTCACGGTGTGACTGAGTCTAAGCTCACAAAGAAACCATGTTCTTCATGACCTCAAACTGTGCTTTGCAGAGGTGTTACTAGGCACACCTCAACCACATTTTTTTCTCCCGGTGACGGCATGGCTATGCTGAGTGTTTGTTTTGAGCTCCTCTATCCCACAGGAGGTCACCAGGGCAGAGGGATGCTGGGGATGCCAGGAGCTCTGGGTCCATCCCAGGAGCCACCTTTCTCCACACTTTAGCAGGTAGGCAGTGGTGAAGCCAGAAAGGCAGGGGAGGAGGACATGTAAAAAGCCAGACATGGTTTATACCCAAAGGCCAGACAGAATCAATATGTTCCCACAGAACATATTGCATCTAATCAATGTTTGCTGGTGGAGAATTTCTGACACGCTTGAAACCTAAGGCTGGATTTATTTGCAAATGCCTAGTGAGTGATAAGCAGGTGATTTAGTACAACATTTATTTTGCACTGGAAAAAGAAACATATTAAGGCCAGCACAATTTTTTTACTCTGTGAAGTTGGGAATGGTGACTGCCCAGCAGGTCATGGCAGAAGCTGTGTCTGCTCTACTTCTGGGCCAATTGTTGAGTTTTTGCTACTAGAGATGGCAAAAAATAACCACTGTTAATTAGAGTTGGGGAGGTGCCAGTTCTTGATTTGGAATAAAACTGAAAGTGCTGGCAATTTTTAGGAAAAGCTTTTTCTTGCAAAACAATTGAGATTCAGAAATCACTAGGTCACAGCTCTAGTGGTGCTTACAGGAAACAGTAATAAACCCCCTTAGCTAGCTGGGGAAAAAAAACCCAAACTCTTCTTTTTTAGTATGCTGTATTCAGCCTCTTCTAGATGAAGACGCCAAACAGATTTACCAGCAGAATAAAGAGCCCTTCCTTGCTTTATATTGGGTTGGGTATGCTATTGCAAACTGTTGTTTGTACAGTAAGCTAAAGAAAACTTCTGTAGCATGAAGGATTTTGAGATCCCAGACTTTCATCTTGTCCTGGATCTGCTCAAGATATCCTCCATGAAAAAAATGAAGCTTTAAAAACAAAATCACTGTTATGCATAATAAAGCCACTACAGGAAGTGTTGTTTATACACAAATATGTAAAAATCAAACCAGATGCAGGAGGACACATTTCAGCTCTATGAAAGCAAAAGGAATTGCTAACTCCTAGATGAAGGCGATGAGTTGAAAGAGAGCAGTTTGCACAAAATGTGTGAATACGATCAAAATGGCAGTTTTTGCTGAAAAGAAAGAAGCAGAAACTCTGCAGGGAAGTTTTTACCCAGCTGTGAAGCAGGGGGGTCAAGGCAGAACGCTGGTGCACATTTCGGTTGGTCACATCAGCGAAAGCCAGGAAAAAATCATTAATCCACCGCTTTTCCCCACAAGGTTGTGGGTTATAACTGAGAGAGACAGCCCAAAACTTCACCGCAGGGCCCTTCCTGGCTGAGAGTCCTTTTGCCAAGATGTCCTACAGGAGTGATCTTCCTGAGGTGGCCTTGCTCACGAGACCTGGCCAATGGGATTTGTGGCATATAGGGGCCAGGAGGGACAGGGAAGGGAACATCTCCTGTCCCTATTCCCTTTCCTTCCACTGATTGCCTGGTGCCATCCTACACTGAGTCTCCCCTTTTCTTTTCCAGTGAATTAGAGAATCCAGGGGGAGAAGTGCATGTTTTGTATGTCAAGGTGAGAGCCTTGGTCTTGACAGCCTCAGCAAGATGCCTTTGGTCTGGTGGGAGAAGCTCTCCTCTCTGCAGGCCTTGAAGTGTGCCAGTGCTTGATAAATCTAATTTGGTCCAAATTTACTGCAAGACACCATCTCTTCAGAAAAGCGTGTTTACTTTCCTTCTGGCAGTGACCCAGCAACACAACACTAGGACTGCACAGAATTGCAAGTGCAGTGTATTGAATTATTGCTGCTCCTTTGACTGACATGCAGAATTGAAGTTATAACTGATCTGGTTTTCCATGGAAATCTGTTACATTTAAGTATACCTAATTGAATACATCTTATCTGTACAAAGGGACTGCTTGTCCTATTGCTTCTCTGTCACTCTGGGATTGTATTAAGGTGCCTCATTTTGCCCAGAATATGTACCCTTACAGACTTGAGCATTGTAGCAAGTTTTCTGTGACCTTTTTATTCAACTCCCTCCTGGCTGCGCCTACCAAAAAGAAGAAAAAAAAGAATAAAAAGAAGCTTCTCCAGTCTCCATTCTTACTTTTGTTGTGGGACCCAGAAAACTCAGCTTTATACCTTTTATTTCAGCCAGGCACTAGTCGGCTGACTTCTTTCTGTATAGTGCACGGTCTCTTCTCCCAATTACCATGACTGTTGGAGCTTTAAAGTTGATGGTTTTATGTTGTTGGAATATAAACTGATCATTAGAAATATTAATAATGACTGCTTGACTTTATAATTAGCCATGTATCTACATTGCATTCAGGAGCTGTTAGTCTTCAATGAACACATTCCAAATAATCCATTTATATTTAAATAAATTGACATGCACTAGCTATCTCAATCAATCTAAATCTGATTCCTGCTTAGAAGCCTCTCCTTTGCCACTTATATTTTTTCTTAGGAGAGTAGCAGTTTCCTTGGGTTTGGGAGCCCCAGAAGGGGTGCTCCCTGCTCCCCTTGCATCTTCTTCATCCACCAGCTATGGGGAAATTCAGATCATGATAGCGGGTCTGTAACATTGGTGGGACAGAGGCTTGCATCTTTTGTCACTTGCATGAATTATTGGATGTCTCCAGCAGATAATAAGATTCCTTGAATCTGAGATTGTTAAAAATTCACTTTCATTTTTCCCTGCATAAAATTTAAAATTATCTGCTATTGCTTATAATAGTTTGATTTAAGTTTGTTGGTCACTTTATTGATTTACTAAATTAAAGGCTCTTCTGGCTTATTGTCACACCTGATTGAATTCCAGGTAACAGGTACATGAAGGAGCTTCATAGCAGTCAACCACAACATGCAGATGAGATGATTGCAGAGAGCTGGAACTTTGAGCTGAGCTTTCACTGCACAGTTTGGATCCTGCCAGACCCAGGGAGATGAGTTTTGTGATTCAATCTCCCACCCATGAAGATTATAATTTTCAGTATCCTGAAGCTACTAATAATTTACCCATTTGGGGCAAATATTTGAGTACATGTAAGCAAGAAACTCAGTTACCAGATTTTTGGGAGAAGGAGTTGCATTTTTACGCCTTTTTGGGCTGTCATCCCTCATCATGCCTTGCTCATTTGTGTGGATATTGAAGAGGAGAAGACCATACTGTTTCTGCAGATGGGAGGACTAGTCCTCTGCCAGTGGACACTCTGTATGACATTGCTAAAGCCACATTAGACCTCAGGGGGTGAAGATCACAGTGATGAGTTTCTCTTTGGGGGAGATTGAGTTTTTTCACTAGCAAAAGAGAGGGGTGCTGTCAAAACCTGAGGAAATTATTCCTCCCCAGGGGACCAGAGTAGGTGTGAATATCTCTGCCCTGAACAAAGACTTCGAACCCCACCAGGGAGTTCCTGAAGGTGATGAAAACATTGTTTTTAACTGGTTTGCAATATGTTTTTATCCCCATGAAGCTCCTATGAAAACACACACACACACAACACATCTTGCTGCAGAATGGTCTTACTTCTCTACATCTTATTCTTAGTGAAAAGAAATAAACTAAATAATAGCAAATCTCTCCAACTAATGATGTAAATGGAGATTGTTAACCTCTCAGTGCTTGGGCAGTTGGGAGTGAATTGCACATTTGCTGGGTATGTTACACACTGTCCCCAACCCTGGACAGTCACAGATAGACAAGTTCACTAAAGGAAAGAGAAACAGAGGTACCAATGTGGATATGGCTGGTAGGTCAGTCCAGCCTGAGACCTGGGTTAGCTGGGATGGCAGGAGGCCTGATGGACATCACTTTACTAATTGCCAGCGTTTGGCTGCAAAGGAGGTTTGTTTGGATGCGGTGTCCTGGCCGACAGCTCTTGCCCGGGGCAACCCACCGGATAGATGGAGCTCCATCCTTCCTCACAGTAATGGATGTTCTGTGCTGGGCAGTGCTCCCAGCTCCCAAGGACCCCATAGCATAAGCGACACGAGTTTTTTTGGAGAGGAGCTGAAAACCTGCCCGACTGCCGCTTGGAGAGAGGGAGAAGCCTGTGTGGGGCTTTATTAATAGGGAGCCATTGGGGGCTGCTGAACAAAAGGACTTGTCCTGCAATGGTACAGTAGGCAAGGAGAGACTGGGTTTATTTGACTGTGTTTCAGCCAGGTATGATGGTTTTTTTTCCACTTTGAAAGTTCCTTTATTCTTGTTTGTGCTTCCGCGAAACAGCTGTGGTGTTTCAGGGCTCCTGGGGTTTTTTTGTGTGCACAGTGGAGACGGGGGCAGATTGGGGCAGGGATGGGTTCACACCACATGCTGGAAAACACCCAGCACCATCCAGTGAACTTTAAACCTCACATAGCCCTAATCGTCACCTAAAATCACTGCAAGGTGCCACAGCAGGAGAGCAGAAAGGGTGAAGATCAAGGGCAGTTTTACACAACTTTAGAGATAGAGGGAATTTGTGAGGTGAGAATGGCCATGGGATGCTAGAAGTAGAAAAATCCCAGTGGGTCTGCCAAATTTAACCTTGGCATAGGGGGGAACCTGGAAATAGTATATGTTTTATGCATTTTTTCACTGCTAGCTGTTCCCAGTCAGATTCTTTATCTGGTGAGGTTTTGTTCACTAAAGCTGCTTGATGTTGCCTTTCATTTTCCCCAGTCATTCTTCCATTCTAATGACCTGTTGTTGTCCACCCTTATTATCTGGAGTCATTTGGGTGATGTCCCTGTTTACTTCTTAAAAAAAATTCCACTACCTTTGCTAAAGGATGGATCACATCCCATTTAAAGTCAAGAGAAAGACTTCAATGAGCCCTAAACTGGACCTGAAACTGTTGCTTTCTTTCAGGTTTCTCAATATGATATTTGCCTCCTAGCAACCACCATTTGCAGGCAGTGGCACAGCAATATTAGGCTCTCAATTGCATGCTGCAACTGGCATCCCAGTACATCCCGCAGAGCTTTACAAAGCAGCTGGGATATCAACTCACTCCACTTGCTGCAAGTGTCATTTAGACAGCAGCATTTTACAACAGTCTGAAATGCAAAGGAAAGTACTGTCCTACAGGGGCTGGAACAGAAGGATAGGGAGTGTAGCAGTGTGGATTAATACCCCAGGTGTGACAGAGGTACCCAGAGGATGTTTGGGGATCACCTGCAGTTTTGCTGCCTGGATTATCCCAAATGGATGGTGAAGCTCTGTCTTGGAGCTGCACTTTTTGCATGGGCTTATCCTAGATTCAGTCTTCTAGTCTTGTTCTTTGACAGCTAATTTGGTGCCTGTTTCTTCCTTTAATTACAGCAATTCATCACACTCTCTGCCAGTTCATCCTCTCTGATATACTGGGATGGTGAATGTCATTTGTTCAGGTAGAACAAGGTGAAGCAGGCAAATGCTTTCAGCTGAGTGGAGTATTTGGGTTATTTTACCTCCTTTCTGCTTCCTTTTCTCCTGTGTTTGCATGACCATTACATAGATTCAATTCCTGATTAGCAAAATTGCATCAATTGTGGGGCTGTTTGGGGAAATTCAAGATCTTTTATATTCAGCCATATCAGAAGAAAGTTGTGTGTTGTTCTTGTGGGGCTGCAGAATCAACAGCACTCATGCAGCTCCATCAGCGGGACACTTCGAATGGGTACTTTTCATTCGGAACAGCCTGGCCTCCTCAGCTCTTTCTTAAGGACCTCACAATAATGGACATCTCACAGGGTTTGGATGAATCACTTCCATTCTAGCATGTCCTATTTAAAATCTGCCAGTGACTCTTCCTTGTTCATTAGCCACTAATTTAAGAGCTAAGAGACTTGTTGCTCTTGATATTGGTGGGGTGATTCAAGGTTATTTGGTCGTGGTGTTTCATGAGATCTCAGCTTTCATTAGAGAAAAAAAGTAAATATTTAATAAACTAAATGATTCCAAATAGAAAGCTGAACATACAAAGCTGCAGGGGCAAAATTCAGAAGGCAAGTTATGACTCTGCTGCCTTTAAAAGTATGTTGTAGTTATTATTTTTAGATGTCATGACATTTTTAATGAACTCTGGATTTTTCAGAGCCTGGAGCAACTCAGTTGGGAAGAATTATACTTTTAAGCAGCAGCACACCTTTGGAATCTTTCCTGGTTTAGCTGAGGGCGAAGAAGATACACTAGAGAGCTGTGTATGTATGTATGTATTTATTTGTACGCCTCATATGTATACATTTTAACACATCCATTTTACTTTAATTGTATTAGGCTTGCTAACTGGATGGTTTGCAAGGATCATGTCTGTAATCCAGAAGACTGTATATTTTACTTGTTCAACAGTCACAATATCTGGATCATATAAAAATAGCTATTTAACACTTGTTTCTCCCACAGCAATTAAGAACCTATGAAAGCTGAAAGATTGTGAACATCATATAATCAGCTTGCGCATGGTCTAATGAGGCTCTGTTTTCTCAATAAATATATTTTATTTCTTGAGAATATAAAGAATAAATTATGATAAATATTTATAAGTTAATCTTATCTTTCTTCTGTCATGGAATCTTCATCAATTAAGAACACTCAAAAAAAAAAAAAAGGTACTCTCATTAGAAATGCAGCTTATTTAATACCGTTTAGTATTCACACTGCAGTGGTGGCCAGAAGACCCAGTCCAAGATTTCATGCTTCCCATGCCTAATTGCTAGATGCTCAGATCAGGCTATAGTGAAAGTCCAGATAATCCCAAAGGCTCCCTGTAGTCCATACCTGTCACAGAAATGTGTCTGGATGTCTGCCTGTGTGATGCCAAGATGGCCATGGGAGAAGCATGAAGAGCACTCAGTCATCTGTTGAGGCCACTTCATCTAAGGATAACAGTCAACCAAGGCGTGAGAGATGGACACTGCTCCTCACGCCTACTCTGGGACCAAATCTTGGAGTAATGCACTGTGAAGCAACAGAAGTAATCTCAGGCTTAAATATGGCTTTTCTGAGCTACTTGCACAGCTATTTACTGTGCTTTATCATCAAAGTAGGTTGGACACTGCACACCATGAGTGGTTTGTATCAGGGCAGCGAGTGTGTATTTTGAGGAATGAGTTAGCTACAAGATGTCACTCAGCAAGCAAAGTTTTCTTCAAAGCTTTGTTCTTTAGACTGTTTGTACACAAGTTTTAACAAAAGAGACCGAAACAGTTTCCTCTGTAGACAAAAAAAAATATCCTGTTTGGTCTATGCTCCCAACAATCTACATTTTGACATGAAAAGCACAACATCCTTAGAGCTGATGTGCCTGATGAGACAGAGCGAGCTGGGGCTCCCAGTCTCCAGGCATCATCTCCCCACTCTGCTTCCTGCAAGGCAGCCCTTGGAAGCATCAGGTTTTGGAATCTAATTCTAAATAATGCATCTGTAACTTCACTTGAGGTTTCTTACGTGAGTTTTGGGGATGCATTTTCTGTACTTATTCCGGTCACTACTGGAGTGACCACTCAGGAGATGTTTTAGCCATGGCATGAGCTGTGCATGTGCCTCTGAACCTGTTTTGTCAGCATGGATTGTACAACACACTCACGCAAGATCTCTTAGAGAGTTCAGTTGACATCTGCTACAATAATGGTCTGACCACAAGGAAAATAATGTGAAGATACATATTATTTCAGTTACTTTTAAAATTGCACTTACTTAGATCCCTGTGCCTGACTTGGGCATTAAAGTATGGATTGCATCTGATTCAGACAACACATCATTTTGTCTGTTCAATGTATATAATAGCTTATAGTTCCATCCCTGGGTAATCACCTCGGTTTTAAAGAGTGACCCTGAATTGTATTTACACAATAAATTAATGTTCAATTCTTACAGAGAAAAAATTGCTCCAAGGAATCTGTGTAAGTGGAATTTTCTCTACTCTTCTTTATGATCTCTATCATAAATAAGTAGCTATGAGTGCTCATGGGACAGTGCAAGGGCTTCTCACAAGCAGTTGCTTTTACAGCTCATTTATGGCTAGGGTACTGAGGAACTAACAGTCTGAAACAGAACCAATACTTGTTGTAAATACATCTCTTAACATGGATATATCTTCATTTTTTTTTCCAGGAAATCAGATGATTGCAAAACAGAGACTCCTGAAGAACCTTCTTTTGAAGGCAAAGGTGACCTCTTTGCAGCAAGATATTAATGGGTATCGTATGGACAGCTGCTGTGACTGCAAGGCAAGTTTCTTTATTTAAGGAGGAAGAATTCATACTTGTCACCAGGGAAAATTTTAAATGTGCAAGAAGTGTCTCATGTAGTATGAAATACTACTGTGCTCTTTCCTGAGGCATATGCTTAGATAGGGTTTTCTCTAAATAAAATGAGGGTGGAACATTGCATGCCAGATGTCTTCTTAAACATACTTGCTAAACAAGGTCATGTTAATTCATCTGGGTTCAAAACAATTTCACTGACAGGATCAGGGATTATTATTTCATGGAGACCGAATAAAAGGTGCAGACATCCCTGCTTATTGCAGGATGATTGGACTAGATGACCTTTGAAGGTCCCTTCCAACCCAAACTATTCTATGATTCTCTAATTCTTTAAAGTATGGGAGCACAAGTTGGCAGCCAGTCCCTCTTCAGTGGAGCAATGAGAGGCGTAGGGGTGATGCCCCATGAGGGGTCCAAGCACTCAGCTGAGCTGTCCATGTGTCCATCTGCAGACCATGGCTCTGTCCAGATGAGCACCCGGTCCAGCTCTGTGTGGACAGACTTAGGGCAGAGGGTGGTCTGAGCTCTCCTTGGCCTGCCAGGCTTTGCAAAGGCAGAGGAGTTTCCCCTGCAGACTCTCCTGGGAGGAGTGAGCTGGCTAATGGGGCTCAGCAGACATTTGGTGGTTGGGCTTGCGAAGGCTCTTATGCCTGTGAATTAAATCACTGTGCAAAGGAAAGGTCCTTGAGAGCTGTCACTGTGCCTTTTTTTTGGCTGGGAAACTCTGTATGCGATTCCCACTGAGGGTGGTTATGTAAATACTGCTCTCACGATAGTTAACTAACGGAATTAACTCAGCTGTGAGGCAGAGGCATTATTCCTCTAATTTGTCCTCCACAGTCCTCTGACCACCACACTGCTGGTAAAAGGGCATTCTTGTATCAAAGCTTTGACAGGACTTTTAATCAAACAAATCCATTTTAGAATAATTTCTCATTTATGCTTCCTGTTTCCCTTTATCTCTCCCTCTTTCTCTTTTTTTTCTTTTAACTCTTCTCGTTGAAAAAAAGACAAAAAGGGCAGGAGGAACATGGGAAAAAAAATATACTACTCATTTCTCAGTTTTGTTTAAAAAAAATAAAAATTGAAAACTTTCAAAATCTGCTTGTGAAAATTTCACATTTCAAAATCAGGCCAGTATCTGGGCTTGGGGTAGAAGTCCTTCAGCTCACTCCAGCCAGTTTTCATAGACATTTTGAAAGTCTCTGTTAATATTCAAGCTAAGGGTGGACTATCACCACCTTCCTGAAAGAGGAAGGGAAGCAAGTTTGGATGACATGACAAAGGAGCATGTGGAAAGAAAACGATTGCTTATTTTCTCTTCCACAGGATCCACCCTGCGATGTGGGGTTGGGGATGGAGGAAGGAGAGGGGATCCTTGCAACAGCTGCAGCTGCTTCAGGGCCTGCAGAAAAAGGCAATCAGCTGGGCAGGGAGAGAAGTCAATCTGCAATACCTGGGTTTTGGGGTCTTCTCTAAGCACACGAGGTTGCTGCACGGAGATGCTGGAGTCCTCTGAGGGACCGGTGCCATAAACATGCTCCTTGGCATTTGAAGGCGTGGCACACTGTCGGCTATGGTTTGTTAGTCATTCTGGATTCCCTGCCCCTCCAAATCTTCAAGAAGAGACTTGGTATTTAGTCTCTGACATTTTATTTCCTAGAGGACTGTTCTTAAAATACTGCAGTTTATGTACAAAATGTTGTTTATGTATAAAATACTCTTGAAACTCATTTGAGTCCTGAGTTGACCTCTGCCTACCCCTCAGATCTTTCAGCTTCTTATTTGATCTGTCTCACAGTGTCAGACATGCTGCTCTCTGTCTCCCATGCAGTACACAAAGCTTGCTTCCCAGTACGCATACCTAATTTGTAGCTAATACTCTCATTGTGGCTACTTTAATAACAGTATAGATTTTTTTCTAAATGAGATGCACATGTGGCTCCTAAGCCAGCATTTTTCTGTTTCAGATTAAGTATATTTTTTTTTTCCAAGATGCCACATCATACATAATTTTCTATAATCTTTTCTATTGATTTCATTCTTAGCCTTCATCAAAACAGTGCTGGAGTGACCGAGGAGCAGATTGTGACCTACCCTGCAGAGAAGGAAAGGACATAAGGAATCTACTTACACCGTTATATTGACCTTCTGCTTTGTGGATAATAGCCTCTGGTCAAAGGAACAGTATTAGCTAAAGAATAATGTTTCCAAAGGTGGGAGTCCTGGCTGTTTTCTCCCCTTCTAAGGCTCCCAGAAAGCCTGTCTCCCATGTGGGACACAGGGCTGCTGGGCGGTACCTTCTCCTTCCAGGAAAGGCTGGAAATTCAGAAGATGTCTGTGACATTCTTGCAAGGCCACAGGCAATGAGTACAATAAGGACAAGCCCAAATCTTGAAGGGGAACAAAATTATAACTAAAGCAGCTGGAGCTGAAAAAGGTCACTGGCTCAGTTCCAGAATGACTGGCATGTTTTGATGTTTGTGGAATATCCTCATGTTTCTTACCAGGACACACTGCTGGGACAAGATCACGCCAGAGCAAGTTTATGATGCTGAAGCATCTCCTGGGTTTGTCTGCAGCAGAAATACCCTGTGGTTTCTCTACATCTGGGTAAAATTACCAAGTCCTGGAACACATGAAAATTAACAATAAAAATAAAAAGCTTTCCTTCCACCCCCCGTCACCTCCTCCCACTGACACGATTTAAAGATTTAAAATCAGTTTGTATCGTGGCCAGAGATTGGAGTTATGATTGTAATGTTTCCATTTAGAACAAGGAAATTGAACTAGAGCAATTAATCAGTAACAATATGGGAAAGTAAAGACTGAGGCAGTCACTTAAAGCTTGCGTGCTTAGCTGGGTGAGGGGAATTTTAGAAAACTTCTGTCTTTTACTGCCCATACAAGTTTTATATTACCAGCTTCCAAGTACAGAGAGAAGTGGTGCTTTGTGTTGTACTACTTCACCCAGCATTGTAAACCCATTCATTGACAGGGAGTGGATATTTAATTATGAATAATCCTAAAGTGTTTCACTGACTCTTGTACAAACTGTGCACTCAGGCCCATTTCATACAGCCATGAAATGCCATCATCCCTCAGGTGAAACAAAGCAACTCTTCAGCAGCACAAAACAAATCTGCAGAGCAATTTAAGAAAGGAAGTGAAGAATAATGGATTCATTTGAAACTGCAGGGGCATTTTAACTATGCAGAATGCAATTACCAGAACTGGAGTTTATCCAGGACACTGGGGTTAAGACCCCATCTATTACAAAAGATGCCACAGAATTGCCGGCATCCTTCCCTTCATTTCCTATGTGTTACTCACTGGACTCCTGAGTACACACTGAAAGAAGCCAGTCCTGTTTAGATTGTGAAAAATGATGGGACCTCAGGGCAAGGTGCAGAGGAAAAATTAGTATTTCTCACTGGCCAGAGATTTCTCTTTGCACATAATGCAAAGGACTTTGTATTGGAGAGGGAAATGAAGGGTTCATGGGTGTGTAACTCCATTGAGAGCCATCAGACCAGGGCAGCTTCTGGTCTGTGGTGTAAATGGTGAGCTGCTGAAATAGCAGCATGGCTTCGCAGCCTAAGTTTAGCCATCAGTACCAGAAATGGACCATTTCCTGACAAACTTTATTGAAGTTAGATTAAATTCATTTAAGCATCTAAATACTTCTTCATTTGGATCAGAAATCCCACATTTCGATGGAGCCAATAAACCAAGGACAGTACCCTTTGCTTCCTGGTTTTTAGCAGTGTCACAGAACAGAAGAAAAACCTCATCTGCATGGCATCTATTAGGAGTTCTCCTGAACTGCTCAAGCTTCAGGGAATGCCTTGACCTCCTGAGCCCGGCTCCCATTGGGCCCTCCATTGCCTCTCAGTTGTACATGCAGTCCTTCCCATTGTTTAATAACTTCATCTAAAAAATAACCAGAGCCCTTTCTCTTGGAGCATTTACACCCCAGCAGAATCAGAGATGAATCAGCTGCTGTAAGTTTGTTTTTAAAGGAGAGAGAAGGGAGAAGCAGAGCAGTAAAGCCCAGACCAGGCAGGGGCTGCTCCCCAGTTCCAGGACTGCCCTCACCTCCCTTCTCACCAAAGACAAACAAGCAGCATCAGTTCTGCCGAGGAGGAGGAGAGGCAATATTTGTTCAAAAAGATGTGTATTTTTAACTCCCACAAAAATACTGATTGCAAAACTTTGGGAGCAGCATTTTTTAGCCTGGCGAGAAAGCTCAAGTGTATATGGAAAGCTTTCAACCGATTTGTGAGATACAAAAGTTAGCGTTCGAAACTTCTATTTCTGGGCATGTAACTGATTAAAAGTCAGTAAGCCCTATGTCTTTTTGCCTAGAGATCCAGGTATTAGGTGTGCTCAATGCTGTAATCTCCTGCCTGCCTTACATCCGCTCCATTTACTGTTGAGAGCACTTAGGTCTTATTTAAATGTATGTAGTTAGAGACCATAACTATTGTTATTCTCTCCAGGCCGGTGAGGACACACAAGTAAATAAAAGAAGTAACCATTACTGAAAATATATAACAGAATCCGCTTGCTGACTCACAGGTGCTAAGGAAAAAGTTACCAATTACTAGTGAAACACCAATAAATAATATTTCAGTCTTGTAGCTGCAAATCTTTCTAATAGAATCTGGCTATTTCATGCCCTGCACCATAAATCAGTGTCCCTGATAAGTAGGCTTTGAATGGCTGGACAAAAATAATTAATCAAGATTAAATCAAAAGCAGCATGCTGCATGTGAAGGCAGTGTTAGTCAGGATGCATTCCTAGGAATGAAATCACTTAGAAGTGGCTTATAAATCTGGGACATGGCTGAGGCTGATGTGAGGAAATGTGACTGGTATGGATTTTCAGCTTTTATTGTGCATAGATACTGCATATAGTTGTCTTCCTGCTCCTGCAGACAGCATCAGGTTTCAGGCCACATGTATCTTGCAGCTTTGCCTACCAAACCCAACAGGTGTGATGCTGGGCTGAAGGACCACTCGGACACCCTCCTGCGATGCACTGCACAGAGCAGCATCTGGTTTATGTCAGCAGAAATGCAGAGAGGACCACAAAAAACAAAAAGAAACACGGGGAGATTAGACACCCTTTGTGATTTTACTGAGTAGATGAAGGACATGTAAAATCTGGAAAAAATAAATATTGATGGGACATAGTTTTACTCCATGCTCTCCCTTGTGGTGTCTGACCAAACTGAGTGCTGTGTGTATTTTCAAGCAGATTGGAAGTGACTGTGTTCTGATAGCTACTGCAATGAGCATTGGCCCAATCATTGAATGTTTATCCAGTATTTCTCCTGTATTTATTGACCATTAATGAATCAGGACTTATTCTTCACAGACATTGATTGAGCTAAAGTTGTGTCTGCAATAGAACCAGGAGCAATGCTTCGAAAAACAAAAATATATGCTTGCCAGCATCAACAGGTAAATTAAATATGCATCAGAGATGGTCTATTTACCTAATGTGAAATAATACTGTATTTCAAATTCATCCTTAATATCCTGTCTTAAACTACGCAAATATATTTTTTACATGTAACATTCCTGTCTGGAATATTTTTCAGCTCATTTTCTCCAACTCTTCTCTAGGGGAGCAAGGATTTGCATAACATTAGGTCAAAAGCCCACTGAGGATACAGTACATGGAAATTTTGTAAAACAGATTCATCTCACTCTGGCCGTGAAGGGGAATGGGGCTCAGAAAGTGGCTTTAGAAAGGCACAAAAAGACAAACAATACCCAGAGGCTCTGCTTACTACCAACAGTGCCCAGCAGAAAATGTGAAGGCACTGAATACTTAATAGATCCATCACTATGGTACATAAAGGAGGCATTACTAGGGCAATATAAAGTCTCCCCAGAAGAATGATAGGGTGGTTACTGGAAAGTGATTATGATTCATAAGCTCATAGAAGGGGCAGGGCTGGTGCTAAGTGTCTCAGCAGGGAAGAGTCACCTTTAATGTAGTGGGTGTACACCTACTACTCACTAATGCAGCACACCTTGTTATCCTCAATTCCCACCTCTCAGCGTGGATAAAAAATTTCTATTTGGGATAATTTTTAACATTTCAATAGTGAATAATGTAATTTTTTTTAATTCTGACTTTCAGCAAAAGAACAATAACCTTTAACTTTCTTAATAGCCTTCATCATTCAGCAATCATGCTGAGAAGATTAATAGTAATAGCCATATTTTATTATTTTATAGCAGGTTGTAAGGGAAATGAATGCTAGTTTCTGTGTCAAATGAAGGTCACCCTGTCTGCCACTTGTTCCAGGGCAACTGTAGTGCAACTGGTGCTATAGTTCAACTTTAGGTAACATCATTAATGAGGAAGGGGGAAAAAAAAGCCTTAAAAATTCAGTGTAGGAAAAAATCTGCAATGTCCAAACAAAATCAATAGCACAGTATGAAAAATGGCACAGGAAGTAAAATAACTGATTTGCTGTCTCATTTAGAAATACTTAATCTGGACCCGAAGTTTCAACCAAAGGAAATATTAATTTTTCACCTATGCCTATGCGCATTTTTTTTTTTAAATGAGCTCCAACCTGACCGAAAAAGGCCCAAGTCACCTAATTCTGCCTCTTGGTTGTGTTTCTTCTCTCTCTGTCCTGGCTGTTTTTTTTTCAGGCTGCTCTGGAGCACAAGCACTGCAGCGTTGGGTGTTGGGTCATGGTGGCCTTGGCTGGGCAGTGAAAGGCACCATGAGCCACAGCACAGCATGGGGAACCTGATTTTAAGGAATTCTGCTGGTTTGGGGGTTTATATATATGTATATATATTTGTTTGTTTGTTTGTTTCAGGACTTGGGGCATGTCTGTTTTGGGGCTCAGGGTGGGTATGTTCTTCGAGCTGTATCTGAAGAAAGAAAGATTGGGGGGTGAGGGGGTATTTCTGTTGGTGTTGGGGGACTGTCACCCTGGCATGTCAGCTCACTGTTCCTCAGAAAGAACTTTGCTGCTACAAGTGTGGCTCAATCTCCTTCTAAACACAGCTCCATTGTGAATGCTCCCACTTACATCTGTGAAAGCTTCTGAGGCAGTGGCTCACACTAAAGTCCTGTGAAGTATTGTGGGGTAATTTTCCTTCTCCCTATGTGTGCAAACTTAAGGGCAGACTTGTGCTGTCTGTCTTAGCTTGTTCTGAAAACACCCATATTTGCAGTCCAAGTCAGAACTGGGCTCCTCAGCTGCAGACAGCCTGCTTGAATTGACTCCTCTTCCAAACCCATCAGTTGCACAAGGTGCTGATTAAGAAAGGGGCCACAGGAGGTTATCACAAGTGCCTAATGACCACATGTGTTCTCCAGCCTGATAACCACCTTTTGAATGAAGGAAGAGAGGAAAGAGCTGGATCTTCTCTTAGTCTGAAGAAGTTGGCCTGTGGAGGAGGACAGGACTCAGCACTAAAAGCCTTGTCTTTATGGTGGGTGAAACCTTCTGGCTATACAGCCCCTGCTTTGTACCCCAGTGCTAGACCAGCTTGAATTATGTGAAGCCCAGTCTGAAATTAAATCAGGGAAGTTTGGGGCTGCCAGTTTTGGGTTGTGTTGCATTGCAAAAACCTATGCCTTCTCTTGCCTTATCAAGTATGCTTTTGCCTGTCCTGCTGATAGCTAACATTTTTATTATAGATGCTGCTGAATCATAGGCAGTGGGCGGGGGAAGAAGAAACAATGTAGTGGATGTGCAAGAATAGAGATGATCCCTAAAATATGTTGGGTTGTAACAGCAAGGATTAGAAGAGGATAGCAATTGTCTCTTTATCTGTAAGAGCATTTCTCCACCCAGAATCAGTCTTGAGAATCTTCCTGCTTTTTCCAAAAATAAAGGTCCTCTCATATCCAAAACACTTCAGAGTAATTTCATCTCCTGTTTAACTCCTGGCTAATAATTTCATCTTTCATTTCCTCCTATTGTTCCCTCTGGCATGCATCCCATCTATTATAAGCTCCAGATATCACAAAATAATTTTTTTAGATTTAGGGGGAAGGAAATAAGAGTCAGGTGGTTTGAAGTAAAGTTTTTATAGCAGCATAAGTTCTGGAAGAATTGCACAGAGACTAGTATTAAAGAAATATCTCCATGGGAGAAAAGTGGAGTGAAGAGACAAAGCAGCCCTGGATTTCAGCAAGTGCTATATTACTGCCAGGAAAGGGGTAATTGCTCCCACTTAGGATGTTAATACAAAACGGTGCTTTGCAGACAGTAAGGAGAGATATGAAGGTTTTCATAGGCACAAAGTAGCTACTAGATGAATACTCAAGGGAGCCGGGCTTTTCTGAATATCTCCATCTAATTACTGTATTGAAAAACTTGGCTGCAAAACAGCATATTTACAAAATTAAGATGTCTGTAAATACGGTTTTTGCCTTTGTGTCTGTGTGCACAATCATAGAAACTGCAGAGTCCATCAGCTGGACTAAAGTATGTGATTCCCAGCAGAGCTTGGACTCTGCTACATCTTTTCGCAGACATTGTGCTACTTCCATGGAAGAAATTATCTTCCTTTTGTCTTGTCAAGGTGGATCAGAATCCCCAAAATATCAAAAACATGTGGATTAGAAGGCTTATCTGAGAGTGCAAAGTGCAACATTGCAACTCTGCAGATGAACCCCTCTGGATCTGTTTATTTTCCCCCTTATACCACAATGCCTTGTCCACCAGGATGCAGGAAGGTATGTGAGTGCTCTTTAGCCAGGACAGGAGGACACATAAAATCAGTCCTATTGGCAAAGCTACAGAGGAAGTAGATGAAGGAACAAGAGGTGCAGACACTGGTGTTTTATTTGAGGTAGTGCTCCTCATTCAGTTCAGAAACAAAACACATAGCATGTGGGAGATGGGATACTGCATCACAAAATTGCTCCAGGAATTCTAAATCATAAGAAAGCCTCTACAGATTAGACTTAACTTTGGAGCAGCTAATTTGGGTGCTGTCCTGAATTGGCAGGCCTGTCTCAGTCACTGTGCATTTTCTCTCTTTGCTTTGGGATGTAAGAGACGTCTTATAACCTGTAGTGGAAATAGCTAGTTATGCTTTGATGTGTAAAATTCAAGGTTAATTGGAGAATAGCCTTATAAATCACTGCTTTTCACCAAACTCATCATTTCCCCTACCTCAGGGCCCTGAGCCACAAGCAAGGTTGATACTTCACAGGCGTCTCCTGCCATTGTGGCTTTGAACATTATAGGAGCAGCTCTGCCAGTTCCAGGGAGCCTAATATTGTTCTTGAGGATACCTTTCACAGCTTGCCTCCCTTCCTGCACCAAATGCAGCCCTGAGAGGAACCGAAGGTCAGAAAATTGCAGTTTGCTTTCTTCTGGGGAGTTTTTCATGGTAAGACTATAAGAAGGCTGCTGGAGAGGAAAACTTAGCTTAGGTTTAGAAAGGGATCAGTAACAACAAGGATACAGCAGTGGTTCTACCAGGTCAGTCCAAGGGCCAACTCTGTTTGAATGTGACATAAGCAATACCAGAAGTAACAGTGAAGGCATCTGAAAATATGGGAGATGCCTCAGAGGGAGAGTTAAGAAACAAACAACGCGTGATGTGATTTTTGCCATAAGCTAGTCCACAACACACGTCTTTCTCTTATCTCTGTCCAAAACATTGTCTGATGAATTCAAGTCTATTGCAACTTGCTCTAAATGTGTGTTTTTATACCGATCTGCTGAGATGATAAATGTTTAGTTCTCCTGAAGAATTATTAGGACTAATAGCAAGGGAACTGTGATAGCTCTGTTTGACACTAGTTGTGTGAACCTCTTTGAGGAATACAGGAATAAGGTTCCTTGTGGCAGATGCTGTGATAACTTGCAGGGTGATGGTTCACTGCACTGATGCATTGCATTGCTCTTAACGACCTGCATATTACCAGCAGCTCCCTAGGGCTTGTGCTAGCTGTGCTGTTCAGGTGTAATCCTGAATCTCTTGAATCTTCCAGACTCTAGTGTGTTTAAGATTAGTATGAAAGGACATAGGCCTGGTCCTACAAGGGTTAGTTTTTTAAAACCTTACTATTCTGGATTAATTGTTTTTCACCTGTGACTGTGTTCTGGATTTAATGAACAGTTATGATGATAACCAGATTCTCACTCTTTATGGAAAGGCAAGCACTTCATAAATACTGAAATGTGCTCTTTATACATCTGTGTTGGTTTCCTACAAACCTGGAAATGAAATTATGTGGCTGCTGTCTTAGGAGTGTGGATATTGAATATCTATTGCTAACAGATTCATCCAAAATACATAAATAAGGAAAGGAATTCCATATGGTCTGGAAAAACAAACAAATACCACAGAAATGTGGCACGGTGTTTCTTGAAGAGGACGAGAGTGTGTTTGTTCTTCTTGCAGTATAAAGAGACTGCAACATTAAAAGTGAAGTTCCACTACCTTCATCTTTGTATCAGCTCCTTGACCTCCCAGGGTTTGCTCTACCAGCACCTCAACTTGTGTGCTGCTGGCTGAGGTTCCTTGAGTATCTTTGATGTGATGTATGCAGTGGTTTATTATGAATGACATTTTGCAAGGAGAAAATGGACACTATCTCTGTTCTGGGCTACCAGAGTTCAGTTTGCAAACAGGGCAGTTATCTTAGTATCATCTAATGTGCCTAACAGTCCTGATATCTCTGAACTCTGGCACAAAGTTAGTGAAGTCAACTCTGTAGGGAGGATGGGGGGGCTGCGTATGTGTTTGGTTTTTGTTTTTTTTCTTGCCCTTGATTGTTCTGGAAGGACAGGTGAACTGTGAAGACAGATAACAGATAGGAAGTTATTGAAGCACAGGTAGAATATAAAAATCTAAAAAGAAATAAATTGCTAGCGTTCAGCTGCAACAACTAGTGGGGGATTCTTGAAGGATGATGTGAGACAGGGAGAAAATAACTGCAGTGTGTTTTTGAAACATCTTCTAGGATATTTCTTAGCTGTAAATGAGATTAGATTATATTAAAATATCATGTAAACCCTAAAGTAAGTTGATATAGCTCATTAGCTCAAAATGAATGTTTGGAACCGATCCCTTTCATGTAGCTATTGGTGTAACCTAGTAGCAATTACATGATTCTGAACTTCGCAGCAGGATTCTCATCAGCCTTAGATGATACATTTAATTCAATTGTAAGAACTCAGGAAATGGCAAAGGAAAACATAACAGCCACCCCCCTTTTCACTTCTGCAGAGATATGGGAAGATTAGAGAGGGCCAGAGAAGGGAAGGCCTTTCGGAGAGGAAGGTAGTGAAGGATATTTTTGGAGGGTAACTTAAAATGGAGCAAAAGGAAAGAGAGGACAAGATCTGCAGTGAGTATTTTCAGCATAGGAAGATTCATGGAGTTTTTTTGTTGTCATTGTTCTCTTTGTATTTAATTACCCAGTGCAAAGTCCTCAGGAGGGCTGTGAAAAACTACCTAAATATTCTATAAAGAAAAATCGATTGTTTCACTGCAGAACTTGGAGAACTTGGAAACCTGCCAATGAGAAATTCCTGGAAATGTGGCAGATCAAAGGAAAAAGCCTAATGGTGAGAGAAGCAAGAGCTGATGGATCGTCCCCTACTGGAACTCTCTGGGGTTCCTTGGGGATGGTAAAAAAATATGGATATACTGGTCTGAAACATCACTGAAGCTGCTGTGTGGCTCTGTATCATTGTGGCAGCAAGTCAGCACTGAACATGTAGAGACCCAGGAAGGTGACCAGAAGTCACTATTCTCTTCCTCTCCACCTCTTTGGTTGGTAGTCTGTTACAAAGGGGAGGTTGGTGTGAGGCAGTTAAGGGTTAAAAACCTACAACAACTCTAGACAGATAAATGTTAAATTATTCTGACACTCATCATATTAAACAGTCAATTATTTACTAGAGGCACTGGAGAGAGCACACAAATTCTCTAGATCAGAACACATGCAGTGATGCAGTGCAGACTATTTTTAATAGTAAAGTTTTGGACACAGTGTGCTGAATCCAATGTGTCTCATCACTACGTGCATCATTTAAAGCTTTTATAAACAGCCATGCTTTTTCAGGAGTCAGACATTAGGCAAGCACTTGGGCAGCGCAACAGTGGATGACGGTAGCAACATGATAAACATTTGCAGAGATCCAAGTAGGGCCTTGAGATGGCTAAATGTTTGGAAAAACATTATGTGGGAAGGACGAGTTGTTACAGGGCTTGGAAGGCTGTATTGGCTGTGCCAGCAATGCGCAAGAAGCAAATTCTCTCAAGCTTCCAAATTCCCAGAGTCCTATCAAGGTCTGTGCCAATCAAAACAGGAGCAGGTTGCTGAAGAACTTTTTCAGCAAAGGGTAATGTATTTCTTCTGTTACTTGCAGCAATGTAGAAATAGCAGAGGAAACTCCTGCAAATGTCAGGAGGTAGCTGTACAAGGCAGAATGTCGATTCCTCCTCCCGCCCATGTCATCTGTGTGGAGACAAGTTGAAACACCAAGTGCACTGACTCTTCCTCTCTCCTGCAAGATTGCTTTGTTCAAATTGTGCATGCAGGAGGGACTGCTTGATTGTCTTGTCAGAGCTACAGAGGAAGTGATTTTTAATTTACAAAGTGTTCTAGTATAAGTTGCCTTGGTTTTTAAGTACCCACACCTCTTGTGTAACAGAAGCACAGCTCAGAACACCACATTGCGAACAGATTTGTGTAGCATTACTGGTATTGGGGGGAGGTGGGGGTGGGATTTGAGGGTGCATGATGGTTTAAGTTCATTACTTCTAATCTTAACTGTGAGTTCTGGAGCTGACCTCCCATGCCATACAATGATGAACTGTAAGGTACTAATGCAGTTGACATGGGACCCCATATATTTACTGCAGTGGCCCACTTTTTGGGTATCTATCTGTTGTGAATCCTTGAAGGAGGGCAGTTGGCAGGTTCTGCAGGAAGGCAGTGCATCAAGAGAGGGAGGAGTATTTTGTATATGCATGGGTCATAACCACCTTAAGTTCCTCATATTACTTCTCTAGAGGCTGCAGAGCCTTTACAGCAAGGATAGATTTTTTTTTTGCTGCTTTGAGTGTGGTGATCAGTGTAGCAGACTCTTAGATCTAACTGGAGAGGCAAACTGAAATATGAGTAACGTCAGAAACCAAGTTATCTAGCTGACCTCCAAAGTAATATTATTCAACAGCAGCAACAAATGTACTGACAAACAACTCAAAAAAATTACACAAAATGTGAAGCAGTAACTGTATGATTTACACACAAAAGGACAATGCAGAATTGATGTTCAGAGTCTGTTCCCAAGTGCTTTTGTCATCATCTGTTACAAGTGTTTTATACCCGCCCAACTGATGCAATTCCCATGGACGTTTTGGCAGTACTTGAGTTACATCCCACCCCAAGGGAGATGACCCTTGCTCCACTGAGAGGGGAAAAAAAGTCCCTCTCAGGATTCAGCAATCTTGTTCCAGTTTGACCGTGTACCTTCTGACAGCTTGCTGAGGTCATACATGTTGACTTACCCTACTCTTGCGTAATAAAAATTGGCAAATCTCTCTGGAGAGAGCCCATGAACTGCACTTACTGAGCAGCATCAGACTGCTGAGTTGTGCCTCTTGTCTTGACAGTCCACACGATGTTCTGACTTGTTTCCATAAGTTGGAGCAAAAAGAGATGCAAGGCAAAGAGGTCAAAATGTAACACGGAGAAGGTGCTACCTCTTGCCATGAGAAGCCATTCTAAACAAATCGTCTGGGATCAGAAAGGTCACATTGTAGAGTAAATAAATGGAGCCAGCATTGACAGCAGTTCTTTCCTACCAACACAAAGGAAGAGAGCATGTGTTCTAGAAGCATGTCAGCAGCAGTAAGGGATTGGTCAGTGAAAGCAGAGTTTATAACTCTTGGCTTACAAAATGTAAAGATTAAAACTACGGAGAATAAATAAATAAAATCACAAAAAATATAGAAAGAGAAATAATTGAAAAACACACTCCAGAAAAGAGGATGAAAACAGAGCTCAGGGAAGAAGGCAAAACAGAATAGTGAAGAGTGTGATCAAACAAAAAATATATTAAAAACAGAAGATTAAGAGTGATGCTCAGATCAAAATTTTTTTTTAAAAGTGTTTGGAAATAAAGGTAATGAATGAAGTGGGGAACTGGGATGCTATCATCAAAAGAAGAAAAACTTTCAAAGAACTCTGGGACTGAGATAGGTAGGAAATTTTCCGATCTCTACATTGTCATCAGCCTCCCCCTCTCTTCCACGTCTCATTCCTGCAACATTGTTGCTCAGTCAGTCTGGAGCACTGATGATAATAGAGGAGATGATAAAGGAGGAGAAAAAAGAGAGCTGAACTTTGGCTCTGCATATTAGTGCAGAAATCAGCACTTCTGAACATTTTTTCCAAACTGAAAGTTACAGACAACTTTAAATGGAAACAATTGAAATGTGATGTAGCTAAAACTGCTTTCATGCACTGCTCCCCAAATGGAGCACTACCCTAGGTCACAGCGACGTGCTTCAATCTTTTTGCTTTCAAATGGCTTTCTTAAGCATATGTAGTGTGGAGAATCTCTACAAAACTCAAAGTGGGAGTGCTGTGCACCCTGTCATGGCTTTGTTTTGATACAAGGAAATAAGAACTTGCACTGACAGCTCTGCTGGTGCTGCTGCTGCCCTTAGTCCTTAAACAGGTTTCTCTTCAGCTGACATCTGCTGCTGCTTGATGAATCACATCAACTGCATGGGCACAGAAACCATTGCAAAATATTTCAAATATGGAGAATTAAATGGCTAATGCGGTAGGCTGAGAGCACCTGAAGATGTTAGATAGCTCTCATCCAGCAGCCTGATTTAGTTTTAGGAGCCATCCAAATATTTGCACCTCCCAAGGCTTTAGAAAACAAAAGTCTGTGCTATGGAAAATGTGACGTTGTTTCATAGAGCTCCAGCTGAAGTAGCAATCCTCAGCACTGAGATCACCGAGGGTACAGCAGGAGGGCCTGGACGTGCTAACACGTGCAGAAGCTGCAGCCTGTACAGTCGGGCTGGTTCATGGTTTATAGGATGCTCTCACCTTGGTGTAGAAATGCCAAATGAGAAAAAGGTATTGCAACATCCAGCAAAAGGAGCATCAGGACAGAAGAGCAATAGGGCAGTGAGGCAGAAAAGGAAAAACACAGAAGGCTCACAGGAAAAGCAAGTGAGCTATTTTCTGTCTGGATATACACTGTGGTAACCAGCAGCAGCCTTTCTGAGAATGAATAAATCCAAATACTGACTGTGATAGAGGTTTTGAGATTCCTTTTCCCTTAAATGAAACTGTTTATTTTTTAAATTATAACCTCTATCATGGAGGCAATAAAGGTCGTTGTTTGCCCTGCCTCTCCAATAACTACTGATGTACCTAGGTCACAGCAAAGGACTTGCATTTAGGTAGAAGTGCCAGATGTGAGGTGAACTTCAACAGAATACAAGTCTGCTCAAAGACTGGAACACTCAAAAATTCGGCATGTCTTCTGCTTGCCTGTCCCTCCCTGTTTTGACAGTTATCCACAGCTCTATGTTCCCTGTTGGTTTCATTTTGCCAAATAGAAAAACTTTGGCATGGCAAAACAGTGATGTGCTAGGATTCTTTAAAATGGATGATCATTTTTTGGATGCTCTGAAAAGCCCATGGACTAAACTTGATTCTTTCTCCATATAGTAAGCTCAGCTGCTGTTTCACTTTCTGATATAATCTACAATAGGTGGTTGTCATATCTTGAATACTTCTCCACCTGGATCTCTCTGTGGTTTCTGTAGAAAATCAGGCATTCTTACTGGAGAAATACAATATGCACATAAATCTGGCATGCTGTTCATTACAGAAGGCTGAATCCTATATCACTCATCCCATGACAAAGTTTGAGTGGTTGCAGCAATGTACCACTACAGATTGCATCTCCAGAATGTAAGCACCACAAACTTTGCACTTTCTGAAATAAACACTACAGCTGAAATGTGAAAATATTTCTGCAGACACTGCAGTGTAACTATAGTGAAAGAACAGGGCTGTGTATTGATTCAGCTGAAATGCTCCTTGCAGAGCGAGCATCAAAGCAAGGCTGTTTTATCAGTTTACATACTTTAAGCTGAGAGTTTATTTCTTGCATAATCCTCCTCCAGGCGCTCTGGTGGCTGAGCAGAACCATTGCCAGAAGTGTCTGCTTCCTGCTCTGCAAATGTAATTTCTGCTCCCTTCCCTCTGGTTTTGAGCTGGCTTCTCTGAGTCCTCTCTATGTGTTTGCTGTTGCTGGACCCAATAGAGGGATTTTGATTTTTTTTAAGGGATTCCTCAATTTAGATGGCTGGTTTATTCCTTTGAGATCAGTGTCATCTCACTATGAAGGTGTGCTGGAAAAAGGGACCATTTTCTCTGTATGCAGAGGATTACACTGGGGCAAAAAACTCCTGTGTTTGGCTTGACTGCAAGTGTGCTGCATTGCACTTCAGCCATCTGTTCATCAGTCCCTCTAGCTGTAAAATAGCCTTGGTAAAACTGATTAGCTGTGAGCATTTTGAGACCAGTTTGTCTCTACCAGCCAGGTCTGACTTTTGATAATGTACTTTAACACAGGACTCCTGCAGCATTATACCCTTAGATATCTTTCTTCTGTTTCTGTGCTCTCCTCTTCATATTTAGATGGACATCTTATCATGATAACTTAGTCATTGAACCAATATTGAAGACCATAAAAAGCAGCTTTTTAATCATACCTTTGTGTTGGCTCCAGCTCAGGGAATCTTCCTTCCTTATGCGAACTTCATGGGAGATGCATACCAAAACAAAGACGAAGCTGTGTTAGGACATAGGTGAGGTGGAGTCATTGCTTTCAAGAGTGAAATATCTGCTTTGGGTGGGAAGTTTGTTGCAGTTCCTAATAGAGCAAGTATTTTGCATATGAAGGCTTTTCTCCTATGTAAATATTTACAGGTCACTGAGTAGCTGGATGTTTCTGTTGTGTTGCTTACATTACAATGTGAAGGAGTGTAGACTGAGTCGTATTGAGATGTACTTGAGCACTGAGCAGTGTCCATCTCCTGTGGTCTCTTACCCCCTTGCCTTGCTCCAGGATCAGGCTAAGGTTCCACTTGTATGCTGTTGTTTACACATGATTAATGCAGTGGCTCCCAGGAAATAATGCTGCCCAAGCTAAAAAATGGTGTATCTACTGTTAACTTTATTTCCTACTTTTGTTGAAGCTCCCGGAGTTTGTTTGCTGTGGGACTGGTCTAACATCAGACCCCTCTGGCTCTGCTGATGATGCACTCAGCAGGTGAGAAGGCTGCTCCCCGTCCTGCTTCTTGGACTAGGGGCTGTTTGGACCTCTCCCGTTGTTCTTCTCTACCCATACTGCCACCTGAATTGGTTCTGTCCAAAATAAAGCTGCTAACATCTATTTTCCTTGTGCTGGATAAGCCTGTGCAGCAGTTTTAAGGATAGAGAAACAAGCACAGCAATTCTTTTTTGGGACACTTTGTTCCTAAGCACAGGAAGTTGTAAAACTGCTGATAATGAGCTAGTTCATTCATAGCTGATGCCAGAAATGACTGCGTTCTGTCAAGACGCTGTCTTTGTGAAAAAGAGCCGAGGACTGAGAAAAGCAGGGAGTTGTCAGTTCTGACTCTTTCACTTACAGTCGATGCTTTTTGCCTTGAAGTCTGCTATCTTCAACTATTTCCCTTAGAGAGGAGTAGGTAATCTTGGTCCAGGCTGGGCTCTGCTTACTTTTTCAATAATTAACTTTTTCATTAATTAAGGTTATTTTCTAAGCTGTTGTAAATGGTTAACATTTCAGCTCCTGCATTGTTACTGAAGTGTTCCGGGAAATGTTTTTAAATGTATTTGCCAACATTACAGTAATTCTATATTTACTTCTCAAGATGCAAGAAGTTGTGTTAGTCCATTAAATAAAACATCCCAAGACTGAAACATGATTCTTGGAACTAAACAGCCAGGCTACTTTCATGAATATAATTTAAATCAAACTAAGTTATGGGTTAGTGACAATATATCACTAGTTTCAGAAAAAAAAATCTCATTTTATGTTTTTGCATTCAGCATAGAGAGACAAAAATTCATTTTCTTGAGGATCTTCCTATTTTCTGTACTTGTGCAAAATCAAATGATCCAGGGGGTTAGATTTTGATTTTCTATTTCTATTTTCCCATCTTTGGGCCCATGTCATGACTTCAGGGTGGATGGTTCATGGCTGTTTCTGATTACAGTCACATCTGAGGATATAAACAATATTACAGGACATGTTGGAGCATGGATTACTTGCAACAAGGGCACATTGACCCAAATTTCTTTCTTTCATTACTACTTCTTTTATATTTGTGCATATTTTTTATCAGCAGCCTTGACTATAACATTGCTGACAGTTTATGCCCCTTTTGTTTGGATTGTGTCTTCCCTCCAGAGACTTGCAGTGAATGTTGTAATTAAATTAGAAGACAAATGATGCGAGGAGGTGGCCCTGTAATTCTGGGTCTCCTTTCCAGGGTCTTGTGTCCTCTGTCTTCAAGGTATCTGCTGAGGTTGTGTGGAATCAGGAAGCACGCTGTATAATGTATAACCCTGACTCTAAATGCTACTGCTTTCCTATTTGCCTGTATCTATTGGAGGAGAGGCCTTGGGGGGACTTCAAGCCAAAATCACTCTGGACACTTGTTCTGGTAGCCTCCTTGCCTTCTTAGAAGGGGCCTGGCTAAGCTGTGAGACAAGCACATCTCACTGTAACTTTCCTATACAACTCTTCCCCTCCCTATTTCTAATGTTGTTTTTAGATCAATTAAAACCTGCTTTTCAAAGCATGGCAGCTACCCAGAATAATGCCTTTTCAGCCAGATGAAAAAAAAATATATAGTCTACCCAACCAGGCTGAGGTTCTTGCTGCCTGGGATTTACTGATGCAACGGTTGTATGCACCACACTGCCTTAGGATTGACAAATGGTTGTGAAATTGTAATGGCTACTTACAGTTGTGCAATATCAATTTGGTAAAAGCAGTTTATGTAACTCTATCCAGGATTGTACTTAACAGGATACGATCTAGGAATTCAATGTTTATATACCATTATGTGTTGGTATCCTTGTTCTCATCCTTTTGTATCTAAGTATGAGCTTTAGAAGACCTCACTTCATAAACTAAAAATATCTGTGCCTTTTTGTGTTATTGAGCCTGAAGAATTAAAGGAATTCTTCAGTGTAAAATAAGTTGTAGAATTCATCTTGGCCACACTGAGGAGTCTGAAGCACTGGGGTCTGGTCTAGACCTTTCCAGTATTTTGCAATAGAAGATGCAGAGCAGCCAGCCACTGGGGAAGAGGAAAACCTGCTGTCACTCTAACAAGCTCTGAGAGACTCTGGGTCCTCCTACAAGTTCTTACTGCGTCCCTGAAGGTTGCTTTATGCTTCTAGACAGATATCCAGTTATGTTGCAAGAAGGGAATGGTTCTTTACCCTTAACAGTCCACACAGATAAGGATTGCTTACTGCCAGAGAACCTGTTTTTCAGAGTAATGAAGTAAAGCCAACGGGATTGGTGACAAGGGCTTGCCTTTCCTAGAACAGGATTCATCCCAGGAGAGCTTGGTGCACAGTAGTCAACAGCTCTAACATTGTCGCGACAGAATAACCATGAACATGAGCTGCTTCCTGGCCTGTGAGTACTATGAAGATTTATTTATTTATTTTTTGTAGCCTCTCGCAATGCTTTTAGGTGGTGTCATTAGATATGGTGCAAGTAATTCAACGGTAAAATTTTAGTGGCTTGTGTGCATGCTGTACTCCGTTTGAGAAAGTGATGTGATCCTTATTAGCACACAGGGAGTTGAAGCCTTCTGAAATGTGCCTTGTTATGTTTTTAAAAGAATAAAATCACAGGACAGGATTATGCCAAAGAGGATGTCTCTGCTCAGAAAACAAATTGGGATGTAATGTTAAGTATACTGTACATGTTAACATATGTTGAGTTTGTGGTCTGTACTTCTGGTGACAAGCCTGTTCAGCTATAGGTAGCTTTAAGCACAAACCTCAGTACATATGCCCGGAGAGCCATGTTGCAGTTGGTGGGTTGCGCTGATATAAATTTAAGCAGGATTTGTCCATATTAAGAAAAAGGTATGTATCTAATCAAGTTCTACCTTTTTGGTACTCCAACTCCAGTAATTTCAGCAAAGGCATAACTCTTGTTAACATCAGGGTTTGGCTTTGCTGTTTGGGTTTAAAGGAGGCTGCAGCAAAGCAAGGCTTACCAGTACTCACTGCAGAATTTCTGTCACTAGGAGAAGTTGTTATTTCACATAGGGAAAGGCATGCAGTTAGAAGTTGGTTGGGTTTTTTGTTGGTTTGTTTGCAGCGATTTTCAAAGCGGTGCAGTTGACAGAATTAACTGTCCCTTGTTAATGGAATGTGAATGTGAAACTGCTAAAAGCAGCTGAAGAACCAGGAGAGCTGAGAAATCTGCAGCCCATTGGCTGCACTAACATCATGGAAAAACATCTGCACTGCCAGTCTCTCAATTCTGCTGCTTATGCTTAATTATTTAGAGCAGAGTGAACATTTGAGTCTGTTTTTTTTCCTTCCTCTGAGAGTAGTTACATTAATATTTTCCTGGTGATTTGTACAGATAAGGCAGTGATTCCAAGTGCATTTCATGATGCAAGATGTGCTTTTAGAGACTTTCAGATACTTAAGTGAAGAACACAAAATGATCTTGCTACTTCATCAATCGCTGTAAAATGCTGCCTGTGATTACTTTTAATGGAGATGTTAATCTCTTGAACTGCTTGTTCTAATGTTTCAAGTGCAATGTATTGGTGCATTAAAAATGAAGTTCTGATAGGTGCCATGTAGTGCCAAAGTCAGTTTGCATGTTTGATGGCTACAGCGGAGAACAGACTGGGGCTAGTGCCGAACATAAGGAGATGTTTTTTTTTCCCAGGAGGAAGCAAGCACATAGAAAACAGTATCTTTTTTTTTTTCTTTCTGGTTATAAGCACTTGTATATTTATAGGCTTTGTGCAGTGGAAATTGCAACTATTTGTCATTGACTGACACTCATGATGAGTAATGAAATGCATACATCTCAAAGTAACATGATGTTCTATAATATTTTGTGAAGTGTTTCCAATAAATCATATACAGGTGCATATCATCCATTAGAGGGCAGAACTCTCAGGGTTTTTAATCCCAGGTTGAGCACTTAGTACCTTTTTGCATGGAACAAATCTTTTGACTTATCCATTGAGTTATTGTCCCAAAGCGTCTCTTTCTCCCCTGACACTAGTGCTGTAAAGACCACTTAGTGGTTGTCTGTAAAGTTAACTAAGGAACAAGAATTCTGCAAAAGACAGGTGTCAGGTACAACTGTTTAGATGTTGTATATTTGAAACACATTTGCTGGATAGGATTCTTCAGACAATAAACTGTACTTAAGTGTCATCAAACACGCTACTTTGCCCGTACTCTAGAATGGGACTTGGAGGTCAGGCTGCATTGCTCCAGAAAGCACGAAGCTGACCAGGTTGAAAATGCAATCTGCTTGAAGTGAAACAGATGACAAGAAATATGGCCATGGTTAGAAATGACAACATAAAAATGAAAACTTCATACTCAGTTCCTCTGATCTCATATTTGAGAAGAAACTGCAGCGTATTCTCTAAAGGCATGCCCTTCTGCTCTTGTTCAAAGCAGCAGCCCTGTTATGATGTGCTCTAGTTGGAGGATGTGACTAGTAGTTATCTTCTGGAGTTTGGGATGGAGAAATCCTCAGGATAGCCACATCTTCCTATTAAATACAAGGTACATACATGCCTAACCTACTCACCTGAAATAATTCCTGTCCTAGGCTGGTTCTTCAATAGCTGAGCAAGCTCTTTGTGCAGTGGTTGTCTATGTTTCAGCATTTTTACTGAACAAACTGCTGATAATTTGAAAAAAAATAGTACAGGATGATAATGGAAAGGTGAGTCTAGTTGTTTTGAGTGTCACAACAACAGTTTCTCTCACTTGAAGGCCTAGTTCATAGCCTGATGATGCCAATAGTGCAATGCCATGAATGTATCTCCAAATTTGCTTATTGGTTTACAATAGTGTACTAAATCTCAGGAACTGCAGCATCCCCTGGATTTGTTGATCTAGCCAAGCATGTAATTTTTTTTTACAAAGAAAAACAAGGTGAGGCTTTGTGTAACTGACTTTGATAATTGAATATTGAAGATAGCATTAGTGGTTGGAGTGTCCCTCTGAGGTGTCAATGAGAGAAAACACAACATATTTCATACAGAAAATATAGCAAGAAATAACCATGGAAACAGTATCATTTGAGCCTTCCAGGTGACAAAAACAGGCTCTTTCCCCCTCGTTTTCCATTATCACAGCTCCTGTGTGGTAGGAAGAAAGTAGGGGACCAGGTAGCAGGACAGCTGTGGAGTGTGAAAGAGTTCAGCTCCGAAGCCAGAAAGTGGTCTGTGGCGTTGCTATTCCTTCTGCATCCAGGCTATGGTCTGGGCCATGCCCAGAGGACAAGCACCGAGAGAGGACATGTGATTTGCATGGCTCAGGGATGATCAGTACTATACAAACTTGCGAGGATAGCTTATCCAATATGTAAGGGAGCAGGTGCTGGAGGGAAAAAGAAACTCATTTGAATGTCCTTGTCATCATTAGGTGAGCAAGAGGGACTTGATTACTCACCTGCACAGTCCTACTAATAAAGCATATTACCAGGAAATCTAAGGATCTGCTAACCTATCTGCTGGCAAAAGAACTCTCATCCCCCTCATTAGATCAATGGAGTGAGAGCAGCACTCAATTGTAGAAGTGCCAACGATGATGAAAATTAGTTCCACTGGGGAGTAGCCTTCGATTTTTTTTCCCCTTTGAGGGAGGAGCAGGATGGATCAGGGAAGAACAAAGTATTAATTTGTAGAAATGAAACCATTAAAAATGAAATACGAAGGCACAGCTCTCCTCAGACATTGGGCGGCTGACAAATTCAATGAGATGTGGGCAGGACATGCATAGGACTGAAGACATGCCAGTCATGAAGCCAAGAGAGCTGAAGAACAGGAGTATACTTAAGAGGGTGGACACCAAAATTTCATGGAAATGTCTTTAGAAAGGCATATAATTCAGGAGAAGAAAGTCTGGATTAGAGTCATTATAGAACCATTCAGGCCTCAGTCAAGACATTAGGAGCAGACACTGGTGAGGTGGCTTGATATGCCACCACTAGACTATGAAGCATTTAGCCAAGAGGAAAAGTTCTGCTGCTTACATAAACTCTAAGCAATGAATCTAGTGAAATTTAATTCTAGTTGCTTGTTTTCCAGATTGCAGTAGCTAATTGTTACTATGTTGAGTACGGGAAAACAAATGGTATTAGCTACAGGCTCTACTTCCTCCCCTCCTAGTCTTGCATGCACACATAATTTTCTCCTGCCTTCACAGAGTAAAGGCTTTGCAATACTTTTTCTTAATGTTCATAGAGTCATTGGGTCTCTGTATAATGTAAGAGCTTGTCTTGTACAAGGCTGTTTAGCATACACAATGTTAAGCCAGTGACTCTAGCTCAAGTAGAAATGTTTTTGTACATTTATTCCAAAAAATCTCTAAGATACTAACTTCAAAGTGCTTCAAAAGAGCGAGTTTCTAACTAATGTGACCTGGGAAAGGTCTATAGGTTCAGAAGGGAGAAAGACAATTAAAAAGAGAGAGGAGCTATTAAAGGAAGATCTCAATTTCTCTGTTTAAAAGAAGCCAAAAATTTCACAAGGGGATTGATCTTGGTTTATTTTGGATTAGATCTTATTTCTGATTAATCTGTTCCTTGATTATCTATGCTCAGGAAAAAAAAAAAAAAAAAGATATATCTGTTTAAATCTTTTGAGTTGTATTACAAAATAAACACTTCAATTTTATTTGAAGGAGTTAAACAATGTGGTCACACTTGAAGACAGTATATTAAAGTGTTGACAGATGTCCAGGTCCACTTTCCTCCATAATTAAAGCACTACTTGAATAAAACCTGAAAGGTTGTTGCCAGATCTCTTCTTTCAACCTTCTTTCATTACATTTGAGGTTTAGGTTTTGTACAAACCTTGGCAGAAACTCGAGAACCAAATTTAAATCCAGAATATACTTGATGAATAGAAATGAGCATGGTTGGGCACTTGTGGCCAAGTGACTGTTGGAGTTTTATGACTCTTTGCAATGGAGACTTCAGTCATCAGTTTTGTTCTTTGAAAATTAACTTTTCTCCCTTTCATCCACAAAATTAGTATGCTTGTAATATAAAATCTAAATATTTTTATTTCTGTTGGAATGTTGCGCCCAAAGCTTTCAACAAAAATATTTTATTTCTCATTCATCTGGTTCTCACTCAAAAGTGTGAACTTTGTGCTATATTTACTTCAAAACACACTAGTTTTGAAGTAAAATTTCAATCATTTTTTGTGGATGCTCATTCTAACAACATGTCCAAGCCAATATGCCTTGTTCATGACCGCATTTCACAAGATCACACAGAAACAGATCTATCTCCTCTACTGTGATTAGAATCTATCACACTTTTTCTGCTGTATGAACTTATAGCAAGGTCTTATCAGTCAAAGCTATGTTGTTTTATGCCTATTATCTTATACGAGGTTCCTGACTGAGGTTTATTGACCCTTGCTTCCTGTTCCAGCTCTGTCAAGAGCAGGACTTCCATTTATTTGTAGTGCTCCTAACAGTGGAAGAGGTGGGACTGGGGAACTGTTTCTAAGCAGTTACTGTGCTGCGTATTAAATGAGCTACCACATACTAAATTGTCCAGTGAGTGAAAGGTATTTGCAATGCTTCTTTCTGCAAGTGTGGATTAGGTACCTAATATGCACTCTGTTCCCTGAGGGATACAGATGACATGACATCCCTGGAAGGCAAGGTAATAATCACTGAAGTCAGACAGAAAAATTATTCTATCGACTGAACAGAAGGGCATCTGAATGGCTTTGTTAGTGCTAAATAACAATGAGGACATGAAACAGAGGCAGAGTACTGTGACAGAGCAGGAAAAGCAGTTGAGAACAAGTCTAGCATTTTCCACTGAACTGAAAAAAATTGGGACAGGCTATTTGTGAATCACCTGAGAGTCCACAGCTCTAAAATCTTCACAGCTGGGATGGACTAGGGATCCTTACCATGATATTACACTATGTCAATGTGGGGTAGCTGCAGTATGTGCTTATCTCCATGTAACCTGCTACTAAGACTAAAGAGAGTCTCTGCTCTTCTGAGATGACATTTTCTCTTGTCTGTCTCAAAAGGCTTAAGCAAGATGTAGGGCTGGGTTGAACACGCTATCCTGAGGTGAACTGTGCTCTTAGGAAACACCCTGTAATTGTACCTAACCATGCTGGGTTTGTTTTGTAGAGGTCGTGTGTGTTTATGTTTTAGTTTAACTGGGTGGGTGCTGAAAGATCGATTAAAGTTGGCAATTGTAGGCTTAACTGCACTTTTCCCCCCTGGTCCTTCGTGGTTTTGAGAATATGATTTGCTCGCTGTCCAATTATGCATCCACTACCTTGGTAAGAGAACTATTAATATTTCTGGTAGAAATTGTTGTGTTATGGATTTATTTTTAATGCCCGTTCATTATTATCGCCTTTAAAAAGAAGGGACATAGTGTTGTTTTCCTTTTCCTTCATTAAAAACCTTGCTTCTAATAGTGGAAAGTTGCTTAGCTCATGAGCATGCTGGGGTTACTCCAATGTAATGTCACCCTAACATTTGAGTATCTACATGAATACTTATTTACTACAGAACCATCCACAGGAATCCCAATAGATGACACTGCATCTAAAAACTGATTCCTGACTATAGAGGGAACAAAACCAGCTGTGGGTCAAAAGAACTGTTGACTTACATGTAGCATTAAACAGCATCAACTGTTTGGGTTTGTCCTGCAGAGCAGTGTGGATGCTCACTTGAAGGGAAAAGGGTTTCCAGCCTGGCAGTGCTGATGGCATGCGGTGTGGACACATACCCTGGAAAGAGGACAGTGCTGACATTTGGAGTCCACAAATAGTGTCCTAACAGGGGGAAGAACTGGATCTGAATGAGTTTTGATACGTTATTATTTGTGGTTATGGACTGGTGCTGGTAGGGAGCACCTGCAAGCAACTGAGTAAGAAGTTGTTGTATTGGGCAACTAAACAAAAACCTGGTGTTTATTCCTAACATGTTTCAGTTAGTCTTTATCTCATATTGTTATTTTGGAAATACTTTGATGCTAATCCATGCTTGATGTTGTTTTAAACAAGAAAGGAAAAAAAAAAAAAGCCTAACTCCTCAAAGTACTTGATGTCAGTGCATTGCCTAAATTTACTCATGTGTTAGGCATTTTGCATTTGCTTCACTGCGGTTTTATTTTTAGTTAGTTCCTAGTGCAAATGAGTAAACATAAGGCCATACCGAAGCTTTCTGCATGGGCTATTTTTGACATATTTTTTTCTCTGCTACTTTCAATAACTCCTAAGTAATGCTGTAGGTACTGTAGAAAATAAATAGGTCATGTTTAATTTTGGAGGAATGACATAGGTACGACAATATAAATAGAAAGCAGTAGGAAAAAAAAAGGTTGCTGGTTCAGATGCTGAAAGCAGAGTAGCTGAGACAGTCTAGAGCTGAGCAGGGAGGCAAAGACCAACAGCCTACCTAGAACAGGGTTTGTAGGGCATGACTTTATGCCTTTTCTTTGGACCTAGGCTGGCCAGGCAGAAGTTAAGCTGAGCCTAACTCCCTGTTCCAGAGGAATGTCCTAACTGCCACACACTACAGGCTGTCCTCGTAACCTCGTGTTCTTAGAGAAGCAAACGTTTTGGAGACATGCCAAATTTCAACTATGCAAATCTCCTCTTAGGAAAGGGAACACCCACAGTACCATGAATTTAAACTCCCAATCTGAAACCTCTGGTACTACTCAAGTTATTTTATTGTTATTTTTCTTTAACTTAAGCAGTTATTATGTTGCAAATGGAAGCTGTTAAACCTTTGGGAAACTGGAGCACCTAAAAGTGAAGTTTCTTCCCTTCCCTCCCCACCTAGTTTAGTAACTCGCATTAAAACAGTATTTTCTAGGTTCCTGCATGTGGAAAAAAACCATGTGAGGGGTTGAGTAACCCCATCTATGGAGTTGCTAGAGGAAATATCGGGAAACTGGAGCACCTTGCTTTTTTCAAAGTGTTCATCTTTCTCTGTGCAGACCTCCTGACATGTGTGGAGCATTCTCAGCTTGAAGTATAGTATCAGGATTCTCCAGGCTTTCTCTTTTTGTGTTCATTGCTTTCATGTCACTCATATATCATATTTTTGCTTGGTACTGTGTGGCTTTTATACTGCTGCCAATGCTTTGTGGGTGCCTGTTCTCAGCACTTCTTTTGATGACTTTTTTTATTAACTTGCATCCACGTGGCAAACTTCCATTTCTGAGGTCAAATAAATTCTGCTGGTCACCTTACACAAGTTAATGAAACAGAGTCTGGTTTGTAAGTCAAATAAGAAATTTGTTCCCGATACCGTGGTTATATTCTCTTCGTTCAAAAACTTTTGTAACTTTCTTGATGACACGGTTTTGAATTTGTTTTACAGATGACTCAGGGCTTTGCTGTAAAACTTGTAAATGATCTAATTAGATTTGAACAAACTGTTCTTCTGGAATAAACTGGAGTCAGTTGGCCTCTGGGAGGTTGTGTTCGTGAAGTTATTTACATTTTTGGTTTTAGGGCTTCAAAGCCAACTGAGTGTGAGATGAACTTTAATAGATGTGGAAATAGTTTTTTGGGTGGTTTGCTATGTCTTAGAGTACTGCAACAACAAACTGCTAGCATCTTCTGTAAATAATGGCAGGAAAAAGGTGTTTCCGTAGTGGGATTTGTGGTATTTTATAAACCCATATAGGTAAGATTTCTTTCTTTCTGCAGTGCCTGACTGGAGCAGGAGCACAGATTGCCATTTTACACTAAATGCTTTGCATTTAGGTGGCTGAAGGTGGGGAGGTTTCACCTCTGGCTCTGCTACTTCTGCATGGAAGAAGGGTTTTAGTTGCAAAGGAAGAATGCTGCTCAACAGGATTAAGAAGAGTAGCATTAGGGCCTAAAGTGTCTCCTGGACTGATTATTGAAAGCCACAGGGATAAACTTTTGGTGATTTTAATAAGATAATGTTTTCCTTTTAAGACCAGCTAACTCCAGCTGAGCCTACTGAGGTCACCTTCGAGCTAGAATATCTGTCTGGAAGGGGAACAGTGCCCTGAAGTAAAGGGAAAAGATTGTTACCTTGAACAAACGTGCAATAAGTAAAACTCTGTGAGCCCTGTAAATGACTCCAAACTTTTGTCTGTGCGGGTGATTGTAGCAGTTGAGCTAAGCTCTACTCAGGGTAGGCGCACGTTTGAGAGCTAAACCGGTATTTAACAATGATGAAGATCGAACACCAGTGCCCCTCACTTTCTTCTGCCACAGCATGATGTCGTCTACATGCAGACTGCTGTTTCTGTGATTTAAAATCAGCTTCCTCTGCCTCCCCGCTCCCCTCTCTGCTGTCAGCAGTGGCATTTTCCAGATCCCTTCCCAGGACTTAACTCACATTCTGAGCCTGAGCAGTCCTGCCTCTTGGGTGTGTGTTAAAGTGTCTGCCTCGGGTGGGAAATGATATACAGTAGTCTCCTTTATTTACAGGAACATCTCTTTAATGAGAAATACTGTCTAGAATTTCCCCAAAGAACAGTTGGGCTGCTGCACTTGCATGTCCTGTTTCCTGGGACACCCACGGGAAGGGCGTATGGATTTCTCACTGCCCAGAGTGAAAAATATTCCTGGTGAATACAAATTTTCTCCTGAAGTTCATAGGTATATTGGGATCTATGGTCTTTCTGTGTGGTTTGAAGTTATTCTCTGTTCTTTGCCTCTGAAAGAGGGGTTTGATTTATAGTGGTTCTCTGTGAAAAATGGTAATACATGATTTACAATGGTATTCAGCCAACAACAGTGATTTCCCAAGTGTTCATTTAAGAAAAGCAAAAGTGCAAGAGGGGATCCAAGTTGCCTGGTAGATTTGAGGCCATTTCCACCATGCCTAAAATCTTATGCTGTGGGTACTTGTGGGAAGATCTGAAAAGAGATGTGTTTGTCCTGGAAAATTTGACAGAGGCACCACATAAGCAGTACAAGACCTCTTTGGAAAAGATGCAACACTTTGTGCATCCTCCTGGAGTGGCTGAGAAGGCTGTGGGGTTGCCTTGCCCTCCCCTCCCCATCAAAGACCTGTTGAAATTCAGACCTGGATCACAGCATCTGTGCTCTGAGTGGTGGTTTTGGTCCAGCATTTGCCTGTGGAAGCTGCAGCTCTTGCCCAGGTCAAACAAAAACAGTGGAAGAGATGGCCCCTAACACTTGAGCACTCTGATCCATGTGTACTGTGACTTCAGGATTCATCTCCTCCTGCATTTGGATAAAACCAGATTATTTATTTTTTATTTCCATGAGCACTCTGGATATAGCTTTGCTTCTGACTGTCAGATCAAATGGTTTGGGGCTTCTGGACACCTCTTCAAGAGCTGGGAAGAACTGTTGTACATGGATATTTTGTTATAGTTGTTCAGTAGTTTTCTTCATCTTGTGTTTCTGAAAAGGCCTCTCTGCTGAATTCCCTTCCCTTGATGTGTGAATAGGTGTTAGAATGGGAATGTATAGGTGGTCCTTACTCTGTCTCCCTTCTGCCTGCTCAGTTGTCTGAGGGCAATAGACACCTCGGAGTGAATAAATACCTTTCTAGTGTAAGCAAAATATATTTTTACTGTCCTTGATACCAAAGGGATGTGCTTGCAATGGCAGCAGGCAGTTGCTGCCTGATTTTTTTGCCAGCACCTTCTTATCCCAGTGTTTCCTAGGGGACAGTTTTTGACTTCAGTGATATGTTACTTGCAAAGATAAGGAATTGTGGCCTCTTCTCTAATGACTAGGCATAGCAAAGTTCCATTTTGAGAATATTCCATTAAAACTTTATCCCTATGTGCTGCCAAATGTTCTTGTCATAACAGTGCCCAGATGTGTCTTTAAAATTGTCTTTATCCATTGGTTTTGATAGCCTTCCTTGGCAACTTACCCTCTGTGCTGAACACTGTATGCATTGTCATGAGGAGTTCTGCTCAAGTGCCTGGGTCTCTCCTGGTGTTTTCAATTTTTTTTGTCAGAGGCTCAATAAACTAGGAAACACCAACTGCTTGTTGGCCAGGGCTTTAGATTTATAGTTCTCTGGTTGGGGACCAAAAAAAAGTTAAAATAAATCCCAGTCATCTTGCCTTATCTTGCTGGTGAAGCATTTTCTGCAGGAGCTGAATTCATCCTCTTGTTTCTGCTGGTTTAGCCATTTCTTATTCTCTGTCCTTCTCTATTGAATGAGTCTCAGCCGTTGCACAGCAAAGTGCTTTTTTCCCATGCTTTGATTGAAACTTCCTCCTGTTTCAGCTGTGTTTTACCAAGAGGACTTTGTCATGAGCAGCAAAGGAAAGACACAGATCCTTAACTCTGGCTTGTGAAACCCATGCTGAGAATTCTTGTTTTAGTACAATAATAGCCTTCCTAAGGAAGGCAGTTGGACGAGCACACGTCATCCACGCTGTCTAAGGCAATGACATCACTTGGGCTGGTATGATGTCCTTTGTTAATGCACCCTCTGGACCTATTTGCATTCCTACATACAGTGGGAATTCGTAAAGACTTCCTGAGAGCTAGAACCAATAAAGCTTCTCAGGAGAGGATTCCTGGGGGTCTATGTTGTTTCCAGTTCAGTGATTTTGCTTTTTTTTTTTTTTTCTTGCAAATATTTTCAAAAACTCTATAGCAGCCTTGCATTTTTATTTTTCATCCTGTTTGGAAGGCATATTTTGAATTCTCAGCAGAATTTTTCTTGATGATACTCTAGTGTCATAGACACAGGTAAAGCAAATGTTTAATTTTCTGGTTTTAAATTATCAGCAAACTTTTTCTGGTATTTTATTTTCCTTTTCTCCTAATGATGTACATTTGTATATAAGAAAGGGCTTTTGCTTGTTAGAATCTTTAATTAGTGGTTGCTGCTTCTTCTGACCATTTGCTGCATCCTGGATGTGACCGTTTCATTTCAATGTATTGGTTTGAGTGACCTGGGTGCTGTCATCCCTTTGGTAGTGACAGACCTGGACTTGTAACTATAATCTGCCTCAGTAATGACACGTATTAGTTCCAGAGGGGTCCTTAAGTTGGGCAACTTTAACATCTTCCTTCTGCCTCACATCAGTGGTTTGCAGCAGTACCAAGGGGACCTGGGTTCAGCAAACCACATGCCTACTTCATCCTTGCATATTTGAAGATGTGGTTTCTGGATATGCTTGTTGTGTCCTGCTCTGCTTCTCTGATTAAGCCTTCCTCTTATAAATCTATTTCTGATGCAGGTGCTTCCATCTTGCATATATTCTTGAATATGTTTCCATCATCAATTTTTAGTTTTATCCAATACCAGGCCTATTGCTGAAAATTCAGTGACTGGAGATGTAAAAGAGTGAACATGAACATTTCAATAGCGACTTAAAGCATAAATCCCGGAATTCACATCTGTTTTATCTTCTCTGACAATAAAAGATGACAGTAAAGGAAAAGAGTAGGTAAGGAGTAGAATTAAGGTTTTACAGTTCTTGATTGCTTAATGCATGGAAGATAAGAATTTCAGATATTCCCAGATTTCATTATTCTCCAGTCTGTTATTTGCTCTTTTAAATGAATCAGCATCCTGTCAATGATGCAGTTGTGTTCCATTGTTGCAAGAACTGCATCTGGTACTGACTCTGCAGATAGCTGTGTTCCAGTCATGTCAGCAGAGAAAAATGGGAAGTGTTGCCTGGGTCAGACCAAGGCTTGGATGAAAAATTGTCCAGTGCTGCCTGTCCCTGCTTTTTGCTGCCCTGAGAACCTGGCCCTTGATGCGAGTTCTTCAAGCACTGTTAATGCCAGTCCTGTAATGCATAAAAATGCCAACCACCCCACTAGAAACAGCATTATAATGCTGACCAGGCTGCTGTATGAGGCTTTGCTCATGTCACTGCCGTCCCTCCTGCTTGTCCCTGTGGTCTGTAGCATGCTACTGAGGCTGGAAGATGCAGGACAGTCTTGTAGGCTTTTAGAATGACATTTACATCTCATTCATCCAATCCACCCAAAAAATATGTCAAAATAGCTCAAAAAATGTCTGAAGTACTGATTTCTATCATATTCTTGTCACCACTGGAAGAGAGCTGTTGTGTTACCTATTAGAAAGGGCACAAGTCTGAGAATGAGCTACCCTAAAATGTGGTCTTCATTGCTGACAATGAAGTTGGTCTGACACATAGGTACAGTCAGGACAGACCTTTCAATAGAGCTCAGGAGCGGCTGCTCACACTGCTGAGTGCTCCAGGGCAAGCATCTGATGTGCAACTGTGCCCCACTGCCCACCCAAACTGTTGGGATGGCTCCCCAGGGCTCTGCACATCTTCTTGCTAGTGATGAACTGACAGCACCACACAGCCATCCACCTTTCCTCCTCTTCCAAGGCAAAGGACTCAAATTCTTCATGAATATTTGCTTTGGTTTTCATGCCACTTCAAAGCTTCTTCAGAAAACTGATTTGCTCTTTTGCCACCCAAAGTTTGATTCCCAGCATCCTGTCATGGCTGTACCAGGCAATAGAGAACCCTCTCCTGTTTTGCAGCACCTCCTTTTTTATTTGGTGCCAGGCTGGTTTCTTGTGGACTTTGTGCGATGCAGGTGAATTGCTTGGGTTTGTGGGGTTTTTTGTGTGTTTTCCTCTCATTGCAGGTGGGCAAGCACCAAGAATATTTAGCTTGTTTCTGCCCAGCGTTTGGCCATCCCACACCTCTGCCCTGCCTTGTCACCCTAGCCCATCCTTTATCTCGTCTGCCTAATTTGCTCCTAATAATTGCACCCATTCACACTCAATACATTTATCTCAGATAGGGTGAACAGGATGCATGGTGTTGTCTCTGTTTTCCCCTCCTTTTCATGTCTGTCTTCTCTACTGAGACTGCAGGACAGAGATCCTCTCTCTTTCCAGAAAGGATCACAATTTCAGCTGAGCTCTATAGGCTTCTGCATAATACAGAGCAATATTTGCTTTAATTTAATTTAACTATCTATTTATATTCTCTTAGTGTGTTGCATTTTGCTCTGAAGATTGTGCATTATCAGGCAGGTTGCTGTTGCTGAACAAACCAATGGTACCGAAGAGCAATCTGTAACCTTTTAAGAGGGGTAGTTCAGGCAACGTTGAAAAGCATGTCATGATGTGCAACATATCCCTTCTATGGTAAAGATGGATAATTTATGCCCCTATAGAATGTTCTCTATGAGGTTCTGTGTGCTTTTAGAGAGAGCTTTATGAATCCACTCAGGTTTTATGGAATTGTATAGGTGTTGTCCATGTTTAAAATTTTATTGGTCATCTTTATTGTGACAGAAAATTGAGTTTCCCTTTTATTAGTCTATAATGGTGGCTGGTATATGTCACGCCACTCACAGTAAAAAAATAAAACAAAGTCTACTTAAAAGTTTGGGACTCCGCTGTATTTCATATTTCATTGCCCCAAGGAAATATCTTAAAATTGCTCTACTGCTTTTGAAAGAAAAATGTTCTGGCTGGATTTGGAAGTGGACTGTTTTTTCCCTATTTCACATTAAAGAAGGAAGGTCCGCTTCTATGACTATCACAAACCTGTGGCAGAGAGCCATAGGATATAATATGCAGACGAATGCGGAGAAAGTCTCTGTCTAATAAAAAGTGTGGAAAAAATGTCACTGCCTCTTTATCCATATGATGGCCTGTGGGCATACAAGGCAACAAAGGGCATCCCAAGGCAATTGATACAGGCCGAAAGAGTACCCAAAGCAATAGCAGTATGTGAAGGGTAGCAATGCCCAGTATCTGACAGATGTGACACATCCCAAGACTTGCAATCTGCAACTCCAGAAAGCAACTTTTAATTCTCCCTCATGTTCAGATTCCCTCTTTCACCTTGGACCTTGCTCCGTCTTGTGCTGAAGTTGAGAGCAAAGCCTTGGCTAAAGGTCACAGAGCAGGTTTAGCCCTTTACCTCCTCAACCATCTGCCACTGGGTTGGAAGAAAGGGGTGTTTTCTTCCAATTTATCTGCTCTGAGAGTATCAAGCACTTTGGCATGCAGACAGACTTATTTTTTTTCTATATCGTTGTGGTATTTAACATGTCAGCTCTGCATCTCAGCTGGGACTTTGAGGTGTTACTGTGATATTATCATAATTATCACCAGTAAATGGGCAAAGGATTCAGGGCTCAGTAGATGTTTTCTCTTGGGCTTGGCCACCAGAATCTGCCTGCACGTGTTCTGTTGCTGTAATCTCGTCTGAGCACGTTGCAAGTGCCCCCTGTTTACTTTTGGGATTCATCGAGCACATCATTAAATTACTTCTGCAGGTTAATTGAAGAAGCTGCATGAGTTCAGGCATTAGGATGAGCTGAGTACTAATCCCCTCTGTGTGTTTTGAAAGCCCATCTCAAAATCAATAACTGTGCAGCTATTCTCCCCTTTTAAATAAATAATGCCATAAAGGGCCTGATCCTTGCTGGTGACAGTGTTTATTGGGCTGTTCTGTTGAAGGTATCTTTTGGAGGAGGATACAAAAGGGCAAACCATAAAACTAAAGAAAAACACTTTTATAGAGTGAGTCAGATTAAAATCAAGCAGGTTGAGGAGGAAATGATGCCTGGCGTAGTGTACTTTAATTAAGCTATTTTAGGTTTGCATCACTAATTAGTCTCTTTTATGGTTCACATTACTGCATGCAAGTGCATATTTGTAGAAAGATAGTTTGTCCTAACTGCTATCATACCCTTCTAAAATAAATAAGTAATCATTTCTGTTGTTTTTCTGTGAATTTACAGTCTTTCAATGACTTACATGACATGCAGAGTAGCTGTGGTGGGAGACAGGAGGCTCTGTATGATCAGCAATAACTGTTAAGAACAGTAACTGGAGCTGCTGGTCACTCGCAGGTTGTGATCCAGTAGCATCCCGGAGTAAAACACTTGCTTTAACTCTTTCAAAAACATCCTTATCTGATGACCAATATTTGTGAGAGAGTAGGTGCAAGCTTTGTGCATGTACTGAGGCAGAGGATATGTGATGATTTTCACTGTGAACGGAGACCTGATGGTGCAAGTTTCCAAGCTATGGGATTGAGTGAGTCAGAGTAAACACAGAAATGTCAGAACTGACTGTCTTCCTGGATGTTGCTATGACAAAATCCATCTCCTGGCAGTCAAGTATTTGCACAGCCCTAGAAGGACCTGGGGTTGGACAAAGTGCTTTAAAGCTGGTTAGTTTGCTGTGAAAACAAAACCCTTTGGAGATCTTGCTTCAGGTCCAAATCTATTGGGTGTCTCTTCTTCTAGTGGCAGCTGTGGGAGTATCTGGTGTGAGGTACAGGACAGGACTTGGTCTTCAGGCACTGGAATAATCCAGCTTCCAAAAGTAAAGGCATCCATGGTTCAGACATCACTTTAAGCCTGCTTGTGGGGGGCTGCCTCCATCTTAGCAGATGAATGGGACTGTGGCTGGCAGATTGTTGGATTAAAACACTCTGGCACCTAATATTTTATCAAAAGGGAGGGAATAAGATTAATGCACAAATCAGCCTGGGTAATATGATTGCAGACATTGTGTTTAACTGAGCAATAGGAAAAAGGAAGCTTCCATATTTCTGACAGGATCTTAAAGAGGCTTTGCAGATCATTGATATCTAGTTTGAGAGAAGCTGAGAAAAATGAATTGCTGCTGTGCAAAGGGAGGCCCTTTCCCTGCCAGTGCTGTGCAGCATGCTGCCTCCAAAGAAAGAATGAAAAGAGGGAAACAAAGCCTGTGGGAGAGATGCATGATAAATTAAACCTCTGGATAACCCCATGCCAGTAAATCACTTGCCCCAAACACTAGTACTTCGTTCCTCAACGTGCCATGAAATCATGTAAAATAGGACTTTAAACCCTGTATATTTGAAGCTGAAGCCTTGCATAAGTGCATGAAATAGCAGATCTCAGGAAAACTCTGCAGGACCATTACATACCACAGGCTGTTACCTCCACATGGTGTTCTAACCAAAACGCCCCATGATTGGGATGAAATGGGGGAAATACCTCTTCTGTGGCATTTGGGATACACCAAAAGTTGGATGTATGTTATACTTAACTTGAATCACAACTGGAAAACCAAACTAAACACCATTCTCTAGGGATCAGCCTCAGTTCTGCACATTTGTGACAAGCTGGCATCCCTGAAACTGCAGGGACAAGGAAAGTGGAGGGAAAATGAGAAAATACAGGGTGGTCTGTCTTAACAGGGTTTGTAGGTCAGTGGTAAATGAAAGTGTAGCCGGGTTCAGAGGGTTGCTTTCATGCGCAGGCTCCCATCCCTGGACTTCCCCACCGGGCTGTAAGCTGAGAGCTCCGGGCTGCTTGTCCAGCGGGTACCGGGGCAGCCTTCCAGTGGGAGTAGCTGGGTTGGGGCTGTGCCTGGAGAGCTGCGAGACTCCTGACCGGCTCAGCTCTGGGGTTTGATCTCCTCTTTACTGTGGGAGAAGCTTTGTTTGGTTTCTTTTGCTCAGTCAGCACAGAAACATGCACATCTATCTTTACAGACTGAGACTGTTCTCATGTTTAATTCTTAGTGAACAAATGAGGTATTGTTCACTAATTCTGAGAGCTGTTTGTTAGGTTTTTTTAGAAAAAAAAAAATCTCCTTTCTCCCTTGTAGCAAAGAAAGCTAATTGAAGTAACAACTGGTTTAACACTACCTTGTTTAAAAAAAAAAAAATCAAATAAATGTTTAACATTTTAACAAAGTTCAGTACACGCTCCAGCAGTACTGCATCTGTGTCTCCTCTGGTCTTTTTTTAAGCTTGGCATACAAAGTACTACTTAAATACCATGGTGAAAAGGGCAAGCGTTCAATTTAATGCCTTTGAAATTATTCTGGAATTAAATCCTGGGCAATATATCTCAGTCGAGCAGTGTTGCATGTAGCCACATGCAGCTAATGAGCCATCAAAGGCAATGTTTTAAATCCCCATGCATACAGTACACAGATCCTTTATTTTTGCTGTCATAACACAAATCACCAACCTTGATTCTAAATCCAACACAGGTAAAAGGAGGAGGAAAAAAAAAAAAAAAAAAAAAAAGAAAAGAAAAGAAAAGGAGGGAGTAACTTTGTGGCTAATTGGAAAGAAATTTGAAACAACAGTCGGGGTTTCTTTCAACACCATTAATCACCTCTGCTGGAACATCCTTCACAACCAAAGCTTTCATTGTCTTTGTTGCTATTCTCCCTCTTTAACATGGTACAAGTTGTACATACTCTTTATTGTTCTTGAAAGCCAATTCTCTCGTGCTGTGGTGGAAGGGCTTAGAGTAAGGTCCATTCCAGCTCCCTTGGTCTTGCCAGGGCTGTAGATTTTCTGTCTTCTGGTGACCTGACCTCACTAGTAAGGACATGGCTGCTCCTGCCCTATGGGCTCCGTGGGTGGAGATGCTCATTCATCTTCTACACTGTCCAGCACAGCAAGGCTGAGTCCTCAAGGGCATCATGCGACGAAAATAAGAAGCTATAATGGGATGGTGCAAGACGATATTTGTGTACAGAATCAGGACATGGGTTCTGCCAGCATTTCCTTCCCCTGCCTGTTTTCCCCCAGGCAAAAATAAACATATGCAACAGCTTTGGATCGTGCTGGTTGCCTGCAGGCTGCTTAATGGCCAGTGTAAAATGCCATTATCCAACTCCATAACTGTGAGCATTCACCTTGCTAAAATCCTTGAGGTACCTGGAAAGAGGAGGATCTGCTGAGGGTGAACCCTCAAGAAGAGGAGCAACATTGGGAATGTGTGAAAAGCCACATCAATGGCCTTGGCCACCTTGATTTTCACAGAGCATACAGTGAGATCAAAGTAGGTTGTCCCTAACCTGTTTTCCATGTGGTAAAGGCATTTGCCAGCAAGACACCTGAATGGGTGTTGGTTGTGTACATTGTTTGGGTTTTTTAAATTTACTTTTAAAAGTGAGAAGTCATAACTGCCCATAAGCAAGCTGGTAGCTGTGAAGTGAGGGACTGTACAGTCAGCATGTGTTGTTCTCAGAGCCTTTTCTTGACTGGTTTGTGTTTTGGACAGCCTCATGGGGCAGGTTTTTAATTACTCATGTCAGATATCCTTTAATTGCGTGATGGTGATAGAAGCTAAAAAAAATGAGCAACTGTGAGAAACACCCATTTTGTTAGGTGAAAGATGTTTGTAGGCTAAGAGGTAGTGCTTACCTTAAACACGAAAATGCCAAAGGTGGTTAAAAAGCTGGGAGCAGGGAGAAGTTGTTACCTGCTCTACAGCTGTATCAGTATGGCACAGAGGAATTAACCTGTCCAGAGATGTTGGGGGGAGATCACTTAAGCCTGACCTTAACCATGGAAGCACGTTTGAATGCAGTGGCTCAGTGTCCACGTGCTGCTCCCAGGTACTGTGAAGCCACGTGTGTATGTAGATCACGTACACGTGTGGAAATGCTCTTGTTTGTACTATTCACGAGTGATGAGTGAAAGAAGCCCAAGTTGGAATTTGTAGCTACGATAATCCTTTAAAAAATAATTAATAATCTAGTAAGCAATAATGAAAAATGCTTTAGAGACTGGAGGAGAGAACTATATGAGTCCTTCAGCCTGCTGCCTTAACCATTCCCAAATTCTTATGGTTTATCTCTGCAATGTAATTTTTGATCAAAATAATGTTTGTGTATTCTTATTTAAATGCTATCATCAGTTTTCACTAATGGAGTGGTTAAGAGGTTATAACACTTACTGAGCTTTGAATTTTCTCTAGCTTTGATCCTCAGGCAATATGACTCAGATTTTGTGAGATGTTTAACTTTCTGGCAAAAAAAAACATAGAAAATAAATCAAACTTTACTGTTATAATTAAAGTAACATTTTCTACTTTGAAACAATTATGTCTATGTTTATGCATGCATGTTTATATAATATATGCAGGTCTGCAGGTTTTTTTCCTACAGTGGAAGTTCTATTTTCTTAAAAAAAAAAAGGCATCAGTGAAGACTGGTCATCTTTGTATTCAGCATACATTAATGTGATAGAGATATTCTCCCCGTGCCATTGCAAATATTTATAAACTACACATCACTGCAATTTACTTTAAAATGTATTTTCTCTCACAGGGGTTTCCTCTGTTTGTCGTGGTATTTATCCAGCCAGGAAACACTGAAAAATGGGAATGTGTTAACAGAACAAGCTGGAAGGATACAAATCATTCTGGTTCTGCCCCTCTGTGGGAATAATGTGAATATTTATAGATCTGGAAAGCTTTCAGGAGTCTTTAACAAGTGAGAGCCAAACCATTCTCTTTGTGCTGATACCATTTCTTGTTTTGACCTGAACATACATCAGCTAGGAGCTGTAGCACCAAGGAGACTAAATTAAATCAGTCATCTATACTTAGTCCAAATTTGTGGGGTTTTCCTGTTAAAACTGCAATAGAGCAGGAGCAAAGGCACAGAGCCGCCCAAGGGTAACATTGCTCTCAGCACACAGCAAAAAGGACACTTAAATGCAGTCCTCTTGAGGAGTGGGAAGCTTGTGGCTTCTTGCTTTTAGACTCTACTGTGAAGTTACATGGGTTGAATGTGAGACCTACTCAACTGGCTTGTCTCAGACAGGTAGCAGTATTCCCCATGTAATGTTTAGCAGTGGTTTCTAGGCCTCTGTAGTGGTTGTCTTTTGCCAAACTGTTTTATATGGAAGGTGGGTAGGATTTTGTGAGGAGTGAAAGTCTGCTGATAAGACAAAAGAGGAGGTTCCAGTGAGCTCGACTTGCTTATTGAAGCCAACTGATGGAGTGGGGAAAGAAGGAGGGTTAACATGATCTGGTGGGAAAGCAGAAAGCAGAAAAAGCACTTCAAAGCAAAGGCTGAGCAGGGGTCAGAAGAAGTGTCAGGTCCAAAGAGAAATGGAGAGGGGAAAACCTGAACTCCCTGCACCTTCCCTGACAAAGAGAGTGGTGTCGGGTAATAGAGGGAATAGTGGAGGCTGGCTAAAAAGGACATGCTGCAGGGAAGAGGAGGTTAGAGAAATCTGTGGAAAGAAAATTCGCTACAATTAAAAAAAAAAAAAAAAGTAGAAGATTATCTCACGAAAAATCAATTTTTCCTGTTGGTTTGGTATTTGTTTTTTTTTTTTTTTTTTTGAATTTTCAGGAACAAGGTAGGAGCAGAGCTCCTGAAAGTGAGTGGGAGGGTGTGCACGTGTCTTGTAAGAGGAGATGTAAGGCTGGGTTTTCCTATAGCTTCTTCATACAACTCTTTAATGTAAAGGTCATCTTTGAGACTGTTGTTTTTGTTGGCTTTAGGATTGAAAGCCTGTTCTGACCATGGCAAATGTCCCCTTTTCTGTAATACAGCACCAGCCTAAGTTAAAGGTGCAGGATAGATCCTCAGTTCTCTGAGTATGCCTTATTGGTTTGTTTTGGCTGCATGTTGAACAAAGGCTCATTTGTGACTGTAAATACTATAAAACCTCCCAGAATGTTAAGTTTTACCAGAATATTTTGCCTGAGAATGTCATGTGGGCATGAAGCAACCACATCCTATAGCAGTAAATAGTCATACAAGGACTGAAAAGTTGTTGATTATAGTGTCCCTAATAAACTTGTGTGTTGTTTAAGGATGGAGGCAAAGCAACTGCAAACCAAGAAGATAGACCAGAAAGAATGGATTACAGTTGCTCCAATCTGCATTAGATCCACTTTGGGGTGGGAGAATAAGTGTAAAGTATGACCAAGTAAGGCACAAGGACATGCACTGGTTGTGCTGGGGTCACGTCCAGACAACTTTCATCTATACCCAGCTGCAAGTGTTGGCAGAAAGCAGGGTATGGGACCACCTCAGCTGGCCACACATGCAGCTTCACAGTGGGATTATCTTGAGGAGAGGGCTGACTGGCTTATGCCAAAGCAGAGAAGAGGTTCCTACTGACTTGTGCTGAAGCACTGGCCCTGTGCCTGGTTGCTGTCAAGCTACTCGGCAAATTGTCGGGGAGTTTAGGTTTCTAGGATCTGCTGGCTCAGTGCCTGCTGGCCATTCAGGCCGGCTCTGGTGTCCGCAGGTTTAGCATAGATGTGTCCCAGCAGCTGCCTGGGTTGAGGGTACCCAGCTCCATGGATTCCTTAAGGAGGAGCCAGTGGTCTGGCAACCTCTGCTGTGCTCTCCTGACAGCCTCAGAACAGGCTTGGGGGACACCAGGCTCCCTCTCCAGTTACTGGAGCCAGAGGAAAAATGAGTACCTGGCAACTTGAGGGACCGAGGAATGGAAATCTCAGCTGTTGCCTAATTTGGAAAAACTTCACATTGTTTTGATGCTGTTTTTTTTTTTTTTTTTCTTATTTCCTCTCCATAAAGAATGCTGTAATTTCTAAACCTTCCTCCAAAACAGAACGATGATAATCCTATTCTAAATTCTTCATGAACTAAATTTGAGTCTACCCTCAAGATTCATTGGATTTTGTCTTGTGTGTCCTTTTCTTCAGAACAAACTCTCTGATTTTTCTGTGCTAGTATTTTTGTCTTCAGGGTTCAACTGTCTTGACCATGCACACACTGTAAAGAGATTGCTTTGTCTCTTCTTCTAGTGCTTAGACAAACCTTGTTAATACTATTTAGATGCTGTTTTCTGTTTGTTAACTGTTTGTCCTTTTAATAATCTTGGGGCACAGTGAAATCCATATGTGGTCACTTCTCAGTCTCTACTCCTGAACTGCATGCTCCTTTTTCTGTCACCTCCCTGTCTTGTAGTGGGACTCCTGTTATCTTATTGCCATCAGCTAGGCTGTCCAACTGCTCCCTCTACCCTGGAGCAACCCCAAAATACAGTAAGCTCTTACAGTTAAGAGAAAATGTCTGTGTCAGGTGAAAACAAAGAACTTAAATGTCTCAGAGCATCATTTGCATTAAAAATAATTGAAAGAAGAAGGGTCGGTATGGGAGACTGTGGCCTCCCCTCTTATTTGGATGATTTCTGAGCTAAAATCTTGATGAATGAGGTCACACTGTCCCCCAATGAAAAGGCAGTTATATTCAGCAGGTGAAATACACAAACATTTAATAAAGTGGCTGTGCACCAGTGTTTTGTGATGCATTGGTTGTTAAGCAGTCTTCAATCACAGGAAAGCCAGGAAGGGCTTTTTTGTTTTGTTTTAATGTTGAGAAGACATTGACATCTGCAGCAGGAAAACATGCCATGAACTCAGGGCAAACACACTAATCTTTGACTACTGGCTATCTTGGACCTGAGTAAACACCTGGAATGGTAGTTTCATCATTTCTGTGGAGACAATAGCCCTCACCAAAAGCTCCATTTGTCGCCTTGCTGGTGTGAGCATCCTGGCCCAGCTCAGTTCTCTTTGTCCTTCTGTGCTTGCAGGAGAAGTGGTAGTATGCTCAAGAGACTGACCCATGCCCTGGGTGCTGTGCCTTGTCCTGGGATTACCAGCCTGGTGCCTACAATAATTTAGTGCAGTCTTAATCTGTGGCTTTTGGGAGCTGATGAGATTTGCACATTAGCCATGCTGCAGCTTGGGGATAAGATGATGTTCTGGATAGTCTTAACTATATCAAAAAAAGAAAGGATTTGGTCCAAGAAGAATACCCCTCCTCATGTCCTCAGCAAATACAGTTATTAAATGTCCTCCATTTCAGGGACTCTGTGTTAGAGCATTTGGGAATTTTAATTAGTAGGTCAAGTTGATGAATCACAAGTGCCACTTCTCACACTTCAGTATTATTTTTAGTCAAGCTATTAAATAATAATGCTTTTCAAAGAAAGAAAAACCACTTCAGTATAACATTGAGTCCTGAAGTACCCTGAACAATAATGCTGCTCCAAATTCCTGCTCTGTGTGTGGTGAGGAGACCAGGACAAGCATAGGACTTTCTGTTATGAGACATGAGCCACTGCCACTGATGAGAAATGGAGTAGGAAGGGTGTAAGGGAGTCTAATAACAACACAGAGGCAATCCACAACCTGTACTCGCAGGAGAAGCTTTTACTCATGCGTTTATGCCAATTGAAAGTTGCAGAATGCAAATGCAGCTTTAAGGTACCTGGCTATGAGCTCTGTGAGCCTCAGCACGGAGTTGCCATTTCTGATGGCCTTCAAGCAACTGGGTGCTTGCTTGCACCAGCTTCCTAAGATGTCACAGAGACATTTCAGAAAGTCTGTTCTTCTAAGGCATCAGATAGCATGAATACCTCTTACAATTGTCTTGCTCTAAATACCCTTGGGCTCACTGGTTTGCAATTCAAAAGCAGGCAGTAATAAAACTCTCCTAGAATGTTGCAGCTTTTTCTCCTCCCTGCCAATAAACTCTTGAGTTATTTTACACATTAGATAGTCTTTTATTGTAGCAACAACAACAAAAAAAAAGTTCAGATGCTGTGCTTATTTAAGCAAGATGTTGGTGTCACTTTTTTTTTTTCTACTCTGTTGTGCTGCATCCACCCATATTCTGCAGGAATGAGCTTCTTGGTGCAGTTTGATTTGTGTTGTTGGTTGGCTGGTTTTTATGACCTTCCTTCTATTCTAGCAGTTTAGTGCCTGGGGGCCCTGTGGAGACGGGTCTGTGTGAAGTTCTGTCTGTTCCCTTCTTCCTTCTGTCATTGCCTTCTGCTCCCACTTCTGTTACTTCTTCCTTTGTAACGGCTGTTCAAGGAGGATGGGGAATTGACGGTCAGGACACATTGGACCCTCAGTCCAGATTGTTGCAGCTCATTTTCTAGATTTGCTGTGTACTGCTGAAAGAATATGAGCAATATTTGTTATTGTGTATTACAATAGCAGCCAGAGGCCCAAAGCAAATGCAAGGACCTTTGTGCTTGCCATCATGCAGGCAGAAATCCTACCCCATGAAACACCCAAATGCACAAGACAGGCGTTGAGTTAGGGAATGTCCAGCAGCTGGGGGATTCCCACTTTGTAGGCAGTTGTACTTTCGGGATGGATTTCTCTCTGTAGAGCTGGAGTAACAATTTCTTTTGTCAATGTTGTGTTTATCATACATGAAAAGTTTGACTATTTTGGTGTTGGAACAATAATAAGGAACCTTTCATTTTACTTTTTCCTTCTGTATCTCCTCCTCTCTGAGGCTGTGTGTTTCTATGCACTCACTTTTTTCTCACACCCTTGTTTTTTGTGTAAGCATAGGCTCACAGCAAGTCCATCAATCTCAAAACAGACTTTATACTCTCTTTTCCTATTGAGAGATCATTTACATGTGCAGCAATGTCACCAAGTTCACTAAACACTGCTTGTTTAAAATCTGTGTGATTGCCTTTCAAAGTATAGTTGAAAATCTGTGGTTTATCTCCCTATTTTGTTTAAAGGAACTAAACTTCATTTGGAAAGGTTTTGATGCACTGCAGGACTTGGGGCAGCCTGAAGCTTCATGTGTCTGGAAGAGCCGACAAAAGAATGGTTTGGACTCATAAGTTTTACCTCTACAAAAAGCTGCTTACTGTTCAGCAGAGACTCAAACAAGAAGTATTTTATACTATAGCACTTTAGTTCACATAAGCAGAGAGTGAAAGACAGCCACTTCAGGGTAGAGTTTAGACTTTGAGAGACTGACCTAAGCAGGCTAAGACAGGAGATCATGGGAACTGAAGGACAGCTCTAATTGGGTGTTAGTCAGCCCTTACTGCACACTCTGCATCTTCAGTTGCCAAAAACTCAGGAAGCTGAGTGTGTTCCCATCCTGAGGAACTTAATTATAATGTAAAAAAGTCACTACCCTTAACACAGAAATTTCATAACTTTTGCATTAATCATTTTCTGTGCCATAATTTAAGGCTTTTGCATCTCGAAGCTATATTGGGGTGACTATAATGAAATAGCAGCAGTGGCTGAAAATTTAATAGTTCATTTGGTAATTTGTAGATGTGTTGTCAGAGTTACCTTTTATGCTTAATCAGTTTTTGTTAAGCATCTAATAGTATGCTATAGAAACATCAATGGATGACATATGTAATGTTGTCTGATTTTGGTTACAAAGAGTAGGAAGCTTTCACCCATTTTCATCATCACTAGCTGTGAGGCATCAGGTATTGGGAGAGGAATCCTGTGCTGTCCTCTGTGAAAAAGAGGGACCCTCTTGCCCTGAGAGTTGGGCAAAGAATACAAATAGTTGACCTGTATCTTTCTGGAGACTAGTGATGACAAGGAGTAGTTATAGTTCTTGTTCAAAACACAGCCTCCTTCAAGACTCCACAGGTGAATACGGGCCATAATTGGTGATTTCACCTGTAAAACAGCTCAGCTGAAGAGCAGATTCTTGGCTCAGTTTTCTCCTAGCCTACAGGGTACAGTTCACTTGAGGTAAAGAACATTATTCATTATTCTCTGTCAGAAACGCACTACTCCTGGGAAAACAGGGTACACCTGATTACCAGAAGAGCTTTGGTGGATCTTTTCCATCAGTTAGAGACTACATGAAGAGCTACGTTTTCCAAATCTAGTGCAGAAAATGTATGGAAAATATCTGAAAAGGGCCACCTGGCAGTTAATGCTGGTGAACTTTATTTGAAAGCCCTTGATAAGGACTCCAATTTTGGATTAGTTACAGATGTCATGAAAACAAAGCCAAATACCAACAGGCCCTTGGAATAAAGCAATAATACCTTAGCTAAGTTCTGTTACAATAAGATGGATTTTTGTCTTTGTAGCAGTCTTGCACAGACTGGAAAGTCAACATTTTATATTATGTGATACTCCCATTAAAAAACAAACAAACAAAAAAAACCCCAGCATCTACAGCAGAATTAACTAAACCAACTTAATTTCTGTTAGCAGCGATGTTTCAATCGAACGTGTATAATTGTAAGTGTTGTGTGTTTCTCTTTTGTGCTTTGAGTAACTTTCTGTTACCTCACAAACTTCTACTTTTACTGTGAGAATCAGTATTGTGCAGACCTTGTATACACAAGGTGCTTTGTTGCACGAAGTGTCAGCTCTTGGAAGCAGTTCCTTGCATTCTGACTGAATCCAGCCACTTGGGTTTTAAGTAGTTAATTCAGCCTTTTGTGTGCACACATCCTATGTCAATAATGATTGTGCAAGAATATTTAAGAGTGCAATTGGTCCTATAAATAGGGTAATTTGCCCTTTATATGTATTTCTAATATATAGGGGAAGTGAAATGTTTTTCCCCACCTCTGTCTTTTTGTTGCTGAAACTATGTGTTTATTTTTTGGTCAAAAACATAGCAGGAGAATGTTTGGTACAAAATTAAGATGTACTCTTGTACCCAAAACATAGATGGTGGGCTCCAAGAAGTTGTGGATGTACTTCATTGAGAGTAGAGTTGCAGGTTAAACAAGTAACCTACTTTGCAGAAAGACGGGATTTAGAAATTGAGCATTTCAAGGTCTTTCTAAGCTTATAAATATCTTTTTTTTTGTCTTTGACAGATATGTTGATACAGAATGTGCTTTTGGAGATATTTACTTTTAGTTAGGGCTTTGTAGAAAAATATTATATTGGTGCCTGTCAATTGGTATGGGAATAGCTATTCCTTACATAGTAACATTATAAAAAATGGCACTTTGAAGAGGTTATGTAAATTGCTTCCTACCATGCTGTTCCATGACTGCTGCTTCATTTCAGAACACAGGAAGAACAAGCAACTATGGTTACCTAATGGTGCCAGAAAAGCACCATCCTCTTTCACCTTTTGCTGCATTGTTAATGGTAAAGCATGAATCATAGTTATCGCTTGGTACATTTTCATAATGATGTATGGTGATTCGGATGTTCGTCTCTGTAATTAATGAGAGGGAGTTGCATGGCTAATTCCCTGTGTGCTGCTGACATCCTGTCTGCAGCTTTGTCCCTGATCTTTTACTTACGTGTTTCAAGCAGCCGGTTATTGCATTACATCCTTGTATTATATAAATAAAGCCTTGACCTTTGTCCTTTGCAATACTGGTTCAGAGGAGTTTTAATTCAATTTGGAAAAGAAGCTTGAGCGTTAAAACCATTTGAATCTCCGTACACAATTTAAACGTTGATGGGGCTATTTCTGCTCAAGAGAAAAGCAGAGCACTAAAGCTAAGAAATTGCCTTCTAGATCTTTGTCATTGACAAATGAGTGTGTGTTTCTTCAGATTGAAACTATGCAGGAAGTCCTTTCTGAGCAGGGAGTGTGCATACTCCTCTGCATTGCAAGGTATCATGGGCCTACAGAAATTATTAGCAGTGCAGTATTTTGTTTATTATTTCATCAAACAATTCTGGAACAATAACCCTCCTCAGGCAAGTTCCTTCCCCTGCTGTGGGCAAATCTCCAGTAGTATTTCTATTTTTTTCCCATCACTGTGTTTTATAATTTACTTAAGTCTTGTGTCTGTGAATCCTCCCTGACAAAACCATGCTGGTTCTAAAAGTATTGCAGTCCATTAAGACAGAGACCGGCTCATGGGTGCATCGATTGGTGTCAGAAGTTCAGGACTTCTCGAGGAAGAGTCCGAGCTCTTTTCTTTGTGTTTGTGTTGTTGGTTTTTGTTTATTTGTTTGTGGTGGGGTATTTTGTGTGTTTGGTTTTGTCTGTTTCCCTCCAAATGTGTGTTAGAAGTGGAGGTAAGCAGCGTGCTTATGTCTCTGAGTATCTAAACCATGTTACTGCTGAGATTCAGATCACCACTGATGGAAAACAGGGATAAAGACACTTACCATCTGTGGATATTGTGAGATAAATTCATTAAAGATTTGGAGCATTAGAACTAGACATAATCTGGTATTTATTACTATCACTGTGATTTTAACGCCACTAGTACCTCTGTGCAAATCCTAGTTAAAGTAACTTTTTTTATAATGATGGAGATACATATCCTCTAATTATCCAGGACAACTCGAATTAGCACCACAAATGACTGCTAAAAGTTGAGACTGCATGATGTGAAATATAATTGATTTTGAATATGTTAGGATGTAAGTGCTGTTAAGTGATGTACAATGTTCTTTTCTCCTGCTGGACATTTAACAATGCTTTGGAGAGAGACAGATGTGATTTATACCATTGCTAAAGATTTTTGGCAACAGAAGCCTGAGAGAAATAAGAAACCAAAAAACTTGCTTGAATTTTTCACCCATTGCCACTTCTCCCTTGTCTTATTTAGTTAGAAGTGGCTTTATATCAATTTTATATTATTTGCATATTTTAAACTGGGTGCAGCTACAAAATTAGAATTAAGAAATAGATATCTATCTTTTAATTCTTCCTTTCAGATTTGTCCCATTAGTAGAGATTCCTAGCCAACCTCCATAGGTTTCCTTTGGGAGAAGTAAAATAAACCATGGTCATTGATAAGTTGACTTACTCCATTTAGACTCCCATCCACCCACCCCCATTACTTTTCATACAATTATGTATAAGCAGTGATTGCACAAAACTGCCTGGATTACATGTAAATGATACGTCTTAGGCATACAGGAGTTTTTGTAAATCATTTAAAGCAGGGCATTCTTCCATGCTTGGCAGAAGAAGGATACAGAGAGCTTTTGTACCTCACTTGCATCAAATTGAATATTTCTTTAATCACCCCAGAGAAGAATGCACTTGATTGCCTTCCGCAAGCTCTGCTGTTATTGTTTTTGGGTAGACCTGGTGGGTAACAGATGACCTGACTGCACACCACTGCTACCCCGGCCACCCCCTGGAATCCACCAGCTCTTCTCCCCTGGGCAAGAGCTGCTCTGCTGCAGTAGTAATTGTGCAACAGTCAAAAGAAAAGAATGTGAGGGAATAGCCATTAATAATAAAGTTGGCAATCCCCTGTGAGGAGAGCTATTTTCACATGAAAATCTTCTCCAAAGAAGCAATGAAGCTTTGCTTCATTTGATGCCTTATCAGGTAATTGCACAGAAGGCAATTTCCAGGTAAGGATTTTTTTTTCTCCTGAATGAACGGTGAATACTTACCATTTAAAAACAGACAAAAAGCCCTGAATGCTGCCCAAATTGTCAAAGAATTAGAACACAGTGCAGAATTTTAATGTTGGTTTGGGGTTTTGGTTGGTTGTTTGAGGGCCTTTTAATCCCTAATAAAAGGGTGCTAAAAAGACAATAACTTCTATATGAAAGATTATTAATCTTCTAGAAGAGGAGAGAGAAACTGATGAAAGCTTGGGACTGTTTCTGCATATTGTTGTATGGTGATGTATTTAATTTTGAAGAATATTAAATCTGAACCTTATCCTCCTCTTATGTATTTACAGAAAATTGTAAACATAAAGCCATAACTGAGAAAGTACATTGTGCTGTCATCAGTTTAGACATTTTTCTGAGAAATATTATGAAAAATTTATCTGCTTTAGTATACTCAGCTTTCACTCATAAACTCCAAGTTTTAAGTAGTCACTTAAAATAATCTAGTTTCAGTCCTCATTCAGTCAGCAACAGTGGAAAGGAGTTCTGTTCTGCTGGTGTCTTAAATCAGCATAGTCAGTCTGACTACCAGAAAGCTAAGAGGAATTGCAGTCCTTGGCTTCCAATTATGAGCCAATTACTAATTTGAGAAATGAGACTTTTTCAGTGGACATCTCATTCTGAAGCTGTGTTTTCTGGCAGTGGTAAGAAAGGAGTTAAACTGCCGTTGACACCTCCCCTCTGAAGAAGCAGTAAGGGTGCACCTGCAATGAGCCTTTCCCTGGTACTTTGGTGCATGGTGCTTAGTACAGAAGGGATGAACCTTCCCTAGCAGGTAATGCTATTAGGCAAGAGCAAGAAGTGCTCATCCCATGTTTACACCAGCTGCTAGAAAGTGGTTTGACATCGTGAACTGACAGGATAAACATGTAATTCCTTACAGAGTTCTACAAGCATGTGGGGGCAGAGTTTTGCCTGTCCTATTTTTCATTGAATTTGTACATTAGAGGTGTTATTTTTGACCTGGTCAGCAAAATTTTTGAGTATATATGTCTGCACAAACAGGTGCAAACATTTGCTTGATTATCTCCATCTGGATGCGAGGCAGTCCAGGCTGGGAGCTGTGCAATCATGTTTTATACAGAGGCAGTTGAACTCAGAATCAGCAATGCAAATAAAAGGGGACTTCCAGCTGCCAGCAGCTCGCATCTGGTGGGACCTGCACGAGGCCGAAGCAGCGTATGGCTGCTTCTGCCCATATGTGGAGAGATGTCAAATGTAAACACGAATCCAGTTAATTTTCACAAGTTTGTTACAGCTTCACTTGCCTACACAGAGGCCTCCCACAGCCTTCCTCCTTCTTGATCTTGCTGGGAATTCTTGGATTAATGACAATGCAGGTTGTTCCTTGGCCTCATACTGTGGTGCCAGAAGTGAGGCAGCAGCTTCATCACAATATTGAATAGAGGCAAGCCAGGCTGGTAGGAGATTCAGTCTCATCAACCCATGTCATCATCTTAATTTATCAGCAACTGCCACATAGAGCAGGGAGGAAGACTGATGGAAGGGGAAGGCTCTTTTAAAGAAACACCCAGGAGGTCATAAAATGTCTCTTAAATTGAGAGGAGGGGCTTTCTTGTAAATCAGCACTTTCCTGCTCACATCGTGTCCCCTAGCATGGCTTTCTGGGTGAGTACAGCCATAAATAGAGTAGCCAGGATGGGAAGTGATTTGTGTCCCTGCTTTGATGCTTGTTCTTTTAACCAGAACCAAGGAAGAGAAAAATATCAATGATTTCTCATATGCGTACTAAGCACACATTATGATAATTTCTATTTTGTTTCCTGTGAGTATCTGGGGCCCATTTAAAGCAACAGCACAACAGCTCTGCTAGTGTACCATGCAGATGTTCGAACTTTAGGAGTGCAAAGCAAGGTGGGGAAAAAGTACTTGGCTTTGTGTTTGCATTTGCAAGTCCTGTAGAGATTTTAGGTGCCCTGCTCCGTGCCATGGTGCAGTATTGTGCCAGGGTGGTGGCTGTTGGGGCGGCTGCGACCAGACTCCCCATCCTGTGCGTGGGTGGACAGGGACAATGGCCTCAACCCGGCTGGTGAATCAGTGCTAGGACTCGCCCTGCAATCAGTTGCACCGGGATCAGGAAACAAGCCACCTGCCCTGCTTCCTCTCATTTAACCGGTTTATTTTTAAGTGGAAAATGCTATGAGCTTTGTTCCTTTTTCTCAAGGACATCATGTCCTTTAGAGAGACCTAAAGGTTGCGATGCAATATGAGCAGTCACAGGGACTCTCCTTTGCAGACCATGTCCTGGTATCTTCAGGCAGCACCTGGCACTAAAGCTGAGGATATTTGTGAGATGCATGTGGACCAAACTACTGGGCAGCGTGGGAGAAACTCCTGATATTATCTGAGCCTTCTTCCACTACATTCCCAAGGAGAGCAGTGGAAATTGTTACCAAAGGAAAAAAACAGGTCCTGGCTTGTGTTATCCACACCTGCATCTAGTGACCATTACTCATGCAGCTGTGGTGAGCAGTGAGGCTCTCGGGCTGAGTGGCAGCATGGTAGCAGTTAGTTTGATCTTCTACAGTGTTATATACTGTAAACCTGTCATGCACTCTGACATTTCTTCTGCTGTACATTTTATGGAAGAAGAATATGAATCTAAGATCAGTCTATGGACCAGTAGCACTTCCTCCACAGGGTTACTCTTCTCATGAGTGGGATTTGAGATGGTCCCAGATTGTGAATCAGCACAAAATAGTCCATCCCAGATACCACAAATCTGATTTCTAAGAGTCTTCCTTTGTAAATCAGCTCTGGAAAAGTCAACGTGGCCTGACATAATAAAAGTTTAATTCCTGTGTTTTAAGAAGTGTGTTGTGCTTGCATTCTCTCATTCAGCCGTTGCTATGTCACCATTCCAAACCTTGTTACTGTGTGTGAAGACAGGTGATCTAAGCCTTGGCTGGATGCTGTGGGCCTGGGTCCAGTGCTGTAGCCAAGTAAGATATTCCAATGACGTGATGCTATTTCTGGGACCTGAACTGGTCTGTCTCTGTGGCACAACATCGTGCTGTGTAGATGTGCTAGTTTCCTCATATGTCTGGCTTAGGGATCTTCAGCACACCTCTGCATCACATGGCGTAGGCATGCCTGTATTTGCAAAACACTAGCACTAATTAGTGAGTAAGTAGAAAACAAAGGGATGCATGCAAGATCCTTTCTTAGAGGAATTCAAGGTCTACCCTTACAAAACCCTCCTTTTATTCTACTCTTCTCCCTATATAGACTAATCCACTTTAACATCAATTAATCCATATGTTTCAGCCTTCTCTCCCATCTTCTTTTTGTCAGGTTAGAATAGATTCTGGGAGGTGGCTCTTTATCTCTCATTGAGCTTTTGCCAAACCAATGTCTCTCTTTGAGAGGAAATGTCAAGTGCTTAACAAAAATTAGTTTTAGTCAGAGAGAGAATAAATAGCACACCATCACATGTATCAGAACATAACCTGTCTTTGCGGTGTTGGGGTGGATTTTAGCTATAGCTCCAGTTAAAGATGTGTATATTATACTTGTTTATCTGGTGAAGGAATGGGGAAGATGATTCTCACAGTCTTTTTCCTATTGGGTTCTGCTGGGAAAAGTGTACACCACTTCATTTCACCTCTGCAAATGTGTCTGTGCTGGTAATTGGAGAGAATGGTCTTACCTATATATCCCTTGTTTTTGCAGGGTTATCACTGTTTGCAAAGCTCTGTAGATGCAGAAGAGAAGCTGGAATGAATCTAAAGTCCCAAGTCTTTCCACTGCTGTGATACTTCATCTAGGTTCACCCAGGTGCTGTGACTGAGATCTTGGTGAGATTTTTGACTTTTAATTAGTTTCACAGGATCTGAAGTTTTAGCTGATGAACAAGCCAGAGCTCTGTAGACACCCATCTAAATTCAACAGAACTTCTTCTGTACTTCTGATCTTTCCTCCGTCAACCTCCTCACCCTATTTTTAAATATCCTCATAACTCCTTACTTCAGCTTTGTTCAGGAAGAAACTAACAATATTAATACAAACCATGTAAACAAGGCATCATTACACAAAGCCAGTGTATGACACTATCCATTGATATTTCTAGCTATGACAATTTTGTACTCTTTATTTTTAAGACTTTTTTTTTACTGTACTCTTTCTTTACTTTCTAATGTTTGTCTTTTCCCAGCTGACAAATGTAGGGGTTTATTCTCTTTTTCGCAAAACATGAACCAGCCTGGCTTTTCTCATTAACTTCCTTATTATCATAAGCACCGCCACTTGTAACATTCATCATGGTAGCAGCATGGTGCTGTCGATTTGTTACTCCACTGCAGGTTCTCCAGAATACAATACATTGCAGTAATGGTAACCAGAAAACTACCTTGAGGTTTTAAAACAGGATGCACGTTTTCTGCTGGTTATTGAGTGATGAGTGATACAAACTGTACTGAAAAACTGCACAAACATATTATTTCAGCTAGCACAGCAAAAAAGTTTAGATATAAATAAAAATAACTGTAGCTTTGTGGTCTTTGTCAGTTATTTACAAGCCTCTTGAAATATTTTCTTACCTGTGTTTCTCATAAGAAATTAGAAAATAACAATAAATAAATCTGAAGCTGAAGAATATCAAATAGTGAATAATTATGGCACCATTACATGGGAAGTAGTAATGAGGGGAAGAGAAAAAGAAAACTCAAAGTGTTTTCAGCTTCAGGAAATCTAGTTTAAATGAAATTGAAATAACAGTCTTAAAGAAGTTTAAAGTCATTATGTGGAAAAGGCAGCTGCACAATGAAGAGGTATTTGCAGCCTGAAATTCAACTTAGTGGTATCCAGGATCTTTTTAAATGGGAAAGAAATAATTACAATGTTATTGAACTAGTAAAAAAAACCCACAAAACTTTGTATAGGGAAATCTTTCATTAGAGAGAAAAAGAAATGTAGTCTGGAAGACCACTGATTCAGAAGTTTCTGAAAGATAGAACAAAGAGGAAATGTTTCATTTAGATATTAGTTGGTAGCATCAATGCTTATGCATTTCTTATTAGTTTTTATTTTATTACACAGTAAATGTGTGGTCAATATTTTGTTTGTGTATCTATAATACAGCACAAAATATATTGTGTAACAAATGTATCACCAAAAAAAAAGTATTCTGGGGCCAGCATAGCTGGTGTTTGGAGTTTTGTGAGTTTTGGTGGTAGTGTGTTTTGTTTGGGTTGGTTGGGGTTTTTGGTTTGGTTGGGGTTTTTGTTGGTTGGTTGTGGTTTTTTTCCAGTTCTGATATTGACTTGATTATTTTTCTTTTCTTCTGAACAAACAAAAACATTTTGATATGCTTAATGTTTGTTTGTTTTTAAGGTGAAAATTCAAGCTTTGTTAAAAAAATCACTACATTCCTTGCAAACCCAATCAGGTATTTTAAATGTGTTCAACTCCCCTGAACATCAAAAGGGGTGTTCAGCAAGTCTGAGGCTTGGTTCTGATTTGACAGTTTTCAGAATTTTAAGGTAACATCTTTTGGCATTGCCTACACAAGCCTGATAGGGTCTGCAGAGCATGTCTCCAAGGAGATAGATATCCAGCAGGTGCAGATAAAATGAGCCGCTGCTCTTCAAAGAAAGGAGGTGTTGATGTCCTATTCTGCTTGTGCTCTATAAAAGATGAAATCAGGAAACTGTTGCCTACACTTGCCAAAAATTGCAGTCTGATCATGACAGGCAGGACTGATGGCTTTGATTGCTGAACTCTGCACACAGTCCTCTCCTCTGGCTGCACCGCTATTAGTCAGAGCAATGGGCCATCATACCTTCAAAATTTTCTGTCATTTAAAAAAAAAGTCTAGTCTGCTTTACAGTTCAAGTATTTCTTCTTTTTAATAAATTGTGTCAAAGCACAGCAAATTGGGTGGAAAAGACACTATTTGAACTGCCTTAAATTTGCTCAAACCTAGTGTCTCTTTTAAGGACACCTCCATATCATGTACTTATTGGTGAGTCCTAAAAATGTGATTATCTTTGAGCATGTATCTGAGTACCAACTTGAAGAATGAGACTTGGGAATGTTATATGTTTTCCAGACCTTAATGTACTGCAAGGCAATGAATGACTAAATTTTCATTTTGCAAAGGATGAGGAAATACTCTAAGGCAGTCACCATAGTTCAAGAGATGTTATTCTTGATTTGGGTAATGACAGGGATAAGAATGCAAAATTTGGGGTAAATTAAGTACCAGGTCGGCAGGTCTACAACAAATACAGCTGAAAAACCTATAGGTAATCACGACAGATGGCAATTTCACAAAAGGATAAGCTATAGCAAATTGAGTCATTATGAAAAGGTGAACCTTGGTGTTACCCTGAAATGAATTATTAGAATCCATTTCAGAATATTCTTCTTGGGTTCAGAGAAAAGCATTTTAAATATTGATGTTAAAATGTTCACATCCTTATTTAAAAGTATCTTTTGCATGGACTCACACCACCTAGAAAAAAGTGGAATGAACATCTTCTTCTTCTCTGGAGACATTCAAAACCCGCCTGGACATGTTCCTGTGCGACCTCACCTAGGTGTTCCTGCTCCAGCAGGGGGATTGGACTAGATGATCTTTTGAGGTCCCTTCCAATCCCAAACATACTGTGATACTGTGATCTCACTATTTTATCAAGAGGTGAAGGCACTAGAGATGCTGAGTGACAGGACAAGGAGCTCATTTTCCCGCTTAGAAATATCAAACAGCTTCTCAGAGTAGCGGTAGTTATCTACTTTGTTGTATTGTGCCTAACTTTGAATACTTTTCTCTTGATGGATGCATTGGTCTCATTGTGTTTGTTGTATGGAAAGGGCAAAGTCATTAGTTTGAGTGGACAATATTAACTTGCACGTTTCTAAGTGCCCAGGAGAGACTGAGGATTCATTATGCAAGGTGCCATCTAAACATCTAGGCATTTACAGCCTGCGTAAATAAAACAGAAACAGAAAAGTTCAGTAATTCACAGTGACCCCGTAAGAACCAGCAGCAATCTGAAGTCAGCCCAGCTGCTCTGGCTTCTAGTCCATTGCCTTTTCCACTGGATGTTGCCATACTGACATCTTGAATTGTGTAAAAAGTATTGGATGATATATACCAAAAGGGAGGTTTACCATGGGTATCTCTGCAAAGTCTGGCACCAGAAGAAATTAAAAAACAGACATCAAATTATAGACATGTATCTATATCCTGAACATATCTGTTGAATGCAGTAATGTATAACTGCTTGATTATTGGCAATGAAATCCTCATGCTGCTACTCATCTCCACCTGTCTCAAATACATTAAGATCAGTCCCTAGATTTATTTCTTGCTCTTGGTCTCAGGTGTAGCAATTAAAGAAATGTTTTGTATTGCTGAGAGCACCAGATGTGTGCAGTGGAGCATCCTATACTGACAAACATTTTGCTTTTAATGGTTCCTTTGGGTACACGTTGGCGTCTGGTTTTATTTTTCTGTTTATACTTTATTCTTCTGTTTTATGGAGCTGTTGGATGGGGTTTTTCAGTTTCTTGCCTCAAAGGATGGTTTTGGGGTAGCATGGATTATGGCACAGCACCATTAAGAGCTGCCTCTTGTTTCTGTTTTCAGTTTTTAAGGTCGTTCTAAGTTCTTCATTTGAATCCTTCTATATGAAATAAGAGCCATGCAAAATGCTGATTCTCAAACCTGCATTGTGGATCATGCTCACATCTTCCTGGACCTTCCTGATGTTGTTTTGATATCTCTCATGTCTTCCTGGACCTGGAACCAGACTTAACAAATATATGACAATGTCCCTACAGGAGCAAGGTTTTTCAGGGACAACAGTTGCCAACCGTTCACCCACACCCTGGAAATGCTGGGCTGCTAGAAGGTGGCAGGTGATCTGCAGATTTTCTCCATCAATTTTTCTGCTGGTTTTTCACTGACAAATAGAACATGATGCTGGGTTGAGAATCTCATTGTGAGTCAAATTATGAAAGGCTGGAGTGCAGCAGCAGGCATATCCTAATGATTTAGAGAAATCTATTTTTCTGTGAGATATTTTGCACCAAATTGAGAGTGCCGTGCTGGATATAACAAGCTGAGGAGAGCCACAAAGTGCATTTATTCCTATAAGTAGAGTAGAAAATCTTTCCTGACCTCTCGAAGTGATTATCTCCCTGAAGAGTGGAATTTTACTATTTTGGCTATAGTTTGAGCTGTTGTAGATGTTTTTCACTGTGGTGGATGCTATTTCTTCAAACTAACACAGACACTGAAAAAACAGATATTCAAGCACTTATTATTTATAAGAAGTGTCAGGTGTATCATGATACCATGACCGTAGAATTCTAATATGGGAACCCCTTATCTTGCAAAAAACCTCATTTATTTATTTTTTCAAACAACAGTTCAGGTAAAATCATGATGAGCAGAAGATTAGAGCACTGTCAGATAAAAAAGCAATGCTGTACTATTTCAACTATCCTAGTTTTTCAAAAGAAAATGAAATATGCAGTAATTCACACAGACAACATAAATATTGAATAACCATTGCAATGGATTGTATTAATACAAGATGAATAAAAACAGATTTGATTTAGTTCTCTGCTGATGGTGCCAGTGGATTACAAGGACTAGTCTGTCTACTGCAATGTTACGCATCAAATAGGTATAATTCAAATGTTTCCTTTCTGTTTTTGTCTCCCAGAAAAACGAAGCAGTCATGATAAATAACTGTCATTTTGTTTCTCTGAAGATTGGTTCTGATCTTGACCATCTAATTTCATGCACATGAATATTCCCATTGATTAAGGTAAGAAAGTTTTTCACATTCATGAATCATTTTGGAATTTGGAGCTATGGTGTGTCAAGTTAATCCCTGACCTCTCTCGACTACCTGTGCATCTACTTGGCCTAATACCACATTGGGCATAAATTTGGTAGGAGAACTCTTGAAGCACAGGTAGGAGCCAGGCTCCCATTGACCATCAGTTGAGGGCAGGTCACATGCTGCCCTCTCTCCTGTTTTGTAAAGATGAGCATTCTGAGGGTGGATGTTAACAAGAGTTCCTGTCTACAAGGGATTCATATTCACGTTTAAAAGTTCCATGGAGTTCATCATTACAGAAGACTCCTGTTACCAGTTAGCTGGCTATGGACCAGGACTCCAAGATGTTGCAGTTATGACCCATTTCCCTCTTCACTGTGTGGCAAAGGCTGTATGTGGTCAGACAACCAAAATCCATTTTCCTGTATTATGCTACCAGTTAGCTGAGGAGTGCTGCAGAGAGCCCCGGGTCCCTGGTTCTTGGTGGCCCATGGTTCTACCTTGGTCCTTACAGTAACATCTCCAGCAGGGTGAGGACAAGTGAGACTGACATTCGAAGGAGTTGTTCTCCTTCTGTCACCATGGATCTAGGGTGGTACAGTGTGCTTAAGGGCCCAGAAGCTTGAGGCTACAATTCAATACCCCCCTCTGCATTTGAGAAGTGACAAATCATACCCTCTGTTTTGACTAGTTTTCCTCTACCTCCAGTGGCTTTTCAGATCACATTTACTGAAAGAATTGCCCATGAGTTGGCATTAGAGGTGTGCCTCTAGGAAACGTATTACCTGAATTAAAATGTGCTAATTCAGAAATACCTTTCCCACCTTCTTGTTGCCCTTGTTAGGGAAAAATGCTTCACTTTGAACTCCAGCTAACTGATTACCTGCCAGTTCTGAGGCTGTGCTCTGAATTAATCTGCTCCAAAAGCCAACAGAGATGACTTATGTTTGGGCACCTCACAGGAAAGCAGGGAGATGAAAAGCGTTAGGAAAACTTTGACAAACAACTTGGAGTGTTTGACCAACTATGCACAGCTGCTGCTGAATGAAGAATGCAAGTATCATGCCAAACAGAGGCAAGAGGTGATTAACAGAGGAGGCAGCTTTTGTATCTTACTGAGCATTTTATTTTCAGAAAATGAGAGGAAATATGCTGAATTACCTGTAGGAGGTGTGCCTGCTTTTGCTAATAAATGTACCCAGTTAACACATTGGCTCCCAGTTGGTCAGATCTTGTACTGAAGTACACTAGAATCCCTCTGAAGTTGGAGATACACCAGTGTACGCACCTTAATTTGATTGATTTCATGCCACCCGTTTAAACATGCCTTACAGACTTGTTTGCAGAACTGAACTGAATTATCTCTGCCCCCTCCAATTCCTGATTTCAGGCTATGATGTCTCCTCATAAATCCTGGCTACGATAGCACCGGCGTGACCCATCACTTCATTACATCAACGTGCAAAGCTGTGTATTGTACTGAGGAGGAGTTTATCTGGTCAGAATGGATCCAGTCCAGGAACAAATAAAGGAGTTCGGAATCTGATTATTTCTGAGCCAATGCAGTATGAATTACAGCTTCTCAATTTTCCTGATGTCAGCTAGTTTTTCTTCTCTTCATTTTCCCTCCCCACACAGGAGGTGAAGTATCCAGCCAGCACAGGCATCTTGATTAACCCCACCATCTAGCTGATTTCTTAACGATGCAGTTGTCCCGAGACCAGACCTGAACTTCAGATCAGGTTGGGATGAAACGCCCCATATTCAGTTATCATTTGAGCCTCAGCTGTTTTGGTGTGTGCCAATTTTGTTCCAAAATCAGGAATGCCCCCCACTGCCAGGAGCAGGGGGAGGGAGAAGTGGCTGCTCAGCCCCCCTCGTCTGGCTCATCACACGCTGTCTGGGAGGAGCAGCCTAATTTCCTCAGCTCTGAACAACTGAGGAATCCTTATATAGAGAGGCAGTTTCCTGATGACCAGATATAGTGGGCTTTTTTAATAGTGTTTTTTGCTGTCAGCATGAAGGGATTAAAGGAAGATGATATGTTGGGCTCTAGGTTGCTCTGCACTGATTCAGACATGAGTTGGTGGGGAGACAGAACCATTTATTCTCTTTTATTTAATTTTTCAAACTTTTCTTTATGATTGCTTTCCAAGGTTTTCAAAGATAGTGCAAGACCGAGAAAAAACAGCTAGCTTGTTTAGTCTGATGTGGTGCATATCACTTGTTTATTTCTTCCAGGGCATTACGTTTTCCATGTATTTACTTAATGGTTTATATTTGACTAATGCACATTTTTCAGAAAGGCATTCAGACTTGATTCAATGATTGCTGTAATTTGCGGTGTTTTCCAAAACATTAAAAATTACATCAGTATGTCAAGAGCCTCCCTTGCAAAATTCATCTATGATTCCCCCATGCAAGTTTTGCAAACTTGATGGCTTTAACAGACATAACTCTTGTGAGTATTCACAAAGGTTTTAAAGTTCTTAATTGGTCTTGAACATATAGTGCATCTCTCCAAATACAGGACTGAGAGATTTACTGATTCTTTTTGTCTGTTCTGCACATTTAAGTTGTCATTTCCAGGTAGGATGACACTCATATAGAGGAATTGTGAACTACAGTGGTTTTCATCAGACAAGGAGGTGTTGCTAAGGGGAACTTGTGGGTGTATGTCCTTAGCTACAGCGTGGCGACAGCTCTTCAGTTACTGCTTTTGGCAACTTTCTTTAGTCTCTGCCTGTTCTGAAGGTTAGAATAAGCAAAAATTTTATTTCATAGAAACACTTTTACTTTTTTGTAAAATTTTTGTTTACCTAAATTTTCATTTGAATTTTTTTCATTCAAGATTTCATTTGATTGGGAAGTATTTCTACAGGGCCTCATGGAAAAGTTAGTTAGATGTTTTGTCTTGCTCCCTCCCAGGTGTGTGCCTGCCTGGTCCCAGTGCTCCTGGACCTTTTGGATGTCTATAATCCTGTGCTGCAAACTCAGAACTGGTGAAAAGATAAATTACTTTCTTATTTAATATAGTTTCAAATTCTTACCCTACTAGTGAATTAATCCTTTTCCAGGAGCTGAGGACCAACATACAATTTTTACTGGTATCAGTTAGCACTGGTAAATAAGTTCCAAGTGACATCTTCAACATAATCTCCAGCATTTCAAAGCAAAAATTAAAAAGAAATATATATACCTTTTTACAGAAAGCTGTTTGAAATCAGTGTAATGTTACAAACTCTGGGGGCTGACTAAAACATGAAGTACCTATACTGTGACCCTTCAGGGGAGACTGCATTCAGGAGCACCCTTGCCTGACCTCTGCTACACCACAGATTTCTGGCCCATGGAACAGGATTTTCTAGTGCCAAATATTGAGAATAGAATGGGAAAAAATTAGTACCCAGGTCTAAAACCCAGTTTGGATGTTATGGTTCCATTGCTCAGAGTCGGAGGTGTGTACACCCTGGTCCTGCCCTCCTGCCAGCCTCCCGGAGCTGTCAGTGTTGATGCCCTGCTCCTGCTGATGGGGATGGGAACCACCCAAGTCATTGTGGCGTGAAACTGTGAGCTAGACTTGCACCCAGTAATTGATCAGGAAAGCTTTCTTATTTACCCAGAAGTCAAATTTGTTTAGCTAACTAATTTCTAATCAGGTAGCGGGGTTTAGATAGCATTTTGAGTAAGTATTTGGACTGGTACAGAACACTGATTTTACAGCTGTGCTGTTTCTGTCATGTTGTCTGAGAGTGAGGGTGTGTTGGGAAGAGAGTTCATTGCCAGGCTGGTGTAAATAGCCAGAAGGGAAAGATCTCTATCAGGTGCAACTAGTACAAATAATACTTTATCATCAAACAAATACATGGGCTTTTCCAATTCTCCTTTCCATTGGCAAAACAATGGTGCACAGCCTCTCCTGCAAAATTCAGATTGTGGTGAAAGGAATCACATGCACCACTAAAATGTTTCTGTCATATCTCATACCAGGACAGGCTCAGTTCTCAGCTGCAGGTGGGAGGAAAATCCTCTGGACAAAAAAAAATGTGAATTAATCCATTTAGGTTCTTGTCCTTTAGTCAGTTGTTCCTTAGTGATGAGGACTCCGTATGTGTTTTCATGACACACATCCACGCATCTTTTAGTTTTTAAATTAATACTTTTGTCGTCTTAAAATTAAACTTGAAGACATGTATTCTGGAATACTTAAAATAAAATTATTTTTTTTTAATTAATAAACCCTTACATAAAAAAACAGTTGAGCAGATATTCACTGCCAAAAATCCTGAAGAATGTCAGATCACTAAATGGGAGAAATTACTAGCTAAACACCTGGAATTGGAGCTTCTTGAGTAATAAACTAGCGTATGACAGCTGTGGCTTTTTTTGCAGGTGCAAAAAGAACAAATTCTTCTTTTAATTTTATCTGCTTTAGAGTACGTAATGACTAGAATATTCCAAGTCGGGAAAACTATGGGGAGTTGAAAGAATAGGAAAATTTGTTTATACTCTCTCAGGTATGTGGGGGAGTTTGAGATGGACTTACTCTGATTTTGGAGAACATGGGAACAAGGAAAAAATAGCTCAGCTGGTTAATTGCTGATAATATTTGCACCGTTAGGTACACCAGCTGTCTTGAAATGCAATTAATATTTTGATAATATTTCCTATAATATTTAGAACATAATGTAGTTCTATTTAAACAATTATGTTATTTTGGATATTTTTGTTCAGAAGCAGCATGACACAAAGCACACACTAAAACGTTGATCAGGTGACTAAAAATGCCATGTCCTGTTTTCTCACAAACTAAATGTAAAAATCAAATATTAAAATGAATGCTGAGGTATACAGTGACATAAATATTGTTTTAATGTATTCTCTTAAATAACAAAAACAAATATTAATTACAACTGTAAAGCTACCTTTCATTGCAATTAAACATTTATATTAATTGTCAGTCTTTGAGAATAACTCTTTCTTATGAATATCTGTTAGATGGTGCAACTGCAATGCAAATTGAGTTACTTAAACTGTGATTTCCTGGTTCTGATTTAACCACAATTAACCAAACCAATTTAAATCAAAGTGATATAAATCGGTTCATCTTGCTTTAAAACTAATTAAGGATCTGCCTTGAAAGCATGTGTATAGCAGTGCTTTGACTCAGTAGGTTCTCGGTATCACTCAAGTCTCAAATCACAGTAAGGGATGGAATTTTTATTTAGTATAACAGTCTTGATCTCTGAATTTAAGGCCACTGAAGAACAGATTGACATTTATAATTGCTAGGTTGATCAGTAATGCAAATTTTAAATGGGGATTTCAAAACAAATTAACCTTTGCGACACATCATGCAGAGGCACACAGTGAAATCATTGAGAAGGTTCCCCTTGTCCTTAAAGTGATTTATCACAAATCACAATATCCTCTGTGGTGCTTAACTGCTCTGCAGCAAGAAGCCTCTGGAGTGTCAAGGTCCAAAAAATGAGCTGTGATAGCTGAAAGAACAACATGGACAGTTTGTGGCTGGAAAGTCGCTGCACGGACTATCATTGCTTTGCACCACTCCAGGCAGACTTTTGCATTTTGGGACTAAGATTAGAATGTTTAGGCTAGAGCCAAATGGATTTATAATTAGATATGTGCAGGCTCTAACCTATTAACTGTGGCTCATGTTTCCCTATATCTACCATCTATATTTAATGAGACTGTGCTTTAAAGCTGTCAATGGGAAAATAATTTTCTGTACCCACATGCTTTTCTGCTCCAAATTTGCCCATCCTGCCCTTTGCTGAGAACCTTTCACTGCTCAGTTGAGAGGCAGCTCAGGCTTTTCCCGAAAGCTGTCCCTCTTTGGGATACCACATGGACAGAACAAAACAGTTTGTCAATATGGTCTCTGCTGTGTGCATTTATAAAGTTAAGAACTAGATTCCACCTGGAGAAAATAATTGTATGTGATCAGCACCTATGTGCCATGCTTCTCAGGTAGAAAAGCGATCTTAACTGCAGAAGATGGAGCTGATTTTCACTGCACCATATAAAATCTGAGGAGGCCCAAGCATGTTACTATCATGCTGAGACAACTACAGAGATGAAAAACACTGTCAAATGCTGGAAAATGCTGCAAAGCCCTGTCAAGAGGTGTATGGGGAAAGAGTGAGACAATCTAAGGCCAGACAACCATAGTAGGAATGGGAAGAGCAATGGTATCACTTATCAGAGCAAACAGCTTTGGTCTCTTTTCCCACAGCTACATCATCTCCTGAAGAGTTCTTTTTAGTGCATGTAGCTGATGAGAACTCCAAGATCAGTGTCTGGTGGTGTCCCAAAGAACAGGAGACATTGGAACTGTGCTGTCATTGTAAACACATATGATGTCTTTCTGCCATGATCCACAGACTCCCGGAAAATCATCGTTTCCACATCTACAGTGCTTTGCCGAAAATTGCAGTTCCTATGGGCAACCTTTAGTATCTTCAATATGCATTGCCAATGACTGAAGTTGAATACAGAAGAAATACCTTTTGTTTTGTTTTGGATTTTTTAGTTAAAATTTAACTGTGTGCCTCAACAGTTCTTACCAGAACAGAAGAGCTATAAAACAATGTGGAGTACATTACTCATTAGTCTGACCCTGTGGAAAATAGTAGATTTTGCAGATGCTTATGCGCATCCTTTGTGTAACAGTGGAGCTATTGTATAACTTGTCTTTTTTTTTTTTTTCCATGAGTGAATGGGGGAAACTGGTAGAGTTATCTCCTGATCCCAAGGCTCAAGGATGATATAAACAGGGAATGAACAGTGGTATTAAAAGCTTCCTCTGATCAGAATGCTGTTTTTTCCCCCCTAAGTTTATAAACAGAAATAAAACTAAAACAAGCTAAACTAAACAGACTAGAATAAACACAGAACCGCAGCAGATATTGTCATTGCCACTCACAGTGAGTGAATGGCATTTTGGTTAATTGGAAAGCAAAGCCAGGGAAGATCCTTAAAAGTGTCTAAGCCTGAGCAGTGGAAATGATAAATAGTTTTTCTATGTGGTAGAGCACAGATGACTAATCTAGGTCCTGGTTCCATGGCACAAGGTGTCAATGGCACTAGTTGAGGCTTGGCAGTTGTCCCCATGGTGCGCATACGGGCACAGGAGGTGGGGACAAACCTTCCTGCTGGGGGCACACCAGCCACCTCCAGCTGAGATGCTGTTGGCTTCTGTCATTGTAAGGATGGCAAAAAGTGGGTGGTAGGCGAAGAAAAGCTGATGTGGTGGATATTGATGAGGCTACTGAATCATCAGCCAAATACTTGGAATATTTTTCAGAAGTTTTGGCAGACAATAGAGGATTGTGGTCCGGAAGAAAAAGGTACTTGTCTATCTGTCTGTCTTGTTCAGTAGATATTTCCAGCTGCTGGTAATGGTAAGAGAAGCTAATTAATTGATGGAAAGTTATTGCTTTTTAATGCATGCAAAGATTGTGCAACTTCTATAGACATTCAGTTAAACATGCCTTGCTTTGCATGGCTCATTTTTTCTTGTCTAGATAGCTGAAGTTTGTTTAAGAATTTCTTCCTTTCCCTATGCTATATTCTTAATATTTTTTTCCTCTTTTTCTCCCAGAGGAAAATGAAGCATTGCACATGGACTTTTTCCAAAATCAAAGCTCTTTGGTATGGTTAACCTTTTGGGTCTATCTTACTACTGATATTTATACAGATGTACTGGTAAAACCAAATTTATTACTATCTTTTTTGCACTGAATTTGGGGTTCCTTATAATGTGGTTAGATGGATACTTATTAGATGTGTTATGGTAGCTTTTTAAAACTTCTATAGCTGTCTAGTTGGGATTATGACATAAAACAGTATTTATTCTATACAATCCAGAAAATGTTACAGGAAGAGTAAATTCTAAGAAAGATACTTACAACCACCAGAGTAATGGAGGGACAAAGAATAAAACTGTAGTTTTCAACAGCTGGAGTAAGGGAGGGGAATATTTAGGATGTGAGGAAGTCCAGGTGCAGGTTTTAAGTTCTCTAAAGTGCATCAGCAGTCTGCCTAACAGCTGGCCTTTCCCTCATGAAATGGACATTTTTCATTTAGAAAAGGAAATGAGAATCATCTTCTTTGATTGTTTTTGCACTGATTAAGTAGAGTTTAAAAGTTCTATGGGACAAGTTTCTTTAGGGAGCAATTTCATAAAAATCAACCATCTCACAGGCAGGTGTTACTTTGACATTTTTAATGTTTTGTGTTAAGGTGGTATTGACTACTTTATTTCACTGATGGATTCAAGTGATAATGTTTTTTTCCACATCAGTGTTTTTTGAGCTCTGTGTTTCAGTGTTGTGTCTTCGTAACAGTTTTTGGCACCATCATTACAAAGAGCTTTAGTTTCTCTTAATGTCTATGGGTTTTGGTCCTTTTTTCTTATGTAAGGCAGAAAATGAATGCACATATTGAATGTCCCATGAAAAAATCTGAAGGAGGCTTCTCCACAAGGAAGAAGAGACCATAAGGGCAAAAATATCACAAAAGAATTATGAATTTCCTTTAAAAAGCAGTTTTCTGTAATCTTCAGAAAATGCAGACTCCTTAGGAAAACAGATTCCCCCATTTTCATATACAGACATGAGCGATCTTAAAACATTTCACAAAGAAAAATCATTCTTGTTATTTCTGTTTAACAGATAGACCCATTTCTGTGGGAGGATGCGGAGGAGAGAGGAAATGAGGTCACTGGAAGGTTTTGTGGGTTGGATGGTGAAGCTGAGCAGCCATCAGTTTCCATTTCTCATGAAGGTGCAGCAGGAGGACAGAGAGTGGGGTGAAGAGAATTGTTCTCCTGTTTCTCATGCTTGCTTTTTGCACTTTCTTGTGACAAAAATTGTGTTTGCAGTCAGTATCACCGCTGTGCAGAAGCAGCAGGTCCCATCCCAGCTTTTGCTTTTCCAGCCTAAGTCAAGGTCTCCACCCCAAGTACCAGGGGACCACCCTCATTGCATGTGCATAGTTAGTTCATCATGAGACAGCAGCTGTTGTGAACCAATAAATATGTATTTATCCTTTGCTTCTTGCAGATGGAAGAGTGGAAATATTAAAACTCCTCTCTTTAGATACTAAGAGCCTTGAATGGCACAGGATGAGATGTTGAGAAAGACGGAGGCAGGAGGGCATGAGGGAAAACTCTTTGTCCAGATCCCACACTGACTGGGAAGAGTTTTAATGATGATTTTTAAGAGTGTAGCTGCCAACTAAGTTCAAGATAATGCTGGTGAGAAATTACCATAGGTAATTCAAGGAGGCTTATATATTTTCATAAATTCGTTAGCTGCCCATAGAGGGTTAAAGAGAACATAACTAAAAATAATTACATAGGAATTATGGAGTTCAAACAGAATGTGTTTGTTCACACAAAACTTCAAGGAAGACAAATTAGGGAGGAGTATTAGCATATTCTACTTTTTTCAACAAGTCTTACAAGGAAGGAGAAACATAATAATGTAAAGGAGCTGAAGATTCATGTTTCCATAATAGCTGTATCTGCACTATCCTACCTGCAAAATTTATTCTCTATGGGTGGTGATGCTATTGAATATTTTCGATTTCTTAGCCATCCTATTTTTTCCTGTGTAAGCAGCTCTTTTGAGTATGAATATTAACCTGCAGTCTCTCTTAGCTAAAACTTTCTTTGGCAGCATTACACCTGGGCAAGGGCTCTTACAGGGAGGAAAGAGCAGTGTGCAAAAGTGATCAGAAATACGCTTACAAAAATTCATTTTTGTTTGAGCTTTTTCATTCTAATTGTTCTCTTGAGGCTTTATCTGGAGCACAGAGAAATCCAAAGGGGACTCACTGGGCTGTGGGTCAAGTTTTCAGGTCACCTGTACATGGCAAGTGGTGCATAATGAGGGGCAAGCTGCGTGGTACCAGCTCCTCAGGCCTTACCCTGATGATGGAGGTAGGAATTCAGCCGCTGGTTTCACTAAGTGCAGTTTCAGGGCTGGAGGAGAGCATGGCCACTCACTACTCCTGCAGCAAAAGGCAATCACAGACCTTAGTGATCAGCAGGCTGGTGTGTCCTAGTAATGCAGTTGAGCATGACCTGATTAATTGGTGCAAACTGCACCACCAAATGTTTTCTCTGTAGAGCTAGCACTTCTATGGACGGTAATGGTCCAAGAAGTTGTTAGAGTCACTGCTAGGACTTGATATGATTACAAATATATTTCCATGCGTAATTATGAGTACTATGATGGCTGATTTGTCCCTCCCATATCTCTAAGTAGGCTGGGATTGACACATGTGTTTTGCAAACAGGACTACACACGTTGAAAAATTTTTAGGGTGGACTTTATTTCTTCTTCTTTTTTTTTTTTTTTTTTTCTCTGAACAGAATCCTTTAATTCGGTTTAAAAAGTTTGCTCTTGCAGACAGAAATGTCCTTCCCTTTAGCCTAGATTAGGCATTCAAGTGGGAGACTGGGTTTGGAGGTCCTGGCCCATCTGTTTTTTGCAACCAAGTGTCAGCCACTTTGTGCTATAGCCCTTTGTTGTCCTACCAAGTTTTGCCCAACTTTTCTAGACTTAAAACTTGTTAGAGGTGGCTGTAGTTTTTTATCTTTTTATCTTTTTTATAGACACCAGCATGGTATGATCTAAGACCAGGAGTCCTGAACGTCACCACAGTAATCTCAGGAAGAGTTTGAGACCTTCTTGGTCAATCATAAAACTCCCACCAGTTTCCACAGTGATAGAAACAGGTCTGTGGTGAAACCCGAGGTTTTAGCACTTAGTATCTCCAACTCCATGGGTACCCCTTCCTGGAATCTCATTGTTTTCCATTCATTGAGTTCTACTGGTGTCACAAGGATCTGGAAACAGATGTGTAATTACCAAGCATAAGTCAGATTAGTCCATGGCAGGAAAAGAAATGTTCCAGCCTGGAAACAAAACAGTTAATATAAAACTAATTTATCTTACCTAGTTTCCAAAGATCCCAAGCTTCCTATTTAAATTCCCCTGTCATTAATCTAAGAAAGCTCTACTTTGTTCATAATTTACTACACCCTTCAATAAGCATTGTAATATTTGTTCAGGGTAAGTATATAAATAATTGTTGCCCTTCTCTACTTTTTTACTTATCTGGTTCTTTCAAGGTCACTAACCTACCTTATAGCTTTCATCTGGTTTAAATATTCTGCTATTACCTTTTACACCCTGCTTCCTAGTTCATGCCTATTTAGGTATCTACAGCTGCATCTTCTCAAGTAGCTATTGATCCATGTCTCCTTTCTAAAGGTTACCAACTTCATCAGCAGTAATGATACAAATTGCATCTGTTAGGGTTCACTTGCACCTTTTTGCTGTTTAGAAAGGGGGACTGATTTCTGATTTTGTTGTTATTGACCGTATTTTTCTGCCTAGGACATCTGAAACAAATTCTGCCAATGATATTCAGTAAAATATCCCGATTTTGACACATGTAGGCTTTCAGCACTCAGGTCATGCAGGGAGGCTAATCAATCCCTACTGACGTCCAAGAGCCTGAAATGTAGCTGGGTAAGGCCCCAATCCAACAAAGCACTTAAGGATATCCTTATATAAACATATAATCTGTCCCCTTTCAGTGTGATTTGGAGAGAAGTGCATTTCAGAGTAAAGCATCTCAGGGGATGCTGCTTCTTGCAAAAGCTGCACAAGACCAGGCTGTACCAGTCACAAATGCAAGCTTGGTCCAAAGTGTCTGGTATTATTGCGCTGAGCAAAGTATAATAGCTCTCTTCAAGTGTATCGCTGTGGGGATGTCTCCATTCTTTGGTGGAGTTTATTGGGGTGCTCCTGCTTCAGGATCATAGTGCATTTCTGAGTGTAAGCCTCTGCAGAGGTGGTGAGCTCTTAGGATAATTGAGTTTTGTTTGCTAACTGTTTAAGAGCCAATGAAATAATTCAGGAGTGGGCAGAGTAATAGTCTGGGTCCTGCAGGATCTGATAGCTGTGTTCACTGTGTGATGACTGGAGACATCATCTCATCTTCTGGCTTCATCGGTTCCTTGAGCTAAGCATGTTACTGCCATGGGATTGCCATCCTATGCCAAAAAACACAGGTGAAGTATTCTGCTGCAGCTGTCTGCCAAGAAGCGAGTCTGGGATGGTTATCACCATGGTATAGAAGAGAACAGGGCTGGAAGGGACCTCAGGAGGTCATCTCATCCCCATGCAAACCACTCCAGACACGTTTGTCTGATGTGTTTCTTTAACCCTGCCAACAGTGGAGATGCCCCAGGCTCCCTGGGTGATCTTTTCTGGTGCCTAATGACCCTTGCAGCAGGAAAGTTATTCTAGTGCTGAATTTAGCTCTCCCTTGCCACACTTAAGCCCATTACTTTTTGTGCTCTCCCCATGGATGTGGATAACAATTTATTGCCTTCCTCTTTGCATAAGCCTTCTACATAATTGAAGACTGTTATCATGTCTCCTCTCTGTCTTCCCTACTCTAGACTAAATAGCACAGATAGGAGGATGAAAGCTGGAATGGGGTGTCAGGGAGGAGTTAGAGGAGGAAATCAGAGAAAGATTAATCCTGCTTCCTGTCCCTACAGAAATGGACTTTTCCTTCTCAAGAATGGGGGCTGTGGGAGGGAGACATGTGCTTCTCAGTGCATGTAATTCACTAACACAGCTCTGCGTATCTGATTGTTGGGTTGCTGCCTTGAAGACTAAGGAAGAGGGTTTTGCGCTGACCCTGTGCTGAGCTGTGACACTTCCGTCCAGCCTTGTGTGCTTGTGAAGTAAAGCTTTAATTTCTGACATTGGTGAGGAGCGTATCCAACTCCCCTGTCAGCTCCTACAAGATGTATCTGGTTGAGCTTCTGTGTAGCATGAAAGCTGTTTCTAGGTCCTGTGTGTGTGTTATACAGTTAGATAAAAAGACAGTATAACACCATCACCCTGCAGCAGCATCCAGACAGCCCACCACCAGACCTGCCAAGGAGCAGGAGCCTCTTCCCTGGTGACAAAAGGGAGTTTCTGTTGGGAGCACTGCCTTCACCACAGCTGCATCCTTCCCAACTGTGTGCGGGATGGAGAGCCACCCACCACACACGCCACCGACATGTGTTTCACAACTTGATTGCTGTTCATAAAACCAACACATGGAACAGGCAAACAGCATCTAATCCAAAATGCCCCGGGGCGTATTATGTCAATGTCACATACATTAAGAAAGTACAGCAAGCGCTCGGAGTGACTTCTCGTGTTCGTAGCCCTTTTCTATTATTCACGTCTGCTGTCAGAGCTGCAGCACGTACGCAGCCGTTGCATTGTGGCTGTCATAACCCGGAGGAAACAAAAATAGCTCCCAGCCTGGAAACTTCCAAAATCACAAGGTGAGGGATAACATAGGGAAAAAATGGTTCTTCACCACTTAATGTTCCCCAACAGCTTTCAGTGACAAATTTTGCCTTGCTCTACATGCTCCAAGAACAGCACATAAGGTGGAGCTGTTTTCCCTAGACTCCTGACAACATGGGATCACAGGTTTATTTACATTAGAATAAGTCTTGAAGAAAACAAAATATTAGAAGCTGTTTGGGACAGCAGGGAGGTGCTTTGCATCGCAAGTGCATTGTGAACTAGCTCCAGTACCCCCCGGCTTCTCTCTGCCTCCCCCACTTGCTCATCACTCAGGTATTAGACTTTCTAGTTCGATTTCACAGTAAAAAAAATCTTAATAAATTGCAATCCAATTGATTTTTTAAAATACATATTTTTTTAAACTCTCCTCTCCTCCCCTTCCTCCCCAGGGTGACTTTGAAGATGACATTTGTATTTCTGAATTAAAACTGCATTTGCCCAACATTGTGAAGGGAGGAGGCAGGGGCAGAAGAGAGAAAAACCCTTTTGTTCTCCTTCTCTTGGTTCCCCCTCACCTGCCAGGGCCAAGCTCCAAAATAATTCCTAACAGCTGAGGTTAGCCAGGGACATCTAATCCCGGAAAGCTGACTCTGAATTCCAACACACAGCATTTGAGCTTCATCAACCACCATTTACATCTTATTCTCCCAAACCTCTGAAGAAGTGTGGGTATGTGTACAAGTATGCACTTATTTAATTGAAAACAACAAACTTTTAATAAATCTGAGCCCAAATGACATCGACACCAGAGGCAACATTTATGCTTTTAAAAGCTAAGCAAGCTCAGGAATTGTTTTGAGGATGTACTGGGGTCTTTTGAATGTTCCCTAAGCAGTCATGATCATAGAATGCCCAAGAATTGTGATGCTCCACTGAAGGGAGAGCTGAGTCCTCTTTCCTTGATTTCATACAGTGGAAAAAGATTGTTCTGTGTAAATGGAGCTTGAAGTATCTTACCGAGTTCACTGAGATCTGTCCTATTTTTTTTACAGAAGGGGTACAAGGAGCATCGTGGCAACACAACAGTAAGTTCTTGGGGTTCAGCTGGACTGAGATGGGAGGATGTGGCAGCAACAGGCTCTCTATGAGGGATAATGCACCTTCCCAAGCATGAATGGGGACCAAACAGGACGTGTTGAGTAAAAATACAGTTGTTCTTCTTTGGAGCCAGCAGGGATAACATGCTGTTTTCCTCAGGGGAGTTTCAATTATTTTGAAGACAGTTCCCCAGTTGGCCGTAAGTGTATCCGTGATCCAAACATAAAACTCCCTGTCAGTTCTGTTGCACCCCTTCCCAAAAAGAAAATTCCAGCATCTGTACTTTTGGTAGTGTTTGCTTTAAGACCATACACTTTTTATTAAGAAAAAAAATTTGGTTTTGCTTTTTAGCCAATTGAAATGAGTAATGAAAATGTTATTTGCATAGAACAAAGGAAATAGTTTCTTTTAAATTATCTCATTTTACTAATTGATTACAACAGGAGTACTTGGATGTGTGCAGTAAACAGCATCCGGTCCCTCTGCTCTGAGCAGGGCTTGAGCCAGGCTGGTATAAACCATCCCACAAGAGAAAACAAGAGTAAAATCTGTCAGGTATTTCAGTCTGCCTGTCTCATAGAGCCAGCTTGGTGTCCACAAGGAAATCATTTGAGTGTCTGAAAAGAACATGTCCTAAAAATAGAAGTTTCTATGGAAGATGAAACACTAGAGAATATTGATAATTAAAAACATAGTCTGGAAATAAAACAAACAAACAAACCCCCCAAAAAACCAAAACAAAACAAACAACAACAACAACAACAACAAACAAAAAAAACTACTAGAAAAAACTCCTTCAAGGAATAGACATTTTCTGTTGTTCAGTGCAGACATCACTGAGAGCCTGCTATTATAATATGAAAAGTATTTGCTACTAATGAAAACAAATAATATAAATCCATAGTACATCCGAATTTAAATCAGAAAGGGAAACAATTAATATAAAGGATTACAGCATTACTGTACAATTCCCTCATGTCTGAAAGTGACTTGAATATAATAATCTTCAAATATTCATGGCTGAAAATGTTTCCTAAATGCTGTTTCCAAAATAGATATCATGACATAGCAAACATGTCCTGAATTGATTCCAAAACTATGGCAAATAATGTTGTTTCACATAAACACAGAAGAAAATGTAACATTGACAGAAATAAAAGGGTGAAAAATCGTCCAGGTCTGTGTGTTAAGAGAGAAAAGGCTTTAACAGGAGCTTGGAGTAGCAATGTCATTCCCAGCTCACCAACCCATTCGTGCAGTTCGCGTGGTTGTGATCTATTCCCCTTCAGCTCTGGCAGCCACTCCCACTGCTGCCTACTGCAAAGAAGTAGGTCAGAAACCTATTTTTGTCTCAGTTTTTCTGTGGTCCCACCATAGTCCCTACCCCTGTGTGAAGACGGGAGAACCTCTGCCCAGTGTCGGGCTGAGTGGGGTGACTTGTTCCCAGTTCCCTCTATGGTCAGTGACATGAAAGAAAAATGTCTCCAGCAGCAGGAATTACCCCTGGAGTACCCATCTCCCTCTGCTCACTGGAGAGAGATTTTAAGGCAATCGGGGACTCAGTCTGTGGTTAAGTGGCCAAATATAATAGGGTGAATCTGAGCCAGAGCACACGTAACAAAAGCAGCCCTGCAAACACTTGTGTTGGTGTGGCTGAGGTGGGGATGAATGAAGACACAAGGCAGAAGGAGGGAGCTGGGGACCAAGCAGAAGGATTTGTGCTGTGACTGCACAGTTTGGTGCTCCGGGGATGAGAGCTGCCTGTTTCTCCTGCTGTCCCCCAGGGCTAGTGATTTTATCACCTCTGTTTGCTAACATCCTTCCTTCTTCCCCAGGTACCAGATACCCTTTCCACCCTCCCCACCCCCTCCCCCAAATTATCAAATGGATTCACACAATTCAGTTAAATTCAGCAATTGTTTTCAACTTGTTCTTACCTTTGAAGTTAGCTAGAAGACATTCTCCTCTGATTTTCCCACTATATAATCTGGAAATTGAAAATAAATAATTATTTTAAAAAATTAACCTGAAGATACTGTATCTCCTTATGGAGTTGCCTTATTTGTATCTCTTTGTCATGAGTACCAAAATCCTCTTCTCACTGCATCACCTCTCTCCTGTCAATGCAAAGCAAAGGCTGGCAGGGACGGTGTTTTTGCCATCCCGGAGCCCTGCGACCTTTGGGAGGACAAGTGATCCATCTCCCTGTGGGAGACTTTGCGTTTTGCCACTAGTCAAGAAAATATTGTCCCCAAGTGAATAATTTTATGAGTGGCAAAGCCAGTCAATGCTCCCGCCTAAGAGCACAGCACTGTCCTAACACTCCACTTTACCATTTTTCACCATTGAGGTGAGTTGTAGGAGATGCCAAGCAAGAACATTAATCGTAATGTGGATGTCTAATTAGGTTTTCCTAAAATATCTGTAGGTTTCACTCAAGTGCTGTGCTACTTTGGCTGAGGGAACTGCAATCTCTGTGACATTAAAACAAACTGCAAAGTGGTTGCCTCATCATTCTGCTTCTAGCAGGTCTTGAGTCCAGCTTTTCAGACCAACTTTTCCCTTTTCACAGCACATCTGTCAAGATTCCCACTCTGGAAAAAAAAGATCAGAGCAAATGAGGACTGAGGAAAACAAAAGCTGACCCAAACCTTTGACCTAAACTTAACATAAAGCCAAATGAAACCTTAGAGGTTTGTAAACGTTCATGAGACACTTCCACCTCCTGCTCCCCTCTCCTTTATCTTTAGTTTCTTTATACTTCTATGCTTACTGTTTCTAACAGAAAGTTGAATTTAAAGCCCCACTAAATTAATGGAAAGACTTTCACTGATTTTAGCAGCTTTTGATTCAACCTCCCAAAGAAAGGAAATGAAAGTGTCTTCAAACTTAAGAGAAAACAAAACCTGAAAATAAATAAGGAAAATCAGAGGTCAAATGCAATTTTCCAGTTAGCAGCACATGTTCTTCATCTGAACCATGCCCATAAAATTGATATTGATAATGTTAAGGTAGAAAAAAATTACTGTACAGAAACAGAGAACTACTAAGCCAACAGTGAACTGCTTTGATAAGCTATAGTGTCTATTTGCAACAACTGGAAATTTTACCATTCTTTACTGTCAGCTTGTGCTGTAGAAGAATACCACTACTAATCAGCTGCCATTTATGACCTGAAGTTTCAATTTGTACATGTGAGATTAAGTCTTTTTCCTTGTACCAAAAAATGTAAGAAAAATGTCAATTGCGTGCAAAATTTATTAGGGAAATAACTCTCTGATACTGATACAATTTTTAACTTTCTAGGTGACTCTTTTCAGAAGGGGGCAAAAATGTGATAGTTTATAGGGCTTAATAACACCTGAGCTTCCCTGAATGATGCATTAGATGGTTAGAATAAGATTCACGGATGAAGGATTTGAGGAAGGCTGGTAAAACCAGCTCAAGCAGAAATTAAGACATGGATTTTCTTGGGTGGCTGTTGTTATGCTGTCATTTGTCAGTGACAGTTCCAATGGATTAGTGTTGCCAGGTCAGAGCTTGGTCTCCTCTGAAGTATTGAGCTGCCTTGAGCTCCTATTTTGCACATACAAATTGAGTGCTTCATGTGCACAGACTGGTATGGCTGCATATTTTACTTGTGAATACATGCACAGCTTATCTAGAGAATTATTTCCCAATATTTGTGCAACAGACAGTTTTGATTTTGACAGTCACTGGGTAGACATACACACAGAACAGCGTGTGCTCCAAAGACTCACTTGGTCTTAATAGAAAACACAGATGTGGGAAATGGTCCTATGAAGATGCTGGTAATAAGCAGCTACTGCTCATCTATAATGTTGCTGTAAATGAGCGTTATTTTGTCAATTATATGCATATTTTACACAATATGTTGGGTTTTTTTTTTTCATTCTCTCTCTTTCTTCATTTTCTTTTTGTCCCCGCTTTGTCTTTTTTTCCCCTTCCTCCTGGATTTTCTAAACATTGTTCATCTTCTAAGGAAAATACAGACCTTGACCCAAAGGTGCTGGCTGAGGTCTGTGGACCATCTATTGCAGGGCAGCAGTGTTGGAGGGAATCCTCTGGATAGGGATATCAGGGACAGAAGAAATAATCCTATTTGCTTTTTTCAGCCCAAGTTAAAAGGGGAAAATCCTATGTGGTGGCCCAGTGACAATCTATTTTCACTGTTAAAACTTAGGAATCTTGTCTTTTTCTCCCCACTCATCTGGGATCCACTTTTTCATCAGCTGAAATGGCTCTACTGTTGCATTTTTTTTAGATGTTTGATCTATATGCTTCTAGAAAACAAACAGGGCATGAATTACTGGAAATAAGGCAAAATGTAACAGACACAGACTCAGCGCATTCTCTGTAGCTCATATTCTCTGAAGACTCATTCGTTCCTTTTCTCATTTTAAATATTTCCGCTCTTCTTTCTGGCCTGATCTTGTTATTTGCTTCGTTGGCCATTTGTTATCCGGCTCTTGGCGAAATATCAGGGAAATCTTCCTGATCATGAACTGGGAAGAGCTTTTTTAAGGGAACAACAGCAGCTTCTTTACTTGGGAAAGATGAAAATGAGACAAACCCAAATATTGTCTTTGCTGAGACATAGTTTATGAGGACTGCAATGTTCTTTGTTGGACTCAGTTGTGTAGCTGATGAAGCTTGTCCAGTTGGGCTTTTCTTTGTTTTTTAAAGGGTTTAGGGTGTCATTTCTCCCTGTAAAACTTGCTTTAGGTAGCGATGGCAGGATGGACTGAGCTGCAGTCTGGTAGGAGCTGAGCTCCACGTGTGTGGCTCCAAGGACGTGGTGGGTCTTCTCATCCAGGGGTGGAGATGTCTTTCTGGCTACATGCAGCCCAGGCAGTCATTAAAACGAGCAAACTCTGTGCTTTCATGTCTCCTGAGTCCACAGCTTCCTCAGCCCAGATGGGTTTAGACCCAGTCTGGGCCTCAACCTTCTCACTTTTGCAGTTTCACCGAAGGTTTCGCTTTGCTCTGAAATTATCCTGACATTCAGCTGCTTCAAGGCTGTTGGGTTCCTCTCTGTCCCTCACCAGCTGAAAGTTCACAGCTGAGCTGTGCAAGCATGTTCTGACTTCAGAACAAACTCAAGAAAAGGCAGATCCAGCTGCAGCTCACAGCCTGCCAGAGAGACTCCCTTGGCAGGTCTCCGACAAGCCTGTTATAACAAGTTCACCCCAACCACCAATTCTGGCAAATGTGAAAATTTGCATGAAGTTCATATTAGTTCAGCATTAGCTCATGTTGCCAGCAATTCAGTAGTACCTTCTAACTTGCTTCAATCTCAGTTGAAAGATCTAAGCACATTTGACATGCAGTCTATCCGAGAAAGTTGTGAAGCAAGTGCTTAGTTTTCACAAATATCATAGTGCAAGTGTATTTTACAATGTCTTCTGGAAGGACTGAAGACTTCAAGTCCCAATAAATAGTTTTCATCCCTGCAAGATGTAAGAACTTTCAGATAAGCTTCCAAAACAGCACAGGACATACAAAAAGTAGGTTTAAATAATAATTTTCATTTTTACTCACTGATTCAGTGAGGCCTTACACCAGTTGCATAAACCTGATTATTTGTAGAGCCTTTCTTTTAAAACAGTTTCTACTGCTTTGACTGTATTTATTAAAACACAGCCGGTTTAAAAGCAATTTCTCCCCTAAAGCACTCTGTGCATTATAACCTCTGTGATACCTTCAGCTGCTACAGAGATGTTGTAGAGCTGAGAAAGCTCATGCTAAATAGATTTTGTATTATGTTCCTCAAGTTTGTCAAAAGCATCTATTTGCTCAGGAAAAAAAAAAAAAAAAAAAAAAGTTGGTCACATTTTGGAGAAGGTTTTGCTGAAAAATCTCTCATTTGATTTCTTTTTTAATCTGGAAATTAAGCCAAATTTCAGTTGGTATATAATTAATAGTATTACACAGATATTACCAAGGTAGATAACATTTTCCTTTCTCTCCTGATTTATTACGGGAAACAAGGATTAAACTATTGTCTCATCCCTGGTGTTGGGTGAATCCTGTGTACTCTGGGCCAAGGCTAATGATCCATCTTCAATCCTTGACTAGATCCTGGAGCAAGGCAGAGGTTTCCACAGCTCCCCACGGATTTCTGCAGTGCAGAAGGTAGCACCATATCCAATGACCTCATCAGGTACCTGTTCACATGTGGCCTAGAGATGCAGCCCCAGCTGTTGGAGCCAGGAGCATTTCCACCCTGCTGGAAAGGGCTTCCCAAAGAGGAAGAGAAATTCCTCTTGCTGCTACACAGAGCAGACAGAGACTTTGCAGGGATGTCTGTGGGAAAGGACACCCATGGGAAGAGGTGGCTCCTGCCCAGCCCTGGGAATGAGAGGCATGTCTGTGGTGGGAGGCAGCACTCACGGGGTTCCCGGCTCTCACCATTGAGCATTGTTCTGAACAAACATAGATGCTGTATATAAATGTAAAGCTTAATTTTGTGGTTTTTACACCCACCGCATTTCTTGGAGTTGACATTTTCTGGAACTTCAGGGGTTTTTATCTCTAGGCTGTTGTTTCTTTTTTTTTTTTCTTTTTCTTTTTTCTTTTCCTTGTTCATTTTATAAAAAGCTAACAACCCATGCTTTTTCATTTACATACTAAAATAGCATGCAATTAAATTGATTTATGCTTTAAGTGAAAGCAGCCATGTGATGCTGTCCTCTACTCAAAGGTGTACAAACCTGGATGGCTGTGGGGACACATGTTTGGTTGGTATAACATGGCACAGCTGCACCATGACATTGCTTGGGTGGATGCTAAGAAATCTGTAGCAATTCCCTGGGAAAATGTGGGGTCAGGAAAAGAGAATAAATGCCTGTTTCACCCACTGTTCCACTTGGTGCCCAACAGTGAGAACAAAGTGCCTTGTTTTTCAGAAATACCTTGGACCAGCTGTGACTGAACAGCACACAGACTGTTGCTTGTTCCTGGCAGTACCTACAATGTGCAGGGCATTATCCAGGTGGAAGAAGGTTAAGGTTAAAAAGACACAGAAGACAGAGGGAGGGTACTCAAGGCAGCAGGTATTTAATGTAAGCGTAATCTCATTCATTCTAAAACTTCAGTCCTTTGTGATGATTTCATAGTTTTAAAGAAAAACATTTTACTCCTCTCTTAGAAATACTGAAAAGCTCTTCGCTCCTACTGCTCTGTGGCAGAAGATACCCCACTAAGTTTTGTGCAAGGCTTTGACATGAGGTATGTAGTACTCGCACCTGAAAATCAGATTATTATTTTCTCTGAAGACAAAAAAAAGATGGGACAGTCACCCTTTTCCAAGGAATTTCCAGCCAGCCAGAATAGTTATGTCTTTTAATTCATTGGCAAGTGGGCTGTAGTGCAGGTCATTGGGTCTGCTTCTTGGGCACGGGATGACGGGTATGCAGATGGCAGGATTGTTGTCACCTCTTGCTCTACCACATGGCTTTAGCAGACATCATGAGTCAAAACTCTGAAGGGTCTCTTCAAACCCCTGTGCACCCTGACCTATCATGGTCCTTTTTTCAAAGCTTTTCCTTCACCCTTTACCAACCAGAATGGTTGGTTTTGGCACATGAAGCAACAAAATCCAACAGAGCCAACTTGAAGAAACTGGTAGTAGCCCCAGACAGGTGTTGATGGACATTCCCCATTGACTGAAAGTTTCTAGTCTAGTTTCAAGGACACCTCAATTTTCAAATTCCTTTTCCATTGGACATGTACGTGTGAAGTCAGGTAGCGGAGATAAAGGCTGGCACAAGAACATATGCCTCACTGTCTGATGGTTATTGTGTACAATAATTATAGTAGCATACACTTTGGACTGACAACATTTTTCAGCAACAGAGGACTTTAGAAACATTAAAGTCACATCAGCTATTTATGTTGAATATTGCCTTCTTCAGCAGGTGATGTGAACTAATATTATCCTACTGTTACAGACAGCAAAACAGAGAAAGAAAGATTAAGTGACTCAACTAAGGTCAACCAATATGTCCAAGAAAAAACCTAGTGGAGCTTGGGGATTATTCCCTCCCAGTGATCAAGAAATGTGTGCAATATTTCTGAGAAATATCGTATGTCCACATACGATAAATTAGAAGTGAAATGAGCTTATAAGGTTATTAATTCACCTGTATGAGGGATATTTTCATTGCATGGTATTACAAAATCCAGCAGGACGTGGAGCTTACAGACAGCAAGGGCCAGATCCTGCAAAACGTCACCGTGTTCCTGCTTGTGCAAGTCCCACGGACTTCAGTTTCTTAAAGGAGAGCTGGAAATTCAGCAGGCGATTAATAAAAGTCTGGAGTTGTGATGAACTTGTGGTTTGGTAAAAATGGCCAAAGTTTTAACTCTTTTAACCTTTCTTCTCCCTATTGGCCATTTGACATTCCATTAGCTAAAAAGGATTAATACTGATGGGACAGTTTCCCAAATATGAGGATAGGCTACATGATGGGGAACAGAAGTTGTGTGTCCATGTGACTTCTACAAGTCTCGAGGTTACAGCATCTCTGAAACTGAACACTGACAGTATAGTAATTTTAGGAAAATAATTATCCCTTAGTTGAGTAAATTTCAGGAAAAAAAAATGTTTACTTTGAAAAATTGGATAATAATAGGGCTAATGTATTTGTACATGGGGGAAAGGAGAACCCAGGTCTTTTGTTCCTGGACTTTCTTCTCTTACATTGCATAATGGATGCTATTCAAGAAAGGAACCTCTGCAGAATATGTCTAATTGCTAACTAATTACGTTTCAAGAAAAATGAGCAGGGTCCCAGATTTCAGTTGGCTTGGATGTTTAAAGACAAATCATGAGTTACATAATAAAACAACAGAATCATTAAACATTGATTTACATGTTTATTTTGCTATAAGAAATTAAATTTTTATTGGCACAGAATTAAACAGAAGTTTATGTGCTTGTATTCCCCATTGCCTTTTATACTCTAGTAATATAGCAATATTCATAAATCACAACAGAGTTTTCAAATTTCCTTAGGAGTGACCTAAGCAAGAAACCCTTAACAACTTTCTGAAACACAATTAAGCTGTAATATCCTAATAACTAATTTATGGTTAGTTTGGTTGCTACAAGGATACATTTAAAGAAACAGAAGTACATGATGAGCATAAGATAAAATATGGGTTTAGTGTCATGTAGTTATTCCACTAGAAAGATTTATTCTACCTTTCATTACTTCATTGAATGTGGCAAAACAGTCTATTCCTTGAGGGGGAGGAAACTTTATAACAGAATCATGGAATGGTTTGGGTTAGAAGGGACCTTAAAGATCATCTAGTTCCAACCCCCCTGCCATGGACAGAGACATCTTCCACTAGACCAGGTTGCTCAGAGCCCTGTCCAACCTGGCCTTGGGTATAATCTGTATAATGAAATGTAAAAATACTAGGCCTTCAACCAATCCAAACAGGAAAAACACTATATATTAAATAAAACTTTTATTTACATATTAAAGGACTCTGTTCCCCTTGCAATCAGATACATTTGTGCATGTGTATGAACACGCTCATAGCAGCATGCACACACATATACTCTCTCTATATGCATTTGTATGTATAAATGTGTACATGCGCTCACTCACACATGTGGTCTCCACTTTAGGACAGGTTTAATAGTAAAATGTCGTTAAGGCTGGGGTAGACGTTATCCATCACAATTTGAAATATGTTTCTGCAATGCCCAGCATCTCTGAAGCCCATTTTCATCACACTGAAGTTTTTGAACTTCCTGCAAGGCTCATTATGCCAAATTGAAATGACAAAGTGCTACATTTTCAAATTGTTAAAGGTATTTGTTTTTTCTCTAATTTCTTTTACCACAGAATGAAAAGGATGAAAAATTATTCTTTTTTTTTTCCTCAGTAATTGTAGGTCTGACTTCTCAAATCTTATGCGGGCAGAAAACTTCCTCTGAACTCTGTATATGCTGGGACCCACCTCATAAGTACCTTGCTTTATCCCACTCCATCATCATCATCATCATCACATCTCTTGTTTGAGATGTGGATTTTCATTCTGTCCTTGCTAGTTAAGACTAGTGAGTCATGTCAGGTGGGAGTTAAGCTAAAATATTTCTTGGTGTATGTCTTTTCATGCCACCTGTCTTTGGGTAAGGAGCTTTCTATTGCTGTTGAACATTCTAGGATATCAAGTTTCTGTAGGTGACCTTCTTCAGAACTTCTTGCCCTTACTGACCTGTTTTCCATCTACCCCCAGGAGGCTGACCCATGACTGAATCACTGAGGGGCCAAACCTCCCAAGATCAACCTCTCCCCAGTTACTCTGTGTGGTGACGTCTTGACATCATCCATGGAGAAGCAGCTTAGAAGAGCCTCTATGACTGACCAGAGATCTTCACTGTGTCTGAGTCATCCTGATGCCACTCTGCTGTTTATGACCCAGCCAACTGATGCCTGGCTCTGTGCCACACAGCTGATTCAGCAGATGCCTTCCCAGTACCACCAGTACAGCCACTGTGGTGAACACATAATGTTCACAGCAAGTATTCAGCCAGTGGCAGCCCGAACTGACGCACTCACTGATAGTAATAATATACAAGAGAAATATGTCTGAGCTAAATTCATTGCACACATCCATTACATGAGGGAAGCATCAATATTTTTGTAAATCCACCAGGGAATTTATTCATCTCGCCCTTCAGCAATGGTGAATTACATTGGTAACTGGTGCAATTCAGAAGCATATACAGCCATAATGAGAAAATACCGTGGTTTCCCTTGAAGTAATATAGTGGTTATTGCTGATGGTTACTGCCTTTGTGAAGTATTAACGTGTGGTTGTAGTGCACTCATGTAGCAAAATTATAGGGGCCTCTAGAATGTTACTTGGCAACACTTGCTAATGTTGAGGTGGTAATGAAGAAATGGAGTAAAAGAAATACAGAGTATATTGAAGTAATAAAATAACCTGTGGTGTGACTTGAGAAAGCTGTTCTGAAGAGTAAGATGATGTCTGTTTCTGGTTTTGCCTTTTGAATATGGTAGAAGAACTTAAGAGCTGATTTGAGGCAATCCATTTGAAATAGCTAAGTAACAGAAACAAACGTTACTCTTATTTTTGTCACTACTGCTGCCTGGGAAAAGCATCTGAATTGCTGGGCTTTTGAAGATCATCTTCCTGTCATTCCAAACCCATCCTGAAGCACTAGCTGGCCAATTAAAATAATCTTTCCTTTGGAAAGCCAGCATTTGTTAGAGTTACAAATGAAGGCTTCTTTGTACTGCATCTATTTTCCTCATTTGTTCATTTACATAACTCCCTCCACTGTTAATCAAGTGCCTGTAGGCATATCTCAGTAAAACGGTAAGGCCATAAAGGCAGACATTTCTAGTTATAGATGAACCTTCCACATGTTGCAGATCTGTCTCAGACACTTATCTTGGTTTATCTCCACCTGTTTAAATTGGAAAACTCACAAAAATCCATCTCCTGTGAGATTTCCAATGTTTCTTGATTTCATTTGGGTCAGAACTGCCACGAGAGATGCATTTCTCAAAGCACGTCTGAGCTGCTGCCAGGAACACAGAGTACTGGACTGTGCCACTTAAAAAAAAAGTTTTATTTGAAAAGTCACCAAATTTTCTAAGCTTAAAAAAAAAATGGCATAGTTCAGTCTTGGGTACTACTAAAAGAGCTGCCCTGATTTATTGGTGTCAAAGTACATTTGGGTTGAACATTATTTTGTAATGGAAAAAGTGACAGTGGAAGCACCGCCTATCAGCACTGCTTGGATGGGATGAGGACTGAAACTTAAATTGTAAGTGTCTTTAACACTGGAGGAAAGGAAGACTGCTGAAAGTGTTGTACCTAGAAGGCCATTTCAGTCTCCCAGATAAAGGTGGCTGTGAAGTCAACCTCAACAACATCTGGGGTTCTGCTGAGTAAATAATGATATTTGCCTGCTCTGCACCTCACCCTGGCCCTGCAAAGCAAATAGGAAGAAGTTTCTCATTTCTGTCCCACCAGGAGTGCTGAGCCATGAATACAGAGTAATGGTTTAGAGAATATCTCACAGGAGAAACTTTCTGTGTACAGGAATTTAATAAAGAAATAATATTCTCCAGTTGGTAACATAATTGTTTCCTGCTGTCCTTTAATTTTGCACTTTTTCTTTTTTTCTTGTACATGATAAAGTCATTTTCTTTTAAGTTCTTTTCCTTGCACGCTGACTTACCCAAAGCAGAACATTGATACCAGGACATGTGTACCAGGGACTACCCTGAGACAAACAAAAAAGCAAATATAAGTGACTGGTGGTGACCAAGAGCCAAGCTTACTGTTAATAAACCAGTCTGTTTCAGCACTTGTCCCACCAAAACAAAAATATTATGTGAGGCATTTTTAATAGGAGAACCCCTGAGCAAAGAGAGACCTTACTAAGACAGATACTCCTGCCCTTCCTGAAACCACTGAGTTCATTTTTCCCCAAAACATGGGATAGAGGTGACTTTTTGCTTTAAATCTGCTTTAAGACCCATTGAGACTACAGCTGAGGCCTTAAACAAGACAAAATTAGTAGCAAATATAAATTTAATTTAGTGAACAAAAAACTATATGGAAAAATCAACACTAACAGGAAGACTATGACGTGAAAATTTATAAAAGAATTAGCAGAGTTCTCTGCACTTATATACATTTCTTGTAGCAGATGTTCTGCCTGTCCAGCTTTCAGGCAACTACTCTTCATCAAATTGCTCCAGACATTAAAAAAAGGTGGTTCTTATTTTGTAACTTTTAGTAGTGTTTATTTTGGGTGAACAAAATTGTCTTCTGTCTTAAGATGCTTAATGATTATTTGAAAGAAACTTGATGAATAGAAGAGCATGTACTCCCACTTGGGGCAAATGTATTTTTGCAGTGATTCATAATAATTAATCTTTGTCTCAATGGAATGCATTAATTTCTCCTACTGGTGGCGACTATACTTCTGTTTTTTTTTCCTAAGTTAGATGGTTCTGCTCTAGAGGAACATTTGCTGATTAAATTGAACCATGACTGGGTACTCAGGTTATGTCACTATTATCCAAATGATCTTTTAAAGAATGCAGAGTAGTTGTTTTTGCAGATATCATGCACTCCATGTTTAATCATGGACCTTTGTAGCTTGTTATTTCTAGAATTCAGATTACTGCAATTTAAAAGCCTCTCTGTCCTTGCCGGTGCTCAGTGACATAAAGTAAACCTGCCTATTATGAAAAAAAAGCCATAATACTTGTCAAATTGCACTGAGGGATGGAAAGAAAAAGCAAGCATGCTCCGCCGCAGTCTGGGAATGTTGTCTGCAGTACAGCTATAAAGGGAAATGTTATAATTTGCTAATATTTTCCGTGTAGCCAGAACTTTATTTTTGAGAGTGCAGTTACCCACAGCAGTACCCCTGCGGCAGGGGGTCCCTGTGGAGTGCAGTGTCCCGTGGCACGGGTGGGTCATAGACACAGCAAGGGGAGGGTTCACACCCCAAAGAATGTACAGTGTCCATAGGCAGCAAGAGGGGAAAGTGGAACACAGCAGAGGATGTGATTTACCGCAGTCACCTGCTACTCCTCAGCAGAACCAGCCACCGAACCCCAGGTTTCACCTCATGTTTGCTTTCTCCAGACCCTGCTGTGGGCTGCCTGACGTCCCCAGGGTCACTTGCAGCTGATCCTAAGCCCACCCAGGACTGCTGAACCACAGCAGGGTGCCTGTTGCCATTTTCCTCCTGCTGCTGCCTCCTCCTCCTCCCAGGCACCAGGGATGCAGACAGAGCCGGCACAGCCTCTGCAGCGCTCAACAGGCTGAAGTGCTACGAGTTCCTTTTTTAGTAAAATCGCTTTGTCTTGAAAGTGCTGCAGAGCAAATCCTGCTCGCCCCCGCTGCCCCCCTCCTTGCGCTCGGCGCGGTGGAGGTGCCAGGCCGACGTGCCAGAAATACTCCACATCCCCAGAGACGGAGCAATCCGGGCCCCACAACCCGTACCCCAACCCAGCATCAGTTTACCCAGAAAGAGCAGCCTCATCAGATCCCTCTCTGGTGAGGGCTGGTGGCAGCATTGCTCCTTTATTTATTTTAAGTGTGGCATCTAAGGAATGGACAGAAACCATCAACTCTTTTTTTTTTTTTGGCCTGGGATGACAAATAACTTTGGTGCGGCTATAAAACACTACACTCAGGGCAGGATTTCACTGGCTGGAGGATGAAAAACTCTGCACAGTGTCACTAGTTTTTTCCATACCCGGGTTTACCTTTTTCGTGCTGGTCCTGAGCAGCTCACACTACTGCTGGGGCACAGCCAGAGTGCTAGAAAGGATAATGACGCTAAATGGCGATGGGGGCAAGTACCACTATCTGTTGCTGAGTTTGTTTGTGCTCCATTCCCATTCCGATCTCATCCAATTTCCAAAAAGGCTTTGGCTCTAAGTATTTGACAGTATGCCACCACACAAACAAATGATTTACTTGCCCAGATACTTCCTCCAGATCAGATGACAGACTGAGGTGGGGATGACTGCACCAAGCTACAATCAGCAGAGATGTACAAGCAAGTCAGTGGGCAGAGGGAAAAGGAGGAGTGGGTGGGTTAGGGAGAAGGGAGTCAAGGAGAGGCTGGGTGTGAACGAGCTGCTAATGAGGCTGATAAGGAATGCATGGAGAGGAATGAAGAGAGCAGTAAACAGGAGAGATGACTGGAGGTAAGGTGTGGAGGCTCACAAGGTCATAAACAGTAAATAAGTGGTAGGGGATAGAATTACAGTGAAGAAGATGAAGCTGGATAAAATGTGGGGTTGGGGTGAGAGCAAATATTTGAGGGTGCAGGTAAGAAGGGGCAGACTTGTATTCACAAAATAAATGAAATTACCTGTTGCCCATCAGGGTATTGTTTTCTCCAGTGCCTGGTTGGAGCTTAGTGCTCCTGGTTCAGTTCTGGCAAAGGGTCTCTGTCTCTCCCTAACCTTTCCAGAGACTTCCTGCATCTCTGCCAGCATCAGCATACAGGGCAGATGCTACCACACATGTTATGTGGCTGCAGGTGTGGCGCTAAGTGTGAGAAAGTGTCTCTGATTTGGGGAAACTACGTGCTGTGCAATGATGTGATGCTTGGTGACATGACTGGGTACTGCTGGGTATCAAGGCAGGCTTTGTCTTTTAGTTTATTTTTTATTTATTTCTGTAGGTCTCCTGCTACCCTGTGTGGCTCTGCTGTAGTTCAAAATCCTGGAAGAAGGCTGTTATCTGTCAGTTTTCTCTTCCTCTGTGATAGGAGGTAAGTCTGGGACTTCAGGGTAAGGCAGAATGGTCCCAGGATAAAGGTCTCAAGCATCTGAATGCTGTCCTGATGAACTGGTTTCAGTTTCCTCAGTTATCCAAACTAAACTCTCAAGATGATTACTTCTGTGGTTTTGGCCAAGGATTAGTTTGTGCAGGCATTGAATATTCCCAGTTGCAAAATATATTAATAAGAGTTGAGTTTTGCATGCACAATGTAAAGACCTCTGAAAACAACAAGTTTTCTGAACAGTTTGGACACCACAAAATTAGTAAAACTTTATTCTGATTATTTTTCACCCCTCCCTATTGTCACAACATGTGATTTAGCTGCAGAAATACTTATGTTGCTTTTGGATAACCCAATAATGAGAAGAACAGAAAACCCATGAGGCTATGAACAATTTTGTCTTACATGCTTAAGTAACAGGCAGCAAGTACAACATGCTGCAATGCAGCAAACAGCAAGTAGAAAACCAAACGTAGAATCATTAAAACGTATCCTCCACTCTGTGCAAATGAGAGGCAGAATATTCTTAGGAAGATCTTTGTGAATTTAGCTGCTATGGCTTGTATTCCCATTAGTGTGAAGAATATTCATGTAAATCCTTGTGCTTTCACACAGGTCCCATTTCAGCCAGTCTAATGACACAGAATCATATTTATTCTGACGCTAGGTGCTATGTTACACTGTGAATAAAGCAGTCACTGACAGAGTAACTTCTACTTGCCCTGAGAGATGGTGACATTACTGGGCCTTGTATTAGGAGCTGAAAACGGCTGATCAGTTACTGCATCTCCGGACCCTGCTGGGAACCTGAACTGTTAATCTGAATGCTCATTTTTAATGTGTTTTCCACTGAAATGGTTTAAAAATGTCTTCATTACTGTGAATTCTTTCTTATTTGTCATGAAGGGTGAAAAACACCAAACAGGAATTAAAAAGAGGATTTTCTTTGTGACTTCAGTCTCTCATTAGGAGATTTATGATCAGGTTTTGGGAGAGCTTTCCTTGAACTATTTTAAGATTCTAATGGTAAAAACCTTGGGGAGGTCATGCAAATGAGCGGATTTAGTACCCATTCAAAATCATCTGGTATTAGATTACATGCAGAGAAAGGACAGAATCTGGCAGTAATATGCATCTCCATTAACCCAGAATACAGGCTGATATGATTATAGCAGAGAAAATACTCTCACTCTTTGACCAGGAAAAGCTCTTAATAGACCTGGACTAAATTGGTTTATAAAACAAAATACTTCTTGAAGTGTGGATTTGCCCTCTCATTGAGTGCATTTGCTTTGGCTTTAAGTGTATATTTCAAATAATTTTAACCTTGACAACTAATATGTTAAGGTATAAATACTGCTAGGGTGAAAGATTGTGTTTGTAGCTCCTAACTTATTCTGTGCATGCAGACTTAGCAGTGTAAGCATAATGCAGGAGTAGAGGCTGTTCATGTTTTGCTCCTACCTCTTAAGAGCATCACTGAGAACACAGGCCCAGTGACATCCTCAGCAGAACTCCTCCTGATGTTGGTGGTGACTAGATAGTCCTCTAAGACCTCAAACCAGCTTTGTGCTTAAGGTGCCAGCCCAGTTAAGAGAGTGAAGAACACCAGGGTGATTGTCAATTCTCAACCAGATTACCTGTCTTTCACCCTAACCGCTGGGCAGGCTATCTTTAGCCTGCTATGCTACTCATTACTTCTTGCATCATTTTCATCTTGTCATTCTCCATCAGCACAATGACTTCTCCAGAGATGGTCTCTCTGCCTTTCAAATTTTCCTCTCCTCTTCCAGCTCAGTGCAGTCAGGCAGCTCCTCTCCTTCAGCCAATGTTACGATTCAGTTACTATATGCAAAGCAAAACCATATGGAAGACAAGAAAAGACCATTTATCTCAAAGTCTATTAAGATGTGAACATCTCACATTAAGGTTTCAGTTCAGCCAGGCTCTCTTGCACATGTTGCTGTCATCAGTTTTCACCAGAACTGGGATGGACTCCTGTGTCAGCCAAAATGATCCTCTTAGCTTGTCATCTGGTTTGCACTTAGCATGGCTCTGCATGTGAAACATTTAAAGGAAAAGAAAACAAAACAAACCAAAAATTTATTATGTCTTTTCCTTTGTTATGAGAAGCCACCTGTGCCAGTTTTCTCTTTGGAGACTGCTGTCTGGTGAAGGAAACTTTTATCGTCCCAAGACAGCGCTGTAGTTCAGTAAATGCACTGTGCATAAAGCCTGGCAAATGGAAGATTGTTCTGTGTTCACTAATTAATGCTTGTCCCTCAGTGGCTGAGAGGGGATGATATTACTCAGTGAATAATTACTTGAAGGATGGGAGACCAGTTGATGGATCCCCAGTGATGCTGACTGTGTGGCCAGTTGAGGAGCAGCAAGCACAGCATGTGGCCCAGGACACTGCTCTGAGGTGCCCCACTGCTTCCTTGACTGAGGAAAACCTCAAGCATGTAACCAGGTATTTAATGCTCTTTATCTGATGTTGGCTCCCTGCTTCTTTTCTGCAGTCCTCATCAGCAAGTTGAAGTGACAGCTCATTTAATTTGGGGTGAAAGCCTCCATCTTTCACACTTTTGGAGAATTAAGAGATAAGGAGCAGCTCCAAGATGCAGCTCTGGTGGATGTCCTGCAGCGTCTGCCGGTACAGTTCTGCTTTCTTCTCTGGGGTTGTAACATATTCGCTGATGGATTTATGCTGTAGTTAGAAACCAGAACCCAGGACAGCCTGTTCTCTGGCTTCATGCTATAAACATAAACACACTCACATAGCCATTTGTATCTGGTTCTTTCTATCTGCAGAAGGATTTTATTATCTCTCTAAAATGGTCCTGAAGGGGAGCAAGAGACTGGCAACAAAAGGAAGTGCTCAAACAGGAATGAGAACAAAAAGGAGCAAAGGGCAGGAGGCTGCTGTAGGATCATGCAAGCAAGAACAGGCAATTAATGGCAGGTATCAGAGTGGCTATTGGAAACAGCATGTTTTCCTATGAGGGCTCATCTTTTGAGTAGGAGCTGCCATTGAATCACATCAGAGTCACTCTGGTCTGAAGTGCATTTTTAGCATAGAGAAAACTTTTTCCCCTGCTCCAGTTTTGAACTTTGCAGAATGAGTTGCTAAGTTAATGACAGGCCTTGAAATTGACTCGTGTTGTGGAACAGCAAAGCAAGTAATGTGGAAAAACAAGTGCAGGCAATTATGATTTAAATAAACCTCACCCATCATGTTATTAGAAACTATCTGAGATGAGATTTTAGTAGTGTTAAATTCGTCTTACAAACAAGTTATCCCAGCTCTCCTGTGTGAGAAACTGGGAACCAGAGGGTTTGTAAAGTGTGGGAAAAGCTGAGTAATTCCAGGCAGGGAGTACTGAGCTCTCAGCTGCTTTCTCTAAGTCCTCACAAAGCCCTTATATTTGGGTCCTGGTTTTCTTATTACTTTGTCACTAATATGCTGAAGGCCTTTGACTACGGAAGACCGCGCATGCAGAACAAGACCAGGCAAACAGGGAGTGGGCAAGACAGGGAAAACAAACAAACAAAACACAATTAAAAGGTGTTTACCTAATAAAGTGATGTTTATGGTGACTAAAAAAAAAATCCATACTAAAACCCCTGCTATCTGTTAATTCTGGACTTGGCTGAGAGTAAACATCTTGTATCCCGTTGGCCACAGTCATCCTGAAGAAGTCAAGGTGCTTTGCTGGCTTTGCTTGTGTAGGCAAAACTATTGCAATCTTTCAGTCACTGCTCTTGGAGAACTGCTCGAACTATCATATTCTGAATTATTACAGCTGTTCTCCACTCCCTCGGAGATATCATCAGAAAGGAGTCGCTTACACTGAGATTACTTTAATGATATCAAAGGTGTGGAAGAAGGCTGCTAATTAGTAAACCCTCAAGGTACAAAGGTATAAATAGCCCTGGGGCAGTGAGAGCAGATCTAAATCTTCAGTCTAACATTATATTGGGATGAAAGTATTATGTGTATACTGATTCCACTAGAGAAGAGTGATTGAACTTTCCTGTTGAGCTGAACAGCAGGGCTTGTTTGATTGATAAAGCTCCTTGTCAGATTATGCAGCATATTATCAATGTATCAAGCCACCTGTCAAACCTGAGCCAGGAGTGACAGTAGCAAGAATTTAGTCTGGGATGAGCTATCATTTTGCAGTGAAATTACTGTACTTATTAAAATAAATAAAATAGCACCTATCCCAATTTCCATTGCCAAAAGTCAAAATGCCATTGGGGTCTAGTCAAAAGGCAAAAATTGTGACAAGCAGCTGAAATTAATCAGTTGAGCATTTGCTAGAAAAATAAGCCTATCCTATGCCATATGGTCATGGCAAAGAAGAAATGCCAGAGCTGGGAGAGATGGAAATTGCAGTATTGCCCATTCTCAGGCTCTTTGCACACTCAGGAGCCGCATCCCTCATCTCACAGCTCCGGTGACGGTTCATCCTCTGTCTTCCAGCATAACTAGAACTGGCAAACCAGTCAGCTGCTCCTATATAACCGTTCTGTGTTTTGATGCAACTTGCTGTACTCCTCCACACTTTGCTTTCTGTAGGGATTACTTAAGGGGTTTTTTTTTAGTCCTATGCAGTGTCTCTTGAACACAACACAAACCAGCCGCTTGCAGCAGCTTGACAGCACTATCACCCTCTGATAAACTTAGAGAATTTGGTTTTAAAGTGAAGGATGTCTTAAGGGAAGAGGGGGGAAAACACAGAAGTTAACCCAAGCTTCCTTTCAAAATACCAGCCCAGCCATAAGCATGGACTTGCACAGCTGTTCCCAAAGGCAGGATCAGAGCACCGCACGTAAGGAACGCTTCTGCAGGACCACACAAGTTTACTGCTCTTCTTAAATCCTAGCCTCGCAAGTGGGAAACTCCTGCCAAGTTCTTTGAGACAGTGGCACCTGGGAAGTATTATATGAGTCTGTATTGCATCATGAGAACCCTATTTACACTTAATTACACATCTCCCTCCCTCCTCCCAATAGAACAAGCGAGACAGATGCTGCATCTACAAAGTGAGAAAGAAACTCAGTTTTTAAGTGGAATCTGACAGCCAGAAACTTAAGGGCAGGCTTCAGGCAAGATCTCAGCAATGAAGATCCTTACAGTATTGAAGAGTTCAGACCAGTGAATTTTGGTGCTGTCTGTAGTAGTGACTCCATGTATCCTGACGCGGTTGTGATTTGTACAAGTTGTCTTGCACTCCTGCTTGTTTGTTGGTGAAGGGGTCTTGACTTCCCTTCTCTGCCTTGGTCCCTCTCAGCCAGAAGTCTAGACACTATCTTCACAGACCTTCTGCCAGGTGTTTTGTATGGTGCTGATCATAACACCCTTGCACAAAGTGTGTTAAGATTCCTTGCAAGGATTATCCTTGCCTCTGTATTTGGGACAGTAGTTTAATAGGCACCAGCTGGGCTAACAGAACTTCTAACACAGGCTGCTCTTCCAGGGACGGGCAATGGGGAGGCAGAAAAGCCCCATACCAGCTTTGCTGGCCCACGGTGTATAACAGCAACATCATTGTGCTGTGTTTAACAGGAGCAGATTCCCCGTAAACAGACACAGCTGGTAGGTGGGTGCAGATCCATCGCCGGCTAACACCCGTTTGAGGCCCAGTGTGTTTATTCCCTGGAATAGCTGGAAGACAAGATTTTTCTGGTTCATAGGGCAATCCCAGGGTGTACTTACTACGAATGTGCAAATCAGTCTTTTTAAAGCAATTAATTGGAAGTGTGGGTCCCAAGGAGCATTTCTAACTTGGGCTCATTACCCAGGGCCATGCTGTTGTGTGTACTTAGGGGCTTTACCCTTTTATCCTCCCCTCATTTACAAGTCAAATCCCCCATCCCCTGCCATGTAATCCAAGACAGGAAATATCTTTTCTGTTTACATCAGGCCATGGTAATGCAGTCACTAATCTGGCACAAGCCTGGGCTGCTGGAAGGGGGTGATCCTTTTCCCACTGCCCTTTTCCCACCAGCTTCCTCACACTGCATCTCAAACCCTCATGGGTTTGGGCTTTAATTTTGCAGGTTCTTTAAAGAAGTCCCCGAAAGTACGCTTATCAGATATGATATAGTTGAGTGAGTAAAATGAATGGCCCTTTACACTTGGAAAATGCAAATTTAGCAAGGAAAGTTTCAGTTTGACTGGTTCAAAAGTTGTGTAGTGATCATTGTCTTAGCTGAGAAGTGAAGTTCATCCATATTGTGTATTGACTGTTCATCTGCATGGAGCCCACTTGACACGAAGTTTGAGTGTCAGATCACAAACTGCCCCTGCACAGCTCCTCTGTACTATGGCTTTCAGTACAAAATGGAGGATATTTTGTGCTTTCACTTTAAAACCTGTCTAATTAAATCTATCACTTATTTAGGCACATTCTGGATTTGAAAATAGGAGAAGGAAAATATAGGTGAGAAAAGTCACACTTTGACGCTCTTCAAAATTTCCAGTGTCTTTTCAGATGGTGGGAAAGTTCATTCTGTAGATCAGTCATTAACACTTTTTCATATACTTTCATTTTAATATTTATTAGGGCTCCAAGCAAACATCAGGACACTTAAAAAAACCCCAAACAAACAAAAAAAAACCCTCAACCAGTAGTTTAGCTTTCCCATTTACTTCAACATGTGTTTTAAGCACATTCTTCTAAATACACCAAAGCTAGTTTGTGCCTTGCCTGTTTGGCACATTCAGAAAACATACAAGTCTAGCTTTGCAGCTGAAATGTGAGTCATTATTGCAATTAAATGGTTTATATGCTGAGGAACACACTGTCTTTATGTAACACAAAGCACCGTTTACAATGTAATGCATATTGGGTACTATTAGTTGAAAAAAAATATTCTTCTACTGCAATGGTAATTGATTTCTTCTCTGTAAAGTTCTAGTAAGTCACCCCACACTTTCAGTTTTAAATGTGTTTCCTTTTTAATGAAGTGTCTGCTTTAATGATGTGCCTGCTTTAATGATGTGCGAATCCCAGTCAGAAAAAGCTACTTTATACAGAGATGAGAATAGGGTGTTTTTCCTCCCAAATCTTCAGGAGCTGTGTCCTGTGACCAAGTTCCCCTGTGAGACAATAGCTCAGGTTTCCTTCTGTACTGGAAAAAGCACCATGAAGATGATCTCATGGATATCACTGCTTTTCAGCTCTCTAAAGAACCTGGTAAACTGAACAGTAGGTGGAAGTTTCCATGATTAAATTCCTTTCAGAATTGGGAAACTGATATTCTTTCACATTCAAGGCTTTTTAATCTGATTGTGTGTCATCTGGCTATTTAATTATTCAATAAGCTGTGCTAGCCAAAGAATGTAAAGTGGAATTGCTGTAAAATAGCTGTGGTATGAGATGGTCTCTATAATTGATGTTGCTTTTGCTCAAACTTTCTCACAACTTTTTTGGCACTAAATTAATTCTGGTTTTCACATTAATAACCAGGTAGTATTCAGCAGTGCAAGATCTCTTACCTTGTATTATGGATATTTCTCCTTGTGAGGGGTAGGACCTGCTATACTTCAAAGCGGTTTTAATTCAGCTGCCACACGGACAGGCACTTGTCAGAATGAAGGTTATTTTAGTGGCTTGAACAAAAAGAAAAAAACAATAATTGAAACTTCATGGAAAGCTCTTTGGATCCTGCTGGAGCTGGAAGTGTCTGTCTCTGCAGGACTCTGTTGAACGTCACTTCTTGTTACACGTGTGCCTAAGTATTTTGTGGAGCCAGGCCCTTAAAGCATGCAGAAACACTCACGCACTTCCAGAGACTATCCAGGGACAAAACCACTTTCCATTCTTCCCCCAGAAAAACTCGCCTTGTCCTCGCCTCTCTGAGTTGCGTAACCTCAACAGCAAAGACAACTTTGCCTGGATGACAGGGTAGACATGGCAGAGCTTGTCCAACACTCCTGGTGTGGGAGGAACAGGCCATCGTGTGCCTGCCGGGGCATCTGAGGGTGGTGGGTTTTCCTTTGGCTGTAGGACATGTTTCCCAAGGCAGCTGAAGGATTCCTGGACTCCAGCCAGAGCCTGCAGACGTCTCATCCCAAATCAGCTGCACATAGCTGGAGCAACACAAAGAGCATTTTTAGGGGATATACTTGCTTCTTAAAGCAAGAATAAAATGTTAGCCTCCTCCAGTCTAGGAGAAAGATATATTAGATGTGCATGAGCGGGTGTGTTGCTCCAAGAACAGGCAAGAAAATTAACTGTGACCCTTACTCATGCTGCAGGTATGAGGGAGGATGGGCAGCAGCTGACTCCTGCCTGGATACTCTAATTGAAGAACAAAATGGGTTAGGTCAGGGTTTTCCTCACTCCTGCTCTTTCCAGGTCACCCAGTAAGAGCTGGCCTGCAGCCCTGCTCTTTCCACTGCAGCACTGAGGGTGGAGGTGAAGGTTTTGCTGTCCTGTGCAGCTCAGCAAGTTTGGGACAGTCTGCCTGGCCAGCAGGAAAGGAAAAATTGCATGGTGTATGGCTGTTTGCTGAAAATGTCATCACAAAGCAAACCCTGAGTCCTGTTTAAAAAGATATGATTCATCTGCTTGCTTGAATTTGTGCTTTCTATTGTCTCAGACAGATTGCCTGTGCCTTCAGGCATGCAGCTGATGCCCGGAAGGAAGGATGCCCAAAGCTTTGATCTGCTCTGTGTGTGGCACACTCCCTCCTGCAAGGCACTGGATTGATGTGACACTTCCAGCCTGGCCTGAAACCTCCAATCTCTGTCACTGGCTGGGTTGAGTGTGGTTTTGCTGAAGAGGATGACAGGGTGAAGCTGCCCTGTGTGCCAAGCCAGCGGTGCTGCTCCACGGTGTCAGCGCAGGTGGTGGCACCAGTGGTGGGAGACATCACCTGTGCCCAACCGCAGCATCAGCATCTCTTCACCAGCAACCAGGGGAGCCTGGACTGCCCAAAAAAACACTTAGCCTTGAGCATTTCCAGGTGGTACTCTGTGAATTCACTAAGTTTCTGCCTGCCTGCTGATCAGGGTAAATCTGTAGGTTGATGACTTCAGTCTATATTGACTCAAAGAGGGTTTTGTCTAAAGTTCATGCCCATTTTTTAAGAATACCTGGGCGAAGTTTCCTTTTTTCATCTGAAACAACAGCAAAAATGTATGTATTGAAAGATGTAAAAGGCATTCAAGAAATGCACAAATCATCCTTTCAGGCAGGCTGAGCAGTGGGACTCAGTTAAATCATTGATAGCATCTGTTTTGATTTTTTGAGTGGTTTTAAATTCTATAGTTACAATAAACAATTTTGAGCAATCTTTCCTAGGTAGCTTTCAATATATTCCTTTGTTTTTTCAATCACTGTTACTATGCTCTGCCAAACATCAGTGCAAGTTGTGTGACTACAGCTAGATAAATCAATTCTTTCTGATAATGTTGCAAAAAATACATATAAATAAATAGATTCAGGGACAATTTGTTCAACAAGAATCTATAGAGCAGAGGGGATTCTGGAGTCATCTTCAAAGTGTATGCTGATGTTTTTAAAATGACCTATGAACATCTCTCTAGTCCGTTAAGAGTCCAGAGGGATTTTCAATATGATAGATTTGGGTTATTAAATTACTGTTGGAAATGTGGAGCTGACCTCCAGTGGCATATATTTCTGTGAAAACATTAGGAAACATTTTACTTGGTGAACTTTCCTCTATTGTTTCTTTTCTAAAATCAAAATAAACAATAGAAATATATTGGATGAGGCAAGAAAACAAAAGAGCCTATTTTGTTCCATTTTCTGATGAGTAATACAGTCTAACTGCTAACAAATGCTAGACACATCTACTTTCAGCAGATAGTCTCAGTCCAAGATGCCTTTGAACTTGCATGTAAAACAAAATGAAATTACTATCCCTTTTCTGCTGATTTGACTAGAGATGGTGAGAAACATATCCTCCCTGTACCAGTGCTTCATTGCACAATGCTGACTGATGGGAACATGTCAGATTCAAAAACACTGTGATTGGAAGAGGTTCCTGGGGATGGATTTCTGGCTCAGAAAGGCAGAGTGAGTGGTAGGGGAGTGATGGGCACTCAGCTGTGACACTTCCCCGAAATGTGCCTGGTTTGAAACCTGCACAGGGGTTTCCATCTCCCAGCTGTCATCCTGATGACCAGATTACACTGGCAGGAGCTCTAACCTGGTGAATGCTTCACTGTTTATACAAACGAAGCAGTTCAAGCAGTAGGGAACCAAAAAAAAAGCCTGTGGTGAGCAGAAAAAGGGCTTGAACCTGAGCCTCTTGCACTGAGATGAGTGCTTGCATGTGTACTTTTTAAATGAAAAAGACAGTTTTGATTTTGACCATTAATAAGCCTCGCCCATAGAGTTCAGATGATGGATTTCTCAGTGCTTTCAGGCTCTTTGTGAAGAATTTTGAGTCAGCCCTTTAGTAATGGCCTCAAAATTTAAGGCACATTCCTCATGACCTCTCAAATTTCCAGACTCAGCATGCTAGAATAAAATCTTCACAGACTCTGTTGCCCTAGCCAATGTGACATTTGTTTGACGTTAATACCCTGTGACCAGATCCCCATCTGAAAAGCTGGCTGTCTCCAGCAGTGCTTAGTCAAACCCAGTCTGATTATTGATGCAGTAACCATCTCTGGATCCCCTGGGTACCCTTCAAGGCAAAATCCTGTATCTGGTGTTTTATCCTGGGCAAAAAGGCCAAGTTCCAAGGTCCAGTTCCTTGAACTCAAAACTTTGTGTTGGAGTAGTCAAGTGCCTCCAGTCATTTTGTGAGAGCTCATTAACACCCCCCAAAAAAGAAAAAAATGTGATAGCAAAACCCAAGAAACACTGGCATAGCAGAGATAGGTTTTAAGTACAGGAAGTGTTATTTTTAAACAGCTTGAGAGGGTTAAATCAACAAAATCCTAAACTCCCCCTTGATGACCACGTTCCCATCTCCTTGGAAGCACAAGGTCTGGACAGCATCCCCAGGCCAGATTGCAGATCCTGCTTTCTGAGCCAGGGCTCCTCCGACATGCCTGTGGGATGGCTGTGAGCAGACTGGCCCCTTTTCACACTTGGTTTCTGGTGTTATGGCTCGGTCTAAGTCATCCAGCAACAGTCTTTCCACTAGCTCTGAAAAAAAAAAGGAAAAAAAAACCCACGTTTTTGATACTTTACAATGTAAAATAAAGCTGGGGGTGAGGGGGGAACATCAAGGTCTACAAAACATGTTTCCTAGTAGTGGGAAATGCTGAGATAATTCTAAAAAGAAAATAAGATGTGACCCAGGTCAGATCCCTGAATCCTGATGTTCCTGATATGTGGGAAACAGAACTGCATCTCTCTTGTGCACTCAAAGTCCATTTCTTGGCAGCAAGGTAACCGGCAGTTTTGTGGTCACGAATTAAAGTCGAAACAAAGTACTACCATTCTGCAGATGCAAGCAGAATATACTGACACGTACAGGGCACTATGTTTTACAGTCACTTAACTGCTTTCTGGTCACTGCAGGAAAACACGCGATGTGCTCATTGTTTTGCCATGTGTTCCGTAGCATTAAGAGGAGTGATTATTGATAAAAATAGTAATAACTAGGGAAGAATGCAGCTCCGCTTTCTCGCTTCAACTTGACAAGATGTGGGGAGCTGACTAAGCACTGCCCAGGCGAGGAGTGGACAGAGAGCAGATCTGGTTATCTTATATACTGAGTGGAAATACCCCAAGGGGAACTGCAATCTGAAACTAGCTCAAGTGGTTTGGCACATAATGTGATATAACCTTCACATCAATAGCATCACCCATGAGATGCAAAACAAAGGCCATGCTATTGTGTAAAATCTTTCTTCCCTCTGGGCAGAAATGGATCTTGCTTCCTCATGGCTTGCCAGCTACCCAAGTTATTTAGTAATTGTTTAGCTTCATGCTGATGAATGAATGGTAAAACTAAACCAGAGCTGCAGAACACAGTTCAAACAGCAAGATAAAAAGGATGGAGAATGCATGGATAGCAGTGTCCAAGAGTGAAATGTGAAAATGCTGATAAATGAGAACTAAGTTATTAAATGGCAAGAAAGCAACACATGGAATGAATAAAAATTGAAGCAAAATATAGAGGGGTAGCATTTTCTGGCCTTGCTTGCCACGTGTTGCTGATTTTCTGGACATTTGAGGGAAAATTTTCAAGTTTGTTGTTCTGCATCACTGATGGAATATTGCTCTTCCTGCTTCAGAGCCAGTCTAGAGGTCTGATTTTTTGGGTACTCACCAGCCTCACTGGAGATGGGTCAGTCTTTTGGAGCATGCATGGGTCGGGTTTTATAAAGTTGGTGGGACTTTTAGGATTTTTTCCTTGTCTTTTCTATTATTCTTCTACTGAAGTTTAAATTTTGCCTGAATGTACTGGAAGTTTTTACCAGTTTTGTTCTGGATAAATTTTCTTCTTATTGGGGAGGGCTAAAGGGAGTTAACAACTATGTAGGAGGAAATGCCTTTTGCAGAGGGGCACAGGTGTCTGACAGGTTCAGGACATGCTCTATGAGGGCCAGGGGAAATAAACTTTTCTCTTTTAAATGTAATGTGTTTAAAACACTGAAAACTGTATTAATATTCTGCTCTGTATATTTCTGAACCTGATAGCAGTGGAAGGTGAGGACCCGTTGGCTCATAGTTGTGATGAACAATGTGATGCATTAGCTCTTTTTGTCCTGCAGAAAGAGTAATTTTATGGTCATTTATGCCCAGATGGAGCCATGGGTGTCCACATGGCACAGCAGCTCCTTCTGCAGGCAGTGTGGTGGATGTCAGTGGGAGTGCCTCTTGGGTATGGGATAATCCAAAACGACATGTAACAAGCAGTAATCCAGAGACCTGGGACATTTCTGTCTTATATTTTGTTTCATTGAGTCACGCATTCCAAGTGTACAGACTAGAGGGGACCATTAGATCATCCATACTAGCCCGCTCATACCTCAGGCTGTTTAACCTCACCCATCCATCCTTGTGTGAAGCAAGAAACCTGTGTTTGGCTTGCACATGTCTTCCAGAAAGACATCCAGTCTGGATTTAAAGATACTAGGAGACAGATGATCTATCATTTCATTGGGTAGTTCATTTCAAAGGTTAATCCTCCTCACTCTGAAAATGAAATGCCTTATTTCTCATCTGAATTTGTCTGGCTTCAGTCCCTACCCAGTCATTCTTGCTGTCTTCCCTCATTATTAAATAGCCTTTACGTGCCTGGTATTTTCTCCCCAAAGTTTTTCTGTCCTACAGTCCAAGCAGTTTTAAATCTTCTTCAAAAGAACAGGCTCTGTAATCATGTGCCAAACAAGTGTTTCCCTAGTGGTCAGGTCACTGTGCCCCCCTTTCCAGCAAAACACCTCCTGCCTTTCTGCATCCTTCAGAAGATAAGAACCAGCATTGCCCACAGCATTGTGACTCTGTCCTCCCTGCTCGTGCATGCCCAGGAAAGTCTATGCCCTCCTGGCAGCACATCTTGGGATCGTGCAAGCTCCTTTTTGCATCCCTCTGGGAGTGCATGACACCCAGTCCCTGCTTCTAGTTGTCTCCATTGGATTTGGCCATGATAAAACTCATTTTATCTCACCAAAGCAAGCTATACAGGTGACAGGTTGCTCTCGTCATGTCCACCATGCTGTTAATTCTCAGTTTGCACTCATTTGATGTCAGTGATATTTTTCACCTCTAATCAGAAGTTTCTAATCAGCTTCCTCATATATTTTTTTTCTGTAATCAAGGGCTGCAGCAAGACAGTATGCTGTGTGTATTTAGGAAATAAATACTTTTTTAGTAACTGGAAAGTACTTGAAAACCTTGAGCCAAGAGAGTTCTTTGTATTTCTTTTTCTTTTAGTTTTGTCATTATTTTGACAGTTACATCTCCATCTACTCCACAGGCTGTTGCAGGGAGAGCAGCTCCACCCCAGTCTGGAGTTGACTCTGAGGTTATGAAAATTTACTCACGATTCACTCTATGCACTGTGGTTTTTGTGAAATAGATTTGTTTAGAAGTTTAATTACTGGAGATTAAATATATGACAGTAGAGGTAGACTGGAACATAATACTGATGCTCAGCCAGCCTTAAACCTGCACACTTGACTTGCTCAGCAAAACCCCATCAGATTTGTAGAACCATCACATTTACCAATATACATTTTCAGGTTGGTGTTTGTGGGAGCTGACTTTTTCTTCTGTGATTTACATGATGTTGGAGGATTATGTTAAATGTACTTAAGTTTGCATATCTTTTTCTTATCTTTGAAAAAATGCCCAGCTATGGATTAAAGAAAGTTAATACTGTATACACAGTGGCCCTCTATACAATTTTTGTAAGATGCTTTTCCAGTTCTATTTTGTTAACAAAGGCATAACACGCAGGGGTTGAAGCCCACTGTCAGCTTTATTGTGTCATAAAAAAATATGATAGTTGATGAAGGACAGAAATAAGTAATTAAAAAAAAAAAAGAAACACCACACTGCAGAAAAAGCTTGAGCCAAAAAAAATATCCCAGAAGGCAGAAATGAAAGCTGTAAAAAGGAGAAAAAAAGAAGTTTCAAACTATTTTAATTAGATTTTGTAATAAGCTGAAGAAATGACCCATACTGATTACAAGGAAGCAATCCATGACTATTCAGGCACTTTTTATTTTCCCCAGACTGCTCGTGACTGTGGATGGATCTCACCCATCCACTTGCTCTGACAGCAGCTTGTGTCGCTGCCACTGGCCAGTTCCCACCCAGGAACGTTTTACACATGTCCACACTCTTTCCTGGAACGTGCATTTGGTGCATGAGTGAATTTGCAAACCAAAGACGCATTTGGAAACACCTTCCCCTGGGCATCATAGAATGACACTGAGATGTTACCTTGTTCATTCACTAGAAAAGACCAGCTGTGTCTAGACTTCTCTCTACAGATAACAAACCAAGCTGAACCCAATTACTGAGGTGTTTCACTTCCTCAAATAAGATACTCCAACACTTAATGAGTATTACTGCAGGGGAGCCACCCACCTCTGGTGGAGCATTAGGAGCACAATCAGGCCACTTGAAGCTCCTTAAAAGCACTGATGCTTCAGCTTCTGCTGTTTGCTGGCCAAGGAGGCTCCTTGGAAGCTGTGTGGGATGTAGAGATCTTGTCCTCTAGTCTTCTCTTGGTAGGTCTTCTGCAGGGAGTCCAGCAGGTAGGTGGGGACTCTTTATGTACTTGCGTGGTCGCTCATGAGGGGGAAGAGGCAGGAAACAAATTTTGAATGAGTTGTACTGGTTGTTTCCTCATTGTCAGCATGGGTGCGCATTCGCCCTCCTTGGTGCAGATGGTTTGCTCTTACCCTCTCAGACCAAAGGTGGCTGAACTTGGTGCTTCTGGCTGTGCATCACTCTGCCTTTCTACTGACGCTACTCAGGGGCAAACAGTAAGCAGGCAGGAGGTTTGCAGAGTGAATTTAACTGCTCCTCTATTTCCTACTACAATTTTACCTGTCAATGTGCTATTCTTTTCTTGCTTCATCTGGAAATATAGGGCTAGCTTCTGGTGTAGACACATGTTGTTATACCCCCACTGATTTCATTAGCCTCCACTGATTTAAATCAATATAGGAAAGGCTTTAAAAAAATTTAAAAAGACAGAATGGATTAAGCATACAGTGCAAAGTGACATGCCCTGACACAGATCAGTGCTGACTCTTGTTTGGATCAGAAATAGAAAGGACTGGCAGGTCCTTGTTCTTAAAACTGTTTTTTGTGCTAATGAGATGGTGACAATGTCCCTTATGCTCTGCATGTGTGCTTGTGTGTTATGCACCTCCTGAGTATTAATGTATGATTTTCTGGACCCGTAATTAGAAAATACTGAGTTCTTCCAACATTTTTTCCAGCAGTCAGGGTAACAGCTTGAGAAATGTGGAAACAACTGCTGTACCTCTGTATCTCAGAAACATGTCTTCAAGAGATGCATTTCTGGAGACAGCAATATACCACAGCCATAATTTTGGAAGGAAAAACAATAGCAGCATCCCCATACATCAGAGAGAGCTCTTTCATGTGGTGAGGTTCACACCAACCCCACCACTCAATAGGAGATGACACATCAGCCACAAAGCACCAAATGCGTGAAAATAAACTGGTGGTTTGCTCTGCCTGGCTCCCTGCACCCAGCAGGTCAGAGCTGGGCAGCCAGGAGAGGCTCCAGCTCCCTGGCTTGTTGGGTGGGAGTGCTAGCACCTCCCCAGCAAGATGAACCCCAACCACAGACATGACATTTATGGTTATTTTTAACGCATTTCAGCTCCTTGCTGTAGGTTTTGGCACACACATCCCCTTGAAGCACTCACATGCTGCTTGGCACAGCATAAATTGCTGGACTGGGCTGTGTGGTGACCTTTATTTGCTGGGGTGGCCCCTGCTGACACACAGAGCCTGTGCAAAGGGTGCAGGATCACACCTGCGATCTCATGGCTAAGAAGAGCATGAACTTGAGGCATACTAAGGACAGCTGAAAATAATTACTTTCTAACTGATCTGGTGGAGACTGACCCTTGGAAACCATGTGATTTGTGTGAAATTTTTTTCTATGAATTATACTCAAATGTTTCTGTGACGAACCATAATACTTCTTTCTACAGTTCTGTGGCCTTTATATTGCCATGTTTTGAGCCAATTTTTACGATTCACTTTGATATGCCAAGGAAAACTTCCTCAACAAACATAGTTCCTGCATCTGTGCAGTAGTTGGTTTACAAAGTTAAATGTCCCTGCTGTTTCATGGTTTTTTAGATGCCAGCAATGATTAGACACTACCATGGGCTAATTGCTTGTACAATTCCAGTTCTTACCTTGCAGCCTCCTTGAAATGTACAGCTGCAACAACAGGAACAAACCCCATGTTCTCAGAAAACACAAATTAGTCAAAACCAAAACAGAACTGGGTTTTTTTGTGTTTTGTTTGCAGCTGTTTATCCCACAACTGGAGAGCTACTTACACCCCCCCCCATCTGAACCTTATAAACAGACATTATGCTGGTCCAAGGCAACATATAATCAATGTCAGTCCAGAACTTTGCAAAGACACCTTTTCCACTCAGAAACACCCACATTTATGATTTGTACTCTGAATCTCAAGGATTTTCTCTTACTGTGAGGGATGATGAACTCTTTGGTTAAAGGATTTGTGTGATTTGTATTTTTTTCATTTCTTTGATACTGCTGTTCAAACCAGATTTATGCTAACAGGACTTTACTCCTACTGTAATTGCTGCGTGTACACCTAGGAATCAACAGACAGGATTGCAAACACATCAGAGGGAGCAGCTGAATTTTAGAGCCCATTGTGCTGCCAACACTGTTGCTCAGCTCCTGACCAGGGTATGTAAACCATGGTCTGGAAATTTTACGTACAATTTTTTTTCATGAATAGTATGTGAGATGTTTAAAAAAAAAAAAGGCATGCAGACTCACCCCCAGAATGATGCCTCTTCAAGGCAGTGTTGCTCACGGGTTAATGTTTTTCTCCCCAGAATAAATTTCTGTATTAATCAAGCCAACTGTCCTTAGGACAGAGGCACTAGGACAGCTGGGTGTCACCTCGCTTTAGCAGAGCAGCTGTAGCTGACACGACATGTGTTTCCAGCCTGTCTTGGCTTCAAACAGCTCTCCTGGCCCAGGCATTGCCACCCGAAAGAGGGAGGAATCACCTTGCTGCCTTTTGCAAATTTTGGCATGCTGTTATTAGATTCAGATGCTGGAACATGTGCTAATGCTGGAAAGCCTACATCATGACGGCGGATGTTTGCTAATCCCAAATTTCAGAGCCTCCCTGGTCTTGCCAGCACATCAAAGCTTAGTGGAGCATTGCAGCGCCGATGAGGAAATTACAAAGGGGCAGTGCATGGCAGGTAATGGATTAGGGTCTTTTAGAGGAGTGAATGTTTGGATCAGGAAAATGATAGTTAATTATGAGCAGTATGGGACTTGAGATGGTTCCAGGATTAATTTATATCTAGCCGCTTATTTTTCCTATTAGCATTTCTTCTACCCCTTCCACTTCCACCTATCCCCTGTGGGCAGCAATGTGAGAGGCTGTGTGGCTGCTATGGGGGAGGACCTGCCACCCCCATCTTCTCCTTTTCTTCCCATTATGGGTCTGTGTCCAGGTGCTGCTGGGCTCAGACCTTCCACTGACTCTCAAGGCTGCCTGCTCTGTCATTTGCAACTCTTCGTCTTGCCTGTTACTAAAACATATGGGAAATCAGTCCTTCTGCCATGTTTTATGGGGACAAATCCCCAGGCAAAGATCAGCACGTAAGCTTAGACATACACATGCTTTCACAAATGTTAGTGAATGCCAGAACAAAAGTAGGAATAAGTAACCAAATCTTTAGCCACCCTAATTCCTAATTCTAGGAATGGGCTTGAAACAAAATACTAAGCTGCTGTTTACTGGACAAGGACAAAATGCAGCCTGGCTTAACAGGGTAGCAGATGGTTAGGCAGCATGGGTTTGGGAGGACTGTAACTTGGCCTTCCTTCCTCCATTCTCAAGCAGAACCAAAATCATGCCAATTAAAAAGCTGCTTGAAGTGTTCACATGTTGGTGGGTCTGCAGCAAGGGCTATCCTTGTGTACTGGCTCAACAGATGTGCATGCCCACTGGTTGGGCCATTCAGAGGGGCAAAAATACTCTCAAGCAGAAGGTTGTACTTGTAGTGTACAAATCTGCAATCGCTAATGACGCCAGACCAGTCTGCATGCTGTTGGAGTTATTGCAGAATGTGATATTTCTTGCTGTGTTTTCCACCTAGCATGACTTCTTACAAAAAACCAAGCAGTCCCACTCCTTTCTGCCCTGTTCTCTCTCATCTAGAACCACCTCTGCTTACACCTCTCCAAAACCCCTCACCTCTTGGTGACTCTTAAAAATCAACAGGGCCTTCAAAGCCATGTCATTCCCATACAAAAAACTTCAGCAGAATTACTCACCCTGCTCCTGAGATGTTATACAATAACTGCAAATGCTAAGGGGAATGCTCCATCCTATTTCCCGATGGGAATCCCTTGGCTGTATAAAGATTTAGGATTTGCTGTGTAGTCCAGGTGCCTTTTGAGTTGAATTGTGCCTGTGTTAATCACACAGGAGAGGAGGTAACATATTTCATTGGAGCTGCTGAGAACAGACCGTGGCTAGGAAATGAGAAAATGATGCTGTCTCTCACCTGCATTTTCATTGCTTTCCTCTCTTCATACTCCAGTCTCTCCTAACATGCCAGGAGGCACTCGGCAGCCCCAAGAAAGCATTTGTGTATGTGCTGTGCTCTATCTGGAGATTGGGTAATACCTCGCTACTGTTATTAGCAAGCAAATTTATTTCCTTAGCAAAAAATGGCAAGGCTTGTACTGCAGTACTGGTGACTCTAAAGCTATGACCAGTAGGTCATTACATTATCTACGCCCCACAGCACCAGCTAGTCTGTTTATTGCTTTCCTTCCTCTCTCTCTCTCTTTTTGTCATGAGCAAGAAATAAAAAACTGTCCTTTCCCCTACTTACCTCATTAGGACTTTAATAACTGAAAGCACATTTTTGGCAATCAAAGTTGGCAGTCATCTGGGTTTTTTTTTTAAAAAAAAAAACAAGTCTGAACCTTTGCAGCAGCCTCAATAAACATAAAAAAAAAAGAGGGGTTTTTTATCCCTTCTGTTGTTATTTTTTTCACGAGCTTAAAGAAAGTCTGTACCACTGTTGTGTAATGTTCTCAAGTGGAACAACTAACTTTCTGTACAGTTAGCAAAATTAAGGAGTTTACAGTTTTTTCCAGCTGTTTTCTGTGATGCGACATAAACAGTAAGAGCAAAAGCCTGCCTTGGAAATGCTCTGTGCAAGCCACACAACTGGATTCCAGCATGATAAGGATAGGTTATGCTGTCTGTTGCTGCTTGTTGTTCTTCTCAAATTTCTGAGTCAGCAAAAGTAGCAAAGAGAAAATATGCAGATATCTTACCATCACCCAATTCCCTTCCTTGCCCATGCCAGGAGGAATGCAATAAAATTGATGTGGGGACTTGGGGAGTTACTGAGGAAGTTTTTGTGGCTTCCTGAGAAGTATTGGGCTTCACACCGAAAAAAAACACCACTCTTATGGCATTTCCAGAGATAAAAAATTGCAGAGTAAGGAAGCTTTCATGCCTGTGTGTAAGGTGAGCTGTGCAAAGCAGGATCCTATCCATCAGCACAGTGGTCACAAGTTGCTTGGATCTTGCTGTGAAATGCTCCATGGATAGATGTAACCATAGGTGCTTTGCCCATGCCCTAGTTAGATATCAGGCAACTCCTGTCTCAACTAAGGCTGGCTTTTACCATCTGCATTAATTATTCCTCGCAGAATGCACATAGCATGTGATTAACTCCCCATCATGTGGAAGTGGGACGGATGGTGAGCTGGAAGCAGGCATGAGCTGAAAGGGGGGGTACCACCAGGGCGGGCTTGATGCTGTTGTCGCTCTGGCCTGAGAGCCACCCTGGAGTAAACTGCAATACACCTAAGGTGTAGGAGTTGAGCTGGAATGAGTGTGGTGACATGGAGCCAAAATATTGTTCTGAAGCAGACCCAAATAGCAACTAAGTACCAGATTTATGTGGTAAGCATGTGGTTTGAGTACCTGAGCTAATGAATACCTGCTCTGATACTGAGGCAGTGCTCTCCATGTACGAGTGAGCTCAATCAATCCCATCTGCAAATGCTTCAATTGCACATGTGGATGACGCATTAATGTAGCCAAGGACTTGAGCTGAAACATTCTTTGAAAATGGATAAACCCTTCTAGAGCTCAGAATCCACTTGAGAGCACCTTGCTGAGGGAAAAACAATCAACAAAGTGAGTCTATTTTTTCTAGAGCTGAGCTTTCTAAAACAACCATGGCCTTTTATTAAAGCCAAGGCAAAAACATGGAGGCTCTGTACTGCTTCAGAGATACCAAGCCCGAGATACCTTTACAGGTCTAGACATTGCATACCTGCAGACTCAGCAACTGGAAAGGTACATTTCCATAGAACACTATTATTTTACTGTTGAACTTCAAGTGGAAAATCAAGTGAAAGATGGCAGTGCTGCTAGCATCTGATCCCAGTTCTCAGTTACACTTTATCCTACCGTGATCTCTTCAACTGGTGAGAAATGACAGGGTCTGATACTGTTTTTGTGCCAAAAGAAATCATCTGAATCTGAACATAGCCTTCCAAAGAGATGTTTAGTGAATTACAATGTTTTTTCCCTCCCTTGATGTGCAACAAGCCCTCTCCTGCCTCCCCCACGCCTGTCTCTTTCTATGGCTGCAACGTCTGGTCATGCCCTGCTCCATGGAGAAGAAGCCAGGCATGTCTGAAATGTTTATAGCTGTTGTTGCCAAGATACAGAAGGAGGCTCATTGGGTCTGTGTGCCAAGCTATTAACTACTGAAAGTGTACCAAGTCAGGGGCTGCAAATGTGCAGACTGACAGGTTCCTCTCTAATGAGAAGACTGAAATGAACAAGCATCCTTTTCTGAGCAATTTCAAGCCATTCCTCTAGGCAGACTAAACCAGAAGACAAAAATCATCTGGTATCGATGGTGGGTAACCATGCAGCTGAGAACAGAGCAATAGCTCTGGTGCTTTGATGTAGTTGGGATACTGGCATTGAATAACGTTCTCAAGTGAATTGTGAAGAGGAGGATTCAGCAATGATGTTCTTTGCAGTCTTTCCCCTCCAAAATCTCAAATTCTTGCTGAATCAACAGCTTAAGGAAAAAGAAACTGATATGGAAACCTGGGAGAGAAGCAGGCTTCCCATGACAGAAGATTTTCTAGAATTCCGACATTTTTCTGTTCTGCATCAATGCAAACTCAAGGTTTCCCAAAAGGTTCTGCAGAAAAAAATGTCCGAAAGAGGCCCGTTCAGGAGCAATAGAGAGCCTGAGGGCAAGGCCAGTTGCTTTGGGCAGTGCAGGATCTCAAATTCAGTTCTCCTATATTTCTGACAAGCTGCCCAAGAAGTAGGCAATTCCTTACTCTGCAGTGAGTCTCTCTTGGCCTTTGCTGAGAAATACTGGCCAGGAGCTCAGAAACCTTTCCTGATTAAAGTCTCTTCAGTATCGATGTGTTCTCACAAAGTCTTTTGATGAGCTGACATCTTGCAGTGTAGATGTTTCACCAGCAGAGTCACAGACTCTTCTAAATACAATACTCTAAGAGGCTTAGCAGTAGTATAAACACCAATTTTGATGAAAGATGTTCAAACAAATATTCTAATATTGTGTCTCAGACTTTAATGGTGCTTTCATGATATCATCCTGTAAAGCGATACAGCAGTTTCCTGCTAGACTGCTCAAGCTTTCTGTCACCTACAGCTACTGACTGCAGTGTGTTGAGGTTTATAACTAATTGAGATGCGTCAGGACAGAAACCCTCTTATTGCTCCAACACCCTTATTCACCTTGGCCTCATGCCTGTACCATGCACAGTGCATCAGAAAAATGTATTTAGGCTGATAACAGTACACATAGGAAACTCACCTGTAGATAAGTTTCTTGAAGAAACTCCTGCAGCTCTTTCAGAAACGCATAGCTACAGATATTCTGCCATTGAACGTTTTCAAATAAGGTTGAAATAAACTTTATTATAAACTAACGATTCCTGCAGTGTTATCAGAATACTGTTGTTAAATGCCACTTTATTGATGTTCTGCCCATCACTTCAAGCTTCTTTAAGTGTTCATGTCTGCCTAAAACCCTTGGCTTTTCTTTTTCAATATACAATTTTATCTTCACGATAGGGTTTATCTTGGGTTTAGAAATGACCCTCAAAGCTCTGTATCCAAAAAGCTAAACAGAAAAATCCCTGATATATTTTGTTCAGTCTCTTGTGGTGGTTTATTTTGATTGGTTGGGGTTTTTTGTTTGTTTTAAGAAAATCAGTTGATCCTGAATGCCTGACTGTTGTGAAAGACTAACAGTGACCAAGGTTGCAGTATTGTATTAAAATGAATTGTGTAGTACATTGAAAGCCATATTGTTTAAAATTAAACAATGTTATTACCATGGAAAATAGAAAAGGAAGCATTATTGCAAATACAGTTCACCGAGAGAAATCCCAGATATTGGTAATTTCCTGTTTAATGGCTGCACAGGCTGATAATGGAATGATTAACATGAAGGCAAAAGAAAATGCAGAGCATTAGACTGGGGATGCAGAAAAACTCTTTAGGCTAAAGAGTAGTTAACAATTTTGTGCATGTTCTTCAGAGACAATGTAAGAGAACCTGAGGATGGAAAACCTCACTCAGTGATGCTTTGAATAGGCACAGGCAGAGGAAACAGGAATTGCCAATGCTGGGATATTCTTAGGAGCTGTTAAGGTTACCATTGTTGGTGTGTCTCACTCTGGGACTATAAGCAAGGGACCTGCCCCACTGGGGACAATGGCAGGCCTCTCTGTGAGCAAGAGCAGGGTCATGCCCCGGCAGAGCAAGTTTTACCCATTGAACTGTTCCTTTATCCTTTCTAATTATTGTTGGTTAGTATCTCCCCCCTGGAGAGGCCCCTGGACTTTGGCTTGACTGACAAAGGGTGGGTTTGTCAGTCGATTCCTTTATTAAGCAGAACTTGGGACCTCTTTGCTGTTGTGATCATAAAGTCCTGCACACACTGGTACCAACTCTCCTGCTAACCAAAACTCTGATCTCTTCTTCCAGTGAGGAGTAGCTGTGCTTTGAGTCTGTTTGTTAGCTTTGGCAGCTCGGTGATTTCTTTAATCTTCCACTAAGTCTTTTTTCCCCCTCCAAATGACTCTGGATCCTTTACTAGAAGGATGTTGTAAATCACTCCAGAAGCTGGAAGGAAGGAAGTTAAGACACCCATCCAACTTCTCAGCATGTATCTGAAATATCTCTTCTGCTCCAACTGATATCAAGGATGTTTTCACAAATTGCACTCTATGTTTTTAGGAAATGGACATGAATTTAATCACTTCCTTAACGCTGCTTTTTTACTCCCTCTAGCTGGGATGCATGTTCCTTGACTCTACACAGTGTGGCAACTCAGTCTCAACTATAGCTGCCTGCACACCTGTAGAAACTTGGCCTTGAACGTACTCATGGCCTCTTGGCAGGCCTTCTCCAGTTTATCTGGGTTTGAACCAGCAGTAATTGACTTTCAGGAAAGGACTAGTAATTTCTCTTTCCAAGTCAAGTGCCAGATTCTGGCAGGACACGAATGCCTGTGCCAGAAGAAGAGCAAGACTCAAGCTTGTCTGTCAACTAGAGCTGCATTGGCAGGCAGACACACAGGGCAGGATATTTCTGTTTCTCTAGTTCCTGGTGGAGTTATATCTGAAATTTTGCAATATTCTTTGCTTAGAGCATGTTAGTCCCAGGCCCCATTTGCTCCCTTTGCTCCAAAAGTAGAAGGCAAGGGGCCGTAGCTCTAGAAGCAGCACTTGCACCCAGGAACAGAGGCAGGGTCACCTCTTTGTGTTGGCCAACACCTGACTCCACAGGAACGGTGGAGCTGTTACCACCTCATGCCAACAAGACCAGATCAAGCCCCTTGGCTGTAAAGTGTTCTCCAGTGTCTGCTCTTGCTGCAGGTGGTGGTGATAAGCAACTCACTGGCTGCACATTAAACCCAGCATCCCTCTTCGTGCTATTAAGTGTATTCTTCTGGACTGAGTAAATTACCACTGGACATCTGTAAAACACATTTATGTGGCTAGAAGGTTTCTGTAGACAAAGATGGGTGAGCTCTAGCTACCCTCCTAGTTTAGCCCCAGGGTATGTTTCTGTTGTGCATTGTCTCCAGTGACTAACAGCATTCCAGAGTTAACAAAAGGCAAGAGAAGCATTTTTGGTCTGTGTTATCCATTAGTTGCTGGAAGCTTGTGCCAAACAAATTCTTATTGTTATGGTTGATTTGTGTGTAGATATCAATGGATATACCTCTGAGAGCAAGGGAATTCTGTATATAGGAACCCGTCTCCAATAGTTCACATTTTTATGGCTTTCTATGCACCGCGTTGGGTATCGCACATTATTAATATGTATGCTATCTGATTGCTAAAACCCAGGGGGATACATTTGCTTTTCCTCATTCCTCAGGCTTGCAAAAGTGCATTCATATGTTCCAATTTTTGTATGGTTACTGTCTAAATTGACTTCACTGGAACATTCACAACATTGTGTTAAGCATATATGGTTTTCTTGGAAGGATCAGAACCATATTCTGACCTTTTAGAAAAAAAAAAAAGCTGTCATAATTTTGGGACAGATGCAATCCTTCTGTCTCCCTGGCGTGTCTAGTTGTAAGTTCCTCAGCCATGAAACCTGTACCTGTGTACTGCAATTATGTAAGAAACAACTACAAAATAGCTGTATACAGAGGCAATACAGTACCTAGGGGCACACTCTACCTACCTATGCAAAGACACAGATTAAAAGCTCCTTTAGACGAGTGACACTGTTCACTCCACAGGAGTCATGCCACATTGCTATGGCAAAATACATACACTGAAAAATTCAATAAACATTAACAAATTTCACCAGTTCCTCATGGTGCAAGTAATTTTTTCTAATTTTTAAAAATAATTTGAAGAAAATAAAGCACCAAAACTTTTTCTATTGGCAAGGGTCTCTTAAAACTGGGAATCAAAGTTACCTTCTAGCAACAGCTAACACTTGGCAAACAAATGTCTACTGAGCCCATTTGCTGGAATTATTTATGCCTTGCTCTCAGTCTGTATGTAAGGTATATTGCTAGCATAGCACTCATCTAATTTAAAGCTGGGAGTGAAGCCATTGTGTATAGGAGAACGTGTGAGTGGGGAAATCCAAAGATATTATTTTCCAGGCCATATTTGTTTTTAAATCTGAGACATGCTGCAATCTGGTTATTCCAAAGGGGGACAGGAAAAGGGAAATTTCTCAATAAGTACTTTTATGAACGATGAAGATAAATCACCTCCTTTGGAGCTGAGTTAGCAGTAGTCAAAGAAGCCATAATTCCTGAGCAGGGAAGGAACTCAGTGTAACCCCTGTTCCGCATGCCGGCCGTACGCTGCACCCACAGAGCGTTTGTTTAAAAGCTTAGTTCCTCCAACACCTACAGAAATACTGGTGAAAGGGAGAACTAATGACATCTGAAGTTACTAACGTGCTATTAAAAGCAAGCCGGCTGTTGAAAGTTGGCGGTGCATGGATCTTTTGTGATTAGAGGAAGAAGAGCAACAGATAACAAGATAAAGATATCTACCAGAGCTGGCTCACAGTATTTGCAGAGAATAAAGAAGAAATGGGGAACTGTGCTGCCAGGAGCGACCCTCACTTCATCTGCCCTCTAACTTTTCAATTGCTCTTAGTCATGCCTGCACTTCACACATGCAGTTTAACCACTAAAGGGCCAAGAAGAAGCTGTGCTCGCTTCTGGCCATCCAGCTGGGTTTGAATTTGATGCCCATTGGAGCCAAATGCAAACAGCCCTCTGAGAGCCACTCCAGAGACTGCAAGCATGGTTTTCTCCTAGTGCTCTGATGCTCCAAAGCTCCGAGGAGAAGCTGAGTAGGACCTTTGGGAGGAGAGAGTATCACTGCAGGATGGTCCACACATTTTTCAGTCTTCACACCCACCCCAGTCTACATTACTGCTGTGGGACAGCCTTCCTAAAGGACACTTTATCTTTTACAACTGGGCAAAGGGGCCCCTCTCCTGGAAGAGATCTCCTGGGGAGGTATTTCATCTGCCATCCAATCTCTTCTGGCTGGTTAAGTTCAGTCAAGAGGCACTGTGGGATTAACCCTTGGAGGTCTGATTCTGTGCAGATGTTTGGGTGACTTTGGTCAGGAGCAGCTTTGCAGATTTTAGGCATAAGCAAGCACAAGATCATGTATTTGATTTTGCTCTTTGGTGTCCACAGCTGAAAACAGGATCTAAAGTGCCAAAAAAATCAGGACAAAAATAGAGAACAGAAATATGTAACTCATCTAAGGTACTAGACAGTGACAGACTATATAAAATGTTATTGTTCAACAAACACTGTCTCTAATAAACTCCATTTACTAGTGTTAGCAGCTTGGCAACTTGGAAACCCCAGACTCCTGTTAAGTAAGGAAACAAAAAGCAGAGCCATATGATGATACCCATAAACTACGCAGCTGGTTTCTGTTTTAAAAGATATTCTACTTTCCATATTAAATAGAGCTGCTTAGAGTGCAAAAAACCCCATATGGTTTTCTGGAAAATGAGAACCAAGTTCCAAAATAAAAAAATCTCTGGCCATGTACAGCCATTAAAAATAAAAGTGTGCTTTTTCTCTAGCTACTGTAACATTAGAGATGAACCCAACTCAGTGGAGTGAGGAGTTGGGGAGCTTTTTGCTTCTGTGCCCAGAAGACACTTGGACCTTGGGAGATGCTGCAGTGGGAGCTGTGATGCTCAGTATGCCTAAGATATCCATGTAAAGCCAGGTCCCACATCCTTACTGCTATGGGTTTCAGTAGGAATGGAAAGACCTCAAAGTTTTGCATGAAAAATCTTTCATTGACCTTCTCTACCATTCTTACTGGTGCAGTTTGATGTATTATACCCTAAGATTTCTGATTAAAGGTGATTTACAGAGCCATAACAATATTGCTGTACTTCATAAATCTTTTATATATTTGTGAAATGAAGATATATGAAGTATTGCTATATTTTTTTGAAAATATTTGAAACACCCTTAATTAGACCTTCATTTCAGCTACTGATGGCAGTGAAAGAGATGGCTGCTAATTTTGCCTTTGGTTTGGCCAGTCTCCTTGAGTATTTCACTTTCAGTGATTGTTTTTTCACAATTCTGTTACATGCAAAGTCCTGGAAAGCTCCCAGTTCTCTGTATTGCAATCAGCATACTAGACAACCTCTAACAAAATAAAATTGTGGCATTGACCTGTCACCATTGCCAGTAGTTGGTTCTGCTTGTGCATACTGGTTATGTGTACCTATGGCCAGGTAAAAGTATCTAAAGTGCTTTTAGCATGTTTTTTGTATTTACAAATGTATTTATAACTCTGCCACGTGCTGGCAGGGTTCTTCTTCTGATGTGCTGGTTTCTGTACAAACACAAGTCATGGACCCAGGGACACAGAGTGCTTTTCTAGTGCTGTGGACTTCTGAGATAGGCTGGAGAGGGCAGATGGAAACTTTTGTCTAAATCCACAGATGCCTTATTTGTGGAAGAGGCACCTGCAAAATTCTTATCCAAGTTTAGTTTGGATTTTGAACATCTCTAGTGCTTCTATGTTGTTTTCATCTGACATTCCAGGTTTGAAGTCACCTTTCCTGTCAGTATCAGGATTCAGAAAGGACATGTGATGTGGTAGCCCCCAGTCATTGCTCTTCTTGTGGGGAATTTGTCTGTAAACAGTTGTTCTCTTGGAATCTGTCAGCAGTTTTAAAAACATCCAAATGATGTTTTACTGAGGGGTTTATAAAATAATTTTGAACTTAGAGCATAATTTTCTTTTATCATATGCTGTCATAAGTAGCCTTTGAAGAATAACAAAACAATTCAAGCAGCAGCACTTAAATTTGGGAAGGAGTTTGGCAGACTGAATAGCTTTAGGAAACAAATCTTTCCAGAGGCCAGGATATAAGTAATAACACATTTATACACAAGTGGATTAATATGGCAGAGTTTTAAAAAATAAATCAAAAATCAGATAAAGTTGTAGATGTTGCCTATCAGAGTTGGAGACTATCAGTGAACCGATGTGCCTTCTATGCAAGAAGGACAGCTCTCCAAAGCTTTTGTAGAACTATAGAATGATTCCCCTTCTGCTTACAAACTAAGAGAGGGCAACAAATCTGCAGGGAAAGTGGTGAGGAGACCAAGGTTGCAGAATTCAGCCTGTGGATGGCCTGGCTGGGTGCTAAACAGTGGTTGAAGCAAGTCTGTAGATGGTTTCCTTTATGAAGGGCTGGTTTAGGTTAACAGTCCTGGAGCCCTCTGTGCATATGGGCTGTGGTGGCAGCAGTCAGCACGTCCCCCTCCAAAGAGAGAAGTGCAATTGTCCAAACACAAAGCAGCATCTGGAGGGCTGGAAAGTGGAGCAGTCAGGATGGGAAGGAAAGAGGAGCAGCCTGGAGGGATTCAGTCTCCCAGGACAACTGGATAAAAGGCCTTACACAAACTTTGTAATAAAAGGCAAGTCTACATTCAAAACTGGCAACAGGGTTGGGGGAGATAAAGATGAAAGAACATTTTCTTTCTATCTCATAGTGAGGAGATAAGGACAAGGTAAGCAAGCTGCTATTTTCAGGAGGAGACTCACATTTTCTGGATCTGCTGCCCAGGGGTCACACGAGCACATCAGTCTCAAAGAGGAGGTGAATGATGTTCTCAGCTTCAGTGAAGAAGAAACAAGGAGGGATTCACTGGACTGTGCAGGACTAAAACTGCAAGTCTGCAGACAGAAAACCTTGCTCATTACAGATCAGGTTATTTATGAAGTGTGGGGCTTCATCTTGCAGGAGCCAGTGGTGAGACAAGCAGCTCTAACCCTAGAGAAATGCCTCCAGAGAGCCAGCAGCCTGGGAGATAAGCACAGAGAGATCCCAAGAAACAAAGAACATGAATCAAACAGAGGAAACAAAAGGCAAACAGAAGCTGTCTGGAGCCGTGAGCATCCTAGATCACAGTATATCCTGTGTAGGTACCACAGAAAAATGGTCCATCTCTGAGCTAAGAGTGCAAAGAGTGAGAAGAGGAGCTTTGCCTTTCCCACAGCTCTGGTCACTGCAAGAACTAAAAGAAGAAGAAGGAATAGTGCAAAGGAAGAGGCTTGCTGTGTGAATTTGTCAGATCCAGATTCAATAAATCCATGAGGCAGGAGAGGACTGCCAACCGTTCGGCTGCGTTCGCACTTACGTTATTGAATCAACAACCACTTCCCTGCCAGCTGGACCATCATCTGATAAGCGGAGAAAAAATCAGGCTGCAGAAATATAATAAAATCATTCTAAGGACAGTAGGGAAACACAGGCTGGTGATAAGAAACCTCCAGAACAGGCGATGTTACCACTGGGTCTTAATGAGAGCTGCTGGTGCATAGACATGACTGCAATGCAACACCCCAATAAACTCAGCTTCAGAGCAGGATGATGGTCCATCTGCACCTTGTCTGGGACACAAGGCTTTGCCAGGAATTATTCTGCAGAGGTGGATGGATTCAGGGAGAGTTTTGTTTAGTCTTGATGGAGCCATTAAATAATGAACTGGAAAACCTTCGAAGAAGAGGCATCAATGCACACATAAAAATCAACATAGACTGGATCAGTAGCAACATAAATGAAAGAAAAAAACCTCCAAGACAAGTAAAGAATGGTTTATCTAAGTGGAGGAACCACTTAGCCGAACACTGAAAAGAAGTTTCTCACCGCTATCAGCACTTTGGGACAGGCCAGCTCATCTACCCAGAGTGACGCATCCTGTGGCTGGGAGATCAAGAGCAGCTGCTGGTACCCTGAGCCAGACATGAGCAGCATCACCAGCCAGCTCAGTGGAGCTGGCTTTCCGAAAGACAAGCAGGAAAGAGTTGTGCCCAAAAGCCTGAGGGTAAATTTTCCACAGATTCAGCACTCTCCTTTGGCTTCCTCCTTTAATTCTTGGGATGAGTGGTACAAATCAGCCTCAAATGAAGAGAGGCTGAAAGATACGTAAAATATCTTAGGGTATTCATTCAATAACAAATCGAAATGGATCAAACAGGAAGCTGCTGTGTGTAACACAGACTACTGAATAGACAATTCAAAGATTAATTCTGCTCTGATTCAGTCATGTACTTGCCCTCACCCAGCCACCTCTGTGTCTCCTGGCCTCCCTCTGTGACCCTGGTTTCTCCCACAGGTCCATTGAAAGTACTGACACATCCTATATAATCTCCTCAGACAGGTTGCTTCAATAGCCACTCAAGAAGAGCCTGTCACTTCTGAGGAATACGAAATGTATCTCTTCAGGCCACTCTGATCCTACCTGCTTAAGACTGAGTCATGACATTTACACTTTCAAACAGCCCCTTTTTCTCTCATGCTGCCTCCAAATGTAACTGGAGGAAAAAAAAATCTGCATCTGTTTGCCAACAGCTAAGCAACAGTTTTTATCCCCAGAGTGATGATACAATCTGTCTCAGGTATTAGCCTGTCCAAAATCTGATGTCTTTTTGGTGGAGACCTGCAAAAGCAAGGCATGGGCTACAGCTTCATTTCCAGGTGAGAAAAGTTATAGATACAACTTAAATTTGTTTTAGAAAAACTGCACATGTGTTCCCTGAGAAAGGAAGAACCTCATCAGAAAGGAAATGGAAACTGACTCCATCCCAGGGTTCAGACAGGACAGAACCCAACCCCTTTGCATATCTGAAAGTGCCTATACAAACCCACCAGAGAATTCACCTCCCTCTTGAACTCCATTTGAGTAAGAAAATGGACCTCCCATGTTCATGAGTTTCCCTCAGCCTTGGGAAAGTGGTTAAATATTCTGAGAAAAAGCTTATTAAGAGAAGCCCTAAGATCATGGAGCTTGGAAACAGAGCTTGGTCAAGCCCCAACAGAGAAACTACCAGACCTGCTGAGTGTGGCATCCCCCCATGAAACAGCACTGCCAGGCACCAAGGAGTCTGATAGGGAACAGAGATTTTGGGGAGGGGGAAAAGAAGGCAAGTGATGAAGGTACAAGGCTGGGAGGAAGGAAAGGAGCAGCCTGAACTGAGAGGTTTCACTGAATAGTAACAGGAGAGCTTTAGGCAGAGCTTGACACCTATTGGAAGTGGTTTTGTGTGTCTGATCCAGACCAAGTGACTCTATAGGCAGTTGGCATCTATAGTAGGATCCAATGGTAATGTCATTTAAAGAGAAAAGAGCTGTGACCAGGTTTCAGCAGCGTGGGTTCACAGAGTGCTTGCACCTGCAGTCTGCTGTGTTACACATGCAGTCCCTGTAAGCACATAAGCAGATTAAATGCAGACCCTAGGTGTTCTCTTGGCTTGTACACTTCCAGGCAAATGGTCAGCACTCTTTTAAAGACATTGCAATGTGTTGTAAGTGTATAGCCTTGCTTTCATCATGCCTTTAACCACCTCTTTTTCATAAGGAGTTGATTTCACCACTTGACTGACATCTAACCCAATCCTTGTGGCAGAGGGAGTACATGGTGTAACTGGCTGTACTGATCACGATGATCTTGCTCCATTACCCCTCATTTGCAAAGCCTTTCCTGACACAGCTGTGATATTACCAGGCTGGGACTTCACATCTCAGTTTTCACTGTGAGTGTGCCAGGATGGGTTTTCAATACCGTGCTTTAATCATGTTGCATCTTTTAGCATTAGTGGAAACATGGCCCTAAAACTCTGGCACAGTGTACATCATGATTAAAGTACCACCTTACCGCTATTCTGTTAAAATAGGTACATTCTGAACTGGGACAGATGTTGAATATCTTACTTCTGGGAAGCAGATCTGGGCATCTGAATGATACCAGATACTGTTCATCCTTCGTATACTTGCTTACTTATTCTGTTTGCTCTTTCCAGTGTGCATTCCCTGCTGCATCAACACGATGATGCTAGCTAAAATTGCTACATCATTTGTCTATTGAATTAAAAGATCATCGGGGCATTAAAATGTTATTTAGTAGCTGCTGTTTACACAGATTGGTCATTAAAGATTCCAAGCTCCATTTAGCTCAGAGCTTACAAAGTGACTCATTAAGCTAAGACTGCAAGGCCTCCCATTCAGCAAAGCAACTAGCACGTGCTTACCTCCCATTAAAACCAGTGACTTTTAGGCTCATCATTTTGACTTTTGCTATTTTGTTTGTTGGACATTGCAACTGTTTCTAGGGGTTATTTTAAATTATATATATTCTGATGCCACCAAAAATACTGAAAATATCATCAAAGTCAGAGCATTGAAGGCCATTTTAGAAACCAATGTCCATCTAGCCAGTACAATGAAAAAGGTAGTATTTATAATAATTAATTACGTATAATATATGCACAAGCTTTATATTTGTGAGTGACACTCACGGTGTGAGCTGTGCATTGCCATTTGAGAGGAGGCAGCAAAGAGGATACACCTTGACCACTGTCGACTCAAGTGTTACCTTTCTGCAAGGTTGAAAAAATTAATTCCAGTCACAGAACACCTGCCTCATTCATTTATTATGTTACTCAATAGAGCTTTTTGTGTTGCCTTCTTTGTTTCTCTGTCTCCATTGATGCTATCATAGATTAATTGGCTTCACTGCAAATGTTCACAGCTGTCTACAAGATGTTGGTGAGTGCATCATGTCAGTCAAGCATGCTATCACCGAGGAGATGAATTTATTTCATTCTTGAAGAAGACAGTTCTGTAATGTGACCTAATCAAATAAAATCTTTCAGCAAGCATTGGGTGAATATCCATCAGTCTTCGGATTAAACCAAAAAAGCTATGCCTGTGCAGATACTTTATTATTTAAAAAGTTCTACACTGAAATTTTAATAAAGTAGTCACAAGACAAATCTTATTACATAATACAAGCAAGATGCCTGTTAAACTTGGGATGTATAGAGCTTCTTACTCACATGTCTTCAATCTGGCCAAAAAGGGGGTGAGCTTATATGCTTTATATATGTATCCGTATATACATAGGTATGTTTTGTAAGAATTATAAAATAGCTTTATGTCTGTCAGGTAATGTGATGATTATTCTCTGAACCACTTAAATATTTCAGCCAAAGTCACTCCAGCAAGTGCTTGAGTTCACTGCTGGGTTTTTGTATTTTGCAGACCATACACAAGCTGAAGCAGTTACTTACAGTCCCTCTGAATTCAGATCTTCTACATGTATGTGCTTATATATATATATTTATATAGGCTGATTCATGCAAAGGAAGTGCTGTCTCTCTGAGTTATGTTGGCAGGTGTGCTGAGGTGGGTGGTGGGGAGTTGTCACAAGGCCATTGGGCAATGCTGCCCACCTGTAGCCACTCAGTGACCATTTGCAAACCAGCCAACAGAGCAAGTGGGATCTTATTAGATTGAAAGATCTAGGTGCTTTCACTCTATGATTAATATGGGTCCAGCTGTTTCTGTTGAGAGGAGAGGTTAAAGAAACTAGCTGGTGCTTATGGTGGCTCCTTTTGGTCTGGAGGTGGTTTGTAGTACATGAGGCTGGGGTGAAAGCTCAGCACCTAGGCTACCTTATGACTTTTCTCTCAAAGACAGAAGTTCTGCGTATGTGTGTTCATCCCAGGTGATGGATTTGTGTATGTATTTTAATCTAAAACATTGATGGAATTGGAAAACTCTGCCCTATTCTGTTCCTCTAAAGAGTCTTTGCAGAAATTCTTGGGTTATACTTCCTGAAAGTGTCTTTCTGTTTTTTTGTTATAAGGCTTTCATAACAAAAGCGGTATAATATATCCTGTTTAATGTTATATTGACTTACCATAACAGACTGTCTGTTAAGTGTAGTTAGAACAGAGTCATTACACCCTCTATCAAATTTCAGAAAGTAGTAAACTTCAATTATGTCTACAGAGACTTGTTTTTCGAATGACAGAATAATTTTTCTAAGAACACTAACCAGATTCGTTTTGATTTAGTTCTACAATCAAAAAGAACTAAGCTACCCAGAACAAAAGCATTTGAACAGCTATGAAATTTTCACTTTTTAAAGTCCAGTCTAAATGCCTTTAAAGTGCTTGTTCTATAAGACGCCTGCTTAAAAGCATATTACATGCTTATTGTGGTAGTGTTTCTCTTGAATGATGAGTATTACTTGAAATGACAGTACATCAATATCAAAAGCTGATATGCTCTCAACATTTTTAAGTGTTTGGAAATAAAGTAATAAAAAAACTAGGTGGTGTGTGTATGTTGGGGAAGTATGAAAGGAGAAAAAGAAGCTGGCTAATCAAAGTAATTTTACTTTATTTTCTTAATGGAAATCTGAAGAATATCTCCTGCAAAATAGTGATTTCCTGAATGCCATAGATCTTTCTGCTTTCATAGCCTGTCTTAATTGTTCCTGGCTTTGAATTATTCATTCAAAATATGTGTTCTTAATAACATTCAGTTGTGATTTTTAGCCTTTATGAGGGAGAAGCATGCAGTTGTGTCAGTAGCCTGTGCTCAGTAGAAATGCATACATGTATAACTTCTGCAGTAGCCATGATTCACAAACCCAGGGTTGTTTCACAGCCCTCCTCAGCAAGCTGTAATGATGTGTTGTGTTACTGGAAGTGAGCGTGTATTGGAGATGGAGATTTGTGTGGCAGTTTGAGGAGGCGGACTTCTAAATAAATGAGATCATCTGGAAATACACCCTTGTCATGAAAGTTGTGGCTGCTGCAAAAGCACCTGAATCCCCACTCCTTGCGTGGATTCCTTTGTTCTTTGCACAGGAAAAGCACCGCAGGGAGAGGTTTTGATGTTCCCACTAAAGAAGCAGCAGAACTTACAGCTGCAAAAGATGGGACACAAAAGGCCCTTGGGAATGGGATTTGTTTTTGAGGAGAGCAGGGCTGTGTTGATACTCCATCCGGCAGCACAATTGTGCCACAAGTGGGTGAAGCTGGTTCAAGGCTTTTCAGTAGTTCAGGCATTGTGCAATTCCTTTGTCCTAAGGAAGAAGTCATTAACCCATCTCCTTGGTCTCTCCCATCCTGCAGTTACTGAGATAGCAATAATGTGCGAGGGGTGAGCCCCTTTTCTTTTGAAGTGACGGCTTCTTCCTATAGATAGGTAGGCAGTCAAAAGCCTGGCTTGTCAAGGCTATGGCATCAGTAAATTGAAAAGAAATGTCTCGTGTCCTCTTCTCTGGACTGCTCTTCCATTCTTGCTGCCACTTGCTCTGCACAGACAGAAGGCTGGCCCTGGAGATGCCACCACTAATCTGGTTACGAGGGTGAGGGAGACAGCAGCATGGGTTTTCGTTGGCAACCCTGAGGATATGTTTGTGCTTCCAACCTGTCTTGAAGCCCACACCATGTTTTATTGTCTTTACAATCTGACCTGTAGCTCTGCAAGGCTCCACTTCCTGTGTGGCATCCACATACCTGGAAATGGGATGAGGATGATGACAAGAATGACTGTGCTTGAAAAACTCCCCTTTCCCTAGTCCAAGAGGTGTATAAAGCTTGAAGTAAGCTAACTTGTATCTCTTTTACACACATTGTTCTTATTTTCAGTAGACTGCCCCTTGTTCATGCCCATCCATCCTTCTAAGCTTGCTGGAGAGCACACAAACAAGGAGCAGTCTACTGTCTAATTTTTCAATGTGTGAAAAGTGCTGAGACTAAATGTATATTCCACAATGTACAACTCAAGTCAGGAGCACGATTTGATGCAACAATTAGGGCAAAGAGCTCAGCAGGAGTCAAAGGAACAAAAAACAAAGAAAGATATTAAATATTCCAACTTTAGACTATAACTAATTATTGAACATATGAGGTCAGAGAAAAATGTTCCCCTGGCATAGCTGATGAATAATTATCTGTTAGGAGTGTTATAATTTACACAGTAATACCAAGGATTATGTTTGTCTAGAATGGACATCAATCTCCTAGTAGAGCAATGCTCTTGTTGCTTGTCTTCTGCAGCAGCAAAAAAAATTGATCAAATGGCTCAATACATGCTAGAACATCCATATCATGAGTTCAGTAATTTGTATTGCTATCACATGTAATTATTGCTTATGGTATTGATTTCTTTAAAGGTCTTTCAGTCAGAGTTAACGGTTCTTTTGTATTGACCTACTTATCAACATTTTTTTTTAGACTCAGCTGCCATGCAGCAGCTGGTGTGCCAGCTGAAAATCTGCCTCTTTCCTTCACAAACCCTTTAGATGAATGGCAGAAAGGTCCCCAGTTCTCAATTACATTAGCCCTCCTTCATGTGGTTTAGAGAGCAAGGGGTGAGGAAGGCAGAGTACTTGGTGTTCTCAGCCCCTCTTCTTTTATAGTTGAAAACAGGGAAGTTTGACTCCCCACCCCTGTGGGACTTCATTAATACCTCTCCCAGGTGAACTTAGCCCCTCACAAAAGGGTTCTTTGTATTTTGTCTCTAACCAGCTCTTTGTTTGGGCAGATATCCAGGCCAGTAGGAAAAAATGTCAATATTCTCTGTTGAATTAGTGGCTTTTTCCTGCTGTAAGTTTCAAAAGAGAGTTTCAAAGACAAGATGGTTATAATTGGATATAGAAATAAATGGTTGTGTGTGTGTATATATATATATATATGTACATGAGGTAGAAGGAGAAAATTTAAATTGAAAAAGTACATTTTTCTCAAAGAGGAAAAACTAGACATTAGGGAAATTGTTTCATTAAAAAAAAAGTGCTTTTTCCAAATGAATATGGGTCTCATGCAGCTAAGCAATTGCAATTTTTATTTACAGTACTTAGTAAGATGAAAATAGCCAGAAGTTGCCCTTAGACCCCCCAACCTGACACCAACATCTTTGTTCTGTGTATGTGGCTATGGATGAAGGGAGAAACGCAGAACATGCTTTCCAGAGGGTAGAAGTTAATAGCGCATTTGGGAGCGCCTATACCTGTGATTTGCTGCTGGCAGGATTCATGCCGTCTGTTCTGCGGGATGGACTGGGACCACCAGCAGCAGCTCTGTGTTTACTCTGTGTGCAGCAGAAGTTTTCCTGCTCTTCTGAACCACTGCATGTGGGTCGTGTGTTAAAGCCTTAAGTGCCTTGATTCTGTTTATTTTCCTTCTGGCCCCTCTTCTGATAATTGTTACCCCAAAGAGCCTTTTACTGGTAATAACTACTAGAGAGATACTGAAAACAGGCAGCTTTAATAACAGCTTCTTGTTGGGCTTGCAAGAGTAGAGGATAGATACTGTGCCATGGAGAGCTTCCTGGTGCCATCATGTCTTCCGTCACTACAATAAATGAGCATCTGTGGTTTCGATATAGTTATTCTCCTAATGAAGAAGGTACAGAAATATTACTGTCTTCATTCTAACAGTGTGGCATTAAAGCAGTGGGAGTAACATCCAGATTCACCAAAATATTTCAGTGCCTAATTAAGGACAGGACAATGAGTATAACAGTCTAAATCTGAGGCTGTTGTCCTACCTGCTAGGCCAGATCTCTTTCTCTAATATAGCTCATAAATGATTGTCTCAATCTGTAGGTGTTGCAATGAGGTTCCTCATCCTTAATGCAGACATTTTATCTAAATAATTTTTTTTCCACTGATAAACTTGTGTCATCTGTAGCTATGAAACTGGAAGGAGCAATAAGAAAAGTCACATTGTTAGGCTAGTTTTCTGAGTTTGAGTAGACTATCTGCTCCTGAAATGAACTCCTACACCTAAGCATGTGATAATTTATATATATATATAAAAATAGAAATATATATATATAATTTTTTCCCCTCCTTCCATGGAGAGAACATGCAACAACCTTGGTAGACAATCGTTGTGCTTTGTTATGCTAATCTGGCACTGAACTGAGGCCTATCAGTGGCATGACTTTCTCTAAAGAGCCAAAAGAAGAGGAGGAAAAATAAATTTTAAAAATACCCAAACAAGTTGCATTTACTTCATCTCACCAGAATGTAAACTAAAGTGAATCTTTGATGTTACATGCACAGATGTTGTAGTCGACATATCTCATGGCAAGCACCAAGTGAGAAGTGACGGAACGGCAGGAAGCTGAGGAGACCACAAACATCCAAAGCTATAGGGATGGCCTGGAGTGGCAACCTACACAAACACAAAGATCTAACTCCCTTCTTAATTAAAGCAGTGCTTTCCAAGATATGGTAGAAAATTGGTGCTGTACTTGGACTCCAGTTTTTAGCTGCAGTTATTGGTGCTAAAGATTTGGGGCCAGCAGTCACTGTGCAGGCTCTGGCCCAGAGAGAGGTGCGTTTATTGCAGTCTGCCTGCATGCAATAAGCTGTGATATTCAGGTGCTCTTTAAAGAGTTACAGATTTTTGGATAACCAAAGAGCTAACATATGTCAGTTGTTTGCACATGAATTTAACCATTATTTTATTAGCTAGATGAATATTCCTATTTCACAATTTACTATACTTTCTGTTCTTGGAGTATATGTGAGCAGGGAAGATGTCTTTCTCTTACCATGCAAATAAACTTTTGCAAAAATTATTTTAAAGTATATTTGGATTTAATCACAGACTCTTGACTCCACCTTTTGTGCTCAATATTAACATGGAGTTTAAATCTACCAATTCTCATCAGTTATATTCATATTTCAGTTCTGGGATTTGAATGTGCAGTGTTATACAAAAGTCAGCTGTGTTGTAAAGGGGATGAAGTAGGAAACTGTATATGGAGATTTGGGGGGCAGTGTTGCTTGAGAAATAAGAGAAATTGTGAATATTTTTATTCAGTAAAATTCACCAAAATAAACCCACAAAGCCATTTCTATATAAGCCATCAGTGCTTTTCTGTTGCTGCAAACTGATTGCACGTTTGCACAGTCCTCCCATGAAAATGTGCTCCACCTTCCTGCTGTTCATTTAATTCCCCTTTTGAATCCCCAGCAGCTTTAGGAGCAGTATCTCACACTGTGTTAGCAGCGGTGTTTTGTCCTCTGAATGACTTCTGGGGACAGTGTGTGATCTTACAAGCTTAAAATTCTTACTGCAAGCACTGATGCAGTAGACTCCAGTGGAAAAGTCTGGCTTGAACAAACTAATTTCAACTGCAATTGTAATGCTCACAGGTGATTTTAATTTTTCTCATGCTCTCTTCCCATTGCCTGTGTGCTTGTGTACTGCAATGATGAGATGCTAAAATGCTGCATAATGAAAAGTCAGTGTTAGACCCATGTCAAACCATTATATAGAATATAAATTGTTATATGTAATGGATGTAGTTGGATTCTATTGAGTGCATCAGTAATGCTACTGCCATTGCCCTCAACACACTCCTTTAGTTTTTGATATTGATGGTGGATTGTTCTAATTTCTCCAGCCTTGGTAACTAAAAAAAAAAAGGTAGTTCAAGATGGTATGAGAACACCTAATGTATTTGGACCTAAATGTTACAAAAATACATATAAAAATATATGTGCAGTCTGACAAGAAACGCAGCACAATAGCTACTAAATGTTACCAATTTCTGACCAATATTAGTATCTTTGTGTGGGGGAATATGATTCATATCTGTACTGCTGGGAGTGTTCCCAGTGGAGTATCAGAAGAGACATGCTTGAGACAATGCACTGTTTCTAATCAGCTATAGAAATGTTGGTGAATGGCAGCAGATTTATCATCTGCAATTATTCCCTCCAAGTAGGTTGGGTTTTTTTTATTGTAATACCAGGAAACTAGTCTTTTTTTTTTTTTTTTTTTTTCCTTAAAGTGCTTTATTGAAATCATCTGGATATACTCTACCCAATAAAACAGTAGTCTATGGCTGCTGGACTTCCTGTGAGAAAGAAGAATTAATCAGATACGCACAGACACTATAAAGGGGAATGGAAGTTCTATCAGTTGCTGCAACATAATGGAAAATACGTTGGATCCAGGCGTCAGTGGGTGTAAGATGGTTTAAGCACAGGGCTGGTCGCTGGAGCCATATCCACTTTCCCCAGCTGAAGATGGCGTATTTGTGTTACAGTTGCTCACATACTCAAGACAAACCAAGCAGGAACACTGGTACAAATATTTTGGGAGTTACTTTATTTCCCTTGCAGTCAGCAAAAGCAATGTTTGGAAGCTGATCTGAGTGGAAATCATTCCAAGTGGGAGGCTTGAACGCAAGCAGCCTATTGTCTGCTGCTTACCCAGAGCCTCTTGCAAAAAGAGACATGGTGCATCATGGGGTGCTTCAGGGAAGAGCATGTTGTGCCATTTGGGTGACCCATTGTCTGATCTGTGCGCAAAGCAACTTTTGGCTTTGCTGTACGCAAGAAGTAACTCCAGATTTGGAAGAAACAAGGGACTGCCACTTGGGATGTCTGATTTTTGCATGTGCAAGCAAATAATGGCTTGCCCACATATCACTGGCTATCTAAAACTCCAGAATGCTCCACAGAGGTGCAGAAAGTTCCCTTTTGGGAGCCACCTGTATTATTTTAGATCTGTGTTAGGAAAAACCTTCCTTCTTGATTGTTCTATGTATGCTATTGCAATTGTCTCATTGCTGTAGTATCTAACAGCTTGCTAATCATGCACTAAGTGACATGGCTAATACATACTCTGTGTGTTTCTCACCCAGGGCATTTATCTGCTTACTGGTTTGGTTTTAAGGAGGATTTTCTTTTGCTCTCCAAATTTGTTTGCTGCTCTGTCTCTTACAGCAAAGTGACCTGGTTAAAACATGTCTTATTTCTCTCTCAGAGGACTCTTTTTCACTGGATGAGGAGGAAAGTTAGTAAAATTAAGTTGGTCCATGCATTTATGCAGATAATTTCTTTCTCTGTCCCCTGAAGATAGCTTGGGTAAAAATATTTTGCTTTTCCAAGAGTTAGCAAGTTAATTTAAAAAAACAAAAAAGGACATGGTCTGTCTGAGCATTCTTCTCTCCCTGTTACCTGGTGGATAAAGTGAAAACGCTTGCAAGAAGGAAAGAAATACATAGAAAACCAAAATGATGAAGACTCTGAGACTGTGAGGAGACCAGGCTGCAAGGCAGACTGATATGGGAAAATGTAGTGTCTGGGAGCAAGATAACATTACTTGTAGTGTCTGTGGCCAGATTGGTTTTGATGAATGACCAGCTTAGTGGTGTTGTCTCTATGACTCACTTCTTAGCTATCTAAAGAGGTCCCAGCTAATGCAGTTTTACACTCAACAGTTTTCTCTCTCCCACTGTGAATTCATGGCTGGAAAGCACTTGAATTAGCTCTGTCCAGGGTAAAATTTTGGTTTGAAAGACTTGTTTTCTATCAAAAACATATTTTTCCTGTTTGAAAGAAAAGAATTTCCAAAAGTCTTTTGTAACATCAATCTTAAATAAGCAATAGATAATGTGGTACACTGTCTCCAGCTAGTACTTGTCTTCAAAGGCAGGAGCACTTAAAATGTAGCAACGAATGAGCCATTCACTCATTTGCACCTTTCTGGAGACGCATACATTAGCAGTCAGTCTGGAAATGTCATGCAGCCATGGATTCTTGCTTTGGGCTTATTTTGCCTTATTTATCCTTTGCCCAGGCCAGGCTGGCAGCTGTCTTAAGACCTGACTACTTAATTCAGTGGTTCCCAAACGAGGAGGACAACCTTCCTGGCAAGCGGGTCATTGAGGAGGGACAAGTTCAGGGGTTTTCTGTGACTTCCCAGCAAAGCAGAGAATAGTGAATAAATGGCTCAACTCCTTTTGGATGCTGCCAGCGAGATGCTTACTCTTCTTTAGCTGTGACTACTTTGAAGTTGGGGGGCGGGGGAGGAAAGGCCTTTCCAGCAGCATAAAGCACTGTGAGAGTGATGGTTACTGTGAAAATCTCCGTCTGGTGAATCTGTCTGGAAGTTTAATGGTTTGCCTGCATGAGGGCATTCAGACAACATAATTCAGGGTAATTAAAGTGTGTATTTAAAAGGATATTAGACTGCACTGCCTTGTAGTTACCTTTATCCAGCACTGAAGTTGTCTTACTGTATGTGCCCAGAGGTTGAGTGCAGTCTTAACTCATCCACTGCGAACCCAGAGTGATTTTGCTGAGTGTTTCTGCATAGTTGAGGAGAGACAAGATGGATAAGCAGACAAAAGAAAGTACTGAAGATTTCTCTCTCGTCAGCTGTATTAATTTTAGATGCTTCCTCAAGCCAATCTCCACCCACCCTTCCCCTCAGTCCCAGTGGCTTCTTTTATTTCCCTGCCCCAGAAGGTCACCTTCAACCTTCTCACTCTGTATACATTGCAGTGTGGAATTGCATGGACATTTTTTCTGGTTAAGCTGAAGTTCCTTATGGCCCCATGCGAATCTTGCACATAATTTTTCATATTCTTGAACTATGTCCACAAGCCTTCGGGTGCCAGTATAAATCTCTGATTTTTTTTATTTTTTTTTTCTTTCTAATTGCACAGAGGGTTTGTTTCTGATTTGCAAGGGTTGGGAGAAACAAGCTGCAGTCCAGCTGTAAGCCCTGTGCATTTTTTTATATTACTGTATTCAAAACCATCCCTGAGTAATAGTTACAGTGCTTCGCAGTGGGCTTCCGAAGCTTGACTCCTGCACACAGACACAAGCAAGCAAGACAAAATATCCATGGAGAAATTATTATTAACTTTTAAATCTAACTTCAGGCTAGTTCCCCAGGCTACTAGGAGCAGAAAGGCAGGCAAAACCTCAGAGCTAGAGCCCTGCTTTTATTGGTCATTTTTGTTGTCTTGAAGATAAAGTATTTTTTGGCATATGAATGACATCTGATCTTCAAGGACCAGAGACGGCATAGCTGATATAAGGGTTGTCTTCTGCTCAGAGTAGGGTCGGTACCAAAAGAGGGGTCTTCTTACAGTGATCCAGAGCCTGGTATGGATCTGCCTTCTGCACCCTACAATGAGCTGTTAAAGAAAAGCATCGCTGTTGGGGTTTTGTTTTTTGAGACTGCTCTCAAACAGTCATCTATGAATCTGCTTATATGCAGGACAAACTCAATGGTGTCTGTAGAAAAATGATGTAAGCTCAGGCAAGTTATGAATAGAAGTTTCTATTCATGTACATCCCAGCCCTTCACTAGCTGAAGTTACTGGCAGTGGACACAGGCTCTCAATCAGCTTGAGTGACATAAGGGAAGCAGTTTTTATTAAAAAGAAAAAAAATCTTATTGTGTGGTCTTTGGGAAAACAACTACTAATGCAGTTGTATTTGTTAATAGCTTTGCTGTTTTGAGCCTTTCTTGACATCTCCCTGGGTTTTGCCCAAACTTCTGTTTTAATTAAAACCAAGGGATGCTGTATTTCCACCCTGATTCATTGCTAGCAAAAGAAGTGTGGGTACAGAGTCTGTGCACACACCATCATTTGTGCAAGAGGGTGCTGTATTTGGGTGAAACACACTAAAAATGCAGCCTCTGCTTGTGGCATTGGCTCAGCCTTCCCACTGCCTAACAAGAGCAACCATACTGCAGCAGCTGGGACATTTGGGATGGGGAAACTGCTGCTGAAGAGAATGGGGGCACAAGTTATGTGCTTGGGAATAAAAAAGGGTTCTGGGCAGAACTATTTAATTGCAGCTTCAGTGTGGGCTCAGGACTGAGAGTCCAATTCTGGCATTTGTGAGGGTTTTTCTTCTTTTCAGTGTGTTGTGCAGTTTCCTCTTTTTCCATGCAGTTGCCTGCATTTTGGTTCTTTGTCCATCTATTAGAGATGCTGCTGCACCAGACTTTTGAGTAATGAAAGTTGCACACTTCTCTGTGCTGAAAAGCATCCAAGTTTCTATTTTAGGAAAATTTTCTCTTTTATCAAATGTGCACAACCAGAAAGCCAAGTTTTGTTCTCTGCTGCAGATTTGGTACACAAGGGCACACAAAACATGCTGCTCCATCCTCACCATCTGTCATGGGCAGCAGCTCTGTACATGTCACAGTCTTTATTTGTGCCTTGGTGTTAGTTCTGTCCCCTGGGCTCCAGATGAGAACACATCTATTCCCTGGCAAATGCAAAGTAGATACCCTTGCCATGAGCTCATTCCACTTAAATACCTCTAAAATATTGCAGAACAGAGAAGTATCTCCTATTTTGTGTCCTTTTAGACTAGAATTAGGTTTTGTACAACTTATTTCTTATTCGTGGCTCATTCCCTCCTTCCATTGCCATCTCCTTCCTTCTTGTCTCTGTTTCTTGGAAAGAATAATTTCTCATCATGCTTTGCTTGTAATATGGTTGCTACGTTATGCCCTGATCCTACACCAGCACCTTTGTCTGTCCCTTTCTCTTGCACTGACACTGCGTGAATTCTGGGGACATTCATGTAGATCTTATGATGCAGTTGACTCTTGTAGAGGATCATCAGAGGATATCAGATTTTGGCTGTTAAGTGGCTGGTCTGGGAGGTGGCATGGCAGAAGAGGGAAGCTGGTCCCTCAGGCAGGGGAGATACCCTTTCTTATATCCATTTAATGAAGATGGGTGTGACTTAAAACATGCAGAAGTCTAGTGAGCCCTTGGGATGAGGATGTGAAGTGACTTGTAGCTGAGCCTTTTCTTCCCTCCCCTTTTTGCTCAACTAGTTCCAACTGTCATATTGTTTCATTGCCTGGAATAGAAGTTCTTGTTATAATACTGGAAAACACAGCGTGGGTGGCTTGAGGAAACAACACTTGGTCACTTCCAAGTCAGACAGGATGGAGGGAAATACTAGTGGTAGATGTTTGTTTTAAAGCAGAGATCTTGGGTATGATTTCCTTCCTTGCCATTATCTCAAGTGAGGGTAATAGCACAAACCCAATGAAAATGCATCTTACAACCAAGGAATGTCTTCAACATGTGCTCAAACACTGAATGCAGTGTTTGAAAATTTTTGGTATTTCACTGTTTCTCTTGGGAATATGTCAAAAAATGTTGGAATTTCTTGAATAAGTTGGTAAGATTGGTCAGTGAAGGCAGTCACTGGCCCCAGGGCCATCCTCTGTGCTATGGAGCTGGGCTGGACTCCACACAGCTGGGCCTGCTCCAGTCTCCTCCTCTTCTACAAGAGAAAGGGAATTTCAGGAGAGTGCTGTGTATTATGTGGCAGGATCAACTCACAGCATACAGATCCTCTGCACCTGCTGCCCTGGGGAGCTGTGTTACGCAGAGGTGATGTATCATCATCTTTGCTTCCTCTGACCAGGTTTTGCACCATGTAGCTCATCCTGACCTTCACCTCTGCCCCGTACTTACCTCACTAGCTTGTTTTGTTCTCTTTGGCGATGATCTGAGTACATTTTCACTGATTCTGTCTCCTCCTTTTCTTCAGTCTCCTGGCTACTGTGTTTCTGTTCTTCATGTACAAATATAAACAAATGTTTGAAAAGTAGTACGACTCCAGGTCAGAGCTCCGCTAATGTCTTCATCTTCAAAGGCCTCAGGTGTCTGGACATGGACCTGCTAGTTATGCTTGCCTTGAGATGCCTTTGGCACTGGGACAGATATTTTTGTCTACTGGACAGGATCTTTGTTTATTCCTCTTGGGTTCAAAGGCAGGACTGTTGCCTCTAGAGCCTCTCACCAACTGGAAATTATTTATTGTGAATCATTTTCACTCTGTGCAAGATCTTTGTTGTTAGAACGAAATAATCACCCTCATTTGTTTCTTCTCTCTTCCAAGAAGAGGGTGGAAGGGATGTCTGGCTGTTGTACACACATTTGGTGAGAGGCCACTCTCTATGCTCTTTCAAAGAGGTAATTACAATTGTAGCTTATAAATCATTGGGGAGGTATAGGACCGTCCTGTCCTAACACGGCTTTTTGCAAATGATTGCCGATTATATGCTTCCTGATGGTGTAATTGTATCTGGTCTGAACTCACCATACGGTTTGCATACCGCTGTGATTAGGTATTTGCCTTTCCGAGGCTGCCAGATACATACAGGGAAGCATATGTGAGCTGACCTCTAGCAGAGACTCTACAATTGTGGTTTCTTTCCCCTTAATCCTATTTCCAAGCAGTAGTATCACAAAGTTTACCACCTGAACTGTCTGAGCCAGACAGAGGACAGTCGTGCTAGAGTTTGCTTTATTCTGGGGGAGAATATTTTGGCCAGTTTGTTTAGCAAGATAAAGTGGCATCGACATTGTGGAGGGATGCACTAAGTTATAGACAAAATGCAATGGCTTAAGTTTTGTATTAATAGACTTATAACTACTAATGACGCTTTAAGGATTAGACACAATATGTCTCAAGGTTGAATTTAATAAAAATCTGTGAGCAAGCTGGCAGAGATCATTCTAGTTGTGAAATATCTGCAATTGTTAGTGTGTCGTAAAAGGGATTGACTGTGCAATGTTAAATGATGGTTGCTTACATAAAAGTAATGCCAAAAAAGAGCTGAACTGTTTTGCTCTCAATATTTCTTTTCCTTACAAACAGAGGAAGTGGTGGCTTAGGATTAGCAACACTTAACACAGTACAAGAACAATATTATCTATGTTTTCAGCTGCTCAGAATGTAGTAGGGAAAATAATCTGTTGCTGGATTTCTCTGTGAAAATTGGCAGGTCTGTGTCGCACAGCAGCAACCTTGAACCAGGTTCCATTAAATTCACCACCTCCAGGACTAGGGAGGTCTTATCTCTGGTTGACGGGTTCCCTCCTCTGCCTGCAGTAGGTTTGTGTTTCCGTCTCTTGTTCCCAAACCATTTGGTTATGAAATAAGCAGGACAGAGGTCTCTTCAGCTAAAATTGTTCTGATTTTCACTGAATAATTAAAAAAAAAAAAAAAAAAGTTAAACAGAGTCTGGAGTGTACCGGTTAGGGCACTCACCTCTAAGTGGAGATACTGGGATCCAGGCCTTGGAAATCATGTGGTATTATTTAAATACAGATACCTAGGTTAGGGGGTCAGATCCTGCTGTGATGGAAAGATAGCCAAGTATTCTGGTATGTTTAGCTCTCTAAATAGATATTTAACTATCTAAATTTGGTATGGATCTAAAGAGGTTTTTCTAAAGCACCCAGAATACCAGAAATACCAGATGCATGTTGGCATTCTTATAGTTTTTATAGTTTGTCTTCCTAAGCCATTTATGAAAGCAGATTTTAGACTCCTGGGCACCTTGCTCATTTGTAAGTCACTTCAATGAAAATTTCAAGCTAATGTTGTAACTGGGAAGCTATGTCTGAAGAAATGTTTTTCATTCCCAATGGAGAAAAAGGAAGACAGAAAACCATTTGATGGGGGCAGAAAGGGAAAGAAAGGAAACTCTCTGTCCAATTTGGTAATAGTTTTAAATTTTCCAGATACAGACAATCCATAGAAGTCATTAGTAAAATTCATGTAAAGACAATCATTTAGCCCATCTTAAAATATGATATTGCATAGTTTGTAAATTGAGAAACTCTGTGGCATTGTTACAAAATTTCCTTGAACATCCATTAAATACCCAAAAAATGCTTTTTCTTCATATCTGAAATGAACTCTTGTTAACTTTGTTTTGAATTCTGTTTGGCTATAAACTTTGAAAATAGGTTGTCTCTATGTTTATGTAACTTCAGTGTTTCTCTGGATATAATGTTTAGAAAAGAGACAGTATCTAAATCAATGAGTTGAATTTCAGAGAGATCTGGCATCTGATTTAGCTCCATTAAGCTCATAGCTGATCTATTTCTCAAAGAGTCATAGTCACATATGCCCAAATTTAGGCAATCTCAGGTCTAGTTTCCCGTTGTACTGGTGATGGTGACTGTAATTTATGCCATCTTTACTATTTTTATGCTGGATACAACATTTTCCCATGTGCTTGGGGACCCACAGTATCTGCCTGCATGGCCTGTTCAGTCTGGTTACCTCTTGTCATTGCCTGATATTGGGTACCCAGGTACCCATTCCGCATCCAGGATTGCTGGAGACTCAAGGTCCTGCACTCAGGTGTGTTATTCAAAGTGCAAAGTTGCACCAGCTTTGAAGTCACCCTTGTGTCTGTAGCTTCACACAGGCAAAGAGCTGACGAATATGGTTGAGTGAGGAGGGTGTGAGCCCTGCTATGTGTGATTTTTGTCAACATTGTGCAATCAAGCCTTGCAAATTGAGTTCTGTAATTGTGCCTCATTGTGAAATCAAGCATAATATGCCCATGTAAGTTCTTAGCATTGTGATGGAAAAGGCACTCAACAATGTATTTGAAATTGCCTGGCTCTGTGTGCAGTTCTCGAAATCTTTTCTTACTCTTCACGCATCTGTGTTTTTCTTATATCCAGAGTATGTGGTTGTATGTAACCCAGGAAGGAGACCCAGGTAGTACATTCAGTGTTACCTATAACTGGAAAAACAAACAAGCTACAGAGTAGAAAAGTTTTCCCTGTTTCTAGATTTTAGGAAGGGGGTAAGGGAGTATACACCCTAAAAACCATCTGCATTTGTTAGGTGCACATTACAGTATGAATGTAATGTTCAAACAATTCCATATAGTTTTATTGTGCATTCAATTATCCCGGCTCGTGAGAAATTTTTGCAAATTAAAGTGAGCTAGTAATTATCCTCCAAGTATCCATCAGTGCTCCAAGTAGCACTGAAGCAGGGTTTAATGGCTCATATGCACTCTATGCCCCTCAGCGTGAGTTTGGCTTTGCTGTTGTTACGGTCTATCTCAGTGTGTCAGTAAGTATTGGAAACTGGAGACAGATAAATCTTTCCTTAAAACATGTAGCTAATATGAGAGAAACCGAGTTACCCAAGCACTTTGTAAGCTGTTATTGTACCTTTTCGTATTCACTGGGTATGGGGAGGTGGGGGAAATAAGAGAGAAAAAAAAAAATACATATTTTGGGATACATTAAGATCATGATTACGCAATAGTTTATCAGTTAGTTCTCACGTTTTAAGTAATGATGTTCTTCACAAAATCTCACTTTTCTACTCCTGTGTGTCTCCAACTTTGGCACTTTACCGTGGGTGATCCTAACTTTGGTGCCCCTGTACCTTTCCCTGCCAATGGTTCAAGTTCTTCTTTCACTGTCTTCTGTTTTGGGGTGAAGGCTTCTCTTTTAAGCTGGGTTCCAACAGAGGCCAGCATCTATACTTTCTTTCCTAATCCTGTTTTGGGGCGATATTCTCTTGGCTAAATTTTTAAATTCATTGAAAAAATCTGATGTGCCTACTGATAACTAAAGGGGAGATTTTGGGGACATTGTATCTTCCAAAATGGTTTACTTGCGTATGTGTCTAAAAGAGAACTGAGTTTCTCTTGAAAAAGCAAAGCAAAAAAATCCCACTTAACCTCTTGGGCAGGATTTAGCTTCTTGACTTTAAACAAGAAAAAAAATCTTTAATATAAATACATCCTGAGCTTCTTCAAATCTTGTTTACTGTTAAAAAATATATATTTTTAAGCTTGTGATTGCAGAAACTGGTGTAGTAAGCATAGTAGAGCCATATAGCACATACTTTAAAGCAATTTACAGAATTGAGAATCTAATAAAGGTAGCTGACAAGATAATTGCCAAATTATATGAATGCATTACCACCACTCACACACAAATGCTCTTTAATTATTTTTTGGCATCTGAGGAAAGGAAAAGAAATGCTGAGTTAATAGGCAACATGTAATCCATCTGTGTTTGTTTTCGTGCATCCTGGATTTGTGGAAGATACTGACAAGAGACGTTGCCTGGGGTATAATGACCTTTGTGCACAGCAAAAAAATTGCCACTCGCTAGACTAATAGTGTAAAACAAGAGAGTTGCTTGTCTTTGGATTATGACCCGGTCACCTAAAGCATGTGGGAAAAATGTGTTCAGATAAAGGCTACAAAATTGTTAACACTTTTAATTATGTTTAGATTACGGAGCATTATACAACTAGCAGTGTCCATGTTATTGAAAACCTTATCAGCTGCCATTCAGTGAATGGCCCCACTAATAAAGTGCTTCGTGGAATTTCTGCATGTATTTGTGCCTGGTGTTTGTCCAGTCACGTCTCGGGGGTTTCCTTCTGAGGCATCCATCTGATCCTAATCCTAGCCAACAATAGCTGTTTTATTCTATTATACTCTATCATGCAGTAATTAAAGAAATTATTTCCTTTCTATCATTATCATTGCCCGTGTGTGCATCACATAGATGAAAATGAGAAAAATATTTCTTGTTTAGACAGTCTTCTGAGGTATTATTCAGTCACTTGTCTTTTATGCTTTCTAGATCCATTTAGAAAATGACTTCAAATTACAATGCTATGAAACTCTTTAATAGCATCATTGTCTGATTTCATTTTTTTAAGTTGTTTTTTAAATTAAGTCAGCAGTCTGTTCTGTGTGGAGTGAAGGTAAAATGTTCTTCATTTATAATACCCTGTTCAAAGCTTGCTGCTTCGGGTGGCAGAAACAAAGGACTTAATGAAAACTGACTTAAATTAGAATAGGAAATATTGGTCATGCATTTCATATACATCAGGCAGATAGATGAATAATTCTTCCTGTGAAAGATGGCTCACTAGCAGTGCAGAATATCAAGGCTATATGACTGTGTACCCCTCATTGCTTAATGCTTTCAGCATCCCCAAAGTACTCTGTGAAGCTAAATTAATTTGGTAACTTGAAAACCTGAGCTGGCAGTTTGGTACTGAAGAAGCCATCAGATGGGTCGGGGGGAGATCAGTGTTAGTGTCCAGCATTGGTACTTTAGTTAGGTGGGGATTGGAACAAGGCAGTAGAAGGGGAGAGCAGGAACGCATGGAGAGGGGATTGATTTTGTGACTGTGCCTCAGCCTCATGCAGAGCAAGTTCCTTATCTGTACAGAAAGGGTGTGACTGTGCACACACGAGCCTGGAGATACCTGGTACATACTTGTCTGATATCTTCTGATACCTGGCACAACCAGGTTCTCTGGGAGAATTAAAGGGGTAATCCTCCCCAGTTGCTCCATGGAGCAGGGAAGTGATGACAGATAGTAGATACCTGCTCACTGAGAGCTGGTTGGAAACCCTATTCTCCCAGAATCCAAAAGCTTGGACTGTTTCATGGCCTGAATCTATTAGTCTAGGTTTCTGAGTGAAAGCTTCCAAGAAAAACAAGGGCTTGACCAGAGGTGTTGTTTGAAAGCCCTTATGTTGACTTGCGGGGATGGGAATATATTTGGAAAAAGCTTTGGGTGGTGATTGTTGTTCAACAGCAGTCAGCAGGCTGTGCTGCTCTTTGTTTTTTCCTTTCAAACTGCTTAGTTCTTTTCCCAGCAGCGCAAGGCAATTGCATTTTCAGTCACCAGTGTCATGCTCTTGGGAAACACGAAGAATTTGGGATGGGCAAAAACAATGGTAGGATTTTGAATAGTTGTAATATCTGGAAGAAAATGGAAACCTGCTCAGAGGATTTGTGTTCACCACCCCAGCAGCCAATTTCCACTGCTGTCATGGACATCAATGGGAAATCTGCCTCTCTGTGTTTATCAGCATTAGAGTAAAGCCTACAGCTCTTAAAACAGCACACATCTTTTCAGGGGATGGCAAGGGGATACTTGAACTTCTCACTATAGCATCATCTCTAGCACAAAACAGTTCATCCTTATGTTAAGTTTTATGCTCAAAAATGTGTGGTTGAGGAGTGCAAACTGTTTTTCCAACAGTATTGATCCTTTAGGGTACTTAAACATGTGTAACTACATGGACATTGTTATATAATGAATAACATAACTGCAAAAAGCTTTACCAGGATGTAGGTCCTGAAGTGATCTTGATCTACAAGTATTGGGTCAGGAATTGTTGTGTTGTCTTCCATTAATGTTTTAGTTTGATCTCATTGAGCTGAGCTGTACTGTGGTTGATGGTGGAGAGTAAGAACAGGTTATATCCCTTAAACAAAACTCATTCATGTTATTTTCTTTATTTCTCTGTATGTTTTTTCCAATCAAAAAGTGGAACTGGTGGGGCACATAGAGTTTCTGAGATAGACTTTCACTTGGTGTGCAAAGATCTGCAGTGGGGGGTGGGAAATAATTACAGAAAATCTTCAGAGTTACTTTCAAGTTTAATATTCCTTCCCACACAGTGTTTCTACTTTGAGAAATCCTCTAAGTGTATGTTTTCATTCATGCTTTGGATAACCCATATATATCATCAGATTTTGGTTAAATTTTGCCTTTTTTATGAGAAATAGGATAAGACCAACAGACCATGTTTTTACTCAGCAATTTTGTGTGTCACTGGTTTTAAACAACTTTCCAATTATGAGTGAATTGTTTCTCGTTAGATTTTTCTTATCTCATGAGGTCTCTGAATCAGATTTCACCCCTGTACAGTTAAGAATTTAAACATAGTTTACTAAGGCTAAATATGTACTTAAAACTAAGGGTGTAAGTGTTTTTCTCGGATATAAACAACTGTAAATTTATGCTGCTATTATTTTCTGAAGGGTTACACATGAGTCACTTTATTCAAGCACTGCAGCGGTCCTGAGGTTTGTAAAATCTCTAGTGTACATGAAGTTAACCTTGGACAAGTGGTAGTGGTATCCAGGCTTTGGTTTCAAGAATATATTTTGTAACTGTAAACATTGTCTTTCATTAGTATGCTCCAATTTTTGCCTAAAACTTGTTGTTTCTGTGGCGAGATACCAGAGAGATTTGCTAACAAATTATACTTGCAGAGTAACACAACTGAAGCAAACTCATTTGCAGGGTAGAACAAATGCACACAAGATGCTACAGACAGCAGCCATCACATATGCACTGATAGTATTTTAATTTCAACACATTTGGAATTTTAAAAAAATGAAGTAAAAATGGGGTAGGGTGTCTCCTCGCTTTTGGGGAGAACAAGTATGAAGACTCACTTGCTCTCATTGTTGATTTTTTTTCTTTTGAATTTAACATTCATGACACTTCAAGTAGTTACACTGCTAACAGGTAGAGTAAGAACTGCGTAAAGCTGTTTCTGAACTATTTCTCTTTGGCTGTAACTAATAGGCATAAATATTTACTCTGTTGTTATCAGTAAAATATATTTTTCTGCAAGTACCAATAACAAACCAATCTCCTAATTAGGATATAAAACAGCTGGTGGCATTCAGGGAAATATTTCCCTTTGACAGATAAGGCAAAGAGCACAAGAACAGTGTTATTTTCATTTGGACCCTTTCAAAGAAACAGGAAAATAGAACACATTTTTAAAACTCCCTTTCTACGAGTACATTAACTCCAACATTGTTTTCTGCCCAATATTATAAACATTGTTTATTTGAGAGGCTTTAGATTTGTTCATGTTTCAAATACTGTAGTGAATAGTTAAAGATATTGAGCGTTAATCTCTTGGAGGTACATCAGAGGCACCTCCAGCTTGTGCACCCCAAGATAAACCTGGCATGAACACAGGAAGTGTGCAACCTCTCTGCTGCCCATACATTGTTCCATGAAAATTTCATCAAATACTCGGCTCTTTTTGATGTCTGCCTATGTAGTGCCTGTCGAGAGTTAGAAAGATAGATTGGAGTTGAGTAACTACTGTTTGGATCCAAAAGGCTTCTAATAGTTGTGTTATGGTCCCTAGAAACTACTCAGAGGTTCTTTAATGGTAGTTAATGAATGTGTCTTAGTGATGAGGAAAAAATAAAGTCAGAGCACGCTGAACTCTTCCAAATGGTTTGTAAATCCTAAGCACAAAATTGATTCTATTATTAACTTCATTCAGCAGTTTATAAATTGATACGTGAATGGGGGTGATAGGAAAATATGGTTTACAGTCAGCTGTTGTCTTATGCTTTTGAGACCAAGCAGACTCAAATTCAAAGCATCTGTTGCAAAACTAAATGAATTCTGGTCGAAATTTATGTCTAAAAAAGTTGCCCATTGGGACATTCTTGTAGTAAGTTGAATACTTATTTCTGCTGCAAGACAAAATTGCATCTGCTGTGTGTTTTTGATTTCTGAATGTCTCAGAGCCAAATCTTGGTTGATTTAAATGGGTATAGCTGTTCTCCCTTCTTTTGTTACAGAAAACTTTGCTTTCAGATATCAAGTCATGGGGAAAATTTCTTGAAAGGAAATCGCTCTGGGTTTATTTTTTGGTGGGTTTTGGTTTTTTTTCCTTGTGCAGTTTGGGTCAAGCTACAATTAGGATACAGGCAATGATGCTCTGCTGTGGCTGGTAAAAAGCCCAACTTAAATAGTTTCCTTAATAAAAAATTGGGCTGCTCTAGTAAAAGTTATGCTTTTGTTTTGCTTAAGTTTCTATTTCCTATGGGCACAATAATATTTCATTAGCAGTCAAAACATTTTCGTTCAAAATGGTGCCACTGCTCCTTACTGGGAGTATGAAGGATTCATGCTCAAATCCTTCACCATGAGCCAGGCTCCCTGGCTGAAGTGACATCTGATATGGGGAGGAACAAACTCTTCCCCTGCCTGCCTTCAAGTGACAAAGATTTGGGGTTTGGGAGGGTTTTTTGGAGTGTGTTGTGTGTGTTGTTGCTTTGGGGTTTTTTTAGGAAGAAAATATTTTATTTTTAATATCTCTAGCTTTGTATTTTCTACCAATGTCCACAGCAAGGTCTTTTGCTCAGCAATCATTTTGCCCTTGAGCAAATTGTGGTATAGGTACCTAATTCTATCATCTCCCAAAGTATCTCCACAAAGCTTCTCCAGTGTCATTTATTGCATGTTGGAAAGGCTTCTATGAAAACAGTGATATGCAGGCATCCCTTTCCATACTGATGCCCTGTTCTCTGTGGATATCAATGTGAGAGTGGTGAGATACCATTATAATTTTAATACAGAGATTTGGGGCTTTTTCAGGTTTTTCATCCTAACTTTGTCTCTTAGTTCTTTGTCTAGCCACTTGGTGCATGAAATAATTAATGTGGTTTGGGCATTCATTCAGGAGAAGGCTTTAAGTTCAACTTTTACACTGTTTAGTTTGTGTATGAGGAATTTTTTATCACTAGCTCTGCTTTGGGCTATTAGCCATAACTGTATCCTGGCCAAGCTTTTTCATGAAGCACCAAGAATTTACTGAGTACATATGTTCATTTTTTTTTCCCTCAAAGGACTACCTTTCTCCTGCAATCTTGCTTGGAAAAAGAACTTAACACTAAAATGACCTTGACATTTTGCACACCATTTCCTACACTTACACTCTTGGGCTCTTCAGGAAACTAGCACCAGTGGAGCAGTGTACAGAACTGCAAGTAGAATGTGACTTTAGAGTTGTACAACTCTTATATAAAAGTCACAATTTATGCAAATTAATTTGGGTCAACATGTGACAGAAGAAAGAATAGAACTGAAATAGAACAGAAATCTTTAGTGCTTTATTAGCATTGATACTGTATGTTGGTCTAAGTTTTAGAAACTTGGCAACAAAATTTCTAATCGCAGAGGGTAACAAATGGTAAACTCAACTAAGGCACCTCTGTCAGCTGCCTACTTATCCCCAGCCCTCAATGATGAGTAAATGTCAGCAGGGTTTGGCAAATGTTGGAAAGGGTGGGAGAGGCTGAGAGCTGATTCCACTGACAAGATGGTTAGAGAAGTGCACCTGGGGGAGCTACATATATAACTTCCCTTGGTAAATCCACATTCAGGGCGTTTTTGGTGTGGAGATGAGCCCTAAGGCCCACTGTGTATCAGAGAAGTTGGTTTCTACTGGATGAGGTTGTACAGCAAATGACTCGTGGAACTGTTAACCTTGCTTCTCAGACTTTCAATTTTTCATGAATACTTAGTACTGACACAGGGTGCTGGATTGATTACTTAGCTCTACAGACACAATAGCATTTGCTGTTGGGTCTGACTTGATGAAGTGATTTAGCAGCACACAATGTTTGTCCTTCCTCTTGAGACTGGTGAAAATGCCAGCCAGTGAAAATAAGATGAAACCTGTTATATTTTTGAAGGGGTGTTTCTTGCTCTGAGTTGTGAAGACCCACTTCATGTTGATTTTTAACTAGACAAACTGAACATGTTTTGACTTTAAAGAGAAGACAGGTGACCAAGGAAGAACACAACAGTCCTCAGCCCCGATGTCATCCTCCAAAATCCTGTCCTTTGCTATTAGAGTTTTCCAGGAAACGCACCTTGCGACACACCAACTTCTTTCTCAGTGTCTGTGAGTTATTTACACTATTTAAGATTGCCCAGCTTGATGCAGATTTTCTAGCAAGGGCAGAGGGCTCCAGCTGCTTAGGTCCTTTAAGATTTGACAAGCAAAAATCATGTAAGCCAATTACTCATCACACCTAAAACCCTGGGCTGTTGATTAGCCATTTAAACCAGCACCAGTTTCTTGTTTCTGTTAAGGTTGTGCATGTTTGCAGCAGAAACTGCCTGTACTATTGTGTATCCATCCTCAGCACACCTTGTGATGTGTTTGCACAGCTCTTGCATGCAGCTGATTATCTGCTTTCTCTCTTTCCTAAGAAAAAAAATGTGCAAGTTTCTCTGCCTGTTTTAGCAGGGTGCTATGTTAATATTAGCAAAAAGGAGGTTAATGAAGAATACTCGTGAATACAAAGCAAAAGATTTCATGGGTTTGGGTTTTATTTTAGTTGGCTAGACATTTAGGACCAAAAGTTTGGTAGAAATTAACTTTGCCTTTAAAATGAGCATCATTGCTTTTTCCATAGCTGTTGACTGTATGCCCTGGATTTCCAGGGGGCTCTTACGAGTGTTTTTGTTCCCAATGACCAAGTGTGACTGGCCAAGGATTGACATCTACAGGTCAGAATCACTTTATTAGTTTTAGCTTCTCCTCCAATTTGACTGCTAGGCACAGTACAGATGTTTTCAGGTGGCCCCACTTGTGGATATCAAGACATAATTTTGTACGTTATTGCCTGGGGCATAACTCTCCTTGTGTGCTTTGAGTCACTGGTTTAATTTTTTTAGGAATCTCAGTGTAGTATCACTGGAATTTGAAATCAGTAAATTGGTAACCTTCCTTGCTTTGTCCTGAGTGGGCGGGACCCCTATCTTTTCTACATATTAAAAAGAAAAAAAAATAACAAAGTGACAGATGAAGCAGAGTAAGTCATTGCAATTTGGGGAGCTCATATTCGGTATTCAGCTTAAGCAGGAATAAGAAATTTGATGGTTTTGTCCAATATTATTTTGGGGACTGTCACTAACCGTGATAAAACCGACAAGATGACAAGACCACATGTGCACTTAGGGTGGGGGGAAGCAGCATCATTCAATCTGTAGATTTAATTTTCATGCTCTTGCAGCCTCTAAGGACTTATATGACTGACAACTGTAATAGCAAAAATCTGTATTTGAGGGTCTTCCTCCACTGACCCAGTAAACCTTTGCCAAGTCATGATGGTTGCCTGATGCACAGCCTGAGTGTCAGTTGAAGAAAGAGAAACACCTGGGATTCAAGAGCTGAAAAAGATATTTTAAAAGTAAATACAAACTGAAGTGGAAGAAGGTCACTGGCAAAGAGCAAAGACTGGAAAAGCTAAAATGAATAGCACAGAGGAGCAGACATCACTGGAGATGAGGCTGCTTTTGTCTTGTGGATTACATGGGTTTCCAGCTTGGGTTTTGTCACTAGCGATACCATGCTATTGTGATTTTGCAAGTTCAAGACTGGATCTTCTCTGAAAGTCCTTCCTGTAGCAATGCTCCATGAAATAGGCAGTTCTCTGCATCTGGAGAGAGCACCATCTACATCTGGGTGAAAGCACCAGGTAAGAGGGTGCACCAGGCAGCAGTGGCCTGCAAAAATAAAGGCTCTTCTACCAGCTGGGGATGCCACAGAGCTGATGTGTAGTTTTGAGCTCCTATTTAATGTGATTTCCTGCAAATCTTTAATAGAGTTCATGATTATGGCTGACTAGCATTCTTGTGTTGCTTTTATCTGAGTCTGTCTTGCCTCACTTCATAAAAAGCGCTTTTTATGAAGATGTGGAGTAGCCTACTGCAGGAGTGACACACCACCTCCTGAAATCTAATAGAGCTGTCATCCTTGTGTCACCATTGTATCTGTTAAAGTAATCAGCTAAACATCTGTCCCTCCGTATTTTATGCACTACAATCCATTCTGCCAATTCCCTCCACCCAGGCAGGTTTCCGGAAATACTGCATTTAAATGCTTTTAGAGTGGGAGGAAAGAGGGAGTGTTTTTTCATTTTTCAGTCAGCTGCATCTGATAAAACAACGATTTGTAGTGCTGGGTAACCCCAAACATGTAAAAGCTCATTTGCAAGCCATGCTGCAGTATTATAAAAAGGACTGGAGCTCTTCAAAACCCATTCAATTGGAATCACATTGGGCCTGAATTTGGCAAGAAAACCACCTAATTTCAGTGCTGAAATCTGTAACAAACTGGAAGTAATTCTCCATTAGTATGGAGTTTATATAAATCAAGGCTTCTGCTTCCAAAACTGAATTACCGGCAACAGCACAAGCTATTGTTGCTTTTAAGAGCAGACATCCAAACCAAGCGTGGCCAGTTCCAGGTGTTCAATATTGTAATGGGGGCCAGAATTTTTTTAGGCAGTTGGATATGTTAAACAGCATGTTGAACTCTTCTGAAAAATCTGATCTGCTCTTGCCTGCTATGGAAGGGATTTTTATTCTTAAAAACAAAAAAAAAATCTGACTTTTTTTTCCTGATTCAGAATATTTTGGGCAAGTCCATTTTCTGACAGTATCCTTGTATTTGGTTTGATTCTGCTCACAGGAAAGAAACACAAAGAACTGATGAGTCCGGAGTACAATCAGAAAGCTGGCAAAAGCAGTGATGAAGTGGAGGTAGCAGGAATGGAAGGAGACCACAGGCCATGGCCAGAGGAGCTTCCTTAGCATGTCCCTTCCTCTCACACACACTTGGATGACACAACTTCATCACGTGCACCTCAAACAGAATTTTATCTTCTTCTAATGAAAGAAGAGCTAAGCAGATTGCTATTAAAATTAAACAGATTTAATAGTATTAGCTGTAGGCTTCCAAACACAAAATAGCCAACTGTTTTTTTTTGCCCTTGTTTTGATGCATTTTGCCTAAATGGCAGCAGGTGTTCTGGGCTGCCCTGCCAGCACTTCCATATGGGTCAGAAACCAAATCAGCTACCAAATACTGATGGAAAAGAATGACTTCTGTAGTACTTCTCATCTCTCTCTTTGCAGATATTGCATTTCTTCTCATTTATGTGCTGTACATGACTGTGGGGCAGTTTCCAGGTTAGTGTCTCTTCATTACTGTTTTCAGCTTGGTGTGAGCGAAGAGAAAAACATCCTTTACTGCCTGTAATTCTAGATTTTACTTGTGGATTGTTTTGTTTTTCCTGACACCCTTTTGCTTAGACATGGCCAGAGAGTTAAACCACATGCAAAGATGCTGCATGTTTAATACACTGCTATTGGGACCAACATGGGATATATGGAGTATTTCAAAGTTCATCTTGAGGGAAAAGCCATGGTGCAGGTAGTTTATGAGCTGTGATGGCTTTTGCTATCTTGAGAAACTCACTCTGTTACACCTGCCAAGAAGGACTGTCTCCTGGAAAAGCTAAGGCAGTTTGTCTCAATAAATACTTGGATACAGCATAAAGGACATGTGCTGGCTGTATACCTGCAATCAAAAGAATAAACTGTGTGTGTCTGCAGCCTAACTATGTGCTACTGATAAACTCATAATCAAAGAAGTGAAACTCTTTTGAAGATCAAAGGAACTGTTATTCATGTGGATGTGTATAACATATCTGATTACAGGCAATGGTCTAGCAGTGTCTTGCAGCAGCAAATACAACCAGAGAGACAAACAGGGGTGGTTGGGAGGGATGGATGGGGCTTTAGCAGTCTCTTTGGCCTTGGGCACTCTGACCCAGTGTTAGGAGTAAAATACACGTTGTTGCAGTCAGGTTACCTCCAGTTCCTCTTCCAAACTGAGTTTTCAGTCAGCTGGAGAGACCTAGGAGGAACATTGTCAGAAATACTTTGCTGTGGAAAGACATCCTGACTCCTAGAGAAAAAGGAAAGCTGTACTTTTTCCCCCTGCTTCTCTTTGTCCATTGAAGAAATGGCCAAGAACTGGGGAAAAAAAATCTTAGCTAGAATACCTCTTAACCTTACATTTTAGGTGTTATGTGTGTTGCATGATTTAGGCTTAGTACTGGTACTTAGGCAGAGTTAGTTCTGATACTAACGTACTTTCTAGTGTAGTAATACAAATATGTAATTAAGAGCTCTCAGTGCCTGCTCCTCTTTGGAGGATGTGCTCTCAGCCCTCCTCACCAGGACCATGACCATATCGGTCTCCCGAGGTTTGGGGGACAAGGGGAATTTTTGTAGGCTCAGAGCACAGAGTTCAAGGAGTTCCTGAGACAAAAGTAGCTGTGTGATAAGATCAGTGTTGATGGGGTGTGGAGGAGTATGATTAATATGCTGAAACTTAAGCTGTGTCTGCCAGAGCCTGGTATCAAAATACCAAAAAAAAATTGTGACAAGATGCATATTTGTGAAATGCTATAGATGGTCTCATGTTGGCTGGGGCACAGAGAAAAGAAAGCTTCTGCCTTGTACATCTGCATGGGCCAGATATTATCTTATTGATAGATAGCAAAAAGCATGAGAAAAAGGGTAAATGGGATATCTGGCAACAGGGATTTCTCCCAGAGCCACCCCAATAGCAACCACAGAAGAGGTTTTTCAATGTGAAGCAAGTCAGATGCACTAATGTGGGCTGTAACTAATCCTTGTCTCTTACATCCTCCAGGAAAAATGGTGCTTGTCAACACCTCCAGTAATCGTGGTGTAAAGGGTCTGTACAATGATCCAAATCTTATTGGGGGTCTCAAGTGTTCATGCTCTCTTTCTCCCATCACTTCATCTCCTCTTGCATATATTGTAGCAATGGATTTCCCAGAGCACTTCTGTCTTATTATTAAGACATGCTGTCACTCTGGTTCATCTGCCAGAGAAACAGAGTAACACCTGAAAATCTGAAGAGGGAAGAAACTAATTATTTCTTGATAAATTATTTCTAAATTAAGAAATTTAGAAGAAGTCAGTTACAACTCTATCTTGAGAAGGAGGGAGGTTCATACTAAGAGAGAATAAGGCAAATTTTGGTCACTCAAAAATTTTTCTGAGAAGGATTGTGGTGTTTCAAATTCTGGATCAATGTTGTTTATGAGAAATGCCTCATTCTGATAAAGCAGAGAGGGAAATGGGGCTGGTAGGCCACCTCTCTCCTATTAGTTTTCACACACACCATGTAATCAAAGACTGAAGCATAATCTGTTGGCACGAGGTTGACTGAACTAGAGTATACAGACAACGAACTTTTTGAAATACTTGATATTTCAGTCTCAATCATGGTTTACATCTGAAGTAATTTGGAGGTTTATTTTGTTTAGAATCTGAATAGTCATTTTTGATTAGCAGACTGCATAGGTCAGAAATGATACTGCAAACCCGAAGCCATGCAGGTTGCCAAAGGTAACACACTGTCTTTGCTTACTCAGGTTTTCAGTGCTGAAGTTATTTGAAGTTGAGCTGAACCATGGAATATTTGTTTGTTTTGTAACTGTTGTCTACCCATCTGCTTTAGGTTTTGCTTGATTTCAAGAAGGGTTGGATTGTTTTGTTTTTTTGTTTTCTATTCAGGACATCGGGTGCATTAATCCTCTGAAAAATCAAAACGCCCTCAAGATTAATTACAGATATGGGTCAGCTATTTGTTGCATTCTACCCATATGAAACAGGTGTTTGGGTTGGCAAGTCACCCAGAGGCAAGGGAAGCATTTGGTAGATTAGAAACAGCCCTATGACTTTTTTTTCTTTGAGTTTATGGTAAATCCAACCCTCACATACTTTCCAGGAGTCACTTACTTCAAATGTTGTGTTCTGCAAATGATTCTCACTGGAATGGTTTAATAGACTTATGGAACAATTGAAGCTGAAAAGAAAAATTGCAGGTCATCTAGAACAGTCCCTGCACAAAGCAAGATCATCTCCCTTTGTCTTCATTATCACCACCCATGAGGTAGCTGGAGAAAGAAATTAGATGTACCTATCCTCAGCTCTCTCTTTTCCAGGCTGAAAAAATGACTTCTCAGTCTGTTCTGTGTTCCAGCCTTTGCCTGCCTTGGCTACAGCATCTTCATATCTTTCTTGACTGCAGTACTTCAGAGGTAGCCTTCCTACAGGTATACAGTGTAATAATCACTTCCCCTGGCCTGCTGGTTACATTCTTGGTTGACCTTCTTCAGTGCACTGCTGGCTCACACTCAGTTCCTGTCCACCTAGTCCCAATCTCCTTCTCTGGAAAACTGCTTTCTATTTAGATAAACTGCTGCGTGTGCTGCCCTCTGGCATACCAGCCTTTCTGAACAATTTATTATTTTATGTGAACATGCTGATGATGCACTCTATACCGCTGGCTAGGTTAATGTGGTCAAGCACAGTGAGCCCTAGCATCAAACTGTGGGGAGCTCCACTGATGATCAGACATCAACTGAGCATCAAGTCACTGACCACCACTCTCTAAGCCTAGCAGCCCACACGTTTGTTCTAGACATCTCCGTGTGTCCCCTGAAAGGTTGGTTTTGGTTAGAGAATACTGCAGGCAAGGTCTGGGGAGATAGATTTGGAAGGTAGTGAATTCATAACTAGAGGACAAACACCATTTGCTAATGAGTTTCAATGGGAGGTGGTGAGCTCATTGTGTTTTCTCTCGGTGAAATCTCCTCCAACAGCATACTTTGGTGTTCTTGAGACTTGTAACCCAGTTTCATTTTCCTAAGATCTACTTGGCAAATGAATAATGCTTCCAGCAGCCAACAGTGTCACAAATTTGATACAGTAAGGAGCCCTCTAAAGGGATTCAGACTACAGTGGTTAAATCCAAGTGCTGGGGTCCCAGCCCAGCGCTGCGGAAGGCCATTCTTAAAAAGAGCTTGTTTGCCAAATACTGACAGATGACTGTCTTTCCCTCAACAACTAAACTCTTGTTTAGCTTTATTTCAAATGTTTACTTTTCTGCCAGGATTTCAATAAAAGACCCTTGTCTTGCAGCAGCAGCAGCAAGTCATCTAGCACAAGAATGGGGTCTGTAAAACTGTCTTCTTTTCATGCTTGTAAAGCTCTTTGAGAGAGAGCGTGCTACCCATCCTGTGTTTTGCTTTTGGAAGGAAGTAAAACATACATTATTTAAGTTATTTGTGTTATTGTCAGATCATCGGGACAAAGGGCTTGACTGGTAGCAAGCATAAAATAGATGAAATATATGCCCCCATGAGTCTTTAAAAAAAAAAAAAAAAAAAAAAGAAAAAGAAAATAAGAGAAATAAAAGTGTAGATCATACATTAGGTCTTCAGTTACTTTCATTTCTGGATTGCCTTTTTAACTCGGAGCTCCTATTTGCCTATTGCATCTCAGGCTATATCTGGTCCATAGAAATAAGGCCATCTCTTAGGTTATTCTAACAGAACAGTTGCTCTTGAAAATCAGATTCTTCAGACAGATGATTGGTATATCAAGTCCACTGATGGGGAGCGCATCCAGCACAGCAGTGCGCAATTGCTCCTCTTTCCTGGTGGCTTTTCCTTCTGCTACTTGCACAGTCATCATCCCTGCAACATTGAACTAATGCTACAGCAGCTCTGCACAGGAGCAGAAATCTGTATTTCAAATTTCTATTTCCCTTTCTGTTTCAAGATTTAAATGGTGCCAAGCATAGAAAAAGGCAAGCTTCAAGGCAGGAGCAGCTCTCAAACCCATGAGCTCTGCAGATGCAGCCCCTGATACCTGTTGGATGTGCTCAGTGTTGATAGTTTCTACTACTTTTTGACAGCTCCCACAGCATCTAGGCCAAATAAAATACTGAATTAATCTCTTATTCCTGACTTCTGAAGAGGGGGGAGCCATGGAGGCAAAACCTGCCAGTCCTCCTCTCCCACTGGTGTTGACTAAATCATGTGAGAGGGATTAAGGAGACCAGTGAAGCATTTTTAACCCTGCTCTCACCGCGAGAGCAGCAGAGACCTGGTGTGTTCACATAATAACCAGATATGTGTATCAAAGAGGCTGGTATATGAGAAGGGGAGCAAGGTGGAGTTTAACAAACAGCCCTTAATCCAGTTAGTTCTTGATGCTGACGACTGGGGCACAACTTGTAACTAAAGGGTTTGTGCTCTAGGATTTCCTTTATGGGACTGTAAAAGTGACATGTTCTCTCTGGATGCTGAGTGTTAAGAATCCTTTGCTGCTTTTTGGAAGGCAGCAGTGCTGCAGCAGATTTGTATGGTGCTGCCACAGCAGTTCCCATTCCTCCCAGGAGCTTTCTAAAACCCCTCTGCCTTTTGATAGTGGCCCAGCTCCCCAGTTCACTGCCTTGCCTTTGTGCAGGCACCGCGGGGCCTGGGCTAGAAGGGAGATAATGCTTCCTGAAGGGCTCGTTTAGCCCAGCAGGAGAGAGGCGGCCAGCAGCATCCACACAGGTTATTAAGCTGCACTGGAAAGAAAAGCAAACTACAGAGTTGTATTAGTTTATGTATTATCAGCATTTGTAAGGTGCCTGTTGCCTTAGTAACAATGAACAATGTATATAGCTTTGACCAGGCAAAATCACCCTCTGGTCAGGGAAATAAAAAAATTCATGGCCTTTCCTCCAGAGCCACTCCTCCTCTGCTTAGGGAGGGGAGCTTAGAGGGCAGGAGAAACTGAGCTGGTTGTTATGATCTTACAATCCCCATTTCTGTCTATTCACTGCTCCTTGGAACCCTGTGGAGCTGCTAACAAGCTGTGTGTATATTGAGAGCACGTAGGAATATGTTGGAGGCAGGGAGGCAGAGGGGTGTGCAAACTCCTGTAATCCAAAGCATGCACAGTACCTTTTGGTGGAATGGGCTTGGGGTTATCCTGAGCTGTCCTTTAGGTATCCCTCCTGCCCTCATCTCCAACAGACCCATGTCTGGCTGGGGAGCACATTAGCAGTGCTTCTCCTGGCCTCATCCACGCTGGGAACTGGACCATTTCCACATGAGAGGAGTGACCAGTTCTGCTACTTGTGCAGCAATTGCATGTGTTGCACTGTCCTTATTTCTCTGGGCTTAGTATTTTGTCATTACATGGGAATAATAGTTTTGCCTTATCTGAAAAATCTATTGTAGGTCTCATGGTAGCAACTACTATTCCAATGAGGGCTGAATGATTGAATTCATTAGATGCCACTACTGTTTTTATCACAGGAAGGTCTAAAAGCCATTGTACTGAGCACCGGGAGCTCAGTGCTGGCATGGTGGTCCCACTGGGGTACAGCAGGGTCACCCCATCTCTGGAGCAGGGAGCCTGGCCCAAGTATACAGCCCTCTGGACTTTCAGATGTTTGACACTTGATATTTCCCTTATGGAAAAATAGTCTGCTCTGTATAAATAGTGTAACAAAATAAACACTGTGCTCAGCATGACAACCAAGAAAAATATTGCAAGGTCAACTTAAAGGCTGAGATGGGCTCAGAAGACAATGCTGACTTTGTGTTAAAATTGGGGGAGACTCATTGCACCAGTCCTGGCAGTCATAGGAGGTAAAGCAGCACTTTCTATTGCATGTGGATCAGCTAGCATGGGCTTGTTCCTTCTATTTATTCTATATGCTGGCTAATGACAATACAGTTATTGTTCTTACACCTGTTTGCAAAGGGAAATGAACTGATGGCAGAATTTTAGTGCCTCTCCATGAGGTAAATGGGTCAGGTTTCTTTATTTTTGCCATTTAGTGCAGTACATCTGGTCTCACAAATCTGAGCTGCAGCTCAAGATATATGTAGGCAATTCAGAGCCTTGTTTTATCGTCTTCTAAAGGACGATAAAGTAAGTAATGAAAATCTCCACCAGAGTGAAATAAGAGGTGAGATTCTGATAGTTGTATACCAGGCAGTCAGCTAAGGTGAATCCAATTATTTGTGGCATTGCAGGTTTTTGCTGCAGGAATATGTCACACGTGGTAGCCAGCAGCACAAAACTTACTTCACTTTGGCTTGACACGTGTTTTCACAATTGCTATACGAACAATAAAAATGCAGCACCTATTACTGTTCCATCCTCCTATCACACTCTTTTCCTTGCATCAGAAGAGATTTATCTTCACCCTTAATCAGCCACCACAGTGGTTGCTGCCACTATAATTTTGACTATAATTTTAATTGCCTACAGAGGCTGCACTGATCTTCTTTCTGACACTGAAAGATTTAACAGTGGAGTTGAGGTCCAGAATCGATGTTAACAAGTCTTTATTTGTGACTATTTTATTTAATAGACTCTTATAGCTACTAGGGGTGATTTACAAAACTGACCTTCACTGGCTGTCTGGTAAACCAGAGAATTGGCAAATACGTTTCCTCAGCAAGTAATGGATGCACCCTTCTTGGGAATCAGCCCGGTCCCTAATTCAAGGCCGCAGCTTTACCTGCCCCAAACCATTACTTCTCTAACTTTTAAACAGATGATATATTGCCCTGTAAAGAGCAAAATAAAACCAAATTTCTGGTTTAATATACTTTAAGATGCAGCAACAGAGATAGAAGTGGATGGTTTCTTGCAGAGCAGACCATCTTCCCATGTCTAGCGGAGCTGACAATGTTGTTTTAAATGTCCCAAGTAATAAGAGTCTGGACCAAATGCCATAAAAGATATAGTATGGAACAGTTAGGCTTTGATGGAGACATGGCTGGCTAACCTAACAGACATTCCTTGGCTTTAACAACCCTGCTATAATGTGCAATGATTTGTGTGGCTTTGAGTTCAATATGAAGGTTTCTGCTTTAAAAAGTAAAGGGGGGGAAAAATTACATTGGCATTCTGTTCTATCAGGCAACGTTGCCATTGGGACTGTGTTCCCCAGTGAAAATGCCACAGAGACAATCTGTCAGCTCCTGCCCATCACATTTCTTTCCATCCCAGTGGCTTGCAGGGCATTTCCATCTGCATGTAAAAATCCAGGCTGATGATTGCAGTGGTATTTGCAAAGGTGAAAACCATGCAGCTGTTACAGAAGCTTGCTTGCTCCCGATCAGAAAAGTCGATGAGCATTTTATGGATGACAGGTTTGGGCAGTTCTTCTGAAGTGACTCTACTCTGCTCCCTTTTGCACTCTGATTTGACTGGTAGGTGCTGTATGTGCTTCATAGTAAATGATATAATAAAGGGTTATTAAGTGATACAAGTGTGTTAAGAAGTGCTATCGACAAATCAGTATAAAATATTCCAGGTTATTATAAGACCCTATTACAAGAAAACTGAAGGATTTTTGCATCAGTTGATTAACCAGTTATGAAACCGTGCTTCTTGTTAAACTTTCAAATGACATATTAAATATACAGTTATAAAGGAAAGGTGAGTAGACCATTTATACCAAAAAAAATGGACTCTCATGATAAAAAGGGGGTTGTGCTTTTGTGAAGTGATACTGCTAAGAGGAATAGGAAGAGCAGTCCCAAAAGTGAGAATGGCACAATGTGTTTTTAATCCAAAACAGAGTCCTGAATTTGCCCTGTTAGAAAAATCTATCGCGGGGACTTGAGTGAAGTATTATCTAACCATCTGAGACACAGCCCTATAATTCATGGGTCATTGACACAGTAGAGAAGATCAGTTTTGTCTATTGTAGCAGCAGAGGGACTCTTAATCCATGGATTATTAACGTGGAAAATTGAAGGGGCTGTTACAGGCTTGTGGTTTATTAGACTATTGTGGATTTAGGGAGCTTTAATTTGAAGATTATGGACACAATGGAGTGCAATAGATCCTTTGACAATGTCAGTGGCAAGGCTTTTGTACAAGAGAAAGCTTCTGCGTGTATTCTGGCCTTCCCCATCCCACAGGATACTGCTTAGGGAAACACTTATGGGGCTGTAATCACCTTTGAAACTTATGTGATCAAAGCAACTCAGAAACCCACTTCTCTGAAGATAATGTTCCTTGAGCTCTCCAGCCTGAAAATTGTTTTGTTCTAGTAAGGGTCTTCTTGCTAATGCTTGATTTGCACCTCTTGTTGCTGTTTTGTTTTGTGAAAATGTGATGCAATACATCACTAGATCCATGGCATGTTTTGCAGCACTAGTGAGCTGAATGTATGTCACACTTTGGAGAAGGACCAAGGAGTGAAACCTTGGACTTCCACTAGCAACGGGTTAGAGACAGACCTTCCTGCCCGTGGTCACCACCTCAAAGGAACTGAGTGAGCTTATCTCTACTTCCCATATACTTTGAAGGACTAATAGATGTGAGCAACTTTTTGTGGGTGTAAAGAAGCACAGTGTGGCTTGAACACAACCACAGCTCAAAAGACAACCAGCCTGCTCTGAAAGCCCGTTGGGAAAAGTTTCTCCCCTGCCCAAGCATCTTGCAGGTTGTATGTTCTTGTATCCTCCTCTGTTCCAGAAGCAGGGAAAGGAATCAGAAATCATCACAGTAAACACTACAGGAAGGGCTGGGTTTAAAGTGTAGTGCAGGAGACTCAGAGCTGACATTGGGGTGAGCTTTGTAACTGCAATGGTATCTGAGAATGGAAATGGTTTGCTTCTGGAGGGCATGAGGGCATGTCACTGGCAGTGTCTAAGAGCAGGTAAAACATCTGCTGGGAAGGTCTCAGCAGTAGCGTGTTCCACTGCAAAAGCATGAGCTGGACAACTTTTCTGTTTAATTTCTGATTTGTGTTTGCAGTAAAAGAGGAGGGAGCTGTGAACAGAACTGACATAAAGTAGCTGGCTGGATCAAGGGTCTTGACATGTCCCCTGTGGACATGCTCAGCTCAGGGTGTCTGTGCATGCAGGGGTCAGCTTTGCAGGTCTTGCATTCATGTCTGCAGCTGTGAGTGGACTGAGGGGAGCAGGGACGAAAGCCAAAATGCCATCTGTCCCTGGTATTGTTTGGCTTATTGCGCTGTTGTCCAGAAAAAGCACGATCACGATTCAGTCATGGAGCTCCTTGCTGCTGGAAGTTGAGGAAGCAAAAGCATTAATGGGATCAAAAGGAATTACACAAATTCGTGGGAAACAGCTTATGAATGGCTTTTGAATGATGGCTCAGACACAACGTCAGGACCAGGTTTTCTGGAAATGGAGAGGGCAGCAGGAGGAACAGGTCATGCTTGTCTTCCTGTCTAGGTTCTTTCCCTAAGCTGAGTACTGTCCACTGTTCCTACTTGATTTCATATTAGGGCCAGACAACATTTTAAAAGCTTTTCCAATAGACAAAGGACTAAAGAAAGACGACAACTATGTGAAATAAGCTACAGGGTACATTAATTGAGGAAGGGCAAGAGAAAATTGAAGTGGGGATCTCTTCTAGGCCAAGAGAGGAGCAGAAGGTGATCTGAAGACTTCTGTTTCAATTCCATTGATGTTGGGCAAGGAGCTCACAGTATGAGGATAAGCTTAGGTCTCCAAAGCTGTGTTTGTCGTATTTATCTCTATTTTGCAAGAAGGGAATGCTGAAGGAGAAAGGAAGTCTCTCTGAAGAGAAACTTGCTCAAGAAACATTCTAGGAGTGGCCTTAGCCACTAGGGCAGTCTTTAACCTCTGATGCTCCAGTGTGCAGCAAAGGCTTGGTTTCTGTGCAAAATCCCAACAGTCATGCAGAGCCTTGATTAAATCCTTGGAAAACTGATTGAGGTATAACACTAGATTGAGTGATTATTTTAGTTGAGAAAATACATATTTACTTGAAATAAACTCCTATTACTCAAATGGGATGCTTACGCAATGCATTACATAATGTAATGTTTACGTTATGCAGATAGCTTGGTTTATGTTTAAATAGAATATGTTTAATATTCAGCCTGGGAATCGTTGTTGAGCACAAATAACTATTTCTTCAACATTAATTTCCACTTCAAGTATTTCCTTTTGCTTGCTTTGCCTCTCCTGCCCTCTTCCATTCCCTCCCCCCATCAAAATTTACTTTTATTTCCCAAGGAATGTATGTGTTTTAAAGTAATGCAAAGAAAAGATAGATTGAGTGCATTTGCAATGGCCTTTGAAAACTGTCCCAGTGTCCAAAGGCTGCTCAGTTTTAGTCCTTCAAGTGTTCTGTGCTTACTGCTGCAACGTGTCATCTACACAGCCAGGAAGTTGTACAAGATATACAAGATTCAAGCCAATAGGATAAAATCCAAGTGATCTTTTAGCCAGCTTTTGAAATGAATATAACTTTGTGACCCAGGACTCCAGAAATTAATCTTAACTGAGTGGTCAGACACAGATGGTCTATATGAAGTTTTCTGTATAACTTCTAATTTGATATGTGAAACTCCTTGTATCATTTTAAAATATATGGGGATTTTGAGCACTATGCTATTTAAAGAAGCACATACTGTTGCAAGGGAACAAGGACCTTCTGAGAAGTGTTCAGTTTTAAAAGATAGCTAAGTTTAAGCAGCTTTAAAAATTTGTGTAGTACAGTTATTGAGTTAATATTCCAGCCTAAATCTATGGATGTACCAGCAGTAAAATATTCTGAAACTGCAGACTGTAGAATCTGCTCGGTTTGAAGATGTTCTACAAACCTGAAGATTTTGATGTTTGGATTTGTGAAGATAGGACATAGCTACAAATGCTTTCACAAATCCAGGTCTTTAGTCAGGAATCAAGGTGTTCAACATGAAGTCAGGGATGCAGGCCAGGGCTCCAGCTGGTAATGCTGTTGAATCAACACCAGAAAGTGAACTTGTGTGCACAGACCTCTCCAAAGGGAAGGGGAAGGCTCATATCACATCATGCCTGAGACACCTCTGGCCTGCTTCATTGAGCACACGTATCTTCTGCTCAAGCCAAGGCTGCCTGATTTTTGGCCAGCTCTGTATGCAAAACTCCCTGAAATTGGAGTGCACCTTTTAATGGTAATACACTAGACACCTGCAAGATATTCTGAAAACTTTGGTTGCTCAGAAGCCCTCAGCTCTAAAGTAGTGGGAATGTATCCCTTGACTTCAGTAGATGTCTCCCACAAGTATGCAAGAAAATATTTGTCTTAATATTAGCAGTAGTTTTTAGGTTACACAATAGCCGAAGATCAGAACTTCATTTTCTCTTGAGCATGGTGCTGAATGAACAATAGCTGAATACCTTTTATTTGGTATTTGCAGTCACTGATTACACTCCCTCAAGATATTACAATCTCTTATTCTTCCAGTTCTGCCTGATAAAGTGGCTGGAGATTGGTAAACAACTGGAGTGAAAGGGAGGTAAAAATACCGTAAAACTGAGGCAGGTGAGATGTTTTCCTGGCGAGTATATGAAGAAAGGAAAGACACTGAGCTCCTGAAGCTCCAGGCATCACCCTCCCTATGAGAGAATTGTGAATTAGTATGTATTTTGGTCATTTGGTTGCTAACATTCAGAGCAGAATTATATTGTAGTTGTAAGGGGGTTTTTTTGCCAGCAGATGAAACCTTCTTACTGAAGCCTAGAAGGCAGAACAGTCCTGGTTGCCACTCCTACTTGGGCTACTGCTTCTCCCCTGTCTTGTGGCTTTCTTCTCCAGCAAGGTCAGGTGGGGAGCCACCAGGAGACTGCTGACACTAATTCAAAGCAAACCGAGCCATTTCTCCTCCTCAGCTTTGCCAAGACAATCGTCTCCACTGTGGAGAGCCAAGGTGGGAATTTCTTCTTTGTTTTCGCTTGATTGAAGCGGAGAAGCTTCATTCTTTTTGAGCTTTCCATGTTAGTGTCATATAACATCTCTTTTCACTTAAATACTACATCCATTCATTATCCATCCAAATGGAAGCTGGCAGGGCTTTCTCTATTAAAGTTTGGGGTTTTTTTTATAAGTAGTTCTATCTGTTGTTGGTCCAGAAAACATCAGCTTTCATCTGTCCTTTCCCTCTCATGGGGCTTTTCCTTTTAAACCAAAATTTTTGTTTAAATATTTAAACATTTATTTATTTAAGTAGCAAACTGATGCATCCTCTACTGATGTCCAGTTTCACTAGACTGCATTTCTCTGGCTTTGCTTGTTGTCTTGTGGCTCAGGAGATAACATATTAATGGCCTGTAAGAAAACCCAGCAGGATGTATGCTGGGGAGAAAATGGACTATGTCTTGGTTTCTCGATGGTCCTTCACTTGGAAATTTGTTGTGGAAAATGTGTTGATGGAAAAAATACAGCTGCTGCTTTGCATGTGCTACATCCACAAGGAAAGATCTCCCATGAGCACTTGTCTTGCATCAAAAGTTTCTGGTGAACAAGTGTTCCTACAGGAACACCAAGCCTCTGTGTTTATTAGTCCCATAAATGGCTGTCATTTAATGCTCTAACCAATCTTCCTAGTAATTGCAATCAGCAGGGTTCCCACGCTGTGCATCAGTGATGGTTCATGAACTTGCTTCAGTAGCTTCCCATGAGTCATCAGTAGAGTTGACACAGCTGAAGTAGACAAGTCAAACTACAATTACATAGTTTGTTGGGTTTTTTTGAGACCAATTTCCTAAAGATATTTCCACCGTAACACTGTAAGTCGGACTTCACGTTTGAATACATCGCTATGTTCCATCTAAATTTGACAGACAGCTAGATGTGTCAGCAATAGCAAGATAAGCAACTGAGGAGAGATTAAATTCATGCCCTCCAATCAGGAACAAAAGTTGCACTGTAACCTCAAGTAAATTTCCAGATCCCACAGACTACTCATGGGAAAAGTATTCCTGCTATAGGAGACATTCTGATTTGATTTTGTGTGTTACTGCCCAGAGACTGACCCAACTTGAGCCAGAGAGCCAAAGGAAACAAGGGCCTGCAGCTTCCATTACTTACAGATTGGCTTCTTGTTAAATGCTTTCCTAATTTCACCATCAGAGATGCGTGTCAGCTTTTGCTTTTTTGTTTTAAATAGATAAAGATGGTTTTTCCATTAAATATTGTTCAACTGTCCTGGCAGTTACATTTCCAGTACTTTCTTTACTAATAATTCTTGAGCATAGAAGGGAAATAGAAACTGAGGGCAGGAGGCACAGTGAGCTTTCTTGCATTAGATGACAACCTGACATCTCTGGTGTGGGACAGAGGCTTGTATAAGATGAAAATGCTAATGTGCCGGATACATATCATGTGGTGTGATGTCTCCATGACCCCACTACTCTGCCTGAGACATTGACGTTTGGACCATCATGGTCCTCTGATGAACGCTGATAAAATGGTGAGTTTCTGCCAGATATCAGCCCTGTTGCATGGTGGGGAACAGACGGGCTGTTTTTCAACTCTATGGTTTTGGCAGGCTGTGCAGTTGGTCATGAGGGTCTATTATTGCTCAGAAAAAGCGATGGAGCTGAACCCCACATTCAGGTGTGAAGTTGTCCTCCAAGTCTGCACAAGCATTTGTTGAGAAGTGTAAAAGAAGCAAAGCAATGTATAGGAAGCAATTATGCCATGTAGGCTCTAGGTAGCATTGTCTAATATGAGGACAGTAGTTCTGATGATAAATATTTCACAGGTCATTCATGTCTGGTAAAGGTGAGAAGCCATGTGTTAAACCTTTCATATTCCTTTTTCTATCTCCTTTTTTCAGCTGACTTGTTTGTTGGAGCACCTCAGTCTCCTGATCCTTCCTGATGAGAGAGGAAATCACTGGTTCTGACATTTTCTAAATAGGAGGAACTGAGGCAGAGAAAAGTGCATCTGTTGAAGCAATTTAGGGGAGAAAGAGGCACACAGACCAATTCTCAAAATTCTCCCCAGATGTCCAGCTCCCCTTGGCACCAGGCATTAAAGAAATTCCTATCAGTTTTCTCTCTGCATCTTTGCAAACCTAAATCCCTCTGAATGTCTGGCACTAAATCATCTACCCATGGTTACAGAAGGAATTTGAAGTATCACAGGGAACTGATCCTTTTTCAGCAACAAGAATGGTGTTTAATTGTTGCCCTTTCCATCTCACATGGTGCATTCTGTAACATTTGTCAGCTTGAACTGGGCACATTTTGGCTGCCAAATTCTTTGTTGAGGGAAACTCCCAACTTCTTTGTGTGAGGAATAAGTATATATGTGTGTGTGTATATATATAAAATATACATGTGTATACGAAATATATTTACAGTATCGAGAAAATAAGAAACAAGAGAGCTTCCAAGACTCCAAGTTCTCTTCCAGAGGAGAATTATGCCTATGTCTAGTGGCTCATGAACACATTTGACGTGCAAGTGCTTGGTTGCACTGTGTTCCTCCTAAAACCTAAAGATGGTAAATGAACACTGGTAAATTCTGAGTAGCTTTTTTAAAAATGCATTTATTTTTCCAGTAAACTCCCTCCCATCAGAAGCTCAGCTGGGATTGCTTACTTAAATTTATTTTGCTTAAAACAGGAACTGAGCTTTAAAACCATTATTAATAAACAGTTTATTTTTTACAGTGAGGCATCCAATGTAATTCGTAAATTATTGTCCATTTAATTAAAGACACTCACCTTCCCAGCTGTTTCTCTAATGAGCTTAATCCAAAGCAAATAAATTCAATGGGTGCTTTGCCAGTAATATCAGGGATGTCAGTGCAGACACAAGCATTTTCAGGGCTTCTTCCCTCATCGCCCTGACTGTTACCAGGTTCTGGTTTGCAAAGACCTTGAGACATGCTTAAACTTCTGGGGACTCCACCTCTTCAACAACAGATTGTCCAAGGTGGAGGCTGCTATGCCTGGCTGACACAGTGGGCCCACCTCTCTTTACTTTTTACCTTATTCTCCTTGAATTCAAAAGTGGACCTGTGAGAAATTAAAGTAACTTAGCCACAGCTATCCTGAAAGACCAAGTCTGCTGTTGACGTAGCCAGCAACTTGCTCAATGACCCTTCAAGCTAATCCATACACAAGATCATTTCCTATGACACGGAGTGGGATGTTTCAGGCATCTGGCTGGAGAGAGGAGCCTGTCTGTGACTATTGCCCACAGGAAGAAAAAAAATATTGTTTTTGGTTCTTTCTACAGCTGTGAGCCTCCTGAGTTCATAAATACCCAAATGAGTTTGTGGAAAATAATTCTACTGAGGGCTATGAAATATAAATACAAAGACACTACCCTCACCTCCAAAAATCACCTGGGAAGTTTGTTAGAGAGGCCTCAGAATAAATGAGATGGAAAACAGAAGATAAAGGTAGCCGGAAATGATTGGGTTGGTAAAATTCACCCCACTTTGAGAGTGACCTGCAAAAGAGGGGAAAGTGGGTTAACCTTTGTGTATAAGGATGGGCCAAAGATGTGCATTTTTGTTCTTGCGTCTCACCTTTATGTGACTTCTGTTCCCAGTCCTCATACACTCCAGTGGCATGTGTGACACAATGCAAACCGAGATAAGAGAGAGTCTGTGATGTCTGCAGATATGAAAAATCAAGACATGTCAATAATTGCAAGTAACTAAGTATTATTCAGAAATAATATAGAATGCGACCAGCCAACTTTCTCTGTGATCTGCTCTAACTTTGCCAGGCACCAGAAAGTTGTCCTTAGTGTTTATGTGTGCAGGGCAGACAGAAAAGGGATGAAATGCTACTTCTGCTTTTTTTTTTTCAAGCATCTGAGCCACCTCTGCTGACAAATTAGCTGCACTTTAGTGAATGTATCATCTGCACAGTGACATCAGCACTGGCTTGCCATTAGATAACACTTCTCAGAAAGGGAAATTTAATCTGTTGGATTACTTTTCTAAGCAATTGGGGGAAAAAATACAAACAAGGAAACTTTGCAAGGCTGGAGTTTGTTTTTACTTATGACGTCCTTTAAAACAAAGGTTAAACATCTGGTCAGAGAACTCCTTGTAGGGCTAAGGTTCAAAACTGAAAGTAACAGCCCAGCAGAAGTGTGTTAATAGCAGATGTGAGTTGTGTAGCAAGATGGGGCTACGATGAATCTGAATTCTTATGAGAATCCATGAGGACTTGGGTGCTGGCTATCTTGGGTTTGTTTTTTCTCACTTTCTGATTATTTTTTAATGTTACCTCTGACTGTCACAGTTGAGTGGTTGGTTGGTTGATTTATTCTTTATGAACGCTAGAAAAGAAAACCTTTTTAGGTTGGAGAGAGCTAGAAGGACGAAGGCATCCTGGTAGGCATTCCCCAGCCCCCCTTCCCTTGGAGGTAAATTCTCTTCCCTGCTGCCTGACCTGGTTTGGGATTTTCCCCTGTCTGGGGCCATTCCCATGAGGTAGGATAACTAACAAAAGCCTGAAGGACTGTGTCAGGACCAGGGACTCGCTTTGCAGAACTGCCGCTTCATGCACTGCAGAAAAACTTGAGAGGGTGCCACTTGACTGAATCGGCTCTTGCGTTGTGGATTTAACTTCATTTTCTACTACAGGCATCCTGGTATGTAATAAAGCAAAATCAAGCATGCCACTGTGTTCACTGAGGCAGCAAACTGGGGGGGGATGAGTGGGATAGGAAATTCCCCTCCTTCTGCAGTTCATGGTGTTCTTCTAAACTATTTATAAATAGGTCTACTGTAGCCAGCATTTGCATTTGCACGGCTTCGCTGTTCTCATTTTCAAGGCTTCTCTCAAATCTGAAAGTAAAGGTTAGGCTGATTCCCCTTGTTTGAAATAAAGAGGAAAATAAAGTTAACCCTGTAGGCAGGTGGCTCTGACACAGTAATTCCCAGGGACATGAGTGAATTCTCCCTCACATGTGGCAGGAGCAGAGCTCTGAGCCTGCTCTCCCTTTTGCTCTGTTTTAATTTCTCTGCCCTCTTCATTAGCTGATGACAATTTTCACTTCCTACATCCTTTTAAAGGCCTCCCCCTGCACATCATGTGGGATTCTTGAAATGCAGATATCTGGTAAGCAACACAAATCACACACTTCTAGCCTGCCCTTGCCAGAAGCTCTGGATAAGTTTTCAGCTGAGTTTATACTTCATCTCCCTCCACTTTACAGAGGAATAATATATGGCTCCATTTGCGCCAGAAAAACTTGCACCAAAAACCAACAATCTATTTTGTGAAGGATTATTTTTTGCTGATCGAGTGGTGTTTGCAGATGACAGGCACGTGAGCTCATCTTAAGCTTTAAATTGCAGGAAATCCTGTATTTATTTACTTTTTACTTCAACCAAATAGGACATTATCCTACCTTTGAGTTAACACTCTCAATACTTGCCTTAGTTGAGTGCTGCATGCCAAAGGCATTGATATCTACTATCACTGGGCAAGGAACCACACAAAGCCACCAATTCGTGTATGTGACAGCTAAAATACTAAATAGGATTATGTAGCTCCTAAGACACAAAGAATCAGAAGCAGCCTGTTAAGTGATCTCTAAGTTGTAGATGTAACAATTGTTTTGCTTCTGCATGGGGCAATTGGAGGACAGGTGAAACACTGTGAAATAGCCTGAGATAGTCTGTTGTGTCTGTGGGCACAGGATGTGATGCCTCAGCACCTGCCTGCTGTTGGCATCCGAAGGCTGAGAGTACGAAAGGTCTCAGTGAGAATTTTCTTGAGGTCCCAACCTATATCTGAATGAAGAAAACATGGCTTTTGAATAAGGGTGTGCAAAAATTCCCTTCTGAAATGGAAAACACTTTTCCTTTCTTCTTTTTTTCTGTTTGTTTGGTTTTGGGGTGCGTGTTTTGGTTTTTGTTGTTAAATAATTAAGAACACTTTAACCTCCTGTATCCACAGGACCTGCCTAGCAGCCTTCTTGGAATAGATTGGTTTTGACTCAAATTGTACATTTACTTTGGGATGGGTTACTAATAAATAGAGGTTTCTAGGTGTTCTGAATGTGAGGAATGTATGTGGTAGGTTGGTACATTATGAATCTAAACAAAGAAGACTTATAAGACTAAATATTGTTTTATTGCCTGTTTAAGACTTGGAGATTAAATGTTTGTATAAAAGAAGGCATGTTATCCTAAGACAGTGAGGGTTTTTTTTGCTATTATTAACACAGTGTTACAAGGACCTAAAAGGTCTCTAAACTCTCTATTCTAATTGAGCTGTGAATTAAGGCCAAGATTAACTTCTACCGGTAAGTTCCAGCCACCGAAACAAGGCACTCACCTTTACAGAGGTGGTCAGGGCACTAAGGCCAAAGGTGGTTTGTTCAATAACGGAGCTGGATCATAGGTGTTTTGATTGATGTGTCATTTTTCCACCCAATGATAATGTGTGCAGGTGTGATTTCTTTTATCACAGAAGCACTAAAAAATTGTCACTGTTCACCTTGAATGTGTTCAGCTGCTTCTGGTTCTGAATATTCCACAGGATCTGAGGGACATTTCTGTGCAGGCAGTGGCTGTTATTCTGACAAGTGTTCATTCTCTATTTAGAAATCTAATTTTCTTCACTTATTTGTCGTGGGAAAAATTGCGTGGCATTCTTGTTACAGAATTCCTTTTCTAATTTTCCTGTGTTTTGCACTTATGCAATCTCTACAATTATCTTTGGCACAGCAACTACAATTGTTCCAGCTGTAATTCTTGCAATAGGTGAACCTAATGAAACACTGGGAGGTGTCTTGTGAAATTCTAGCACTGGTGAATACAGACCCCACCAGAGCTTTTATTATGGACTTTTGCTAATTTGTTCTGGGTATGCGCATGAAGGTTTTTATGTCATTCACTTTCTGTGCTATAGCAAAGTGAATTTCCAAAATTATTTACCTCTGAACTGTGACCTTGTATCTAGAAAATTGCAGTTTGTGGCAGGTGTTTAGGGATGAGTTTCAGCACAGTGTGTTTTTCAGTTGCTTGCTGCTTCAGATTTTAGTTTTATACATCATTGGAAAAAGCAAACTTATAAAGCACTATACATGAGAACTATCTCTGTATTTCAACAACTGTTTTCAACATTATAAAGTCACTTATTTTCATGTATTGACTACAAATTTACTTTTTTGTAGATCTATGTCAATTACAGCGACAAGGCATATATATATATATATATACACATATATATATATTCATGCAGACCTTAAAAGTTGAATTTGCTTTTATAGTTCTTCCATTTACATTGATTAAATGTCATACACTAAATAATTCCCATACCCATTAACATATGATTTGCCCACTAGTAATTACTTTGTCATCCCTGCTTCCTCAGGCTATTTTCAACTTTAAGCCACTGTTAATCCATGACCTTAGTGCTTTTGTCTCCAGGTCTGAATTATATAAGTATTATGGAACAAGGATTGAAATGAACTACTCTCGGTTTTATTGTACAATTACAGGCAGCTGATTGGCTTTTCTATTTCCACTAACTAAAATAATAGAGTAAATTTAATTCCTTTATAAAGGGGTCACAGGATTGGAGGGTTTTTTCTTTTCTTTTTTTGTTTGTTTTTAGATTGTAGCAAGGCCAAATAAGAAATATTCCTAAAGGGAAAGTAAAAATGGAGAAAAATAACAATTGTCAGTTTTTCTGAGTGTTCAGGATTGCTGCCAAGTGGACACAAAAATGACTGCAGCAGGAATGTACCCTGCACTCTGCAGAGGCCACTGCAGTCATAATTGAATAAAATCCACTGAGAGGAGAGGAAAAAATAAAAAGTCCTTTGGTCATGGAGTTGAAATGGGAAGGTATGTGCCTTTAAAGGACCTTTTTGTAGCGTGTCTCCTCAAACTCATTCTCCTTCCATGAGACTACCAAAAAAGCAGAACACCTGTTGAATGTCAGGTTTCCTTTTGGATGCAGGAGCGCAGCATCGTATGGCATGGTCAGGCCTCCAGCAGGCTGGGCAGTTTGCTATTGCTCCTGTTCCAGGTAAGGTGCCTGATTCTCCTTTGAAATGCTATCTCTAAGCTGCTTTTGTTCAATTGCTTACTTTCATGAAAGGTTATAATCAAAAGGCCAGACTTTTAGAAGAGCTTGGCTCACTTATATGATACTGGTTTCCAAGTGGGACGTAAATAAGAGGCCACATTTTCCAAAGGGAGTACTGCCCCACTATTAGTGCTATGAGAAATCTGCTTTGCAGCTCCATGGCTGTATGTAGGGGGAAACATTGCTGAAAGGCTGAGTCAGTGGCCCAAATTCTCCTCCCTTTATCCATATAACCACATGAAAGCTTGTGCCTCGTATCCACTGAGTGTGCATGAATAATTTGCTTGGCATGGAACTGGAGCTAGCTAGCACAATAACCATGCTTTTGTAGGCTCCATATGTCCCTTGCCTTGGAGCTTTTCAAATGATACAAAAATCTGGTACTGTGACTAACATGAGAAAAGCCTGGGCAATGACTTCAGAAGCAGTTGGGAGTGACCTAAAACTCATGAAAGGACTCTTTGCTTCAATGGCAGACTTAGGAGTTACATCCAGACCCTACGGAGATCCTGGAATGACCTCTCCAGTCTGCAGATAGATTGGGCTTTTCAGTTACCGCAAGGGAGTCCTCATTTACAAATGCTTCAGAAACACTGGATTCTTTAACTGTCCTTCTTGAAATATGCTCAAGAAGTAAGTGTGCACACACATTGCCTATCCCTCTTCTCCTCTATCCACTGAATGTTTTTGGTGTAGGAAGTGTAAATCTTCTGTTTACATCTATAAACAAGATAAGGTATAAATTGCTGCAATACAAACTTCCTTGCTCTGGCCCTCCCCTGACCTCAGCTATAAATGACAAGGAGCCTCCTTTCTCACAGTTGCAGGAGACTCCAGCCTCTAGGACAAAGTTTCAGCCAGCAAATGTGTTTGCAAAATCTTCTCTGTGAATTTTTCTAACTGCTGTGCTATTCATACACTGCCAGGGGGCTTGTAGCTATGGCATGACTCTGCTGTACCCACACTTGCACGGCCTCCAGACACCTCTGGCTGCAGGGTGAGGCTGGTTGCATTTGAATGTGTTTCCTACATACATTTTTGCCAAAGGGCTAGGATAGGAAAGTGCAGACTTGTACCACATTTCAGACTGACGGACAGCAAACATTCTTGTCTCTGTATCACGGGCTCATGTCTCCTCCTGGAAGCTCTTTGCTGGGTCAAATAAACTGGTTGCAAAATAGCTAAGATTCTGCTAAGTAAATATAAGTATAATTAGATTAAAAAGCTACTCATCCATTGTCTTACTTGTATAGATTTCAATGGATGCAGAAAGAAAAAGATCTGTTGATAAGACAAGAGCTGGTTTCTGCGAGCAGGAACCTGACTCCTTGGAGAGCTCGACAGATGACATGTGGCCTGAAGGAAGGACATAAGGAGAGAGCTTGGTCATGGGAAAATCTTAGGACATGAGGCAGAAAAGCTAAATGGACTTCTTTCTTCAGCAGCTGTGATGATAGTTCCATGCACTGAGAGATGTCACAGCCCTTTTTGATAAAAGCTCACAGCCATTGGCAACCCTTGTCCAGCTGCACATGAATGCCATTGAGACTGTGATTTTTTCTTTTTTTCAATCAGAATTTGTTGATATGAGATTTCTACAGCCATGTCTGTTCTGGGTGCTCAGTGGAAGCTAAGCTACCACACTTGGTATCAACATGAGACTGTAGGGCAGTGCAAGGTCAGACTTTTCAACACCAAGATGGTATTTACAAGAGGACAAGAGCTGTGATGATGTTTTCATCTCCCCAGGCAGGACTCTGGCCCATCTCCTCCCAGAGCAGCTCAGCAGAGGGGCACAAGGGCATCACCTCTGGCACGGATGGGTCACACTGTGGCAGATCCTCTGAAGCTGGATTGGTGCTCAGGTGAGGCATTGCTTTAAGTTTACCTGTTCTTACCTCATCACTGTTGAATGGTCACCGTTGGCATGCCCTGTAGATGGCATGAAATGGCCCTAACATGGCACAGTTCTTCTGTGTTCAAGCAATGCAGAAGCTCCTCTTTCATTTCTTGTGTTTTGTAGGAAAGTGGCTTGGGGAGAGTTCTTGGTCAGAACCGTTACAAGGCTGCAAAAGCAGCAGAGAGGTAGTGACTGGATCCCTCCTGATGCTCTCAGTAGAAGCATGTCAAATCTTGACAACTGCTGACTCCTGGCCCAGGGGCCTTTTTTCTATTCAAAAAAGTGGTGTTCAAAAAATGTTAATGCAGTTAATTAGATACTGCTGCTCTAAAACAGATGGTTTTATATATACATAACCAGAGCTATAAAATTACAGTCTCACTGTTCAGATGGGTTAATCAATTCATAGAATCAAACAAGATAAGCATATGTTTCTTTTAATGAGCCTGGTGCTACACATCTGTTCTGTGAGGGGTGTCCTTCTTTCTCTTGGGGTGTTTGGCTGACCTGTGGGTGCTGGATGATGCCAGCATGGCTCACAAGCTATGACAGGTCTCCGGCCCTCAGCCGTGGACAAGCATCTCCCTGTCCTGGTGTAGCATGAACACAAACATCCACCTTCTTGGTAGATGAAACAGTTCAGATTTGGACAATTCTCTCTTTTGAATATGGGCTCTGAGTTACAAAGAGCCATGAGCAGGAACCTCCTATGAAAACACTATAGAGAAACAATGCTGCTGCTATGTATGAGTTTTCCCTCTCCCTGTAACAAATGCCACTCTTCGCTGGCCAGCTAGCATGGAGTAATGCATTAACTGAGTGTGATAAGGCAGGGGAACTCTGATACCAGCTCCATTTTCAGTCTTGTGTTTGTTCTGCAGTTAGCACAAAGGGGTCTTGGTCCCTTGGTAGGCCCTGTCATGTCAAAACAATGTCAGTTAAGTCAACAAATCCATTCACGTTACAGTCATTTCCAAGTCATGCTTCCTCCCTTTAAAAATTCTGGGTGGAAATGTTAAGGATATTTAAGCATTAAGCTGATAAAACATGGGGAGAAAAATGTGGAAACAGCTGGCTCACAAACATGAGCCTGATTCCCATCACCAACATTCAGTAACGTTATTTGTATTCTAGTGTATACAGAAAGTAGAGAGGCCTGAAAAATATGTGTCTATCCCAATATACTTGCACTGTAGGATATAAAATTACCTCCTTAGCAGAGCTGCTGTATCTTCAGGCATACAAGATGAGCTTTCCACGTGCACATCACCTCACGTCTGCCATGAACCTGCAGGCAATGAGGAGCTCCAGGGGGGTTGTCGTTCTTAGGAAGGCTCAAATGGCCCAAATCCTCTATGTCTGAGTAACACTTCTGGCTAGAAAAAAAAAAAATTGTGCCCAAACTGGGTATGGGGAAACTCTGTTCCTGCTATCATCAATTTTAGCCCTTGCTGTTGTAGGTAATAGTGTTATAATCTGTACTAAAACCCTATTGCACCTCATTTTAGAAGTAAATTAGGTGACTGAAAGCAACGTTTTTGTTACTGGCAGGTTGCTAGCTAATTCTTTCAGCTCTACTGCATATCCCTCCTGGTGTCCTTATGGAAAGCAATTCTATCCCATCCTTCCTTGCAACCAAAAGGCAAAGTAAGGCTTGGTTTAAATGTCTTGGGAATTTTGAGGACTTATCTATGTATTTGTGTGCTTAGACTTGACAAAATTAACTGCTTACTTTTTTGACTGAAAATGGATAAAATTAAATCCCTGCTTGTTCAATTAATAATTCATCAGTGAAAGAAAGTGCTGCAGGATACTATTTGGGATGAAAACTGCTTATGTTAGTCTCCATGAGTCAATCTGCTATCTATAAAAGAAGGGATTCCTGCTAGCAGTGCTCTCTTCGGGGAAAAAACCACTTCTTTTAACACTGCCTGCATTTAGAAACAGCCTACATTTTGAGTAATTAAAACTGATGATCCTGACAAACATTCACCTCCAAAGAAATAGTCTATTGTGAACATAAACTTTCCAGGCATACCAGCACAACTGTCTCCTAAAAATTCTTCCCAAGCCATCTGGTGCCTTATCTTTGTAGCCAAGGCATACAATAACTTTAAAAGACGATTGCTGTGAGCAGGCTTTAGTCTCAGGACTATGGATTCCCTTGGAAGTACTGCAGCTAGCTCTAAGCCTGTCAGCCGGGCAGCTCTGGCTGTGTCGAATATTCCACTTTTTTCTATCATGGCGCAAAATGTCCAGCTGTGGTTTTTTGGGGAGATCTCTTCCTTATGTGGTTTACGAAGGGAGTGAAGGAGTTACAGGGAGAAGCTGGAGTGTGGTGTATTTCCAAATAGGGATTTACACTCCATTAATTCTCTCTACAGCGGCTCAGCCTGAGTGGCATGACATGAATGTGGTTATGAAGGCTACAGCCAATTCACATCATTTGTGTAGCTCTCCCCACACCTGCAAAGGGAACATAGAGCTTCCAGGCTTCCTCTTACACAGATTTTGCCATCAAAAAAGGGTATTTAGTGAGAAAGAAGGTAGGAATCCATGGAGCAGAGATGGCTGCTGAAACAGCTGGCAAGGGGAGGACAACTCTGTTTCAGCTCTGCAGATCATCCAGAGTTTGTTCTCCCTTGGTTGCATTTCACTACTTCTGAGCCCATTCCTTAACATCTCACCTAAACCCCATCGTTTCAGAAACACTGAATTCCTACCATTAAGTGCCTTATTTTGGTTGCACAGGCAGAGATTGACAGTGAAGTTAGGTAACAAAGCCAAGGTTGCAGGCACCTGACAGCAAAGCAGCGATGCAGGTACAAACCTGGTGTGAGAGATCCTGCGTTAGCTGTGCCCAACTGCTCAGGCTGGCCAAGAGCCACCATGAGAAAGAGGCAGGTTGTTGCAGAACACGTGGCTGAAAACAGAGCATGCTCAGCACTCGCTCGTCCAGGGCAAACACAACATAGTTGGGGAGAGACCAAATCCCATGTGTTATGCTGACTCTCCACCACCTCAGCATCCCTAGTATGTTCCTTATCAATGATGCTTTCAGAGGAAATGAGGAAACTGGGTGAAAGAGTGTAGCAGCACATGTAGGAGGAGAGAGATCTCCTTTCTCAGGACATCCTGCACTCAGCAAGTCAGGCACTTGTGGGAAGTTGTATCTGCACCATCGCATTTCAACACTATATCTCTTGCTCCTTTAGCATCTAGGGAAGCAATCCCACATCACTGCTCTGGTCTGAAGCACATTCTGGCTGCAGTAATGATGTGATGCCAGCAGTTGTACCAAGTGATGGAGCTATCATTAAACTATTGTCTCCCTCCTTGTGCCAGTCTGTGTGGGCAACCCTCAGTGACCCGGGCAATGTTTTTAAAATGCTCTTTTTTTTGGTGATGCGCCTTAGGGGTAGCACAGCCATTTTTCCAAGTTAGAGAGAGATGTTTTTTTCAAGTTGTTGCATCTTGGTAATGAAATACTGGGTGGTATATATGCTTGTCAGGTGGATATTAATGAGCATGATGTGATACTGTAAAATAGCTCCTGGAAATGACACAGAGGCCCACATTTTGCACTTCTCCAAGTCAGTGGAAGTCTTGTTGATGAATTTTGACAAGAACTGGATTAGGCCTAAAACATTCACAATTTTTAGCCAGTGACTTTTTTTTTTGATGGTTTTATAACTGGTACAGACTTCCTACCACTTTACAAATACAGCATTGTAAAGACTTCCCCCAGGGAGATGTCTTTGCTTTTAGCTGGCTACCTTGTGACACCCCTAAGGAAATCAAAGAGTTTAGTGATAAAGAATTCAGTATCTGTAAAGCTGTTTGGCTTTTTTCTTTCTCTAATAGATATTTGTATTTTATCATCTCTGGAGACAATTTACTATTTGGGGCAAGAATGAAAACAACGCTCCTAAAAGAGTTTTGCAGTTTAATGATCTCTGCACTGAAATATTACATTGTACACTTATGCTGCATGCAGGCTTGAGTGGGAGGGTGGAACTGATCACAGAGTCAGAGCTCCACGACTCTTTGTCCTTTGCCAAACTGACCATCACAGTCTCCTCTTCATAAGGTGATGGTGATACCTTGCAGAGCTGTTATGATAATTAGTTTATACATGGCTTGAGGGGCAAAGTTTTTTGTACCTGCAGAACTTACAACATTCCCAGGTTGCCTTTTGGTGTGGGATTACAGAACATCTGCTCTGTTTAGTCCTCCTAGTATTACTGTTAACGTTTTGGCAAAGGCACCTGGAACAGAGCATAGATGCACGTGTTCATAATATCAAAAGTCAAAAGGAGTGTATTCAATTCCTGTTTGATTTATAGCATGTCAAACACAAAAGATAAACTAATATAATGTTTAACTTGATGGCTTAATTTGCACAAAAATGGAAAGACACAGAATTAAGTGTTTGTCAGCTGCTTTAGGGACCTGCCCTGCATTGCTACCTGAAGTAAAAAGCATAGAGGATGGGATCTATAAATGCTTGCCAGGCCAAGGGAACTGCTAGGCTGCAGTGAGACCAAGAAGTTGGGCTGCTCTGAGCATGCATTTCCCACAAGGCAGATAAGAGGAGTAAGCAAAAGGCTCCGTGTGCAAACAGTCTGCGGCAATGCTGGGAACAGGGGAGGGGCGAGCTGGAACCATCAGTTTTAAGTGAAAAGCCTCAAGGGATACTCACGTCCATCCATTCTGACCTGAAGCTGAAAATCCCACACATTTGCAGCATCTACGTGGGCTTTGCTCTTCTTCCCACCCAGTCCCTAGTTCCTACTCATGTATCTGTTTTCCAGGGTCAAAGTCGTTTGTAAGGCAAATTGAGAGCCGGTTTCCTCGCACGTGAGCGAAGCGATGTAAGAACCTTGTTTGCTTTTCCTCCTTCACCTTCTGTTCCCAAATGGTGGTTCTCCACCCAGGCAAGGAGCAAGGAATGATGTCTGCAAGGACAGGGGTTCGTTGAATTTCCACTGCACCCAGCTTGCGCCTCTGTGCAGTGGGATGGGTCCCACAGGACACCGCTCCTGCTGCAATGCACTGGCTGGGAAGATGTTTGAGTAACACAGTGTCACCCTGGACCAGGCAGGAGGACATTTGGGTCTTATTTGCCTGGTGACCTTGTATGAGTCACTTTCAAGTGCACATCTCAGCATCCAGGGGACCAGTACGGCACCAAGAATTGAATTCTGCTCTGCAGCATCCAGGCATAGACTTTCACATCTCCCTCTGCCACTCGCCCTAAAACGGGGACCAGGATATGAACCTGCAGAGGACAAGCTGTGCCAGCAGTGACAGAAGTGTTGTGCTGGTATTGCTGTGAATGGCAGGTACCACTTCCCAGATGTCAGTGGGTCAGAGGAGCAAACCCAAAACAACCAAACGATTCAGACCTTGATGGCAGTATCATGCTGCACGGGGCATGGCTCGGAGTAAGAACGGAGAGCCCCACAGAGGAAGCAGGAGCTTTAAAACGGCTACTGTAAATTAGTTAAACTGTGTATTTAAATCCTTTTAACCAGGATCAAAAAGAGTTGCCTTGGCACAGGTAACAAGCTTGACAACTAAGTACACCAAGTCTCATCCCCTCCAAACAATTGGGAAAGGCTTAAAACAACAATCCAGCCTTGACACAATTGTTGAAAATATTCCTTAGAAGAGAAGCCTTTATATGAGGAGAACAGCTTCCTAAACTGAGCAGTATCCATCCCTGTGACCAGCACAGGCAGATGAGCAAGAGACTGAAACCCAGCCAGCTAGTGGTTGGCTGTTTGAAGGGAATGAAATCTTTCACTTTCTGACCACACAGATTAGACACGAGGAGAAAATGTTTACTGTCTTGGGTTATCTTGTGGCATTGAAGAGCAACCATCAAAGGGAAGCAGTCTGCCCTCTGGGAAATCATTGGGCAAGCAAGTGGATGCAGCAGATAAAGGAAGATGACGCTGACCCAGAGAGGCCAAGTGGAAAAGAACAAAGATGAGTGACTGGGGCTTGCCCTCACCTATGAGGAAAAGGAAATAGTAACGAGGGTGAAAAGCAGTGCAAAAAACACAGGAAATCTAGGCTCCTTGAGTGCATTCTTGAAGCAGCATTGCACTGCCTTAAATTACCCACTGAACTTTTGCTGTTGTGATCAAGTTCTCGTTTCATAGTTTATAGAAGCATTATTTGCAGTTCAACTTTTGCCATATTTACGTAGGCAATATTCCCAATGTTTTAAAGGGATTTTTCCATGGGTAGGTATGGGCTCTTAGAGGTTACTGTTGACAGGGTTAGGACTTGGAGTCTGCACAATTACCATGCCGTAAGTATTAACAGATCATTCCTAATAGAAAAGTTATTTAAGATTGTAGCTTAGTTCCTCTAAACTCTGCATCATCTATTTACTTACACTAGAGCTTTCCGTCTGCACTTTCTAATCTCCAGCTGTAAAGATTCAGATGCTACACAACGTACAACTCTGACGTATATCAATGGAAATGGCATTGTAAGTAGGTAGTGCCATGCCCCTAGAACATGTTTAGTGCTGTTGAAAAGCCAGCATTTCATCTCGGGAGCACATCAGTCCACTCCCAACTCTTCCTCATAAATGAAACCTTATTAGTCCCTCCATGGGTCAGCTCCCCTTTTCTGAAAGACTGGAGGGGTTTTGTTTCTTGCCTACCCTCATGTCTGTCCATGCTAAGATTTCAGATCAGTGAACGATCCTGTGAGGATGCTCAAGACAACCTCGCTCCACTCAGCTCAGTGCCAAAAATGAAAAGGATCCAGCCCACCCAAGTCACAGGTATTTGCTGGCATTTCTCAGGCTGTGCCAGCTCCTGAGTATCTTCAACCACCCAGAGCCAAATTAACTGGCTACCAGGTAGAAAACTAAGAAGAAAAAAAAAAAAAACACCTACGAAAACTTTGTTGTTTTTTTCATGTGTCAGTGAGCTGAACTGGAGCAAGGCAGCTCCCACCAGCACTGGACCCGGCACAAGAAGATGCTGAGGCTGGGAGTGGTGGGATGCAGGACTCTTGTGAAACAGGGACGGCGGCAGCTGCCCTGGGGCACTCTACAACCCAGATAAAACAGCAGCAGACCTGTTTCCCAATATCATCCTGATTAGAAGACGAATAGATGAGTGAGGGTTGCTCCTCTCTCCCCTAGGACGTCGGCAAGACAAGCTCCACGTAAGCCTCCTTCCCTCCCCTCTGACTCAGCTCTAATGCTATGCTTAGCTTTTCACTCTCTCCTTCCCCAGGCAACTCTGTTCACTTTTCTCCACTCCCCCTTTGCTGACTAGCAGCTCGATATCGCTCAACACACCCAACTGCCAGTGCTGGATTGCCCAGGCACTCCCAGGACACTTGTCTGCACCCACCCGAGCTTGGGATACGGCTTCCTCTTCCCTGCCGCAACTTCTGGGCCCTATCCCAAGCTCAGTCACCCCATATACCTCTCCCTGTGAAATCTGAAAGCTTTGGGGCACATGTGGGAGATTTGGGAAGGTACTGGAGGACTGTCATGGGTTTGGTAATGTACAGGGTGCTCCCATTATCTTGGCAGAGCTACACTGCAGCTCAGGGAGCAGATATTACTCCTGCTATGAGTTAAGTCATTTATTTGATGACAAGATAGAGAAAAGCCCAAAGAATTGGAGCAAGGAAACACGTTTAGAGGGAAGGCTGGGTTGCTGTGCGATGATGTTACAAGATTCCCCTTTTTGTTCATCCAGCAGCTGAAGGATCTCAGTGGCTTTTCCGACTCAACCAGGACACAATTCATAATAGGACGAGCGGGGATGTCACGCGCTTTTGTGCTGAACCAGGAAGGGCCTTGCAAGCCAGGGGTTTGTGTGGCAGCCCCAGCAGGCTTTGCAGATTGAATATTTTAGAATAGTTTGGTTTTTCTCCCCTTCCGAGGATTTCCTTCTTAACGCGTGTGCATGAGCAAGCGATTAGGTGCTAGGATAGGAAGATGTTACTGTACAAGCACATTACAGCATTACAAGAAAATCTGGACCAGGTTTGCTCGTAGACAGGTGAGTGCACAGAGATACAAGCACGTTTGGTTATTGGGAAGAGCTGCTCCTGGCAGTAGATGATGCCTTCCACAACAGGCATGTCACCACTCCTGTGCATCCCATGATGGAAGGAAGGAAGGAAGGAAGGAAGAAAGAAAGGAAGGAAGGAAATACCTCTGCTCCCCAGAACTGGGGGACCATCAGGCAACCATGGATGTGCTCAGGCCAGCCCTGAGGCTGGACACAGTGAGAAGAATCAACACGGTTGCCAGCGCTGACTGCACACGAGGCAACTCAAGTCTGGAAGCAGCCCAGCTATGCCAAACCCCTGAAGCCAATATGGGTGAGTTATCTTATTGCAAGCATCTGACACTTAAATTAAACATAGTTTATGAGTGTGGGCACAATGCCATGCTGGGAGGTTGTGCCATTAGGTCTTGCCCTAAAGGTGTATTGACATGGGTCTTCACCAACGTGGGGATTCCTGCACCATGCTCAGCTTTGCAAAGCTGCTGCTGAGGACCTGCCCAGCAACCCTGGCCAGCCAGCTGCAGTGTTAAAGACACATGGCTTTGCAGGTGATCCTTTGCTTATTTGACTTTTATATTCATTGTACAAAATTAATAATTTACTGCTAATGGTTGAGGTTCATAGAGCTTCAGAAGTTAGTTTAAAAGAGCTGGGCGGTGCTATTTTGCCCAGTAGTGGATTCTGAATTGATTTTTTTTTTTTAAGATTTCCCTTTCTGCAGCGAATACTTATATTTCTGTTCTTTGTACAAAAATTGAGTGAAGAAAGTACAGAACTTTGAAATTTTCTATGGAAGTGAAAATTCAAACTTCCACCTAATTTCTTTTGCCTTACCTTACAGGCTTTAAATTTTATTGCATCTTTCCTCATTTTGGGAAAAAAAAAAAAAGTCTTGGTTTGAGGAAAGGTAAAAGACAATACTTAATTACATTTAGCTGTAAAGGATGTCTTAATTTTGTATAGAAAATTTCCAAATTGTAAAGCCAAACAAAACAAACTCAGATAAGGAAACAATGTTTCTTTTCCTTCAGGCTACCTGAAGACTGTGCATCATAACTATAACTCTAAGCCTTGGTTTAAATAGCTCCTGTCTGAGAAATGAAGACGCAAGCAACTGCTATCAGGAGGAGTCTTCAATTGTTGGTACGCATCTTCGAACTATTAAAAAAAAAAGAAAAAAACCAATTATGTAAGAAAACTCGGCTCTGTCACTCACCGGGAGGAAAGTGGCTCTTCCTCACGGGACCGGGCAGATCAGGCAGTTGCCAGTGCTGCTGTTCCTGGGACACTTCGCGTTTTTAAACCCACCTTGCAAAGCAGCCGGCGGGGAGCAGCTGCAGCCGCCCGGGCCGGGGGTCCAGGCTCCCCTCCGTCCAGCTACAGTGAGGACTTCTCTTGGCGAAAACCTGCGATTCCGTCGTTCCTCGGGAATGAAAGAAAGTGACATGTTGGAAGAGGAGGGGGGGCGCGAGAGGAGGAAGGGCTGTCCCTGCTCCTGCAGGGCGGGATCTTTTCTCCTGCTTGATCTATGGATCCCGCCCCCTTAAATTGGTTCCCGGGAGCGCCCCGTCCACCAGCCCGACTAGGGGGGAGAGCGGAAAGCGAGGGAGAGCAGACGGGCGGGCGGCCGGCTGCCCCGTCCCGGCCCGTCGGTCCCGGCCCGTCGCCCCCGCGCACCATGCGCGGCCCCCGGCGCCCCTCGCCCCGCCGGCCCGCCCTCCCCTAACGCCGCCCGGCTCCAGCGCCTTCCCCCGGCTGCGCACCGAGGGGGCGGGGAGGGGGGAGAAAGGGGGCAAAAAAAAAAAAAAAAAAAAGAAGAAAGGGAGGAAGAAGAAGGAGCAAAAGAAGAGCCCGAGGAGAGCAAGGAAGGCTGCGCTCCTCCGAGGACAGCGCGCAGCACCATGCAGCTGGCGCCGCTGGCGCTGGCACTCACCACGCTCTTCATCGACGGCTTGAGGACAGGAGCAAGGAGGCAGAAGCTGCACCCCAGGCAAGGTAAGGGTGTGCTTGGGGAGGGCTGGGAGGGCGACCCTGGGGGCTGGTGGGCTGCCCTCCCCCGGGGGCTGGGGTCTCGGCCTCCCCGCTCAGGGGCATGTGCTTCTCTTCCCTTGCAGCCAAGCTGCTGGAGAAACTCAGCGAGTACGAGATCGTGACTCCTACCCGGGTGAATGAGTTTGGCGAGCCCTTTCCCACCGATGTCCACTTCAGGCGGCGGCGGCGGAGCACCAGCGCTGGACCCGACGCCTGGACGGCGGCCGCCGCCGCCGCTGCCTCCCCCAAGGCGCACTACAGGCTCTCCGCCTTCGGGCAGCAGTTCCTCTTCAACCTGACGGCTAGCTCGGCCTTCATCGCCCCGCTCTTCACCGTCAGCCTCCTGGGAGAGCCCGCCGCCGACCAGCGGCGCCTCTACGCCGAGGCGGCCGACGCCGACGTGAAGCACTGCTTCTACCGGGGGCACGTCAACGCCCGCCCGCGGCACACCGCCGTCATCAGCCTCTGCTCCGGGATGGTGAGACCCGCGTCCCGTTCCCAGCTCCGGCCCCACCGGGCGCCCAGCGGCGGCGCGCCGGGGCGGAAGCGGGGAGGAGGAGGAGGAGCAGGGCGAAGGGAGGGTGGGCAGAGGGATGGGGACGGCCCCTTCCCCCCGCCCTCCGGCTGCGGGATAGGGCTGCTCCGGCTCAGCCCGGTCTGGGGTTTCTCCCACCCTGCTTTTCTTATTCCGTCGGGTTCTGGCAGTGGGGTGAACCCCTCCTGCTCCGCGGCTTTTGGTGGAAAAACTGCCACCCAGTGGCACCCCGCGGGGGGAGATCAGCGGGTGTAGACCCGGGACACGGACACCTTCCTGTTGCCGGGGTGCCGATGAGGGCTGCAAAGAGATGAGTGGGGGCTCCCCAGCAGCGCTGACCCCAGCGCCGTTCTGCAGCTCGGGCATAGGCTGAGCAGAGACGAAGGCAGGCTGCCTGTTAGCTCTTCTTGCCATCCTGATGTCCTTCAGTGCAGGGGAATATTGGCAAAGTGATGAGCAGTGGCTCCCAGCAGAGCTGACCCTTCAGGCTGCCCTGGTGACTTTCTTCACCCCGGTGCCTGTCTCAGCTGTTCCTCTGCTGGTTTCTGTCTGGTCCAGGAGCTTCCCTGGGTGAAAGTGTTCACCCAAGCTAGTGCACACGTGTGTGGTTGGGCAGGACTTCCTTCCAGTTGCTGGTCATACATTCCAGACTGGGATGACTACAGGATGCTCTTTTGTCTTGGTTATCTTTTATTTACTTGCTAAATCGTTACATTCATAGTTCTATGGAATTAGGAGTGCTGGTGTCTTCTCATAAGCAGGGATTATGGCTGGGCACCTCTCTCTGGTCCTTATGTCCGAGTTTAAAGCTTGTCTTGGGGAGAGCTGCTGTATGAAAACCAGTGCAATGTGATGGGGTTGCACTGAGGCCTCCAGCACACTGCAGCATCATCTCCCCCTGGGCAGGGGTGGCTTGGTAAATGTCACATGCATAGGGATGAGGTCTGGCAGATGTGCCCCTCTCATGTTCTCTTTCTATGAATTAATAACTTGCTTTCCTGAAGATCCAGAGGGATGGCTGCAGGGAGCTGCATGCAGCTGGGCATGGGTGTGATGGGAGCTGGTGCTCCAGCCCATGCCTTTGCAGGGGTGGCTGCAGAACTGGGCACTCATGCAAGTCCCTTGTTAACCACTCATTTTCTTGAGTAGTCCTGCCCCATGGTTTGTCATTACCCAAAGTTGATTGCCTGCCCCTCTCTGGTCTCTCTCAGCTAGGCACGTTCAAATCTGATGATGGCGACTATTTCGTAGAACCATTGCTATCACTCGAAGAACAGGAGTATGAAGAAGAGCACAATAAACCGCATCTAGTCTACCGACACCGAACATCTCCAACCAACTCTTCAGGGGACAGGCAGACTTGTGATACTCCAGGTACTCATTTTGTTACTGCCATTGATTACCTGGCACTTATGGAAGGGAACAAATTTCCAGTAAAATGCCAGTAGGTTTGTGTGGGGCAGAAGGGGTGTCAGTCTGAGGGACCCCTCTAGAAATGGTCCCATGTGCTAGGACTGGGCTCGCGATGGTACTGCTGTCCTGGAGAGACACGGTGTGCCTGTGCTTTCTAGTAACTGGTTATAAGGAAGTTGTGGTCAGGAAAAATATTATGGTTTCCATTTCATTCCTGCTGTAAGGCTGGCAAGAGATCCTTTGAGCTGTCTTGCCTTAAAATCCCATGAGCCTTTAAACCTTCTGTCTTCTCCTATGTGTAATTCTTAACCACCCTTACCTGTTTTGTTCTCTGTCTGAAATTCTGTTTCTGTCCTTTAAATGACATCCTTCTGCCTTAGTCTTGCTGTACTCCTGGTCTTCCTTCCCCAAATCTGGTTGTGAGTTGCAACATCTTATTTTTTTCTAGTGAAAATGAGAAGGTCCTAGCACCAACTCCAACAGTTCTTCCCTTATTAATCACTTTTTCGTGGTTCATTTTCAAAGGCTTTTTCTTCCTCATGGCCCTTCCTCCACCAGCACTATCTTCCTGACCTCCTTGCTCCCTTTTTCTAGTCTTTGCACATATGAAAGAGCACAAGCCTTTTTATCTCCCCTTCACGTGCCTTGGTGAGCAATAGCCTTCCTCCTACTGTCCCTATTATCTGCAGTGGCCTCCTGCTGCTCTCTGCTTCGTTGACTTCCTGATTTTCACAACTAATCCTCTCCTTTGGCAGCAAATAACTAAATTCTGTCTGAAGAAGCTTATTCCTTCGGTCTCCTGTTTCACCTGCTGTTTTGCCCTCCTCCTTTGGCCTGCAGCTAGATCTACAGGAACTTTAAAGCCCAAACAGAGTAGACCTTGAGTGGCTTCCCTTGCGCAGGCTGTGAGCTGCTCATGTGCTGCAAAGCGGGTGGAGTTGCTCAGGGAGTAAAGGTACCACTGGAATGGAAGTGTGGTGCCAAACTTGGGCTTTATTGAGCATACATGACTCATTTGACACCCATGACTGTGGATTGTGGCTGTGCTGTTGAGCTGTTGTTCTGGTCACCTTGCACTGACCATGCAAAGCCAGAAGATGCTCTGTGACTAGCTAGGGCTGATGCACTAGCAACATGTGTTTCTTCTAGAAAACACGCGGATACACGTCCATGTGCAAACATACGTGCTGGGGGACAATGGTACCTCTCACAAGGCTGTCATTGTTTGTTCTTCCAAGGGTTGCTGCTGGACTATGCCATTCTGGTTTCTCTCTTCCAGCTGTTTCTGCTCCCTTCTTTGAGATCAGATGCAGGAGACTCAGAACAGTTGGAAAGAAACACGGAATCTGGCACATTGCATCAGTAGCCCTTGGAGGAACGGAGCAGCAGATCACAGGACTCATTGAAGCAAAGGTAGCCGGGAGGGCTCTCACATTCACTTGTGGACTTTACTCTGTGCCATTTTAACAGTCTGCTGTATTTCACCCCACTTACATGTATCACAGCCTCTATTTAGGGTATTATTCTTTTAGGTTATGATTCACAAGAATAATACCCTATCAGTATTACCTACACGGTGTGTATTTCTTTTCTTTTCCAGTGTGTTTTGCTTCTTGCTTGTCTTTGTTTCCTTGCTCTTCTTAGTTACTTCATGTAGTGGAGAGAGTAGTTGTAGCTTCTCAAGTACAAGTTTAAGGGTTCCAAACAGGTATGACAGTCTTGCTTGCCCTCCTGTCCTCTCTATCTCTCCCTCTCCCTTTTACCACTGTTCAAATTTTTGATAGGGAATGATGCTTTGGTCATACGTGTTTGATGAACAAGCCTTGGTCACTTTGTTTAAGGAGCAAGTGCAGGGCAGCTTGGACTATGCTGAACCTTGGTGTTCCCCCCTGGAATTACATCTAGTGGAGATGGTATCCCTCGTGTCTTTGGAGCAGCTCTTACTGGTTTGGATGGGGTGCATCTGTTGCTCCTACCAGAGAAAAGTGGTTTTGTGAGAGTTTGAGAGTTTGTTATAGCTGTAGGGTGTTGTGTCGATCCAGCCTTTTGTCAGAAGAACATGTGAAAAGATGCCTTTACATTGCAAGCTTCTGGCATGGACTGAAATTTTCCTGAAGAGGAAATTCATGCAAGGGAAATCTGCAGTAATCACCCTGCAGTGAGCAATGGAGCCTGTGTTGCCTGGCAGTGGTGCTATTAAGAATGGCTTTCTGATAGTCTTCTTCCTGGAAATGATTAATAAGCAACATACTGGTGAGCCCTTGCCGTGATGATGTAATTATAGACTTCTTGCAGTATCCAAGAAAAGTTCCCTCGTGAGCTGACTGACAGATTGAGTAAAAGCTTTCATTTCCAGTGGTCTCCCTGGTGTTACTTTTCATTTTCAGCGTCCTCGGGTCAGCTTAGAAAAACAGGTAGTTGATTTTGTTAAGTTTTAATTAGCAGTTTCTGATGACAGTTGTAGGTACTCTGACATATGAGATACTCTGCAGATGTTCTGAAAAAAAGATCTCTCTCCTCAGAATGCTGATGGATATCAAATACAAACTGTGCTCTGCATATGAACTTTCATAGCCCAACACCCAGGTCTCCTGGCAGTGCACTTCAGCCGTCTGGTGTATAGCTCAACTGCTGCAATAAAAACTTTTGACAAAGTTTTCCTTGGGGTAATGGGTTAATGTAGTTTCAGTCATAGGAAATGGTGCAATTTCTCCTCATTCCCTTCTTTTAGTTAGTACCATGAATCAATTTGTCATCTGGTCGGGGATCTGGCAGAGTAATTAGTTGTGTTTCACTGAATAGCCCTGATGGGATGAAGACTTGGCCAGGCTCATGGCGTGATGTCACTAGGTGCAGCGCCGCTACCACCCATCGCTTCACGATAGCAAGCTCTTCCGATCCAAATTATTAAATATCCGCTTTTTTGAGGTGGAGGAGGAAGAGAAAAGAAATTCTGATCCTAAAAAAAGAAAAAAAAGGAAGTGGCTCATTGCGAAGCTGGAAAGTGGAGCTTTCCTGCGCCCTGCGGAGGAACAATATGACTCCGATGATAAAAGGCACGGAGCTGCATCCTGCGGCACCGTGGGGAGCTGTGTCCACCATGCTGGCTGGTTTCGGGAGGCCGGCAGCAGCTCTCCCACACCCCCACCAGTCTGACCTCTCGCCAGTAGCAGACCAGCAAGCCCTACCTAGCGGTTTCGCTGTGAAACCCCAAAGGTTTGGTCTCGGAGAGATGTCCAGCTCCAGATGCCAACAGGACAGTGCCTCTGGTCATTATCTAAGTAAACCACTTAAGGCTACCTCTTGCTCTGCATCTCGTGTCCCTTTCTGCTGCCTCTCCTCTTTCTCATGTTTCCTGTGCTTTTTGTTGTTGATATACATATTGATATACATACATTTTGTTCATTGGCTTCCCTGGAGCTCTTCCAGTTTTGTTGGGTTTTGTGATAGCTTTAGACTTTTACTGGATCTTACCCAGTCATTTTGCCTGTTGGCCACCCCTTTTTCTGAGGCAGATGTGACCTCTACCTGTCTGGTGGCACTGAGCCACAACTGCCCTGTGGTCATGAGTAATAAATGCAAGAGTTGGTGTTTCTCATCTCCCCACTTCTGCTCCATGCTCAGCTATTTCATTGCTCCAAACTTTGCAAATTCCTTGCAGCTTGTACTGTGACTTAGTGAACTCTTTTGGGCAGCTCTTTCTTTGTTCCCACTGTGTTCACTTTGCCCTCCACATCTGTGTTTTCTGTTTCCTTCTCAGCTTCATTAGTTAAATACCTCCCTGATCCTGTCTCATTTTTCATAATTCTTTTATATTCAAGACTCATCTGTGGCTGAGATGAGTAAATCAAGGACCAAATATGTATGGAGTGCTGGCTGTTCCAGACTGGTCAGCTGTGCCCATCCTAAGGCTGCTGTTAGACACAGGCTCTGGAACTGCCTACGAGGATCTTGCACAAAGTCCTGGCTCCTTAATGAGAGCGCTTAAAGTGGGAATATCCACCACGGGCAAAACTCCTCATGCAGAAGCAGCAATAACACTCTGATGGTGCCAAGCTAGTAGGAAGATGATTAGAGCTTTTTCTGTTTCTGGAGGAGAGCCAAGGGGCTGTAGCCAGCAAAGAAGCCTTCCAGCAATTCGCGCTGCGGTGGTGAGATTTTTGGAAGCGGTCTCAGATGAGTACGGGATGGAGCAGATGTTACCTGTGCAGAGCTGGCGCTGTCCCCACCTGCTGCCAGCAGAGATGGGAGAGCCCGGTGTCTTGGCTGCTGAGGTTGCTTTCCAAAAACCACCAAGCATTTACCAGCACAGGTGGCTACTGGGCACAGTCTGGAGGCTTAGCACGTCCCAGTACCTGCCAGAAATGGACGCAAAAGGGTCTCAAATTTGCAACAAGGTATTGCATTGCAAAGTGTTAAAGCAGTTTGACTGTTGGGGAGGCAGCATGTGTGCAGCCAGGCACAGCAGCTCCAAAAAGGCAAGGCCAATGTACTCATCCAGGTGAGGAGGAGAAAATCAGCTGAGTGTGTGTGTAAGTTTTGTTGAAAAAGTTGCTGTAATAACCGCAAGACGAATTGGCAGCGTGAACCAAGTCTTTCCACCGAGCTAGCGTGACACAGGCATAATCAGTAATATGTCACTGATTTTTCAGTTGCATTAATGAGTAATTTGTAATAGATTACCCTTTCATAGTAACTTTAACAACCCTTCCCACTGAACATGACACTGGGGAGTCACCAGAGCAGAGGAGTGCTGCTGTGTGTCTTGAGCAAGCAAATGCCTGGTGCTGCCAGCAGAATGATCGCAATCTCTTTTCTGTGTGATAATTACCACCAGCCTGCTCAGCCCTTACAGATGGTTGTCATCTCTCTCCCCAAATGCCACCTGGCTATACAGGAAGTTATTGCTGGAGCCATGACACAAGCAGGAGATGGTCCTGCCACCGTGTTCTCACGTGCTTGGGAAGGGGTGGCTGGGTTGAGATTGCCAGGGTGGGGATTTGTTAATGTGTCATTAGTGTCATGACTGGGGAGGTGACCTGGGGGGAAAGTATTGAGAGCCTGGCACCGTGGCTGAAGCCTGACTTTGTCCTTTCCCATGTAATGTGGCCTCTTGTTAGTGCAAGGTGGGTGGTGGACTCTTGATCCTACCTGAGCTGTGGTTTGAGGTGTATGCCCAGTGTTAGACATGGCAATGGTGAGGAACAGGGCCAAACAGGCCAGAGGTGAAGAATTTCATATTTATTCTACAGACCATTTATATGTGTTATGTTCTTGTTTTATAGCAGTTTTGAGGCAGAAACTTTGAAAGCCTTTTCCTCAGGGCTTGATGTTTGTACTCTTGTGAGTGGTTCATGGTGAAATTCCAGATGTCTTGCAGTCAAGCTGTTGGTCTGGAGCTGCTTTGTATTTTTGCTGTTCCTTTTGGACTGTCTTGCTTCCAACCGTGACCTTGTTTTGGTTTTCAAGTCCTTCATCCAGCAGAATTTCTCATTCTAGGTGTCTGGTTTCCAGGCAGGTTTTCAGGCAAATTGTGTCCTGCTGGGTCTCACGTAACTGTGGAGCTGCAGAAGATCTGCAGGGAGGTTTTCCTAAGCCTTTGCTTCCAGGCTGAGCAATCCTTGAGGTCTTTCAAAAGTCTGTTTAAGCTGTCAGCTTTGGTTTTGGCCTCAGGGTAAAACATCGGCTTCATTCTTTCCCTCAGAAAAGTTCCTTGTTTTAAGGAAGTGAGTTGTAATTTATAGTCATATAGTAATTATTTCAGGTTTCCTTCCCTCCCAAAAACAGCAAACGAGAGAGTTACGTCACAAGTACCATATGCTAATGTAATTAATTCTATTTCTGGCTTCCTATTGAGGTAATAGCACAGTAACAGCCAACTAGAACTTGGTCAGATGGGCCTGGGATGTCAAACACAAGATTTTCCCATACTGAGTTGGGGAAGGGATCAGGCTGTAATGTTTGTGATATGTTACTGTGGTACTGGCAAGAGAAATAGGGTATTGGACTGACTTCAGGTAAAAAAAATGATCACAGCGAATGATACAGGTCCTATAACCACAGTTTTGCGTGACAGTTTCTCAATGTGAGTTATAAGCAAGGTGCACACACTTTGTTATTGTTACTCTTAGTGTTGAAAATGTATCAAGCATCCATTAGGCAAGAAAGTTTATTTCCCTAATGGTGGAAGATCAAGATTGTGTCTAAACAAATTATTATTGATTTGTTGTTGCTTTGCAGCTTAGACATGATAAAGGAACAGAGTGAAATTATTCTTCTGGAATCAAAATGGGTATACTTGTAATTTTGCATCTACTTTTACATCATCTATGTGGATATCTGGTGAAGGGCAGGTGGGAGAAGCAGGGAGGTATCACTTTGGTATTTTCCGTCTGTATCCCATGGCATATGCTACTGAAAATAAACAAGCTGACTATTCTGTGACTTCTCTTCCCACATGCCTGTATTGTCATTACCAGCATCCCTGTGGCCAGTTGCAAAGCAAAGCTTCTTTCTTATGGGATATTTTTTTTCTCATCTTCTGCTGTCAGTCCAGAGATGTGGTGATCTCAGTATTGTCCTTGTTGGCCTAGTACCTCATAGGTACCACTTGACATGAGTGCAGATAACGTGTTGATGTACTTGCGACTTATGCATTGAAAAATTGTATTAAGAGCAAGAAAACAGGCACATGTGCTGAGGTGGATTGCAAGGCAGGGATCAGGTTCAGCAGATGCGGGTTCAGAGCTCTGCAGGTAAACAGGTTCAGTCTGCCCCGGCAGTGCAGAAGGCAGCAGCTCTGCCTCTTTTCCTGATGTGCTGAAATGCCACCGGTGTGTGTCAGTGTGCCTGTGGTATATTCATACTGGTTTGACCCACAGCCTGGTTCAGATGTGTGTCTGCTCATAGGTGAAACACTGGGATGTACTTCAGCGAGCTGCCCAGCCCTTTGCAGTGTCAGGATGGTTTTCAAAGGTATTTGACCATGGGTTTTTTAGTCATTCTACAGGGCTAGTTTATTTTTCTTTCTGAACCGGTAGATTATGGAAATGGTATCAGTGATTTTTCAGCACTGTAACTTTGTGTCAGCCATACCTTAAACCAATTTTGTGCCAATTCAGTGGTGCTTTTGTGCCTTGTGGTTATGAGCTACAGTTATTCAGTTATTTTGTCTCTAAGATGATCTTGAATCGTTTTCTGCCACATGCTCAGCTCACATATTACTATCTGTTTTCTTAAAGAGGCAATTTATTGTTTTGTTCACTCGTCTGGTTCCTGTCTACTGTGCACAATTGATAGCTTTCACTTGCAACTTTTTACCTTAGGCAGAAAAAAATTCTTTAAAGCTGGAATGTATTCTCTTATACATCATCATGGAAGGAAGCATCCAGATTATGTGTGGTCTTTGGTGTTTGCATGGTATATAACCAGAGAATATTTTCTTCCTAAGGGAAGCTGATTGGTACTAACTGCAAGTCCATGGTTTTTAAGTGTTCAGGTTCAAGCAGTATGAAGAAAGGCAGGATCACCTCAAAAACATAGGTGGGTTCAGCATTGCTTTGAGCTTTGGCTCCTCCAAGGATGGAGCCTCCATAGCCAAAGCCACCAGGCTGCAGCAGTGGGACTCCTGATCTTGATATCAGTGGTGCTTCATGCTGGTCTAAACTGCCCATGGCTCTATAGAATTGCTTTCTGGCCTTGCAGTATTTTCTGATATTACAAACACAACTCCCAGGCTCTGTGCTTCAGCTGACTTCAGCAGCAGCTGCTCCTGGACATGGACCTTTCCGAGGATCTGAACATTGCTCCAGCTGGGCATCTAGGAAGCTACTTAGTAAGGCATATGTGCAAAATTCAAAGTGGAGAAAGGCAAGAAAATTAACAAGCAGGTGTGCTTGGGTCATGAGGGTTTATGATCCGTTCACGTAAATATTTCTCTTAGTAGCAAAGGAAACTTTTTTGTAGAAGCCAAATATTTTGGGAGTCGAGGGAGGCAGGTCACACTCTGACTGACTGCCTGGAGGGAGCTCAACTGCCTTTGGATCTGCTTTATGGAGGTGTGTAATAAACAACTAACTTCTAAACAATAGTTTTCTCATCTATGCAGCTGGATCAGAGCAGGTCTAGGAGCAGAGCAGGTCATGGGCACACCACTGAGGAGCAAAGTTTCTGTTAAAAATCCTAGGTCACACATTGAAAAAACATACGATGGTAAATTGGTTTGAAAGGACCATGCTCCTTTTCTAGCAGGGAGAGGTTGTTAATGTTATTAGCTTGAGAAATAGGTTAATTTTTCTGTGTGTTTTTTGTTGCTTTTTTTTTTTTCTCTCCTTTCTCCCCTGCTATGTGCAGCTCTCATGAACTTGGAGCTGAACTGAAATTGCTTGCATTGTCACATGTCTTATTTAATTGTGCAAATTGCTTTCTATTCTAAGGACAAGTTAATGTAGAAATGGAAAATATTAGAACTGTTAGGATAAGCGATTGCTCTTTCTTTTAATTTTTGCTTTTAGTGTAACAGTAGCTACTACTCCCAAAGCAGTCCCTGGCTCTGCCCTGTCACCCTTTCATGAAGGCAAAGCACTTGCGCAGGGCCAGAATCTCCCCTGCCTTCTCCCTTGGGATAGATCCAAAGTCCAATAATCAGCAGGAATCATCCATTAATCAGCTCAATGGGCTCCGGGCAGAAGCTTCTTGTGTAAGCAAAAATAAATGGCACGGGTGGGAAGATGCCATCAGGAAGGAACATCCCTGTCACAGGACTGGGTCTCCTTTTAAGTCCCACATAACGAAGAAGAAACTAGGGAAAAAAATGAACGTACACCTCCAGGTCTGTCTAAAGACAGTGCAAATACCATAGACTGTCTTATTAAAGCAAGTAGTAAAACAGACATTATTCCAGCAGTCTTTTAGCCACCTCTTAAATGAATATTAACTGTTGAGTAGGTGCATAGGCTTGCCTTAGAGATGAATTATTGATCTGTAGTTGGTGTAAGGTGTTTGTCTACTTATTGGGGTTTGTTTTCTCTGCAAATTAAAGAAAATATTTTGTTGCTTAAACCCATCCAATTACTGCCATATGTAGGTAGATGTTTTTCAGGTCACTTGCAGTGATTGAGAGCTTGCCAAGCAAACCATTTTCCTTCCTGATTTCTGTTAATATGTTAACACAATAGGGGAAGGGAAAAAAAAAAAAAAGAAGCAAAACCAGGTGGAAAAATATCACACTTTTTTTTTGGTGGTGTGTGTGGCAGTAGGAAGCTGCTGCTGTAAAACTGCAGTTTTCTTATGTAACGTGAAAGATTTTCACTTCTGCTTGATTAAACAGCTGTATGCTGCGCCAGGCAGTAAGAGCATTTCTGTTGTGGCCATCGTGGTGGAGCGAGATATCACCAGCATCAGGCACAGGGAGTACTGGCAGTGCCTGTGTGCAACTCCCATTAAGGCTGGGGGTGGATTTTATGGATGGGTTGAGAGCAGTGCACTGCCATTAGTGTTTAATTTTTTACAGGTGAATGTGCGCCATCTCTGAGTGTAGTTATATGGAAGAAAGATGAGTGAAGATAACAGTTCACTACTATCAAAGTCCAGGAGTGGCTTTACATGCAAAGCATCCCCAGTCGTTTGTGTTTGGTTTTACAGTAACTAGACTGGCAAACATACTATACGTGACTTGTCCAGATAGTGTGCTGTAAGTGTTGGGGTGACTTCATAGCTGGAAAAAAATCTTGGTTTTTGAAGGGGTGATGGGGCTGACTGATTTGTGTGCCGGATAGGGGAAGTACACTGATACTGTATCGACACTCAGCAGTGTTAGGTTAATGATTGGACTCGATGATCTTAAGGGTCTTTTCCAACCTGAATGAGTCTGTGATTCTGTGACAACATTCCAGATATCTGCAACAGAAAGAAAGGTCATTTTTCCTCTGTGCTGAGCATACTTGGCTGCAGTGGGCTCTGGTTCTCCTGTGTGGTGCATCAGTTTGGGGCTCTTGGAAACAGACCTGGCATTTCACGTGGGATCTCTCTGGTTTTGCGGAAGGGTTTTTTGTGTTTTTTTTGTTTATTTGCTTTTTGGTTTGGGATTTTTGTTGTTGTTGTTTGTGGTTTTGTTTGGTTTTTGTCTATTTAATTTTGGTTGGTTGGTTGGGGTTTTTTTGGTTTCTTGTTTCTTTGGTTTGGGGGGTTTTGTTTGTTTGTTTTTCAGCGTGTGACAACACTACCTGCAGGATTTCAGTGCAAGCGTGCTGAATATCAGTTAATTTCTTTTAAACATCCTTTATAACAGGTGCCTCTTCAAATAATCTTTTGCACTTTCATCTTCTTTTGCCATCTAACCTCCCTCTGTCAGACCAGCCGGAGGAGAAGACATCTGAGCCCCATGGTCCCATCTGGGGCTCTGGGAGCTGCTGCAGTGGATGTTGAAGAGCCTTTGCACAGCAGCCTTGCCTTCAGCCTCACTTGAGCCTTGCTGAGCATCTCGCCATCCTTAATGCATTTTTCCTTGAGCACCTGCTTCTTTTGGAAGTTAGTTATTAAAAGGGAAATGTAAGTGACAGGCAGAGGGTTCAGAGAGGAGGGGAGATGGCTAAAGGGCTGAGGTTAGCACATTCTGCTCAGTCTGGTCTTCTTCTCACCTTTACATTATTTGTATGCAGAGTTGGCTTCCTGCACTGATTGGCACCGAGCGAGTCGGGATAATGTCACGGTTGCCCACGAAGCCGTGCCAGCATGAGAGCACAACCTTGCCAAGCCAAGGGCATTGATTAGTGTGGAGGAACTAGGGCAATCCAATTATAACCACAAATGCTATTGGCTTTCTCAAATTCTTACTCAAATAGCTGCGGACTCTCTGCTGTATTAAGGTGGTCTGGACTATATCGAGAAAGGGCAATTCATAGGACTTAGTGCAGAGTAAACAGGATTTAATTCTTAAATGCTCTATTGCCTATTTACACATAGGGCAAAAGGATAGTATTTTTCAGATAAGTAGAAGCAGGCTGACCCCCTTTGCCTGCCTCAATATTAGAGAGTGTATTTATATTTCTTTTTTTGGAAATTATTACAAAATATCCTAAAAGGGAAACTACACAGGAAAAAGAGCCAAGAAGTTTCCTATCATTTCAATCTTGTCTGAGCATTGAATATTCCTTTGTTCCTTACTATTATGCTTCCTCTAACCTACTCAGTGGGTCAGATAAGGAAATGTGATATTTTTCACCACCATGATGAAATTAAACTAAAGCTACAAAAGAGCTATGAGGGTTGTAGCCTGGAGTCTTAGATGAGTAGTTCAGATCTGGCTTTATATTAAATGCAGAAGCAAACAGTCTCTCATGGATGAATCACATTCAATTAAGTACTTCCTACGATGAACTGATTAAAAATTAAGTGGCATCAAATAAGACTGATTTTGCTCTTACATTTAAATAATGCTATAATTACATACTAATCAGATGGTAAATCTTAATTGTACATGTTCCATATGTTTCAGTTGCCTATTCTCCCTCTTCACTTTGTCGTCTTTGTATCAGCATGGAGTATATTTTCAGGCTGCTTTTATGTTTGGCCTAATTGAATATCAAAAGCAGTATATGTGAAACTTCCTGAATTCTATTCTTTAGCCAGTGGCAGCTGTGCTATTAGATGACCTTTACCATTCCCGTAGCACAGAATAATAAAGGGAGGGGGGGAATTGAAGCCCAGCCATGTTATTGTTAGAGACAGAAATAAATCATATATAATTGCTTTGCTATGAAGGCCAAATCCTGCCGTCCTTCATGCCTCAGTTAGAAATACAGGATTTGAACCTTTGTTTCCTGTGGTTTCCTGGCCACCTTGGACGTGCCCAGAATCCTCACGCTGCTGCCGTGGTGGCTAATTACCATCGCCGGGCTCACGTCACATTCAACTGAACTGCAGCCCTGGCTCCATCCCTCCTGCACGAGGGAGACGGCTCTGCTGCAGGAAAGCCTTTACAGGAATGTCTGCCTTTAGTCACCATTGGCTTCCGTAAGGTTACTTTACGAAAAACCTCATATGTTGGGTTACATGGTGGGCTTCCACAGAGTTCTTCTGTTCTGGTTAGCTGTTTGGAACAACCCTCCTAGAACCCGTCATTGAAATAAACAGGCGTTTTGATGTAACGTGCATGTGGCATTAACTTTATTCACGCCAGAATGTGTTATACTTCATGTTTTCGTCTGCTTTTAAATCATAGATCATGAACATAGTCACAAAAAGAGCAAGCGGAAACACTGGAGAAGACAGTGGGCAGAAAGCAGCATATTGTCTGATGTGGAGGTGTTGAAGCACAGCCTGGAAGTGAATTCGTTTTCTGCAGATCGCAACAAGACTGGGAACATCACTGAACAGAAGAGCCACAAACGGACGAAGCGTTTTCTCTCCTACCCTCGTTTTGTGGAAGTGATGGTGGTGGCTGACAGCAGGATGGTCGCCTACCATGGAGCTAATCTGCAGCACTATGTTTTAACGTTAATGTCAATAGTGAGTATTCAACTAGGGGGAGTAGATTCACTCACAAATCATTTTCTAGTAGTCACAGAGCCCCATTTCTGCTGTGTTCATATGCAATACCATCAGTTTGCCTCAGCCAGGCATGGATATAATGCTGAGATTAATGTAAAGCTTGGTAAAACTTGGCTGGGGAGCACTGGCTGGAATCTTCTTCCTTCCCATACCCATCATGTTTCCTATCCCTTCCCACACCTCTCCCTTTCAGATTTCTGAACCCCAGGCAGCACAACAGAGATCACTGGTCCTTTAGTCCACATGCTGTGCTCTTTATTTAAGCCCATGTAAAACAGCAACTGAATTTAAAAGGTACTTTGAGGACTGTGCCTTCCAAGAAACTGGTGCTAGTAGGTGTTGCAGTTGCAAGGGAAAGGAGCCTGTGGTCACCTTGATCCTTAACATAGTGCTGGGGTTGGCTTTCCAGGCTGAGGACAAGGATTTTAGTAGCTGCTGGGACTAGGATGCAGTAGTGCAGCCTCTGAACAGGCAGTTCTGTAGGTGCAGAGTGAGTGGAAGTAAGTATCCAACATAGTTGTGTCATTGGGGTGATTTTCATGCTATTAGAGGGTGGAAGTGCAGTCAACATGTCATCTAAAAATGTCCATGTCCAAATGAGACACTTGAGAAAACAAGTTGCTTTTAACAATCTTAGTCAGTGGTTGTATCTCAGAGCAGAACAATCCTGTAATTTGGTGAAATGTGGGTTAAAGCAAAAGGAAATGTTTGGTTTCTGCGATATCAGCAGACTTATTTCATTCTAAAATTGTGCTTCTGGCAGGAGGTCTCTCCAAGTAGCGTCAAAGCACAGAGTGGGGCAGAAGGGCAGCTCAGGAGAACAAAAGCTTCAAAATGGAAAGTGTGTGTGTTGTCTTAATTGTTTGTTTCCTTGAACGTTAGCAATAATTCTGAATATTTTTTTAAAACAGGTGGCTTCTATTTACAGAGACCCAAGCATTGGAAATTTAATTAATATTGTTATTGTGAAATTGGTCGTGATACATAATGAACAGGTAATGGAAATTATTTTCTTCACCTTCTATTCGATGGTGGCATTTGTAGTGAGTTGTATGATGAATAATTGAAATACCTGCTTTCTGTGTGTTGCTTATTAGGATGGTCCTGCAATATCTTATAATGCCCAGACAACACTGAAAAACTTTTGCCAATGGCAGCAATCCCAGAACCACCCTGAAGGAAGTCACCTTCAACATGATACAGCTGTGCTTGTTACCAGGTATGGTGAATATTCTCAGTAAAACTGTAGCCAGTTGTGTGTCAGAGGCTGTGAGCATGTAATATATGCAGCTTTGGGAAATATTCAGTTTTTGATGTAGGTGTAATGATATTTGCAACTGTGGGAGAAGTGTAACTGTGAGCAGAATTGGGATAATGTGTCCAGCATAGCGGTGGATGACTTTCAGACTTCCAGGACTGTCCATAAGATGAAAAACTCTGACTGTGGTAGGGAGTTGTTCAGACTCTGGATGATGTGGCAAGCCAGCATGAGAAGGTCCATTGGAGGACCAAGCATTGTTTTTGGATATTGTTATTATTGTGCTTGTACCTTAACTCACTGCTGCATTGAAAATTAATGTGTCAGGTCTGTTCTGCTTTCAGACAGGATATTTGTAGAGCGCACGACAAATGTGATACTCTGGGTAAGGAAAAGCTTTTCTTTGTCTTTTAATAACTTTTTTGTAGTGACAATGTTAGTTGTCTGTGCCGAACTGTGGGTGACATTTCTTTTTCTGTCATAAACCTTTTTGTTCTCTTCTAGGTCTGGCGGAGCTGGGCACAGTCTGTGACCCGTACAGGAGCTGTTCAATTAGTGAAGATAATGGACTGAGCACTGCTTTCACAATAGCACATGAACTTGGCCACGTGTATGTTTTATGTAAATATATTTACATTTAAATAGCCCAAGACTTATGCTAGCTAGGGCTTGCCAGCCTGCCTAGGACTTGGTACCTGCTGAGCCTAATTATTTGGGAGGAGATGAATGTAGTCAGGTAGGAGATGTACCGTTGAGGAAAATTAGGCTGTGGTGTGACTCTGGGAGGTGGTGGGGTGCTCTGAAGTCCATCTGAGAGCAGTAAAACCAGCAGACCCACATTTTGGGGAGGGTGAGTGATGGAATACCCCAAGCAGCACATTAGCAGGGAAGGAGAACTAACAAAATGCCTCTTATTACTGCATCTTCTCACATCTACATGCAGATGTCAGCAGCATCTACCCTGGAGCTGTGATGTCTTGGCCAGGTCACTGGGACTAGATGGGTTTTTGGCCAGGGCTGGGATGTGCTGGGTGCCTTTGGGCAAACCAGGGCAATTGCCACAGGCACATCTCACCTGGGCTTTGGGACTGAAGTCTCCTCCAAGAGCCAGTTCTCAGCCTGCCACAGCTTGGCCCACCACCACACATGGTGCTGAAGGAAGGAATTTAGCCAGCGTGTCTGGCAGGTGATGGGGATGTGTTAGTGAGCTTGATCCACCTCCTGAACCATTTCACAAAGGGAAATCTCGTGATGCTGGACATGCCCGAAAGAGATGCTGTCATTCAAGATGCACCTCCTCCAGTGGAGGTGCATCTGTTAACCGATTTTGACTTCTTTTTTAGAGTAGTAGTGAAAAAAATCATCTTAGATCACATAGTCCTTTACCTCCCAGCTACAGCTCAGTCCCAAATCACCTCATGTTTGGTTTGCAGTGGAGATCTGTAGGTGTGGGATGGATGAATACTCAGTAACAAGTCACTCATTGTTTTAAACTCCCTTTTTCTGCACAGAGAGCTGGCTGAGATGGTCTATTTTTAACCACAGCAGTGTTTGTTTAAATAAGATTTCCTGAGAGAAAGTCCCCGAAGGTTTGGCATTCCCCACACCTAACCTGTGGCTAATTCCTTCGCGAGTGCTGCCCCAGAGCTCCTGGAGGGGTTTGTGGCGCTGCCGGGCGGGAAGTGCCTCTTTGCTCTTTTACAGGGAACTGAGTGAAAAGGTGGTTCACCGGAGGTAATCTTAATGGGATATAAACTCTCCAGCCTTCGAACGCAGGATCACACTGGGTCATTTCCCCTTCTCCACTTCAAAAGGCAAAGTGCTTTAAGCCGTTCTGTCTCTGTTAGCGTATTTGCCGCATTCTTCAATATGTCATGTGCTGCAGACTTCGCGTGGGTTTCTGCTGATACTGATGCTTGATGGCATTTTGTAAACCTACCACATAAAGTAGAGAAGCCAAGTCTATCCCCAGCGCAGCCCTATTTAGGCAACAGCATGAAGTATCAGCATGGCCCGAGGTGTTCAGCTGCATTAGAAGACATTTTGCAGCCAGCGTAGGATGCTGGCAACGCACATGAGGGACTTCAGGCACCAGTGGTCAGTGGGCTCAAGTCGTTCATCTCTTTCGGAAGCTTGGCTCTTTGGCTCAATTCCAGAGAACTTTTGCCATTTTTATGAAGGTGGGGCCAGACTCCAACCTGCCTGCGGGATCTCTACTGTCAGCTGAGAAGGAAACGGCAGCTGAAATTGCATCTTACTGCAGGCTCCCTCAAGGACTTGTCTAGCTGAATATCTGCAGCCGTGATTTGGTGACCTTACCAGGGTGCTGCCGAGCTTCTTGCAGACAAATGCTAAGAACCCAGTTTGACCAATGCTTGTTGACGTTTATGAGTATGTGCATATTAATTACTTCTATTCTGTAATATCTGTCAGTAGCGTATCTAGGAAAAATTCTCCCATTTGCTTACATTTAGTTCACACTGTTGCTCTCGCTATGCTAAATACTTGACATTTGCCACTAAACTGACTGTGCTTTTCACTGCTGTGTTTCTCCTAGATTTAACATGCCACACGATGACAATCATAAGTGCAAAGAAGATGGAGGTAAAAATCAACAGCATGTCATGGCACCAACGCTGAACTTCTACACCAATCCCTGGATGTGGTCAAAATGCAGTAGAAAATACATCACTGAATTTCTGGAGTAAGGCCATATATGCATGTTAGGCTGTTATTACAAGTGCGTGCATCCAGTAGGGTTCATAATTTACTCTGAAGTCCTAACGTGCAGCATTTGGAGGAAATCGGAGGGATTTGTATGTGCACATATCCTTTAGGTAGATCAGGAATGCATCTTTGGCATGCAGTCCCTGCCAGTTCAGCCTCGTGATAAGCTGGCAAGGACCAGCCTCTCTATGGGGAAGAATAAGTCTTCCCCCATGGATATTGCTTTTAAGGAATGTGTGTTCTCCTCAAACCTGAAGAGTGAGTTTTCCAAGCCCTGTGGCCAAGATACAGAGCCATATTTTAGGAGGCAGATTGAATCTGCCCGTCTGCTCCACAGGTCAAGATAAGGCTTTGGCACTAGTCCCTGGTGAGAACACTCTTCCAGGAGCCCATAGGTCAGTTTGATGTGCAGTGATCGCCCATTTTGCCCTGATGCCTTCCCATACGTTGTGATGGGGAGCAAAACGAGAGACACGATGGTGTCCTGGCAAATCCGGAAGCTCAATCCCCCAGCTCTTCTGCTAATAAATGTTTTTTCTTTCTAAATATATATTACACCACTGCTTACTCAGCAACTAAATTCAGGTTGTGCATGCTCAGAAACGCTTTTGCCAGGGTGGCTGACTGCGTTGTAGTGGATGGTTGTTACTGCAGCCTGGGCTGATGGGAAAAGGGTAATGCACCCTCCTGTGCTGAAGTCTGCAGTAGCTGCTCTTGTGCTTGTTATAAATAAACATGGCAAACATGGTGCACCTCTGCCCCAAGGCTGGCTCAGGTAAACACCAATGGGTTCTTGTCGCATCACCTCCTGTTTAACACCATTTCTCTGCTTTGTGTTGTAGTACTGGTTATGGGGAATGTTTGCTTGATGAACCTTCATCGAGAACTTACACGTTGCCTCAGCAGCTCCCGGGGCTGATTTATGATGTCAACAAACAATGTGAGTTAATTTTTGGACCTGGATCTCAAGTGTGCCCGTATATGGTAAGTGAAATTCCACACCTTGGTTTTCCTGCTGTTGCCAGGGCAAAATAAGGCCTCTTGGGGTGTGCATGAATGGAAGGCTCACAAGCCATCAAAGTATTGTCAAGCTTATGAGTTATTGATGAATCCTAGGGGTATAATTTCATTGAGGATCATTTATCTGGTAAGACATGTGGCACGTATTTATTTAATGTCTTCATCTTTTCAATAACAAGCAGATGCAGTGTCGGCGACTTTGGTGTATTAACATTGATGGCGCACACAAGGGATGTCGTACCCAACACACACCTTGGGCTGATGGGACAGAATGCGAGCCAGGAAAGGTCTGTAATATCTGATGGTTTGTGCCTCATAGCGATGTTTCCCAGATCTCAGGTTAAGCATATCAGTCAAAATCATCCTGTCCCAATGGCCAGTTATATGGGGCACAGCTTCCGACTGTGAGGGTGGAAGCCCAAAGCAGCTCTGTGTGTTTTAAACCTGGTACACATGGGTCAGCTCTGCACCGGAGAATGTGATTAAAATCAACTGCTTGGCATAGTGTTGTTTAATCAGGTATTCCTTCTGCAGTGCTTATCTTGGTAAATTAATGCCCTTGAGTGAACTTTTGAGCAAAACTTTCACAAAGCTTCACTAGGCTTTTATTAGAAATTTCCTATGTGATGTGAGCAATTAGTGATTTTGTGTAACATAAATTTGTCAACTGGCTTCTCATCTTGACAACTTCCGAGTAAAATATAGAACTCGTTGACATTTTCTGCATGCAACAATTTTGGCAGTAATTCATACAAACTTTCAGTTTCCATGTGCAATGTTAGTTTCAAGCTAGCATTGTGGTTTGTAGAATAAGTATTTAGTTTTTAGTTGTCTAGATCTAGAGAAAAAATAGTTGAGAGGATTTTTCTTTTCTATTTTATTGAGGTACTGAACCTTGTGAAGAAAAATGCTAACTAGTTTTCGTATTGTTTTGTCTGAACAAAAATATTCTCCATCTAAATCTAGTAAAAAAAAGTGTGATGTTATTCTACAAAGTATAGCTTAAAACTTTGCTTTTCTGGCTATTAATGATCAGTAGTTAAAGTTTTCTTTAGAAAGAGTCAACATTCTAATTCATAGTCTTTCAAATGTATTTAATAAAAATATCTGGATGTTATTTTAGATATCATTTTCCATAAAGGCTTGGTAATTAATCCTCTGTTGCATGTATCCGCAAAGTAAATTGTTCAATGACATGTGACTGATTTCCTTCAAGACAATGGGCACAGTCTATCAATTTGCCTTCCTTTCTTAGGGAAAAGCACAGCAAACACATTTGTTTTTCTTGTTGATAATGTGCATTAGAGATGTGGTTGGAAAATCCTATTCCTGTGCTGCTCTTTGAAGCCAGTGCTTCAATATTTAATGTTTTAATGTAAAATGCCCCCTTTTTTGAGACTCTGGATAAAGCTAAGGCATCTGTGGAGTCCCCTTGACTTGAGACCTTCAGCTTCCCTATGAGCTTTGGGTCTACTCACTGCTGGAAGCTCAGAAATAACTATTTTCTTGAAATTGCAAAAATCTGGGCTGCAGTTTTGTTCTCACAGACCTGCTGTTACCCTTGGATATGGCCAGAGTGATGTGCAAACAACTGCAATTGAGCAGATTATCACCTTCTCAGAGTTACCATGTCATCCAAGTGGCAGTGTCCAGCTGCATGGTTCTTAAAGACCATGTGAGCAAAAACATTTCAGTCCACAAATCTAGACAATTTGACAAGTTTAGACAAATTAGACAAGTGTGACCTTGAACTTCTCAGCTGAGAGCAGATGGGCTCTTAAAAAAAGCTAATTCAGTCTGCTAGTGTTCAGGCATTTGAATGTATTCTCACAAAAAGGCTTTACGGAGTAATTCTTCTATCTGTGTGTTGGTCTAATTCAAGCTTAAGGTTTGAATCATGATAAACTCTCTTCTCCTTAGTGTTTATTTGGGCTTGTGAAGTGCTGAGGTGCAAGTCTGAAGTGCTTTTCATAGAAATAAATCACTATTTAGGTACTCTGCTGTGGCCAGGAGCCCCATCAAACTGCTGCATGCTGACTAATGCTTTGCCTCAAGTCTGTGTGTTTAAAGCCTGTGATATATGAGGTGACAGATGGAGAAAATACTGTCCCATTTTTTATGGTCATATATTTGGAAATGAGGGAGCCTGAAGAGCTAAGAAAAATCTAGCTAAAACTACTGGGATGTAGATTTATCCAGACTCTAAATTTATTCTTAAATCAAGGACACTAAAACAACATGGGAGTATTAGTTTATGCATATTTTGCATGTGAGGACAGTGAATTTGATATTGCTAATTCAAGTAGTAAGCCCAGCCCAGAGTCTGACCTTTGCTGGGTGAGCACCAGTCGTCTTCTCAGGGTTTCACAGCACCAGCGCATTGTTGGGTGGAAATAAATCACTGGAAGAAAATAAAGAGGGTCGTAAACTTGGGCCTCTGTCTCTTGTGGTTTTCAGGGTTGTTTAAAGAATGGTAAAAGAAGAGTAGATGAATAGTAATCATTTCTGTCTCCTGCCGTATGGCAGCAGGTAGCGTATATGTTATGCATGCGTGAAGCTTCGCAGCACTTGTCTGCCCCCTGCTAATCTATTCAGCTAAAGTCAGCACAAGGATGAAAGCTGGATTTGGTGAATTGTCTGGGACTCCAGTGGCAAGACAAAGAAAAGGAAAGCCTGTTGTAGTGTCTCCTGTTCCTGCCATTGCTCTCCTGCTCAACTGTGTGTCTAAGTTATTTTGAACTTGCTACAGACAAAAACTCTTTTATTCTCTTCGTTCTCTGATCTGTAAGCTCGTAGGAAAGAGAACCCTGGCAGGCTTTTTAGTTTTTCTGTTGTAACTCAACATAGAAATTATTTTTAAAATACAAAAGGCATGAAGGTTGCACAGCCAGACTATTCACAGTGTGGTTCCAAGAAACACCATTGCATTTCCATAAGATAATCTTGCTGTTTATTTAAAACAGCTGCTCCTTTTTTTTTTTTTTCTCCCCTTTTGATTTACCATCCACTCCAAACCCTCAATTTTTAATAAAATCAAGAGGATGTAGGTGATTTCCTGGTTAATTCTCAACCATTGGACGGGAGACATATAGGTCATGTCACGCTCTGTTAGCTGTGTACATTCACTAGTTAGCTATTCCGTCGTCTTCTCTGGGTCAGTGATGCCAAGCATGACTGTGGTTATATATTTAGCTGTGAGCATCAACATTGCTGTGAGAAGTTCTCTGCTGGGACAGCACTGCTGAATTGGTGTTGTGTATTTTTTGTACGTTGATGATGCTATTGGACCTCTTTGTCCCTGGTACAGGGCTGGCATAGGGGTCTCCATCCTACAGTTTTTCAACCCTCTAAATGCCAGGAGGAGTTGTGCATTGGAAGGGCTTGTCCTGCAGCAAAGAAGCAGGCATTTCAGCTTATTTTATTCCTGTCCTTTACTGTAGCAGAATTTTTTTCAGCCAGTTTCTATATGGGGAATGAAATCTTCAGATGACAGCAAATCCAAGGCACATTGCAGCCTTGAGACCATGTTCATCTCTGACCAAACACCACATTTAGGGCCCAAGCTATGAGTTGTTTGGCTGTCCTGCAAACCACGTCCAAAGGCCAATGCACCTGAGATCAGCTTTCTTCATCAGCAAAGCAATGGGCCAAACTGGCCATCATGGGCTAAAGGTGTTAAATGTGCTGCAGAGCCAGTGTCCTGTGGCCTGGATGCTCAACCCCCTTGATTTTGATACCTTTTGATACTTTGTTTTTGCTCTGTTTTCCTAGACAGCTTTCTCTAAGGTGATTCATAAGGGTGTCTAAAAATGGGGATGAGCTTATGGAATGTCTTGTTCTGGCATTAGTGAAAGGGCTGGAAAAACACAGCACATTGGTAAATTTGACCATGTTGCCGTAAAGATTGTCAGGTGTTTCCATTCCTGAACAGCATCAGGTGCAGAGAAATATTGGAAGTGAATATTTTAATGATGCACTATATGTTTTATTCTTTGAGTCTGTAACCTCTTCTAATCTGTGAGCAATCAGCAATGTTTGGGCTTCATATAATTGCAAAGATTTGGGCATCTGCCAGCAGATGAACATGACTCTGGGTTTAAATCTGCTTTAGCAAGCACTGTTCAGTGGGTGGGAAACCCTGCTCTGATGGGTCTTGGGAACACTTTTCCATCCGCTCTGGTGGGACCAGAAGCTGACTCTCCCCTAGATCTCACCTCTCCAGAAGTCTCTGTAGTCAGACTAGCAAACATAACCCAAAGGGACACAATTTATACTGTAGAAATGAGGGACAGGGACTTGCTAAGATAATTAAAACCAGTTTTCCAAACAAAAGAAAACAAGAGTTATAGCTGGAAAACACAACACGTGCCAGGCTTTGGCAAGTCCCATGTTATGACTGAGTGAAGAAAAATTCTTTGCATTGAGGAATTTTTTCTATTTTATTTGCCCTTTAGATTTGGAAGCTTCCTTTCCCTCTTCTGTCCTGGGGCTTTGCACAGCTGTGCGGAGGTTTGAGTTTTCCCTGTTGTTTTTCCTACTCTCTGTCTGTCTCCTCCCCTGACATGGTGCGGTTCCTGCTGCTCTCCAGGAATTCAGATAAGCGGCTTTTTGAAAAGCCAGTGCTGCGAGCTGAGCATTGCCATGCTGCTCGGCACCAGTAAACAGGGAATATTTGAGGACAACAGCAACCGCCAGTCTTCTTCCCATAAATCACTCCACTGGTCTCTGCAGCTTGTCTTCTCTTCTTCATTTAAGGCTGCAGTGAGAAAAAAATATGGGTGCAACAGACAAAACTAAAGAAGTTAAATTTTATTTGATTGCAAAATCTTTGCTACATTTTGTGAGTGGTTGAGAAATAAGTAAGCCTGAGCCTTGGCATCCAGGGTGGTAATGAAAAGCAACTCAAGCTCACCTTTCCTGTCTCTCTCCTCTGCGCACAGCACTGCCGGTTTGGGATGTGCGTACCCAAAGAGCGAGAGGCGCCGGTGACAGATGGAGCGTGGGGGACCTGGAGCCCTTTTGGGACCTGCTCGAGAACCTGCGGCGGCGGCATAAAGACGGCGATACGAGAGTGCAACAGGCCCGAGTAAGTGCACGGAGGGGAAGCACTGGTGGAGGAAATGGGGAAAAGTAGCTGGGTTACCCAAATGGGTTGAAGTACCCTTCAGCTCTTCCCAGCCTGTGTGTCACCCCAGGGGCTGGTGGCTTTGCCTGGCATGGATCATCATGGGGACCCAGGCATAGCTGGTCACAGGTTTTGTTTGTGGGAAAAGTGCACTAAAAAGGGATCTGTTCAATGCAGAGAGAAGAAAAAAGCGAATATCTGTGCAGGTTTATTGCCTCTTGTTTTCCTGGAGAGGCACAGCTGGGGTCTCACTCCTAAAGAGATTCTTCTTCTTCCAAACCTGTGGATCAGAAAGGACCAAGAATGGAAGGAGTCATGGTTTTATCTATTTTTCACCATTTTACCCATGCTTTGGCTGCTTTTGCAGCTGTTCCTACAGGCCAGATCCTTTAGACAGTTTTCTGCCATTTTATTCCTGCTTTGGCTGGCTTTGCAGCTGATCCTTTATACAGTTACACATCAGCTGGCGCAGACTAGCCAAACCTCAGCAGAAATCTGTGCCCCATTAAAAAGTGGCACTCAAGAATGTTTGCCATCAGCCTGGAATGCAAAATTCTACACCCTTTGAAATGGCAGGGAATTTTGCCGTGGGCTTCAAGGAGATAATTGTGTGGCTGGTGAAATATTAACAATAGCTTGAGCAACTGGTATGAAAACAGGCTGCTTACATAAATTGTGAACTGTGCTGGTTTCTGTTTAACCACCTCCTTTCAGCCCATGAGAGCAAGAAGGGGTGCGCAGGAGGCTCTCCAGACTCTCATTTGGTACTGAGACAGGGAGAGGAGTGAGGGGTCTGTGAAGCTGGTTGGACCAAGGACTCTTAAAAAGATGAAGCAGGCTTATTGCCAAGGAAATGGCCATTAGTGATGTACCAGTGACAGTTTCATCACTGCTAATGGGAGAAGGGAGAGCTCGTACCTGCGGCATGTGAAGTGACAGGAGAGGCTGCTCAGCACAGCTGGGCAGGTGTCAAAAGAGAAGAGTTGAAGGGAGTAGGATTCCAGTATGTCAATTAAGAGGATGCTGAGAAACACACAAGAACAAAGGAGTTCTCATCTCACCATGCTGAGTCAGCACATACTATATGGTCTTCCAGTAGCCATGGAGACACAAAACCAAAATATTTTTCCACATGCAAAAATAGCTGTGCTGCCGAACCTTTGGATCCTGTCAGTAAGAAGTATTCCCATCTTCTGGAGAGGCATCTGTTTGGACTGATAGCTTTTTATGATAGAAAATCTACTTTATCCTGAGGGCTAGCCAAGGGATTTTAAATTCCATCTTCACTTATAGCTTGCGTTTTGTATCTGGGTGTTTTGTGAGGCTCGTTGCCTTGGCTGGGGTTTGCAAAAGCACCTAAAGACGTTAGGTACCAAGCTGCCTGTGAAATCCTCTATTCTTATCATTATTAGTGGTTATTTTTTAGGCCCCCCTTCAAGAGCTGTGTAGCTGGCACTGGCCTCTTCTCTAAACCCTCATGAAGTCTCTGTGGCAAACTGTCTGTCCTGGTACTGTCCACAGAGCTTTACCCCAACTCTCTTGTATTGTCCCTGTGATTTGACATTGTAGCATGGGCTCCCACCATCTATGTTCCTGTTATTGTGAGGCTGCTGACATGATGCAAATGGCTGAGACACTGCTGGGTACTCTCCTGCCTCTCTCACTTTTCAAAATGCTCCAAAAAAATACAAAATAGGTCCAGTGTCTGTTTCTCCTGTTTTGTAGCAGGCAGGAAAACCAACTGAGGTACATTGAGTAAGGTCTGAAATAGTTTTCAGTCAGTCTTTTATATTCTAAGATGGTTTAGATTTTTAAAGCTCTTTCTGTGCATGAGGATCTGGGGAAGGTATCTTGCATGCCAGTAAAATAGTGTTAAATCTAGCCATGGTACAGAAAATAAGGCTACAGCTCCTGCCTCTCTTTGTACTGTGCTCTGACACCTACATGGACGAGTATCTTGCAAGGCTGTAAGAAGTGCTGTAAACCTCTGAAACAGCAGCAGACTATGTTTTGACATACACTGAAAGAATGTATTAGCTAACCAGATCAGAACCTTCCCACCAAGGTTGCCCACTTGGGAATTCAAGGCTGGCTGGTACAGACAAAGCCCCCAGCTGCGGCACGTCACATAGCGGGTCTGTGGTGCAAGCGCTGGTTTTCAAAGCAAGGCATAGCTTCAGAATTATGGGAAAAAGGCATATTTCATAAGAAGGCAATACCAGGAGCCCTGTTTCCAGGAATGGCTTTCTGTTTGGGGTGGTGTTATCTCTGGATGCGAGTCAGATCACGTCTGCATTTTAGTCCATCACAAAAGTATCCACCTGTGCCAAAAGCTGTCTGAGCTTGACATGTAAACACACCTATAGATAACTGTGCTGGCTGCCAGGAGCCAGCACATGTACCAGTTCCCAGTCCCAGGGTTTCTCAGGATGCCATGAAGGAGATCTCAAACTGATCTGCGCACACCAGGGCTTCACAGATTTTTCTGCAGCCGCTGCGTGAGCACAGTCGCGTAGGCAGATTTGCAGATGAACACGTGTACCCTGTGGTTGGTCTCCAGGGTCCTTTCATTGTTGCAGCCTGAGTATCCCCAGTCATAGCAGCATGGGCCTGAGCACAGGCAGAGCATCCCCAAAACCAGCGTATCTCCATCAGGTGCCTGTACCCGGTGCTCCTGGACCACTGAGAGCTGGGCACTGCCTTAAGGTCTGCAAGCAAAAACGTTCATGCTCAGTAATTGCAGGTGATGCATTAAGCTTCGTATATCGAAAATGTGTTGAGGTGGGAGCAGGGATCATAGCCCGCTGCTCCCCAGGCCTGTCTGCTGTGTCCTGGGAGTTTCTGACATGCTGGGAGGACCGCAGCGATGCCGGGGTGCGCGCAGGTGCTCGTAGGGGGAATTATGCTGGATTGAAAGCAGGTCCACACTGGCAGTTAGTTGATCAAACAGATGATTCAGAGAGAAGGGAAATCAAGAGAGAACAAGGAGGTTTCTATGCATGCACTACATTCCCTTCTATCTCTGCAGTGCATCACTGATGATTATCCATAAAAATATTGTGTAGTGTGAAGAATCTGGTATTTCTTTGTGTTGTCGAAAATCGATCTTATATGAGGCTGACTTATTTTCAAGGGTCAGCTCTTTCTGTTTACTCAAGCTCTGTGAAAAGCAATGCTGGTTTAAAACCACCTTAAAACTTTCAGGGTGGTTTGAGGTTGGTTTTAAACGTCAGAATTGTGAGTGTGCTTCAGCCCTGAATGCTGGCTGCAGGGAGGTTTACTGCCGCAGTTACGAAGCTGACAGTTTGCAGCATGATGTCAAGTTTCAGCATCCTTCAGTTTGTGGTGGTGTGTCGCTGTGTTCGATGTTTTCTCAATCTTTCAGGTCATGTCTAGAGAAAAGGAAGTTATACAGTAGTTTGGAATCTCTGGATTTTGTTAGACCTACTCTTAAAAAAAAAAAAGCTCCTGCATTTTCTTCTTAACTAACTTAATATTTCGAAGTCTTATTTTAATTAAATTGATTTATATTGGAAGCAATGTGATAAAAATGTGGTAATTGCAATTTTTTTAATGAAATACCCTGCTAGAGGTTTGCATAATTTAAAGCCTTTGTCAAACCGCAACAGTCCTGCTGTGGTGTAAATGCTTTTGAAGCAAAAATGAGGAATCCAGTTAATTCCCCCATGAATGATTTGGACTCACAGAGGTCTGGAGTGTGCTGCTGCCACAGCTAAGAGGTTTCCCCAGGGTCGAGATGTCCCTTTGTAGCTGGAGGTAGATAATGATAATGTGCCTTCATAGGAATAGTCTGTGGGAAGGGCCCCGGTGGTGGGAAACCCCCAGAAATCACCATGATGGCTGGGAGGCAGGAGGGGTGTTGGATGCACCCACAGGGGCTGCAGCACTGAGTTAGCTCTGGAGCAGTCCCAAGCATGCTCAGTTCAATTAAATCAAGTTGTTTGCCAGTCCAAGGTGGAGAATAGACTAAATTGGTAAAAACCAGGTTTAAACTTTGCTCCACTAGGAATTAGTGTGAAATTGTTCTGTAAACTGATATCTTTAGTGAGTGCTATGCAGTTGGTTGTGACTTTTAGCCCTGTTACTTGCTTAACTGCAAGCACCAGAAACCTTTGCAAGTGATGCATGTTTAGTTTCCAGATGGTATGTAAGAATCATAGAACACTTTGAGTTAGAAGGGACATTCGAAGCTCATCTAGTCTAACCCCCCTGCCATGAGCAGGAATATCTTCACCCAGCTCAGGTTGCTCAGAGCCCCATCCAGCCTGTCCTGGGATGTCTCCAGGGATGGAACATCCTGCACCTCTCTGGGCAACCTGGGCCAGTGTTTCACCACCCTATTGTAAAAAATTTCTTCCTCATGTCTCACAATCGCAGCAGGTAGAGCCGGTGTTACCAGCTACAGCTCCGAGTCATGCCTAAAGACAAACCATACTCCTCAGCATTTAGGATGGGACTTGAGGGATCTGTACCATGGCAGCGTGTATCTCAGCAAGGAGAGGATGCTGGCAGGAGAAATCCCATGTGTGTAGCTGGCGGTGCTCTGCATCTCGCCCTCAGACTCGTGCCAAACCTGTGAGCATCTCTAGCTTGGTGCTAGCGCGGTGGTGGGAAGTCCACCTGCCCTTTTCTATTTTCAGGTAGCCTTTAGGCAAGGGCAGGCCCCTCTGGGTGCCTCTGTCTCCTAATTTATTTAAGAGGACCCCTGCTACTTGAGTCACAAATAGTTTTCAAACGTCAGAGTGAAGAATTACTTGTGGGGGAACAAGTGCTCCTTGTCTTCATAAGCTTGTTGATGTTCCTGTACTTCAAAGGATGCTAAAAAATTGTGATAAGGTGTAGGAGTTTGTTGACTTGCTGTGTGTAGAGACCCTCATACATATGCAAGGGGTTTCTGTCTCTGTTATGGTAGAAGATGCTGACTGCATGCAATGTGGAGAGCCTACAGTGGGCATCTCCATGCTAGGGGCAGGGGTGCTTCCCGTTTATCACTCATTAATTTGCATTTTGAAAGGTCTTTCTGTGTGCAAATTGGCTTTCTTCCTGAGGAGGCTCAATGGGAAGATGCATTCTGCCAGTATCCCGGAGGCACTGACAGCTGTTTGGTCCCGGGGCAAGGCAGAACTGATCCTGAAAAAAGCCCTAAAAGGCAGGAGATGTGGGTGCCAGGACTTCAGCGCCCAGTGCATTGCTCTTCTGATCTTTACTTCTTGCTAGCACAGGCACTTATTTTGTTCAGGGGTTGGGTAGAAGATGCAGGTTTGGTGGTTATTTTGCAGCAGCAGCTGGAGCTGGGCACACATGTTGAGCTTCAAGGGTCACTGTGTGCTTCTGTGGCATCAGGGAAAAACAAAGCTGGATGGTAGGGCAGTTTTTATTATGCATATTAATGGTGGTAGCTTGTAGTAGCCTCCACCATGCCCTCTCAATTTCATTTGAGGTTTCACAAGAGAGCGTCAGAGATGGTGGGGTTTTCTTGGAACATTTAAAGCATAGTGCACCCTTTTAAGTTTTATTGTTATAATTCATTATATGCATAGAAGTCTGCACAGAGATGGGCATATGAAACCTTACCCTAGTTCCTAGAAGAACTGAACAGACAGTAGATAAGATAGCTTATATCCCAAGGGTACTTTCCTCACAGTGTTACCATAGCTGAAAAGGAATCCTTACCAGAAAGGTGCCTTCTGCTGGGTCATTCCCACGCCGCTGCTGACAGTGGCTGCAGGAGGAAAGGCTTTTTGGGTCCCTGAAGTGAGCTGTTGCCTGGCAAAGGCTCCATCTACATACGAGGACAAAAATAGTTTTATGACTCCAGCCCTGAATCTGAGAGTTGGGAAATTCAAAATGACAGTTTCTCCTAGGCTTATGTGCTGTTTTTTATGTGGCTTGGATGATATTGCTTTCCCCAGTTTATACCAGAGCCATCCTACTATAAAATGGGGGTAAAGTATTTATTGGCCATCTTTGGTGCTTTCTGGAATATGTGGAGATAAAATTGGTAATGCTAGACACTTTAAAACACTTCTACCATTTTGGACTACAAATCCTGAAGGACTAAACACTGCCTGGCCTTTCAGCCTCCACAGGGAAGCCCTTTCTCCTTTCTGACATGGTGTTTGGTTATTTGCAACCCAGTAGATCAGAGGCAAACCCTCAGCTGCTGAATCCATAGGATTGCTCGAGTTCTGGAGGGATGGTCCCATACAGGATCCCACAGTGTGAAACTAAATCCCCAGTTAAGGAGGAAAATGTGTTTCCTTTCTGGTTTTTCTCACTACTGCTGCATTCATAAGAGAGCAAATATTCCCTTTTTCATCTTCTTTTACCATTGTAAATATGGTCTTTTTTATTAGACACCTGCATAAGCTTTCCTGCTGTCAGCCTGCGATATTAAATACATGGCCCACAAAATGGTGCTGCAAATCCTGACTGTGCTGAACAGGCTGCAAAACTACGATTGAGTCTTGTTTCTGCAGGCCTAAAAACGGTGGGAAATACTGCGTGGGTCGTCGCATGAAGTTTAAATCCTGCAACACCGAACCATGCTCAAAGCTGAAGAAGGATTTCCGGGACGAGCAGTGTGCCGACTTTGATGGGAAGCACTTTAACATCAACGGGCTGCCCACGAACGTGCGCTGGGTTCCCAAATACAGCGGCAGTAAGTGGCCGGGGAAGGGAGATGCGGATTGCTGTGTCAGGCTGATGGCATTCGGATAACATGCTTCTGGTTTTCCTCCCTCCCATCCCTAGTCCTGATGAAGGATCGGTGCAAGTTGTTCTGCCGAGTGGCGGGAAATACAGCATATTACCAGCTGCGGGATCGTGTCATCGATGGGACGCCCTGTGGCCCTGACACAAATGACATCTGCGTGCAGGGCCTTTGCCGGGTAAGTATTTTCCCTTCTCTTTAGCCAGGGTGGTTGCACTTTTTTGTGGCAGGCTGGTGCTTCTGCACCTTGCTCTAGCCGGTCATTGCTGTGCCCTCTTCACTTGGGGCTGCCGGAGAATCTGCAGACTCTGCCAACCACGGCTGATCTGAAGCTCATGGCAACCTCCAGATTTGCACAAGAGCCATGCGTGGAAGATGTCTGTATGTCCGTCCTTCGTTACTGAGAGCTGTGGAGGTCTGAGCCTGAATGCACACAGTGTTTCCTTCAGTCAGACCTTGGAGGACTCTACATTTCCATTCACAATTATTTTTCATTCTTTTTGCTGTGGGAACAACCAATGCAAGAAGTTTTCTTTAGTGAAGGCATTGCCTGGTGCAAATGGCAGTTCTGATTCTCACGTTGTAAAAAAGCCTTTTGTTTGAAAATGGTGTGGGATGGCCACACTTTAAATCAGTGGAAAAAATGTGGGGAAGCAAAACAATTTGTCTCACGGAAGTCTTTTGCATACAAAGCTTTTGTGTGCCTTAATTGGAAGGTTTGTAAATGCTGCTCTAGTCTGTATTTGCTCAATCTATTTTTTTCAATTTTTCTCTTAAAGCAAGCTGGATGTGATCATGTGCTGAATTCAAAAGCAAGAAGAGATAAATGTGGTGTTTGTGGTGGGGATAATTCTTCATGCAAAACTGTTGCAGGCACATTTAACACGGTGCATTATGGTAAGAATCTGTTGCTAAAAACTTTATAGTGAAAAATGCAGGTCTATAAAGACCATTACCACACTTAATCTTCAAAAACACTGATGTAAAATGCAAAATCCTTCTAGCTATAACATATTCCATTTTATAACTATTTACGCTACCTCTAAATGAAAAGTATCAGCTTGTGTAACATGAAGTAATTTTGATCATTTCCTTTTTGCCTGTAAAAAGCAAATGAAATGCCTGCGTAATAGCCTTGACTTTCTGTTAAATCTTTTCTAGGCTATAACATTGTGGTCCGTATCCCAGCTGGTGCAACTAATATTGATGTGCGTCAGCACAGTTACTCAGGGAAACCAGAGGATGACAACTACCTGGGTGAGTTACAGTCCTTGTTTAAGTCTAGAAATCTGCTTTATTGTCTGGTTGTGGCGATATCCACTGGCTGCTCTCTGTTAGGGAGGATGAAGAATTCACTTAAGGGAGATGTTTTCTTGTTGAGACTTGATCTCATATATCTACCAAACATGCAGCCTTATCTTGTTCCTTCTTTTTTTCATGCCATCCTTGATGCAAAGTTTGGGAGGTTCACAGACTCTAAGAAATATCCCCTTAGAGTGTCTCTGGGGCTGGGAAGGACTCTTGAGCCTGTGCTTTGGGTGGGAACTGAGGCATTAAGCTGGGATCCAAACAGACTTCTGAGTTCTGCTGGAGTCTTCTCATCGCAACTTAACACGACTCTACACTCACTGTGCCTTAGCTGGAGAGTAAATGTGCCATAGCCTGCAAGATGTGTGTACAAACAAATTCAAAGAGAAATTGTTTTCTATTCTCCTGAGAATAATAATTCTGATTTCACTTCGACTGAGCCCTTCTTGTCCCTGCCTGACAGTGATATGTAACTGTAATGAAATATCCTGCACCAAAGATGTTTGTTTGATTTAAAGCTAACAATAACTTGGCCTTTGACTGTTGGACATTCATGGTAGCTGTTTTCTGTAATCTGTGGGTATCTCTCTGGGGATAGATTAAAATGCTTCTGGTGCTGTCTTAGACCAGTCTGCGGCATGCACATATGCTTTTAACACAGCCATGTGTCTCTTTACCATGCTGATCAGTGGTTCACCCCATAGAAAATTCTGTTTGGGTTCAATAGTGGATATAACACCAACACACATTACAACTGATATTACACCTGCCAGTGGAAGGCTGGTCTTCCCATCAAGTCCTGTTTGTGCCCCTCAGAATCTGGTGGGGTTGCTGATGGAGCAGGGTGTCAGGCTGTGGCTCCTTGCAGTCCCAGGTGGATGGTGGCTGCTCTCCCAGCTCTGTTCCTTCTCTTCTGCACATCCCATACCCAGCACTGGGTTTGGGGGTTCCATATTTAAACCCCTGAGCAGGGCACTTCATCTCCTTTCATCTCACAAAATCCCTGCATTGTTGAGTGTTTTTGCAAAATACAGAGCTTAGCCCAAGTGCTCGCTGTAACTGGGCATATTTAAAAGTGGGACCAGGCTGGCGGTTCCTAGCCTATGGAAGGTAAAGGACTTCACTTGAGAAATGAGTAGAGGAGACTATCACTCACCAAAGGGAAATGGTGTTGACAGCTTTGGTGGCTGTTCTCCAATGCTATCTGTGTGGCTGGACCCTTCACTCAGGCAAAAAGCTGAGCAGGTTCCCCCTGTTCTCATTCCCAGACTGGGGTCATGCAAGGCTGTCAGTCTGTCCCTGTGCACCCGCGGCCATTCACTTCCAGCCCCTTTGCTGCCTTGCATAGTTTCTGCACATTCACAGCAATGAAATGAGATGGTGCAGCATGAATGCACGTCAGTACCAAGAAAACCTTACTAAGGTGTGGTAGTTTTCTGTCCTGGGAAAGGGAGATACATTTCATTATTCCTCTTTTCTAGAAAAACAATCCTCCCTGTGTTGTGCCTATTCAAACTGGTCCACCCCAGAAGGAGCCCCAAAGAACTTCTCAGCTCTTCTTGGAGGGCCTTTAATCTTCTTGGGAAGCAATGAAGTCAAATCTTCTTTAATGTTGCTTTAATATTGCTGGGAAAGAATCTCTTCACATTAGGCCTGACTAGAAGCAAATGAGAAGTGCGCATGTGTCCGCTTATTTTGCAGCTCACTGAGTGTGAAATCTTGGGCCCTCAGTACTGTGAACCTTGTAGTTGCTTAACAGTTTAGGAGGAATTTGATGTTGTCATCAAGTCCAAGATGTGTACCTACTGTTGTAGGAGATACAGTAAATGGGAAGGAATCCTTTAATGAGTTTTACTGCTGCCTAATGACAATAAAGCCTCCGAAGTGTGGAATTTGTTTGAGTATAGCGTCTGCTTTGTGAGTTTTTCTCCATCCTGTGTCTGTTTGCTACTGAGCATTGTATTGCTTTATTTTCTCTTCTCATTCCGTGTAAAAACCTTTGCTTTGGTGTTTTGGTGTTAAGTTTAGATTTTTCAGTACAGAGGCTTTGGAGTAATGTAGCTGTGATGGGTGAAATGGTGGGGAAACTAACTTAGGAAATTAGCTACATAATCGCATTAGTGTGAAGTTGTGCAGCAGACTGCTGTTTTCAGGAAACCGTTCCTTTTATAAAGCATTTAGGCTTTAAGCCTCCAGTGCTTTCACATACCTTAAGATTTGGAATAATAAAAAGTAGGGGGGGAGGAGGGAGAGCGAATGAGTGGGAGAGATACTGACCAAACTCCCTGTAATTATCTACTGGAAAATGACATTTGGTCAATGTACATCTATTTAGCGTAAGAACATACCTGGAAACAACAGGGAAGCCACCCTACCTGCGTGGCTAACAAAAAGACGTGGGCAGGGTTATTTCTGCAGTGTATGAGGGGATACAGACTGTGCGTTCTGCGTGCGGCAGCCGGGCCAGCATCTCTTTTGGGTGTCTCTTTGCCCTGGGTTATGGGTGAACTCTGTACCAAAAACTTCAGGCATTCAGCCTTCATTTTAATGAGGCTCTCTGGTGGAAAAAGCTCTGTAAGAGCTTTGCTGCTCTCTTTACATCCTTTCTGTTTGAGAGTGCCAGCGGGCTTCTCCTCCCACCCCAATGAAAGGGAGCCCTGAGAGCGCATGACCCACGTTATTATGTACGTATGAGTTAATTCTGCGTCTTTAGTTCTTGTTTTTTACACCTATGCAGCCTTATCTAACAGTCAAGGAGACTTTATATTAAATGGAGACTTTGTCGTCAGTATGTTTAAAAGGGAAATCAAAGTTGGGAATGCTGTGATCGAATACAGCGGATCGGATAATACTATTGAAAGGATTAATTCTACAGATCGGATTGAGCAAGAAATAACACTTCAGGTGAAGTATATGTTGTGTGTGTGGAAAAGTCCAGCCAGCATTACTGGACTGAAAAATGTGGGCAGCAAAGTCTGTTGGTTTACTCTGCTTCATCTTTTTTTCCCCTCAGGTTTTATCAGTGGGTAATTTGTACAATCCTGATGTTCGTTACACATTTAATATCCCCATTGAGGACAAACCTCAGCAGTTTTACTGGAATGCGTATGGCCCGTGGCAGCCCTGCAGTAAGCTCTGCCAAGGTGGGTGCTTGGGAAGGCTTTAAAGAAGACACAGTTTTGTCCCGGATTCATCTGGGATCTGGGTCGTGCTGTTAAATCCATCTCCATTTGCTTTCTGTGAGATTCTCATGTTATGGGTGTGACTGTTTCCCTGGGCTGCAGTAGTAGATAACATGGTACAAGGCGCACCACTGCTCTGCTGATCCTCTTAGAGAGTCTTAACCCACCCCCCCATTTCTGAAAGAGGTTTAAAAGCATAATTAAATGTCTCTTAATTGCTACTATAGGAGGAGTAAGAGAAATAACTGATCTGATCACTTTCCTGTATGACTCAAACGATGTGTGGGGTTTTTTTCTGTGTAGGAGAAAGAAAAAGGAAACCCGTGTGTACGAGAGAGTCGGATCAGCTCACAGTGTCGGACCAGCGATGTGATCGACTTCCCCAGCCTGACCCCATCACTGAGCCTTGTAGCACAGAATGTGAATTAAGGTGCACTCTACTCAGCCATGTGTACACATTACATCATATATTTATTGTTTACTTCTCTTTCCTTTCACTTCTCACCATAAATCCTTTTCTCACCAGCTTTTGTTAGATTTAAAAAAAAGAAAAGGATTAGCAGTTGCCTCTTTGTAAACCAAGAGGGATTGGCATCCACCAGCTGTGTTTTGAGAGGCACTTTTCTGCATTTTCACATTTCTTTTATTGGATTAAATTAGTGCTAACTATAAAAAAAAAAATCACCTAGTGTTGAAAAATCTCCCTGTGCAATACAGTGCCTGAAATCCGCATCTGCCTGGATCAGAAATGCTCAGCACCATCCTAGAAACAGCCTGCAAAGAGGGAAAAACATATGCTTAAAGCAAAAGAGTAACTAAGACTTGGATTTATCATTGTTTGCTTAAAGCAAAGATTAGGCTTAAGTGTAGAGCAGGTTTGGGGCTGTCCCCAGACAACTGCTGGCGAGCTGGAATTGATGGAGCATGGCTTGAATCATTACAACCCATTTTCCTTTAAAAAGCAATGTTTTCCTTTCTGGAATTTAAATATGGTGGCATTAAGTGGCTGTTGGTGAAGTAACTGGGATGGTCGAGTTTCCTGAGGGGTTTCTCTGGCTGTGCTAAACCCAGGGCTGTACAGGAGCTATAGGTTGGGTTGTCGCGGTAACAGCTGTTGCCATTGCAACAGGTTGGAAACTTGAGAAGGGCAAATGCAGGAGTTTGAAAAGCAGGCAGGGACATGAGGGCTCCCACCATTGAGGAGCTATTGACTCCAAATCCCCTTAATCTTATTCTTCTAGCTGTGCTGAAGTTTGCTCTCTAGGCTTAGGAGTGGGGCTCTGCACTCCCCACACAGGCTGTCGTGGCAGCTCCAGGATCCACAGGGGACATGTCACTGCCTCTGTCCCCATGAGCACCCCTGGCGAGGTGCAATAAGGTCCTCTTGACTCCAAGGTCTCTGACATCTCTGTGGATCAGACCTTGTGTCCAGCATCTCTTGACAGAGCTGGGGCCCGGCAGCTCGTGTCCAGGTGACCCTGGGGACCTGGTGACTCTGTTCTGGTGTCCAGGTTACCCTGGTGAGTATCCTCAGGTGGGTCCTCAAGGGCCAACAGCATCAGTCCTTGCTGCCCTTTCCAGGAAGGAGGAACCAGGGTGCAAGTCCATCCACCCAGAGGGAACAACCCTGCTCCCCACTGACACCTCTGGGGCTCGTGTGTCTTGAAGCAAGTAAATAGCTCGTGCTTTGGAGAGCTGAAACTGTTTTGCAGGCATCCTGCCTTGTGGAATGCCTTGTCACACATTTCAAGCCTGTGCAGATAATTTTCTGATGCTGTATTTTTCAGTATTTTGTTTTGAGAGGCCCAAGTGGTGGTCCTTCAGGGGAATGTGGAGTAGAAAGCCGTCAAAGCACTGCTCCCTGCTCAGCCACAGAACTCCCCACCACTTTGCATGGTTCCCCCGGAGTCATAGTGTGGCTTTGCTGTCTCTAAGAGGGACCTGGTGACAGTTCTTCCGCATATGAAACAATGCCAGGGTTTGTTGCCTCAGGTTTTTGGAAGCTTCAAAGCATTGGGAAGTATTGTAAGGAGGCAAAACTTCCAGTTCAAGAGTGTATATTCCTTATTTATGTCAAACACCCCTAAACATGTTACCTGCAGAGTCGCAGAGCCCCACAGCTCCTTCTGCTTCTTCTGATCCTCTCCAAGGCAGGCACCTTCACGTGGAGTAATGGATTTTTGCCACACCAGTGCTGACACTTGCTTTCCTTGGCTCAGGTGGCACATCGCGAGGAAGAGTGAGTGCACGGCCCAGTGTGGGCTGGGGTACCGCACCCTGGAGATCTACTGCTCCAAGTACAGCAGGCTGGAGGGAAAAATAGAGAAGGTTGATGACCGCTTCTGCAGCAGCCAGCCCAAGCCCAGCACGAGGGAGAAGTGTACTGGAGACTGTAACGTGGGAGGATGGCGGTACTCGGCCTGGACAGAGGTGAGGGATGCTCAGTGGTGCGGCAGACGCTGTCTCCCCCTCACATGGGGCTGTCAGTCTGTTTAGGTTGCATATAGCATATAAAAGTTGGCCACAATGATTCTGCTTCCATTGCTTTTTCTGGAGGACACTGTAGTACAAAGCAGCCTGGTACTTGTTTTCCACTGCAATGAACTTACGCTTTTAAACATCCCAGGGTCTGTCTTCATTACACTGAACCTGGCTGGTTTTCTTCTCCCATCACAGGCAGCCCTCCTGGCAGAAGCCAGGAGGATGTGTTACCATCAGTGGCAGACTTCTGAAATTTGTTTACTTTACGCTTTTTTGCAGAATACTTCTCCATGGCCAGGAATATTCCTGATGCAGACCTAGAGAATGATGAGCCTGGGGCTTTTCAGGGAGGGCACAGTGAAGGGGAACAGGCTGGTTGGAGATAATTTCTCTCTCCTAAAATGAGAACAAGCTACAGCCATTTGGGAGAACTGAAAGGCAACACTTGTAGAAGTAATAACCCAAAATGAATTTGTAAACTCATTATTAAGCTTAGCAAGACTGGATTTTTAAAGGAATATAAAAAGTAACAGCTTGTTACTTAAAATACAAATTGTTCTTCCGGAGGTTTTTTGCAGTCTCTTCACAGTCCTGTCTGCAAGTGGGATGAAAGAAATAAATGGGCTCTCAACCCATAATAGAGTGGCAGAAAGTATTGACTTGGTGTCTCTCCTTCCCAGTGCTCCAAGAGCTGTGGCGGGGGCACGCGGCGCCGGCGAGCCATGTGTGTGAACACCTACAACGACGTCCTGGATGACAGCAAGTGCAGTCAGCAGGAGAAGCTGACAGTGCAGCGGTGCAGCGACTTCTTGTGCCCCCAGTGGAAAACTGGTGACTGGTCTGAGGTAGGTGCTGGTCACCACTATGGGTTCACCCTGGTGGTGCCTGCAAAGCAATCGCTCTGTCCCTGCTCATCCCTTGCATTCTGTTTTTGTCCCAGGGTATGGTGGCACTGTGCCTGCTACAGAGGGTGTCCCCAAGGCTGTGCACAGGGAGGCTTGAGATAGACAACAAAGTCACTGGCCTTGTGACTACTGGTTAAGTGGCCATTTCCCTCCCTGCAAAGCCACAGGGGGTTAATTCCTCTCCAATCCTGCAGAAATTTCTCCCCAGTTTTTCCACAGTTCTTCTGTAACTTCAGGAAGAAAAATACCTTCTTGCCCTCATTTTCCCTTGAGATTGTCCTCACAAGCCCTGGCAGCGCTGCCTGTCACTGGAGGGCAGGATTTCACCCTACTAATGTCCTGCTCAGCCCTCTCGCTGCTGTTTATTACTGTTACCTCTTCTGCTGCTGTTGGTGTCCTTTGCAATGCAATAAAATTGTATCTTGAGAGGCTTTTCCCTGCAGCAGGACCAGTGATGCTGGAGAACAGTTCAAAGGCAGCTTGTCAGCATTGTGGCCAAATAGCTCTCATTTCTTTGACTCGTGTTCTTTTAGGAAATAATGAAAACTATTTAGTGGGAACAGGGATTGTTCTTTGCAAAAAAATCTATCTTCTGGCTCGAGCTGCTGGCAGTGCAAGCCATGCCAGCGTGGTGGAAGAGGCACTCGCACCCTGTGGGAGCTGAGACCCTTAACACTCATAGCCCAGCAAGCTTTTTGCAAGCCTTTGGCACCCTGTTTTGCACAGCTAAAGTGCTGTCGGGCAGTCCCAGGGCTTTGAGCTATATCTTACAGCTGCTGGAAGTAAAGATCCTTCATGGTCTCACTCTGCCAAAGTGTCTCAGCCCAGCTGTGCTCTCCACACTCCAGTTTCTCCTCTGGACCAGCTTCTGAGGACAATCCTGTCTCATTGCAAGACATTCACATGTTTTCCAGCACACGTGGTCATTAGCTAAATAACCGCCTCTCAGCACCAGTTTTTAAGTAGTGGTTGCAGCGGGGTCTCCAGGTTTATTTTTCAACACCGGTGCAGGTGCTGAGCTGGCAGTGCATCCTCAGCACCGCCTGAGCTTTTGTGCTTTACTCCTTGCAGTGCCTGGTCACCTGTGGAAAAGGGCACAAACACCGCCAGACCTGGTGCCAGTTTGGAGAAGATCAGTTAAACGACAGGTTTTGTGACCCCGAAACGAAGCCGGAGTCGGTGCAGACGTGCCAGCAGCAAGAATGTGCTTCGTGGCAAGTGGGGCCATGGGGCCAGGTACCACGGGGCTCGTGGTTGGTGGGACCTGGGTGCTGGTGGCCGAGGCTGGGTGCTACCCTTTCATCCAAACTCACCAGCATAACTGCGTTAATTGGTTTGCACACCAAAGCAGCCCTCTGTTCGTTTGGGTTCAGCGGATGGGCAGCAATAACAGTACCTGCCCTTTGTGCTAAATTTAATTTGTGTCATACTAAATTGGCCGTGATTTTTAAAAAAAGGGTTTCCAAGGTTACGCTCCTAAATCCATATTTAGGCACATAAATATGTGGCCTAATTTTCACAGAAAAGCTGCTCCCATTGAATAGCTTTTGTTGTTTTTAATGTTTTCCAGTTTCTGGGTTGGCAAAGGTTTTTCTGTTAAAATACAAGTTGCTCATTTCTCCCAGAGTGTTCTGGCATCTCCTTTTCCACAAAACTGTTAGCTCTTGACTTAAAAACAAACCCAGACTAGTTGTCCCAGTCAGACTTATTTCCCATCAGCAAAATCATTCATTAGCTGCCTGTGCTACCATGGGGCTGAACAACCAGTTTTAAAGAAGGATATGATGCAGGTTGTGCCAAAGTATGATTTACTGTGTGCAGCAAAGTAAATCATTTGAATGCTCGCACCTTCATTCCTGAGGAAGCAAGCGAAGCGTGTGAGGCTCTGGTGGGCACAGTGAATTAAAACTTTGACCTAATTTAAAGCTGAAATACATGAAGTGGAGAGAAACCCAGAGAGAAGCTGAACTTTATTTTTGCTGCTCATGCTACATGCCTAAACACAAGCAGGGATGATTAATACTTTTGAATGAAAGCAGCTACTCAGACCCAGCACTTCTTTCTCACTTCTTTCTCCTGTCTGTCCTCTCCCAGTGCACAGTGACTTGTGGCCAAGGCTACCAGATGAGAGCGGTGAAGTGTGTTGTGGGCACCTACGTGTCAGTGGTGGATGATAATGAGTGTAACGCTGCAACCAGGCCAACAGATACCCAGGTAAATCCTGCTCTCCTGTCTCCATCCTTTGCCAGTGTGTGTACAGAGGCAGCTAGGCTGCATCTTCAGGGGATGTCTTGCTGTAGCAAAGGCTTTTACCCTGAACACCAGCCCATGCAGAGCAATATCTTGGTCTGCAGTATGACTGTTGCAAAGGTGCAGCACAGCACCATGTTTTTGGTAGAAGCAGGACAGAGAAGCTGTATTAAGGGAGTTCCCATACAGACTCTCTCCATGTGATTAACATTACACTCTGAAGAACCAAATTGCCAAAAAGGGAACAGGCAGCTTGTCATGAGGGCATCAGGACTTTGTGGAGTAAAGATTGTCTTTTATATGGTTTATATCCATGGAGCCGTAGTCACAGGATGGGATGTGCATGGTGTGTCCAGATGCAGAGCTAAAGCTCTAAGAGCTCGTGAGCTAAAGAAGCAGCAGTAGATGAATATAGGAAAGCAACCAGAGACCAGAAGGATAAGAAGGGACAGTATTTACTGGCCTCAGAGGTTGGAATCTCTACATAGCAGACACCTCCTTTGGGTTGTGTGCACTCTGGGATGCCTGGCTGTGGTCTGGGCTCACGTGGCTGCAGGACTGCTGCTGTGTGGTAAAAATGGCAGCTTGGGACCGTCATTTCTCATCTGTTGCACGTGACAATATGGTGTATGTGCCAGCTACAATTCCAGACACATACCCCCTGACTGGATAAATTAAGAATTATTGCAAACCCTTTGCAAATTTGCTGAAGAGGCTTTCCATGCTGTGTTCACTGGTACTTGGAAGCGAACACGTGAATTCCCATTTCAAGCAGAGGACATGTCCATGGCATCTGAAGCAGTTGAATAAAACAGAACATTACCATCTATCTGTCATCTAGGAGAGTTGTAGTGCTGTTGCCCTGCCCAGCTTCAGCCCTGCATGACTTCACAGAGTTTAACTAAGGCCACAACATTTATGAAGGGACTGTTTTTCCCATGTATGGAGACTGATGGCACGATAGTCAAGGGGTTACAAACCTACTTGTCATCAGCCATCATTTGGCACGCATGTCTCCAGTGTAAGTAAAATCATAGCAATGAGGAAATCATTTATGCCGTTTGTCAAGAGCTGCCCTCTCCCTCGCAGTGACGATCAGTAGTAATTTAATTTTTGGCAATGACTACTTGTAGGCTTATGGAGTAAAGTCATGGCTATTCATCTTTTCTGTCACCAGACCTCCCAGGAGGTCTGGACAGGACCAAAACCCTCCTGTTAGGCACTGTGCCAGGACCAAGCAGAATGATGTGCCTGTCCTCAAAACCTTGCATGTTTAGCATGTGATGAAGATCAGCATGTGGACATAAGTGTTCTGGTGGGCTGCAGGGAATCAAAGGGCTGCAATCAACAATTAAGTTGCTGCTTTGCAGATGTGTGTTTGTACCAGAACTCTTAATGAACTTTCACTTTTTGCCTCAAAAATGTCTAGTTTTAATACACAGAGATGGCATATGGTTATGGGAATCTCTGTTGTAGAGTTCCCAATAAGCCAAAAGTCCACTGAGGGTTCTGCATATGAAGCCCTTCGGGTGCTGGTACCAAGTTTTGTTGATTCTCCAAGCGGATGCCAGGAGAAAAGCCACCAACACACAAGCATGCTGGTCACAGGTTTAAAAGACACTGTGTTGTTCATAATTACATTGAAGAAGAGACGGTTTAACTGAAACATCTGTGAAGTCTTTATTTCCCTCTTTTCCCTCATGTATTTCATGTACAGGACTGTGAAATAGCAGCATGTCCTCCCCATCCAAATAGTCCTGAAGCCAAGAGATCCATATCGGGTATTCACAGGACACAGTGGAGATTTGGATCCTGGACACCGGTAAGTGTGTGTCTTAATACTTTCAGGATTCCTCAACAGTAGACAATGTGATATTAAGTACGTTTGACCAAATTTTCATTCCAAAGCCCTCATAATATATATCAGGAAACTTTCTAGTGGAGTGTTTTTTGCCCTTCCCTAGTGCTCTGCAACATGTGGGAAGGGTACCCGGATGAGGTATGTCAGCTGTCGGGATGACCAGGGCTCAGTGGCCGACGAGTCAGATTGTTTCCACCTCCCGAAGCCATCAGCCACGGAGATGTGCACCGTGACACCATGCGGGCAGTGGAAAGCCCTGGAGTGGAGCTCTGTAAGCATCATGCTGTCTCTTGCCACCCTGTAGACCTCATTGTTAATCTGTCACACGTACCGTTTTATAAGTGGGGGGATTAAGGTCTTCTGCTGTTTATTATTAGCAATAGCTGTCTGTCAGATTTTTGAAGCCAGAAATGTGACTGTGTCTCCTTTTCCCACTGTAACGCAGTGCTCGGTGACTTGCGGTCAAGGTAAGGCAACGCGACAAGTGGTCTGCATCAATTACAGTGACCAGCTGGTGGACAGGAGTGAGTGCGATCCAGATGACCTCCCTGCCACCGAGCAAGACTGCTCCATGTCTCCTTGTCATCCGAACAGCCATGACTACGGCAGGCCCATCCACCCTTTCCTCTATCCGGATCATCGCCTGAAACTGCACCCTGGAGGCAGCCCGAACCGAAACCGTGCCCATATACCGGGAGGCAATCAGTGGAGGGTTGGCCCCTGGGGTGCTGTAAGTGCCCTGATTTTCTTATTTCTGATTTTTGTTTGTTTGGGGCTTCTGGGGATTTTTTGTTGTTGTTGTTTGGTTTGGTTGGTTTTGGGGGGAATTTTTTTAGTTTGATTTGTTTGGGGTTTGTTTCCCTGGGCTAGTCCAGGGCTTTTCTTAACGTCACCCCCAGGGAAAAGTGGGACCCTTCTCCCTGCATTCTGCTCTCTGCACACACAAGTAAGTGTTGCACTAGGCTGCAGGCATCACTTCTCAGCCTCTCACACTTCACATCTCCAAAGCTCTGCAGACAGAAAGCTGATGGCATTATTTTCGATGAGGCAAAGGCCAACCTCTGCTTCTTGGCTGTCTCCTGGGACATTTACAGCTGTGCAGAGCTGTTGCCAAAGCACAGAAGAGCTTTAATGCCAGCTCCTCTCACCCCAAGCAGTTCACAGTGCTTTATCACAGAAGTCCCTAAAGGGAATTAAGCACAAATGGGATGTCAAACACTGCATTAAAGGCAGTGGGGATTACTCACCTGCTTAAAACTAGGCTGGTGTTTATTTTCTTTGCTTAGTCAGCGCCTAAGTCATTGCACTGCTATTAGCAATAGCTGGGTTTTGAAGTTAATAATGCCTGTTAGCTGTATTAAATTTCTGGTAGTGCATTCCCACGGTGCAAGGCAATGGGAAGGACCTGGGAATGCAAAATTATTCCTGGATTCAACAAAGCCGTGGGCAATTGTGTCTTCCAGTGCTCCAGCACATGTGCAGGGGGGTTCCAGCGGCGGGTCGTGGTGTGCCAGGATGAAAACGGATACACCGCAAATAACTGCGATGAGAAAAACAAACCCATGGAGCAGAGATCGTGCGAATCTGGCCCCTGTCCTCAGTGGGCTTATGGCAACTGGGGAGAGGTGAGTGCACCGGTCACCCCAGGCTCCCTGTGCGCGGGAAGGTTTTCAGTAGTGGATGGCTGAAAAATGGGAGAAGTGGGGAAATTGTGGTGACATTTATTAGAAAGATTGGATGTTTTCCTTTCCATTTCTCATGGGAAAAGCTTCTTCCCAGGCGAAAGTGAATTCTGCAAAAATCAAGATTTTTTTTTTTTTAAGAGAAGTCCAGTTTAACTGAAGGCCTTTTTTTCTGTAATACAAACATTGCTCCCTTCTAAAAATTCATCTGAGATGAACAATTAGAGTCATTAACCTCCAGTATCATGTTGGGTTTGTCAGTATTGTTGTGTGGAGCAGCATAAACAGCTTTGGGAAGAGAGAAGCTGAAGCAGCTGATGCCCCATCTGAGACTCATGCAGCGCTTGGGGGGGATTTGGCCGTGGTGGGTTGGTTTGGAACAGAAACAACTATCGCATCTTGAGAGGTGCTAGTGCTTTGAGGGAATGGTCAGCGGTGTTTTTGCTGCCCAGACAGTGATTGCCCTGTCTTCTGCTGACTTCCAGTGCACAAAGCCATGCGGGGCAGGGACAAGAACACGGCTGGTGGTGTGCCAGCGCCCTAATGGAGAAAGGTTTACGGATCTGGGCTGTGAAATCCTTGAAAAGCCACCAGACAGAGAGCAGTGCAATGTGCAGGACTGTCCTAGAGATGCTGCCTGGAGCGCTGGTCCTTGGAGCTCGGTACGACCATAAACTCTTTCTCTTTGTGAACCATTTTGTGGATATCCTGTAACAACAGATTTTAATTAGCTTCAAACCAAGGTGCTAATGCTTCGTGTCTTAAAACTGCACTTAAAGAGGATTATTGACAATATATTGAGAATAACACCTGTTCAGGAAGGGCTTACATTAGGGGAGCTCAAGTCCTTTAATTTAAAAGGCACTTTCTGCTAAGTAGCCACCTTTGTCCGTTTGATTACACTGTGTGAGCGCTGTGCATTATGAGTCTTGGTTCTGACTGAGTCCTTCGCATATGGATTTAAACCTGGCATTTAAGCAGTACATTTCTTTCCATTGAAGTTAAATTGTTCTGATATTTAACGGTAATACTGCACTGTGCACCTACTGGTTTACCAGTCGCGTGTTCTCTGCCAAAAGCAAGATGACAGAGGAAAATGTGTACTAAATTGCATCAACTCCCAAGCATGTACAAGTGTGTATAGATGTGTGTGCACGTCCCTACCTGCCCCCACACACAACTATATAGAAACACATGTGCATTTACGCCCATACTCTATTTCTGTTCCTGTGTATATATAGTATGAACATGATGTGTCATGCAAAGGCACCCGTAAGCTTCTCTCATGCATCTCTCTGGTTCTGGGGAGTTATTGTCAGGCCTGATTTCCACTTGCTGCTCTAAATATTAGTCAGCAAGGTGGTGGAAGGCTTAAAACCCTGGGAGTTTTCTAATAACAAAATAGTGTTTGGAGCAGAGATGGCTTACATTGCTCCTTTGCTGCTGGATGAATCTGCTATGGAGATGTTCTTGCGCGGGCAGAGCAGCCCTGACCCATGGGCTGGGGTGCTCTTTTGGGTCTCACAGCTTTGAAATTGTCCCAGCCCAGAGCAGCAGCATCTGCTCAGCACCAAGGCGAGTGCTGCCTGGAGCACTTCTGGTGTGCTGGAAACCACGGACCTGCTGGTTTTGGAGTGGCCTTCAAACAGATGTCGACCTTTATTGTGTGTTTTGTTATAAAAGCATTTGAAGAAGATTTAAAAAAAGAAAAATTTGACTCAAAAGCACTTTATAGAAAAAAAAAAGGCCTGTTTGTAATGTATTGGACTTATTTGTCACTGTTTGAAAAGTCATCTTGCTAAAACATAGCCACATTCTCGTTTCTGCGGGTTCTTTCAGTAATGTGGATGCCTTCAGTAACACTCCTCAGTATTTTTATCATACCTCAGTGAGTTATACAATAGCCATAAAACCGCTGAACTGGTGTTTATATGGTGCTTCACCAGTACAAGGGATAGTGACATGAAATATTTCATTTGAGGTGCTAATGTATCACTTGTATGCTGATATAGTTGGTGCTAAAAATGAGTGAGGTGAGCTAAGCAGAGCTGGCAACCCATGCAGTGGCTTCCCTGCAGAACTACCGGCTGGGAGCTGCTGCCAACCTTTGTTACGTGTGCTGGACCATTTGCAAGAACCGAAGGTGTGGACAGAGTTGTGTTGCCTTTTGGTGTTGCTCAGCTTTCAGCCTCTTTGCAGCTGTCCAGGAGCAGGCTCCAGGGCTGACTCTGCTTCTCTGTGTCAGATATGCAGGTTGCAGTCCTGGATTTTGGATTTGACTTGGCTTTTTTTTTTACCCAGGAAAAATTCCCTTGACTCTGCTAACCTTGGTGGGGGTTGTCCCTTGCTCTCAGTCTCCCAGGAGCAGATGCAATGTTGGGCAAAGAGACAGAGGGCAGGGGCATCCTATCCTGTCTGCAGCATCTCCTCCCCAGCCTCAGAGCTGAGTCCCAGTCGCTGCCGCAAAGTGACTTGATTTTTCAGGTCTCATTACCAAGGTGTCCTTTGGCTCTGACATAGGGAACCCCAGAGCTTTTCGAAGACTAAATTGTATTTATGGGGTCAACAGGGCTTCGTGTCCCTTCTGCAAAATACACCCCATATATGTCTACCTCGTGCTACTACTGTAGGTAGTAACATCCAAATTGTTTTCTCTTTAGTGTGGTATCACCTGGAGTTGCTTTAGCTCTGTCATCGATTGCAAACATCATTCTGTAGCTGTACATACTTCATCTATTGAGATGGAGTGTCACTACCATATTTTTTGGTCACTTTTGAAACAAGAGTATAGTATTAGCTGAAACTTTTCAGCAGTATGGATTTATGTATTTATGTAAAAGTGTATTTATTTTTCCAATATTGTTATTTAATTTTATATAAATATTGCATACATTTACAATGTTTAATGTTAATGTTGAACAGTGAAAATTAAAGACAAGTAGAATGTAATCATAAATGAATTTGTATAATGATTTCTTGAGTCTTTTGCTAAATTAAGGTCATATACTTAGTTTTGGTAACTTTTACTAAATTTTCTGAAATGGTACCGCAATGTTCCATCTTTTGACTTGCTTTTATTTTACTTTGTTCTCCAACAGAAACTGTCATTCACAGTAATTAACAGTTTAAAGTGTTATGTATGACGAAGTTTGGATAACTAATTTCTTGCAAGCATCTGATTGGCTTAGCTTCACTCAAATTTTAGTAAAATTATTACTATAAAATACATAAAAATTAAAGCAGAGGGCATCTGAAGAGTTCAACCCTCCATCCTCAGGCAAAAATCCACTGGGATTTTGAACAGTAAACAAGTGATTTTTATCTGACTGGTTAAATCCAGGTTTTAAAAATATAATTAAATGACTAAACAGATTCTGTATGTAAATGATAATTTTATAACAAGAGACTGGTGAGATGCCTTGTCATTATAATGTGTGTTCAAAGAGGACTAAGAGGAGGTGACACTTCTATTTCCTTGCTTGTTTAAGAACATGTATTTAAACACTGCAGAATTGTACGCCATATGATAGACCTGACCTTTTTATTAAAATAATGCTTTAGAAAACATGCAGAAACTGTCACCAGGATACAGAGAGTGTTTTTTCTCCTCTGTCTTACGGTATGAATGCAGATCTCCATACATGCTCTCAAATACCGAGAGGAATTCTCACCGTGTTCTCCAGAATGAGGGAGATGCTCACAGATAATATTATCCATCTCTTCACTTAAAACCTGAGGCTGAACCCACTTCTGCCAGAGTAGATCCGCTCCTTGCAATAATCTCCGTGAATTTTGGTGCTGTAGAGTTTCGCATAATACCCAGCTGTATCCTGATATAATTTATGAATAACGCTGAATTCACTTGTCATGGGCTTCTCATTCTTTCCACATTAGGAAATGGGCACAGATAAGGTAAAACAATCATATCTCGCAGCACCAATTCCTGGTTCAGTCGAATGAGTCATTTGGGCTTCACTGCACTGGGACAGTTATCATTTTACTTTGGTCTGTGGAAAATCGGGGGGCGGGTTTTTGGTTCGTTTTTTTAGGGGCTTGTTTTGTTTTCCTAAAAAGTATGATAATTTTAAAAGTAATCTGCTTTGCCAAATACTTATTGCTCTTGGGTATCAAAAGTTCTAGCTGCTAACACAATGGTTGTGTAGCTTTTAGTGCCTGCAAAACAGCGGTGTGAGCTTTGTCGGCTCTTTATCAAATGGGCAGAAGTGCTGGTACCTTAGTCTTTGAGGGTCTTTTGATCCAACAGTGAAGAATATGGAAGCTTAGTGTAAAATAATTAGAATATTAGCTGGCTAAACACCAAACTCTGTTACTGTCAATGTGAATTCAGGTTCTTTGGCTTCGCAGGGCTCTTTGGCTGCACGCAAGTATGTGGGTAGCAGTGAAGTGGCTCTGGACTCAATGGGGAGCAGCAGGACTGCCCGGCCAGCATCTCTGTCAGGGAGCTGGCACTCAGGAATTTTAATCTTAAAATTGGTGTCAATGGAAAGTTCAGGTTATTTGTATTTAGTTCTGTTAAAGCCCCAACATGTTGTTTATAAAATGCCCTCCCCGTGAAGATGGCTGAAAATAGGCTGTTCAACAACAATATTCTCCATGTCATCGGTCTGATAATGTTCTTAGCAGGCAGGATGTCAGCTCTTGCTATGGCAGAAGTGATAACCAGGGGCAGATTTGGTTGCAAGTGTATGTAACTCTGCTGTTCTCTTCCTCTCTTCTGCAGAAAATGAATTTGCTGTGACAGCAGCATTACTGAGCTGCTGTATGATGCTTTACACGTGTTTTTGCAATAACAAAGCCATCCTTGAAAAGGAAGCGATAGGCATGCTGAACTCTGCGGTCACTAAGTGATTCACATTGCCTTTTCTGTCCTTCATTCATACGATGTTGGTTCAGGCTCTGAGACTGCAATAACAAGTCTCTATTTCTCTGTAGTGCCAGGTATTATCAGAAAACTAATAAAAACAATCCTACCCCTGTGGGGAAGGACAAATGTTGTTGCAGCAGAGAAAGGCCTCACGTACAGTCCCAGCACCCACAACCCAGGCAGAGAGATGCACTGGGTGCCTTGCCTGCCTTTAGAAAAACAGGTAGATGCCTTAGTCATGATTGAATAAAGCTGATCCAGACCAAAATGAAAACTTGGTAGCCTATGAGTATCCCCAACCGTCTGCCTGAAGCTGTCTCCATCTCAGAGCTGTTCACTGTTCGCTTAGGCTGGCGCACCGAGGCTTATGTCCCTCTTGGGTTCCCGGCTGCCTCCCCTCTAGGATCAGTCAGACCGACTGACGCCAGGGACTGCCAGTTTAGTGAGCTGATAAAAGGCGAGAAGTTGTCTGCTTTGATTTGCCAGTCAGAAAAAGACTTTTGACAGTGCGGACCTCTTTGCTTTCATTTAAAAAGGCAAACCAGACCCATTTCAGCCATTTCCTGTACTCTGTCCTGTGTGTCACCCATCCAGAGTATCCCAGTGCCCAACTTCGGCCACCCCCCCCAAAACTGCACATCCCTGAGTGATAGCTGTCTTACCGCCCACCCATTCACTGCCTCTTCCCTTTTGAGAACTCATCCCAGATAGCGGATGCAGTTGGGGTTTTTGTTCAAAGAGTTCCAGCCTGTTGCTCCTCTGAGGCAGCAGTGATGGATGTTCCTGCAGCTCTTTACTCAGCTCCATGCCTGCTGTCCCAGCCAAGGCTCAGGGCCATAACTGGTGTCTCTAAACTGCTTACAGGAGGGTGGAGCCAGTGGTACACAGGTGCCTGGTAGAGGAACATCACTTTATTCTTGTCTCGCTACTTCTAAAATCTCTGATTTTTATTTTCATTTCTGTTTTTGTTGTTTGCCTGTCATCACCGGACATCTTTCATTGCCACTTCTGTTTCTCCTTAAATAAGGAGAACTATGTGAGTATGCTTTTGCTATTGATTCTGCTGTCTCCTGTTTGCTAGTATTGAGGTTCCACTGGCAGGAAAACAACTATCAAAGCCCGTCTGCCGCACTGCAGGAGAGGGACCACCCTGCACCACTGTGTGCTTAACACTGAGCCTGCACGTAAGTGCTTTGCCTCCTGCAACTTAATGCTCAGCTGTTGCAAATCACACTCCTCCCTTGCAAGGCACCCCTCAGTCTTTGCACCCATTGTGATCTGACCTGATGTTTAAGTGTAGTGTCTTTTAGTGTGATGGAGAACTGAAAGGACCAGGCAGGAGCATCCCCTCTAACCTCTGTAATCCAGTGCCTGAATGCTGAGGAAGTGTCAGGGTAAGGAGCTGCAGAAAATGGCCAGTCCTATCTGCTCTCCTTCGATATCCTCTCCTGTTGCTTCTGCAAGGACAGAAGTGAGCTGGAACAGTGGCTGGGCTGAAGAAGGTTGTTTTCTTATATCTTGAAACTTTTCTTCTTCCCCCACCCCCAGATGCTGCATCTTTTCCCAAGTTTCCCAGTGCTCTTCTGAGTAAGTAACTCATTAGAATTCACTGATGTTTCTTACCACGTATAGTCCAGCCCATGCTCCTGTCCTAACTTATGGTGAAATACTTGCCTTTCTCTTCCCAGAGAAGTACCATGGCTGTTTGGCTTCATTTAGTGTGCCTTTGTGGTTGCCTTTCTATACCTCCCCTCTTACACATTTTCTAGATGAGATGGTCATTTTCTTGGCTGTGCACAGCTGGCCTGAACTTGAACAAATGGTGGGACTGCTATTCAGTGATACCTGGCAGTAGTCCTCATGTCAAGGTTGGCCCATCCACGGCTGCTGACTTTGTAAAGTCTGCAGAGCTCCTATATGCATGCATATGTGCACACTCACACGCACAGGAGAAATAAAACAATAAATAAAAGGGTAATTGCTGGGAACATTTGTCTCCTAAAGCACTGGCTTTAAGTGCAGCAATTGAAATGTGTTAGACTGCAGAAGACGCTTTAGAACAGTAACATACATCCAAAGATGAGCTGGGAAGTTCAGCATCTTCAAGCAGATCCCAGAGATGGGCCTTAGGAAGAAATTTTGCCCGTGTTATACATTTGCACAGCCTACCACAAACTCCAATAAAAGCTGTTGCTCAGATCCTAGGGATTGTAGCATTTAGAAGCAAGGATGTGTGATGATGAGGGACACTAAGCACAGATATATTTACTGTATTTCTAACTTTCATTGTGACTGATTTGTGCTGTCATTAAAGAAAAACAATGTAGTCAATCTTGTTCCAAAGACACTTAATGCTCTATTCTTGTTTTAATTTTTACTAGCTAACAGGGAAGGTGTGTGAGCCAGCAGCATGGATGAAAATCTGTCCGATGCCCATATTCAGGATGACACTATCTAATCCCTGCTGCATTAAGCCATATTCAGGATGACACTATCTAATCCCTGCTGCATTAAGCCAAGATTTTTCTTTATAAAATCGGGGAGCAAAAAGCAGCCCAGCACTCCTACAAAAACCCCCTGTGTGATGCACACCTGTGCAATAGGGCTGACATTCCTTGGAGAGCTCTTTACCTCGTGTTTCCCTCCCAATGACACAGAGAAATCCTATTCTTGAATGGTACTTCTAAATGCCATTGTAATGCCAGACTGTTCACTAAAAATGTGAAGTGTCAGCCTATGCTGCTTGCTGCTTCAGTTGCTGCTGTCTTAAAAGTGCCACAGTATGGAAAACAGGCTTCATCAATGCCTTCCACATCACATTATACTGGAGTGCTGGGTAACTCACACATCCCCTAATTTAAGGAAATGCCATCCAACGTCTCCCTCCCTGGAGAGGCCTGCAGTGGCTATTTGAGGACTTTGTATTGTTTCTTTTTCAAGTTATATAGCATGGACTGGGGCAGAGATGCAGCTTTTAGGGCAGCTTTGTGTGTTCATAGCCCTCCTGATATCTGTACCTGGTGAAGTTTTTGTACAGGATGTAACAACAGGGCAGGTGAAATGGGGAAAGAAGGTGCTACTTAGTAGGTGGACACCATAGAAGAGGAGATGCATGGCTTCTCCTGCTGTAGTTACCTGCTTTTCTCCCATAATCCTGAGAGGTTTCTCAGCTCTGGTAAATTATTATATTAACTTCAGTGCTCAGGACCTTAAATCTTGCAGGAGTTAAAAAGCCCAAGAGCATCCTTTCCTCTGGACAGTCTGTGTAGCTGGAGGAACAGGCTTCATACACGCCAGCCTCTTCCCCCTGCTACAACAACACATGGAGCTGTACCTTTTCCTTTGAGAAATTTCCTCTTATTTTATTTTTTTTCAATTTTTCTTTTTCTTTTTTTTTTTTTTTTTTTTTTTTTTTTTTTTTTTTTTTTTGCCTGTTATGAGACATCATCTGAAGTCACTTGCAAGTCTCTGCAGCCTAGCTCAGCAGCGGGAAGGTAAAGGTTTATTGGATTGTTTTATTTCTCCCTTTTGCAAATCATCACTTGGGAAACTCTGTTCCCGCTGCAGAGCTGCGAGCAGAGCAGCCAGAGGATGGATACCCCATGTGTGCTGCAGAGCCAGGACAACCCAGCATGGGTGCTCCATCTCACCCATGCCCGGGGTGAGGAGCACTGCTCGGGGACACTGTGGCTCAGCCTGCTCTTGTGCACTCCCAGGGCCACCCTTTGACTCCGGGAGGGCTCCTCAGAACATTTGCACAGGGGTTCTGGGCAATGCTCGCTGATGCTCTTGGACTACACACTCCATAAATCCCTAAAGTACATTTCTTCGGGCAGTCAGCATGGATTAAGCATTTCTAAAGCCTCTTTTAAACTGCAGTGCACTGCTTTGGTTTGTTTTGCTCAGGTCTCTGGTCTAGTTGCCCTCCCTTGAATGGAGAGACTATTTTTCCCTTTTAAATGTACAAAAATCACCTGTATTTTCTGGTCTTGTACCAGCTAAAATCACCGTGACCATGCGCTCTCAGCAGCTGTGTGTGTTAAGGTGTAGCTCCCTCTCACAGTTTTGCAGGGAAGGAAAGTCCATCTGGGGGATCCTGTTCCTGTGCACCAGGTTCCCACCCTGCATACATGGTCTTCTCACTCTGCTGATGCAGCCAGGCATGAGACTTGGCTAAAGGTGGAAAGAACATGGTTTAAAAGCAGCTAGGAGCAAACATTTCCCAAACAACTCCTGCAGCCGCTGGAGAAACCATACCATGGAGCTGCACCCTTATTTTAAGCTTGTTACTTGTCTCACTCAATCCAAAGGAGGTACCTGCTAAAATACTTTACTGTTGCGAAGTTAATTAAGTTCATTCGGATGCCACAGAGCCTCTGTTGCTGGATAATACACAAAGGTCCAGGCGTTTTAAGACTTCTTGTAAAGGTTCAGCTGGTGAGGAATGATCCAGGCTTCCTATGGTGGTGTGTTTTCTGATGTCTTTTCTGCTCAAAAGGCTTCAGAGGTACAGATGTCATACAGCTGTGATTTCAGCATCTGATAGTGGCAGCATGAGTTATAGTAAGAGCTGACGTGGACTAATAGGATGCTGAAATGTAACTATGAGGGTATGTGGTTTGGCTCTGCCCGTAGCTGGAGAAGTTCATTGACATCCAGGAGCACAACCCTTCATGGGAAGAGGGCGTAAAGCATGTAGGGCTCTGCCGTTTCTCTGTTTTATTTCATCTAGCACATTTCAGCTCAGATTGTTGGAAAGGATGACCAAGGGCTTACTTACAAGCACTTACTTTCTACATAATCTTTAATGTGTGGAAATCTAAACCCACAAGGATTGCTTTTAATTTCCTCCAAAAAGTTGCTCCTGGCAGAATCTGATAAAGCCGTTTTCAGTCTAATTCTTCCCAGCCCTGCCTTTGGTGAGCTATGGGAGCATACCTATCTTTGGGAATTCATCTGGTGATCACTCCAGCTTGCATTCATTATCTCAAATACCTCCCAAATCGTTGGCTGATGCTGGGTAAGTGGTCTGACAGCATTTTCTGAAACCTTTCACTTTTGGGGGATAATGTCCCCAGGTTCTTGCTGGTGGTTTGATTTTTCTTTCCCATATCTGAGCTTGCTTGTTCAGGGCAGAAAATTAAGGAGAAGCAGAGCCGCTCTGTAGCTCTTGATTGCTCTGTGCTGCCTTTTTCTTTTCATCAAGATTTGCGAAGTTGTGCCCTGGGTTGTTGAGTCCTTTCGGTGTCAGACAAACCTTGCTCCCAGCTCTCAGCATGGCAGTGGCACAGCCGCAGCACAAGCTCCCGGTGCGGAAGAGCAGGTCCCAGTCCACTGCAGGAGGGTCATAACCCAGCCCAACCAGCCAGAAATTTTATACACATTTTTAAGAGCTTTTGGTGTACATATTCTGTTTTGTTTTCTGCTACCGGCCTGGTGAATCAGGTAGGAGCCTTCTTATGTTTGAGAGTTCTTACTGAACAAGATGTACCCTCGTCTTTCAAAGTATCAGAATAGGGAATGCAGCAAGTGGTAGTTTAAAGCAATTTGCATGTACTTAGTAAAATAACCTTCGTCATTCCTGCACTCTGAAATAGAAAACAAATTTCTGTGGAAACAAAAACACAGGCTTGCTGCTGCGCTGGAGCAGAGCAATACATTGCAGGAGAGATTTAGCATCGTGTTCTGACCTTTCTGGAAACTGTTGATATGGAAATATTTTTGTTGTATTTATTTAAACTTTTTTCTTGCATTTATATAAACTGGGCAGTATATTTATTTGAAAAAAAACACAGCAGCATGCCAATCCCCGGTTCTTGGCATGTTAACAAAACTAATCATGCAATAAACGTAATACCCTTAAATCTCTGCTCAAGTGCTTTGATCTTAATGCTCTTAGGAAAGTCCTTTCGTTCTTATTCTCCATGTAAAGCACCAGGTGTGACTGCAGTGATTTTAGGAGATAATAAAGATAATAACAAGAGGAAGGTTTACTAGAGTCTTCAGTGTAATGGCCATAGCTGATTTTTGAAATAATACTTCTCTACTATTTTATGTGTCACAGTCATCTCGGGTTTTTTTTTAAGAAACAACACAACATGGTGTTTTTGCATCCTCCTCTGTGCCTGGCTATCCTTCCAGGTTCACCCAGGGGTGTTATTTGCTGCTGTGCTTCAACCACAGGCTGGAAACAGTATTTCAGAGCAACATTTTCCAGCACTCGAGTGGAGGCAGAGACAGGCTGACCATGGGCATGCTCAAATGCATGTGATCCTTGACTCTAGGAAGCTGGTTAGGGAAAAAAGTCAATACGGTACCTTGGCTACACCTTCAGGGCTGGATCCAGAGGTGACTAAAATAGTAGAAATCTTTCTGTTGACTTCAAAGAGCTTTGGATGAGGTGGTGTTGCACAGAGGGCCACCCATCCATGCCCGGTACTTTGAAGTATTTTCTATGGAGATGGGGGCTAGGAAAGCAATCAGGAAAAATAAAGAGAAATATGAAAGGAGTGGTTTTGTCTGTGCTATTCAAATGTTTTAAAGAAGGCAAGGTCAAAGCTTACCTCTCTATGGCACTGTTATCAATAGATACTGTAAACAGGCAGCAGTGTTTGCAGTGATGAAAAGAGTCCTGATAGCAAAATGTAAAGTTTCTCCAGGATCTGAAATAAATGATGAGGCTGATGTCAGTAGCTAGGTGTGTTGCTTCCCTAAGTCCCATGGTGTTGAGATGAAGCTCACTATTAAATTATTTTCTGCATGTGGCTAACATATGATTAAAATCTGCGTGCCGAATAAAAGTTGGAAACACCTGAGACAAATTAGAAGGCACTTATGAAGTAGACTCTTTGCAAAGGAATTTTCAGTCTCTTGGTTACATAAGGTTGTTTTACCTCTCTTTTCTGTCAGTGCAAATGAGATCATCACTCACGTGTTCATGAAAGCAAATGGGTGGTTTAGATCTAAAAACACACAGCTGCCTAACTTTGATTTACGTTAAAGACAGGCATGGAAGTCATTCATTCCAGCATCTTGGGAATTACTTTTAAGTATTAACAAAATTGAGCAAATTATGCCTCAAGCTCTGGGTGCACTGAGGTATGCATGTAGGCTTGTTTGATGGTGGGATGGTGAAATAAATGTCAGAATCAGAATCCATGCCAAAGTTAAGCAATTTGTAGAAGGGAGATAATAATTTTGGAAATGACTAGCACCATATTAATTATGAGACTAAATATTTATCAATCAACATCAGGTCAAAAACATGCTTGTGTTGTTGCACAATGTGATTTTCTTCCTTTAGAGTAAGTTGTGGATCCAATGTATTTTTAAATTAGATAAAAGATGTGTTTGACTATACCAGCTTGGGATGTGGGGCAAGAGAGAGTCCTGATCAAGTGTGTGAATTTACCCTTGAGCTTTGGCTGTCCCAGTGAAATGGCATTAACTTGCATGGAGACCACTTACTAAGGAGCACTTGGATTTTTGCTAAAGTATCAGTATTGGCCTTTAGCCCAAAGACTTAATAGAATGAAAACATTAGAAGTTTACAACGGGTTTGGTAGGATTTGACATTTCTTTCTTGCTGCTGATTTTCATTGCCTGGGGAGAGACGTAGAAAGAATGAAAAAAATGAATTTGTGATGCAACGTGAAGTCTTATAAAGATAGGATAACATTAGCTCAACCTTTTTTCTGTTGATACTAAAGAAAAAAGTTGAAATTTATTAATCTGGGTGAGTTGTGAAAGTCACGGTTTAGGACAAGGAACAGCATTCCTCCTGATTCTCAGTGCAAGGCAGAATGCTGTGTTGCTCTTTGGGGTTTTTGGCCTATCTTGAAATTGGAGCTGGGCTCAGGAAAACTCAGAGGTGCCCATTCCTCAGCGCCCATCGCTGCCATACTCTCCCTGGCTTCCTGGCCTCTCGTTAATGGCATTAAACCCTATTGATCCCAAGGGACCTCAGCTGCCTTTTTTCATTCTGTAACGGTCTTGCAGCAGGAAAACAGCCTTTTCCAGAACATCACTTATCCAAGCTTTTAAGCAGCAATGTCTGATCTTGTGAGTTGCATCTATTTCCATGTTGGTCTGAACTTTTCCATTTCAGAGCAAGTTACTGCTCTGTCGCTGTTTTTTTGTACACCTCTTAACACAATAGGGGCTGAATGAGTTGGAAGTAGTGCTGTAATTTAAAATAATCGCAGCTGTCAATGCATATGCCAATTTCTGTTCTAATGGATCTTCCAGAGGTCCTACATATGTAAATTGTAGGGGGTTTAGGTTTCAAATGTATTCATAGGCTGGGAAGAACTTGGGCTGTAATTTGTTTCTTAGGAAATACGCTGATGGAGTGGCTCCAAAATGAAGGGAGAAGCACCTCCTCTCTGAAAATAAAGCAGAACATTTTATACTGAGAGATGGTTGAACCAGTGTGTTTGTGCTCAAGGATTAAACCAGGATTCTTGTGACATAGCATGTAATGACTTGCATAACATGTGATGAAGAAATTGCAGCTGAGTCTCTGGGTGCATCATGCTGAGTAAGAGGCTTGTTCTACACGAAACTGTCATATTAAATTCTTGTTGTGATTCCAGACCCCTTTGATTCCTAAATCTTTTGGAGGAGACTAATCTGAAATCAAAGTGAAGTTGCTTGAGGTTTGCATGCCTGAAGTGGCCACTTTTGAAAAAGTTCAGTGAACCTGCAGAGAGAGGTTGAAATTAGTTGCTTCACTACAAAGCTTTCAGCTAACATACCTGCTGATTTGCTTTTTGCTTTGATTCTTCAGGCTCTGCCTTCTTGCCACCTTCTGAGTTGTTTTCAAAATGCATAAATCTTAAGGATGAGCATGTCCTGGTTTCAGTCTGTTTAGTAAAAAACAAACAAACAACAACAACAAAAAAAAAACAAACAAACAAATACCCCACAAACTCAGTAAAACAAACATAAGCTCAAATATTGAGGACATGGAAAGACTGCATTTTTTTGTCTCCTGCCTTGTCCTTTGTGCAGTTATTTCCCTCTGTGAAGGTGTATATTGCAATTTATTCTCCTGATTTACCAACATTTGACCTCCCTTTGTACCAAGGTAAATGGGAATGGTCCCTTTCAAGTTCTTCTAAGCAGATACTGAGGGCTCCTGCCTTGATCCTTGTAAGATGACTCTGCTCCTTTGAAACCACTGGAGCAATGTCAGGAATCCAGCCTGTTATCCCTGCTGAATGTCAGCTGCTTTCTCTATTTTGATATTGGCATTTTGAGGGGCTTTGACCGAGAATATCATGCAATATTAAGTGCAAATGCGAGTATTTCCAGCAGTTAAATTCTGCCCTTCTGTATCCCCCTCAAGCTTTGCATAGGCTGCTGGGGACATGGGGATGTGCTTTTTGGTCCAATTAAAAGAAAATGGCCTGGGTAGCCATGGCCCATGTATAACCATGTAGATGGCCCTGCATGAAAGCTGATCTGTTGTTACTTTATATTTACAGTGTTCTGTCTCCTGTGGAAGGGGCCAAAGGCACCGCAATGTGTACTGTTTGACAAAGGAAGGGAGGCATGTAGAAGAAGATTATTGCAAGCACCTTGCTAAGCCCAATGTGCAAAAGAAATGCAGAGGGGGCAGATGTCCGAAGTGGAAAGCAGGAGATTGGGGACAGGTGAGACGTGTTGTATACCCTTTTGCACCCTTTGATATTCTTCCTCTGTCAAATTGGTTAGAAGCTGGTTTTCACATCACTTCTGTCCTCTTGAATGTTTCAAGGGTAAAAGTTCTGAGCCACATCCTCAGGTGATGTAAATCAGTGAAGCTTCATGGATAGCAGTGGGGCAGCACTGATTTGTCTGGAGAACTTGCAACTTTTAGTATCTATCTGAAAGCAAAATCCATGTTGTATATTTTAAGTTTCTGCTAGAAAAGGCATTAGTAGATAATATTAAAGAGGATCTAGTATTTATTCACATTATTAAAATTGTTTTTATTTAACTATGTCACATCCCAAGAAAAATCTTCCTTAGTTTTGAGAAAACTGAAATTAATTTTACTATCAGCTTCCTGGGAAAGTCTAAAGAACAATCAGAGCTGTTCATTAAAAATGCTTTTCACCTCCTTCTGTTTCTCAACAATCTCATCTCTTGATTTTCCTTCATTAATAAATCAGACACTGATGCATAGAGCAGAGGCTGCTGGAAATGTGAAAGTGCTTGGAGTTATTAAACACTTTGTTTGCTGAAAGCATATCTTGAATCCTTGTTTTGCTGAAAATAATGTCTTTGTCATCACCTTGAATCTGCTGCATCACATTTTTATCTCTGAACCTCGCTTTTCTCTCTACCTCATTAGTCTGCTAATCAGCAGAAGTATTGAAAATCCCAGACTAAATGAACTGTTAACTTGTAAAACATCATGTTCTCTTGCCGTCTGTCTTCCAAATTAAGGTACAAAACACCAGTTCTCACTGTATGCAAGTTCCCTGAAAGATAAACCATTAACATCTCTACAGGCACCCATGCAAGTGTTAGGACTAGGACAGCACACTTGTATAGTGTTGACTATTCACAAAGACAGTAAATCTACTGATATTCTGTTATTTTTTTCAGACTTGTGTTTGTTTTTAGTGCTTACCTTTGAGTCCATAGGCTAGGAGTATTTGCCATTATGTGTGTAAAGGCTTAAACGTGCATTTGCCATGGAGGTTCGGTTACTGAGGTCTGGGCTTTTTACCCAAGGTATGGCTGGGAGCACCAGGGTAGCCCTGCATAGCCCTGTGAGATGCACAGCACTGCTTCCAGATTGGAAATTAAGTCAATATCACTACCTTTATTACCTGCAGGACCGAAACCTCAATTTTATACAGGAAGCTAGACTGAAAAGAAACGTGAGGCCATTAGATAGTCTTGTCATATCCAATCTGCACCTTACTTAAAGTGACTGCTCCTGAAAGCAATTTTTTACAGCTGGTAATTGTAAACATAATAATGTAATGGTCTGTTGATTGCGTTAAAATACTCTAATGTTAATTGATAAAAGTAAGTGTTTCAAAATTTCCAATGTTCCACCGCATGATTGGAGTTAATTTCATGCAAGCGGAGAAAGAAACCCAAGTTATTAGAAGGATGAAGGTGATTTATGGCCTGAGGTAATCTCTTGTGACTAGGCAATTAAGGAATATTTGTATGCTAATGATTAGACTAAGAATAGGCAGGCATTTCAACATGTCTGGTAGCACAGCAGCCCAGGTCCCTGATGCTGTATGTGCTCAGCCAGCCAGGTTCTTGTTTTGGGGAAAAAAAAAAAAAAAAGGTAGAAACACCCATTCTGCAGTATCAAACTGGGCTTTTTAAAGGTGCATTAAATGCTCTGACTTGGCCTCCTCATGTCCTCATCCTCAGTTGTGCTGGCAACGTTTCTTTGCCTGTGACAGATGAAAAGCAGGACTGTTGGATGTTCGGAGCGCTGGCCGTGGCTGTCCCTGCGAGAGGTGCGCAGGGCTTGCACAGCTCTGCAAAAGCTTTAATGCCTCAGAGCTGAGGTGCATGTAGGTACTGAACTGCTCATTAAGGCTGTGGAACAGGCAGGGGTTGGGCACCCTGAATACCCAGTAGATCAGGATCTAAATGGGCATAGAAACTCCGTGTCACCTTCCACATCACCTGTGACACGGTTGAAAATAAGAGCCCTGATCAGTTCGCACTTAGATACTATCGAAAAGGCTTTCTGAAGGTCTAATTGCCTCCAAGAGATAATCCCAAAGCTGAGCTGCTGTGAGCTGGCTGCCTTTTGTCCTGGGTAAACCAGCTAAAGTCTGCGAGAAATACGGCGAGGTTTTCCCGTAAAAGCACATCCTCCTTGTCACTGTATGTGCACAGGACCTGTTGTGTGTGCCTTTAGGTTGGTTTGGTTTGGGTTTTTTTCTTTTCCTTTTGGGAAAAGGAATGCTTAAGAAGAAACAGGATTGAAAAATACAGGAATGGTTAAAAATGCATCCCAGCTGTCCAAGCTAAGTGCTCTGCTCCCAGGTTATTTTCTCTCTGGATGTTTTGTATTCAGAGGCCAGCTAATTCTTTTCTAGATTGTTATGAATCCACTTTCCTGCAGCAAAGCATTTTAATGTATCTGTAATAATAAGAAGGGAAGAAAATAAGGCTTTTTCTCCAAGTTTTAAATGTGCTTGTGTCTGTACTGAAATGTCAGATTTAATGTGTTTGCATCTCCTAAGTAGTATCAATTATGGCCATTTACCTTTCACTTAGCAAAAATACCAATATTTATTCTGCTCTCTGGTATTTACATATTTCAGCTACAGGCTGAAATCCAGCCCTGTCTAAAAACACAGGTAGAGCACCAGTTAGAACTTCTCCATAGATGAGCTGGCACTTGGCAGTTTGGCGAATAACTTTCTCAGTGGAGAAAGGAGCGCTCCTGGGAAAACATATAGACTCTGTAGAAAGGACAAGCAGGCTGCCTGACTCGTGGCATCCCGTAGAGGAATATATAAATACAGCAAAAGTTGGCTGCCCCCAAACTGACTGTCTTCTGGCAGTGTCAGCCGGCTGGATTTCCCCAAGTCAGACACAGGTTGGCTGACCAGTATTCTGGGTAAAAATAGCCAGGAATGGTGTTTAAAAATGCCTTTTCTTGTCTCTTGCAAACCAAAAAGCATTTTAGAGCATGGTGTGCATCCTGGTGTATATGTTTCTCCATGTTTGTACCTATTATTCAGTTTAACAGTCCCCTATGGAATGCACAGGACAAACGGCACCGTTAATCACAAGGACAAGGACGTAGCACAGCATATGGGAAGCATTTGCATCACCAGTGACAGAGAGCAACTGCTACTTTCAAAAGTGACACACACCAAAAAAAAACAACCCTACCTTCTCACAAATATTTAGAGCCAGGCATATATTCACAGTCAGCTTTTCTTTGGTCCTCTCGGCTTTATGGGGCATTCAGATAGTAAAGCAAATGGCATTAGGGGAGGAACACTCTGCAGAAGAGAGAATTGCTTCCCCATTAAGCACCACTTAATTCCCTGCCATAAGAAGGCTCGCTTTTATAGCTATTGTAATAATGGGCTCTAAACTTGTTTTCTTAGTTGCAGATGTATTAATAAGTTTGCTCATCTTAATTGTTAACTCAGCAAATGGCTAATCACAATAGCTGTGTTTTAAATGCGGATCTTTGATTTTTACATGCTTTTTTCTATAAATGCAAATTATTTTTATTCCAAATCTATATCATGTACTTTAAGATCTAGCAAGGAAGAATCCATACCAGAGGGACATTAAGTACTGTTAAACATATTACAGTGTGCAGTCACAACAGTAAGAAATGTTGCATGAAAGAAAAAGCAAGCTGTTAAAAGCATTGTAGTGTAGATAACAATTTGAAGATGTCTGGGAAACACAGAAATTCAGGCTTTTCTGGCTATACCTAGAAGTGAGGAGAAATGTGCCCACAGTGTAATGACAGAAATGTGAAATGCAGTTAATCTAAAGAAGACATTTCTTTTCACAAACTAACAGTATGTCTTGCCTTACGTGCATGTGCATGTTTAGATCCATGCTGAAAGAAATCCCAGCTGTATCACACCTCTACCCCTTTACTGCTACAGACCGTCTTCTCTATAATTCAAGTTTGCTTTCATTAAAGTCCACTCCAGTGACACTTGTGGCATTTTATATATTTTGAACTATTACTTTTTTGAGCCGAGTGCCTAAGAAGAAATACACAGAGCCTTGCCACCTCCGGCATGTTGAGATGGTTTAGCGGTGCCGCTATCTCCAGAGGTTTTTGTTGTATAAATCCTGTCTGGGAAATCCTGACTTCACTGAAACCAGCAGCAAAAGTTCCTGCTGGCTTAAGCAGAGCAGGATTTCAGCCTGTCTGCTCTGCCTTTGCAAAATTTTCCCCTTGTACAATGAAAAGCCTCACCTGAAAGTTTAAACACCGGCGTTAGAGCTTTGCTATCGCTGCCGTTGAGCCCAGAGCAGAGGGTGAAACCTGGGAACTTACCGTGATGGCTGCGATGGGAACGGCCACTCACCTTTTGTCCCTTCCTCCAGTGCTCGGTGTCCTGCGGCCGGGGCGTCCAGCGCCGCACCGTGCACTGCCACAGCGGCACCCCGAAGGCAGCCCCGGAGGCAGAGTGTGACCCGGCCAGCCGTCCCCCTCCCCAGCGGGACTGCCACCTCCCCGAGTGCCCCACGCACCACTGGGCAGCCGGCGAATGGCAAGCGGTAAGCGGGGTCCCCCCCTCCGCCCTTCCCGGGGTCACGTCACTTGTGCTCTCAAGCGTGGAGTGCGGGACGATGCTGGAGACCAGGGGAGTCGCCGATCCTGGAGATGGGGCTTTGGGGCTGCAACCCGGGCTTGCCAAAAAGAAAGCAGAGGAAACGCTCACGTGTGCCAGATGGAAGGGGGAGCGGAGAAATACTTCTGTGGGGTTTATTGCTTTGTGCTGCCCTGTGTTTGGCTGGAGCCTATGCAAATATCAAGTAGGTTTTAGCTAAGGTGAATTTGGGGCTGTTCCTGGAGGCTGAGCCCTGCCATACTGCTCTGGCGTTGAGCCCCATGCCTGTGGGTTTGAAGAAACTGGGGAATATTGGTAATTCCCGCTTTCCTGCCCCGTTACCCCAGCTCCTTCTGACAGCTCTCTCCTTCGCTGAGCTCCTGGTCTGTGCTTTTTCCGAAGCCATGATCAGTGCTGAGATGAGTTGTCCCATGGGAGATGGTGCTTTTCTGAGTGAGCAGCATCCGTCCCCAGCAAAACCAGCTTCTTAGGCTGGACCGGGGGATAAAGCTATTGCTCTGGTGGTTCAGAGGGAGTGACTTGGACTTGCCTGCAGTGTAGGTGATGGGTGACAGGAAGACAAGGGGACTCTGGGCAGGAGGAATGGGTCCAGGGGAAGCCCTCCCGTGGGGTGCTGTGGCAGGCTTCGAGTGTGCAACAGGTTTTGGCAGAGAAAGTTCAGACCAGGCACCAAAATTATTATTTTCATTCTGGTTTTGTTACATTTTTAGCCATCCCTGGGTACAAAAGTCCTGCCTCAGTTCTTCTCCATCCCTGTCTCACTCCCAGGTTCTCCCAGGTTCTTCCCTGCTGTGCAGGGACTGCCAGCCTTGGAAATGGGAAAGACAATGGAGCTGCCAGCTCTGGGGAGCTGACTCCTGTGTCACACAGCCTGCAGAAAAGGTCACCACTCCTATGGAGATGATGTGCTTGTCACATAGGGAGAAGAGGATGGCCCATCACAGGCCCTTCATGAGGATGCAGGGGATGGACAGGGGCAGAAGATCCCCCTCTTGCACAGCCCAGGGAGGTCTTGAAGGGGGTGAAATTGGTCAAGGTCTCTTTGCCTGCCAAGACAGTTGTGAAGAGGCCGGGGTGTCAATGAAAAACAAAATAGGGCCTCCTGCTCTATTAACAAAAGATGAGGAGGCACCGTCAGCTTCCTGCTCAAAATCTTGATGTTTACAGACTCACAGATACTTCCAGAGCTGCCTTTGTTGTGTCACTGAAAAAAAAAAAAAAAAAAAGAAAAAAAAAAAAAAAGAAAAGGGAGGAGAAGAAGAAAAGCAAATTTACTGGTAAGAAAAAAAGCATCTCACACACGCAGAGGCTGCACAACTGTTCTGCTGCAGCTAGAAAAAAATTCAAGGTGAAGGCAGCGTCTGCTTTGCCCTCATCTTCTCTTCCTCACAAGCTTGTTCTTGGCTCCTTACTGCGTGGATCACCACAGACTGCAGCCAGCTGAGTGTGTGACATTAGATGATATCCCACCACCATGATATCTTGACCTGACTGGGATGATACAAACAAATTTAGTTTAAATTCCTTGGTCTCAGCAGTGCTGGAAGTTGCTTTATAATCCTGTGTAATGCAGCCACAAGTACCAGAGGCCAGAGGGGACCGTGCCCCGTTCTCACCTGCCCAGGAACCAGAGTGGGATGGGATGCAGCAGGAGGCAAAGCCAAGCTGACCAGGCAGTGGTACCCTATGGAAACACCCCAGCCTGCAAAAAAAACATAGGAATGGCTGAGGGGGCTCCGGCAAATTCCTTGCAATGAACTTGTGCTTTTACAGAGCCCGGTTAATTTCTTCAGCTAATAAATTTACAGGCAGCAAAGTAGGTCACCAAACATCATGCAGTTACAGTCCTTACCCAATGGTGTAATTAGTCCTGAAAAGCCATGGCTCCTACCTCATCCTTTCACCCTCTTTCCTTTATTTTTGCAATTGTTCAAACTAGTGGTGCAAGGCTCCTGCCTGCCCTCACCCAGCCAAGCCCTTGGTGGGAGGTGGATGCTGATGTTTACCTAAGTTTTCCAGGACTCCCCATTGCACGAGGGAAATTTTTAACGTGTTACAGAGATATTTTTTTTTCACCTGCAAAGCTTTGCCAGGGGGGTGCACTGGAAGTTTCCTGACCCATAAGCAACCTTTAATAGAAACATGCAGGAGATGCCCAATGTGAGCTCACACTTTGGCTGACTCCAACCAGTTCTTCTGAGCACTTCTTGTTTTCTTCCGATGCACCCAGTGAAAAGAAGTAATAACACCTTCTCCCCAGCCATAGGTACTGGCTGCATGTTATTTATAGTGAGAAGGCTCAGATTGCATTAGTATTCTCTGAGCAGAGAACGGCAATGAACCCTAATTGACATGAAAGTGGGGATGTAAAGTAACATCCCAGTGCTGTCATCTTCTTGATTTCTTATCTTTAAAGGGAATCTGTCAAGAGGGTGGTGTTTGGTTTTTTTTTATTGTTCCTTTTTTGTTGTTGTTGTTTAGAAAAAAGTTGGTCTTGCCAATGAAAAGGAATAGGGAATTTATTGGAAACCGTTTATTGCTCTGTTGGTGTGTCACCATTAATTAGCTGTTCTCAGTGCCTGCATCAGGGAGAAGAAAGTCAATAGAAAAGGCCTTGTTAATGTCAAAGTAAAATTCAGACCAGCATCACGAAGCAAAAAGGGACAACTGGGAGAGGGGAGGGTTGGGGTTTTTTTTACTATGAACTTCTGTGGAAGCACAATCTATGGCTCTGGAAGCTGCAGTGTAATTCTTGAATTTGGGGTTTGCCATTTGGGGTAAATCATGCCATCCTTGTCTGATTTGTATTGCAGAGTTACCCAAGGCATGTTTGGAGTGTTCATGGTGTGGGGTTTTGTTTCCTCTCTGTGTAAGATTTTAATTTAGGAAAAAAAAAATGAAATTAACACTTTTGCAAAGCAATGTCTTTGGGGTTTTTTTAATTATTATTATTACTCTTCTAAAACAGTTGCAGAAGGGCTTGAAATGGTCCTTAATTTGAACTGCCAGGAAAATAGTTCAGAATTTGGGAAATGAGGCAAAAGAGATAAATAATGTAAAATGCCTGACCTTGTTTTCAGTTCTTGCTATCAAAAGCCGTTATAGCCTGGCCCTGCTGTTTTATGTGAGATTTAGATCAGTCAAGAATGTGAGATTTCATACAAAATATATCACCATATTAAAAGGAAAAATAGCTTTTTATTGCTAGCTGAACTGTCCACTTTCTACATGAAGAATGTTTTATAACCTTTGGGTGGCTGATTGGAACCTCTGCAGTGTTTCTCTTACATTTGTTTTATGATGGTCTCATTGTCTTTGAGCCATATTTAATATCTCATTGGTATTGCCAGTTATCCCTAAAAATACAAATACTCAAACTTTAATTTACTGATGATGACATAATGCACAGAGCTGGCTTGAGTTTATTTGGCCATATGACCATTATTTGTAAAGAAACCCAAAGCAGGCTGGCATGTGTTTGAGAGCATCAATCCCTCATCAGCAACTAATGATTTTAAATGAGGATGGGCTTTTCATATGATAGCTCTTCACCACCAGTGTCAGAAGATGCATTGATGGCATAGAGATGGTTCACCCTCATAAAATTAAGCGTGAGCCAATGTACTTTGCAAATTTAGGCTTAAATATACATTGAGAGGAGACAAAATCAGCCTTGTTTCTTCCTACTTCTTGGAAGGTGCTGCTCAGGGAAGCTACATGATAATGGAGCGCTTTTGATGCCTTATCCACATGCAGTTTTTCAGATTTTACTTATATAATAGGGAAGTAGCAGAGAAGGGCAAGTATAGCATGGTTTGCTCTCTGGGCAAATCACACTCCATCAAATTTCTCCAGCCCCCATAGGATTGCTTTGTTTTAGCACAGACCTAGAAGGAGCTTCTACTCCAAGGACTTAAAGCAAGTGAGTAAATAAGGTTGAAAGCACACAAAGCCCTTAGGGTCTGTGGGCAGACTGCGGATTTTGCAACATTGACTGTTGCCTGAGAGCTCCTCGGTTATTCCTTCAGTATAAAGGCTGCTTTGTGGGGCTCCCTTTCCTTTCCCATCTCCCTCCACTTCACATGGTTACTAAATATTTACGACCAACTTGATGTTGCGCTTGCTGCGGCTCTCCTGGTTTACTGCTCCTGCCATGGATTGATCTGATTTTTCAAAGTTCTCACATAATTTGCAATCTGGCTTCTGACAGCTAATTACAGAAACAGGGGACTGACAGTGTCTGTGTTTCGCAATTAGCTGAACCCACTGAGATCTTGCTAATTTTGGGCCAGCCAGGAGAGCAGAAGCTGTTTCAAGAAGGTTGGAAACTATATTTGGAGGGTGAGACTCTAAGTAGATTAAACTGGCATGGTCCCCCAATCTTAGGTGACTTCAAACAGTGTTTCTGTACAGAGAGGAATGGTCTGGTTAAACATTTTGTCCTTTTCCTTGGGGAAAGACATTTCCTGCATGTTACGTAAAATGATTATTTTCCTGCATATTTTCTCCTTGTTAATCCAGTTAGTTGAAAGTGTTAGAAGTCCATTACAGGTGGTAACTTTAAGAAAATAGGGTCTTATCCAGACAGCTGCTCTTATGCTGATTTATTTTTGTTTATGTGTGTGTTTTGTAAGACCCACTCCAAGCACAGACCCAGTCCTTGGGGGACAGCCTCACAGCCGGGATGGTTTTTCCAAGACAAGCAGAGAAAGAACCAAATCCTTGAAGTCCAGGGCAGCAGTTGTGCTCAGCTAGCATTGGTTACTCTTAATATTGGGCAGGGCAGCATTTAAAAGTGAATAAAGCTGTAGGGCCCCCTCAGCTGCAGCGGTGACAGAGATGTGTCCCCAATGGGGACACATGCTGCTCACCCACTGTCAGGGACCGGGGAAGGGACTCCCCAACGACAACTACAGCCAAGGGTGCAATGGTGTGTATTTTGGAAGGGGAATGGCTGGTTTATCATTCTCCAAGCAGCTGTATTTACTGCAGGATGACATGATGGGGGTTGGCCCCTTTCTTTCCCCCTTGTCCCATCTTCTGACCTGGCATGCCCACCCCTGCATCTCTTGGTCCCATCACAGCTGGAGCTCACATCTGCCCCACACCAATACCTGCTCCCTTGGTTTCTCCTCTCTTCCTGTATCTGCAATTTGGGTTAGAATCTCCAGAGGACGGGAGCAGTTCATCACTGGATGCTCCTGCAGTGCCTGGCATGGTGGGGACCTGGTCTCAAATTCGCCCCCAGGTGACACCAATGAGAGGAGCCAACGTGGGGCATAGAGCCATCTGCTCACTTGGGCTGCTGGGAGGAGGGCTTGCTCCAGGTGCATATTAGCTTGCTGAAGTCCCCATGGGTTGCATGAGCCGTTGTTTCTTGCAAACAGTGCATGAAGACGTGTGGTGAATCATCCCGGTACCGCAAAGTGGTCTGCATGGATGAGAACAAGCAGGTGCAGAACAGTGGCTACTGCGATGCCAGCAAACGCCCCCCCGAAATTGAGAGCTGCAGGCTGCCGCCCTGCGAGTATGTCTGGATCACCGGGGAGTGGTCAGAGGTGAGTCCCCGTCCCCATCCCCGCGCAGGGACTGTGCCGCTCAGCACCGGGCCACGCTTTCCTCCTCTCACCGCTGGCCTCGCTGAGATATTGCAACCCAAATCAACAGTGGCAGGGCAGTGCTGCGTGGTTCAATTATTATTTTTCGCTTTGTTTCTGTGTGTAATTTCCCTGCTGGAGAGAAAGGAGCAGGACTGTGGGAGACCAGGATGTTAAAGAGTAAACACCAGCATGCTCAGAGTCCTAGCTAACATCTAGAGACAGTTTTCTTCCAAAGCACATCGCATCCAGCAAAACCTCTTTGGTTTTGCACCATTTTATTTCATTTATTTATTTATCTGGTTTAATTCCCTTCCCCTCCTGCCAAGCGCTGGGGCCCCATGAGCTGTGTGAGGGCCCAGGTGAGCACCCTGGGGGAAGGTGAGCCTGGATGTGACCACGGGGACGTGTCCTTCTGTGCTGCCATCTTTCACAGGAGCAAAGACCTGGTGCGAGCAAAGGCAGCAGGTTCACCCTCACGGCTGGGAGAGGGCTCGGCAAGGAAAATAGATGAGTTTTCTTTGCAGCAGGCACTGCATGCGGGAGGACCTGGGCTAATCTCAGCCTGTTTCCTTCTGCAGCGAGTGAAGGATTATTTTCCACTTGGAGGAACAGCAGAGGGAAATGACAAGGCAGCTGCTGACACAGCACTGATTAAAAAGAAAGAACAAGAAAAGGGAAAAAAGAAAACATGCCAGGACTGAGAGGGAGGAGAGACAAGCCACATAGATAGTGCAGGAGGGAGAAATGTGGAGACACGAGAATTTCTTGGAGCAGCCTGGTCTCCTGGGTGGTGTCCTAAGAGAAATACTAAGGTGCCTGTGAGGCTGGAGCTCTGGCTGCCCCTTGCCCAGAAACCCCCAACCCACTCCCACTGCCTGTGACCCCCCGGGGGTGCTCAGGCCTGTGAAGATGAGGAGGTCAGTGAGAGCTCACAGAGCTGGAGCTCAGCTCGCCCCACGTCTCAAAGCTCAAGGCTTTTGGTAAGGAGGGCAGGGGCACTATTTGTCCTCTCATTAAAGGCAAATCCTTCCCTTTCTTCCAGTTGCTGCCAGGTACCTGCAAGTCGGGGTCAATCTTGACCGTTTTCTTTCTCTGTGCAGCCTATGGTGAAAAAGAAGACAAACAAAAACAAAAAAGAAAAACCACACAGCACTTCAAATACTAGAGACAATTCTGAGTTCCCAAGGGTCTTCTGGTCCTGTCTTTGCCCTTGGGGAGAGATATTAATAACTTCAGCCCAGGAGCAGTGGTAGGAGCAGCACAAGGAGGAATTGGGTGCTCAAAGGCAGTGTCAGGTGTCAGCCCACTTGTAGCCACTCATAATACTCATGGCTGGCTTAAATATTTACTGGTGATCCCTTGGAACAGCCTGACATGTTAAAAGCTGTTTTTTCCTCCCCGTTTCGGGCAGCCTTCCCAAAGCATGTGGTGCTAACAGGTCCCTCCTCTGCCTGCAGTGCTCCGTCACCTGCGGGAAGGGATACAGGCAGCGCCTGGTGTCCTGCAGCGAGATTTACACTGGGAAGGACCACTACGAGTACGGGTACCAGAACACTGTCAACTGTCCCGGCACACAGCCACCCAACATCCAGCCCTGCTACCTCGGGGAGTGCCCCATCTCAGCATCCTGGCGCGTTGGCAACTGGGGAAGCGTAAGTTTGGCAAACTTCCTTTTTTTAACCAACATTGGAACAAACTTTCCAGCCCCCCCCTCGCCCCCCCCAACAGGGGACACAGTCGTCATTTTGGCAGGGAAATGTTTAAAAGCTGCATAAATTAATGCAGTGGATACCCTCATGCAGCAACAACCCCAGTCTGTGTAGGGCTCCATGCTCCAGACTGAAGCCCATCATATGAGGGAGTCCCAGCAGACACAAGTGGGGTCATGATCTCCATGAAAATTCAGTTGTAGCCAAAATTTGTGGCAATGTTGAGGGTCATGCTGAATGTTTAGTCAGAAAGTGAGGTCATTGCCACAAAACAAGGGTTTGGAAACTATGAGAGTAGAGGTAGAGATGGCTTAGCTGGCAGCTGGGTTTGATCCTGCTTGCCCATGTTTGTGAGCAAGACCTGGGAACCAGCAATAGACTGAAACACTGGTAATTTGAGCCTAAAAATTATTTTTCTTTTTTTGTTTCTTTCCCTCCTCCCCCTCTCCTTTTTACAAATGCTGCGACAGGACAGGAGAAAGAACTTTGCCTTTCTGCTAAAGTTATTTGTGTTGAGCCTCTTCTGGGGCCTGAACTATAAGATCAAATTGTAGTTAAGGTGATAATATTTCACTTCTTTGGGCTTCTGACATTCTTTGAAATGTAGTGTTTCTCCATAAATTTGATTTATTAGCCCAGCTCAGGCATTTGTAGGAATCTGTCAAACCTTTACAAGGCAACAAGGGTCAAGTCAAGCAAAATGTAGTGGAAGCTGTCACAGTAAATGGCAGAACCGTTTGAAACCAAAGTTCCTCCTGCCCTGTAGGAAGTCTCAGATCCTCTCTGTGAGTCAGGGCAGAGGAGTTACAGCAAAGAGCTCAGCCTCAATTAATTGGTATTTTCCCCCAGAATTTCAGTGCAAAATGTTCAACTCATTAGTACGATTTCACTGAGAAGAGTATCCATTTCAGAGAGCAAGACCTTTCTCCTTGCTTTGGGATACTGAACATCCCAGTGACAACTGAGTGCCACGACCCTTCTCATCTCTGATTTTCAAAGGGATTTAATGCAAAATACCATCACCTTTGATGGACGAAGAGAGCCCTGCTCAGCTGCTTAGTTAAGTTTTATGGATTTGGATCCAATAAAGAATAAATGCCAAGATGCAAATGCCATAAGCCGTTGAAGACCATCTCCTTCACAGTGTGCTCCTTTAGAGTAAACATTTCTAAATAGATAAGCAGCATCATTTTCTTGGCAACCTAACCTGGTACCTGTAGAAAGAGCTGACTTTCAGTTCTCAAGTACTTGAAAGAACAAGTTGCAGAGGGGGAGCAAGATGCTCCTGCCTCCCATAGCCACATTCAGCAGCAGCCAGCTTGGACAACCTGCTGCTTGGTGGCTCCAGTAACTTGTGCAATTTCAGCCTTGAGATTGCCTTTGATTTGGGCTGTTTGAGGATAATCCGGTGCTTGCACAGATTTAGCCATTTTTCCAGAGCAAGCGGAAAGAGGGTTTGGAAGCTGTGGCGTTTTTTTGGTACAAGTTGGATAAAAAACACCAATCCATGTAATGTTTGTTCAGAGACCCCTGTCAATAGCCCAAGCAATGTCTCCCAGCCACCAGAAGATTTCCACTTTCAGGCTTCCTGGTGAACATTTCTGTATTGTACGACCTTCCTAATGTGAAAAAAAAACAATTTCATTTGAGCACATGTTTCACCTTAACCAACTGCCTCATCCACCAAAGTGTGCAAGTGCTAAGCAAAGTATGGTGGTCTTCTTGAAATAGATAACGACAATGATAATAATGAAGGGATTAATAATCAAAGGGACTACTTACTTGATTAAAATTTAACCTGTGTTTGAACACTTTGCAGGACTAAGGCCTTTGCTGCTGTCTCTTGATACAAGGGAAACGGGGTGTCTCTGTTCTTCTGGAGCCCAGAAACCCCTGAGATAAAATATGAACTTCTGTCTTGCAGTGTTCCGTCACCTGTGGAGTTGGAGTCATGCACCGGTCGGTGCAGTGTTTGACAAACAATGACCAGCTCAGCAGCTTGTGCCATGCAGATCTGAAACCTGAAGAGAGAAGAACGTGTCACAACATCCATGACTGTAAGTCTGCAGATTTGCACCTTCCTTTGCCTTTCTCCTGGTTTCATCCTCTTTTTCCATCAAACTCCTAGAGATATGCACTATTTCCAAGCATTGGGAGTTATGCAAGTAAGCACTAAGGTACTTCAGGAAAACCTCTTACAAATAAACAAGGTGTTTTGATGCTTTGGATGCCTCACAGTGATACAAAAGAAATTTCGATGTACAGTTGCTCAGTGACTACAATTATTTCTGTTTTGTTTCAGGTGAATTACCAAGGAGCTGCAAAGATGTTAAGAATCTCAAAGGTGTCACTGAAGATGGCGAATATTTCCTTCAAGTCAAAGGAAAGACATTAAAGGTGCATTTCAGCAACAGATTGATAGTTAATGCATTTTCTGAAGGTGCAAGAGGACCCTGCGTGTGCTCTTCACTTCCACTCTTGGATTTTCTACCTTCGGTTTTCTCAGCAATCCCTTTGCATATGATGCCTGACAAAATTCTGTCTTCTCTCTCTCAGTTGTATTGCTCTGGGATGCAGACTGACAGCCCAAAGGAGTATGTGACCCTAGTAAATGGGGATGCAGAGAATTTTTCAGAAGTGTATGGATACAGGTAAGAAATCCTTTAATCCCGAGCTTCACATTATTTTTGTTTTCCATGGCAATATTTTCCGGTCATGAGTAGAAAGGGTTTTCTTTTGATTTAGATTGCATAACCCGACTGAATGTCCATATAACGGGAGCAGACGAGAAGACTGCCAGTGTAGGAAAGATTACACAGCAGCTGGGTTTTCCACCTTCACCAAAGTAAGGCTGGACCTGAACACTATGCAAATAATAAGTGAGTAAAAACAGGGCCTTGCCATTAAAAAAAATCTGTTTGTTTTACACAAATATAACTGTAACTACAAGCAAGCAGTAGTACTCTAGTGAGCCATATTCCTGAGCTCTCCTGTTAAAAGCTGCTTTTGAACTTGGTCACTTGTTTGCTGCTTTGTGCTTAGAGACTGCAACTCTGCAACATCAGAAATGCTCATACCATTTCTCTGTAATATGGGAAAATATTAAGACAGTTGCTGGCGCATCTGCTATACAGAATGAATATTTGTGTGCTCCCAGCAGGCCAGTGTACTTTCTGAAGGATTTAATTTCATTTGGTCTCCTATTTTCAGACTGGACTCAGACAGAAAGCTGAACTGGGGAAAAGCTGGCTCCCCATTTTACTCACAGCCATGTCAGGAGATCCCAGTGCAGGGGATTCCAATGGGGTCAGGATGCTGCTTCCTCTGGGCCATGGGGAAATAACTTATGTTGAGAGGATGGAGCTGGGGCTGTGGTTTTGTGGGAGAGGAAGGGGACTGTAGCTGTGCAATATAAGTGATACCCTGTCTGTCTTGTCATTCATGGGAGTTGGGAGCCATTCCGCCGCCAGAGAGCCTGCAGCGTCCCATAGGGTTATGGTTTCAGTCACGGAGACTCCAGGGATGCTATCGGTTTCCAGCAAATGTTTTAAAAATACAGCATATTGTTGGTGATTCATTCAGTAAATAGCAGGGATTTTTTAGCAAATCAAAATCCTTCTTGTAAAATGACTCTTTATCTGATAAAGGTTTTTTTATCACTTAATTTTCAAGCCCTGAGACCTCCCAGTCTATCAATCTGTAAAAAAGCTACTAATAGTCTGTAAAAGCTCCTAGGTAAAGATCTCAAAGGAACCACCCTCGGGGAATTTGATACCAGCTCCCTTTGAATTTCAAAAGGAGCTGGGCACCTACCTCTGTCAGACAGGAGCTATCTCACATCCCCATCTAAATTAGTCTTGGCTAGTCCCTCCGGAGTATTTTACCCCAATTCCCTTTGAAACCCCGACCCCTTGGCTGGGGCACCCAGGAGAGCACAGAGATGGTTGTTTGCCTTTGTTTAAAAAGGAGATTTAGGACAATACATGGCCCTCTTGAAAGTGGGGAATTTTCTGATATTGAAATAAAACCCAAGTCATGGCTTTGAGTTTGTTGTTATTTATATCTAGGCCCTACATAGCCAATGTACTTAAACTGAGCTGTAAACACAGAGCATATAAGTGTCCTATTAAATTCAGTGCTTACGTGCTCAGAGTCACATGTGGGATGAATTGGGGGATTTAGTATTAAAAATCCAGCAGTCTCGACTCTCAAGATTAATGTATGAAACCAGCTTTAGTGAATTTAAACATTAGCAAAGAGCACGTTTACGTTTAATTTGTCTCTCTTCCTATATTTTTCTTTTCATGTTATTTATCAACTATTCTCCACAGCAACTGATTTACAGTTTGCACGGACACATGATGGACGACCTGTTCCTTATGCCACTGCTGGGGACTGCTACAGCGCTGCCAAATGCCCACAGGTATTCGACAATAGCATTTTACAGGAATTGATGCCATTTGTTTTGTTCAGGCCCTCTATTAATTACTGCTGATCGCATCAGCCCAACACCAGTGAGCGTCACATTCTCATCTCAGTGGCTGGAAACTTTTCCCTTTGTCCGTGCAGAAAGCACTTTCCTTATGGGAAAACATCAGGTTATTATCAGACCAGCATTGGGACTGGCTAAGGGACATTCCCCAGGGCTCCTGCATTCCCCTGCGAGTGCTCAAACAGTAAAGGAGAAATGAAGAAATGAGCTGTGAGAGAAGGGCTGGGCTTTGCACACGGAATTGAAAGAGGGGGCATCAGTGCATGGCAGGGTTTGGTGGAAGTACTGGGCAGGGAGAGCAGAGGTGAGTCAGACCATCGGGATGCCCTGGGACCCTGCCCCTGCACTCCACAATCTCATATCTGCTGCAACTGCTCTCTTTTAGGGGTGTGGGAAAATGGGTGAGATAACCTCTCTGGATGGAGAAGGGAGCAGACAGACAGCAGGACTCCTGCCAAGCCAGCTGAGGGAGGGAATGCTCAAGAAGCAGAGGGCATTTGCAGGGCAGGAACAGTTTGGGTTTCTACTGCTGGATGGACAGGTTCCATCAGTCAGAGACTGCAATGGTACCCACCAGCTGCTGTGTCACACCATCCTCATGCCCTGCTGCTTATTTTCACTGCAGGGTGGTGGGACCACCACTTGGTCCACTTTGGGACTGGAAAAACTGTCAAAATGAAGGCAGTGTCCATGTATCAGGGCAAATCCAACCTGTTCCAGCACAAAAGCACAGAGCTGGGCACAAGCAAAGTCACATTTCTGTAGCTTCGGGAGGTGATGTAGGACATCTAGCACCGTTGCTTAGAAGAAATATGCTTTCTTCAAAGTCCTTAGGTGACTAATTAATACTGTGCGGCAGTTGGCTTGCTCCATGTCCCAGGCACAACTGGTTTCTGTGGCACTGGGGGATGATAAGTGGTATGTTTGGATAGTCCAAGGTGTTGGGTAGACCATATTTGTGAGGGGTGTTAAGTAGCAAGTTGCAGCAACAGACGGCAGAGGGCAAAGCTCTCCATCTCCTTCCCTCCATACTTTCGGAGCTGACACTTTTTTGCACAGCTCAGCAGCTTAGGGATTCACTTCTTACCTCAGGAAGGCTCATGAATGTTAATATCCATCCACCTGACCCAGACAGTTTGCTCCTTGCAGAAAATCAACATTCTCAAGGCAGTAAGTGCAGGGAGCAAAGCTAACAGCCATCTGGTATCTCATGGCTGTGCTGGGCTGTGGGTCAGCCTGGGAATGTGGACACAGGATCCCTCCTTGGGTCCTGAAACAAGCAGGGCTGGGGTCTGCCATGGGGCAAGGCATTAAATGCAGACACAGCCCTTAATTTTCCAGCCGTTTTGTGCATTTGTGCATTTTGAGACAATGTGGAATGAAGCGAACGACATTTTTAAGAAATAAATAAATGAAAGAGTTCTGATTTTAGTGAAGTCTGGAAAGAAAAAAAAAAAAGCCCAGTGGGAAATAAGGAAAAGAAGGACAAGGGTGCCCTCTCCAGTCGAGGAGGGAGCAGCAAGAGCAGCTGCAGAGCATCCCTGGAGTATCTTTCCCATCAGCTGCTGTAGCATGTCATGCTCCACGGTTTGCCATGGAAAAGCCAAGAATGCCCTCAGCCGGCAAACCGTGAAAAAGCAGTGCACAACAGAGAAAAAGCAGTGAAAAACCAAGATAAAGCCCCTCCTTCCCTGCAGCCACCAACGAGGAAGAAGTTCCTAACCTGAGATATGCTGTGATTTGTACAATATGTGCTAATCAGTATCAGAGTGATGGGGAAAAAAAAATGAAAACATTGCTGGCAAGGTCCTTTTAGAAAAGTGATGCTGTGGCAAAAGCACAGTGTTTCAGGATAACCAGGTTCATCTGCTTGTTTTTTAGGGTCGCTTCAGCATAGACCTTTATGGGACAGGCCTGTCCTTAATGGGAACGGCAAAGTGGCTCTCGCAAGGGAATTACGCAGTGTCGGAAATCCAAAAATCTCCAGTAAGTTATAATTTTAATTGTGGTTATACCCACTCATGGGAAGTTTCTAACTGTTGGCTTTCGCAGTAACATCTTCCATGCAGAGCCTAACAAAAATCTAACATCAGAATTTAAGTGTTGCCTGTAATTATCTGGGGGGGGGCGAGGGGGGGTGGGAGGGGCTAGGGGGTTTAACTTGGCCTGAGTTATTGCAATTAATTAGTGAACCTGCTTAACCGTGAAGCTGAAAATGCTGCGTGTTGTGGGGCAGACATATCCTTAATTAGTAATCTGAGATGTCCGGCATGGAGCGTGCATCACGCGGCAGGCGGGACCAGGGCACACAGGGTCAGGGCCGCAGAACGGGGCTTGACCTGCCGGAGAGGGTCCGGATGTAAGGAGAGTGCCCTGAGTAGGAATTGTTCCCAAAATTTGGATAATAAATTATGGAGGATGTGGACATTCCCATTGGGCTGATCTGAGTTTACCTCCTTGGGAGACACTCAACTCACCCAAGCTCTGGTGGGCTGGGGCTGTGCCCCAGGACACCGTCCCCTGTGGCTGCCCACGGCTCTGCTGACATGATACCTCCAGATAAGCCAGGCAGACCTTCAAAATCACTCTGCAGCCAAATTCGAACTTGTACAGCTCATTTTTCCTGCCCGTTAACACCTCCATTGCTGTATGCCTTCACACTGTTTCTTCTGTGTCATGTTCTGAAATTGGAGAGACCCAGGATGCTTTTTTTGGCTGTTACTTCACGTGAGTCATCCCGATTGCCCCTGTTAAAACTCTCCAAAGGAGGTCATCATAATCATTTAACAAAAAACAATTTGCAAAATATCCTCTCCTGTACTGCTTTCATTATCCCTGGCTCTGGGAACCACCTTGGAACCATGAGCATCATCAACACTGGGGCTCTTAAAGGAGAATGAAATGCTGCTGGTCCAACCATGCTGCAGCAAAGCATCCTCCAGTAGAGATAGAAGACGACCAGCACAGACTCCGTATCTTAGTTCTGGCAGATGCTTTGCTGTTTTTCTGCCCTTCAGAACGGAGAATCCCAGACAGCTGACTTTGGAGTTGCAGAGAGCAGCCACCATCACAGCTGACAGAATTAAAACAAACTTTAAGGGATAGGTTATCTAAGAGACAGCTCTTACCTCCATCACCTGGTGGCATCTGTCAAATGCTGTTTCAGGAGTGTAACTGCCCGCACGAGCAGAAGAAAGGAAGGCATAGTGAGAAGAGATTATAGCAGCCTGCTTCAATCACAGATCAATAGTGTCAAGGGCAGGATAGAGCACATTTAAAAATAAATGCTTTGTGCAAGCTTGTTGTGCACTTAAGTCCGATTTTCTGGTAACTGAGGGTTGAATTCCCCTTAAGGACTGTCTGTCCACTGTGATGACCAAAAGGAGAAAGACTCTGCAGAGGTGGGAGAAGGAAAGCCAGATGGAGGTATCAATCTCCTAACTGAAAACCAGAGTTGCACCACACTTGCTGGGCCCTCCTGGAGACCAGGTCAACCCCAAGGCCACTCCACATCTTCCTTTGTTTCTTCTGGCTGTGGGAATGAAGAACTGAGGGGGGATGGCACCTCAGCAATGGCCTCACCCCATCACTTTCCTTCTTGTCTTGGCTCTGGAGCCACTCGAGGCCTTTCCCTTACAAATGGATGTTTCTTGGCAGTAATTGCAAATATCCTTCCTGTGCCCTTCACATGCTTGGGCACAACTGAGGAGCTGTTTTTGTCTAGATGTGGTTTTGATCTTGCATGATCCAAGTCTTCTACTCATTACAGTTATTCACTGTGGGGCAAATTGGACAAAGCAGATACCCTTGAAGTATCCCTCTGAATGGCCTTCTGCTTGGGCATCTTTCAATGTAATACATCAAAACTACCCTTTCTTATTTGTGTTCACCATCTGACCTGGTATCAGTAAAGGGAATTACATTTGCATATATTTAAATATAATGATGATTTTGTAGATTGATTTAGGAATAATTTGTTTTTCTTCCAAGATATTTTCTGTTAAAAACTCTGACAAGAATAACCTGGATGTGGTCCTTTTACATTATGGAGCTCGTAAGCCCTTATATGTGATGTTATTTCTGATTTTCCCTGCAGGATGGTACCAAAGTAGTAGGAAAATGTGGCGGTTATTGTGGGAAGTGTACTCCATCATCTGGAACAGGCCTCGATGTTCAGGTGTTATAGCGATGGTGAGTTCCCAGCTGCTTATGCACAAAGGGAAATCTTCCTGAAAACATCCTGAATCATAAGATCATAGAATGGTTTGGGTGGGAAGGGACTTAATGATCATTTAGCTCCAACCCGCCTGCCACGGGCAGGGACACCTTCCACTAGACCAGGTTGCTCAAAGCCTCATCCAACCTGGCCCTGAACAATTCCAGGGATGGGGCATCCACAGCTTCTCTGGGCCGCCTGTTCTTGTGCCTCACCACCCTCATGGGGAAGAATTTCTTCCTTATAACTAATCTAAATCCACCCTCTTTCAGTTTAAAGCCATTACCCCTTGTCCTATCACTGCATGCCCTTGTAAAAAGAGCAGACCACACTACGCTTGCAAAAGCACTTGTGCTTCGAGCACATCGGTGGCAGCCACCCACACCATGCAGCATCTGTGGAGCAATGGGATCCCGTTCTCCCAGTCCTTGCTTCTGCCAGTAATCCTTATGGGTATAACACCATCAACTGGTAACATACTTCCCACCTTGCTGGCACCGCTCTTGTGCGGATCTCTCCAGGTACAGGTTTCAGGGGTGAAGAGGATGATCTGACTCTAATGTGCACCTTGTCTGTGTTCTCCAGGTTCTCTGAGAGCAGCCAGCGGAGATGAGATGGATGAAGGATAGCGATGCAATACCTCTGCCTTCCACTTTTTTATCTGTTTATGTGTGTATATAGATCGCATATTCTTAATGTACAGTATAATATTTATGTTTGGAATTATTTATTTTGATTTAATATTTTTGTACGTAAAATCATTATATTAAGGCTGCTTTTACTGTTTTTTATTTTTTATTGTTAAATCCTGCAGTCAAACCACTGCATTTTGTGTACTCTACATTATATGTAGCATTATGACAAGTGATACTTTATTGTCACTGTATTCAGTTGTTTACTTTTCAGTCAGTAATTTTCCTTCAGTTATGGGCTGCTTTGGCCCTCTACGGTGCTACACAATCTGCATAGGGGTATTTTTGGCATTTCAATCTGTCTTTTTGTAAGGAAAATAGACATGATGTGCTTAAATTTTATTTTAGGGATTAGGCCAACAGCACTCAAGGAAAACATGACAATGAATACAGTGCTAGTTGCATTAGCAATCTTTATGTTTTAGGTATGTTTTGAATTTCACATGACCTCTGTGGCCAGTGCTAAGAGCACTGGTTTGGTGCTAACATGATATTTATTAATGCTCTGTAGTTTTAATTAATCCAGTGCCTTCATCAGTGAAAAAGCAAAGAAAGCAGTAAGAATTGTCAGGCGATTCAAATAAACTGAGATCTACCCCAGGTTTAGGAAAATTCCTGCAGATGGATCTTCAGCTTGAGCTCCTTTTTCACAGGGCTCCAAAGTGAACTCACTCTTTAAAAAAAACATGTATTTGTCTCCTAATTGCATGTGCCACTGTGCTTCCTGGCTCCATCTGGAAGCGGGGTATTAACTCATCCCAGACAGGCTGATCAGGCCATATGTTTCCCTGGGCTGTGTGCTCAGAAGCCACGCAGTTTCTTGCAGACATTGTCACCAAAATCCGAAGCCGAAAGCATCCCTGCTGCGTTATCTCCCCGGTGGGGACCGCGGGGTCTGTGGCAGGGGCTGGGGGACAGCACGCCCAGCCAAGCCACTCCATCCTCTTGGCCGGGGGACTTCACTGCAGGCACCTGCAGCATTTCCCTGGCTTCCTACTCACTCGCAGACCATCTGCAAAGGGAGGCTTCAGCGCCGGCTCTGCCTCCTTTCAACAAGATCACTCTGTACTCACAGATAACTCTGCCCGCCCCCCCTCAAAACCAGGCTGCTTTACGCCTACTTCTGTGTTGCTTCGGATCTTCCTGGTAAGGCATATGCGCTCCTTGCCTATCTGCCATCCCGTGTACAACCAGACCTTTAGCGCTGTTTTTTTTAATTATTATTATTTTAAATTGAGGAGACAGCTCCCATAGGTGCCAAATGCGGTGGTGCGATGGCTCCCGCCTGTACATAGCTGGTGGCATGCCACATTTTTGCAGAGCTTGGTAGCACATTGAACGGGGGTGATGTGACCGGATTATTTTTGTAGTCTATGACTATGTTCCTTATCTCTTTCTCCACAATTTTACTTAGCGATAGGAATACACTGCCCCTTCACCTTATATGTTGGGGCAGACAGAAGCACAAAGTGCAAGGAAAGGAAGCTTTTCAGCACAAAATTGCCAGCAGTTTGGAAAACTAAAGAAGCTTATCTGCTACTTCAGATAATTCTTTCAATTTTGGATGCAAATAGTTAAAAATAAGTAACCTCAGGATCTTGTGTGAGTCTTTCGCAGAGCTCCCCAAAGGATGTGTAATCAATCTGTTACAAAATAGTATCAGATCAATGCTGATAAATTATTTGATCCCTGAATTCATAACCCGTGCATGCATTGGGCTGTGTTGAGCCTTCAGAGTGAGTCCTGACAGTCGGGGTGCTCTACACTTATTTTGTGTGTACTTCTGTCACTCTTACTAATATTCAGACTTAGAGGAAAGAATTAAACTCTTACATATAATTTGGGGGTTTTGGCTTAGTAGCACATAAGTAGATATGATCACATCTTAGAAAGATTACTTTTTCACCTATTCTCTTTGTCTATGCATAACGATAATGAATTCTACCTTTCTGAGAAAAATGCCAAAAATACCATTTCAAAGGTGAAAGAAAAGGGGAAAAGGGAAAGGGGAAAAGGGAAAGAGAAAGAAGAAAAAATGGGAAAGGGGAAAGGAGTAGGAATGGAATAGTGATTTTTTTCTTTTTTAATGATAATTGCTTGGGTATAACTCCTGTAGGGGAAAAGGGAAAATTGCACTATGAACTTTAGAAAGAAACAGCGGTGCTTGGAAAGTACAGGCTTATTATATTTTCTCTAATGAACTGAATGGCTATTTATAAAAAGAAATATTATTTTGACCTGTACACATTCATTTCTACCATATAATTTCATATCAGCTATTAAAAGAGCAAGAGGAACCTAAAAAAATATTAAATAAACTATAAGGGAAAAAATGATAGAGCACTGATCCTGTGGTTTATTAATGGGTTTGATTAAATAGGAACAGACTTTGAGAACCAGAGATATTAGACCTTTCTTGTTCAGGAAACAACTCCGGGTTTTGTATATCAATGCCATTATTTTTCTACAAACTGGGTGGGGTTTTTTGCAAGCACTTTCCTGTACAGTGTTTCTTTTATTTCTGCTTATACTCAAAAGGAAACAAAAAGACCCACAAGACATGTCTGTATGGTCTTTCTGCATTTGCCATCGTATTTCAATACCTGTGTGCTATTATAGAGGAAAAATACTTTGTACACAAGGGAATAATACATTGAATGGTAAACATTCCTTTCTGTGCTGGTGTTTCTTTCCAAGCTTGACTGTCCCATGCAAAAGGAACAAGGGACAGTAATAATGTTGATTATATGGAGCTTTGCCCCAAGCTCAGGTTGGACGCCATGGACCAGAGATCATTTTGGAGAATGGCCACAGTGATCCACCCGTGCCCTGCCAGTCAGAGAGACTGTTGCTGCCCCATTTCTGCCCAGGAGAGGAGTGTCCTGAGGTACAAAACATATATGAGCACTTCTCCGAGACTCCCCATGTGCTACTTGGACATGCCTGGTGCTGGTGCTGCCATCCACATGACAGGGACATCCCTTGCCATGGGATGATAGGGGAGCCAAACAGTTCATTTTGCAAATGTTCTTGAAGGATGAGTTGAGATACTGGACCTGGTCCACACTGCTAGCAGTGCTATGTAAAGAAAACAAAAAGACCACAACACTTTTCCAAGTTTGAAAAAATAGTATCAAATATAGAAGAAAATTCAGGTAGAAGAAATATGGGTTAAAAGGAAGCAAATGTGGGGATGGGATCTCAGGAGAGCAACCAAGTAATAAACTGCCATGGTCTTACATCGCCTCTGTCCCAGAGGCCGCAGGTAGGAGTGAAGAAGTTGCATTTTTCTTTCCTCTTCTGTATTTTCCTCTTGCTTTGTCTCAGAAAATGCAGCAGATCTAGTGCTGGCAGCCTTTTTCAGCTTCTATGTTTTTAGTCCAAAAAGGAGAGAGGATACCTTTCTCATGCTAAATCACTGTCAGATGCAGAAAACAGAACATGCAGTATTTCAAAAGCTTGACTCTTAGTTTAAATGACGAGGATCTTAAAGGTGTCTTTCCTTTCTATCATTTATCCTTAAAAAATGATCACAAAGGCTTTAAACATGGGCTGCTATGGAGGTAAGCCAACAGGGGGTCTGTGCACAGCCCCTGAATCATATTTAACCTTCCAGCCCTGTATAATGAAAGGGTCATTTTATCACTTTCGATGCTTAGGTCCAGTTATTCTAAGAAAATTACAGTGCTCTTCTTCAGCCTTGTTGCATGGCCTATCAGAACTAATTGGTCCAGAGACAGAGTTGATTTCTTCATCTCTTCTTTCTGCTTTTATAATGGGTGTTTTTTCCTCTATAGAAAAATAAAATGCATTTTGTTGAAAGCTGTTGTAAAAGCATAACTCAAGGAGCTAGTCTCATATAATGACACCTGCTAGAAAACCTTCTTCTCCTGCAGAGCCATGTTTTGAAAATTCTGTTGAAAAACTGGGAGAGGCAGAAAAGACCAAGGAGGGCAGTCTAGGGTCAAAAGACAGTTTTCCACTGAGGCACTTCCAGACTTGGTCTAGTGGGTCTTTCTCACATGATTCCTCTTCCCAAACAGACAATTGTAGGCTGACTTGAAGAAAGCATTTCTGCCAGGGCAACAGCATTGAAGTGAGATAGTTCTTCCACCTACCAGGCAAAGGAACAGAAATTCAACCCAACCCAGAAGTCCTGAACAGCTGAAGCAGCTCAGCCTACGTGGTAAGTTCTCCCATCACTTGAACTCTCCAGACTGAGAACTCTTCCAATCAAGTCTTTTTAATAAATACATTTGAGTTCATCCAAAAGTCGCTAATCTTTGTAGCTGTTGGACATTTAGTGGGAGGGGTTGAGTCCCTTTGCAGTACAAATTCCTGGAGGCAGCTCTCCAGCTTGCTTTATGCAGGAAGAAGGAGCCGATGGCCAAAAGCGGTGCCTGTCAGTCTCACTCCTGCATTTTCCAAGTATTTTTGCCTGTTCTGGAGTAATCCAGGCAATCAGAATTGTAGCCTTCTAGAAGCAGATTTAATTGACCAGTTTCTGACCTCTCTTTCCAGCAGTGAGGTGAAGAATGCTAAGAAGTTATGCTGGGCCTTCACAGAACAGTCTGAGTTTGTATTTCTAAGTTGGCTTAGTTTTTCAGCTATTTTATGTTACCAAACACAAGGTGTGGTTTTTTTGGAACATCAAAATGAGAACAGTTTTTTGACCTAACCCATATGCTTTTTATACTTTGTTTCCTGGGTTTATTTGTTTGTTCAAATTAAAAAATAAAACAAACAAACAAACAAAAAAACCCCAAATAACAACAACAAAACCCCACACTACTGTGAATTTTTTCATGAAATAACTTCTCCCTCTCTCTAGTTACAAATATTACTTCTGAAGTGTTTGGAGATATGATCTGTTGACTGTAGGCGATGGAAGTACTATTTTAAGCTGAAAGAAGGTAGAAAATAGTTTCTGCTTTGTGAAGCTGTTTCAGGTCCTCCAAGGCAGTGGCTGGATATGAAGTGCAGAGGCTGAGGCCATCACTCCACTTCCACCAGGAAAACCTCAGTTCTGCTGGGAGTGTAAGAACCCAAATGGTTTCCACATTACATCTCCTCACAAGCTGGGGCACATGCCGAGCCTTAATGCTCCTGCTCAGTCTGAGCTGCCAGCAGCGATATCAAACCACAGCTACTCAAACTTTTGTTGGTAGTTGATGTTTCCGTCTCCGAGAAGACCATGTGAGAAGAAGAGCCAGAAGTCTGGGGTAATCCCTGAATACAAACCCCTTTGTAGGCAGGGCAGAGAGTGCAGAGGGAGGCAGGGCTCTCTATGTTTCTCCCTTAAAATCATTACTTGGCTCCATTCATATGCTTATGATTTCTTCATCCTTCTTTAATGTGTGACTACATTTCAGATGAACAATTAAATTAATCACATCTTTGCTGCATTGTCCTTTACTAATCCATCCTCACTGGCTTGCTGACCTTTCTCTTTGAAGCTATTCCCTGCTTACCGCCTGCCTTCCCCCACCCCCAAGCAGAAAGGAGTATTTGCTGCAAAATGCTTTAATTGCTCTTGCTCACGATAGCAAGGAAGTGGGGATGGCTCCTTGCAAAGTGGCAAGAACAAACGTGTCCAGGTTAGCCACTGTGCAGGCAGTGAAGGTCTTAGTGACTGACAAATATGAGCAGGGGTTTAGTTGCTCTCATGCCTCTGTAATCCCCCCGGCAGGCGTGAGCGAAGCTGCCTGCAGCAAAGGATGCAAGCAGGTACCAGATGCTGCCAGGGGCTGGAGCTCTGGCCTCATGCGTGGCTTGGGCTCCCCTAATGAAGCTGTGTCAACTGCAGGTCTCAAGTTTGACCAGCCCTTTGGAGCAAGGGCCAGACTTGTGGTGTCGGGAGCGTGCAACTGTGCACTCGCCCCTGAGGATGGCACCTTGCCGGAGCTTCGCGAGAGCAAACACGTACCCGCTGGTGGCAATCCAGCCCCTGCTTGAGAAAATGCAGTTACAGATAAAACAGATACCTGCATTAGCTGAACGGGCAAATAACTGAGCTCTGAAATAATAAACCGCATATGGCATGGGCCAAGCTGCTGGAAGGAGGCATAGTGCGGCTGTTGCCACGGAGGTTTGCTGCCTGGCAGCAGCGGGGAACAACAGGGTGAGTCTAATTGCCTTTTGAGAGCAGAAGCCAGTGGCCTTTCTTCCCATCTGTGCTGGGGATCAGCTGCTGAAAGACTTTGCTGTCTTCCTCTCTCTTTCACTGCTCTCTTCCCAAGGCATCCCTGAGCACATGAGGTCTCTTTAAATCGCAGTGTCTCAGTGGACAATCTACCTGGAACAGTGGCCCAGATGATCTAAGGAAACCTCAGCCAAGGGTGTTAGAGTAGACTGCTCTGCTTGAGCTTCTGCCCCCATCCGGGTGGGGCAAATGGAAAGATGCTGCCCATTAGATATGGGGTTTTTTAGAGATGTTCCTAAATTCTGCTCACTGAATTGCATAAAGTGGGGTGTCTTCAAGTCCTTCCAACAGCTCTTGTCAACATCTGCAGCTTCATCCCACTCTCCGTGGAGAAGGCAGCGGGTGTGCCTTGTGCTGGTGTGTAGCTCACCTGGAATAACCCCGCAGAGCTGCACGCCCGCCCCGGGAGAGGCTGCCTTCGATAATCTGATAATATGCTCTTCATCAGCTTTCCTCTACGTTGTGCAAGTGGTATGTGAAGCTTTCCAGATAGAACTTGCATTCAGATTCACTAATGGTGTTTTCCAGGTATTTTCCAATCTGATCATTCCTAATGGCCTGGGCCTTTCAAGAGCATAAATGTACAGAAGCATTTAACTTGGGACTATCAGAATCTTTAACTTGGGAGTATCAGAAGCTTTCAACACCAAGTAGGTCCTGAGCTGTTTGCCTTGGCCAAAGAACTGGTATCTCCATCAGGTACACTTGACAACATTCACAGCCAGAAGAGAAACCATTTCTGGCATCTCAGGAGCCATAGACATAGTGTTCTGAATTTTCCCTCCAAGCAGCTAGGTAACTTCTGCCTGATTTGAGATACCACCCTGAAGTGACCACTGACAGTCTGGTTTTCTCAGGTATCTCACTCTCTTATTTATCAGCAGGTTTCGATCCTGTGAAACAGGAAGAAAAAGGCTCTTTTATTTTCTCTTGATGAGAAGAGACAATAAAGCAGCTTTAAAAAATAAACAAAAGGACCTTTCCACCTGTGGGATGGCAAAGGCATGATTAATGTGGGGGACTGAACAACATCTGTGGTGTTTCCCGTGCTGTTGCAAACAAAGGGCAGGATGGCTTCACTCCTGAGAGCTCACCTCCTGCCTCGGCTGCTGACACTTGCCCCTCTGAGAGTTACCCCAAATAGGTTTGGGTTTTCTCAATTTCAGGAATGGTCCTAGAGAGTAAGAGTAGTGTGGAAGGAGCGTGAATTTACAGCGTAAAGCAAATAATTCTGCTGGATTGCAAGAGAGCTCAGGGGAGTGAGGGGAGGATAACAGAAAATTACTTGTTGCTATAGCGCAAGGAGGTTTTGTGCAAATTGGCAGAGGCCCACTTGATTGCTTTGTTTAGCCTCAAATTGAGAAGCATTAAGGAACTGCATGAACTGGGGCCATCTACCACCCACCTCTCCCCAAACAGGGAGACGAGGTAGAGCTGCTCCTGGGGAGGCTGGAGCTTGGCAGAAAAGAAAGCCAGTTCTGGGAAAAACCTGCAGCACTGTTGTTTTGGGGAGGATGAGGAGGGGGCTGGAAGAAGAACAGGAGGGAGAGGAGCAGGATGGCACAGCCCCAGCACCGACACATCACTGTGCCAGGACCAGAGGCTGGAGGAGCCCAGGGTCCCTCCGGCACCCCAGCATTGCTCACCCTGGCTGGTTATAGAGGTGCAGGGCCCTTTTTTGGGGGAGAGGACTAAGCTTTATATCCACTTGGCTCTGTGTTTCATGACAGGTGCTCCTCTCCATGGAGAGGGACTGGGCTGCAAGTTTTTATTGGTGTGGACTCCAGCTCCCAAATGCTATTTACCGGGAAATTGAAGACTGCCTTCAAAATTAACAATAGATGGCTATAAATCTTACTCAGTTACCTAGCAACTAACACAATAAAATCCTAAGGTTAAAAGGAGAAGGGTTATTTGGAGATACCTTGGGGAGCACATAATGGCCATTTGCATTCCTGGGTGGGAGGACAAAAAAATATTCCTGGGATATTTACAAATTACTGTATTGATGAAGGAAAAACAGTTAAATTACTCAGTGCGGTTTTAATCAAAATACCTCAGAACTGACAAATCTAACCAAAAAAAATAGTAGTCAAATGGCTGTGATAAAGAGCACTTGGAAAATGTATGGTGATCTGCAGAAATGACGGAAGGGTTTTGTTAAGTTGCTAAGCCCACTTTGTTGCTGTTTCTGACATCTGAAGTGTGTGCACCACAGACTAACAGTGTAATAAATGTTCGAAGTGAATTTGACCAGTATGTGCCTGACGGAATATGCCCTAGAAAAACCTACGCAGTGCAATAAAAAAAATGAAAACTGAAGTAACATAGCATGATTCATCCCAGCCTGGGTTCCTGTTATGCACAGCACAGATTGAAATTCCATATCCCCACCTCAAACTGGGGTTTCTGCACAGTCTTTTCTGCCTGCAGTAACTGCAAATCTCAAAGCCGAAATGAGCGGAAACACTGATTTGTTTCCCTCCTAAAAGACCCTCACAAGGGCACATTTACCCAGGAAGGAGGAGGTTTTGTGGACGAACTATGTAGTAAAATAGAAGCCTGGTCACTAGCACGTTCCTTCAGCAGCTGTGGCACTTAGAAGCATTTTTTAAGCGTTCCTTTTGTTGTTGAATGTCTTCAGACAATAACGGCCTAATAACAGTCAGACATTTATTGCCTTCAGGGTACTGATGGCGACGGGATTCATGTTGAGCTGTAATTCACCTGCACAGGCTACTGGCAAGAGGAACCACAAGGGGACTGACTTGGTGCATAACAGCCGAATTCACCTTGACATGGCAGAGTGAGAAACACATGGGTCCAGCTGACAAAACGAGAGTTGCTTTCTGCCCTACTCCAACATTTTCTGTGGGTGGTACCACTGCTCCAGTGCTGATGGCCAGAGCTGGACTGTAGGAGGCACAGCAGTGTCAGAGCTGATGCGTGGATGCTAAGAGTTTTCAATGGGTATTTTGGAGATTATTTCCTAACACAAGGCATGGTTTGCAGGATAGAAGAGCTGGGGGCACTTTCCTGGAAAGACTAGCAAATTTTCCTGGCTCTGTACACAGAAGTGTTGTGTCTGCCAGCTAACTCCCATCCAGAAGAGCTGGGCCAGAGCTGGTCGAACAGACTCTATGGTTTTTGGCTGCACATTTTTTCCCACTATTTCCCATCCTCAGGTTGCAGCTACTGCTGTAGGACCTGCAGCTCCTCTTCCCAGGTGATAAGAGCTGCCTGCTGGTCTTGGACACAGTGACTTCACTCCTGCTATTTGCTCAAGCTGGTGTCCCAAAGTTCATGGAGGTCAGCAGGTGAGCAGAGCACTAACAGCATCTCTCCTTCATGTGCAGTGGTGGGGCAGGGTGCAAGGTGAAACTCAGTAGAGCTGTGAGGTTGGGCACATACCATGGGACTAGGCAAGCAGAACAGCTCTGTAGCCACATGGATTTCTTCTTTCCACCTTCTGCTGCCAGAGGCTCAATTTGCTTATCTGACCAGGAAAAACAGCACAATGTGCGTGCTGGACTGAGATGTTCTGCAGGGCTCGTGACCTGCTGATGCAGTGGCAACAGTTCACTGTGGCCACCACCATGCCTGCCCAGCAGCCAGGGCTGGTTTCCTCCACTGATCTCATGTCAGCACCAGCACCACCTAATCTGTACCTTAAACCTAACACAGGAGCTGTATTTTGCCTTTTCCTGAGCTCTTTGATTTTAATAATAATTATTTTTGTAGTATCAAGCACAACAGGGAGCAGAAAAAGAACAACATCCCTGTCATTGCCCTTCTTTCAACCATCCATTACTTCCAAAGGGAAAGAAGTCCATCTCACAGTGCTCAAATGGAGCAAACTGAGTTTTAAACTGGTTTAGTCATGAGAAGGGCTGGAAGAAGTGTCATCTCTAGGCAGGTTTGGTTGAAACAGAAATGGGAGGAGATGATGATGTACGGAACAATTTAAGTGACAGCAGAAACAATAATTTGTCAGACAAACTGTCTGGCGTATATTATCCGTGCATCTCTGTTTCTGAGCCTATTTGACAGCAGTATCTGACACCCTCCACCTCCAAGCTGAGTCTGTCTCCTCTCAAGAGGAAGATCTAGATGTTTCTAAAAACAAAAATACAAAAACCCCTTTTGAAAGTAACTCTCATGGTAGCACAGGTAGAGCTGGAGCTGTGTTGCTGTCCCCTGCCTGCCCAGCCATGCCAGGATGTGTGCATCATCCCCTTTGAACATGGTGAGAACGAGGGAGTGGGAGTTTATTTCCTGAGAGATCTTTACTCTTGGCAGCTTTTCTGGGGGCGGAAAGTGAAGAGGAGCATTCAGGCCAGTGAGATAATGTCTTCCCTCCCTTTCCCAAATACATGCCAGAAATAATGTTCTGGCCTGGCTGTTTCTTTGTGTGGATGCAGCATCTGAGCATCTCAAAAATACGGATCAAGTCCTCCTGACTAGCCCTTCATTTGCCCTGCAAGTCTTGGGCCAGGGGGAAACTGCTGCCCCTCTGAGATATTGAGATGCCTGGGAGTCACTAAGGACCTGACTCCATTGGGGTCTTTGGTACCTGGATATCTTTATGGCTCTGGGTGTATGTGATTTCCCCAGATCCCCGCAGGCACAGCAGAACAGAAGCAGTAAGCACTCTTCTTATCTGCATCTTCTGTACTACTGCACTGAGCCTTCATCTTCCCTCTCCTTTCAAACACACAGGTGCAAGTCTGGATGCTCAGAGCCTTCCCTGCCTTTTGCCTGTGTATTGAGGAGCTGCCCACCAGCATCTGCAGCACCTGCTGAAACGGGGCCATA